>NW_027556291.1:52928561-55456061 GCF_003287225.1 Phascolarctos cinereus
CACAGAGGAAGGAAGGATTTTTCTCAAGTTTAAGAAGGACAAGGTTCAGACTGAAGTCTTAGACCCAGCTCTGGAACTGACCAGACAAATGAGGGGTCCCTCCCATTGAGGCACAAGGTTCCCACATCTGGCCCTTGCTTTCTACCTTCCCTAAGGGAAATCTTGGAAGTAGATGCAGAAGCCAAGAAAGGTAGGTAGTTCCAGCCTTGGTCAACAGTTTATAACTAAGACAATTTCCCAGGACAGAAGTGTCCTTCCCATTAAACCATAACCAACAAATACCTGAATGATCACCCTTGATATGTTTCAGTTTGGCCCTCTTTGCACAAAATGTATTTGGAGATAGCGACTCTTACCACCTGATGAGCAGGAGGAAAGCACAGAGCACAGGGGGGCAGCTAGGTGGCACAGTGGATAGAGCACCGGCCCTGAAGTCAGGAGGACCTGAGTTCAAATCCAGCCTCAGACCAAACACTTGCCACTTATTAGCTGTGTGACCCTGGGCAAGTCACTTAACCCCAATTGCCTAAAAAAAAAAAGCACAGAGCACCATGAGAGGCTGTTAATATAGGTCAAAAAATTTACATTTTGTACACTCCAGCACTCCCAGGAGTCTTGTCAGTCTACCAGATCAAAGGAAAGGGCCATCATCCTTCTGACTGCAAATTATCAGGGAATTCTTTCAACCTCATGAAGGAGCACATCAGTCAGTGAGGGGCCAATGGCTCTGGGTCAAAGATAGGAAGCCAATCTGAATGGAGAGTTTTTTACTAGCCTGCTAAAGAAGGATGCCCTTCAATAGCACCCTTCAAGATTCCTATGGATCACCTTTGGCTTTTGTAATTTTTCAGAAAGCTGCAGGATAAAAACCCAATTAGGAGCATTCTTCAACAAGTTGGTGAAGAAATGCAAGAGAGGGAGCAGTAGAGAAAAAGAGATTTGAGCCAGGAAAGAAAGGGGGAATATTGAGAATGGAAGTGGCATAATTGATCATTTCTTTTTTTAATTAATTTATTTTGGTTCCGGGAGCCAAGATGGTGGAGTAAAAAGGTAGTCGCTCTCACCCTCCCCTATCAACCTCTGAAAACCCAGAAAATGTCACCCCAGAAAAAAACCCTGGAACAGCTGAACTAGAAGAAAGACGGAAACAGCAGTGTAGCAGCCCAGCAAACAGGTCTCCCAGTGCCTCAGCAAAAATAAGGGAAGCAGCACTACAAAGGGCCCCAGGCAGATAAGCACCCTGCAGCATTCATCTGAAAGGAGCTGAAGAAAGCAACCTAGAGTCTTCCTAAAGTCCCAGCCTTGCTGATTCCAACCCAACACCAGATAAGCTGTCAGAAACCAACTGTCAACCAGGAGGAGATCCTGAAGCCCAAGGTGGTAGAGCAGGCAAATACCAGCACCTGGACCTCCGAGTGCCTCAGTGAGAATGGGGGAACCAGTGGAAACCAGCTCAGAAAACCACCAGGTGCCTTGGCACTCTACCTCAAAGGAATCTTCCAGTGCATTAGCAGAAACGAGGGAGGCAGCACTGCAAGGGCCCCAGGCAGATAAACACCCTGCAGCACCCATCTAAAAGGAGCTGAAGAAAGCTAAAGGAAAGGAGAAGCAGGCAACCCAGAATTGCCTGAAAGTTCCAGCCTTGCTGATTCCAGCCCAACACGAGGTAAGCTGCCAGAAACCTACAGCCTCTAATTGTCAACATAAGAGGCCCCAGCACACAAAGCCAGTGACCAACACAAGAAGCTTGGGTCAGTACCCTCTGTTCCCCAGCAGGAGAGCTCAATCTCTTTAAAGGCCAGAGAATAAAGAAACCATGAGTAAAAAGAAACATACCATAGCTTCATATTATGAGAAGAGTAAAGATCAAGACAGAAATTCTGAAGAGGACAACATTGTCAACAACCCACATCTGCAACATCAAAAGGGAATATGAACTGGTCTGAAGCCCAAAAAGCCTTCTTAGCTGTTATTGTGTACAACGTTCTCCTAATTCTGCTCACTTCACTCAGCATTAGACCTTGTACACAAGTCTTTCCACATTTTTCTGAAGTCAACCTGTTCATCATTTCTTATAGCACAACTATATTCCATTACATCCATATACCACAACTTGTTCAGCCATTCCCTAATTGATAGGCGTGGGCGCGCAGGCCACAGCAAACCTGGAGCAGGCCTCAGAGGACTGAACTGCAGGCAGCTATGGCTTTTCCAGACTTCTCAACCCACAAACGCCAAAGACAACTTAGAAGGTCAGTGGGAAAAGTCTGTTTCTGCAGTGAGAGAGAAGCTAGGTTTCAGACCCAGTTCCCAAGTATGTGGGCCCTGGGGTGGCAGCTGCCTCCTAAGCTTCCAGCCCACAGACTGGGGGAATCGAGTGGCTGATCAGAGGGGGACTGCAGGTATCTCTTTGCCAGTGCTGAGGCAGGAATCTCTTGCTTTGCCCATGCTTGGATCTGGGTCACAGTTTTGAGGGGCAGTCTTGGGGCAAGGAGGAGCGCTGGCACAGTTGAACTTGTAGAGGCTGTGGAGAGGAAATCCTCCTCACAGTTCCAAGACACTCATAGAGCAGAGCATGTGCCAGGAAAGGAGTTAACATCTCGCCCCTTATCATACCACCTTGCAAGAACTGAAAATTTACAGGTCCCTACAAGTATCTCTGAAAACAGCTGTACAAACCCCTGAAGCTTGGGACAGTACATTCTCCACACTGGAAGCAGACCTCTACTTTAATAAAGAGTTTATAACTCAAGCAATTGGCTGGGATCATGAGCAAACCTCGCAAGAAGTGTCAGACCATAGAATCTTTTTTTGGTAACAAAGAAGATCAAAACATACAACCAGAAGAAGACAACAAAGTCAAAGCTCCTACATCCAAAGCCTCCAAGAAAAATATGAATCAGTCCCAGGGCTTGGAAGAGCTCAAAAGGGATCTTGAGAAGCAAGTAAGGGAAGTAGAGGAAAAAAGAGGGGAAGAGAAATGAGAGTGATGCAAGAAAATCATGAAAAACAAGTCAACAGCTTGCTAAAGGAGACCCAAAAAAATACTGAAGAAAATAACACCTTAAAAAATAGCCTAACCCAAATGGCAAAAGAGGTCCAAAAAGACAATGAGGAGAAGAATGCCCTAAAAAGAAAAATTGGTCAAATGGAAAAGGAAGTCCAAAAGATGACTGAAGAAAATACTTCCTTAAAAATTAGAATAGAGCAATTGGAAGATAGTGACTTCATGAGAAATCACAACACAGTAGAACAAATCCAAAAGAATGAAACATTAGAAAACAATGTGAAACATCTCAATTATTGGACTATCTGATCAAAAAAAGAGCCTAGACATCATCTTTCAAGAAATTATCAAGGAAAACTGCCCTGATATAGTAGAACCAGAGGGCAAAATAGAAATTGAAAGAATCACTGATCTCCTCCTGAAAGAGATCCCCAAAGGAAACTCCTAGGAATATTGTAGCCAAATTCCAGAGTTCCCAGGTCAAGGAGAAAATATTACAAGCTGCCAGAAGGAAACAATTCAAGTACTGTGGAAACACAATCAGGATAACACAAGATTTAGCAGCTTCTACATTAAAGGACTGCAGGGCATGGAATAGAATATTCTAGAGGGCAAAGGAGATAGGATTACAACCAAGAATCACCTACCCAGCAAAACTGAGTATAATCCTTCAGGGAAAAAATGGTCATTCAGTGAAATAGAGGACTTTCAAGCATTCTTGATGAAAAGACCAGAGCTGAATAGAAAATTTGACTTTCATATACAAGACTCAAGTGGAACATGAAGAGGTAAACAGGAAAGAGAAATCATAAGAGACTTATTAAGATTGAACTGTTTACATTCCTGCATGGAAAGATGGTATTTATAACTCATGAGACCTTTGTCAGTATTAGGGTAGTTGGAGGGGAAAATTAGATAGATAGATAGATAGATAGATAGATAGATAGATAGATAGATAGATAGAGGGCACAGGATGAGTTGAAGATAAGGGTCATATCTGGAGAATAAAATTAAGGGTAAAGAGGATTATACTGGAGAAGAGAAAGGGAGAGGTAGAAGGGTAAATTATCTCACAAAAAAAAAACAGAAAAGAAAAGGCTCTTACAGTGGAGGGAAAAAAGGGGAAGGTAAGAGGGAATGAGTGAATCTTATTCTCATAGGATTTGGCTTAAGGAGGGAATAACATACACACTCAACTGGGTATGGAAATCTGTCTTACCCTACAGGAAAATAGGGGGAGAAGGGGACAAGAGAGCAGGGGGATGATAGAGAGGAGGGCAGAATGGGAAAGGGGGTAATCAGAAGCAAACACTTCTAAGGAGGGACAGGGTCAAAAGAAAGAATAGAATAAATGGGAGGGCAGGACAGGATTAAGGGAAATAGAGTTAGTTTTTTACAACATGACTATTATGGAAGTGTTTTGCATGACTGCACATGTATAACCAATATTGAGTTGCTTGCCTTTTCAATGAGGATGGGTGGGGAGGGAGGAAGGGAGAAAATTTGGAACCCAAAGTTTTAAAAACACATGTTTAAAAAAATAATGTTTTCACATGCAACTGGGAAATAAGAAATACAGGAAATGCGGTACAGAAATCTATCCTGCCGTACAGGAAAATAGAAGGGGAAGGGGATAAGTGAAGGGGGGGAGAGATAGAAGGGAGGGCAGACTAGGGGAAGGTGTATTCAGAATGCATGCCATGTTGGGGTGGGAGAAGGGGCAAGAGGGTGAGGGTGAACATTTGGAACTCAAAATCTTGTGGAAGTAAATGTTGAAAACTAAAAATAAATAAATTTTTAAAAAAGAAAAAAAAGACATCTATCCGTAGGCCTCCTTGAGATCTTTACAGGGGTTTCACCTAATGACAGGCTATCTTCATTCATACATGTTTGAAGTACAACTAAAAGGTTTCTTTTGTTAATTTCACTGGGGAAGGATATCCTCAAGGTAAAGGAACATGAGGTTCAGTCTAAAGTCTCAGTCTCTTCTCTGGTGTTCGCTGAACAGAGAAATGGAGTGTCCTTCCTGTTGAGGCACAAGGTTCCCACATCTGGCCCTTGCTTTCTACCTTCTATAACAGAAATCTTGGGAAGTAAGTATAGCTACCAAGATGGATAGTTCCAGCCTTGGTCAATGGTTTAGATCTAAGAGCAATTCCCCACAAGAGAACTGTCCTTCTCGTTGTTTGCCCTTCCTTTTCTAAGAGGACAAGTGACATCAGGGAGTAATTTTTTTTAAGTGCCCATGAAATGGATTTAAGTGAGGCAGAGTTGTACAAAGCCATCAGTCTCACTCTCTCTTCCAGAGGCATTGAAGTCCAGTGGGAAGACCAAAATCCAGATGACTGGTGACAGCCCAGGATGCAGTGGATGACCTTGGCATCTTTGATGTCTGACCAAGCTCTAGGCCAGGGGTGGAGGCCATATGTGGCCCTCTAGGTCCTCAAAGTGCAGCCCTTTGAATGAATCCAAACTTTACTGATTTAGTCAAAGGGCCACACCTGAGGACCTAGAGGGCCAAATTGGCCTCAAGGTTGCAGGTTCCCCACCCCTGCTCTAGGTACTCCATAGCACATGCTTCACCCACCTTCACAGCTGTTGCAGCAAAATGTTCTCATCAGTCTATTCCACCAGGGGATGTCTTCACATGCTTGGGGTAGACATCCCCCTAACTCCCAAATGGTTTTGAAGCCTGTTAGTTACCTTCAATCTGGTTTAGCCCATCTGATGAGACAGTTTATCAGGGTGTGGTCACTGCACATGCTACAGGTTCTTGGAGCCACAGGTGAGAGTTAGGTGACCAGTTGGACACCAAAAGTGGATGGGCAGCCCTGAAAAGGGCTCTAAAAGGTCTCACATCAGAGGTGCCAGTCCTTCCTGAACACTCTATGTACGTCCTTCTAGGAAGGCCATAACCAACAAACAACTGAATTCTCACTCTTTTCATATGTTTTACTCTGGTCTCATTTTGCCAAAAAATATTTAGAAAAACTTACTCTTACTACCCAATGAGCAGGAGGAAGACAAAGAGCACCATGGTTGGCTTTTAACGTAGATAATAAAAAATTAGCTTATGTGCCACAACCTTGGTACAGGCCCTCAGCCACCTCATGCCTGCAGTAGTGCAGCAGCCCATTCCTTCTTCCTCTTCTTCCTTCTCTCTTCTTCTTCTTCTCCTCCTTTTCCTTCTTCTCCTTCTTCTCCCTCCCTCCTCCTCCTCTACCTCCTCCTTCTCTTCTTCTTCTCCTCAACCTCTTTTTCTTTTTTCTTTTTCTTCCCCTCCCTCCTCCTCCTCCACCTCCTCCTTCTTTCTCTTCTTCTTCTCTTCCACGTCCTCCTTTCTTCTTCTTCCCCTCCCTCCTCCTCCTCCACCTCCTCCTTCTCTTCTTCTTCTCTTCCACGTCCTTCTCCTTTCTTCTTCTTCCCCTCCCTCCTCCTCCACCTCCTCCTCCTTCATCCTCTTCTCTTCCACATCTTCCTTCTTCTCCCTCTTTTCTTCTCTTCTTCTCCCACCCTCCTCCTCTGCCTCCTCCTTCTCTCTTCTTCTTCTTCCCCTCCCTCCTCCTCCACCACCTCCTCCTTTATCCTCTTCTCTTCCATATCTTCTTTTCCTTCTTCCCTTTTCTTCTCCTTCTTCTCCCACCCTTCTCCTCCTCCTCCTTCTCTCGGCTTCTCCTTCTCCTCTTCCTTCTCCTTTTCCTTCTTCTCCTCTTCCCCTCCCTCCTCCTCCACCGCCCCTCCTTCTCCACCTTCCTTCTTCTCCTTCTTCTTCTTCTTCTTCTTCTTCTTCTTCTTCTTCTTCTTCTTCTCCTCCTCCTCCTCCTCCTCCCTATCTCCTCAAAAGCTTTTTCTCTTTATTCTAATTTCCACTCAAAAATAACTAGTCTTATCTTTTTCCCCTTTCAGGACTATTATCATACATTTAGGGCTATAATTAACCCTAGGTGCCACTGAGTCCCACTCTATTACAGTATAACAGAAGACAGAAGCTCAGATACTCTAACAGAACTGTCCCATCTCAAATATTAGGAGTATTAACTAGGATTTGAACTCAGGGCATTCTGACTTCCAAAGAAGAGTCCACAAGGATACCGAGCTGTGTTCCTTTACCTATTTCCCCACTGCACACTTCTATTTCCTGTTCACACTTCCCTCTGTCCCCTTCTCCATCCTCAACTCCCTATTCCCTCTAATTTGATCTCTCTCTACTCCAAGCTTTATAGCAAGTAGACATCCTTTTCTCTCTGGCAACCAGAAGATCAGAGAGCTGGAGTGTCTTCAGATACTATCAAATCCAAACCAATAAACATATAATAAGAAAATTGAGGCTGACTATGGTTCAATGACTTCTCCAGAAGAATACTGACTGTCAGCACCTAAGAAGGGACTGAAACTCAATGAGGCAACTCTAAGAAGAGTGCTCTAAACACTACGGCACCTGTACAAGCTTGCTCTACACCTGCCAGGTGTCTCTGCTCTTTGTATCTCTCCCTCACCTGAGGTCTCTTTTCTCTCTTCCTCATTTTCCTCCACAATGGTCCATTCCATCACATTGCTGCTCATTATCATCTGGGTCTCTGTCTCTATCTGTCTCTGTCTCTGTATATATAGATACTATCTAGCTATCTATCTGTCTGTCTGTCTGTCTGTCTATCTCTATCTCTGCGTTTCTATTTCTCTTTCTCTGTCTCTGGGTTTCTCTTAATATCTCACTGCAGCTGTCTGTCTTTATCTTTGTATCTCTGTCTCTTGCTCTCTCTCCTCCTCTCTACCTCATCCACAAAAGCATTTTCTCCTTATTCTAATTCCAACCTACACATAAGTGGTCTTTTCTTTTACCACAATGATGACTACGGTCTGAGACTCAGAGGTGGAAGGAACCCTAAGGGCCATTGGGTCCAACATCATTATAGAAAAACAACAGGCAAAGGCTCACACTCTCTAACTGAATTCATTCTGACTTCCAAGAAACATCAAATGGGAGACCTGGCTGTTTGCTCTACATATTCCCCCTTTACTGGACACACTTCAATTTCTGATGGATGTTTTCCTTTCTCCCATTCTCATCCCCAACGCCTAGTCCCCTCTAACCCTATTGCTATCTATTCAGGTTTAATACCAAGTAGACATCCTTTTCTCTCTCTGGAATACAGAAGGTCATAGAGCTGGAACATCATTAGACACCATTAAATCCAGCCCAAAAATTTACTGAGAAAACTGAGGCTGACAGTTAAATAACTTCTCCAGACTAATATAGCTTGTTAGCAACTATGGTGGGATATAAACTCAAATACTCAAATCCTAGGAGAGTGTGATACCACTCTAACCACTGTTATACCTAGCTGGCGTCTTCTACATTTGCCAGATGCCTCTTCTCTTTGCATTTTTCCCTCACCTGTAGCCTCTTGACTCTGTTCTTCAATTTCCTCCATAATGGTCTCTTCCCTCACTCCACTACTCACTATCTTATGGTTTTGTGTATGTCCATCTGTCTCTCACGCTGTATCTCGCCGTGGTTTTCTCTATCTCACTGCTACTCTCTAACTTTTCCCCTACATATCAGTTGGCTTTCTGTATCTCTCTCATTCTATTTCTCTCCCTGTCTCTTTCACTATTTGCCTCTCCCTTATTATCTCTCTCAGTACTTTCCCTTTCCCCTTCTCCTCTGTCTTCTCCTCAAAAGCTTTATTCCCTTCCTCTAATTCCCACTCAGTAATATCCTCTAATTCCCACTCAGTAACTATATAACTCTTTGTCTCCCAGCTCAATACCTCAATATTGGACTGTCCTCAAAAAAGTTGTCTTCCCTCATTGCTTTCCTCCTTGTCAAGGGGTCCTTTCTTTCTCTTTTGCTCTGTCTCTCTCTCTTTGGCCTCTGTAGTGGGTTCTCTGCATCTGGCTCTCTACTTCTGCATGCTTTCTCTCTCTCTCTCTCTCTCCTTCTCTATGTTTCTCTCTCTCTCCTTCTCTATGCTTCTCTCTCTTTCTCACTCCATCTATCTCTTCTCTCTCCCCGCTTCTCTTCCTCCCTCCTTCCATCCCTCCTCAAAAGTTTTTCCATCCTTGTTCTCTTTCCCACCCAAAATTAAGAGGTCTTTTCTTTTTCTCTCCATCACTAAGACGATCATAGATTTAGACCTGAGAGGAATCTTACTGGCCATTGAGTCCAATTCCATTATACTATCTCTGGAGAAAGAGGTTTAGACACTCTAAGTGAATCACCCAGGGTCAAATCTTCATTGAGAATATGAATTAGGATTTGAACTCAGCTCATCCTGACTTTCCGAACAGTCCAATAAGAAACCTGGCTGTCCACAGGAATCTTTCCCCTTATCTCTCTGTGTTCCTTAGAAGCTTTTTGCCTTCTTTTCACTCTGACCTCAAAATAACTACTCTTTTCATTTTCTCTCTGTCACTGATGTTATCAGACGTTTTCAGCTGGAATGAACCACGAGGGCTACTGAGTCCAACTCCATCATTTAAAGAAGAAGAAAGCAGCTTAGACAATTTCAGTGACTTTCTCAGCATCACACAGCTAGTAAGCATGTAATGAACCAGAATTTGAACTCAGGGCCACAGGACTGCTGAAGCCAGTGTTCTTTCCTCTAGGAGACCTGGCTGTGTCACTTCACACATTTCTCCCAACCCTCATGGCTAGTGGCCCCTTCCCTCTATCTCTTCCTTACTGCTAGCTTGCTTCTACCTCTATATTTCTCACACAAACTCCCAGGGGCTGTCATTTTTCTCTCCTCCCATCTCCCGGGTCATCTCATAAAATGGTTTGTCACTGTGTGAGTCAGAATGAGAACTCAAATAGTCTGGACTCCAAGGACAGTGGGCCATGCACTATGAAACCTCAGTAGGGAGAGCATTATAGTCATGCAAAAAGCCAGTGACAATACTCATAGTTGGGAGATACCATCATATTCAAGGTATAGCACGGAGGAAAATGTCACTGCATCCCAGAGTAAGTGGGGGAGCTGGAGTAGTATAAGGTATAACAAGACTGGAAATGTAGGAAGGGCAAGTTCTGAACACATTTGACCTCCAAAGACAATATTTTATGTTGGATATTGGAGGCAATACAGAGCCACTGAAGTTTATTAGGGGCACGGGCAACATGACTGGACCTGTGCTTTAGGAAAAGCACTCTGTTGACCCAATGGAGGATGCATTGCAATGGGGAGATATGACACAGGCAGAGCCACTCTTGGCATAGTCTAGGTGTGAGGTAACAAGAGCCTGGAACAAGGTGGTGGCAGTGGCAGAGGACAGAAGGGGGCATATACAAGAGACTTCAGGAAGGCCAAATTCCCTCTCTCTTTTCTGACTCAGATTAAACCACACTGATTCCTGCAAACCACAGAACTGCCCCTCTCTCCACACCTGATCCACTGCTTCCCCTTCCTTCTTTCACTGCTACTTTCTCAGTCTTGCACCTCTCTCCTTCCAAATCCTGTCTCACACCATCTTCAGGACTAATTGCCTTTAATCCACTGGATCTCTCCACTACAACTTTAGCACATTTTTCTCATCCACCTCAAATTCATTGCAAAACTTTATTCTTCCCTGATCAGAACTGAAACTTCAAGGTTTACAGACAATGCCTCATTTCACCAACAAAACCCTTCCAATTTGGTTCCTTACTTAAGAACATACAAAGGCACACTCCATCTTAATTTCTTTTAGGTGACTTTGCCTCTTATTTATCTCAGCAATTAGATTCCACCAGATGATTCACAGAAGACCACAGGGCTCACAGAAACTACTCTCCTAAAAGGAAATTGCTTATTCCCTTATTCCATTTTGCTTTCTGATTAAACAAGCTCCTTTCTTTCCAAGCTGAAATGCACCAGGTTTTACTTCAACACCAGATAATGCTTCAAAACTTCAAGCTGCAAAAATGACTGCCTTATTTCTTCTCCACTTTTGGAATCACTGGAGACAAAACTTGTAAACTAACTTCAATTCTATCGATTCCTAAAAATCAACTCAATGAAATCACCTTCCCTACATTAAAGCAATAAATCCTTCAGTCTCCAGGAAAGTAAGAGAAAGCTACAGGAGTTGGGGTGACTTTTGATTGCAAATTCCAAGTCCCCATTTTTGGCAGTTCTAAGGAGCTGTACCTCCAAAAAACCAATAAGATACTGCAGCATATATGAGAATATTCACACTACAGTCTCATCAAAATTTGGAAATACACATTAAACAGATTACACTTCACTCACAAATTTCTTCTCTAATTACTTTGGAATTTCAAACATTTCTGCAAATGGGAAAAGAATCTCCTCTCTCTCTCTCTCTCTCTCTCTCTCTCTCTCTCTCTCTCTCTCTCTCTCTCTCTCTCTCTCTCTCTCTCTCTCTCTCTTCCCGCTAGCCCCCCACCCTGCATTCCAGAATTAGGAATACAGAGATAAGACAATATCCTTTGAAAGTCTGGAAATGTTCAGTGGAAAGCTCTCACTCTTCACCCTTTTTCCTTTGGCTGATAACACCACAGGAAAAGGGTCAGCTCCATCTACCAGGACACAAGATACAGACACAATGCTGACCGCCTGTACTCTATACTACCTAGAACAACCAAGGACAAGCAAAACACTGCTCACCCTCTCCCACAGGCTGGGGACACAAGTTCTCTCGCCACGGTTCTAAGCTCCCTTCTCAAGGGCCTAAGAGGAACTGACAAAGGAAAATACTGAGGCAAGAGAAGTTCCAGGATCATGGTGGCTTTGCGGGTTCCTCATTTGGTCCAATCTCCCCACAGGCTCAACTGGTGCTTCACTCCACTCCTGGAGACGTTACAGACACCAGGATTCTCCACATAATACAGGAAAAGATGCAGCCGATCCTCGGGCTAGGCCAAGAACCGGTGATGGTCAGGGACTCTCACTGTGAGGACATCTATCCACCAGCCTCCTTCAGGTCTTCATGGGGTTTGGGCTTATACACTCCCTCACACAATCACTGGCCATCTCCATGCACACACACATACACACACACACACACACACCCTTGCAGCCCAACCAAATGGCTTCTTATGTTCATTGGAAGGATGTTCCAGGAGGTCCAGGAGCAGGAAGTTCCTTCTGAAGTCTTGGTTCCAGCTCTCTTGCTGACCAGACAAATGAGGAGTTCCTCCCTTTGAAGCATGAACTTCCCACATCCAGATCTGGCTTTCTACCTTCCCTAAGGGAAATCTTGGCAAGTAGGTGTGGCTACCAAGATGAATACTCTGAGGCTTAGTCAATGGTTTACAACTGAGACAATTCTCTAGCACAGAAGTGTCCTCCCTGTAAAGCCAGAACCAACAAACAACTGAATCATCCATCGCTCTTTCTATGTGTTACACTCTAGTCTCCACTGGACCAAAGAACTTTAGAAAAAATGACTCTTACCACCCAATGAGTAGGAGGATAAGTCAGGGCCACGGGAGGCTTTTAATGTAGGTAAAAATTTACCTTGCGCGCGCTCCAGCAGTCCCAGGTGTCCCATCCCTCCACCAGCTCACAGTGAATCACACTAATCATCCTACTAACCCTAAACAGTTGGAGCATTCTCTTAACCTCTTGGCAAAAGCACACCAGGTAGCCAGGAGCCAGTGACCCTAGGTCAAAGATAGGAAGCTAAACTGAAAGCTAAGCTACTTGTTATTGTTGTTGTTGTTTCTCCTTTGTTTTCGAACAGGGACAATGACATCAAGATGTTGGGGAAAAATACTGGATGATGGGTGATGTCTAGACTTGAGCATGAACTGGATCTGCCTGATGCAGAGTTGCAGAAACTGGTGAGCTCTACTCTCTCTTCCAAGGACATCTAGGTCCACTGGCAAGACAAAAGTCAAGACGACCAGCAATGGCCTGGGATGCAGTGGATGACCTTGGCATCTCTGATTTCTGACCAGGCCCTAAGCACTCCACAGCACCTGCTTCAGCTGCCTTCATGGCCATTGGGACAAACTGTTCTCATCTGCCCACCAACTCAATGAAGGGTTTCAGGCCTGTCAGGTACCCTCCTCCTACTACCAGGCTGCTTAGGAAGGCCACTCTCCACAAACAGAAGCAATTCCAGCTTTCTAAGGAACAAATTTGGGCTTTCTAACCTTTCAGGTACTCAGAATACAAAGCCAATAAGCAGCATTCTGCAGTCATTTCACAAGAAAGGGAGAGAGAGAACAAAGGGGATGAGCCAATGCAGAAAAGGGGGAATATTTGGAAGGAAAACCAAAGGATTTATTATCTGTTGACAAGGCTTGTCCATTTCTTCATCTTCACATCTTCACATCTCTCACATATGCCACCTCTGGTCTCTGACACCGCCACCACTTTGGGGCAGTTCCTCATCATCTCATACCTCAACTACTGAAAGAGCCTTTTTGTGACTCTTCCTGACTCCATTCTTGCCATATTACACTCCATCCTCCACTCAGCTGTCCACATGATCTAGTCCAACCACAGATCTCCACTACGCGATGACCTCCAGAGTCCCAGGACGAAATCTAAAATCCTCTGGCTGGCATTCAAAGCCCTTCCTAACCTGCCACCTTTACAGTCTTCTTTCCTCTTACACTCCCTCACCCACATACTCTGTAATCCAATGACATTGGCCTCCTCCTTGTTCCCAGAACAACACGCTCCATCTCCTGACTCTGACCACTGTCACTGGCTGTCACGGGCCTGCAATGGTCTCCATTCTCATCAAGGCTTCCCTGGCTTCCTTCGAGTCCTAGCTGAAATTCCACCTTCTACACAAAGTTCTTCCTAATTCCCCTTAAGTCTAATGCCTTCCCCTTCCAGTGAATCACGTGTGTATCTGGTCTGTACATAGTTGTTGGCCTCTTGTCTCTACCGTTAGACTGGGAGCTCCTTGACAGCAGAGACTACCTTTTACCTTTCTTCACATCTCCAGTGTTTAGCATGATGCCTGACACAGAGGAGGTGGTTAAGAAATGTTTACTGCCTCACTGACGGAGTGAAAGAAGAATACATTCTCTGTTCAAGGGCAGGAGATGAGGGGAAGGGGCTAAATACCATTAGAATTCAGAAAGAGGTCATTTTGGGCAAACATGCATGGTCTCTTATCCAAGAACAGCAAGTTCTTGTTACAACACTGGATAAGACTTTGACTCTGTCCTTGAAGAGGGATAGGGGAGTTTCTAATATGAGGCCACGAGGGGCTTGGGGGATTTCAACATTTTTAGGCCATCAAGATGTGGCAAAATGATGGCGGTTCTCATTCCAACACACACACACACACACACACACACACACACACACACACACACACACGTGACACCGGGTGCCCAGAGCTTTCTTTCTGTCTGGCCCTCACAGCACTAGATAGCTGGAGGAAAGTGGGAGACCATCAAGTCCAAGCCCAGCATTTGAAAGAAGAGAAAACTGTGGCTGAGACAAGTGAAGTGACTCACCTGGGGTAAAACTACTTTGAATTCACTGAGTTCAGATGCAAACTCAAGCACTTCTCACTCCAACCAGAGGACTCTCTCAAATGACCCTGAGCTGCCTCCCAGACCCCTCCCAGGTCTAAAATTCTAACTTCCCTTTCTAGCTCTCTCTCCCTCATGCAAACATCTCCCTGCCTCTGCCCTCTGACTCAATATCCCCACGTCCCCAGTTCTCCTTGCCCTTTTACTGAACCTTGCCCCTCTGCTCACCAACCCCTTCCCTTTGTCTCTGTCTTCTCTTCAGAAGCCTTTTGCCTTGCTCTCACTAATTCAATAAATGGTCTCTTCCTTTTCTGGCTCTAACCAATATCTGAGTCTATGAAGATTCACGTGCTACAAGAACTCTAGGGGTCACTGAAACCAAGCCTATCATTTCGGGGCAGAAGAAAAAAAGGCTTAGACACTTTAAGTGACTTGCCCAGGGTCACACATCTAATAAGAATGTGTGAGGAAGCATTTGGACTCAGGTCATGTTGACTTCCAAGAGCAGGGCTTTTTAAACATGGAGACTTTGTTCTATCACTCTACAAAGGTCCCTTCTCTCTATACCTCTTTCCTCCTCAATGAACACTTCTCTCTAAATCCATCACTCTCTTCTCACTACAATCCCAAGTGTGCTTTCCTTTCTCTCCACCTCATTCATAATCTCATAGAGCTGGAAGGACCTTAGAGGCCACCAAGTCCAGTGTCATCATTTTACACAGGAGGAAAATGAGGCTGAGAGAGGCAACAGGAATTACCAAGAGAACACAGTTAGTCATTGAACACCAGGTTTCTAACCCAAATATCTTGACTCCAAGGTCATATCTCTTTCCATAATTCTGTGCCTCCTTCCTCAGGGAACCTTTATCTTTGAATCTCTCCCTCACCTGGGGTCTCCTGCCTCTATTGTTCACCCTCTCCACAATCTTCACTCTCAGTCTCTCTATATCTTTAGCTCCTGTTTCTGTCTCTTTCCTTCTATTTCTCTATCCCTGTGTTCTCCCTCTCCTTCTATCATTACCTCCTCAAAACCTTGTTCTTCTTATTCTAATTCCCACCCATAAATAATCTTTTTCCCCATTTATGTCTATGATCATAGCCTTAGAGTTGAAAGGAAACTTCGGGTCACTGGGTCCACCTCCATTATATTAAAACAGCAGAAAGTGGGTTGGACATACTAACTGAATTACCCGGGGTCAAACATTTATCCTGAATGTGAACTAGGATTTGAACTCAGATCCTTTAGACTTGTGGTATGCTGTAAGCACTAGGATAGCAAACTGGCTTGCCCTACAGTTATGTGGTATCGAGGGAGGTAGGTGGTGCAGTGGATAGAGCACCAGCCCTGAAGTCAGGAGGACCTGAGCTCAAATCCGGACTCAGACCAAACACTTGACACGTACTAGCTGTGTTACCCTAGGCAAGTCACTTAACCCCAAATGCCTAAAAAGTTAAAAATAAAATTATATGGTATATACCTCTTTACATTTATCCCTCACATGTGGTCTCTTATCCTATTCCTCATTTTCCTAGATTAATGGTCTCTTCCCTCACTCCCTTTCTCATTACCACATGACTCTCACATTGAGTCTTTCACTCTGTGTCAATATCTCTCTTGCTGTATCTGGTTTGCTGGATCTTGCTGGATCTGTCCCTCATTTTCTTTTTCTCTGCCTTTGCCACTTTATAATTTTATCTCTATATATCTCTCTCACTCTGTGTATTTCTCTCTTTCTATCTCTCTCTTTTCTATCTTTCTTCTCTGTGCTTCTTACTGTATCACTCTCTGGGTCTCTCTTAATATCTCACTGCATCTCTATCTTTATATATCTCTATCTGTCTCTCTCTCTCTCTCTCTCTCTCTCTCTCTTTCTCTCTCTCTCTCTCTCTCTCCTGTTCTCTAATCCTCAAAAGCTTTTTCTCCTTACTCTACTTCCCACCCATAAATGAGTAGTCTTTTTCCCCCTTTCATGACTATGATCATATATTTAGAGGGGGATTTAACCCCAGGGACCCTTGAGTCCAATTCTATTATAGCATAACATTAGAGACATTAGAGACTACCTAAATTTCCCAGTGCCAAGTATTCAGAATGTTACTAGGATTTAAACTCAGGTCATTCCGACTCCCAAGAAGAGTCTACAGGAAGACCTGGCTGTTATCCTCTACATATTCCCCCACACCATACGCTTCTATTCGCTGTGGTTGCTTCCCTGTCTCCTTCTCATTGACATTGCTCTAACTCTATCTCTCTATTCCAAGTTTAATTACCAGTAAATATCCTTTCCTCTCTCTAGTATATAGAGGATCAGAGAGCTGGAGGAGGAGTAAACTGAGGCTGACAGTGGTTATGTGACTTCTACAGAGTAACAGAGCTTGTCAGTGACTGTGGTGGGTTTAAAGACAAAGAATAAACTCCAAGTAGCGGCTTTTTTTTTCTCTTTTTCTGTTTCGCTTGGTCTCTCTTGCTTTCTCTGTCCTTGTCTTTCTGTCTCTGTTGCTGTCTCCATCTCTAGTTCCCTGTTTCCTTCTCTGTCTGTTTCTGATTTTATCATTATATTTCTCTCTTTCTCTCTCTATCTAGGCCCCTCTTGCTTTCCCTCTCCTCTTCTGCATGTCCTCCCCAAAAGCTTGGTTCCTTGCTCTCATTCCCTCTCCAAAAATAAGTAGCCTTTCCTAATATGATCATAGATTGGGAACAGAACAAAACAACAGGGGCCATGGAGTTCATTTTGATGTAATCACAATACAAGAAACAGGGGCTTAACCACTCAAAGTGACCTGCCCACTTTCAAAGACTGATTTAAAATGTGAACTAGGATTTCAATTCAGGTCACCAAGATCAGACCACTAAGGAACGTAGCTGGGGACATATACGTCCTTTATAGCCCTCTTCCCAGATACCCTTTCTCTGTCTCTCTATTTGCTTTTATGCCCTACTCCCTCTAACTCTTACTCCCGCCCTAAGTCCACAAGAGTTTGCTATGTTTTCTCTGGAACGCATAAGATCACAGAGCTTCAGTATCATTAGACACCTTCAAGTCCATGATTCTCCTAAACATTAAACTGAGGCTGACAGTGGTCAAGTGCCTTCTCCAAAGTAATAAAGCTTGACAGTAGTCCACGTGGGATTTCAACTCAAAGAGTCAACTGCAAGTACAATGCTCCTAGCTGGCTCATCCTCTAATTGAGAGGTGTCCCTTCCTCAGCTGTAGTCTCCTTCCTCAATTGCTCCACTATCCTCCACAATGGCCTCTTTTCTCATTTCCTTGCCCATTATCAAGTGGTTCTCTTTCTCTCTCTCTTTCTCTCTGTCTCTGCCTCTCTCCAAACCAGGCCCCATCCTCACTTGTCTTTTCTCCCTTTGTCTCTCCTCCACTAAATGGCCTATTTATTTCAGGGATGTCTTTCTCTCTCCACAATCACAAGGGAGTTCTTTTCCTTTCCTCATTCACAGGTATATTGAGCTGGAAGGAAACTACAGGCCTTCCAACTGGAAGGCATTATTCTTTAGAGAAGAAAACCCTGTCTGGGAGAGATTAAATACCTTACCTAGGTAACCTACCTGAGGCAGGATTTGAACTCAGGTACTTATCACTCCAATCCTAGTGCTCTTCTTTTCTCATCAGGCTGCCTTCTGGACTTCTCCATCAGGCCCCAGGAGCCTCTTCTTCCTAGAACATCTCTTCTGACCTGGAATTCACTCCTTGAAGAACCATCAGACCCTGGGGCATCTCTCCCTGAATGATGGCTCCTCCCAGAACCTCCCTTTATAGAGGGCACCCATGCCACCCAGCTCTACATTTCCCACCAGGATACACTCGGGACATCTTCATCTTGTCCCTATACTGGCTACCCTCCTCTCCAGAGCCACACTCGCTGATCAGCTTCCTTTACTATGCTGGCTTCCACCACTGGAATGTACTTCCCTGAGGGCAGGGACTCTATGTTTCCTTATATTTGCATTCCCAGGCCACAGCACACTGCCCGGTACATATGACAAGCTCAATAAATGCTTGTTGAATAACTGGCTAACTCTATACACTGTGTGCCTCAGCTGTGTCTCTCCAATCCCCAGGAATGAAGCTGTCCCTCACTCTTTCTCCCTCACCTTTGGACCTCTGCCTGCCTCTCACCTCCCTATACTCCGGCCTCTTCCATACTCCCTTGACAATTACCAAAAGACCTTTTCTTGTTTATTCTGTATCTTTATTTCCCCTCATGTCACTACTTCTCTCATTCCAGTTTTCTCTCTTCGACTCTAACCACCTATATTTCTGTCATGTCCCACGAGCCCTGTTCTCCCTTCTTTTTCCTCTTTTCCTTCTCTAGAAAATCTCTTCCTGCTGTCTCTCTACCCTCCTAAAACTCTACTGTCTTACTCTTAATCCCAATGAATAATCTATGGTCTTTTCCCTGACTCTTAATCTCCCATAGTATCAGACATTAGACCTTTTTAGGCTATGGTTTCCAGCCCCAGCATTGCAGAGCAGAAGAAAAGAGAGGCTTGGATAATGTAAGTGACCTGCCCAGCACTCCAGTATCTCTGCCAACAAAACCCCAAACGGGGTCACAAAGAGCCAGACACGACTGAAATGACTAAACAACAACCAGCATCAAAGAGCTAACAAGAGTATGTACAAGGCAGGATTTGGCCTCAGGTAATGATGCCTTCCAAGAAGAGTTTACTAAGACATACAGCTCTGTGAAACACACCTTCTCCCCAGCTCCCTTTCCAGGAGCCCCTTCTCTGGGTCTCTGTCCTCACTGATACATGATTTCTTCCAACTCTCTCTGTCTATGTTAATCCCAAGGGGACTCCTTTTCTCTCACTGTACCCATAGGATCATGGAGCTCGACTGCCATTAGATAACATTAAATCCAGCCCCATGATTTTACTGAGGAGAAAACTGAGCCTGACAGTGGTTACGTGACTTCTTTAGAGTCAGAGTATCAGCAGGCAAGGCAGAATTTGCATTCAAACTGTAAATGCAAAGTATAACGCTGCATTTACTATAACACCTTGCCACCTCTTGCCAAAGCTCTCTGTGATTCTCTTTTTCTCTCTCTCTTTCCCTCTGATTTTATCTCTATATTTCTCTGTCTCTGCCTTTATCTCTGTTTCTCTCTCTCTCTCCCCCATCTCTTTCATATTCTCTTTCACTCTCTGTCTCTGTGTCTCTGTCTCTGTCTATGTCTCTCTCTCTCCCCCCCTCCTCTCCCCTCCTTCTCTCTGTCTCCTCCTCAGAATCTTTTTCTTCTTACTCTAATTCTCACCCATAAATAAGTGGTCTTTTCCTTTACCACAGTCATAACTATGATCACAGATTTAGAGCTGGAAGGACCCCTAGGGGCCACTGAGTCCAATTCTATGATACAGTATCAGAAGGGAGAAGCTTAGATATTCTAACTGAATTGACCAGTGTCAAATCTTTATTCAGAACGTTAACTAGCATTTAAACTCAGGGCATTTGACTTCCAAGAACAGTCCATCAGGAGACCTAACTATTGTCTTCTACATATTGACCCCTCTGCACACATTTCTATTTCCTATGGACACTTCCCTCTGTCTCCTCATTCTTGATGTCCAATTCCCCCTGACTCTATCTCTCTCTATTTGAGCTTAATCCCAAATGGACATGCTTTTCTCTCTCTGGAATCTAGAGGATCATGGAGCCGGAGAGACATTAGAAGCCATCAAATCCAGCACGATAAATTTAATGGGAAGAAAACTGAGGCTGACAGTAGTTAAATGACTTTTCCAGAGTAACAGAGATTGTGAGGGGCTCTACTGGGATTTAAACTCAATAAGTCAAGGCCAAGTAGAGAGCTCTATCCACTGTGACATCTAGCTGCCTTGTCCTACACCTGCCACGTGTCTCTTTCCTTTTTATCTCTCCTCTACCTGTGGTCTCTCATCTCTATTCCTCATCATTCTCAATAATGGTCTCTTCCCTCACTCCCTTGTTCATTATCATGTAGTTCCCTCTCTCTCTCACTCTCTCTCTCTCTCTCTCTCTCTCTCTCTCTCTCTCTCTCTCTCTCTTTCTCTCTCTCTGTTTTTCTTTCTTTCTGTATCCATCTCCGGGTTTCTCTTAATATCTCACTGCCATTTTCCATCTTTATCTCTATATCTCTCTCTATCTCAGATCTAAGTCTCTGTCTCTCTGTCTCTCTCTGTCTCTCATTCTCTTTCTTTCTCCCTTTCCTTCTTCTTCTGTTTCCTCCTCAAAAGTTTTTTCTCCTTACTCTAATGTCCACCCATAAATAAGTGGTCTTTTTTTTTCCTCTAGTATTGCTGTGATCATAGATGCAGAGCTGGAAAGAACCTTAGAGGCCACTGAGACTAACTCCATTTACTTATAATAGAAGAAATAAAACTCGAAAAGTCAACTCCCAGCAGAGTACGCTAATCACTATGGCACCCAGTTGGCTTCTTCTCCACTTGCCAAGTGTCTCTTCCCTTGCATCCGTCCCTCACCTTGGTGTCTTATCTCTATTGCTCATTCTCCTCCATCATGGCCTCTAACCTCACTTTCTTGCTCGCTATCTTGTGCTTTTGTGTATGTCTGTCTCCGTCTCTCTCATTGCATCTGTCTTTGGTTTTCATTTTCTATATCACCTTTAATTTTATCTCTATATCTCTTGCTGACTCTCTGTAACTATTTCATTCTGTTTATTTCTCTCTGTCTCTCTCACATTATCTCTCTCAATATCTCCCTTTCCTTCTCCTTCTCTCTATCTCCTCCTCAAAAGCTTTCTTTCCTTCTTCTAATTCCCCCTCAGTATTACCTGGTCTATTCTTTTGCTCCCTATCATGAATACAATCAAGGATTTAGGGCTCAAAGGAACCCCTGGGGTCAATAACTCCTACTCCATTATAGTATAACAGAGAACAGAGGTTTAGACACTCCATCTGACTTGCCCCCTGGTCAAAAATTTATTAAAAATGTGATACAGGATTTGAATTCAGGTCTTTGGACTACTTACTCCAATTTCTACCCAACAATAACTGGTCTTGTCTTTTTCCCCTTTCGTGACTATGATCACAGTTTAGAGCTGGAATTAACCCTAGGGGCAATTCAGTCCAATTCTATTATAGTATAACAGAAGAGAGAAGCTTGGCCATTCTAACTGAATTGTCCCATGTCAAATATTCAGAATGTTAACTAGGATTTGAATTCAAGTCATGCTGACTTCTAAGAACAGTCCTCTAGAACAACTAGCTGTTTTGATCTACATACTCCCCTCCTCTGCAGACGCTTCTATTTCCTGTGGACGCTTCCTTCTGTCCCCTTCTCATCCTCAATGACTGATTCCCCCTAGCTCTATCTCTCTCTATTGCAAGCTTAATCCCAAGGGGACATCCTTTCTTCTCTCTGGCTACCCGAAAATCACAGAACTTAAGTGTCATTAGACACAGTCAAATCCAGCCCCATAAATTTACTGAGGAGAAAACTTAGGTTGACATTATGTGACTTCTGCAGGATAACAGAGCTTGTCAGTGGCTGTGGTGGGGTTGAAACACAAAGAGTCAACTACAAGTAGAGTGCTCTAACCACTATGACACCTACACAGCTTCTTCTACACTTGCTAGGTATCTCTTTCCCTTTCATCTCTCCCTCCCCTGGGGTCTCTTATCTCTCTTACTCATTATCCTCCATTATTCTCTCTTTCCTCACTCCCTTGTTCACTATTTTGTGGTTCTGAGTGTGTGTGTGTGTGTGTGTGTGTGTGTGTGTGTGTGTGTCTTTGTCTCTGTGTCTCTTGCTGTCTGTCTGTGGTTTCCTATCTATTTCACTGCCACTCTCTAACTTGATCTCTCTATTATATAGATGTCATTCTATCTCTCATTTTATTTCTCTCTGTCTCTGTGACTGTTTGCATCTCTCTCAATCCCTCCCTTTCCCTTTCCTTATCGCTCTCTTCTCTTCAAAAGTTTTATTTCCTTCTATTTCCCACTCAACGATAGCTGGTTTTTCCTTTTGCTCCCTATCATCAATATAATCATAGACTCAGAGCTAGAAGGAACCCTAAGGGGCCACTGGGCCAACTCCATTACAGTAAGACAGTCAACAGAAGTTGACATACACACAATGAATCGCCCAGGGTCAAATTTTTATTCCTAATGTTAACTAGGATTTGAACTCAGGTCACTCTGACTTCCAAGATGAGTCTACCAAGAGACTTGTCTGTTTTACTCTGCATCTTCCTCCTACTATATGCACTTCTATTTCCTTTAGATGCACCCTTCTTTCACCTTCTCATGCTCAATGCCTGATTCCCATTCCCTCTAACTCTATCTCTCTCTATCAGAAGCTTAATACCAAGTGGACATCCTTTGCTCTCTCTGGCATCCAGAGAATCATAGAGCTGATGTGTCATTAGACACCATCAAATACTGCCTAATAAATTTTACTAAGGAGAACACAGAGGCAGACGGTGGTTAAGTGACATCTCCAGAGGAACAGAGCTTGTTACTGGCTGTGGTGGGATTTAAAGTAAAATACTCAACTCCTAGCAGAGTGCTCTAAACACCATGACACCTAGCTGACATCTACACTTGCAAGACGCCTCTTTCCTTTCCATCTCTCCCTCACCTTGGTCTCTTATCTCTCTTCCTCATTTTCCTCCTTAATGGTCTCTTTCCTCACTCTCTTGCTCAGTACATAGTGGTTCTGTTTTGTGTCTGTCTGTCTCTCCTACTGCATCTGCCTCTGGTTTTCTTTTTCTACATCACTACAACTCTCTAATTTTGTCTCTCTATATGTCGGACTCAGTACATCTATCACATTCTGTTTATTATTCTCTCTGTCACTGTCTCTCTCAATATCTCTCTTGATCCTTCCATTTCCTGCCCCTTCTCTCTCTCTTCCTCAAAAGACTTTTTCTTCCTTCCTCTAATTCCCGCTCAATGATATCTGGTCTTTTCTTTTGCTCCCTATCATCAATGGGATCATAGATTTAGAGCTGGAAGGAACCCTAGGGGCCATTGAGTCTAACTCCATTATAATATAACAGAGGACAGAGGCTGACATGTAACTGAATTACCAAAAGTCTAACACTTTTTAAGAATGTTAACTAGGACTTGAACTCAGATCATTCATACTTCTAAGAAGGGTCCACTAGGACATCTAGCTGTTTTATTCTACATATTGCCCTCAATCCCCACAATCCCCACATGTCCATTTCCTGTGGACACTTGCCTCTGTCCTTCTTGTCCTCAATGAATGATTCTCCCTAACTCTATCTCTCTCTATTCCAACACTAATCCCAAGTGGACATCCTTTTCTGCCTCTGGGATCTAGAGGATCATAGAGCTGGACGGTCATTAGCTACCATCAAGTCCAGCCCCATAAATTAAATGAGGTGAAAACTGAGGCTGCCAGTGGTTAAGGGATTTCTCAAAAGCATTTAAGCAGATGATGTGGGATTTAATTTCAAACAGTCAGTTTCAAGAACAGTGCTCCATCCACTAGGACAGCTAAATAGCTTGGTCTCTACATGCCAGGTGTCTCTTCCCTTTTTTTTAATTAAGGGTTTTTTTTTTTCTTTTTACCACAATCATCAATATAACCATAGATTTAGAGCTGGAAAGAACCCAAGGGTCCGTTGATTCCAACTCCGATGTAATATAACAGAGAAGAGAGGCTGACACTCTAACTGAATTACCCAGGGTCAAATACGTATTAAAATTGTGAAACAGGATTTGAACTTGGATCATTCAGACTCCCAAGAAGACTCCACTAGGATGTCTAGCTGTTTCACTCTACGTATCCCCCTCAATCCCCACACATACATTTCCAGTGGACACTTGTCTCTATCTCCCTCTAACCCTCAATGACTGATTCCCCCTTACTCCATCTATCTCTGTTCCACGGTTAATCCCAAGTGGACATCCTCTTCTCTCACTGGCAACCAGAGCATCATAGAGCTGGAGGGTCATTACATATCATCAAGTCCAGCCCCATAAATTCACTGAGATGTAACCTGAGGCTGACAGTGGTTAAGGGACTTCTCCAGAGCAAGACAGAATGTCAGCCCCTGATGTGGAACTCAAATAGTCAATGACAAATATAATGCTCTAAACACTGGGACACTTGGCTGGTTTGTCCCACATTTCCCAAGAGTCCTATCTCTTTACAACTCTTCATCTCCTTGCTCAATACCTCCACACCTGACTGCCCTCCAAAATAGTGTCTTCCTTCATTGCTTTGCTCCTTGTCAAGGGGTTCTCTTTCTCTTTCTTTCTGTTTCACTCTGTCTCTCTGTCTTTGTGCCTCTGTAGCAGGTTCTCTGGTTCAGGCCTCTCTGCCTGCACCTGTCTCTGTCTGTCTGTCTATCCGTCTGTCTCTCTCTCTCCCCACAATCTTCTTTCCTTCCTCCCTCCTCAAAAGTTTTTTTTTCCTTCCTCCCTTTCTCATTCAATACTAACTGGTCTTTTCTTTTTATCTCCATCACTAATATGATCACAGATTTAGAGCTGGGGGGAACTTTGGGGGCCATTGAGTCCAATGCCATTATATTATCTCAGGACAAACAGAGGTTTAAATACTCTAAGTGAATTGCCCAGGGTTAAATATTTATTCAAAATGTGAATTAGGATTTGAACTCAGATCATCCTGACTTCCTGGAACAGTCCACTCAGAAAACTCACTGTCCACAGGAATCTTCCCCTTATCTCTCTGTGCTACACAGAAGCTTTTTGCCATATTTGCACTCTGACCTCAAAATAACTACTCTCTTCATTTTCTCTCTTTCACTGATATTATCAGACATTTAGAGCTGGAGTGAGCCATAAGGGCTGAGTACAACTCCAGCATTTTAAAGAAGAGGCTTAGCCAATTTCAGTGACTTTCCCAGCATCACACAGCTAGTAAGCATGTTGTGAAACAGAATTTGAACTCAGGATCTCATGACTCTCCAGGATAATTTCTATCCTTTAGGACAGGGCTTCTGAAACTTTTTCCACTCGCGACCCCTTTTCACCCGAGATATTTTTATGCAATCCCAGGTATACAGGTATATAAAACAGGTGTACAGATCAAACATTTCCTGATTATAAATTATAAAGAAATTCATTTTAAAACAATTCTTTGGTATACATATAACTTTACCATTTATTTAAGACTAAAGCAGATTTGCATAACAATTAGATAGATAAGCTTGTTTATTTTTATATAAAGAATTAAATCTTGGCAGAATATTTGATACTGCAGGATGTAAAGCATCTTCAATGTTTTTCAGAGTGGACTGACATTTTGATTTTATAATAGACAGTGCTAAAAATGCCACATCACATAAATGTGTAGTACAAAATAGCAAAAGTATATTTAGGGCCATGTCAGAAATTCTTGGAAATTCTGTCCTAATCCCAAGCCAAAATTCATTTAACGATTTTGCACGTACAGTAAAAACACTGCAATTCATAACATACAATAGTCTCGAATCTGAGCCAAGGAATTTCTGGTGGCGTTAGTTGCCATTGTATGGCGTGACAGTACTCTCAGTGCAAAGTGTGCATGTTGTGTGTTCAGAACCAAGGCTGCAGTGAAGTTGCGTGATGTATCATGTGCAAGTACTATACGTGTGGCATCACTCAAATTCATTAGCCATTTGATTTTTAATTAATTTTTGGCCAGTGCGCATTCAGAAACCTTTTATTACTACCAAATTTTTCACGACACCCACATTCAGTTACAGGGCTGCATATGGGGTCACAACCCACAGATTAAGAAGTGCTGCTTCAGAGACCTGACTGTGTAGCTTCACACATTTCCCCCAACCCTCATGGCTAGTGGCCCCTTCCCTCTATCTCTTCCTCACTGCTAGCTTCCCTCTAACGATGTATCTCTTACACAAATTCCTGGGAGCTTTCATTTTTCTCTTTCTGTCATCCACAATGGCACAGAGCTACACAGCTATATCACATCCAGGCCACATCTTTTTACAAAACAGGAAACTGTGACTGACTGAAGTGAATTGACTTGCCCAGGGTAACAAGGCTTGTCACTGTGTGAGTCAGAATGAGAACTCAAATAGTCCACACTCCAAGTACAGTGGACTGTGCACTATGAAACCTAAGTAGGGAGAGCATTATACTCTCTCTCTCTCTCTGTCTGTCTCTCTTCCCCCTCTCCCTCCTTCACTCTCTCTTCCTTGCTCCCAACCTCTTTAAATGTTTTTTCCTTGATCTAATACTTACACAATAATAACTGATTTTTAATTTTTCCCTCTCTCACCAATATGATCATAGATTTAGACCTGAGAGGAATCTTACTGGCCATTGAATCCAATTCCATTATATTATCTCTGAAGAAACAGAGGTTTAGACACTACGTGAATTGCCCAGGGTCAAATCTTTATTGAGAATATGAATTAGGATTTGAACTCAGCTCATCCTGACTTTCCCGAACAGTCCAATAAGAAACCTGGCTGTCCACAGGAATCTTTCCCCTTATCTCTCTGTGTTCCTTAGAAGCTTTTTGCCTTCTTTTCACTCTGACCTCAAAATAACTACTCTTTTCATTTTCTCTCTGTCACTGATGTTATCAGACGTTTTCAGCTGGAATGAACCACGAGGGCTACTGAGTCCAACTCCATCATTTAAAGAAGAAGAAAGCAGCTTAGACAATTTCAGTGACTTTCTCAGCATCACACAGCTAGTAAGCATGTAATGAACCAGAATTTGAACTCAGGGCCACAGGACTGCCGAAGCCAGTGTTCTTTCCTCTAGGAGACCTGGCTGTGTCACTTCACACATTTCTCCCAACCCTCATGGCTAGTGGCCCCTTCCCTCTATCTCTTCCTTACTGCTAGCTTGCTTCTACCTCTATATTTCCACACAAACTCCCAGGGGGCTGTCATTTTTCTCTCCCTCCCATCTCCCGGGTCATCTCATAAAATGGTTTGTCACTGTGTGAGTCAGAATGAGAACTCAAATAGTCTGGACTCCAAGGACAGTGGGCCATGCACTATGAAACCTCAGTAGGGAGAGCATTATAGTCATGGCAAAAAGCCAGTGACAATACTCATAGTTGGGAGATACCATCATATTCAAGGTATAGCACGGAGGAAAATGTCACTGCATCCCAGAGTAAGTGGGGGAGCTGGAGTAGTATAAGGTATAACAAGACTGGAAATGTAGGAAGGGCAAGTTGTGAACACATCTGACCTCCAAAGACAATATTTTATATTGGATATTGGAGGCAATACAGAGCCACTGAAGTTTATTAGGGGCACGGGCAACATGACTGGACCTGTGCTTTAGGAAAAGCACTCTGTTAACCCAATAGAGGATGGATTGCAATGGGGAGATATGACGCAGGCAGAGCCACTCTTGGCATAGTCTAGGTGTGAGGTAACAAGGGCCTGGAACAAGGTGGTGGCAGTGGCAGAGGACAGAAGGGGGCATATACAAGAGACTTCAGGAAGGCCAAATTCCCTCTCTCTTTTCTGACTCAGATTAAACCACACTGATTCCTGCAAACCACAGAACTGCCCCTCTCTCCACACCTGATCCACTGCTTCCCCTTCCTTCTTTCACTGCTACTTTCTCAGTCTTGCACCTCTCTCCTTCCAAATCCTGTCTCACACCATCTTCAGGACTAATTGCCTTTAATCCACTGGATCTCTCCACTACAACTTTAGCACATTTTTCTCATCCACCTCAAATTCATTGCAAAACTTTATTCTTCCCTGATCAGAACTGAAACTTCAAGGTTTACAGACAATGCCTCATTTCACCAACAAAACCCTTCCAATTTGGTTCCTTACTTAAGAACTTACAAAGGCACACTCCATCTTAATTTCTTTTAGGTGACTTTGCCTCTTATTTATCTCAGCAATTAGATTCCACCAGATGATTCACAGAAGACCACAGGGCTCACAGAAACTACTCTCCTAAAAGGAAATTGCTTATTCCCTTATTCCATTTTGCTTTCTGATTAAACAAGCTCCTTTCTTTCCAAGCTGAAATGCACCAGGTTTTACTTCAACACCAGATAATGCTTCAAAACTTCAAGCTGCAAAAATGACTGCCTTATTTCTTCTCCACTTTTGGAATCACTGGAGACAAAACTTGTAAACTAACTTCAATTCTATCGATTCCTAAAAATCAACTCAATGAAATCACCTTCCCTACATTAAAGCAATAAATCCTTCAGTCTCCAGGAAAGTAAGAGAAAGCTACAGGAGTTGGGGTGACTTTTGATTGCAAATTCCAAGTCCCCATTTTTGGCAGTTCTAAGGAGCTGTACCTCCAAAAAACCAATAAGATACTGCAGCATATATGAGAATATTCACACTACAGTCTCATCAAAATTTGGAAATACACATTAAACAGATTACACTTCACTCACAAATTTCTTCTCTAATTACTTTGGAATTTCAAACATTTCTGCAAATGGGAAAAGAATCTCCTCTCTCTCTCTCTCTCTCTCTCTCTCTCTCTCTCTCTCTCTCTCTCTCTCTCTCTCTCTCTCTCTCTCTCTCTCTCTCTTCCCGCTAGCCCCCACCCTGCATTCCAGAATTAGGAATACAGAGATAAGACAATATCCTTTGAAAGTCTGGAAATGTTCAGTGGAAAGCTCTCACTCTTCACCCTTTTTCCTTTGGCTGATAACACCACAGGAAAAGGGTCAGCTCCATCTACCAGGACACAAGATACAGACACAATGCTGACCGCCTGTACTCTATACTACCTAGAACAACCAAGGACAAGCAAAACACTGCTCACCCTCTCCCACAGGCTGGGGACACAAGTTCTCTCGCCACGGTTCTAAGCTCCCTTCTCAAGGGCCTAAGAGGAACTGACAAAGGAAAATACTGAGGCAAGAGAAGTTCCAGGATCATGGTGGCTTTGCGGGTTCCTCATTTGGTCCAATCTCCCCACAGGCTCAACTGGTGCTTCACTCCACTCCTGGAGACGTTACAGACACCAGGATTCTCCACATAATACAGGAAAAGATGCAGCCGATCCTCGGGCTAGGCCAAGAACCGGTGATGGTCAGGGACTCTCACTGTGAGGACATCTATCCACCAGCCTCCTTCAGGTCTTCATGGGGTTTGGGCTTATACACTCCCTCACACAATCACTGGCCATCTCCATGCACACACACATACACACACACACACACACACCCTTGCAGCCCAACCAAATGGCTTCTTATGTTCATTGGAAGGATGTTCCAGGAGGTCCAGGAGCAGGAAGTTCCTTCTGAAGTCTTGGTTCCAGCTCTCTTGCTGACCAGACAAATGAGGAGTTCCTCCCTTTGAAGCATGAACTTCCCACATCCAGATCTGGCTTTCTACCTTCCCTAAGGCAAATCTTGGCAAGTAGGTGTGGCTACCAAGATGAATACTCTGAGGCTTAGTCAATGGTTTACAACTGAGACAATTCTCTAGCACAGAAGTGTCCTCCCTGTAAAGCCAGAACCAACAAACAACTGAATCATCCATCGCTCTTTCTATGTGTTACACTCTAGTCTCCACTGGACCAAAGAACTTTAGAAAAAATGACTCTTACCACCCAATGAGTAGGAGGATAAGTCAGGGCCACGGGAGGCTTTTAATGTAGGTAAAAATTTACCTTGCGCGCGCTCCAGCAGTCCCAGGTGTCCCATCCCTCCACCAGCTCACAGTGAATCACACTAATCATCCTACTAACCCTAAGTTAACCCTAAATCTCTTCCAAGGACATCTAGGTCCACTGGCAAGACAAAAGTCAAGACGACCAGCAATGGCCTGGGATGCAGTGGATGACCTTGGCATCTCTGATTTCTGACCAGGCCCTAAGCACTCCACAGCACCTGCTTCAGCTGCCTTCATGGCCATTGGAACAAACTGTTCTCATCTGCCCACCAACTCAATGAAGGGTTTCAGGCCTGTCAGGTACCCTCCTCCTACTACCAGGCTGCTTAGGAAGGCCACTCTCCACAAACAGAAGCAATTCCAGCTTTCTAAGGAACAAATTTGGGCTTTCTAACCTTTCAGGTACTCAGAATACAAAGCCAATAAGCAGCATTCTGCAGTCATTTCACAAGAAAGGGAGAGAGAGAACAAAGGGGATGAGCCAATGCAGAAAAGGGGGAATATTTGGAAGGAAAACCAAAGGATTTATTATCTGTTGACAAGGCTTGTCCATTTCTTCATCTTCACATCTTCACATCTCTCACATATGCCACCTCTGGTCTCTGACACCGCCACCACTTTGGGGCAGTTCCTCATCATCTCATACCTCAACTACTGAAAGAGCCTTTTTGTGACTCTTCCTGACTCCATTCTTGCCATATTACACTCCATCCTCCACTCAGCTGTCCACATGATCTAGTCCAACCACAGATCTCCACTACGCGATGACCTCCAGAGTCCCAGGACGAAATCTAAAATCCTCTGGCTGGCATTCAAAGCCCTTCCTAACCTGCCACCTTACAGTCTTCTTTCTCTTACACTCCCTCACCCACATACTCTGTAATCCAATGACATTGGCCTCCTCCTTGTTCCAGAACAACACGCTCCATCTCCTGACTCTGACCACTGTCACTGGCTGTCACGGGCCTGCAATGGTCTCCATTCTCATCAAGGCTTCCCTGGCTTCCTTCGAGTCCTAGCTGAAATTCCACCTTCTACACAAAGTTCTTCCTAATTCCCTTAAGTCTAATGCCTTCCCCTTCCAGTGAATCACGTGTGTATCTGGTCTGTACATAGTTGTTGGCCTCTTGTCTCTACCGTTAGACTGGGAGCTCCTTGACAGCAGAGACTACCTTTTACCTTTCTTCACATCTCCAGTGTTTAGCATGATGCCTGACACAGAGGAGGTGGTTAAGAAATGTTTACTGCCTCACTGACGGAGTGAAAGAAGAATACATTCTCTGTTCAAGGGCAGGAGATGAGGGGAAGGGGCTAAATACCATTAGAATTCAGAAAGAGGTCATTTTGGGCAAACATGCATGGTCTCTTATCCAAGAACAGCAAGTTCTTGTTACAACACTGGATAAGACTTTGACTCTGTCCTTGAAGAGGGATAGGGGAGTTTCTAATATGAGGCCACGAGGGGCTTGGGGGATTTCAACATTTTTAGGCCATCAAGATGTGGCAAAATGATGGCGGTTCTCATTCCACACACACACACACACACACACACACACGTGACACCGGGTGCCCAGAGCTTTCTTTCTGTCTGGCCCTCACAGCACTAGATAGCTGGAGGAAAATGGGAGACCATCAAGTCCAAGCCCAGCATTTGAAAGAAGAGAAAACTGTGGCTGAGACAAGTGAAGTGACTCACCTGGGGTAAAACTACTTTGAATTCACTGAGTTCAGATGCAAACTCAAGCACTTCTCACTCCAACCAGAGGACTCTCTCAAATGACCCTGAGCTGCCTCCCAGACCCCTCCCAGGTCTAAAATTCTAACTTCCCTTTCTAGCTCTCTCTCCCTCATGCAAACATCCCCATGCCTCTGCCCATGCTGTGGGCAGACTCCACTCTACAGTCACCTTGTGCACAGGACCAAGGGGACTTATCCTCCTTGGTCTCTGACTCTTTCTATCCCTCTGTCTCTGTCTCTCTCCCCTTCTCTCAGTATCACTCTCTCTAGAAACCTATCTTTCTGACTCAATATCCCCACATCCCCAGTTCCTCTCGCCCTTTCACTCAACCTTGCCCCTCTGCTCACCCCTTCCCTTTCTCTCTGTCTTCTCTTCAGAAGCCTTTTGCCTTGCTCTCACTCACATTCAATAAGTTATTTTATCTGATTATAACCAATATCATCATAGACCAGCACTTCTTAATCTGTGGGTCACAACTCCATATGGGGCCATGTAACTGATTGTGGGGGTCACAAAAAATCTGGCAACACTAAAAGGTTTCTGAATGTGCAACAACCAAAATGTAATTCACAATCAAACACATAATGTATACAAGGTGTCTGGCAGTGCTTGCCCATGAACCATTGGGCATCTTCACCACGGCCTTGGTTCTGAACACAAAGTATGTGCACTTTGTACTGCGGATGCCCTCGGGCCACGCAACACCAATAAATGCTGCCCAAAACACTTCAGCTCAGATTTGAGACTACTGTATGTTATGTATTTTTACTGTACATATAAAAGTTGTTAAATGAATTTTAGCTTGGGATTAGAACAGAATTTCCAATAATTTCAGAAATGGCCCTAAACATGCTTCTGCCATTTTGTACTACATATTCATGTGAAGTGGCATTCTTAGCATTGATGATTATAAAATCAAAATATTAATCAACTCTGAAAAACATTCAAGATGCTCTCTAAGTCTTGCAGTATCAAACATTCCACCAATACTTAATCCTTTATGTACAAATAAACAAGCATATCCATCCCATTAACATGCAAATTTGCTCATTTTTAATAAATGGTAAAACTAGATGTATACCAAAGAATTGTTTTAAAATAAATTTCTTCATTATTTATTATCAGTAAATGTTAGATTTGTATACTTTTTTATATACCCATATACCCAGGGTCATATAAAAATATCTTCGGCGAAAAGGGGTCGTGAGTAGAAAAAGTTTAAGAAACCCTGTCATAGACTCAAAGCTGTCAGGGGTCATTGAGTCAAAACCTATCATTTTGAGGCAGTAGAAAAAAGGCTTAGACACTTTAAGTGACTTGTCCAGGGTCACACATCTAATAAGAATGTGTGAGGAAGCATTTGGACTCAGGTCATATTGACTTCCAAGAGCAGGGCTTTTTAAACATGGAGACTTGGGTCTATCACTCCACAAAGGTCCCTTCTCTCTATACCTCTTTCCTCCTCAATGAACACTTCTCTCTAAATCCATCACTCTCTTCTCACTACAATCCCAAGTGGGCTCTCCTTTCTCTCCACCTCATCCATAAGCTCATAGAGCTGGAGGGACCTTAGAGGCCACAAGTTCAGTGTCATCATTTTACAGAGGAGGAAACTGAGGCTGATTGAGGCAACAGGAATTGCCAGGATGGCACAGTTAGTCATTGAGCATCAGGTGTCCAACTCCAATATCTTTACTTTAAGGTCAGATCTCTTTCCATCATGCTGCAACTCCCTCCTCAGGGATCCTTTATCTTTGAATCCCTCCTTCACCTTGGGTCTCCTGCCTCTATTGTTCACCCTCTCCACAACGCTCACTCTCATTCTCTCTATATCTCTGTCTCCTGTTTGTCTCTTTCGTTCTATTTCTCTGTCACTCTCTCCCTTTCCTTCCTCTATCATGATCTTCTCAAAACCTTTTTCTTCTTACTCTAATTCCCGCCCATAAATAAGTCATCTTTTCTTTTCCCACAATCATAACTCTGATCATAGCTTTAGAGCTGGAATGAACCCTTGGGGCTATTGGGTCCAACTCCCTTATGGTAAAACAGCAGACAGAGTCTGATATACATGGAATGAATGGCCCAGGGTCAAACATTTATTCTTAACATTAACTAGGATTTGAACTCAGGTAATTCAGACTTCCAAGAAAAGTAAACTAAGAGACCTGGCTGTTTTGCTCTCCATATTCCTCCCACTGCACATACTCTGATTTCCTGTGGACGCTTCCTTCTGTCTCCTTCTCGTCCTAGATGGCTGATTCTCTCTAACTCTATCTCTTTCTCTACTGAAGCTTAATCTAAGTGGTCATCCTTTTCTCTCTCAGGCACTCAGAGGATCATAGAACTAGAGCATAATTAGACAACATTAAATCCAGCCCTGAATTTACTGAGGAAAAAACTTGGGCAGATAGGGGTGAAATGACTTTTTCAAAAGAACATAGCTTGTCAGCCGCTATGCTGGGATATAAACACAAATACTCAACTCCTAGGAGAGCGCTCTAACTACTGTGACACCTTAGCTGAATTCTTCTACGCTTGCTAGGTATCTCTTCCCCTTGCATTTCCTCCCTACCTATGATCTCTTATCTCTTCCTCATTTTCCTCCACAATGGTCTCTGACCTCATCCCATTTCTCATTATCATGTGATTTGTGTATGTGCCTGTCTGTCTTACTGTCTATCTGTCTCTCTTCCAGTACCTGTCTACGTATGGTGTTTGTTATCTCCCTTCCACTAAATAACTTCATATATCAATCTGTCTCTCAGTATTTATCTCATTCTATTTCTCTGTCTGCCTCCCTCTCATTATCTCTCTCAATTTCTCCCTTTCCCTCTCCTCTATCTCCTCCTGAAAAGCTCCTTTCCTTCTTCTAATTCCCATTCAGTGATAACTGGTCTTTTCTCTTGCTCCTTATCATCAATAAGATGGTAGATTTAGAGCTAGAAAGAACCCTAGGGGGTATTGAGTCCACCTCTATTGTAATAGGACAGAGGACAGCGGCTCACACTCTCACTGAATTAGCCAGGGTCAATATCAAAATCTTCCAGATTATTTCTGGTTCTCTACATTTGTCTCATTGCCACTGTCTTTATCTCTATATCTCTTTCTCTCTCTGTCCCTGTCTTTGTCTCTCTTTCTCTCCGCCCCTTTCTCACAATGTCTCTCTCTGCCTGTATCTCTCTCTGCCTCTCTCTCTCTCATTCTCTCTCTCTCTCTCTCTCTCTCTCTCTCTCTCTCTCTCTCTCTGCTCTCTCCCTCTCTCTCTGTCTCTCTCTCATTCTCTCTCTGCCTCTCTCCCTCTCTGTCTCTCTCTCTCATTCTCTCTCTCATTCTCTCTGTCTCTCTCTCATTCTCTCTGTCTCTGTCTCTCTCTTTCTGTCTCTCCTCTCTCTGTCTCTCTCTCATTCTCTCTGTCTCTCTCTGTCTCTCTGTCTGTCTCTCTGTATCTATCTCTCTCTCTGTCTCTCTCTCTCTCCCCCTCTCTCTGTCACCCCTCCATTACCCCATCTCTCTCTCCTTCTCTCTGTCTCTTGCTCAGAAGCTTTTATTCCTTGCTCTGACTCCCAGTCAGGAATAATGGATCTTTCCTTTTTATCCCCATAAGCAGATGATCATATATTTAGAGCTGGAAAGAACCCTAGGGGCCATGGAGTCCAACTCCATTATACTATAACAGAGGGCAGAGGCTTAGACATTCCAACTAAATAAACCAGGCTCAAATATTTACTACAAATGTGAAATAGGATTTGAATTCAGCTCATCCTCACGTCCAAGAAGAGTTGACTAGGAGGTCTGGCTGTTTGGATCTACGTATTTGCCCCACTACACACACTTCAATTTCCTGTGGACTCTTCTTTCTTTCTCTTTCTCATCCTCAATGCCAGATTCCCTCTAAATCTATCTCTGTCTATTCCAAGTTTAATCCCAAGTGCACATGCTTTTCTATCCTTGCAATCCAGAGGGTCAGAGAGCTGGAGTCTTTGGGCACTATCAAATCCAGCCCCATAAATTTAATGAGGTATAAACTAGGGCTGAAAGTGACTAAATGACTTATCCAGAGTACATATGTAGGTGTCTCAGGTGGCATATTAACTCAGAGTTAATTCTTCTACAGGGATCTAACCACTATGACACCCAACTGACTTGTTCTATACATGCCAGGTGTCCCTTTCCTTTGCATCTCTCTCACCTGTGGTCTCTTGTCTCTAATCCTCATGGTCCTCCATAATGGTCTCTTCCCTAATACCCTTGTTCTCTATCTTGTGTGTGTGTGTGCATGTGTGCGCGTGTGTGTGTGTGTGTGTGTGTGCACGCGCACGTGCGTGCGTGTGTCTGTGACCGTCTCTGTCTCTCTTGCTGTATCTGTCTGTGGTTTTCTGGCTGTATGACTACAACTCTCTAATTTTATCTCTATATCTCTCTGACACTCTGTATTTATCTCATTCTGCCTATTTTTCTCTCCGTCTGTCTCTCTCAATTCCTCTCTTTCTCTCCCCTATTTCCTCCTCAAAAGCATTTTTCCTTTTTCTAATCCCCCTCACTAATATGGAACCCATCATGAATGCAATCAAAGATTTAGAGCCGGAAGGAATCCTAGGGGCCAATAACTCCTACACCATTATACTGTAACAGAGAAGAGGTTTAGACACTCCATCTGAATTGCCCAGGGTCAAAAACACATTAAAAATGTGAAATAGGATTTGGACTCAGGTGATTCAGACTATTCAGAGCTCTTTTGCTCTACATATTTGCGCCCTCCAATCCACAAACTTACATTTTTTGTGCATACTTGCTTCTGTCTTCTTCTCATCCTCAATGCCCGATTCCCTCTCCCTATTCCCTAACTCTCTATTCCAAGCTTAACTGCAAGTAAACATCCTTTTCTCTCTCTGAAATCTAGAGACTCAGAGCTGGTTTGTCATTAGACCCCATCAAATCCAGCCCAATAAATTTAATGAGAAGTAAACTGAGGCCAACGGTAGTGAAGTGACTTCTCCAGGGTAACAAAGCTTGTCAGCAGCTCTGGTGAGATTTAAACTCAAAGATCCAACTCCAAGGACAGTGCTCTAACCACTGTGACACCAAGCTGGATCGTACTGTTCAGGTGTCCCTTCCCTTTGCATCTCTCCCTCAGCTGTGGTCTCTTATCTCTTCCTCATTTTTCACCATAATGGTTTCTTCCATTGCTCTGTTGCTCAATATTATGTGGTTTTCTCTCTTTACCCTTGTCTGTCTTTCTCTTGCTGCATCTATTTCTGGTTATCCCTTAATATCTCACTGCCTCTCTCTGTCTTTATCTCCATATCTATCTCTGTCTCTCTCTTGCTTTCTTTCTCAATCTCACTCTTCCTTGCCCTTCTCTCTATCTCCTCCTCAAAAGTTCTTTCTCCTTACTTTAATTCCCACCAATAATTAGTGGGTCTTATCCCCTTTCATAACTATGATCACAGATTCACAGCTGGAAGGAACCCTAGGGGCCACTGAGGTCAACTCCATTATATTAAAGCAGCTGATACACACTAACTGAAACGCCCAAAGTCAAATGTTTATTTAGATTGTGAAGAAGGATTTGAACTCAGGTCATTCTGATTCACAAGAAGAGTCCACTGGGAGACCTAGCTGTTTTCCTCTACATATTCCACCCCCCACCCCGTCCAAATGCACACACTTCTATTTCATGTCACTGCTTCCTTCTATCTCCTTCTCATCCTTGATGCCTGATTCCCCCTAACTCCATCTCTCTCTCTCCGTCTCTCTCTCTCCATCTCTCTCTCTCTGTCTCTCTCTCTCTGTGTCTCTCTCTCTGTGCCTCCCTCCCTCCCTCTGTCTCTGTCTGTTTTTCTGTCCATCTCTCGCTATTTCTCTGTCTCTGTCTCTCTGTCTCAGGAATTGCCAGGATAACACAGTTAGTCATTGAGCATTTGCTGTCCAACTCCAATATCTTTACTCCAAGGTCAGTTCTCTTTCCATCATGCTCCCCACCCACCCACCCTCCTTGGGTTCCTTTACCTTCCAGTCCCTCCTTCACCTGGGGTTTCCTGCCTCTATTATTCACCCTTTCCACAATGCTCATTCTCATTCTTTTTCTGTCTCTGGCTACTATCTCTGTCTCTCTCCTCCTTCTATCATCACCTCCTCAAAAGCCTTTTCTCCTTATTCTAATTTCCACCCATAAATAAGTGGTCTTTTCTTTTTCCCTGTTAGGTCTATGATCATAGCCTTAGAGGTGGAAGGAACCGTTGGGGCCATTGGGTCCAACTCTGTTATAGTAAAACAACAGATAGAGGCTTAGACATTGACCGAATTCATTAGGACTTCAAAGAATAGCCCTCTAGGAGACCTGGCTATTTTGCTCTACATATTCCCACATTGCAGACACTTCTGTTTCCTGTGGACAATTTTTTCTCATGCTCAATGCCTGTTTCCCCTTAACTCTATCTCTCTCTATTACAAGCTTAATGCCAAGTGGACAACCTTTTTTCTCTCTGGCTACCAGAGGATCAGAGAGCTGGAGCATCTTTAGAGACCATCAAATCCAGCACAATAAATTTAATGAGAAGGAAACTGAAGCTGACAATGGTTAAGTGACTTCTCCAAAGTAACAGAGCTTGGTCAGTGGCTATAGTGGGATATAAATTTGATGTGTATTCCAAGTAGAGTACTCTAGCCACTATGACACCTGTATGGCTTGTTCTACACTTGCCAGGTATCTCTTCCCTTTGCATCTCTGTCTCACCTTGGTCTGTTTTCCCTATTCCTCATTTTTCTCCGTATTGGTATCTTCCCTTACTCCTTCGTTCACTATCATGTGGTTCTATGTTTGTCTCTCTATCTGTCTCTGTCTTTTGTGCTGTATCTGTCTGTGGTTTTCTGTCTCACTGCTACTCTCTAACCTTTTCTCTCTATCTATTGATCTATCTCTATCTCTCTCATTCTATTTCTCTCTGTGTCTCTGTCACTGATTGCCTTTCTCTCAATCCTTCTCCTTCCCCCTCTTTCTTTCAATCTCCTCCTCAAAAGCTTTATTTCCTTCTTCTAATTCCTAGTCAGTAACCTGAGGGGTCATTTATTCCACCTCTATTACAATATAACAAAGGACAGAGGCTGAGACTCTAACTGAAATATCCAGGGTCAAACACTTTTTAAGAATGTTAACTAGGATTTGAACTCAGATCATTTAGACTTCCAATAAGAGCCCACTAAGATATCTAGCTGTTTTATTCTACATATTCCCATCAATCCCCACATACATTTCCTGTGTCTCTGTCTCCCTCTCATCCTCAGTGCCTGATTCCCCCCATAACTCTATCTCTCTCTATTTCAAGGCTAATCCCAAGTAGACATCCTTTTCTCTCTCTGATAACCAGAGGATCATAGAGCTGGAAGGTCACTACATATCATCAAGTCAAGCCTCATAAGTTGACTGAAATGAAAAGTGAAACTGACAGCGGTTAAGGGATTTCTCCAAATACAGCTTGTCAGCCCCTGATGTAGAACTTAAATTCAAACAATCAATTCCAAGTATGGTACTCTGAGCAATATGACACCTAGCTGTTTTACCCTACATTTCCATTTTCATCTTTTCATCTCCTTCCTCAATTGATTACTGCTTTGCCTGTTATTGAGTTCTCTTTCTCTCTCTCTCTTTTTCTATTTCTGTCTTTGTCTCTCTTGTTGCCTCTAACGTCTTTGTTTCTGCCTCTCTGCTTCTGTCTGATTTTATCTCTCTCTCTCTCTGTCTCTCTCTCTCTCTCTCTCTTCTCTCTCTCTCTCTCTCTCTCTCTCTCTATATATATATATATATATATATATATATATATACATATATATATATATACATATATATATATGTATACATACATATATATACACACACACACACATATCTTTTGCTCACTAGCCCCTTCTTTTTCACTCTCCATCTCCCCCTCTCTCTCTCCTCCTTATAAGCTTTCTTCCCTTACTCTCATTCCAACCCAATGATAACTGGCTTTTTCTCATACTCTCCATCACCAATATCATTATAGACTTCGAGATGGAAGGAAACTTAGGGGCCATTGAGTCCAACTCCATTTCATTATAACAGAATAAATGGAGGATTAAACATGCCAAATGAATTGTCAAGTTTCAAAACAATGTGAAATAAAATTTAAATTCAGATGCCAAAGATTTCAAATAACAGACCACCAAGGGATGCAGTTCCATGACATACATATACTATCCCAGCCTGCCTTCCCAGGTGGCCATTCTTTATCTCTCCCCTCCTTGACACCCTCTTCCCTCTAACTCTTTCTTCTCTTATTCCAAGTCCAAAAGAGCTTTCTTTATTCTCTGTGCCATCATTAAGATCACTGAGCTTCAGCATCATTAGATAACATCAAGTGTGGCTCCATGATTTTATTAAAAAGAAAACTGAGCCTCACAGTGGTTAAGTGATTTCTCCAGAGTAACATAGTTGTCAACAGCTCACATGGGATTTAAACACAAATAATCAATTCCAAGTAGAATGCTCTATTCACTAGGTGAATTCACTCTATTCACCTACCTGGCTTGCCCTGCACTGGCCAGGTGTCCCTTCACTTTACATCTCTACTTCTTCCTCAGTTTCCTCCATAATGGGTGCTTCTATCACTCCTCTGATCACTATCATGTGGTTTTCTGTCACTCTTTTCTTCTCTCTCTCATCTCTGTTTCTCTCACTGTACTTCTCTCCAGGTTTTTCTCAATATCTCACTGCCACTCTCCTTCTTTATCTCTATATTGCTCTCTGTCTTTGCCTCTTCCTATCTCTGTCTCCATCTGTCTCTGTCTCTGCCTGTCTCTGTATGTCTGACTCTCCCCTTCTGCTCTTCTATCTCCTCCTCAAAAGTTTTTTCTCCTTATTCTAATTATTACTCAGTAATAACTGGTCTTTTCTTTTTTCCCCTTTCATGACTATGATCATAAGTTTAGAGTTGGAATTATCACTAGGAGCCATTGAGTCAAATTCTATTATAGTATAACAGAAGTGAGAAGCTTAACAACTCTAACTATCTCAAATATTCAGAATGTTAATTACGATTAGAACTCAGGTCATTCTGACTTCCAAGAAGAGTCCATTGAGAGACTTGGCTGTCTTGCTGTACATATTCCTCCCACTATACATACTTCAATTTCCTGTGGACCTTTCCCTGTGTCTCCATCTCATCCTCAAAGTCTGATTCCTTCTAACTCTATATTTTTATTCAAGTTTAATCTCATCCCTTTCCCTCTCTGGAATCCACAGGACCATGGAGCTGGAGGGCCATTAGACACCATCAAATCCAGCCCCATACATTTAATGGGGAGAAAACTAAGGCTGATTCTGGTTAAGTGCCTTCTCCAAAGTAACAATGCCTGTCAGAAGCTCTGGTGGGATTTGAACTCAAATAGTCAATTGCTCTATCCCCTAACACTTCTATCTAACTCGCCCTACAACTGAGAAGCGTTCCTTGCCTTTGCATCTCTCCCTCACCTGTGGTCTCTTCTCTTTATTCCTCATTTTCCTCCATAATGGCCCCTTCCCTCACTCCACTGCTCATTATCAGGTGCTTCTCTCTCTCTTTCTCTCCATCTCTATGTCTCTCTTTCTCCATTTTTCCTCCTGTATCTATCTCTGGGTTTCTCTCAATATCTTACTGCCATTCTCTCTGTCCTCATCCCTTTATCTCTTTCTGTCTCCTGTCTAGTCTCACTCTTTCTCTTTCTCTCTCTCACTCTCTCTCCCTCCCTCTCCCCTTCTATCTCCTCCTCAGAAGCTTTTTCTCCTCATTGTAAATCACACCATAAATAAGTGGTGTTTTCTTTTCTCCCATTATCACTATGATCATAGATTTAGAGCTGGAAGGAGCCGTAGGGGCCACTGAGTCCAAACTCATTTAATTATAATAGAAGAAATAGAGGCTTAAACACTCTAAGTGAACTGCTGAATTTCAAACATTTTAAAGAACAGGAAGGATTGAAACTCAGGTGCCCAAGATCAGACCACTGAGGGACGTCCACATTCTTCCCACCTCCCTGCCTAGCTGGCTATTCTCAGTATCTCTGCCCTCCCTAATGCCCTCTTCCCTCTAACTCTTTCTTCTTCTACCCCAACTCCACAAGAGGTGTCCTTGCTCTCTCTCACCCCCATAAGGTCATTGAGCTTAAGCGTCATTAGACACCATGAAGTCCAGCCTCATGATTTTACTAAATGGAAAGCTGAAGCTGACAGTGGTTAAGTGACTTCTCTGGAGTAAAAAGCTTGTCATTAGCTGATGTGGGATTTGAACTCTAATACTCAATTCCAAGATGGTTTGCCCTATGCCTGTTAGGTGTTCCTTCCCTTTACATCTCTCCCTGACCTTTGGTCTCTCATCTCTGTTTTCCTCTTCCTCCATAATTGTTTCTTCCATCACTCCCCTGTACATTATCTTCTTGCTCTCATCTCTCTCTTTCTCTCTATGTCTCTCTCTATTTCTCTTTCTGCATTTTCCTCTGAGTTTCTCTTAATATCTCACTGCCATTCTCTTATTTTTATCTCTATATCTCTCACTCTCTTTCTCTCTCTGTCTCCCCTCCATTACACCATCTCTGTCTCCTTTCTGTTTCTTCCTCAGAAGCTTTTGCTCTTTGCTCTAATTCCCAGTCAGGAATAACAGAGCTTTCCTTTTTCTCCCTATAATCAATATGATCATATATTTAGAGCTGGAAGGCCCCCCAGGGGCCATTTTGTCCAACTCCATTATACTATAAGAGGACAGAGGGTTAGACGCTAACTGAATTCTCCAGCGTCAAACGTTTTAAAAAATGTGAAGGAGGATTTGAATTGAGCTCATCCTCACTTCCAAAAACAGTTGACTAGGAGATCTGGCTGTTAGCATCTACATATTTGCCCCACTACACACACTTCGATTTCCTGTGGACTCTTCTTTCTTTCTCTTTCTCATCCTCAATGACAGATTCCCTCTAAATCTATCTCTGTCTATTCCAAGCTTAATCGCAAGTTCACATGCGTTTCTATCTCTGGAATCCAGAGGATTATAGAGCTGGTTTATCATTAGACACCATCAAACCCCACCTAATACATTTACTGAGGAGAAAACAGGCTGGCAGTGGTTACAGCCTTCTCCAAGATAATGAGGCCATCAGCTTGTCGATGTGGGATTTAAATCAAATAGTCAACTGTAAGTATAAGGCTCTATCCACATTGACTCTGACCTAGCTTGCCCTGTAACTGAGAGGTGTCCCTTGCCTTTCCATCTCTCCCTCACCTTGGTCTCCTTCAATCTGCCTCATTTCCCTATCCATTAACATGTAGTTCTCTCTCTCATTTCTCTGTTTCTCTCTGTTTATCTTGCTGTCTCTCTATCTCTCTGGAAGAACTAGCTCCCTCACCCCAAACCAGGCCCCATCCTCCCCTATGCCTCTCCTCTGCTCGATGACCTATTCCTTCTATGTTTTTGTCTCTTCTCTATCCAGAATCACAAGGGAGTTATCTTCCTTCGCCATTCACAGGCATGTTGAGTGGGAAGGAAATTACAGGCCATCCAAAGGAAAGTCTTCATTCTTCAGAAAAAGAAACCCTGTCTGGGAGAGATTAAATATCTTACCTGGGCAACCTACCTGAGGCAGGATTTGAACTCGGATACTTATCATGCCAAATCCTAGCGCTCTTCTTTTCTCATCAGGCTGCCTTCTGGACTTCTCCATCAGGCCCCAGGAGCTTCTTCTTCTTGGAAGATCTCTTCTGACCTGGAATTCACTCCTCAGAAGAATCATCAGACCTTGGGGCATCTCTCTCTGAATGGATGGCTCCTTCCAGAACCTCCCTTTATGGAGGGCACCCATGCCACCCAGCTCTACATTTCCTACCAAGATACACTCAGGACATATTCATCTTGTCCCTATACTGGCTACCCTCCTCTCCAGAGCCACACTCACTGATCAGCTTCCTTTACTATGCTGGCTTCCACTATTGAAATGTACTTCCCTGAGGGCAGGGACTCTATTTATGTTTCCTTATATTTGCATTCCCAGGCCACAGCACACTGCCTGGTACATATGACAAGCTCAATAAATGCTTATTGAATAACTGGCTAACTCTATACACTGTGTGCCTCAGCTGTGTCTCTCCCAATCCCCAGGAATGAAGCTGTCCCTCACTCTTTCTCCCTCACCTTTGGGCCTCTGTCTGTCTCTCACCTCCCTATACTCTGGCCTCTTCCACACTCCCTTGACAATTACCAAGAGGCCTTTTGTTAATTATTCTCTATCTTTATTTCCCTTTATGTCACTATTTCAGCTTTCTCTCTCTCTCTCTTTGATTCTAACCACCTATATTTCTGTCATGTCCCACGAGCCCTGTTCTCCCTTCTTTTTCCTCTTTTCCTTCTCTAGAAAATCTCTTCCTGCTGTCCCTCTGCCCTCCTAAAACTCTACTGTTTTACTCTTAATCCCAAAGAATAATCTATAGTCTTTTCCCTGACTCTTAATCTCCCATAGTATCAGACATTAGAAGCTGGAAGGAACCTTTTTTTGGGCTATGATTTCCAGCCCCAGCATTGCAGAGCAGAAGAAAAGAGAGGCTTGGATAATGTAAGTGACCTGCCCAGCACTCCAGTATCTCTGCCAACAAAACCCCAAACGGGGTCACAAAGAGCCAGACACGACTGAAATGACTAAACAACAACCAGCATCAAAGAGCTAACAAGAGTATGTACAAGGAAGGATTTGGCCTCAGGTAATGATGCCTTCCAAGAAGAGTTTACTAAGACATACAGCTCTGTGAAACACACCTTCTCCCCAGCTCCCTTTCCAGGAGTCCCTTCTCTGGGTCTCTGTCCTCACTGATACATGATTTCTTCCAACTCTCTGTCTATGTTAATCCCAAGGGGACTCCTTTTCTCTCACTGTACCCATAGGATCATGGAGCTCGACTGCCATTAGATAACATTAAATCCAGCCCCATGATTTTACTGAGGAGAAAACTGAGCCTGACAGCAGTTATGTGACTTCTTTAGAGTCAGAGTGTCAGCAGGTGAGGCAGAATTTACATTCAAACTGTAAACAAAATGTATAATGCTATATCTACTATAACACCTTGCCACCTCTTGCCAAAGCTGTGATTCTCTTTTTCTGTCTCTCTGTTTCTCTCATATTTTAACTCTACATTTCTCTCTGTCTCTGCCTTTATCTCTGTTTCTCTCTCCCCCCATCTCCCTCTCTCTTTCCCTCACTCCCTCCAGTTCCTTCTTCTTCTCTCTTTATGCTCCTCAAAAGCTTTCCTTTCCTTGCTCCTATTCCCAGCCAGCAATGAAGGGTCTTTTCTTCTGTCCATATTTTTTTCTCTTTCTCTGTTTCTCTCTTTTTCTTTGCCCAGCCCACTTTCTTTTTCACTCTACCTCTCCCTTTTTCTCCTTCCTCCTTCAAAGCTTTTTTTCCCTTGCTCCAGTTCCTCCTCATTAGTCAGTGGTCTTTTCTCTTTCTCTGTCATCAGTTTGATCACAGATTTAGAGCTGAAAGGAACCTCAGGGGCCACTGAGTCCAACTCCATTATACAGAGGTTTGGACACTCTAACTGAATTGCCTGGGGTCAAACATTTATTAAAACTGTGAGATAGGATTTGAACCCAGAACTTCCAAGAACAGTCCACTGAGAAACCTAGCTGTGTGACATGCACATTCCTCCTACTCCCCTTCCCAGTGGTGCATCTCTGGATAGTCTCCTCCTGCGTACCCTATTTACTCTTCTCCTGCCTCAGTCCCAAGGGGACAATCTTTTCTCATTCTGGAAACCATAGTACCATGGAGCTGGAATGTCACTCAACACCATAAAGTCCAGCCCCATAATTTGGCTAAGGAGAAAACTGAGGTTGAGAGTGATTGGCTGACTTCTCCTGAGCAACAGAGCTTGTCAGCAGCTGATGTGGGATTTATATTCAATGAGTGAAATCCACGTATAGTACTCTAATCATGACGACACCTAGCTGGCATCTTCTACACTTGCCAGGTGCCTCTATACTTTCCAGGTGTCTCTTCCCTTTGCATCTCTCCCTTGCCTTGTTCTCTTATCGCTCTTCCTCACTTTCCTCCGTAATAGCCTCTTCCCTCACTCTCTTGCTCACTGTTTTGTGGTTCTGTGTGTGTATGTGTGTGTGTGTGTGTGTGTGTCTGTCACTGTCTCTGTCTCTCCCGCTTTCTCTGTTTTCTTTTTCTACATTACTTCCACTCTCTAATTTTATTTCTATATATCTCTCTGACTCTGTATCTATCTCATTTCATCATTTTCTCTCTCTGGCTGTATTTCTCAATATCTCTCTCAATCCCTCCCTTTCCCTCTCCTCTCTACCTCCTCCTCAAAAGCTTTTTTCCATTTTCTAATTCCTGCTCAATGATAACTGGTCAATTCTTTTGCTCCCCATCATCAATATGATCAAAGATTTAGAGCTGGAAGGAACCCTTGGGGCCATTGAGTCCTCTTCATTATACTATAATAGAGAACAGGGGCTTAGACACTCTATCTGAATTGCTCAGGGTCAAATACTTATTAAAAATATGAAATAGGATTTGAACTTGTCATTTGAATTACTCAAAAGAGTCTACTAGCAGATTTTGCTTTTCTACTCTATATATTCCCCCCAAACCACAAACTTACATTTCTTGTGGACAGTTCTGTCTGTCTTCTTCTCATCCTTGATGCCTGATTCCCCCTAACTCTATCTCTCTACTCCAATAGCAACTAGACATCCTTTTCTCTCTCTGGCTTCCAGAGGATCAGAGAACTGGTACGTCTTTAGAGACCATCAAATCCAGCCCAATAAACATATATATATAATGAGGAGAAAACTGAAGCTGACAGTGGTTAACTGACTTCTCCAGAGGAACAGAGCTTGTCAGCAGATGTGTTAGAATATAAACTCAAAGAAACAGTCAACTCCAAGTATACTGCTCTAACCACTAGGACACCTAACTGGTTTGCCCCACATTTTCCAGGGGTCCTATCCCTTTCCATCTTTTCATCTCCTTCCTCAATTGCTCACTGTATCAAGGGGTTCTCTTTCTCTCTATGTTTCTCTCTGCCACTCTCTTGTTATCTCTGTCTCAGTTCTTTGTTTCTGTCTCTCTGCCTCTCTCTGATTTTATCTCTATATTTCTGTCTCTTTCTGACTTTCTTTCTCTCTCTCTTTCTCCTTCTATCTACTCCCCAACAGTGTTTTCTCCTTACTCTAAGTCCCACCCAATAATAACTTGTCTTTTCTTTTTCCCATTTTATGACTATGTTCATACATTTAAAGGTGAGATTCACCCTAGGGCCATTAAGTCCAATTCTATTATACTATAACAGAAAAGAGAAACTTTGGACACTCTGACTGAATAGAACAGTGTCAAATATTTATTCAGAATGTTAACCAGGATTTGAACTCAGGACATTGTGACTTCTTAAAACAGTCCTCCAGCAGAACTAGCTGTTTTGGTCTACATACTCCCCTCCCTGCAGACATTTCTATTGCCTATGGCCACTTCCTTCTATCTCCTCATCCTCAATGCCTGGTTCCCTCTAACTCTATCTCTAGGTATTCCAAGCTTACAGCAAGTAGACATACTTTTCTCTCTCTGGCACCCAGAGGGTCAGAGAGCTGGAAGGTCATTAGACACCATCAAATCCAGCCCCATAAATATACAATGAGGAGAAATCTGAGGATAACTGTGGTTAAGTGACTTCTCCAGAGGAACACAGCTTGTCAACAGCTGAGGTGAGACTTAAATGCAACAAGTCACCTCTAAGAAGAGTGCTCTAACCACTAGTACATCAACCTGGGTTGTATTCCATCTGTCAGGTGCCTCTTCCCTGTGTATCTCTCCCTCACCTGGGGCATCTTTTCCCTATTCCACATTTTCCTCCAAAAAGATCTCTTCCCTTAGTCATTAACAAGCAGTTCTCTTTCTCTCTTTCTCTGTGTCTCTATCTCTCTTTCTACATCTATCTCTGGGTATCTCTTGATATCTCACTGCCACTCTCTATCTTTACCTCCATATCTCTGTGTCTCTTGTCTCTGTATCTCTCTTTCTTACTCTGGCTATCTCTGGCTTTCTCTCACCTTCTCTCTATCTCCTCCTTAAAAGCATATTCTCCCTCTCATAAATAAGTCATCTTTTCTTTTCCCACAATCATAATTCTGATCATAGCTTTAGAGCTGGAAGGAATCCTCGGTGCCATTGGGTCCAACTCCGTTATGGTAAAACAACAGAGAGAGGCTTAGACATTGACCAAATTCATTAGGACTTCAAAGAATAGTCCTCTAGGAGACTTGCCTATTTTGTTCTACATATTCCCACACTGTAGACATTTCTGTTTCCTGTGGATGCTTCCTTCTATCTCCTTCTCATCCTCAATGCCTGATTCCCCCTAACTCTATCTCTCTCTATTTGAGCTTAATCTCAAGTGGACATGCTTTTCACTCTCTGGTTACCAGAAGGTCATAGAGCTGGAGTGTCTTTAGAGACCATCAAATCCAGCCCCATAAATTTACTGAGGAGAATAACTAGGCTGACAGTGGTTATGTGACTTCTGCAAATTAACCAAGCTTGTCAACAACTATGGTGGGATTTAAACTCAATGACTGAATTCCCAGTAGAGTCCTCTACCTCCAAGCCTTGTTCTACACTAGCCAGATGTCTCTTCCCTGTGCATCCCTCCATCACCTGGGGTCTCTTTTCTCTCCATAATGGTCTCTTCCCTGACTCCCTTGCTCATTACCATGTGGTTCTCTCTCTCTCTCTCTCTCTCTCTCTCTCTCTCTCTCTCTCTCTCTCTCTCTCTCTCTCTCTCTGTATTTATTTATGTGTGTGTTTGTGTGTTTCTCTATTTCTCTTTCTGTACCTGTCTCTGGGTCTCATATTATTTCACTGTCACTCTGTTTTAATCTTTATATCTCTCACTGTCTCAGTCTTTGGCTCTCTCGCACTCTCCCCCTCCCTTCCTCTGTGTTTGTCTCCTCTCTGTCTTTTCCTTAACACCTTTTGGGCCTTGTTCTGAATCCCAGTCAATATTAACGGATCTTTCCTTTTTCTCCATATAATCAATATGATCACACATTTAGAGCTGGAAGGCCCCCTAGGGGCCATTTTGTCCAACTCCATCATACTATAACAGAGGACAGAGGCTTAGATGGTCTAACTGAATCAATCAGGGTTAAACATTTATTAAAAATGTGAAGTAGGATTTGAAATGAGGTCACTCTCACTTCCAAGAAGAGACCTCTAGTTGACCTAGTTGTCTTCATCTGCATATTCCCCCCACTGCACACACTTCTATTTCTTGTGGATGCTTCCTTCTTTCTTCTCATCTTCATTGCCTGACTCCCTCTAACTGTATTTCTACTTTAAGTTTAATCCCAAGTGGACATCGTTTGCTCTTTCTGACACCCATAAAATCACTGAGCTCAGGCATCATTAAATTTGATGATTCAAGTCCAGCCCCATGACTTTACTAAACAAAAAACTGGGGCTGACAATGGTTAAGTGACTTCTCTGAAGTAACAAAGCTTATGAGCTCCCAATGTGGAATTTAAACTCAAAGAGACAATTCCAAGTACAGTGTTTAGTGTACCAGGACACCAACCTGGCCTGTTCTACACCTGCCAGGTGTCTCATCCCTGTGTATCTCTCCCTCACCTAGGGCATCTTTTCCCTATACCACATTTTCCTTCATAACTTTCCTTCCCTCACTTATTAACATGTGGTACTCTTTATGTCTCTTTCTGTGTCTCTGTCTCTATTTATCTCTGGGTACCTTTTAATATCTCACTGACACTACATCTTTGACTATTTGTCTCTGTCTCTTGTCTCAGCCTCTTTCTATTTCTCTTTCTCATTTTGGTTCTCTCCAGCTCTCACTCTCCCCTGCTCTCTATCTCCTCCTGAAAAGCTTTTTATTTTGTCTTTAATTTCCACCCATAAATGGTTTTTTTCTTTTTCCATAATCATAACTGTGATCATAGGATTAGAGTTGAAAGGAACTCTAGGGGCCATTGAGTCCAACTGGATTATAATATAACAGAGGACAGAGGCTGACACTGTAACTGAATCACCTAGGGTCAAACACTTATTAAGAATGTTTACTACGATTAGAACTCTGGTCCTTCAGACTTCTAAGAAAGCTCCTTTAGAATATCTGGCTGTTTTACTCAACATATTCCCATCAATCCCCACACATCATTTCCTGTGAACACCTGCCTCCGTCTTCCTCTCATCCTCAATAACTGATTCCCCCAACCTCTATGTCTCTATTCCAAGACTAATCTCAAGTGGACATCTTGTTCACTCTCTGATAACCAGAGAATAACGGAGCTAGAGGGTCATTAGACACCATCAAGTCCAGCCCCATAAATGGAAAGAGATGAAAACTAATACTCACAGTGCTTAATGGATTTCTGCAGAATAAAACAGCTTGACAGTACCTGATGTGGAATTGAACTTCAAAATATCAACTCCGAGTATACTACTCTAACCACTGAGAAAACTTGCTGGTTTGTCCCACATTTCCCAGGGGTCCGATCCCTTTATATCTTTTCATCTCCTTGCTTAATATATCACTGTCCTCCAAAATGGTCTCTTCCCACATTTCTTTGTTCCTTATGAAGAGGTTCTTTCTCTTTTTTTCTGTTTCGCTCTGTCTCTCTGTCTCTGTGCCTCTGTCATTTTGGTATTTGGTTCTCTGGTTCTGTCTCTTTGACTCTTTCTAATATTCTCTCTCTCTCTCTCTCTCTCTCTCTCTCTCTCTCCTCTCTCTCTCTCTCTCCTCTCTCTCCCTCCCTCTCCCTTCCCTTCCCTTACATCCCTCCTCAAAATTTTTTCCTTCCTCTCTTTCGCACCCCAAAAAAAGTATTCTTTTCATTATTTTTCTATTTTCAATATAATAGATTTAGACTGGAATGAACCTTACGGGACAGTGAGTCCAACGTAATTATGTTATATCAAAAACACAGAATTGGAAACCCTCTAAGTAAATTGCCCAAGGTCAAGCCTTTATTGAGAATATGAATTAGGATTTGAACTCAGCTCATCCTGACTTCCTAGAACAGCCCAATAAGAAACCTGGCTGTCCATATAAATCTTTCCCCTTATCTCTGTGCTGCTTAGAAGCTTTTTGCCTTCTTTTCACTCTGACCCGAAAGTAACTACTCTTTTCATTTTTCTCTCTGTCACTGATGTTATCAGACATTTTGAGCTGGAATGAACCACGAGGCTACTGAGTCCAACTCCATCATTTAAAGAAGAAGAAAGCAGCTTAGACAATTTCAGTGACTTTCTCAGCATCACATAGCTAGTAAACATGTAATTAAGCAGAATTTGAACTCGGGGCCACAGGACCGTCCAGGACAGTGTTCTTTCCTTTAGGAGACATGGCTGTGTCACTTCACACATTTCCCCCAACCCTCATGGCTAGTGGCCCCTTCCCTCTATCTCTTCCTTACTGCTAGCTTGCTACCTCTATATTTCTCACACAAACTCCCAGGGGCTGTCATTTTTCTCTCCCTCCCATCTCCCAGGTCATCTCATAAAATGGTTTGTCACTGTGTGAGTCAGAATGAGAACTCAAATAGTCTGGACTCCAAGGACAGTGGGCCATGCACTATGAAACCTCAGTAGGGAGAGCATTATAGTCATGGCAAAAAGCCAGTGACAATACTCATAGTTGGGAGATACATCATATTCAAGGTATAGCACGGAGGAAAATGTCACTGCATCCCAGAGTAAGTGGGGGAGCTGGAGTAGTATAAGGTATAACAAGACTGGAAATGTAGGAAGGGCAAGTTGTGAACACATCTGACCTCCAAAGACAATATTTTATATTGGATATTGGAGGCAATACAGAGCCACTGAAGTTTATTAGGGGCACGGGCAACATGACTGGACCTGTGCTTTAGGAAAAGCACTCTGTTAACCCAATGGAGGATGGATTGCAATGGGGAGATATGACGCAGGCAGAGCCACTCTTGGCATAGTCTAGGTGTGAGGTAACAAGAGCCTGGAACAAGGTGGTGGCAGTGGCAGAGGACAGAAGGGGGCATATACAAGAGACTTCAGGAAGGCCAAATTCCCTCTCTCTTTTCTGACTCAGATTAAACCACACTGATTCCTGCAAACCACAGAACTGCCCCTCTCTCCACACCTGATCCACTGCTTCCCCTTCCTTCTTTCACTGCTACTTTCTCAGTCTTGCACCTCTCTCCTTCCAAATCCTGTCTCACACCATCTTCAGGACTAATTGCCTTTAATCCACTGGATCTCTCCACTACAACTTTAGCACATTTTTCTCATCCACCTCAAATTCATTGCAAAACTTTATTCTTCCCTGATCAGAACTGAAACTTCAAGGTTTACAGACAATGCCTCATTTCACCAACAAAACCCTTCCAATTTGGTTCCTTACTTAAGAACTTACAAAGGCACACTCCATCTTAATTTCTTTTAGGTGACTTTGCCTCTTATTTATCTCAGCAATTAGATTCCACCAGATGATTCACAGAAGACCACAGGGCTCACAGAAACTACTCTCCTAAAAGGAAATTGCTTATTCCCTTATTCCATTTTGCTTTCTGATTAAACAAGCTCCTTTCTTTCCAAGCTGAAATGCACCAGGTTTTACTTCAACACCAGATAATGCTTCAAAACTTCAAGCTGCAAAAATGACTGCCTTATTTCTTCTCCACTTTTGGAATCACTGGAGACAAAACTTGTAAACTAACTTCAATTCTATCGATTCCTAAAAATCAACTCAATGAAATCACCTTCCCTACATTAAAGCAATAAATCCTTCAGTCTCCAGGAAAGTAAGAGAAAGCTACAGGAGTTGGGGTGACTTTTGATTGCAAATTCCAAGTCCCCATTTTTGGCAGTTCTAAGGAGCTGTACCTCCAAAAAACCAATAAGATACTGCAGCATATATGAGAATATTCACACTACAGTCTCATCAAAATTTGGAAATACACATTAAACAGATTACACTTCACTCACAAATTTCTTCTCTAATTACTTTGGAATTTCAAACATTTCTGCAAATGGGAAAAGAATCTCCTCTCTCTCTCTCTCTCTCTCTCTCTCTCTCTCTCTCTCTCTCTCTGTCTCTCTCTCTCTCTCTCTCTCTCTCTCTCTTCCCGCTAGCCCCCCACCCTGCATTCCAGAATTAGGAATACAGAGATAAGACAATATCCTTTGAAAGTCTGGAAATGTTCAGTGGAAAGCTCTCACTCTTCACCCTTTTTCCTTTGGCTGATAACACCACAGGAAAAGGGTCAGCTCCATCTACCAGGACACAAGATACAGACACAATGCTGACCGCCTGTACTCTATACTACCTAGAACAACCAAGGACAAGCAAAACACTGCTCACCCTCTCCCACAGGCTGGGGACACAAGTTCTCTCGCCACGGTTCTAAGCTCCCTTCTCAAGGGCCTAAGAGGAACTGACAAAGGAAAATACTGAGGCAAGAGAAGTTCCAGGATCATGGTGGCTTTGCGGGTTCCTCATTTGGTCCAATCTCCCCACAGGCTCAACTGGTGCTTCACTCCACTCCTGGAGACGTTACAGACACCAGGATTCTCCACATAATACAGGAAAAGATGCAGCCGATCCTCGGGCTAGGCCAAGAACCGGTGATGGTCAGGGACTCTCACTGTGAGGACATCTATCCACCAGCCTCCTTCAGGTCTTCATGGGGTTTGGGCTTATACACTCCCTCACACAATCACTGGCCATCTCCATGCACACACACATACACACACACACACACACACCCTTGCAGCCCAACCAAATGGCTTCTTATGTTCATTGGAAGGATGTTCCAGGAGGTCCAGGAGCAGGAAGTTCCTTCTGAAGTCTTGGTTCCAGCTCTCTTGCTGACCAGACAAATGAGGAGTTCCTCCCTTTGAAGCATGAACTTCCCACATCCAGATCTGGCTTTCTACCTTCCCTAAGGGAAATCTTGGCAAGTAGGTGTGGCTACCAAGATGAATACTCTGAGGCTTAGTCAATGGTTTACAACTGAGACAATTCTCTAGCACAGAAGTGTCCTCCCTGTAAAGCCAGAACCAACAAACAACTGAATCATCCATCGCTCTTTCTATGTGTTACACTCTAGTCTCCACTGGACCAAAGAACTTTAGAAAAAATGACTCTTACCACCCAATGAGTAGGAGGATAAGTCAGGGCCACGGGAGGCTTTTAATGTAGGTAAAAATTTACCTTGCGCGCGCTCCAGCAGTCCCAGGTGTCCCATCCCTCCACCAGCTCACAGTGAATCACACTAATCATCCTACTAACCCTAAGTTAACCCTAAATCTCTTCCAAGGACATCTAGGTCCACTGGCAAGACAAAAGTCAAGACGACCAGCAATGGCCTGGGATGCAGTGGATGACCTTGGCATCTCTGATTTCTGACCAGGCCCTAAGCACTCCACAGCACCTGCTTCAGCTGCCTTCATGGCCATTGGAACAAACTGTTCTCATCTGCCCACCAACTCAATGAAGGGTTTCAGGCCTGTCAGGTACCCTCCTCCTACTACCAGGCTGCTTAGGAAGGCCACTCTCCACAAACAGAAGCAATTCCAGCTTTCTAAGGAACAAATTTGGGCTTTCTAACCTTTCAGGTACTCAGAATACAAAGCCAATAAGCAGCATTCTGCAGTCATTTCACAAGAAAGGGAGAGAGAGAACAAAGGGGATGAGCCAATGCAGAAAAGGGGGAATATTTGGAAGGAAAACCAAAGGATTTATTATCTGTTGACAAGGCTTGTCCATTTCTTCATCTTCACATCTTCACATCTCTCACATATGCCACCTCTGGTCTCTGACACCGCCACCACTTTGGGGCAGTTCCTCATCATCTCATACCTCAACTACTGAAAGAGCCTTTTTGTGACTCTTCCTGACTCCATTCTTGCCATATTACACTCCATCCTCCACTCAGCTGTCCACATGATCTAGTCCAACCACAGATCTCCACTACGCGATGACCTCCAGAGTCCCAGGACGAAATCTAAAATCCTCTGGCTGGCATTCAAAGCCCTTCCTAACCTGCCACCTTTACAGTCTTCTTTCCTCTTACACTCCCTCACCCACATACTCTGTAATCCAATGACATTGGCCTCCTCCTTGTTCCCAGAACAACACGCTCCATCTCCTGACTCTGACCACTGTCACTGGCTGTCACGGGCCTGCAATGGTCTCCATTCTCATCAAGGCTTCCCTGGCTTCCTTCGAGTCCTAGCTGAAATTCCACCTTCTACACAAAGTTCTTCCTAATTCCCCTTAAGTCTAATGCCTTCCCCTTCCAGTGAATCACGTGTGTATCTGGTCTGTACATAGTTGTTGGCCTCTTGTCTCTACCGTTAGACTGGGAGCTCCTTGACAGCAGAGACTACCTTTTACCTTTCTTCACATCTCCAGTGTTTAGCATGATGCCTGACACAGAGGAGGTGGTTAAGAAATGTTTACTGCCTCACTGACGGAGTGAAAGAAGAATACATTCTCTGTTCAAGGGCAGGAGATGAGGGGAAGGGGCTAAATACCATTAGAATTCAGAAAGAGGTCATTTTGGGCAAACATGCATGGTCTCTTATCCAAGAACAGCAAGTTCTTGTTACAACACTGGATAAGACTTTGACTCTGTCCTTGAAGAGGGATAGGGGAGTTTCTAATATGAGGCCACGAGGGGCTTGGGGGATTTCAACATTTTTAGGCCATCAAGATGTGGCAAAATGATGGCGGTTCTCATTCCAACACACACACACACACACACACACACACACACACACACACACACACGTGACACCGGGTGCCCAGAGCTTTCTTTCTGTCTGGCCCTCACAGCACTAGATAGCTGGAGGAAAATGGGAGACCATCAAGTCCAAGCCCAGCATTTGAAAGAAGAGAAAACTGCGGCTGAGACAAGTGAAGTGACTCACCTGGGGTAAAACTACTTTGAATTCACTGAGTTCAGATGCAAACTCAAGTACTTCTCACTCCAACCAGAGGACTCTCTCAAATGACCCTGAGCTGCCTCCCAGATACCTCCCAGGTCTAAAATTCTAACTTCCCTTTCTAGTTCTCTCTCCCTCATTTAAACATCCCCCTGCCTCTGCCCATGAGCTGGAAGGGACTCTAGAGGTCACTGAAACCAAGCCTATCATTTTGGGGCAGAAGAAAAAAAGGCTTAGACACTTTAAGTGACTTGCCCAGGGTCACACATCTAATAAGAATGTGTGAGGAAGCATTTGGACTCAGGTCATGTTGACTTCCAAGAGCAGGGCTTTTTAAACATGGAGACTTTGTTCTATCACTCTACAAAGGTCCCTTCTCTCTATACCTCTTTCCTCCTCAATGAACACTTCTCTCTAAATCCATCACTCTCTTCTCACTACAATCCCAAGTGTGCTTTCCTTTCTCTCTACCTCATTCATAATCTCATAGAGCTGGAAGGACCTTAGAGGCCACCAAGTCCAGTGTCATCATTTTACACAGAAGGAAAATGAGGCTGAGAGAGGCAACAGGAATTACCAAGAGAACACAGTTAGTCATTGAACACCAGGTTTCTAACCCAAATATCTTGACTCCAAGGTCATATCTCTTTCCATAATTCTGTGCCTCCTTCCTCAGGGAACCTTTATCTTTGAATCCCTCCTTCACCTGGGGTCTCCTGCCTCTATTGTTCATCCTCTCCACAATGCTCACTCTCACTCTCTCTATATCTCTGCTCCTATGTCTCTCTCTCTCTCTCTCTCTGTCTCTCTCTCTCTTCCCCTCCCTCCCTCCTTCTCCTCTGTATCACGTCCTTAAAACCTTGTTCTTCTTACTCTAATTCCCACCTATAAACAAGTGGTCTTTTCTTTTTCTCCTATTAGTACTATGATCATAGCCTTAGAGCTGGAAGGAAGCTTTGGGGTCACTGAGTCGAGCTCCATTATATTAAAACAGCAGAAAGAGGCTTAGACACACTAACTGAATTACCCAGTGTCAAACATTTATCCTGAATGTGAACTAGGATTTGAATTCAAGTCATTCTGACTTCTAAGAAGAGTCCATGAGGAGACTTGGCTATTTTGCTCTACATATTCCCCTCAATCCCCATACTTCCATTTCCTGTGGACACTTGCCTCTGTGTCTTTCTTATCTTGAGTGACTGAACTCTCTCTCTACTTCAAGCTCAAACTCAAGTGGACATGCTTTTCTCTCTCTGAGATCTAGAGGATCATAGAGCTAGAGGGTCATTAAATACTATCAAGTCCAGTCCCATTGAGTGAATGATATGACAGCTGAGGCTGACAGTGGCTTAATGACTTCTCCAAAATAACAAAGCTTTTTCAGAAGCTATAGTGGGATTTAAACTCAAGTAGTCAATTCCAAATATGGCTCTATCTAATAGGAAACCTACCTAGCTCACCCCATAGTTGACAGGTTTCCCTTCCCTTTACATCCTTACCTCACTGGTGATCTCTTATTTCTTCCTCATTTTCCTCCATAAAGGATTCTTCCCTCACTCCCTTTATCATTATCACGTGTTTCTCTCTTTGTGCGTGTGTCTCTCTGTCTGTCTCTGTCTCTCTGTCTCTGTCTCCATCTCTCTCTCTGTCTCTCTCTTTCATCTCTGTCTCTCTCTCATCTGTTTCTCTTACTGAATCTCTCTTTGGGTTTCTCTTAATACCTCACTACCATTCTCTATCTTTATCTCTATATCACTCTCTGTCTCTTTCTCTCTGTCTCTCTTTTTCTCTTCCTTTCTCCTCTCTATCTTCTATTCAAAAGCTTTTTATCCTTATTCTAATTCCCACCCAATAATAAATGGTCTTTTCTTTTTCCCCTTTCACGACTATGATCACAATTTAGAGCTGGAATTAACCCTAGGAGCCATTGAGTCCAATTCTATTATAGTATAACAGAAAAGAGAAGCTGTCACTCTAACATAATTGTATGGTGTCAAATATGTATTCCGAATGTTAACTGGGATTTGAACTCAGGTCATTCTGACTTCTTAGAACAGTACTCTAGGACAACTAGCTGTTTTAGTCTACATACTCCCCTCACTGCAGACACTTCTGTTTCCTGTGGATGCTTCCTTCTGTCTCCTCATCCCAAATTCCAGATTCCCCACACCTCTATCTCTCTCTATTCCAAGATTAATGCCAAGTGGACATCACTTTCACTTTCTGGTAACCAGAGAATCATAGAGCTGGAGGGTCCTTAGAAACCATCAAGCCCAGCTCCATGATTTTGCTAAACAACAAAGAGGCTGACAATGGTTTAGTAACTTCTCCAAAATAACAAAGTTGTCAGAAGCCAATGTGTGATCAAAGCTCAAATAGTCAATTCCAAGCATAGTGCTCTATCCTGTAGGACACTTTCCTGGCTTACCCTATAGTTGACAGGTTTCCCTTCCTTCTATATCTCTCCCTCACCTGTAGTCTCTTATCTCTTTCTCATTTTCCTCCATAATGGTCTCTTCCATCACTCCTCTGATCATTATCATGTAGTTTTCTCTCCCTCTCTTCTCTGTCTCTTTATTAATACCTCACTGCTACTCTCTGTCTTTATATCTTCCTCTGTATCTGTCTACTTCTGTCTCTGTCTTGGTCTGTCTCTGTCTGTCCTCTTTCTCATCCTCTCAGTATCTTCCTCTCTGTCTCTCTGTCTCTCTCTCTGTCTCTCTGTGTCTCTCTCTGTGTCTCTCTGTCTCTCTCTCTCTCTCTCTCTGTCTCTCTCTCTCTCTCCCTCCCTTTTTCCTCCTTCTCTCTATCTCCTCCTCAAAAGCTTCCTTACTCTAATTTCCACTCAATAATAACTGGTCTTTTTTTTCCCCCTTTCATGACTATGATCATACATTTAGAGCTAAAATTATCCCTAGGGGCCACTGAGTCCAATTCTATTATAGTATAACAGAAGAAAGAAGCTCAGACACTCTAACTGAAATTCCCAAATTGTCAAATATTCAGAATATTAACTAGGATTTGAACTCAGGTCATTCTGACTTCCAAGAAGAGTCCACAGGAAGACCTGGCTGTTTTGGTCTACATATTCCTCCCACCCTTCACACTTCTCTTTACTGTGGATATTTCTTTCTCCTTCTCATCCTCAATGCCTGCTTCCCCCTTCTATTAGAAGCTTAATCCCAAGTGCACATCCTTTTCCCTCTCTGGCATCCAAAGGATCATAGATCTAGTCTGTCATTAGACACCATCAAATCACACTTAATACATTTACTGAGGAGAAAACAGACTGACTCTGGTTAAGTGACTTCTCCAGAGTACTACAGCTTGTCAGAAGCTGTGGTAGAATGAGTGCTCTAACCACCATGAGACCTATATGGCTTCTTCTACACCTGCCAGGTGGCCCTTCCCTTGGCATCTCTCTTTTCCTCCATAATGGTCTCTTCCCTCACTCCCTCACTCATTACCTTATGGTTCTCTGTGTGTTTGTCTCTGTCTCTCATGCTGTATCTGTCTCTGCTTTTTCTCTTCCTATATCATTGCCCCCCTCTCTCTCTCTGTCTCTCTCTCTGTCTCTGTCTTAACATACATACATACATATATATACTTATATATGTATATATATATACACTTATATATGACTATCTCATTCTATTTCTCTGTTTCTATCTCTCAATATCTCCCTTTCCTTCTCCTCCTCTCTATCTCCTCCTCAAAAGCTTTCTTTCCATCTTCTAATGCCCCCCTCAGTATTACCTGATCTATTCTTTTGCTCCCTATCATCAATATGATCAAGGATTTATGGCTCAGAGGAGCCCTTGGGGCCAATAACTCCTACTCCATTATAGTATAACAGAGAACAGAGGTTTACACACTCCATCTGAATTGCCCAGGGTCAAATGCTTATTAATAATGTGAAATAGGATTTGGACTCAAGTCATTCAGAATACTCAGAGGAGTCCAGTAGGAGACCTCACTCTTTTGCTCTACATATTTCTGCCCTCCAATCCACAAACTTACATTTTTTGGGTATACTTGCTTCTGTCTTCTTCTCATCCTCAATGCCCGATTCCCTCTCCCTATTCCCTAACTCTCTATTCCAAGCTTAATTACAAGTAAACATCCTTTTCTCTCTCTGAAATCTAGAGACTCAGAGCTGGTTTGTCATTAGACCCCACCAAATCCAGCCCAATAAATTTAATGAGAAGTAAACTGAGGCCAACGGTAGTGAAGTGACTTCTCTAGGGTAACAAAGCTTGTCAGCAGCTCTGGTGAAATTTAAACTCAAAGATCCAACTCCAAGGACAGTGCTCTAACTACTGTGACACCGAGCTGGATTGCACTGTTCTTGCCAGGTGTCCCTTCTCTTTGCATCTCTCCCTCAGCTATGGTCTCTTATCTCTTCCTCATTTTCTTCCACAATAGTCTCTTCTACCATGGTTGCTACTTCTCCTTCTTTCTCCCTTCTCCTCAAACGCTTTGTCTCCTTACAATAATTCCCACCCAATAATAACTGGTCTTTTTTTGTCCCCCTTTCATGATGATGATCATACATTTAGAGCTAGAATTAACCTTAGGGACCACAGAATCCAAATACATGGTAGTATAAGAGCAGACAGAGGCTGATATACTCCAACCGAATTGCCTGGCATCAACTATTTAATTAAAATGTTAACTAGGATTTGAACTCAGGTCACTCTGACTTCCAAGAAGAGTCCACTAGGAGACCTGGCTGTTTTGCTCTACATATTCCCCCACTGCACACACTTCTGTTTCCTATGGCTGCTTCCTTCTTTCTCCTTCTCATGCTCAATGCCAGATTCTCCCTAATTCTGTCTCTCTCTGTTCAAGCTTAATCCCAAGTGGACATGCTTTTCTCTCTCTGTGATCAAGAGGATCATGGAACTGGAGCATCATTAAACACCATCAAATTCAGAACCATAAAATTAATTCGGAGAAATCTGAGGCTGACAGTGGTTAAATGACTTCTCCAGAGTAGCAGAGCTTGTCAGTGGCTAAGATGGGATTGAAATATACTGAACTCCAAGTGGAGTGCTCTAACCACAATGGCACTCACGTGGCTTGTTCTATACATGCCAAGTGTCTCTTCCTTTTGAATCTCTTCCTCACCTGTGGTTTCTTATCTCTATTCTTCATTTTCCTTTATAAAAGTCTCTTCCCTCATTCCTTTGCTTATTATCATGTAGTGTTCTCTCTCCCTCTCCGTTTCCCTCTCTTTCTTCTCTCTTTCTCCCTTACCTCTGTCTTCCTCTCTTATCTCTCTCTTCCTCTCCCTTCCTCCTTAGAAGCTGTACCTCTCTCTCAATATCTTTCCTTCCACCCTCTGGTAGTTGACCAGAGAGAACTTCCTTCTCTCTCTGTCACCAATATTATCATATATTTACAACTATAAGGGACATTAAGGGCTACTGAGTCCAGTCCCCACATTTTAGAACAGAAAAAACTGAGGTTTAGAGAATTTAAGTGACTTGGCTAGGATTACACAGCTAGAACATTTATGAAGCAGGATTCAAACTCAGATCTTCCTAATTCCTACTAAAGTACTCTATTACCATGACACCTAACTGCCTCTCTATTATTATTCAGTCATATCAGATTCTTCGTGACCCCATTTGGGGTTTTGGCAAAGATACTGGAGTGGTTTGACATTTCCTTTTCCAGATCACTTTACAGTTGAGGAAACTGAGGCAAAGAGTGTTAAGTGACTTGCCCAGGGTCACATAGGTAGTAAGTGTCTGAGGCCAGATATGAACTCAGGAAGAGGGGTCTTCCAGACTCTAGGCCTAATACTCTATCCACTGTGCTACCTGACTGCCCCCAATTGTCTCCCTACTATCTTCCATTGTCCATTTCTTTTATAATCCTCCTTCTACTCCTTCCAATGGCTTTCACATGCACCTTCTTCCCCTGCTCCACAGTAGTCTCCTCTCTCTCTCTCTCACACTGCCATTACCAAGTAATCTTTTCCACACAAACCCAAATGGAGACATGATAATGAAATTCTAAATAATAATTTGGTCAAAGGACAAACTAAAGAAACAATAGTTATGTGAAAACAAATGATAATGATGAAACAATATACCCATATTTGTGGGAAGCAGCAAAAGCAGTCCTCAGGTCAAAGATTGCAGTCCTAAAACATACAGTAACAAAATAAAAAGAGAGAATTAATGACATGAACATTCATTTTTTTTAAATTAGAAAGCTAACAAATAAGTAATCCTAAAATAAGCCCCAAATTGGAGATTATTAGGCAGGGGGAAAAAGATATGCTGTAGGCCAAAAACTATATAAATCATCAATTAAACTAAAAGTTGTTTCTTTGAAAATATTATTAAAATTGATAAGCCTTTAGCTAAGCTGATTAAAAAGAAGAGGTCTGAAAATCAATTCAACCAAACATTCTTTTCCTGGGTATATTCTCTCTTCCCCTCTCTCTATTTCTCATCCCTGTTTCTTGTTCTCTGTGTGTGACTTTTTCTCCCTCTCTGTCTCTTTGTCTCTCCACCTAACCTTTTGCATCTTTCCTCCACCCCCAATTGTCCTTCCCTTTGATTTTCTCCCTTTCCTCTAGCCACAGTCGAACTTTCTCTCTGACCTCCTCAAAAATCTTCTTCTCTCTTTCAGTCTCTCTCCCTCTAGCCCAGACCAAGTGGTATTTCCTTTTGTCCATATCATAGTCACAGAATCGTAGACTTGGAGCTTGAAGAGACTTTAAAGGCCATTGAGCCCAATCTCATCATATTAGAATAAAAGTAACTGAGTCAGAGAGTTTCAGTGAATTGCCCAGAGTAACACAGCCAGTCAATCTGTGAGTCAAGATCTGTATCAGGTCACTGAGACTTCAAGTACAGTAAGTCCTCTCTCCACATGGAGTTCTAGCTGCCTCATTCCCTTGACACCACTCTCCCTTAAGGGAAAGGACCTATATCAGTCCTTTCCCTGTGCCTCTCTTCCTTTCTCAAGGGTCTTTTGCCTGTTAACTCTGTCTCCCTCCTACAACCTCATTCTCATGGGGATTTTCCCTTCTCTTTATGTCACTCATAGCATCAGAGAGCTGGAAAGGATTTGAGAAGTTGTCAAACCTACCTCGTGATTTCATAGTGGAGGAAACCGAGGCTGAATGAGGCTAAAAGATTCATCTGAGGTCAAACCAGCATATATGTCTGAGGCAGCGTCCTACCTGCCATGACACCAACTGCCCATCCCCAATGGCCTCTTCCCTCCCATTATTTTCTTCCTTTTTTCCCTCTCAGTAATCCCTTCCTTCTGTGTCTCTTCTCCCTCTTCAGTGGTACCTTTCCTTTGTTTTATCCCTCTTTCTTCCCCAATGGTCCCTTCCCTTTGCCTACTCTCCCCATTGCTCCCTTCCTTTTATCCTCTTCCTTCTCTATTTCCTCTCTCCTCAGGGGACCATGGAATGCCAGAGATGGGAGGCATCTTAGAACAGAGACCATGGAATTGCAGAACCGGGGAGGGCCTTAGAACAGAGAACATGGGATGTCAGAATTGGGAAGGACCTTAGAACATAAGGTACTATTTTGAACTTGACATCTAATACTCCTACATGATTTTTTTAAAACAAGGTAAAAAAAAAAGGCAATAGCCTCCCCACCAGTTGCCTGGCCTCAAGTCCTCTCTAATTGGTCCTCTCTAATCCAACCACACAAAAGGTGTTATTCCTAAAGCAGAGGTCTGGACATTCCATTCCCCTTCACAACCTTTCCAACTTATTCTACATTACTCCTATTCATACAATCTGTGGTCCCACCAAAGTGACCTTCTCATAGTTTGCTATACATTTTCTGTCTCCTTCCCTCTACCAAGATGGTTGCCCATACCTGGAATGCACTCTCTCCTCACCTCTAACTCTTAAAATCCATAGGTTCCATCTTCTTCATGAGGCCTTCCCTGAGCTGCTTTTTGTTGTTCAGTCGTTTCAGGCACGTCTGACTCTTTGTGACCTTATTCAGGGTTTTCTCGGCAAAGATACTAAAGTGGTTTGTTGGTGAGCCCCCCTCCCAATTACTTTGCATTTTCCTTGTATATGATTTGAAATCATTAGATGTTTACATATTATCTCCTCTCATAGAATGTAAACGCCTTGAGAAAAGGGACTGTTTTATTTGTCTCTGCATCCCCAACAGCTAACACAAGGCTTGCACATACCAGTAACTCAACAAGTATTTATTAAGTACCTACTATACTTTAGGCCCTCTGCGAGGCACTGGGGATACAAAGAAAAATCAAAAACAATCCTTTCCCTCAAGGAGTTTATATTCTAAGGGGAGAGAATAGAAGTCACTTAATAAAAGCCTGGTGATTGGTTGGTTAATCCCCTATATTAACTGTGTGACCTTAGACAAATCCATTATCCTCTCGAGGCCTCTGCCTCCTCCTCTACAAAATGAAAGGCTTTGAGCCCAGAATGCAACGAATAAGAACAAAGTCACCTTTGATTAGACAAGGAAAACAGTGAAGCAATGACCTGGACCCATTATTCTACCATCCAAGGCAAACATTTGCCTTGCTGCCTGCTTCCCTCTCCCCCTTTCTCCCTAGGCATGAGCTATTTATTCCCCTACCACTCCTCCCCTCTTTTAGATCTCAAGCTGGCCCTAATTAAGCAGGACCTCAATGGCCCATTTTCTGAGCATTAACAACAAAGCACATTCATTAGGCAGGAGTAAGTCAGGCCTTTAGGCAGCAAATATTGTGACAGAGCTACTGGAATAGAGGATGGGCCTTGTCAGCTCTGCCAAGTTGGGCTAGGAATAAAAACCATGGTGAATGAAAGAAGAAAATGGAGCTTTCCAATGAGAGGCAATGTGGAGGAGTGGAAAGGAACTGGATTGATTCAGAGTCAAGACCTGGACTTGCTTCCCAGCACTTACTATGTAGGAGACCTGAGGTAAATCATCAAACTTCTCTCTGGGCTTCAGCTTCTTTCTCTGTAGAATAAGGAGGTGTGATATGGCAGTCAGAGCCAGTGATGTCTTGGGCTGCATTAAGAGAGACAGCATGTCAAGGACTATGAAAGTTAAGAGTCCTATTATACCTTGTCCTTGTCCTGCTCTACTATGCACTTCTTAAAGACCCAACTATATCTTGTCCTAGATCAAATGAGATCATAATTGTAAAGCACTTAGCATAGTGCCTAGAACACAGTAAATAAATGATAGTTATTATTACTGTTGTTATTATTGTCAGACTTAGATCTAGAATGCTGTGCTTGGGGCAGCTAGGTGGCGCAATGGATAGAGCATTGGTCCTGGAGTCAGGAGGATCTGAGTTTAAATCTGGTCTCAGACCAGACACTTGACACTTAATAGCTATGTAACCCTGGGCAAGTCATTTAACCCCAACTGCCTTGCCAAAAAAAAAAATAGTTAAAAAAATAGAATGCTGTGCTCAGTTCAGGGGACCACATTTTAGGAAAGACATGCATAAGTCAAATAAAGGGTGGCTAGAGAAGGACACAATTGAGTTTTTATGTCATGGGCCTTGAATTGTCAAGAATGATAAAAGACAGAAATGATCTGTGCTGGAGAAGCTGTGGGAGAAAAGATGTATTAATATGCTGTCAGTGGAGCTGTGACGTGTTTTGACCATTGTGGAAAATCATTTGGAATTCTGCCATAGAAATCTCTAAACTGCTCACACCTTTTGACCTAGAGGTTCCACTACTGGGCGTATGCCCTGAGGAGGTCAAAGACACAAAGAATGGCACCATATATAACAAAAAAATTCAAGGCAGCACTTTTTCAGGTTGCAAGGAAAAAACTGGGAACAAAATAGGTAGCTACAAACTGGCAAATGGCTGAATAAATTGTGGCATAACAATGCAATGAAATACTCCTAAAGAGCAAAAAATTATATATATGAAAAGGAACACCAACAACTACAAACCCATATGCCTCTTCTCCCATTTATATAACATTTTTATAGACATCATCTATTGGAGGCATCTTCAATGAAGGTATTTGTAAGGAATAGGCTTTTGGAACAAAGATTCCATAGTGACTACATTGTTACCATCACACTATAGACCAAAACATATAGAGAATACAAGCTCCCACTGTGCTTATTGTTTGTGTAATATAAAAGAGCATTTGGTTTGACAGAGCAAAACACTGCCTGAAAGACTCTCCTTCAAACAGGTGTTTATCAAAGGTAAGTAAGATTCTCTGAAAGGTATAACAACACAGATAGCCATGTTCAACAACTCTCAGATGATAAATAACAGGCAAAATATAAAACAGAGAGGTATGCTCTCCAAAGGTGCTCACCACTGCCAAGCTCCAGGATCCAGCACAGGCTCCAAGATGAAAGAGAATTTTCTATCGATGACGTAGTCTTCCACTCCTCTTCAGATATGACATTTTGCCTGTTGCAGCAGAATTCTTCTGAAACTCCTGGAAGAGATCATTAAGTAATCAAAAAAGTCTGACCTAACCATTCACAGAGGAAAAACTGAGTAGAGGAAGAATGTCTATTATTAAGACTATACTATGCAGTTGGATGGTCAAGCTATAGAGTCATCCATTGGTGTGTGTACATACATGTGTGTATGTATATATATACATATGTGTATATATATATATATATATATATATATATATATACACATACATATATATATATGTGTGTGTGTATATGCAGGGTGTCCCAAAAGTACAGTTTTGAAGCTTCAAGAACTTCAGAAATCTCAATGCTACAAACTTACCCAAAAATTTTGAAATGTTAATTGTTTAAAATTTTAAAATATTAATGTTTTTTATTAAAATTCAACATAACCCCACCTTGTGCTATACATCACTGCAGCCACTTTGAACTTTCATCAACTGTTACTCAGTGACTAAAAGAATTACATTTGTAATCCTAGGCTCAGGATCATCCAAAGAACAATGTCTTGATACAGACACAACAGTTTTGGTGTAATCCCACAAGAAAAAGTCGAATGAGATAGATCAAGTGGCTGAGGTGGCCAAGCAAAAGCACCTTCACTACCAAGTCAAAGAGAGTGTCAATCCAGAAATTGTTACACACACACACACAATGCATGACAGCATGCTCTGTCTTAATAAAATAAAATTTAAAATGTTTTATTCAAAACTCACAAAACTAAAAAAAAAGTGAAAGAATCTTAAATAATTAAACTACCAAATATGTTAAGTTATTAAGACATAAAACAGCACCTCATTTTCTTCATCTGTTGAATGAAGGTGTTGAACTAGATGAATTGGAAAGTCCTTTCCCACTTTCAATCCTATAATTAACAACAGAAATTCTCAGTTTTATATACAATCTTCTTTTGCTGTTCTACTGTGTATTTGGAAAGGCTTGTTTTATTTGGTGTTAGTAAGCTTTAGAATTTCAAAATATTAAAATTCTAAATTAACTTCCTTATCTGATCTCATAGCACTGTTTAATCCTCTTACATGCTTATTCTTAGCTGTAGTTTATTTATTTATTTATCTGTGTACATCCCTAATCTTGCACAGGGGGTTGGGGGGGGGGACTCTGTGTGGGAAATTTATGGGAGGTTATGGAAAAAAACGTTGGGAAGGCATAGACTATGGATGGACTGTCATTATTCTTGGAGGTAACTCATCAAATCAAGGAGATCTCAGATCTAACCACCCCAATTAGACTGTAAGTGCCTTGAGGAAAAAAACACCACACCCATCTTTGTACCTTCCTCCTCACCCAGCAAGGGCCTCACACATAAAAGTCACTTCTAAATGTTTGTTGAATGAATGAATGAATGAATGAATGAATGAATGAATGAATGAAGCTGCCAACCCCTTCTTTTTCAAACATAGTCCAACATCATTAATTCAGATTAAAAGGACTGGGGGCTAGAGTGTGGATTATAGGATATATTTTAAGCAATCTTGTTTTCTTACTTTAAAAGTAGTCAGTGAAATTAGCCTATCAAAGGAGAGGTCTTTAGGATACCTACTTCGATGATTAACTAAGAATGCTTTGTCATTGGCATGGGGAATTCACAAAGGCAGGACCCGGCCTGAGTTCAGGGGGAAAATTGGTAGGATATGGAAACTGATTAGCTATGAGAAAATGGAGAAGTAATAAGCTAGGAGGGCTCCAGGGGCATAAAGCTGGGGAGGGGATGGGAGAATGGTGGGGAAGTGGGAGGAAGGCTGGACTTGCAGCTTCAAGAGCCCCAGCTTTGAATCCCTTTGTCCTTACTAGCTATGTGATCATGAACAAAGCACTTAACCCTCTGAGCCTCCGGGTCCTCACAGAGTGGTGAGAGTGATGTATAAAACGTAAAATGCTTTACAAACTTTAAGGTGTTATGTAAATCTGAGTAATTATTGCCAATCAGTCAACAAGTATTGATCACTATGAGCCAAGCACTGTTCTGGGGGTGAAATCGAAGAGCATCAGCATTATTATCTCTATTTTATAGAGAATGAAACTGAGACCCAGGAAAGGTGAAGTGGCCTGCTGCAGGTCCCACAGTTAGTAAGAATCAGATGCAGAATTGGAACCCAGTTTCTCTGACTCCAGAACTTTCTTGGAGAAACTCAGTGGGATTAGGCAATGAGAGACAGAAACTCCCCTTTTCAAGAAATTCTGTTCCTCAGAAAGAGGCAATGGTTTCTGTGGGTACAGCACCCTCTTTCTGAGCACAGTACCTAGGATTTTAAACAGGAGAAATGACACAAAGAGGATCACGTGCTAGTCTTGCCAAACTATGAGCAGGAAGGCAGGGTTAAATGGCCTGGCAGCTGTAGCCAGACACTTGAAATAGCAAGCACTCAAACAGGTCTCCTTGGAGACAGCTGAGCCTAGCAACAGTCTAAACACAAACCAGCCAGCTGCAATAGAGGAGCTGCCGATCTAAGGCAGGGAGAGGAAGGAGGTAGGCTATGGGGGAGTGGATACAGGCAAACAGAAAAACGGGCTGCAAGAATACAAGGCAAGCCCAAGGCTTGTCCATCTCACCATTGGCTTCTGTGCTGCTATGTTATCCTGTGTGAGATGCTTCTCCCACCAATCACAGACTCTCAGAGCAAGGAGGGACCTTGGCAGCCATCTAGTCCAAACCATACCTGAATGAGAAGCTCCTTCAGGGCTTCTTAAACTTTTTCTACTCATAACCCCTTCAGGGCATCTGACCCCATATGGGGTTGCAACCCACAATTAAAGAAGCACTGCATACCATCAAGTGGTCGGAAAGTGGTCAGTCACCTTTTGGGTGAAGATCTCCAAGGAGGAAGAACCCACTACCTCCCAAAGCAACCTTGTGCTTAGATTATTACTTTCAATATCATAGATTGGCCAAGACTAGGACCTTGCACACACTCTTGAGATTCCAGCATATTATTATTATATGCTGGCTTTAATGACTCAAATGGAGGCAGGTGACCTTTGGTTCCAATAAACAAATGAAGTAACTGACAACAGATATGTAATATGTAAAATGGGACCCTGGTTAATTAAATTGCTAATGGCACCTGAAATAAGGTCAGAAAACTTGGATCAGCACATTTTCATATTGCCCTCTTCAATCCAAGATCATTTTCTCAGCTTTTTATTTATCCACTTTAGAGTTACACAACCAAAAAAGTGGAATAATTGTGTTCTGTTAAGAGAAATCCCTAAAAAGGGAGAAATGTAGGCAGCTTGATTAGGCTAGTAGCAAATATTAAAAAGAATTACACATGAAATCAATAATTTCACCAGCCTTTGTCTGTTTAAGTCATGTGCTAATGTATGCAAATTCACATAATGAGATTTATTCAAGGCAAGACTAACATTTACTAATTGTGTTTGAGATGAGTTGAAGTCATTTAGCTTAAAAGGGGAAGAATACATTGTTACTGACTTTACCTGCGTTGTCAATTTCCTAGGTAATGGTGCCCTTACAAAAGACCCATATTTTAATGAGGGAAATGGATTGTGTTGAAAATCTCTTTTTTAAAAGCTCCTTACATTTTATACCACCTTTTTTTACATGATGAAGAGCCAGTTCTGTCTGGTTTTGATCAGCAGAGGCCAGTGGGATTTGAATGCTTATATGACATGACAACAGCTAACTGAAAAGTTTAAGACTTAGACAATCCATGTACTATCTTGGCCCATAGAGAACACTCCCAAGTGACTGGACTGAATGACATTAGAGTTGAATTGATTGAGAGTATAAATGTCTATGAGAGGAAATGTGGCATAATGGAGAGAGCCATAAAGACCTGGGTTCATGTCCCTCCTCTGACACATACCTGCTGTGTGACCTTGGGCATGTCACTCAATCTCTCACTGCCCCCAGAGAATTCTCTATCACTATATGTTGCTGAGAAGTTCCACTGCTAGAGGAAGTTTCTTTATCAGGAGTTCCTTTACCAATAGGGTATAGACCGAAAAATGTACCTCACCAACTTAATTATAAAAAGAAGTGTATAGAAACCCTTTATCAAGTACAACAGTCATTTATGCTAAAAACTATAAAGCACAGATGTAGAAGGAACTTTTTCTAGTTAACAAAAATAGTTATTTTATTATTTTATTTTAATTCAATTTTATTTTCAGTTCCAAATTCTCTCCCTCCTCTGTCCCTTCCCTACCCACTGAGAAGGCAAAAAAAACAGAACCTATTACAAATATGTATAGTGTTGTGCAAAACAAATTTCTGCTTTAGCCATGTTTCAAAGAAAAAGAAAGAAACAGAAGAAAACACATTTTAATCTGTGCTCTGAGTCTATCAGTTCTGTAGCTGGAGGTGCACAGCATGTTTCATCATGAATCTTTTGGAATCATGTTAGTCATCGTGTTCAACAGACTTACCAAGTTTTTCAAAGTTTATTATTTTTACAATATTGCTATTGAGATAGATAGATACACACACACACACACACACACACACACATATATATACATATATATACATTGTTTTCCTGGTTCTGTTCACTTTGCTTTGCATCAGTTCATACAAGTCTTCCCAGGTTTTTCTGAAACCATCTTGGAATGGTTATTTTTAATATGACAAAAAACTGCTTGTTAGATATCCCCATACAGATGATCCACTGGTAGCTTTTATTCAACATGTCTGAAATGAAACTTAGCATCTTTCCCCATAAACTTAATTATTAATTGAAAAATATTTTAATTTTAAGAAATAAGTGAAATAAATGTTTTTGAATGAATAAATGAATGAATTACCTCAGGATCAATGCAGTTCCATTTTCTTGCTCTTCCTGATTGCCAGACGTAAGTGAATCTGAACCTGCAGATATATAAGAAAAATGACCCCAGTTAGCTAAGTAAAAGGTGAAGACAAGTACTGATAGTGGAATTCCAAAGTTGGGTTTATACATACCCATTATTTCAACCACTCTGATGAAGCTGGCCTTCAACCAACCAATCAGCCTTTTAATTCAAGCAACCAGTTTGCTTTGTCTTCACTGAATTGTCCAAATGGCCTGAGAGACTCAATACTGCTGTGTATCATGAAGACATGGTCATAGAATAAAATGGACTGACTTTCAAGGAGCTTCTGAAGACCAGTTTTGAAGGCCAATCCCCAATTGGGAAAAGGAAAAGCTGTAGATGCTTGCATAAGTTGTGGATGCTTTGTATAAAGCTTCTTCTTCCAAATCATAAATTAGAATTATTCCATGAGGTAACTAGAAACCAAGTTGTTCCAATGCCACACACCTGCAAAAAAAAAAAAGGACAAATTTGGTACTCTCCCAGTTAATTATCTGCTATGCAAATTAAGCAAAAACCTCCTTAAAATATTTTCTAAGTTTCAAACAATCACAAAACTAAGAAAAACTATTTCAATTCAATGAAAAAAAATCTTTACAGAATACTTATTATGTACCCAGCAATGTGCAAAATTGGAGGTGGAGGGGGTAGAAGAGTGAGAAGGGATATAAAAAATTCAGAAAATGTTGAGGATTTTGTGATTGAATTGGAGAAATGAGACTTACTTGGACTAGTGCTCACCGTGGATGGAACAATAACAATTGACTGAAGACAGAACTACTCAGCTCTAATTTCACATAGCAGAGATGATCAGAAGAACTCTCTGCTCTTCCTTAATACATGCTTTACTTTCTTCCAACAAGAAGAATGATCTCTAGATTTTAAAGGACATATTTAAAATTGCTAATAGAGAAATGAAACATAAGATAAGTAGGGAGATGCCAAGAGGGCATCTACTCACTATCTATATCCCGAGCCAGTGTTATTTATTCAGTGAGTTCTGGAAGAGGTCTTACATAAAAGATAGATAATTTATAGCTAAAAGCCAAAGTTATAGAAAAGGCAATGTTGTTGTCATCCTTAGAAACTGACGTACAAAAACGTGTATCTGACTGAGAAAGGGTGGGTAGGAAGGTGCAGAGAAGAAATTCAGAAAAATATCATCCTGCACAACCACTGGGGAATTCACTCTTGCACCTTGATCAAAAGTTGGTGGCAATGAGCTTCCTCCTTTCTGTCAGCCTTCCTAGCTTGCAGCGCCTGGGGAGAGGGGGGTTGGGTCTGTCTGCTGGCATAGGACAAAAATTAATGGAAATCACAGCTGGTCCCCACAGACTGCTGTATACCCACTTCTAAATGGGTACTACCTGATGTGTAACAGAAGAGACATGTCTACAGGGACTCTGGTTTGCTGTGCCTACATTTTCCCCAGCACCAGAGTCTAGGAAAGAATAATGAGTTGAAAGGAGGTGAAAAGTAAGAGAGGACAGCTTTGGAAGCTAAGAGGTGAATTTGAAGGGAGAAAGGCAGAAGGTCACCTCTACTGGGAACTCAAGCAAACTGGTGTCCAAGGATTTTTATATAGAGGACAGCCATATTGAAAACCTTTCCAATTGGGGAATGATTGAACAAATCATAGTATGACTGGGAAGACCTTTATGAACTGAGGCAAAGCAAAGTGAGCAGAACCAGAAGAACAATGTATACAAGGATAACAACATTAAAGAGAAAAATAACTTTGGCAGACTGGAACTCTGATCAAGGCAATGATAATTCATATGTCGAAAAGACTGAAGCTTAAATGTGCCACTCTCCTCCTAGAGAGAGGTGGTGAACTCAGAATGCAGAAAGTCACATACATTTTGGATATAGTTAATGGGGGAATTTGTTTTGCAAGACTACGTAACCATGTATTGATGGATTTCTTTTTCCAGAGTTTTAAAAACTTGCTCAACGGAGGAGGAAGGTGGTAGAAGGGAGGACAGGTTAATTTTTTAAATATTCATTACTTGAAAAATAAAAATAAGCAACTTAAAACAAAGGAGAAATTGTAGTATACAGATCAGCATCACTCAAGTGTTTTTATTGGAAGGAGTGGATGCTTGTGCAGGTGGGTCTAACTGACTTCCCATCCCTGAGGAAACATGGGCCCCAGCAGACACTGTAGCCCTAGTCTCCCTCTCCAGCTCCAGATGCACTTAGGTGGTACGATGGGTAAGAGTGATGGACCTGGAATTAGGAAGACCCGAGCTCAAATTTGACCACAGACACTTTTTAGTTGTTTGAACCTAAGCAAGTCACTTGACCTCTCTTAGCCTCAGTTTCCTCATCCGTAAAAAAGGTCTAATAATAGCAGCTATCTCATAAGGGTTATGAAAATCAAATGAGATAACACACATAAATCACTCAGCCAACCTTAAGCGCTATATAAATGCTTATTATTATTCTTATATCCCTAATACATTAGTCCAATGTGGAAGAGTGGACATACTCCTCACAGAATCACCAAATTTTTGAGCTTAAAGGGACCTCAGTGACCATCTAGGCAAATCTATGATATTCCCAAAGAAACCCCAAGGATAACAACCTATGTTTGAAAAGCCCCAAGGAGGAAGGACTTCAGTGCCTCCCAAGGCAGCCCATTCCAATTTGGGGCAGTTCTGCTAGTTCCCAAGTTCTTCCTAACATCAAACCTGAATTGATCTCTTTGCAACTGCTACCCACTGCTCCTGGTTCTGTTCTCAGGGGTCAAAGAACAAATCAAATCTCTCTTCTTCATGACAGCTCTTCAAATACTGAAAGAGAGATATTATGTCTCCCCTGAGTCTTGTCTTCTCCACACTAAATATCCCCAGTTCCTTGAGCTGATCTTCATATGACATGGACTCCAGACTCTTCACCATCCTGACTGCCCTCCTCTATATGCTCTCCAGCTTATCAAAGTCTTTCCTCAAATGAGGCACCAGAACCAAATCCAGTATTCCTTCCAAATGGGTACCAAGGCAGAGTACAGAGAGACTCCTTAAACGTGAAAGGTATGCCTCTCAATGCAACCAATGCACATTCAGCTGCCACATCACAATGCTGTCATATAGTGAGCTTGTAGTCCACTAGAACTCCCAGATCTTTTTCAAACTGTTATCTAACCATGCCTCTCCCAGCTTGTACTTGTGAAGTTGATTTTTTTCAATGCAAGTATGACTTTACATTGATCTCAGTAAATTTAATCTTATTAGATTCGGCAAAACAAAACAAAAACAAAAAACAAACAAGAGAGCGAGGTTCACAGCAAGTAAAAGGGACAATTTTTATTATGTTCAATCATAAAGTTTTTTCACAAATAAAACCAATACAACTAAAATTAGAAGAGAAGCAGAAAATTTGGGGGAAATTTTATAGTAAGTTTCTCTCATAAGGGTCTCATTCTTAAAATATATAAGGAACTGAGTAAAATTTATAGGAATAAAAATATAGGAAATACAGGAAAAAATAGGAAAAAAAATTTATAGGAATAAAAGCCACTCTCCAATTGATAAATGTTCAAAGGATATGAACAGGCAATTTTTAAAGGAAAAAATCCAAGCTACTAACAATGTTCTAAATCACTAAGAAACAGAGAAATACACATTAAAACAACTCTGAGGTACCACCCTGCACCCATCAGAATGGCTAAGATGATAAAAAAGAAAACTGAGAAATGCGGAAGGGAATATGGTTGAAAAGAAAAACAGGCCCTTTAATGCACTACTGGTGGAGCTGTGAACTGGTCCAACTATTTTGGAAATCAATTTGGAACTATGTCCCAAAAGTTATTAAACTGTACTACTAGGTCTATACCTCAAAGAAATAAAAAATGTTTATAGCACCTATTTTTGTCGTGGCAAAGAATCAGAAACTGAGGGGGGTATCCATCAATTGGAGAATGGTTAAACAAGTTATGGTATATAAAGGTGATACCAATGGAGAGGAAAAAAGGTGGGAGAGAGGAATTATATAACTCGATAAAAACAGGAGATAAAAAAAGAATTAAAAAGCAAAACCCCAAAGAGAAAACAAGATGAGGGGATCTAGGGCAAGGGAAAGAGAGCCAGAGGAAATATGGCCATCTTTAAAAAAAATTAAGGTAAAGTAACCGAAGAAGCATACTACTGTATTTACAGCAGGAGGGGAGGTGGATCATGACTTTAAAAACTCAATACTGGAGACAGATGGAGGAAGATGTAAACCTAACATAATTCTAAATGTGAATACATTAACTCAATAAAATGGAAAAGAGTGACCAATTGGATAAGAAAACAAAACCCTACAATCCATTGCTTACAAGAAACACCATTTAAAAAACAGACACAAAATAACATTTACTATACAGCAAGTAAATCCAAAAAACAGGAGTTGCAATCATGCTATCTGATACAGCAAAATTAAATATTCAAAAAATAAAAAGAAATAAATAAGGAAACTACATTGTGATGAAAGGAACTATACACAATAAATAAGGAAGCTACTACCAATATCAGTAATAAATTTATATGCTCCAGATGTCTTAGCATACAAGTTCACAAAGGAAACATCTAAGCTTCAATAATATATAGACAGTCTGGGGCACCTAGGTGGCGCAGTGGATAGAGCACTGGCCCTGGATTAAGGAGGACCTGAGTTCAAATCCAGCCTCAGACACATAAAAACACTTACTAGTTGTGTGACCCTGGGCAAGTCACTTAACTCCACTGCCTAGCCAAAAAAAATAATAATATATAGACAGTCAAAAGTGACAGGAGACTTCAGTATCACTCTCTCAGTTTTGGATAAGTCTAACAGAAAGATAAACAAATTATAAAATTCATAAAGTATCTGGGGATCAGCCACACAAAGCAAACAAAATACTTCTACAGACTCAAAGTTCTCCTTAAAGAAACAAAAAATTACCCAAATAGCTAAAGGAAAATTAGCTCATGGCTAAGCCATGCTAATACAATAAAAATGAAAATACTACCAAAATTAATACTTTTAATACTGTACCAATCAAATTACCAAGAAAATACTTTATAAGACTTGATAGAACAATAACAAAATTTATTTGGAAAAAAAAAAGATCTATAATATCAAGGGAAATGATGAAAAGAAGGATAATAATATTAGCTGATAGCTAACATTTATATAGCACTTACTATGTGCCAGGCACTGTGTTAGGTGCTTTATAATTATTACCTCATCTGATCATCACAACAACCGTGAGAGGTAAGTACTATTATTCCCATTTTACAGATGAGAAAACTGAGGCAGAGATTAAATTACTTGACCAGGGTCACATAGCTAGTAAGTGTCCAAGGCCACATTTGAACTCAGATCTTCCTGACTCTAGGTCCAGCAGTCTATGCACTGAGCCACCTAGACACCCAATGAAAGGGGAGTTAAGGGAATGGAGGAAGAATAGTACTTACAGACATCAAACTATATTCTGAAGCATCAGTCATCAAAACCATCTGGTATTGGTTGAGAGAGAGAGATCAAAGGAACAGACTAGGCAAGAGAGAACTGGAAACAATAGAATTCAATAATCCAGTGTTTGATAAAGAAGAAGACATGATTTACCTAACAAAAAAATACTCCTTATTTAATAAAAACTTCTGGCTAGCTGTGTGACCCCGGGCAAGTCACTTAACCCTACTTGCCTCATCTAAAAAAAAAAACTGCTGGGAAAATTGGAAAACAGTCTGGAAGAAATTAGACTTAGAACAACACCTTACACCATATTCTACAATACATTCTAAATGGATACACAACCTTAATATTAAAGATCATACTCTCAAAAAATAGTAGAGAAACACATCATATCTCTCATAGCTCTGAGTAGGAGATGTATTCTTAACCAAACAAGAGATAGAGACAATTACAAAAGAGAAAATAGATAACTCTGATTACATGAAACTGAAAAGCCTCTACACAGACAGCACACATATATGACTAATACATTCCCCAGTAGATAAATGGTCAAAGGACATGAACAAATAGTTCTCAAAAGAAGTGCAAAATATTCAGAACCACATATAGGAAATGCTCCAAATCACTAATAATAAGAGAAATGTAAATCAAAACAAACCTGAGGTTTTACTTCCCATCCCAAAAATTGGCAAAAATGACCAAAAATGGCAACAGTCAATGTTGGAGGGGTTGTGGAACTATACGCACACTAATACATTGTTGGTGGAGCTGTGAAATAGCACAATCATTTAATAAAGTAATTTGGAATTATGCAAATAAAATGACTAAAATGTTTATACCCTTTGAACCAGAGATTCCTTTACTGGGATTATACTCCAAGGAAGCCATCAATAAGAAGAAAGTCCTTATGTACTCCAAAATATTTATAGCAGCACTTTTTGTAACAGCAAAGAACTAGTAACAAACTAGATGCCCAACAATTGAGGAATGACTAAACAAATTGTGGTACATGTATTTAGTGAAATATTACTCTGCACTAGGTAACATACAACATGTAAGAAATGATGTGTGTGATGAATACAAAGAAGCATGGAAAGATCTACATAAATTGATGCAGAGTGAAGTAAGCAGAGTCCAAATAAACTGAATTTTAAAAAAGAGAAGGTCATTTTACTTTTCTGGGCCCCAGTTTCTTCATGTAAAATGTGGGCAGTGCTAGACCTCTGGGGTTCCTTTAAGCTCTAGATTTTGATCCTTAATGCACAATACAAATGTAAGCTCTTATTATTCCCTTCTGTAGGTCTTCATTTCCCTTTATGTCAAGTGAGAGGGTAGGATTCAGTGATATCTAAGGGTCCTCCCAAGTCTTGGCAGATATAATCTCATCGCAGCCATTTATCAGCTGTGTAGTCCTGGGCAAGCCACAGGATCATAGATCTAAGGTGGGTGACCTTAGAGATCATCCAATCAAGCTTTCTCATTTTACATATAATGAAAGTGAGAACCAGAGAGGCAATGAGACTAGCTGGAGATTATGTAGGTATTAACCATGAAAGATGAGATTTGAACCCAGGTCCTCTGACTGAAGAGCCAGTACTCTTTCCACTGTGCCACACTGCCTCCGTTTAATCTCTCCCTTAATTTCTTTTAGCCTGAGTTCCATAGCTAGAAAGTATCAGTGCCTTTTCCTCCTATGCTTTTTTCTCCATGCTTTTGCACTAGCTACCTCCCATGTCTGGAATGGCCTCCTTCACTGCCACCTCTTAGACTCCCTGGCTTCCTTCTAAAGCCAGCTGAAATCTCATCTTTGGCGGGAGGCCTTCTGGTGCCCTCCCACCATCCAGTGTACTCTCTTCTAAGGTTACCTTCTGTACCTATTATATCCCTCCCTTAGAATGTAAGGTCTCTGCAGGTTTTGCTTTACACCCCCAGCCTAGCACACGGAACCAAGGGATAGAGATCAGACCTGTGATTTCATTAGCATAAGGAACTTACAGATAAGGATGCTCCCTCTGCCAATGCAGGTCAGCAGCACTTACTCTACAATTTATAGTCTTAGACTCTTAAGACTTAAAGGGTTATCCAGAGTACCAAGAAGTTAGCTGGTCTGTCCAGGGTCACACACTAAGTATGGGTCAGAGAAGGAACTAGAACACAGGGCTTCCTGGCTCTGAGGCCAGCTCTGAGTTCCAAACCACCATAGGCTTTTTACCTCTGGAAATCAGCTGGTGGGGAGGAAGGGTGCAACCTGAAAGTCAGGCAGAGAGCTTTAGATTAGATATAGTACAAAAAAGAATGGCCTGGAAGACTCAGAAGCATTCTTCTGAGAAGTACTTTGGGTAACAGCACTCAGTACAATGGACAGCTCCCCTGCCTGGGTGGGATTGTTTTTTCCCCTCTCAGGGCCTCAAACTCACTCAGCAGGCTCCACTCTCTCTTCTACTGTGGATGATAAGGGACTTTGAAACTAAACAAAAAGAAAACTGGATCTGGATAATCACTTCCTCTCTGCAAAAACTGTCTCAAATGTGACTGACTACATGTTAAATTTCAAACAGTGACATGTTCAGCAATAACTACTTTTGGAATATAGCAACTTAAATAGAAATTGTAGCAAATGTCAGAAGTAAAGAATGACACCTTTCCGAAAAAGTTGGAGCTCTTAGAGACCCTGGACAAAAGAGCTGGGTTCAAATTCCAGGCCCAGGCCAAATCACTCCACCACCCTCAATCTCGGATTCCTCAGAGGGAAAATGGAAATGATAGGAACTTCTAAGAGATAAGGAACCTGACATCATCTATTCTAAACACCTTATGTTAGTATTTCTTGTCCTTTTTTTTTTTTGGTTAGGCGATGGGGTTAAGTGACTTGCCCAGGGTCACACAGCTAGTAAGTGTTATGTGTCTGAGGCCGGATTTGAACTCAGGTCCTCCTGAATCCAGGGCCGGTGCTCTATCCACTGTGCCACCTAGGTGCCCTTAGTTTGTCAGCATTTCTTTTTTTTTTTTAACCACCTTATGTTAGAAATTAGCAAAGTGAAGCTCAAGGAGAGAAAAAGACTGAGCAAAGTAGGATCCCTGATCTGGAGCTGGGGGGAACCTCAAAGCCTATCTAGACTAGATTTTACTGAGAAAGGAACTGAGGTGAGGGTGGGGTGGACAGTATATCTTTGCATAATAGCAAACTAGAACTGGAGCCACCAGGAACCCCAGAGACCATCTTCTCCAACCTATTCATTTTATAGGCTAAGAAAACAAGGCCCAGAGGGGAAAATGTGCAAGCATAATCGGAACCTTGATCTAGCAAATTATGGGAACTCAGAGGCCATTTTATTAGACCTTTCTGCTTTACACAGGAGGAAAGTGAAACTTGGTTGGACTTGGGGGGCGGTGTATAGAGAAGGGGGAATGACTGCATAATAGGATCCTAACTCTAGATCTAACAAAAACCTCACAGCCCATCTAGTCTTAATCCCCTAATTTTTACGGCAGGAAAAACTGGGGCTAAGGGAGGGGAAGGACCTTTACATTCTAGGAACCTAGCCTTCAAGGCTGAAGGGGAACAGACAAGGAATATGCTCAAACTCTTTTATTTTACAGGAAAATACAGGGAGGGCTAGGAAGGAGAAATTATCATGCAAAATCAAAAGCATGCTTTTGCACCCAGAAGCCTTCATCTACTTCAACCCCTTCATTTTAGGGAATAGAAACCGAGTTAACGGAGGGAAAAGTAAATATACCTAACAGTAGAATAAATGCAGAGGTAGAAGGGGCCAAGAAAGCCATTAAGGACAAACCTTCAGCATTACAGGCGGTAAAAGTGAGACCTAGAAAAGGAAAATTACTAAGCATAATAAGATCCTGCCTCTAGAGCTGGGGGAAACCTCAGAGACCATCTAGTGAACGCCTTCATTTTACAGAGGAAGACGTTGAGGCCTGGAGAAGTGCAGTGGGTATACCTACCCAGGAACCTGGATAAAAAGCTAGGATGCACCCTGGAGGCCATTTTGTACAGCCCCTTAATTTTACAAATAAGTACATCGAGGCCCAGGAAACAGCAATAAATATGACCACACGAGGAACCTGGATCTCAAGATCCTAGACCCTTGAGGCCATTTTATTCAACTTCTTCATTTTCCACGATACTAAAGTCAGGACTAGGGAGGGTCAATGAACATGCAAAATGTAAAAACCTGGATCTGCAGCTGGAAGGTGCCCAGGAAGCCATTTTGTTCAACCTCCTCATTTAACAGGATAGAAAAATCAGGCCCAAGGGGGGAAGGGACCCCGGAATCCACTTTCTTCAACCTCTTCATTTTACAGGCTAGAAACGTCAGGCCCACGGAGGGAATGGACCCTGGAAGCCATCTTCTTCATCCTCTTCATTTTACACACTAGAAAAATCAGGCCCAGGGAGGGTTAATGAATATGAGTAATCGAAGAACCTGGATCTGCAGCTGGAAGGGACCCGGGAAGCCCTTTTGTTCAACCTCTTCATTTTACAGGCTAGAAAAATCAGGCCCAGAGAGGGAACGGACCCTGGTAGCCATTTTGTTCAACCTCTTCATTTTACAGGCTAGAAAAATCAGGCCCAGGGAGGGTCACTGAATATGCCTAATCTAAGAAACTGGATCTGCAGCTATAAGTGACCCTGGAAGCCCTTTTGTTCTACCTCTTCATTTTACAGGCCAGAAAAATCAGGACCAGGGGTGGAAGGGACCCTGGAAGCCATTTGGCTCAACCTCCTCCTTTTACACACTAGAAAAATCAGGCCCAGGGTGGATCACTGAATATGCCTAATCTAAGAACCTCCATCTGCAGCTGGAAGGGACCCTGGAAGCCCTTTTGTTCAACCTCTTCATTTTACAGGCTAGAAAAATCAGGCCCAGGGAGGGTTAATGAATATGCCTAATCAAAGAACCTGGATCTGGAGCTGGAAGGGACCCTGCAGGCCATTTTGTTCAACCACTTCATTTTATATGCTAGAAACATCAGGACCAGGGAGTGAAAGGACCCTGGAAGCCTTTTTGTTCAACCTCTTCATTTTACAGGCTAGAAAAATCAGGCCCAGGGAGGGAAGGGACCCTGGAAGCCCTTTTGTTCAACCTCTTCATTTTACAGGCTAGACAAATCAGGCCCAGAGAGGGAACGGACCCTGGTAGCCATTTTGTTCAACCTCTTCATTTTACAGACTAGAAAAATCAGGCCCAGGGAGGGTCACTGAATATGCCTAATCTAAGAAACTGGATCTGCAGCTATAAGTGACCCTGGAAGCCCTTTTGTTCAACCTCTTCATTTTACAGGCTAGAAAAATCAGGCCCAGGGAGGGTTAATGAATATGCCTAATCAAAGAACCTGGATCTGGAGCTGGAAGGGACCCTGCAGGCCATTTTGTTCAACCACTTCATTTTATACGCTAGAAACATCAGGCCCAGGGAGTGAAAGGACCCTGGAAGCCTTTTTGTTCAACCTCTTCATTTTACAGGCTAGAAAAATCAGGCCCAGGGAGGGAAGGGACCCTGGAAGCCTTTTTCTTCAACCTCTTCATTTTACAGGCTAGAAAAATCAGGCCCAGGGAGGGAAGGGACCCTGGAAGCCTTTTTCTTCAACCTCTTCATTTTACAGGCTAGAAAAATCAGGACCAGGGAGGGAAGGAACCCTGGAAGCCATTTTCCTCAACCTCTTAATTTTACAGACTAGAAAAATCAGGCTCAGGGAGGGAAGGGACCCTGGAAGCCATTGTGCTCAACCACTTCATTTTACAGGCTAGAAACATCACGTCCAGTAAGGGAAGGGACCCTGGAAGCCATCTTGTTCATCCTCTTCATTTTACAGGCTAGAAAAATCAGGCCCAGGGAGGGTTAATGAATATGCCTAATCTAAGAACCTCGATCTGCAGCTGGAAGGGACCCTGGAAGCCCTTTTGTTCAACCTCTTCATTTTACAGACTAGAAAAATCGGGCCCAGGGAGAGAAGGGACCCTGGAAGCCCTTTTGTTCAAACCTCTTCATTTTACAGGCTAGAAAAATCAGGACCAGGGAGGGCTAATGAATATGCCTAATCAAACAACCTGGATCTGCAGTTGGAAGGGACCCTGGAAGCCGTTTTGTTCAACCTCTTCATTTTACAGGCTAGAAAAATCGGGCCCAAGGAGGATTAATGAATATGCCTAATCTAAGAACCTGGATCTGCAGCTGGAAGGGACCCTGGAAGCCCTTTTGTTCAACCTCTTCATTTTACAGGCTAGAAAAATCAGGCTCACAGAGGGAACAGACCCTGGTAGCCATTTTGTTCAACCTCTTCATTTTACAGACTAGAAAAATCAGGCTCAGGGAGGGAACGGACCCTGGAAGCCATCTTGTACAACCTCTTCATTTTACAGACTAGAAAAATCAGGCCCAGGGAGGGAAGGGACCCTGGAAGCCCTTTTGTTCAAACCTCTTCATTTTACAGGCTAGAAAAATCAGGCCCAGTGAGGGCTAATGAATATGCCTAATCAAACAACCTGGATCTGCAGTTGGAAGGGACCCTGGAAGCCCTTTTGTTCAACCTCTTCATTTTACAGGCTAGAAAAATCGGGCCCAGGGAGGGTTAATGAATATGCCTAATCTAAGAACCTGGATCTGCAGCTGGAAGGGACCCTGGAAGCCCTTTTGTTCAACCTCTCCATTGTATAGGCTAGAAACACCAGGCCCAGGGAGGGAAAGGACCCTGGAAGCCATTTTCCTCAACCTCTTAATTTTACAGGCTAGAAAAATCAGGCTCAGGGAGGGAAGGGACCCTGGAAGCCCTTTTGTTCAACCTCTTCACTTTACAGGCTAGAAAAATCAGGCCAAGGGAGGGTCACTCAATATACCTAATTTAAGAACCTGGTTCTGCAGTTGGAAGGGACCCTGGAAGCCCTTTTGTTCAACCTCTTCATTTTACAGGCCAGTAAAATCAGGCCCAGGGGTGGAAGGGACCCTGGAAGCCACTTGGCTCAACCTCCTCCTTTTACACACTAGAAAAATCAGGCCCAGGGTGGGTCACTGAATAAGCCTAATCTAAGAACCTGGATCTGCAGCTGGAAGGGACCCTGGAAGCCCTTTTGTTCAACCTCTTCATTTTACAGGCTAGAAAAATCAGGCCCAGGGAGGGTTAATGAATATGCCTAATCAAAGAACCTGGATCTGGAGCTGGAAGGGACCCTGCAGGCCATTTTGTTCAACCACTTCATTTTATATGCTAGAAACATCAGGCCCAGGCAGTGAAAGGACCCTGGAAGCCTTTTTGTTCAACCTCTTCATTTTACAGGCTAGAAAAATCAGGCCCAGGGAGGGAAGGGACCCTGGAAGCCTTTTTGTTCAACCTCTTCATTTTACAGGCTAGAAACATCAGGCCCAGGGAGGGAAGGGACCCTGGAAGCCATCTTGTTCATCCTCTTCATTTTACACACTAGAAAAATCAGGCCCAGGGAGGGTTAATGAATATGCCTAATCTAAGAACCTGGATCTGCAGCTGGAAGGGACCCTGGAAGCCCTTTTGTTCAACCTCTTCATTTTACAGGCTAGAAAAATCAGGCTCACAGAGGGAACAGACCCTGGTAGCCATTTTGTTCAACCTCTTCATTTTACAGACTAGAAAAATCAGGCTCAGGGAGGGAAGGGACCCTGGAAGCCATCTTGTACAGCCTCTTCATTTTACAGACTAGAAGAATCAGGCCCAGGGAGGGAAGGGACCCTGGAAGCCCTTTTGTTCAAACCTCTTCATTTTACAGGCTAGAAAAATCAGGCCCAAGGAGGGTTAATGAATATGCCTAATCAAAGAACCTGGATCTGCAGTTGGAAGGGACCCTGGAAGCCCTTTTGTTCATCCTCTTCATTTTACAGGCTAGAAAAATCAGGCCCAGGGAGGGTTAATGAATATGCCTAATCTAAGAACCTGGATCTGCAGCTGGAAGGGACCTTGGAAGCCCTTTTGTTCAACCTCTTCATTGTACAGGCTAGAAAAATCAGGCTCACAGAGGGAACAGACCCTGGTAGCCATTTTGTTCAACCTCTTCATTTTACAGACTAGAAAAATCAGGCTCAGAGAGGAAACGGACCCTGGAAGCCATCTTGTACAACCTCTTCATTTTACAGACTAGAAAAATCAGGCCCAGGGAGGGAAGGGACCCTGGAAGTCCTTTTGTTCAAACCTCTTCATTTTACAGGCTAGAAAAATCAGGCCCAGGGAGGGTTAATGAATATGCCTAATCAAAGAACCTGGATCTGGAGCTGGAAGGGACCCTGCAGGCCATTTTGTTCAACCACTTCATTTTATATGCTAGAAAAATCAGGCCCAGGGCGGGAAGGAACCCTGGAAGCCATTTTCCTCAACCTCTTAATTTTACAGACTAGAAAAATCAGGCTCAGGGAGGGAAGGGACCCTGGAAGCCATTGTGCTCAACCACTTCATTTTACAGGCTAGAAACATCACGTCCAGTAAGGGAAGGGACCCTGGAAGCCATCTTGTTCATCCTCTTCATTTTACACAGTAGAAAAATCAGGCCCAGGAAGGGTTAATGAATATGCCCAATCTAAGAACCTGGATCTGCAGCTGCAAGGGACCCTGGAAGCCCTTTTGTTCAAACTCTTCATTTTACAGGCTAGAAAACTCAGGCCAAGGGAGGGTCACTCAATATACCTAATTTAAGAACCTGGTTCTGCAGTTGGAAGGGACCCTGGAAGCCCTTTTGTTCAACCTCTTCATTTTACAGGCCAGTAAAATCAGGCCCAGGGGTGGAAGGGACCCTGGAAGCCACTTGGCTCAACCTCCTCCTTTTACACACTAGAAAAATCAGGCCCAGGGTGGGTCACTGAATATGCCTAATCTAAGAACCTCGATCTGCAGATGGAAGGGACCCTGGAAGCCCTTTTGTTCAACCTCTTCATTTTACAGACTAGAAAAATCAGGCCCAGGGAGGGTTAATGAATATGCCTAATCAAAGAACCTGGATCTGGAGCTGGAAGGGACCCTGCAGGCCATTTTGTTCAACCACTTCATTTTATATGCTAGAAACATCAGGACCAGGGAGTGAAAGGACCCTGGAAGCCTTTTTGTTCAACCTCTTCATTTTACAGGCTAGAAAAATCAGGCCCAGGGAGGGAAGGGACCCTGGAAGCCCTTTTGTTCAACCTCTTCATTTTACAGGCTAGAAACATCACGTCCAGTAAGGGAAGGGACCCTGGAAGCCATCTTGTTCATCCTCTTCATTTTACACACTAGAAAAATCAGGCCCAGGGAGGGTTAATGAATGTGCCTAATCTAAGAACCTGGATCTGCAGCTGGAAGGGACCCTGGAAGCCCTTTTGTTCAACCTCTTCATTTTACAGGCTAGAAAAATCAGGCTCACAGAGGGAACAGACCCTGGTAGCCATTTTGTTCAACCTCTTCATTTTACAGACTGGAAAAATCAGGCTCAGGGAGGGAATGGACCCTGGCGGCCATCTTGTACAACCTCTTCATTTTACAGACTAGAAAAATCAGGCCCAGGGAGGGAAGGGACCCTGGAAGCCATTTGGCTCAACCTCCTCCTTTTACACACTAGAAAAATCAGGACCAGGGTGGGTCACTGAAAAATGCCTAATCTAAGAACCTCGATCTGCAGCTGGAAGGACCCTGGAAGCCCTTTTGTTCAACCTCTTCATTTTACAGACTAGAAAAATCAGGCTCAGGAGGGGGAATGACCCTGGCGGCCATCTTGTACAACTCTTCATTTTACAGACTAGAAAAATCAGGCCCAGGGAGGGAAGGGACCCTGGAAGCCATTTGGCTCAACCTCCTCCTTTTACACACTAGAAAAATCAGGCCCAGGGTGGGTCACTGAATATGCCTAATCTAAGAACCTCGATCTGCAGCTGGAAGGGACCCTGGAAGCCCTTTTGTTCAACCTCTTCATTTTACAGACTAGAAAAATCAGGCCCAGGGAGGGTCACTGAATATGCCTAATCTAAGAAACTGGATCTGCAGCTATAAGTGACCCTGGAAGCCCTTTTGTTCTACCTCTTCATTTTACAGGCTAGAAAAATCAGGCCCAGGGAGGGTTAATGAATATGCCTAATCAAAGAACCTGGATCTGGAGCTGGAAGGGACCCTGCAGGCCATTTTGTTCAACCACTTCATTTTATATGCTAGAAACATCAGGACCAGGGAGTGAAAGGACCCTGGAAGCCTTTTTGTTCAACCTCTTCATTTTACAGGCTAGAAAAATCAGGCCCAGGGAGGGAAGGGACCCTGGAAGCCCTTTTGTTCAACCTCTTCATTTTACAGGCCAGAAAAATCAGGCCCAGGGAGGGAAGGGACCCTGAAAGCCTTTTTCTTCAACCTCTTCATTTTACAGGCTAGAAAAATCAGGACCAGGGAGGGAAGGAACCCTGGAAGCCATTTTCCTCAACCTCTTAATTTTACAGGCTAGAAAAATCAGGCTCAGGAAGGGAAGGGACCCTGGAAGCCATTGTGCTCAACCACTTCATTTTACAGGCTAGAAACATCACGTCCAGTAAGGGAAGGGACCCTGGAAGCCATCTTGTTCATCCTCTTCATTTTACACACTAGAAAAATCAGGCCCAGGGAGGGTTAATGAATATGACTAATCTAAGAACCTGGATCTGCAGCTGGAAGGGACCCTGGAAGCCCTTTTGTTCAACCTCTTCATTTTACAGGCTAGAAAAATCAGGCTCACAGAGGGAACAGACCCTGGTAGCCATTTTGTTCAACCTCTTCATTTTACAGACTGGAAAAATCAGGCTCAGGAGGAACGGACCCTGGAAGCCATCTTGTACAACCTCTTCATTTTACAGACTAGAAAAATCAGGCCCAGGGAGGGAAGGGACCCTGGAAGCCCTTTTGTTCAAACCTCTTCATTTTACAGGCTAGAAAAATCAGGCCCAGGGAGGGTTAATGAATATGCCTAATCAAAGAACCTGGATCTGCAGTTGGAAGGGACCCTGGAAGCCCTTTTGTTCAACCTCTTCATTTTACAGGCTAGAAAAATCAGGCCCAGGGAGGTTAATGAATATGCCTAATCTAAGAACCTGGATCTGCAGCTGGAAGGGACCCTGGAAGCCCTTTTGTTCAACCTCTTCATTTTACAGGCTAGAAAAATCAGGCTCACAGAGGGAACAGACCCTGGTAGCCATTTTGTTCAACCTCTTCATTTTACAGACTAAAAAATCAGGCCCAGGGAGGGAAGGGACCCTGGAAGCCTTTTGTTCAAACCTCTTCATTTTACAGGCTAGAAAATCAGGCCCAGGGAGGGTTAATGAATATGCCTAATCAAAGAACCTGGATCTGCAGTTGGAAGGGACCCTGGAAGCCCTTTTGTTCAACCTCTTCATTTTACAGGCTAGAAAAATCAGGCCCAGGGAGGGTTAATGAATATGCCTAATCAAAGAACCTGGATCTGCAGTTGGAAGGGACCCTGGAAGCCCTTTTGTTCAACCTCTTCATTTTACAGGCTAGAAAAATCAGGCCCAGGGAGGGTTAATGAATATGCCTAATCAAAGAACCTGGATCTGGAGCTGGAAGGGACCCTGCAGCCATTTTGTTCAACACTTCATTTTATATGCTAGAAACATCAGGACCAGGGAGTGAAAGGACCCTGGAAGCCTTTTGTTCAACCTCTTCATTTTACAGGCTAGAAAAATCAGGCCCAGGGAGGGAAGGGACCCTGGAAGCCCTTTTGTTCAACCTCTTCATTTTACAGGCTAGAAAAATCAGGCCCAGGGAGGGAAGGGACCCTGGAAGCCTTTTTCTTCAACCTCTTCATTTTACAGGCTAGAAAAATCAGGCCCAGGGAGGGAAGGGACCCTGGAAGCCTTTTTCTTCAACCTCTTCATTTTACAGGCTAGAAAAATCAGGACCAGGGAGGGAAGGAACCCTGGAAGCCATTTTCCTCAACCTCTTAATTTTACAGACTAGAAAATCAGGCTCAGGAAGGAAGGGACCCTGGAAGCCATTGTGCTCAACCACTTCATTTTACAGGCTAGAAACATCACGTCCAGTAAGGGAAGGGACCCTGGAAGCCATCTTGTTCATCCTCTTCATTTTACACACTAGAAAAATCAGGCCCAGGGAGGGTTAATGAATATGACTAATCTAAGAACCTGGATCTGCAGCTGGAAGGGACCCTGGAAGCCCTTTTGTTCAACCTCTTCATTTTACAGGCTAGAAAAATCAGGCTCACAGAGGGAACAGACCCTGGTAGCCATTTTGTTCAACCTCTTCATTTTACAGACTGGAAAAATCAGGATCAGGGAGGGAACGGACCCTGGAAGCCATCTTGTACAACCTCTTCATTTTACAGACTAGAAAAATCAGGCCCAGGGAGGGAAGGGACCCTGGAAGCCCTTTTGTTCAAACCTCTTCATTTTACAGGCTAGAAAAATCAGGCCCAGGGAGGGTTAATGAATATGCCTAATCAAAGAACCTGGATCTGCAGTTGGAAGGGACCCTGGAAGCCCTTTTGTTCAACCTCTTCATTTTACAGGCTAGAAAAATCAGGCCCAGGGAGGGTTAATGAATATGCCTAATCTAAGAACCTGGATCTGCAGCTGGAAGGGACCCTGGAAGCCCTTTTGTTCAACCTCTTCATTTTACAGGCTAGAAAAATCAGGCTCACAGAGGGAACAGACCCTGGTAGCCATTTTGTTCAACCTCTTCATTTTACAGACTAGAAAAATCAGGCTCAGGGAGGGAACGGACCCTGGAAGCCATCTTGTATGACCTCTTCATTTTAAAGACTAGAAAAATCAGGCCCAGGGAGGGAAGGGACCCTGGTGGTCCTTTTGTTCAAACCTCTTCATTTTACAGGCTAGAAAAAATCAGGCCCAGGGAGGTTAATGAATATGCCTAATCAAAGAACCTGGATGTGGAGCTGGAAGGGACCCTGCAGGCCATTTTGTTCAACCACTTCATTTTATATGCTAGAAACATCAGGCCCAGGCAGTGAAAGGACCCTGGAAGCCTTTTTGTTCAACCTCTTCCTTTTACAGGCTAGAAAAATCAGGCCCAGGGAGGGAAGGGACCCTGGAAGCCCTTTTGTTCAACCTCTTCATTTTACAGGCTAGAAAAATCAGGCCCAGGGAGGGAAGGAACCCTGGAAGCCATTTTCCTCAACCTCTTCATTTTACACAGTAGAAAAATCAGGCCCAGGGAGTATTAATTAATATGACTAATCAAAGAACCTGCATCTGCAGCTAGAAGGGACCCTGGAAGTCATTTTGTTCAACAACTTCATTTTACAGGCTAGAAACATCAGGCCCAGGGAGGGAAGGGACCCTGGAAGCCATTTTGCTCAACCTCTTCATTTTACAGACTAGAAAAATCAGGCCCACGGAGTGTCACTGAATATACCTAATCTAAGAACCTGAATCTGCAGCTATAACTGACCGTGGAAGCCCTTTTGTTCAACCTCTCCTTTTACAGGCTAGAAAAATCAGGCGCACGGAGGGAAGGAACCCTGGAAGCCATTTTCCTCAACCTCTTAACTTTACAGACTAGAAAAACCAGGCTCAGGGAGGGAAGGGACCCTGGAAGCCATTGTGCTCAACCACTTAATTTTACAGGCTAGACACATCACGTCCAGTAAGGGAAGGGACCCTGGAAGCCATCTTGTTCATCCTCTTCATTTTACACACTAGAAAAATCAGGCCCAGGGAGGGTTAATGAATATGCCTAATCTAAGAACCTCGATCTGCAGCTGGAAGGGACCCTGGAAGCCCTTTTGTTCAACCTCTTCATTTTACAGGCTACAAACATCAGGCCCAGGGAGGGAACGGACCCTGGAAGCCATCTTGTTCATCCTCTTCATTTTACAGGCTAGAAAAATCAGGCCCAGGGTGGGTCACTGAATATGCCTAATCTAAGAACCTGGATCTGCAGCTGGAAGGGACCCTGGAAGCCCTTTTGTTCAACCTCTTCATTTTACAGGCTAGAAAAATCAGGCTCACAGAGGGAACAGACCCTGGTAGCCATTTTGTTCAACCTCTTCATTTTACAGACTAGAAAAATCAGGCTCAGGGAGGGAACGGACCCTGGAAGCCATCTTGTACAACCTCTTCATTTTACAGGCTAGAAAAATCAGGCCCAGGGAGGGAAGGGACCCTGGAAGCCCTTTAGTTCGACCTCTTCATTTTACAGGCTGGAAAAATCAGGCCCAGGGAGGGAAGGGACCCTGGAGGCCCTTTTGTTCAACCTCACCATTTTACAGGCTAGAAAAATCAGGCCCAAGGACAGTTAATGAATATGCCTAATCTAAGAACCTCGATCTGCAGCTGGAAGGGACCCGGGAAGCCCTTTTGTTCAACCTCTTCATTTTACAGGCTAGAAAAATCAGGCCCACAGAGGGAACGGACCCTGTAGCCATTTTGTTCAACCTCTTAATTTTACAGACTAGAAAAATCAGGCCCAGGGAGGGTTAATGAATATGCCTAATCAAAGAACCTGGATCTGCAGCTGGTAGGGACCCTGGAAGCCATTTTGTTCAACCCCTTCATTTTATAGGCTAGAAACACCAGGCCCAGGGAGGGAAAGGACCCTGGAAGCCTTTTTCTTCAACCTCTTCATTTTACAGGCTAGAAAAATCAGGCCCAGGGAGGGAAGGGACCCTGGAAGCCATTTTGCTCAACCTCTTCTTTTTACAGGCTAGAAAAATCAGGCTCAGGGAGGGAAGGGACCCTGGAAGTCATCTTGTTCAACCTCTTCATTTTACAGAGTAGAAAAATCAGGCCCAGGGAGTATTAATGAATATGACTAATCAAAGAACCTCGATCTGCAGCTAGAAGGGACCCTGGAAGTCATTTTGTTCAACAACTTCATTTTACAGGCTAGAAAAATCAGGCCCAGGGAGGGAAGGGACCCTGGAAGCCATTTTGTTCAACCACTTCATTTTATATGCTAGAAACATCAGGACCAGGGAGTGAAAGGACCCTGGAAGCCTTTTTGTTCAACCTCTTCATTTTACAGGCTAGGAAAATCAGGACCAGGGAGGGAAGCGACCCTGGAAGCCCATTTGTTCAACCTCTTCATTTTACAGGCTAGAAAAATCAGGCCCAGGGAGGGAAGGGAACCTGGAAGCCATTTTGCTCAACCTCTTCTTTTTATAGGCTAGAAAAATCAGGCTCAGGGAGGGAAGGGACCCTGGAAGCCATCTTGTTCAACCTCTTCATTTTACAGAGTAGAAAAATCAGGCCCAGGGAGGGTTAATGAATATGACTAAACAAAGAACCTGCATCTGCAGCTAGAAGGGACCCTGGAAGTCATTTTGTTCAACAACTTCATTTTACAGGCTAGAAACATCAGGCCCAGGGAGGGAAGGGACCCTGGAAGCCATTTTCCTCATCCTCTTCTTTTTACAGGCTAGAAAAATCAGGCCCAGGGAGGGAAGGGACCCTGGAAGCCATCTTGTTCAACCTCTTCATTTTACAGAGTAGAAAAATCAGGCCCAGGGAGTATTAATGAATATGACTAAACAAAGAACCTGCATCTGCAGCTATAACTGACTGTGGAAGCCCTTTTGTTCAACCTCTTCATTTTACAGGCTAGAAACATCAGGCCCAGGGAGGGAAGGGACCGTGGAAGCCATTTTGCTCAACCTCTTCATTTTACAGACTAGAAAAATCAGGCTCAGGGAGGTAAGGGACCCTAGAAGCCACTTTGTTCAACCTCTTCATTTTACAGACTAGAAAAATCAGGCCCAGGGTGGGTCACTGAATAAGCCTAATCTAAGAACCTGGATCTGCAGCTGGAAGGGACCCTGGAAGCCTTTTTGTTCAACCTCTTCATTTTACAGACTGGAAAAATCAGGCCCAGGGAGGGTTAATGAATATGCCTCATCTAAGAACCTGGATCTGCAGCTGGAAGGGACGCTGGAAGCCATTTTGTTCAACCACTTCATTTTATAGGCTAGAAACATCAGTCCCACGGAGGGAAAGGACCCTGGAAGCCTTTTTGTTCAACCTCTTCATTTTACAGACTAGAAAAATCAGGCCCAGGGATGGTTAATGAATATGTCTAATCAAAGAACCTGGATCTGCAGCTGGAAGGGACCCTGGAAGCCCTTTTGTTCAACCTCTTCATTTTACAGGCCAGTAAAATCAGGCCCAGGGGTGGAAGGGATCCTGGAAGCCATTTGGCTCAACCTCCTCCTTTTACACACTAGAAAAATCAGGCCCAGGGTGGATCACTGAATATGCCTAATCTAAGAACCTCGATCAGCAGCTGGAAGGGACCCTGGAAGCCCTTTTGTTCAACCTCTTCATTTTACAGGCTAGAAAAATCAGGCCCAGGGAGGGTTAATGAATATGCCTAATCAAAGAACCTGGATCTGGAGCTGGAAGGGACCCTGCAGGCCATTTTGTTCAACCACTTCATTTTATATGCTAGAAACATCAGGCCCAGGCAGTGAAAGGACCCTGGAAGCCTTTTTGTTCAACCTCTTCATTTTACAGGCTAGAAAAATCAGGCCCAGGGAGGGAAGGGACCCTGGAAGCCCTTTTGTTCAACCTCTTCATTTTACAGGCTAGAAAAATCAGGCCCAGGGAGGGAAGGGACCCTGGAATCCCTTTTGTTCAACCTCTTCATTTTACAGGCTAGAAAAATCAGGCCCAGGGAGGGAAGGGACCCTTGAACCCCTTTTGTTCAACCTCTTCTTTTTACAGGCTAGAAAAATCAGGCTCAGGGAGGAAAGGGACCCTGGAAGCCATCTTGTTCAACCTCTTCATTTTACAGAGTAGAAAAATCAGGCCCAGGGAGTATTAATGAATATGACTAATCAAAGAACCTGGATCTGCAGCTAGAAGGGACCCTGGAAGTCATTTTGTTCAACAACTTCATTTTACAGGCTAGAAACATCAGGCCCAGGGAGGGAAGGGACCCTGGAAGCCATTTTGTTCAACCTCTTCATTTTACAGGCTAGTAAAATCAGGCCCAGGGAGGGAAGGGTCCCTGGAAGCCATTTTGTTCAACCTCTTCATTTTATATGCTAGAAAATCAGGCCCAGGGAGGGAAGGGACCCTGGAAGCCATTTTGTTCAACCTCTTCATTTTACAGGCTAGTAAAATCAGGCCCAGGGAGGGAAGGGTCCCTGGAAGCCATTTTGTTCAACCTCTTCATTTTATATGCTAGAAAAATCAGGCCCAGGGAGGGAAGGGACCCTGGAAGCCATTTTGTTCAACCTCTTCATTTTACAGGTTAGTAAAATCAGGCCCAGGGAGGGAAGGGTCCCTGGAAGCCATTTTGTTCAACCTCTTCATTTTACAGGCTAGAAAAATCAGGCCCAGGGAGGGAAGGGACCCTGGAAGCCATTTTGTTCAACCTCTTCATTTTACAGGCTAGTAAAATCAGGCCCAGGGAGGGAAGGGTCCCTGGAAGCCCTTTTGTTCAACCTCTTCATTTTACAGGCTAGAAAAATCAGGCCCAGGGAGGGAAGGGACCCTGGAAGCCCTTTTGTTCAACCTCTTCATTTTACAGGCTAGAAAAATCAGGCCCAGGGAGGGAAGGGACCCTGGAAGCCATCTTGTTCAACCTCTTCATTTTACAGAGAGAAAAATCAGGCCCAGGGAGTATTAATGAATATGACTAATCAAAGAACCTGGATCTGCAGCTAGAAGGGACCCTGGAAGTCATTTTGTTCAACCTCATTTTACAGGCTAGAAAATAGGCCAGGGAGGGAAGGGACCCTGGAAGCCATTTTGTTCAACCTCTTCATTTTACAGGCTAGTAAAAACAGGCCCAGGGAGGAAGGGTCTGGAAGCCATTTTGTTCAACCTTTCATTTTACTAGAAAATCAGGCCCAGGGAGGGAAGGGACCCTGGAAGCCATTTTGTTCAACCTCTTCATTTTACAGGCTAGTAAAATCAGGCCCAGGGAGGGAAGGGTCCCTGGAAGCCATTTTGTTCAACCTCTTCATTTTATATGCTAGAAAAATCAGGCCCAGGGAGGGAAGGGACCCTGGAAGCCATTTTGTTCAACCTCTTCATTTTACAGGCTAGTAAAATCAGGCCCAGGGAGGGAAGGGTCCCTGGAAGCCATTTTGCTCAACCTCTTCATTTTACAGGCTAGAAAAATCGGGTCCAGGGAGTGTCAATGAATTTGCCACATCCAGGTACCTGGATTTTGAGCTGGAAGGACCCTGGAAGCCATTTTGTTCCAGCCCTTCATTTAACAAGCTAGGAGAGTGAGGTCCAGGGAAGATCGATGAATATGCCAAATTCAGGAAACTGGATCAAAAGCTGGAAGGCTCCCTAGAGGCCATTTTGTACATTTTGCAGATGAGCAGAAATAGACCCCAGGAAGGCAAGTTACTGAAGAATAGGATCCTAGATTGTGAGCTAAAGGGACCCTTATAAGACATATCTAATCCATCCCCCTCCTTTTACAGGTGAGGAAATTCTCAGCAAGGAGAGTAAAAGGACTGAGCATAATCAGATTCTAGTTCTCCAGCCAGAAGGGTTCTCAGAGGCCATCTCATCCAACCCCTTCATTTTACAGAGGAACAAAGGGAAACCCTGGGAGGGGCAGTGGTGAAACATCTTTGTAGCCTTGATTCACAGCTGGAAGGGATGTTGCAGCTTTTTTGATCCACCACTATCATTTTTCAGATAAGGAAACTGAGGCCAAGGTTGAGGAAGTAACTGAAGATAATAAAAGCCTTATTAGAGCTAGAAGGGACCAAATATATTACCTATTTTAACCCTCTCATTTTCCAAATAAGGAAATTAAGGCCCAGGAAAATAAAAAGACTTAGAATACCAGAAGCCTACATCTGGAGCCTGAAGGGACTTCAGAGACTATGTAGCACATCCCAATGAAGAAATCGAGCCCCAAAGAGGGAAAGTGACTTACCATAATTAGGACTTGGTTCTAGAACTGAAAGGGACCTCTAAGCCTACCTAGACCAACCCTCTTGTTTTTCAGATGAGGAAACTGAGGCCCAGGGAAGTTACATGGCTAAGGATAATAGGAGCCCAAACCTTAGAGCTAGAAAATCCAAATCTCTTATTTTACAGATGAAAATACTGAGACCCCTGGTGAAGTTCCTTAAGATAACAGGAGCCTAGATTTAGAGCTGAAAGTGACCACAGAAGCCATCTAATCTCTTGTATTACATATGAGGAAAATGAGAGCCCAGTGAGGCAAAGCAACTTAGAATAATAAAATTGCACATCTAGAACTAGAAGGGACCTCAGAGGCTATCCGTGGAGCTGCCGCGACTTGCGAGATCACCCCTCCTTTTGGGAGACCACTTGTTGGGCCTGCTATACTTGTGTTTCATTTCAATGGCTCCTTTGATACCTTCCAGCTCTGAATTTCTGCAATGAATGAAATCACTGGTCCATCCATGCACTGGGATGACATTAAATGAGGAGGGGGGGGCGCGGTCTTTTTGTTGTTGTTGTTAAGAAAAATCATCGTTTTGATCAATCTGAAAAATGGAGGAAATAGATGGCTTGAGGTCTGTGCAAATGTTGAGCCTTACCTTTAAATGGCCTTCGTGGAGTACGCCACCAGCAGCCGGAGCATCTTCGGAAGCCTGACAATCGCAGTGAATTCCCCGAATCATTTCTTCAGGATCCTAATGGGGATAAGAAAGGCTTACCTTGGCTTCCACTGCAGACTGCACCTCCTTCCCCACCTCCTTCCCCGAGATAATCCGACAAAAAGGGCGGGGGAGAGTGGAGCAGCCGCCCTAGGCAAGAGCTTTGCGTTGGGCCAGTGCTGCCATCTAGAGGCTCCTGTAAAGATAGCACCTTGATAGGAGGAGGAGGAGGAGGCTGTGCCTAAGTGAGCCCTTATGAAACCGCGCATGGAGCCACTGCCCGGAGCCTTGGCATCCATCCTTCTGGCAAGCAGCAGAGGCTAGAGCTTTCATTTTGGACCTCACTGAACCACACATTCCTCAATTCCCTTCCCAGGTAGAGCAGTAGTCTAGGAATTGTGCAGAGCTGCCAAGGGGTGAGGGCCAAGCAGCCCTTCCTTGGCAGAGCTGGTGAGCCAGCCCTTGAATTCTCTCCTGCGTCATCTTTTTCTAGAGAAAATGGCTTCCTCTCTTTGCAAGCCCACCTCAGCTCCTCTCCCTCTTATTTGAAACGTGAGCCTTCCCTCCAACAGCTTTCAATGGTTTTCTCTGTGCACCTTGCATTTTGAATTATGTAATCCCAGAGCTAGGGTTTAGAAGAAGCCATCTAGTCCAACCCTCTCCTTTTACAAAGGAAGAAACTGAGGCACTAGTTTCTAAGAAACTAGGGCCTCTGAAACAGAGGCATTTACTTGCCCCGCGTCATACATAGGATCTCAGATGTAAAGAAAGAACTTAATAAATCACCTAGCCTACCCCTCCTCATTTTACAGGTAAGGAAACAGACCCATTTCAAACAGGATATCCCATTGGCATCTGAGACTCAACGTGTTCAAAACAGGACTCATTATCTTTCCATCCAAACCCTCCCCTCTTCTGAGCTCCCCAATTGCTGTTTGAAAACATCAGGATAGGATACCATAAGCAAATTAGGAGAGCAAGGAATAGTTTATCTGTCAGATCTATGGAGAAGGGAAGGATTTATGACCAAACTAGAGATAGAGAACATTATGAAATGTAAAATGGATAATTTTTATTACATTAAATTTTCTACAAACAAAATGAATTCAACCAAGATTAGAAGGGACGCAGAAAGCTTGAAAACAATTTTTACAGCAAGGATTTCTGATAAAGGCCTCATTTCTCAAATATATAGAGAAGTGAGTCAAATTTATAAAAAAAAAATACAAGTCATTCCGCAATTGATAAATGGTCAAAGGATATGAACAGGCAGTTTCAGATGAAGAAATTAAAGCTATCTAGAATCATATGAAAAAATGCTTTAAATCACTATTGATTAGAGAAAAGCAAATTAAAATAACTGAGGTACCACATCATACCTATCAGATTGGCTAATATGACAGAAAAGGAAAATGATAAGTGTTGGAGAGGATGTGGAAAAATTGGGATACTGATGCATTGTTGATAGAGTTGTGAATGGATCCAATCATTCTGGAACTATGCCCAAAGGGCTGTAAAACTATGCACATATACCCTTTGATCCAGCAATACCACTACTAGGGCTATATGCCAAAGAGATCATAAAAAAGGGAAAAGGATCCACATGAACAAAAATATTCATAATAGCTCTTTTTGTGGTGGCAAAGAATTGGAAACTGAAGGAATACTCATCAATTGGGAAATGGCTGAACAAATCATGGTATATGAATGTAATGTTCCATAAGAAATGATGAGCAGGCAGATTTCAGAAAAACCTGGAAAGACTTATGTGAACTGATGCTGAGCAAAGTGAGCAGAACCAGGAGAACATTGTACACAGTAACAGCAACATTGTGCGATGATCAACTATGATAGATTTGGCTCTTCTCAGCAAAATAATGATCCAAGACAATTCCAAAAGACTCATGATAGAAAATGCTATCCACATCCAGAGAAAGAACTATGGAGTCTGAATGCAGATCAAAGCATACTATTTTCACTTTTTTTGTTTTGGGTTTTTTTGTGGTCTTTTCCTTTTGTTCTGTTTCTTCTTTCACAACATGAATAATGTGGAAATATGTTTAACATGATTGCACATATATAACCTATATCAGATTGCGTGTCTTGGGAAGAGGGGAAGGAAGGGAGGAAGGGAGAATAATTTGGAGCTCAAAATCTTATAAAAGTAAATGTTAAAAACTATCTTTACATGTAATTGGAAAAAATAAAATATTATTTACAAAAAAAAAAAAGAAAACAGAAAACATCACCCTCCTTCGAGTCAACCAAGTTTGCAAGCTCAGCATCATCCTTCTATCATTCACAAGAGGTGATGAAGGCCTGGATAACTGGCCAATCACATGCCAAGCTTTGTCATTTTTCTCTCCCCAACATCTCTCCCTTCTCTCCACTTATGCAGCTACCAGCCTTTCAGGCCTTCATCATCTCTTGAATGGCCTATTGCAACAGTCTTCTAATTGATTCCCCTGCCTCAATCTGCTCACCATTCCAATCTATCCTGCACTTAGCTGCCAATGGATTTTCCTAGAGCAAAAGTCTGACTATGTCACCCCTACTCAATAAACTCCAATGGCTCCCTATTACCTTCAGGATCAAATATTAAGTCCTTTGGTATTCAAAGCTCTCCACAACCTGGCCCCTTTCTGTCATTCCAATATTCTTATTTCTACTCTCTTTCTCAGATCCTGTCATCTAACCAGCAAATATGCTGTGCCTTGAACAAAATACTCTATCTCCCATCTCCATGCCTTTGCCCAGGCTCTTTCTCATGCCTAGAATGTTCTCCCTCCCAACATCTGACTCCTGGAAATTCCGGCTTCCTTTTAGACTCAGCTCAAGTACCCCTCCCCCTCCATGTACTCCAGAAGGCCTTTCCTGCTCCCCCCACCCCAGCTATCAGCAACATCTCATCTAAGGTTAGTTTCCATCTGCTTTGTATTTATCTTCCATATTCTGATTTATATATGTTATCTCCCCCATTACAATTTAGTCTTGAAGGCAAGGGCTATTTGGGGGAATGTTTTTTCCTTTGTATTCCCAGCACTCAGGGTACAGTGCCAGGCACATAGGAAGGGCTTAATAAGTGTTTATCAAATTGAACATGAATAAAAAGCAGAAGTGATAAAAACAAAGAGAGCAATGATAATAAAAATGAATAAAACATCTTCATTTGACTAGAAAATAAATTTTTAAAAAACTCTTCTTCAGTAAGTATATTCTTTTGATCTGGTAATTTTGTGTAAATACTTTTCTTTGCATATCTACATATTTTACCTTCAAAGAGACCTAATATTAGGAGTATATCATATTTTAAAAACAATATGGTAAAGTTAAGTCTTTTGGGTTCCAATAATACCAATTGTGGGCATTTATTTCTTTCTATAAGGCTTGCAAAGTGTTTTAAATACATTATTTCATTTGATCTTCACAACAACCTTATGAAGTTGGGGCTCTTATTATCTTTGTTTTAGGAGGCCTGGAGAAAGTAAGTGACTTTGCCAAGGTCACTGTCTGAAAAAGGATCTAAGCCTAGATCATCCTGACTCCAAGCCCAGCACTCTACCTAAAAAGATAAGCAGTAGTTGGCTGGCAAGCGAGCCTGCCTGAGAGACTCAGTAATATGTTCTGACACAGGGCCTCTTCTTGGTGATCATGCTTGCTCCCCTAGCAAAGCAGCTAGCACCATTCTTTCTCCAGCTCCACAATCAATGTTCATGTCTTCTGCCACAGCCCTATAGCAGAAGAAAGCTAAAAGCACCTTTTGATTCCCAGAGGGATGATGGGCCTAGAGATGGAATCATCTGCCCACTTAGAAAAGCTTTCCATCTACTAGAAAGTCCTGCAGGTCTGGGAAAGGTTCAAAGTCCCCTCCCCATCCTCCACAGCCCATTATAATTAGATCCCTTTTTGAAGCAAATTAAAGGTGGCAGTTTTTAGTGATGGCAGCCTGGTCCCCTTGGAAACTGACCCTACAAAGGCTTCTTGTTCATTTCAAATCCATAGCTATAAGGGCACTATTATCTGCCCACCTCCCCCTGGAATGTTAGCCGACAGGGTCATTGCTGGCTGTGCAATATAAGCATTAAACCAAATGTAGTCCTTGGAAGGACAAAGGCAGACGTCAAGGCATCTCATTTGTTTCTACCCTCCATTTATTCATCTGAGATCACTGCAAAGGATCTTGCAACACAAAAACTCCAGCTTCACCCAGCTAAGAGAGAGAGAGAGAGAGAGAGAGAGAGAGAGAGAGAGAGAGAGAGAGAGAGAGAGAGAGAGAGAAGAGGGGAGGGGAGGGAAGGGAAGGGAAGGGAAGGGAAGGGAAGGGAAGGGAAGGGAAGGGAAGGGAAGGGAAGGGAAGGGAAGGGAAGGGAAGGGAAGGGAAGGGAAGGGAAGGGAAGGGAAGGGAAGGGAAGGGAAGGAGAGGAGAGAAGAAAGAGGAGGAGGAAAGGGAGTAGAATATAGAGGAAAGGAAGAGAGAGGAATGGAAGTGACAGGAGAGGAGAAAAGAGGAGGAAGGGAGAGAAGAGAGGAAAGAAGAGGAGAAGACAGAGGATGGAATTTCAGGGAGTCACTGAGGTCAAAACTATTTTCATAATAATACTAAGATGTTTTGACTTCTAATATAGTAAATATGACAGATATGACTAACATTTAAAAAAACTTTTGGTAGTATTTTAAGGGTGTAAATAGGCCATGAAACAAAAAAAAAAATTGAGATCCTATGGTTTGGATGTATGCTGGCCTCAGAGGGAGGAAGACCTAGTTCCAGCCCTCTTTCTGACCCTCTCAGTGCCCCTGAAAACTCTCTAAGGCTATCAATTGCACAGGTTATCAATTGGCATTACTAGAGGGAGTTCCATATTAATGAAATCACAGGTCCAATCCAAATGTGTGTGTGTGTGTGTGAGTATAAGAGACAGAGACAGGGATACAGAGACAGAGAGAGTTTGAGGAAGAGAGAGTTTTAGAGAAGAAGGGAGGTGGAGGAGAGAGATAGAGAGAGAAGAGAGGAGAATGTGTTTTGTCAACAAGCATTTATGAAGCACCTACTATGTGTCAGGCACTGTACTGAAGATACAAAGAAAGGCAAATACAGTCCCTGTTTTAAGGAACTCACAGGCTAATGGGAGAAACAAAATATAACTAACTATGTATAAACAACATATAGACAGGATAAATTGGAGATAAGCCACAGAGGAAAAGCACTAGCATTGAGGGAGACTAGAAAAGGCTTTCTGTAGAGACTTGAAGGAAGCCAGGAGGTAGAGATGAAGAGGAAGAACATTCTAGGTCTGCGGGACAGTCAGAGAAAAAACCCAGAAAGGAAAGATGGAGTGGCTTGTTTAAGGAGTCAATGAATTGTTGTGTACATAATATAAGAATATGGGAAACATAGGAGGGGACCAGGTCATGGAGGGCTTTAAATGGCAATTGGAAGATGTTGTATTTCACCCTACAGATCATATGGAGCCAGTAGAATTTACTGAATGACGGGAGAGTGACATGGCCAAAACTTCACTTTAGGAAGATCACTTTGATAGCTCAGTGAAAGATGGATTGGAGTGGGGAGAAACTCAAAGCAGGGAACCCAACCAGAAGGTGATTATAATACTTGAGGCTTGAAGTGATAAGGGCCTACACCAGGGTGGTGGCTGTGTCAGTGGAGAGAAGGGAGTGCATTTAAGAGATGTTACAAAAGTAGAATCTACAGGCCTTGGCAACTGATTGGATGGGGTAGGGAAGGTGCAATGAGAGATTAAGAAATTGAAGCTGTTACCCAGGTTGTGAGCCTGAGTGACTGGGAAGATGGTGATGCCCTCAATAGTAATAGGAAGAGGGGAGGGCTTGGGGGGAAAGATATTGAGTTCAGTTTGGGATATGTTGACTTTAAGATGTCTATATGACATCTATTCCAAGATGACTAATAGGTATTTGGAGTTGTAAGACTATAGGTCAACAGAGAAGGGCAGGATAGGTACATTTGCAAATCATCAGCATAAAGATGATCATTGAATCTATGAGAGCTGATGAGATCACCAGGTGAAACAGTATAGAAGAGAAGAGAAGAAAGCCCAGGACAGAGCCCTTGGGGGACACCCACAGCTAGCAGGCCACCACCTTAATGAAGATCCAGCAAAGAGCATTGACAAGGAGCAGCAGGCAGAAGGACTAGGAAAGAAGAGTGTCATGAAAACCTAGTAAGAAGGAAGTATCACGGAGAAGAGGGTGATCGATAGTGTCAAAGGCTGCAGAGAAGTCAAGAAGGATGAGGACTGAGAAAAGGCCATTAACTTTGGCGATTAAGGGGTTATTGGTAACTTTGGAGAGAACAATTTCCAATTAAATGATAAGGATGGAAGCCAGACTGTAGGGAGTTAAGAAGCAAGGAAGAGGAAGGGTAGTGTAGGTATCTATTATAGATAGCCTTCTCAAAGAGAATAAAGCTAGCATAATAATCTCTGGTTATGCTGGATTATTCCATACAAATATAGTTCCCCTATCCCTCTCAAAATCATAACTTAAATACAGATTGCTCTACTTTCAAACAAATCTAATATATGAAAACCAGATTTATAAGGCAGATAAGTTAGGAGATGATTCTTTACCAAAGGATTCACCAGTCTCTAACCTTTCTAATCCATTTTCCATATAGCTGATAAATTAATACAGCTAAAATACAGATCTAACCATGTCACTCCCCTGCTCAGAAATCTTCAGTGGCTCCCTATTGCCTATTTCTATTTAGAAAAAAAAATACAAAATCCTCAGCCTGATATTTACAGCCCTCCATGGTCTGCCTCTCACTTACCTTTCCAGATTTATTTCATATTATTCTCCCTTACAAACTATCTATTCCAGTCAAACCGGACTACTAGTTTGCTACTCATAGACAACAATTTCCCACATCTGTGCCTTTGTACAGGTTATCTCTCATGTCTGGAATGCATCTCCTTCCCCTCTCTGCATTATAGAAACTCTAACTCTAACACAACTTGGGTTCTACTTCCTACAGGAGGCCTTTCCTGATCCCATCAGTTGTTAGTGCCTAAAATTATTTTGCATACATCTTGGATTTACTTCTCTGAGTACATTATATTCACTCTTTCCTACAATGTAAGTCATACTGAAATGAGCAAATGCCAAGTTTCTTGCAGCTTACTGAATATAGCTACCTTACTGAAGAGCTCTGTTCATCACCATCCAACAGATAAGGAAACAGAGAAGCAAAGTGAACTTGCTAAGTGAGATCCAGCATCCTGGTCTTCCTAGCTTACCAGGCTGCCTTGGTTCCCAGAGTTCACTCTGGGAGGTAAGTGCTGTAAGCAGCACTGTAGTGCTTGGGTGCCTGGATACAAAAACACCCAAGGAGCAGGGGCGGCGGGGGCTGGAGTTTGGTGGAAGAGGTCCATCCCTGACCTCCATCCCCTCTGATGACTCTGAGAGTAATAGCAGCAGGAAGCAGAGAGGACAAGATCATGCTTCCCAGTTCCTTATAAACCTTATGAAGTAGGTAGTATCATTAGCCCATTTTAGAGATGAGGGAACTGAGGCTTAGAGAGATGAAGTGACTTACCCAAGGTCATAGGGTCAAACAGCAGGTGAGCCAGAATTCAGGCCCAAGGCTCCCTAACTCTCAATCCTGTACTCCTTCTACAATACCACCGTCCCTCTAAGGAGGAAGGCATTCTCCAGTATTGTTCAGAATCACCGACTCTCAGAGTTGGAAGGGACCTCAGAGGCCATTTGGTCCACCCCATATTTGAACAAGAATTCCCCCTACAGTAACCCTGATGAGTGGCCTTCACTTGAAGACCTCCAGTGTCCCTCCCAAAGTCACCATTCCCTCCTTAGGATTGTTGGAATTATCAGGAAGCCTAAATCTGACACTTGCACCCACTGTGCCCAGTTCTGCCCTCTGGGGCCAAGCAGAGCCATGCTAATCCCTTTTTCTTGGAACAGCCTTTCAAATGACATTTCTCCTCTAACATCCTTTCTTCGCTAGGTTAAACAACCTCAATTCCTTCAATGGCTCCTCATATGGCAAAGACCTTTCACCATCCCAGTGACCTTTCTCTGAACACTCTCAAGTTCATCAAAGTCCTTCCAATATTTTGTTACCCAGAAACAAATACGATATTCCAGCCATAATTTAACTGAGGCAGAATACAATGGAATTATGACTTCCCTAGTCCTAGGCCCTGTACCTCTCTTTTAGTTAAAAGTCTAACATCATATTAGATTCTTTGTTGGGTACCACATCACACTGTTGACTCTCTGTGAGCTTTTAGTTCACTAACCCCTCCCACCAAGGGCTTTTTCATCCAAATTGCTATTTAACCATTCTTCCCTCATTCTTTACTTCTGAAGTTGATTTCTTGACACCAAATGTAGGACTTTACATTGGTCCCTATTACATTTTATCTCACTAGATTTGGTCAATCATTTTAGGCTGTTCATATGTTTTGGGTCCTATCTCTGTCATCTAACATATGAGTTATCCTTCCCAACATTACATCATCTGTAAATATGGCAAGTATCCTTTCTATGCTTTCATTCAAGTAAATGTTGGGTTTTTTTGTTTTTGTTTTTGGTTTTTGGTTTGTTTGGGGTTTTTTTGGCCAGGCAATTGGGGTTAAGTGACTTGCCCAGGGTCACACAGCTAGTAAGTGTCAAGTGTCTGAGGCCGGATTTGAACTCAGGTTGACTCCCGGGCCGGTGCTCTATCCACTGCGCCACCTAGCTGCCTTCATTCAAGTAAATGTTAAAAGTATGATACAGCTCAGGGCCAAGGACAGATCCCTGGGGCACTCCACTAGAGACATCTCTTCTTCCTCCCAGCAGAACTTTGTCCAGTAGTGGGCATATTATCAGCTCCCTAGAGTCCCCAGCTTGCTGTCACTCACTGCACTGAATTCTCTCTCACTCACTCATTAACAAGGTCCCTAAGAGATGCTGCCTTCCTGGCAGTGAGTTGCTAATGTAACTCTTAAAATCTTTGGCTCCTTAGTGGACAGATTCGCGCCCCCCACTTCATAAAAGCTCTCAGTCACAAAGGGAGGTTTTGTCTAGCCCTTAAAAAGCCCTTTAGATTGCTTAGTCTTGGTGGGATACCAGTTAAAAAGAAGTCTTCCAAATCTCATTTGATTCTGATTCTAGTGCATAGGTTCATTCACACTATCTTAAAATCCTACCTCTGACAGGCCAACCTCTCTGCAAAGTTGTTCCAAAGTCAAAATGTTATATTTAGAATTCTGTTTTCAGTTCATTAGAGGAGCTGATATTGTAACCCAATCAATCCCCAATACCCAAGCCCATTTCCTCTAGAGTGAGAAAACATTCTTCAAAGGCCATGAACAGACAACTTTCAAAAGAAGAAACAAAAATTGGTAATAATCACTTGAAAAAATGCCCACCCTCTTCAAAGATAAATATTATAATAACAGCAAGGCACCATTTTACATACAGCAAATGGGGAAAAGAATTCAAACTAATGAAACTGAATGCTAGAAGAGTTGGGAAGGAAGAAGTGTGCTCGTCCATTGCTGGAGGAATTGTGAATTTGTAGGATCAATTAGAAAAGGAAAGTGGAAGGATATAGTGAAAGTTACAAAAATAATCATATCCTAGAACCCCAAAAGAGCACTGTTAAATAGTCCAGCCATTCTAGAGAACAATTTGGAACTATGACAAAGGGCTATAAAACTATGCATATCTTTTGACCAGTAATACCACTACTAGGTCTGTATCCCAAAGAGATCAAAGAAAAAGGAAAAGAACTTATATCTATGAAAATATTTATAGCAGCTTCTTTTCTGGTGGCAAAGAACTGGAAACTGAGGGGATGTTCATCAATTGGGGAATGGCTAAACAATGTGTGGTATATGAATGGAATGGAATACTACTGTGTTGTTAGAAATGATGAAGGGGATGGTTTTAGAAATACCTGAGGAGACATATGAACTGATACAAAGTGAGTGAGCAGAACCAAGAAAAAAATCTACATAGTAACAGCAATATTGTAACAATAAAGACTTAATAATTTTGATCAATACAAGGATCCACCACTGTTCCAAAGGATTCATGATATAAAATTCTATTCACCTCCAGATAAGGAACCGATGGACTCAGAGTGCAGATTGAAGCATATTTTTTCCCTTTCTTTATTTTTCTCGCTTTTTTTCAGAACATGACTAATGCAGAAATATGTTTTGTATGACTTCATATGTATAATGGGTATTATATTTCTGTCATTCTCAATGAATGAGGGAGGTTAGAAGGAGAGAGCAATTTTGGAATTAATTTTTTTTTAAATTTTAATGGGGATGGAGGAGAGACAATGAATCTTAGGCAATAAAAATCTTTGGATAAAAAAGAAAGACCAGCAGGGAAAGTGGTAAAGTTGGCAACTGCTGCCAACAACCTTACCACATCTGCCGGGTTCACATCCCTGTTATACATGTCTCTTCTCCATTTACATAGTCATTTTTCCAGGCACCACAACAAACTGATAGAGGAAAGTTGTTTTTATTAATCACAGGGATCTTTTAGTTCCCCCTCACATCATACCAAGTAGACAGCCATCTAATCTGCCTACAAGGAAGGACTCTTTTGTATCTCCAGCCCCCCTTATCCCTCCAAAAAAAAAGTCTAGTAATAGGATTGTAGATCTAAAGCTGGAATGGACCTCAGGGTCTATCTGGTCCAACCCCCACCCCTCCCAATTTACAGAGGAGGAAACTGAGGTAGTGAAGTGACTTGCCCAAGGTCACACTGGCAACAAGTAGCAAGGCTGGAATTTAACCCAAATCCAGGATTTAGCCTCCAAATCCAGGATCCCTTCCCCTGTATCTCACTGTCTCCCACTTGCCTCCTCCCCCAGGACTACTCCCTGCTACAATGGGACCTTAGCCTCTCCTGATCTCAGTAATAATAGGAAAAACATCCCTAATCTGTAAACCCATATGCTGCCCTGCTGCACCACCTCACTGGGATTGAGAGGTATGGCTGAAGCTGTTGATGGGGCCAACAGGAAGCAATTATAGAGCTGCTGAAAACCTGGCCCCATGAAGAAATTACCCACTCATTATCACAATCTAGGTCCATCAGTGCACATGCCACACACATCCCAACTCCACAGGGGAGCACACACCCAGAGCAGCCAAAGCAGAGGAAAATACCCTAATTAGTAGAGCTGCCCAGACCTACTACCATTGTCTGATTCCTGTTGTGTCTGGCTCATCTTGGGGAATGATTAGCTGGCTGGATTACGATGTTGGCCTCAGGAGAAACTCTCTATAAGAAATAGTTGGGATGACTCTTTGGGAGGGGGAAGGGACATTAGGGATAACTATAACGATTTCAAAAACAGACAATATCCATAAAGCCTTATGTTTAAAAAAAAAGAAAGAAAGAAAGAAAGAAAAAAGAAAGAAAGAAAAAAGAAAGAAAGAAAGAAAGAAAGAAAGAGTCCTATTTTAGCTGTTGTCAGAGCTGCAACATCCAGGTTTCCAACTTCGTAGCTAAAGGTCTCAGCAGAGGACCAAGGGTCAGAGAATTGAAGAAAATTATGAGCCCCCAAAAATGGCCATTTCAAAAGGAGGCTGGATTTTCAAAGGCAGGAAATAAATTTGAAATTGAGGAAACTGAATAAAGAAAGAAGAAACACTGTCTCTGGAGCCGCTTTGCCCAAAGGTTATTTCTCTCCCTCTATGACAGGCCCCAGTTAGTGCCTACAAGGAATCCCCTGAAGTAGCCACATTGGAATTCACACTATGGGGAGGTGTAATTGTGTAAGATATGGTCATAATGGCATTTAAATTAGAATTAACATGACACTTGTTGGCATTATTAACAGGACCTAGCCACATTTCCCTTTGCCTCTTCCCCACATTCCCTTCCTCTTTTGGTGGGGGGGGAGAAGTGGGGGGTTCATCTCATCTCCCACTCTATGGCTCTTTCTCCTTTCTTTCTCTCTTTCTGACCCCTCCCCTACCTGTTCTCCTTTCTCACTGCCTCCTGTCCAATTAACCAAACAACAAGCTGGATGGATTGCTTGAGCTGTAGTGTTCTGAAACACAGTGAGCTAAGCAGATTTGACTGTCCACTCTGACACAAAGATATTGAGCCCCTGGGAATGAGGGACCACCAGGCTGCTTAAGGAGTGGTGAACTGACCCAGGTCATAAACAGAACAGGTCAAAGTTCCCATGCCAGTCAGCAGTGGGATCAGGCCTGTGAGTGGTACTTCTAGCCTGTGCAAAATAAGGACACCCAGTCTCAATAAACAAACAAAAACAAACAAGTAAATGAATGGATTAATATTTGTTGACTGAATTACTGACCTATTCTCACTTGTTCCTATTAAGCAGTCTTTAGAGTCTAAAGTTGAGACATTGATTTCACAAACTTCTAGAATAATTTCCCTTCCAATTCCAAACAGTCAATTCCTCTTCTCCCCACAACCCTCCAAAAGCATACCCTCAAACCTGACTCTCACTGCCTTTCCCAGTGGGGACCTCTTCCCCCTTCAAAGCTAGAGGAAGTAGACTTACTATAGTAAGTAGAGTTGCAGTTGGAGTCAGGAAAACCTGGATTCAAATTTTGCCTTATAATTACGTGACCCTTAGCAAAACACTTAACCTCTCTGGATCTCAGTTTCCTCAGCTTTAAGATGAGAGAATTGCACTCACTGACTTCTGAGGTCCCTTCTGGCTTTAATGCAGAGTCAGTCTTGCAGTACCTGTTGTTGGTGTTCAGTCATTTCAGTCTCATCTGACTCTTCGTGACACTATTTAGGATTTTCTTGGTAAAGAGACTAGAGTGGTTTGCCATTTACTTCTCCAGTTAATTTTACAGATGAGGAAACTGAGGCAACAGGTTAAGGGACTTGCCTGACATCATACAGCTAGGAAGTGTCTGAGGCCACATTCGAACTCAGGAAGATGAGTCTTCCTGACTCCAGGCCTGGCCCTCTATCTACTGCATCACCTAGCTGCCCATCTTGCAGTATTTACCATTTCCCAGACCTAGGATGTTCCCAGTCAATTCCTTGCCATGTCCACAGAGGGTTTAATATACCATAAGTCTGCATATTTAGACATCTTCCTGAAATCAGTTGGTCATGGTCTATTCAGCTGTTAACTTGGATTTCTTCCCTGAGTCCCCTGGCTCAGAACTATTACAAATGATATCAGTCCTGATCAAACATTACACCGTTCCCCCTGGCCAACTGAAGGTACTTAAAGTAGCCCTACCTCAACTCACTTCTGAAATCTGAGAAGTAGTCAATGCAGGCCAAATATGGGGGAGGAATCAGGGATGGGGGCACAAACAAGATCTCTGCTGCCTCATGCACAGTTCTGGACCCAACTGAAGCTATTAAAGCTTAAAACTGCACCAAGATTTTTGGAATACCTTATGTATTAATATAACATATACATATATATGTGTGTTTTTTAGTGTGTAATATATACATACAAATATATACATATAGATATGGAAAGAAAAAGAGAGAGAGAGAGAGAAAGAGAGGAAGGAAGGAAGGAATAAAGGAAGGAAAGAAGAAAGAAAGAAAAAAAGAAAGAAAGCATTCTGGGAGACTGCTGTCTGGTAACACTCTTAATATATGTCTTAATCTAGGCTGCCAATCTGGGTAATTTATATTTTTATAAATATTCATCCATTTTATTCAGATTGTCAGCTTTATTGGAATATAGTTGAGCAAAATAGCTCCCAAATGCTTTTATTTCCTCTTCATTGGTTGTGAATTCACCCTTTTTGTTTTTTAATACTGGTAATTTTATTTTCTTCTTTCTTATTTTAAATTAAATTGGCCAATGGTTTATCTATTTATTGGTTTTTTCAAAAACCAATTTCCCTAATGAATATTGATGCAAAAAAATTTAAATAAAATGCTAGCAAAGAGATTACAGCAATATATCACAGAGATCATATACTATGACCAGGCCGCAATTATATGTTCAGTGCAGGGCTGGTTCAATATTAAATCTAGACTGCCCTTATAGGATCCATATCTCTAAAGTGAGATTTATTTGAAAATAAATGAAAAATAAACAATAATTATAAGTTGTAATTTATACAAGGCAGATGTGTGAGTAAAGTTCAGCCTGTGTTCAGGCCAATATGGTAATAAAAACTCCAATTCCTGAACATACCCTGTAATTTGCCCTGTTGTCTAACTCAGGCTTCCTCCTTTCATCTCTCACCTATGCCCAATTACCAGAATCATCAAATAACTGAAACTGTCTTCTGTGTAATCAGGGATTTAGTCCAAAAAAGAACATCTTTTGGAGAATATCATCCCCTACTTATCCCATTGTTCTCCACCCTCTCTATCTCCAGTGCTAGCCCTAGATAGTGATCACCAATGCTCACAACCATGACCCAGAGAGCAAAAGAAAACTTTCCATTATAGTCATTAAGACTAATTACTGAGGATCTGAGGACCATAGATCTAGAATTGAAAGGCACCTTAGAGGCTATAGTGTCCAACTCCCTCTGTTTACAGATGAGGGAACTGAGGCCCAAAAAAGTTAGATGACTTGTATGCATGGTAAAGGACAGGGGAAATGGATTTGCCACTACTGGGCACATGTCCCATTGCTCTAATGAATTCAAAGACAGAAGGAAAAGTCCCATATAGACCAAAATACTCATAGCAAGACTTTTTGTCATTGAAAAAAACCCCAAAAAGTAAATGCCTATCTATTGGGGAAATGGCTGAACAAATTGTGGCAATGAATGAATGCAATGGAATATGACTACACTAAAAGAAATGATGACTAGGCTGATGAACTTAAAATGCAGAAAGAGGCACATGTTTCTAGACATGGCTAATGGCGGAATTTGTTATGCCAGACTACATAGCTACATATTATGAACTTTATTTTGGGAAGCTCATATGGTTTTTATTTACTCAGTGAGGGGCAGGGTAGTAGGAGTGATAGATTGATTTTTAATTTTTTCAAAAATGATGAATATGAAGCATTCAGAGGATCATGGGAAGAGGTTCATGAACTGATACAAACTGAAGAAAACAGAACTAGAACAATTTACATAATGCCCCATTCTTCATGTCCCTAACAGCCTAGTGCCTGGCACATAGTAAGCACTTTAATAAATGCTTGTTGACTTGATTTGACAATGACCAAAATAATGTAGGGGTAGCCTTTTTTCTCTAAATTCCTTCCTTTTCTTAAAAAAAATCACTTTTATTTTTCAAGGAACAAGTATTTTTAAATTCATCTGCCTTCCCACTCACTCCCCTCTCTGCAATGAGCAAATCAAAATAAAGAAACCCGAAAAACAAATCCATACATACATACCTACATAGTCTAGCACAAACAAATTCCTACATTAGCCACATCCAAAAATGTAGGTCTCTTTGTACATTTCAAGCTCATCACCTCTTTGTCAGGAGATAAGTGGCATGTTTCAGCTTTCTTTTTATGGAGTCATGATTTATCATTGCATTGATCAGAGTTCTAAAGTCTTTCAAGGTTGTTTCCATCTGCAAAGTTATTGTATAAATTGTTCTTCTGGTTCTACTCTTAGAAGTCTTCACAGGTTCCTCTGAAACTGTTTCATCATTTCTTATGGCACAGTAACATTCCATGACATCCACAGACCACAACTTGTTTAGCCATTCCCCTACTCAGAGGGCAATCCCTTAGTTTCTAAATTTTTGGCTGCCACTCTAAATTGCTTTTATCTGAGCCTGAGGAGGTGAGTGGTGAAGAAAGAAACTGGCAGAAAATTTTCTAAAGATCCTGTTTTGCCCCTCCCCCTCCATATGGGGCTACAATGAGCCCCTCCCTTTTCTTTTCCAACAGTACTGGAAGTCATGGAGCAGATAAAGGGACTCTAGCTATATCTTACACAAGCTCTTTTGGTTTCTGCATGCATCCTTTCTCTCTTTCTCTGCACTTGGAAGAGTTTCTCCCCCTAAATGGTAGCAACGGGAGCCTTCCAAGACTCAGCTCAAGTACTACTTTGCACACACAACTGGATCTCCCCCTTTCATTTGTATATGCTTTGTATTTACTTGTCTATGTACCCACTGTATATCTAGGCTAAGAATGTAAGCGCCCTAAGGGCAGGGAATGTTTCATTTTTGTTCACAGCATCTAGCAGTGTCTGACACATAGTAGGCACTTAAAATCTTGTTTTAAACAACCACAATAAGAAAAAATACACCTTCCTCTTTTCTTTGCAGAAGTGGAGGTCTATGGGAATGAAACACTTGCACGTACTATCAGACTCAGTTGCTATGTTGGTTAATCTTTACTGAACTGCTTTTTTTCTTTGTTTTTTATTCTTTGTTACAAGGGATGGCCCCTGGGGTAATGGAGAGGGGACGGATATATTTGGAAATGAAAGTGATATAAAAACAAAAGGTATCAATAAAAAAAATTAAACCAAAGGAAAAATTAAAAATGAATGTTTGTTGAATTGAATTGGACAGTTACAAGGGAGGGTCCAATAGGAGAAATGGCAGATCAGGAAATTACTATTTTCTCATAAGAAAAGACATCAATGGGGGCAGCTAGGTGGCACAGTGGATGAGCACTGGCCCTGAAGTCAGGAGGACCTGAGTTCAAATCCCGCCTCAGACCAAACACTTGACACTTATTAGCTGTGTGATCCTGGGCAAGTCACTTAACCCCAATTGCCTAAAAAAAAAAAGGAAAAAAAGACATCAATAAAACTTTTTTTAAAATGGAGAATTGCAGAGATACCAGAGGTTGGTAAAGGGCGACCATTGTCAAGATTAGCGTCTATATATAGTTCAGTGTGTTGGACTATGATCTCTGGCAAAATTCTAGGATGTGTTATTAAAGGGAAATGGAAGTGATGGTCACAGAGAGCCAACACAGCTTCAAGAACAGGCCATGGAAACAAAGTGGTGCCAATCAATTGGGAGATGGCTGAACAAACAGTAACATATCAATGTAAAAGAATATTATTGTAAGAAATGACAATTATGATGAATTCAGAGAAGCCTGAGAAGATGTCTATGAACCAATCCGGAGTGAAGTGAGCCAAACCAAAAGGACAATTTACAAGATGAGTACAATAATGTAAAGGAAAACAACTTTGAAAGACTTCAGAACTCTAATCAATGCAAGAACTAATCATGACTTCAGAAAACTGATGATGAAGCACACTTCCTATCCTTTGCACTACAGGTACAGAATAAAGTGTACATTTTTAGACATGATCAATGTGTGAATTTGTTTTGTTTGTTTGCCTATACTGATTGGTTATAAGAGAGGGTTTCCATTGTGAATAGTTGGTGGATAATAAGAATGATATAAAAAAAGAAAAAAGCTCCAATGAAACATGTCTAGGGGCAGCTAGGTGGTACAGCGGATAGAGAGCACTGGCCCTGGAGTCAGGAGAATCTGAGTTCAAATCCAGCCTCAGACACTTGACACTTACTAGCTGTGTGACCTTGGGCAAGTCACTTAACCCCATCGCTTAGCAAAAAAAGAAAGAAAAAGAAACATGTCTGACCACTCCTTCTCTGTCTCCTTTGCTGGATGCTCCTCCATATCTCAATCATTAACCACGGGTGTCCCCCAGGACTTTGCCTTGGGCCCTCTTCTCTTCTCCCTCTATACTATCGCACTTGGTGATTCCATCTGCTCCCTTGGGTCTGATGATCATCTCTGTGCAGATGACCTAGATGTCAGAGAATTATAGAATCACATAATTTGAGAGTTGGAAAAGATCTTAACAGTCACCTAGTCCAACTCATACACAAAAGGAAAGAGTCCCAGGCTGTAATGGCTTTTGTTTTTCTTGTGTTCTCAGTTGGGGAGTTTGGGGTGGGGGAAGGTGGAGCACAAGAATGAGAAGCCAGATTTTAGCTGATTAAAACAAATACAATGTTTTTTTAAAAATCCCACTATGATATATGAAACAAATGCTCATTCAGCCTCTGTTTGAAGATCCCCAAGGAGACAGAGCTCCACGTTGTTCATTGAACTTAAAAATAGTTTCTTAGCACCTTCCTCCCATTGCTCCTGGGTCAAATGGAACAATTCCAGTCCCTCCTCCATGGAGCAACTCTCCTAGTACTGGAAGACAGCTATTATGTGCCCCAAATCTTCCTTTCTCTTCTCCAGGTTAAACATGCCTAAACCCTTCAATCAATCCTCATATAACATGGACTCAGATACAGCTGGTAGCACAGTAGAGACAGCCCTGGACCCAGAGTCAGGAAGACCTGAGTTCAAATCCAGTTCAGACACTTCCTAGCTCTGTGACCCTAGGCAAGTCACTTCACTTCTGTCTGCCTCAGTTTCCTTACCTGTAAAATGGAAATAATAATAGCAACTACCTCCCAGGGTTGTTGGGAGGCCCAAATGAGATATCTGTAAAGTGCTTAGCACAGGGCCTGACACATAGTAGGTGCTTGATAAATACTTGTTCCCTTCATTCTTCCCCTTCCTTTCACCCTCCTGGAGGTCCTCCTCTGAATACTCTCCAGTTTATCAGCTTCTTAGATTGTGGTACCCAGAACTGAACACAGTGCTCCAGGTTAGGGTTGAAAAGGGCAGAGGATTATGGGACAATATGCCCTTCCTGTTCCTAGCAGTTCTGCCCCTCTGAATGTAGCCCAAGATCCCATGAGCTTTTTGGGCCACCACATCACCCATGTCATACTGCTGGCTCACATTGGGCTAGGAGTCCATTAATACCTCCCTCCCCTGATCTTTCTTGGAGTGACTATTGTCTATCCAGGACTCTCCCATCTTATACTTCTGAAGTTGATTTTTTCCCCAATATTTTTATTTATTTCATTAAATATTTCTCAATTGTATGTAAAAAACATTTTAACATTCTTTTTTTAAAATTCTGAGTTTCAAAATTTCTCCCTCCCTCCCTCTCCTTCTCCTTCCTTGAGAAGGCAAGCAATTTAATATAGGTTATACATGTGAAGCCATGCAAAACATATTTCCACATTAGCCATGTAGCAAAAGAAAATACAGATAAAAAAAAAAAAAAGAAAAATATAGTAAAAAAAAATGTGACTCTCTCTACATTTAGACCCTATCAGTTCTTTCTTTGGAGGTAGATAGCATTTTTTCAACATGATTCCTTTGGAACTGTCTTGGATCATTGTATTGATCAGAGCAAACAGTTGATCATCATTACAACGTTGCTGTTACTATGCACAATGATCTCTGTTCTTCTCATTTCATTTTACATCAGTTCATATAGGTCTTGTCATGCTTTTCTGAAACCAGTCCCCTCGTCACTTCCCACAGCACAACAGTACTACATCACAATCATATGCCCCAACTTGTTCAGCCATTCCCCAATTGATGGGCATCCCCTCAATTTCCACTTCTTAGCCACCACAAAAAGAGCTGCTGTAAATATTTTTGTACACATAGGTCCTCTTCCTTTTTCTTTGATCTCTTTGAGATACAGACCTAATAATGATATAGCTGGGTCAAAGGGCATGTATACATACTATGCATACATAGTTTTGCAGCACTTTGGGCCTAGTTCCAAAATGATCTCAGGAACAGTTGGACCAATTCATAAATCTATCAACTTCTCATTAGTGTACCTATTTTTCCCTCATCCCCTCCAGCATCTGTCATTTCTGATAGGTGTGAGGTGGTACCTCAGAATTGTTTTAATTTGAATTTATCTAATCAATAGTGATTTAGAATGTCTTTTTATATGACTATTGGTAGCTTTGATTTCTTCTTTGGAAAACTGCCTGCTCATGTCTTTTGATCATTTATCAGTTGGGGAATGGTTCTTATTCTTATTAATTTGACTCAGTTATATATTTGACTCGGTATATATTTGAAAAATGAGGCCTCTATCAGAGAAACTTGCTGTAAAAAGTTTTGACATTACTTCACTGTCTATGGTACATTTTAGCAAAATATAGTTTCCCTGATTATCCCTTTTAATTAGGTCTATTTTCGCTTTTGATTTGTCTGAGATCATAGTTGCAACCCCTGCCTTTTTTTAAATTCGGCTGAAGCATATTAGATTCTGTTCCAGCCCTTTATTTTAACTCTGTGTGTGTGTGTTTCTGTTTCAGTGTGTCTCTAGTAAACAGCATATTGTTGGATTCTGGTTAATGGAGAAGACAGAAGGTAAAATTCATGGTCCCCCTTTTTTCCAATGAAGTATGAGGCAAGGTCTTCAGCTTGAGGTGGAATGGTAGAGGTTTTGGGAAGTTTGAGGAGAGACAAGAGGGTTTAGAATAACCACCGTGGCATGTGAGAGAACAAATCTATTAGGGGTGTATAAAAGAGCCCAGTGTAGCACAGTGAGGGACCAGGTGAGATTATGTAACATAAATTTGTGCTGGACCCACTCAGCATAGTTTCATGACTACATCCAGATCCCTCAGCAGTACATAAATTGGAGCAAAGGCAGCAGACCATGGGAATAAACAGGACTGGGGTTTGTCAAGGCATATTTGGTAATAGGACAAGGGAGCAGGGGATTTGAGTGTAAAGGATAGGGCAGAGTTGAGTTGGTTCACCAAAAGGTTGAAACAGGGAAGGAAAAAGTGTACAACCAATTCAGAGTCTATGATCTTAGGAAGAACTGAAGAGTGGAAGGATTAGAGGTTATGGTTTTGAAGAACAGGGTTAGGGTTTATAAGATAGAAGGGAAAGACAGAACGATAAAAGATTATGATCAAATAAAGGAATTTCCTAGTTCATGAATTTGAAAGTGGAACACTTGCAGGTGATGACAAGATGAAGGGTGTGTGTGTAGCTGACATTCAGTGGAGGATCATTAGAACTGAGAATATTGAGGAACTGGCAGCTTAGAATATTTGAAAGAGCATCAATATGTATGTTGAAGTCCCCTAGTATGAGGACAGAAGTTGAAAAACAGATAAAATCTATGAGTCAGGCATTGAACCCGTTGAGGAAGGAAGAATGTCCTGGGGGGACAACAGATAAGAGCCATCAGGTTCTGGACTGGGCACTAAATTTGAATTGCATGAGCCTCAAAGGAGAAGAGATTGCTTAGTGAAGGCGATAGAGGGAGACCTTGGAAGTGGCAAGGGGGAGCAAGGAGTATTCCAAGTGCCCTACCACATCCAATGAGGTGGGGGATATGAGATACAAACTAGTCTGACTCATACATTATCAGATGGGGAAAAGAGAAGCAGAGAGAGGAAGATGCTTAAGATCATGGAGTGTCAGTCTCATGGATCACGAAGGGATGTTGATAACCTGCCTGAACTCATTCCTCAATGGTTAATAAACTTCCATCTCATCATCATATCCCCATCCCAGTGATTCTGAAGCCCCATTTTCGGTCCCTGACAGCCTACTCCCTTATTTCCATCACCCTCAACACAACTCTTCTCCAAAGTCCCACTCTACATCTACCCACCTACCCCTGGTGTTTCTACAATTTCAACCTTTTCCCTTTCCCACTCCTTCCATCTTCCAGTACTCACTGAAACCAGTCTCCCTCCTAATAATGGTCTCTCTGGACACTGGGGACCTTCCTCCACCCCCTCTCCACCTTCCTCCTGTTACTCCTCCCCAACCCTTGCTTTCCAGCTTCCTTTTATTATCTTCTCCCATTAGACTGTAAACTTCTTGAGGGCAGTGATTGTCTTTGTTTTTAGTTGTATCCCCAGTGCTTAGTAAAATGTCTAGCACAAAGAAGACACTTAATAGATGTTCATTGACTGACTAACTGGATGCCCTTCCCAACATTTGATTGCACTTTTTCTCACAGCCTCTCTCAACTTGAGGTGGGGGAGTTGGAATACTCTCTAATCCCCATTGCCACTTCCAGGTTCTCCTGCCACCACCATCATTCTGTAACCTCTCCTCCTCTGAGATTTATTCAATCCATATTTACCACCCTATCAAGATTCTACCAACCTCCAGAATATTCCCCTTTTTTCCCCCATGAGCTCAGTCCCTAGCTCCCAGTCTCTCTCCTCCCCAAATCCTACCCTCATACTAGGGGTCTTCAACATACATATTGACAAACGCTCTCATCTGCCAGTTCCTCAATTTCCACTTTACCTCAGCTACATACAGATGATCATACCCCTGATCTTGCCATGACCTGCATATGTTCCACTTCCAAATTCATGAACTCAGGAATTCTCTGATCTGATCACAATCTGGTATCATCTCTTATCTCCCTCTGCCTTGCAACCCCAAACCTGACCTCCAATCTCTCCACCTCTCAGTTCTTTCCCCAGCCATCACCCCTGTATCGGCTACTTTCTCCACCCTTCCCCATCTTGACCCCTTAATGAACCAGTTCAACACCACACTCTCTTCTTTCAAGCACCTCACTCCCTTATTCTATCCCTAATCTTGTCCTTCATCACCTGGAGCCTTCTTACCTTCCCGGCCTCCTCACACCTTACTCTCCCCTCTCTCCCCAAGTACCTGCAATCCAGTGACACTGGACTCCTGACTGTTCCTCAAACAAGGCACTCCATTTCCCTACTCTGGACATTTTCTCTGGGTGTCCCCCCATGTCTCCTTCCTCATTTCTGCCTCCTGGCTTCCCTGGCTTTGTTCAAGCTCCAGCTAAAAGTCCAGCTTCTATAAGAAGCCTTTCCCAATCCCCCTTTATGCCAGGGCCTTCCCTCTGCTGGTTATCTCCAATTTATCCTGTCTATAGGTCATTTGGGGCAGCTGGGTGTCACAGTGGATAGAGTGCTAGGTCTGGAGTCAGAAAAAGACCTGAGTTCAAGTCTGGCCTCAGACACTTCCAAGCTGTGTGACCCTGGGCAAGTCACTTTACTCTATTGGCCTCAGTGTCTTCATCTGTAAAATGAGCTGGAGAAGGAAATGGCAAACCACTCCAGTTTCTTTGCCAAGAAAACCCTAAATAGGGTCACAAAGAATCAGACATGGCTGAAACAACAAAAAAGTTTATTCATACATAGCTGTTTATATGTTGTGTCGCCCATCGCCCATCAGACAGTGAGCTCCTTGAAAGCAGGGACTGTCTTTTCCCTTTCTTTGTATCCCCAGCACTTAGCCCAGTGCAGCCAAGAAAGCAAATCCAATCTTAGGCTGCCCAGCAGAAGAGGCAGAGGGAACATGGCTGAAGAGGTGATCATTCCCATGACTCCACTGGTTGAAGGCATTGGGCTGTCCCAGTAGGGAAGCAATCTTCCTGGAGCTTTTCAAGCCAGTGTGGCTTGAAGTACTTGTTAGGTAGAGCTAGGTGTGGTCTAGAGGAAAGAGCCCTGGATTTGAAGTAAGAAGATGAGTGGTTGAATTCTAGCTCTGTGAGACATTTACTAGCTAAGCAGCTGTGTGACCATGGGTTAGCTGCTTAACCTCTCTGAGTTTTGGTTTTCTCATTTGTAAAATGGGAATAATCATGTTGGCACTTGCTCCTGCACAAGACTAATGTATGAAAAATGCTTTGTAACCCTTAAACTAGAAATGGGAAATCTGGAGGCCTCTAGACCCATGAGCCTCACATGGGTCAAAGGGGCACCTCAGGAGGTCGTCTCAGCCCTACACACTGGGTCTACCCCTTCTTCCTGCCTATCTCCCCACCACCACCAAGTTTTCTAGTACCTACCAGCCCCCATGCTTGTACTCCCTGTTTATATTAACTAATACCTAGCAGCTCCCAGCCTATGACATCAGATGTAACAAAACAACCAGCCTGTGCCAGAAGCTTGAGCCCCTCTGAGAGGAGCTGGGAGAGGGGAGGTATGGTGAGGCAGGTGGCAATAAAAGGAGATTAAGCAGTGAGCCTCTGCCTTACTGACCCTGCTACCTCCTGCAGACCCAGCACTGAAGCTCTCAATAGCAGACTCGCTTGGATCCTGCCCCTGCTGCTCCGTGCACCTGGGAGCCTGTGCCTTCTTCCCATGTGAGTTGGATAAAAGTCTATTACCTTGAGCTTTTTATTTAAAAAAATAGAAATGCAAAGGGATTTAGCCTCCAAGGAATTCCCAGCAAAAAAGGACCTTTGAGACCAGCTAGTCCAGGCAGCTGAAGTTACAGAGGGGAAAGCTGACACCCAGAAAGGGAAAGGGACTTGGGATCACAGGTTATCAGAGGTGGCAAAAGCCATAGACTCAAGTTAGTCCCATGTCTTAATGTTACAGAGGGGGAAACTGAGGCCCTGAAAGGTGAGGGGATTTAGGATGACAATATGTCCTGACAGAAAGGGTCTTAAGAGGACATTTTGTCCAATTCCTACATACTATGGAAGTGGAGACTGAGGAGCAGAAGGGGGAAGAAAAGGATTGAGGAAGGTATACTGCCAGAGTTGTAATGAGTATTAGGATTGTATGAGTATTAAGTTGTGTAATTATGACTAAGAAGCTTGACTCTGGAGGAGAGTGGAGAAAAATGTGTTTTCCTCCCTTCTTTGCAGAAGTGGCTAGGGAGTCTAGCTGGGGCATATTGGATACAATGTCTGCCTTAGTTGTTGTGATGCACTGCTTAGGTGGTTTTGCTGAGATGTTTTTCTAAACCCTTTGTGTATTTTTTGTTACAAAGGGATGATTCCCTGGGGAGGGCAGGGGGGAGGGATATATTTGGACATAAAAGTGGTAGAAAAACAAAGTTTATCAAGAGGTAGAAAAAAGAAACTTGCAAGTGGCAACCCCATCATGTTACAAAACTGAGAAACTGAGGAAAACCAAATAGAAGGCATTTTAAAACTCAAGATGATGACTACAGTGAAAGCGACTTCAGACACCAGCTAGTCCAGATAGTTTGTGTTACACGGAAGGAAACTGAGTCCCAGACAGGGGAAAGGACTTTGGGATCACAGGATGTCACATCTGGGAAGGAAATTAAATAAGATCTAGTAACCACCCAAAGTTAGAGAAGGAAAAGGACATAGACAGTCATGAAGTTGGAGCTGAAAGGGCTCTTGTAGAGCTGATGGCCCAGCCCTCTCGTGGTACAGGAGGATTTTAGAGCCAAAAGCCATTTGAGGCCATCTGAGCCAAAGTCCTCATGTTAAAGAAAGGGAAATGAGGTTCATGGGAAGAAAGGTCTTAAGATAACGGGAGAGCAGAGCAAGAAGTGGCCTTAGAGACCATCAACTCCAGGCATGTGCTGAAGCCAGTGCAGGGTTCAACTGTTCAGTTCTCAGAGAGAGCATTTATGCCTTGGAATTTGGCAAACACTACCAATCAGGGCTTGATTTTTATTCTGTTGATTATCTAGACTTAAGAAAGTGATGGAAGAAATGTTCACTTGAAAATATGTTGTTTATACAGGGGCCATTAGGTTGTTTTGGTTTTTTTGGAAAACCAGTTGTTAAACATTTCCCAGCACTCCTACTGTTAGAGACAGTAGAAGACTTATGATGGAGCTATAGTTGAACTAACACATTCATGCTTTGAAAGGTGGGGAAAAATAAGGGGAAAAAGACCTCAAGCATCTTAAAATGTCCAAGGAGGACAGAGATTTAGAAACCAGCTGAGCCATACCCCTCATGCTATAGAGGGGAAAGATAAGGGCCACACAAGGAAAAGGACTTGAGATCACATGGTACAGGACAAAAAGCCCTAGCTCTGGAGTTAGAGGATATGGGTTCTAAACCTGCCTCAGCACTTACACTCAGACAATCTTAGACGGCGCTGCTCCCCTCCCTGGGCCTGTTTCCTCCTCTGTAAAATGAGAATGCTGGACGTAATGACCCCTAAGGGCTCTTCCAGCGCTAGATCTAGGATCCTCTGCGTGTGACCCTGGAGAAATCACCTCAAAGAAGGGATCTTAGGCTCAAGACATGTCAGATCACAAGAGTCTAAAAGACTTCTAGTCCAGCCCTTTCTTATTTCAAATGTGGAAATTAAGACATACAAAAGGGAAAGAACTCAAGACAATGGGGGTGCAAGAGCTGAAACCAACTTACAGGGGTAATTAGCCTATTATGAGAATTTGGGGTGAGGAACTGAGGCCCAAACATAGGAAAGAACTAAGGATCATAGGTTGTCCCAAGTAAAAGCAACCTTAGAGGCCAGATAGCCCAACCCCATCTGTTACAGAAGAGGAAACTGGGGCAAGGAGAGGGGACGCTGCTTAGTATCATAGGGTTGTCAGAGCCAAAAGGGCCTTGAGAGACGAGCTAATCTAGACAGCTCATGTTACAGAGGGTGAAACAGACTAATAAAGAAGAAAAAGACGCAGGATCACTGGAAGGGACAGTTGGGTGGGACTTCAGAGAGCAGTTAGTTCAACCTTTTCATGTCAAAAAGGAAAACCCTGAGGAAGACAGGACTTAATACAGATTTGACAGCTAAAAAGGATAGTGGGAATCAGCTGGTCATGAGATCAAGGACTTGGGGACCTTAGAGGCTATCCTCAGATGTCTAAACTCCTTTTCTTCTTATTTCCTCCAAGCCCCCCACTCTCTTTTACAGATGAGGAAATAATAGAGAGGTTGAATGGCTTACCCAAGTCACCAGGCTAGGAAGTGTCTGAAATGGAATTTCAGCTCAGTTCTTCCCAGTTCCAAGACCAGCACCCCAACCACTTTGCTACCTGGTTGTCTATAACATCCCATGCTATTGAGGGAAAAACTGAAACCCTGAGACTAATACTAGCTGGCATGTCTAGATTGAGTAAAAGTTCGAAGTGCTTTACACACATTCATCCCGTTTGATCGCAGATGGAAGGGACTTAGAATCACAGGATGTCAGAACAAGGAAACTCAATCTGCTCCAACCTGTACATGTTAGAAAGAAGAAAACTGAGGAAAAGAGAGGGAAGAGAAGGCAAGAGTATGGGATTCCATCACATAAGTCCTAAAACCCAACAGACCCTTTACCTCCCTCCCCCTCCCTCTCTCTCATTCACACATCTGAATCATTCCACAGCATCATAAAAAGAGTTTGGTAAGGTGCACGCATGCATTCTCTACTGAGGAGAATAATTTATGCAGAATAGGGGCTGGCTGTTCTTTAACTTTGGGATAGAATTCTCTTTTAAATCCATCTGGATCCAAGTATTTTTTTTCCTTTAGTTCATTTATGGTTTGATCAGTTTTTTTTTCTGAGATGATATTGTTTAGATTTTTTTATTTCCTCTTTTGTTAATCTAGGAGCTTAGTATTTTTATAAATATTCATCTAGTTCTCGATTTCAGTTTTGTTGGCATATAATAAGGTATAAAAAGTTCCTGGTAATCTTTATTTCTCCTCCATTTGTTGTGAATTCCCCTCCTCATTTTTATTATTAATTTGGTTTTTTCTTTCTATCAAATTAGTTAATGGTTGATTGTTGGTCTATAAAAAAATACCTCTTAGTAAGGGCAGCTAGGTGGCACAGTAGGGGCAGCTGGGTGGCACAGTAGGGGCAGCTAGGTGGCACAGTAGGGGCAGCTAGGTGGCGCAGTGGATAGAGCACCAGCCCTGAAGTCAGGAGGATCTGAGTTCAAATTCCGCCTTAGACCAAACACTTGACACTTACTAGCTGTGTGACCATGGGCAAGTCACTTAACCCTAATTGCCTAAAAAAAAATAGCTCTTAGGTTTCTAATCTTTTCAAATAATCCTTTTGTCTTCAATTTTGATTTTTTCTCCTTTGATTTTTTGTAATATTTCCACTTTGGGGACAGCTAGGTGGTGCAGTGCATAGAGCACCAGCCCTGGATTCAGGAGGAGTTCAAATCCAGCCTCAAGACACATAACACTTACTAGCTGTGTAACCCTGGGCAAGTCATTTAACCCCTTGCCCAGCCCCCCAAAAAAAAACCCTAAAAAAATATTTCCACTTTTGTGTTTGTTTGGGAACAACTTGTTTATCTTATAGGGTTTTTTGGTTTCCTTTAGTGTAAAGTAAAATAGTCATAAACATCTTTATGTCACTAGGGGGAGGTTTTGAGGCCCAGACAGAGAGATGGGACTAGGATTGCAAGATGTAAGGGCAAGAAGAAGCTTTAGAGATCACCTAGTCCAAGCCTCTCATGTTACAGGTTAAGTAACTAAGGAAAGCAGAGGGGAAGGAACTTGTAAACACAAGATAACACAGGTACAAGAAGCTTTATTGACTAACTAGTCTAGATAGTTCATGTTACAGAGTGGAAAGCCAAAGCCTTGAGAAGGAAAAGGCCTTAGGATCATGGGACATCAGAGCAAGGAGAGACTTTAGAGGCCATCTAGTCTAATTCTATTTTGTTACAAAGAGGGAAATTGAGCAAAAGAGAAGAAAAGATTAAAAAGGTAGTATCAAAGAATTTCAGAACAGGAAAGGGACTTAATAAACTAGTTAGTCCAGACCCCTCATGATTTTCAGAGAGAAAAAGCCAGGAGTACTGATTGTTTAATTATTATTTATTTATTAGTACTAAGTATTCATTATTATTATTATCATCATTATTATTATTATTATATCACTGGCAGATAACAACATAGGAATGAAGTACTTGCAAAGACAACAGTAAAATATTTCAAGAAATTACTCACTATGCCCAGGTGGAATTTATATCAAGAATGCAGGGGTCATTCAATGTTAGGAAAACTAGAAAGAAAATAAATCCTGCTCAGTACTCAAGTGATCTCATCAATTCATTGCCTTCCAACAATGCAGATCAAAATGCACGAAGACAGATAAATCATAGTAATTTTAAAAATCAGTTACTAAATCAATGAACACAGAAAGAGCCATTGGCAAAAATATGGTAGTCATTTATGTTCAAATAAACTAAGAGGCCTAGGAAATCAGTGGTCTCTAGGCACTCTTCCACCTTGAAAATACTACAATCCTAAATCCTTTCCCTTCTCAGTATCCCAGTTGCCCTCTCTATAACATAAGGGGGCTGAATTAGTCTCAGGACCCTTCATGTTCTGATGGTCTATCATCAGAAATCCTCATTATCGCCGTGGGCCTCACTGCCATACTTTGTAACAGGAGGGAGTTGAACTAGCTCATCACTAAGGTCCCTTTCAGGCTGGATGATCAGCCATTTTAAATTTTTTGCATCTTTTTGTGCCTCATTTATCCATTTGATAACATGAGGGGTGAGGATTGGACTAGATCAGTTCTCAACCTGGTGTTTGTGAATTTGTGTGTATGTATGTTCTGATGACTATTTCAATATAATTGGCTTTCTTTGTAATCTTATGTATTTTATTTAATGCATTTAAAAACATTGTGCTGAGAAGGGGTCCATAGGTCTCATCAGCCTGCCAGAGAGTTCCTGGACACACACACACAAAACGGGTTAGGTATTATAAGGCCTTTCAGCCTCCTTCCTGGTTTGACATCTTGTAATCCCAAATCCCAATTACCCACTCTGAAATTCTGTTTCCCTTACTATGGCATGGGGATTTAGAATAGCTGTTCTCTTAGACAGTTTCCAGCTCAGATATCTTGTCATCCTTAATTCCTTCACCACTCTGGGCCTCAGTTTTCTCGCCAGTAAAATGAGGTGGTTGTACTAATTTGCGACTGAGTTCTTTTCATCCTTATAATCCTATCATCCTAAATAGTTTCCTCTTCTTTGCACCTCATTTTCTCCCCTCTGTAACATGAGGTGGTTAAGATTAACTTGTCTTTAAGGCCACTTCATTCTCTGCCATCCCATGATCTCAGTCCCCTTACCCTCTCTGTCCCTTGAATTTACTGGTCATCAATTTCCAAATCTGTAACATGAAGATTTTGGCCGAGGATCACAAGATAACAAAATAAACTAGGTACTTCCTCACTCTGAGCCTCATTCACCCACTGCATATAATTTGGATTTGATCTCTTAATCTGCTCTGCCATCCTTTGATCCAAAGTCTCTAGCTTCCCTGGACATGTTTGCCCCGTTGTAACATGAGGGGATTGAACTATCTGGTCTTTAAGGTGTCTTATAGCCTTTTCATGCCATGGTCTTAAATCCCTTTTCCTCTCTAGGCCTCAGTTTCCCCCTTGGTAACATGAGTGGCTGGCAGTAGACTATCTCTAATGTCACTTCCAGATGTGACATCCTGTAATCTTATGTCCCAATTTCTTCCTCTGGAACATGAGGCAATTTGATCACACCATCTTTAAGACTCCTTCAGCTCTTATATTCTGTGATCCTAAGCCCCTGTTTTCTCTCTGGTGGTTTTCCCTTTGTAACATGAGACAGCTGAACCTGTTTATGTTTAAGGTTCCTGTAGGGCTGATAAACTGTAATCCTAAATGATTTCTCTTCTCTGGGCCTCAGTTTTTGCTATGTAACAAGAAAGATCTGGACTAACTTGTCTCACTAGGGCCCTTCTAGCTCTCACATATTGTGATCCTGGCATCAGAGGATTCTAGGTCTGGAGCTGGAAGGGATCTCAGAGACCATCCAGTCCACCCTCTAGATAAGAAAACTAAGCCCCTGGGAGAGGAAGGGATTTATCTGATGTCATACAGGTAGTTACAGAGCTGAGGTCTGAACCCAGCTTCCCTCTGTAGGAAAGAGCCATTGACAAAAATGTAAGTCATTTATGTTAAAATAAACTAAAAAGCCTAGGAAACCAATAGTCTGTAGGCACTCTCCTACCGACTCCAAAGCCACTGCCTTTAGATGGCCATCTAGTTAATCGCTTTCTATCATTAATAGGAACTAAGGGCCACAGAGAGGGAGGGACTTGGGGTCAAAGGATGTCAGAGATGGAAGGAGCCTTAGAGACCACCTTATCCAAAACCTTCATGTTACAAATTTGGAAACTGATAATTAGTGAGTGCAAGGGACCTAAGATCACAGGATGTTAGAACTAGAAGAGGTCTTAAAAAATCATTTGGTCCCAAGCCTTCATGTTTCAGAGGAGAACAAGAGTGAGGTACAGTGAGGGCAACAGTCTTAGGACCACAGGATTTTACAAATGGCAGGGATCTTAAAGACCACCTAGTCTAACCCTCTCATGTTTTGAAAGGGGAAACTGAGCCCCCAAAAGTAAAAGGTCAAAAAAAAAAGTCACAGCTGGAAGGAGATCATCTTGTCCAATTCCCTTACATTGAAAGGGGGAAACTGAGGCCCAGAGAGGAAAAGAAACTTAGGATCAAAGATGACAGTGCGGGAAGGGGCCTTAGAGGTCATCTAGTCCAAAGCTGTCATATTACAGATGGAAAAGCTAATGCCTTATGAGGACAAGGGATTTATGATCACAAGATTCCAGCAGCTAAACAGGAACCTAAAAAGCTACTTAGTTCAACACCTTCATGGTACGGAGAATGAAACTAAGGCCCAGAGAGGAGAAGGGACTTCAGATCATAGGTTGTCAAAGCTGAAAAGGATCTTAGGTAACACCCTACCCAAAGCCCTCATGTTATAGATTTGAAAATTAAGGCACAGAAAGGGGAATAACCTATGATACCAGGATCTTAAGACTAGAAAGGGATCTTAGAATCCATCAACTCCAGCCCTAACATGTTCCAGAGGGGAAAGACTGAGTCCCAGAAAAGGGAAAGAAATTATAAACAAAAGACATTACAGCTGAAAGAGGCCTTGGGTACTATCTAATCAAACCCTATTAGTTTAAAAGGAGGAAACTGAGGCCCAGAGAAGGGAAGGGACTTGGGATCATAACACATCAGAGAACAAAAGGACCATCCTGTCCCACCCCCTTGAGTTACAATTGAGGAAACAGAAATCTATGGAAGGGAAAGACCTTCCAGTCTAGTCCTACAAACATGTATTCAGTGCCAGGCACTGGAGATAAGAAGAAAAAATTTAAAAGTCCCCCTGTCCTCAAGGAGCTTACATTCTTTTTGATGGAAATAACATGTACACAGATGAGTATACACATAGTCATTTGAGAATGGAGAGAGTACTACCAAGCACTCTCTACAATGTTCACATTGACTTTTGAATTGCCAAATCCAATGGCCTTCTCTCAGTTCTCATTTTTCTCGACCAATCCAAAGCCTTTGATACTGTTGTCTGTCCTTTTCTCCTGGCTACTCTTCCCTGTCTGTTTTCAGGACACTTCTTTCTCCTGATTCTCCTTTTGTCTGTCTTCCAACTTGCTTCTCAGTCTCCTTTATTAGATCTCCATCCATTTCCTGCTCCCTGAGTGTGAATGTCCCCCAAAGCTGTGTCCATGATCTTTTCTCTCTATACTTTCTCACTCATACAGTAATCTCATACACATGATAAAACCCATAAGTTTAATTATCATCTCCATGCATATGACTCCCATATCTCTCTATCCAGCCCCAGTCTCTCCTCTGAAATCTAATTTCAAGCCAGCTGTCCTACCGACATCACAAATTCAACGTATCCTACCCCAAACTGCTTATCTTGTCCTCTTCCAAACTTCCCACAATCCTTCCAGTCTTCCAGGTCTACAAACCAGGTGTCATCCTCAACTCTTCATCCTCACTCACCTTAGACAATTAGTTGCTAAATCTTCCTATTTCTTTCTCCATAAGATCTCTTACATCTGTCTCCTCACTACTAACAGCTCCAACCTTAGCCTAAGTCCTCATGACCTCTCAGAGGGACCATTACAATAGCCTCCTAATAGGTCTCCCTTCCTCAAGTCTCTTCCCACTCATTCCACACTCCAGCGACCTGAATGAGTTCTCCTGAAGCCCAGGTCTTACTGCATCATCTCCTTATTCAGTAAGCCCCAGTGGCTCCCTATTATTTGCAGCCCTTTACAACCTAGCCCCAACCTACCCTCCTAGCCTTTTTGTATATCACTCTTCTTCATACTCCGTGGTATAGCCTAACTGGCCTTCTTACTGTCCCTTACATGTATCATTCCCCCTCTGCACCTCTAGACTGGTTGTCCCCCATGCCTGGAAAGCACTTTCTCCTCACCTCCACCCCTTGAAAACCCTGGTTTCCTTCCAAGCTCAGCTCTACTTCCACCTTCTACATGAAGTCTTTCCAGATCTGCAGCTGCCAATGCCTCCACTCCCATACATAGCATGTATTTATTTTCTATGTGCCTTTATATGTGCATGTTGTCTCCTCAGTAGAACATAAGGTCTGCAAGGACTGGGGCTGTTTCACTTTTGTCTTTGTATCCTCAGGGCATGGCCCTTAGTAGGCACTCCATACATGCGTAATTGATCATTACCAACTTGAGAATCTAGAAAGGCTTCCTGTAGAAGATGCCACTTGAGTTGAACCTCAAAGTTAGCTAGGGATTCCAGGAAGCCCCAGGTCAGAGGATGTATGTTCTAGGCATGGGTGACTGCCCATGCAAAGGCACAGAGCAAGAGATGGGATGGCTGGGTTCAGAGAACAGCAGATAAGCCATCTGGGCTAGAATATGCAGCACATAAAAGGGGAGTAGTATGCAACAAGTTTGGAAGAGTCAGTTGAAACTCAACTGTGAGAGGCTTTGCTTTCCTTCCCAACTCACTGACCGACTCTTTTCTCTTCTAAGGTCCCAGTTGGAGTTGTCATTGCATCTGTGAAGAGAGAGCAAGGTCCACCACCCTGGTACCACATAATGTGTGAAGAACTAGTACAACAGATGATTAACTCCAAGGTTCAGCTTCAGCAAGTTGAGGCAGCCTTATATAAGAATCAAGAAAATGAAGACTTGCTCAAATTGAAAAAAGATCTGCAACAAGTGATAGAGCTGACCAAACAGCTTCTTTCTTCCCACGTCCACCCTTCATCCTCCCTGAGAGTCGCTGATGGTGACAATTGTGTCTGCGATCAGCTCCATCCCTCCTGGAAAGTGGGGATGACTGCATGGCCATCTGGAGTAAAGATGGCCAGTGTTACAAAGCCACGATCAAGGAGATCGATGAAGAGAATGAGACTGCAGTCATCTCGTTTGATGGCTATGGCAATGTTGAAGTCACGTCTCTGCTGAACCTGAAGCCCATGAAGGAAGAAGAGAAGTTAGAGGAGGCTGACAGTAAGGTCAAGGCAAAGAAGGAAAAGCTAGCCCAGCAGCGAGAATATAAGAGGAAGAAAGCCTGGAAGAAAGCTCAGCAAGCCAAGGAAATGGATCAGCAAAGTGAGGCTCAGAAAGACAAATGGCAACAGTTCCACAACAAGGCCTGCTTGAAGAACAAAAAAGGCTGGGTCAAGAAGAGCATCTTTGCTTCCCCCGAGACCATAAATGGTAAGGTGGGGATTGGAACATGCGGCATTGCAGATAAACCCATGACACAGTTTCAAGATAACTCGAAATACAATGTCCGCCATTTGATGCCTCAGTAACCAGAGATGCTGGTTAAGTTGTTCTGTATAGGGGTCTACATTTTCCTTTCTAGTATCATATTTTTCTAACGACAAATTATCTGTTAGCTTCAAAGGAAAAAATATTTGTCATTATTATCTGACTTCAAATAATTGGACAAAACTTGAGAAAATTGCTTTGAATTACTGTTTGCTCCTTGGCTGATTTTCTTCATTTCTGCCACCTTTTGGTACAACCCAGAGTTTGTACCCTAATATAACTTTGCTAGACTGACACTACCTGAATACAGCATTTAACTGAAGCCTTGACTTTCCAGATGACCAACTTCTCCACCTGAGAAATGGACTTTTTCTAAAGTTATAACTTCCAACTTGCACATCCTATTAGTTTGCAGCATATCCCAATAGCCATGGGAGCTTCCTGGTAAATCACCAACCTGCTGAGCCAATGGACTCTTCCAACATTCTCTAACTTCAATTTAGAATCTAGCTGTTCTCATAAAATTATGCCTAGACACAAGTTCAAAACAAAGGAAGCTTTTCACAAAGGAAGTATCTCCACCCTTATAACTAGCATCTTGAGTCTCTCTAGTCCTCTCTGGAATTATTTCAGTCTTGTACTTTTCATTGATAAGTTGTTTTCTAAGAAAAGCCATGTTGTTACACATTCAATTGGATATGGAAATCTATCTTACCCTGCAGGAAAATAGGGGGAGAGGGGGACAAGAGAGCAGGGGGGGTGACAGAGAGGAGGGCAGATTGGGAAAGAGGGTAATCAGAAGCAAATACTTCTGAGGAGGGACAGGATCAAAAGAAAGAATAGAATAAATGGGAGGGCAGGACAGGATTAAGGGAAATAGAATTAGTTTTTTACAACATGTCTACTAAGGAAGTGTTTTGCATAACTGCACATGTACAACCTATATTGAGTTGCTTGCCTTTTCAATGAGGATGGGTGGGGGAGGGAGGAATGGAGAAAATTTGGAACTCAAAGTTTTAAAAACACATGTTTTAAAAAAAATGTTTTCACATGCAACTGGGAAATAAGAAATACAGGAAATGGGGTTCAGAAGTCTATCCTGCTCTACAGGAAAATAGAAGGGGAAGGGGATAAGAGAAGGGAGGGGGGGAGAGATAGAAGAGAAGGCAGACCAGGGGAAGGGGTATTCAGAATGCATGCCATCTTGGGGTGGGGGGAGGGGTGAGAAATTTGGAACTCAAAAACTTGTGGAAGTGAATATTGAAAACTAAAAATAAATAAATTCATATTAAGAAATAAAAAAAGTAAAAAAAATTTTAAAAAGCTGAAAAAAAAAAGCCATGTTGAAGATCAGCTAGCTTTCCTAAGTTTTCTACGAGCTGTTTTTTCTCTGTTGACTTTAATTTCTACCACTGGAGCCATTTTAGGGTGCATAATGTTTACATGAGAAAAACACATACAAAAGCTAATATAGAGCCTGATATACAATGAAGATGCTATTTTTGTGAAAATTTAGGCTGAACTAATGAACAAAAATTATTCCAAAATTTTTGCCAATAAAAGCAGCTGTGTTTCTTATGTATTCATCTGACCATAATTTTGTAGTATATCAGGTCCTTGAATCTGGGTTTGTGATTTTTGTTATCTAAGGACAGATGTTAACATTCATTGATGTAAGTGACCATTTCAGTTACCAGAGTGGTACCCATTAAAAGCTAAATCCTGCAATGGATGGTTTGGAACAGCCTCTATAAATCAAAACTAACAAATGGAAGGAATACAGAAAAATTATGAAAGACATTTATGAAATAATGCAAAGTTGGGCAAAAAAGAAAAGGAAAATCCAAAGAATGGGATACAATCAATCTATAACTATGGAAGAAGAAAAGTGAATGAAAATAAAAATATAAAGAATCAAAATTAGGATTTAGAGGGAGTGACTGAAAAGTTGTTCCAACTCTATGCATTGAAATTAGTTGATTTAAATGAAGTTGCTAAATATATTTGGCTGGCAGAATTGACGTTCAAATGAAGATGTTTTAATGAGATATTTTGTTTCAAAAATAGAGGAAAGGTGTTTCTACTAATGAAAGTTGATGATTTGTATGACAAGTGTATTGATCAGAGTTTTGTACGTTTGGCATTTGTTAAAGTATTTTTACAATCTAAAAGAAAAAAATGGCAAGATGAGGAGTTGGTGCTTTATTCTATAAGCCATGGGGAGCCACTAAAGCAGGGTCATGATAGAGTCAGACTCTATTTTGGCAGCTACATGGAGGGTGGATTAGGGAGAAAGGAGATTGGAAGCCAGGAGTTCCATCAGGAGGTTGTAACAAGAGCCTAGATGAGAAGTGATAAGGACCTAACTTGGGTGGTGCTTCATATCAGTGGAGGGAAGAGGGTGGATAGGAGATATGTTAGACTGGGAGGAGGGGGTGCAGTGAGAAATAGGGAGAGGTCAGGAATGACTCCAAGTTTGCAAACCTGAGTGACTAGAACTGTAAGTGATGTTCATAATGAAAAAGAAAAGAAGTAAAAATATTATGGTACCCATAACAGAAATAGGAAAGTTTGGAAGAGAGGTGCGGGTTGCTGGGCAAGGGAGAGAAAATGAGTTGTTTGGATATGTTGAATTTGAGATGCCTAGAGGGCATTCAATTGAAAAATTCTAATAAGTGGTTGGTAATTTAGGAGGAGAGCTCAGGAAAAAGGCTAGGGCTGGATGTATGTGTATATGGGTGTCATAAGTATAGCACTAAAAATTAAACCCCTGGGAGACAAGCTCACCAAGGGAAAAAGCAGAGGGAGAAAAGAGCCCAGGACAGAGCTTTGAGGACAACTCCAATTAGGGTGCAGGACATGGATGATGATCCAGTAACGAGGCTGAGCAAGTAAATCAGGAAATAGCAGTGTCACAAAAACTCAGGGAGGAGAGAGAATATGGGAACAGGGAGTGTTTGACAGTGCCAGAAGCTACAGAGAGGTCAAGGTGGATAAGGTCTTTGGATTTTAATGGTAGGGTCAAAATCCACCACTCTGTAAAGGATTGAGAAGTGAATAGGACCCCAAAGTGGAGTCTAGGTGTCAGGGGGAGGGACATAATTTGGAACTCAAAACTTTAAATAAAAATATTTAATTAAAAAAAAAAAGACTTGAGCAGAGAAGTCTGAAACAGCCAATGTAGAAAGTTCAGTAGAGTCAATTAGGGAACAATAAAAGGATTACTGTGCAACAGTGAGGGCCCAAATGAAATCAGATAACAAATCTGTAATGGACTCAATCAGTACAGTTGTGTGACTTCATCCAGCAGCACATATGTAAGAAAAAAGGAAATAAAGTCCAGAGCTGAGGTAAAGGACTAGGAGAGGAGAGGAGGTAGGGGTAGAATGACTGGAGCCCACAATTTGAAGAAACAGTAAATTTAAGAAGAATTAACCACAAGTTTAAAAATGCAGACATAAGAGATTGTAGTCAGAAAAATTACAGAGTTCTGGATCACAAAGGTAAAGCAGTTATGGATGATGGTGAGATCAAGGGTGTGACCATCCCTATGTGTGTGACTGAAGTGGAGTGAAGGTCATACAAACTGAGATTAATGAAGTGAGAGGCCAGGATATTAGGAGAGATAAAAAATAGGTATACTGAAGTCCCAAGTGTAAGAGCTGGAGTTGAGATGAAAAGGAATGGCATTTTATCACCAATAGGATAAGAGTGCCAGAGGGCACAAGGGAAGGGAAGGGTAGGGCCAGATGGAGACTAGATTATAGGGATGAAGCAGATACCGGGGAGTAGTAGCAAGGGAAAGGGGTTTTCACCTAGGCAGCTAACCACTCTGAATCACAGGATTAGGAAGAGGTAGGAATTTGCTAACCATTGGACAGGACCGTAATTCCATTTGACTGGAGTTCCCTTCATTGAGGATCCTATGATGTCTAAAGGTGGATTCAGTTAGTTCATTCTCATGCACTAGAGAAAAACAGAGATGGGGTCCAGTGTTAGAAGTCTTGTTGCAAGAGGTATGTTATCTATGACTCTGGTTCTGGGAAGAGTCATAGAGGTGAGCAGAATCAAGCTTGAGTCATGGGCAAGGGTCATAGAAGTTAAAAAAAAAAAACTCTGCTCTTTGCATGAGTCATGGCAGTGAGAAGCTTAGTGTCTAAGGCTCTTACCAGTTGGAGAACAGAGAGAGACCAGGTACCGCTGGTTTGTAGGGATGGCATGTGTTGCTTCCCAGCACTGGTGTCGCTGTTGGTGCTGCAATCAGACCCAGCTAGAGCTAAGATCCAGACCTGAAACAGTGATGCCAGCCGCCAGCCAAGATTGCAGGTAGCATTGCTACTGGGACAGATTCCAGAGTCCTGGGAGATGGCCAACCAGTGGGAAGTGAAGAGGAGTGGATAAGGGTCAGAGGAATGGACCTTTCACCCCCAGCTGCCTTTGCCTTCCTCTTTAAACTCTAAAGTCCCAGATGCTCTGTTATTTCTCCTAATCCTTCCTCAACCCCAGAAAGACAAAAGGCTGAAGTTCCAATTTCAGAGAAAATCAGTCAAAGGAGTTTCTTTACAATTTTATTTGACAGCTAAAATATGTATAGCCACAGTAGATTCTCCATGCAATAGAAAATTTTAGTCAGAATGAAGGAAATATTGAAGAAATTTTGAACCATACAGACTTTTCTATCATCCTTTTTTCACAGCCCTAGATCAGTGCTGAATCAGTGCTAGCACCCACTGCCACAAGAAGACATGAGAGCTCTGAGCAATGAGGTAAGAGTCTGGAGGCTTTTCACCCCCATAGAGGGATGGGGATGCTGAAAATTCTAGGTGGGGAGGCCTTGACAAGTATCCTGCTGAAGCCCAAACATTTGGCTGGAAGATTAACTGTAGCTCCCCTTGGCAGCTAAATGATGTCATGTTCTGGTTCTAGGTCACTGAGAAATGACAAGACTACTCTTCTGCAGATTGCGGAAAGTAGAACATGGGCCAGATATAGGTTGCTATTGCTACTAGAAAACCCCAGGTGTTAGCTAGGATAACTACCAAGTATACATCCAGCCCTGACCATGGTCACAACTGAAAAGCACGTGAAATTGGACTAATTATACTTAATTTTGTTCATTCTTTATTCATCATTTTCTTTATAAAGAATGTGACTCCAAGTAGTTCTCTGTTTTGTCCTACATTTTAGGAGAGAGGGATTGGGCCTATGACTTTTTTTAAAAAAGGGAACTCCTGAAAGAGAAAACTCCCTCCACCAATGTAGGTTGGTGCCTCACCTGTAATGCACAGGTGAGTTACTTAATGCCCTAGAGAGTTACTTAAAATGCTGATTTGCCTGAGGTCACACTGCCAGTATATGTCAGAGGCAGGACTTGAAACCACGTCTTTTGGGCTCCAAGATCAGTTGCAACACATCATGGTTGTAGTCTTACCTCTACATTTATGTTATTTATTTTATGAAGATTAAATGGTGTTAATAAACTAAGGTGAAGTACTTTTAAAAAAGCATGTCAGACTTTCTGCTGCTTTATAGCAGCAAATTCAATAGACTATGAGCTCCGTGAGGGCAGAGCTTGTCTTTGGCCTTTCTTTGTATCCCAACAATTAGCATGGTGGATGCTTAATAAATGCTTGTCAGTTGACTGGCACTGAGTTGCCATCACCTACACCCTTGAAAAATGACTAAAATTTCAGTGTCAAACTCAAAAGAGACATTTTTATGAGCTAACCTAACAATCCTTCAGGATTGGGTTATATAAGAGGAACACAGTGTTGGCCATGTCTGATGCAAATCAAAAATCCAAGGAGAAATTAACCACTGTTTATATTTCATCTGTGACATTTGCTTACCTGGGAAAATCAGCAAAGAGGTTTTAATAAAATCTGAGAGCACATATTCCCAGAACATGACCTTTTCAATTATGTTCCTTTCCAAAGACTACTTGAATTATGCAATGTGAAGTCCCTAATTATCTGCCCTTCCAAACCGTGCTACAGGAACATGGTGGTAACTAAATGGTGGCATTCTAAGACAGCCACAGGCCATGGATAAGTAAAATGAAGGAACAAGATGCACATGGGGTCCAAGAGATGAACAAGCCTTCTGGGGTGATCTGGCCAGTTGGTGGTGCTTCAGAATTGACGTATACCGTGCTATTACTAGTTATTAGGTGCATTTCAGCTCCTAGTTGCCCTGAATTCACTGACAGTTGCTCAGGGACAAACTTGCCACCCAGCTGCCAGCTGCTCCAGGCAGTGTGGCACCGTCTATGCACTGTCAGAAGATCCATTTACTATCTATGTGACCTTCAGCAACTTACCTTGACTTTACCTCTCTGGGCCTCAATTTCCTTATCTGTAATAGAAGGGGGATGGACTAGATGACCTGCTTAAATCTGTGAACCTAAGTTCCCTTTGAGAGCCCATAGGCACATCAGCAAAAACATCAGAAACCATCAGCAACACACTAACTGTCCAAAAGATACAAGAATCAGATGCATTGATGAAATATTCACATCTAAGCCCTTTGAAACTGTTAGCTACACAATATAGAAATGTTGGTTACAATTATCTAGTGTCCCTCCAACTCTAGAACACAATGATTCTCTACTCACTGGAAACACATAGACACTGACTGGTTGATAACCTCCCTGGTGACCCCAAATCAGTGTACTCTGCAAGAGGAGCAACCCCAGAAATATCAATACTGTTCTAAGACTCCTCATTTCAGGCATTTCCATCTTCCTCCTCCAATTCAAAAAATATTATTCCTCAGGAAATCACCAGACTGATGATGATTCCTTATTTCCTCCTAACAACAATAGTAAAAAAAAAAAATCCTATGAGCAACAGATGATCGAAATGGGAAAAAAAAAAGAAAGAAAATGTCAGCTATACTTGTTTCTACTTCCTCCCTTCCCACTCAACTTTAAGCAATGGATAGAGCATTGGACTTGGAATCAGGAAGAGCTGACTTTAAAGCCTGTCTCAGATACTATCTTCAGGACCCTGGGCAAGTCACATAACAACAACCACAACATATATAGTGTTTACTATATGCCTGGCATTATGCTAAATGCTTTACAATTATTATCTCATTTGATCCTCACAACAACCCTGAGAGGTGGGTGCTATTATTATTCCCATTTTACAGATGGGGAAACGGAGGCAAAAAAGAGGTTAACTGACTTGTCCATGGTCACAGAGCTGGTAAGTGTCTGAGGCCAGATTTGGACTTAGGTCTTCCTGACTCCAAGCCAGGTGTTTTATCCACTGAGCCACCTCTCTCAGCCTTGATATCTTCATCTGTAAAATGGGGATAATTATAGCATCTATCGCAATATGAGGGCCAAATGACATAAGTAAAATGCCTTGCAAACATTAAAAAGTGATAGCTATTCTAAACCACTTGCAATCTGGCTTTTGCTCATGTCACTCACCTGAAATTGCTCTCTCCAAATATCTGAAGAGCTTCCCTGGCCCCCAAAGCCATCTCATTAAGGACAGTGTTCTATTGGTGGCACTGCATGCTGGGTGGGTATAGGAATACAGTATCTTCAAATACCGTAGTCTCTAATGTGAAAACAGGTTTAATATGAAAGTATATGTTGAGCCTATATCAATTTACATGCCGTCTTGGGGTGGGGGGAGAGGGGAGATGGGGAGAAAATTTGGAATTCAAAATCTTATGAAAGTCATTGTTGAAAACTAAAAATAAATAAATTTATTAATTAAAAAAACAAATACTGTTGTCTCCAAAGAATCAGAGGCCAGAGTCCCAAGAAGCAATGAAGGCAGGCAAGGTGGGGATATAAATCAGCTATAGCAGAGCTCTAATTATAAAGGAGGCCAACAAGGAAACATCCAATTGGAAAAAGAGGTGCCCCCCCCCAATCTTTGCAGAAGCAGGGGTCTATGGGTGTGCAACACTGCACAGAATGTCATATTTGTTTAATGTGTTGCTTTGTTCTACTGTACTGTTGGTATGGTTGTTGTTGTTTTCCTTTTTGATTTTTATGTTTATAAGGGATGGCTCTCTGGGAGGGAAACATTGGGAAATGTAGGTGGTATAAAAATAAAAGAAATCCACTTCTAGGCTTATATTCCAAAGAGATAAAGGATTTGTATGCATAAAAATGGAGGGTGTCCCAAAAATCTTGGTGCAGTTTGAGGCTTTAAAAGAAAACTTAAAGCTACACTAAGTCTTTTGGGACATCCTGTGTTTACAGCAGCTCTTTTGTTGTAGCAAAGAAGTGGAAACCAAGGATGCCCATTGACTGGGGAATGGTTGAACAAATTGTGGCATGTGAATGGGACGAAATAGCACTGGGTCTTGAGAAATGATGAAGAGGATAGTTTCAGAGAAACCTGGGAAGACTTGTATGACTCAGTGAAGAATCATAAGATCACAGGATCCTAGATCTAGAGCTAGAAGACACCTCAGGGGTCCACCTAAGGGAACAGTCTCCTCATTTTACAGACAAGGAAACTGAAGCACCAAGAGGGGAAATGATTTGTCCAAGGTCACATATAGGAGCCTAGAACTAAGCTGGCAGGGCCCTCCAAGGCCACCTAGTTCTACCCCTTCATTTTGCAGAGGAGGAAACTGAGGCTCAGGGAGGAGAAGGGACTTGCATAGGGTTACACAGCTAATCATTGTCTAAAGATGGAACTGGAACTCAGGGCTTCTTGGCTCCAAGACCAGTGTGTTACCCACTATACCATACCATGAAGGGAACAGAGGCATGAAAACAATTTAAACAATGATTGCAACGTTGTAAAGAAAAGAAACTTGGAAAAACTTAAGAAATCCAATCAATACGATGAGGAATGACATTTCTAGAGGCCCAATGATGAAGTGTGCTGCCCACCCCTTGACAGACGAGATGGACTAAAAGTACAAAATGAGACACACGTTTTCAGCCACGGCAGACATGTGGATAGGTTTCTGCTGACTATGCTTATTGGTCATAAGGAGAATCTGGTGGGGGCAGGGAAGGTTGTTGTTACATTTTTAAGCAGGGGGAAATCAGTGAGGAGAGAGGGGCTAACTGATGGTGATGCAAAAAAATATAGATTAAGTAAGAATTAAAAATGCACAGAGAACAGAATGATGTTGAAAGAGAAATGCAGACAATTGGGATGGCTTTACAACCAGCATACTGAATTTATTATCAATGTTTAGTTTTTAAAAAAAGAACAAGCTGTATGTAATGGAGATTCACAGTTCTGTGCACAGCCTTCTTTTTTCATTCTTCTTTGTATATCAAAATGCTTATTTTATTTGGTGCGTAACCAAATAACCAAAAATAAAAATAACCCCCAAAATGACAAAAAATAATAACCAAAATATAACAAAATAACCAAATAAAATATAACTAAAAAATAATACCCCAAAAATTAAAACCAAGTAAACAATAATAACCAAAAATAACCCCAAAATGACCCAAAATGAAAGGAAAAAAAATTTAAGATGAGAACAAATTCATTTTATAAAAAAGGAAATGAAGATGAGCCAGTCATGTCAAGAGATGGAAGGCTAACAGATGGACAGCCCCAGTGGAATACTGGTATCCACAAAACATCAAGAGACCTAAAGGAAGGCCTCCAGTATGTTGTCTGTATCTTTGGTGGAAGATCTATAGAGAAGACCATTGACAAGAAGTGCACAGGACATGAAAGACTGGATGAGCCCTGCACTGAAGGAGTGCCCACGTTACCAAGATCAGGGATCCACCGAAATATTCAAAAACATGAACAGGGCTCACTCACTTCTAAGCATGCGGTCCACTAGAAACCCCGGCTTTTTCTCTGATTGTTGTACAGCCACATCTCCTCTCCCCCATACTGTGCTGGTGAAGCTGATTTGTTTTTCAATCTGATATTTATCCCTATTAAATTTCATCTTTATTAAGTATGGCCATGTAGCCTGTTGATATATCTCAAGGGAGAGCCTTGAAGCTATCCCTCTTACTTTCCATGGTTTCGGTACTGATAAATGATTGCCATTAATAATATACACAAGGCCAAGAATAGAGTCCTAGGGCACTCTGTTAGAAACTTCCCTCCAAGTTGACACCAATTCATTAATGTCTACTACATGGTGCCAACCAGTTCTAGTTCAGCCAGTTCAGAATCCTCCTAATAAGTACTATCATGACCCACATTCCTCCTTTTTGTCTACAAGGACAGCACAAGAGACTCTGTCAAACTCTTTGCCAAAATCAAGGCAAATTATATCCTAGGCATTCTTCTGAGCTACCAATCTAGTGACCCTGTCAAAAAAGAACACGAGGCTAGTCGGACAAGATGTGTTCTTGAGAAAGCCACGCAGCATTTTGTAATCACTCTGACCTTTCCAAAAGCTCAAAAGCCATTGATGTAATAGTGTGTTCCAGAAAGCAATAACAAAACAATCAAAATTGAATGCTAGGAAATTATCATGATTAAGTTCGGCTCCAAAGAGATAGGAGAAGACACCTCTTCTGCTCCTTGCAGATGTTGAGATGTGACAGATACAAATGTCACACTTTTGTACTGTGTTGGCAAGTTTTGGTGAACTGTTTTCCTCCATCTTTTGTGTTCTTTGTTGTAAGAGATGGCTGGGGGTGAGGGATACATTGGGAAATATAAGTGATGTAAATATGTCCCCCTCCTCAAGGTCCCTCCCACTTACCTTGAGTTTGTTACAAGGGCAGCTCCTTGTTCTCTTAGCATCTCTTCATTTACCTTTGATTTCAATCCTGTGTTGGCCATCTCTGTTCTACCCTTCCTACTCTGAAGTCATTCTCCTTGACAAAGAAAACAAAATCAAAATGAAAATCAAGTACTTTAGCTTTCTCACCATCCACTATTATTATCATCCTTCCCACTCCAAGAAGTAGGCCAATCTCTCCTTTGGTCCTCCTCTTGCCCCGAACCTAGTTTTTTTAAAAAACACACAACTTTTTGTCGTCCTTAGCATTGGTCACAGCTCATTGTGGCCTTTAGCCAGTGGCATGCTGATAAAAGTTTAACAACTAGTTCTCCAGGGAAAAAAAAAAAACATGTAGACAGAACACGCTTTAAAGTTTAACCTGCATAATTAACATTTTTTCCATCACATTCTTAGGTCTAGATAATCAACAAAACAATAAATCAAGTGCTGATTTGTAGTGTTTTCAATTTTCAAGGGCATAAATGCTAACACTGAAAATCTGACAATCATCTCTCTATCCACTGGCTCCAGCACCCTCTGCCTTTAGCACTTCTGACACTAATGGCTGTACTTCTGGGGGTTTTTTTACAATTAATTTATTTATTTTTAGTTTTCAACATTCACTTCCATAAGATTTTGAGTTTTAAATTTTCTCCCTCTCCCATTCCTCTCCCCTCCCAATCTGATATAGGTTCTACTTATACATTCATATTAAGCATATTTTCCCATTAGTCACGATGTAAAGAAGAATTAGAACTAATGGGAGGAACCACGAGAATGAAGCAATAAAACAAAACAACAAAGGAAAAGGGGAGCAAATAGTATGCTGCCATCTGCATTCAGACTACATAGTTCTTTCTCTGGACGTGCATTGTACTTCTCTTTTATGTTCATACCCACCTACCTTAAGTTCTTTCCTCTATTTAAAAATCTGGATTCATTATTTAATTCCCTACATAGCAACACCAGTTTGAGTAGCCCAGTGCTTAGGAGAATTTCAGTGAGAGAGTGGGTAAGTGAACAAAAGGAAAGATTCCCTGAAGCTTTTAGTGGCACAGCTGTGGTGGCCCAGGGTTTTCTGCTCTCATCTTCTCTGATTAATTTGAGGGTGGCCCTAATTACTGTATAGACTCAAGGGAGGAAATCCAAGAAATCAAGGGGAAAACCATGGTGGAGAGTACCTGGGTGAGGAGCCAGAGGGTGAAATGGGACTGATATAGTCATCAAGTCAACTACCTGGACAGGAGAAGGAACTAGACAAGGAATTTGGGAAACAAATTGCAAAATTGTGGTCATAGGTGACTTCAGCCATTTGGACAACAGCTAGACTTGTCTCTCTGTCAAAAGCAGAGAAGCTCAGAAATATCTAACTTCAAAGGATGCTTCAAAAGATATGCACAAATAGTCTTCAAAAGAACTACAAACCATAAACATCCACATGTAAACATGCTCCAAAGCATTAGTAATAAGAAAAATGAAAAATAAAACAACTCTGAGGTTTAACATTATACCCTGCAAATTGGCCAAGATGATAAAAGATGGAAATATGCTATGTTGGAGGGGTAGTAGGAAGATGGGCACACTAATATACCACTGGAACAGGTATAGGTTGGTCCAACCATTCTAGATAACAATTCCGAATTATGCAACTAAACTATTGATGCCCTTTGAGCCAGCGAACCCACTACTAAGGTATATGCTTGAGGTTTAAAATATATATATATTAAATATATATACACACACACACACATAAATGTGTGTGTATATGTTTATAGGAGCACTTTTTGTGGTAGCAAAAAACTAGATACAAAAAGAGTGCCCACAGATTAGGATTCAGCTGAACAAACCGTGGTATACAAATGTAATGTACAATAAGAAATAACAGGTATCCCACCTCTCACACGCTGACTGGGTGACCCATGGCAAGTAAGTGACTTCATTTCTCAGTGCCCCAGGCAACTCTCTAGGACTACAAATTCCAGACAAGGGGCTGATGTGCAGATAATAATAATAGGTAGCATTTATATAATTTTAAGGTTTTCAAAGAGCTTTGCATATGTTATCTCAATCGATCCTCACAAGCACTCTATGAGGCAAGTGCTTTTATTACCACCATTTGACCAAGGAAGATGCCATTTGGGCAAAGATACTGGAGTGGTTGCCATTTCCTTCTCCAGTTCATTTTACAGATGAGGAAACTGAGGCAAACAGAGTTAAAGGACTTGCCCAGGATCGCACAGCTAGTAAGTGTCTGAGGCCAAATTTAAATGAGGAAGATGAGTCATTGACCCAGCGCTCTATGCACTCAGCCACCTAGCTGCCCTGGTAGGGGGGAGAGAGAGAGAGAGAGACAGACAGACAGACAGACAGACAGACACGAAGGAAGGAAAGAGGGAAGGAGGGAAGGAAGTGATGAATTCAGAGAACCAGTAATCAATAAAACTTATTATTATTCATTCTCATCCCTTCAGATAGTGTCCAAGGCCAAATGTCTACCCTGTTCTTGTTTTATTTTGAATGTTCTGTTCAGGTGGATGAAATGACTGCTTTTTGTAAATGAAGTAAGAGTACTGGGATATTAGCTCATCTTTCTGTGGATTTGCTGGAAACATCTTTGGGACATCTAGCTGCCAGTAGCAGCCAAGTGGGGAGAGATGCGGGGGGCTTCTTCCTGCTCCTACATGCTTCTAATTTCTTCTACAAGGGGAATGAAGGAAGAAAGGTAGGAAAAGGTTTTGCTTAACTGTTTACTGTGCATGAAGCCCCTGTTAAGTGCTGAGGGAGCACCAGCAGAAAAGCAAGCTAGTCCTCTCTCTACAAAAGCTACCATTCTGACATGTCTCTATATTTTAAAAATGCTTCATTCCATATGGGTTGAAGATGGTGAATGTTAGGTATGGAAACATCTATTAAAACTATTATTCTTAAATGTTTGTTTATCAATGTTGTGTCTGAGTAGTTGTGGGCAACAGTTCTGTCTCTAATGATACTCTACTTCCAGTAGAGTTTATTGAATGAATTCTCAAAATTATTTGGGGTTTATAAAGGGATTTATAAAGGGATATTTGGGGGTAATAAAGGCATCTGGCATCCTTCAGTTAATAAAGGACATCAAATTTCTGGTGTATAGTTCTAGCCACTTGACAGCATCTTTCTAAGCATATGCCATAGATGCTAATTTTTTACAGCCTGCTGTGATGTGTTATATAGTTTCCACTATTTTATGATATAATCTGGTAGGCTGTGCAGTGGATAGAGCACTGAACCTGGAGTCAGGAAGACCTAAGTTCGAATTCTGCCTCAGACCCTTAATACCTGTGTGACCCTGGGCAAATATTCCTTAACCTCTCTCAGCCTCAGTTTCCTAATCTGTAAAAAAGGGGATAACTGTACCTACCTCACAAGGTGGTTGTGAGGATCACATGAGATAATATTTGCAAATTTATACACAAAAAAGGACATAAAGTACTTTGCAAACTTTAAAGTGCTATAAAAATGTTATTATTAATAATAATAACCCATACCAATCAATAAGTCCAGGCTCCTTAAGGATAATAATAATAGGGTGGAGTGAAAGCAGTGACTTGCTTGAGCTCTCCTCCAAACCCCTCCAAATACTCATAAAAAATGGCTCTAAACAAATTCTGAAGCAGCAAAACCCACAAAAAGACAGAGTGAAACAAATTTCCAGGCCAAGACAACCTGGATGATTGATCAGAAAGGTGTATCACGCGCCAGGCTGGGAGCACAGCTCAGCGTGCGCGCACAGGCCGCAGCAAACCTGGAGCAGGCCTCAGAGGACTGAATCTCGGGCACCTGTGGAGGTTTACAGACTCCTCAATCCACCAATGCCAAAGACAACTTAGAAGATCAGTGGAAAAAGTGTGTTTCTGTCGGTTGAGAAAGGAAGGCAGGGTTTCAGCTCCATTCCCCAAGAGCGTGGCCCTGGGGAGGGGCAGCTGCTTCCCGAGCTTCTGGCCCACAGACTGAGGGGGCATCCAGTGGCTGCTCAGAGAGGGATCGCAGGGATCTCTTTGCCAGTGCTGAGGCAGGAATCTCTTGCTTTGCCCGTGTTTGGATCTGGGTCACAGTTCTGGGCAGCGGGCTGGGCATGGAGGAGCTTGTAGTGGCTGTGCAGAGAAGCCCCTCCTCACAGTTACAGGAGGACAGAAAGGAGTACTTGTAGTCACAGGCCAGGAAAGGAGTAAACACCTCACCCCTTATCATACCACCTTGGAAGAACTGAAAATTTACAGGTCCCTACAAGTATCTCTGAAAACAGTACAAACCCCTGAAGCTTGGGACAGTACATTCTCCACATTGGAAGCAGACTCTTACCTTAACAAAGAGTTTAAAACTCAAGTAATTGGCTGGGATCATGAGCAAGCAGCGCAAAAAGAGTCAGACTATATTATCTTACTTTGGTGAAAAGAAGATCAAAATATACAACCAGAAGAAGACAACAAAGTCAAAGCTCCTACATCCAAAGCCTCCAAGAAAAATATGAATCAGTCCCAGGCCTTGGAAGAGCTCAAAAGGGATTTTGAGAAGCAAGTAAGGGAAGTAGAGGAAAAACGAAAGAGTGATGCAAGAAAATCATGAAAAACAAGTCAACAGCTTGCTAAAGGAGACCCAAAAAAATACTGAAGAAAATAACACCTTAAAAAATAGCCTAACCCAAATGGCAAAAGAGGTCCAAAAAGCCAATGAGGAGAAAAATGCCCTAAAAAGAAAAATTGGCCAAATGGAAAAGGAAGTCCAAAAGATTACTGAAGAAAATACTTCCTTAAAAATTAGAATAGAGCAATTGGAAGCTAGTGACTTTATGAGAAATCAAGACACTGTAAACAAATCCAAAAGAATGAAAAATTAGAAAACAATGTGAAATATCTCATTGGAAAAACAACTGACCTGGAAAATAGATCCAGGAGAGAGAATTTAAAAATTATTGGACTATCTGAAAGCCATGATCAAAAAAAGAGCCTAGACATCATCTTTCAAGAAATTATCAAGGAAAACTGCCCTGATATTAGAACCAGAGGGCAAAATAGAAATTGAAAGAATCCACAGATCTCCTCCTGAAAGAGATCCCCAAAGGAAAACTCCTAGGAATATTGTAGCCAAATTCCAGAGTTCCCAGGTCAAGGAGAAAATATTACAAGCTGCCAGAAGGAAACAATTCAAGTACTGTGGAAACACAATCAGGATAACACAAGATTTAGCAGCTTCTACATTAAAGGACGCAGGGCATGGAATATAATATTCCGGAGGGCAAAGGAGATAGGATTACAACCAAGAATCACCTACCCAGCAAAACTGAGTATAATCCTTCAGGGGAAAAAATGGTCATTCAGTGAAATAGAGGACTTTCAAGCATTCTGATGAAAAGACCAGAGCTGAATAGAAAATTTGACTTTCAAATACAGGACTCAAGTGGAACATGAAGAGGTAAACAGGAAAGAGAAATCATAAGAGACTTATTAAGATTGAACTGTTTACATTCCTGCATGGAAAGATGATATTTATAACTCATGAGACCTTTGTCAGTATTAGGGTAGTTGGAGGAAAAAAATTATATGTATGTATATGTAGATAGATAGATAGAGGGCACAGGGTGAGTTGAAGATTAAGGGGTCATATCTGGAGAATAAAATTAAGGGATGAGAGAGGATTATACTCGGAGAAGAAGAAAGGGAGAGGTAGAATGGGGTAAATTATCTCACAAAAAAAAACAGAAAAGTCTCTTACAGTGGAGGGGAAACGGGGGAAGGTGAGAGGGAATGAGTGAATCTTATTCTCATAGGATTTGGCTTAAGGAGGGAATAACATACACATTCAATTGGGTATGGAAATCTGTCTTACCCTACAGGAAAATAGGGGGAGAAGGGGACAAGAGAGCAGGGGGATGATAGAGAGGAGGGCAGATTGGGAAAGGGGTAATCAGAAGTAAATACTTCTGAGGAGGGACAGGGTCAAAAGAAAGAATAAATGGGAGGGCAGGATAGGATTAAGGGAAATGGAGTTCGTTTTTCACAACATATCTACTATGGATGTGTTTTGCGTAACTGCACATGTACAACCTATATTGAGTTGCTTGCCTTTTCAATGAGGGTTGGTGGAGAGGGAGGAAGAGAGAAAATTTGAAACCTAAAGTTTTAAAAATATATGTTTAAAAAAATGTTTTCACATGCTACTGGGAAATAAGAAATATAGGAAATGGGGTACAGAAGTCTATCCTGCCCTACAGGAAAATAGAAGGGGAAGGGGATAAGAGAAGGGGGGGAAGAGATAGAAGAGAGGGCAGACTAGGGGAAGGGATATTCAGAATGCATGCCATCCTGGGGTGGGGGAGGGGGGAGATGGAGTGAAAATCTGGAACTCAAAAACTTGTGGAAGTAAATGTTGACAACTAAAAATAAATAAATTTATATATGACAAAAAAAGGATAATAATAATAACAGCTACCATTTATATAACTGTTACTATGTGCCAGCTCCTACTATTAGCCACAGGTATAAGCCCTTCACAAGTATTTTCATTTGATCCTCACAACAACACTGGAGGATAGGTGCTGTTATTATCCCCATTTTACAGATGAAGAAATGGAGGCAGACAAATTAAATAACTTGCTCAGGTGGGATTTGAACTCAGATCTTCCTGCCTCCAGTCCCAGGGCTCTATCCACTGCAGTGCCACCTAGCTATCCCATGATATTTCTGTATTTTGTGGTAGTACTTACCTACCTGACCCTGAATTGTTCTAATAAATCCCTTCTACTCAGTATAAGGATGCACAGCTGAACTAAATGACTTTGGAGATACTCTCTCCCACCGCTGCTTATCCTGCATATGTTCCCAAGATAGTGCCTTCCCTCCTGCCCCCATCCCTCCTTCCATCGCCTGTATGTGCTCCATGCTCCCTCCATAGCTTGGGATGGATGTACCAGCCTATGGAGCCTTCTGTAAGGTCTAGGGAATGATTCCCACTGCTCAAAAAAAGCATACACACACCTTACCCGATAGATAGGGTGGGGTTGTGGAAAGAGGAGCAGACCCAGAAGCATGATAGTGCTAACTTCAAATGTGGAAAGAATGCTGACTTTGGAGTTAGGAGGTCTTGGATTTAAATCTTGCCTCTAACACCCATGTGACCTTGGGTAAGTCCCTTCCCCTCCCTGGGCCTCAGTTTCCTCCTCTGTAAAATGAAGGGGTTGCACTAGAGGGCCTCTGAGGGCCCTTCAGTCTCTAGATTATAGGTTCTTAAACTGGAGTCTCTAAACCTGTTGGGGTTTTTTAAATAGTCAAGATAATTGCATCTCAATATGAAAAGTTTTCTTTGTAATCCTATGCATTTTATTTTACACATTTACAAACATTATCATGACAAGGGGCCCATGGGCTTCCTGGGACTGCCCAAGGAAGGAGTCTGGGACATAAAAAAAGCTTAAGAACTCCTGGCCTAGATCTATGAGCTTCTGATCACGCCTGTACATTTATTAATTGGGCCACCTTAGCAAGTTACTTGCCTCTCTAAAATTCAGTTTCCTCACCTAGAAAATGGAGTCGAGCCTCTGGGCAATCCTTTTGGCAGAGGGCAGTTTCCAAGGCTCAAGCCCGCAAGGCAACAGCAGCACATCACTACGGCTGCATAACCTGGAAGATTCCATTGTCACCAGCAGCTGGGAAACCCTTGGTTAGAAACACTTCAAGGGAGCAATGCCTTCATCAGTGTTGGGGCTGGGGGCGGGGTGGACTGGGCATCCAGTGATAGGGTGCCAAAGTGAAGAAAGAAAAAGAAGCAAAGAGAACCATTGGAGCATTTTTTGAAATGCGCAGAAGAGAAAAGAAGAAAGGTGCCTAGGAAAAACAGATGAGCAGAATACCATGTTGAATTTATTGTATGTTTGGAGGAAAGGAAGGAAACAAATGTTTCTTAAGCACCTATTATGTCCCAGGTACCATGCTAGCACTTACAAATAGTATCTCATTTAATCTGAACAAGGTGGGGGAAGGGGGAGGTAGGCCCTACTTGCAGGAGATCTTTCTGTTCTGATACGTGTGTGTATGTGCATGGGTGTGTATTGTTAACCTGAAAGTTTGGTTAAAGAAGGCAAACAAGTTAGGTGATGCATGATTATATAGTTTATTCCCTTTTAGCTAGCGAATCATGTTAACATGGGAGGCAGATGTGATTCTGACTCCAAGATTAAGCAAAATGAGAGAGGTTTTATACAGTTTAGAGTGATCAGACTCAGGATGTCTGTTACAAAAAAAAAATACAGCCTCCATATGTTTGTTTAACAGAAGAATGCCAAAGTGTCAACAGAAACTCAAGATAAGAAAAGTCCCATTATTCAAGAGAGTATCTGGTCCCAGAAATCCTGGGCCCAGTGATAACGAACAGCAGGAATGCTGGTCAGTTCCATCTGGTCCTGGAATTTGCTGACACAGGAAGGGGTGTTTTTAGTTCACTCAGAGAGAAAAAGATTAATTCAGGTTTTTGGCCCTTATTGGAGCTCAATTGATCTTAAATGATTATCAGTATGCATGTGTGTATGCATGCATATGTGCATGTGTATATGTATATATACACATGTGCTCATCTTATTTGGTATTGGTTAAGTTCAGATGTTTTTTAATGTTCTTTGTTTTTAAAATCAATGTGGGGACTCCCTCCAATAGGGCAGACTGCAGCTCCTCATATATGCCTTCTTATGCTGGGCCACTCTTGTCCATATCCTCCCACAAAGCTCCAAATGGGAGCCTGCCTCTAGATCATTTGACATTTCAAAGACTCAGGCTCAACACTAGGGTGGTCTGTCTGATATCCCTCACAGTGTCTATACAGCCAGCCTACCCCCTTTGATTTTCTGCCAAAGTGATCTTCCAGAAACACAGTTTTGACCACATCACACACACACACACACACACACACACACACACACACACACACACACACACACACATTCAATAAACTCTAGTGGTTTCCTCTCAGTTTCAGGATCAAATATAAAATCCTCTGTTTGGCACTTAAAGCCCTTCAGAGCCTAGACCCTTCCTACCTTCCTAGTCTTCTTATACTTTATTCCGTTTCACAAACTTTACAATCCAGTTTTATGGACCTCCTTGCTGTTCCTCCCACAGGACACTCCATCTCCCCACTTAATGCCTTTGCATTGGCTGTGCCCCATGCCTAGAATGCTCTCCCTCCTCACCTCTGCCCTCTCGTTACCCTGGCAACTTAAATCTGACTTTCTGCAGATGCCTTGCCTGCTCTGTCCACCCCCTCCTTCCCCCAGCACCTTCCTCCTGAGATTACCTTCTGCTTTACTTTGTCTATATCTTGAATATACATAGTTGTTTGCATGTTGTCTCCCCCATCAAACTGTGAGCTTCCTGCCCTCAGGACCTGTCTTTTGCTTTTCTTTGTATCCAAAGGGCTTAGCCCAGTTCCAGGCACACAGTAGGTATCTGTTAACTGACTGGCTTTGCAAGTGACGCAACTGTCTGACGCTGCCTCCCAGGTCCAATTCATCATCAGTAACAAGTTGCCAACCTAGTTACACCCACCCTGCAGCTCTCCATTGGCCTTTTGGGCAAACTCCATCAATTTCCTCCAGTCTCTTGGGTATTTGCTTTTGGAACTTTCCAGTCTTAAAAGTTACTCTGATGTTTGGACTCTGTGGGAAGGAGGAAAGCACCTCTCCCTGCCCTCACCCCTACTGGTCTTGCTTCCCATCACCATCCTCTTTTCTGATTTGAATTTTTTAGGGCTAGGCCGGAACCCAGAGAAAATGGCAACTATAAAAGCAAATGACCACAAGATGGCAATATTTACTTTGTGTGTGTGTGTGTGTGTGTGTGTGTGTGTGTGTGTCTGTGTGTCTGTGTGTGTCTGTGTATTTATATTTATATACACACACATATGTCTGTGTGTGTATGTATGTTTTTTTTTCCTTAAAGGAGGCCAGCCTCCTTTATTCATTCAAAGAGGATATGCCAGGCATACCAGAGGACAAAAGAAATGTAGACACTGGTGCTTACCTTCAAATTAATAACAATCCCTTCAGGAAGAGAAGATTGACACATACATGAAAGTAAATGACAACACACTGTATATGGTTATGTGCCAAAAGAATCATTTTATATTCTAACATTAAGTCATAAACAAAGAAGAAAATGGCAAATAGCTAGAAGACTAACCTCGGCGCCAGAAATGGCTGAGGTCAAGTTCTACCTCTGATCCATGTACTAGTTGTGTGATCTTGGGCAAGTCACTTCACTCAGTGCCCCACAAAACTCTCCAAGACTATGCAAAGGTGTGCAAATTAACTGGAACAAAGTAAAATTATTCAATTTAGTGACTTACAATAAACCTTGTGTTTTTTTATATCTTTAAAAAACTTTTAATATGCAATATGACCTCACTTGGCTTCAATAATGATCTGGCACTGAAGTCATACAATTTTGACATATATCCTTTAATTTTCCATCATGAAAACATACTTGTACCATATTGGATATTAAGCATATCTTTGATAAACTGTATATTTTTTCCAAATCTAGCCTTGATTACAGGCCATAGGCTTTCTTTGTTTGATCAGTGGGTTTTTTTGTTTGTTTTTTAATTTTTATTTTCATTAACAATTACTTATCTTCTTTCCTTCTCACTTCTCCTTCTCCTCCCCACAAATGAAAGAAAAACAAACCTTTGTAACAAATATTCATAATCAAGCAAAAATTACTGTATTAGCCATCCAAAAATGTATTTGATATTCTGCATTCCGAGTCCATCATATCTCTATAAAAAGCTAGGTAGTATGCTTCTTGATCAATACTCTGGAATTATGGCTGGTCATTGCATTGATCAGAGTTCTTATGTCTTTCAAGTTGTTATTATATAAATTGTTCTCCTGGTTCTGCTCACTTTACTCACAGGGTTCCTCCCAGTTTCCTCTGAAAGTATGCATTTCATTATGGTGCAATAATATGCTATCACATTCATCTACCATAATTTGTTCAGCTTTTCTCCAATTGATTGTTACCTCCCTTAGCTTCTACTACAAAAAATGCTGCTATAAATATTTTTTTACATATGGGTCCTTTTCTTCTTTCTTTGCTCTCTTTGGGATATAGGCCTAATAGTGGTATTTTTCAGTCAAAGGGTATACACAGTTTAGTAACTTTGGGGACATAGCTCCAAATTGCTTTCCAAAATGCTTGGACCAGTTCACAGCTCTACCAATAATGCATTAATATGTCTGTTTTCCCCTCCAACATTTGTCATTTTCCTTTTTTGTCATCCTTGTCAATTTGATGGGTATGAGGTAGAACCTCAGAGTTACTTTAATTTGAATTTCTCTAATTATTAATGATTTTTAATTTTTTTATTATCCCATAGATTTTCAAAGGCGTTGTCAGGTGAGTTTCCAGGCCACTGAAGAAAATTTATCCCCATCCCTTGGGTAGATTTCTTTTTTTAAAATAATATTTTGTTTTTTACCCAATTACACATAAAAACAAATTTTAACATTTGTTGGGGTTTTTTTTAAGTTTTGAGTTCCAAATTTTATCCCTCCCTGAGATAAGAAATCTGATGTAAGTTATACATGTGCAATCATGTAAAACATTTCCATATTAGTCATTTTTTGCAATAAGACTAGAAAAAGAAAGAAAGTATGCTCCAGTCTGTATTCAGACAACATCAGTTCTTTCTCTGGAGGTGGATAGCATTTTTCATCATAAGTCCTTTGGAACTGTTTTAGATCATTGTATTACTTACTGAGAATAGCCAATACAATGCTCACTTCGCTTTGTATCAGTTCATGTAAGTCTTTCCAGGTTTTTTGGATGGATTTCTTAACCTTTCATCATGCATGGCATGGTACAAGGTCATCTTACTGTATCCCATCTCCATTTGGGAATTTCTGTAATTCTGGAACAATTATTTGGATAATACTGCTTCCCAATATATCTAACAGATTTGCCAGAATTGATCAAAGAGGATGAGACTTCCAGGTCCACTGGCAATGAAAATTCCCAAAATATTTGTTTGGGTGATTATTTCACAGTCTGATGATGACGCCCACATAAAAAGTGAATTTCATCAATAAAAATGCCATTATCCAATCTTTAGTACGTCAGTCTTTGACAATTTTCTTTTCTCTTCAAAGCAAAGGTTAAGAGATGTCTTCTTGTTATTTTCAACTGGTCTTCTCACCATTCTTCTGACCTCAAGAAGTTTATACTGCACTTCAGAGAGATCAATCCCTTGAGTAACCAGACCCCTCTGAAGATCTTTACTTGTTTTCTGAGGATTAATTAGGCTATTTTGCAACAATAGTGTATGAGTTCTCAGTATTGTTTTTTGTTTTCAACCACCCTTTCCTTTGTACTTTAATGTGATTGAATCTGTTTCACTGTGGGCTTACGTGATTTATCAGATCCTTGAATTGCTTGACTTCCCCACCACAATAGCAACTGCAGTATCACTAATAGTCATTGAAGCATGCTCTTTAACAGCTACAACTTTTGCACATTCCCTTGGAATTATATCTATTCTTTCAAGCCACAGAGTTAAAAACAACAAAAGAGAGCAAGGAAACATCCAGCAATCAACTGACAGAGAACTAACTAAAGGTGGGGAAACCAACTCAATCTGGTTTCATCTGGCCAAGGTCAGATATTCTGAGTCAGCCTTGGGTTGGTAGAGCAAATACCCATGACCACTGCTATCCTAAAAGGAAACCACATTAAAAATTATTGCTTGTCTCAGCAATTTGCACAATACTGCATCAATGAAGGGAGTTTCCATAAATGGAGCAAACAAGTTCTGTACAGTGATGAAACTATAGATCAAGCCCAAAAGAAATAAATTTAGAGAGTCTATCAGGAAAGTTCCCTGAATAATGTGATGAGTATACAGGGTAGTCAGCCTTTGGGACTTTTGATTTCATCTCCTTATGGGGGTAAGGACATGGCCCTTTGGTGCCACCTAAAGGATGAGGGCAGGGGCAGCTAGGTGACGCAGTGGATAGGGCACCAGTCCTGAAGTCTGGAGGACCTGAGTTCAAATCCGACCTCAGACCAAACACTTGACACTTAACTAGCTGTGTGACTCTGGGCAAGTCACTTAACCCCAACTGCCTAAAAAAAAAAAAACATAATGCCTCATGTATTGACATTTCTCTTTCAGGCAAACACCAGAGACTTAACCATGTGGGAAAGTCCAGGGGTTTTCCTTTTTAGGTCCAGATCCCAAAGACATGGTCTTTTCCTTTTAGGGATTCAGATCCCATCCTCATCAGTAGGATCCAGCTTTACATCAAGAAAAGGCAGATTACCAATGTAATGTGTCTCTTGGCAAAAGGAAAGAACAATATATGTGGCCCTTGGTCCTGGGAATGCTAAGGTATTAAAGCCACAATATGAAGGAACAAAGGACCTGCACTTGGTATTAGTGAGTTACTTGGATGGTGTGGTTCAAATGGCAAGGGAGGTTGCCAGTTTAGCAACCCCAAAGTTGTTTCCCTTCCAGAAAGAATCCAGAGAAATGTAACTAAGACTCTAGGGAATACATGTATCCCTGTGAAAAGTAAGATTCACTAAAATGCCAAGGAGGAAGAGCTGCTGCCCCAGTGGCATCCCCAAATTCAGTTCTCTTCTGATGAAAGTCCAAAACACAGTGTGACACTATGAGTCTGAAAAACATCTGTGGGAGAAAGTTGTAGGAGAATAGAGATGGGCTTAAGACAAATAGAAGAAAAAGGAAATCATGTAGGCGACTTGGAGGAATTTAGACTAGTGAAGTAAGTAAAAAGTTAAATGTGAGGAAGAGAAATTTGGCAAATTTGAGACAAATTGGGAAAAAAAATTGAAGAAAAACAATCTCTGATCTCTATTGGTCCAGATTCTACTTCCTAGTTGTAAGAGAAGCAGGATCATGGACAATTTAGGAGTATATAAAAAGACTAAGGAGATAAGGGAAGAATAGGGAGTGGAACTTGAAAAGGTAAACTCAAAAAGGATGATAAGGTAGTTACCAAGGCAAGGTAAGGCAGAAAGGTTAAGTGGAATAAACAGAGGGCTAAGTAAATTGATGGAGTGGATTAGTGGATGGGACAAATCCGTTGTAAAAAGTCTTTAACTTTTTAAAAGTAATAGTTGGCTATAAAAAGTTTTAATCAAGTATTTAAAGTTATAAACACCCACTAAGTAACTTCAACAGACAAGGCTGAAAATGGAGATTAGGGGAAACTGCATAATGACCTGTACAATATTCATATATATGTATGGTGATCCATACATAGGCTGATAATTTCCCTCAGGAAGAAACAGGTGGAGTGAAGAGGCAAATGTCTTTCCATACTCCAGACTGGTTGGGAAGATGATGAGGGTTCCTAAAGAAAACAGAAACAAGGCTTGTCAAGATGATAGCAAATGCAAGAGTATTACATGGAGGAAGGACAAGAAAGGGGACACCTGTACAATTACAGTTTAAAGACAGATGTGAGGCTCTTCCTAAAGAGGAAGGAAATGGATGCTCTGAGGAGGAATTATCCGGAAAGAGTAAGAGAAAAGAAAAGGCAGGAAAGTTCTCTGCTCAGGGGTACTGAGATGGGTACTCATCAACCTGGGAACAACAACAGAGAGGTCTGTTATCTTCCCAGGACATGGATCCATGACATAACAGAGAAATTCTCTTCCAAGATTTATCAGAACTGATTACAAACTACCCATTTTGGGTGAGTCATGTGGACACAAATGACATTGCCAGAAGGGACCTAAAAAGTATTGCCAATGATTACTAAGTCTTGGGGAAGAAACTGAAGACCATAAGGGCACACTCTGTGTTTCCCTCACTTTGGCTCCATTGAAGGCAAGAGACATAGAAGAGAAAAATTAATTTGAGAAGTGAACAGCTGGCTAAGAAGGTGGTGTCAGAGAACAAGATCTAGATTGTGGATAGTAGCTTACAATATAAAGTTGACAGGTTTCTGGCCAGAGATGGGAGAGTAATGTAGCCAAGGCTGGCAAAGATATATTTGCCAGATATTTGGTAAATCTTAACAAAAAGGCTTTAAACCAACTAAAAAGTATGAAGGAAGAAGACTTATATTGCCTGTATATCCACTTCAGGTTAGATACCTTTAAGAGGAGCCACAAAAAAAGGATAGCAACCACAAATTCACAGGAGTCAAAATCCAAGAAAGGACTCAGTAGTAAAACCTATGCATGGCCTCAAGTGTCTATAGATAATGGCCAAAGTGTAGGCAAGAAACAAGAAGAACTAGAGATCCTAACTCAAGGGAATAAATTTAAAGAGGTGGGAGGAAACAGATCAAAAATCTGACAAAGAGGCATGATATAATAGTGATGGAGGAACCTCAATTATCCAGAGGTCTGCTAGAGCTCTCTCTGTGAAAAGCTCAGCAACTAATAGGGACAATTTTATCCTCCAAAGGGGCGGCTAGGTGGCACAATGGATAGAACACTGGGCTTGGAATCAAGAAGACTCATCTCCCTGAGCTCAAATCTGGCTTCAAATCCTGAGCTCACTTACTAGTTGTGTAACCCTGGGCAAGTCACTTCACCCTGTTTGCCTCAGTTCTTCATTGATAAAATGTGCTAGAGATGGAAATGACAAACCACTCCAGTATCTTTGCTAAGAAAATCCTAAATGGGGTCTCGGAGAGTCAGACATGAAATGACTGTACAACATCCTCCAAAAGATGGAAGAACCCAAAAGGGGAAATTCAATTCTGCATCAGATTGTCACTAATACGGAAGGAACTGGTTGTTGGGGTAGAAACGATGGTAACCTTGGAGGGAAATGACCACTCCCTAGACTTTGTGATACAAAAGGAGAGGAAATATGAGCATAGTCTGGCATGGACTCTAGATCTTGAGAAAGCAGATTTCAAAGAGTTTAGAGAAGGGAGGATCCTATGGAGTAAAAATGCTTCCAGGGATGTCAGCCCAGGAGGGATGGATGATAGTTAGGAAAGAAATTCTGAATATGCAAAAGACATAATGCCAGAAAGGAGGAAAAACAAAATTTATCTGGAGAAAACTGTGGATGCATAAAGAACTCATCAATCAACCTGGGTTTCTGGTTTTGGTTTTTTTTTGGGGGGGGGGTTTGGTGTTTTGTTTTGTTTTGTTTTTGTACAGAAGATAGAAACGAGTAACAGAACATAATTATAATAAGAGTGGGATCCAATGCTGTAAAAATTATGTGAGGAATGTTAAAATTCAGAATGAGCTAAAGCTAGTCAGGAAAACTAAGGATAAAAAAGGGTTTTGGTTTTTTTTAAGCTATATTAGGAGAAAAGGAGGAATAAAAAGGGGCTAGGACCTTTGCTTATGTTGATCAGGGCCATGAGAATAGAGGAAAGGAGGATCTGCTAAATTCTTACTGTGCTTTCTCTGTTTTCTCTGCAAAGGAGAATGACCTTGACACAAAAATGATAGGACAACAATGAATAACAGGCACTTGATAACCCAGATAAGCAAAGCCATAGTAAGAGAGTCCCTAGCCGTCCTTAATGAATTCAAGTCACAAGGTCTGGATGAATGGCAATCCTTACATCCTAAAAGAACCAGCAGATGTGATTGCTAAGCCACTATTGCTGGTATTTTAAAGATCATGGGAGATGAGAGAGGCACCCCAATATTGGAGAAGAGCAAAAGTCCCAATTTTCAAAAAAGGAAATAGAAGAGTCTGAAGAGTATAGGCTCATGAACTTGACTTCAATTCTTGGGGAAATTTAAGAATGGATCACTAAGGGGACGGGTGATAATATCTAGGAAGGGAAGTGATGATTACCAAGAGGAAGCATGGCTTTGTCAGGAACAGGCCCTGCCAGACTGACTTCATTTCCTTTTTTGATAGGAATGATGATATGATGATGATGATGATGATGATGATGATGATGATGATGATGATGATGATGATGATAAATTCCAAACTGGTTGTATGGACAGATTCAAAGAATAGGTGTTGATGGCTCCATGTGACTGTGGCAAGGAGTCACCAGTAGAGTAGCCCAGGGATATGTGATTGATGCTGTGCTATTTAATATTTTGACCAATGACTTGGATAAAGGCCTAGATGATATACCCCTCAAATTTGCAGATAACACAAAGCTGGGAGGGAAAGCTAAGAACAAGATGACAGAGTAAGGATCCAAAAGAATATTGACAGGCTAGACAGAACACTGGGCTGAATCTAATAGGATGAAATTCAATCAGATTAAATGTAAAGTCTTGTACTTGGATGCCAAAAACCTAACTTCTCAAGTATAATATGAGAGAGGTGTGGTGAGAGAGCAGTTGTTCTGAAAAAAAGACCTGGGAGTTTTAATGGACTGCAAACTCAATCTGAGTCAGCAGTGTGATGTGGCAGCCAGAAAAGCAAATGCCATCTTGGGCTACACCAAGGGGAATAAGCTTCCCACAACAAGAAGAAGATCATCCCATTCTACTCTGCCCTCATCCCTCGTCCTTCATCTGCAAGACTGTATTCAGTTCGCAGTACCACAGTTTAAGAATGATACTAATAAACAGGAGAGTGTCTAGAGGTGAGCAACCAAGATGGTGAAGAACCTTGAGTCCATGAGGATCAGGTAAAAGAACTGAGCATGTTTCACATTGAGGAGAGAAAATTCAGGGGAGACACAATAGCTTTGCTCAAGTCTTTGAAGGGCTCTGAAGTGGAAGAGGGACTAGACTTGTTCCGTTTGACCCCAAAAGGCAGAAAAAGAAGTGATGGGTAGACATTACAAAGAGGCAGACTTAGACTCAATGTCAGGAAAAACTTCCTAAGGATTAGAGCTTTCCAAAAGTTGAATGGGCTTCCTTAAAACATGGTGGGTTCCCTCAAGTAGAGGTGAGACAACCATTTCTTGGGCATGTTATCATGAGGTTTCCTTTCATGCACCAGTTGGTCGAAATGGTCACCGAGGTCCCTTCCAAACTGTCATAATTCTAGGATTCAGTGACTTTAAGATCCTGGAGAAAGTGGGATTCACCAGAGAATGAGTATTTTATTGTTTGTTTGTGGGCTATTGAGAATCCTTGATATGTTTCCTGCATTGATTATGAACTCTCATAAGTCGTTTTGCTTTTTCTACATTATATGGGGTTACTAAAGGCTATACTGTACCCCAAATATATTATAACCTCAAGTGTCAGTAGAGAAGGCATTTGCCTTATTTTACCAAAGGCCACACAACTCCCCATAATCCCTTCCCTATGGCCCTACTCTCCCAATATCTCCACTGCACAGGAAAATTCTGTTTGACAGGGTCTTTCTTCCCATGCTTCCCACTACCACTCCCATAGGCTTCTTGTTTTACCTTGCAGGGAGGGGCTCAGAATTCCATGCAACTTCCCAGTCTCCTAGCCATAACCTTCTACCTCCTCCCATTCCAGCACCCCTTATTATTAAATTAGAATGTAGAAGTAACATAAACGAATTAAAGGAGCAAGGAACAAATTACCTTTCTACGGATAGGGGAAGAGTTCATAACCAAACAAGAGATGGAAAGGATCACAGAAGAGAAAATGGAAAATTTTGGTTACATAAAATTGAAAAGTTTTTGCCCAAACAAAACCAATGCAGCTAAAATTGGAAGGGAACAAGTAATTGAGGAAAGTCTTTGCAGCAAGTGGCTCTGATAATGGTCTCATATCCAAGATATATAAGGAACTAATTAAAATTTGTAAGAGTCATTCCCCTATAAATAAATGGTCAAAGGATATGAACTGGCAGTTTTCAAAGGAAGAAAGCTAAACTATCTATAACCATATGATAAAATATTCCAACTCACCAATCATTACAGAAATGCAGATTAAAGCAACCCAGTGGGACTACCTTATACCTATCAGACTCACAAAGATGACAAAAGAGGAAAATGACAAATGTTGAAGGGACTACAACAAAACAAGCACATTAATGCATTGTTGATGGAGCTGTAAACTAGTACAGTGGCATAGCCCTTCTGGAAAACAAATTGGAACTATGCACAAAAAGTCACTAAACTGTGCATACCTTTTGACTCAGTGATAGTGAAGAAAGGAAGGTGATCCTTATGTACAAAAATGTGGACAGTTTTGTCACTACATAACAAAGAACTGGAAGCTAAGTGAGTGCCTATCAATTGCAGATTAGCTGAACAAAGTGTGGTGTATGAATATAATGGAATAACATTGTACCTTATAGAAACTAACAAAATGAACAGTTTCAGAGGAAATCGGGAAGAATTCTATAAACTGATGCAGAGTAAAGTGAGCAAAACAAGGAGAATAATGTATGCAATAACCAATAAAGACACAGAAACCCTCTCAAACACTAATCAATGTAATGTCCAAATATGATTCCAGGGGCCCAAAGATGAAGCTTGCTGCCCCACCTCTGACAAGTCATGGGCTCCAAATACAGAATGAGGCGTATAATTTTTGACATGACCAATGAGGCAATTTACTTTGTTTCATTATGAATATTTATTATGAGAGGTTTCGTATTCTTTTTTATTATTGTTGGGAGAGGCAGGAAATGGGAGGAAGAGAAAATAAAATTATTGTTAATTAGAAAAAAATGATAAAATTTAAAAATTTTTTAAAGAATATAAGTTCTCTACTACAGAGGTCAGGCTGACCTCAGAGACCTCCAGAGAAGGCAAATAGCTTCAGGGAATGCTTAGATCCCACTCAGATCTGGAGTCTACCCAAAAGCTTTGGGTTTCCCCAAATCAGAATGTTTCTGCTTTTCTCAAAGGACCTTAATTTAAATGTTTATACTAAGGGATATATATCTCAATGGATCTTGTAAGGAACTGCCCCACTCTGTGATCTTGCTGAATTGTTTCTAGAGCTGTGAACTGGTACTCTTCTCTGAACCCTCTATAATGTAAACCTCTGAGAGACTGGACAGGGAGCCACACCTCCTTCCACCCCTCTCCTTTACCAAAGGACTAAATAAAAAAAAGAATGGAAGCTCCCAGAGGATGGGAACTATCTTTTTGCATTTGTATCCCCAGTGCTTTACACCTAAGTGTAAATGCTTTTCTATTTATTATCTCTAGGATCTGGGGAAATCTTTTAGTCACTGGGGAAACCTAGACACAAATTATATTATAGATTTACCTAGAGAAAATTCTTGGTAGGGACATAACCAACCAAAGAGAGATATGACTTTTGGACTAACCCCAAGACTGGACCTGATCCATGTAAATCTAGAGTTTGGAGGATTCTGGGCCACAAGTTACATAAAGTTACAAAGTACTGATCCTCCTTAAAAAATTAGGAGGGAAATATTTCAAGAAAAAACAACAATAATAATAACATTTCTATCATACTTTCCCACAACTCTATGAGGAAAGGTAGGTAGTCTAAATATTATTATCCTCATTTTACAGATAAGAAAACTGAGGCTCAGAGATATTAAGAGACTTGCCCAAGATTACACAGTTTGGGGGAATTTACACTAGTGTGTTGCTTCTCCTATAGACAAGTGCTATAGAAGTTAAAAAAGGGGAAGGCTTTAGGGATTGGGTGAAAAGAGCAAGGAGAAGCTATTTTAACGATCAAACAGGGATATATGCCTATGGCATGTCCTGGGATAGTAAGGAGGCCAGCTTACCATAGGAGGTAATCAGGTAAACGTTGATTCCTCAGCAACAATGCACTTTCTGAAAACCAAAGGGATCTACTTGGTCATCTGCAGTGACTCAGCAGACAGCAATCTGGTTCCATTGCAAAGAGGAAACATAAGTAGTCATGAGCAGACATAAGCCTATTACTCATGGTAACTTGAGCACTCAGAGGCCTAGGAGACATGATCAAAGACACTGTCATGCAGTAAGAATAAGAGATAACCAACAGGTGAACAGTCTGGCTACAGCACTGTTACCCATGGAATGCCAAAAGACCTAGAGGAAGGCTTCTACCACACTGGGCAGACCCTCTGTGAAGGACAGATGGTAAAGGATGGATAACAATTCCAAAGGAGGAGAAGGCTGATGATGAGAGTGCCCACATGAATAGGATCATGGAGCTACCAAAGTAAAATGAGGCATATAAAAGGAGAAATGAGTGTTACTATCCTGGCAGCATGCTATAGAGCATCTGGCCAAACGGAGGTCCCATTTGTAATAATTATCATAATAAAAATATGGATGATATTTTCCTAATATTGGCCACAAAACTGGCAATATAGTTAGGAACACTGCCTCACCCTGGGTAAGGTCTACCTCCTTCCCTACCGATAAATCTGGGTCCACGTGAGCCCAGGGCCAGTGTCCTTGTATGAAGGGGTTCTCTGGACCATGGTAACATCTTAAGAGGTAACATGAGGCCTCTATGAAAGGAAGAAAAGGTCAAATGGGGATAAACTGTACCTACTTCACAATCCTGCTAACTAATATTTTCCATCAAAATGTCACTTGGGTAAAAGGCTGCTTGGTTGCCATAGAGACTTCTGACATTCTGAATCTCCCTGGCAATGCTCCCAGGCTGGAGAACTAGGGGATACAATTGATTTGGATTTACAGGAGATTTTCAAATGTGGGACACCCTAAACCTCTACGACAATTTCATCAGTTGATTTTTGACAAACAAATGCTCAAGTGGACAGCACATAGAAAAACATCTCTGCAATGACTCATTTTCCCATTATCTGAATGCACAAATAAGAGGCAATTAGAAGCCAAACTCCCCAGATCTAGAGGTAGCAGCTCAAATAACAGGATTTGTTCAACATCAAAACAACAGCAGAGGAGAAGAGGGCAACTAAGGTAACATACATCTGGGTCCTTATTTACTCCCAACTGGGCATTTTGAAAATTCATCCAAAACTTTAAAATTTCCAAAAATGCTTTCCTCACGACAACCCCACAAAGTGGGTGGTGTAAGTATTCTTATCTCCAATTTACAGAAATGAAACTGAGGCACCACCTAACTTACCTAAGATCCTGTGATCCTTCCAAAAAATCCCTAACAACAGTCCACTTGAAGAACCCAACTATCTCCCAAAGCAGATCATAACTAGGCAAGAATCACAGAGTTGGAAGAGAGCTCAAAAGTTATCTGGTCCATCTCATGCCAAAAAGGACAAGAGGTTACCCAGCCTCTCCTTGATGACTTCCAAGTTGGGAGAGTCCATCACTTTCTGCAACAACACATTCCATATCTTTTCAAACTCTTAGTGTTAGGAAGTTTTTCCTGACATTAAGCCTTCATTTCCCACTGCAACTCCCACCCATTGTTTCTGGTCCTACCTCTGGGGCCAAACAGATCTCCATGTGAAAGCCTTTCAAACACCTAAAGACAGCTATCAGGTGTCTTTTGCATTCTCTCTTATGCATGCTCAATACCCTCATTTCCTTAACTGATCCTCATGGTAGGACCTCAAGATCTTTAATCATCCTGGTTGCCTTTTCTCTGGCATTGTGGCTATATTCAAATCCTTCCTCTATACCTTATCACCTGAGACATTGAACAAGTCATTTAACCTCTCTAAGCCTCAGTATCCTTATCTGTAAAATGAAAGAATTAGACTAGAAGGCCACCATGTTCCCTTCCAGTTCTATATCCTATGATTTCTTTAGACACAGTCCAGTTTGTCAATGTCTTTAAAATATGATACAACACTGATGCAAATACAACACTTTAGCCATGGTTAGAACAGGACAGAGTATAACAAGGACTCAAGCATTTTCTCTTATTCTGAACATCAGGTCTCTCTGAATGTGCCCTAACACCCTGTTAATGTTTTTTGTACCCATGTCACTGTTGATTCATCCGTAGATGACACAGATCTCATCTCTTCATCTTGTCCTTAAGGATAGGATGAGAAGTTTTGCCAAATGCTTTACTGAAATGTAGGCATTCTAGGCCTACAGCATCTCTCTGATCTATCTGTCTAGTAACTCTGTCAAAAAGGAAATAAAGTTAGCCTGGAATGACCTCTTTTTTTTAAAGTTTTTAACTGATGTCTTTAAAAAAACACATTTACATACCAATTAAACAATCTGTCCAACAAAATGACCACATCTGACAGCATATGTACCATTCTATGGTGAAACTTTCACCTCTTTACCAAGCATGAATGCATAAGTACATATCAAGTCATAGGTTTTTAACCTTTTTGTGCATCCTGGATCCCTTGGGTAGGCTGACAAAGCCTAGGGACCCCTTCTTGGAAGAATGATTTTAAAGAAATAAAACAAAATATATAAAATTACCAAAAAAACAAATGGTTAGTGAAAATAAAGATATATTTTTTACCATCCAAGTTCACAGGTCCTCTGAAATCTATCCACGGACCCTTTGGGATTCGTAGATTGCTGGTTAAGAACCCCTGTATTACGCACTTAATATAGGCCTGGCACTGAACTAAATATGAAAGACAAATACAAAAAGAAAACAGTCCCTGCCCTCAAGGAACTTATATTCTAAAAGGATAAGAGGGCATATATAAGAGAGTGGTGGTCAGGGAAGGGTACTGTGGTCTGGGAAGTCACAGGGACCAAGAGTGGAGCCATAGGGCAAATGGCCAACTTACCCTTTCCAGGAAGATTTCATTACTGTTCTTTGAGCTAGTTACTGTTCCTAGAACTAGGAGTGGAAAGCAGAAAGGTAGGGTAGGAATGGGGGGAGGGAAGGGTACAAGGGCCATGGCAAGGAATGAAGGTAAACAGAAAGCAGCATGGATCAGTCTGGGTCTGGGCTAGATATGAAGAACTCTCACTAATCAAAAGCTCAGAAAAGTATGTTTTATCATCTGTTCACTGGGACTGAGATTAGTCATTGTAATTCATCTGACTTGGCTGCTTTTTAGTATTGTTTTAAATTATATTGTTAAAGGTCAACTAATTCCAATATTAAATTATTTAGAATAATAGCAAAGGAGTCCTACCAAACTCCTTTTATGAAACAAATATGGTATTCATACCTAAACCAGGAAGACCCAAAACAGAGAAAAAAAATTATAGACCAATTTCATTAATGAATATGGATGCAAAAATCCTAAGTAAAATACTAGCTAGGAGACTACAACAATATATCACAAAGATTACACATGGTGACCAACTAAGATTTATATCAGGAATTCAGGGATGGTTTAATATAAGTAAAACTATTAACATAATTGATTATACTAATAACAAAAGTAACAAAAACATATGACTATATCAATAGATGCACTCAAAAGAAGAACTCCTTAAAAAGCAGAATTGGCAAAATGGAAAAGAGGTAAAAAAAAAAATTCACTGAAGAAAAGAACTCCTTAAAAAGTAGAATTAGACCACTTCTAGGTCTATAACCCAAAGAGATCACAAAAATGGGAAAAGGACCCACATGTACAAAAATGTTTGTAGTGGCCAAGAATTAGAAGTTGAGGGGATGCCCATCAGTTTGGTATTGGCTGAATAAGTTGTGGTATATGAATGTGATGGAATACTATTGTTCTATAAAAAATGATGATCAGATAGACTTCAAAAAAACCTGGAAAGACTTACATGAACTGAGTAAAAAGTTTACTCAGCTGAGTAAAGCTGAGTGAAGTGAGCAGAACCAGCAGAACACTGTACACAGTAACAGCAACATTTTGAGATGGTTAACTATGATAGACTTATCTCTTTTTAGCAATACAATGATTCAAGACAATTCTAAAAGACTCATGACGGAAAATGCTATCCACATCCAGAGGAAGAATTATGGAGTCTGAATGTAGATTGAAGCATACTATTTTTACTTTTTTTTCTTTTTTGTGGTTTTCCCCTTTTGTTTTGATTCTTCTTTCACAGCATGACTAACTAATGTGGAAGTATGTTTAATGTGATTGTACATGTATAACATATCAGAATGCTTGCTGTCTCGGGGAGAGGGAAGGGGAAAGAGGGAGGAAGAAAAATTTGGAACTCTAAATCTTATAAAAAATGAATATTGAAAACTATTTTTACATGTAATTAGACAAAATAAAATACTATTAAATGGGGGGGAAGAAAATAATTTCTTAAAAATCAGAATTGAGCAAGTGGAAGCTAATGACTCCACAAGAAATCAAGAAACAAAACAAAATCAAAAGAATGAAAAAATAAAAGAAAATGTGAACTATCTCATTGGAAAGACAACTGACCTGGAAAATAGATCAAGAAGAGAGAATTTAAGAATTATTGGATTACCTGAAACCATGATTTAAAAAAAGAGAGAGAGAGCCTAGATGTCATCTTTTAAGAAATTATCAAGGAAAACTGCCCTGATATCTTAGAACCAGAGGGTAAAATAAAAATTGAAAAAATCCAATGATCACCTCCTGAAAGAAATCCCAAAATGAAAACTCCTAGGAATACTATAGCCAAGTTCCAGAGCTCCCAGATCAAGGAGAAAATATTGCAAGCAGCCAGAAAGAAACAATTCAAATATCATGGAGTCACAATCAGGATCACACAAAATTTAGCTGCTTCTACATTAAAGAATCAGAGGGCTTGGAATTATGATATTCTTGAACTAGGATTACAACCAAGAATCATCTACCCAGCAAACCTTTTTCAGGGGAAAAAGTTGAAAATTTAATAAAATAAAGGATTTTCAAGCATTCCTGATGAAAAGACCAGGGCTGAAGAGAAAATATGACTTTCAAATAGAAGACTCAAGAGAAGCATAAAAAGGTAAACATGAAAGAAAAATCATAATGGATTCAATAAAGTTAAACTATATGGGAAGATGATACATGTAACTCCCAAGAACTTTATCATTATTAGGGCAATTAAAAGCATGCATAGACAGAAGGCATGGGTGTAAGTGGACTATGATGGGGTGATTTCAAAAAAAGTAAAATTAAGGGGTGAGAAAAAGTGATCCAATGGGAGAAGGGGGAAGGGAGAGGTAGAATGGGGGAAATGATATCATATAAAAGAGGTGCAAAAGGAAGAGCTTTTTACAGGGGAGGGGAAGATGGGGAGTGGTGGGCAATGCTTGAACCTTACTCTCATCAAAATTGGCTCAAAGAAGGAAAAACATACACACTCAGCTGGGTATAGAAATCTATCTTACCCTACAGGGAAGTAGGAACTGAAGGGAATAAAAGAAAGGGAGGGGGCTGATAGAAGGAAAGATGGATTGGAGGAGGCAGTGGTTAGAAGCAAAATAGACTTTTGAGGAGGGGCAGGTTAAAAGAGAGAGAGAGGAAAAAAAAGGATAAACAGAGGAGAAAAATAGGATGGAGGGAAATACACAGTAATCATAACTATGAAGGTGAATGGGATGAACTCACCTATAAAACAGAAACAGACAGCATAATGGATTAAAAGTCAGAATCTGACAATATGTTGTTTACAAGAAACACATTTGAAACAGAAAGACAGAGAATAAAAATAAGGGGCTTAAGCAGAATCTATTATGTTTCAGCTAAAGAAACAATAGCAAAAAAAGCAGAGGCAGCAATTATGATCTCAGACAAAGCAAAAGCAAAAACATCTCTAATTAAAAGACATAAGCAGGAAAACTACATTATGCTAAAAGGCACAATAGACAATGGAATAATATCAGTACTAAACATGAGTTACAGGAGGAAACAGCAAAACTATACAAGTGAGGAACCTCAGCTTTCTGCTCTAAGAACTAGATAAATCTAACCAAAAAGTAAACAAGAAAGAAGTGAAGAAAATGAATAGAGTTTTAGAAAAGTTAGATATGACAGACCTCTGGAGAAAACTGAATGAGAATAGAAAGAAATATGTTTTTTTTTCTCAGCTATATATGGCACTGTCACAAAAGTTAAGCAAGTATTAAGGTATAAAAACCTCACAACCAAATGCAGAAAAGTAGAAATATTAAATGCATTCTTTTCAGACCCTAATGCAATAAAATTATACTTAATTAAATCTGTGGAAACAGATTAAAAATTAATTGGAAACCAAATAACCTAATCCTAAAGAATGAGTGGGTCAAAGAATAAATCATAAAAATAATAAATAATTTCATCAAAGAGAATAGCAACAATGAGACAATGTACCAAAATTTATGGGATGCAGCCAAAGCAGTACTGAGGGGGAAATGTGTATCTCTAAATGCTTGCATAAATAAAATAGAGAAAGAGCAGATAATGAATTGGGCATGCAACTTTAAAAAAAAGAAAACTAGAAAAAGAACAAATTAAAAATTCCCAATTAAATACCAAATAGGAAATCTTGATAATCAAAGGAGATATTAATAAAATTGAAAGGAAGAAAACCATTGAACTAATAAATAAAACTAGTGACTGATGTTATAAAAAAAAACCAATAAAATAAACTATCAGTTAATTTGATTTAAAAAAGAAGAAAACCAAATTACCAGCATCAAAAATGAAAGGGATGAATTTACCACCAATGAAGATGAAACTAAAACAATTATTAGGTGCTATTTTGCTCAATTATATGCCAATAAATCTAACAATCTAAGTGAAATGGATGAATATTCACAAAAACATAAATTGCCCAGATTAACAGAAAAGGAAATAGAACATTTAAATAATCATATCTTGGAAAAAGAAATTTAACAAGCCATCATTGAGCTCCCTATGAAAAAATTCCCAGGACTAGATGGATTCACAATGAATTCTACCAAACATTTAAAGAACAGTTAATTCCAATACTATGTAAACTATTTAGAAAAATAGGCAAAGAAGGAGTCCTACCAAATTCCTTTTACAACACAAATAAGGTGCTGATACCTAAACCAAGAAGAGCCAAAACAGAGAAAGAAAATTATAGACCAATTTCCCTAATGAATACTTTTTTTTCCAATTTTTTTAAACATTTTTATTTAAAGTTTTGAGTTTCAAATTCTATCTCTCCCTCCCTCCCTTCCCCTCTCCCTCCTCCCTGAGATGGTTAGCAATCAGACATAGGTCATATATGTGCAATTATGTAAAACACTTCCATATTAGTCATTTTGTTCAAGAAGACTCGAATAAAAGAAAAAAATGAAAGAAAGAAAGTGAAAAATAGCATGCTTCAGTGTGTATTCAATCAATATCAGTTCTTTCTCTAGAGGCAGACAATATGCTCCTAATGAATATTGATACAAATTTTTAAATAAAATACTAGCAAGGAGATTACAGCAATATATTGCAAAGATCACACACTATGAACAGATAGAATTTATACCAGGAATGCAGAGTTGGTTCAATATTAGGAAAAATATCAGAATAATTGACCATATCAATCACAAAAACAATAAAAAGCTTATGAATATCTCGATAGATACAGAAAAAACTTTTGACAAAACACAGCATTCAAGTATCATAGAGCCACAGTCAGGATAACACAAAATTTAGCAGCTTCTACATTAAAGAATCAGAGGTCTTAGAATATGATATTCCAGAGGGCAAAGGAGCTAGGATTACAACCAGGAATCACCTACACAGCAAAACTAAGTATAATCCATCAGGGGAAAAAATGGATATTCAATGAAATAGAGAGCTTTCAAGCATTCTTGATGAAAAGATCAGAGCTGAATAGAAAATTTGACTTACAAATACAAGACTCAAGAGAAGGATAAAAAGGTCAACAGGAAAGAGAAATCATAAGGGACTTAATAAGGTTAAACTGTTTACATTCCTACATGGGAAAATGATACTTGTAACTCATAAGAACTTTCTTATTATTAGGGCAGTTAGAAGGAATATACATAGGCAGAGGGCACAGGTGTGAGTTGAATATGAAAGGATGATATCTAAAAAAATAAAATTATTGGGGAAGAGAGGAATGCACTGGGAGAAAGAGAAAAGTAAAGGTAGAATGGGGCAAATTATCTCACATAATAGAGGCAAGAAAAAGCTTTTACAATGGAGGGGAAGATAAGTGAGGTGAGAGTGAATGAGTTAACCTTACTCTCATCAGAATGGCTCAAAGAGAGAATAACATACACACTCAATTGGGTATAAAAATCTATCTTACCCTACAAGAAAGTAGGAGGAAAAGGGGATAAGAGAAAGGGGGGGGGTGATAGAAAAGAGGGCAGGTGGGGGAAGGGATGGGGTAAAAGGAGAGAGAGAATAGAATAAACAGAGGGGGAAACAGGATAGAGGGAAATACAGTTAGCAATTGTAACTGTGAAAAAAATTTTGAAGCAAGTTTCTCTGATAAAAGCTTCATTTCTCAAACATATAGACAATTGAGTCAAATTTATAAAAATAAGAGGCATTCCCCAATTAATAAATTATCAAAAGATATTAACAGGCAATTTTCAGAAGGAAGTAATTAAAGCTATCTAGAGTCATATGAAAAACTGCTGCAAATCACTATTGGTTGGATAAATGCAAATTAAAACAACTCTATGATACCACAGCTAATAGGACAGAAAAGGAAAATGACAAATGTTGGAAGACATGTGGGAAAATTGGGACACTAACACACTGTTGGTGGAGTTGTAAACCATTCTGAAAAATGGTTCAATTTGGAACTATGCCCAAAGGGCTATAAAATTATGAATGCCCTTTGACCCAGCAAGAACACTACTAGGTCTTTATCCCAAAGAGATCAAAGAAAAAGTAAAAGGACCTATATGTACAAAAAATATTTATAGCAGCTCTTTCTTGTGGTGGCAAAGAACTGGAAATTGAAGTGATGCCCATCAATTGGGGAACTGCTGAACAAGTTGTAGTATAGGACTGTGGTAGCATAGTATTGTGCTATAAGAAATGACAAGCAGGATGCTTTCAGAAAAACCTGGGAAGAATTATATGAACCAATGCAGGGTAAAGTAAGCAGAACCAGTAACACAGCAATACACAGTAACAGCAATATTATTTGATGAAGAACTGTGAATGACTTAGCTTTTTCAGCAATACAATGATCCAAGACAATTCTGAAGGACTTACGATGAAAAATTCTATTCACCTCCAGAGAAAGAACTGGTGGAAGCTGAATATAGAGCAAACACACTTTTTTAACTTTCTTTATTTTTCTTGGGTTTTTTTGCAACACAGGTAATATGGAAATATGTTTTGCATGCGTCTATATAATATATAATCTATAGCAAATTGATTGCCTTCTCAAAGAGGGGGAAAGGGGAGGAAGAGAGTAAGAGAATTTGGTACTCAAAATTTTTAATAAATGTTAAAAATTGTTTTTACATATAATTGAGAAAAAAATAATTTTTTTAAAAGTTACTTCAATACCGTATACTGTGTATACACTCAAATGGCGTATATACATTGACTACTAGATTTTCTTTTACGGTAAAGAAAATTAAAGGAAAAAAAGAGAGCAGAAGAAAACAAAAGGAGACAGACTTGGAAAAGGACATAGAACAAAAATATTTTGTTCTTTGTCACTTTGTAAATTCATTAGGGTCTACTTTGTTAAACGTTAATAGTTTGACATCAGATTTCCCTCCTCATTTTGTACATTTGTTTATGTGTCTTTGTTGATGGTGAGTTTCTAAGACTTTTGAAAATTTCTACTGATGCTTTCTATTTTTTACCTTGCCTTCATTTCTAAATACCTTCCCCCTCCTCTCCCTGCACGCTCACACTCACTCTTCGCTTGTAACAAAGGAGAAAAAGCAGTTCAGTTCCAAGTAGCATGATAAGCTAGCTTTGTCACTCTGGCAAGTCACTTCACCTCTGTCTGCCTCAGTTTCCCCATATGTCAAATGAAAATAATAGTAACACCTACCTCACAGGGTTGTTGTAAGGATTAAATAAGATAATAAATGTAAAGTGCTTAGCACAGTGCTTGGCATGTAGTAGGTACTATAAAAATGTTAACTATTATTATCAGAGAAAAAAAAATAAATGCTTGATAAATGAAGAGAAAAACACTTTTAAAAGGAGAGAAAAAAGGTGCGTGTTAGCCTTGGAGACAGAGGACCTGGATTAACATTCTGACTTTGCTGCTTACTACTGAAGTGACCTTGGATTATTTACTTAACTTCTTGTCTCAGTATCCTCATGTGTAAAATGTTTGACTAGATGGCTTCTGAGATCCCTTCTACCTCTAAACCCTATGAAACTACAAGCTAAAAGAAACTAAAGCTTATGAAACTACAAAAGCCATCCAACAAATCAACTGAATCTATAAGCAATTCCCCACATTTATAAAATCTAAGACTTTTTGAAAGGAAACTGAATGCTATTTCATTGTAATGACCACTCTATTGCTGAAAATTTACCTCTTTCCCCTACTGGCAGAGGTGGGAAACCATAAGCCCTGCTTCATCTTAGTGCTTTCCCTCTCACACTACCTATAAGTTATTATATCTTATTTGCAGATTGTTGTTTGCATGATGTCTCCCCCATTAGACAGTGAGCATCTTAAGAACAGGGACTGGTTTTTTGGTTCTGGGGTTGGTTGTTTCTGTTTTTGTCTTTTGGCCTTTCTTTCTAACTCCATCGATGAGCACAGTGGCTAGCACATAGCAGGTACTTAATAAATGCTAGTCGCCTGAAATGTTGCATGTAACGTAAGACTCAGTAGACATAGCTGATTTGGCAAAAATGATTTTTCCCTTCCTATTAAATTGTTTTTTGTTTGTTACAAACGATGAATCCCTGAGTAGGAAGGTGGCAGGTGATGCTATTGGAAATGAAGACTTACAGTCAATAAGTGCCACCTTTCCTTCCTCTGTAAAATGAGAGGACTGGACTAGCTGGCCTCTGAGGTCCCTTCCAGCTCTAGACCTAGAATCTTATGTGTGACCTTAGGCAAGTTCCTTCCCCTCCCTGAGCTTCACTTTCCTCCTCTGCAAAACAAAGGTGCTAGACTCGACGTCCTTTGAGATTCCTTCCAACTCTAGTTCTAGGAGTCTATGTGTAACTCTGGACAAATTTAACTTAACCTCTCTGGTCTTGAGCTTCATCATCTATAAAATGGAGGTGGGGAGGGGGAGGGGAGGATGTTGGACTAGATGGCCTGAGGTCCCTCCCAGTTCTAGAGTTATGATCCTATGTGTGACCCTGAGCAAATCACTTCTTGATCAATAAACATTTATTAACCAACTGCTACATCAGTCAGCCAGTCAATAAACATTTACTAAGGGCTAGGCATTGTGCTAAGTGCTGGGGATACAAAGAAAGACAAAAGACAGTCCCCTGTTCTCAAGGAGCTCACTGTCTAATGGGGTAGGCAATATGTAAACAACTATGTACAAACAAATTATATACAAGTTCATTGGAAATAGGGAAATCATCAACATAGGCACTAGAATTAAGGAAGGATTAGGAAGGGCTTCCAGTAGAAACTGAGATTTTAGCTGAGACTTGAAGGAAGCCAGGGAAGCCAAGGGGCAGAGATGAGGAGGGAAAGCATTCCAGGCATAAGGGCAGCCAGGGAAATGCTGAAGTTGAGAGTCGGAGTTTCTTGTTTAAGGAACATCAAGGAGGCCACTGTCACTGGATCAGAGAGTACTTGAGGGAATGTGAAGTGTAGAAAGACTATGAAGGTATTGAGAGCCAAACAATAGATTTTATATTTCTCCTAGAGGTGATAGGGAGCCACTGGAGTTGACTGAATGAGAGGAGTGGGGAAAGAGATGATATGGTCACTACATTTTAGGAAGATCATTCTGACTGCTGAGTACAGGCTGGATTGAAGAGGGGAGAGGCTTGGGGCATATGTCCACGTGGCAGGCCCTTGCAATAGTTCACGCATAAGGTTATGGGGACCTGCACCAGGGTGGTAGTAGTGTCAGAAAATAGAAGAGGGAATTTTCAAGAGATGTTATGAAAGTAAAATTCACAGGCCTTGGCAACCGATTGGATATATAAGGGATGGGAGAGAGTGAGGAGTCAAGGATGACAAGTAGGTCAGGAGACTCAGTGACTGAGAGGATGGTGGTACTTTTATAGCAATATGGAAATGAGAAAGAAGATGAGGGTTGGGGGGCAGAGAGAGAATAAGTTCAGCATTTGACATGTTGAGTTGTCTATGGGACATCCAGTTCCAGATGTGCAACAGGCAGTCGGATATGCAAAAACAGAGGTCAGCATAAAGGTTAGGGCTGGATGAGTAGATCTGAGAATCATCAGCATAAATGAATCCATGGGAGTTGATGACATCACCAGGAGGAAGAGTATAGAGGGAAGGAAGTGGAGGTTTCTGGCTTATACCACTTCTCAAGTTTATACAGAAAAGGGAGGAGAGATACAGGACGATAAATAGGGATGAATAAAGTAAAGGTTTTTTAAGGCAGGGGAGACATGGATATGTACGTAGGCAGTAGGGAAGCAGTTAGCAGACACGGAAAGACTGAAGATAAGTGTCAGTAGGGATAATAGAGGCTTTATTTCTTTCTTCATAAAATAATATGGTTAGACCAAATGGCCTCTGAGGTCCTTCCAATTCTAAAGCTACAATTCTACATGTGCCCTTGGGCAAGTGATTTTGCCTGGGTCTGTTTTTACCTCCGTAAGATGAGTGAGCTGGACAAGCTGGCCCCCAAGATCCCTTCCAGTTCTACATCTAGGATCCTCTGTGTGTCCTTGGACAAGTCCCTTCCCCTCTCTGGGCTTCAGCTTTCCTCTCTGAAGGGGCTGGACCAGAGGGCCTCTAAGGTCCTTTCCAGCTCTAGATTTGTAGGACTAAGTGTTGACCTTCCTTCCTGGATCACTGCCTTGTTGTGAAGGAGGGGCTTGCAAAGCTCAGTGAAACCATGAACCATTATGCCGTGCAGGGTTATCCAAGATGGACAAGTGATTGTGGAGAATTCTGACAAAAAGTGATCCACTGGAGAAGGAAATGGCAAATCACTCTGGAATCTTTGCCAAGAAAACCCCATGGATAGTATTAAAATGATTAAAAATATGAAACCAGGAAATGAGCCCTTCAGGTCAGAAGGTATCCAACATGTTATTGAGGAAGAGCAGAGGACAACTAAAAGTAACTCCAGAAAGATCAAAGCAGCTGGGCCAAAACCAAAAGGAAGCTCAGCTGGGGATGTATCTGGTGATGAAAGGAAAATCTGATGCCATAAAGATCAATAGGAACCTGGAATGTAAGATCTATGAACCAAGATAAGCTAGATGTGGTCAAACAAGAAATGGAAAGCTTAAACATCAACATCTTGGATGTCAGTGAACTTAAACAGACAGAAACGGGTGATTTTAACTCAGGATATCACTACATATGGGCAAGATTCCTTAGAAGAAATGGAATAGCCCTCATAGTCAATAAAAGGGTGAGAAAAGCAGTACTGGGGTATAATCTCAAAAATGACAGAATGAATCCAAGGCAAACCATTTAACATCACAGTAATAATACAAGTCTATGCTCCAATCACAGATGCCAAAGAGGCCAAACTTGCTTAGTTCTATTAAGACCTATAAATTCTTATAGAAATGACAGCAAAAAATAGGTCACATTCATCAGAGGGAATTGAAATGCTAAAGAAGGAAATCAAAAGATAATTTGAATAACAGGCAAGTTTGGTCTTGAAGCAGGGCAGAGACTGATAGAATTTTGTCAAGATAACTTGCTGGTCATAGCAAACAACCCAAAAGGCAACTCTATACATGAACATCACCAGGGGCAGCGGACAGAGCTCCTGCCTTGAAGTCAGGAGGACCTGAGTTCAAATCCGATCTCAGACACACAACACATAAGACGTACTAGCTGTGTGACCCTGGGCAAGTCACTTAACCCCAAATGCCTAGCAAAAAAAAAAAACAAAAACAAAAAACCAAAAACAAAAACATCACCAGATGGTCAGTATTGAAATCAGATCGATTCTATACTTTGCAGAAAGGTAGAAAAGCTCGATACAGTCAGTTAAGACAAGACTTGGATATGATCAGATGGCTCAGATCATGAGCTTCTTCTTGCAAACTTTAGGCTTAAATTGAAGAAAGATCACACCACATAGGCATGATCTAAATAACATCCCTTATGAATATGAAGTGGCAGTGACAAATAGATTTAAAGGATTAGATCTGGTAGACAGAGTGCCTGAAGAACTATAGACAGAGGTTTACAATATTGTACAGGAGGAAGCAATAAAAAACAACCCAAATAAAAAGAGCAAGAAAAATAAAATAGCTATCTGATGAGGCTTTACAAATAGCTGAGGAAAGAAGGGAAGTGAAAAGGAAAGGAGAAAGGGAAAGATATACCCAAGTGAATGCAGAATTCCTGAGAATAGCAATGAGAGTTAAGAATGGTTTCTTAAATGAGCAATGCAAAGAAATCAAAGAAAACAATATAATGGGAAAGATAAGAGATGTCTTCAAGAAAATTAGAGATATCAAGGGAAAGTTTCATGCAGAAATGGGTACAATAAAAGAAAAAACAGAAGCAGAAATGATTAAAAAGAAGCGGCAAGAATATACAGAAGAGCTAGACAAGAAAGATCTTGACATCAGCGATGCTGTGATTACTGATCTAGAGCCAGACATCCTGGAGAATGAAGTCTAGTGGGTCTTAGGAAGCACTGCTAACAATAAGGATAGTGGAGGCAAGAAAATTCCAGCCGAGCTATTTAAAATCTTTTAAACGTGATGCTGTTAAAGTGCCACACTCTCTATGCCAGCAAATTTGGAAAACTCAAGTGTGGCCACTGGATTGGAAAAGATCAGTTTACATTCCAATCCTAAAGAAGAGTAATGTCAAAGAATGTTCAAATTTCTGAACAATTGAGCTCATTTCACATTCCAGCAAGGTCATGCTTAAGATTCCACAAGCAAGGCTTCAGCAATATGTGCACTGAGAATTACCAGAAGAGTAGGATGGTTTTCAAAGAGGAAGAGGAACTAGAGACCAAATTGCCAACATTCTTTGGATTATGGAGAAAACAGGGGAGCTGCAGAAAAACATCTATTTCTGCTTCATTGACTACACTAAAGCCTTTGACTGTGTGGATCACAAAATGTGGCAAGTCCTCAAAGAGATGGGAGTACCAGATCATTCTGCTTCCTAAGGAAACTGTATTTGGATCAAGAAACAGCAATTAGAACCAAACATAGAACAACTGATTGGTTTAAGACTGGGAAAGGAATGAGACAAGGCTGTATACTGTTACCTTATTTATTTCATTTATATGCAGAGTACATCATGTGAAATCCCAGGCTGGATGAATCATAAGCTGGAATTAAGGATGCAGGGGAGAAATATCAATAATCTCAGATATGCAGATACCACTCTGATGGCGGCAGAAAGGGAAGAATTAAGAAGTCTTTTGATGAGGGTGAAAGAGGAGAATGTAAAAGCTGGCTTGAATATTAACCACTACAAAAATTAAGATCATGACAACTGGCCTCATCATTTCCTGGCAAATAGAGGAAGAAGAAATAGAAGCAGTGTCAGATTTTATATTTGGGGGCTCAAAGATCACTGTAGATGGCAACTGCAGCCATGAAATTAAAAGATACAAGTGCTGCTTGGAAGGAAAGCTATGGCAAATCTGGACTGCATACTAAAAAGCAGAGACATCATCTTACTGACAAAGGTCCATAGTCAAAGCTATGGGTTTTCCAGTAGCAATGTATGGCCACAGAATCTATACTTTGGAATTGTGGTGCTGGAGAAGACTTCTGGGAGTCGCTTAGACGGCAAGGAGGTCAAATCAGCCAATATTAAAGAAATTAATTCAGGCAATTCACTGGAAGGTCAAATACTGAAGCTGAAGCTTAAATACTTTGGTCACATGATAAGAAGACAGGACTCATTGAAAAAGACCCTGATGTTGGGAAAGACTGACAGTAAAAAGAGAAGGGGATGGCAGAGGAGGAAACAATGAACATGAGTTTGGGCAGACTTCGGGAGATAGTGGAGGATAGAAGGCCTGTTGCTTTATGGGTCCACAGGACCACAGGAGTAGGACACGACTGAATGAATAAAAAGTGCAGACCCTGGGCAAGTCATTTCCGCTCCTTGAGGCTGTTTCCTCGTCCATCAAATTAAGGGGGTTGGACTAGGCCTCTCAGGCCCCTCCCAGTTCTAGACTTAAGACCTTAATTTTAAAAGCCACCTTCGAGGACAGCTCCTGGGGGCACGACTCCTGAAGGGATTTCACTGGGCACTGCTGGAATGTCCCCACGGGGCCCGGAGTGCGCGTGCCACCGTCTACGTGCACTGGCCCTTCCGGCCTGACCAATGAGCTGCCAACTTACGGCTGGAATTGCAGGCCAGCGAGCCAGTCTGGCGTCACACAACGCGCCGCGCGCGCGTCACGGGGGGTCGGGACGCTAGCAGCCTCCACGTTCTCTTCCCCAGGTGGACCGTGCGTCCCGTCCCCGGAGCACGCCGGGAGACGCGGCGCCGCCAGGCCGGCAGCCGCGCGCTCACTGGCCCCGGCCCCGCCCCCTCCGCCACCTCCCGCCTCCCGCCGCGCGCAGCTTCCTCCTCCTCCTTCTCCCTCTTCTAACCCCGCCCTGCCCTGCCCTCCCCTCTCCTGGCCCCGCCTCCGAGAAGCCGGCCCCACCTGGGAGCGCAGCCGGGGGTGGGGGGTGCGGGGCCTGACGGACTGACAGCCTGCCCCAGCCTGTCCAGAGGAGCTGCGGTGGGACTCCCGCGAGCACCCTGTCTCCCTCCCGCCCACCGGCCGCCAGCCTCCTAGCCGGTGAGTGCCGGGGCCCCGCCCCTGCCCTGTGGGGGGCGCTGTTTGCGAAGGGGTGGGAGTGCTGGAGGGAAGCGTCGCCCCCCCACTCCTTTTTGAGCTTCTCCCCTCCCCCCCACTTATCTTTTTCGTGCTTCTCCCCTCCCTTCCTGCACCTCCTGGAGAGACACATGCACACATATACTACACACAGCGCGCGTGCGCGCGCTTTTCTCCCTCCCACCCTCCCCCTCCGCCTGTACCTTATCCTGTCCCCACAATCCCGCTGTCAATTATGCTGAGGGTTTCTGTTCCCCTCCCTCCTTGTCTGCACCGAATTGATTCCTGGACCCAGGATTCAACCCCTCGACTCTTGCCGTCCTGAGAAAAAGCCTCATCATTTAGGAAAGTTTGGAGAAATTAAGTGTTTTTCCTTTTTATTCCAAAGAACACATTGCCTGTAATGCAATGTGTCCTTCTCTCCCCCCACCCCCAGCACCATCACCATCATGACACCATTCCCCCTATAGACGACCTTGGTGTTTGAGGCAAAATTCTGATACTCGTGTTGGCCACTGACAAGTCTGATGTCCACTTGGAATAGTCATATATATGGACCAGAAATCAGAATTATAAAAATGTTTGTAGCAGCCGGTCCCTCATGCACACTAGATTATTGTGCCACCTGGTAATTCCTATGAACTGCCAACTCTCCTTTTTCTTACACGTAACTATATTTATGCAGCAAGTGTCACCGTGAGACTGCCCAACCCGGAACTCCCTCCTGCCCCATATCCCATCCGCCCTGCCAAGCTTCTCCACACCCTTTGCAAAGTCCTCAGGTGATTGAGGGAAATTCCTTTTTTTTTTTTTAAAGACAATGGAGGGGAGGGGGAAAATGATTGCTGGATTTGTATTAGGTAATGAAGTGTGGGTTGGTGGTGAGGTAGAGGGTCATTTAAGGAAAACAAATCCCTTTCATCTGAAGGAGAAAAGGACAGATCTTAAATGACTCATTTGTGAAATTTGTAGTACAAGGAAGTGTTGTGAAGGCTACCATACCATGCTAGTAAGGAAACTGACCTTGAGTATCAAGGAGCCTGCCCAACCACTAAATTTTTGTGACCTCCAACCAGTCACTTTCTTTCCCTCTAAAGTGGGAAATTTGAGCTAGCTACATCTGTAAAGAATCCACCTCTCTGTGACATCTAAGGATTCCAATAGGTAAACAAAGAAAAAACTCTAAGAGAATAAATAGAATACTAGAACTGAGCTTTAATTTTGGTAGAGTCATGGTTGAGGAAACACTCACTTTTTTGTAGCATAAATGTTATTACAAATTGTTCTTCTGCAACTGTATTTGACAGAACCTCGATTTTATTTCTAATCAAAATGTTGATGTAGCAGACAGAAAGCCTCGAAGGGAAGAAGACCTGGGTTTAAACACACATACACACACACACACACACACACACACACACACACACACACACACACATACCCCTCTGTGACACAGTGATCCTGGTCAAGTCACTTAAAGGGTTGCCCTGGGCAACTCTCTAAGATCATGTAAGTTGTATTGATAGAATTTCCTCGTCCAGGATTTCCCTAAATCAATAAAGTTACTGGTCCAGTCCTTATCTAATAGATTTACTGCTAGAAGGGTCTTTAGACACCATCTAGTCCACCTCCCTCATTTTCCAGAGAAGAAATTGAGATCTAGAGAAATGAAGAAACTTCATCCATAGGATTCTCGGTCTAGGAAGAAAAAGCTCTTAGTGGCTGTCTAGGCCAACCCCTTTCTCTCAGATGAAGAACCGAGGTCCGAGGACATTAAAATTACTTGGCCAAAGCTACATAGATAATGTCAGAGCTGAAATTTGACCAGTCCTGACTCCAAATCTGGTATGCATTCAATGGCATCACCCTGTTCCCTTGAAACTCTCCCAAACCTGCCATCCCATTGAAGTAGCTTCTTGGGATTATTTTTCTGAAAGCATACACCTTTTATCTTAAATGGAAGGAAGAAAATGGTCCTTTGAAGATCCTGCCTCTTTCTCTTACAACCAGTGTGAATTTAGGCAAATTATTTCTCCTCCCTAGCCTCAGTTTCCTCCTCTGTAAAATGAGAGGATTGCTGGGATCACTTCCAGCTCATGATCTAGGATCCTGTGTGTGACCTTGGGCAAGGCACTTCCCCTCCCTGGGCATCAGTTTCCTCCTCTGTAAAACAAGAGTTGAATTAGATGACCTCTAAGGTTCCTTCCAGCCCTAGAGCTCAAATCTTATGTATAAATGGCCATCAAAGTCAGCTAATTAGTAGATTATGCCTTATGTTGATACTTCCTCCTTCTGAGAAAGAGCAAAAAGGTGGATAATAGTCAAATACTTAGCCTTCGGAACAAAAGTGTCAATGTAAACACAGCATGGGCTGTCTGGCTCAACAGACATGACATAGAAAGAAAATGAAAGTGTCAATACAGGTGCTACCTATCAACTTGCTGATTCATAATGAATTTACCTCTTCTTGTCTTTCGTTGTTTAGGAGAAAAGACAGCGCCCATACATTTGGATAATATTCGACATAATAAGAATTCACTTTAAGGCTGGCAAGGCACTTTACATATCAATCAATCAACAGGTATTTATTATGTATTCACAATGTGCCAGGCACTACTGGGCACTGGGAATAGAAAATGAAATAGTCCCTTTTGTCAAAATGCTTACATGCTATCTATTAGATAATCTTTTTTATTTTTTCAATTAACAAGCATTTATTTTCCTCTCCTTCCTACCTCTCCCCTCCCCCTACCGAAAAAAGGTAAAACAAACCTCATGTAACAAATATGCATAGTCAAGTAAAACATATTCCCACAATGGACATGACCAAAATATTATCTCATTTGAACCTCACAAGAAGCCTATGTGGTAGATGCTGTTATTATCCCCATTTTACAGGTAAAGAAATTGAAGCTCAGAAACATTAAGTGACTTGCCCAGAATCACATAGATGACAAGCATCTGGAACCTGGATTTGAACCCAGGTCTCCCTGTCTCTATCTACTACTCCATACTACCTTTCTTCTAAGCTACCCCATAATAAAGTCAAGAAATTAAATTCCCTTAGATGGAGGCCAAGAATCAATCAGTTAGCAAGCATTTAATAAGCACTTACTATGTGCCTGGCATTTCCATTCCAATTCTGCCCTATAGATAAGTGATGCATCAAAGCTCTGGCTTTACCCAGTAATTGAGTACTGTTGCAATATAGACTGTTATAACCACGTGTGCAGTGGCCATGTTTTCCAAAGCAGAAGTCCAGATATATAGTCAGACAAAAGATACTTTTTTCTTTCAAGGCCTTGTTAAAAGTATGTTTTCTTTCCTTGAAATCTAGGAGATATGTTGCCACTGTATGTATATGTTCTATAAAAAGAACCCGGTAACTGTAATTTTAGGCCTTATAAAGGCAAAAGTCATTATATGAGCAAATAGAAAATGAAATGACTAGACTGTGCCTTTCCATAAGGTATCTGAAGGGTCTTTTTCTTCTTTATAGGAAAAATGCTTTTTGAAAGCAGTTCATTTTTGAAGGGTATGATGCTTGGAAGCATTTTCTGTGCTTTGGTTACTATGCTAGGACACATTAGGATTGGTCATGAAAATGTAACTCATCATGAGCACCATCACCTTCAAGCACTTAGCAAAGAAGACTTTTTGAAAATTTCCGAAGTTGAACGCATGGAACTTGTTAAGAGTATTCGTGTATACTGTATGATACTTGTCAAACCCAAAGATGTTGGGCGTTGGGCGGCTGTGAAAGACACTTGGACCAAACACTGTGACAAAGTAGAGTTCTTCTGTACTGAAAGTATTAAGGTGTTTGAGTCAATTAATCTTGAAACAAATGACATGTGGACAATGATGAGAAAAGCATATAAATATGCCTATGATAAGTATAAAGACGAATACAACTGGTTCTTCCTTACCCGACCTACTACATTTGCTGTAATTGAAAATTTGAAGTTTTTCTTGTTGAATAGAGATGCAACACAACCATTTTATATAGGCCATACTATAAAATCTGGAGAGCTTGAGTATGTGGATGTTGAAGGAGGAATTGTCTTAAGTATAGAATCAGTAAAAAGACTGAACAGCCTTCTCAGTGACCCCGAAAAGTGTCCTGAACAAGGAGGTATGATTTGGAAGATATCTGAAGATAAGCAGCTAGCAGTCTGCTTGAAATATTCTGGAGTGTTTGCAGAAAATGCCGAAGATTCCGAAGGAAAAGATGTATTTAACACCAAATCAGTTGGGTTTCTTATTAAAGAGGCAATGTCTAATAACCCCCAGCAAGTAGTAGAAGGATGCTGTTCAGATATGGCTGTCACTTTTAATGACCTGGCTCCAAACCAGATGCATGTGATGATGTATGGCGTATACCGGCTTAGGGCATATGGACACACTTTTAATGACGCATTAGTTTTCTTACCTCCAAATGGGTCAGACAATGACTGAGCTCTAGAAGAAGTCAGCGTGTAGAATATGCAATGATTTGCCATTGCATATGGTAACTTAACTGCACGTCCTCATAGCAGATTGTTTGGGGGTTTGTTTTTTGTTTGTTTTTTTTTTAATTTGTGGGAATTGGTGTTTTTTGGCACATAATAAGGTTTTACAAATGGGTATTTTTTTTCTAAAACTTTTTTATAAAAGTTTCTGGCTTTCAACTATGTTGGAAAGAAAAATCTCTTAAGAGTAAGGCTTACGTGAGCAAATGATCAGATTTGTAAGGGGTATTTGCAAATATTTATATAATACTTCCAAACTATCAACATTTGGGAAATCCAGTGTGAAATATATTTTTGCTAAATTTTTTTTATTGTAGAAAGGTTTCTTTACAACATTTCTTGCTAATATCTTTCTATCTTTCTAAGATATGCAAATCAAACATAAATTAAATCACTGGACATAAATTTGCAATTCAAGTAGGCCTTTCAGCTGGATATTTATTTTCTTGATGGCGCACATACTGAGCTTTGACAAGTGCCAGTGGATTTGCCTTCTCAAATTGAGCAGCCAAGCAACTGAGGCAATGTACCTAAGCAAACTTAATAGATGGATGAAATTTTTGTATCAGAACAATTGGCTGCAAGAATTATTTAACCCTCATGGTTCTAATCTGGTGACATCTGTGGGTGCTGAAGCTAGACTCCTAGAAATTACAGTGTGGTCACCACACTCCTCCATGTAGGTACTGAAACTGAGCAGTGCACACACCCACATCCTGCTCTTCTTTCTTCTACTTAATGTGGTATGATTGTGAGTGGTGTCCCTGCTAATCAAGCATGCAACTTGGCTGAAAGTCCATCAGTTGAGGTTCATGCCTGCCGAGCCAGAGATCATGTTGGTGACAGCAGAATAGGTCTCAAGCCATCCCACTTCCCTCAGTTGCTCATAATCTATCCCATTTGGTGACTATGACTGAGTGTCTCATTCCATATTTGGTTAGCCTGGAGGCTTTGCCCTCTTTCACATGTGGACATCATTCTTCATTGGATCAGTGCAACAGGGCCTTATGACTGTAAAGCTTCACCTAGTGCAGAATATAGCACTGAAGCATGCCACATCTGGGGTTGGCTTCCCCTATAAGCTGTCCTGTGCACCTGGTTGTTTTATGATGTAATCCTGAATGACGTATTGCATCAGGTCAGTAAAGCCCTGTGTGGTTTAAGACCAGGATATCTTAGAGCTGAACATTTGCCTTAATCATCCTTAGAGTTTTAATGGTCGTCAACTTTAGCCAATCAGAGGCAGAGCTGTTTTCCAAAGAGGGCCCCAGGCTCCTGCATTTCCTTCTTCCATTATATATTGCAATAAAATTAAAATGAAACCTTCCAAGAATTGTGGGAAGCCCTGGGTTTTAATCTAGCATCCTCCAGCAGCCAGGTTCTCCAGGTTGGGGGCTTTAAGATGCTGGTTTTTTTTTTAAATGATAATTGAAATAGTCTTAAAACAAGACACTTCCAGTAGCTACCAGCTTTGATTTTACCATGGGTCAGCATGTGTACCTAGTGATGTCTGGTATCCTTCACAATAACCAGTAGCTCATGATGTGCAGGTGTTAACCTTGTCCAACAACACCAGCAGTTTGAGGAATTTCTACTGTATTTGTAATCAAGTGTGCTAGTGGACTGTTAGGTCTGGTGACGCACAAGAGTCAGATCTTAATAAGTATTTCAGAGACTGTAATCCATTGTTGAATTTACTGACAGCCTTGCACTGTCGGCATTGTATTTGAGCCAATTAGTCCTCAGAATATTGAATGACCCTTCCTGCCACATAAGTATAACTTCCAGTTTGCCTTAAAGATTTATGTGTCTCTTTGTATCCACTGTAGTTTTGTAGATAAAAGCCTGGACCAATAACTCAGAAAATAAAGCTGTCAAGGCCAAGGTCACTGATTTTTCTCTCCATACAGAAAAGTGCTCTGGTCCATAGCCACAAACTGCTGCTCGGACCCTAGCCAGCTAATTCATTTTGTGTTATTGGTCACTGAGGGTCTCGATGAGTGTATGGATGGCCCAGTGCAAACCTAGCCTCACTTTATGTGGTAGATGTGCTCCTAAAGGATTGCATGTAAATCAACTAACTTGTACTGTATCAGAAACCCCCATTTTTAAAAGTCCTTTCTGCAGAATCCTTTGTAAAAGAAAAACATCCTTTGGCAGTGTGACTTAATCAGTCACTCCCCAATCCATTTGTAAAGTCACATTTTTATTGAAGCCACTGAAAAGGACATATCTTACTGATGGTGACCCAGTAAAGTCATCATCACGTGTTGACTCATTTTTCATTGTACGGGTTGTATGTGTTAGCTATATGCTTGAAGAGGTCTTGTTGAGCATGTTTCTATATTAAATCACATCTTTCCATTGACTTCATCATAATTTCAGAGATGTGCCCTGGAAAGCTTGAGTAAAATAAAAATTTCAACTAAGAACCCTAATAACTGTTTCTATGACGTTCTTTTTGTCTGTCTGCATTTCGGTTCCATTCAACAAGTATTTCTTGAGTGACTATGAGCTCAGAGCTATGCTAGGTTCTGTGGGAGAAACAAAAGGAATATTTCCATACCAGCAAGGAGTCAATGGGATAGTTAACCCATGAGATTTTTGTATACTTATTAATATTAAAGTATACCCCACAATTGCCATCCATCATTCTTACTTGTTCTGTGGGACGTGTGTGTATACACACACACACACACACACACACACAGACCATATTGCCATATTGGCTATATCATTACTCTGGCATTTTTGCAAAAGCTCTAGCAGGAAAAGCCACAGGAACTTATTTTGTCCACCACTCAAGCAATCCCCAGACTGCTACTAGCCCTAGCCCACGGCTTTGTTCTAGGAATGGAGAAGTTCTGACCCTCTCAGTCGCCCCTGGCTCTGTGTTTGAGGGAATAGCTGGTCCAGGGTGGATGGGGACCTCCTTTACTTCTGCTCTCTCTTCTTCCTCCAGAAGTGGGACAGAGAAGCCCAGGTGGGTGAGAGGAAAAGAGACTTGGATTTCCTGAACTGGCCTCGTGGGAGCTTTCTTGCTTTCAGCATTTGGCAATCTGAAGCATTTCACCTCTACTGGGGAATTGGGGGGTGGGGGGAGGTGTTACTCCCTGTCTAAGTTTCTAAGTAGTTCCAGATGTGGGATGTTTGAATTACCTTCAGAAAGTTGTATCTAGTTTTTCTGGATGGAGAGTCGGGGTGCTGCACCACTGTTGCCCTGGCTTCCTTTGGCAACTGTGGCTTGATTTCATTGTTCATTAATGCCTTCCTTCCCTCTTCCTATTCAAAAAGAGTCACTAGATCTTCTTCCTCAAGCTTGGTCACTAGATCGGGTGCAAAGTTGACTTTAGCCCAGTCTCAGGATCTAAATTCCTCAGCTCCGGACTCCCCTTCCCTCCCACACACCTCTGGTCAATGGTCAATGGTCAATGCTCAGTGTCATTATTCCTCAGCCTCTTTTCTCCATTCACCTTGTGTGAGTATTGGCAACCTCAGAGTACCTGACAGCTCTGCCATTGTGCTGAGACTTATAAAGCTTTGCAAAAGCTCATGCTTCCACCATCTTCGTACCAATGGCATTTTCCCTCTTACCAAGCAGCTACCACCCACCCTAAACACCACCCCCTTCTCTCCCTTGTAATCCCTCCATCTCAAAGGTAATTTTTATTGCCACAAATCACAGTTTCAAGGTTGATGGCACTCCAGAAAGGTTGGACCTCAACAACCTCTCTAATAAATGATATCACTTACTATGAGATTTGCAAAGATCCTGCTGATACCACCTGACCATTTGGCCAAAAAAAGGAGGAAAGTCCTGTGTCCTTTAGAGCAAGTAAAGTACTATCCAAACAATACCTCTCACCTGGATTATTGAAATAACCTCCTACATGGCCTCCCTACCTTCAGTATCTCCCCTCTTGATTTCTTTTGCACCCACAGCTGTCAGATGGATCTTTTTGAAGCACAGGTATGATCATACTGCTCTTCTGCTGAAGAAGTTGCAGTGGCTACGCTAATGCCTTACAATACAAACCAACATGTTTGGCATTTAAAACACTTCGTAATATACCAGTAACTTACCTTTATGTACATTTCACATTTCTGTCCCTCAGACACTCTATTCCTTTCTCAGTTCTCCAGTTATCTGTTGCCCCTTCCTGATAATCACAATTGTTAGTACTGTACCACCCAATAACATTTTGGGTTTATGTAGTATTATCTGGATAAATGTTGTTTCTTCCAATCCCCCTTGCCTTAGATTCCCCCTTGGGATCAGAGGGTTGCCCAGACTTCCAGATTGTCTTCCCCAGGTCAAAACCTGAAACAGCATAAGCAAAGGGTTAACATTTAATGAATTATTAAAAAAGAAAATTTGCTGCCGTTATAGAAACCTTGCTACCTATAATAAACCCAAGGTACAAACACCTTTTTGAAAAGCACCTTCTGCCAAACACCTACTAATCCTGTGGTATCAGATTTCTCCGTGATGAAATGTCAAATAAGAATATTGATAGGACAACAAGTTCCAAATGAATATTTGACAAACAAAAGGTCACTTAAAAATATACTAGAGGAAATAGATGGAGTTATCTTTCATAACTTTGGTAAAGGGTCTTCTCAACCAAACAAGAGATAGAGATAATGAAAGATCAAATAAATAATTTTGAGCACATAAAATTGAAAGGCTTTTGCAGCTAGGATAATAACAGAAAAACTCAATTGAAGAAAAAAATCTCCCCATCAAATAGCTCTGATAAGAGTCTGATATCCAAGATTCATAGGAAATGAACACAAATATATGACCCAGAGCCATTCTCCAGTTGACAATCAAAGAATGTGAATGAATGGTTCTCAAAAGAATTGCAAACTACAACCATATGAAAAAATGCTCCAAATCACTAGTAAGAAAAATGCATATTAAAACTACTCTGAATCTTGATCTCACACCCAGCAAATTGGCAAAGATAATAAAAAGTGGAAATAGTCAATATGGGAGGGGCTACAGGAAGATAGGGACACTGATGCCAACTATTCCGGAAGCTGGAAATTATACCAAGTAACTAAAATGTTCACACCCTTTAACCCCAAAGATCCCATGTACCAAATTATTCTCTTTTTTTTTTAATGGTAGCAAGGAAGTGGAAATAGAGTAAGAGCTCATTGATTGGGGAATAGCTAAACAAACTGTTTATACCACACTATAGAAAGTGATGTTGATGAAGAGAAGTATGGGAAGAATATGAACTGATTTAAAATGAAATAAAAACCATGAAAACAATGTATACAATGACAACAATGGAAATGGAAAGGACAATAAAAAAAAGCTGAACACTGTAATTATAATAAACTTGGTTGGTCCTGGAAAAAAGTTGAGAAAATTTACTTCTGGTTCAGAATTAGATATACATTAAGACATATATTTTAAGACATGGCCCATGTGTAGATGTATTGGTTTGTTTTTTGCTTTTTTTAAAACTATACTTCTGTATTAAAAGAGAGAGCTTTCATGGGGGTCGTTTATAGAGATAAAGATGAAAGAAAAAGAAAAGCCTCAATATAACATTAAAATACAAATAAGGAAACAGAAAAGTTCAGAAAGGGCTGTATTATTGCTATCATGCTAAATTTAATATGCACTTTTTAAAAAAACCTGTTTATAAGTTTGCAGTTTTATATACAGTTCACTCTTTAGTTCCTTGCATATGCTCAGACTTGTTAAGTTCACAATAAAAAAAAAGTTTTGGATTTTTTTTTTTTAAGTAAACCTTCTAGGGCAGGGACTCAACCTTTTTTTTTTGTCATGGACCCCTTTGGCAATTTGGAGAATCTCAGGGAAGGGCTTCTTCTGAAATTAATGTTTTTTTAAATGCATAAAATACACAGGAGGGATTTCCTTTGCAAAGGAAATCAATTATGTTGAAAGTTATTCAAATATATATATATATTTTTTTAAAAGCTCCTGGACCCCAGGTTAAGAACCCCTGCTGTAGAGGCAATTCCTCCCTCAAAAAAAAAAAAGATAGAAAATGCCATTCCCCCTTTTCTTGGCAGAAGCTTGGAGACTCTTGGTGTGGGACTTTGCATATACATCAAGCATGGTCGACGTATTGGTCTAACTGATCTCGTTTTTATCTTTTTTAATCTTTGTTACAAGGGAAGTGTCTCTAGTCAGGAGAGGGAGGGGGATACATTCAGAAATGAAGGGCATGTGAAAAGAAGCCATCAATAAAAGGAACAAAAAGCAATATTGATGGGAATAGCAGTTGAAGCTAAATGTTTGAACTCCCAGGTGAGCCCTTTCATGCTTCATAGTTTTAAAGCTGAAGAAGTCTTTGCTGTGCAATGATTTGGTAAAGATAAAATGTCCCCAGTTAATCTAGGCAAGAACAGAAGGGCTTATTTTTCAAACATTGAGTTTCATTTAATAAAATGAATATAGATTGATTGTTAAACCCCAAGCTTAGAGAGAACACATTCCTCTTTTCACAGCAAACCAGATGTCGCCAGTGGGGCTTAAATGGCTCAAGTTGATGTGGTTTACATCAGGCCAGACTTGAGTCAAGATGTGTCTCAGGTAATCATATTACCCTTTGCATTTCTGGGAGAAACTGCTGTTGAATTGGGACACCTGGAGACTCAAACGTCTTATTGACCAGCATCTGGTTTTTGGTTACTTCGGAAACATTTGGGTTTCAGTATTCAACAGCTAATGAGATGGCAAGAGAGCAGAATTGCTTTAACAGCTCTTTCAGACCTTTCACAGACACGTTTTGAATTTAACCCAAATCTTAGGACCAATAGCTTTCAAGATTTGAGTCTATCTCTTCTCATTTCCTTAATAAAGACAGGTTTGAAATAAAGCAGTCCAAATACAAAACAATCCCTGCTCATGGGCTTTGGAAAGCAATTTGGGCAAAAGATAGAGGATAGACCAGTGATTTCATTGATATAGGGAACTCACAGGTGAGCAGACTCCCTCTACCAATGTAATTTATAATCTTAGAGTTGCCTGAGGGGTCAAGTGATTTGCCCAGGGCCACACAGCCAATATCCGTCAGAGGTATTACTTCATCCCATGTCTCCACGGCCAACACTCTATCCACTTTGCCATACTGCCTATTCACAAGACAAATCAAAAAGAAAGCTTCCCAGACATCTCTAGCATTATCACCTTGGGCGGGTTAGGGACTGCCACTGAATCATTGAGTTGAAACTATTTCTACAATATTTGAATAAGTTTGTAAATTAAACTGAAAACTAAAAGGCACACACATGCAAATCTGGAAAAACAGAATTCTGTCCCCAATTTTCTTAACATTTGAGAGGTTGAGTCTCCAGAAAGATGTCAGCAGCCCACAAGGCAGAAAGTTATTCACTGCCCTCCCCCTCCACTGGTCCAGATGTTTGACTGTAGGTGGAACTTTGCATTGAGCAAGGATTCATTTGTGCACTCTATTGAGCAAGTGATGAAAACTCCACATCCGGGCTTGATTGCTGCAACAGTGTCTACAAAACCTTTCAGGACAATGAGCCCACACAATCCATAGAACCAGTCAAATTGTTAAAATAGCAGTATTGTATACAGAAAGTGCATGTGTTTCAGGCAGAAGTGATAGGGAAGCAACATTCAATAAAACCCAACAAGCATTTCTTAAAACATATTATGTGCCAGACACTGTATTTGGTGCTAGGGAGACAAAGGCTAAATGAAAAGTGGCCCCTGCCCTCAAGTTCCTGACGTCCTACACAGGGTGCCTGAGGGGAGGCCAACAAGGGGGTCTCTGCTTCCTCCAGGGAGATAGAACTCACTAGTTCCTAAAGCAGCCCAAGCCCTCATTCACTTCAATCCATTTCACTCGCATGTCATGTCATCACCTCTCAGATGTCATGGTCCTCTTCGATATCAAAGGACAAACACCAACAATCTGATAGGAAAGCAAAATCTTATTTTTTAAAAAAAGGGGGGAAATCTAAACAAATTTTAGAAGTAGACCATATTTGGAATCACAGAATCGGTATCCTATAAAATTATCAAGGACATTTCTGTGTCTGTCTCAAAAACGATGAATGTATGTGGCATGCTCTAATGAATACCCTAATGCTCTTAGGAAGAATAAAACAGTATGCTGTGGTTTGCAAAGTATTTGACATCTCATTTGACTGGCATATATGAGGTAAGTGCTACTACAATTTAGTCTCATCTTACAGACAGGAAACAAGTAGAAAGAGGTCGCCACTTACTTGCCCATGGTCACACAGTTAGGATTGGATTTGGGAACCGGCCTTTTTGCCCTTCCTCACATTACACTCCATCTCATACCTAGGGGCCTTTGCGGTACCTGTCCCCCTGGGGCAAGAACACATAAGGCCTTTCCTGGCAAGGTTACTTATTATGTATTGGTCTCTTCTGATAGAATGGAAACTCCTTTAGAGACTAATTCATTTTTTTTTCTGTCTCTCCAGTGCCTGGCACACAGTAGACACTTAATGTTTGTTGTACCTACCTCCTGACAGCTTACAGTACAGAGTAAGACATTTTCAGACATGGACAGTATGACAAATTGTTTTGTTTGATTATGCACATTTGTTACAAGGTTTTGAAGGGAAATAGTGATAGTGGTAACACAGTTAAAAAAAGCCATTGGAGCATTTTTTTTTTATTCATAGAAGGCAAGTCAGAAGGAATTACAGATAAGCGGGACAACTTTGAAAGTTACACGAATCTGGATTTTATTATATACTTAAAAGGAAAAGCATGCTGTACATAAGACATTTGCAGGTTCACATGCAATTCTTTTTCTTTTACCGTGTACATGGAAATACACCTTTTATTTGGTGTTTGTTAAATTTGGAAGTTTTTAAAGCCCAAAATAAAACAAACATGTTTAATTGAGATTCAAACCCAAGTCTCTCCTAATTCCAAGTCCAGTACTCTTTCCACCAACATCAAATACCAGGATAGCTCTATGAAGATAGACAAATCAAGCGGGGGGGGCGTCATTAATTCTGGAATTGCCCTTCTTACCCCCTAATATACAGGTGAACATTAACTCCCAAACCTTACACTCTACTGAGGTGAGGAGAAAATTCAATTCAATTCATGATGTGTCTGTCAGACACTGAGGGTACAAAGATAAAAATGAAACCATTCCTCCCTCAAGGAGCATGGGGAGAGGAGAGGAGGTGAGAAGGGGAGTACAGGCAAGTCCACATATAATACAAAGCAGTGCCAAGTAATTCCAAGAGATAGAAAGCACTAACAATTTGGAGGGGAAGGGGATCAGGAAAGGCCTCCTAAGGTGGTTACTGAATCCTGCTTTGAAAAAAGCTAAGAGGCAAGGGCAAGGAGGGTATGTTTCCAGACATGAGGGACAGCCTATGCAAAAGCATGGAAATGGATATGAAACAAGGTTCAGGAATCAGCTAGTAGGCCAGTTTTCCTGAAAGGGAGGGCCCATGAAGGCAAATAACACCAAGTAAGACTGAAAAGGCAAGTGTGAGTCAGACTGTGAAGAGCTTTAAATGCCAGACTGATGATTTTATATTTTCTCCTTAGGACAAAAGTGAGCCACTGAAAATTTTTGAGTAAGGAATTAACATGGTAAGACCTGTTTTAGCAATGTCAATTGGCAGCTGTTTGGAGGAAGGATTGAGAAGGGGAGAGAATGGAAGGAAGATCAAATAGGAATCTAGTTGATACAGATATATTGTAGGTATAGATGTATGTTGATATAGATATATTATAGATATTATATAGTATTATAGATACAGCTATTATATATGATTATAGCTCTATTAGATATAGGCAAGCTGATGAGGGCCTGAACTAGGATGGCGCTGTTTGAATAGAGAGGAGAGGTGTGGAAGCAGCTGGTGGTCGGACAGAGGGTGTAAAGGAGAGGAATGAGTCATGGAAGGTTGTGAATGTGAGTGACTGGAAGGATGGAAGTGCCCTCAACACTTTGGGAAAGTGTCAGGAAATTAGGAATTTCGGAAATGGCCAAGTTAGGAGGAGGATAGGTTTGGGAGGACATAGAATGAGTTTCATGGTGAGTTTGAGATATTTAGCAGACCTCAGGCGAGGATGCCTGACAGGCAGCTAGCTGGCAATGCAGAACTAAGGTCTGAGAAAGAAATGAGGGCAGTTTGATATGGAAGTTTGATGGTGAAAATTAAACACTTAACCAGTAATAACTTGGGTTTAGATGAAAAGAACACATGAAAAATGAAAAATGCTCACAGGATTTGAGCATCTAATTTGTTAAACACATAACAAAAGTTTTTTAATTCATTAACAGATAAAAACAGAATGACAAAACAGTCCAAGTTGAGGCGAAGTGCTTTTCTTTGGAAGCTCACACATAAGACTTCATGTGCCAAAGGCCGTCATTTAAATAATGGATATTTTCAATACCAGTTCCTTTGTTGACTCTCACGCTGTGGAAGGACAAAAGCAAGTGAGCATGAATGTATATTTATGCTGCTTTATATACTTCCCAGTGATCACTGTAAAGCTTAAGGATCAGTAGCATACCTACTGGGCAATTATAGAGTGCTGTGTAAGGCATTTACATTGTACTTATGTTATTAGCTATATTAAACTCTCTGTTTACAGCCCTCAGTAGTTCATATGGCAAAGTGAAAAACATAAAGAATCAAGAGCTGGTGGCTTTGGAAAAGCTGGATCATGGCAGCCTCCACACTAGGAGAATATAAAAAAGAGCTACATTAAGCTTACAAAAAACTAATAAGAATAATTCTTCATCAAATGGGTGACAAAGCTGTGAAAAGGAGTGATTATACTTACAGGATATTGCTCATTCTCTACCTTCCCTTTACTCCCCAATTCAGAAAGTAAAAAAGATACTATTGCCCAGCTATAATAAATACTGTGAAGTCAGGAGTAAGGTCACTATCCAAAATTAGCAGGAAAATCTGACTTTTTCCCAATTTAAATCTTATTAACTATTCCAATTTGGGAAACATGGCTATTTTTAAGCCTACCAGAAAACCAATGACATATTGGTAAGTGTCAACAGCTTTCAATGAGCTAACACCATTCAGAAATAAGGAGTCTATGCTTATCTATGGGGCACAAATCCATATAAGCTAATGAGCTTCCTGTATCATTAAGAGGCTTTTGGATCTGTGGTGTTTGAGGGAGACTTACATATCTTCAGCAGACATCTTCATGACCCCAACAGAAAGTGCATGCTGTTTTCCCTCTGCCATTACTGCCTGAAAATATGGTTAAGAGAAATCCAGTTCTGGGGTTGAAAACCCAGGAAAAGATCCATAGAAAAACAAGTCCTTAAATTGAGGCCATCAGATGTTCATATTACTAGTTAAGTCACCTTCAAAACATTCTCTCCACTCTCCAATCGATTGTTAGCAGAAATAATATTCACTACCCACTACAGGCACCACATTCAGAAAGCAGTGAGCCGAGGAATTTCTTGTGCAAAAAAATAAAAACCACAATACTGAAAAGACAAATGTTCAATTACTATAATCACTAAAAAATGGGTGAGTTTTACATTTCAATATCCTCACAATAGTATCTTCTCCTTCCTTTAAGAGGCTAGTGTTGTAGACTGCACATATTTTCAGACTTTTTCGATATATTGATCAACTATTATGCTGATTTTTTTGTCTTTAAAAAGATACTATTTGTTATATGGGATGGCTCTCTGGGACTGGGAGGACAGATACCTGGGGAAACTATGGTGATGTAAAAAAACAAAAGATATCAATAAAAACTTGGCTTAAAAGGAAAAAAAAAGTTTAGCGTATCTGTTCCGCCCTTTGTAGAATTCCCAGAATGCTCTAAGAATCACAAGAGACAAGCTCTGGAAGGGACCTTGGAGAACATCTAACCTGACACCCTCATTTTAAAGACAGGGAAACTGAGACCCAACCCAAGGTCACACTACCAGCTAGTAAGCTGAAGTCTCAAAAACCTGATCTTACAAGTCAAATCCAGTGTTATTCCCATTTTACCTTGCTTCCTCCAGTACCATTTGAAGGTTAAAGTTAGCAAAATGCTAAATACTATGAAGTTCTGAAATTTTTAAAAATAAGATCACAAATTATTATGAAATTTAAAGGATTTAGCTTATTATGTAAACCTGCCAACACATACTGAAAAGAAATGACAAACTATGGCACAACCAAGGTAATAAGGAATTATTATGCCTTTTCTCAGAATGTTTTTCAGCAGACCTTAATATGATCAGTCTCAGAAGAATAATCACTCAATTTACAATTTATAGACAAATAGTAACCATAACTGAGGATCCCCTCACCTTCCCCTAGTATAGAAATTCCCTTCTCCCAGGCAGCCAAAAGTGTTTTAAGGGGATGGGGAGAATTTCCTTCCTAACCTGCAATCAAGGGCTCACATGAAGTGTATTAGCTAGAACTATGAATTCTTTTTTCTCATAGAAATGTTATAAACAGTGACCAGGTTCCCAGCAGAGTACACCAAAGCCTTTAATATAGCTTAAATAGTGCTATGCTATCATATCTCAACCACTTCAAAACTGCAAGGATGTGTGATTTTCTTGATGTAGGTACCAACCCTTCCAGACAGATCAAACCCCTCAAACCTTCACAGATAGTTTAATGAGATGTGACCAAGCAGGCAGACAATAAGGGCCAGAGGAGAACGCCCGAGAAACAGCCACTTCAGAGTGTGATATAGAATCAGAGTGGAATAAAAAGATGCCAATGCCATAATAAAGGCCCAGTTGAGATTAGATAACAAATGGGTAGTGAACCAGTCAGCATGGCTGTGTGACTTTTTGCAGCAGCCTGAGAACAGGAGCTGAAAGAGCAGATGGTGGGGTAAACCAGGCAGGGGTCTGGAAAAGAGCAAGCAGGAAGAGGATAAAAGGGCAAAGGAGCCATAGATGGTCATGATCACGGATGGTATATGGATGAAGTGGCTGATAATGGGGGTCAAGACTGATGGGAGAAGAGTGAGGCCACCAGACCCAGATCCAAAGCTTTTCAAGGATGGTGAAAGCCCATAGAGAGCTTATGCACCACTGCCCTAACCCGAGTCACCTGCACACCATGACAAGGCATCAGAAAAGGCCTTTAGTGAAGGATTTAAGCTATATTCTTGGTTCAATGGACCCTTGTGCATTAGTCTGGGAAGCCAATTACCATTTATAACAGTTTCTAGGGAAGAAAATATCCTAAGTTCCAAACAGCCAACTAAACAGTGAACTTTTGAAATATACAAATTCATAAGGTGAACAATGTAGTTAAGTCTCACTTCATCTAACTCAAGATTATTGCTTTAGTGAAAGAAATGCTATGCTTGGTTTCATAATTTCATTTCAACAAACTTTTTTTTAGATGTGCCTACTATGTGCAGAGCACTGTGCTGGCAGTAAGAAGAAGGTTAGTTAATTCCAGTGCAACCAGGTAATACAATCATAGAAATAAGCCTACTATCCCCAAATGTGTGGGCAGCCAGGTGGCATTGCAGTGAATAAAGCACCAGGCCTGGAGTCAGGAAGATTCATGTCCATGAGTTCAAATCTGGCCTCAGACACTTTCTAGCTATGTGACCCTGGGCAAGTCACTTCACCCTGTTTGCCTCAGTTCCTCCCCTGTAAAATGAGCTGGAGAAGGAAATGGCAAACCACTCCTGTATCTCTGCCAAGAAAACCCCAAACGGGGTCATGAAGAGTCGGATATGACTGAAATTGATCCCCAAAGGTACAGTGGACATCTGGGCTTAGAGTCAGGACAACCTGGGTTCAAGTCCCAGCTTGACTCTGGAAAATCACTTGTAGCTTTGTGTAGTTCGGAGGAGTTGCTGAGGAAATGACCCAATCACTTATCCAAAGGAGTAACTTAACAAAATAAGTATAATTCAAGAGAAGTCTAAGGAATCCTTCCACACCCCAGGCAGTCTGCTAAGAGCTATATTTGAGCTAGATTTTGAGAAGTTCTATAAGCCTGAAGGTGCAGAGCAGTAACTGGGGATCTCCATTGGGAGAGGGTATTTATTTTTTCTTTTCCTTTTCTTTTTTTTTTTTTAAAGGCAATTGGGGTTAAGTGACTTGCTCAGAGTCACACAGCTAGTAAGTGACAAGTTTTTGGTCTGAGGATGGATTTGAACTCAGGTCCTCCTGACTTCAGGGCCGGTGCTCTATCCACTGCGCCACCTAGCTGCCCCTTGGAGAGGGTGTTTCTTCACCTGGAGTTCCTCATACTAGTGAAATTACAGGCCTCGCTCTCCCGCTGCATCCCTCCCCCACTAAAAAGAAGAAGAGAAATGGGGTGTCACTCAAACAATTTAGTCCTAAGAAATCAAACATAGCCCCCACTTCTTCAGAGTGTGAGAGATCACCATAGAGAGCCGTACAGCTGCTACTCCTATGGACAATGGTTCTGAACAGAACTCAAAGAACAGAAATCTGAACAGGACTTGAAGGGACACTGACGAGACTTTGGGGCCATCACTCTGCAAGAAGGATACAACAATAGTGTCAGATGCAGCAGGGCAAAGCTTGGCTCCCAGAGAGGTCAAGCCTGGGCACATAATGTTTGCTCCACTGAGTACATATCTTATGGCTCCTTTATCAACTTGCTGGTGTGGAAGAATAAAAGGATCTGGAAGAAAAGAAATCATTCAATTAATAAGTTAAAAGACCCTGAGAGATAGTGTCCACTACTGGGGACCAGGCCAAGCACTCAGGCATTTGTAGATGTTCTAGAAGGTTTCTCTGAGCTCCCTCCCCCCCCCCCGTCCTTCCCACTAAGACCCTGAATGGTATCAAGAAATGGTGACGGGACAACATTCAGCTAAATGTTTGTGAAGTGCCTATTGTGTTCAAGTACTGGAGGTAATGAAAAGTATCCCAGATAAGACCCAACCTGTGCCCCCCTGGAGCTCACAGGTCTCACTGGCAGCAACTAATAATTAGAAGGAATATAAATCAATGAACTCAAATCATCAGCCCTGGCTTTAGTCTCAGCTCATAACCCAACACCTGCTTTTCAGCCTCTTGCACCTGGCTTGTGCATTAGCCAGTGAGTAAGTCGATTATTCTCTCATTAGGCACCAAGCTTTTTCAGCATTTTAAATATGAGCATCTTTAGAGCCGCAAAATGTTTTACTTTAAAAACTTACTGGCCTCTTTCATTTTTCCCCATTCTCACTTAATTAAAAAAAAAAACCAAAACCTTGCTATCAATATTACCTAGCCAAATGTCAATGATCTGCTTGTCTCCCCTCCTCTTAAAGTCTTGTACTGCGATAGCCCTCCTGCCCCTGCCCTCAGCATCACCACATAAATGAAGGGCTAACCCTCAAAAACACCAACTCGTTAGGCCGAGTTAAAATACATCTTCCTTTTTGCTCTGTGGAAGCTTATTTAAAATGCATTCTTGCCCACTCAGTCTAAGCCAGTGTCTGTCTTCAAGACTGAATGCTCCTTATAGGGTGGGCCTGTTATCTTCTCTGAGATAAACCATATGTGAACAGCACCCAGCCAAGCAGTATGCAAATAGGGCTTAGGATCATAGGATCCCAGATCTAGAGGTGGAAAGGGGCCATCTACTCCAATCCCCTCAATTTATAGGGGGAAACTGAGGACCACGGAAGGTAGTAAGTAAGCATTTAGTGGCAGGATTAGAACCCAAGTCCTGTGACTCCAAAGCTAGTGTACTTTCCACAATACCTGGCCTATAGCATTCTGGTAGTTAATGGGCCACTCCAGTGGAGTCAATTCAGTTCTATGAGCAGCAATTGCTATTGGGCAACATAAATATCTTCTTCCTGGGCTCTATACTTGCTGACATACACCACAGAGAAGAATTGCTACCAAGGCGGCACTATTCAGGTTTCTAAAGGGTGGGCTGATTTTAGCTTAACTTTCCATAGTAGCTTACACTAGTAAATAATAACTTTATTATGAGAAAATGTTTTTAAATTCTATCTTCTACAACTTGTTTTTCGTAAAACTTACATTTATGAAGTAATCTGAGTGTTGGATAAAAATTTCCTTCTCTTTGCCTGAAAAACAGTAATTCTCCATTTACAGTGAGAATGTCAATATGTTCATGGCTGCGGGATAAATGGCAAAGTGTCAAATTAGATATTGTTGTTTTAAAAATAAATTTAAAATATAAATAAATTCAATAAATAATCAATATAGGTCAAAGCACCTTCCACATAGCTTATAAGGCCAAAAAAACATGGGTATCTCTGAGTAATTAAAAAATGAAGGATGGTCCCAGAGAGCAGATAATTAAACATCCCTCCCTCCTCAAGGCAGGGGCAAGGGATTCCTAGGGCAGAATGTCAGTGTCACTGGCAGATGAGGTCAATGCCCTGGGTGGTTTTGCTTAATTGCTTTTCTTTGTGACAAGAGAGTTCAAGCCATTCCCCAATTGATAAATGGTCAGAGGATATGAACAGGCAGTTTTTAGAAGAAATCAAAGCTGTCAGTAGTCATATGAAAAAATACTCTAAATCACTAAGAATTAGAGAAATGCAAATTAAAGCAACTCTGACGTACCACTTCACACCTATCAGATTGGCTAATATGACAGAAAAGGAAAATGACAAATGTTGGGGTAGGGGGGACATGGAAAAACAGGAACACTAATGCACTGCTGGTTGAGCTGTGAACTAGCCCAACCATTCTGGAGAACAATGTGGAGCTATGCCCAAAGGGCTATAAAACCATGCATATCCTTTGACCCAGCAATATTGCTACTAGGTCTGTATCCCAAAGAGATCAAAGAAAAGGGAAAAGGACGGATTATGTACAAAAATATTTATAGCAGCTCTTTCTGTGGTGGCAAAGAATTGGACATGGAGGGGATGCCCATCAATTGGGGAATGGCTGAGCAAGTTGTGGCATATGGGTGTGATGGAATACTACTGTGCTATAAGAAATGACCAGGGGATGGTTTCAGAAAAACCTGGGAAGACCTATATGAATTGATGGAGAGTGAAGTGAGCAGAACCAGATCATTGTACATACAAACAATAATAGTGTAACAATGATCAACTGTGAAAGATTTGGCTACTCTGATCAATACAATGATTCAAGGCAATTTCAAAGGACTCCTGATGAAAAAATGATATCCCTCTCCAGAGAAATAACTGATGAACTCTGAGTACAGATTGAAGTATAATTTTTCATTTTCTTTATTTTTCTTGGTTTTTTTTGCAACACGGCTGATATGGAAATATGTTTTGCATGATTTCATATGTGTAATTAATATCATATTGCTTTATGTCTCAATGGGTGGGGGAGGGACTGGAGGGAGGGAGAAAATTTGGAACTCTAAATTTAAAAAAAATAAGAATGCTAAAAAATTATGAATTTGATTTTTAAAAATACAAGTGAGTTCAATGTGTTACCTAAAGACAAAGGTATCAAGAAAATGTGTTGCATTTTATGACACGGTTAAAAAAAGTTTAACATTCAGACGTGAACCAAACTTTCCAAATATTTAAAATAAGAACACTTACATTTTTCCTACAGTATCCATCTTGATGGAATGGGAAAGGAACTAGCTGCAACCAATTTTTGTCCCAAAGTTAATGATCATAGGATTATAGGTTCATGGGTCTAGGGCTGGCAGGGTCTTCAGAGGCCATTGAGTCCAATTTCCTCATTTTACAGAGGATGAACTGAGGCCCAGGGAGGGGAAAGGACTTACCGAGGGTCACACAGGGAATAAACAGAAGAGCTAGGATCTGAAGCCAAGTCTTCTGCCTCCAAATCCTACAATGTTTCACTGTACCATCCTGCTTCTAAATCGTTTTTACTCTTACTTATTAAATAATCTCAGTAGTCTAAAACAATATATAATCATCTCATTTTATATCCCCAGTGTTGTGTTAAATGCTCATTGATACTGAAGTACATGAAAAAGCCAAAATAAAAATGCTGAACTCCTGAAACACACATACAACCTGAAGGAGTTTTTCTCTATATGTCCATCTTAATAATTTATCACAAACATTTCTAAAGTTTTATGTGTTTTTTCACCGCCCCTCTCCCCCCAAAAACCAATCTCTAATGGCCTACCATGAAATTAAATCCACTGGATGTGAGGATAATAATTACTGAGCCTCATTGAAATCCACGCACTGAAAAGAAATGACTTACCATCGGACAATTTTGACTGGGTCTTTCTTTGGCATAATTTGATTGAGCCATGGCTCAATCCCTGGAAAGTGATCTATCAGTTGGTTCTTAATGCCCTTAATAACTGAGGTTTTCAGCTGGATACAGTTGGATATGCTCTCCTTTTCATCAAATCTGCCAAGTGATTTTTGCAGAAAAAACATTTCAGCACCACAGTGTATTACTTGAAAAATGAGCCCTTCTAGGCAAAAAGACATCATAGAAGAGGTTAAAGGTATTATTTTAGTTATGGCCTTTTTTCAACACATCTATTTGGACAGCTAAAACAAAATTTCCTTTTTTCTCTTTAAAAGATGCTACCTCATTTTAGTTTCTGCTATATACAAACCCAGTTCAATTGTCACATCTACAGCAGTCTGCTGTGCAGCAGCATGGTGAGGGATAGAGACAGAAGAGGAAGCAGCACATTTAGGGTTAAAAATATAAATGACAAGAGTGACTTGAAGGCAGAAAGAAAACCTTCTAGGCAGTTACTATTTACTGGCTGTGTGTGACCTGGGGCAAGTCAATTAACTTAAATAAACCTTATTTTCATCATTCTATGTCAAACAGAGCTAATATTGGTACATCTTACCTCCCTAGGCTGCTGGGAGGATCAAATGAGGTGTCTTTAAAGCAGTTAGAAAGCAATACACTATGACAACTGGTCAGACATTTTAAGTCCTTTGACAGGGAATGTCTCATCTGTTCTTGCATCCCCAGCAACTAGCATGCAGTAGGTGCTTAATAAATGCTTCCTGGTTGGGGGGGACTTTTTCTATCTAGGAGTAACCGATTCCAACTCTCCTCCCCCCAATATGGTTTCAAATCCCAATTTTCTATAAGCTATATGCTGCTCATGACAATGACCTATCAAGGTTATTCAAAAGAACTATTCTCACTAGGACCAGGAAGAGCCCATTCTCACTATCTTTCTTACACAAAACAAACCATTTTTAAAACCTGAGTTTTTTAAGGTGCTATATGCACCTGAGTCGTGGCTCCATGACTACATTGTAAAAATTAATCTGTGCCACAAATTGCTAAGCACAGTACTAGACAAAAAGGATTTGTTCAGGAACGAATTTGAATACAGGATTTTATAATGAGAAAGGGTACTGCATAGTAACATTTCTGAATCAATAATTCTTAAATTTCTCACTACATCTCTCTTTGCCTCATTTTCCCCATCGGTAAAATGAGAGCTTTGTCTTAGAATTCAAGGTCCCTTCCAGCTCCAGATCAAAAACCCTCTAGATGAACTTGGATACGTCACTTCCTCCCTCCCTCCCTGGGGCCTCAGTTTCCTCCTCTGGAAAATAAGAGGGTTGGACTCGATGACCTTAAAGGTCTCTTGCAGCTGTGGGGCTCAGATCCTAGCAGAAGAAATTCTGCAGCTGCCTGAGAGGGGCCCCAAATTAATCACAACACAAGATCTGGGTGTCTAATGGGTCTAGGGAAAAGCCTGCCCACGCCCTGGAGCTGGGAAATAGGAAAAAGACTCGGAAGAGGGACTAGGGAGGAGAGGGGATGACCGGTGGGGTGGCCGTAAGGGCTGGGCGGGGCGAAGGGGCGGAGACCCGGGCAGGGGGAGGCGCCGGGCTCCAGGGCTTCCCGCCTCCCACCTCCCACCTCTCCGGAGCCCAGACTTACTTTCTGAACATGGTCCCCGCAATGAAGAGAGTCGCCGGGAGCAGCCGGCCGCACGACGCACCTGGAGAAGGCTGCCACAGGGACAGTACGTGACCTTCCCGCTCGGGAGGGAGGTGCCAATGCGCCCTTCTCTGGAGCTGGCAGGAGCCTTTTACGGCGCTGTCGCGCCAAACACGTGGGCTGCCCCGCCCTGCGCATCACTTCAAGCCTGCGGCCTAGAGCCCCCCCACCCCCTCCCGCTCCCTGCGTCTGTCTCTCTGTGCCCAGTGCCCATATAGCCAGGGAGGGATCGGTCACAAAGGAGGCCAGAGATCCTGAGTTCCTAGGAATAGAGTTGGGAGCTCCTCTAGTCCAACCCTCTGATAGTACAGAAGAGCAAAAGAGACCCATTGAGGGCAACTGATTTGCCCAAAATCTCACATAGGGTCTGAGCTCTAGAGATGGAAGGGACCTCAACCATCTAGTCCAACCCTCTCTTGTTCCATTTGAAGAAACAAGCCCAGGCAGGGGAATAGATTTTCACAAGGTCACACAGGTGAAAAGTGTCACAGGCTGAATTTGAACCCAGGTCCTTTGATCCCAAAGCCATTTTTTTTTTTAATTAAACAAAATTTATTTTTGGTGAGGTGATCCGGGTTAAGTGACTTGCCCAGGGTCACACAGCTAGTGTTAAGTGTCTGAGGCTGCCAAAGCCATCTTATTCCCATAAATGGGGATGAAAACTAGAGTACAGGTCTGGGGAGTAGAAGGAAGGAAACTATTGTGAACTCAACTTGTCCAAAATAGGATCATTATATTTTCCCCAAAATCCACCCCTCTTCCAAACTTCCCTGTTTGTGCTAAAGCACCGGTCTGACCATGTCACTCCCCTCCTCAATAAACTCCAGTGGCTCCCTATTGCCTACGGGATCAAATAGGAAACACTGTTTGGCAAAAACCTTCATGACACAGGCTCCCTCCTACATTTCCAGTTTTCTTACATCTTATTCCCTTCCACTTACTCTTTGATCCAGTGATACTGGCCTCCTGGCTGTTCTCCGTCTGTCAACTTCAGGCATTTTCTCTGGCTGTCCTCCATGCCTGGACCACTTCCCTTCCTCATCTCTGCCTACTGACCTCTCTGGACTTCAAGTCTCAACCGATAGCCCATCTTCTCCAAGAAGCCTTTCCCAGCCCCTCTTCCAGTGCCTTCTCTCTCTTAATTGTTTCAAATTGATCCTGGAGAGAGCTTGTCTGGCCACACTTGGTTCCAATTTATCCTGTCAATATCCTCTCTGTAAACACTGGTTTGCTTTTTGTCCCCCCACCCACTAGACTGTGAGTTCCTTGAGAGCTATGCTTGCCTTCTGCCTCTTTTTGTCTCCCCAGCCCATAGACAGGGCCTGATATATACTAGGCTCTTAATAAATGCTTATTGACTGATGTACAGTTGACTACCTTGTCCAATTCTCTGTCATTGTACAAACATGAAAAATGGATCCTGGTGTGGGGAAATGACTTATCCAAGGCCACAGCAGTAAGCATCTTTCTTAGATCAGATTTGAAGCTAAGTTCTCTGCCTCTATAGTCAGTGACACTTTTCCCCTGTACTCCATTGTCTCTCTCCTCATCTGATTCAATAAAAAGCCAGTCATTAAATCATTAGGTGAACAACTAAGTCTAATTTTATTTCTACTTTTTCATATTTTTCATAGAAATAAATCTAGAAATCAGAAAAAAAATTTCCTTTTTAAACTATCCTCCTGATTTCAGATTTGGACATTGTAATCATGATGATATAGTGGAAACCCATTGTTAAGTAGATAGAATTATTTAGGACAGGTTAGGATGATGGCCAGCTGTGGGCTGACAATTTGGATCCAACTCAGCAGCTCCCAGGACATGAAGGGAAACTGCATTGGTGAGGAGATAATCCTCTCCCCCTCCCCCCAACCAGTCTAAAGTTAATGGGCAAGGGACTATGAAGAATCAAAAACACCAATTCACATTACATAATAACATTCATTTCATTAACGTGGCCTGGGCAGCTACATGGCAATGTAGTGGATAAAGCACTGGGCCTGGAGTCAGAAAGACTCATCTTTCTGATTTCAAATCTGCCCTCAGACACTTACTAACTGTGTGACCCTGGGCAAGTTACTTCAGCCTGTTTGCCTCGGTTTCCTCATCTGGAAAATGAGCTGGAGAAGGAAATGGCAAACCATGCCAGTATCTTTGCCAAGGAGACCCCAAACGGGGTCACAAAGAGTTGGACATGACTGACTGAACAGTAAAACATGGCTTACTGCAGACATCATCAAATATGGGCAAAAGTGGCACAGGATTAGTAGGTGAAAGTTTATCATCATGACATCACAGATCACTCAAGTTAAAAAAAAAAGTCTAGAAGATTTCTTTATACATAAACTGGGTCAGAGTCCTAGCAAGGGACTTGAAGCTCAGAGAAGTTACCTGAAGTACAGAGGGTCATTCAGCAGTGTCAGAAATTGGATGTATGAACCCAGGTCTTCTTTCTCTAACAAGTTGTTTGTTTTGTTTTTTAATGCCTAAATCTAAAAGTTGAAGGTAATCTAAAAGATTGGCAAATTTATTGTTTTTCATTTGAAAAACCTACCAGATCTCATTAGTCACAAATAAGAAACTCGAAATATCATAGAGGTATAGACTCTTAGAGCTAGAAACTGTCCCTGGACCAAGGATCCCCTCTGCAATACTCCCAATGAATGGTTGTATAGCTTCAAAAGATAGGGAAGGTCAGCTCCTGGAAGGCAGATGCCTGTCTTTGCATCTCTAGCAGATACCACAGTGCCTGCCAAATAGGTAAGGGATATAGTAACTGATTGGATATGAGAAGCAAAGAAAAGGAAAGAGGCAAAGAGAACCCCAAGGTCATAGGCTCATAGATAATAGAGCTGGAAGAGGCCACCTAGTCCAACCCCTTCGTTTTTACAGATGGGGAAACTGAGGCTCAAGGAGGGGAAGGGACTGGCCCAGGATCCAATGGCAGTCAGAATTTGAACTCAGATCTTCTCACTCAAAATCTAGTGATCTTTCCACTATACAAAGAAGGAAGATTTCAGGATACATAGTAGAAAGGAAAGACAGAAGAACTTTTTTTTTAGGATCATAGGATTTAGAACTGCAAGAGGCCTTAGAGATCACTACTATTATTATTAGTTGTTAAATTATTATTAACAGTATGATAAAGATGAATTTGACAAATTAACAAACGTAAATATTTCCTCTTATGAAGAAGAGAAGAAAAACAGATTGTGTATGAGACAAATAGCTTGGCTTTTTTCTTTAAGTCCATATTGAATTTGACATGCCAACCTCTTCATTTTGCAGATAAAGAAAGTGGGGCCCAGAGAGATGGAGCAATTCCCCCAAGATTACACAAATAGTAATTAAGAGAGCTGGGATTCAAACCCAGCCTTTTGATCCGAATCCTGTCTTCTTTCCACCACCCCATGCTCCCTCAAAATGGGGGCCGTGATCCTGTCTTCCTGGTCCCTCGATCGCTTGGCTCAATCATTTATTTTTCTTTGGTATCACTCTGACTCAGGCCTCCACGAACTGCCTGCCTAGACCACTACAGCGACAGATCTTCCCACCTCAACTCTTTCCCCATCAATCCAGCCTTCAAACACCTGCTAGAATCATTTCACCAATTTATGTGCTTATATCACTTCTTTCTCCTTTGAAATCTTTCTTTGAAAATTTCCAAAAAAAGTCTTCAGCTATTCCTTCTTCCCTCCTGAATGAAGCTCTCGTTCCTTTGCCTGACATTCCAAGGCTATCTACAATCGGGCCACATCGAACCTAATCCCTTGTCTCACTCTAGCTCCTGACCCCCTGGTTGACTCTCCCAGTATCCTCTGTCCTTACCCCAAACATGCTGGGTACTCTTTTTTTTCTTCTAATAATAAATTTATTTATTTATTCATTCATTTATTTATTTATTCATTCATTCATTCATTCATTTATTTACTTATTTATTTATTTATGTTTGTTCATTCATTCATTTATTCATTCGTTTATTTATTTGTTTGTTTATTGTCACAAGCATAATCAATCCCTCCAAATCCCCCTCAACACCAGTGGGCAAACTTAAAAAGAAAAGAAAACCCTCATTACAAGCAAGGATAGTCCAGAAAAATAAATTTCCATATTAGTCAGGTCCAAAAATGTATGCTTCTTTCTTCATTTTAAGCTCAACACCGTTTCTGGCAAGAGGTGAAAATGGTGATGTGTTTCAGCTTCATTCTCCTGGACTTGTGGTTTCACCTTGCATTAATCAGAGTTCTAAAGCCTTGCAAAGTTAATTTTCTCCATAATATTGTTGTTAATGTGTAAATTTTTCTAGTTCTGCTCACCTCACTCTGCATTCATTCATAGAGGTCTTCCCTGCTTTCCTCTGAAACTGTCCATTTTGCCATTTTCATAGCACAATAATATTCCATTGCATTCATATACCATGATTTTTTAGCTCTTCCCCCAATAGTAGGAAAGCCCCTTAATTTCCAATTGTGGGGGGGAAATTCTGATTTTTGGACTACTATGAAAAGAATTGCTATAAATATTTGTAGTTATATAGATGCATATTTATAGAAATATGTGTGTGTGTGTGTATGTGTGTATCCTTTTCCTCTTTTTTTAATCTCTTTGAGGTATGGGTCTAGTAGGGTATATCTGGGTCAAATGGAATTCAAAATTAATTAACTTTGGGGGCATAGTTCCATATTGCTTTCCAGATATGTTTTGCATGACTTCATGTGTATAATCGATATCATACTGCTTGCCTTTTCAAGGGAGGGAAATGGAGGTTAGGAAGGGAGAAAATTTAAAATTTCTAAAAATTAATGTTAAAAGTTTTTTAAAATGTAATTGGGAAATATTTAATGAAATAAATAAAAATAGTTTTTAATTACTTTCCAGAAAGGCTGGACCACTTCACAGCTCCATCAACAGTTCTCTAAATGGGCCTATTTTCCTGTAGCTCCTCCAACATTTGTCATCTTTTGCCATCTTTGTCAGTCTAGTGGATATGAGGGGGAACCTTAAAACTGCTTTAATTTGCAATTCTCTGATCATTAATGATTTAGAGCACTTTTTCATATGGTTATTGATAGCTTGGATGCCTTCCTTTGAAAACTGCCCATTCATATCCTTTGGCCATTTATCTACTGGGGAATGGCTCTTAGTCATATAAAATTTAAATCAGTCCTTTATTGGAATACTGATGATTTCTGTGGATTTATTTTATATCCTTAAATTTTTCTGAATGTATTAATTGTTCCTAATTTTTAGTTGACTCTTTAGATTTTTTCCAAGTAAATCATATAAACTCAAAAAGCAATAATTTTGTCTCCTCTTTATGCTATTCCTTTAATTTCTCTTTCTTGTCTCATTGCTACATTTAGCATTCCCAGAGCTATGTTAAACAGTAGTGATGATAATGGATATTCTTGCCTCTAACTTTTCTCCATCACATAGTATGTTTGCTTGGGGATTTAAATAGATATTATTTACTATATTAAGGAAAGATTCCATTCCTAAACTGTCTAGAGTTTTTAATAGAAACAGGTGTTGCATTTTGTCAAAAGCCTTTTCAGCATCTATGGTTATAATCAATCGTATGGTTTTCATTATTTATGTTATTAACATGACATCCTATTTATAGTCTTCCGTATGTTTAACCAACCTTGCATTTCTGGCTTCCTTCAAGTCTCTGCTAAAGTCCCACCTTCTGCAAGAAGCCTTTTCCTATCTTCCTTAATCTCAGTACCTTCCCTCTGAGACAATCCCCAGAGTAGCCGGTATTTGTAGCTTGCTTGTATTTGTAGCTGTTTGCCGTATTATCTCCTCCATTAGACTGGGAGCTCTTTGAGAACAGGGACTGTCTTTTGCCTTTCTTTGTATCCTCAGCACTTAACACAGTGCCTGGCACATAGTAGATGCTTCATAAATGGTAGTTGACTGACTGGTACTAACCCAACCTGAGTGTACAACCTGGCAGTGTATAATCTTTCTAATATGTTGTTGTTTCCTATTTGCTAGTATTTTATTTCACATTTCTGCATCAATGTTCATTAGGAATATTAGTCTATAGTTTTATTTCTCCACTTGGTCTCTCCCTGGTTTAGGTAGCAAGACTATATATGTAACATGGAATGAGACTGACAGGATCTCTTTCTTCTTTTCTTATTTTTGCAAATAGTTCATGTAGTATTGAAATTAATTGTTTGGGTTTTTTTTAATGTTTGATAGAATTGTAAAGCCATCTGATCCTGTAGTTTTGTTCTCTGGAGTTCATTTATGTCTTGGTCAATTTCTTTTTCTGAGAATGAGTTATTTCAATAGTCTATTTCTTCTTTTGTCAATATGGATATTTTATATTTTTGTAAGCATTCATCCATTTCCTCTAAGTCAACAATTTTGTTAGTAAATAATGGAGCATCACTTCCTTTATTTCCTCTTCAGTTGTTTTGAATTCTCCTTATTCACTTTTTATATAAACAATATGGTTTTTCTCTCTCTTTTTAAAATCAGATTAGTTAATTGCTTACTTTATTTTAAAAAAACCCTAGTTTTATCAGTTCAATAATCTTTTTACTTCTAATATGAGTTATTGCTTCTTTAATTTTTTTAGAATTTCTACTTTGTTGCTTAGGGATTTTTTATTTGCTCTAGCTCAAGTTTTTTTTTTAGTTGTGTGTCCAATTCATTGATGTGTTCTTTCTCTCTTTTGTTGACAAAAGCATTTAGAATTATAAAATTTTTTCCTAAGAACTGCTTTAGCTGTATCCCATAAGTTTTGGTACATTGTCTCATTATATTTGCTTTGATGAAACTCTCTCTTTTTGGATTTCAATAACATTTTATTTTTTCCCGACTACATGTAAAAACAATTTCTAGCATTCATTTTTTTTAAAATTTTGAGTTCCAAATTCTCTCCCTCCCTGAGATAGCAATTTGATACAGGTTATACATGTGCAATCTTGATGAAACTTTCTACTGTTTTTTTAAATTTGTGCTTTGACCCACCACTTCTTTAAAATTATGTTATTTAGTCTCCAATTACTTTGCTATTTTTAAGGCCTCTGTAACATCGTAATAAATTGCATTTTGATCAGTAAATGATGTATCTAGTATTTCTACTTTTATACTTTCTTTGTGATACCTTTTATGTACAATTTTAGTAAAGGTGTGAGTGAGGCTGAAGTTTTGATTGGTTAGGGGAGTAGCTGAGATAGTGGAGGGGGGCTACCCTGTTCCTAGTCAGAGCAAGGGACCAAATCATATCACCCAAGTAGGAAGTCACCCCAGGACAGGCCTCACTGGCTATAGGACCCGTCCCCCCACCCCCATCCCTACCCTCCCACCCCTATCCCACCCCATGTTGGCATGTGAGGCACAACCCGGGCAGCCTTGTGATAGTTCTAGCTGTACTTTTTTTTGGTTTGTTTTTAATTATTATTTATTTTTTAGCATTCTTTTCTTTTTCAGTTTTGAGTTCCACATCTTCTTCCTGCCTCCCACCTCCTCCTATATCCATTGAGAAGGCAAGCAATACGATATCAATTAGACATGTGAAATCATGCAAAACACATTTCTGTATTAGCCATATTTCCAAAAAAAGGCAAGAAAAATAAAGTGAGAAAAATCATATTTCAATTTGCACTCTGAGTTCATCAATTGTGTCTCTGGAGGGGGATAGCATTTTTCCTCATGGGTCCTTTGGAGTTGTCTTGGATCATTGTATTGACCAGAGTAGCCAAGTCTTTCACAGCTGATCATCATTACACTATTGTTGTGATTTGTTGTGCCAACAACTCTTGCTGTGCACATTCTTCCCATCATCCGTCAAGACCAAGATCAAAGGTCATGGAGACACCTTCCTTTAATCCTCTTAAATCAAGGGTTCTTAACCAGTTTTGGGGTCCTGGACCCCTTAGACATTTGGGGAAGTCTAGGCACCCCTTCTTGGAATCATGTTTTGAAGTACATAAAATGAAATACTTAGCATCATAAAGCAAACCAATTCTACCGAAACAGTTATCCAAATAATTCTAACCAACAAGTTCAGAGACACCCAGATTAAGAACCCCAGAAGATGCAAGTGATTTCTGATTTCTTCCTCTCCTGAATGCAGCCCTTTGTTTGGGCCTCTCCTTTTGTCCTTTCTGCAATCTCCTTAGTTCCCATCTATTTAGGAATCTTATCTTCCTTACTAGACCTAGGAGCCACTAGCTCTGGGAGATTCAGAGGTTTCACATCTCTACCTACATTTCCTCTCAGGCTTGTTGCTTCTCTATACAGGTATCTCAAGGCTCCTGAACTTGTGAACTTTTAGCTGGCCAAGGCAGCTAGGTGGCTCAGTGGATAGAGCACTGGGCCTGGAGTCAGGAAGACCTGAGTTCAAATCTCTTCAAGCCTTAGACACTTACTGGCTATGTGACCCTGGGCAAGTCATCCACACCAACATAAAAGAGGATTCAATATAAAGTAATACATTTCCATTTCAAGAAAACCTATATAATGAATATGACACATTATTTTCAAAGCTGCCCAGCTTTTTTTTGCTTCCTTGTTGGTTTTCTTTTGTCCTCTGCTATGCACTTTTTACTTTACTTTTTTTCCCCTTCCTTCCCCTCCCATCCCAAGAAAGGTACAATTAAGCATGGAGATACACACACAAATAAACATACATATACATGTATATACACACACACACATACACAATATACATGTATGTATACATATACATAGATATCCATAAACATACACATAAACACTCAAACAAATATACATAAGACCACATTATGCTTATTTCTATTTATCATCTGTTTCTCTGAAGGTAGATAGCACCCTCCTTTATAAGTTCAAATCTTTCCACATTTTCCTAAATCTACCAGCTCATCACTTCCTACACCACAACAACATTCTGACCCAATCACATTCTATCTGGGAGATCGTCTATGAAAGTTTTTTTTCCCCAATTTTTCTGCATTCCCTCTATTCTTGGCTACATAGGTTTTATTTATACCAGAAAGTTTTAATTTAAAATAATTAAAATTATCCATTTTATACTTCAACACTGCTCTTACCTTATAATATGATTTAAGATTTGATACTACTAAATCTAGTTTCTTCACATCTTTTTCCCTGGTTTCCTTGAAATTCCTGACCCTCTGGTCTTCCAAATGAACCCTGTTATTATTTTTTCTAATACAGTAAGACAGTTTTTTAGTAATTCAATTGGGATGGTATTACATAAATAGATTAGTTAGGTGAAATTGTCATTTTTTATTATACTAGCTTTACCTACCCATGCACAATGAATATTACTTCAATTACTTAGATCTAACTTTGTTTGTATAAAAGGTGTTTTCTGTCTATATTCATCTAGTTCCTATGTCTTTTTTGGCAGGTATGCTCTCATATATTTTTTATACTGTCTAGTTATTTTGTACGGTCTAAAACTATTGATTAATATGGCTGATACATAGTGTAGTTTCTCTATTTTTGTCTTCTGAGTAAATCTGATTTTAGCTTTAACTTCATCTGAGATCATGATTACTATCCTTGCTTTTTTACATAATAAATTCTACTCCTGACTTTTCTTTTATGTTTGTGTGTATCTCTCATTTTTATGCTCCTTTAAAGGGAAGAGAAAAAGAACTGCCACAAGCTTCTGGAGGCCTTTCCAGACCTTTTAGTCTTCTCTAAAAGTGTGGGTGGGACTGACCTAAATAGTTAGCTGTGCCATTCGGGTGCAGAGCTGGGTTTGAATCCTGCTTTAAATATCTCCTAGCAGTATGACCCTGGGCAAGGCACTTAAAGTATTAGATCCTCCAGGGCTTGTAATTAGCCTTTCTTGAGCTCTCCAGCAAGAAGTAAGCCAACATTGGAAGAAAGGAGGAAGGAAGGCTGGGAGGGAATAAGGAAAGGAGGGAGAGAGTGAGGAAGGGAGGAAGGAAAGAAGGAAGGAAGGAAGGAAGGAAGGAAGGAAGGAAGGAAGGAAGGAAGGAAGGAAGGAAGGAAGGAGGGAAGGAGGGAAGAAGGAAGGGAGGAAGGAGGGAGAAAGGAAGGAGGGAGAAAGGAAGGAGGGAAGGAGGAAGGCAGGAAGGAGGGAAAAGGAAGGAAGGAAGGAGGGAGGGAGGGAGGAAGGAAGGAAGGAAGGAAGGAAGGAAGGAAGGAAGGAAGGGAGGAAGGAAGGAAAGAAGGAAGGAAGGAAGGAAGGAAGGAAGGAAGGAAGGAAGGAAGGAAGGAAGGAAGGAAGGAAGGAAGGAAGGAAGGAAGGAAGGAAGGAAGGAAGGAAATCCTTTTGCACACTGCCCTGCTCAGACCACAGCTAGATTCCTTTGTTCAGTTCTCGGAGCCATGTTTCAGGAAAGACACTGACAAGCTGCAGGGTGTCCAGAAGACAGACAGCCGCCAAGATGATGAGGGAAAACCAAGTGATAGAAGGATCATTGGAAGGAACTGAATATATTTAGCCTGGAGAAAGCAATATTTGGGAAGGAAGAAAGAAGGAAGGAAGGAAGGGAGGGAGAGAAGGAAGGAGGGAGGGAGGGTGGAAGGATGGCTGCTTAGTATTTGAACAGTTTTTGAGTGACAGGGGGTTGAGACTTATTCTGCTTGGCCTCCTGAGCGCAGGCATAGGAGCAGCAGGGTGGGGAAGTAGGAAGGCGTGGAATGAATAGAAATACAGAAAAGATCTGTGATACTATGGGGAACTTCCTCTACCAAAGCAGCTTGAAACCCTTCTTATTTAGTAAATAAGTCCTAGAGTTCTTCCTGAGGCACAATGACTTATCCAGGGTCAAACAGCTGGAAGTGTCAGAGGTGGGATTTGAACCCAGTATTTCCTAACACCAAGCTGTTCTCTATCCCATACCTAAACCTCCCCTGGGTGCTCCCTGTGCCAAATAAATAACCCAGCTTCTTTTCCCAAGTGAGCTCTCCTCAGTGTCAAGGAATGAATCTGAGCCTTTAAATCACACATGTTGGGAGGGGGCAGAGCCAAGATGGCAGAGTGAAAGCAGTGACTTGCTTGAGCTCTCCTCCAAACCCCTCCAAATACTCATAAAAAATGGCTCTAAACAAATTCTGAAGCAGCAGAACCCACAAAAAGACAGAGAGAAACAAGTTTCCAGCCCTAGACAACCTGGATGATTGATAAGAAAGGTGTATCGTGCCAGGCTGGAAGCGCAGCGCAGCGTGGGCTTGCAGGCCGCAGCGAACCTGGAGCAGGCTTCAGAGGACGGAATTGCGGGCAGCTGTGGAGGTTTCCAGACTCCTCAATCCACCAATGCCAAAGACAACTTAGAAGGTCAGTGGGAAAAGTCTGTTTCTGTCGGTGAGAAAGGAAGGCAGGGTTTCAGCTCCATTCCCCAAGAGCGTGGCCCTGGGGGGGGGGAGCTGCTTCCTGAGCTTCTGGCCCACAGACTGAGGGGGAATCCAGTGGCTGATCAGAGAGGGACTGCAGGGGTCTCTTTGCCAGTGCTAAGGCAGGAATCTCTTGCTTTGCCCTGTTTGGATCTGGGCCACAGTTCTGGGGGGTGCTGGGGTGAGGAGGAGTGCTGGCTTGGTGGAGCTTGTAGTGGTTGTGGAGAGAGCCCCTCATCACAGTTACAGGACAGAAAGGAGTACTTGTAGTCAGGCCAGGAAAGGAGTAAACACCTTGCCCCTTATCATACCACCTTGGAAGAACTGAAAATTTACAGGTCCTTACAAGTATCTCTGAAAACAGCTGTACAAACCCCCGAAGCTTGGGACAGTACATTCTCCACATTGGAAGCAGATTCGTACCTTAACAAAGAGTTTAAAACTCAAGTAATTGGCTGGGATCATGAGCAAGCAGCGCAAAAAGAGTCAGACTATATTATCTTACTTTGGTGAAAAAGAAGACCAAAATATACAACCAGAAGAAGACAACAAAGTCAAAGCCCCTACATCCAAAGCCTCCAAGAAAAATATGAATTGGTCCCAGGCCATGGAAGAGCTCAAAAATGATTTTGAGAAGCAAGTTAGAGAAGTAGAGGAAAAACTGAGAGTGATGCTAAAGGAGACCCAAAAAATACTGAAGAAAATAACACCTTAAAAAATAGCCTAACCCAAATGGCAAAAGAGGTCCAAAAAGCCAATGAGGAGAAAATGCCCTAAAAAGCAAAATTGGCCAATGGAAAAGGAAGTCCAAAAGCTTACTGAAGAAAATACTTCCTTAAAAATTAGAATAGAGCAATTGGAAGATAGTGACTTTATGAGAAATCATGACACAGTAGAACAAATCCAAAAGAATGAAAAATTAGAAAACAATGTGAAATATCTCATTGGAAAAACAACTGACCTGGAAAATAGATCCAGGAGAGAGAATTTAAAAATTATTGGACTATCTGAAAGCCATGATCAAAAGAAGAGCCTAGACATCATCTTTCAAGAAATTATCAAGGAAAACTGCCCTGATATTAGAACCAGAGGGCAAAATAGAAATTGAAAGAATCCACAGATCTCCTCCTGAAAGAGATCCCCAAAGGAAAACTCCTAGGAATATTGTAGCCAAATTCCAGAGTTCCCAGGTCAAGGAGAAAATATTACAAGCTGCCAGAAGGAAACAGTTCAAGTACTGTGGAAACACAATCAGGATAACACAAGATTTAGCAGCTTCTACATTAAAGGATTGCAGGGCATGGAATATAATATTCCAGAGGGCAAAGGAGACAGGATTACAACCAAGAATCACCTACCCAGCAAAACTGAGTATAATCCTTCAGGGGAAATGGTCATTCAGTGAAAATTTCAGGACTTTCAAGCATTCTTGATGAAAAGACCAGAGCTGAATAGAAAATTTGACTTTCAAATACAGTACTCAAGTGGAACATGAAGAGGTAAACAGGAAAGAGAAATCATAAGAGACTTATTAAGGTTGGACTGTTTACATTCCTGCATGGAAAGATGATATTTATAACTCATGAGACCTTTGTCAGCATTAGGGTAGTTGGAGGGAAAAAATATTATATGTATGTATATGTAGATAGATAGATAGAGGGCGCAGGGTGAGCTGGAGATTAAGGGGTCATATCTGGAGAATAAAATTAAGGGATGAGAGGGGATTATACTCGGAGAAGAAGAAAGGGAAAGGTAGAATGGGGTAAATTATCTCACAAAAAAAAAACAGAAAAGTCTCTTACAGTGGAAGGGGAAACGGGGGAAGGTGAGAGGGAATGAGTGAATCTTATTCTCATAGGATTTGGCTTAAGGAGGGAATAACATACACATTCAATTGGGTATGGAAATCTGTCTTACCCTACAGGAAAATAGGGGGGAAAGGGGACAAGAGAGCAGGGGGATGACAGAGAGGAGGGCAGATTGGGAAAGGGGTTAATCAGAAGAAAATACTTCTGAGGAGAGACAGGGTCAAAAGAAAGAATAGAATAAATGGGAGGGCAGGATAGGATTAAGGGAAATAGAGTTAGTTTTTCACATGTCTACTATGGACGTGTTTTGCATAACTGCACATGTACAACTTATATTGAGTTGCTTGCCTTTTCAATGAAGGTGGAAGAGAGAAAATTTGAAACCTAAAGTTTTAAAAACATATGTTTAAAAAAAATGTTTTCACATGCTACTGGGAAATAAATATAGGAAATGGGGTACAGAAGTCTATCCTGCCCTACAGGAAAATAGAAGGGGAAGGGGATAAGAGAAGGGGAGAGAGATAGAAGAGAGGACAGAGCAGGGGAAGGGATATTCAGAATTCATGACATCTTGGGGTGGGGGGAGGGGGGAGATGGGGTGAAAATTTGGAACTCAAAAACTTGTGGAAGGGAATGTTGAAAACTAAAAATAAATAAATTTATATTAAACACACACACAAAAAATAAATCACACATGTTGGGGCAGCGAGGTGACACTGTGGATAGAGCTCCGGCCTTGGAATCAGGAAGACCTGAGCTCAGATGTGGCCTCAGACACTTGACACTAGCTGTGTGACCCTGGGCAAGTCACTTAACCCTGATTGCCTCACCAAAAAGGAAAAAAAATCACACATGTTGAAGTCATATACCAGTCACAACCCAGACCTGTTGCTCAGACCTGCCACAGATGCCCTGGGACCAGCTCTGGATACCGAGAAGAGAAATATCCACCAGGAAAACCCTTTGCTATTAATTTCTTAAATAATTATATGTCCTTTGTTATAATTGCAAATCATCTTTGTAGACTGTAAGCTTCAAGAGGGCAGGCTATTTTTCTCAGAATTTGGACTGTGTTTTGTTCATTTCCTCTCCTTCCCAGTTATATCATGTTTGTGTGAATTCCCTTGTTGCTTCAACATAGCTACCTTCCCTTAACTTGGTTCTTTCCTCACCTTTTTCCTGATATCTTGTTGCCTGAATAAATTGTTTCTTTTGAAAAGGAAGGAAAAAATTCTATTTAGTTGTTTATATTTACAAGCATTTATTTCCTACTCATATGCAAATGTGCTTTGTTTATCCCTGAATGAGGATTAGTAGGTTACAGTGTTGATAAAGGCTAAATTTGACCCCAGAGAAGAAGGAAGAAAATTCACCTTCCTCCTTTCCTTGTAGAGAGGCCAACATGGCTACCCAGTCATATTGCTCAATTATCATGTTGGTCTTGCTGAACTGTCTTTATCCTTTTTCTCCAGTCAAGTCAACAAACATTTATGAAGCACCTACTACGTGCCAGAGAAAAGGCAACCCCCAACCGCTCCTTGTTTAATAATTTGGGATTTTTTTAATTCTAAATTTTGTAACCATCAAAAAAAGCAAATGTTCAAATATTCAAATGACAATGTATTAAAAGATGGTACACCAAATCATTAAGCACACATTGTGTGTACTTTGTTTTTAAAGTGCATGTATGTACATATATGTATATGTATATACATGTATATACATATATGTATATATGTATATAAAATCAAATCAGGAGACTATTCTGGATTTCTTTTCTCATGTCCCTCCTAATCTCTTTTTCTTTTGTATATATATATATTTTAAATTTGTTGCCATCCTCTCTCTTCTTCTCAGATAGAATTTCTGGCCTAACATAATCCACTGTAGTTCAGCATCTATACACATCCCTTCATTCAACAGTATTAGTTACTAAGTCCCTGATATATGCTAGACACTGTACTAGGCACTAAAGATTCAAAGACCAAAAAGAGTTTCCTCAAGGATCTTATATCCTATTCAAGGATGTGCATAGTTCCTGGTATACAGCAAGTGCTTTCCTTGACTTTAAGGGAAGAAGATAACAGGAACACAAGTAAATGCGAAATATATACAGCCTAATTGGGGGTGGGGTGGGGTGGGGTGGAAGGACGGGTTGGTTGGACCACATCACACCCAGGCTAGGGACCTTGGCTCTCAGTTAACTGAAGTATAAAATGCCGATTACCATAGCCAACATTTAAAACCTTTCACGATCTGGTTCTCAGAATACACGTTATTCTTCCTCAGGTACTCTACATTCCAGCCAAACTTGTCTAATTTCTCTTCCCTATACTTCCATACTTGACATTATATCTCCCATCCCCAAGCCTTTGCAAAGGCTGTCTTGTATGCCTATAAAAGCTCTCCTTTCTCACCTCTGCCTCTGGGAAGCAACCCTGAGCTCCCATTTCAGCTGAAGGGTCAATGTATACAAGAGGCTTTTTCTGATTCCTCCAGTTGTTGGTGCCTGGTCCTCATAAATTACATTTCCTTTAGATATATCTTGTGATCATGTCTGTGTGCTGATAGAATAGCTTCTAGTAGAACATAAGCTCCTTGAGGGCAGGGCTTGTCTCATTTTTATCTTAGTCTCCCTAGCCCTGAGCACTGTGCTTAATATAAGTTTGTTGAATTGTCCAATTGAATTTGGGACACTATAAAATAGCTGAGCTTATACCTGCCAAAACAGCCACAGGAATTATACAAACATAAACATAAAACACTTTTTATACAAATAAAGTCAGATCTAAATAATTGAAGTAATATTTATTTATTTATGTGTAGGTAAAGCTAATACAATAAAAAAGTGACAGTTTTACCTAACTAATCTATTTATTCAATGTCATTCCAATTAAATTACTAAAAAATTATCTTACTGGGTTAGAAAAAATAATAACAAAATTCATTTGGGAGAACAAAAGGTCAGGAATTTCAAAGAAGCCAGGGGAAAAAAAGATGTAAAGGAAGCAGATTCAGCAATATTAGACCTTAAACTATATTATAAGGTGAGAGCACTGTTGAAGTATAAAATGGATAATTTCTATTATTTTAAACTAAATTTAATTAATTTAATTTTTAATTTTTAAATTTATTTAAAATTTTAAATTAAATTAAATTTTAATTAATTTAATTTAACTTAATTTAAATTTAATTTAATTAAAATTTTCTGGTATAAATAAAACCAATGTAGCCAAGAAGAGAAGGAATGCAGAAAATTGTCTCATAGACAATTAGATAGGATGTGATTGGGTTGGAATATTGCAGTGGTGTAGGAAATGATGAGCTGGTTAATTTAGAAAAACACAGAAATAGGGCAGCTAGGTGGCACAGTGACTAGAGTAACAGCCCTGGAGTCAGGATGACCTGAGTTCGAATATGACCTCAGACATTTGACACTTCCTAGCTGTGTCACCCTGGGCAAGTCACTTAACCCCGATTGCCTCACCAAAAAAAAAAAAAAAAGAAAGAAAGAAAAGAAAAAACATGGAAAGACTTGGACTTATGAAGGAAGATGCTATCCACCTTTGGAGAAAAAGATGATAGGAGGAAATATGCATAGTACGGTCTTACACATATGTGTATGAGGATATATGTATATATGTATTGTGTATATATGTCTGCATTTAATTGTAGCTTTCTTGGGGTGGGGGTAAGGGGGAGAAAAAGTAAAAAGTACACAGCTGAGAACAAGAGAAAACCTAGAAGGAAGCAAAGAAAAGCTGGGTATCTTTGAAAACAACATGTAGGGGCAGCTAGGTGATGCAGTGGATAGAGCACCAGCCCTGGATTCAGGAGGACCTGAGTTCAAATCCGACCTCAGACACATAACACTCACTAGCTATGTGACCCTGGGCAAGTCACTTAACCCCATTGCCCAGCCCCCCCCAAAAAAAAACTCCAACATGTATTTATTATATAAATTTTCTTGAGATGAAAATTTATTGTTTTGTACTGAATCCTCTCTTAATGCTTGGCTGTGTACATGGCAATGTTCTTTTTTTTCCTTTTTCCTTTTCTTGTTTTGTATTTAAGTTTAAAATGATTTTTAAAAATTTACAAAAAAGAAAAAATTTGGAACAGTACTACTCCTTGACTTGTCTCCATCTCTATCTCTGTCTCTCCCTCTCCCTGTTCCCCCTCACATCCAAACTATTGCCAAGGCCTGTCATTTTTATCTTTGTTCCATCTATCACATATGTCTCCTTCTGTCCTTTGACACTGCCACCATCCTGATGATGGCCCTCATGCTCTCATGTCTGGACTATTGCAATAGTGGGCTGGTGGGTCTACCTGCTTCAAGCCTCTTCCCAGACCACTCTATAACTGAGAATTCTAATCGTCAGCATCAGAGACATGTTGTCAGGGGAATGTGAGAGTTGGAGAAGGGAGAAAGAGGTAGCTCCAAGAGAATGGTCTCAATTTTTTTTTTAGTGAAGGATCATGAGAGACAGTCAGCCAAAAGGGTATAGAAGGTGATAGAGGAGGCTTGAGAGAAGGTCCAGGGGTGGTGAACTCTGCAGGCCCTGAAGTGGGGGCCTTTCCACTGAGTCCAAGTTTTACAGAACAAATCCTTTTATTTTTAAGGGGATTTGTTCTGAGAAGTTTAGATTCAATCAAAGGGCTGCACCTGAGGACCTAGAAGGCTACATGTGGCTTTGAGGCCACAGGTTCTCCACCTCTGGTAGAACTTGAATGTGATGGAGAATCATGGAGAATTCAGAGGAATAGACTAGTACCTTGTGGCAGTGAGGGCCCAGTGAGCTTCAGGTAGCAGTAAGTTTGTAGTGTCAGTTTTAACACTGTATGAAATAATCCTATTGGTTGGAAGAACCAGGTGGAATACAAGATACCTCACTAGGTTCTGCTTGTAACAATAAGGGAAATTGTGAGAATTCTAAAGGTGGACACAGAGGAGACCTGCGGTTCAGGATCTAAGTACGTATTCTTTTCTATGTACATATTTCTAAGTGAGTATGTATTCTTTTCTATGATTTTCTATGATTCAAAGTTGTTCATTCAGTTATAGGAGGGTTCTTCTATTGGGGGTTCTTATATAGCCAGAGAAAACTAGAATCAATCTTAAACAAAGCTATAAAATGCCTGAGTAGAGCCAGCTTTGGACAAAATATGTCACTAGAGTACCACTTTTCCTGTCACACCTTTCTCCCTTTTTTTTTTTCTGTGTCCCATAGGTATCCTCTCTATGTCTGTCTCTCATGTCAGGAAAGAAGCTTTTGGAAAAGCCGCTAAGCAATCCTTCTGCATTGAGTTGTTAGGGTCTCCATATATTAACTTCTCCTGGGGGGTTATATACATGGCTTCTAAAAGAGGACCACTATAGTAAAGAGCATACTGGCTCTGAAGTACGAGGATCGGGGTTCAGATTCCATCTCTGGAGCTTACTGCTGGGGCAAGTCCCTTCACCTTGCTGGGCCTCAGTTTTTTCATCTGTGAAATGAGAAGGTTGGGTTTCATGGCCCCTGAGCACCCTTCTAGCTTGAGAACCTATGAGATATATCTTACATAGGTTATCATCCTGTGGGATAGCGATGTATAATTTAAAGCAATGAGCCCTAATGGTCAAGCAGCCAAATTTCAGGTATTACTAGGGAGATTTAGGGAGCTAGGGAGCTCCTTCTAAGTCCTTTTCAAATCCCATCACTTATTCCAGCTAAGACATTTTATTAAAGGGAAGCTGCAAAATAGGAAGTCACTCTACAGTGAACAGGAAGTAAAAATGAGCATGGTAACCCCTGCTGTGATTGGAAATATAATGAAGTGTTTACATACCTCCCTAATACTAAAGGCCCTGGGGAAAACAAGTCTGCCTTCTACTCTCTAGGACTCTGTCAGAATCACAGCTGCTCTTGGTGGGCCTGGTGCCAAGGTGGATAGATAGCACATCTTTGAGGAAAGAAGTTAAGGGTGGATTTGAGTTCACTTAGAAAACATAAAATAAAAATTGTGTGTTGATTTGCCTGAATTTAGTGGCATGCTTCCTAAACCCCTTGTTTGAGAAACTGTCTGGCTCAGGAATTCCTTGCTTTGATTAATGAACTCTGTCGCCTATGTGAACAGGATCAAAGAAGGCTGGGTAGCCTAGCTATCTTGTCCAGGTTACTTTCTGTTTTTTCTTATAGACCAAAACCCCTACTATGATGTAAGTATGACCTTGGTCTTAGCACTCCCTACCCTTCTTGGTATTCTTCCACTAGGTCAAAAAGTAGTCCATCAAAAAAGTAATAGTACAAAGTATAAATCTTATTCTTCAGTGTGTTTTAAAGAATGCAAACTTCTCAGAAGTCCCCCTATTATCTTAAACAAATAGCATTCCATTTTTTTTAAAAGGAAAAACCCAATTGAAGGGATAGCAAGGTGTTTAATATCCTGGAACATGAAAAAAGATCCAAGTATTTCCATGGGATTACCATAAGCCTGTATTCAAATGGCAATTGTGAGCCATCACCCTGAAGTATCACCTCAGCCTGAGTGAGCAGGGAGACAAATTATCCAAGATCACCCTCATCTGAAGATCAACTCAGAGGACATGGGTTCTGGTGAGAACAACCATTCCACCCCATCTACTGTGATCTGTTTCTTTCCCTGTTTCTCTCTTTTCATCTTACACCTCTGTTTCTCTTTCATTGTCTCTTTCTTTCTTGATCTTTGGCTAACTCCATGTCTAGCTCTCTTTCCATCTCTAACTTTCTGTCTGTCTCTACCCATCACTCCCTCTCTCTCTTTCTTTCTCTGCTTTTATGCATTTTTTCTGTCTTTCAGTCTTTTCCCCTCTTCTTGTCTTTCTTCCTTCCTGGCCTCCCTGCCTCCTACCGCCATCTTCTCCCCTCTATACTTAAACTTATCTTTCTACCCATACTTTTCACACATGCTAATTGAGGTAAGAAGTAATTTGCTATAGTGGAAATGATGTGCTTAACTGGGACTCAAAAATTCTGTGACCTTAAACAAGTAACTACCCCCTCAGAGGGCCTCATTTTTGTGACAATGATTCTAGCACTAGCAACCTAAAGTTGTTGTGAGGCTGAAATAGACTGAAGCCTGTGGAAGGATCAACTATCATTATTATGTTACTTAAAACAAGATTAATAAGGGCCCCCACTCACTTGACTGTGGTATGAAGTTTAATTAATATTTCCAAAGCCCTGTTGGCACCACAAAACAAAAAGCTATTTAAGTGGGCAGTATACTAAGTACCACTCCTAGCTTAAGCTGCTGCTGACTCCAATTGGGTGGTGTCCAGGGCAAGGTATTTTGATTAATTTAGCTATAGTAAGTTTGGGTGTGGAAGTCAGGAGGACCAGAGTATGGTGGCCATTTTAGGTGGCCCTGGTTAGATGGGAGAAACCTCGAATCTCAGGGTTGGAAGAAAACTCCAGCTAGGCCACACTGTAAATGAATGGCCTCAAAATTGCACAGACTGGACAAAGTGGGTTAATGGATGATCTTGGGCAAATCACTCAGTTTTTCTGGGCCTTAGTTTTCTCATCTGGAAAATCAGGAACTTGGATAAGATAGATGAGCCCAAAAGCCCCTTCCAGCTCTGTCTAGAATCTTCTGAAGTTCCTCCATGGTTCCACTTCTAGTTTCTGGGGCCCACCAGAACAATTCTAGTATCTCTTTCAGCCTTTTAAATACTTGGAGACCCCTGGTATAGCTTCTTCCCCATCCCCATCCCCATCCCCACCCAAGCCTTCCCTTTTCCCACCCAAACAACCCCAGTTCCTTCAACCAATTCATAAATTGCATGGTTTGCATTGATTCTTCCACCATCCCATTTTAAAATATTGATGCCTTTTGGTTATTTTTTTGCAAATAGTATTTTATCTTTTCCAATTACATGTAAAGATAATTCTCAACATTCATTTTTTATGATTTTGAGTCCCAGATTTTCCTCCTTCCCTCCCCTCCTTCTCCCCCTCCCTAAGGCGGCAAGCAATCTGATACATTTTATGTACATGTGCAATCATGTTAAACATATTTCCCCATTAGCCATGTTGTGAAAGAAGAAACAGAACAAAAGGGAAAATTGTTTTTTTTAAACATTAATTATTTCCAATATTCTCTCCCTCTTTCTTCTGAATCCTTCCCTAATTAAAAAAAAGAACAGAATAGGGGCAGCTAGGTGGCGCAGTGGATAGAACACTGGCCCTGGAGCGAGGAGGACCTGAGTTCAAATCTGGCCTCAGATACATAACACTCACTAGCTGTGTGACCCTGGGCAAGTCACTTAAACCCACCCCAATTGCCTTGCCTTACCAAAAAAAAAAAACCAGAAGTTAAGCAAAACTCACTGCTAGAGCAACCAAGTCTGATAGCATATGCAATATTCTGTACCCATAACCCCCCACCTCTCTACCAAGAAGAGGGATGTGTGCTTCCCTTTCTCTTTTCTGAAACCAGAATCACTGAAGTTAATCCGAATTTAGTTATCTGATAATGTTGTTTTCATTTACATTACTGTAGTCACTGTGAATTGTTCCTTGGGTTTCCCCATAGATTATTGAGATAAGGGATATTTGTAGCTGATATTTATGTATCATTTAAGGTTGACAAAGCCCTTTATATACCTGACCTCATCTGAACCTTTATATACATGACCTCTTTTGAACCTTGGACAACCGTGTGAGGCATAACTACCCTCTTACAGACTCAAGCAGGATCAGTGAATTGTCCAGGGTCACTCAGGTGAGGGGATTCATTTCAAACCCAGTGTTCTAGCCACCTTACCACAAGAACCTCTACCAGTATCCCCTCTGATTCTGAGCTTCTAGAAAAAGGATAATATATAGCAGAACATGAGATTTTCTCTCTTCCAAGCCAACTTCCATAGGCCTCAACTCAAACAAGTATCCAAAATAAAAGAACATTCTAATCCATACCGAGATAACTTTGCCTCGATGGGACCTTGTGAGTGCAAGAACATGTTCAAATGTTAACAATAGCCAGCTGTCTTTGAGATTGGTAGAAGACATTCCTCCCATACAAGGGAAGCAAATTTGTTTTTTTTTCTTTTCTTTTCTTTTTAAAAGAAAGCCATTGCTTTCCTTGTCAGTTACAAACTTATCTTGGGATAATGATAACAGATTCCTTCTCATGTGATCCCAGAGAGCCAGCTGGAAGGGAACTCAAAGGTCACCAAGTGCAATCCTCTCATTTTAGTTTTAAAATTATTTATGTCACTTTTATTTAACTTTACTTTTTTTTTCCAATGAACAAGCATTTATTTTCTCTCCCTCCTATCTCCCCAAATTTGGGAGGGAAAAAAGAAAAGCAAATCCTTGTAAACAAACACGCATAGTCAAGCAGAATAAATGCCCACATTAGCCAAGTCCAAAATATATAGATGTCAATCTGTACCCTGAGTCCATCACCTCCGTCAGGAGGTAAGTGGCCTGCTTTATCATTGATCCTCTTCTGGAATCATGCTTGGTCATTGCATTAATCAGAGTTCTTAAGTCTTTTATGGTTTTTATTATCTTTACAATATTGCTATTACCGTGTAGATTGTTCTCCTGGTTATGCTCATTTCACTTTTTGTCAGTTCATACAAGTCTTCCCAGCTTTCTCTGAGACCATCCCTTTCATTATATAGCATTATATAGCACATCACATTCATACACCACAACTTGTTCAGTCATCCCCCAAGTGATGGGCAACCCCTTAGTTTCCAGTTTTTTGCTACAACAAAAAGAGCTAAATAATATATATAAATAAATATAAAATATATAAATATTTATTTATCTATTATGTGGATATGTAAATATATAGAAAATAAAATATATAAATAAATATAAAAATATTTACATTTATGTAACTTCTCCATTTTATAGAGAAAAACCGAGGTCCAGAGAATTTCAGCATCGCTTATTTGATCCTAGATCTAAAACTGGAAGGGACCTCAGAAGCCTTTTAGTCTAACCATTTCATTTTTCAGATGAGGAAACTGAGGCCCAGGAAAGTAAAAGTAACTTCCTCAAGGTCATACGGTCAACATCTGAGGTGGGATTGGAACCCAGGTCCTATGACTTTTATTGCTGGTGCTCTGTACCCCATGCTGCCTTCCTTACTCCCTCTTATTATGTGGCACTGAGTACATTTGTAATATTAAATAGAGCCATTGCTTTTTCCAAGCATTACCAGTAATCCAAGATTACCAGGTCAGCCTCCTGGGCTTTGACACAAAGCTCAAAGCAGCTCAATCCCCACACTGTGTTAGTTATTAGACAAGGTGCAAGGTGCAGCGCCCAACTCCAGGGAATTTCTCAGGCCATTTTGGAGCAGGCGCCTCCACTCCTGGAACAGTTCAGACATTATAAAGTAGTAGACGATTTATTCCATGGGTTAATGTTGTGGACGAGAGTCTGACCTTGAACTTTGTGAAAGTACCCAAATCAGCAAGATCATAGGTTCATTGACATATCGGATCATATGATTTGGGGTTAAAAGGAGTGGCCTAGTAGAAAAGCTACTAAATTTGCTATGAAACGACTGGGGTTGCCTGACAATAGGCAACTTCTCCAGACCTCAGTTTCTTCCTCTGTAAAATGAGATGCTAGATGTTTTTTAATGGGCCCTTCCAACTCTAAAGCCTCTGATACTATGAGTGGTATAGACTAGAAGTATTCAGAGGTGAAAGGGAGAGAACATTGCAGGTGCGGTGGTCTAGAAAATCCCTATAGGAAAAGGAATTTGAGAGAACAGAAAGGCTGGGCAAAATTGTGAATAATTGTTTTCCTTTTCTTTCCTAATTCCTTTTAAGCTACTTTCTCCTTTCTTGGTAGCCTCTTGTCCTGTTCTCCCAGCAATATCTTATGGTGTAATTACTAAAGCCTTATTCTTAGCTGGCTCTCAATCCCGTTTAAGGTACTAACCTGATATTGGTCTCGGTTTTTTCTTCCATAGGTTTTTGCATTGTAATGGGGGATTCTAGAGAACAAAAAATGCTTTAAAAGAACCAGGCTTATATACAAAAATCCATTGCTAATATAGCAATAAATACTCAGGGTACTGACTGCCTCTAAAATTACGAAATTTTATTCATATTTTTTTTCTGTGGTATGTTGTACTAAAATTTCAAAATTACTTTTGCATCATTTTAATACATTTTTTCTTTGACGGTACCGGTTTTGCTAGAAAACAATGCTGCTTTTTTATTTTAAATATTTTATTAGTGATAATGCAACGTACAAAGCAGTAAATGATGAATACATTTTCAGAATTAGGCAGCTGTAAACTTTTTCTGTTAGGCTTTTCTCGAGAGTTCTGTGAACAAACTAGGCTATTTTTGTCTGAAAAGGAAAGAATTCGGTTTGTTTTCAGCTGCTAGGGTAAATTTTTTGTGGTAAAAGAAATGACCAAATGGTCATTGTTATAATCTTCATTCATAATGAGGTTTTAAGATCATCCTATGTATTATAGTAAATAGATGATTTTGAGATTTAAGGTTCTTAACAGTTTGATTTGCTCCCTTTTCCTAAAATAAAAATTGCCTTTCCCAACTGTTATATCCTAGGTATTGTACTTCTAATTTTAACTTGGATTAATCATTCTGGATCAAGATGTTGATGTGAACTAGGCTTCTGTTGAAGTACATGTATATTATAAATTATCTTATATGTTATATTCTTGCAAGTTATTATCTTTTCTAAGAAAACAAAAGCCCTATTTCTCCTATTGCTAAGCACACAGGAATTGAGAAAGTATAATTAAAAAAAAAAAGAACCAGGCTAACAAATGATGTTTTGGGCACTTAGTAGAGGAAATATTTTGGGGATGAGGTGGTTTTACCTAAAGTAATATATTAAAAGTCCCTGATGGGCACCTCTGGAACCAACTCATTAATGTGTCTACTTACTATGTGTGTATATATGTATGTATATGTATATGTATATATACACACTCATAAGGGCAGTGCCGCCAGAGAGGAGTATCTTCCAGGATGGAGTTAGAACAATAAGTGGTGAATATAGAGCAGCCGCTTAATAAATACTTATTGATCCAACAGTTCAGGATTCTAGGTATCCATACTTTCTTATCCTGTGGGATTCTTGTTCATAGCTTTCTGGGACTGCTTCATTAACTCAGTGTAGGCTTTCCATGACAGAGTAGTCAACAAGTAGACAAAATGATATTTTTACGTGTTATTTTTTCTCATGTGGAAACTCCAGTTAAGTGATTACTTAAACAAAGCACTTTAAAGGGTTGTTGGGGATGGTTGCAACCACTTCACTAAAGATTATTTCTTAGGTCGGTCAATCAACATTTAAGCGCTATGTGCCAGGCACTGTAATTAAATTTCAATTTTTGGACTGCAGGATATCTGAGTAGAACATGTTGGCATTGGAATTTTTAGGATTATAGATCTAGTGAGGAAAAAGTCCTCAGTGGCCAGCTAGTGAAACCCCTTCATTTTATAGAAGAGGAAACTGAGGCTGTTGGTCTTGTCCGAGGAGATCTAATCCAACCGTCTCACTTTACAGATGAATCCACACTATTTTCCTAAAATGGCTTCTGTGGCTTAGGATCATAGGACCATAGTTTCAGAGCTTGACGAGGTTGTGGAATTCAAATAGTTCAACCCCCACATTTTACAGATGAGGAAATGGAGACCCACTGCGGTGACTTGCTCAAGGTCATGCGTGTAGTTGAGATCTTCAATCTTGAGCTGAGAGGGACTTCGGAGGTCATCTAATCTATCTTTCCCCCCTCCCCCCCATCCTACCATTTTACAGATCCTTCACTCCCATTCTCTTAAAATGGCTGTCATAGGAATGAATTATGAGCCAAGTGAGAGTTAGTGAGAACAGGGAGGGGCTTAAATATTAAGTATCTTCTAGGTTTCTAGCCTGGCTGTAATTCCAGTGGTTTAAGTGCTGTCAAAAAACTATGCAATTCAACAAACATTTATTTGCTAATGATATCAGCCTTAGATTACTTCCTTGTGTAGGCTTGTTGCCCTGTGACTGATGAGTGGGTGACTTTGGAGGGGATCAATACAGACCCATTCTCATCTTTCATTATTTCAGCGAATCTGTGATTTCAAGCTTCTGATTGTACCTTCAGTGCTTAATATATTTATTTTCCTTCCTTCCTTTCTTTATTGATAGGAATACAGTCCCCAACCTATGTTCTGTCTGCCCCTCCTTATGTGATTGCTACATGATGAATTGTCATTGAGTTCCCATCCAGAGGTCCTATTCCCAGATCTGGGAATGTCTCTCACACTGTATCCATCTGCATTCCCCGCACAGCCACTTATTAAAGCCTTGTGCAAAGAATCAAGGCAATGAATGATGCTCTGTGGGAAAAACCTTAAACCAGGGGTCTGTGCACAGCAGTATGCTAGGTGATGTTAGTTTTAACTTGAAGAACTTGAGAGGAAAAATATATTCTCTCTCCTATGCCAAATCCCTTTATCTCAGCTTCCTTCCTTCCTTCTCCCTATCTTCCCTTCCGCCATCCTGGTCTCTCCTCATTGTAGAGCCTATTCATAACTATTGTATTTTGATGCATCCTTGACCGACAGCTTTAACCTCTTTCGCTCTTGCAAAGTTTCTAGACTTCTGATCCTCCTTCAACCCAGGTCCGCTCCTACTCCCCGCCCTCTAGTGCCTCGCTGCAGATGTTGTCCCCGCCCCTTCCACGTTACGCCACCGTATCCCCGCCCCCGGACTTTGGAACGGGCCAATACGAAGGCGTTTCCCGGCCTGGTCGTCCCGCCTCCACGCTAAGTCCGCGCCCTATTTCTCCTCCTCTTCTCCCACTCCGCCCCCTTCTCGCACGCTCGCCCTGCGGACCTCCGGGGTTCCGAGGATCGGGCGCTATGAAAAGTGTTTGCCCTGTCGCTGCCGGTAAGGGGTTACGGCGCCAGCCTCCCCTCGGGGAGACCCAGAGGAGTCTGAACGGTGGGAGGCGTGGAGGGCTACGGGGAGTGAATCTGAGGTTCGGGCGGCCGGCTCTGCCTCTCCTCAGCTCCCCTCCCCCCTCCCCCGCTAGCCCCCCTCCTCCGCCAGCCTGGGCGGGAGTGGCTGCTCCCCCCCCTCCCGGCAGGCCACGGGGCCGGAAGTGCCGCCATTTTTCGCCTTTCGTACTATTGACAATAACAAGCCCCAGTTTTCTCTCTTGAGCCCCCCCTTCCTCCCTCGCTCTCTCCCTCCCCCCTTCCCGGAGCCCAGCGTCTCCCCTCCCGGAGAGAGAAAAGGAGGTGGAGCGGGCGCTCTCCAAGCCTCCCCCCGCCGCTCCTGGAGCCAGGCGGGGAGGGGGAGAGGGAGAGAGAGAAAAGCAGGAGGGGGGACCAGCCGAGAGTCCTGGTCCTCCCTCCCTCTCCCTCCCCTCCTCCCTCCACCCTTCCCCCCCCCTCCCTCCCTCACTCACTGACTGGCTCGCTCCCTTCCCCTCCCTCCTCTGCATCTCTGCTTTTCCCTCCCCCCCATCACCCCGGTCCTGGATGGGTTGCTTTTCCACCTTTTCTTTCTCGCCCACCCGAAGGGCTTCATGTTTCCCAGCCTATTGACCCCAGCATTTTCATGTTTCCAACAGGTTTCTCATCCCCCAACCCCCCAGCTGCTGCTGCTGCTCCTCCTTCCCAGGAGGTCAGACCTGCCACTGATGGTCATAACAGCACTGGCCCTACTTCGGCCACCTCCGCCTCCTGTTCCAAGAAGAGAAAGTTAAACAACAGCGGCAGCAGTAGCAGCAGCAGCAGTAGCAGCAGCAGCAGCAGCAGCAGCAGCAACAACGAAAAAGAAGACTTTGATCCCATCCCTCCTTCCTGCTCCTCCCCTCCCCCGCCCCCTCCCAAGAACTCCTCTACATCCTCTTCTGCTGCCTCCTGCCCAGGGATTTCAGTTGCCACCCCCAACCATCACCACCTCCAGAAGAAACTGCGTTTTGAGGACTCCTTGGATTTTATAGGACTTGATGTGAAGATGGCCGAGGAATCGGCATCTTCTTCTTCACCTGGTCTTGCTGTATCTCAGCAGCAGCAACAACTTAAAAACAAAAGCATATTAATTTCCTCTGTGGCTGCAGGGCACCATGCAAATGGGCTGACCAAAGCTCCCACTACCATCTCTAGCTTCACCAACAGCAAACCTGGTTCAGCCAAGAAATTGGTGATCAAGAACTTTAAAGGTAACACCAGCTAAAATCTGGAGTATTTGGGGGGGATTTATGTTGGGATAAAAAACCAACAGAGAGTTAGTTTAACACTTTGTGAGCAGCTGTACGTAGTTTGCCCTTGGGGGCAGACTCACAAAGTTCTCTCTTTTCGGGGGAAGGGAATTCTTTTGGGTGGGTGGTTGAGATATTGTTTGCATTAATTGCTTTATGTCTCCTTGTGCTGAAAGATAGACTGTGCATTTCTCTAAAATATTTAATATTCTTTCTTCACAATTACTGCTAATGTTTGTTTTTACACTTAATCCGAGGTGGTTACTACTGTGTATTATATCTTAACGGGATCCTTAGTTATTGCCTCTTTTTTTACAATCGAAGAAAACTAAAACTTAAAAAAAGGTTGATTTGTTCCAAAAGTCATACGTAGTCTTGGTAACTCTTTCTGCTCGGGTCACATTTTGCTTTACTTCTGAAATGGTAATGCATTGATGCAGTTTTCTTTCTTTTCTTTGGTGGGCAGGTAGCAGGCTTTTGCTCTAACAAAATTGTTTAGTTTCTTGAGCGTGAAGGACATGTGTTATAGAGAGTCCACAGTTTAGTGCTCCCAGGAGATCAGGTGTTTTGAACTTAGCATTAAATCCTTTTATAAGTTGATATAAATCTGTGTGTAATGATGTAGTCTTGGATTTACAAGATTTAGCTTAGTTATAAGCTAAAAACCCCAATTTTCTTGAAGATAATTACATTTGTTTGGGGAGGAAGAAGGACTGTGTTTGTGTTTTAAGTACTGTATCCTTGAATTTGAAGTATACATGGGGAAAGGAGATTTTCTAGTTCTTAATTCCATCCCAAACATCTTTCCTAGGCTTGAAATTTGTGGTGTTGCAAGTGTTAGTTGTCTTAAGAAATGGAGTTTCTATAGTTTCTTTCCTTGTATCCTTAATAAAAATCTTTAGGAGATGTAGAGTTTTTTTTTTTAATTTTAGTAAGCCCATTTCTCTCTTTTCTTTGTCATGTGTTAGTGGATTTGCTAAACATGCATGAATCTCAGTCAACTGCCCTCTGCTAATGGTGCTTATTTTCAAGGGTGAACACTTGAGATGTTTTGTACCTCTTCATCATTTTATAGCCGAGCCAGCCATATACAACTCAATTAGTCACCCCTCTTAAGGCAATCCTCTTAGTCATTTTGGTTGCTTTTTCCCAGACTATCTCTAACATGAGCACAGCTTCATAGCATTGGAGTGCTCTGAACCAGACATGCAGCATTATTCTTCCCTCCCCATAGAACTGCAGAGTGCATCACATTATATACTTCACATAGAGGGTGCATAAAAAACACTGCTGAGTGTTTCTCTTTGAACATATCCAGTGTCTTGTCCCTATCACTTTTGCTCCTAGAAATGCAGGTAGCAAAGTGAGGCTTTCACACCTAAATGAACTGTAATTATTTATGATGTATGACTGTGCCTGTAGATTAGGCTCCCTGTTCCAGCCCTGAAATAATCTGCTTATTTTTCTTTTTATGTAAGGAATTTATTAAATGAGAACAGCTCCCAACATGTCATACAGTGTTAAAACTGGTAGTAACCTTCCAGTTCACCTCGTCCAACCCCCTATCCTGGCACATTACAGTTTTAGCTCAGTCACCTGTATCTATAGCTATATGGCAGTGCCAGATGCTGTGGTCACTGGTACTTAGCATCTGCTTACTTTTGAAACTTTGCCTTCCAAACAATATTTTGAGGGACCATAACCTTATCCCTACCTGCAGCTTTTTTCGGTACACTTGGTTTTAGAGGCATAAAATGGTTTATATTCACAGCAGTAGTGACTGCCCCACTAGTCTTAATACAAGTCAGGTCATCATATCTACTTTCCCATCTGTAAAATGTGGTTTATGGTACTGATCTATACCTGTTTGTACTCTTGAGACCTCTGCACTGAATGTGCGAATGTATTGTTCTAAAAATGAAAATCACTTGAATAAATTTCTTCAGATGCATGTAATTGAACTAAGCATTTTTAATATTAAAACTTGTTGGGTTCTTCACAAATTTTCTATATAGTGTAACAAGTTTTCATAGATAACATCATAAATACTTGATCTTTTCATTTCTCTGGTTATCAGTTAATCCATCTATAAAATGAGGGCATTAGCTGATCTATCTGGGAGGTCTCTCTTCTGACTTGTCAAAAGACTCATTCTAGAAAGTTAAGTTTAATGGAAAATTTTCTAAGTTTCTTGTGCTAGTTAATATTAAGGAGATTAGACTTTCCTCATGTTTATGTAGTTAGTGTTAGTGTAGAAATGAGGAATTCACTATTTCACGGCAAGATTTCTTTTTCTCAAACCTACATTTGTATTTTCTCTCATGCCTTTTCCACCCCCAAAACCTTTCATTTTTGCTGTAATATTTTTGCCTTAGGCAAGGAGAGTGACCTGTATAGTGTGTGTGTGGGGGGGGGAGAGCGGGGAACGTGGGGGGGTAGGTTTGACGAGTCTTAATGGTTTGTCATTTTCCTAAAAAAAAAGTCTTAGGCATGCACAAAATGATCTGTGAGTACTATGATTACTTTTGGTGTTTGCTCATTTGTTTAAGAAATAGGTTGTATTTGTTGTGGCTCTTTTTTTTTTTAAGGTGTCCATGAAGACTTTTGTTTTGAAAAAAAAAATTTTTTTTCCTCTGAAAATATAGTTTGACCTGGATTAAGGCCCTTTCCTACTACTGATAAATATCCGTATAGAAACTCATGTTGCTATTAAGGCTGTATATGTGATGGAATGAAATTAGGATTCTCATTTTGATTTTGGAGCTGGCTCATCCATACCTTGAATCTCACTTTAAGGATTATTGGAACTCTGTAGGAGGAAAAGATTTGCTGGGTGTCTGGAAATCGGGGAGGAACAGAAGAGAGTTGGTTCTAATACTTCTATACTGTATGCAAGGTTTGTAGACAATATCTAAAAGGTCTTGATTTGAGGTGATTTTTAAAAAGTTTTTGCTTGCTCTATATACTAAGCTTAAAGAGAATGGTTACTTTAATGTTTAAATAGGTATAACAGTATAGTTGGTGTTTACTTGGCATGATTAACTGGCCCCTAAACATAACATTTTTGCCCAGTTGGTTTACTAAATCTCTGTTACATTTGAGAACCACTGGATGAACAGTTAATTTGATTGCAGACCCTTCTTTAAAACATAAGCTGCTTGATGTGCTTTTTGGAAACTTGTAACCATGTCTCCTGCATAAAAATCTGATATCAACCTTTATTTATCTTCTAGAGAAACCTAAATTGCCAGAAAACTACACGGATGAAACATGGCAGAAACTGAAAGAAGCCGTAGAAGCCATTCAGAACAGTACTTCAATTAAATACAATTTAGAAGAACTCTATCAGGTATGTCTGAGTTTGAATCTGTAGATCACATTACCTCAAATAGAGTGGGGGTGCCTGTGAGTTTACTTCTCTGAAGTGGTTTTAAAGTAGATTTTTGTTGGTCTTCCAATGCCATTGCCTTTGCTTCTTACATGATTTTGTTCTAATTGTCAAGTATGAGGTTCTCTCACACACTAGATGTATCTGCAAGCCTTTGTGCACATGTGCCCATTCCTCACCTACACAAGGACATGGTTACTGAAGTCTTCATATGATAAGACTTGCTGTAGGCTTGGCAGATAGAGCATGAAGCAAATCCTCTGTGGACCCATTTCAAGGAAGTGCTTGTGAGGACTTTGACGTCACCCAGTTTCACTGTAGCATGTCCTGAAGCTACTAGGTTCTAGTGTCTTCAAAAATGGACATTTGCTTGAGGCTGTGCCTGAGTGTTTAGAAAGACTGGAGCAAATACATGATCTGTTTTGTTAGTTCTTCCTATCTGCTGATGCTCGCAGGACCTATAATGGCGTCTTAGAAACTCTTCTCTGCCTTACCCCCTAGAACGGGCGCCTGTCTTTCTTAGATTATAGCCCCCCGCCTAGTTTATTCTTACTTCTTTCCTGCCCCTTTGCTTCAAGTCTGTCTTAGTGAATTGTAGTACCTTTGAAAGGATTTTTTTTTTATTAAAAGTGTTTTCCTTTTATCATGAATTTGATGAATATGAACAAATATGACCATTTCCCCATACAGAGAAGCCCAGAAAGAAGACTGCATATGAAACTGTGAATCTCCACTACAATTCAGTGGCTTGTCTCTTTGAAGACTCAGCTTGTTAATTCTATACTGCTCTGCTTGTCTATCAGTTGTAGTACTTTGAGAGATTAATTCAAAATGCCACTTTTTGGGCATGAATTGATTTCATGTTCTTAGCTGACTAAAGAAGACTTAAGCTGGAGAGAAACAGCTTTTGTAATTAAAAACTTGTGAACAATTAGAACTATCTAAAAGTGGATTGGGCTGCCCCTCATTAGAAACCTTTTAGTCCGGGCTGGATAACTACTTGTCTATTATTTTGTAGATTTCATTCTTCTGATACCAGCTAGCCTCGAGGTCCCCTCTACCTCTTGAGATTGTGATTCTGCCAAAGTACTTTATGGTGCAGTAATTGATGGTGTTACTCTTGCACCAAACTGCTTTAGTGACTTAATATATAACTATTATAATTGGAGGAGAAAAATCCTCAAATTTAATATTAGTAGAATCCAAGGAGGAAATTTTTTTTAAAAATCAATATTTGTAGCATTCACCGGCACATTTTAATACTTGGATGGTTGATTCTCAAGTGACAAAATAGTTTTTTTTTTCGTACACAGCCTGTGGCTTTTCAAAATTTCTATGTTCGACTATTGTGTTATACCAGACTCTCTTAAGCACATAGGAGCTGTGTGGCTTTTTTGCCTAGTGGTGCTCTCACATGTTTCTCTCGTCGAATATATAATTGACGACTATTCCATCATAGTGTCTGAAGCATGTTATAAATTTCACTTTGGGGGAAGAAAAGATTCTTCCATTTACTCTTTTAAAAGTATATAACTTTAATATATCTTGACTTTTTCCCTCATCATCTTCGTTTTTTCAAATCCTTTTAACATTTTTACTTGGATATTATTGTACATGGGATATAGCCTAGAAATATGCATTCAGAAATTAGGCTTTTTATAACAAATGTAGACTGTTATCAATGAACCTAATGTACTTGGTCTCAAATATTTTTCTAAGCTTTTGAATTGAAATGTTTTTTTCCTACTACCTTAGTATACACACATTTGAAGAGATGTACTTGTTGATTCTAATTGCTTTGCTGTTTGAGGCCTAAATTTAAAACTTAATTTTTTGGATTGTTTTCACAGAAAGATTGTTTTGAGTTATTCAAGTGTTGAAAAGAGGAGGGCCAAAGCTTGGGTACAGTGTTTCACACCACCTGGCTTTCAGGTCCCTGTTTTGTACTCAAGGCAAATTTGTTGTGTTTTTGTTTGTTTGTTTAAAGATGAGCCTTTGGCATAGGTTGTTTGTGTGCTTTGCCCACTGAAGTTTTCAGTTTCTAGAAGAGTGTGTGCATAGAAGTTTTGTTTCTCTTAGCACCAGGAATACATATCAAATTAGCACATAGATTTTGAGAACTTGAGCTTAAGTAAGCACAATTCCATTTCTTTGTGTTCCAAGATGTTTTATGTGTTTAACTTTAGTATGTCAAAGCACTGTAGTTTTGGGTGGGCAATTCTTCTGCAGCTTGAAAACCATTAGCCATAGACAGTGGTTGGCTCTAGTTTTTGTTTGTCTTATTGAATATAAATTGTATGAGTGTTGTTTCGCTTGGCTATTGCATTTTTTAAAGGGCCCTCTTCTCTTCCTTTTAAACATAATAGCAATTGATTCTGTGGGTACAGTTTTCCCGCTTGGCTTCAGAATAGCTGGATGGTAAATGGATGGCAATTGAACAAATGCTTGTTAAGCACCTGTGTGCTAGGTTCTCGGTGAGATACACAGATCACTCGGTCCTGCCGCCGGGAAGCTTCACATTCCAAATATGCTTCAGTAGACACCATTAACCAGGCTGAGAGAGAGCAGTTCTGTTCCTTACTCTACAGAAGAGTACGGGCTGTGATTGTATGTGTATGACTCAAATTGCCTTAGCAAAGATTTAATTTCTTGTGTGTCAAGGTCTATTCTAGGTTTAATAAGGGGGATGACCTCTCCTTTTTCTGGTTATGTACCAGTTACATAAAAATATAAATATGAGTAGTAACAGGAGGAATAGTAGTAGTTGTGGTGGTGGTGGTGGTAGTGGTAGTAGTAGTAGTAGTAGTAGTAGTTGATGATGATGATGATGATGATGTTGTTTAGCTTTCTCGTTGGCTTGTTAGCTGGAAATAGACCAGAGAATATTACTCTTATTTTCTTTCTGGGAGTCTTTCTGTTCTCTGAAGGAAGAGAAGTTGAGCAGTCTAAGAGGGGGACATATAATCAGTCCATTCCACTGCCAGTCTTTTTGAGAAGGCCATAAAAGCAGGCATCTTGTTGGGGCATTTCTGTGTGAAATAACTTGTAACTACTGGGCCTTTTGGCTAGTGATAGTATTTCTGTAGTAAATAGAAGGAGTTGACTAGCAACAGTGCAGAGTATCTTTCCCTGGGTGGGGGAGGCCATGATCCCTTTTAGTTAAGGAAAGACTTTGGTGACTTCCTTGGTCCTGCGTAGGCACTGCCTATTGGACTCAGCTAAGATTGCTTAACTCTCATATGCAGGTGACTGAGGTCAGACATGAGGCTCTTTGTAAGTGTAGGCAAAGTTAGGTTTTTTAAAAACTTAGACACTTAGCAATGTTAAACATTGCAAAGTCCTTCCTCGGTCGTAATCATAGTGTAATTCTTGGAAAAATTACCTACAACTCGGTATTCTTATTTTTTAATGATTTCAATATGTTACGTGGGCCTGTTTTAAAACCATTAAGAGTTGTGTAAAAACTAGCTAGCTAATGAGAGAGTTCTGGTTGGCAGTGTGGAATTGTTCTTAGGTACATAAAGTCTGCAAAAAAAGATATTGCAGTAAGCAGGTATTGAATCAGAGAGAGACAACGATAAGGGTCAGTGCTTCGGAGAGGAAACAACAAAATTCTGTCTCTCCTCTGTTTCCTAGGTCTTCAGGTAGAGAAGTTCTGGGTTTCCTTCTACTGTGTTACTTTTATTTTAATCCTCCTCATTTTCCTTTCTCTTCTTCCCAACGAATCCCACTCCTTACCCCCTTTTTCTCCTGCTCCCACACAATAGACAATATATTTTGGGAGCACAAGATTTGAATTTTAGCTATAAAGCCAAGACATGACCTATAGTTCTTCCTACACTCCATTTGCTGCATGCTTCTGTTTTCACTGGTGAGTGAGTTTTTCAGGCAAGTAAGTGTTTGGGGTGGGTATACTTTGGAGAGGAGAGGCCCGAAATGGGATGAGTAAATCTAATAATTTTTCTTGTCATTAGCTTATATGAAAGAAATCAACACCTATACATTTTATGTAAAATCTTTTATGTAAAAGATTTGCAACTTTGAAAAATTTGTATTCAGCTTAAGAATAATTGCCAAGTGGTGAAAATCGATGGCTAGCATTGTAATTGAGAATGATTGGTAGTGTGAGGCAGCCAATAGGGTGCCAGTCAGACATGCAGTCAGGAAGACCTGAGTTCAGATCCTCTCTCAAACACCTGCTAGATGTGAGACCAGAGACAAGTCACTTTCTCTCTAAGCCTCAGTTTCCTCACCTGTAAAATAGGAATAATAAGAACACTGATCTTACAGGGTTGTTGTAAGGTTAAATCAAATGAGATAGTATATGTGAAGTTCAGTGAGAACCTTAAAGCCCTATGGAGATAGTATTAATTTTGTGTAAGTAAAGGGCTTTGTGAACTGTGAAGTACACAATAAATGGTAACCATTATTACCATTTATACAGTTAAAAAAATAGGATGTTATACCAAACTCTATGGGCTCTGCAAGTTGTTTTGTTTTAGTGGAATTTATGAGTAGAGAAAACAATGCTAAAATCCCAAAGCTGAGCCTAGCTCTAGCTTCGCTTTTCTTCTTTCACCAACCTGACAAATGTCAGCCAATGTGAACATTTCTCTATACGAAGAACAGAAAAGGAGGAATCCATATGAAGCTGTGAATCTGCTCTACTGCATGCAGCTTGGGTTTTTAAAAAGACTGTATTTCAGATTTAACATGGTGATTCCACCCTTGCCCTTCTTGTCTGTGTCCCTTTTTGAGCTGCCTTCTGCTGTCTTCAGTATTTTTCAAAATGATGCCTTGATGCTTTTCTCTTTTTTAGTATCTGTCAATAGCACTGGTACCTATGCCCCACCCCTTGCTTCAGTACATTGAATTGTATTGAATGAACACGTTTTATACAGGTGAGCTTGCTATTGTGATATTTTTGTTGTTGTTATTCAGCATTTTCTGGTTACAAAGCAGTTCTGATATCTTACTTATCTTCACAATGACCCTTTGCTAATGTTATTATCCCCATTTTTCTGGTGAAGTCACATCTTAGTGACATAGGTTTCTTTTCTACCTTAGTAGCTATGGAGCTATGGACAAGTCACTTGGCCTTTTCTGAGCTTTAGGCCTCCCTTAGGGCTTTGCAGGGAGTTTCTGATGAAATCTGAGGTCCTTGATCCCAGAAGAAGCCAAAGTTGTCCCATATCTCCCTTGGAGCCCATCTCTTTCTGGACATTGCCATTCTCATTTCTGTCACCACTATTGTGCTTTTAAAAAAAATTGTTGAGGTCTTTGGGGTTTTATTTTTTATTTTTATTTTTTTGGGTTTTTAAAAATTCCCTTGTAACAATGAAAAACAGCCAAGTCAACTGATAGTTGATGGGAGAGCTTTATAGGATAACTGCTACTTGATGGCTGAACAAAAAAACAGCAACAAGCATTAATTGTTGAATGTACTATCAAAACTAAGACCTTTCTTTTGTCTTAAATGTTTTCTGTCATCTATTGTAACTAAAATATGGAAAAAATTATCTGTGTCCCTACATTCATAGTTTTGAAGATCTGCGAAGAGGGAAGGGACATGTTTTCTAATCTCTTCTTTTTTTGTTTTGTTTTGTTTTTTGGTGAGGCAGTCGAGGTTAAGTGACTTGCCTAGGGTCACACAGCTAGTAAATGTCAGGTGTCTGAGGCCGAATTTGAACTCAGGTCCTCCTGACTCCAAGGCTGGAACTTTATCTACTGCCCATCTAGCTGCCCCTAATCTCTCTTCTTTACTAGCCCTCCCTCACCCTCCTTTTAAAATTTCTTATCTCTCTTCTTTGAGTCTAAGCTTGGTCATTATAATTATACAGCATTCAATTTCAATGAAAATCCAGATTTTTTTTAAATTAAAAAAAATTTTCACTTATCAGGCATTTATTTTTTCCCTCTTCTACCTCCGTCTACCCAGAATAAAATGAAAAACAAAACCCTTTACCAGATAGTCAAGCAAAACATTCTCATTTGCCGTGTCCATCACCTCTCTGCCACGAAATGGATCGTATTCTCAATCGTCAGCCTTCTGGGGTTGTTGATCATTGCCTTCAACAGCATTCTTAAGTGTTTCAGAGTTATTTGTCTTTGTAATATTGTTGTCTTTGTAGACATTGTTATACTGGTTTTGCCCACTTTACTCTGCACAAGACTTCCCAGGTTTCTCCAGAACTGTCCCTTTTATTATTTCATGTGGCATGATTCTGGCATGATATGGCAATGAATGTGGTATTCCATTACATTGATATAACATAATTTGTTTAGCCATTCCTCAGTTGATGGGTACCCCCTGAGTTTTATTTCAGTCACTTTTCAGTGGCACCAGTTATGTCTTTTCACAAATTCCCTAAATTTCAGTAAGGTTTCAAGGGACTTTATAATGTTCTTCCCTTTTAAGTCATTAAAACTTTGCCTCTACATTTAGAATTGATACCATGAATGTCTGAGTGATAGTTTAAAATGTAAATGATTGTCATCAAGTGCCTTTCTTGTGCACAGCATTACAATATCAGGGACATGAAAATTTCCAGAGCTCTGTGATGAAATGACATTAAATCTTTGATAATAGAAGGCTGAGATCTTAGGCATGCTGGGAATATCAGATGGTAAAGTGAAGTAGAGACTGATTTGACCCATTTCTTTGCTGTCCAAAGATATAAAACCTGGACCTTTCAGAAGCAGTGTGACTAACAGGGTCAGGGTCCAGAGACTTCAGCTATTTGCTAAGATTATTCATTGTAGAAAATTTGCTGCATCTAAGCCTTCAGCTTTCTGATATGAGAGTCTTTATAGTAATAGTATTTATTGTAATGGGATTTTACCATCTCAAGTATCCTGTTTGCATTGAAAGGACAGCTAAGATTAGAGTCCTTTCATCAAATCGCAATTATCCTTCAACTTTACTTATTCTTCTAAGTCTGCTTAATGACCCCTTCATAGAAAAACTCCAACTCCCAAGTCATTCACAGAAGCCATGGAACCAGACATACTGAGATATCCAGGGCCTGGGAGAAAGACAGAGGTGAAGCATGTATTTCATCATCAGTGGGCATGCATTGAATATGTACTTAGAACAGGGTACTAGACTAGGGCGCTGGGGATCCTAAGGTCCAAATACAAAAGAGCACGAGACAAAAAGGCCGAGTCCTATGAGGGGATTAGAATCAGTTTGGAGAGGCAGGACATTATCTCTCTCCCTTTTTCTCTCTCTCTCTATCTGTGATCACACATCTTACCAAATGAATGGTAGAGATAAGTGCTATAGGAATAGAGGGAGTGATGATTGCCAGCTGGGGTAGTGTGGGAGTGCTTTGTGGAGTCTCTGGAAGGCTTGAATACGAGGTGTGGACGGCTTAGACCAGAAGAGATGAGTGGGGAGGGTAGTCTAACCTTTTTGAATCGGTGAGGGAATTGCCAGGGGTTGGCTGCTGTAGGACTCTTAGAGGAAGCTTGTTTCTTCACTTTCTTTTCCAGGGAGATGAGAAAGAAGGTTTCAGTCTCGATGGTAGATGGGGTAGTTGCCTGAAAAACTTTTCTCAGCCTGGTTTGATCTCTAGACCGTGAAGATTAGAATGTGGTTTACAGTATATTCCTTTCACTTTAGCCAGTGGATTTGGTTGCCCCTTGGAGTCCAGCAGATATTTAGTGATCCCCTATGGTGTGCCTAGGTCTCTTCTAGGAGACTGAAAGAAAAAAAGATGGATAAGATAAGATCCCTGATTTCAAGGGACTTGGAATCTAGATGGGGAGATTAGCCATGCACCTAAATAAAATAGAGAATAGGGTGACTCCTCTGGCTGAGGGAATTGGGGAAAGCCAGGGGGAGGAAGGGGTAAAGAGCATTTCTGGGACAGAGAAGTCAGCAGCCAGGCAGCTAAGCTTGGGACATGTTCTGGCATTAGCCCGGAGTATAGAATGGGTAAAAAGAAGTGCTAGGAGATAAGGCAGCTATAAGCCAGATAGCAATTCTCCACTGCCATACTGTCTGGAATAGGCATTGGGGAGTCAGTGAAGGCTTTGGAGCAGGGGAATATTGTGATGAAGATTGCCACTCTTCTGTGATAAGGCCCTGAGCTAGACCACTGGACCTGGTTATGGAGAGAGGGCAGGGCTAGCAGATTCTTAGGAGGTAGGAATAACAAAGCTTGCTGTTTCAGTCTGGGGGTACTGGTAGGAGAAACCAAAGGTGGCACTATATTGACCCTGGGCAGAATGGTGATGCCATTACCAGAAAAGGGGAATTGAGGATCAGGTTTGAGAGGAAAGAGAAGTTCTGTTGAGGACTTGCTGTTTGAGTTGTCCACGGGCCCTTGATTTGGAAACGTTCATCTAGAGAATAAGAAAAGAGACTGAAGGGTAAAAGATGCAGGTTCATGAGCAGGGATATTAGAGAGGAGAGAAAGAGGGACTAGGGACTTCTTTTGCTGTTAATCGTGGCCTATAAAAGAATATTTTTTATATTCGTCACTACATCTGAATTCTTATCAAATTTTTTCAAACTCCTTTTACTCTCTGTGCCAGCTGTTTTACATTTGAAACGCATTTGGTGTACATAACCATGATACTCCTTGGGTGCACGAACGCATGCAGCTTAGAGGTTGTCCCTTTGTCGTCTAGTCCAGGCAGTTAGAGGAGAACGATTTAGCTTCTATAGGACATGAAATTGCAATCATTTGTCTTAGGATTATCAGTTGTACTGTTTTGCAAATTTATATTTGGTTAAATATTCTTAAACTGAAACCTTATGTGGGAGAAATTCCTCATAATTACATACTGTACCTCTTGTTAGAAAAGTCCTGGTGACATTCTCTACTTTTTTCAGTTGAGAAAAAATTTTTTTTAAATTATAGGAAGCAAACTTTTAGCCCGATGTAGGTATTAATCTTTTGATGGAGGTAACAACAGTACCCAAAGAGTTATGCCTGCGCGTGCTGAAGAAAAAGAAATTGGGATTTGTAACAAATCAGTGTGTAAGTAGATAGCTTTTGTATGTCACAGTTACTGAGAATTGAATCTCCTCAGGGCAGTGTCTTAATCTTATCTACAGATGTGTTCATTTCAGTAGAATACTTGACTGAATCTAGTGACTTTTATCTTGATGTGTAACTATTCTCAAGTATGCTAGTTAGCTTTTAAAATAAATATAAAAGGATATTTTGATGTTAATCATTGATAATATGTTCCTTCTTTTCTTTAAGATGGTATTTGTATTTTTAATTATTGTTTTTCCAATTAATAAATATTTCCTTTCTCCTCCACATCACTCACCAACTTGAAAAAGAAAAACAGAACCCTTGTAATAAATACGCATAGTCAAGCAAAACATCCCCATGTTGGCCATGACCAAAAATGTTTCTTTTTCTGCGGATTAGTCCATCACCTCTCCGTTAGGAGGCAAGGAACATTCATCATCCCTGGAATCATTGTTGATCAGAATTCTGAACTCTTTCAAAGAAGAACTTTTGGCCGAACAAAGGGTAGAGAAAATCATGGAAGAGAAAATGGGCAGTTTTGATTACATAACATTTGAAGTTTTTCCACAAACAAATCTACTATAGTGAAAATTAGAAGGGAAACGGTTAACTAGGAAAAAAAAAATCTTTGCAGCAATTTTAATAGTTTTATTTCTAAGATATATGAAGAACTGATTCATCTTTATAAGAATAAGAGCCATCTCCCAATTGATAAAAGGCCAGAGGGTATGAGCAGGCAATGAAAAATCCAAGCCATCTAGAGCCCTCTGAAAAAATGCTCCAACTCACTAATAATGAGAGATGTATATCTGTTTAATCTTACAGGCTGTTGAAAACCTCTGTTCCTACAAGATCTCTGCAAACTTATACAAACAGCTGAGACAGATTTGCGAAGAGCACATCAGATCCCAAATTCACCAATTCCGAGAATATCCTTTTTAAAGCACGAACAACATGTAGCACATTTGCGTTTATTTGCTTTTCCATTCTCTCTCTGCATTTTCAGCCCAGTTCCATTTACCCCTCTGGAAAGAGACGTAGAAGGTTTTTGGTTTTGGAACTGTATGTTTCTAATCTAATTTTACAGTGTGTGAGGTTAGTACCAATAAAATGCACTTTCAGCCTTGGCCTGTTCCGCTAACAAACTTCCCTTGGAGATGGGGCAGGGAGAATGAATCTTAAATTAGAAACTGGAAATATGGGACTTGGTGAATGGAAGTTCTGAGGGGGCTTCAACTCTGCCTTTAGGGCGGCGCCCTTGAGAGGAAACACTTGACATTGTCGAGTACCATCCTTTGGGGTTGTATTGTGTAGCTTCACTGTATGGGACATTCTCCATGTTTATTTTAAAAACTGCTTTCATGTATTACTTTGCATTAGACTGTTAATATTTTCTTAACATCCCTTCATGGATTCATTGGACAGTGTTCTGTTTCTAAAGAAGATAGATAAATGCTGGCAGAATCACTGCAGACAGATGGTAAGCTCCAAGAAGTCTTTATAGTTAAGCCAAAAATACTGGAGTAGAAACATCATTGAATGAGGCCAAGGAAGGAAAAAATGACAATTAGATTTTATTCAAAGATAATTTTAAAATCTTAGTAGGTATTTTTTCAATATTTGTTTTTGTTCTTAAATAGATGTTTTTGATGTTTTAAAATCTTAAACAGATAGTTGTTCATTTTAGATTAATTTGCATTCTTAGTTCAAAACCTCCACCAAAGTCCTACTTTGATACCCTATCTCATGGCGTGGAGGCGACCCTGGCTTCTAGAAGGCTGTGCCAGTGGAGGGTAAATTCTGGCAGGCCCTGATAGGCTCTGATGATGGGCCTGGTGACTGAGGGGATATTTGTTGGTCGAGACTTAGCCAGCTACATCTGGAAAGGCTCAACATCATGATGATCGCAGGGTGATGACTCTTTCAGCCACAGCAACTCCTGAAGACAGTCTTCTGATTTATAGAAGACTCGTGTTCAGTGTAGATGGAAGAAGTATCCACACCAATGAAATTAGAGATTCTTTTTTTTTTTTTTAAGTGGGGTAGTCGGGGTTAAGTGACTTGCCCAGGGTCACACAGCTAGTGTCAAGTGTCTGAGGCTGGATTTGAACTCTGGTCCTCCTGACTCCGAGGCCAGAGTGCTATCTACTGCACTACCTAGCTGCCCCAAAATTAGAGATTCTTAAAGAGCTGGGTTTTAGTGTCTTTTACCCAGTTGTTTTCTTAAAGCTCAGCATTTTGTCCCATCATAGAATTGGTAGATGTTCGCTATATAAAATCCTGTTTGTGTTTCAGTTGTGAGGCCTACCAGTGGTGTCTGGGTTTAAGCCTGGTCAGAGTCTAACCTTTCTGTCATCCTTTTGGATCCCAGTAGAGCTGGTTTTCTGTTAAATCAGCCTGGCAGCACGTGGTAGCCTTAGCCTGGTGTGTTAGAGCCCCAGCTTTGCCACTGACTGTAACCAAGGGCAAGTCACTTGCCTCTCTGGTACTTATATCCCCAAGCTGTAAGAAGAGGATTTGATTAGATGATCTCTGATGTATTTCTGATCTATCACAGATCCACGGTTTTAGAACTTTTTTTTTTTTTGGCTAGGCAATGGGGTTAAGTGACTTGCCCAGGGTCACACAGCTAGTGTTATGTGTCTGAGACTGGATTTGAACTCGGGTCCTCCTGAATCCAGGGCCGGTGCTGTGTCCACTGCACCACCTAGCTGCCCCCAGAACCTTCTTTACCTATGCCTTTGGCCACCAACCCACTTCCATTGAGAAAGAGTATTGTGTGTGTTGAGTGTTTGTTTCTGAATAAGGAATTAATAGGGTTATTCTATAAAGTTTCCCTTTTTGAAAAATGCTTATGAATAAGAGTAATGAATTGTTGATTTCATGTGTGTGTGTGTGTGTACTGCACATACTTCCTGTTTGCTTTTCATTCTCTTTAGGTCTTTTTATGAGCCAATGATATTTCTTTCAGTCTTTAAAAAATACAAAAATCAGTATGATTTATTTTCTTTCCTGGCAGATCATGATCAGGAGCATTTTTTTGTTCCTGGATCGAACTTATGTTCTTCAGAATTCAATGCTGCCTTCCATTTGGTAAGAATGCCCTCAAATAGAGAACTAGGCTTATCTGGTACAACTATTAGCACTGACTTTTGATGATCTGCATTGACGTTCTATTCTCCAGCCATTTCTGTTTGGCTTTGAACTCTAGTTAGCAATGTAACTTTCTTAATGTCATGGCTTGCGCATAGTAAAATCGTTTTGTAGTCCCTTAGCTCATATCAGTGGACACAGTTAACGTAGAACTGTGTGTTGGAGGAAGCTAGCCTTGTGTTAAAGTGTTTGCTTTGGAATAACCAGAGTATATAATTTCCACACTAAATAATCAATACTGACATCATCTGTACTTGGAGAAAGCACTGAAAATTCAATACCAAAAAATAGTTGTTTGAAAAAAATTAGACTTTAATTTGGGCCAGTTTTTATTGATCACTCCCTTTTATTTATTAATAGTTTGCTTTGAAACTGTGCCAGAGACAGCACCATAAGAAGACTTAGGTATGGAGAAAACCTGAAGTTTAGGTTTGTTTCTGGTTAACAACAAGAGGTATAAATGCATTCTAGTAGAATATGTTTTAAAAAATAAATTTGTTATTTCATTCTGCCCATGCACAAACTTTGTAAAGTAACTGATTCAAAACTAAGAATCATAATTATAATTTGTGGGAAAAATTAACATATTCAAAAGTTGCTGATTATTTAGGAAATTGTTTGGTTGACTTTCAGGGACATGGGTCTAGAATTGTTTAGGACCCATATAATTAGTGATCAGAAAGTCCAGAGCAAGACTATTGAAGGCATTCTCCTTTTGATTGAGAGGGAAAGGAATGGTGAAGCAATTGATAGAAGTTTGCTTCGAAGCCTTCTGAGTATGCTTTCCGATTTGCAGGTGAGTGTTTTTTCTACTTCCTCCACTAAAAGTCCTTTTCTGATGCCTCATCATAGTGTAGAGTTGATCCTAGGTTCTCAAAAGCTATGCCAGCAAAGTGTAATTTCTGAGCTGGAAAGGCTCCATCCGTATACAGGCCTAGTGACTAGATGGATGTCTGTGTTCTGTGGACCAACCCATCAAAATTCAAGGAACTTCATTCATCACCAGGTTGGCTGCACTCTCAAGGCTATCTCCTTGGGCTGAAAGGGGGTGGTGTCTGATCTGCCTTTGTGGAGGCAAAGTACTTGCCCTGGCAAAATGAATCCCAGACCCTTGAAGTAGAGAATGTTATGAGAATGTTACTACTAACCAAATAGAAAATGATTTTTTGTTGGGTACTTCATAAGCCAAATTTGTAATATGCACGTGGCAGTTTTTTCATAAATTATTGAGTCAATGAATGGATGAGTTGACTTGTTTTCTCCTTTATTTCTTAGATTTATCAAGATTCTTTTGAACAGAAATTTTTGGAAGAAACCAACCGGCTCTATGCGGCAGAGGGTCAGCGTTTAATGCAAGAAAGAGAGGTACTTGAAAAACATGGTTGCTCGTCAGACTCCTGCCTCTGACAATTGACTAGCACCTAGTGGAGCCCGTGTAGTCCTTGGAATCATCCCCTTCCTCCCCCCCCGTGTTCTTGTGACACATTTCTTCTCTGTGATGCTTGCTGAGTTCCCAAAGGCCATCATTCCAGATCATCCACCACTTGCAGTGTTATATAGCTAATGCTGCCTGTCAGCTCTGTCAGGGGTAGGCCAGGCTGGGCAGTCTTCTGGAATGTTCAGGGGGAAAATAGAGAGTGACAAATTTGTCTTTGCAGGTTCCTGAATACCTTCATCATGTCAACAAGCGTCTAGAAGAAGAAGCAGATAGATTGATCACCTATCTAGATCTGAGTACGCAGTAAGTATTGCTGCATGCTTCAGCCTAATAGTTTTACCATCTGCATTTGATTTCTCCAAGGCTTTTTGAGGCATAAAAATGTGCCAGGCGTTTGATTTTGAGGCTTTTTTCATTGGTTTGTATAGTAAAGTAACACAAGCCGCCAAGTGCTTTAATTTGGTCTAGTTGAGTGTTGGATCGGTTTGTGCGTCCAACGGCAGAAACTGTGATAAGAGACTGCCTTGATCTTTGAGACCTTTAGGCTAAAGTTCAGTGGACATTGCTCAGAGAAAGCCTGCTCCCATGATCCTCCAGTTCCTACCTACTGCCAATGAGTGCAGCACAGGCAGCTTCTTTGGTTGCCTTCCTGACAGCAGGGAAGGGCCAAGCACAGTGAGGCCACAGAATTGGTTACTTTACAGTGCAAGTGCACGTACCCAAGGCTGCGAGCTCTTCCCTCTTCTAGACTCCAGAAGACCAGGGCATTTCTGCTGGTTGTGATTTTAAAAAGTTGGGACTAACAGAAAATAGCTTATTTTACAGTTCTTTTCAGGAGAGGCTTTAAATCCCCAGTGTTGGGGAATGTCAATAATTCTAAACATATTTTTTTCTATAGGAAGCCACTAATTGCTACTGTAGAAAAGCAACTTCTAGGTGAACACTTAACAGCCATTCTTCAGAAAGGTAATTGTTCCAATATAAACAAGAAAGATTGTATTTATTAAAATGTTTGCAGCAAGTGGGAAATCTGGAAAAGATTTCTCTGTTGAGCCTAATACCATGGCCTTGTCTCTAAGGAGATACATGTAGGGGGAGGGCCCAAGTTGTATAACTATTTTTTTCTCCCCCTCAAGGCTGCATGTCCTACCATCCTTGCCAAAAGTCAGGAGTCAAAATGAGTTATAATCATGTAGAACAGAAATGCAAAATGGGAATTCTCGATAAGATATATCGGACCCCAGTGGAAAAGGCAAATGCTGGGTGGTTGGCACTTGCTGTGAAGCCTGTAAAGTTTGGAGCCTTGCCTGGGTCCTCATTTTACTTTCAGTACCCCCTGTAAATTTCATCTGATCACTGAGATTCCCTGGGCTTTTCAGATTTTTCACCTAGACAAAAAAAAAGCAAATGTTATTTGCCCACCTCTCCTAGGTGTTAAGGATCTGAAGCAGTGTTTGGAGTATGTTTAAAGACTGACAAGCAGTAAAAGTAGAAAGTTGTAGTTATGGAAAGTCTCTTTAATTGGCACCTTTGGGATCAGAGCCAGCTGCCGGGGAGGGGAGGAGGAATCTTCACTGGAAATCACACAAATCATAGAATAGGCTCTTAGTAGGTTTGAATGAGATTCCCTACAAAGCATTATTGCATAAGAAGTCTGTCTGGTTCACTAGTCACCAGTTCATACAAGAAGTCTTTTCTCAGCTTTTTGTCTTAACATTGTACGAGTGGAAAAGCTCCCAAGGAAGCGTGTTAAACTGACAAATCCTGAAACTGAGTGTACTCTGGTGTATTTGTGTATGTCACATGTGACTCTCGAACTTCTAAGCCTTGGTACTTGGTGTACCTCCTGGCTTTCAGTGTGCTAGAGCCACTGATTTGTGGGCCCCAAGCTTTAGCTCATGTTTCCCTCAAGTAATAGAAGAGGGTTTTAGTCTCTTTGGCAAGGGTTAAGCCTAGCCTCTGGCACCAGCGTTTAAGAGGATGCACTCTACAACGTCAAGAGAGAAACTGCCATTTGGAATTACTTATACCTAGTGATGCTCCTCAGTCCAACTAGGGTTAAGCCCATTTTTACTTGTCAAAGTGACTATTTTTTTAATACAAAGCAAATGTCCACCCTGATAGGGAGATGGTGTACACACCAATGTGTAGCTCATGAAACTGTCTGGTGATTCTTGTGTTTAAAATAAACTTAGTGGTTTTGTTCACTTTTTTAATGCTTGAATGTTTCAAATGTTTAGGTTTAAATCACCTTCTTGATGAAAATCGGATTCAAGATTTGTCCCTACTCTATCAGCTGTTTAGTAGAGTCCGCAGTGGAGTTCAGGTTCTCTTGCAGCACTGGATTGAATACATCAAGGTACTAACACGCTCAACTTGAATTTTCTTTTCATCTCATGTAGTAAAAGCAGCCAGTGAAGACCTCTTTATATATAGGTCTTCAGTACATTCCATATCTAAAACATTAGGAACTCTAGGAACTAGAAAGTTGGAAATGACAATGTGTTGCTTTGGCTATCCCTGAACCAAAGCAGCACCAAAGCTGTTACTCTCCTCTCGTCTCCTGGCTGGAGCAGCTGTGGTAGTGAATGTGGAGAGGGAAAGAAAACAGTTTCTTTTGCTACAAATGATTATGAATTGTGCTGTACCGCCCCCCCAATTTTCCCAGTCTTTTCCTGAAGGCTCTAAATGCTAATGCCTACTTCTTTAAAAAGCTACTAAGGAGATTAACTCTCTGACCTTTAATACAAAAGAGGCAATCTTGTAAAACATGCCCCAATCAATACCTTATACACTGTGAGTATGCTGTGGGTTAATATGTGGTAATGGGTTTGGGGCTACTAGCTTCAGCTTCTTCCTTTTTGGTTGCCTCATCATGGCATGGAGGGGATCCTGGCTCCCCAAAGGTTCTCATTCTGGCAGTTCTTCTAAAAGCTGAAAAAAAGAGAGACCTAGGGCCACACTTGGTACCTCCCACCACCCAGCTTTAAGGTCCTAGAGCCTAGGGACTGCAATATTGGCATCTAATAAGACATACTGCTCTGAGGCCTAGAGGGGCTGGGATCTGCCAGGAGAGAGCCCTGTCTGGGTGACATTATGTCTTCAGGGGGATTGAAGTGAAGAGAATGGCTAGATGGGGATACCATGTATTTTTTTTGAGATTTAAAAAAGTTGATTTGAAAATGGCTATGTTATATGTGTGCACAAAATTTTAAAGGAACAAAAACCTAGTGAAAATTCTTTTTTAAGAAGATAAATGTTCAGGTCCAGTGATTTCTTACTTTGAATTTTTGTTTTCTAGGGATTTGGTAGCACTATTGTCATTAATCCTGAAAAAGATAAGACCATGGTGCAGGAATTGCTGGATTTTAAAGATAAAGTTGACCACATTATCGATATCTGCTTCATGAAAAATGAAAAATTTGTCAATGCCATGAAAGAAGCATTTGAAACCTTCATTAACAAAAGACCAAACAAGCCTGCTGAACTCATAGGTATTTTTCTGCTCCTTTTTGCACCCTTCTTTTTTCAGGTCTCCTTGGTTTTCATGTTATTTCCATTGATTTCCTGCTGAAAAACTACATGTACATAGACTAGACAGTGGGACTCAGCACCTAATTATGAAAGACTGTTTCTTGTACCAGATACTTTGAACAGTTTGTGAAAGGCCCTAACATAGTGACTGGCCTCTCTCTGGGGCTCACTTCTTCAACCACAGTTATCTGGAAAATTGCCAAGAATTTGAGATTTAAAAAAAAACCAAAACAACAAAAAGGTTTTTGGAACTTTAGTCAAAGGAGAGTCCTCTTAGGCCTTCATTCAGAGGGTGTTTATTCTTATTTTTGTACGATCTTACTGTGTCTAGTATCTTTGCAGCCAGCATAATTGCAATCTTGGATCATTAAGCAAAGGGACAAACAGCCCTATACACCCCAGGAGTCCATGAGGGCAAGGGCTTTATCAGTACTCAATAACTCCGCATTTGTCCAGCATTATCAACGACTGAGGCATTTTTACAGAAGTGAATTGTCTCGGTAACTAAAGTGTTAACTGGGCACAATATTAGCTCTTCAGAACAGTTGACCAAAATCCATTGCCTACATCCCTGTCGTCTTAATCATGATAAATTGAACTAAATTGGGGTTGTCATGGAAATTTTAGAGCTGATAAGTGCACACTTAGATGATGATCATCCTGCCTTAGATTTGCCCAGTGGTGGAGAGTTTTTAAAGGGTTTGTGCATGCGTCATTTAGCTCTCAAAGCCATGGGAAAGAGGCTGGCGAGAGAATTGTGATTATCTCCACTCTACCCTGAAGGTTACGTGTTTAACAAGGGCCACGCGAAGCTGAAACTAGAATCCACTTTCCCTGACACAAAATTTTCCATTGCGCCATTCCTCTTTATTTTGATTAATAGTTATTGTGCTCAAAAGATGGAGTGGGAACATCCATGTAAAGTAAGAAAAGGGGATGGAAATCTTGATGATTGTCTGTGAGCGATAGAGGGGAGGAATATATGAAATAGCAACATGGAGCTCTCTGGATGAAAAGAATATGTGGGTGTAATTATGAAAAATATATGCGGGTATAGACATACACAGAATAGATTGGAGATAGAGGAAAAATTAAAGATGGATAGCAAGATAAAACTAATAGATTTGTGTGGATGGAGAGATAAGACATAGGGATGTGTGTTTTTATACATATATACATACCTCCCTATATATACACATGTAGACACGTTTTTGTATATACCTAATATGTATTCATTATAGATATTATCTATATATATTTTTACATGTGTTCATTCATATATATTTGAGAGATATATAGCTATGTATCTCTGAGTCCCCATTTGTATTTTCCAATAATTGTGACTCTCCGCATTTGTGTATGTGTACATGCTGTTTTTCAGTGATTCATTCCTACACACACACACACACACACACAGACACCCCTTTATATTTTGCACGCATAATCTATGAGAGGCAGCACAGTAGAGCGGATACCGAGTCAGCCTTGAAGTCTTATCCCCAGCTTTCAGAGAAGGTGCCAGCCCCACCTTGGTAGATAGGGATTGTTCATGCTACACTGATGATATCACAGATCTGGGCCCTATCCCTGTATAGCTAGATCTATTTCATATATGTAACCAGGCCTTTTATTTTAAATTTGTATCCTTATTTCTTATCTATAACCATTCATATATACATTTGTCATGTGTGCATTTATTTATATACAGTAAACATGTCCATTTGTATATCTGATACAGGCATATGTATCTCTTAGTATATGCATTTCACACATACACACATACTTGTTCCTATAGATATAGTTTGTATTTCATCACAGATAATGTTTTAAATGTAAAGATAAATATTTATGTACATGTTTCTATTTAACATGTATATATTAGCTGTTCCCATGTGTTTCACAGGCACATCCCATCCATCCAACACAGAACCATGTTTCAGATATAGTTCTGTTCGTTCATATGTGTTTCCTCTATCTATATCTCTATACCCTGATGCCTCCCCTTCTCTCTCTGTCTCTCTGTCTTTACAGTCATATGCATTTCACATATATAGATATAGATTTTAAATGTCTATGTAGATATACTCTAGATTTTGTGTGTGCAAATAACTTGATATAAATATATACTTATATTCTCCATTCATGTTTTCTCTATTCAGCTGTTAATGTTATAGATATCTGTGTAAATGCCCATTAATTTTTATGCATCTTATATGTATATGTTTGCCTTGTTCATTTATACACATTTCATAAATACCTGTACACATACATCTCCATATGTTTTTCATCTTTATACAGTATACATCTCCATTCACGTGAGTTTCATATAGAGAAAAGAGGGGGAAGGGATTTATTTTGTGTTCATTTTATTCTTTTTTTCTATTCATTATATGAATTTCTATTTTCTATTTCTATTCATTTTATGAATTTTATATGTATGTGTGTATATATCTCTGTTCATCCACATTTCATATGTAAAGATTCAGAGGTGTTTATCTACATTTATTCATATGTGTTTCATATGTATGTAGTTCTGTAATTCTTCATTCATGCATGTTTAATGATATGCAGAAGCCCTCATCTTCGTACTGTTTTACATACATACGTATTTTTTTATTCATATGTATTGTCTCTATTGACTTCTATGTAGAGATGTCTATATCTCCATTTGTACTTATCTCACGTTCATGTATGTAGATTATGCACCTGTTCATACACGTTTCACCTGTAATATCTAGGTATAGCCATCTCCATTAGTGCATGTTTTATCTACCTAGATTTTGATGTCTGTATCTCCATTCTTAGTACTTGTTAAATTGTTTTAGATATTGATGTTTATATGCAGGCAGATATCTATTTTGTTAAAAACTCACCCGCATTTCACCTGCTTGTGTATTGATAGCCATCTGTATTCTCTGTGTGTGTGTCTTTATCTCCATTTGTACTAATCTTATTTGGTACCTGTAGGTACCGTAGATGTATACCTCTCCATTCAGATGCCTTGTATTTCTATGTAGGTGCTTCTGTGTTTAGATGCTTTATTCTCCATTCATACACATTTTATGTATCTAGATATTGATGTCTGCATGTATATGTTTAGATCTCCCTTCACATGTATTTCATATATTTAGATATGAATGTCTTTGTGGCCATTCATTCATGCATGTTTTATCTTTATATATAGATGTCTCTCTATAGATAGGTAGCTGCATACATCTCCATTTATACATGTTTGTCATATAGTAGACTGCGTAACTTGTTTTTATTCAAACAAGCACACATATGTATTTGGTTATATATAGTACCTTCACACATACATATGCAGATAGTGAAGTCTCTAGCTCTTTCTATGAATTTCATGTATAGATTAATGTATGTAACTTCTTTCATGTACATTTCCTATATAGTATATGTAGATATATACAGTTTTATATGCATTAATGTGTTGATACACACATCACCTTTCATAAACATTTCTTTTGTGTGTGTGCATGTATGTAGGCATTTTCATTCATTTAGTTTTCATAGTTTTGTGTATTCAGGGAGCACTATTATCTCTCTTTGTGTACTTTTTAGTTATGTAAATTTTGATGTTTATCTATAATATAGATGTCTCATTTATTTCCATAAATCCTTTTATATAGATCTGAATTTCTATTTGTTTCACCTATATACACACATATAGCTATATCTCTGTGCATAGAGATATATAGATGTAGATATGTCCATCTCCATTCCTTCATGTATATTTTATCTCTCTGTAGATGTTCATATATATAGTTTATTTATGTACATTTTATCTTTCTAGGTAAATATGTCTCTATATAGGTATCTGTATCTTCATCTATATGTTTTATCCACTTATGTGTAGATATATACATCTCTGTTAATATCTCTAATATCAATATATTTGTCTCCATTCGTAGGCATTTCACATATCTATCTATAAGTGCATTTATATACACACATGATATGTACACATGTATGCATGTGTCTTCATTTATTTTCATTTTGTACATATATAGTTGTATATATATCTATATGTTCTTCATATCTATATGTAGATATATACATTCATATGTGTACGTCTCCTTTACACTCTATTCCATTTATCTGGATTTTAATGTCTACCTATTGGTAGATGTCCATATCTCCATTCGTCTATATGTATTGCATATCTATGCAGTTGTACAAATCTCCATGTGTTTTATAAACCTGTATGATGATGAATGTGCATATATGTGCATTTTTTCTCTCATACACATTTCCTCTATCTGTTGATGTGTGTGTGTGTATATTTCTCCATTCATAGACATTTCTCATACACTCAAACATAGTTGTATACATACATCTCCATACATATTTCATATGTATGAAGTTATATAATTCCATTAATATGCGTTATTATGTACCTCCATGCATATATCTCCATAAGCTTTTCTTATATGTTGTTTGAATGTCTCAGAATATCCATTTGTATGTTTTACATAATATGTATATCCATTTACCCATGTTTCTGATATGTTTCACACATTTTTACACCCACACACACCCCTTCCTGTGTTAATAGTAACGCTAAAATAACCATACTAATGGCAAACATTTGTTTTAACACTTTAAAATTTGCAGAACCCTTTATGTATGTTATCTCATTTGATTGGCACAACAACCTTGTGAATTAGGTACTATTATCATCCTCATTTTAGAAATGAAACTGAGACTGAGAGGTTTGACTTTCTCAGGCTCATACAGTCAGTAAGTGACAAGATTTGAACTCGGGCCTTATTCCCACTCCAGCAGCAGCTCTTCACTCCCTCTGCTACCCAGGTGTCCTTATCGATGTTTCCTCACATGCCTGCATGGATTTTCATTTGTGTACATGTTATATATTATTAACACATATTCATCAGATTGTTTCATATTTATATATCTATTAATGTTTCTCTTATATGTGGAACACATGTTTTCATGTATGTGATATAGCAGTTCATATTAATTTCACATATATTCATTTGCATTTATTTATCACTCAAAAAATTGTGTTTTATCTGTCATACATATATTTAGTTTTCATCTATATTTCACATGTATATATTCTCATTCCCTCATAATTCACCTGTATGCACTTCTTCGTATTTCACATTTATCTTTGTATATTTACCTATGTATCTATGCCTAGGGGTTGGTTCTCACGTTTCCCATGTGTGTAGCCATTCATTCGTTAGGTCTCCATTCATATGTGTGTTTCATATATTACCATTCTCGTTACATATTTCCATTTTTACATATATTTAATACATGTATCTGTCCCTCATTTGTATGTTAAACTATATCTCACTTGTCTCTGTGTATGAAATATCTAAGTGGATGTATAACTGAAAAATATGTATAGCCATAGCTTGAATTTCTGTTGCATTCTAAGGTTTTCAAGTCATTTTACTTGTGTTAATTCCTTTGATCCTCAGAACAATACTGAGGTTAGATGCTTTAAAAATGTAGCTATGTATACAGAGAGTTGAAAAATATTTATTTTACTTCTTTATAGATAGGAAAAATGTGTTTATATATAAGTGGATTTATTTATATGTACACATTTATGTTTATATATACACATGTTGATAGATATATTTTCCTGTGTAAGAGAAAGGGTTAAAATAGCTATGAGACAGCAGCTAGATGACCAGTGAATAGATAGCTGATCACGGAGTCAGAGAGGCCCGAGTTTACATCCTACTTCAGATTGGCTTTGTGACCCTGGGCAGGCCACTTAACCTCTCTCATCCTCGGTTTACCCAGCTGTTGAATGAGGACAATAATACTTCGCTATTTCCCTGGGTTGTGGTGAAGTTCAAATGAGATATGTGCAAAGTATTTTACAAATATATAAATGTTAGTTTAGCAGTGTTCCTTATTGTTATCATCATATGCTGTCTCTCTAGCCAACACACCACACTGTTCCCATGTGGTGGTTAGAGACCCACTTTTGAAAGTCCTTGGTTCAAGTCATACTTCTGCCCTGTGCTGCCTTTGGTTCCTGGGCCAAGTTACTTCTTCTCAGTTTAAGACTGTTAACTGCCTGGCAGGTAGAGCAAGTACATGCACATACACACATGCACACATACATACATACACACGTACACAGAATTATCTTTGTATCAGTGTTTGATTTTTATTCCAAATTTGGTTTTTCAGTAGTTTCAGGAATTCCTGGTTTGAAAACTCTCTCTGTTGGTGCAGATCAGTAAGTCTTTTCTAAGTGATAGTGGGGTGGTGAGAGGTTAAGTGACTTACTCAGGGCCACACAGCCCAGATGAGGCTTGACCCTAGTTGCATCTGGCTCTAAGGCCAGCCTATAGCTACTGAATTACACTTTTCTCTCGAAATATTTGTATACATCTCATTGTATGTATAGAACAATGAATAGAACAATGAAGCTTTCTCGAATAACATGTAGGACCATTTGTTCCCATACCAAATGGCCCCAGACTTCATGCTTCTGTCCTCTCTATTGCTTTCAGCTGTTATTTGTTTCTGATGTCAACCCGCCTGCTCTCCCTGAGCTGTGCTAAGTACTTCCAGCCCCTATTTCCAGTGTTCTGCTCTAATCTGTTGAGGACTAATCACAACCTGTGACTAGGCATGTTAGAATTATGACTAAAGTAAGAGGAAGTAAGCACTGAGTGTTAGCCTGAGGAGTTCTTATGAATGCCTGAGTTGTGATACTTTTGAATACTCACTCAGAGCCTTTTGTTGCTTCCTGTTTCTTAGCTAAAGGCAGCTAGGTGGCGCTGCAGCGGATAGAGTTCAGAACCTGGAGTCAGGAAAACTCATCTTTCTGAGTTCAAATCCAGTCTCAGACACTTACTGGCTGTGTGACCGTGAGCAGGTCACTCCACCCTGTCTGCCTCATTTTCCTCATCTGTAAAATAGAAATAATAATAACACTTTCCAAGGTCCTTGTGAGGATCAAATGAGATAATGTTGACAAAGCAACTAGCATAGTGCCTGGCACACAGAAGGCACTTAATAAGAAGTCTACTTTCCCCCTTCTCCCCAACACCTCTTCAGGAAAAGTATTCTAGGATGAGTCATGTGGCTCAACATTGGGCATTGCATTTGGCCTTAAGTCTCTTACCTTCATTTATTTCACCATTGTCACTGCTTATGTTTTCCTGGGTCTGTTTTCTTTGATCTGCACTAGTTTATGTAGATCTTGACTTGTTTCTCAGACTTCCTTATATATGTCATTTCTTTGGCACAACTTATTCAGTCGTTCCCGTGTACTTTGTCTCTAATTTTTTTGCTACTACTATTTGTAAATATCCCTTTGTTCTAACATCCTAATTAAATTTTTTGAAAGTTTGGGTACCTGAGTGATGCTGAAAATTCGCAGTGCATTTCTCCACAATATCATATAAGCAAGGCATCTCCATAACATTTGGTTCCATCCAGGGCTTGCTTTTTCTGATTTTAGCATTAGGTGAAAGGGATCACCGTTACTTCAGAATTCCTCTATAGCCTCAGACAGCAGCCTAGATCTCATTTCCTGGAAAACCAATAATTACCTCTGTAAGAAGTAACTTCATTTCTTTATTGCTTCCTATTTGGGAGCAGGATTGGAACAAACACACACACACACACACACACACACGCACACACACACGCAGACATACAGTACATACTTGCTCACATTTTGGGGTATGAGCACATATGAAACTTTCTAAAGCCAGATGTTTGCCCACTCACTTCTTCTGTTTCCCATGTTACAGATTTAGTCATCTTAAAACCTCTGTATGTGTTACTGTTATAGGAGAGCCAAAGCATTCTTTTGAAACATGTGATAGAGATCCCCAGATGCTTTAGAAAGACACTGTATCTTGAGTAAAGTTTAGTATTTGTTGTATTTTGTGCTGGTAGAATATGTGAGCCATGGGTAGGTTGGCATCTTGGTTTTGGTTTATTGTGGACCATCTTGAAGTGTAACTAGAAATTAATCATCTGTCTAGCAGTTCTTAGGCACATTGTAGCTTTCTTTAAAAAATCATAAATGGATGTGAATGTTTCTGGGGGCTTTGCAAACCCTGCATGTGCCTTGCCTCTACAGGGGTGAAAGAACTGTGGGGTGAGCCTACTTGGTAGGATGTCTGCCCACTAAGCATCATTAAATAACCCATTTTCCCCTTGTTTTTTAGCAAAGTATGTGGATTCAAAGCTCCGTGCAGGTAACAAAGAAGCTACAGATGAAGAACTTGAGAAAATGTTGGACAAGATTATGATTATATTTCGGTTCATTTACGGTGAGTGATTCTGAACTGTGGGAACTTTTTTCCCTCCAATTAAAGCCAAGCACTCCACAGAGGAGCTATGTGTATTCTGGTGGGAATATTGAGTTGAAGAGACAGAGGTAAGGATCTTATTCCTATAGTTGAATTCATCAGGCTGACTTAGACTCATTATAGAACTGTCTTGTACTTTGGTTTTGACCTTCTAACAAGGATTGTTGGTTGCAAGCTACTTGAAACAAGTAGGGGAGGTTGTTGCTAAATGGCCAATGGGCAATGTTTCTTTGGAGCTTTGACCACTCTTTTCATTTGGATCCTTGTGTTAATGTACCTTATTAGTGGCAGGCACAGTTTAACTATTGTATTAGCCTGAACATAGACCTCACTCTTTCTCTGAATCTGGCTTATATAAAACTTGAGTGTGGCCTATAAATAAGGTTATTTTTTTTTTTTTAGCATATGTCATTGTATTTTTTTTCCTTTTCACATCAGTCTTTTAGCAGTAAGGGTTGTGTTCAGACCAATGTCATATGTCCAGTGGAGTAACTAGACCTTTGGGCCTATAGGATTTAGTGCAAGAAAAGATCTTATTGTTCATCCTGTCCCTGCTTCCTCCTCTTACAGAAGAGAAAGTGAGCCCCAGCCTGGGAAGGGGGCTGGCCCAAGGTCACACACGAAGTATATAGAAAAGCTAAGATTTGAACTCTGGTGCTAGACTTGAAATCCAGTGTTTTTTTCCCTGTTCTATTAAAATAACTTTTGAATAATGTAGTTGTGATACATTGTGGTTGTGTTATTAGTGAACATTTTGTTAGGTTTTCTCATTGCAGGTTCTTGTTTGTTTTGTTTTTAAATGTTGCAGGTAAAGATGTCTTTGAAGCCTTTTATAAGAAGGATTTAGCCAAGAGACTGTTGGTTGGAAAGAGTGCATCAGTAGATGCTGAGAAGTCAATGCTTTCCAAACTCAAGCATGGTATAGTTCTTACTCTCTTGATGTTCCTTTCTGTAATTTCAGTTTTGTACCTTTCTGTAAATTGTCCAGTTTTTCCTGTCATTTCTTAAGCGATTTGGATTAATGAAAAATGAAATGGGACGAACAAGTCTCATGGCATTTTTTGCCAATCTAAGACAAGTATATTCTTGTATTTAAGGCGGGACAGAAGGCATGGATTTTTTTTTGTATTGTAAATTGTTTTAAACTGTCCTACTTTATTTGATTGCCCAGATATGAGATACGGTCACTTTGGGATCGAGAATTTGGACTTTGCATTAGTGGTCAGGGGTACTGGGTTTGAGTTTATTTTTCTTTTAACTTTTAAGAACACATTATGGATATTGTATGGTAATGCACCTTTTCAGCTAGAAATTCTTCATTCTTAAAAGTCTTGTCATACGTTCTGCATAGTATGATGTTTCTCCCATAGAATGTGGAGCTGCATTCACCAGCAAACTGGAAGGGATGTTCAAAGACATGGAGCTGTCGAAAGACATCATGGTTCAGTTCAAACAGGTAGTTGCCACTGGCCCCAAAGCTAAACAGCATCTTCTTCATTCTGTGTGTGGGTCATGGTGGGTATCAGGAGAAGAAAACAGGCTTGAGCCAGGAAGCATTTCAGACTTATTCTGCTCTCATCACAAAAGAGAACAGATGAAGAGGGAAAGCCATTCAGCATGTTTGGAGAGCTTTTAGGGTCATTGCAGATCACCCTGTGTTAGGGGGGAGTGGACCAGAAGCCCTGAAGAGCAGGGCGGGGGGAGGGGGGGAGCAGCTGGAAATGGGAACAGTTGCAAGCCAAGTTTAATTGGTTCTATTGATGTTGCATCTGAGGTTTATAATAATATGACACGAAACATAAAAAAGTGCTTTATAGGATGGCCCCTAAAATGACCATTTATTAAATTGAAAGATCCCAGGGTAAAGGTAAAGCCATGGTTTGATAAACACATGGTAAAGCATCTGATGAAGTTTTGTGATAGTTGGTGCTGCTTCCCTTTGGCATCCTTACACATTGTGTTCATTTGGGCTGTGTTGCATAGGAGACCATATTCATGATTCTATGATAATTGCATATGATTGTTTAAGGTGGGGGGGTAGTAGGTGCTATTTCTAAAGGATTGAGTTGGAATTTCTTTTTGTTGGGGAGGGGAGGCAATTGGGGTTAAGTGACTTGTCCAGGGTCACACAGCTAGGAAGTGTCTGAGGCTAGATTCAAACTCAAGTTCTTCTGACTCCAGGGCTGGTGCTCTATCTACCTGGCTGCCCCTTGGAGTCTCTTAAATGGACTATTGTAACATAAAATATAAATGTACTTTAAGAAAGGATTTACACATCTTTTTCTCATGAGATTTCATTGTGTGTTGATCTTATAGTATATGCAAAACCAAAATTTTCCTGGGAGCATTGAGTTAACCGTGAATATCTTGACAATGGGTTATTGGCCAACCTATGTGCCTATGGAGGTTCACTTACCAGCTGAGGTAAGTCATTGACTGGAACTTAAATGTTAGATGGAATAGCTCAGAATATATAGAATTTGGAGCTAGAAGGAGCTTTGGGGGTCATTGAGTCCAGTCAGTCCATCCCTTTCATTTTATAGTGGAGGAAATTGAGGCCCAAAAAGGTTCCAAGCCCAATTCCTCCGTGTGTGTGTGTGTGTATGTGTGTAGCTATAGCTGTAAGATTTCTTGTTTTTCATTAGAGACACAGGCACCAAATACAAGCTGTATACTCTGACGTTGTCATGTTAATGTGTTTTTGCTTAGTTCATTTCTTTGGAGTATAGCTGATGAGGTCAATTGCATGTCCAGTCCCTTTTAGGCTCCATTCCTTACAGATTATTCCCTTCCTCGGCTGTGTACCCATTTCCATGCAGCTGGTTCACAAAGGTGTGGCATGGTGGTAGCTGAACTGGATAATATTCCATCATAACTTAGAAAACATCTCAAAGTTCATGTTCTTCTAATGGTAGACATACAAACACACAGTGTAACTTTCAGTTATATGTTTTAAGGAATGGTAAATGTAGTATATGAAGACAGGCCTTAATTAAAAGTTGTTTTGATTTTTTTTTTTTGGTTTTGTTTTTCATTAGATGGTAAGACTTCAGGAGATTTTCAAGACTTTTTACTTGGGTAAACACAGTGGGAGGAAGCTTCAGTGGCAATCAACTCTAGGACATTGTGTACTAAAAGCAGAATTTAAAGAGGCAAGTGGATGCTCTCAGAGTTTTGAATCTTCCTCATGTCTACTTAATCATTCTTCTTTCCAGGAGCATTTAAAAAAAAAAATCTAACCCTTTTCTTTTTTGTCCGTTTATCCGAAATAGTTCCATGGTATGGTGATGCCTTTTCACTCTAGCCTTGGCAGGTTTTTGCTCTTTAGGGGGCCCTTTGTAGAATGTGATCTGTAATAACTTGCTGCAGAAACAAAAACATTGCCTCTGCCAATTGGGGCAGAATCCACATGGTGGGATATGGGGGAGCTGTGGGGGTGGGACAGAGTCCACAAGATTATTTAATGCTAAAGGGAGCTTTTTTTCTTTGCTTTTTCTTGATCAATAGACTGGAAGATGAGAGAAACACAGCCCCTTTCCATTTGTTTAATTTGAATTTTGTAGTTAGAAGGGACTTTAAGTGGGGATCCTTTCTCCCTGCATATGCCATGTTACCACTTCAGTTTTTCTAGATAATCCTTATCTGAGTCTTTAAACCCGCCAAAATCAGGCACTGAAAAATGCTTATAAAAAAATTTGTAATTTGATTTATTCTTAAATGTGAATGAATTTATAGTAATGTGGGGTTTTTTTGTTGTTCTAGACCAGTTTCATCTGTGTAGCAGACTCTTTCCACTGGTGCAGGTCAGCAACTGTCTGTAACTGAAGTTTTTCAATAGTTGTTGCCTGGGGCACTGAAAAATTAAACGACTTGGCCCAGGGTTACACACCCCATATGTGTCAGAGGCAGAACTTGAACTCAGGTCCCCTTTAGCCTTCTGTTCACTAGGCCATGCTGCCTCTCATAGTAATGTTTAACCATTGTCTTTATTCATCAGGGGAAAAAGGAACTCCAGGTGTCTCTTTTCCAAACTCTGGTGCTGCTAATGTTTAATGAAGGTGAAGAATTCAGTTTGGAAGACATCAAGCAAGCTACAGGAATAGGTTTGTACTGAATTTGTCAACTTTCAGGTTAATACTCAGTACTATACTGTAGGGCCTGGCTGCCCTCAAGAGTTTCTGAGGCAGAGAGAACAGTGATTTCAGAACAATTACATGTGATACTGCTTCTAAGCACAGCAGGTATCCTTCAATGGATTTGTGATCTCACCAGTGGTACTCATACTACAGTACAGATAATAACCAGCTGTTCTCATATTCCTGTCTGTGTTCTTCCAGAAATCCTTCATGGAGAAGTAAATCAAGGCCTGATAGGCCTTCCTCTTGGGTGTTGAGTGTGTTGTGGCTCCCAGTGCCACAGTCAGATAATCTGCTGTCTTCACCCCTTTTTTTGACTGGCCCCACCTCCTTTTCTTCTCATCTGTGTCCTTGATAATATGTTTTATACCTCTTGTCACGCACGTCATTTTGGTATGAGTAGGCTGCAGGAGAGTAAGGTGGCTCTACATTGTCCTTTGCATCTCCAGTAAGTTTAGTTCTTCTGAGACTGGTGTTCTATGATTTGCAGAAGTCATGTAACAGTAAATGGGAGTATTTTAGCATTGATAAGATGGGCTTTTGTAGTAGGAAACAGCCTGAGATCATGGAAAGCACTCCACATTTTCTCAAATGCCATCCTGCCTGCTCTTCTCATTCTCTTCAGTTCTGGGTCCCATCCAAATAAATGCATGTCATTCTTCATTTGTGTTTTTCACACTGTGTGGTAGCCATGGCTAGTGAGGAGGCATCACTGTTTTTTGGGGCTTAGTGTAGTCAGCAAAGTGTCCTCTGCAGATAAGATATGGAGGCCCTCACAATCTAAAGGGAATTCATCTTTCACTTGTACTTTGTACAGGTCATCTCCTGTGACAGTGGTGAGAAGACTTTTGATAAATGGGTCTCCCTGTTTGGGCTTCTCAGCGTTGCTAACTAGGGGATTCTGGAACAAGGTTATCTCAGTGTTTGTTATCTGTCAAGTAATTTAGTGTGATTTATGGTTATTGGATGGAAGACTTGAAGAATACATAACAAAGTGGGATCTTAGATTTTCTCCATCTTAGTTAAGTCTGTGACCCTGAAGACATTTCTACAGAGAATTGTCTGTGAAGCAGTTTTGTTCCTGTTTACCCCGTTTTCCTTAAAGATACCCATAAGATGTGCAAGGCCTATCCTCAGAGGTTATTATAGAGATGGAAAAGTAAGCTGCTAGTCACTAGTTGCTGATTTCTCCGTTCTCTTTCTTGGAGGTAATGACATCATCTGTATACTTTCCCATTCTTTTGGAAGGAAAAGGGTGAAATTTTGATCCCTTTTGAGTTTTGTCATCTCCCACTTGGATTTCTTTACATATTTTTTTTTCTCTTTACATAGTTGGTTAGTTCCAGCTGCTCTTCTCAGCTTGATTTTGTTGTGTGTCATTTCTGCTTTCTCACATAGCCTGTCAAGTGCTGAAGTGTTCGAGAATTCAAATGTCCTTTCACCGTCATCAGCGATGAGAATAAATCACTATAGAAACACTGGCCGATCTGTCCCATTTTGGGTCTATTTGTTTTGCTCCTTTTACTTTGGCTCATGAGTGTTCTTGAGCTGATTTGGCTTAGTTGGGTCTCAGGGTTGGCTAACTGCATCTTGTGGCTTGTTACAGAGGTGCTATTTGTAGTTTGCAATTTTCCTCCATCATGTTTTGCAGAGGAGCTTTTACTTTCCAGTGTTTGTTGGCTGGGGCACTTTCTGGGCTCTTTTGGCCTCCTCTTTGTGACAATTATTTTACATCATTTAAACTTCTCTAAATGTCGGTCTCAGTACTTTTGTCTATTTTTCAGAGTCATCAGCTTGTTTAAAAAGCTTGTGTTGGAACGGTTGTAGTTGCATGCGTTTTCTTCTCATCATTATCTTTCTAATTCAGTGTTAATATATCTTGTTTTGACACAAACACCTCCCGATGAACGCCGAAATCACACCATTCCCCCACTCCCAATTTTATTCCCTGAGAACATGTAAGGAAAACCACCTACTTAGTGTGGCTGTGACTCACTTTCATCATTCCTCACTTGTTAACAGAAAGAAAGAAATGCACCGTAATGTTGATAGGATGGCACCTGCATTGTCTTATTTTTGTTGCCTGTTAGTGTTGTCCTGCAGGCGCTGGTCTATATTGGTAGAAGGAATTTCTTCACTTGCCTGGGAGTTCTCCATACCAGTGAAATCACAAGTCTGCTCTAAACAAAGCAACGCTCCATTCACATTGTGGTAGTTTGGGTGCTCTTTTCTTTGTTCTCTGTCACTCCACATGTTTACATTTTCACCTGATTCTTGGATTTCTTCACATTTGTCATCGCTTACAACATAGACTGTAGTTTGTTCCCCATTTGTTGGGCACATCTTTTATTTTCAGTTTTTTATCACAAATCATGCTTTTATTGACTATTTTGGTTTGTAAGGGTCTTCTCTTGTTTTGAATCACCTCATTTTGGGTATCATCTAAGCTAGTATTAATTTTGATCTTTGAAGCAAATGATCGGACTTGACTGTATACAGAAGCTGATTCTGAGTCCCACATTAGTCACCACATATTCCTTAACAGTTGAGATATGTTCCGTTTCATTTTCTGTTATTGAAGGATCTTATGATGTTCTTGGTAGAATCGCTCTACTTTTTCATCCTCTGCATCAGATGTGGTCTATAAGATGCACCTGTCTTCAAGGTACTGCAAGGCCAAATGACCCAAATCTAATCCAAGTGTGCTCCTTGGCCAGCTGCTGATCTGACCTGAGGATTTGCTCCTGGAAAGCACCAAGCAAAGCAGGGAGGGGATTTTGTTCATGTCCAGGAGTTGGTTGGACCAACATTATGGCTAGGCTGTCTGTAGTTGAGAAATAGCGTTGGGTAAGTAGATAGATAAGCAAGGGAATGTTTTGACTTGCTATGGTAGGCATTTGGCGTTTGAAATGCCAACACTTTGAAACAAAAAGATGGCAAATTAGTTTCACTGAGGAGAAGAGAAAAGGCAGAGATACAAACTAGTAAGATGGTGTTTTCAGGTCTAAGGTGACAAGGGTCTGTACCAAAGTGTACACGTGCAGATATTGTAGAACTTATGAAGAAGGGGCATTTTGAAGGAAGACAACTCAGTGCTTGTTGACAGATTGTAATAGGATTGTAAAAGAAGAAGGAAGAGGTTAAGGTCATTGGAAACAGGGCTGGAGGATAGAATTTTATGGTACTGGGCAAGATTCAGTTCAAGTGGCTCAGTGCAAGGCACTGAGTGTACATACAGAGACAAGGAGAAACAGTCTTATATGGTGATGCATATTTCCAGGCAGCAGCAAAGTAACCAGGAGAAGGAGATAAGGAAGTTGGTAAGGGAGTGATTGAAGGGCTAGATTGCAGAGGAGGGGAGAGAGGGGATGGAATTGGGGTTTGAGTGGAAAGGCTATCCTTGACAAGAAGAGGCTCCTCTTTCTCAGAGCCTGGAATAAGTGAGGAGGGAATGGAAGAATGATGAGAGGGGCTTGAAGTGGAAAATAGGAAATGGATAGGGTTTTTTTCCCTCCCAATTGGATAAGAGAACTCTTCACCTGAGAGTGAGGCTTGAGAAGAGGTTTAGAGTAGCCTTTTTCAATGAGGGAAAAATAGAAAGATTACCTTGCATTAATTAAGACCAGCTGAGATTAGAAAAGGTAAATTTGTAGTGGATCTGGTCATCTCAGTTGCCATTTCCTCTCATAGTGCTTAGCAGCCTTTGAGTAAAAGCTGAGATGGTAGCTAGGCTTGGCCTTTGGCAAGGTGTGATCCGTAGGAAGATAGAGAGACGAGATTCAAAGCTTGAGGACAACATCTAGTTAAATGGGGTGACTGTGAGGTCTAGACTGCAAAGGGAGGTGAGGGGAGGCTGGAGTAGCAGGGAGGGGTAAGGGGTAGGAGGGCTGGTCATCATCGAAGAGAGGTGGAATGGCTAGCTGTCACAGGAAGGAGGCCGAAAACAGATTTCAGAGAAACGAGGCAGGAGACAGCAGGTTAGCAAGTTGTAGGCAGATGGTTTCTCTCTGAAGTTAGGATGTGAACTGTTGAGTTGACAGTCATCTACACTGAGCTGTTCACTGAAGCTACAAGAACAGGAGGAAGACTTAAGAACAGGCCCTTCGTTGGCTATGCCCAAAGAGGACATCATTTGATAACATCCAAGAGCAATTGCAGTAATGATCATAATTCATTTCTATAGTGCTTTAAGGTTTAGAAACTGCTTTCCTTGCAACAACCCTGTGAGGTAAGTAGTGAGAGTATTCTTATCCCTCTTGTTCAGATTAGCCAGTTTTAAGTAATGTGCCCTTGGTCCATCTAACAGCTAGTAAGTATCAGAGCCAGAATTTAAATTGAGCTCTTTCCTGATTCCATATTCAGGGTTCTCTGCACAACATCCCTAGTGGAGGGATGGGGACAGGAGCCAGATCCCAAATTAAACATTGCTCTCCTTTTGGTTGGAGATGTGGGGGAACTCTGGGTGTGGCATATTGTGCCCACCAGATAGCGCCAATATCTAGGGTGATTTTGCTGAACTGGTTTTTTTGTTTTGTTTCATTTTGACCTTTGTTGCAAGGGAAGGCTGGGAATTGGGGTAGAGGGTATGTGAGGTGGAAGAAAATGGCATTAGGAAACATCTCCCCCAGCCCCCTTTTAAAAAATTTCTCTTACTTGTTTGTGTCTGGGAGGAAAGGACCTACATCCTAAACCATTGTTTCTTCTTCAGAGGATGGAGAATTAAGGAGAACACTGCAGTCATTAGCCTGTGGCAAAGCTAGAGTTCTGGCTAAAAATCCAAAGGGCAAAGATGTGGAAGATGGTGATAAATTTATTTGCAATGATGACTTCAGACACAAGCTCTTCAGGATAAAAATCAATCAGATCCAGATGAAAGAAACGGTATTTTCTTTTCTCCATTTTGTAATGCCTCTTGCCTCTCCTTGATGCTTTTAAGATGAACTCTCTGTCCTACTACTCTTTTACTGAGATCATGTCTTGCTTGATCTGTTAGAGTGAGGAGTACTTTGAAGAAGAATCTCCCAAGTTAGATGAGCTTCAGTTGTGATCATCTTTGTGTACAAAGAAAAACTCATAATCATAGCATCAATTTGGAACTCTCAGAAGCTTTTAGTTTAGAATGTCAATTTTCTACTTAAATTACTGTCTTTGGGATTAGGCAAGCGTTGTCTCCAAAAGGGTTCCTTTGGATATGGGTGTTGGGATATATGACACATCTTGGAAATAATTCTGTCTTCATTTTATCCTTTCTGGAGCTCTCCCGGAAACCTTGTACTCCTCAGCCCGGGTTCTGTCTGTAAAATGTTTAGGAATCAAACCAATCTAAGTACTGACAGCTCTTGGTCCTTCCAAATCTAAGTCTGGAATCACTACAGTGAGTTTGTGCTGGGGTCTAAGAAGGGTGTTCCTGACATAAACAAAGATCACAGGTGCAAACCATAGCCAGATGACTCAACTTTACTCAGTTGGGGGGAACCCCACCCTTAGGCCCTGCCATCTCCCAGACAAATGCTATAGTCACTAAAAGCCCATGGGTGTGTTAGCATGAGTCCATTTCCAACATTGGATAAAACAGCTCCAAGAATGAGAGAGGGGGCAGAACTTGGAAAAGAGCACAGACTTTTTTCTCCCTTCATTTGGTTTAATTTGATGAGGCAATTGGCCTGCTGTGCTGGTGGGGCCCAGGATTTGGAATCCAAGTGTTGGAGTGAACACTTGGGCTATTTATGTGGCCATTTCTAGGCCTCCTATTCTGCCTGTACAATGGTCGGGGGAAGGGAGGCCCAATTTAGATTGATCTGCAGGTCCCCTTTCCATTCTCACCCTGTGCCCCTGAGCTCCAATGTGGCACGGTTTATAAAGTGCTTTCTTCGCCATGGCCTGATGAGATGTAGTTTGTGGAAGTACTTGTATTTTTCTCATTTTATACTTGAGAAGCCCAATGCTTTTGAGAGCTTCAGTGCCAAACCCACAGCTAATGGGAAAAATGCAACGTCAAGTCCAATTTGGAGTCAATCCAAATCCAAGGCCCAATCCACTGGACAGATGGCAATGCCTTTTGCTTTATAAAGGTTCCTTTAGAGAAGTCCTAGATGATTTAAAGAATAATCATACCATGTCCATCAAATGTGAACATTTGGTAGGCAGCCCAGGAACAGTTGAGTTTTGATAGTAATACTTCAACCCCCTTTTTTTTCCCCCCTGACCTTCCAGGTAGAGGAACAAGCAAGCACTACAGAAAGGGTCTTTCAGGATCGACAGTATCAAATTGATGCTGCAATTGTGAGAATCATGAAGATGAGAAAGGCCCTTGGCCACAATCTGCTGGTTTCTGAAGTGTATAACCAGCTGAAGTTCCCGGTTAAGGTGAGTGATCAAGCACCTGCCTTTGCTTGTAGAAACTGCTTCTAGTTTAAAAGAGGGTAGAGGGAGTGTCATTGTGAACATTTGAGTCTTGGCCCTTTTTCTTTTGGAGAGAAAAAAAGGATTTGATTTCCCATTGACCCCTTAGATTGGTTTTTAGGTTCTCATAGCATTATTAGATAGCAACGCTCTTTTAAAAGACAGGTTTCAGGGGAAGAACAGTTTTATTAAAAGGCCTTTACGGCTCAAGGGTACCTGTGAGATTTTGCAGAAAATTTTCGAGTTGATTCTTTTCAAATCATCTCCTTTTTATTTTCACTATGTCACCTGTAAGTCCATAAAATCAGCTCTCAACTTCTCTATTGTAATGAAATTAGAATTGATATTATTGATAGGAAGCCCAGTAACTAAACCTATCTAATTATGAGCTGAGAAAAAAATCACCTACAGAGCCAGAGCAGCTAGCTGCCCTAACCATCACCGAATGGTATGCCTTGAAATAGCAGAGTGTAATTCTGGTAAATTATAGGGTTAGCAATTTTGCAGTTGTTCAATTCGATTCAGCAAAACCAAGCTAATGAATATTTATTAAACCCCTCTTTTGTGTGAGGCATGAAAGCAAAACAGTGCCTACCTTCAGGGAGCATCCCACTCTGAAATGTTCCGAATCAGTGGGTAGTGGCCGATGGAAATGCTCATTCACATAATATCCAGGACTCCTGAATTCTGATGTCTGCCTTGCTTTAAGAGACATTGGCAATGCAGAGAGTTGGACTGATCCTTTTTTAGGGGCAGGAGATACAGGGGATGGTTAATATGAAAGGACTTTTTTACTTTGCCAGAATAGATCCTTTAAATGGTCGGTTCCCTAGTCACATGTTTAAAATACGTTGTTATTATTATTATTATTATTATATTATTATTATTATTATTATTATTATTATAAAATTCAACTCACAAATTTTTCAGGGGAAAAAATGCATAGCTCTTACCTAAAGAGTACAGTAATATTGTCCAACTGTCTGCAGGGAGTCAGTATCCTTAATTTCCTGAGAACTGGATAAATGTAAAGAAAAGCTCTTCCCTCTTACAATGAGAGGTGACCACAGAGGGAATGGGCCAGTTGGTAGGCAGTGAATAGGTTCCATCTCACTGGAGATCTCAAAGCATTTTTAGATATAGGGGTTGAGCCACTTAGCCCCCAAGGTTCTTTCCAGCTCTGACTTTTCTGCGATTCTTTGAGAATGCTGAAAGAAATGTACTGAATAAGTTCTATTCTAACTTTATATGTATTAATCCTTCGTTACCAAAGCATTCAGGAGTGCTCAGCTCTGAAATGTCCCCTCTAAATAGTATGGAGACTAGAAGGAGCAGGAAGTTCTGAATGATGCCAGGGCAGAGAAGGTACATAGCACTCATACATAATATAGATCAAGGTACAGAAGTGAATAGAGGTGAGGGCACAGGCCTCACTCCCACTGTATATCTGATGCAGCCAGACCCTCTTCTACTATTACTACTTCTGCTTATTTGAAAATGAAGGAAGCAGAATATTGGAAATATACTGTGGCATGGCAGTGTCCCTAAAGACATGATAATGGATTTCCCCTCCTATTTTATTTAGTTTTTGGTATAGTTCAACAAGTCCCTGTGACTTAGAGAGTGCCCAGTACAGAATGGAAGGTAGCTCGCCCTCAGCCTGGTCTTCTGAGGGAAGGGGGTTTGGAACTCATCTGAGGCCTCTCCTTCAGGTTTTCCTTTGCCTTCTTTTCCAGCCTGCTGATCTCAAGAAGAGAATAGAATCCTTAATTGACAGGGATTACATGGAAAGAGACAAAGAGAATCCCAACCAGTACAACTACATTGCCTAAAACGTTCGCCTTTGAGCACTTGTTATATCATACACAGTTGCCAGTGGATAAACTAGCCTGTTATTCCAATTAATTGACTTCTTTTCTACTTCCGATGACTCAATGAGTGAAAGCCATTTCATGGAAAAGTATAATAAAATGGACTTTTTCAGTGGTTAATATGCCCATTTAAGAGCACGGTTTACATTTAAGAAGAATGCTGTTGAACTCTTTGCATGTTTAGTTGATGGCAACAAATTCTGAATAATTTGATCTTTCATGCTTCCCTTGATGTGGGGTCTGTGAAGGGTCCCTGTGGTTGGTTGGGGGGGCGGGGGGGAGTGTGGATTCCTTTATATGCACCGTGACTAGGAGGCAGTATTCGAGTTGTTATACAGGAGGCTTTACCCAGGATGCCTGAAGTGCATGCAAATGTGACATACCGTACAGAGAAAAACCACCCTGAGCTTTGGTTACTTACCCATGTTTTGTGCTTTCCCTTGCAAAGAGAACTAAGTGGTCAAGTGTATTGACATTTGCTTCATAATGTTCTACTTCACTGAAAGGATGTTTTTAAAACAAATCTTATGCAGAAAAAAACCGTCTTTAAGTTTTTGGAGCAGCTGCTCCTTAAAGATTGAGCAGGTGAAGCAAGAATCACACTGTTTTGTGAAAACAAGCCCCCGTGAAGCTACAAGTGACATTTGCCCCTCACCCAGCTGTGCTCACCCTCCTAGCACAGCGATGGCCTCTTTTCTAGGCTAAGGTTTCTGAAAGCATCCCAGATTTCTTTTCCATTTGAAGGCAAACTTATTTTCTCCCATCCTTATTCTAATTCCTTGAAAAGTCCTAGAATAGAAAATCCTTCAGAATCTGGGGATTTTCAAGGAGAGGACATGCTGGTCCCTCTCTGCCTCTCAAAATCACTTGCGGTGTAAAGAGTTGACACACAGTCACAACACAGATGCCACCCACTGTGCAAGAGAATGTCCCAAGCTGGAATGACTGACCACAGAAAAGGGTAGTAAGGCCATTGAGCTTTCCAATTTCGGAGGAGTCTGGAGAATAAAAAGGCTGCTTTTCTCCCACTGTGCACATGTGCTTTGGTGAGATTTATGCTATAGCCCACAGTGCATCAGATCCATGTTGCAGTGCAAGCAGGAAATAAGTGGCCTCTAAAAACCCCAAACTAGCATAATATTTTGGAACGTTGCACCCATGTCACCACCATTTTGAAGCCACAAGGAAGGGAAGATGTTAATCCTAACCTTCAGCCAAGGAGCCTTTTTTTTTGCCTTTTCTGTTTGCCGATTAAATTCCCTTAAGCCTTTCCTCTTAGTGGTCTTCTGAGGCCAGCTCTAGGAAATGCTCCTCTCTTCTGGCACCTTTTCATATGAATGTGGTTATCTTAACAAGAGGTTGCCTTGACAGGCCTTCCCAACCCTTTCTTAAGCCTCAGCTTTTCAGTATCCTAGATGTCCTCTCCTTCTCTCCTTTCTTGCCCAGTGCTTTTCTGACAAGGAAATTGCCATGAGTTATCACCCTCTCAGGTGGGCTTGGCCTTGCCTGAGCCTTACCACTCCACCCACCATTAGAAGGTAGGTAGGTCCCTTCCTCAAAGAAATTCCCCTCCCCCTGCCATGCAAACCACCCTTATAAAACTGGAGGCTGCATCAATTGAAACAAGAGCAGTTACTCAGAAAATAGGAAGTGTCAGGAGAAACAATCAAAATTGAAAAATCTTTGTAAATTATAAAGGATTTTCTTTTAGAGCTGTTCTTCCCTAGTTGGGTAAGTTCTGGGCCACTTTTCCTCCCTCTGTCCCTATTTTTCTCCAATAAAAATTTTTATTAAAAAATTTCTGAAAAAGAGATCCTTAAAATAATCGAGTATTGGCTTCAAAATTCCCTGCTTTAAAGAATTTTATAATTTGCCACCATAGACCTGTTTAAAGGGTAAACCCTATGAAGGTCCAAATTGAGTTTTCTGATCTTGCCATGTGCCCTTCTCAAATGAGAGGTGGAGCTTCATGGCTTGTCAGGCCAGCAAACAAAACATACCCCAGCAAAACCAAGCTAGGTCTCTGGAGAGGAGAGGAAGACTTTTCCATCGTTATCCTCCTTGTATCCTGTGTGTCTTGCCTGGTTCTTCTGAAGCTCTTGTAGCTTGGGCATCAGTCCTTATGTCATAGCAATCTCCTTCAGGAGATCCTCAAGCCAGGCTGTGGTTATGCCAGTCTCAGGGCACCCAGGCCAGCTCCACAACTGACACATCTGTGTCAGCATCTAGCCATAGATTACAAAGAGAATACCTCTTGCATGCAATTCACAGCAGCCGACTTCATGAGAAATTACATTTTATTCTATTTATCTGTAGGTTAAAGATTTTAAATATATATATATATATATACCCATGAACTTTGCCTTTCACTTTTTATCAATTCAATTTTGGATAGTTAAGTAAAAAAAAAATGACCACTCTTGAATAATCATTTGCAGAAACGTGATAAATATGTTCTGTTCACTGGTTTACATGGATGTGCCAAAGCCCATCATTCATGAGAAAACAAGACCATAGCAAATGAGGGAGCTGCATAGCTCGGTGCGATTTTCATTTGTATTCTGCTGGTCCTTGTGAATTTTTATTTTTTTCAGTCCCTTGACTATCAACATTTATTTAACATTAAGCTGAGATGTCACCTGTCCATCTGGAAGCATCTAATTGGACACTTTGTTCAATGTTATTTTGATTGTTTTTAAGTTGCAAGAGTCCAGCAGCATTCCATCCCAAATGGAATAGGCTTTTGTAGAACAACTCTCCACGAGTTGTATCTGAAGGATGCGTGTGGGGAGGGGGTGGAACTAGCCTAGGAAGCCTTTGCAAAGCTTGGCTGATAGAATACGGGAACGTGCTCTTTCACTGCAGAGTCCTCAAAGGGCTTGTGACTTGCTTTTACCCTTAAGCACACATGAAATCTTTGCCATGTTTCCTAACAGTTTCACAGTGGGTACTGAGGCTTTCCGAAGTTGGTAAATAATGTAAATACGTGTCCTTTCAAAGAGTGAGTCTTTGGGTATTTTGTGTTCTTTATTAAAAAGTTTCGTGTTGATTAAGCCACTCGTCTGTGTGTTTAAAATGCCTTTTTATTTTCTTCACCTTGCATGCTAGCTCTTCATCACCATAATATGTCACATGCTCAAAGAATTTAGTGTAGACACCAAGGACTTCAAAGATACTCTAGCCTGTGGGGAAGGACAGCAGACTGGGCTTGGAGTCCAGAGACTAGAGGTTGAACACTTTCAATGCTTAACCAGCTGCATATCGATAAGCAATAAATTTCACCTTTGAGGCTCAGCTTCCCCATCCATGAAATGGGCATAATACTCGTACTGCTATTTTCCCAGTGTTGTTCAATTCAAGAAACACCTAATATGTGCCAAGGTTCTATGTTAGACACTGAGTATAAAAAGACCCCAAATGAATCAGTCCCTACCTTCAGGGAGCTTATGTTCTGCTGAATCATTGAGAGAAAAGTGCTTTGCAAACCTGAAAGCACAAAATATAGCAGTTGATAGTTAGTTTTGTTAAGCAATGAAAACATCTGAGTACTTCAGCATCCTGGTTTTTGCTAAATGATCATATGATGAACAGTATTTTTTAAAGATCCTTAAGGTAAATAGTAATCTAGCAGCTTTTCAAAATGACCAGTTTTTATTTTAAACACCAAATCTGTGGATTTATTAGTGAAATTGAACTGTGGATGAAGAAACTCCTTCCACCCATGTGGATGGGCGGCCCCTAAATGTCTGGGAACACTGAGAGCATGATTTGCTCAGGGTCAGGGGGCCACTAAGCGTGACACACAGCGGTTGTCAGAGATGGGGTGTGGAGACTACCAGGTTGGCGTCCACAATGCCCTTCATGGTTAAAATGACAATAAAATGTCCATCTAGCGCTGGCTGCCTTTTGAAGTCCCACAAAGCAATGGTAGGTTTTCCTAGACTGACACATGGTTAGGCTTCTATCCTAAAAAGGCCAAGGGCAATTGCGTCTGTCAAGTTGGCAGAGTATTTCAGAAGTTTGTCTTTATCACTTTGTGAAGCAATGCCAGGGGGCTGACTGAAGCAGAATCCCAATGTCAAATAGAAAGTCAAGGTATGTTGCCCATGTCAGCATGCTGCCATCTGATGTAATGACCAACTGGCCTTAGGAATCAGAAGCATCTGAGTTTGCCATTGTGTTTTTCAAACAAGGAATAACTGATATCTTGAGCGATTTCATGGGCTTTTGAATTCCACTGATAAGGAGCCATTCATTCCAAGCCTTTCTCATCCCATCAGCCTCTTACCTGTGTTTGACCATAAATCACCTAATTAAGGATCTCCCTTCTTCCAGAGGCCGTAATCAGGTTATTTTTCCTTTTTTTTTTTTTGCATCAATAAATTTGATTCAGTAAATCATTTATTAAGCACCTAGTATGTGTAAAGCATTGTGTAATGGTGTGAAAGAAAGTTTAACAGACATAATCCTGGGGAGGGCCGGAATGTCTAGTGGAATAAGATAGAAACAACCATAATATGTAAGTGCACAAGGGAGGGAATGAAGTGCTGTGTGCTTTATTGGGGGGTGGGGTACCGAAGTGAGGGTCTGTAGGAGTTTACTTGAAGAGATGCCAAGTGAGTTGGGCTTTAAAGGAATTCAGTAGCTGTAGAGGGAGAGGGAGGGAATGAAGTAAGCAAAGTCCCAGAGGTGGGGAAAGCACAGAGCATGAAAGGATTGTACAGAGCAATCCCATCTGGTCGTATGATGGGATGAGACAAAACCAGGAAGATAAGATGGAGAACTGCAGAATGCCTTAAATGCCTGGAAAAGGTGTTTGAATTTTCCTCAGGAGGCAATAAAGAGGGAGCACTGAATGTCTTTGAGAGGAATGATACGACCAGATTTCCATAAGCCAATTGGTAGTGATATTAAGGAGAGATTGGGAAGGTAAGAGTGGAGTCAGACCTGTTAAGCTATTGCAATGGTTCACGTGGATATTAAGGAAGGAAGGCCTTAGCAGGAATAATGTGGGACAGTGGCAAGAACACTGGGTTTGGAGTTCAAATCACAGCTCTGACACTACCTGAATGACCTGGCCTAAGTCACTGAACATCTCCGGGTGGTGTTCAGCTCCTCATCAGTAAAATGAGGGGATTCGACTTGGTTTCTGGGGTCCTTTCCAACTCTACATCTATGATTGGGCCTATGACTGGGCAAGTTACTTCTCTCACCTTCCTCATCTACGAAAGGAGGAGAAGAGCTTGGTTGTGAGAATCCAATGAGATAATTTAAATAAAATCCTGTGTGTAACCCTCGAAGCTAGTATAAAGATGAATGAATAATACCTAATAACGATTTACTGTTAGAAAAATGGGCCATGCGGGGCCATCCTAAATACCCATCAAGGCCTATAAAATTGGATATAAATGGTGGCCCCTTTAAAGGAAAAACCAGACTGACTCAGAGATGGATAAAGAGAATATTCAGCTCTCTTCTGTACTAGGATGGCCCCCTTGGGAATATCATGTCCCTTTATACTTTGAGAACACTCAGTTAATCTAATCTCATTTGTTGTCACTAATATGCCATTAGACAGTGATGCTCTTGAGGAGAAAATGGAGATGTGTACATTAATCAAAATAATAATTCCTAGCGTGCCCTGCTTCCACGTCCCCATGTGATTCCTTGTTCTACATGTTGGGGCAGGGGTGCAGATTGTTACAATGTTCTTACCTAGCCATCTCTGTATACTGGTATAGTGATGGGGACTGGACCTGGGATTTCATTGGAATAGGGCAGTTTCTCACTGCTGCAAGGGACCGTGAAGGCCACCCCCCACCCCCAACTTGGTGAGTTTTTTTTCTTTTTTAAAAAATGAATCTTGTTTGTTAATAGACACTAAAAGAAATCATTTCAGAGGGTTTCACTACAAGAATTCTGCCGAAGATTTGTTTAAACTGAAGGGCTCTATCACAGTGCACAAAATGAGAGCATGAATGGTACAGGCAACTTCCCAGTGAGGAAGCTCTCTCCAGCGATATAGGTTGGCACCTTCTCTCCAACATAGTCTTAAGGTTGTTTAGAGCACAGAGGTTAAAAGAACTTGCCCAGGGTCCCACATAGGAGGGCAGATTTCTCGCTATTGCTCTCTGTCCTGGGTTTCCTTCAATGACAGGATTGCTGGTGACTTTGCACAGCGCCCCCCTCACCTAAATCCAATTCACTTGCATGTCACGGCATCACCTTCCTGATGTTGTGGTCCTCTTTGAGAACAAAGGACGAATGACTCAGCTAATTTTTCTAGGTTTTTACTATTACGAATGTGGTTTCTATGAGCATTTCTGCACAAATAGATCTTTATTTCCCCCTCCTTCACCTCCCTGCTCCTCCCCTCGGGTAATAACATTCTTTTAATGGAGATAATGGAAGCATCTGATCAGCTTTGTATCTTCATTAGAGATGATTGTACTTACCTTCCCAGGGTTATTGAGAGGATCGATGTTCTTTGCAGCCTTTTAAAGAGGTATGTGTGTCAAATCAACAGTCAATTAAGTGCCTACTATGAGCCAAGTACTGTGTTAGGCACTGGGGATAAAGAGATAGCAGAAAGTCCGTCCTCAAGGAAACAATATGTACCCTTAGAAGTATAGATAAAGCAAATAAAAGGTAATGGAGGAATGTGGGGCCCTAACAACCAGAATTTTATCCCAGGTTATAGGTTCACAGGATCCTTGTTCTAGAGCTCGAAGTGGCCTCAGGGGCCCTCTAATCCAACCTTTTCATTTTACAGAGAAGGAAACAGGCCCAGGGAGGGGAAAGGATTTATCCAGAATCTTACAGGTAATAAACAGAGATGGGATTAGAAACCAGGCTCTCAGACTCCAGAGTTCTTGGCTCTGCTCCAGAATAGCTCCTATGTCCATAGCACTTCCATCCCAATAACCCTGCCAGGATTGAGTACAGATATGATAGGAGACCATTCAGGCTCTCTAGAGTGAGGGCAATAACTTTTCCCAAGATCCAGTGGCTAGCGCAGTGATCTTTCCCAAAGGGCTACAAAATTTCTCCTTGTAACTTTGTAGAATTGCTGTCCAAAGGTAGTTGAAGCACCTCAGGCTAACAGATTGGCCAGGAAAACTTAGCAGGTTTGACTCCCTGCCATTCCCTCCCCCCAAGTTTTTGCCTCCTTTGTAGGAAGTGTGGTATTGGGTGACCTTATCTCAGCCCAGGCGATTTTCATCTCCACATAAAGTATAGCTGCCGCTTTCACTTTCAAATTACTCACCTGCAAACCCTCTTTGTCCTAGCTAAACTCACTAGAACATCTTGGACCATGTAAATTGATGGAGGCTAAAGTGGACAGACTCAAATGCTCAAATAAGCTCTAATTTGGCATGTGGACTACTCCCCAAGCTTAGACCAGATGAGGTTCACTTCAGGCTTCTGCAATCTGTGTGACCTTGTTCAAGTCGCATCATTTCCACATGCCTCAGTTTCTTCCTCTAGAAAATGAGGGTATTGGATTAGTGGTTAGACTGCCGGACCTGGAGTCAGGAAGGTCTGGATTCAAATCTCCCCCCTGATGAGTTGCTACTTGTATAGCTCTGGACAGGTCACTTAACTCCTCTCAACCTCAGTTTCCTCACGTGTAAAATTAAGAGGTTAGCGTCCCAGGGGTGGAGAACCTACGGCCTCAAGGTCATACGTGGCCCTCTGGGTCCTCTTTGAAACCAAACAACAGAACAAATCCTTTTTTAAAATTGTCTTTTTATTAATTTATTTTGAATTTATCAACAATCACTTCCATATGCTTTTGAGTTTAAAATTTTTCTCCCCCTTCCTCCCCACCACCCTCCCCAAGATGGCACACAATCTGATATAGGCTATACATACACATTCCTATTAAACATTTTAGTGATGTAAGTAAAAATTAAAACCAATAGAAGGAACCATCAGAAAGAGGAAACAAAACTCAACAGAAGAGAAAAAAATAGCAATTCAACTTCCATAGAACAAATCCTTTTATTAAGGGGATTTGTTCTGTGAAACTTGGACTCAAAGGGTCACATTTGAGGACCTAGAGGGCCACATGTGGCCTCAAGGCTGCAGGTTCTCCATCCCTTTAGATGACCTCTGAAGTCCCTCCCAATTCTACATTTATGAGCCTATGAATTTGGGTACCATTCTGAGACTTCAATCACCCTTTCCTCCTGTTTACCTCTTCCTTCACAGACTAGCTCAGCTGCTGCTTCTTGGAAGGCTTCTTTCTTTTCAACCAAAGGGCCCTCTCAGTCAAATTTTCCCAGGGCACTTTGGCTCTCCCCTCTGCTCCTATCACACTATTCTTTGTATCATGTACATAGCACATCTCCTTTAGTAGACTATGAGACCCTTGACACCAGGGACCATATCATTTTTCATCTTGACATCCTTGGGGGCAAGCATAGGCCAAATTGAATTCATCCTCCTACTCATAATATGGACCACCCAATACCAGAGGTCTTTGACCTGCATGTTCTTTTTTTCAGGCTCTCAAAACAACTAGATTCCCAGTAGCTGGGAAGTCACTAGTGATGTTTATGTTTCTTATTATTGTTGTTGAATCATTTAGTTGTGTCCTGTATGGCTTTTCTTGGCAAAGATCCAGGAGGGATTTGCCATTTCCTTCTCCAGTGGATTAAGGCAAAGAGGTTAAGTGACTCACCCAGAGTCACGTATCTAGTGAGTTTCTGAGACCAGATTTGAATCTGGGTCTTCCTGACTGAAGGCCCAGTGCTTTAGCCACTGAGCCATCTTGCTGCCAACTGTTTCAATCAATTTAGTTGTTCATATCCCTTGCCATCCAGAAACTATCAACTCCAGGTTTTTTTGTATCACTGGTATGTGCCTTGTTGATTCACCTCTATTGATGTCATTCTTCTAGAAAAGCCTTTAATAGGTGATAAAAAGAAATGTAATGGGGGGAGGGAGGGAAATGGGAATCCAATGATTCCACTAGTGTAGGGAAACACAATCTGGAATGCACTCCTGTTCTCACCTCTGTCAAGTCAAGTCAACAAGCATCTATTAAGCTCTCATATGTGCCAAACCCTATGCTAGAGGGCTCTAAGGCACCTTGCCTCTCAGAATCCCTGGCTTCCTTCATGACTCACCTCCAATATCACCTTCTTCAGGAGCCTTTCCCAGTCTGCTAGCTATTAGTGCTGTCCCTTCTAACATTACCTTCCTTCCACAGTGTTGTTGCTTTTTCCTTGTTCGTCCTTCCTTTTCCAAGTGGACCAATGATATCGCGGGTGATGTCTTGTCTCGTTTGTGAATTGGATTTAAGCGAGGCAGACTCACACAAAGTTGTCAGCCTCATTTTCTCTCCCAGAGTCATCGAAGTCCAGTGGCAGAACAGAAGTTAGGACAACTGGTCATGGCCTGGGATGCAGTGGATGACCTTGGGGTCTTTGATGTCTGACCAAGCCCTAAGCGCTCCACAGCACCTGCTTCAGCCACCTTCACAGTCATTGGAAAAAATTCTTCTCATCTGCCCATTCCACTGGGGCAAGTCTTCACATGTTTGAGGTAGACATCCCCCTAACTCACTGATGCGTTTGAGGACTCAACCTGATTTAGCCTGTCTGCCAAGACTGGCATGTGGCTGCTATACATGCTATAGCTTCTTGAAGCCACAGGTGGGAGTTGGGTGACAGGTGGACACCAAAGGTGGGTGAGCAGCCCTGAAAAGGGGTTTTCTCGGCAGAGATACTGGAGTGGTTTGCCATTTCCTTGTCATTTTACAGATGAGGAAACTGAAGCAGACAGGGTGACGTGACTTGCCTGGGATCACACAGTTAGTGTCTGAGGTTGGATTTGAACTCAGGTTCTCCTTTCTCCAGGGTTAGCAGTCTATCTATCTACTGTGCCACCTCGTTGCCCTCTTTATATTTGATACTGGACATGGTAGAAACCTGCTAGAATTTATTGAATATCAGAGTGACATAGCTAGACCTACACTTTAGAAAGATGACTTTGTCTGCTGAATGGAGGATGGCATGGAGTGGGGAGGGACTTGAGGTACAGAGTGTAAGCCTGAGGTGACGAGGGCCTATATCAAGATGGTGGCATTATGGTTAGGGCTAGAAAAGTTGATCTGACAATTATCTAATTGGATCCATGGCAGCTGATGAGATCACCAAGTTATGGCTCAGTAGCCATTTTAAAAGCTCTTCATCACCATGAGTCAAACTGGTTGAAAATATTCAGAGGATATCTACGGTGCTCTGAATCCCAACCATCACACACATTCTGGAGCAAACCCTTAATTTATAGTCCAGTTTATGGCTCAGTCCCCCCTCCAGAGCTGAATAAAAGGGTTTTCAGTCATGAACTAGGTTCATACAACACTGATCTTTCCTGGTTCTATTTCACTCAGGCAAAGAAGTATTTGTTAAGCACTGTGCTATGTTCTGGCGATTTCAAAGACAGATATGAATTGGTCCCCAACCTTGACAAATACATTCTAACAAGAGACAATATGTTCACAGAAGTATGTAGGATAAAAACAAGTGTATGCAAAATAGTTAAATCCAAGGCAGTTTGAGAGGGAAAGCAGTTGGGTAGATCAGTAAAGGCTTCATATCGAAGGTGATGCTTGGTCTGAATCCTTTTTTGTGTGTTTTAAAATTTTATTTATTTGTTTGTTTTTAGTTTTAGACATTCACTACCATAAGATTTTGAGTTCTAAATTTTCTCCCCCCTTCCTCTGCTCTCTCCTCCCCAGGAGGACGTGCAATCTGATATAGGCTATGTACACACATGTACTATATATGTACTGTGCACATACATGTATGATCATATTAAACATATTTCCATTTAGTCATGTTGTAAAGAAGAATTAGAACCAAAGGGGAAAACCATGAGAAAGAAGAAACAAAAAAAAGTAGTATTCTTCGATCTGCATTCAGACTCCATAGTTCTTTCTCTGGATGTGGATAGCATTTTCTTTTTCTTTTTTTTTAAATTTTATTAATTTATTTAGATTTATCAACAATCACTTCCATATGCTTTTGAGTTGAAAATTCTTCTCCCTTTTCCTCCCCCCCACCCTCCCCAAGACGGTGCACAATCTGATATAGGCTTTACATTTACATACCCATTAAATATATTTTCACATTAGTGAAGTTGTAAGTAAAAATTAAAACCAGTAGGAGGAACCATCAGAAAGATGAAACAAAACTCAACAGAAGGTAAAAGTAAGTGATAGCGATTCGACTTCCATAGTTCTTTCTTTGGATGTGGACAGCATTTTCCATCCTGAGGCCTCTGGAGATGTCTTAGATCCTCGTAATGCTGAGAAGGGTTCAGTTTAACAATATTAGTCACCACATAACATGGCTGTTATTGTGTACAAAGTCCTCTCGGTTCTGCTCACTTCACTCAGCATCAGACCATATAAGTCTTTCCAGGTTTTTCTGAAGTCAGCCTGTTCATCATTTCCTATAGCACAATAGTATTCCATTACATTCATATACCACAACTTGCTCAGCCATTCCCCAATGGATGGGCATCCTCTCAATTTCCAATTCTTTGCCACCACAAAAAGAGCTGCTATAAATATTTTTGTATATGTGGGTCCTTTTCCCATTTGTTTGATCTCTTTGGGATATATGGATAGCATTTTCTAGCGTGAGCCTTTTAGGATCGTCTTAGATCCTTGTATTGCTGAGAAGAGCTAAGTCTATCATAGTTGGTCATCGCACAATGTTGCTGTTTTTTGTGGAGTTTTTCAAGTTATATTAATATCTTTTGTTTTTCCCGATATAGGTGAGAGCCAGGTTGTGAAGGGCTTTGAATACCTAAGGGAAGAGGTTACCTTCCCTGGAGAAGCCAATAGGGAGCTCCCTGGGCTTCTGGAGCAGTGCTATGGCCAACCCTGGGCTTTAGGCACTGTGGCAGCTGTGTGCAGGAGAAATTGGAGATGTGAGAGACTTGAGCTTGATTTCCAGTCAGAGGATCTGGTTTGGAATTCCAGCTCTGCTATTCACTATGTGTGTGACCTTAGACATGTCCCTTAACTTTTCTGGATCTCAGTTCCTTATTTACGTAATGAGGGGATTAATATTATATGGCCTCTGTGCTCCCTTCTAGCTCTAGCTCTGTGATCTTATTGTGACTTTGGACAGTCATTCAACTAGCATTTCCCATGTGCCAGGCACATGTGTCAAGGATACAAAAAGAGACAAGAATATGGTCCCTGACCTCAAGGGGTATCACATTCCAACGGGGGAAAGAAAATGCAAGCTTATGTACCAGGAACAAGAAGAAGGCCAATGTAGCTGGACCATAGAGTGAGTGGAGGAGAGTCAAGTATAAGAACATTGGAAAGGCAGGAAGAGGCTAAGTTGTGAAGGGCTTTACATGCCAAAAAGAGGAATTGATATTTTGTCCTGGAGGCAAGGAAGCCACTGGAGTTATTATTGAGTAGGGCAGTGATATGGCCAGATCTGTGCTTTAGGAAGATCATTTTGTTGTTTCTTGTTTGTTCGTTTTTTAAATTTTATTTTATTTGTTATTTATTGGATATTTTGGTTTTTCCCCAATTATATGTGAAAACTATTTTTACCATTCATTTTTTTTAAAAAAAAATTTGCATTACAAATTCTCTCCCTCCCCTCCTCACTTATTGAGAAGGCAAACAATTTGATATAAGCTATACATGTGCAGTCATGCGAAACATACAGGAAAATCATTTTGATAGCTCAATGGAGGATGAACTGGAGTGGGAGAGACTTAAAGCAGAGAGACCAACCAGAAGGCTATTGGAATAATACAGGTACGAGATGATAAAGGCCTGACCTAGGGTGGTGGCAGTGTGGGTGGAGAAAAGGGTACGTAGGATGTTAGGAATGGTAGGAAGGGTAGACGTGGCAAGACTTTGTAACAAATTGGAGATGGGGGTTGAGTGTGAGAAATTAAGGATGACACCAGAATAACAAGCCTGGGTGACAAAGAGAATGGTGGTGTCTTCACCAGTAATAGAGAATTTAAGAAGAGCAAAGGATTTGTGGGGAAAGACAATGCTGAGTTTGAGATATCTATAGGGCATCCAATTCGAGGTGTAAAAAAGATAATTGGTCTTACTAGCTGTGTGACCCTGGGCAAGTCACTTAACCCCAATTGCCTCACCAAAAAAAGCAAAAAAAAAAAAAAGATAGTTGGTGATTCAGGACTGGAAGTTAGAAGTTAGGGGAGAGGTCAGGGATGGATATGTGGATGCAAGAATCGTGTACATAGAGATAATTTTGCGATTCCTACAGGACAGGAGAGAAACACAAGAAAACTTCTACAAGTCCCAGATACAGATCCCAAAGTGAAATGAGCTATCTCAAGAGGTTGCAGGTCTATTCCTTCTACAGGTATCGTGAACAGATGTAGAATAAAGTAAAAAGAACCAGGAAAACACTACAAAATTACTATAATAATATAAATGGAAAGATCACTAATGGAAACCATATTTGGAGTAATTATAACAACCAATCTGGGACCCAGAGGACGACAAATGGCCAAATGGCTCTCTCCTCTTCTCAGTTTAGGGGTGGAAGGCTATGGGTACAGAATGTTACATATACCATCAGAGGTGATCGCTGTGTCCTTTGGTTTTGCTTAACTGTTTTTCTTAGGAGGGAGAGTTCAATGGTGAGGGTGGGTGGGTGGAGACTATTTGAAATGATTGCAGAAAGTAAAGATATCAATATAACTTATTTTAAAATGAATGAATGAAGCAACAACAAAACCATGCAGTAAGTGTTTATAATATGCCAAGCCTGTGCTAAGCCCTGGGGACACAGATACAAAGTTAAAGTCAGTTCCTGTCCTTGAGGACCTTACATTCTAATAGGAGGCAACAACACAGAGAAGGTAACGCAGGGGTTGTGGATGGGGCCAGAGGGGAGTGAATTTGTACACTCATGCCAGGAACAAAGTTAGAGTTATTTGACCGAGGTCAAAATGAAGGCAGTTAGGCTAGATAATATCTAAGATGCCTTCTGGTTCTAAGTATTACCTTCCTACCTTATCCCAGGTAATACATACTATCAATCTTGCCACTTGGACAGCAGCCACATGTAGTGCACTAAGCAGGTTGTCCTGTTGTGACCATGGATAGTTCCCCGAGGGCAGGAGCCATGTCTTAACCCAAACTTTGTCCCTTTCCTGGTGCCAAGCACAGGGTTAGGTACCACCCAGGAGGTTTGCTGACAGATAGAATGCTGGCCAGCCTCACCTGCTTGCTCTTCTCCATATACAACGAGCCAAAGTTGCACAGTAAAGTAATGCAAAGCCAAGACTAGAACCCGGTCCTCCAGAGTCCCAATGCCAGGGCTCAAGGCCTGTGTGACCTTGGGTAAGTCCCTTCTCCTAGGTGAGTTTTGGTTTCCACTTCTGCAAAATGAAGGAGATGGGAAATTAAACTCTGTGGAAATATAAGAACCAGGCTAGACCCTGGGGAAGAACTGAGGAAATGAACCTTTCTCCCCTGTTTGCAGAGGTGAGGAGCTATGCATATGGAATAATACATATACTATGAGACATAGCAGGATTCAGGAGGAGAAAAATGAGAAAGATACTGGCCCACTGGATGGCTCAGCCTTGAGGAGATGGGACCAGATCAAAGAAAATGGAATCCTTCTGCAGATGGAGAAAGCCCAGAAGGATTTGTGACTCTCCTACACATTGTCTAGATTTCATTCATGTCAAAATAGGAGGGTGTTCATTCCATCTTTTGGGAAACCCTTCTGCATCCCCCTCTCTGGCTAATAAAGGCAGCCACACTTCCTGCTTTCATTTTCCAGCTGTAGATATGGTTCCCCTTTTCCATTTTTTGTTTTTAGGCAATTGGGGTTAAGTGGCTTGCCCAGGGTCACACAGCTAGTAAGTGTCAAGTGTTTGGTCTGAGGCCAGATTTGAACTCAGGTCCTCCTGACTTCAGGACCGGTGCTCTATCCACTGTGCCACCTAGCTGCCCCCAAGTCATTTTTTTTTTTGGTGAGGCAGTTGGGGTTAAGTGACTTGCCCAGGGTCACACAGTTAGTGAGTGTTATGTGTCTGAGGTCGAATTTGAACTCAGGACCTCCTGACTCCAGGGCCAGTGCTTTATCCACTGCGCCACCTAGCTGCTCCTTGGTTCCCCTTTTCTAACTGGATCAAGCTCCCTTAATTTCCTGAGTTTCATTTTTTTTTAACTTCACATGTTTCAGCAGATCCAGGATTTCCTCAATGTGCTTACTTCCTCCACAGATACAGTCTATAGCCTCTCCATGCTTTAGGACAATCTTTAATTTACAAAATAGAATCCCACCTATGGCCTGGTAGCCAACCCTTTTGGTTGGTGAGATTCTCTGATCTTCTCTTAGAGTAGGGTGGTAGAGGTGATACATGAGGTTTGGATATTCGGAGTTTGAATGCTGATTCTTATTTGCTGTGTGACCTTAGGCAAGTCACAGCTTCTGTGAGCCTCAGTTCCTTAGGTGCCAAATGGGGACAATAACATCTGTAGTATCTATTTCCCAACATTGTTGAGAAGAGGGTAATGCATATTCAGTGTGTAAATGCTATATAGATGATGCCAGCTGGGTATTTAGTTCTAAAAGGCAGTCTGGTAGAGTAGATGGAGAGCCAGCCCCAGAGTCAGTAAGGCCTGGGTTCAAATCTTGACTCTGGCACATCCTGGCTGGTTGACTCTAGGTAAGTCACTTCCCCTCTCACTACTCCAGACAATTCTCTCAGGCTAGAAGTTGCAGAGTAGATGCTGATCAGCATTGGTAGAGGGAGATCCTCCACTGGGAGTTCCGCACAAAGTTCTGGACCACCCCTTCCCCCAAAAAGTGACATCTATAGTAACTCGGCCTTGGAATCAGGAAGACTTGGTTCAAGCTCCGCCTTTAGCCCAGAACCTGGGGCAAGTCTTTTAACTTGTCAACGGCTGAGACAACTCTTTTTTACATTTTATTATTATTTTTTAAAATTTTGAACTTAACTAACACCAAACAAAATTGGCATTTCTATATAAAAAGTAGAACCAAAAAAAAAAGGATTGTAATGAAACTATATAACTGTAAATATCCATAATAATTTTCCAGATGAGGAAACTGAAGTAGACAGAAACTAAGTGACTTGTGCAGGGTCACATAGCTAGTTTAAGTGTCCTAGGCTGGACTTGAACTCAGATCTTCCTGACTCTAGGCCCTGTGCTCTCTGTGCTGCACCAGCTAACAGCTAGGGGCCTTCAGCATTCATGCTGATACTCTCTCAAGTACCTGAAGTTTCCAGTTCCTCAGTTTCCTCATTTCCACTGACCTTCTCCTCCACCCTATTGCAGCAGTCCACAGAGATACTTACAGCCTTGATCTTGTCATCACCACAAGTGTCCTGCTGCCATATTTATAAGCTCTGAAATTCTTTTGTCTGATCCTCATTTTCCATCATTCCATGTCTGCTGCCTTACAACCCCAACCCTGCTTCCTTATCCTCTCTGTGACCTCAGATCCCTCACCCCTCAGTTCTTTCCCAGGCCATCACCCGGACACTGGCTAAATTCTCCTTCCTTCCCTATCTTGACCCCTTGGTGAACCAGTTCAACTCTATAACACTGTCCTATATACTGTGGTCCCTTGTCCTTTCCCTTTCCGAACCCCTACCTTGGATTACTCTCACCATGTACCACTTCACTCCTATCCAAAGGCTGCTGAACAAAGCTGGAAACAGTCACAAAATTGCTGATGGGTTCCTCTATAAATGTATATTATATAAGCTCACCTGGGCCCTTACTACAGCAAGGCAATGCTTCTTATACTCCCTAAGCAATTTATTCCTCCATTTACTACAGTGGTTCTTCCAAATCTTTCATCCCTCCTCAGATCTCTCATGGTTCTCCCTCCCTTCCCCATTCCCCCACCCTCCAACCTTGAGGACCTTGCTTCATACTTCATTGAAAAAAATGGAGGCCACTTTCTGAGAGCATCATCTTCCTTCCTCCTCCTTATCTCCTATCACTTGGATGCTTTCTGCCACCATCTCCTCCTTCACCCCTGTCTCCCATGAAGAGGTGGCCCTTTTCCTCTCCAAGACTGACCCCTGTACATGCACAAGGGAGCCATCCTTTCTTCTTCAGCAGATTGCCTCCTCCATCGCTCTCTTACTAGTTCTCAATCTCTTCCTGTCTGCAGACTGCTTGCCTGCTGCCTACAAATATATCCATGTCTCCCCCATTCTCAGAAACCCTCACTTGACTCTACTATCCTTACTAGCTACTGTCCTATATCTTTCCTCCTCTTCTCAGTTGAACTCCTAGAAATGGTTGTCTACTTTTTCCCTTTCTTCTTGACCATGGCTCCTGACCTCTTCATTGAAAAAGAAAATGCTTTCTTTTTTATTTAATAATTTATTCTTAGTTTTCAACATTCACTTCCATAAGATTTTGAGTTTTAAATTTTTTCCCCCTCCCTCTCCTCCCCCCTCCCCAAGACGGTGTGCAATCTGGTATACGCTCCACTTATACATTCATATTGAGTATATTTTCACATTAGTCATGATGTAAAGAAGAATTAGAACCAATGAGAGGAACCATGAGAAAGAAGAAACAAAACAACAAAAGAAAATGAGAGCAAATAGTATGCTTCCATCTGCATTCAGACTCCTAAGTTCTTTCTCTGGATGTGGGTAACATTTTCCGTCATGAGTCTTTTGGAATTGTCTTAGATCCTTGCATTGCTAAGAAGAGCTAAGTCTATCAAAGTCAGTCATCACACAATGTGACTGTTACTATATTCAATGTTCTCCTGGTTCTGCTCACTTCACTTTGCATCAGTTCATATAAGTCTTTCCAGGTTTTTCTGAAATCTGCCTGCTCATCATTTCTTATAGTGCAATAGTATTCTATTACATTCATATACCACAACTTGTTTAGCCATTCCCCTATTGATGGGCATTCCCTCAATTTCCAATTCTTGGCCACCACAAAAAGAGCTGCCATAAATATTTTTGTATATGTGGGTCCTTTTCCCATTTTTATGATCTCTTTGGGATATAGCCCTAGAAGTGGTATTGCTGGGTCAAAGGATATGCACAAGTAAGGTGGCACATTTAATAGAACACCGGCCCTGGAGTCAGGAGGACCTGAGTTCAAATCTGGTATCAGACCAGACACTTGACACTTACTAGCTGCGCAAGTCACTTAACCCCAGTTGCCTTGATAAAAAAAAAATTTTAAAAATCAAAATGTATGCACAGTTTTATAGCCCTTTGGGCATAGAATAAACATGCTTTCTACAAAGTTACTAGTTCTCTGTCTCTGTCTCTCTCTCCCCTCTCCCTCCCTCTTTCTCTGTCGTGTTTTTAAAGAATATTTTTCTTTTTATTTTTTTGGTGACATTTAAAGTTCTGAGCTGTCTCCCTTCCTCCCAACCCTGCACCAGAGAAGGCCTGCATTTGAGATAGATATATATGTGGAACCATACAATACATACTTCCATATATCATTTCTTTCTCTGGGGGTGGATAGCATCTCCCTTCACAAGTCCTGCATAGTTGATTTGAATATTCACATAACTCAGGGTGGCTAGGTAGTGCAGTGGATAGAGCACTGACCCTGGAGTCAAGAGGACCTGAGCTCAAATCCAGCCTCAGACACTTGACACTTCCTAGCTGTGTGACCCTGGGCAAGTCATGTAACCCCAACTGCCTCACCAAAAAAAAAAAAAATTCACGTAACTCAGAATTGCTTAGTCATTCACAGTTAGTCTTCAAACAATATTACTGTATCCAGAGAGACTAGTGATCTCTTAACTGTTAAATCTAATGACCTTTTCTCAATCCTTATCCTTGCTGCCCTCTGCAGCCTTGATCACAGAAGAGCAAGCGCCCTCTTTTCCCAACTATTCTGGCCTTTCTGGACTTTCATGACACTGCCCTCTTCTGGTCCTCCTCCCTGAGTGCTTCTTCCCAGTCTCCTTTGCTGGTTCTTCAGCCAAGTCACTCCCAGTAATCATGAGCGTTTCCCAAAGCTCTGTCCTAGGCCCTCTACAAGTCTTCCTCTACACTATTTTACCTGCTGATCTCATCAGATCCCATAGATTCAATTATTATCTCTATGTAGATGATTCTCAGATTTATTTATCCAGCCCTAACCTCTCTCCTGATCTCTAGACCAATTATCTCCAACTGCCTTTTGGAAGTCTCCAGCTAGATGTCCCGCAGACATTTCCTTCCCCATAGACTCACCCCTCTTCCCTTGAAGATTCAAAGAAGTGAAATGATTGCTCAAAGTCATAGATGTTCGAGGTGAGATATGAACCTAGATCTTCCTGACTCTCTCTCTTTATCATGCTCCAGTGCTCCTAGCTTTTTCCTTGTTCTGCCCTCTAGAACCAAGCAGAATGAGTCCAATCCAGATGCTAGACCTTTAAATTCTAGAAGGCAGCTATGATACTCCTTTAGAGTCATAGGATAATGATAGCTAGCATTTATATGGTGCTTGAAAGTTTCCAAAGCTCTGTATACACACACACTCACAAGCACACACATATACATGCACACATGCATACACTCACACACGTATTTTTTTATTTGATCCTCACAACAACCCTGCAAGGTAGGTGCTATTCTTATCCTCATTTTACAGATGAGGAAACTGAAGCAAGCAGAGGTTAAGTGGTCAGGGTCAACAGCTGTTAAATTCCTAAGGCAGAATCTGGACTCAGGTTGTCCTGACTCCAGGCCTGAAGCTCTGTCCACTGTGTCATGTGGGATTGTAGGATTATAGGATTACATATTTAGGGCTGAAAGGGACCTCAGAGGCCATCTGGTCCAACCTACCATCATTTTTACAGATGAGGAAACTGAGGCCCAAGGAGGTGAAGGGTTGCACCAGGGTCACACCAATCCTAAGTGGCAGAGGTAGTATGTGAATCCTGGTCTTTTTTTTTGGGGGGGGGGGTTTGAGGCAATCAGGGTTAAGTGACTTGCCCAGGGTCACACAGCTAATCCTGGTCTTCCTAACTCCTGATCCAGTCACTACGCTCCTGTGCCTCCTAACAGATCACATGTCACAGTAATGACAAATTATAGCCCAAATGAGTGCCTACTAAATTAGTCATGAGTTTTGAACTCGTGTGTAATGTACCACAAGAACATGTCTCTGTATGTTTATGCTTCTATATTACATAGCACATTTGTGTGTACACACATAGATTAAAACGTTTTTGCTTGACTCATGTATTCCTAAAGGGGCCTTGGTTTTATGCTTTCGAGTTATGTGATAATTACCTCCTGAAAGGTCATGCAAAGGGGCCACTTTCACATATGATAAATGGTAGGAAAAACAGAAGCCTGGCCAGCTCTGTCTTTGTTGCCTCAACTAACTGTAATGGCCAACGACATCAAGGTGTCCATTGAGATAGGAAGAGAAGAGGTAGCTCCTTGCCACCTCACTAGTTAAAACCCTGGAAAGTCCAAAGTGGAGAGTGAGAAGCAGGGGTCCAGAGATAGCCTCTCACCTTCTCCCCAAGTTAGACCCCCTAACATATAAAGGCATTAATGTTGGTACAGTATGTGTGTTCTCCCCCACAGTGCTTTGTGTGGGTATGGGTATGGGATGGCATTGACCTATGGAAAATGTGGCCTCCCCTGGTGGCAATTACAAAATTGTTACATCACTGGGCCAAAGACAGATGCATCTTACCTGCATTCAAGGTCAGTTAACTGAGAAGCAGGAACACTCCATATGTGAACGAAAGTAACCCAAGGACAGCTCTGTGTGTGTGTGTGTGTGTGTGTGTGTGTGTGTGTGTGTATTACTTTTATTTCTATACCGAAGGATACATAACATTTATACTGAGCTGTAGACCTTGGAGTTGGGAGGCACCTGCAGGTATACTGCCCACTCCCTACCATGAAGTAGCATCTCATCTCTCTAAGCGATCCATATCTCCAGAGGGAAATATCTCCCACAGAGACCAAAGGAGAGCTAGAACAGGACAGGTCGTTCATATGGAATACTTGGCCTAATCACAAGTTAATGGCCCAGTCCACATAGCATAGCCAGTAATGCTGGCAAGGAGCCCTGGATGGCTGTGGCTCATTGGAATGAGAAGACAAGTGGCCTCTGACCAGTTAGTCAGGGAAGTATCACTCTTGTCCCCCTTCTCCTCAGGCTTTAGGATCAGAACTGACTCCTTCCCCTCATTTTTCAGAGAATCCAACTACACCATTCTGACAACAATTCATTGAGTCATAGACCAGGTTCCTCCCCTAGAATCAGTGCATCCCTGACCAGCCTCTCTATGCCTCGATGGTCTTCCTGTGCCACCCGCACCCGCACTGCTTTCCACTTCCATTTCCGGAATCTCCCCCATCTGCCATCACCATCTTCTCATTCAAAGTCCACACCAATGACCCTATCCACATCTTGGTAACAATCATCTCATGCTCTCCTTTCTCAAGGAGTTTAGTGTCTGGCTGCCAGACTTCCCTTCCATCCCAACCCCTGTTCAGGATCAAATGGCCTGGAGGCCTGAGATTTCACTGGTTAAGGGAACTTCTGGTAAGAAAACTTCTACTGAGGGGCAGCTAGGTGGTGCAGTAGATAGAGCACCGGCCCTGAAGTCAGGAGGGACCTGAGTTCGGATCTTACCTCAGACCAAACACTTCACACTTACTAGCTGTGTGACCCTGGGCAAGTCACTTAACTTGTCTAAAAAATTGCCAAAAAAAAAAAAGAAAGAAAATTTCTACCAATACAGATCACTTTCTCTGCCATTTATATCAGAGGGTCCCCAAAGCTTTAAATATCAGTAAGATTTTATATGTGTATATATATATACATACATATATATATACATATTTATTTATAAATATATATTCACACATATATATGTATATTTTTGGGGGGAGGTGGGGATTAGACTGGTGATTTCATTGCTATAAGGAGCTCCTGGTGAGGAACTCCCTCTACCAAGGAAAATAGGCATTTTCTCTGCAGATGGGAGTCTTAGTGAATCAGAGAATAAGCCTCATGCAGAGTCTTAGAGAATTCTGGAGCCAGTGAGAGTTCAAGAGATTTGTACAGGGTCACCCAGTTAGCATGAGGCAGAGGCATCTAATAATTATATTAGCTAGCATGTCTATAGTGCTTACTATGTGCCAGGCACTGTGTTCAGTGCTTCACAGATCTTGTCTCATTTGACCCTCACAACAACCTTGGGAGGGAGGTACTATTATTATCTCTGTATTACAGTTTTGGAAACCGAGTCAGACAGGTAAAATGACTTGCCCAGGGTCACATAGCTAGTAAGTGTCTAGGGCTGGATTTGAACTCAGGTCTTCTGGATTCCAGGCCCAACACTCTATGCACTGCCCCACGTAACTGTAATCTGAATGCACACTCATATTCAAAAACTGAACCCTCCACTGGATCAGTGGTCTCATCAATGTGAGGATTTTCTCTGATGACGCATTGTCCCTGGCCACCCAGGCTGTGATACTTGTGCCCAGATTCTTCTATAGGCTCTTCACAGGGGGTCTGTCCCAAGGCTGGGAGCCTGCCTCATTGTCTCTTGATGCTGAGATGATACCAGTGGAATGCAGGGGTTGTCCAACTGGTCTCCTTTACTGCTGCTGCATGACCAGTGCATCTTTTTTTTTTTTAATTTGTGCTTTCTAAGTTGACATTCTTTACTCTGTTTCTCCTTTGAAATTCCATGTTGGCAATTTTTTGAAACACACCATTTCCTTTTGAGTGATTTTCTTTCTTTTTTTTTTTTTTTGGTGAGGGCAACTGGGGTTAAGTGACTTGCCCAGAGTCACACAGCTAGTGAGTGTTATGTGTCTGAGGCTGGATTTGAACTCAGGTTAGCTCCTGACTCCGGGGCCAGTGCTCTCTCTATCCACTGCACCACCTAGCTCCCCCTTGGGTGATTTTCAGTTGTAATTAGGACTATGAGACCATAGATTTAGAATTGTAAGGGATGTTAAAGGCCACCTATTTGAATCCCCTCCATTTGACAGAGGGGGAAACTGAGGCCCAGGGAAGGGAAGAGGTTTGTCCAAGGTCACACAAATAGTAAGCATAAGAAGTGGCATTTGAACCCAGGTTCTCTTACTACGGGGCCAATGGTCTTTCCATAGTACTGCCATCATGTTTCCTCCCATTTCTTTCTTTCCTTTTTTTTTTTTTAAAGGCAATTGGGGTTAAGTAAGTTTCCTAGGGTCACACAGCTAGTGTCAAGTGTTTGGTCTGAGGCTGGACTTGAACTCAGGTCTTCCTGACTTCAGGGCTGATGCTCTATCCACTGCGCCACCTAGCTGCCTCTTTTTCTCCTATTTCTTCAGACTATATATAGTGTTCCATGCCTTGTGGCCATATTACCCACACTGGAAGAATATTTCCATTTAAAATGGGCCTTTGTTTTAGGGAAAGGGACTTCTTTTTTTCCTTTTTTTCTTTACTTAGAACAAATTCTTTTCAATGATTATGGATCTCATTTAAGTCCTGTGCAGTGTCCTGGTATTTGGAACATCTAGAGAATGCTGTCATTCCTAGAGACTCCTCCTGCAAGTTGGACTGTGGGCTCTGTGCTGGATCTCCTAGGAGACATTGCCAATTACCTTTTGTGTGTATAAGCCTCGCTGCCTGATATTAATGATGAGAGGGTTCTCCCTTATAGATCTTTCAAGGAGCCTGGGATCATTTTGTTACATATGCAGGTGAGACACTTCATTGGAGGACAGCCTTGAAGGATGGCATTTTGTTTTACCAAATCAAAAATTTTTTTATAGTCAGTAAAAATATGTGCAATAGGATTTTCTATTCTCTACATCTTGCAGTCAATTGTGTTATAAGAAAGATGCACTTTAAAAATATGTATATTTATTTATTTTGTTATTTCCCAATTGCATTTTAAAAAATGTTTAATATTCATTTTTTAAAAATTTTGAGGTCCAAATTCTCTTTCTCCCTCCTCCCCCTCCCCTATTCCTTGAGAAAGTAAGCAATATTATATTCATTGTACAGTTATCCCTTTCACATTGCAAAGGTTATACACAATCTGGAAAATCTGCATAAAATTTTTTGGCCTTCCCTTCATACCAGAGAAGATGTCTGAATTTTTTCTGTTTCTTTTATGGGATGTTTACAGTACCTTATTGTAACATTTGGGTTACATATTTGGTCATAGGCTCTGTGTTGTCTGCGCCTTCCGCAAAACTCCCCCCAAATTCCCATTTAATTACTTATGCTGACCCGCGATATATCGAAACAGCAACGGAGAAAGTCACGATGTGGAAGGGATAACTGTACAAGTGAAGTCATGCAAAGCATATTTCCATGTTAGCCATGTTGCAAAAGAAAGCACACACACACACACACACACACACACACACACACACACACACAAACACAGGTAAAACCAAGAAAAATAGAGAAAGTTAAAAAATATGCTTCGGTCTACACTCAGACTCCATCGGATCTCTCTCTGAAGGTGGATAGCATTTTGCATCATGGGTCCTTTGGAATTGTCATGGATCATTTTCTTTATTGGAGTAACTAAGTCAGAAAGATGCACTCTACTGTGAAATATCATTTTAAAAAGCCTGCCTTTTCTCATCTGTACTAGATCCTTGATCTCGGAGGTCCTTGTTGTGTGCAGATTATTCTAATAAAGTTGTGTATTTATTGGGGAATGAGAAGCAGCATGACCTAGTGGATAGAGTGCCCATCTCAAAGGCAGGAAGGCCTGATTTCAGATCTTGACTCTGACCCATCCTGGCTGTGTGACCATGGGCAAGTCATTTAACTTCACAATGCTCTAGACCACTCTCTAAGGCTGGAATTTGCAGAGAAGCTGTTTACCTACATCAGCAGAGGGAGTTTCTTCATTGGACGGATCCCCAAACCTATGAAATCCCAGATCTGCTCCCTAGTCTGTTGATGTACAAGTAAGCATATGGGTCAGTAACATCAGTTACTAATGTTCTCTCCATTGCCTTTTTGGGAAGTAACAATAATGATGATACCTAGCATTTATAAAGCACTTACGTGCCACACACTTTGCTATATGCTTTACAATTATTATCTCATTTGATTCTCACCACAACCCTGGGAGGTAGGTATTATTATTGCCCTTATTTTACAAATAGAGAAACAGAGGCAAACAGGTGTTAAGTGATAAGCTCAGGGTCACACAGTGGAGGAAACTGAGGCAGATAGAAGTTAAGTGACTTGCACAGGGTCACATGGCCAGTAACTGTCTGAGGCTGGATTTGAACTCAGGTCTTCCTGACTCTGAGCCTAGACTCTGTCTACTCTGCCACCTAGGGGCATCATGCAGTTTGGTTACTAAGGTCTAAGATTCTTTTCCATGTCTTTGGTCACTCCCTCCTCCCCCATATCTCTTGAGATTTGATCCCTTGATGCCCTCAGAATTGTGCCTTCTCTATGTACACTGCATGTATGCATGCATGCATGCATGTGTATATAACTGTACACGTGCACACACATGTACATATACATGTGTATGTCACAGGGAAAGCTGCTAACAGTCTCTGAGCCCCATGATCAGAGAATGACATTTGAAAGGCAGCTAGCAATAAGTTAATGCTTCAGTGGACAGTTATATTGCCATTAAAAATGACAAATATGAAGCCTCAATGGAAATATGAAAAAGGTCTATATGAAATAATAAAAAGTAAAAAAGTAGAACTGGGGCTAATAATAATAATGGATGCATGGTAAGGTTTGCAAAATTAGTTACATTCATTATCTCATTTGATCCTTATGACTACCCTGTGAGGTAATTACTATAGGTATTATGATTCCCATTTTACAGATGAGAAAACTGAAATGGAGACCTTTAGTGGTTTTCCATGATCACATAACTATTGTGGTTTGTCCTTCGTTCTTGAAGAGGACCATGACATCAGGAAGGTGATACCATGACTTGTAAGTGAACTGGATTTAAGTGAGGGAGGATTGTGAAAAGTCACCAGCCTCACTCTTTCCTCCGGAGCCATCTGGGTCCAGTGGCCAGATATAGATCAGGACAACTGGAGATGGCCCAGGATGCGGTGGGAGACCTTGGCCTTTTCAAGCTAAGGTCTTTCCCATGTCTCAGTTTGTCTGAGGCAACACCCATTCAGTGATTAAGGCTAGGTAAAAAATAAGGTCACACAGCTACTGAGAGCCACTGTCCAGTGGGGTGACTGTGCAGAGATTGCACTAAATGTACCACTCTATAAAACATTTTTGTTCAATCATAAGCATTGGAGTTATTTGTTAGTTGCTAGTGGTAGATGTGTTTATTTTCATTATGGAGCAGATTAAATATATAACATTTTAATTTAAACAGTTTAGTGAGTAGAGGGGGTTTCCTTGTCAGGAGTTCCCTATGCCAATGAAATCAGATTTGTGGGTGCCATTGGCTAACAAAAGCAGCATCCAAACATGTGCCAACAATTTAGAATGATGCATCTAAACTACAATGTAATTTGTTGTTGTTCAGTCATTTCTGTCATGTCCGACTTTTCAGGACCCCCTTTGGGGTTTTCTAGGCAAAGATACTGAAATGGTTTGCCGTTTCCTTCTCCAGCTTATTTTACAGATGAGGAACTGAGGCAAACAGGGTTAAGTGACTTGCCCAGGGTCACACAGCTAATAAGTGTCTGAGGCTGCATCTGAACTCAGGAAGAGGAGTCTTTCTGACTTCAGGCCTGGCACTGAGGCACTATCTAGCTGCCTACAACATAATTTAGTAGAGTTAAATGTCACCTTGGAAGGAGGTCTCTAGTAGAGTGCCCTAGGGATCTTTGTTGGACCCTGTGCTGTTTAACAGTTTTATCAGTAACTTGGATAGAGGCATCCTGAAATTTGCAGATGATACAATGTTGGGAAGGACCACTGACCCCATTGGATGACAGTCAAGATCTGGAAAGATCTTTGCAAACCAGAGCACAGGGCTGAATCTAGTGGGATGTCATTCAATATGGATAAATATAAAGTCAAACACGAATTCAGATGATCAACTAGTTTGTCCGTGACAAAGAAGAGTACATGTGGTCTTGGGCTATATTAAGGGAGGTCTGGCTTCTCAGCGGTGGCTCAGTAGATAGAGTGCTGGGCAGGGAATCAAGACAACCTGAGTTCAAATCCTGCCTCAGACACTTACTAGCTGTGGGTCCCTGGGCAAGTCACTTTACCCTGTTTGCCTCAGTTTCTTCTTCTGTAAAATGAGCTGGAGAAGGAAATGGCAAACCACTCCAATATCCTTGCCAAGAAACCTCAAATGGGGTCACAAGGAGTTGAGAAGTCGGACGGAACTGAATAACAAGAACAATGAGCTTCCTGGAATAAGGAAATGATAGTCCCTTTGCCTCGGTGGGACCATACCTTAAAAAGGGTTAATTGACCAATTAACCCTTCACCATTGCTAAGTTAGACAGCAACCAGAGGGGGGTAATATGGATGGTAAAGGGCCTTGAGTCCCACTCATATGAGGAATGGTTGAAGAAATTGGGGATGTTGAGTCTGGAGAAGAGCAGATTCTGGGGGAACATGAGAACTGTGTTCAAGGCTTTGTTCTATTTGGCCCCACAAGGCAGAACTGGGAGTAATGGGGGCAGGGCGAGGAAGGAATTATAAAGAGGAGAATCCAGGCTGTCCGTTCTAACTCTCAAGTGTCCTAAAGTGGAACGGGCTGGGGAGGGAGTGATCTCCCCATCACGGGAGGCCTTCAAGCAGAGGCTGACGAACCACTTGTCAGTAGGGATACCTTTCAACTAGGAATTAGACTAACTAGCTTCTGAGGTCCTTTCCATCTCTAAAACTCTCTGTTTCTTTGAGCCTGGGTGGGAAAGGCAAATTTTCCAGAAGATGTTGTAGTTGTTGTTGTTGTTTTTGTTTGTTTTCACACAACTGTAGGTGGGAAGCTTTAACCTTGGCTCCTGCTAGCCTTCAAAGAGTTAACTTAGGCATGTCTTGCCTTAAGCCCTTCAATGCTTCAGTGGATCTGTGGTCTCCTTGATGGTGCAGATTGCCACCCATCCATGCCTGCTCGTGCTGTGGGATTCTTGTCTATGTCTTCCATCAAGGAGGAAGCCCTCCTTTAGGTTTTGTGCCACTTTGTAAGCACTAGGGCAACACTGGGGCTGTCCACTTGCCATTCCGACTGATGCTACTGATCCACTATGGAGTGAGCATTCCCTTGGCAAAAGCCCTCTTCATTTCCAAGAAAGGATTCCCCCATGGCCTTCTTTGAGCAGGTGGGTCTATTTCAAAAAGGGGCCTGACTTACAAAACTCCAATGCCCACGCACCTTTTGGAAATCTAGCTATTTTGTAAAGAGATATGCACCCAGATAGCTGGTATCCACACTTATACAAAATTGGGTCACTTTCCAGGTAAAGGATGTGGGTATGGGACCATCCAGGGCTATGGCTACAGTGGGGTTAGCCTTTGAGCAAATGGGGAACTTTACGTGGTGCTAGTAGAAGGGAACAAGGGGAGAGGAGGAGATGGAGATAGGCTGTATCTAAGGAGGCTCAAAGGTCCAGCCTCTTCAGTGGGTCAGGTGGGCGGGGGTGGGGGGGGGAAGGAAATCACTTTATCTGCTCATAAAACATTTTATGACCCTCAGAGAAAGAATGCCACAAAGCTTGTTGGTTGAATAAATTATCCATAATTTTGTTTGTTTCTTCTTGAAAGGGAAGCAGTTGAGAAATTCCAGTGGCAATGATCAAAAGAGACACATTCTGGAATTTTTAGAGGAAATCCAAGATGATAAACTAAAGGAATCAACTCAAGGAAAAACATTGGGTGAAACACTGGGTGAAAACGTTGAGAACCTCACGCGGAGAAGCATATACCTTTGCTCGCATCTGTACCCTTTGGGTTTCCTAACCAGGAAGAGTTCTGGAGGTTGGAAAGGAAGTAGAGCCTGGGTTGGAAAGCTGTCTCTGCTTCTTCCTAGCTGTGGGTCCCTGGGCAAGCCACATGGTCTTTTGGGGCCTCCAATTCCTTCTCTGTTAAAAAAAAAAAAAAGGATAAAGTTAAAGATCTCTAAGACCCCTTCCAGCCTTAGATTGTAAATCTTTGGTATTTTTAGGTCCCTATAAAGGTACATTATGGAGCATGATATAGTAAAAAAAAAACAAAAACAAAAACACCAACATTGGAAAGAGGCATAGCCTGGCTGTGTGACTCTGGGCAAGTCATTTAACCTCTCATTGCTCTAAGTAACTTGCTAAGATAGAGCTTCTTAACTTAGGGGCTAAGGGGTCCATAGTTAGATTTCAAGAGGGTCTATTAATTTGGATGGGAAAAAAAAACCCTCTATATCTTTATTTCCACTAACTAGAGGCAGCTAGGCTAGAGTGCTGGACCTGGTATCAGGAGGACCTGAATTCTAATCCAGCCTCAGACACTTACTAGCTGTGTGACTCTGGGCAAGTCATTTAATCTCCACCTGCCACAGTTTTCTCATCTGTAAAATGGGGATAATAACAGTACCTACTTCCCAGAGTTGTTGTAAGGATCAAATGACATCATTGTAAAGCACTTAGCACAGTACCTGGTATGTTTTTGTTGTTCAATCGTGTCCAACTCTTCATGATTCTGTATCGAGTTTTCTTGGTGAAAATACTGGAGTGGCTTGCCATTTCCTCCTCCAGTAGATTAAGGCAAACAGTGGTTAAGTGACTTTCCCAGAGTCACATAGCTGGTGAGTGCCTGAGGCTGGATTTGAACTCAGGTCTTCCTGACTCCAGAACCAGCACTCCATCTATTGAGCCATCTAACTGCCTCCTGGAACATAGTAGGTACCTAATAAAAGTACCTTCCCTTCCCCACTAAGCTCTAATTGAAATTTAGCATTTCCCTCAATTACATTATTTTGAGGAGTCCCCTGGGTTTCATTAGATTGCCAAAAGGGTCCATGACACAAAGAAAGGTTAATAAGATCTGTTTTAATACCAGCAGTTATGGAGCATGTGCTGATCTGTGCTGGTGGAAGAAATTCTTTAACAGGAGTTTCCTACACTGATGAAATCACAAGCCTAGAGTGAAAAATAGCATTGAATTTTGAATCTGAGGAGCTGATTTAAAATCTGCCAGTTACTGGCTGTGTGACCTTGGGTAAGTTACATAATCTCTCTGGGCTTCAGTTTCCTTATCTGTTTATCTGTTAAATCTTATGACCTCCCAAATACTTTAAATCCTTTAAAGATATGGAAGTTCCTTGCCCTCCAGGAGTTTAGAATTCAGTTGGGGAGATAAAACCTAAACAATTTATAACAATCTATAACCAAACTCTGAATCTTGTGAGGAGGAGTTGGAAACTGATATGCTCTTAACTAATCAGGAGAGGCTTGCCAGGCATAGCTTTTGGGGTAGATCCTGAAAGACTTTAGATGAGGGCATAAAAGCCAGGCCAAACAGCTAGAGGCTAGATGACCACTCACTGGGGGAACTGAGATGCTTATTCAGGTGTAGGTTGGACTCAATAGCCTCTGAGGACCCTTACAGAGAGTCTATGATTCTGTGACTTGCCCAGGGACACGGAACTAGTAAGAAGCAGATCTAGGTTTCAAACCCAGGTCCCCTGACTCCAAGTCCAATTGTACATTTTACCTCCACCACTCTTCCCACTCCAATGCAGAAGTGAGTGCGTAGGAATGGAATGATTATAATTTGAGTTATTATTGTTATTTTTTAAAAGTACTTTCTATATAAATTATTCATTCGGTATGGATAAGCCCATCTTGAACAATATCCATAGAGTTTAGTTACTGAACTACTAAGAGAAGCTCATTTATAAAATAGATTTTTTTTCCATGATGCGATACTGCACAATGAAGCACTGAGTGACTTAGTAAAAGAGAATTTATGGAACATTGAACTATGTGTTAAGAAAAGGATATGTGTGCTAATGGTGCCCCAATGTACATGCATGGGCTGTGCACCGTGACAAGAAAAAACACACTCTGCTTTAGTTAATGTTGTTGATTTACTTCATTCTCTTCATCCTGCCTGGTTTTCAGGGATTAATTTGGATGAATCTGTCTGTGGAAGGCTTATAGACCTTCAGATAATTTAGGGTACTGCTTTCATGGATCTGGGTGAAGGGACTAGGAAATATTTTCTAGCTTGGGACAGAAAGAAGCATGAACCATTCAATAAGCATTTACTGAGCACCTACTATGGCAGCTAGGTGGCGCTGCGGTGGATAGAGTATTGAGCCTGGAATTAGGAAGACCGGAGTTCAAATTTGACTTCAGACACTCCCTAGCTGTGTGACTCTGGGAGAGTAGCTGCATTTTGCTTGCCTCAGTTTCCTTATCTGTAAAATGAGCTGGAGAAGGACATGGCAAACCACTCCAGTATCTTTGCCAAGAAAACCCCAAATGGAGTCACAAAGAATCAGACACGGCTGAGATGACTAAACAACACTTGTGTTTAAATGCCTGGGCTAGGTATTTTAGGGTATAAAAACATGACAATAATTATGGTACCTGTCCTCTAGAAGTTCACCATCTAGTAGGGGAGAAAAGATACTTACACACATAACTACAACACAAGGCGAAATGTGAAAGTGCATTAAGACAGGCCCTAAGATAATGTTATCAGAGGTTGGAAGAGGGAGGGATCACTGCACTGAGGGTATTGCCATGGAGGAGTTAGCCCTTGAAAGATGGGTAGGAGTTAGATAGATAAATGGACGATTGGAGAAAGTGATGATAAGTCACATTTTTATAGCAGTTTAAGGTTTGCAAAACACTCTCTTCACAACAGCTCCTTGAAGTATGCTTGTCATAATCCTCTACATTCCTCCTCTATAATATTTTGACGATCAGCTGTTACTCTAAACTGGTGTTGTCCTTGGCTGCCATGTGTCTCTGCTTGGCAAGGAGATTAAATGTTTGCTGGCTGAGGTGGTTTCTGAACGACGGAGAAGACATCAGCAGTTACTGACCCATATGCTTGCTTTCTCATCCTTAGACAACTTTAAGAGAATAGTCTATGTGTATATTGAGAGCATCTTTTATGAAAACATGAGAAGGGAGCAGGTAAGCTTTTGCAGTCTAATTTCTGTAGAAGACTCCAACTTCACGGTCACACAAATGCCTGAGGATTCAGGCTGTTTGTTACTTTTGACTTTTTTTTTAAGTATTGGATTTGGTTGAACTTGAAAGATCTCTCCAAAGTGTATCCAATACATGTCAAAATTATACTCTGTGATAGATGTGAATGTGGAGATAAGAATTCAATATTCCACTGAAAATTGACATCAAGGGCAGATTCAAATAGGTATAAAACATACGTTCACCTCAGATGTTTGTTTCTTTATTCATGATAAAGTTCAACAGATGACATGATATTAATGGCCTTGAACCCTGAAATACTGCAAAGCAATGTGACAATGAGCTGGGCCCAGAACAAAGATGCAGGAGACGGCCAGATCACACTGGGGAAACTACACGACATTTGTAGTGATCCCAAACTTCTCCGTGACCAAAAGAGCCACCTCTTCAATAGCACCTGCACCTTTTTCCTGCAGGAGGCTATGCAGCTGTAAGTCCCATGGAACACCGTGATCTCAGGAGAATTCTGAATACAATAGCACAAAGGGCAATGGAAAGACCTGAATGGAGAGGGGATGAAGGTGGGCTTCAAGCACACTGCCAAACATAATTTGCTTGTGAGAAGTGGTATAAGAGATTAGCTCAAGGACATGTATGATGGGAAAATGAGGTGGTTGTGTCCTGTAGGAAGAGGAAGGGGCAGCACTTGAAATAATGAAAGACCCAGATGAAGGCCTAGAGTACTTTGGGTGGCTGCCACACAGAGGATTTGGGGAAGGACCAGAGGATCCCAGGTCTAGAGCTGGGACAGACCTCAGAGGCCCTCCAGTCCAACTCCCTCATTTTGCAAACCAGGAAACTGAGGTGGGGGGGAAGAAGAGACTTGTCCAAGGGCACACATAAGACCCTAGATCTAGAGCTAGAAGAGATCTCAGAAATCAAAATCTAGTCCAGCCCACTTCTTTTACAGCGGAGGAAACTGAGGTCCAGGAAGGGGAAGAAACTTGCCCAAGGACACCCATAGGATCTTAGATCATGAACTAGAAGGGACCTTGGGGGCCATCTAGTCCAGTCCCCTCATTTTACAGAGGAAGAAACTGAGGCCCAGGGAGGTGGAGGGACTTGCCCAAGGTCACCCAAGTATTTAGTGGCAGAACCAGGATGTGAATTCAGGTCCTTTGACCCTAGAGCCATGCTCTTTCCACTATATTGCTCCTACCCATATATAATATTGTCAGTACTCTTACATGATGAAAAGGCACAGAGAGTCAGTAATCTGCTCCCACCCCAATCAGGAGGTATAAGTCCCATTGCATTCTGCCCTGGTCAGACCACATATAGAGTTTCATGTTCAGCTCTGGGCACTACAGTTTAAGAAGGACACTGATTAAACTGGAGAGTGTCCTAAGGTAGGGCCCCTGAAATGGTGTCCTGTGACGACTGGTTGAAGGAACTGGGACCACTTAACCTAGAAAAGAGAAGACTGAAGGAGGACAGGAGCGCTATCTTCAAGTATCTGAAGAGCTATCAAGGCATCATGCCTAGAGGCCAGAACCAGGAGCAATGGTCAGGACTTACAGGGAGGTCCATATAGACTAGATGTCTCTTAGGGAGAACTGTCCATGAGTGGGATGGACCACCTGCAGAGGCTGGGCCACAACATAGCCGAGGTTCTTTTAATGAATGGGCTGGACACTGAGGTCCCTCCCAACTCTCAAATTCTGTGATTCTTTGAATAGAAATCAAGACCTAAGTTCAACATGTTTAGTCAAAAACCTTTAATTATCCTCCTGCATTCACACAATGCATCTCCTATAGTCCCCTGCCTCTGTGCCAAGGGGAGACACATGTATTTCATCACAGGTTTGAAATGTGGGCATGGCTCTCTATGATCACTACTTCTTCTTTTAGAAGCTTACTAACCATCTCTTTAATAATATGTCGTGGAATTTTGCCAGGAATTGAAATCAAGCTCTTCGGCCTCCAGTTTGCAGACTCTCATCCAGGGCAGCTAGGCGGCGCCCTAGTGCACAGAGCACGGGGCCAGGAGTCGAGAAGATTCATCTTCATGAGTTCAAATCTGCCCTCAGACACTTATTTGTTGTGTGACCCTGGGCAAGTCACTTCACCCTGTTTGATTCAATTTCCTCATCTATAAAATGGGCTAGGGAAGGAAATGGCAAATCATACCTCTGCCAAGTAAACCCCAAATGGGGTCACAAAGGGTCGGATGCAACTGAAAAAAACAACACAACAACAACAACAACATTGGTCTTTTTTTGTTGTTCTGCCCTTTTTAGCACAAAGATCATTCTCTTTGGTATACAAAAGGGAAGCAAAATAAGAGGGGAGCAGCTCTGCCTTCTTCTCATTCAGGAGACATGAAACTACTCTGGGCCCAATTTCAGACCAAAGAAATGATGACAATCAGGAGACTGGGATTTGTTTACTCTAGAGGCCTCTAGGTGGCACAGTGGACAGAGGACTGGGCCTAGAGTCAGGAAGACCAGAGTATCTGAGGCTGACTCAGACCTTTACTAGCTGTGTGACCCCAGGCAAGTCAGTTAACCTTTGTCTCCCTCGGTTTCCTCATCTGTAAAATGAGCTGGAGAAGGAAGTGGCAAACCACCCCAGTATCTTTGCCAAGAAAACCCCAATGGGGTTACGAAGAGTCGGATACAGGTGTATAACTTCCTGACTCTGGGCCCAGAGCTCTCTCCAACTCCCTCATTTTGCAGAGGAGTAAAATGAGTCCCAGAGAGGTGAAGTGACTTACCTAAACTCACACATTTAGTAAACAGGAAAGATATCTCAGTTTCCCAGCTGGAAACATGTATATTCCCCAGTATATAGAGCACTAGGCCTGGAGTCAGGAAGATCTAAATTCAAATGTGGCCTCAGGCACTTAGTAGCTGTGTGACCCTGGGCAAGTCACTTAGCCTCTGCTTGCCTCAGTTTCTTCAGCTATAAAGTGGGGATAATAATAATACCTACCTCCCAGAGTTGTTGTGGGGATCAAATGAGTCAATTCTTGTAAAGTACTTGGCACACAGGCACTATATAAATGCTTATTCTCTCCCTCTTCTCCCCTTTCTCACTTTACAAAAATGAAGCAGAGAAAAAATAAAATGGCTTTCACCTATCAGATATACCTGGTTTCACATTGTGATGTTTTCTTTGACATTTCTGATTCTTTTTATCTGACCTGTGATTTCATTGGTGCAGAGAACTCCTAGGTGAGGAAATTCCCTCCACCAATGCAATTTGGTACCTTATAAGCAGTTTAGAGATTGGGATATTTACTTGGGGTACTGTGAGATTAAGTGACTTGCCCAAGGTCATAACAGCCAGGATGGATGTCAGTGGCAGTACTTGAACCCTGGGCTTCCAGAATCCACGCTTCCAAACACTGAAACGCTCTCTCTTAGGTATTCTTTATTAAGGACCCATATTATAAAGTAATGTCATTAATGTGATATATTTTGACCCCAAAGAGAACCCTAAAGGCTGTATTAATTAAATGGCCAATCTTTGCTAATAAAGCAAGATTAGAAATAATCATATGATTTTATAAATCATATGCATGTCAGTTTCACATCTTATATTTGTCTAATTTCTTATCTACGACATCATGTGTATGTATATGTGAGCACATGCGTATTTGGTAGTGGTCAAAGAATAAAATGAAGGGATTTCCAGAAAAGAATTACAAATTCCAAATGATCACACAAAAACATATTCTACCAACTCTGAGGTTTGGCCTTGCCTGGGAAGATTGGCAGAGATGTCAGACAATGGGAACGGTCAATATTGGGGGGATTGTGGGAAAATAGAGCCATCAAAACACTCTTGGTGGAGCTGTGAATCTGGATTTCGATTTGAAATTATTTGAGGAAAGTTACTAAAAATGCCCATCCAGGGGTGGGGAACCTGCATCCTCAAGGCCACATGTGGCCCTCTAGGTCCTCAAGTGTGGCCCTTTGACTGAATCCAAACTTCACAGAACAAATCCCCTTCATAAAAGGATGTGTTTTGTAAGACTTGCACTTGGTCTTTAAGAAGCTGTACCCAAAGAACTAGAAGGCTACATGTAGCCTCGAGGCTGCAGGTTCCCCACTCCTGGCCCATACCCTTTGATTCTCAGATGTCACTACTGGCCTATACCCCAAAGTAGTCAAAGACAGAAACAAAGGCCCAATATATACCAAAATATTAATAGCAGCACTTGTGGACTGGAAGTAAAGTGTGGGGGCCCAATGATTGGAGGATGCTTGAAAAACCAATGGTATTTGAATGTAATCGAATATTATTGTGCAATAATAAATGACAGATATGAAGAACTCAGAGAAACATGGGGAGATTTGTATGAATCGACTGAGTCTAACCCCCTCATTTCACAACCGAGGAACCTGAAGTACAGTGACTTGCCCAAGGTTACATGGCTAGCAAGTGTCTGAAATAGAATTCAAACCCAGCTCTTTCTGATTCTAAACTCCCTGCTCTAGCCATTCATTGCACTACCCAACTCAGTTAGGTTGGGTACAATTCTTTTCCCTCCGGGACTCAGTTGCCTCTTTCATAAAATGAGGGTTGGGGACCAATGGTGTCTAAGATCCATTCCAGTTCTGATGTTTTAGCCACTTGGCTAGAATTAATAGTAAATTAATACTGAGCTAGGTGGTGCTGCAGTGTATAGAGTACTGGGCCTCGAGTCAGGATGTTAGTTCAAATCTGGATTTAGATACTTACTAGCTGTGTGACCCTGGGCAAGTCACTTCACTCTGTTTGCCTCAGTCTCCTCATCTGTAAACTGAGCTGGAAAGGAAATGGCAAACCACTCCAGTATCTTTGCCAAGAAAACCCCATATGGGGTCACGAAGAGTCAGATACGGCTGAAAAACAACTGAATAATGACTTAAAACAACAACAAAAATAGTCATCACCTCACACTTGGACTACTTCAATAGCATGTTGATTGGTCTCCTTGCCTCAAGTCTCTCCCCACTACAGTCCATCTCAGCTGACAATTTAATCTTTGTAAAGTAGAGGTCTCACCTCCCCCATTTAGTAAACTCCTGTGATTCCTTAAAACCTCCAGGTTCAAATATAAAATCCTCTGTTTGATTTACAAAGCTCTTCATAACCTGTTCCTACTTCCCCTCATCCCCCCCCTTCCCCAACAGCCCTTCTCAGTCCTTTTTTTGTCTTTTGGCGAGGCAATTGGGGTTAAGTGACTTGACCAGGGTCACACAGCTAGTAAGCCTAGCAGCCCCCCTTCCCAGTCTTCTTAATTTTACTTACCTCTATGTGCTCTTATCCCTATGACCATTAACACTGGCTTCCTTGTTGTGTCTTGCACATGACACTCGATTTCTGGATTCTATCCATTCTCTCTGGTTGTCCTTTATGCCTAAAAGATTCTCCCTCCTCATCTCTGCCTCCTGGCTTCCCTAGCCCCAGCAAAAATCTCACCTTCTGTAAGAATCCCATATTCTTCTGAGATCATAATAATATTAATAATAATAGGTAACATTTATATAGTGCCTACAATGTGCCACGCACAGTACTAAGTGCTTCATAATTATTATCTCTTTTGATCCTCACAACAACCCTGGGAGGTAGGTGCTATTATTATCCCCATTTCACAGTTGACAAAACTAAGGCAGACAGAGGTAAATGACTTGCCCATGGTCACACAGCTAGTAAGTGTCTGGGGCAGGATTTGAACTCTTCCTGAGCCTGGGGGTCCCCCCCCCCTTCCCGCCATCCACCACAGTACCACCTAGCTGCTACCTTGTCATTACCTCTGATTAATCCTATCTGCAGCTTGTTTGTACTTCGCTGTTTGCACATTCTCTCCCCATTAGACTTTGAGCTTTTTGACAGCAGGAGCTGCCTTTTCCTTTTCTTTGTATTCCCCAGTCCTGCTTGGCACATAGTAGGTGCTTAATAAACACTTGTTGACCTGGCTTGACTAAGCCATAGTTAATAATTGAATGCGGAGAAATCTCAGATGATGTTTTTCTATGTATTAAGCTCCTGCTAGTGGATTTTATTGATTGATTCCCTCAGTCAGCAAACATTTATTGAGCTTGTATCAAGTATAGGGCTTGCTACTGGGCACTGAAGGGGATATAGAGATAAATGACACGAGCCTTTCCCTGTGGGTTCATAGTCCATTAGTGGTGCTAAAATATGGACCCAGATAACTATACCACATAATAATATAGTCATTGCACAGGAGCGAAGGAACAAAGTGCTATGAGACTGGGGCACACTGTAAATCAGGGAAGGTCTCATAGAAGAGACATTGATGAATGGGAAAGGCCACTGGCTTTTAAGTCAAAGAACCTGGTTTCAAATCTCACCGAGGACACTTAACTTACTATTTGTGTTGAGCTGAGGTAAGTCACTTTCCTCCTGGCCTCAGTTTCCTCATTTGTAAACTAAGGAGACTGGACTAGATGCTCTCTGAGGTCTTTCTAGCTCTAAACCTTTGATTCCTAGGTGAGTAACTGCAATGGAAAAATCTTGGTTCAAGGGAGCAGAAGATGAAAGACACTTCTCTCCTCCAGAGAGGGTGTGGAACATTGCACAAGTTTGTGGTTGCTTTGTGAGTTTTGTTTAACTGCTTTTCTTTGTTGCAAGGGAGGGCTCGATGCAGGGTGGGGACGATAAATACGTGGGAAAACGACTATGATATTAAGAAAAAACCTACCAACCCATCAATTAAAAAAAAATAAAGACATGGGAACTGGCCAGGCATATCAGACAGTAAATGGTATGGGGGTGGGGGTGGGAAGAAGCCCTCATTAAGTGCCTACTATGTGCCAGGCACTGGGCTAAGTGCTTTACAAATATTGTCTCATTTGATCTAGATCTTGAAGGATCTAGAGCTCATTGGTCTAGCCACATCCTTTTACAGATGATGAGTAACTGAGTTCCAGAGAGTTGAAGTGATTGACCTAGGACCCTAGATCTAGAGCTGGAGGGGACCTCAGAGGCCATTTGGTCCAACCCCTTCACTTTACCAAAATTGAGGGCCCATGGAGGGAAAGTGACTTGCCCAAGGTCTAACAGCTAGCAAGTAGAAGAGCTCGAATTTGAACCCAGGTATTCTGCCTCTGAAGTCCACTGTTCTTTCCACTACACTCTAAAGAGGCATTGATGGGGCTTCTGGGGAGGAGGCCTTTGAAGGTAAGCAACTAGTCTAATTTGACTCTGGAGCAGCAGAGGAAACGGAGAGAGATAAGACCTGTCAATTATTACCACTAGGGCTGGGTTTGTGTAACTGACTAGACTAAAGCAACCCTCTTCTTCTTACCTCCCACAGTTAATCATTCACGACACGCATTTATTAAGCAGCCACCAGGAACCAGGCACTGGACTAGGCGGGGGACACAAAGGTGAGGTGGTGGTAAATTAATCAATCCTTCGATCATTCCCCCTTCCCGCTCCAGCCTCTTCCTTGCCCCCCCCCCCGGCCCCTCTCCCAACATTTACACCGGTGCAAGCAGGCCTGCAGCCCAACTTGCCAGTGCGGTCTCTAGATGCTGGAGGGAGCGCTGAACGCCCGCCCCACCCCTCCCCTTGGTCATCTCGCCCCTCCCCTCAATAGCCCAGCCCACCCACAGCCTAAACTACGCCCCTTACCCTCAGCCCCGCCTTGTCCCCGCCTAGCTCCGATCCCCTGCCTGCTGATTGGCCGAGATCGGAGCCCCGCCTCACTTCATCATAAGACCTGGGGTCGAGGCGTCCGTGTCTAATTGCTCCGCTGCCGTGTCTCTAGGCTCCAGGGTCTCGACCATCTGACTCTACCTGGAATTTGTTTGCCACCTTCGCCCCCCCTGGGCCAGGACCATGTCGCGCAGCTGCCGTCTTCATCTCCCCCTCCTCAGCCGGGGCTCGGCCTTTGCTTTGCTCTGTCTCTTACTGAGTGAGTGGGGGCTGACGGGGGGGGGGGAGGGAAGGGGAGACCGGGCCCAGCTCTTACCCTGGCTCCGGGTCCGAGGCCGAGGCTGGGGCGCCCCTTACACGGAAGCGATGACAGTGCGCGGGGAGGGGGGCCGAGGCCGGGGCCAGGGCCGGAACCGGAGGGAGCCCGAGGTGGGGAGCGGCCTGGCCCCTTGGAACTGGGGAGAAGAGGAGCTTGTGGAATGAGGGAGGGGCGGCGACTGAGGAGTGAACAAGATGAGAATGGGGGGGGGAGGTTCGTGGGAGCCGAATGACTAAGGTGAGAGTGGAGGGGAGGGGCTGTCGTGAAAGAGTAACCTCGGTGGTGGGGGTGGGTAAGGAGCGACCTACATGGGATGAGGGACTGTTGGGGGGCCCGAAGAGTGACCAGATTGAGGGGGGGCTGCGATCAAAGGAGTGACCTAGATGAGAATGTAAGGGAGGATACCAGGGGGAGAGGAATGACCAAAGTGGGAGTGGGGGGGGGAGGTGTGCAGTTGAGTGGTAATCTAGGAGAGAGATGGGGCTGGGGGCTTTGGACTAACCTAGATGAGAGGGTGGATGGAAGGAGCAGAGGAGTGACAAAAATGGGAATGGGAGGAGGTGTCAAGGACTGAAAAATGGCCTAGGTGGAATGGGGCAGGGGGAGGATAGGTGGCCCAAGGAGTGACCAAAGTAAGAGTGAGATGGTCAACTCAAGGGGGACCTGGGCCTGGTGGGAAAATGGTATGGAGGCCACGACCAGTTTGAATCCAGACTCTGAAGCTGAGGAGGCCTTAGTGTGAAGGGAATTCTTTCATCTGGGAGACACCCTCTCCCCCAGTCATTTCTCTTTCTTTGAGTGGTTAGGAAGGGAGCCACCCCACCCTGGACTCAGTTGAGGTGGTTTCACCTAGCTTGAGTTGCATTTAGGGATCTTGTCTAATACCTGGCTCCTCAGTCTATCTGTCCCTTTTCAGTCTTCTCCCCTTCCCCCTCATTCTGTTATTACCTTCCAGGGATGTTTTATGAGAAAAGCATTCCAGAGTTCCATAACTAACTTAGTTCAGACACTCAGCCTCATATAGAGGAGGGTGTAGGCTGGTTTTTAAATGAGGGTTGGAGGAAAAAAAAAAACCAAACTTGCTAGTGGATTGTAAATAACCCCCATATATTTTACCTGTAGAAGAATTAATCTTGTCATCCAGTCTGCTAACCTCTCTCCCCATTTGCCCCCAGAAAGGTCACAATTTCAACTTTCCCTCCGCTTTCTAAACTCTCCTGTAAGCCTTAGAATGGAGCTCACAGAGGTCAGCTAGGTGGCACAGTGGATAGAGCACTGGCCCTGAACTCAGGAGGTCCTGAGTTCAAATCTGGCCTCAGACCAAACGCTTGACACTTACTAGCTGTGTGACCCTGGGCAAGTCACTTAACCCCAATTGCTTAAAAAAAAAAAAGAATGGAGCTCACAAGTACTGTGACATTTCAACTGTTTTAGACAGATGATGAACAGTTCCAAGGGCTTTGGATTGAGAACTTCCATGAAAGTGCCAAAAACAGATCTCTCTAAAGCCAACTTGTTGAGGCATATACTGGGGTAGTCATAGATGTTTCCTTAGGACATGCTGTTAGAGGGATTAATGAATATGTAGGCACTGATATGATAAATCCTCATATCAATTCTTAGGTATGACGACAGCTAAGGATTGTCACGAAGAACTAGAAAGACCTTGGGCATGTTTGAGAACTTTATGGTCCTCATAAACAGAATTGCCTTTCCAAGAATTTGCTTGAATTCCATTTAGAATATAGGCATTTGAAATGACTTGTTTAGTATTTAGTTAAGTAAGCATTTGATCCTCACGTCTTGTATGTTTGTGAGGTTTAAACATTGTTTTCAAGTTTTTTGTTGTTGTTCATACATCATTTTAACTTCAGCAAGAAGTGTTCAAGTATATGAACTGTAACAAACACAACAGTGAAACAAAATAACTGTAAATCGTCCCAGCATAACTAAACTTTTGCCAGGATTGTGCCTTCAGACGTAAGCATTCTTCTACTTGTGCTAGGTTTGTTTTGGTTTTTTTCCCCCATGAATTCCTTATAATATAGCTGTCCTACTCTCCTGCTTCCTGTGGATTAACTTTGCAATATTACAATAGATTATACTTCTAGATCTTGGTTCCTGGAGCCTCTGAAATGGGCAAAGCCTTCTTGTCATAATCTTACTTTGAAGTGGGTACAAATTGTTCTGATATGAAATGATTTGCTTGGAGTCAAGACTGTCTTGAGGGAGATAGCTCTGGAGGTTGGCCAAATTGACAGATCTTCCCATGGTAGTGTTTCTTTCTTCTGCTCTTTCTCAGAATGAACAAACATTTGATTGGAAAAAAAAAGTTTAAACTCTGAAGTTTTCAATCATATTGCTGTTTAATCTTCAATCATTTTAAACACCTAACAAATGTGAAAGTCTCTGGGATGTGGATCCATTCATGACAGTGAGTGAAGGGTACTAGTTAATTCTCTCATGGGGAAACTTGATTGAAAAAAGATTAATTAGATGGAGAACCACACATCAGTAGAGTCAAAGAACCTTTATGATTTCTCATCATAAATCAAAGTTAATGTCAGCTTGGGGTGAGAATCCTAGACTGTGTGAAGAGAGTAATTGTTAGCAGCAAAGTTGTCTTTGAGGAGTTAGTGCCACGTAGTAAATCAGAACAACCCAGTAGAGATTTGCTACAGAGGATCTTCTTCTCCCTCCATTCCTAGTTTTTCTGTAAGCTCTAGAACAGGGATGGGGAACCTGTGGCTGCACTTGAGGATCTAGAGGGCCACATGTGGCCTCGAGGCCACAGCTTCCTCACCCCTGCTCTAGAAACTCTGAAGGACATATATTTTTGAAAGATATCTTTTGAGAAATTCATATTGTAGTTTGATTTTTAAGTGTTTTTAAAAACTCCCCTCTGTATCCCCTTTGCTGTTTCATCGCCTTTGTCCACTCCTCTTTTTTTTTCCTCCCTAACTAGGAAATGATGCCAGTAAGGGCAGTGTTGGAGTGAATCATTGTATGGGTTACAGTTTGTTTGCTGTCCCAGAGGGTCTGGAGGTGGGAAATTGGACTTAGGGATGGTAATCTTAATGGGAATGGAAGTGGGGAGCAGAGAATTAGAGATGTTAAAAAGGGTTTGTGCTGATTTACTTTGCAAAACCTTTTTCAAATACTGGGATTTGAAGGGGAAATAATTTTGAGAACCCCCGATTTGAAAGCATGCTTCCTTTGGATTCCTTACAGCTGTCATTCCAAGCTTTGGCTTTGTTGCCATACCAGGGTATGTCCATAATTTTTTTTTTTGATGAGGCAATCTGGATTAAGTGACTCGCCCCGGGTCATACATCTAGTAAGCGTCAAGTGTCTGAGGTCAAATTTGAACTCAGGTTTTCCTGACTCCAGGGCTGGTGCTCTATCCACTGTGCCACCTAGCTGCCCCATGTCCATAATTTTGAAATACACAGTATAGTGAAATGATAATGACTAAGGTTGGCCCCAAAGAAGAGCTGTGAGGAGGCACCTCCCATGGCTTCTTTGCAGAGGTGGGGGACAATGGGTATGGAATACTGCATATATAGTCTCATAAGACTTTTTTTTTTGCTGTGTTTTGCTGAATTCTTTCCCCCCCTCCCCCCTTATCTTTTGTTATAAAGGATGGCTCTCTGGGAGGGATATATTGGCAAATGGAGGTGAAATAAAGATGGAAGATATTGATTGAAAATGTGTGTATATGTGTATTATCTTTTTGGAGAACAGGGTGTCCTGAGAGCAAACAATGATCCTTTGAGAATCATCCCATTAGAGACTTGACTGCAATATAGAACTAACTGTCCTCTTAATTTGCTGGTTTCAGGTCAAGATAGGGATCAACATTATTGTTGCTATGATAAAAATCAACAAAGAAGTAGTAAAGGGCCTATTTCTCCCTTAATCCTATGCCAATACCCTACCCACAGGCTGTAACTTTAAGTGAGAGATAGGCTTCTTCTGTACTTGTTGTCTCCTTGGGGAAACTAGGTTGAGACAAATGCCCTGTTGATCTAGTAGAGAAGGCCTGGGCGTCAGGAAGACCTGGGTTCAAATCCCACCTTGGAGGCTTATGGAGGTGACTCTAAACAAGTCACTTAGATTTCCAAAATGAAGGACTCAGTGAATTCCAAGTTTCCCAGTCGGTGCCCCTATAACATAATGCTATCTGATTGTGACGGCATATTATGGACTATAACGAGTCTAAGTACAGCTTACTCAGTAAAGGCTTCTGGGACAAGCTGAGACTTGAGCTGAGCCTTGAAGGGTGGAGAGAATGCCCATAGAAGGACAACCATTTCCCCTAGTGAGAAATAGCCATAGGAGCAGAAAGGAGCATCATGTGGTCAGGGGAAGATGATTAGAAGAAAGGCTGGTACTTGGGGGGATATGAAAAGGAGGACAAATTAAGGAGGGTCTTCAAGGCCCAGCAGAGGGACATATAGCCATTGAAAGCTTTTAAGAAAGGAAATAATTTGAAAAAAAGTAGTTTAAGGAAGAGAACTCTGCCAGGATGACTTGGAGTAGGGAGATGCTGAGAGAGAAGTTAGCTAAGGAGGCTTTGTAATAATTTAGGGGGCAGAGGGTAGGGACTGGATTTGTAATTTTACTGGTATAGAGAATGTCCAAGTGAGGAAACTCAAACTCTCAATACAGGTCAGCAACTTTTTTTCAATTTATATAGTCTGGGAGTTGCCTAGATTAGAGCACTAACAGATTAAGTGATTTGTCCAGGGTCACACAGCTAAAGTGAGTCAGAGGGAGGACTTGAATCTGCATTCTCCTGCCTTCAAGGCTGGTTCTCTCTACCAGGCTGCCCGGACAGTTTCAATGACTCTGAAATATATGGGTCAGATGGACTCTGAATTTCCGTCTTGCTCAAAAATGCAAGCTTCACCTGGCATTTATATTTATAAATGTGCCTTTTGCAGCTATAATCTCATTTTGTACATTTTTTTAATTCCAGGAACTCTTGAGGTCGATGCATTGAATCTCACCCTGAATAACTCTCACAATGCCACTTGCCTGCGTGCCCAATGGCAGATGAATTTCACAATAGAATATGAGACTCTAAACCACGGCCTTGTAAGTAGACATTCGGCAAACGACTGGGAATTGCTATGCTTTTGTTAGCCCTGCCTCCCCTAAAAAGTCTCAGAGGTTGATTGACTTACCTCTTGCTCTGTCCGTGGTTTTTCCTATGTACTTGAAGGCATTTAATTTTTGTGGTTTTATGTATTTTACTTCTCTGAGGTCATGAATTGTTTGGGTTTCTTAGAATCGATTAAGGGAAAATGATGAAGAGTAAGCTACTCATTTATAATTACTTAGTACTTTGATGAACGCTTTTCATGTAAACGGTTACCCTTATCTCATCTTCACCCTCCATTCGTGGTTTCTCTTGTTTCCTTACTTGTTGGTTAACGGTTATTTTTCTCCCTCTCCTTCTCCCTTCCCCTATCCCATTCTCCCCATATTCTTTTTTTTTTTTGGATTAGACTTATGTTTTCATTATAATTTGCCAGCACAGATTAACACCTGCTCTCCAATTTCCAGCATTAGAGATGGAGGGAGGGGAGGGGACGTGCTCACCAGGCCAGGTCTCTATCCACTATGTCCTCCCCGCCTTTCTAAATCTCTCTACCAACATGCAGCCTGGGGGAGGGGTGGGAGAAGGGGAGGACAAAGACAGAGCTGTCTGTTGAACATTTGCTGATTTTAACCCATAATCGGTTTTGTGATTTCCCCAGAGGAATAAAAATATGGGAGCACCTGAGCCCCACCCTACCCCCCCACTTTTTTAAACATAGCAGGCTAGGGAAAGGTAAACAGAGGGCATGAGAGTCTTAATACTAAACTCCAAACCTTGGAGAAATGCATTTATGTACATTCATATTTTTCTCTCCCTCCCCTATCTCTTTCCACTTTTTATTTTAGAAAAATGTAACAATTCAGGTCCCCAGCAATGCATCGTACAGTGGAAGTGATTGCGGTACTAATGACAATATCTCCCAAATTAAAGTCCAGTTTGGATCGGGTTTCTTTTGGACTGTGAACTTTATCAGAGAGAATTCTGCTTATTTCATTGATGTCATCTCCTTTTCCTATGACACCAGCGATAATAACGCTTTTCCTGATGCCAAAGAGAAAGGTAACAGGCATTTAGGGTTTTATTGTTTTGAGAAGAATCAGGTAGGTTGGGTGGAGTGGTCAGTGACCTCTTGGGCCATTCCATTTTACCAAAACTTTAGACATTGAATGATGACTGATCAGATGCCCAGCCCCCACCTTTCACCTTGCCCTTTTGCTGTTGGCGACCCTGTCCAGCCAAAATTGACTGAGAAAGACTTGTAGAAAGGATGTAGCATTTGTGGCTTGTTAAAGTTGCTGTCCGATTTGGAATGACTTAATCCCTGCAACTAAAAGAAGTTCTTGGTATTTTAAAGCTGTGACTATTTGAAACTTCAGCTGTGGCCCACATTTCAGCCAGATCTGTATGCAGGATGTAATGATAACATTAATAAAAATAGTTTGTACGTGAACTGAAACCCCATCTAAACTAAGAGGGAATGAAGCACTGTGGCTGTTGTTGTTTAGTTGTTTTTCAGTTGTGTGCAGCTCTTCGTCACCTTCCTTTGGGGTTTCCTTGGCGAAGATACTGGGGTGGTTTGCCATTGCCTTCTCCAGCTCATTTTACAGTTGAGGAAACTGAGGCAAACAGGGTGAAGTGACTTACCCAGAGTCACACAGCCAGTAAGTGTCTGAGGCCAGATTTGAACTCAGGAAGATGACTCTTCCTGACTCCAGGCCTGGTGATCTATCCATTGCGCCACCTAGCTACCCCTGAGGCACTGTGGTACAATGGGGGTAAAAAAAGCCCCCACTGCTATTAGAGTCAGTAGAGGTGGGTATAAATTCTAGTTCTTATCCTTATGACTTGTATGACCTTGGACAAGTCCCTTTATCTCCCTGGGCCTCAGTTTCTGCCTCTATAAAATGATGGCCTATGAGGTCCCTTCTGGCTCTAGAGCTCAGATCTCATGATTTACTCTCGCATGTTTTGGGGGCAATATTTTTGTTTTTCTCAGACATAGCAAACGTTTCATTTTGTTCGCCATAATGGCCATCTGGAAGCAGCCTTTTTATTTAGACTTGCTAATGAATAATTCATAGTTGCCTCTAGTCTACAGAGCTGTACTTCCTGAGATCTAGAAGTGAATGAGTGTAAAGGTCTGAAGGGAATGACAGACACCTAGACACTGAAAATCCCTTTGCTCAGCCTTTCTCTTATCTCCTCAGTCTGACTGTTAAGCCAGAGTTTCTAGACCCCTAAAGTGGCAGGTACTTTTTTAGCACCTCCTATGTGCCTAGCAAGTGCTCTGGGTGGCAGGGGGAAAACTCCTGAGACACTTGTCTGTGTTCTCAAATAGCTTAGCTAGGGATAGCTAGATAAAATCGATGTGTAATTTATGGAGAAAACCAATGGTGGTCCCTAAAAGGATGATAAGATGGCAGAAAATGGAAGGGTGAGGGTGGGCCGGTGCTTCACAGAGAGGGTAGAACTTGGCTAAGGAGAAAGAAGCCCACACAGGGGGAGAGCAGCCTGAGGAAGGCAGCCATGAACATGGTGTGTGCAAGAAGTTTACCTGACTCTAGCTGAAAGGTATGCCTTGGATAGGTAGATGGGGCTCTAGTCAAAGTGGAGTCTGGAAGTCAGGAAGACCTGAGTTCAAATCTAGTCTCTTGACACTTACGACCTATGTAAGTTCTGAGCAACTCACTTAACTACTGTTTGCCTCAGTTTCCTCATCTGTAAAATGGGGCTAATAATAACAGCACCTACCTCCCAGGGTTGTTGTGAGGATCAAATGTGATAATATTTGTAAAGTGCTTAGCACAGAGCCCGGCACATAGTAAGCACCATGTAAATGTTAGCTATTATTATCATTGTTGTCGGTGATGCTAGAGGGCCACAAAAGCTAGACAGAGTAGTTTAGGCTTATTATATGTAAGTCATAGGGATCCATAGTGGGTTCCTAAGCATAGGGTTGACGTGGCAAGAGCGGAATAGAATATGCAGGGGGCAGCTAGGTGGCGCAGTGGATAGAGCACTGGCCCTGAAGTCAGGAGTACCCGAGTTCAAGTCTGGCCTCAGACCAAACGCTTGACACACTTACTAGCTGTGTGACCCTGGGCAAGTCACTTAACCCCGATTGCCTAAAAAGAAAAAAAAGGTTTAAAAAAAAGAATAGAATATGCAGAATGAATTTATAAGTGGGAGCACTAGAAGAAGGATACCAGCCAAGGAGCAAAGGACCAAGGGCTTGGAAATGGGGTAGTAGGAATGGAGAGAGGAGGGTAAATCAGTCAATAAGCATTTATTGAATTGCACATATTAAGTACTTAATATGTGTGTTTTCTTTCATTCGTTGGGATACAGAGACAAGAGAATGAAACAGCCCCTGCCCTCAAGGAGCTTACATTATAACCAGGGAGATAACAAGTATTTAATAAATAAGTATAAAGAGAATAAATTAAAATAAATACCAGATAGTTAAGTACAAAGTGGAGGTCATACAAGGCCAGAGGATGCTAGCAGTTGGGGAATCAGTTGGTTGAATGTTGTCCTTCGTTCTTGAAGAGGACCAAAATGATGTTGCTATGTTAGAGTCAAGTTACAGTGTATCTGACTGTAGCTGATCAGACCAGTAAGAGATCAGAATGCTCTACCACAGCTTAGGCACAAATAGTCGGTGTGAATATTTGGAGTGGATTCTCTAATTTTGTGTATCTCACATTTCTTTTGAGCTACTTTCAGTTCTGCTTTGCTCATAGAGCACAGCACCTTCTCTGATGTGGGCATGCCATGCTGGGCGGTCCTGTGCCACTATCTCCTGTGTCACACAATCAATTCCAAAATTATTAAGAGAGACCCTGAGAGTGTCCTTGTATCGCTTTTTCTGACTACCATGTGAACGCTTGCCCTGTATGAGAGAGTTCTCCATAAAATAGTTTTTTAGGCAAGCATACATTTGGCATTTGAACAACGTGGCCAGCCCATTGCTCTCTAAAGCAGAGTTTTAGTGCTTGACAGTTTAGTTTGAGAAAGGACCTCAGTGTCTGGTACTTTATCCTGCCAGGTGATCTTCAGAGTCTTCTTAAGACAGTTCATATGGAAGCGATTCAGTTTCCTGGCATGGCACCGGTATGCTGTCCAGGTTTCACAGGCATACAGCAATGAGGTCAGCACAACGGTTCTGTAGACCTTCAGTTTGGTAGTCAACCTCATTCCTCTTCTCTCCCACACTTTCCTTCGGAGCCTCCCAGACACTGAGCTAGCTCTGGCAATGCATGTGTCAACCTCATTGTCACTGTGTACATCCTTAGAAAGTATACTGCCAAGATAAGTGAACTTGTCCACAATATGCAAAACTACTCCATTTACCGTAACCGATGGTTCTATGAATGGATGGTGTAGTGCTGGCTGGTGAAGCACCTGTGTTTTCATGGTCTTAATTGTTAGGCCAGAATTAGCACAAGCAGCAGAGAATCAATCCACACTTTCTTGCATCTCAGCTTCAGAGGCTGCATTGAGTGCACAATCATCTGTGAACAAAAAATCATGCACCAACTCTCCCTCCACTTTAGTTTTGGCTTGTAGCCTTTTTACTTTAAATAATTTACCATCAGTGTGGTCCTTTCTGAAGTGGCTCTCAGGTAGATGACCATCTTCCAGGTGAAGGATCAGCCTATTAAGGAGGACTCTGGCAAGAATCTTGCCAGCAGTGACTAAGAGAGAGTCCCCTCCTGTGATTGTCACAGGACAGTCTATTTACTTTTATAGAGATGGTCGAAGGAGGTGTCCTTGAACTACTGGGGGATAATCTCCTCTTGCCATATAACCTGGAAAATTTCATCAGCTTTTGTATGAGCAATGGACACCCTACCTTGTAAATCTCAGCTAGAATAGAATCAGCACCAGGTGCTATGCTACAGGAGAGGAGCCTAATGGCATTCAAAACCTCTTCTTCAGTTGGAAATTTGGCTAGAGAGGGATTGACTTTAACCTGAGGTAAATAGCCAATGCCTTCAGCATTGATTAATGATGGTCTGTTGAGAACACTATGGAAGTGTTTAGCCCATCCCTCCAGGTTCATATCCTTATCACTAATCAGCACTGAGTAGTTGAGGTGCACCATATGTCTTTAGCCCATAAGTAGGGCATCATAGAAATGCTTCAGATTGTTGCTATCAGTGTAAAACTGAATTTCATCTGCCTTCTTACTGAGCCAAGAATCCTGCATCTTTCTAAGCTTCGCTTGTACTTTACTTTTGATGGAGTTAAATGCTGCCTTCTTAGAGATGAACTATCCTGCTGGTAAACCCTGTGGAGTTCTCATTTTTCATTTAGCACCTTCTGAATTTCCCCATCATTTTCATCAAACCAATTTTGATCTTTGCCAGTGTTCCGGCCTAGATGAGTAAATGCAGTGCCATACACCGAATCTCTGATAGCTGCCCACTCCTTTTCTGCTCCACCATTGCCAACTGTGTGTTGGCTCAACTTTCTCTTCAGGTTAGCAGTGAACTGTTTCTGCTCAGAGAAATGCTCTAATCTATTGACATTAAGTCTTCTGGTAGTCTCATCTTGCCTTGGGGCCACCACTTTTGTTGAATGGGAATATTTGCTTGAAGAGGAGAAGTCTTTGATCAGTCCAGCACACTGCACCACACCATTGCCTTTGTTACTCTCACATCCTTCTCCTTATAATGACATAGTTTACTTTAATGGATAGATAGATTTTTCCTATGGTTACGTAGTAAACATCCACAAAGTTTTATTGCATTTAGGTAAACAGTAGACAGTGTTGGTGATGTTCTCATGAGATGCACAAGTCTTCAGTAGTAAGTGACCATTGCCGTTACTGTTTCCAGCTCCATTCCTCCCAAGGACTCCCTGCCATGTCTGGTAGTCTGAGCCTGCTCTAGCATTAAAGTCACCCAGAATTATAAGCTTGTCCCCTTTTGGCACATTGGTGATGAGGGTTTCCAGGTCTTCATAAAAGTTTTCTTTGACCTCAGCAGGGTTCATCATGGTGGGAAGCATAGGCACTGACGTTGGTGGCGTGGTGTTTTCCTGCAAGTGGCTTGCATTTTCATGAGCCTGTCCTTCAGTTCTTTTGGTAGGCGTGTGAGCTTGCTGTCTAGATTAGTTCTGATTGCAAAACTTACACCAGCTTTACAGCTCTCCCCTTCACTGTGGCCACTCCAGAAAAATGTGTATTCAGCTCTGACTTCGGTAAGCTGGCCTTCATTTGTCAGCCTTATTTCACTCAGGGCTGCTATATGGATGTGATACCTGCTGAGTTCTCTTGCAACAAGAGCTGTTCTTCTTTCAGGTCTACTGGATTTGGTGGTATCTAAAAGTGTGCGCACGCTTCATGTACCAATGGTGAGGGTATCAGCTTTGCAGAAGTTTTTGTCCATTTTTTTGTGTTTCAACCACAGGGTAGGATTCCCACCAGTTGTGGTACACAGGCCAGGGTTGGGCATAGAGACAATTTGTAGGGCACCTTTTCTAGCCCCTTCTTCACACCAGGAGGGGAGCAGTACAGTTCTTAAAAGGCTGCTCAGAGGGGCAGCTACGTGGTGCAGTGGGTAGAGCACTGGTCCTGGAGTCAGGAGGACCTAAGTTCAAATCCGGCCTCACACCAGACACTTGATGCTAGCTATGTGACCCTAGGCAAGTCACTTAACCCCAATTGCCTAAAAAAAAAGAAAGAATAAAGGCTGCTTAGACACCCAAGGGGCTGCTGAATCCCACTGCTGCCTCTAGTGAGAAGGCAACCCTATGGCCTGGGCTGCCTGTGTGTAGGGATGTGCCTACAGCTGCCCGTATATTCACACCTTCTGCTTTGTCACTTGCCTGTCACCACATGACTTTGAGATAGGTAAAAATGGTAGGGGTGATGTCTTTTGATTCATGCATAGATTGGATTTAAGTGAGGCAGAGTTACATGAAGTCTTTGGCCTCACTCTCTCTTCCAGAGTCCTTCCACAGTCCAGTCAAGGTGACTGGTGATGGCTGGAGGTATAGTGGATGGCCTTTGCATCTTCAATGTCTAACCAAGCTCTGATCACTCCACGGCATCCGTTTCAGCCGCCTTCATGGCCGTTGGAACAAATTGTTCTCATCTACCCATTCCACCAGAGGAAGTCTTCACTTGCTTGGGGTAGACACTCCTCTAACTCACGACAGGTTTGAGACCCCTTGGTTACTCAATCTAGTTTAGCCCATCTACCAAAATGGTTTACCAGGGTATGGTCACTGTGCATGCTACAGCTTCTTGGAGTTGGGTGGATCAGGTAGACACCAGAGGTGCTAGTCTTCCCTGAACACACCTTCCACCCCAATCAATATAGGCTTCATGTAGAAAGTGATGCTCAAGCTATATTGAAAGAAGGGAGGAACTCTATGGGGCAGTGATGGAGAGGGAAGGCCTGGAGGTCAGCCAGCGCAAAGGTGTGGAGATGAGAGATAGAATAGAGAAAAGGCCAATTTGGCTAGACCACAGAGTAGGGGAAAGGGAGCAATGGGGAATGAATAAGCAGTAACTAAGACATGTTATGAAAGAAGAAAATCTGGATTTCAAAAAAGTTAGCACTTAAAAGTTCTAGTTTTCCAGAAGGAAAGATATAAGGCTTATAACTATTATGAGAAGGTACTTAAAACTATTTGGGGCTTAAAATGGTTTTTAAGATTCTTTTCACATAGAAGCAGTGTACTCAGTCACCATTCTGTCATTTACGTAACTTAGTAATTGAAATAATTCAATTGCTAGTTTAGGAGAATTGTTCTTGTTCAGATATTGTCCCTTCTGCTCATTAATGTGGTCAGCAGCCACATTCACTGTCTCCTTTGCCAGACAGTTGTGTAACACGTTCTGTATAGCAAGGGGGTTTTTTTTGTGTGTCTTTTTTTTTTTGTCTAGGCAATGGGGTTAAGTGACTTGCCCAGGGTCATACAGCTAGTAAGTGTTATGTGTCTGAGGCCGGATTTGAACTCAGGTCTGCCTGAATACAAGGCTGGTGCTCTATCCACTGTGCCACCTAGCTGCCCCCAAGCAAGGGTTTTCATGATCCTGAGATGTGGGCATATAGAAATGGCACTCATATGTTGCTGCCATATTCTATTGACTCTTCTTTCCATCTACAGCAGTGGTTCTTTTTTTTTAGCGTAAAAATTTTCATATTTTATTTTTAAAATTACATGTAAAAACAGTTTTTAGCTTTTGGTTTTTTTTAAATTTTGAGTTTTAAATTCTTTCCGTCCCTCCCCTTCCCCTCCTTGAGGCAGCAGGCAATTAGATATAGATTATACATGTGTAGTCATGCAAAACATATTTCCATATTAGCCATATTATGAAAGAAAACGCAAACAAAAAAACCAAGAAAGATAAAGAAAGTTTTAAAGAATATGCTTCGATCTGCATTCAGACTCCATCAGTTCTTTCTCTGGAGGCAGATGATAATTTCCATCTTTGGAACTGTCTTGGATCATTGTATTGCTGAGGAGAGCTAAGTCATTCAGAGTTGATCATCATATAATATTGCTGTACAATGTTCTCCTGGTTCTGCTCATTTCACTTTGCATCAGTTCATGTCTTTCCAGATTTTTCTGAGAGCATCCTGCTCATCACTTCTTATAGCACAGTAGTATTCCATCACAATCATGTATCACAACTTGTTTAGCCATTCCCCAATTGATGGGCTTCCTCTCAGTTTTCATTTCTTTGCCACCACAAAAAGAGTTGCTGTAAATATTTTTTTTTTTTAGGCAATTGGAGTTAAGTGACTTGCCCAGGGTCACACGGCTAGTAAGTGTCAAGTGTTTGGTCTGAGGCCGGATTTGAACTCAGGTCCTCCTGACTTCAGGGTTGGTGCTCTATCCACTGTGCTGTAAATATTTTTGTACAAATCAATCCTTTTTCTTTTTCTTTGATCTCTTTGGGATATAGACCTGGTAGTGGTAATGTAGAGCACTAGTTCTTAACCTTAATCAGAGGGCTGGATGGACCCCTTTGGTAGCAGTCTGGTGAAGCCAATGAGTCCCTTCTCAGGATAATGTTTTTTAATAATGGAAGGAAATTCTAAATTTGAGTTAGAGGTTAGTGAAAATAAAGGTTCAATTTTTTTCCTGTCCAGGTTCACAGACCTTTTGAAATCTATCCAGAGACCAGGTTTCCAGATCCCAGTTTAAGAACGTCTAATCTAGAACAAGCTAACGCATCTCTAAGGATCTATCTAGGGTAGGGGTGGGGAACCTTTGGCCTCAAGGCCACATGTGGCCCTCTAGGTCCTCAAGTGCAGTCCTTTGCCTGAATCTAAACTTCACAGAACAAATCTCTTTAATTAAAGGATTTGTTCTGTAAAACTTGGATTCAGTCAGAAGGCTACACCCAAGGAGTGTGTGTGTGTGTGTGTGTGTGTGTGTGTGTGTGTGTGTGTGTAAGTAAGTGTGATAGCATTTTCTAGCAGAAAAAGAAAAACAACTCTATATGTGAGAGATTCCTTTAAGGTCACTATGTTTAATATCACTTATGTTGAGAAGGTAGAGAAAAAATTTTTTTAGCTGACACAGAGAAACCTAGCAGGCTGCTAATTAGAGTAGTAGATAGAATGCAAGATTTTTTTTTTTTTTAGGAAGACCTAGGTTTAAATCCTACCTCAGATACTTAGTAGTTTTGTGATTGTGGGTTAAGTCATTAAATTTATCTTAGCCTCCATTTTCTCATCTGTGAAATGGAGATAATCCCAGCACCTACTTCACCAGATTGTTGCCGAGTTGGATTGAGATAAATGATGAACATGTATAAACTATATTGGATTGCTTACCATTTTTAGAGAGGGGGAAGGGAAGGAGGGAGGGATAGGATTTGGAACTTAAAACTTTAAAAAAATGTTAACCATGACTGTACATGTATAGCCTATATCAGATTGCCATCTTGGAGAGGGGGGAGGGAAGGGAGGAGAGGGAGGGAGAAAAATTTGGAACTCAAAATCTTACAAAAATGAATTTTGAAAACTATCTTTGCATGTAATTGGGAAAAAATAAAATACTATTAAGTAAAAAACATTTAAAAATTCTTTTAACATGTAATTGAGGAAAAATAAAATATATAATTAAAAAAAGAGATAAGTGATGAAGTTTGCAAAATGCAAAACACTATCTAAATGTTAGTTCTTGGTTGTTAAAGTTAATAAACAGATTTTTTTCAGGCAAGTTCATGGCTACATCCACAATCATTTTGATTTTCTTCGTGATTTGAGTATGTGTTCTTGTTCACAGATGTTAATAGATTTGTGAAGGCATCCTGATAAAAACGGGGCCTTCTATAACTTGTAGGCATATGTTACTTCAGAATTCTGGCAATATATTGTCTTTTTCACACGGTAGAAAACCAATGTCCAGACTAATCCATCCTCTTTTGTAGGAAAAGTTAGCACCACTTTTGAGGTCAACACAATTGGGGTCCCATTGGATGAATTCTTCAGATGCCGTAGTGTAATGACAGTAACAGAACGAAATGTCACCCACAACTATTGGGATATCCTTGTGCAAGCTTTTATCCAGAACAACACAATCAGCACCAAAGGTAATATGCCAAAAGCACACTGCAGGATGCTTTGAAACTTAAGACTTTTGTTGGATTTATTATTTGAAAGCATTTCTTAAGGCCTCTTATCCTAGAGATAGGCTAAGAGCATAGCAGCATAGTAGATTGGAGAGCTGGCTTCATGTCTGACAAGTACAGCCTGGGTGATTGTGGGTGAGCCAATCAATCTCTTAGTGCTCCAAGCATCTTTTGGTCACTAGAAGTTGGAGAGAGGGCACTGCCCTGCATTGATAGAGGGAGTTTCCTCACCCGGGAATTCTGTATTCTCAGTCCTTAGTCTTACCGTCTTATCTTCAATGCTTAAAGTTTATCCATTGGTAATCATTACCATGATGCTTGTGACCCTAAAAACTCATGGACTCTAGTGTGTGATGGGCTCAATAAAAACTTAATTACTTCTAGATAATGTTTTAGCTAAGGACTCCCGACAGATGCTGCAGTGGTACTGTTGGCCCTTCAGCACATTCCAAGGCTTCTTTGATCTCGACTTTCTAAATTCTCATATCTGGTTTTTTTGTTTGTTTTGTTTTATTTTGTTTTTTTGGAGGCAGTCGTGGTTAAGTGACTTGCTCAGGGTCACACAGCTAATAAATGTCTGAGGCTGGATTTGAACTCAGGTCCTCCTGACTCCAGGGACAGTGCTGTATCCACTGTTATCACCTGGCTGCCCTCTAGTATCTGGTTTTGTCATTGACTTGGTAGTTCATGAAATTTCCTAGGCATATAATTGCTCATTTACTTGTTGTGAATAACTCCCAGATTTAAATTCGGGCTCTGCCACTTGATACCTTGTATGACCTTGGGCAAGTCCCTGTTCCTGGGCTTCAGTTTCCTCCTTTGTAAAATTAGATGATCTTTGAGGTCCCTTCCAGCTCTAGATCTTGAATAATATGTGTGACCTTGGACAAGTCACTTCACTCCTCCCTGGGCCTCATTTTCCTCATCTGTAAAATGATGTGGTTGATGACCTGTGCTCCACATCTGCTATCCTAGAAATCACTTGGTCTCCTTTGGGAAAAAACCTTCTCTTTTTTCCTAGCCTTCAAGGTTAGAAAACAGCAAGGTGAAATCATCTTTTTTTTCCCCTTCAGAGTACCTGTGTGATGAAGATGAGTCGATTGTATCAACAACCGCCGTTACTACTATGCCTGTTCCTACTGCAAAACCCATCCCTAAAGAAAGACCCTACCCTGGTACCTATTCTGTTACATCTGGGGGTGCTGTTTGTCTCTTGGCTACCATGGGGCTGCAGCTGAACATCACCAAAGATGAGGTACAATTGTCTCCTCTTGTTGTCCCCAACTTGTCTCCTTTTTCTTTTTTTTTTAATTAATTTACTTTGATTTATCAACGATCACTTCCATATGCTTTTGAGTTTATAATTTTTCTCCCTCTTCCTCCTCACCACCCTCACCAACATGGCGCACAATCTGATATAGGCTATACATATGCATTCCTATTAAACATATTTTCACATTAGTCATGTTGTAGGTAAGAATTAGAACCAATAGGAGGAACCACCAGAAAGAGGAAATAAAACACAACAGAAGAAAAAACATAACAGATAGTATGCTTCAATCTGCATTCAGTCCATAGTTCTTTCTTGAATGTGGATAGCATTTTCCATCACGAGGCCTTTGGAGATGTCTTAGATTCTTGTATTGCTGGTCTATCCTTCTTAATGGGTCATTTTACCTTCAACTTCTGACAAATTGGCCCTGGAATCATGTGGACTTCAAAAGCCTCCCTGGCATTTGTCTTTTAGCTTTTATTTGGATCAATTCCCATTTGGCATGAAGAAGAGTTAATGTAACTTGCAAAATATAACGCCCAACATGCCTTCATCTCAAGTAGTAGAATCCTTCTTAGTCTTAAAAATGGCTTAGTTGCTGCGATTCTGCATCACCAGCTCAGAGTATAAATAGTTGGTCCTTATTTCCAGGCAGCTAATGTCTAATCTTAGATTTTCATCCAGAGCATTGATCTCTAGATTGGCAGGGATTGACATATAGAATAACAGGCATAGATTGGCGAACTCTGCTCCAATGCATCATTGTCCAGTGCTGTGGGACCACTAGCCAATGAATCTTCTTCCCAGAGTTCTGTGTGGAAAGAAAGCAAGCCAGATGTATGGAGCTCTTGTATTCCAGGAAAAAAAGGGCATACTTCTTTAGCTTTTTAATTGAAAAAGCTTTTTTTTTTTTTTGCTGGGGAACACTTCCTTCCTTTGCTATGATGTAAAAGTAGATTTCTGAACTGTAGTTCACAGGCCCAGAACAACCTTAAAAAAATCTAGATTTAATTAGAACACGGGTTCTAATCTGTTTGTTTTGTTCTAGAGTCTTTGTGCAGTCTGGTGAGGCCTGTGAACCTCTTCTCAGAATAAGGTTTTTCAATGAATAAGGTAAAATACGTAGGATTGCAAAAGAAACCAACTATACTGAAATAGAATGATCCAATTTTTTTTTAAATTGGCAGAATCCAGGCAAATGTTATTTTGTTCAACCTCCAAAATCATATAAGGCCTTAATACCTTCTTCCTTTCTCTAAAGGTTACTTCACTTTTGAACATTAACCCCAATACGACGGATTGTCATGGCGAGTGTCATAAGGAATCAGCCACGCTTCGGTTGAATGACAGCAGCAACGAGTATCTTGAATTTCTCTTTGCTGTAGTAAGTAACAGTTTTGAATTAATTTCCTGGTTCCTAATTGTTTGATGAGCATGTATTAAGTGCCTGCTATGTGCTGGGCACCGTATTAGCTGCTGGGGGTACAGAGCTAAAACCAAAATATTTTCTGTCCTCAGGGAGCTTCCATTCTCCTGGGAGTGGGGGAAGAGCATCAATCAACAATCTTGTAGTAAGCGCTTACTGTGTACTAGGTGCTGGGGATACAGAGACAAAACCAAAACAGTCCCTGCCTTCAAGGAGCTTAGATTCTATCAAAATGTAATTCATTTCTCCTGGAGACTTAGGTTGGGCCAAGTAACAGCTTTCCCTTTCAGTGTTCTGGCTTTGATCTTTATCTGAGAGGTCCCATGCTATATGCCTCAAGGATCTGTGTCTGTCATTGTGGGTTTTTCCTCCACTGGTGCAGATTGCAACTTAATAGACTATCTTTGCGAACTGCTGTGGCCAAAGAATTTGTCCCCTTGTAGCCACTCTGGTCATGAGTTGCTCTGAGCTGGTTGTCCTGGAACAGCAGGCAAATAGCCTCATCCTGAGTCTATCCAACTTGGTATAAGGTCCACCAGAGCTTGTATTCCATTGGTATAGCTGTCAAGAATCCAGGATGTCCCACATATCACAATGAGGAGGCATCAGAGGAGAAGGCTTTTGAGGGGACCCTTCTATTCTAGCTCCTCCCCAAAATGTGGCCTGTGGGGGTCTTTTAAGGAGTCTGTGAGCTGGTCTCTTTCTTGTATGAATGCTTATGATAGGCTTCATGCTAAAGGTAACCACCTTGGTAAAGGGGAGGAGCCAGGAGTCCCCCAAATACTCCAGATGGGTTTTTTCTAAAAGCCTTTGCTAAGCACATGTGTTTTTAATATTGCTAGTTAGAACCCCATTATGGCTTTCTAGAAATATTTTAGGCCTTTCAAAGAGCACTCTCACTTTTGATCCTGACATCGATACAGCCCATGGTGGCAGTTTTCCTCCCTGTGCACTAACTTCACAGGCCACACACACAGTTTGGAAGGCCGTGGGCTGGCTACCGTGCTCTTTACTTTTGGTTGGGTGTTAACTGTTTATGCAGGGTATTCTCAGAGTCTTACTGCCGTTTAGATAACTTAGCCTGTCTGTGCCTTGGTGTCCTCATCTGTAAAATGAGGGGGTTGGACTCAGTGACCTTTAAGGTCCCTTCCAACACAGATTCTAGAATTCCCATGAATTTCGGCAGTCTTGTGGCAAGTGGGAATCAGCAGTCTTTGAGAGTCTTGTCCCTTTCCGGAGTGGTCTGTGAATAGAGATTATTTGAGAATCGTCCATATAGAAGAGCAGTTTTCAAGTTAGGGGTTATTTTTAAGACCGCTATTTACACTTTTGTAGAGCTAACCTAACGTAGTGCTGGGCTTGGAGTCAGGAAGTGCTGGGTTCTAGTCCTGCCTCCAACACCTGCCAGCATGACTGTGGACAAGTTTCTTAACCTCTTGATGACCCAGGCAGCTCTCTAAGACTCAGTGGCTGATGATTTGCCAAAGCACACGCAGGGAGTTCCAGAAGACGTCACAGATCCCGACCAACCCCCCTCCTCTGCCCTCCCCACCCAAATTGGTTCTTGCTGGAACACATTTTTTGTGTATTTCTCTAATCTGTAGCCTTCCCCCGCCCCCATAGGATGATGGTAATTTGTAAACTAGTTTGAGGACTCATCATAGACTAACTATTAAGTTAGGAATCAGTTGGATAAGAATATACCTTTTCTCCCTTTATTGAAATTCCCCCCCCCATTATTTGGCCTATTTTTGACTATGAAATTATATTTGAAATTACTCCTTAAGCTTATCATTGGCAGCCCTGGCCATATTGACGAATTTAAGGCTAGCTCTAGATTCATTTTCATGTGTACTATGATATAAAGTAGATTAAATATTTTTAGACTTACCTTTAAATATTGTTTTCCCATAATGTTTAGTTTTGGTTTTTTTTTTTAAATTTTCATCTTTTTATTTATTTATTTTTTTGGTGTGGCAGTTGGGGTTGAGTGACTGGCTCAGGGTCACACAGCTAGTGAGTGTTATATGTCTGAGGGCAGATTTGAACTCAGGTCCTCCTGACTCCAGGGCCAGTGCTCTATCCACTGTGCCATCTAGCTGCCCCAGTTTTGCTTTTTTAAAAAATACACATAGAACTGTGTTGTGATGGGCCAGACGTAAAAGGTATATTCTTTGGGTCTGGTAACAGGATGGTGTTAGGGCTTTATTGTGAAGATTTTTTTTTAGTGAATTTTTGTTTGATTTGTCCAATGTTACCATATGTTTAAAGTATGTATGTATGTATGTATGTATGGCTTCTTACAACAATCAAAACTAACTGTCCTAGGAAAATGAAGTTAATAACATTTTGGTAGAAAAAAGTTAAAAAAATACCCCAGGTAGTTTGATACTTAAATCTAACTATTAAATAAAGCCCTTTGAATAATGAAATAAGATTTTTAAAAAGTACACTATTATATAAGCACCATAAGACCTAATTGTGGTCTATACCGCCTTCAGGCTTGCCTCATTTAGCTCCATAGAGGAAAACATGCCATCTGTTGTTGTTGTTGTTGGATTTTTGAATCCTATTTATTTACCCCATAATGCTAATGAGAATTATCTGAGGAACCCTAAGTGGCTAAGGGCCATGTGATCAAAGCTGTGGCGAGGAAGGAGAAGGAAAACACTGATGAAGAGCCTTTGGTATTTCGAGGTCTCCTAGGAGAGATAGTGAGCCAAAAAGACCCAGGTTCAAGTCTTGCATCTGATACACACTGGTGTGTGACCCTGGGCAGGTCACCTAACCTTTCTCAATGCCCTAGGTAACTCTGGAACACTAGAAATTGCACAGAAGGTTCCAACCTACATTGGCGGAAAGTGTTTCTTCAGCTGGAAGTTTCTCAGGCCAATGAAATCCCAGGCCCAGGCCCTGTCCCTATATCCACTTGCTCCCATGGATTCAGGATCTCGTGTTGGGTGGGGGGAGGGTAGGGGGATGGGGGGATGGGGTGCCTCACTCCATTGCTGTAGTTGCCCACCTCATCACACATTTCCACCCATGTCCAGTTCTGTTTTTCTTCAACGATATTGATCTGTGCCTGGCTTTCATCTGCTCCGTTATCTTGGGCCTTGGCCTGCCTTTTTCCCTCTGGATGTTTAATGTTCTCTGTAGACAGTTGTGAGATGATCTTATGTGTTGTTTAACTGAAAGCTTTCTTCAAACAGAAAAATGGCAACCGGTTCTATCTGAAAGGGGTGAATGTCAGCTTGACTTTTGTAAACGGTTCTGGTAAGCCAAGCCGGGTCCTCTCAACCTGGGGGGGCGGGGGCGGGAACAGGGAGAGAGGATAACCAAGGGTTACTAGAAACCTGGCACTTGACTTTGGATTAGCTATATTTAGCAAATAATTATTTCTAGTTCCTCTAATGTTCTCCTTGAGACCAAATACTAGTTTATAGTTAGAAATGAAGTCACATCTAAAATTTGGAATCTTGCTTAATTAAAGTTTATGGATGGAACTCTGATATAAGCAGAGTATTGAGTCCTTTCAAAGTAGAGAAGCGGAAGAAGAAGGGAATAAGCATTTCTGGGATACCTACTGTGTGCCAGGCATTGTGCTAAGCACTTTTTATAAATATTATCTCATAATGTGCCTCAAAAGGATCAGACATATTTGGACTGTGGAGAAGACTAAAGGCTAAGAGTGGTGGAGTGACAAGAGCATCAGACTTTGAGTCAGAGAACCTGCCTTAGGCAAGGCATTTCACTTTTCTGGGTCTCAGTTTCCCCCTCAGTAAAATGAAGGGATTGAACTGGACAGCCCCTGAGATTCCTTCCACCCCTAGCTCTGTGATGCCATGTCTGATCTTGGGCAAATCCCTTCCCTGGGCCTCAGTTTCCTCCTCTGTAAAATGAAAAGGTTGGATTAGATGACCTCTGAGGCTCTGTGTTCCATCTCTAGCTCTCTTGTTTTACGTGCCCTTGAGCAAGTCCCTTCCCCTCTCTGGGCCTCAGTTTCCTTCTTTGTAAAGTGAGGGGGTTGGACTAAATGGTCTCTGTAGTCCCTTCTAGCTTCAGATCTAGGATTCTGTGTGTGACCTTGGGCAAGTCCCTTCCCCCTCTGGGCCTCAGTTTCCTTCTTTGTAAAGTGAGGGGGTTGGACTAGATGGTCTCTGTAGTCCCTTCTAGCTTCAGATCTAGGATTCTGTGTGTGACCTTGGGCAAGTCCCTTCTCCTCTCTGGGCCTCAGTTTCCTCCTCTGTAAAATGAAGGGGTTGGAAAAAATGGCCTTTAGGGCCCCCTTCCAGCTCCAAGTCTATGATTCTAAGATTCTAAGGAGAATATTAAAGACATTTAGTAAGCCCATTAGCTATTACAAATAGTAAATTATGAAAAGCAATTCTATGCGTCCCAAGCTAGCACATTTAACTGAGAACCCTAAGACCTTCCATAAGCTCGAAGTTGATATTTAAAGAAATAACTAATCTTTATCTTTCTTTAAAGATTTCGTTGCCGCGAATAACAACCTTAACTGTTGGGATGCCCCAATAGGAAGCTCTTACATGTGCAACAAAGAGGATACTATTGCAGTTTCTGACACATTTCAAATAAATACTTTTGATCTAAGGGTGCAGCCTTTCAATGTGGTGGAAGGAAAGTATTCTACAGGTAAGAATAAACTAGATTTTCTTAAAACTTTCTTCTGTGGACACATTAGCACAGAAGTCATGAACTGGACAGTCCAGTAGAGAAAGTACGCATTTTTCTGGGCCTCAGGCATAGGCCAAACTGCAGATGAGACTGAAATTTGCACTCACTTTGCTCAGATTAAGTTAATCAAACCAGTAGAATTCAAGGAGAGCCAAACATGAAGAAGAAAATGTATGAAAAAAATGAGAGCAGCTTTAATAAACTTAGTCAATGGGCTAGACCACAGGTCAGCAAACTACACAGGTCTGTCTTTGTATGGCTTGTGAGCTTCGAATGATTTTTACATTTTAAAATAAAGTTTTATTGTATTTAAAAATGTAAGAACTAAAATGGCAACAGGCCTAATTAGGCCAATTGGTTTGCTGACCCCTGGGCTAGACCTCCCCCTGCCCTTTTTGAGGACAAGTTTTAGTAAGTGATAGGAACTTGATAACTAAGGTCAGCAGATAGGAATAGTTTGAATCCCCCACGGTTTTATTTTTCAAACCACCAGTTAACTGGAGGTCTTTGAAAAATATGGTCAATTTGGATTATCTTGACCAGCTTGACAAAGCACAGAATTTGTGCCCAGGTGGGCTTTGGGGAGTATCCTCGGTGGTAAACAGCACAGTCTTACGTACACTGATCCTAAAAGCAATGCCAATTTTTTATATGTGCTAAAAAAAAAAGAGTAACATTAACGGCATTGCAGGATTATTCACTAATTCTATGTCATGCACATGTTTCTTTCACTAAAATGCCCTTTCTCTCTATTTAATTTTGTTTTGCAACTAGGGATAAATAGACCATATCAGTTATTCCCATCTTCTTCTGCATACAGAATTCTCATGGTTAAATATAACCCATAAGCCTTAGAGTATACTGTAAATAAAACTAGCCATGCTCTATGAAACATTGCAATGATTTTGCAATGGGGTTGAATTTCGAATTTGATTTCATTCTGTGAAAATTAAGCTTTTCACATCATTGCAACCCAAATGTCTACTTCTGAAATTAATTTTTTCCCCCTGTCAATCCTTCAATGATTTGGATTCTTTGAGAATTTTATTTTGGTTATCTTTTTCTGACCTCCTGTGTTATTAACCTTGCTTTGGTCTCAGATTTCCGTTGAGGGTTTAAAAGTCTATTCAGATGTGTTTATTCCTCAGTTATTTGTAATAGAAATGAGCTATGTTTTCTTCTCATTTGGAACTCTGGCCTTACATGTACAAAGGTTTAAGAATACCCATCCAGAACATACAACCAGGTAAACTGTGGTAATGGGATATATTAATCCATTCATGAAAATAGACTCCTGTCCACAGGTGCCTAAAATCACACCAGGTATGCTTGGCTAACTAGGGCAAGATGGAGGAATTGGGGTGGAAAGCGGGGAACATGGATTGGTTGCAGAAAAAGGAGCAGTGTGGTATATGGTAGAACAGAGTCCTGGATTTGGAGGCAAAAGACCTGAGTGTGAATCTCAGCTCTGTTCCTTACTACCTGTATCATCTTTAGCAAATTACCTCTCTTCCCCTGAGCCTCAGCTTCTGCCTCTACAAAATGCCCTGTGAGGTCCCTTCCCACTATATTTTTGTGCCCCTTCTTTTCTCTGGGCCTCAGTTTCCTTACCTGTCATATGAGATGATTGAACTAAATGGCCCCTTAAGGCCCACCTAGTTCTTGATCTAGGAGCCTCTGGAGCCAGGGTGATTTAGAACTTTTATCTGTGACTCTGGGAGTGGGAAGAAACAGCCCATCTTTTTGACTCTTGGGTATTTGTGGTCTGTCCCTCGGTTGTTTGTTTCTGTGGGGAGGATGAGACCTGGAAGCCTAAGCTGCTTTGGTCCAACATTTCTGGTGATTTCCAGCCCCAGTTCCAAGTAAGCAGCTGAGGCATGTGGCTCCTGTCTGCGAGTTAGTAGGGAGTACCACTTTCTTCACCTCTTCTGGAGTTCCCAAGTCACCCAACCCCAAGGAAAACCGACTCCACCTGGTAGACATTCACCCTCCCATCAAGCTTCCATTCTGGTTCTGTGGTCTCCATGCACTTCCTATAAAGCAGCAGCTTTTTTGGGAGGAGCAGACGGCCTTGAGGGGTGGCTCATGGGCCCGTGTTTGCCAACTCTCTGCTTGGGGTCAACTCCAATTCTCTGGGGCTTTGATCTGGCTCCAAAAGTTGGTTGCTTAAAACAACTTGCCTTTTGAAAACTAAGCCAAAAAAAATATTTTTTAAGCTCGGTATAAGCAGTTACAGACAAATCAAGGATTTTGCTTGTATTTACTGTTTGTCACACACTTTTTCTATCTACAGCCCAGGAGTGCTCACTGGACGATGACAGCATTCTAATACCAGTTATAGTTGGTGCCGGGCTTGCAGGCTTGATTCTCATTATAGTGGTTGCTTACATAATTGGCAGAAGAAAGAGCTATGCTGGATATCAGACCTTGTAAACCGAATCACTGTTTACAGTATGATGAAGCAAGTGCAAGTTCCAAAATTAAACACCATTCGATTAAAATACCCTTAGCCGTGACCCAGAACCTAGGGGGTGTGGGAATTGAAACAGAAACAACAACAACAAACGAAACAACAATAATAATAATAATAAAAAAAGCAAAAGCAAATGCATGGTCATGTGGCTTTACTTTCCCAACTAAGAAGTAAACTCATTGGGTCTCCATTCTTCAATGAAAAAAAAAAAAAAGAGAGAGTGAAAGAAAAAAAGACATTCATAACCAAATAGATTAAAGATCCCATTTTTGTGCTCTTGTTACTATTTTAGCCTTTGAGCTATATACTCCAATGACTCGAGATAAGGAAAATGTTTGATGATAAAAGGAATTACCTGCATATGGCAAGCTGGGGCTTTTTTTCCCGTCTCCCCTTTCCCTCTCTACTGAAATTTGTACTTGCTTCTTCTGTGTTTTTATGATGATCTGTGTGGAAGACGAACTTAATGCAACCTTTGCTAATTCTGTACATCTCAATCTTGGAAATACTCGAAAATGGATTTGGCCAGTGCCAAACGATCTCTCATTCTTAGTACTGAATGCTCCCTTTAAAGCATTTTGAATATGTTTGTTTACTGTAGCTGTAAAACCCAGAGTTACGGAAAGATTTCCTTTTCTCTTCTTCCCACTTCCCCTCCCTCCCCTCTCACTTCTCCCTTTATTACCGTGGCTTCTCTTTGGTTTTAAACAAACTGCTGGATGGTGTTGAAAACACAGAATCCCAACCAAGTTCTTTCAGTCCTGTTTCTAAATAGCTCACAGGCTATTTGTTGTGGTACTCATTAGTATACTCTCTGTAGACTGACTTCTTGTATCTGCAATCATAAAACTAATAGAAGTTTCTTTTTGGCTGTTATAGTATCCCTGCTGGTTATTGGGTTGAAAAAGGAAATGCCCAGTTGATTAATTAGCTTGACATCTAGATGATGACATGCACTTACTTATCTGTGTGCATAGTGTCTCAATGTTGCTGTCTTCTTGGAGGGCCTGAATGTTGCTGTTTTCTTGGAGCAATAGCCATCCCAAAAGATGCTCTCATCTGTTTCTGAGCCAGCATGATCTTTTTTTTTTTAAACTACTCCCCCCTTCCCCCCATTGAAATGGTTCTGTGCTAATTAGAACTTGCATTGTGGTTGTTTCTGATGGTAGGGTCCGTTGGTCTATTTTGTGCTCCTTTGTGTGCCTTGTGATGAGATGCGCCCATTATCCATTCGTGGGCAGCACCTAATGTTTATGAACAAATGCTTTGGGGTAGAGCAAAACATTGGGGCTTAGTGGGTGGCAGAGAGCATACAAGTTGGTGGCCAAAACAGAGCATCCTTTTTCCTTGTTATGTTTTGTTTTCGAAGAGAGAGGGAGACATTCTGATGATGCTGATAAACTACTATTATAATGAATATTTTTATTTTTATTTTTTGCCATCCAGTCATCGTAAATGATATGGGTGGGTATTTAAATGCCATAAATCTTGACTGCACTATATATACACACAGGGTGTCCCAAAAGTCTGTGTGGTTTTAAGTAGCTAAAAACAGCACATACTTTTGGGACATCCTATCTATGGAGAGGGAGTGGGGAGAGATTGAGAGATTTGAAGATTGAGAGTTTGAGATTGAGAAACAGATTGAGGAAGGAGGATTGGGAGAGAGAGAGTGAAAAAGAATTTGAGATTGAGAGATTTCCCCAGACACCTACACAACAGTAACCCATGCATGCTAGGTCTAGCTGTAACAGGCCTGTTGAAATGATGGCCGTTTTTTGCCCATCCTTGGCCTTTTACTTGGCACTTTCACTCAGCTGGTAGAGAATTGATCTGGTACTTATTGAGGGCTGTACAGAGCCATAGCACCATGGTGTTCAAACACTTCCTAAAGATGAATTAGACACGTGGTAGCAAAGACTGTAAATTACTACTTTCATCATTTGTCAAGCGTGAAAAGAAATCCAGAAAGTCTGTCGAGAATTCTTAATCTCCAATCGGGTTTTAATGTTGGTGACACAGTAAGGAAAGATAATGCACAGAAGGCTTTGGGCCTTCGATTCCAAACTCAAGCTTTTATAGATCGGAAGCACAGGAGGGAGACGTGGCACTCGACGCGGTTGAACCAAGATTTAGATCTCCAGATTATATACCTGCCTTGTATTTTAAAAATACCTCCAATTACCGCTGTTTTGTAGAAGGGCTGACTTGCAGTTTCATTGACTTTCTTCTTTTATGTGAATCAGTTTATATGTAGCTGTTTCAGCTGTTATTTTGTGTAGCTGTGTGTCCTTTGCACCTTGTGTGTAACTCATTCACACCACAAGGTTGAACTGAATGTCAAATTTGAGGATAGTAAATACCTTCATGGTAACTTACTGATAGTTAAAAGAGAGTTTACAAGAGGAAAAACTGGTCTATGTAAATATTTTCTCATGTGTTTCTGCTTAAAATTGTTTGAACCACTGTCAATTTAACCTGCTTATTGCTTTGCAAAATAAAGCTCTTTTTTCTTTCTTAAGGAAACTTGGTCACATTTTGTTTAAATGGTTCAAGCCAAGACTTCTCACACTGTGTAATTTTCTTTCTAAAGGAGAAACTTGGATACTCTGTTGGTGGAAGTGAGATCAAATTATTTTCTCTCTGGCTCCCACTTCCTTTCCCACCTCCCCTCCCTGTTCATGCTTTCATCATGTTATTGGTGAGTTGCCAGGTGAAGGGAGTTTCTACGTTCCTTATACCAATGGATAAAGTTACAGAGCAGGGAGACTTTGTTGGTGGGAAGGTGTGTATGTGGGGGAGAGTGGGAGGTTAGGGTGTGGTGGACCCTGGGAGTGAGTAGGCTTCTTGGCGTTGAATTTTTTTCCTTTGGAAGTTAGGAGGGGGCAGCATGGTGCAATGGAAGTACTGCTTTATTTAGAGTTAAAACACCCAGGTTCAAATCTTGGCTGTACTACTTCCTGGTTATATGCAAGTTACTCGAACTGTGGGCCTCAGTTGGACTGGAATTCAGAGGTGGGGAACCTCTGAGGTTCCTTCCAGCTCTAAATCTATGATCCCAAATCTCTGAGCCTATCATCTTATGAACCTTTCTAAAACCCAAGGGGTGCTGGTACTGTTCTGCATTCTCTATCTCACCACTTAGGTTTATCAAAAGCCAGAGGCTCTTTCAGGGATTAGTTGTGCTGGTTGACGACTGGACAAAATGAAAACTGGGTTTCTCTTCCAGTATCTAGAGCTTATATCTATCTATCTATCTATCTATCTATCTATCTATCTATCTATCTATCTATCTATCTATCTATCTCTCTCTCTCTATATATATCTATCTATCTATCTATCTATCTATCTATATACATATATCTATCTATCTATCTATCTATATCTATCTATCTATCTATCTATCTATCTATCTATCTATCTATCTATCTATATCTATCTATCTATCTATATATATATATCTTACACCAAAGGTAGCTCTTGGGAGTTTACATAGCTTCTCTTTTGACTTCTAAGGTTGATCATGGGTCTTTAATGTTGAGGGAGCACCGCTTGTCTAGAAGCTCAGGGTAGGTTGGAACCATGAACGTTCTCTGTAAGTGGTCTTCATTTCTGTATTACATGTATAATTGTAATTCACTTCTCAGTTCTTTTTAAAATAATGGAACCCTCAAATTTTGAGATAAGAAAGTTATTATCTCAATAGATCATTTGATCACTGGAGTCATTTTCTCAATAACTCGATTTAATTTTCTCCATTTGGCTCTAACCAAGCCTTTTAGGAAGAGTGACTTCTGACTCTGTACCAACCAGCTGTTTGACTTTGGATAAATCACTTGCCCCTTCGGGTTCTCAGTTTCCCCTTCTGCAAATTGAGAGAGTAGACTAGATAAATGATCTCTTTGCTCCCCCTTCCAGCTCTAAATCTTTGAGTTTTCTTTGGCTCTGCGGGATGCTTTATTTTCATTTAAGTATGAACCACTCAGGGGGCAGCTAGGCGGCACAGTGGAAAGCATCGTGTTCTTGAGTTCAAATCTGGCCTCAGGCACTTACTAGCTGTGTGACCCTGGGCAAGTCACTTCACCCTGTTTGCCTCAGTTTCTTCAGCTGTAAAATGAGATGGAAAAGAACATGGCAAACCATTCCAGTATCTTTGGCAAGAAAACCCCAAATAGGGTCACAAAGAGTCAGACATGACTGAAACAACTGAATAACTATGAACCACTCAAACACTTGAGCATCCTAAACCCTAAGTAGGCTAAGCTATGTAGCGACTCACCCTTTATCTTCTAACATGGTACAACAGGAAAAGGCAGCATCTTCAGTCTCTTACTGTTTTACAGATTGATTATTCCAAAATTTCTTTTCTTCATCTTTCTCCAAGAAGGCCATTTCAGCCCTCTCACTTTCTTTATCACAAACTGTCTGCATCTATCAATAAAATATAATTTTCATCTTAGGTACCAGGATAGAACTGAGCTGGTATCAGGTTATTTTTTTCCAGTTTAAGTGAGAAGACAAATGTCCTGAGAACAGGCTGAGAATGTTGCAAATTGAAGCCATCACACCAAAATGTAATTCTTAATGCTGGTTTCTCAAGCAGAGCTTGGTATTAGAGATGGGCATGTAATTGGTTTGGAGGGATTTGGGGCTTTGTAACAAATTCAGAACAGAATTGTCGCTTCTTTCTAGTTGAGTAACAGGCATATTCCAAGTGTAGGTTTGCATCACAGCAATCATGTTGAAACTTGATTTCTTTAATTGGCTAGCACTTTAAGAGTAACAGTTTGAAGAATCTAGTTAAAACTAGTCCTTAAATCTCAGTCACAAAGCTCTTCTGCCTTGCCCATTTATTCTGTTGGGCCTTTTCTATTCACCTTTGCTCTGTAACTTTGCTTTTTGGAAATGGAGAAATCTGTGCCGCTTTTGTGATTTTAAAATTAACCCCAAAATAAATTTTTTTTTTTGTCTTCTTTTCAGCACTAGGTGGTGTTAAGCCCTCACCAGGTGTCAGGTCATCAAGAGACTTTCAGAATCAAATTAACTTTGATTTAGATTTTGATCTTGTTAAAATAATGGCCTTTCCATTGCTTACAGGACTGCAAAAGTAAATTTGAATTATATTCAATAAAATATTGGATTCTAATGAAGTATTTTCCCCTAAGTCAAGAGCTATTTGAACTTAGTTTTTTTCTTCTAGTTGATGCTTTGTTGCCTGAATTGCCTTTTTGATCCACTTTACTCATTTATGGCTTTTGATGAAAACTCAATTGGTAATATTTGTTAAATTAGGTGTCATTATGAGTAGGATGTCTAATTTGGGAGGAAGACTAATATGAGCTAGGCTCCATTCTGGCACCTCATTTCACCAACAAAGCAAAAGAATTCCGATTGTGTCACAAGTCAGGTCTGGTGCTTAACGACAGGAGAACAGTGAGTGAAGATTTGGGTAAGGTAAGGAGTGGAGAAGATATGGGGCTCAACGGCGTTTCACTGATCTGGTGCCTTTAGTTTATCTGAACATAGATGAGAGGGAAGGCAGTCTTCGAGGTCATGTGCTTGATTTCTAGGAGTGAAGTAGATGATGCCTTCACTCAGCCTATTGCCTCGAGTTTTATCCATAGTTCTAACAAACTTTTTAATGTTTTCCAAGATGAGAGATTAGAAATGGGTGGAAGGGTTGTTAGAAACAAACTGAAGGCAGGGAAAACTGGCAGTTGACAGCCTAATGTTGAAGGAGAAAGGAATTCTCACTGTATAATAGTCAGGCACCATTTTATGTAGGGGCAGAACAGTCCTACAGACCTTAGTGTGCCCACATCTTTGTGTTACAATCCAGGACAATACTTCTTGTTCTCGATAAAAGATCATCTCCCCAGAAAAATTCAGTTCCCATAAATTTCCCCTTTAATAAGGTAGGGAACAGAATAAATGCGTTGTAGAAAGTTTTCCGTCCAAAATGGATGAATTTTTTTTTTAAAGATATGCTGCTTATAGGGCTATGTTTCACTCAGTTATCTGGGAAAATTCACTTAGGTTGAAACAATTTATTCCATAATGAGGTCAGGTAAATTAGCTGAAGTAAAAAACAAGCCCAAGAACAGATGATAAAACACTTCCCTCTTCTCAAGAGGGAAGCAGGGAGAGGAACTGAGGCTATGGAATGTTGGACAAGTGGCCAACATGGTGGTTGTGTCTGTGTTGTTTACCAAAAAAGTGGGGCAGAGTAGGGTCCTACATTTAAACTGTTGTTTAAAAGATAGTGGGGGAAGCACCAAAAAACCCACAAACCAGAAGACATCAATAAAACCTATTTTAAAAATTAAAGTTAAAAAGAAATTGAGTATTCTGACATGATTTGATGATTTTTCATTCACTCTTGATTTTGATTGGTTTTCAGTTATTTTTTTTTCTCTCAAATTTGCCCTTTTTCCACATCTAGCTGAAGACTGCCGTGCAGACGATGACCACTTCGTTGTACCCATAGCTGTGGGAGCGTCATTGGGAGGATTAGTTATACTGGTGCTGTTGGCTTATATTATTGGGCACAGACAGCAGAGTACCGGATATGAGCAATTTTAGCACCTGGATTGACCCTGTCCCAATTTAGCAGCTTGTTTACCACATAATTAAAAGAAAGTGGTTTCTTAAGTGATTATTAGTTCAAGCTATTTTTAGGGAGAAATAACAGACCCAATATTTTAAAAGGGAACATTTCTAATGAAAGCTGTACTATTTATAAAACTGCAAATCAGAATTGTGCTTTCACTGGCCCTTAGATAGGAGCTTGGGTTCCACAGCTCATCTACATTCAGTACTGAAATGAACGCTTCTGCAATCTTAGCCAAGCTTTGATCAGAAGTTCAGGTGCCTTAAACTGTTATGAAGGTGGGCACCATTTGAATAAAATATGTACTTATGTATAAATGAAATGATGGACTTGTTTCCCTGACAGTGTTTTCAATGTATTGATGTCTGAGCTCTTGTGATTAAAGCTTCATTGTCATGCTGTATACTGTTCATTACAATAAATATTGATGATGCAGCCCAAGTGCCCATCAGATATGATCAACCTTTGGTTTTCCATTGAGTAAATAAGAGGTTGCATTCAGAGGAATACATTACCATTATGCTGGCTGCCTTTGTTTAACAGAGACAGCTGTGGGGAAGTGGGGGTGGCTGGGAATACCAAACTTGGACTTGGGATCCTGCTTTTTACTAGTTGTGTGACCTAGGAAAGTCTCCTAACTGCTTTGAGCCTTTCTTTCCCCCTCTAAAATGAGGGCAATTGAACCACTCTCTGCCTCAGTTGAAATGTCAAAGTTTTGGAAACCTCAGGACCTTAAAGAAATGTCAGCTGAGACTATTCTAGGTTAACGAGAAGATACCCTAGTAAGGATGAAGCTAGCCTTACTACCTTGCCCTACAAAATCCCACCCAGCAGGCCGAGCAAAGCATGAGAATGGCTATTCCTAAAGAGCTGGTTTCTCTAGGATACCTTCATTTGCCCTTTTTAGTACTGTGAATTGGGAGAGTGCAAACACATTTTTACTAAAAATGGGTTTCTTCCTTGAAGTTTTGCCTTTGCCTGGTCAGTGTTGGTAGACAATAGAGCCTAACATGCACTGTTTAGACCAGGGCTTCTTAAACTTTTCCTACTCGCACCCCTTCAGCACTTCTTAAACTGAGTCGTGACCCCACACGGGGTCATATGACCCACAGTTTAAGAAACACTGGTTTAGACCGCAGCTGGAGTTTTGTATTCAAGTCTGGGCTGGAGGATGGTGGAAAGCCTTGAATCCATGTTATATAAGGATCAGGTGAAGGAATTGGGAAGATTTAATCTGCAGAAGTGACGAGAGCTGTCTTTGAGAATTTGAAAAGGCCATCATTGGGCAAAAGGGAATACGTTTGCTATTTGGATCCAGGGAGCAGAAGAACCAGGGGCAGGGAGGGAAAGATGCAAAGAGTCAAAGTTAGGCTTTGTGTCAGGGAAAACTTCCTAGCAGGCTGTCCAAAAGTGGAAAGGGTTGTGTTGGGGGAGGGATGTAGTGGGGGCAGGCCTCTGAAGGTCTTCCTATGAGATAGGGAGATAATTACACTTGTCAGGTAGTGAGTTGGAAGGATTACCTGAGATGGCTGGGGAGGTCTCTTCTAACCCTGGCATTCTGTGATAATTGTATTTCTTTCCATTTACTTGGGTGATCTCTAGCGGATTAAAATTAGTTCAAGGTTGCTTGTTTTCCTTGGGCACTAAGCAGTTACTGGAGGGAGACCCTCTCCCTGCTATCCCCAAACCTAAGCAGCCATACTCTAGCTGCTTAAAGATCTGAGATAAAGGCAGGGTGGGGTGTTGGCTGGGTGGAGCTAGAAGCTCCTGATGCTGAAATAGGCTGGAATATGTCCCCTTACTAAGTATCTTCCCTGAATGCAAGAGGCAGCACAGTGTGGTGGGCAGACTCTTGAATTAGGAGGCAGCCCAGAAATTTGGCATGACCTTGGGGAAATGCCTTCCTCCTCAGGGATGTGACTTCCTCCTCTGTAAAAAGAAGGGGGACAGGGCGTGAAGTATATGAATTTTCTCTTTCGAAGAGAGTAGATGTATGTGTTTGACAAACAGCAGCATGTTGAGTTGGGAAGAGATACACTTTGACTTGGTTTACCATTTTATTAATATCTATTTTAATAAGTGGGAAGATACTGGCCTGTTTTCAGAAAATTGTAGCTATTTTGATCTTTTTTTGGTTTAGTTTTCTATCTAAGACATTAGCAATAAAGAATTGCTTATCATTTTACTAATTGATTATTGGTTCAGCATCTCATTCAGTCTTCCTCAGTGAAGGGCAGGAGGTGCTATAATTCTTTTTAATAATTTATTGAGAGTCACACTGCAGACCAAGACAGAGTCCTTTAGCATCTGCCTTTCTAATTAAAATGTAAGTTGAGGCTATGAGTTTAAAATAGCAAGGAGCAGAAGGGAAATGGCAAATGTATTACCTGTGTATAAGCTACCTTATGTGTCCCTGGTTTTTTCTTAGTTATGTTATCGGTGTTTGGGTGAAATTCATTTCAATTCAACAAGCATTTATATTTTTAAAAAAAATTTAGCAAAGGAAATCTATTATATTAAAATATGGTTGTCAGTAAAAAAAAAAAAAACCCGAGTACACTGCTGCCGTGTTAATGACCCTTGGCCCAGGGCCTAGATCCCTGCCAGGGACCTCAGGGGCCATCTAGTTCAGCCCTGTGATGAAAGAGATGGACCAACGGAGGTTATTCAACCCCCCTGCAGAACCCCTCTTATGTCCTCTGTGATATGACAGTTCGGCACTGGAATGTCCCTCAGTGTTGGGCCCTACTGAGAATCCCCAAAGTTCAGAAGTGGGAGCAGGGAAGGGTAGCTGCAAAGAGGCCCACTGAGGCTTTGTGTCAGGGCAAACTTCCTCACAGTTGAGGCTGTCCAAAAAAGGAATGGGCTGCCTAGAGAGTGGCGAGGCCCAGCTCTCTGGAGGTCGTCCCGCCAGCTTGTCTGACCACACTTGTCCTGTATTTGGTCCGGGGGGAGGTGGTTAAGGTTAAGAATCACTCAAAGAAGATGACCCACTAGTTTCAGCTTTTACATGATTAAAAAACAAACAAACAAACATTGGGCATGTTGCCCTTCCTGTCAGTACTATAGTCACTACAAAGTGCTGCAGTGTTTGATAGCTTTGTGTAACAATAGCACACTGGGGCCCAGTTGGAACACTGGCCTCATCTCTCATAGGACATTGCCTTCTGACAATGCCTTTTAGGTACTTTAACTGAAAGTATCTGTGTATCCCATGACACTTATCGAGTAGTTACTACACATATGACCTGTGCCCTGTATTGGCCATATAAAGATGAAAAGCAACACAGCCCCCTCAAGGATTTAAACTCAAAATAGGTGCATTATGATAATAATCACTTTTTAAGGTTTGCAAATTGCTTTATATACATTATCCTCACAACACTGCGAGGAAGATACTATTATTATCCCGCCTTTACAGGGAGGTAAAGTAATTTGCCTGAGGTCACACAGCTGTTAAATTTCTGAGGCAGTTTTTGGAATTCTGGTCTTCCTGATTCCACGTCAAGCACACTGCCCACTATACCAAAGCGTTTATAAGAAAGGAAGAAAACGAGGCAGATCTCAATTTTAGCTGATAGGAATTAGGGCAGATTTCATGGAGGACGTATTCCCTGGGCTACGCTTTGAAGAAAAAAATTCAGCAGCAGGAGATGGGGAGAAGGTATGGTGCAGGGATATGAGATAAGAAAGGACAAATTCAAGAAATGGCTAGTAGTCATAGGGTCCTAGATCTAGAGTGTTAAGGGACTTCAGAGGCCAAGTCCAACACTCACAGATGAGGAAACTGAGGCACAGAGAAGTTGGTTATTTGACTTACTCAGGATCACACAGCTAGTGATTGAGGCAGGATTTGAACTCAGGTCTCTCTGACTCCAAGTCTGGGCCATCTCTATTACATCATACTGCCAAGTTTGTCTAAAACGTAAAATACAAGAGAGGAAGTAGCATAAAATAAGTCCTGGAAGGCAAAATCGTGCCAGATTGTGGAGGGCCTTCAGTGCTCCATTAAGGAGTTTGAAATCAACTGAGTCAGCAATCCAACGTGGCTGGATACATTCACCCACTACCCACCTGGTCAAAACTGGTCAGAGTGGCAATCCTTGTGTAAATAAACCTAAATCTTGTCTTTTCCAAGTTTCTCTCTTACAGGAGCTCTTATTTTGAACCCTCGTGTTGTCCCTGTGTTGTATTTTGGTGGGGGCCATGGTGGGTAAGGAAATGAAGTGTAGGTGATGAGTCTGTTCTCCAGTGTCTGTCTGGCAGAAACAGGGCGCTGGCCAACGTGAGCTAAGCAAAGCTTTTGTATGCATATCCACTTGAAATCACCCTTTCCGCCTAGTGGAGACTTGGTTTTGGTGGAACTTGTGTGTTTTTTGATTTGGTTCGGTTGGTTTTGGGAAGGGGGGGGCAGGCAGGGGTGGATGCGGGAGGTGGGGAATGGGACAGAACCAACCAGAATTGGAGATTAGTTTTTCTTTGTGATAAGGGCGGGCAGATGAACCACCAGAGCAAATGGAATGACCCGATTTGAGAAAAAGGGAAAGGCGGCAAGGTCGTTAAAGATTAATCTCAGCGTATTTGCTCCTGGCTTAATTGCTCAAATGCTTAGGTTCTTTACTAATATCCTTTCCCTGCTTTCTGTTTGTTCTTTTTCAACAGCCCAAGAATGCTTTGCTGACTCTGACCTGAACTTTCTTATTCCAATCGCAGTGGGTGTGGCCCTTGGCTTCCTTATAATTCTTGTCTTTATCTCCTATATAATTGGAAGAAAGAAAAGCCACACGGGCTATCAGTCTGTGTAATCACTTCATCCTTCATTGGCTTTCATTTCTAGCCAACCAAAGTAATGTGTTTGCTACATAGTTCAGTAGTTTGTTGTTGTTGTTTTAGTTAAAATTTCTTCCCTACCGTGAGCTACTAGCCAGCTTTAGTATAAGTGAGCCTTGTCCAAAAGCAGATGGGTTCTTTCTGTCCAAGCTGGAATGTAATTACAGAAGGAAAGATTTACTCCTTAAAATATTATCTCGTATGGATCCTGTGGATGGATGTATTCGCCAGTATTGCAGAGCCCAAATGCATGACTCTCGGCCAATCTAAATGGGGTTCACCCAACGTGCTAGAGGCCTTCTGGCTCTCAACATTAGGCGACACCATCACTTATCCCTCATTCTTGCTGGATACTCAGCCCACCTCCTTTTCCAATCCTCCATCTGTTTCATTTTCTCTTTTTCCCAGCTTTGTGCATGTAATTCATCGCTCACAATGTGCTGTGGCCCATTTATACCCACTCTGTGTCTGTCTCTCTGTTCCCCTTTGGTTGACCCTCAATTCTGATTCCTTGGAGATTGGTTGATTACACGCTTCACTATCATAGCGTATCGGTATTAAGAAGATGGGGTTTCATTTCAGGGAGAAGCTTGGAGTCATTGAAAGCTGGCACAATTTTCCAAATTTGATCCAGGGGCTTAATTGCAGATTTAAGCTCTTAAGTCAGTTTCTCAACAGGCATTTTATTAAGCACTTACTATGTGTCAGGCAATGGTACTAGGCTAGTGATGCAAAGAAAGGCAAACAAACTAGTCCGTGCCCTCAAGAAACTCATATTCTAATGGATTATATAGCGCTAAGGACAGAAGGGACCTTCAAGGTCATTGAGCCCAACCTTTTCATCTTACTGATTTTGAGAATACTTAAGCCCACAGAGAGGAAATGAGCCAGTGTGGGATGGTATAAAGAAGACTGGATTTGGCATCAGGGGAGGTGGGTTCAAATCCTACCTCAGATACTAGCCCTGTGTACTTGGACCAAATCATTTCACTTTTCTAAGCCTCAGTTTCCCTGTGTGTAAAATGAGGGGGCTGTATCTGATGATCCCATAAAGTGAACATTTCATGGTTCTGCTTAAATCTTGCTACTTTTCCCAACACACTTTGACACTCCCCTCTCCACAATGAACAGGAATGCTGTTACAGAATTAAGTTACTGCAGGAAGAAATGGAATCTTGTCAGTTTCATTGGTGTTGGACTTTAAATTTGGTTCATGACAATGATTCCTTCCCCACCCCCAAGAAGATCATTGCTATTTTTCCATTAATGGACCATTGGCCACTATATTATGATTGATAGCAAAAGTCTGGCTATTTTCTTTCTTACTATGATGTTAGCTGTTTATTATTATTTTAAACTAAATATTATATTGATTTATTACTACATTCTCTAACAAGAAAAAGCATGCCCTATTGAAGATGGAATAAATTGATTATCTCATACTTGACCCCTGGGCAGAACAATGAATAAAGAATGATCTTTGTTGGTTTTTTAGGCAGTCTGTTTCCCTGGAACCCCAGCTTACTCAGAAAGCTGAGTCCCCTTCTTTCTATTTATACAGTGGTTCATGTGTATATAATTCTACATGTCCAAATAGTTGTTTCATTAAGAGCCTTTTTTTTTTTTGCATGTGTTTTGGTTTCTTTTCTCTAAGCAGCTAGTGCTAATTCCAGGGATGACATGTACTCTAGACTGTCCTTGTTCGGGGTCCAGCTGACCTGGAAATTTGTTTCAGTTGATAGATATCCCTGCAGTAACCCTGTTTGGCTCCAGCCTTGGGGGTAAGGTACTCCCAGCCCCATATTTGCTTTACTGGTGGATAATTACCTCATCCCTATAAGTTTCCCTTGCTTTATCCTCACAATGGGCCTGTGATCTCACTCCTGCTATTTTGTATAGAACACATCCCTTTCACATCTTCTTGGACTGTGCAGCTCTTGTCTATATCCTGCCATAAATCCCCAACCACATGCAGATTTGTAGAGCTTTGGATGCTTCTTTAAATGTACTCTCCATTCTAGCGACACTGGCGCAAGGTTTCATTTCCCACCCCCAAGCCTTTGCATCTGCTGTCTACCGTGTCTAGAATGCGCTCCCTCCTCACCTTTGCCTCTTGGAATCCCAAGCTTCCTTCTAAGCACAACTCAGGTGCCACCTGAGGCCTTTCCTGATGCCCCCAGTTGTAGCACTCTCCCCTTCCTAAAATTACTTTGTATATAACTTCCTTTTTATCTGTGTCCATGTTACCTCCTCCCAGTAGAATGTACGCTCCTTGGGGGCAGGGACTGTTTGTTTTTTCATCTTTGTATCCCCAGTGCTTAGAACAGTACCTGGCACACTGTAGGTACTTAATAAATGTTGAATTGAATTATGTCACATTGGATTGTTTCATCTCTCTGGGCCCCAGTTTCCCATTCTGTAAAATGTGGGAGTTGGACTGCATGACCTTCAAGGACTCTTTCAGATCTAAATTAGTGCTAGCAAGACTGCTTTGCATGTCTATCAGTAGCACAGGGAGGATGTTTGTTTTACCCAGATAACCTCTCTGTGGGTAATTCAGGACCGAAAAAAGCCCCAAAGATGTCTCCATTGGGCTTTCTCTTGGTTTAAAGACAGTATTGCACTTTCCCTTTTATTTAAGTCCGAAACTACCTCTCAGCACAATACATACACAGTCGCCTTTTTATTTCCACCATTAATCAGTTCTAAAAACATTTGTCAACTGTTGAGGTTATGGAAATGGTTTCTTCCTCTGCTAAAAAACCTCAGTTTCTCAGGCATCTTTCTGTGCTACTTTGCTTGGCTTATGCCCTTTAAAGGCCTACTTCCCAATTTAGAACAAAACATTAGCTTGTTTAATTATATCTCCTTTAGAGCACTGTAGCTATGGCTTACTGATTTCAGCATCTGTCTTGCCAGTGTATGGATATAAAGAATTTTTCTCTCGGAAGCCTCCTTTTGAGAATGTTTCCCAAGTGGAAGATGCTAAGGGTTTTGGTCAACATGATAGCACTGTTTCAGCAAATATACGTGACATAGGTGCCCTAGAAACATGATTAATCAAATCGTCTTTTGATGTTGATAAAACTTTTAAAAATGTGTTTGGATACTGGATATCATATTGTTTGCCTTTTCAGTGGGAGGGGGAGAGACTGGAGGGAGGGAGAGAATTTGGAACTTAAAATTTAAAAAATGAACATTAAAAATTCTTTTAAAAATGAATTGATGCTTTAAAAACATTTTTATTGATGCCTTGTTTTTATACCACAGTGATTTCTAGATAGACCCCTTTCCTCCTCCTCCAACCCCAATCCAGTGTCTCTTGTAACTAACCATTATATTTGATATCATATGCCACATTACAAACTCAGAATCCTCCACTTCTCCAATGAAAGAAGGGAAATGATGCTTTTTCTTTTTACATCACAGTCATTTTTGGATATATTACTTACCCCATCCTCACCCCCAGACCCATGCAGTGAACCTTCCCTTGTAATAAAGAAAAATTGTTAAGTAAAATCAACTGATACCGTGACAAAGTTCTAACAGAGTACGCAACAGACTGCACCTATAATCCCCCACTTCTCCAATGAAAGAAAGAAGGTACATTTCCTCATTGCTTCTCTTGGGCCAAGATTTTACCTTGAGAATTAAAGCCTACTTTAAAAAAAAAAAGAAAAGAAAAAGTCATACTCAGGAAATTATCATAGATACATCCCCAAATATTGAATTTTTATTTAGAAATTGTGATCTTTTTTTAGAGACTTCAGAACAGGAACTCTCTGTTAGGTATCTCAGCTTCATTTTAGATAGAAACTAGTAGATAGTGTAGCTTTTTCTTTTAATCATATCTCACCAAATAGGATTGAACCAGAACAGGATGGAAACTTGAGGCCTTTCCTATCCCTGCTCCCACCTCTAGGTCATGAGGTTTGAAAAGTGTTCAGCTCTGTTCAACTGGTTCATTTTGACTCCAATGACATAATACTGGTTTACAAGGCTATAGATGGGTCTTTGACATCCAGTTGGTTTTGCAGCCAGACTTAGTTAGAGGGACGGGTGGCCCTATTACTAAAATCTTTGGATACATGTGTCTATCTGCTAAATTTAGCCAAAGTGTACCATAGTCAGGCACTTTGATTGGCTATTTGTGGCACTAGAACAAAGGATACAAATGCCATGTTTTTCTTGAGCAGCTCTGGGTTCATCACGTTGGGTAATTTTGTGTTTATTCCACGTGCTGATCTTAGTCTAATCTAAGTCAAGTGGATTCATGGAGCCTCCCATAACAGGCCTAACCCGTGGTTTATCTTTAGAGAGAGACATTTCAGAACCTTAGTCCAGACCAGGAGGCCCACATTGCCATGGAAATACCAGGCATGCAGTCTAGAAATAAAAACACAAACCGAGACTGGACTCATATCAACTCTTCTCGACCAGTGTGGTTTCAGGTAATAACTGTCTTCGTGGATGCTCTTGAATACCATTGTTTCAATTCATTCTGTTCAGAGAAAGGTTGGGGGACTCAAGGTTTACTTCCTTTTATCTTGAGTAATCTCCTTACCACAAAATGTTTATATACAAATGCATACATATTTACAATAAGTAACAAGGTTGTCTAAATCACTAATTATTTACATATGGGGAGAAGAAATTTCAGTTGGAAGCCCATTCATGGTTTTTGTATTTTGGAGTCTCATTAAAGGTGAAAGAGTTCATGTCATGTAGAATGACAACGTTTCATTCTAGGAAGCTACATGAAATTGTAAGAGACTTGAACAGCTTTTAGATGAGAAAAGAAAGGGAATACCCATTGCACCCAACTGGGATTCAATGGAGCTTTTTTTTTTTTTTGCCTTGGCCTTTAGTCAACTCCATACCACACTGCAAAACCCATCCTCCACTCGGTCCTGCTCCCACCCAACTTGAAGTTCCAGCCTGGCTTCTTTGAAGTCCAAAGGACACTTTGCAAGGTGAGGGTGGGGGCTGCTTAAGAAGCCAACATCAAAGAAGCATTTTAAGGTTACTGTAGCATGGGGTGATTATATATATGGTCTTCTGACTTGGAGAAAGGTAATATTTTTTTATAATCATTGGGTAATGATGGCGTGCGTGTTTTTTCTTTTTTAATAAGTTTACTTTGATGTTTGGCATTTTCTCAGTATTGTAGTGGTGATTTAAGTGCTGAGATTGTTTTTGAGTTTCTGTACTTAGAAATCTGGGGGAACCCAGTAGTCAAAGGATGTGAATAAAAAGTTCTCAAAGAAAGAATTGTAAACTATTAACAGTCATATGAAAAATTGCCCCAAATCACTAATAATAAAAAATGCAAATAAAAACAACTGCGATTTCACCTCTCACCCTGAAAATTTGGCAAGGATGACAGAAGATGGAAATAGTCAATGTTGGAGGGGCCTGATGGAAGACATGCATCGTTAGTGGAGTCACTGTGAAGTTGTCATATCATTCCAAGAGAGCAAATTGGAATTATACTTAAAAAAAAAAGGAAGTGTCTACCCGGGGATGGGGAGTATATACGAGGGGGGGGGGGAACCTGTGGCCTTCTAGGTGCAGCCTTTTGACCCCTGCATTTGACCCAGAGATGCCATTGCTAGGCCAAGGAGGTCAAAGACAGAAAGAAAGGTCCCATATGCACCAAAATATTCATAGCACTACTTTTTGTGGTGGCAGACATCTGGAAACAAAGGTGTCCTTTGATTAGGGAATGGGTAAAGAAATTGTAGTACCGCCTGGCACATAGTAAGCGCTTAGTAAATGTTTATTGACTAACATGAATGTAATGGAATATAATGGCACCATGAGTAATGATAAATATGAAGAATTCAGAGAAGTAAGGGAAAACTTAAATAACTGAAGCAAAAGGAAATGAGCAGAATCTGAAAAACCACATTCTTAATGATTATAATGATGTTAATGGAAGAATTTTTAAAAATTGGATACGGTGTAATTATAATGAACAAGTGTGATCCTGGAAAGGAGTTGAGAGAATGTACTTATCTCCCTCCGTTAAAAGGGGTGGGGCCTATGGGTATAGAATACTATATGTGTGTTGGTTAGTGTTGCTTACCTGAACTTTATGTTGTTTTGTTACAAGGACTGGCTTGCTAGACAGAGGAGGGGAGAAGGTTTGTTCAGAAACAAATGTTATAAAGGAACAAAAGATATCAATAAAAATTTTAAAGAAAATAAAGAATCTGGGGTCACGTTTAACTTTTTTTTTCCCTTTTGTCTGCTGCCACTGTGTGTGTGTGTGTATGTGTATGTGTAAGAATGGTTGGTTTAATTTTGAGTATCCTTGTTTCAAGCGTGTGAAAGGAATGGAAGAAATCTTAGCATATGTTGTATTTGTGGTAAGAGATGTATCTTGAAAAAGAAACACCCAGTTGGCACAGCATCTCTTCTGCCTTTTGGAAGAGAGGTGGTGGACTATAGATGCTGAATGAGGCATACATTTTCGGACATGACAGGTATTGAATTGTTTTGATTAATTGTACTTCTTTATTACAAAGAAAAGAAGGGTTCTACGGGGGGCAAGGCAGGTTAGTCATTGCAAAGTGAGAGTGATTAAAAAAACATTAAAAACATTTACCCTCCTCAAAAAAAAAAAAACCTTATGAGGAGAGACCTCTATTTAAGAGTACCCAGTTCCCCACATTAAAACTATGCAGTTATTTGGAGTAGGAGCATGGATTTAGAGCCAGAAGTAAGCTTAGAGGCCATGGGGTTCAACCCTCAAGGAACCTCAGACTGAGCAAGGTTAAGTGACTTGCTCAGGTTCACACAGCTAGTAAATGTCGGAGGCAGGATTTGAACCCAGGGCTTCCTGCCTCTAGCACTCTCCACTATGCCACGATGTCTCTTGCTCCTATGTGGTCCCCGTATCCCTTTATATTGTGCTCCACACAGACCACCTGTTTTTTTGTTTGTTTGTTTTATATAGGTAAGGGCTATTTGAGCTATAATTAAGGTTCTTTTTAGCAAGTCACCCTTTTGACAAGCTTGTCCTACCTGGGATCATTTTTTTATTTTTTATTTTACAGGGCCATTTAAGAAAAATTATATTGAACTTATCAAACACTAAATAAAATGAGCATTTTCATAAAGGAGAACAGAAAAAGATTTTACTGTGTGCTTTTCTTTTAAAATATATAATAAAATCAACATAGAACTTTCAAAGCTGTCATGCTTGTCTGTATCCTTCTGAATTTCCTCTTCTGTGTATTTTTTTAATGACCCTCTTTTCTTTCTTTAGGCAATCCCATCACTCATTCCCCTCTCTCTCCCATCTCTGCTGTTCCATTGGGGGAAAAAAGGGAGAAAAATCAAACCGTTGCAGTAAATATATGTGGTCAAACAGAACAAATCTCCATATCGGCCAGGGCTGAAAATGTCTGTTTTACTGTGTCCCTTGAATCCATCATCTGTCTCCCTGTCAGGAGGTATCCACTGTCCTCTGGAAGTGGTGCTTGGTCATCACACGACCAGCTTTCTTAAGTCTTTACAAATCGTTTTTCTTTACAATGTTGTTATTGTAGAGGTTATTCTGGTTCTGCTGACTGCACTCTGCATCAATTCATACAAGTCTACCCAGGATAGTTGTTGGGTATCTAGAGTTTTAAGTGCTTTAAGAAACTTAAATGGGGGGGGGGGGAGCAGCTAGGTGGTGCAGTGGATAGAGCACCAGCCCTGAAGTCAGGAGGACCTGAGTTCAAATCTGGCCTCAGACCAAACACTTGACACTTACTAGCTGTGTGACCCTGGGCAAGTCACTTAACCCCAATTGCCTAAAAAAGGGGAAAAAAGAGCAAAGAAAGAAAGAAAGAAACTAAATGGTCTCCTTCTTAAGCCTAGACTGATCTCCTCTCTGTCTTAAAGTGAAGCAAAGGTGTAGGACTCAGTGCCCCAGCTACACAGTCCTGAGCCTCACTCCAAGGTCTGGGGCATTTTTAAAGTGTTCTCCTTAAACGCTCACCAATACCTTTGAAGTCCCTGAGGTCATAGTGTCCACACCTATAGAACCATCCATAAATCTTCAAACTCTTTCACTTGTACAAGACTAAACCTCTGTGTCTAATTATAGGACTTTTAAAGTGCTTTGAAATCTGCTATTTATAAGTACCAAAGAGACAGATACAAAGAGTCATGGGGATCCAGAGGAGGGAGAGATCACATATGTTTGGGAAAGAGGTCAGTCATTTCATGAGATGACCTTTGATATTTTGACAGGCCAGAGGAGGGCAACCCAGGCAGCACAAATAACATAAGCAAAGGAGAAGAGGTGGGATTGCATAGAATTCGGTTCAGGACTCAAAAGTAGTCAAGTTTGGCTGGGACACAGGGTCAGCTAGAGCTTGGAGACCCCTGACCCACCTGGTTTAAAAGTTTGAACCTTACATGGTACACACTAGGGCATTTGTGGAGCTTTTTATTTTTTTTTAAATCAGAGTAGGGACTTAATCAGACCTGTGTTTTTTATGATATTAAATTGGATGGGTTGCAGGGGAGGGAAAAAGGAGAAAGAGTGACTTGGGTTTGAAAGACAGTGAGAAAAGCTAGATTTGAACTTTCCAGAGAGATCACTGTCCGCTATAGATATGATTGTGATGGGACTTGGTGGCTTCACCAAGGGGGAGAGTTAGGGACAAAACTGGGAAGGTCACCAGAGTAGAGCATGGAGAGGGAAAAGGACAATGTCACAACCTTGAGCAATGCCACCATTTAGTAGGCGGGAGGAGAATGAGTCAGTGTTACCCAAGCCATAGAGGAGACTTTGCCCAAAGAGAAGGCGCCCATCATTGGACTGGGAGACTAGGGAGTGGTTTTTTTTAATCCTCTGAGCCATTTCATGATGAGCAGGATGCTTTCAGAAAAACCTAGAAAGACTTGCATGGGGTGATGCGAAGTGAAATGTACTGTGCACAAAGTAACAGCAGTATTGTAAGATGATCAGCTGTGGATGACTTAGCTCAGGGGTGAGGAACCTGCAGCCTCGAGGCCACATGTGGTCCTCTAGGTCCCCAAGGGTAGCCTTTTGACTGAATCCAAACTTCACAGAATGAATCCCCTAAGTAAAAGGATTTGTTCTGTAAAACTTGGACTCAGTCAAAAGGCTGCACCCAAGGACCTAGAGGGCCACATGTGGCCTTGAGGCCGGCTGCATGTTCCCTAACCCTTACTTAGCTGTTCTCACAATACAACAATCCAAGACAACTCTGGAGGACTTATGATGGAAAATGGTGTCCATCCCCAGAGAAAGAACTGATGGAGTCTGAATGCAGATTGAAGCTCACTTTTTTTCTTACTTTCTTCATTTTTCTTGAGTTTTTTTTTTGTCTATATTTTCTTTCACAACATGACTATTATGGATGTGTTTTTGCATGACTACACATGTGCAGCCTATATCGTACTGCTTGCCTTCTCAATGGGGGTGGGGATGGGGAGGGAAGAAGGGAAAGAATTTGGAAGTCGGCGTTTTGAAGCCGAATGTTAAAAATTGTTTTTACGTGTAACTGGGAAAAAAAGAAAAAGAAAATACTAAAAGAAAATCCTCTGAGCCATTTCAGTGGAATAATAGTGCTATAAGCCAAACACAAGGCACCAAGGAGTGACTCAGTGGGAGGAAGTGAAAGGAGTGAGAGTTGATTCATCAGGAAGTCAGACCGTGGAGGAAAAAGGAGAGTGGTAATGAAGCCTAATCAGTAGGAAAAGGAGAGGCCTGTGGGGTTCCAAGGCCTAACCTGATTCTCCTCTCTGTAGCTCAGGAAGCTGGAGGCTTGGTTTGGAGTTTCATTTCTATCTCCTCAGCTTCACTATGGCCAGCATAGGGGGTGGCGCCTTGTTATAAGCAGCAATTTTCCACCCTGAGTTTCTCATTACTGTCCTTTCATTTCTTGCATGGATTGGGCCTTTTAATAGCACTAACCACTCACTTTATTATAATAGCACTTAGTAATCATGTTATCACAAAGGAAGATAGAATAATAAGAGAGACAGGCTTAATAGAAAGAACCACATGATGCCCATCAATTGAGAATGACTGGGGGGAAAAAACTGTGGGATGCAAATGAACAAGAAATGGAACAAAAGGAGGGATTCAGAGAGAAATCGGAACATTTGCATGAACTGTTGCAGAGTAAAAGAACAGAATGCACAATAAATCCAAGGATGGAAATGAGAGGGTCACTGGGGGAAAGTGGAAATCCACGTCATCTGGAAGAGAGATGACATCATTCATGTCAAAAGCAGATATTGAACCCAGGTCTTCTCGGTTCTTAGGTGCTCTCATTCTCTCTCTGCCTCTATCTGTGTCTATTTCTATCTCTCTGTCTCTGTTTCTCCCCCCTTCCCTCTCCGTTCTCACTCTGTCTCTGTGTCTCTGTTTCTGTCTCTGTCTCTCCCTCTCCTACCTCCAACCCTCTCCATTTCTCTGTCTTTCCCTCTCCTCCCCCCATCTTTCTCTTCCTCCCTCCCTGTGTCATTCTCTCTTTGTGTATCTCTGTCTCTCTCCTCCTTCCCTCTCCATCCTCTGTCTCTCTCCTGTCTCTGTCTATCCCTCTCCATCCCTCTTTCTCTTTCCCTCTCCTCCCATCTCTCTTCCTCCCTCCCTGTGTCATTCTCTTTTTGTGTCTGTCTCTGTTTCTATTTCTCTCCCCCCTCTCTGTCTCTGTCTCTCTTTCACCCTCCCCCCTTCTTTCTCTCTCTGTCTCTATCTCTCCTCCCCTCTCTCTCTCTTCCTCACTATCTGCCTCTGTCTGTCTGTCTGAGTCTGTCTCTTTCTCTCTCCATAGATTTGTCAAGACTCAGCCTCTCTCTACAGAATTGTCTTGTAAGAAGGACGAAAGAAATGCCTTTACTTTTAGTTTACATAATTCTACTTGAAGTCTGTGTGAGACACAAGTCAAGTGTGAGGCACCCCTTTTCCTAATGTAGATTGAAGCCCCTCTCCCTGTTAGCAGCTCTTCTGCATGAATTGTTGTGGCCAGAAAAAATGCATTGCCTCTCCCTCGGTCTCTGAGCTTGGCTAAGGTTTGTACTCAGACAACACACACACAGGCTGTAGCAAGCAGACTCCTAGTGAGTATTTGATTGGATTGGTAGGACTCGCCAGGTCTGCTGCTGTGGTCTAGCCTCAGGACCCTAGGATAGGCGCCATAATAAGGCATCGAGGCAGGACTTCTGTGGAAGAGGATGAACCGTTAAAAGACAGGGAGTCCCAAACCCCATTTCCCTAGCAGGGTCCAGAAAAGTTGCTTAATCTAATTAAAAGCCAAATCTTGAGATGAAAGTGGTGGCTGCGTGGCGCCCTTCCTCTACCCCCATGAAACTAACTGGTCTGCCCTAAGGTGGCTTCAGTGATCTCACAAGAGCCATTAGCAATTCTTCCCAAAGCAGGTTCTTGGGGCCCTTCCAGTGCCAGAGTGGTGGTTCTAAGAGTTAAGACGGAGTCTAGAAAGATGCAAGCCTTGTCTCAGGGAAGTGAAAAGCTTCCTTTTGGGACCCCAACTGGCCCAAACCATGAGGGCATGTGGAACTATCATGGCCTGGAGAAAGCTGAGAGGAAATGGGCAACTTTTTTTTTTTTGGCAAGGCAATGGGGTTCAGTGACTTGCCCAGGGTCACACAGTTAGTGAGTGTTATGTGTCTGAGGCTAGATTTGAGCTCAGGTCCTCCTGAATCCAGGGCCAGTGCTCTATCCATTGCACCACCTAGCTGCCCCTGAAATGGGCAACTTTTAGAGAAAGGCCAGACCCCCACCTCTGGGCCTCGGTCCCTTGGACATCAATGTTGGGGATCTTTTCTGCATCCAGTAAGCCATTCAGTAGTCTGTGAAGGAATCCACACCACACTCTGCTGAAAGAAGGCTTTGCCTGGGTGCCACAGGCCCTCTGGTCAATCTCAGAGACCATTTTTGGAATAGTTTGGGTATGTGTAGGGGGGAAAGCAAGGCAGCTGAAAAGAAGGGAGAATGATGAAGCTCCCAGAATCGCAGAGGGAGAAGAAAGCTCATCTGGTAAGCCTCAGCTCAGACCTCACTGACTCTCCCATCTGTTAATGCCTTCCCTCAGAGATTACTGCCCACTGGATAGATAACCCACACGTACCTGCTGTGTGTACCAGGTGTTTCTCCTCCCTCCCTTTCTCCCCGTTAGAATGTGAGCTCTTTGAAGGCAGGGACCAAGTTTTTAGCTTTCTTTATATCCCCAATGCTTAGCACATAGTAAGGGCTTCATAAACGTTTCTTGACAACTGATTGATTTAGTCCAGTTCGTATGTGAACATATATACACTCCACAACATAGCCAGCGAGTGCCTTTCCAGCCTATGTTTAGAGAGCTCCAGTGGGGCCTACCATTCACCAACCTCCTGAAGCAGTCCATTCCACTTTCAGACAGTGCAAATTGTTAGAAAGTTTTTCTTTCCTTTTCCTTTTTCTTCTTTCCTCTCCCTTCCCCTCCTCTTCCCTTTCCTTCTCTCCTCTCTTTTCCTCTTCTTTCTTTTCCTCTCTCCTGTTCTCTTCCATCCCTTCTCCTCTCCTCCCCTGCCCTCCCCTTCCTCTCCCCCCTCCTTTCCCCTCTCCCCTCTCCTACACTTTCCTCCCCTCCCCTCTCCTCTCCTCCTCTTCTTGACTAGATCCCTCCATCTCACCTAAGCTGGACACGTAGCAGCCACTCATAGACTAATGCCACTGTCGATCAGCATATAAGCTTTGACATGCACCATTTCTGACCTGATCCAGTTCACTCCTCCAGAGGCAGCCAATTGGCCTCCTGTTCCCAGGAGCTCATCACACTGGTGCTGGCCAGACTCAAGTGTAGAGGCTCTCTTTGCTTTAGCCCTACTGTAGTTCAGAATCTTTGATCTCAAGCCGTCTTGCAACCTCAGCCTCTTTGGTAGCAAGGGCTGCAGGCATGCACCAGCACACCCGCGGGAAGTTCTTTCTATCAGGCCTAAGTCTGCCCCTCTTTGACTTCCATCCATTGCTCCTAGATCTGCCCTCTGAGGCCAAGCAGAGCAAGTCTCATATTGAGCTTTGCCATCGACAAAAATTCCCCAGGGTCTTTTTCTACCAAACTACTAGTGATTGGACAAATCCTCTGCACGTAAGAATGCTAGCTCTGGAGTCAGATGAGCTGGGTCCATAGCCTTCCTCTGCCTCTTATTACTCGCATGACTTTGGGCAAAGCACTTAACCTCTCCTGACCTCAGTTTCCTTAACTGTAAAATGAGGGGGTTGGAAAGATGGCCTTTGAGGTCCCTCCCAACTCAAGATCTAGGATCCTGTGATCCTGTTTATGACTGTAAACTAGTCACTTCTCCTTGGAACTCAGTTTCCCCATAAGTAAATTGAGAAGTTTAGACTAGATGGCCTTTGGGGTCTCTTCTGGCCCAATCTAGGATACTTTGACCTTTGCCTCCCCTACCTTGCCACCCTGATTTTCCACATCCAGTATGCATACACATTCTTTGCTTCCTAAATTTAGACTAATAAACCATCATTGAACTTTGAACATTAAAATGTCTCTTGGGGGAATGACTTCCTTTCCCTATTCCCCTCCCCCACCCCAAACTCCCACACCCAGACCCAGGCAAACACTCTATCACTACTTACTGCCCCAATAACAAATTCAGTTGTGAGGACTACGTTTTAGGAAGGGCATTGGTATGCTGGACCCTATCCAGGGGAGGGCAGCCAGAATGGTGAAGGCTAGTGTTGGGCACAGGCAACTATCAACCCCCACCCCACATCTGGGTAGCTAGATAGGTACATAAATCAACAAGTTTTGCTATTAATGAATAACGGAAGAAACAATGCTTAACATACCATTTATCATCCCATATAGGGCCACAGATTTAGAACTGGAAGAGACCTCAGTAGTTTCCCTTTTCTGGCCAGGCATAGGTGCTAAGAACTTATTCCTCAGATGGATCATGTGACTTTTCCCTTTCTGAGGTGGCCTTGCAAGGTACCTCTTTTTCCTTCCCTCAGAGCTGATAGGTAGCTGTTTGTTGCATGCAAGGAGGAATTGATCAGGGGAATTCCTGCCTGGTCAATTTTATGGAGCATACCTGTTCCCCTGTAGGTTATGGACATGCTCCTTGGCGACCTTGTTTCCCAGAATGAGTCCTGAATGGTTTCCAGGCTCTAGGGCTGCCCAGAGTCCATTTTCTGACTTTTTCTCCTTCTCCCTTGTGCCTTTCTTCTGAAGTGCATCAGGGTTGAGAGAGAGGGGATTTCTCCTCCTCACCTGGAGCAATGAATGTTGACTTGAAGCAGAAGCACATGGCAAGTCACACATGTCTACCTACTTGGCCTGAGAAGAGAGTTCCTGATAGTCAACTTTTCCAGCCAAGAGTTGGCAGCATGTGGGGCAATGATAAAATTCCGGCAGTAGCTGACTTGTTCTTGCCCATGTGACCTAAAAGGGGAGCTCATGAACACTGCTCATGACCCCCAGCCTCTTGTGTAGGATTTCCTAGGCATCATAATACCCAAATCTAGCTTTCTAGCCGAAGAATGATTTCATGGGCAGTGCCAGCTTTGGGTGTTGCCTTCTTAGTAACCGCAGATTCAAGAGTTTGGGAATGGGATCTTCTATAAAGAGAGGGGGATTTCTTGAGCATTGTGCTACTTGGAGAATGAAGACAATCACCCACATACACCTGCAGCCAGAAAGGCAATAATAATTCAAGCCATGACTTGAGGGGCAAGAGAGCAGGATTTTGTCTCTTTCCCACCCCCAACCCTCACTCCTGTGAGTAATTCAGATAGTGCAGGTCCAATGGGAAGGAGGTTGCCTATCCAGCTCCTGGATCTTCCAGGGGAGGCCAAGTCACAGTGAGCACCATCAGGCTAGAAGGCTCCAGGTAGGACATTGTGGAAGAGGTAGAGATTCACCAGAAGGTCAGAATGTTGCCTCAATGGCAAACCCAAGTTCATATCCTTTAGAGGAGACCTACTATGAACATTTTAGTTGGTTTATCTGTTTAGAGGCTCTCATGTGTCTTATGAGTGTTTTCCATGTCTCTTTATGGGCTCCTCTGAGTCGGCATTTCTGTGGGGTAAAATAAAGGCTGTCTTCTACCTGTAGTCACTTGTTCCCTGGCATGGGAGCTGGAGACCCCTTTTACCTCCTTCTGGAGACACCTGGTCATGATTTGGAGATTTTTCCTTGGAGTGAAATAGATGTATGGACATTGAACCCAAAGGAGCAATGACCCTCCTGGCTCAGCCTCTGGAAATAGACCTGGTCTATGTAAGTCCAGAGCTTTGGGGAGCCCTGGACTGTGGATTACAATCATAACTAATAAAAAGGTAGTCAAACAGTAAATATTTACAAATAAATTATGCTACAAAATTATAAGTTTTACTTATAAGTTATAGAATCATAGACAGAATTGGAAGCGACCCCAGAGGTCATCTACCATAGTCCAAATCTTACCCAAATGATGAATCCTATCTCCAACAAGTAAACCGTTAGGTGGTGGTGTGGTGGTGAGAGTATTGGATTCAGAGTCAGGAAGACTTGAATTTAAATCTTGTTTCAGATACTTACTAGCTGTGTGACCCTGGTCAATTCACTGGCCTTCTCTAGAACTCAATTTCTTCATCTATAATATTATTACCATTAAAATGAGGATAACAGGGTTGTTGAGGGGATCAAATGAGCATGTTAAAGTGCTTTGCTTTTTTAAATGTTACATAGTCAGATCTAAACAATTAGTAAAATATTAATTGCTCATGGATAGGCTGAGCCAATATAATAAAAATGATAATTCTACCTAAATTAATCTATTTATTCAGTGCCATGCCAATCAAACTACCAAAAATTATTTTATAGAGGTAGAAAAAATGATAACAAAATTCATCTGGAAAAACAAAAGGTCAAGGATATAAAGGGAAGCAATGAAAAAAAACGTGAAGGAAGGTGGTCTAGCCATACTAGATCTCAAATTGTATTATAAAGGAGTAATTATCAAAACAATCTGGTACTAGCTAAGAAATAGAGTGGTGAGTCAGTGGAATAGATTAGGTATAAATTACATTATAATAAATGACCATAGTAATTTAGTATATGGTAAACCCAAAGATCCAAGTTTTTGGAACAAAAACTCATTATTTGACAAAAACTGCTAGGAAAACTGGAAAACAGTATGGTAGAAACTAGGTATAGACTAACATCTTACACAGTATACAAAGATAAGGTCAAAATGAGTACATGATTTATGCATAAAGGGTGATACCATAAATAAATTAAGAAAGCATGGAATAGCTTATTTGTAAGATATATGGATAAGGGAAGAACTTAGGACCAAACAAAATATAGAGAGCATTACGAGATGTAAAATGGATAATTTTGATTATATTAAATTTAAAAAATTTTGCACAAACAAAACCAATGCAACCAAAATTAAGAGGAAAGCAGAAAACTGGGAAACAACTTTTATAGTGTCTCTGACAGAAGCCTCATTTCTCAAATATATAGAGAACTGAGTCAAATTTATGAGAACATGAGCCATTCTCCAACTGATAAATGGCTAAAGTATACAAACAGGCAGTTTTCAGACAAAGAAATCAAAGCTATCTATAGTCAGATGAAAAAATGCTCTAAAATCACTATTTATTAGGAAATACAAATTAAAACCACTCTGAGGTACCACCTCACACCTATCAGATTGGCTAATATGACAAAAAATGAAAATGATAAGTGTTGGAGGGAATGTGGGAAAACTGGGACATTAAATACACTATTGGTGGAGTTGTGAACAGGTCTGGCCATTCTGCAGAACAATTTGGAATAATGCCCCAAGAGTTATCAAACTGCATACCTTTTGATCCAGCAATACCACTGCTAGGTCTATATCTCAAAGACATTTTAAAAAAGGGAAAAGGACCTATTTGTACAAAAATATTTGTAGTAGCTTTTTTTGTGGTGGCTAAGAATTGGAAATTGGGAGGATGCCCATCAATTGGGGAATGGCTGAATAAGCTGTGGTAAATGATAATGATGGAATATTATTACACTATAAAAAATGACAAGCAGGATGATCCCAGAGGGACCTGAAAAGTCTTACATGAACTGATGTGGGGTGAAGTAAGCAGAACCGGGAAAATGTTTTACATTGTAACAGCAATATTGTACAATGAAGAATTGTGAATGACTTAGTTATTCTCAGCAATACAATGATTCAAGACAATCCCAAAGGACTCATGATGAAGCATGCTATATGCCTCCAGAGAAAGAACTGATACTGTCTGAATATAGACTGAAGCATGCTATTTTTATTATTCTTTCTTTCTTTCTTTCTTTCTTTCTTTCTTTCTTTCTTTCTTTCTTTCTTTCTTTCTTTCTTTCTTTCTTTCTTTCTTTCTTTCTTTCTTTCTTTCTTTCTGACTAATATGGAAATGTTCTGCATGATTGCTCATGCATAAACTATATCAGATTTCTTACCGTCTCAGGGAGGGGAGGGAGGAATAGAATTCGGAACTCAAAACTTTTAAAAAAATGTTTAAAAATTGTTTTAACATGTATTTGGGGAAAAATAAAATATATATAATAGGTAAATGTTAGTTATTATCATTATTCCTTACAAGGCATTTCTAAGTGGATGGTAAAATGGGATATAAAGGAAATTGCACCCACCTGGTTTATTTCTGCAGAGGGAGGGACTAGGTGCTAGGGTAGGCTGCTCCTAGGAAATTAAAACCTAAATTGAAAAGTAAAACTTAAGCCATGCAGTCGGTATCTACCACATCAAAGGGAAAATTGAGAAAATTGAGTTCCTCCTGACAGAGACGATGAACTCAAGATGCAGAATGAGACCTGTATTCTGAGACATGGCCAATGTGGGGATTTGTTTTGCTTGACTAGATATCCTTTTTACAATTTTTTCCCCTCTTATTTTTTCTCCTCAATCAGGCAGGCCTCTAGGTGGCACAGTGGATAGAGCACTGGACCCAGAATTAGGAAGACCTGAGTTCAAATGTGGCCTCATATGACCCAGAGTCATATTAACCAAGTCACTTAACCTCTGCTTGCCTCAGTTTCCTCATCTGCAAAACGGGGATATTAACAGCACTCACCTTGCAGGGTTGTTGTGATCACATGAGAGAATATTTGTAAAAAGTACTTAAAGCAGAGACTGGCACATAGTAGGTGCTATATAAATGTTAGCGATTATTCTTCAGAGAGGTGGGAAGGAAAGTAAATACCTCATTAATAGAAATGAAATGAAATAAAAGCTTAAAAAAAGAAGGTAAATAAAGTCAATACTGTTTGGGAGTCTTTTGAGCTAGTTCAAGGTCATTAATACAGCTGTTGAACTTTCCATGTGCAGAGCCATTCCTCCCAAATAGACTCCCCCCCATGACTTAGAGGAGTACCTGGAGTCTCCCCTCTGGCTTTCAAAAGGGACAGTAACAGCAGGAGAGGCAGAAGGGGACGTTGAAGGGGGTGCTGCGTGGTAGTCTCCAGGTCCCCTTTCAGCATCCTTCTGCTGTGGACAAGCCCACACACCTCAGCCTCCACAATCGTCTTATGGTCTAAGGGGAGGAGGAGGGGTTCTCAACCCTGTTTATGTGCTGGAGCCTTCTGGCTGTTTGGCAAGGACTAGGAACCCCTTTTTAGAGTCATATTTGTAAGTGAATAAAATAAAATACCAAGAGTGATAAAGGAAACCAAAGGTAAGTGAAAATAAAGGTGTAATGTTTCCTTATTCTGGTTCACAGACCCCTGAGGATCCTGGGTTAAGAATCCCTGGCCCAAGACATTATCATCATCATCATTGTTATATAATTAATACTACTCTGTTACATTATATAGCGCCTTAAGGTTGGCATGTTATTTTTGATTCTCGTGACAATTGTATGAGGTACCTGCTGTTACCTCCATTTTGTTTAGAAATTGCAGAGAAGGTGCCGCTCTGCCTCAGCAGGAGGAGTTTTGTCTTCTGGGAGTTCCCTACAGCAATAAAACCACTGGTCCAGTCCTCATCCCTAAGCCAATGGGAAGTGGGGGCTGGGGAGAGGGGAGACTGCCGTGGAAACAAGCCGTCCTACTACAAAGGAGAAAGATGTCTAGGCCAGGAAGAATGGAAGGAGCGGGGAGAGGGCTTCCAGGCCGAACGAAGCTGGGCCTTGCAGGCAGACAGACTGGATGGGAGGGAGGAATAGACGGATGGAAGAAGGGAGGGAGGGAGGGCCAGCTGCTGAGAGGCAGAGGGAGGGCCCGGCCTGCAGGAGGCGCCAAAGGCAGAAGCAAAGATTCCGCCAGGAGGGGGCAGGGCAGGACAAGGATGAGGGCCCAAGGCCTAGGCCAGCTGGGCCCGCCTTTGGCCATGCCTATTAGGGTGGTTTGATTTGGTTTGGTTTGGGCGGGGAAAGGGGTGGGGGCACAATCTGCCCAAATTGTGTTTGGTTTTGCAAAAAACATCTCTTTAGCTCCCCTCTAGAAAGAAAACCGCCAGGACGAGGATTGGGCTAGCGGCCTCAGCCTGCTAGCAGCCCTGAGGAGGCCCAGAGGGGAAGTTCTCAGCAGTGAAATCACTTTCGCTTTCCCCTGCCCCTGCCTAAGCCCCATAGCATCCCCCCCCCAAGACTCTTACCACAGCGCTAACCACTAGAAACTCCTGTTCCCTTCCTCAGGTTTTCCATACAAGAGCCCACCCCTGGAGTCCAGTGACTAATAAGGCTGAGAAGGAGGAAGTAGTCTGGGTCATCTTCATTTCCATTTATTGTGGTCAACAACTTCCTAAGACCCATAATAGAAAGCCGACTTCCTAAGGTTGGAGTCTGTGGGCCAGTCCCTACCTCATGCCCTGGCCCCAGGGACAGTGGGCTGGAGGAGAGGCTCCAAGCCAGAAGAGGGCCCAGGCCTGGACAAGAATGGGGGTCCATTTCCAGGGGCTTCTGGAGCTGAGCTGGGAGGAAAGGCCTGTTACACCCAGGGGCTAGGGGGGGCCCTCTGGCACTCCAGTAATATTATCTAACTCAAAGCTTGGCCACCAGAGAGCTCCCAGGGGCCTTCCCAGTGGTTGGACTGGGATGGTCATGGAAAGGGCAGAATCCTGTTTTTAAAGCAACTGTTCTGATACCATGTGGACAAACAGCTGCCCTGACTGCACCCTATGGGCTCCAGTCCTTACTAACCCTGCATCTGGTAGAGCTGAGACAAAAGATTTTATTGAATTAACAAGCCCACAGAACAAAGTTTGGAGAGGCACTGTTGCAGATGAAGGCATGCTGAACTTGATGTCACCAGGTCCTAACTGGGAACCAACCCCGCCCCCCCCCAGCTGTTATCTTGGGCAAATCTCTAGTCCTCAGTTTCCTCACATGTAAATTGAGTCTATTGAAGTAGATGGACTTAAAAGGTCCCTTCCAGGTCCACATCACTAGCTCTGAAGTCAAAGCCCTAAAAGTCAAATTCTGCCTCTGATACTTAGTATCTGTGTGACCTTGGACAAGTCCCTTCCCCTCCCTGGGCCTCAGTTTCCTCCTCTGTAAAATGAGGACTAGGGGCTTGGACTAGAGGGCCTCTGAGGACCCTTCCAGCTCTAGAGCTAGAAGCCTATCAGACAGTAAAGGGAGGAGGATGGGAAGAAGCCCTTATTAAGTGCCTACTGTGTGCCAGGCACCGTGCTAAGTGCTTTACAAATATTGTCTCATTTGATCTAGAGCTTGAAGGATCTAGAGCTCATCGGTCTAGCCCCATCCTTTTATAGATGATGAGTAACTGAGGCCCAGAGAGCTGAAGTGATTGACCCAAGGTCACACCTAGGACCCTAGATTTAGAGCTGGAGGGGACCTCAGAGGTTGTTTGGTCCAACCCCTTCATTTTACAGAGGAGGAAACTGAGGCCCAGAGAGGGGAAAGGACTTGCCCAAGGTCACACATAGGACCCTACATCTAGAGCTGGAAGGGACCTAGAGATCATCTAGTACAACGTCCTTCCACCCATTTTACACATGTGGAGACTGAGGCCCCATTCGAGTTCAGAGTTTGAGGAAACCTTGGACCATAGGTTACAAGCATAACTAATACATGCATGTAAGTAATCAAAGGATCATAGGTTTAGAATTGGAAGGGATCTCAGAGGCCATCTAGGTAGTGGTTCTCAAAGGGTGGTCTGGGGACTCTTAGGGGTCCTTGAGACCCTTTCAGTTGATCCTTGAAATCAAAACTAAATATTTTAAGTTCTAATGTGGTCAACATCGATAGCTATAACCCATATAAACAAAAGCTCTTTGACGGGTCTTCAATAATTCTCAAGAACCTAAAGGAACTTTGAGCCCCAAAAGTCTGAGAACTGCTGACCTAGTCCAGCCCCTCATTTTATAGATGGGGAGACTAAGTCCAGTGACTTGCCCAAAATCACACAAGCAGTAAATGGCAGAATCCAGATTTGAACCCTGGTCCTTTGCTTTTAAATCCTCTTCCACCATACCATGAGATCTGAAAAATTCATTTATAAGTCATAGAATCAGGGAGACTTGTCCAGGGTCACCTGGCTAATGAATGACAGCTTGGACTTGAATCCAGGTTAGTGCAGTGCTCTGCCTACACTACCTCCTTGTCTCTGTGTGATGTTCAATAGTTCCTCAGATGTTGTGGAGGTGTTTGGGGGAGGGAGAGAGGCTGGAAAGTTTTTTTTTTTTGCTTTTTTTTGATGAGGCAATCAGGGTTAAGTGACTTGCCCAGGGTCACACAGCTAGTAAGTGTCATGTGTCTGAGGTCAGATTTGAACTCAGGTCCTCCTGACTCCAAGGCCGGAGCTCTATCACCTAGCTGCCCTGAAATTTTTTTTTTTAAAGTATTTCTTCCTGATTATGGTTAGCCTGGGTCGGGGGGGAGATCTAAGGTCTTCTTAGGGAACATAAGACTTAGATGAATTCTATTCTGCAAGTCTATCCCCGGCTTGGCTTCAGTTTAGACATGGTTGGTGATTTCACTAAGCAACATGCAGCAAGCAAGGCAGAGTTTATTTCCACACTGAGTTGACCACAGACTTATCATTAAGGATATCTCAAATTACTCTCAAATAGAGTTACAACGGGAGGGCAAAGCAGTCAGTGAGACATTTCCTGTCTCCTTTCCCATTTGCTAGTGTTTTCATACTGAGTGTTCACTTTATGGATGAATTTAAAAAAAACAAAACCAGTCAATCAGAAAATACTTATTAAGCCCCTCTTGGTACAGTGGAAAAAGCATGTCCCTGGATTTAAGAGGATTTGGGCTCAAGCTGAACTCTGATGCTCCTTTTATAACCTTGGACAAGTCACTTCCCTTCCCTGGGCCTTGCTTTCCACATCTGGAGAAGGAAGGAGTTGGCCATGGCCTCTGAGATACCTTCCAGCTCTAAATTTATGATCCTGTGTATGACCTTGGACGAGTCCCTTCCCTTCATCGGCCTCAGTTTCCTCCTGGGTAAAATGGGGAGGGAGATGTTGGACTAGCTGACCTTTGAGGTGGCTTCTAGCTCTGAGCCTGTAACTTTCAGCACAATGGAAGAATTGGACAAGCTTCTGCCAGTTTCTAGGGGATACAAAGGCAGAAATGAAAAGGTTCCTACCCTTGAGGAAGCATCCTTTTTTTCTTTCCAAAGTAGGTTTTACCCATAACGAATGATGCTTGAAGAAAGGAAACCACGGGATGAACGTTGGGAATTTTGAGTTTAGTTGTTCAGTCACGTCTGACTCTTTGTGACCCCATGGACCTTACTGTCCACGGGGTTTTCTTGGCAAAGACACTACAATGGTTTGCCACTCCTCCAATGAATTAAGGCAAACAGGGTTAAGTGACTTGCCCAGGGTCACACAGCCAGTAAATGTCTGAGGTTGGATTTGAACTTAAGTCTTCCTAACTCCAGACGCAGGGCTGTATCCACTGAGCCACCTAGCTGCCACCAAGGCAAACAGAGGTTAAGTGATTTATCCAAGGTCACACAGCTAGTATCTGAGGCCAGATTTGAACTCAGGTCTTCCTGACTTCAGGTCCGGGGCTGTATCCACTGAGCCACCTAGCTGCCTATCCATCTTTGGGTTGCATAGAGTTCTTTGTCAGAACATGGTTGTCACTAACATCTGAAAGGAACGTGGAGAAAAGAGAATGACTCTTGGCTCAGCCGGGTTTTCTTCTGTCTCCTGAAATACAAGCTTGGTAATTAATGTGTGGACACATGTTTCTTACTTGCCCTCAATTCTTCCATGCAAACCATGTCCCATGTATATATGTATATATTTTAGAGACTCACATTGAATGAACTGCATGGTATATTAGGACCTTGAACCAATAGAGTTGAGTCTCGACTATCATAAGAAAGACAGACAAGCATTGCTCCACTTGGCCCCAGAAGGCAGGGCCAGAAGCAATGGGTGGGAGGTATAGAGGCTGATTTAGGTTTGATTATAATTAGAATTGTCCCAAAATGGAAGGGCTTGCTCTGGGAGGAAGAGTTAGTGAGTTAGACATCATGTTTGGAGGGCTTCTAGAGAAGCTGGGTTACCACCATTTGGGGGTGTTGTTGAGGTCTGGTTCCAGTACTGGACAGACAGGTTGGCCTTGCTGACCTTCCAGGCCCCTTTGACTCTAACATTTGGTGATTCTGTGATCCAGAGTCCCTAACTTCCTTCTTAGTATGTCTTAGATGCCACCTCCTCCATGAAGCCTTTCCTGATTTCCTCCCACCTGCCCCTTCCCCATTATCAGTATTTTCTCCCTCTTGAAAATACTTTGTATAAAATTTGTATTTACTTAGTTGTTATAGTCCTCCAATAGAATATAAGCTCCCTGAGGGCAGGGGCCGTTTCATTTTTGTCTTTGTGTTTCCCAACATCTAGCAGAATGCCTGGCACACGGTAGGCACTTGATTGTTTAATAAATATTTGTTGAATTGGTTGTGTCAGTCTTGAGTTATATAGTATTTTAGTCGATGTGGAGGCAGGTTATATGTACTGTATGATTCTGAAGGGTGGATGCATTTTAAACTGGGGAATGGGGAGTGGGGAGGGTCCTGGTGTGAAGCCAGCCACTGTGAATTCAAGTCAGTCCATCTCTTCACTCCTCTGAGTATATGTTTTGGGAGATCCTTTCTGATTCGAGCTTAGGCCTTAACTGTGGCAGAAAGGGACTGTGTGAATGCATGGATTTGCATTGGTACCTTCTGTTTTTCCAAAATGGCTTTCCATGTTTCCAAAATAGCAGGATAGAAAGAAGTGGACTCAGAAGGCCTAGTTTTAAATGCTGGCTCATTTCCTCATTATGTGACATTGAACAAGTCCTTTCTATTCCATGAATCTCAGTTTCCTCATCTGCAAAGTGGGAATAATAATCTCTGTTCTACTTATCTCAAAGGGCTATTACAATTTTTCTTAAAGGGTATTAGGAATTTGAGCTATTATTGCTAACGATGATGATGATGATGATGATGATAAAGATGGAACTTTAAGGCAGAAACCCGCTTTGCCCTCCCTTTCCCCATTTCCCCAGTTTCCAAACTCTTCCACTTCATTTTTGCTTATCAATACATTCATGCTAGGGGGCAACAGGAGCTATAGCAGCATGGCTAATTCCAATCCACATAGGATCCCAAGGCTTTGTTCTTTCCCAAGGCCCCAGCTGCTCCACAATCTCTACTCTGACTGTCTGGGGCTATGGCTGCCGCTCCTCGGCTCAGCCCACCACCTGGCGGGGGCAGCCAAAGGCATTGAAATGGCAGGTGGTAGAAGGAAAGGGGAGAAGCACCCACGATCTGTCTAGATAATCCCCAAACCAGAGAATGGGCTTTGGGATCAGCATGAGTTGGCCAGAGCCATAGGCCAGCTGTTATGCCCTGATTTCAGTTCCTGTGATGGGAGGAGCTGGAGGCCCACCAGACCATCCCCCTTGCCCACCCCCTCCAGCTAGCCCTGAGCCTGTTGGCTGAGGGAAGGCCTTCTTACAGAAGTCCTCATTGAGGGCTCAGTTTCCAGCCCCAAGTAGTTTCTGGCTGGCACTACCACCCACTTCTGCCCAGCTATAAGGTCCCCCTTCCATTGGCACTCTGAGCACCATACCCCATACCAATCTCTGACTCAGGATGCTGGGAGCCAAATGGGAAAAGTTTTGAGGGTCAGCTGGCTGGTCAGTCATTATTAGCAGCCTCTGATTACAGAGCTTTGTGCTGCATCTCAGGCATTCAGATTTTACTTAATCAACATGCCCAATGGACTGAGAAGCTAGAAGGTCTAAATCCCACGAGCCCAGGAATTTGATAGCTAGCTATCAACCAGCATCCTGGTGTAAACTCGTGTTCTAGGCTTCCCCTCTGAAAACAAAGAACCCCAGAACTTGTCAGAGCTGGACTGGCCCTCAGAGATCATGGGAACCTTAGATTCTAGAGCTGGAAGCCAGTTAGTCCAACCCCCTCATTTTAACAGAGGGGGAAACTGAGGCCCAGGGAGGGGAAGGGACCTAAGGTCACACGTAAGAGCATATAACCAGAGCTGGAAGGGACCCCAGAGGCCTAGATATAATCTAACCTCTTCATTTTACAGAGGAAGAAACTAAGACTTACCCAGGGTCACACCTAGGCTCCAAGATCCAGAGCTGAAGGGACCTCAGAGAGCTAAATCTAGTCTAATCCCTTCATTTTACAGTGGAGGAAATCATAAAGGCAGGAGAAAGGACTTGCCCAGAGTCACACAGCTGATACAAGTGTTTGAGGCAGTATTTGACCCCAGATCTTCCAGGTTCAGGACCCTAATCACCATGGGACATTGCCTGTGTGGCTAGTGGCTCCAGTGAGCCCCACTCCCTCGACTCCTCCCATGGGGCTCTGAGTGATAGAGACAGACTCAAACCCAAGGCCTTTATTACAGATCTGGCCTGCTTCCCCCTTCCCCAGGCTACCCCCTCATGGCTTTCTCCAAAGATAAAGCCTTCTTCAAGGTTACCCCGGGTTTGGCACATGCCTGTATTGATGTTATGGTCTGATCACTAACAGCACAAGTGGTTCTTTCTTTATTAAGTGGAAGAAAAGGAAATGGAAGTCCATTTGTGGGTCACCAGGGTGACCTTTCAAAACCCAAGGTGATGGAGAGCACTTTCTGTCTGTGCTGTGATCTGTGACTGTGTCCTCCATGAGGATGGGGGGGGGGTGTTGGTGGCTATCGGTGGCATGTGAGGGAACCATCAGGGGGCTGGGAGTGGGGAGGGACCCAAGCCAAAGCAGCTACCCGCCGATATTCAGTGTGAAGAGCACCCGGCCCACGAACCGGTCGTTGGTGATGTTGTTTTGAATGTTTTTGCCCTTCAGCTGACACTCCACAGTCACGGCTCGATTCTTCTTCACTTCCGTGAAGTGCACGGCCACCAGTGGGGATGTGTAGTTGACCTGCAGGCAGGAGGAGAGCTCAAGAATGAATTAAGAGGAAGGGGGAGCAACAGGCTAAGTGTACACTCAGTCCAGAACCCAGCACCCACCCATCTCCATCGTTAGGCCTGGACAGGTATCGATGATGGGCAGAAGGATGGGCAAAAGGTCCTATGGGATCCGTAGGCAATGATCTAAAGACCCTGCTTACTGAGGCAGGGAAATAACAGCATAGCATCCATCCTAAATGGAAGATTTGAAGGGACCTCAGAAGCCATCTAGTCCAGCCTCTTCATTTTACAAAGGAGGAAACTGAGGCCCAGAGAAGGGACTTGCCCAAGGTCACACCTAGGGCCCTAATTCTAGAGCTGGAAGGGACCTCAGAGGCCCTCTAATCCAGCCCCCTCATTTTACAAAGGAGGAAACGGAGGGTCAGTGAGTTGGCCAAGGTCACACCTTTAGAAGCAGGATTTGAATCCAGGGTTTCTCGACTCCTAGATAACATGCCTCACTACCTCCCATGGGCTCAGGTGTTTCATAGAAAGATTTCGACTCAGAAGGGAGAGAATCAAAAGTATTTCGGTTTTAACCCACACATAACTGGAAATTTCCCCAAGAATCTCTTGCTCTCTAAACATTCTGGGTAAGGGGTGCTTTGTCGCATTTCCAGTGCACAGTGTGATCATTGTATGGGAGCCCATGTTCCAGTAAAGAGGGTTTTTTCCCAGCAATGTGTGATCAGAGTCAGGGAGATGAGCCCTGTTCTCTCCTATTCCATCCCTCTCCCTGAGCTTTTCTGACACATCTTTCTTCTAACTGAAAGCCAAGTCCTTCAGTGGATCCCAGACTGGGCCTTGGTACAACTGAGCCTGACAGACCCTCCTAGTCCTGGCTCCTGTTCCCTTGTCCTGTTCCTCCATGGTCCTCTCTCTGCCCCGAGCTGCCTATTGTTCTCCTGTGTGGCTCAGTGCCTGGAACGTGTTCAGTTGTTGGTCAGTCGTGTCTGACTCTTCCTGAGCCCATTTGGGCTTTTCTTGGCAAAGATACTGGAGGGGTTTGCCATTTCCTTCTCCAGCTCATTTGACAGGTGAGGAAACCGAGGCAAAAAGGGTGAAGTGACTTGGCCAGGGTCACACAGCTAGGAAGTGTCTGAGGCTAGATTTGAACTCAGGAAGATTCCTGGCCCAGTGCTCTATTCACTGCCATCTAGCTGCTCCTGCCTAGCACAGAGTGGGCACTAAATAAATGTTGATTGGTTGATTGATGAAACATTTACCTAAGCCTGATCTCCCTGGCAATACCTCCATGGCCAGAAGGCTCAAACACCAGCTTCTATAAAGCTCCTTCTGATCCCTCTCCTTCCCTCCCCCAACTGCTATTGCCCACTCCCCTAAACCACCTTTAGCTACCCAACTGCCTTTAGTTGGTTTGTATCTGGAATGTACTTAGTCTATATACATTTATATATGTACATGTTGTCTCTCTGATAGAATATAAGCTCTTTTTTTCTTTTTGCAAATGCCTGGCAAATAGTAAGCACTTCTAAGATGCTTGTTGACTTGATTAATTTCCCAACTATCAAAACATGTCCATGACCCATTCCTTCAGGACCTCAATTCTTTTATGTCTGAGAAGGTGCTACACAGTCTTCCTGTGTTACTAAGGACTTTTGTCTCTGATCTTCAGTCTCTCCCTATCTACTGTATCTTCTGTTCTTCCCCACAAACATGCCCAGGTCTCCCCTGTCCTTTTCTTAAAAATTAAATGAAAATTATTTTTCAATCAATGAAAATCTACTTTCTTACCCTCCGATCTCTACCTTCCCCCTAATTAAGAAGAAAAGAAAAACAAAACCCATGTTACAAACATAGACTCAAGCAAAACAAATTCCTCCATTGGCCATATTTTTTTAAAAATGTGTTTCAATTTGCACCCTGAGTCCACTTCTGTATCGGCATTTTTCGTCATGAGTCCTCTGGAATCTTGGTTGTTCGTTGTAGTCCTCAGAGTTCTTACGTCTTCTAAAGTTGTCATTTCAATAATGCTATTATTGTGTAGTTGTTCTCCTGGTTCTGCTCACTTCACTTTGCATCAGTTCATATAAGTCTCGTCAGGTTTCTCTGAGATTATTCCCTTAGTAATTACTTACAGCACAATAGTATTCCATCAGGGCAGCTAGGTGGCACAGTGGATAGAGCACCAACCCTGGGAGTCAGGAGGACCTGAGTTCAAACCTGGCCTCAGACCAAACACCTGAAATTTACTAGCTGTGTGACCCTGGGCAAGTCACTTAACCCCAATGCCTAGCCAAAAAAAAAATAGTATTCCATCATAAACATATACCACAACTCAATCATTCCCTAATTGACAGGCACCTCCTCGGTTTCCAATTCTTTGCCACCACAGAAAGAGGTGCTATCAAAATTTATGTATATATGGCCCCTTTTTTGCTTTCTTTGATCTTTTTGAGGTATAGACCTAATATTAGTAGCACTGGGTCAAAAGATCTCCAAGTCGTTAAAAAAAAAAACAACCCTCACTAGCTCCTACCATCCCCTCAAGCTATCATCCTATGTCCTACTGCCAAACTTCTTGAGAAATCTGTCTGTCCTAGGTTCCTCCCCTTTCTCTCCTCTCACCACTTAACCCTTTGGAACCCTCTGGCTTCCAACCTCTTCACACTACTGAAAATGCTCTTTCCAAAGTTACCAGTAATCTCTTCATCTAAAAACCTGATGGCTTTTTCTTAATCTTCATCCTCCTTGTGATGTCCACAGCACTGAAATGGTGGACCACTCTTTCTACCTGGGTATTTATTATCTCATTTCAGCATCTTCATGACATCACCTCTTCTTTGTCTGATGGCTCCTTTGTTGAATTATCATCTATATCCTGCCCCTTAACTGTGAGTGTTCCCCAAGGCAATCTGCTCTTCTCTCTATGTGCTTTCTCAGAGACATCGACTGCTATTGACTTCCTGTCTCTATGAGATGGCTCTTGATTCGGATCAATATAGCCAGTCCTGAGGGTTCTACTGGCTTCTAGTCCCATATCACCAAACTACCTCTTGAACAATTTGAACTGAATGTGTCACTAGGCTGGAGGAGGAGCAGATAAGCATTTGTTAAGCACTTACTGTGTGCCAGGCATTGTGCAAAGCACTTCACAAATATCTCATTTGAGTGTCACAACAGCCCTGCAAGGCAGGTGCTATTGTTATCTTTATTTTATAGTTGAGGAAACTGAAGCAGAGGTTAAGTGACTTGTCCAGGGTCTCAGTAAATGTCTGAGGCTGGATTTGAACTCAGGTCTTCTTATCTCCAAAGTCCATCACTGAGCCATCTAGCTGCCCCATAATAGGGGGATAGGGACTGGGTCTTGATTTTACTGTTGAAGGAAGCACCCCGGGAGGATTTTCCTATACCAATGCATGTTGGTACCAGCTCAACACCTCAGAATCATCCAGAATTTCCTAGGGCTCTGAGGTTAAGTGACTTGCCCAATCACACAGAATCAGGACTTGAACGTGCCTCCCTGCTCTGAGGGCAGTTTTCTGATCGACTATTTTATACTGTCTTTATACGGACAAGCATCTTGAAATCAACACGCCCATAATGGAATTCATCTTTCCCTGCAAATCTGGTCCTCTTCTGAACTTCACTATTTCTGGCAAGGGCACCCCCATCCCTCCAGTCACCCAGATTCACGAGTGAGGCGTCATCCTTGGCTCCTCCCACCCCCTCCTCATGTAGCCAATCAGTTGCTAAGTCTTAGAGCACCGACCCCACAACATAGTCTTGTGAGAGTCTCCTCTCCACTCATACCACAAACACCCTAGTGTTCTATGAGCAAAGCAGAATTGTGGTACTCAAGAGAAACGTGAGACGCGCAAATTTAGAGCTATCTCCACTCCAAATGTTCATGTGGACTATCTGTGCCCGACCTGTGGTAGAACCTTCTGAGCTCATACTAGTCTAATGAGCCACACTCAGACACACTGTACATTAACTCCAACGTCGTGATGTCATTTTGGTCCTCTTTGAGAACGAAGGATGGTCACCATCTCCCACTTGAATTATTGCAATGACCTCGAAATCTTCTTCCTATGCCTCAAGTCTCTCCCCTTGCCAATCCATCCTTTACAAGGCTGCCAAAGAGATTTTCTTAAAGTACAGTTCTCTGTTACCAGCCTACTCTTGGATCAGACACAAACTCGTGTCTTAGACATTATAAAACCCTTCACAGCCTGGCTCTAACCTATCTTTGTAGGTTGATTTCACAACTCCGCCCCAGGTGCGATATGTTCTAGCCAAACAAACAGGCCAGCATGCTGTTCCCTGCAGACAATATTCAGTTTCCTGCCATCCTTCCTTTGCACAAGCTGTGCCTCCTGCCTAGCATACTCTCACTCCTCACCCTCACCTCTTAGAACCCTGAGCTCCTTCAGGTCTCAGCTCAATTGCTACTTTCCACACAAGGCCTTTCCTTGTTCTCCCAGGTGACAGTGCTTTTCCTCTCCTTAAATTCCAAAGATTACATGTTACATATATTTCGTATTTACAGATATGTGGACATACTGTCTTCCCCCAATAGGATGTAAACTTTTTGAAGTCAAGTTCATAGAAATGAATTGGGTAGAAGGAAATGGAGGGAGGGAGGGAAGTAGGACAGAGAAAGAAGGAGGGAGAGGGGATAAAAGATGAATAAGGAGAAAAGTCTCCAGCAGTGGTCCTAGGCTATGGGGCTCTTCTATTTCTCCCACAGACATCAGTGATCAGAGTCTGGCTCTTCTGGTAGTTAGCATTTCAGGGGTGAGTTGGGGAGACAGGACTGAGACTGGTACTTACATGAGTGAGCTTGCCATAGTAGGGGTAGTACCTCAGGTCAAACGTGCCAGCCTCTGGATAGAAGCCCATGGATTTGAGATCACTCTTGTTGCCTTTCTGGAGAGGAGAAAACCAACAGGGCACTGGCTTATGAACTGGTGGATCCAGGCTCCCGGCTCTAAAACTGGAAGAGAACTCAGAGGCCATCTAGTCTAACACCCTCATTTTATAGCTGTGGAAACTGAGTCATGGGGAGGTGAATCTATTTGCCCAATTTCCCACAAAGGATCCTAGATCTCTATAGAGCTGGAAGGGTCTCAAGTGAGGAAATAGAGGCACAAAGAGGTAAAGTCACTTGCCTGAGGGTCACAGGAAGTAAGTGCCCTAGGCAGGACTTACACCCAGGTGTTGTTTGTTCCAGGTCTAGTGCCCTATCCATCACACAAGCCTTTCTCAATGTCTGTTTGGTTTTTTTGTTCTGTGAACTACCTTTCCCCCTCCCCCCAATTTTTAATTTTTATTTTCAGTACCAAGTTCTCTTCCTCCTTTCACTCTTCCCTTTCCATTGAGAAGGTAAGAAATATGATACCCATCATACATATGAAGTCATGCAAAACATGTCTATCTCAGCCATGGTCCAAATAAAAGCAAAAAATATGAAGGAAAAAATATGTTTCAATCTGCATTCTAAGTCTGTCAGTTCTCTTTCTGGAGGTGGATAGCATTGTACATCATGAGTCCTTTGGAGTTGTGTTGGGTCATTGTTTTGCTCTGAGTTCTTAAGTCTTTCACAGTTGTTTGTCATGACAATAATGCTATCATTACATAAATTGTTCTCCTGGTTCTGTTCACTTCATTTTGCATCAGTCCATATAAATCTTCTCAGGATTCTCTGAAACCATCCCCTTCATCACTTCTTATAGCACCATGGTGTTCTGTCAGAGCCATTTACCAGAATTTGTTCAGCCATTCTTCAGTTGCTGGGCATCTCCTCCATTTACAATTCTTTGCCACATGTGAACCCCTTTCAACATATAGCAGAGTGGAGTATTCCTCCAAGCGTGGTCCAGGGACCTCTTGAGGTCTCTGAGACCCTTTCAGGAGGTTTATGAGATCAAAACCATTTTCATAATAATGCTAAGACATTTTAATTTTAAATACCATAAATACTGATAACCAGAACACACATAAACAAAGCTCTGGGAAGAGGTCCTCAATCATTTTTAAGGGTTCAAAAAATTTGAGAACCATAGATATAGTAAATTCCTAGCGAGGAAACTCACTCTACCAATGCAGATGGGCCCCTATTCAGTAGCTTTTCCATCTTAGCTTCCTGGGTACTGAGAAGGTTAAGTGACTTTCCTAGGGTCATGCAGCCAGTGTATTTCAGTGGCAGGATTCGATCCCAGGTCTTGACTGCAAAGTCAGCTCTCTATCTACTACACCATGCTATTGACTCTCTTTCTAAAATATTAACTAAGAAATCATGGTATACTCCATATAGCCAGTGACTAATCAGGATAAAACAGAATTAATTTCCTTCATTTTGCTCCACAGTGACCCAAGTCTTCCCTTGTGTCAGTGGTATTTCCCACCCCCATCCTCAGACCCGTTTCTGTGAGTTCATTGCTATGTTTTAAGCCCTAAAGTGTTCTGGGCCCAGATGAGTCTGGGGACCGCTGAACATTACTTTACCCAAACGCACCATGATTAAGGCCTTTAATAATATATAAGGGCAACTTTCCCCACAAAGCTTTCTGGGACCAAAGTTGGGTCTGACAGAAACATTACCTGAACGTGGCAGTTGACCTTTACAGGTTCTCCATTGCCAGGGTGAAAGCCTACAATCTATTTAAAGGAAAAACAACAACAACCAGCTTTAATTTAATGGACTTCAATTTCATTGACATTTATTGAGCACCTACTGTATTTAGGGTCCTATACTTGGTGTTGGGGGAGATGTAAAGATTAAATAAGCTGTAGTCCCTGCCCTCAAGGAGTTTTTAGTTTCAAGATATGCACATAGTTAAGTATACTATACATAGAACATGCTAAGTACAGATTGTATCCTAAGGGAAGAAAGGAAGGAAGGGATGGAGGAAGGAAGGGAATAAGGAAAGCAGAGAGGGAAAGAGAAAGAAATAAAGAGAAAAACACAATGGAAGAAAGAGAAAAGAATGGAGAGAAAAAAGAAAAGAAAGGAAGGGAAAAGAGAGGAAGGAAAGCAAAGAAAGAGAAAAAGGAAGGAAGAAGGGAGAAAGGGAGAAAGAGAGAGAAAGGAAAAAAGAGATGGGGAAAGAAAGGAAGGAAGGGAGAGAGGAAAGCAGAAAGAAAAAAGAGGGAAAGAGAAAGGAAAGAAGAAAGAGAAATAAAGAGAAAAAACACAAAGGAAGAAAGAGAAAAGGAAGGGAGAAGAAAAAAGAAGGAAAAAGAGGAGGAAGGCAAAGAAAGAAAAAGAAAAGAAGGAAGAAAGGTGGGAGGGAGGAAAAGAAAGAAAGGAAGAAAGACAGAGATGGAAAAAGAAAGGAAGGAAGGAGAAAGACAGAAAGAAAGAAAGAAAGAAAGAAAAAGAAAGAAAGAAAGAAAGAAAAAGAAAGAAAGAAAGAAAGAAAGAAAGAAAGAAAGAAAGAAAGAAAGAAAGAAAGAAAGAAAGAAAGAAAGAAAAAAAGAGAAAGAAAGACTATTTGGGGAGAACTATTTTCTCTTCTAGCTTAAGTGCTTCTATCAGTGACACCTTACTGATGTTTCTAGGAATGGAAACTTTGCTCTGGACTCTCTGCCTCTGTGTTCCAGCCCCGTATCCTCCCCTCCACAGTGATTGTACATGACGCTGACCTATAGCTAGAATACTTGGGGTTAAAGTTAATAACTTTGTTGGGGGTGGGGGGGTTACAAGAGAGATCAGCCCTAACATTGCCCCAATCTGTCCTTGTACATCCTTAGCATCCAGCAGGTATGCTGGAATGAGAAGACCCAGAGGCTTGAGACTAAAATATTCTGTTACTTTCTAGCCTTGCGACTAGGAGAGTCATTTCAGCTCACGGGGCCTCAGGGGCCTCATCTGTAAAATGGGAACAATGATGATATCAATGCAATATACTTCAAGCATGAGAACCACATGAACAAAACGTATGGGAAGGGTCTTCATAAGCTATAAATCATTATGTAAACACCAGCTGCTATCATAATCACTATTCTCGTGATCCAGACAGGCAGCATGTGGTAGAAGTGTGTTGGACCTGGAATCAGGAAGATGTGAGTTTATATCCCGTTTCTGCAACCTATTGTCTCTATGACCCTGAGCCAATCGGCTCCCACACAGGCAGACCCTTGACGTATTGATTTCTTATTACCTAGCTTTGACTGTGGTGGTGCTTGGCACCCATTCCTTTTCCTTATTTGGCTTTAGCTGGTTTTTCTAGTACTAGGAGGTATCACTTCATATCCATCAAATTGGTAGAGAGAATAAAACATGGAAAAATTCTATGTTGATGAAAAAACAAGAAGAGGTATACTAACTCACTGCTAGTAGAGTTGTGAATTGGTACAACTATTTTGGGAAACAGTTTGGAATGATGGAAGACAAGTTATTATACAATTGTTAATATCTTTTGACCTTGGAGTCCCACTTTTGAGTTTATACCTTGAGGAGGTTATTGACAACATGGAAGTCCCTCGACCCCTTATCTTATCACTAATCTTTCTCTGCTAAGCCCCAGCCTTGGGTTATCCCCACCATCCTCTGTCTTCACCAGCTGGGGAAAATCATGAAACACTGCTGAGTGGATCCACTACAAATTTATGCTGTATAATCTCAACTGGGCCCTCACTGCAGCAAGGCAGTCCTTTTACACCTCCCTAATCAATTTGCTATCCTAACACCCACAACAGCTTTTCCAGACCTTCCACTCCTCAAACCCCCAATGGCACCTCCTCTCCTCAGCATCACATGTCACTGAAAAAATTGAGGATGTTCTCTGAGCGTTCCATCTTCTCACATCACTCAGATGCGTTCTGTCGTTATCTCTTCCTTCACTCCTATCTCACATGAAAAGATGGCCCTTTTCCTTGACAAGACAAGCCCCTCTACACACAAAAGTGACTCCATTCCATCCTGTCCTGTCAAGCAGCTGGTCTACTTTATCATGCCTATGATCTCATTAGTCTTCGATCTTTCTCTCTATACTGGCAGCTTCCATTGCTTACAAGCAGGCACATTTCTCCTCTATTCTCAAAAAACTCTTGCTTGTTACACCCATTCCCATGAGTTATCATCCTATATCACTTCTTTTTGTGGCTAAACTCCCTGAGAAGGCCATATGCAACTTATTCTTCTACTTCCTTTCTCTGCTGTCAGGCTTCCAATTTCATCACTCAACCAAAATTGCTCTCTCCAGTATTACCATGATCTCTTAATTGCCAAACCTAATGGCCTTCATTCTTCTTGATCTCTCTTTGATACTGTCGACCACCTTCGTACTTGCTTCTCTCTAAGTTTTCACGACGCTTCTCTTTCCTGGTTCTCATCTCCTTACCTGTCTGACCACTCTTTCTCAATCTCCTTTGCTGGATCTTCATCCAGGTCGAAACTACTAAGTATGGGCATTCCCCAAGACTTTGTCCTGGGCCTTCTTCTCCTTCTATGTTATTTTACTTGGTAATCTTATCACCTCCCATGGATTCAATGATTATCTCTATGCTCATGATTCCCAGATTTCTTTATCCAGTCATGACTTCTCTCCTGACCTCCAGTCTCACATCTCCAACTGCCTATGGAACATCTTGAACTGGTGGTTCTTTAGCCATCTTAAATTCAACCTGTCTAACATGGACCTTGTTACCTTTCCCCCGCTAAACCCTCTTCTCTTCCTTACTTCCTTGTTACTGTCAAGGGCTCCACCATCCTCTTAGTCACCTAGGCTTGAAAACTAGGTGTCATCCTTGACTCGTTTTTCTCACTCCCCCATAGCCAAGTCCTGGGGATTCTACCTTTGCAACATCTTTCCAATGGACTCCCTCTTCTTTCTTTTAAAAAAATTTTTTTTTAAATTTTTAGTCAATTGGGGTTGACTTGCCCAGGGTCACACAGCTAGCAAGTATCAAGTGTTTGGTCTGAAACCACATTTGAACTCAGGTCCTCCTGACTTCAGGGCTGGTGCTCTATCCACTGCACCACCTAGCTGCCCCCTGGATTTTTCTTTAAAAGGATAACATTGGCAGCAATTTATAAAGCATACATCTGTCCTTTTAAAGCGTTATTGGTGCCTTCTCTTTTTACATTATGGTCATTTTTGGAAATTCACCCCCTCCTTCACCATCCCCTGGAACTGAACCCTCCCGACAAAGAAAAGCAAGTAAACAAAACTGGACCATTGAGTAACTGTGTCTGACGACACATTATAACATTCCATTCCAGGGATCTTCCATTGTAACTCTCTGATGAGTGGAGCTTCCTTTGGGTGACCTTTTCATTTGCATCAATTGTCATTTTGTAAATTGTTCCTCTGTTTCTGCCTATTCCACTCTGCGTCAATTTAAACAAATATTCTTGCTCAAAAATAATATCCCACTCCATTCACATACAACAGTTCATTTAGCTCTTTCCTCAATGGCTAGCCACCTCCTTTGTTTCCAGGTCTTTGTTGCCACAAGAAGTCTGCTATAAATATTTTGATGTACATATAGTGGGTACCTTTCTTTATGTCTTTGACCTCCTTGGGGAATATACTCAGTAGGGGGATTGCTAGGCCAAAGGGTGTGGACAGTTTAATTCCTTATTTCATTGTTTCCCAGAAGAGTTTGACCAAAGCTCAGCTCGATAACGGTTTATTAGTGTGCTTGCCTCCCAAAAGTCCCTTCAACATAGATTGTTCCCATTTTTTGCCAATTTGCAAGGCATGAATGGAACTCTCAGTGCCATCTTGATTTGCATTTCTCCTATTATTAATAATTAGGAGCCTGTTTTCACATGACTGTCAATAATTTGCAGTTCTTTTGAGAATTATTTGTTCATAGCCTTTGCACACTTTAATTAGGGAATGGCCTTTGATCTAATATATTTGCGTTAATTTCCTATGTAGCTCAGATATATTTTTATCAGTGATATTTGATGAAAGGTCCCCCCCCCCTTAACAGTTTCTTTTCTTATTCTGGCTACATTGATTTGTTCATGTTGATAATCATTTAAGATCAACTGAGCCCCAATAAGGGCCAAAAACCTGAGTTAATCTTTTTCTCTCTGAGTGAACTAAAAACATCCCTTCCTGTGTCAGCAAATTCCAGGAACAGATAGAACTGATCAACTAGGCCCACGATATCTGGGACCAGATACTCTCTTGAATAATGGGACTTTTCTTATCTTGAGTTTCTATTGACACTTTGACATTCTTCTGTTTTATTGTATTTACAACCTTATTCAACTAAGAAAATTCCTTTCCCATGCTATATGTTAAACAAACATATGGAGGCTGTATTTTTTGTAACACAGACATCCTGAGTCTGATCACTCTAAACTGTATAAAACCTCTCTCATTTTGCTTAATCTCCGAGTCAGAATTACATTCTGGCTTCCATGTTGACATGATTGGCTAGCTAAAAGGGAATAAACTATATAATCATGTATCACCTAACTTGTTTGCCTTCTTTAACCAAACTTTCAGGTTAACAGTAATGGTGCTGTGACTTTGGATTGGAACTGAAGGAATGGGAGAAAACTCCAGCCCACCCCGGCAATGCTTTAGTGGCTCAGGCGCCTCAGGATCCGTTTTTTCCTGGAGTCCTAACCTTGATGGGGTCGGGTAAGTTTCTCCTATTCCCAGCTTCCATGGACCTCCCACTAGTTTGGTTGAAGTCCAAAAGAAAATTCCCTTCAAGCTAGCTCTGGGGTTGGGAATCCAGTCGAGGTTCAGAAGCTTCGGCTACTGTGTCTGTTAGATCCCTCCAGGTAAAGATCGATCTAGAGAAATTGGCTATGGGTCACTCAGAAACTAAAACTAAAAATCCAGCTAACAAGACCGCCACCTCTTATATGTCAAGCCATTGCCAATCTGGTGATCACAAGTACTGCTAGCACTGATGTCAGTTAAACTAAAGATAACCCAAAATTATGTTGGTCACAATATGGGATTCTTTTGACCGGTCAAAGTTACTTTATCTTAAAACCAAATCAAGTTTGGGGCAGCTAGGTGGCACAGGGGATAGAGCACTGGCCCTGAAGTCAGGAGGACCTGAGTTCAAATCCAGCCTCAGACCAAACACTTGACACTTACTAGCTGTGTGACCCTGGGCCAGTCACTTAACCCCAATTGCCTAAAAGCAAAAAAAAAAAATCAAGTTTAAAGGCCAACAAAACATCTAGCCTGGAGTGGGAATGTTCTCATCATTGGGTTGCTGAGATGGCTGGGGGAGAAGGAAAGGCAGAAGGCTCTTCCCTTAAGGCTGGCAAGGCCACTTCAGCACTCTTTCCCAGGCTCCAAATAATCCTCCTCCCCTTCCCCTTTCCCTTAAAGGCTATGGTCCTGACAGGGACTCAGATCCCCAAACTTAACTTTATTGGGACCTGCCCCTTTAAATCTGCAATCTCATGGGCACTCTGAGGAAGGCTCACAGGATCCAGTTACACTATCAGGTCTTGGATCCTAGTAAATTCTCCAACCCCTTTCCCTCAGAATAATAATAATAATAATAGCCAATTCGTGGGGGGGGGGGGCTTTCTAACAAGCCTCTAATTCCCTCTGTCTCTGTCATTAAGCGTGCGCTATGTCCTTATGTTTGTATTGTATTTGTCCTGTCAATTTGTCTGTCGGTTTGTGTCTCTGTACTTGTACCTTATAAGATTTTAAATGCAGCCAAAGACTTCTAAGGGCTGCAGCTAGGGAAACAACAAATTGTAAAACTCCTTTCTTGTGGGTCCAGGCCTGGCCAGCCTAGACCTACAGTGAAAAGTTAGATACAGCTAAAGACTTCTTAGCAGATTCTAAAGGTTTTGAGATTAATCATTAAGAAATTGGGAAGTTGTTCATTTTGGGACTGTTGGAGAAAACTTCTGAGACTGGGGGTGATTCCAGGAGCTCACCCTCTGCTAAAACACCTCCTTCCAATCCTGATTCCTCAGCATTCCCCACTCCCCCCTCAGAGATAAGCATCTCAATAAGGGGACTGAAAAAGAGAAGAGAATGCTGGAGAATTGTAGGGAAAACTTAAATCAGCCTTCCCTATCTGGCAAAAGGAGGAGAGGGGCAGCTAACACAGACTAGCAGTGATGGTCTATCAGCCCTATGCCCCTGGGCATCTTGCAGCCCACCCTTCTAGGCAAGACCTGGGACTAACGTCCAGGTTCAGTACATTCTGCCCAGCCTGCCCCAGCAGCTGCAAACGGCACCAGCCTCAGTAAATTATGCAGCTGTGGGGAGGAGAGAAGTGGACAGGTCAGAACTATGATAAGATTCCATATGCCCTGCCACCAAGAATTATCACCACTGGCAAAGCCCTGGCATCAGCCACCCAAACCCCTGGAAGGCCTGGCAATAGCATTATGAGGTGAGAAGCCAACTTCTACTCTTGGTAAGCCCCATACTTCTCTGTTCCAGTTTCAGAATTTATGGCAAGTTATTTTATCTCTGTTTGCCCTGATTCCTGATTTGTAAAAGGAAAAATAATAATGGTTGTTGTTATGGGATCAAAACGATATAATGATTGCAAAGTGCTTAACACAATGACTTATGTTAGACAACATTATTATTATCTCTCTAATTTAATGTAATTGTTCCATACCTGATAACTTTGAAGTGGTTTTTAAATACCATGAGTAATAAGATCAATAATTTCTATATGTGATAATCTGGAAATGCAACTGATGTCATCTGAAGTTTATTGTTTGTGTTGTTAGTATGTTTCTAAATTGTATTGTATTTCTAAAACTTTCTTAGATTGTAAAATTTGAGAGATCATTGTGAGGTAGAAATGGTACATATGGTTTAGTCTTTTAAAAGGATGTGATAAAATTGGATAATTTGAAAACTGTTAACATTTAATGAGGTATATTTGGTTGTAAGCAGGTAATTAATTGGTTCCGTTTCAAGTTTTAAATACCTGATAATTGTTTATGGTATAGTTATATTTCTGAGATTTTTTATATGGTGTAATCTGGTAAACAAATTGTATCAGCTATACTGTTGAAAAAAAAGCAATTTCTCTTATAATCCAGAGATGTTAGATCAAGAATTGTCACCCCTCCCAAAATAATAATAATAGGGGAGAATGAATGGGTTAGAATAAACTTCCAAGTTTTATTTGCTTTTAAGAGGAAGTTTCACCTAAAATTCTTATCAAATCTGTGTAAAAGTTTCCTGTGTTGTGAAATTCCTGAGTAAATGAGAATCCTTGAGATATGTTAATTTGGAGATTTATGGATTACCACATTCACTATCTTTGTGAGATTCCAGAATGTAATAGTTTTTCCTAACTTCCAGTGATATATTTAAAGACAAAGGAAAGAAAAAAAAAGAGTAAATTTTTAAAGGCTTGATAATATTTTTTATTGTGATAAGGCTAATTTAAATGGGTATGTTCTTTATGCATTATAAAAACTGAATTTTTTTCTCCATTACAAATCTTTTTGACTAAGGAACTTTGTGATATCTAGGAATTCTGTAACAACTAGGAATTTAGTTTGTTATAGTACTTTGGGAAGTTATTTATGTTACTTAAGGACATTTTACATCAACTTAGTTTTAATAATTCCAATTTAAAGGTTTATTTTTACTTTAAGGTGGAAAGGAAAGATATCTATCACTTTAAAAATTTCTAACAAATGTTCTTCATAAAAGTTTAGTGATTATTCTTCTTAACATCAGGACAAATTTTAAATGTTTTTAAAGAAGGGAAATACTTTTAGAAGATATGTCTTGTTTGATTTTTTTTGAGGCCTACAAAATTTTCATTTGCAAGATAACTTACTGCTAAATTATTGTAATGAGCTGTAAAGCAGAAGAGATCTTGCTGTTTTGATCTGAATCTGTAGTCACTTCATGGCCTAAGCAAGAGTTAAATTAGTGTTTGAACTTATATGTATAAGATTCAAATCTTGAAATATCTCATTCTTTCAGAGTGAGTATAATTAGAGAAGAATAAACAAGCTTGTGAACAAGGACATAAATCCATCAACTTCTGAGGTTAAAGTTAGTAACCTCTTTGTTTTGTTTAAGGATTAGGATTCCAGTGCAGTTATGTTAGTGAAGAGTAGTAATTTATGAGCTCTTTTGTGTTAACTTAATGGGAAATCTAATATTATTATCAATCTGGAATTCGAACATGTGCAGAAATTTATACAAACTTCTGAAGACTCACCTAAAGATGTTCCCATTGTTTAAACAATGGAATTATGAGAGCAGTAGTATTTTTCTGTGATCAGTCTCTTACTGTTACAATGTGAGATTAAATTCTTATTATCTAGGATATGTGACTTTATGGGACAGAAATTTACTATTGTTTTGAGCTTTGATTACCAGGATAATTTCTGAGTTGTCATGAAGCCAATAGTAGGATGGCATGTGCTGCAGGCTGAGAACTGATAAAGGTGGATGTCTGTGCTGGGAAGAGTTTTGAGGACGACCTTGGACACAGCCTAGGTAGGATCTTCCTGACTCTATTTCCCAATTGTACTATTTCCTTTCTGAAAAGGAAAATTCCCCACCTAATTAATCCTAAGCCCTGCTTTTAACATCCAGTGACTACATGATTGGCTATCAGATATGACTCATGCCTGGAATCAAATAGAGCTAAGGAAGTTCTTTCCTTCTGATATGATATATGACCTTGTCCCTCTGGAACATCTCTGAGTTATCAAATACGATGCAAGTATGAATAGCTTACAATTTTAACTTACATTCATGGCCAAGTAATAATAATATAGGAATATCATCCTCCTAAGGAGGAAATGTTTAGACAAAATAATAAGACAAAGATGTAATGTGATAGATGTCTAATTAAATAGGATAGCAAATTTTGAGAAAAACAACAGGATTAGGCTGATTCCTCTAAGAATTATATACAGATGTATATGATTGGCTTCCAAAATGTATCTATCATGGAAATCCAAGCTTTAAGCATGTTTAGGTAATAAGATCTCAAATTTAGATTTTTCACAAAAATTGTATAGGATAGTGGTAAAAGTAAGTGAAATTATTTCTCCTTTATTAAAGTATCTGGTAATTTTAAAAGGCAGGAGAGCTCATTTTATGGTTGGATCTTCACATTTTAAACAATTCTTATACCAGGTACAGGATGTAGTTAAGAACAGAAGCAGCAGATGATATCAAAAATGAAGAACCAAATTTAAGTGACTATACTAATTCATACTAAGTCAAAATTATCTGGGAACTTCTAAATCTAAACCAGAGAAACAGAACTCCCTTTTTGAACTGCCTATGAATTAAACCTATTGTACATGAGCAAGGAATTTAATGTTAATTAACATTGGTAATAATGATTGTATTGCTTTGTATGATTCATGTTTAAGTTTTCTTGGTTATCTTGGTTACATGTAAATCTCTCTTCTCAAAACTAGTCTATTGTGAACCCTCTAAGTAATTTAATCTGTACCTGACTTAATGTAATTATGTAATTTTGTGAATTATGAGAAAACTTTGTTGTATTGTTTGAACCTAGTCCTGTGTGGCTGGGAAACTGAACCATCTCTATGTGCCCTTAACTAAAGACTTATGTTATGCTATTTTCTCTCAATTATCAACTCATACATCTTCTATGAGCCTCTATCAGGTCTATGTGACTACTCCCATAGCTGCCAACTTCTGGATATGGACTCTGGGATCATCTGAAGATGCCTGCTCCAAGTGGACATCTCTTTCCATCCCCTGAGGAAGAGGAAGGTTTTTCCCACACCTTTCTTGGTCTACAGGTGAAGCCTTTGGCTTACCTTTGACCAAAAGGAGGAAATGATAATCATTTAAGATCAATTGAGCCCCAATAAGGGCCAAAAACCTGAGTTAATCTTTTTCTCTCTGAGTGAACTAAAAACATCCCTTCCTGTGTCAGCAAATTCCAGGAACAGATAGAACTGATCAACTAGGCCCAGGATGTCTGGGACTAGATACTCTCTTGAATAATGGGACTTTTCTTATCTTGAGTTTCTATTGACACTTTGACATTCTTCTGTTTTATTGTATTTACAACCTTATTCAATTAAGAAAATTCCTTTCCCATGCTATATGTTAAAACAAACATATGGAGGCTGTATTTTTTGTAACACAGACATCCTGAGTCTGATCACTCTAAACTGTATAAAACCTCTCTCATTTTGCTTAATCTCCGAGTCAGAATCACATTCTGGCTTCCATGTTGACATGATTGGCTAACTAAAAAGGAATAAACTATATAATCATGTATCACCTAACTTGTTTGCCTTCTTTAACCAAACTTTCAGGTTAACAATGTAAAAGCTTTTTGTATATGTGTATATGATCAAAGTTTTCTAATTTGTATTTTATGGTCATCTCTATCCCTTATCTGATTAAGAAATTTTCCCCTAGCCATAATTATTTGGTTTTTTTTGTTATTTTGGGTTTTTTTAGGCAATTGGGGTTAAGTGACTTGCCCAGGGTCACACAGCTAGTAAGTGTCAAGTGTTAGATCTGAGGCCGGATTTGAACTCAGGTCCTCCTGACTTCAGGGCCGGTGCTCTATCCACTGCACCACCTAGCTGCCCCCCCCCCAGCCATAATTATGAAAGGCACCCCCTTTCATTCTCCTCTAATTTGGATAGGATGACGTTTTGTAGTCAGGTCTATATTTATTTGAAGTTTATTGTTGTGTATGGTGTAAGATGTTGGTCTAAACCTAATTGCTGATAACCAACCACTACTTCTAGGGGTAGCCAGGTGGTGCGATAGTGGATAGAGTGCTGGATCTAGAATCAGGAACACTCATGTACCTGAGTTCAAATCTGGCCTCAGATGCTTACTAGGTGTGTGATCCTGGGCAAATCACTTAGCCCTGCTTACCTCAGTTTCTCCATCTGTAAAATGAGCTGGAGAATGAAATGACAAACCACTCCAGTATCTATGCCAAGAAACCCCCCCAAAAGGGGTCATGAAGAGTCAGACATGACTGAAAAACAACTGAAAAAACCCACTACTTCTGAGGATCAATGATGAAACATGTTATCCAGTGACTGACAGAAAAATTTTGAACTCTTTTCAAACATGGCCAATGTGAGAATTTGTTTTGACTAAGCCTATTTGTTACTAATGTGTGTGTGTTTTTTTTTAATTTTGAGGAGATTGGGGAGAATTTTTAACTAAACGAGAAAGAAAAGGGGTCATTGTAGTATTTAAAGGGAAAAAGCACAGAAGAGAATAGGACATTCTGAGGGAGATGTAGACAAGCAGGTTGGCTTTGAAACTGTGTTGAATTTATTATATTATTTTTTAAAATGTAAGCTGTTACATAATAGGGATTCACGATTTTATGGTCAACCCTCTCTTTCTATTCTGTGTTTATGCAAATGCTTATGTTTGTCTATTATCGCCAAATTCAGATTAAGAAGTAAATAAATAAACCCAATTACTGCCAAACTGCTTTCCAGTTTCCCCAGCAATTCTTCTCAAGTAAAGAGTAATTTGTGCTCTTGGGTTTTATCAAACCAAGTGCTACCGTTTTCAATGGCTTCTGGCTCTTGCTTATTCAGTCTGTTCCACTGATCTATTTTTTCTATTTTTGAACTAGTACTTCCTTTATTCCTACTTTTAAAAATTTTCATTTGAAATTCTAGCCTCTTATTCCTCCAAATTAATGTTATTATCATGCCTCATTCTTTAAAGCATTCCCTCAGCGACTTTATTGGCAGAGTGCCAAATCTGTAAATTACTTCAGGTAATTTCATCATTTTTCTTATATTAATTAGCATGGCCCAATCATGAACACTATCCCCTCAATTATTTGTCTTTATTTCTGTAAAGAATGTTTTATAGTTTTACACAGGAGGTCTCAAAAGTCTTCGTGCAGTTTAATAGCTTAAAACTATTAAGCTCTAACAGCTTAAAACAGCACGAAGACTTTTGAGACCCCCCTGTAGAAATCTTGCAAGTGTCTTGATAGGTTAACTCCCAGATACCTAATGCATTTTGTGGTTATTTTGAGTGGAATTTCTCATTTCTTTCTGGTCTTTGTTAGTACTATATAGAAATGCTATTCATTTTTTGACTTTATTTTGTATCCTACTCCTTTGCTGAAGCTGTTATTCATTGTGATTAATTTCTTTGATGATTCCCTGGGGTTTTCTAAGTACCCTACCGCCATCTGTACCCCCCTTTTATAAACAAAGTGACAATAATAGCTAGCATTTAAATAGCATTTTAAGGTTTGGTAAGCACTTTACAAATATCTCATTTTATCCATACAACTACCCTGGGAATAAGACGTTTATTATTCTTATTTTACAGATGAGGAAACTGGACCAGTCAGGTAAAATGACTTGCCCAGCATTACACACTCAGTGTCTAAGGCAGAATTTGAACTCAGATCTTTTACACCCCAAGTCCAACACTCTATCCACTGTTGCACCTAGCTACCTTTTAAAGTGGAGATAAGAGCACTTTGCAACCTTATTGAGTGTGATCAATCTTACTCATTCTTTTATATTGCTTTACTTAACTGTTTTCAAGGATTATATCACATTCTGGGGTATTCAGTTGAAAATATGCTGAAGTATTGCATTAGGTGTCAAAATAAAATTTACCATTGAAAAATTTTTGAGAGAAAGAAAAACATATGATGGGTGCCAACTGAGAGTGGAATGTGTGGGCTCAAAGATAAAATTTGCTTTGACTGAGCTGGCTGCTACCTTCAGGAGAAATGGACACATCCATTGAGTGTGTTGACCAGAGGTGGGGAACCTGTGGCCTTGAGGCCACATGTGGCCCTCTAGGTCCTCAAGTACTGGTTGACTGAACCTAAACTTCACAGAACAAATCCTTTTATTAAGAGGTGGAATTTGAATCCAGGACTGTGGCCTCAAGGCCACAGGTTCCCCACCCCCGGTGTAGATAGAGGCATAGGGCACCAGAGCCCTGAAGCTCCTTCTCTTTTCACTGATGACTCTGGGAGCAGGTTTGTCTGAGAGCAGCAAGAACTGTGCCATAGGCAGACCTTACCCGGTTCATCTTCAAAAGGACACAAGGTTGCCCAGTGGAATAGCCAAACGTTGGATCTTGGAGGCCCGAACAGTTCCCCAGAAATGAGCGCTTGAACTGACAAGCTTTCTTCTCTTTGTCCTCTGCTCCCTCCTGGATGAAATACTTCCCGGGAGTGCAGTTCATATTCTTTTCATCTTGAATGCTGTCATTGTATGCTGTAGTCAGAGGGAGGATAAATTGAGGCTGGCGCCATGGGCAGGCCTCCCTCCACGCTCCTTTCAAGCAGCCTTCCATCTTGGGTTCTGGGAGCAGCAGTCATGCATTCAGCGCTCTCCACCAACTCCCTCTCCTCACTCCCACCCCTGCCCCCAATCAGTCAATCAAGCAACAGGTAGTGCCACGTGGTACAAAGCCCTAGCTCTGAAATGACAAGTCTTGGGATCCAGTCTCATCTGTGACACTGTCGGGATTTGACTAACTGACTTCTGCATTCCCTTCCAGCTCAAGATGTAGGAGCCTATGGCCCTGGTAGCTATTCTTTGAGGCTTCCCCCAGGAGCACAGGGTTGGCTAATCCTGCCTCCAGAGGGCGGATCACACAGCAGATGTTCAATCAATGGGTTTTGAAAACAGAAATTAATCATGGCTGGGCAGGTGAGGAGGCGTTATGGTAATACAGGCATTCGGTATATAATGGTATATAATATATTATAATAAATAGAATCCTGGTGTTCAAAGGGAACTCTGAGTTAACTATTCCATCCCCACTCATAACTGATCTGTACGAGTTTGTTTGGAGTGGATCTGTAATTTTATTGCTGGGAGGAGCTCCCAGGTGAAGAAACTACACTAATGCAGATTGACATCTTCTTTTCAATTCATAGTCAGAGAGAGCCGCCTGGTGCAGTGAGAGGTTAAGCAAATTATTTGCCCAGGGTGATGTAGGTAGGATATATCAGAGGTGACATTGAATTCAGGTCTTAATTTTGAGGTTGGCTAACTACTACTACTACTACTACTACTACTAATAAAAATGACAATAACTTGTGATTTCATTTCCAATGAGGAAAGTCCCTTTAACAGGGCAGGCTGACATCATCTCTGTAAGTTATCATCTTAGAAGTATGCCCGGGGTATTGAGAATTAAAGAGACTAGCCCAGGATCTCACAGCCAGTATGTGTCTGAGATGGGACTTGAATCCTGGTCTTCCCTATGCCAAGGCTGCTTTCTCTCCCCTATCACTTGCTACCTCTCACATGTACTTAGCATTTTTACAATTCACCCTGGTGCTTTTATCTCCACTTTTTCTTTTTTTCCTTTTTACCTTTTTTTTTTTTTGGTGAGGCAGTTGGGGTTAAGTGACTTGCCCAGGGTCACACAGCTAGTGAGTGTTATGTGTCTGAGGCTGGATTTGAACTGAGGTCCTCCTGACTCCAAGGCCAGAGCTCTATCCACTGCGCCACCTAGCTGCCCCTCATCTCCACTTTTTCATTTCATCTTCATAATATCCTTGCAAGGCAGCTAGTGCTACTGAGACCCTCCCTTCCCCATTTTAAAGATAAGAAAATTGAGACTTTTAAGGTTTCATTTCCCCTTCCCTTGGTCTGGAGGGTGGCTAGGTCTGCAGCATCTAGAATGGCAGCCTGAAAATGGAGCCCATTACCGGGTTTCCTGGGATGTTAGATGCCCCTCAGCCGGATCTCTGAACATCAGTAACCTCCCTGGCTCCTTTTTCTGTATTCCTGTTCCAGATGTTGGGTATCACTCAGACCCACTCACCACCCTCATCTTAAGGCCAGTCCCTTCGTGCTTCTTTCTGGTCAGGCTGCATGCTTATAGTAGGTGAGAACTGAAGCTAACAACGGGCTGCCCTGACTCCAGGGCTAGACCATTTGTTTGTTGGATTTGATATTAACAGGGCCCCCTTAGAAAATGGAAATCAGCTTCTGTTTATAGCTGCACAATTTTTTTTTTAAACAAAGCTACATTCAGTTTAAGGGTGTTTTTTCCACTGGTCTTTTTTAGAAAAACAACTATGTTCACATAAATAATTTTTGAAATAGAAGCTGAAGTCACATACTTATTGTTCCTCTTGAGGTATTTCCACTAAAAATAATATGACATGGGCCTGACCCTTATTGCAAAACCTCACAGCCTCATGGGAATGAAACTGATCCTCTGCTTACAAGATATTTCTGTTTCTGAGACCTGTTCCTTTTGGCCATCCCCTCTCCTCAACAGTTGTCCTGTTGCTTACAGTTGTTCACAGAAATTTATAAAATATTGGAGCTGCAAAGAACTTTAGAGACCATCTGAGCTCTATAGCTGTGAGGAAGCTCAAAGACCATCTAGCCCAGCCCTCTCATTTTACAGAGGAGGAAATTGAGGCCCAGGGAGGTTAGTAACTTAGGAACACAGGATCATGAATTTCGAGCTAGAAGAGCTTCAGAAACCATCTAGTCTAACCTTGTCTTTTTACTGAGGCAGAGAGAAGTGCCTCATCTGTGGTTATAGAGTATTAGAGGCAGAATTTGAACCCATATCTTTTTGACTTGAAATCCAGTACTTGAATCATTATATGGGACACACATCTCAAGCTGGAAGGGACATCAGACGCCATCTAGTCCACCCTTGTCATCTTTTATCTATCTATCTATCTATCTATCTATCTATCTATCTAATTTATTTTTTTGGCTAGGCAATGAGGTTAAGTGAATTGCCCAGGGTCACACAGCTAGTAAGTGTCAAGTGTTTGGTCTGAGGCCGGATTTGAACTCAGGTCCTCCTGACTCCAGGGCCGGTGCTCTATCCACTGCACCACCTAGCTGCCCCCACCCTTGTCACCTTACCATTGAGGAAAGGAGTGGAGTGATTTGTACAAATAATAAATATAAGTCGTGGGATTTGAACCCAAGCCCTCTGACTATGTACATAGCCAGTATATTTCTACTGTTCTATGTTGCTTCTACTCTGAGCTCCTCATTGCATAAACAGAAAATCAAGCTCAGAAAGAGGTTCAGGCTCAGAAACTTGCCCAAGGGCATATTATGACCTTGGTCATACAAAGGTCATGAAAAGCTGGGTCTCAAACCTGGCTCAGCCCAGAAAAGGCTCAGCCTTTTCTACCACAGTGCCTCTCTCCAGCCATGTTAAGACAGTTAAACTCATTTGACTGGCTTTCCCCCTCTGACTTCTGCTCTCAGGCTCATCATCTGATTGGCCAGTGGCTGAAATTGAGTAACAAGGATGAAAACTGTGCAGTGGCCACTGTAACAACCCAACAATCTTCTGTCACTGGGACGTCCCCGAGGTCCCTCCTAGCCCTGACTGTTTGTGTTCTAACTGCCTCTCCAGCTCGGAAGATTTATAGTTCTCTGAACTCTTTGGTAGGAAGGAAGAAAACAGGTATTTATTAAGCACCTACTGTGTGCCAGGTACTGTGCTAAGCACTTGACAAATATCTCATTTGATCCTCATGACTCTGGGAGGTGAATGCTCTTACTATCCCTATTTTACAGATGAGGAAACTGAGACCAAGTTTAAGTAACTCACCCAGGGTCACACAGCTAGCAGTGTCTGAGGCAGGATTTGAACTCAGATCTTCCTGACTGCAGGCCTAGTGATCTATCCAATGAGCCACCCATCTCCCTCTATTACGAAAATTGATGGCTCAGTAAATACAACCACTGCATTATTTGCTTAACTTAACTACTGATAGTTGATCCTCCAGAGAGCCCAGAGAGATGGAGCCAATGATTCTAACCCTAATTTCAGCTGGCACATTTAGGGGCAAAATGCTTAAATCAGGGTCTCCAGCCCTTCTGTACCACTGGTCCCAGATATGCCAAGAAGGACAGATACTAGCTATCTCCATGGAAAGTCTCTAGCCCTGAGAAATGATCTCTCTTCCTTACAAAATGGGTCAGTGTGGAAAAAAAAAACACTGCTCAAGAGAGTCCTGGATTCAAATTCTACCTCTGATATTTACTAGCTGTATGATCATGAGTATCTCACTATATCTCCCAGGCCCCAGTTTCTTTATCTTAAAAATGGGGATAATGATGCCTATAGTGCCACCCAGAAACAAAGGCCCATCTTTTCATCCCACTTTCCTACTGGGTGTTAATATGTCCGTGAAACATGAAACAGTGGTCCCCAAGAAATTAAAAATAAGTATAACATAGGGGCAGCTAGATAGTGCAGTAGATAGAGTACCAGCCCTGGACTCAGGAGGGCCTGAGTTCAAATCTGACCTCAGACACAAAACACTCGCTAGCTGTGTGACCTTGGGCAAGTCACTAAACCCCACTGCTTAGCCAAAAAAAAAAAAAATAGAAAGAAAAGTATCACATAGAAGGTGAAGGAGAGGCCTATGGGTGTAGAGTTGGCAGGGACCTCAGAGACCAGCTAGTCCGATCCTTCTCATTTTCCAGTTAAGAAAACTGAGGACTCATCCAAGGTCACACACAGGGTTGGGTTATAGACTTAGAGCTAGAAGGATATTAGAGGCCATCTAATCCAATCTCCTCATTTTCCAGATAAAGAAACTGAGGCCTAGGGAGGTGACTTTCTCAAGGTCAGTCAGAATCATGGGAGCATGAATCCAGAGCTGGAAGGGCTCTTAGAGACCATTTAGGCCAACCTCTTCATTTTCCACATAAGGAAATTGGGACCCAGAAAAGGGAAGGGACTTGCTCAAGGTCTTACAGGCAGTAAGCATTAGAAGTGGGATTTGAACCTAGGTCCTCTGTTTCTACTGCCAGTGTTTTTCTCACTGCACTAATTTGGGGGGAAAAACAGGAGTAAAGGATATTGTCAAGGAAATGTATGCACAAAAATGAAGATGTTCTGGTCACATGGTGGGAGATGACCTGTTGATAGCTCAGATGCCCCACTGGTATCCTCGGGATGTCAGGAGACATAGAGGAAGGCCTCCAACACGTTGGGTGACCCAATGAGGTGGTTGAACTTCTGGGAGGGCATGGATTGGGTCAGGTAGGGTTGGGTCATAATGTAAAGTATTGCAGGGAATATCAGCAGAGAGATGAGAGCATAGGCCCCATCAGGGCATTAGAATACTTGAGAGTATTACCCATTTCATTGGATTTCTGTGAAACGCAAATGAAAGCCAAATGGGCATGATTATTAGTCCTGCCCCTTCCAACTAGCCTTGGCCCAAGCTGGAAGGGACCTCAGAGGGTAACCCTCTACCTGCCGGGGCACTTTTCCCATCTTCCCCATCTGGATGATGAACTTACCTTGAAGGAAGTGATGCAAGCTGTCCACGTAAGAAACCCATGTGCTACGTTCCGATACGTTGAAGTTGAAGGCAAAGGTGGATATGTAGGGCCTGATCATAACTCCTGGCAAGGGAAAGGGACTTTGCTTAGATTAACCCAGGCTCAGTCCCAAGCCCTTTAAAGATGAATCTTTATTCCCATGAAACCATTTCCTCCCCCACCCCAGGCAATCAAAATGAAATGGACCACCATTTGCCAAGTTCCATTTTACATTCCCTCTTAATAATTGCATCCTTAAGTCATTGCCGGGAAGAGCTGGTAGGGAGCAGAGGCTGGCCAAGTGGTGCAGACAGCCTTGAGAGAGTGGTACAGGATGGTCTTGGTACTGGTCTTGGGGACTCACTTACCAGGGGGACTCACTCGATCCCTGTAGATCGGGATGTAAGGGCTGATGGTCAGCAACATGGTATACATACACAGAGTGAACATCCCAGCCAGGAAGGCATAGAAGAGAAGGTAGAAGAGTAAAATCAGACCTATAGTAGGAGCCAAAAGAAGAACGGGTCAGGGTCTCCCCCAAATCTCCACCTCGTAGGCCCAGCAGCTCTGAAATAAGAAGAGCCCACACTCCCTTGTCTACTTAAGACCGTGGAACGATGGGATCCATGGCCCCACTTCCCCACCCCTCTGCCCCATCAGTGGCTGCTAAATCCTCATTCTGGCAGATCTCATTCATTTGGAATCTGTGACCATTTGGGAACAGGGCCCTACCTGAAGGTCACCTTTGTACTTTTCCTCTGTAATCAGTCAATGACTCAACCAAAATGCATATTCTGTGCCAGGCACTGTGTTAAGTGTTAAGGATACAAATGAAGCAGTCCCTGATTTCAAGGGGAAAACAGGATGAGATCAAGTAGAGATATTCTCAAGAAAGGGGAGAAGGACAAGATGTGGGATTTCACTTGACTAGGGAGCCCCAGGTGGGGAGTTCCTTCTCCCCAGCAAATGGACACTCATCTCCATGGAGAATTGCCTATAGCACTAAGGGTGAAAGTGACTTCCCCAGTTGAAAGTGACAGCTGCTTGTCAGAGGCAGGGTGAAATCAGGGTGGGCTTCCTGGGGTAGGGATTGCTCTGGAGGTTAGGAGGGAGGGCATTCCAAGCATTCAGGACATCCTGGCAGAGGCATGAGGAAGGGAGAGGGACTGTCACGTACAGGGGATGGCAAGGGAGCCAACATGGCTGGACTGTAGTCTGCATGAAGGGGAATGATGGGCAGCAAAGCTGGAAAGGTAGGACCATAGATTTCAAGATCTAGAGCTCCAAGAAGCGTTAGATATCATTGAGCCCAGCTCCCTCATTTTACAGATAAGATAACTGAGAGCCAGGATGGTTAAGTGACTTGCTCTGGGTCATACAGCTAGCAAGTATCTGAGGTGGGATTTGAATCCAGGTCTTCCTGACTCACATCCAGTGCTCTGCCCACTGTGCCAGGCTGCCTCCACTCAGCTGGTAAGAGCTTTAAATGTGTTTAAGCTTGGAGGGAAACAGGAAGACAACAAAAGTTTTTGAGTAGGGGAGTGCCATGGACAGACTGGGCTTTAGGAATATCAGTTGAGCACCTGTGTATGGGATGGACTGGAGAGGAGAGAAGAAGGTGGCTTCACAGGATTAGAGCTAGGACACTATTGCAAGAGTCCAGGCAAGAGGTGCTGAGGGCTTGAACTCAGGCGGTGGCTCTGGGAGTGAAGGGAAAGGCAGATGCTACAGACGTGGTTGAGGCCAAATCAACAAGACCTAGCAAGAGATTGAACACATGGGCCAAGGGCCTGGGAAGAGTGAGGGATGAATCCAACGTTTCAGGCTCGAGAGCCTGGGAAGATGGCGGCATCCTCGAAAAAAAGGTGAGGGGAAGCTTACGAAAGGGGAGGGTTTAGGGGAAAAGATAATGAATTCTGGTTTGGACATGTTGAATTGGAGATGTCTACAAGCCATCCAGTTGGAACTGTCTAATAGGCAGCTGGTGTGGGGGGGGTTTGGCGCTCAGGAGACAGACTAGGCTGGATAAATTATGCTGGGAATCATTTGCATAGAGATGATAATTGAGCCCACGGGAGCTGATGAAGTCACCAAGATAGATAGAGGGAGAAGGAAAAGGGGCCGAGGACAGAAATAAAAGAACCGCTTGGGGTGGGATTTCATTCAGGTGAATCCCTGATGGAAAGAGAGAGCCATCTGGCTCTTGGACATGGCTGACTTGCCCCGTGATGGGGTCTGCCCCTAGGGTAGAGTGGGGGACGCTAAACGCTGAGGGACTCCAAAGCAAAAGTCTGTGCTCAGGGGTGGGGGAAATGATGGGCAGCCCTGGAGAACTAGGGAGAACAGAATTGTCTATCCTGACACATAGTAGGCCCTCAAGAAATGCTTGTTGCTCGATTGTCCTCTGATCCCAAGCCCTCCAGAGGCTCTCTCCAGCTGCGTGGAGGACAGAGATTTCGGAGCCTGGGACAAGGTTGGGTTCTTTGTCTCCCACTTCCCCTCCCTAAGGCCATCTTCCCAATCCTTTGAAAACCAGAGCCAAGCCTCAGTGCAGGAATAAGCTACGGGAGGCTGGTTTTCCCTGCTCCTTCACCCTCCAGCTGGAAGGCGTCTCAGAGGCCATCTAACCCAACCCCCTCATTTTACAGAGAAGGAAGCTGAGGCCCAGGGAGAAGTCAGTCAGTACATCAGTAGCAAAGTAACTTGTTCCAGGTCACATAGGTATTAAGTGTCAGAGGTGGTATTTGACCCAGGTCCTCTGACTCCCAAGTCAGCGCTGTTTCTACTATACCATGGCACCCTCCCCCTGGCTGTTCAGGGCTGCCCAATGACAATGGCTTATCTGGGCTCTCCCCCACCCCCATTCAAACCTTCTGTTCCTTTTCCCCATAGCCAAGAACACCTCCTGCTAGGGTTAAGATGACAAACTATTTCAAGCTCCAGTGCTAATGGTGGACAATAGCTGAATTCTTTAAAGCTGTCCTGGCCTGATAATATTGACCCAGACTGGTAAAATGCTCCCAGCCTGAGGATTACCCATTACACTCCTTAGTCTGATCCCAGAGCAGAGAGCAGGGAGAGGGAATGGAAGCCTAGCCGAGTACGTCGGGAGCAGGGCCATAGGAAGGATGAGGTGGTAGAGGACCAGTCTGAGGGGTGGGAATGGGAGCTGAGGGGGGAGCTGAGATGTTGGGGGTGAGGCGATGGAATCCTTCCCTGCTGCCAGGCCCCAGCACAGGGCCCTTCCCAACCCTGGCCCAGCTTCCCTCTCCCTATCTGCAATCCTTCTGGGAAAGGCTTGAAAGGCTGGGCTCTTAGGGATGAAGCGAAGGAGGGTGAGTCACTGTTTAGATCATTCCTCTGGGTCAGTCTCCTTCTCTCCTGGGGTGAGGGGAGGCCTCAGCTCAGCCAATCTTCCCAGAAGACAGTGGTTCAGGACAAATGCCATCCATCTGGCAGGGACAGAATGCTGTGCTGCACCCCCATCCTACCCACTGTCCATCCCCTGCCCCCCCAATCCTACCCACTGCCTGTCTCCTGCCTACCCCCTATCATACTCACTGTCTGTCTTCTGCCCCACTATCCTACTTACTGCCTGTCCCCTGCCCCCCCATCCTACCCATTGCCTGTCCCCTGGCAAAGGCATCCACATATCCATTCCACACTGTGCCTCCCCATTGTACCCTGTCCCCTGGGCAAAGGATCTACATTTCCAGACAGGGCCAGAGTGGGAAGGAGAGGTCTTCTTGTTCAGTTATGGGCTTGTACTGTTCTCTGACTTGGGCTACAGTGTGAGCATCCCTTCAACTTCACCCTCAGTTTCCAAAGATTTTTTTTATGTGCCTACTATGCACAGAGCCAGAGTTTTGATGAGTCACATGGGGAGTAGAGAGAATTCCACCCCCACACTTCCCCATCCAGCAAGGTGCCAAATCTGGCCATTTCTCCTCCCCTCCGTCTCTCCACGCCGACCCGTCTGTGCACTTACACAGCCACCATGCTAGCTCAGGCTCTCCTCCCCTCACCCAGACTATCACAGCAGCCTCCTAACTGATCTCCCTGGCTCGTCTCTCCCCACTCCATTCTATCCTCTACATTGCCATCAAATTGTAGTCTGACCATGTCACTCCCCTTCCCAAGAAGTTTCCGGAGCTTCCTATGGTCTCTAGGATCAGCTACAAACTGCTCTGTCATTTATTTGGCTTTAACCCTTCACAATCCCCCCACAGCCTACTTTCCTAGGCTCACTGCACATTACTGCCTTTCATGGGCTCTGTGGTCCAGCCATTGGCCTTCTCGTTATTCCTGGTATAGGATATTCCACCACCCACCTTCGTAGCCTATGCCTAGAATGCCCTCCCACCTTCCCCTTTACCTCTGAGGCTCAGCTTCTATGCTCCTTCCTACAACAGAATGTAAACTCCTTGAACAACAAACGTTTTGCCTTTGTCTTCCTATCTCCTGTGCCTAGAATACACTAAGTGCTTAATAAATGTTTATTAAATAAACAAATCTTAAACGACATGAATGCAGATAATATCCATTATTACAGAGTAAGGCATAAGAATGACACAAAAGGCTATATGAGGTCTGAGGAGGAAGGGGACCATCATTACTAGGGAGGTGTCCAGTTGGGGGATGGGGGAGGCATATGACTTGGATTTTAAAATGTGGGGATTTAAACAGGGAGGAATTCAAGGGGGCCAAAGTGGGCAGGAGGGCCTTACAGGTATAAGGCACAGCAAGAACAAAGGCAGGAGGGTATCATGTCCAAAGGGAACCTAGAAGTCTGCTGGAGCCAGACCAGAAAGCCAGATAAAGGAGTTAGGGCCATAGAGGCAATGGGGAGCCACGACAGGGTTTTGAGCAGGACAATGGCGATCAGATTTCTGCTGAGAGAAGGTTAATTTGGAAGGAGAGAGAGTGTAGGCAGAAGAATCCTCCCAGGTGGGTGGGCCTGAGGTCCTGAACTAGGGAGGGGGACGCAAAAGCAAGAGGAGAGGACAGATTCCGGACAGATAGGTAGCATCTACAGGCCTTGGGAACTGCTTGGCCATGAGGGCTCTGTCTGACTTAACTAGTCCACTGCTAACCCAGGCAGCAGCTTAAGCCCGTTACATCTGCACTGTCTTCCTGTCCCGTGGAGCCTGTGGCAGAGGCTATACTGACCACACCCTCTGCAGGGCCCTGATCCACACCAGCCACTCACCTCCTTGCCTCTCCTTCTTAGGAGGGTGATTTCTCCTCTGACATACAAGGTGAAGTTACCAGCAGCATGGGGCCATAGGAATAGACTGGAGGCTTTGAGTGCGGGGAGCTGGGTTCAGATCCTGCCTCCATCTCAAGAGCGCCTGCTCTCTTATCTTAACACTGCCTCCAGAATTTCACTGCCTCACTTCTGCTTCGCCCATACCTAGAAGGTTCAAGACCAGCTCCTCTGGGAGTTGGGATGGGGTGGTACCTATCTCTGACTGCCTCCACTTAGGTCCTAAAGTCACTCTTACGGAGGTGAGTTCATCTACCAGCTGCCAGAAGGCCCTGAGCCAGACAGTCCACTCTTCTGGGGAAAATGCTCATCAAATCTACCCTTGGGTGTCACGCAGAGCAACAGAACAAACCACAGGCTGCTGGACGCTTTTCTGCAGGCAGGTGGAGGAGTAGAAAGGGCTCTATTCCCTAGAGGGAAAGGACGACCTGTGGGTGAACCATTGTTCGCACCTCTTCATTGGGGCATTTGCCAAAGCTTCTGAAGTGGGGGCCCAGGGTGGAATTATAGAGTAGGAGCTGTCCACAGAAGCCACCAGGATTAACCCAACCTCTTTGGCTAATACCTCCCTTCCCTTTCCCACCCAAATCTCAGCAGTAAGGTGTCTGTGTTAAGAATAAAACAAGGGGGGCACAATTTTGGTTAATTCATTGGTGTGACAAACTCCCAGGTGAGGAAATTCCCTTTACCAACACAGGTCAGCACACTGGGCCAACTAGTTTTGGAGAATTGTCTGGGGGGAGGGTACTAAGAGGTTAAATGACTTGCCCATGGCCATACAGCCAGTATGGATCAGACGTGGGACTGGAGCCCAGAGGTCAGCTTTCTAGCCGTTACTCATATTTGCCCAAACTGCCTTTACGTTTTGGTAAACGTGCAGTATTTGCTAAATGATCACCAGTATGAATAAGCAGCTTTGCCCATGAAGAGCCCATGGCTTTTCTTGCTCTCTGGGCTATCTCCTATAGAAAGGAGATAACTAGCCGCAAAATACAGTTCTATTTCATGTGGTTTGATTGAAAGTTGAGTCATACTTTGCACAAATGTATGGAAATCATGTTTTGTAAACTTAAATCCTATCTTCCCATTGTCTCAAAAGTGTTGTTGTTTCCCCCCAGGATGCTTAATTTATCTTCCTCTTCTGAGGGCTCTTCAGCTACCCTGCTAGCTGTCATTTTCCCAGTTTCTTCTCCCAGCCTGACTGTCAGAAAGTCAATCATCTGCAAACCAACACTTTGCTGCCCTCCGGGAACTGGTGCTTTAAAGGAACCCAGTGGGGAATCTTTTTCTGAAGTAAAGAATCCCATCTGAGTCTCCTTCCTAGTCCAGCCCCCATGCAGCTACCAGAAGCAGCTTGGCAAAACTACATTTGAGAACTTTCCCTCTGGCTCCTTTGTTCCCTATAGGATAAAATACAAACTCAGTGAGGCCTATGAGGCCCTCCCCAATCTGGTTGCCAGCCTCCCGTTCCCTGTTACATATTTCCTTTCCCTTCACACACTCTATCTTGTGGCCAACTGGCCAAGGTATTCGCTGAACTCAGGCACATTCCCCCCCCCTCCCCCAGTGTAGAACTTGGTCGCTGATGAACTCTACTAATCTAGAACTTGACCTTTGTTTAAGACTCGGCCCAGATGCCACCTCCTACCACCCGCCTTACCTGTGCACTCCCCCTTTCCCCATCCCAGTTACTGCTATTCCGGCCCTCCTTGTATTACCCTGTCTGTACTTGTATACTTCATACTTGTATACTCCAGAAGAGTACACATCCCTTGCAGGTAATGACCATTTTGCTTTTTGTCTTTGTCTCTCCAGTGGCCTAGCACAGTGCCTTCTGCATAGTAAGGGCTCGAACTGGATTAAATTCAATTAAAAAGTGAAGAATCTGCTATGAATCTCTTCTGTGAATTCAGATTTTCTTTAAGAAAGAAGCCTAGGTGTACCATGGGGTTAAGGCACATTAGAGGGTATGGTAGAACAAAATAATTTGAAGCTAGAAGACCCACCACTCTGCCATTTACTCTCTATGTGACCTTGGGCAAATCACTTCTTGGCCTCAGTTTCTTCCTCTGTAAAATGAGGGGGTTGGGCTCAATGACCTTGAAGTTTCCTTCAGATTCTTTATACACGATCCTATGACCTGGGTTTGGATTCAGGTTTTGTTACTGACTCGCTTGTGTGACCAGTGTGGAACAATGGAAAGAGTACTGGATTTGGAGTCAAAGGTTCAAATCCTGGCTCAGCCACTCGCCACTTCTGGGGCTTCTGGCAAGTCCCTTCCCCTCCCTGGGCCTCAGTTTCCTCTTCTGTAAATGAGAGGATCAAGCTTGCTGACTTCTGAGGTCCCTCAAGCTCTAGACCTAGGATCCTATGTATGACCTTGGACAAGTCCCTTCCCCTCACTGGGCCTCACTTTCCTCCTAGGGTTGGCCTAGATGCCCTCAAAAGCCCCTTCTAGGCTCCAGAGATAAGATCCTCTGAACTCTCTTCTCCTCTCTGGGCCTGTTTCCTCCTCTCTTAAATGGAGTGATTGAACTAAGAAAACTTGTGGGTCCACTCCAGCTTTAGCTACCAAGATTCTGACTACACTCCTTGGTCATCCCAAACTTCTTCATGACCAAAAGTTTTCCCAGCCCCAGCTGACAGCCTGACAGCCCCATCATTTGTACCACTATTTCCTTGGAGGAACTCCAGTGGGGTGGGCTTGGCCCCAAGGCCCTTTCCAGGGGGGGCTCCCAAGTCGTGCTGTGAGAGGCATTGGAGTCATCTATCCCAGGGTCACAAATCGGCAGGGGTGCAAAGACACAAAGCAAAGCAGATAATTCCCACTTACTCCAGCTCTTGCCTGACCGGCCTAAAAACTCCCTCTTCTCAGGGTCCCACACGTAATTTTTCACTTGCTGCATTTTGGCTGCCAGACTCCGTTGCTCAGTGGCCTGGGCCTCGTCCTCGTCCGGGTCCTCTGAGTGAAGCTGGTTCCCTTCATTCTCATTCTCCTGGAACCAAGACAAAATACAACCCCCTTTTTTGGAAAAAGAAAAAAAAAACTTTCCAACAGCCCATCCCACTGGCCAAAAATAAATGGAAAACCACTCAAGAGCTGGCTGCATTTCAAAGTTCCATTTTCCCATAATCCAACCCTTTGTTACCAAAGGCAGGATTTCTCTCTTTTTGGGGTTGTTTTTTTGGAGGAGGGGAGTAAGATACTATCCCCTCTGACTTAAATTCAGGAATCTTTTCATTGAGGGGCCAGCTCTGTTCTCAATCTCATCAATTTCTACCCTACTCCCAGGCCTGCTTATGTCAACATTCATTCCTGCCACCCTTGGTTCTCCTTAACTCTGAGTGGCTAGGGTCTCAAGGATTAGACTACAGAATGAGCCAGCCTCAGGTAGGCCTTGAGAGGGGAAGATTCTTAAGGTAGGATGGGGTTCTGTCAGAGGAAGTGAGGAGAACCACACAATCTTTTCAGTATAGCCCTATATATTGTTGAAGTATACCCCCCACTTCTCAATTTCCCTCATCTTTAGTGCACCTGAAATACTTTTTTAGTTAAAATGTATTTGATGACCAAAAATCTATTTTCTCTCCCTCCCACTTACCTTTCCTCCATTGGAAAAAAGAAAAGAAAAATGAAAGTCCTATTACAAATATGTATAATCGAGCAAAACAAGTTGCCACATTCTGTACCCTCTGTCCATCACTGCACTCTCAGGAAATGGGTAACATGCTTCATCCTGGGCCTTCTGGGATTGTGGTTGGTCATTGTGATGATCAGCGTTCTGAAGTCTTTCTTTGCTTTCTTTCTTTTTTTTTTTTTTTTGGCTAGGCAATGGGGTTAAGTGACTTGCCCAGGGTCACACAGCAAGTAAGTGTTATATGTCTGAGGCCAGATTTGAACTCAGGTCCTTCTGAATCCAGGGCCAGTGCTCTATCCATTGCGCCACCTAGCTGCCCCTCTCAAGTCTTTCAAAGTTGATTGTCTTTCTAATATTATTATTGTATAAATTGTTCTCATGGCTCTGTTCACTTCACTCTGCATCAGTTCATTCAAGTCTTCCTGGGATTCTCTAAAACAGTTCCTTTCGTAATTTGTAACATTCCCATTACATTCACATACCATAATTTGTTCAGCCATTCCGCAAATTGGGCACCCCTTTAGTTTCCAGTTTTGCCACAAAAAAAGAACTGCTACAAATATTTTTGTACATGTGGGTCCTTTTCTTCTTTCTTTGATCTTTTTGGAGATATATGCCCAATAGTGCTATCACTGGGGCAAGTTTCATTGGGTCACTTTTTTGTTGCCTGAAGTTTCACTGTTGGAGATTCACTCCTTTGGGAAGCCTTTGTTGTTCAGTCATTTTTCAGCTGTGTCTGACTTTTGGTGACCCTGTTTGGGGTTTTCTTGGCAGAGATACCAGAGTGGTTTGCCATTTCCTTCTCTGGCTCATTTTACAGATGAAGAAACTGAGGCAGAGTGAAGTGACTTGCCCAGGGTCACACAGCCAGTGTCTGAGGCCAGATTTGAACTTAGGAAGATGTGGCATAGTGCATAGAATACTGGGCCTGGAGTCAGGAAGACCTGAGTTCAAATGGGCAAGTCACTGCACCTGTTTGCCTCAGTTTCCTCATCTGTAAAATGAGCCAGAGAAGGAAATGGCAAAGCCCTCCAGTATCTCTGCCAAGAAAACCCTAAAAGGGTCCAAGAGGGTCACAAAGAGTCAGACACAACTGAAATGACTGAACAACAATAAACCGATGACTGTTGTGTGCCTATTGGAAGGATGGCAAAGACAGTAAGCTTTCCTTAGGCTCTTCAGTTAGCTCGTAAGAGACAATGTCTACCACAGGAGACAGCATGGCCTGGTGTACTAACTGGGAGGTGGGAAGACAGCTTTGAGTCTCAATTCTGCCTCTAACCTGCTACAGAGCACTTGGTAAATCCCTTTACCAACCTGGGCTTCAGATACCTACCTTCTCGAGAGAATTTGTCTCTGGGGTTCCTTATACCTCTAGAATTCTATGATCCCTGTTCTAGACCTCCCTAGTCTGAAAATGGTCAGAAATAATTAGGATCCCAGATCTAGAGCCTAAAAAGAGCCTCGGAGGCCGAGATCTAGTCCAACTCCCTCATTTTACAAAGGGGGAAACTGAGGCTTAAAGAAGAGAAGTGAGCTCCCCAAGGTCACACAGTTACCTAAGATCATTGACATAGATAGAATTGGAAGGGACCTAAGGAATCATCTAGTCTAACCCATTCATTTTATAGCTGAGGAAACTGAGTCCCGAAGAGGTGAAGGGATCTGCTCAGAGACATGCTCAGCTTTGAATTACTGACTTTTGCAAGATTTCAGAGAAGGGTTGGAACAGTCAAGAAAGACTTTGTGGAGGGGAAGGGGTGGGGGGAGGGGTCTCGAGCCAGGCCTGGAAAGATGAGTAGGCTCAGTGTAGGTTTCCCAAAGCCAAGTTAAAATGGTTTTTTGGATAATCCACTGTTTAGAGACCACTGTTCTGGATTCCTACCAGGGCAGTTAAGCAAGAGCTGACCCTGCTGACTAAAGCAATAAAGGAAAACCCAGCCTGGTTCCTTGGCCTACCTAAAGAGATCAGAGTCAGATGACTAGAATGGTCTCCAACTCAGCATGTTTACAGCAAGCTTCTCTTCCTTAGCCCTAAACTGGCTCTCCTTCCTCTTTCTGATTAGCTCCTGCCCCCACACTAGCCTCCCAGGCCACCCAGGCTCCATCTGACACTTAAGCTTGACCCTTCTCACTACCAAGTCCTTTTCAATGGAGCATTTAATGGAAACTTACCCCCACATCCAACAGTTGCCAAGTCCTGTACATTCCATGTTATTTCCTGTATCTGTCCCCTTTTCTCCACTAACACTCTGGTCCAGGCCCACACTACCTCTTGCCTGGAGCATCCATAGTGAGTACCTAACTGGCCTCTCTTCCTCTGTTTTTCTCCTTTCCATTTTTTCCCACGCCAAACTGCCAAATCAATCTTCCAAAGACACAGGTTTGATCATATTGCCCACACTCAGAAAACCTTGCCTGTGTGACCCAGGACAAGTCACTTCATATCATCAGCCTTCAGGGCCACCCCCCCCACCCCCCCCACACCCCGTAAAATGAGAGGCTTGGATTCAAGGACCTCTACTCTAGACTCATTATCCTATTGAGACCTTAAACAAATCATTTCCATTCTTTGGCCCTTGGTTTCCTCTACCAGAAAATGAGAGAGCCAGGTTCGATGGCCTCTGAGGACCCTTGTAGCTCAAGATCTGGGACTAGGTGACCTTGATATTTCCTTCTAGCTCTAAATTATAATCCGTTGACACTTTCAGCTCTGAGTCTTATTCTGACATAATTCAGAGCATCTAGGTGGTGCTGCAGTGGATAGAGCTACAGGTTGGAGGCAGGAAGACCAGAATTCAAATCTGGTCTTAGATACCTACTAGCTGTGTGACCCTGGACAAGTCACTCCACCCTGTTTGCCTCAGTTTCCTCATCTGTAAAATGAGCTGGAGAAGGAAACGGCAAACTACTCCAGTATCTTTGCCAAGAAAACTCCGAATGGGTCCACAAACAGTTGGACATGACTGAACAACATCAAACTCTGATAGAATTGGTTTCCTTTGTAATAAATCTTTTGTATTTTATTTTATGGACTTAAAAATGTGATTCGGAGAAGGAATGGTCCACGGGCTTCTCCTGACTTGCCCAGGGGTTCCAGGACACCCACAAAGATGAGTAGGCTCTCACAAAGATTAAAGGTTTAAACCACAAAGGTTAAGAACTCCTAGCCTAAAGTCAAATCTCCTGATCCTGACATTCAAGGCTCTCCATTAGCTGACCCTAAACCTACCCTTTGGGTGTTCTTATCTCCCATTATTCACCAAAACAACCCTCCTCTCTGACTAGACCAGGTATTCAGCATCCCCTCAAGATGCTTTCCAATCTGGAATGCCCTCCCCTATCTTCCTTGCCCAAATCCAGCCTCAATTCCAAGGCCCAGCTAGGGACCTACCTCTTCCACTAAGCCTTCCAGCTGCCCTGGCCTCCCATGGAATGCTTTAGTCCTCTCCTGATCTCCTCTGCCCCATCTCCTTGCTTTGAGGGATGGGCACATGCACAATTCTGGGCCTCCTCAATGTACACTATAAGTATGGACCATGTGCACATGGAATTGGCTTTGTCTCTCCAGCTAGACTGCAAGCAAAGAGAGGGCAGAGCTTGGCTAAGATGATGTCTGTCTGTGGCTCTGACTCTCCCACGGGTCTGGCAAATAGAAGCACTCAATTATTCTCCTTGATTGAAGGAATATAGTTCTCTCACTCACTGAGACACTAGCAGTGATGATAATAATGAAGATAATAATGATAATAACCCAGCCACCAGGCCCAGGGGCATTGGGACCCTCCTCAGGTCCATCTGGCTTGTGGCTTGCTCTTTGCTCCCTGGGGACCTGCCAAGACTCCTTGCTTCAGCAGCATACAAGGTTGGACTCCCTTCACCCTGCCTGCTGGCTGAGTCTCAACAGCAACTGCATTGTTGTACTGGTCAGCTACCGGCACTGCAACAGTGCCTGGAGGAACAGAGGGAATCCTGAGCCAGCAGCAAGGCCTCTTGGGTCAGGAGGACCCTTGGCTGAGGAGGTGGGGGGGGGGAGGATGCGTAGATGGGTTGGGTGGGTGGGGGAAGCTTAGCTCTGAAATCTGACTCTGGGGAGTGGGGAGCTTCGGGGATCCATGGCTCTGAAGCAACCACCAAAAAGCAAAAAGTCAGGAAGGCCTCTTAAGGGCCACTGCAGTGATGGGCTGCCCTCGAGATACCACTCTCTAGATGCTAGCCTGGCTTAGACTATGCTCTGACAGGTTTACATGGATACATCTTCCTCCTTCCCACCCTTTTCCTTCCTTTCTTCTCTTACAGCTTCCACCCTCTCTTTCACTCTTTCCCTCCTTCCCTTCCTTCCTCACTTCCTTCCTCCCTCCCTTCTTTTCTTCATCCACCTCTCCCTTCCCTCCTTCCTTTCCTTCCTTCCTTATTTTCCCTCCCTTCCTCTCCTTCCCTTTCTCCCTTCCCTCCCTCATTCTCTTCCTTCCTTCCTCCCTCCCTCTCTCTTCCTCCATTCTTTCCTTCCTTTTCTCTATTTCCCCCTCTCCTTTCCTTCCTCTCCTTCCCTCTCTTCCTCCCTCTCTTCTTTCCTTCCTCTATATCTCTCTCTTCCTTCCTTCTTTCCTTCCCTCCTTCTTCCTCCCTTCCTCTCCTTCCCTCCCTTCCTTCCCTCCCTCTCTCATTTTCTTCCTTCTTTCCTTCCTTCCTTCCTTCCTTCCTTCCTTCCTTCCTTCCTTCCTTTCTTCCTTCATCTCCCTTCCTTCCTCTCCTTCTCTCTCTTCCTCTCCTTCCTTCTCTCCCTCCCTCCCTCCCTTCTTTCCTTCCTTCCTTCAGAAATGTTTACTTAGCACCTCCTGTGTCAGAGGACATCTGCTCTGAGGGCAGGAGCTCCCACACTGATGAGCTCAGGAATCTTCTGGATTATTGGAAGGTCTACAAGGCCTGTTCTTAGAGCTCCTCACCCCTAATCTTTGCATAGGCTGAGACTTTCACTGGCCCCTTTATCTTCAGGCCAGCTTCCTTTTCTCTGGTCCTTGCCCACTCTGGTCACCTCCACTCCCCTCTACGTTTCCTTGGTTAGGCCCATTGTTTCCTTGCCCCATACCCATCTTCTCTTCAGATTGGGAGCTGTGTGTTGGGGGGGGGGGACAGTCCTATTCCCAATGGTGAGCAGCTTACTCTCATGGAAAATTGGTGACTCTCAGAGCTAGTTACCACTGATTCCAGATTCCAGTAGATGCAATCCTGCCAGGAGGGTACAGGATAGACTTAAGGGTCAGGTGGACTCAAGGCTGGACTCTGCTACTTGTCAGCCATGTGACCTTAGAGAAATCCTTTTCTGGGGCCTCAGTTTCCTCACCTGCCAAATGTCTCTATGATACCTACACTGCCCACCTCAGAGGACTAGAAGAATGAATGGAAAGTGTGACCCAAATATTAAGGGGGTAGCAAGCCTGTTGGGCTCTCTCTAGCTTGCAGGTAGAGGGGAACCTCACCCAAAAGGTCAGACTGTTTCATATTTATTAGAGGAGCTGCTTGAAAACTCAGCAATCTCTGGGTAAGTGACTCTATAGTTGCTGACAGTGTAGTGAACTGTGTCCCATGTGGCTATGGGGCTGGAATAGGAGGTGTCTGATGCCTCCTTGTGACATGAAGGGCCCCCTGAGTTCTTTCAGGCTCTATCAGCCCCAGCCCTGGGGGGTTCTGCCAAGCTTGAAAGGGCCCTGCTAAGGAATTGTGGGACCGTTGTGAATGAATGAATGAAGGGAGGAAGGAAGGAAGGAATGAAAAAGCATTTGCTAAGCACTTGTTATGTGTCACACATTATGCTAAGCACTGGGGTTACAAACACAAGGAAGTAAGGCAGTTGTGACCCTCAAATGCTTGCATTCTAATAGGGGAAAACAACCTGTACAAGAGTGATGGCTGGTCAAAGAGAAAAGTAGTTGGAGTTATAAGGCAAATGATCTTGTTCAAAGATCTTCATGTAGCACAGGGTCTAGAACATAGTAGGTGCTTAATAAATGTTTGTTGATTGACTGATTGATCGAATCGCTTACTTAAGAAGAGTTGGCACCTCCCTTCTGCTTTCCTACAAAACTGTCCAGGAAGGCCTAATTAAAGGAGGGTTGACTCTCTGTGCTACTGGAGGGAGTCCCCAGCTAATGAACTTGTGGGTCCTTCCAAATTAAAGTGAATGTCATAGGGGTAATCTCACCACTCTTGCCTGTAGTGCCTAGAAGGTAGGAGTCCACTTCACACCTAGAAGGGCCTATGCTTAAGAAAACCCAGCCTACAAAAACATTGATTTCCTCAAGTGCTAAGTTAGTCCTAGGCAATAGACAAGGCCCAGAAATACTTGTCAATGGACTGCTAAGGATGAAGTAGGGAGCGTTTACATACTTTATGGAAGAATATTTTGTTTAATAGAACCATTTTCCACAGGTCTCCTTTAAAGAGCAAATTCTCCAGTGCCCGTGAAAGAGTATTCGATTCTTAGCATGACTCTTCTGAACATGCTGGATGTGTAAACTGAGGCACACTGTCAGGTTTTGCACGATGCTGTGCTCTAGAATTTATGACCATGAGGTGTGAGGGGGTGTTGGGGTAGGAGGAATGAATTCCCTGGATGGGAAGCCTTTCACAGATTCTACATGGAGATTAGGGAATTGGAGTCTCTTTTCCCTGTTCCCAGGATTGCCCTGCTTAGATGTTGGTGCTAAATTTTCCTTTAATCCTCAGGCCAGAGTAGATTGAAAAAGCCACTCCATCTCCTGACTCTAGACATTTTCATCTGCTATCCTCCTTGCCTGGGACATTCTTCCACCTCATCTCCTCCTGGTTTCTTTCAAGTCCCAGCTAAAATCCCACCTTCTATAGGAAGCCTTTCCCATCTCCTCTTAATTCCACTGCCTTCTCTCTGTCAATTATCTCCTATTTATCCTGCATATATTTCGTACATAGTTATTTTCATCCTATTAGACAGTGAGTTTCTTGACAGCAGGGACTGGACTGTCTTTTGCCTCTTTTTTGTATCTTGAGTGCTTAGCATAGTGCCTGACAGATAGTAGGCACTTAAGTATTTATTAATTGACTTATCAAAGAAAAGTTGCCAGGGCACCCTTTTCTCTAGCCCATCAATGTCCTTCTTAAACATCAATGCCCAGGACTAAATACAACTCTTCAGATGGAGTCTGACGAGGGCAAAGTGCAAAAGTGCAAAAGGACTAGCACCTCCTCTGTACCAGATACTATGCCTCTGAATGCAACCTAAGATTACGTTAGTTTTCCTGGCTGTCACATCATACTTTTGGCTCATATGGAGTTTGCAGTCCACTAAGATCCCCTCGATCGTTTTCAGATGAACTGCTTTCCAGCCACACCTCCCCCATCCTGTACTTGGGAAGTTGATTTTTTAACCCAAATTTAAAACTTTACATTTATCTCTAGTGAATTTCATCATACTAGACCCATCCCAACATTCCAACCAGTCAAGATTTTGGTGGATACTGACACTGTCATCCAGAATAGTAATTATCTCTCCTAACTTTGTGTCATTTGAAAATGTAATTGATTAAAAAAAATATTCAACAGCCCAGGACCTGTAACCATGCCTAGGCCAATTGACTCATGGGCTCATATAATGTCAAAGCTAACCCAAGAGGCCACCTTGTTTCCTTCTCTTCTTCCTCCCCCTCCCCAAATCCCTTACAATCTGAATGGGGAGCCTACCCTCAACTGTAGGAGCATACATTTTGATTCTAGAACCTCAAGCAAAAACATCAGAAGTGCCATTTGAACCTCTCCAGATCTACAGAGAACTATCCAAAATGTGTCCAACACACTCCAGTTTGATTTTCTGGCAAATATTTTAACTAGGGGGAGAGTATGGTAGGAATATTGATTAAGGAATCTCTGATCAGTTGAGTCCCTTCAATCCACGGAATGAAATTACAGAGTGTGGACCTTTGTCATGAGGGAGCACTTTCCATGGAGCTGAACATACACATTGACCCCTTTTAACACTTTTTTATTGTTAGTTTTGAAATAGGGAGGGCAGAAGGTGGGGAAAAGGGGTCCCTCCATGAGTGGGCCCCAGGTAAATGCAGAGTTTGCTCACCCTTTTTTTTTCCTGTAGCCCAAAATTCAGGTGATCTGACTATCCTTTGGTTTAACTTCTCCCCAGCCTAAGAAGGAACTAATTACCAGCCCTACCCCTACCAACCTCAAAATCAGCAGCGAGGCCCCTAGGTGATCATTTTTGGGCCGGTGAGAGGGTCAAAGGCCCTAGCTTGATCACTACTGATCATGAAATCAGATTGCCACCACCCCAGCCCTAAAGACCCACTTCCCACCAGTTCCACCATGACATCAATCCCGCCTCTCCCTGAGACTCACTGGCTTGCTGGACAGATTCAGGGAAAAATCCTCAGCCCCTGCAGACTTGGAATTCCTTTCCATGGCGTGGTGGGGGAGAGTGGGAATGACCTGGAGGGTGAGCCGGTGGAAGGCGAAGTGGTGACTGGCAGCACTGGCTGCTGCAGACACTGGGCACCCCATGGCACTGAGCCCTCTTGGCAAGAGTCCTCCCCAGAAATAAGCTGACATTTCCCTTGCTACCTGACTGATTGGCCCCCCTCTCTGCTTGAGGGAAAGCCTTTAGGAGAAAAGCAAGCTCATCACTTATAAAGAGGCAGGGAAATTCCAAGCAGCAGGAATGAGAGGAGCCCCCCCCCCAATTCCTGCCTCCTGGAATCCAGTGGACCCAATGGGGATCTTTAGATTTTGCATATCTTGAGAAAGAATTGGATATTAATAGGGAGAGGGTTAAGAGCTGGGACAGAGGTTGGGGGTGGGGTGGGGGATGGCTAAGAATAACTTGCTTTGCTCATAAGGCTGATATCATCTATCAGGATAGATTATCTTTGGCCCCCAAGCAAGTGCTTTGCTCAGCTCTAATGTCCCATCTCTGTGACAGCCACGGCCCCCTTCTAATGGGGATTTGAGGCCCCCCTCCCCATGCAGCCCACAAGAAGGTGTTTGAATATGTATTTGTTGAATGAATGGATGGCTGAAGGAGAATATTTGTGGAATGAGTAAGAAGGAGCCTGGGGGCTGCATGTCAGCCTGCCCCCATCAGTCACCCCCTCCTCCTCTTCCCCCACCACCCCCCGGAATCCTGGCCAAATCTCTGGAGCGGCTGCAGAGTCTATATTTATCGCTTTAGTATTGAGGCAGAGAACAAGCTGGGACTTCAGTGTCACTTTCCCAGACATATATATCTCCCCAAGCCTGTGTGGGATCCAGCGAGAGAAAAATCGGGAGAAAGGGCCAAGAACATCAGACAGTGTTGCTGGCCCGCTGGGGACCCATTTCCCAGAGGTCTGTGGTGAGTGCAGCACGTGACCCGGTTGCCAGGTGGCTGCAAATGCCTTGCAAACTGGGATTCCAGTCACGTTAGGGCTGAAGAGGAACAGTCTAGCTGCTTAGCTTGATTTGTCTGCTGTGAACCTGATCCAGGCTGTTCAAATGAGAACAGCCCCCGATCGGAGCTTTAAGACCTCCAAATCCAACCCCCTTATTTGACAGAGGCCCAGGGAGAGCTCATAGCTTGCTCAAGGTCACACCAAGGCTCCGAAATCTGGAGCTGGAAGGGAGTACAGAGGCCAGCTAGGCCAGCCCCTTCCTTTTACAAAGGAGGGAAACTGAGGCCCAGGGAGGGGAAGGGACCTGCCCAAGATCATTCAGGTCATGTCAGAGGCAGGATTTGAATCCAGGCATTCCAGTTCCAGAGCCCTATGATATACTACATGGTCAGGTAAAATCCTGATAATTTCAGCCCTTAGTTAACTAAAATTCTCCCAGGTTTCAATGAATTTGAGTCCTGAGAAATTGAAATAAATCTCATCCTTCTACTCCTGTCAGTGACTGTTTCCAAAAGGAAATAAACTCCAAGGGCCAGCCTGGGCTAAGGCTATATTTGTCTCAGTTTCCTATACCTCTATCTTCATCTTCATCTCCATCTCCATTTCCAGCCCCAGGTAGTGGTCGCTAATGATGATAATAATAAAAGCTCTCATTTCCATATAGATTTAAAATCCACAAAGCACTTTCTTCAAAATAACCTAGTCAGGCAGTTAGCAATGCATATTGCTGGGGGGTATTGTTATTCCTGTTTGAGAGGTAGGAAAACTACTGGTCAGAGGTGGCACCGAATTTCTTACATCTCACAGTTAGGACATATCAGAGCCAGGACGCCAGTGAAGGTCTTTGGACTGTGAATGCAGTGTTCTTTGCACTAGATGGACTGCCTGTCTCCATGGGGTTCCCCCCAGACCCTGCAAGACCGTTAATCAGAAAAGATTCAGCTATAGTCCTGAGATGCTGTTCACTGAGGTAGAAGTAACCCTCTCTTCCTTCTGAATCCCCCACTCTGAGCAATCAATCAGTCAATCAACAAACATTTATTAAGCACCTACCATGTGCTTAGCACTGTGCTGCTAAGGATGCAAAAAGAGGCAAAAGACAATCTCTGCCCTCAAGAAGTTTACAATCTAATGGGAGAGACAATATGCAAATAAATATATACAAAACAAATGACATACAGGATAAATAGAAAATAATTAAGAGGGGGAAGGCACTAAAATTAAGAGGGGTTGGAGAAGCCTTCCATTAGATGATGGAATTTTAGTTGAGATTTAAAGGAAGCCGGGAAAGTCAGTAAACAGAGTGGAGGAGAGTGTTCCAGTCATGGGAGACAGCCAGAGAAAATGCCTAGAGCAGAGAGCAAGCTAAACTACGGATATAAAAACAAAGCCCCTGTCCTCAAGTAGCTTACATTCTAATGGGGGAGACAACATCTGGGGGAGTGGTAGCCATGGAAGGGTATTTTGGTTTGAAAAGTTGCAGAGATGGTGAGTAGAATCACAGGGAAGCAGACTGACATGCTTTTCTGAGTAGCAATGGAGGTATTGAGGTGATTATAACTCTCAAAAGCCTCAAGGTGGCAAGACCTGTTCTCTGAAACCTTCTGGCTGTGTGGCTCTAGATAAGTCACTTCTCTTCTTGTGGTCTAGGCCAAAGGTGTCAAACACATAGCTCACAGACCTGATGTGAGCCCATGACACTTCTGAGTACAGCTAAACCAATGAAAATGTAATTGGGAAATATTTAACAAAATAAATAAAAATAAAATAGGACATTTGTTATTCAGTCATTTCAGTGGTGTCTGACTGTTTGTGACCCCATTTGGGATTTTCTTGGCAGAGATACTGGAGTGATTTGCCATTCCCTTCTCCAGCTCATTTTACAGATGAGGAAACTGAGGCAGACAAGGTTAAGTGACCTGCCCAGGGTTACACAGTTAGTGAGTGTCTGAGGCTATAGATAATGTTAATATGAAATTTTCGAAGTCTTTATGGATTAGTGACCCTCATTTCTATTTGAATTTGACACCACTGATCTGGGCAATTCTCTAAGGCTCAAAGTTGCTTGAGAAGGTGCAGACTGCATTAATAGAGGGTTCCCTATACTGATGAAACCAAAGGCCCAGGCCCTCTCCAGGTCCAGAACTAGAAAGTGTAGTGGGAAGGACTGGGCAGGGGTTCAGAAGAGGGACAGCTGTTGAGAAGAGGACTGGGTAGCAATGTTGAGCAGCTAGCTGCCGCTACAGTGAATGTATACACACACACAGATATATATAGGTGTACACATATGTTATGTACATACATAATCACCCACTGATTAGGAGAGTGGGCTCAGCACAGTAGACCCAGAGCTGGGCCTAGAGCCGAAGCCAAGCAGAGCAGGCTGGCAATATTCCTTTAATGACCCCAAACAACCCCTAGAAATGAAGACCTATCTCTTGAATATCAGTATTCTACTGCTGTTTTTATATGGTTGTAAGATACGGAACAGAACAATCTCCAAAGAATTGAAAATGAGCATCACTCGGAGGGCAAGAGAGGCCCAGGGTGCCTGTGAGCAGGCTGTGGCACATTATAAATAAGGAACTTCAAAGAAGAACTAGAGAAAAGAATGTTATCAGAGGAATGTCTGATTGAAAAAGATGGGCCGATCATGTGGAGAGAGCCGGCAGTGAATGGTAACTAGAGTGTCCAATTGGTATTCTTGAAATGTCAGGAAAAAGGAAGAAAGGCCTCTCATTGGCCAGGCCAGTCAGCAAGTATTTATTAGACCCTTGCTGTGTGCCAGACACTGTGCTAAGAGCCCCAGGGATATGAAGAAAGGTGAAAACCCACTGCCTGCTCCCCAGAAGCTCATATTCAGAGGGAGATAACACGAAACCAGTACACGCATACAAGACACAGGCTGGATAAATGGAAGTTAATCTCTAAGGGAGGAGGTTGGCAGTGGGCAGGAGTAGGGAGGGCCCCTTATGGAAGGTAGGATTTCAGCTGAGTTTCAGAAGAGGTCAGGGAAGGCAGGAGGTGAAAATGAGGAGGGAAGACATTCCAGGCACGGGGAATAGGCAGTGAAAATGCCCAGAGTTGAGAGATAGGGTGCTGTGTGTGAGGAATAGCATAAGAAGGTGAGGGGAGTACACGGAGGGGAATAAGGCACAAGTAGTCTGGAAAGAGAGGAGGGCTTGCAAAGCCAAACAGAGGATTTTAAATTTGGACCTGGAGGTAATAGGGAACCAGTGAAGGTTATTGAGGAGGAGGGTGACAGGGTCAGACCTTCGATTTATGAAAAGCACCTTGGCAGCTGAGTTTAGTCTGGATTGGAGTAGGGAGTGAGGCAGGGAGAGTAACCAGAAGATTGGCAGTAGTCCAGTGGGAAGGTGATGAGGATCTGCACCAAGGTGGTATCTGTGTGAATGGAAGAAAAAATCTGTGAAGTTTGAATTCAGTGAAAGGGCTGCACCACTTGAGGACCTAGAGAGCCGCATATGGCCTCAAGGCTGAAGGTTCCCCATACCAAACTAGTCCAGCCCCTTCCTTTCACAAAGGGGGAAACTGAGGCCCCAGGACATGAAGTGACTCAAAATAATTTTGAGTTGGAAGGAATCCCACAGTTCTAATCCAACCCCCTCATTACAGAAGCAGAAACTGAGGCCCAGAGAGGTAATTAACTGGCAGAATCCCTAGAATCCAAGCTGAGACTCGAAGCCAGGTCCTCTTTCCTCAGTTCACATGCCAAAGGAGATGTGAGAAGAGGCACATCACTTGGGGCCAAGGGCATCAAAGAAGGAAGGCCTCCCGGAAGCAAGCAGGAGGCCCTTGACTTGGGTGGTCCTTGAGGAGAAGGGAGGCAGGGGAGCTGAGCTGTGGGAGCAGGAAGGCAGCTGCCAGTAAACGGCCCACAGAAGGCGGCCCGTCTTCCAGGATGCTGCATGTCCAAGGAAAGAGAGCCGGGACACCTGGCCTGCTATTTGCTCTAGGCTTAGATTCTGGGCCAGCATACTGCAAGGCCATGGCTGTATGTCTTTGAGGGAAGAGGAGACCTCAGGTAAGAGCTCTTCATGCCAGACTTTGAGCCCTAGTTCTTGTTTTAATTTTTTCCTTAAATGTCGGTCTCCAGGCTAGAGAAGGAATGATATTGGCCCTGGAGTCGACCAGGGGAAATTGGAAGGGGTGTGGAGGGACCAGCTCTCTTGGAAGCCGCCCAGTTGGGTTAGATGGAATTCTTTGACACCTGCTTTTTGTTTCTTACAGCCTGATGATTCCTGATGTTTCTGTTGCTACTCTTTTTCCTTGGGGTAAATGCTAGAAAACCCCTTCTTGGGAGCTGGATCCAGAGAAGAGACCAGAAAGAAAGATAGAAAAGAGAAAGAGAGGAGAGGGAGAAGGGAGGGGAGGAGAAGAGAGGACAGGGGAGGGGAGGAGAAGGGAGGAGTGGGGAGGAGAGGAGAAGGGAGGGCAGGGGAGGGGAGGGGAGGAGAAGGGAGGAGCGGGGAGGAGAAGGAGGGGAGAGAGGAGAGAGGAAAGGGGAAGGAGAGGGAGGAAAGGGGAGGGGTACCCTGAGCCTCTTTGTAAAATGAGGGGATTGGACTACATGGCCTCTGAAGCCTCTTCCGGTTCAAGATCTAGGATTCTATGTGTGACCTTGGACAAGTCACTGGTCCTCCCTGGGCCTCAGTTTCCTCCTCTGTAAAAAGTGGAGGTTAGATTTGACAGCCTCTGATATCTCTCCCAGCCTCTAGAGCTATGATTTTCTGATACTCCCAAAGATTCAGGACCCACAGCAGACAAGGAATGCTAACTGATTGCTTTCAGCAGTGTGGGCATCCCCTCCGCTGACACAGAAAGCCTCCTGTTTGCACCTTTACAACCTATGGCCCCCCCTTCCAGTAGTGACTGTTATGCCCTTGAGCCAGGCTGAGCCCCAGACAATAATGGCTCACCGAGTCCACCCCTGAAACCTTTCCAAATTGGCCAAAGCTGGCACAGCTTTTGCTCCAAGGGCATCAGAGGAGGTCTGCAGCAGAGGACCTTACTCTACCTCTGCCCAGCAACTGTGGCAGCGAGATTCTCCCGCCAGTGGGCTGGCATCCAGACTGCTGTATCCCTGCAGAAGGAAGCCCTTCATGAGATTACTGTATGATCCCTAGCCTGCCCAGGGTAGACGCTTTGCTCCTTCAGGGCCCCATAAGGAGAAGAAGCCAGACAGGCTGACTGTGGCCTTCTCCCTGTCTATTAGGGGCCTGGCATCAGTGCCTTTGGTCAGGTAGCCAGTGAGTCCCAAATTCTCTAGGGTCACTTTAGCCAGGAAGACAGCAGTTCAGACACCACCTGTGACATTTTCCAGATATGTGGCTTCTCTTCATCAAGCCTCAATTTCCTTATCTGTAAATTCAGGGGATTGGACTCAATGACCTCTGAGGTCCCTTCCGACTTTGACTCTATTATCCTTTTTTTTTTTTTAATATTTCCTATTCAATGCTCAGAATTCCTCCAGGGCTGGTTTTCTTCCTGTTTAATCCCCACCCTCACCCCCATTTCCCACTTGCAGAGCCCCAAGCCTTGCAGCCTTTTTTTTTTTCATTGTCTTCCTGCATTCTCTGATCTTGCCCAAAACAACATAGCCTAGGGGTAGTTCTGCATCCAGCCCTGAAGAAATTTAGACAATTCCCTTTCTGTTTAGTTCACAGAGGCAAGAAGGCCAGAGAAAGAATAAGGTGAGTGAATAAGGTGACCCCTTGGCTGGGGCCACCAAAAACTGGGTGAAGAGGCTCTTTGATACCTTTGCTAGAGGGGAATAAGAGAGTCAAGGCTCATTTGGATGCCTTCTCCAGTTTCTTTCTACTTTGCTGTTCAGTCATTTTTCAGTTGTGTCTGACTCTGTGACACCATTTTGGAGTTTTCTTGGCAAAGATCCTAGAGTGGTTTGCCATTTCCTTCTCCAGTTAATTTAACAGATGAAGAAACTGAGGCAAACAGGGTGAAGTGACTTGCCCAGGGTGAACGAGCTAGTGAGTGTCTGAGGCTGGATTTGAACTCAGGAAGATGAGACTTCCTGACTCCAGGCCTGGCACTTTATCCACTGCAGAGCTGCCCATGGTCATATAGTAGACAATAATGTCCACTTGGTTGTTATTATTAGATGCTTTATTAGCCCAGCCTTCCCAGGAGGCACTATAGTGTAGAAAGAAGATTCAGCTCTGCCTCTGACTGTCCCCCCCCCCCAGAATTCTCTCCTCCTAAAATCTATGTCTCTCATTTCTTAGAAAGGTGGGGGACTATGGTTGTGGAATACAGCATTCATAATCAGATGGGGTTATTACGTAGATCAGTTTTGCTTATGTGTGTTGTTGTTGTTACAAGGGAAGGCTCACTGGGGGAAGAATATATCCAGAAATAACTGTGATATAAAAATGAAAGCTATAAGTAAAGCTGTATTTAAAAAAAAAAATAAAAGCATTCTCCCCTGGATCCCAGGGACAGTCATAGGCAAGAAGCCTCCCCAGGAGGGGAGCATTGTAGAGAAGCAATATAGACTAAAGGAAAGAGGTCAGAAGACCTAGGTCTCAATCTGTGCTTGGCCATGAATTAAAGCATGGCTGAATGAATGATGGTTTATGAATGTAATAGAACATGATAGTGCTATTGGAAATGATGATGATTACAGAGAAACTTGAGAAGACTTGCATGAACTAATGCAGGGTTGTTTTGTGATACAGATCAGGTTACATGGGCCTCAGTTTCCTCATCTGCAAAATGGGAACACTGACACACTGCTCCCATCTCTTAGGACTACAAAACAAAGTGCACACAGCCTTTTTTACATTTTTAAGTGCCGAGTATCAGCCACTTTTTGTTTTGTTTTTGTTTTTGTTCTTCTTAGTCAAACAAAACTGATCTCCCACATTGTCCAGGTCCCAAAAATGTATGCCTCATTCTGCACTGAGTCTACCCCACCTCTGCCAGGAAGTGGGCACTCTGGAATCCTAGTTGGTCATTTCATTGATCCAAGTTCTTAAGTCTTTCAAAGTTATTTATCTTTTTTTTATTTTTAATTTTTTATATAAATTTATTTATTTTTAGTTTTCAACATTTACTTCCACAAGATTTTGAGTTCCAAATTTTCACCCCATCTCGCCCCTCCCCCCACCCCAAGATGGCATGCATTCTGAATACCCCTTCCCCTGGTCTGCCCTCTCTTCTATCTCTGCCCCCCCTTCTCTTATCCCCTTCTCCTTCTATTTTCCTGTAGGGCAGGATAGACTTCTGTACCCCATTTCCTGTATTTCTTATTTCCCAGTTGCATGTGAAAACTTTTTTAAACATGTGTTTTTAAAACTTTGGGTTCCAAATTTTCTCCCTTCCTCCCTCCCCATCCACCTTCATTGAAAAGGCAAGCAACTCAATATAGGTTATACATGTGCAGTTATGCAAAACACTTCCATAGTAGACATGTTGTGAAAAACTAACTCTATTTCCCTTAATCCTATCCTGCCTCCCCCATTTATTCTATTCTTTCTTTTGACCCTCTCCCTCCTCAGAAGTATTTGCTTCGGATTACCCCTTTCCCAATCTGCCCTCTCTCTCTATCATCCCCTGCTCTCTTGTCCCTTCCCCCCCATTTTCCTGTAGGGTAAGACAGATTTCCATACCCAATTGATGTGTATGTTATTCCCTCCTTAAGCCAAATCCTATGAGAATAAGATTCATTCATTCCCTCACCTTTTTCCCCTCCACTGTAAGAGCCTTTTCTTTCCTGTTTTTTTGGTGAGATAATTTACCCTGTTCTACCTCTCCCTTTCTTCTTCTCCTAGTATAATCTTCTCCCTTTTTTATTCTCCAGATATGACCCCTTAATCTTCAACTCACCCTGTGCCCTCTATCTATCTATCTATCTATCTATCTATCTATCTATCTATCTATCTATCTATACATATAATTTTTCCCCTCCAACTACCCTAATACTGACAAAGGTCTCATGAGTTATAAATATCATCTTTCCATGCAGGAATGTAAACAGTTCAACTTAATAAGTCTCTTATGATTTCTCTTTCCTGTTTACCTCTTCATGTTCCACTTGAGTCTTGTATTTGAAAGTCAAATTTTCTATTCAGCTCTGGTTTTTCATAAGAATGCTTGAAAGTCTCTATTTCACTGAATGACCATTTTTCCCCTGAAGGATTATACTCAGTTTTGCTGGGTAGGTGATTCTTGGTTGTAATCCTATCTCCTTTGCCCTCCAGAATATTATATTCCATGCCCTGTGGTCCTTTAATGTAGAAGCTGCTAAATCTTGTGTTATCCTGATTGTGTTTCCACAATACTTGAATTGTTTCTTTCTGGCAGCTTGTAATATTTTCTCCTTGACCTGGGAACTCTGGAATTTGGCTACAATATTCCTAGGAGTTTTCCTTTGGGGATCTCTTTCAGGAGGAGATCTGTGGATTCTTTCAATTTCTATTTTGCCCTCTGGTTCTAATAATCAGGGCAGTTTTCCTTGATAATTTCTTGAAAGATGATGTCTAGGCTCTTTTTTTGATCATGGCTTTCAGATAGTCCAATAATTTTTAAATTCTCTCTCCTGGATCTATTTTCCAGGTCAGTTGTTTTTCCAATGAGATATTTCACATTGTTTTCTAATTTTTCATTCTTTTGGATTTGTTTTACAGTGTCTTGATTTCTCATAAAGTCACTAGCTTCCAATTGCTCTATTCTAATTTTTAAGGAAGTATTTTCTTCAGTAATCTTTTGGACTTCCTTTTCCATTTGGCCAATTTTTCTTTTTAGGGCATTCTTCTCCTCATTGGCTTTTTGGACCTCTTTTGCCATTTGGGTTAGGCTATTTTTTAAGGTGTTATTTTCTTCAGTATTTTTTTGGGTCTCCTTTAGCAAGCTGTTGACTTGTTTTTCATGATTTTCTTGCATCACTCTCATTTCTCTTCCCAGTTTTTCCTCTACTTCTCTTACTTGCTTCTCAAAATCCCTTTTGAGCTCTTCCAAGGCCTGGGACTGATTCATATTTTTCTTGGAGGCTTTGGATGTAGGAGCTTTGACTTTGTTGTCTTCTTCTGGTTGTATGTTTTGATCTTCTTTGTCACCAAAGTAAGATAATATAGTCTGACTCTTTTTGCGCTTGCTCATGATCCCAGCCAATTACTTGAGTTTTAAACTCTTTGTTAAGGTAAGAGTCTGCTTCCAATGTGGAGAATGTACTGTCTCAAGCTTTGGGGGTTTGTACAGCTGTTTTCAGAGATACTTGTAGGGACCTGTAAATTTTCAGTTCTTGCAAGGTGGTATGATAAGGGGCGAGGTGTTTACTCCTTTCCTGGCCTGTGCTCTGGTCTAAATAGTGACCACAAGCACTCCTTTCTTTCCTGGAACTGTGAAGAAGTTTTCGTCTCTACTGCCACTACAAGCTCTACCACGCCAACCCTCCTCCTTGCCCCAGGACCGCTGCCCAGAACTATGACCCAGATCCAAGCACGGGCAAAGCAAGAGATTCCTGCCTCAGCACTGGCAAAGAGATCCCTGCAATCTCCCTCTGATGAGCCACTTGATTCCCCCTCGGTCTATGGGCCGGAAGCTCAGGATGCAGCCACCACCCCGGCGCCTGTGCTCTGCGCTCTGGAGCTGGCTCTGACCAGACTTTTCCCACCGACCTTCTGAGTTGTCTTTGGTGTTTGTGGGTTGAGAGGTCTGGAAGCCACCACAGCTGCCCAAGATTCAGTCCTCTGATGCCTGCTCCAGGTTCACTGCAGCCTGCATGCCCACGCCATACTGCATTCCTCTCCCTGCCCAGTGCGATATACCCTTCTGATCAACCATCCAGTTTGTCTTGGGCTGGAAATTTGCTTCACTCTGTCTTTTTGTGGGTTCTGCTGCTTTAGAATTTGTTTAGAGCCATTTTTTATAGGTATTTGGAGGGGTTTGGGGTAGAGCTCAAGCAAGTCACTGCTTTCACTCAGCCATCTTGGCTCTGTCCCCCAAAGTTATTTATCTTTACAATGTTTTCATTACGGTATGCATTGTTCTTCTAGTTCTGCTCACTCAATTCCACATTGGTTCGTGCAAATCTCAAGTTTCACTGTAACTGTTATCATTTCTAATAACATTGTAGTATTCTGTTATAGTTATAAACTATTGTTCAGCCATTCTTTTACTGATGGGCACTCCCCTTAGTTTTCATGTCTTTGCTACCACAAAAAAGAGCTGCTATAAGTATTTTTGTACATATGGTCCTTTCCCTCTTTCTTTGATCTCTTTGGGATATGGACCTAGCAGTGGTGTCTTTGAGTCAAAGCACAGATTAGTAACTTTTGGGGCCTAGTTCCAAATTCCTTTCCAGAATGGCTGGACCAATTCACAAGGTAGTATCTATTTTTTGGCAAAGAATAGGTTTAGTCTAGCATATTATTCCATATACCACAATAAGTTCCAAATGGATATGTAAGTTGAATATAAAAAGTTGCATCATTAAAAGAATAGAGTTGCCTTGAGGCTGCAGGTTTCCCACCCCTGGCCCTAGTCACACAAGGTTGATCTTAATACATAGATGAAATAGGCAGTAGTCCGACTGGTGTGGTTTGAGGCCTGCCAAACATATTCTGCCCTAGTAAGGGGCCCATTTGCCAGATTTGGGCTGTGTGATGGTGGATTGTTAGCTGATCCCTGCCCTATACATTTTACCCTGGATAAAACTGGAGCCTTTTTCTTCCCAGGCCCGCATCAGGGGTTCAAGGCCCTTCTTCAAGTTCTGTTATCACTTATGCCAAAATATGTTTGTCAACTCTAGAAGAATTCCTTAGCCCAGAAAGCTGAAGGACTTTGTCTAGGCTACACCAGCACTTACTGTATAACACAGTGGTGATTCAAACCCTGGTTCACTAAGTCTAGATGAAATAATAATAGCCCACATTTATATAGCACTTACTATGTACTATATAGCACAGAAACTGTGCTAAGTGCTTTACAGTAGTTTCATCTGATCCTTACAACAACCCTGGAGGATGAGTGCTGTTATTATCTCCATTTTGCAGATGGGGAAACTGAGGCAGATGTTAAGTCACTTTCCCAGGGTCACACAGCTAGTAAGTATCTAAGGCCAAATTTGAACTCTGGTCTTTCTGACTTAAGGTCCAGTGCTCTATCCATTGTGGCCACTGGCTGCCTGAAAGGAGAGGTTCTAGGAGAAGAAAGTCTTTTGGAACTAATCTTCCAGGAGCCTTGAAGGGAGTGATGAATTCTGCCTAAAGGCCTGTTCTGACATCACCCAGGCCCAATAGCTTTCTGGAGAACTTAGGTCCTTTACTATAGTCTATTAAAGTCACAAAAAGGCCTTAGGCCAGGGCTTCTTAACCTGTGGCCCACGAAGTTGATTTTTAAAATAATATATATTTTGATAACTGTCTTTTGATATAATCAGTTCCCTTTCCTTTTTAAAAATTTTTGCATTTTAAAAAATGTTTCCTAGAAGGCGTCCCGAGGCTTCCCCAGACTGCCCAAGGGGGTCCAGGCCACCCAAACAGTGAAGATCCCCTGTTCTAGGCAGTATGGTGTTCTGCCAGGTACATTCGATAAACTCGAGGGTGAGGGGGCAGGGTTACAGACTAGCTGTCTCTGAGTTGCTGCTTAGGTGGTCTGGCTCCAGAAGGGCTTATCATTTATTATGCGTAGACCTGAAACAGAAACCCAACCCCATCACAGGTGAGGGAGGGGAAATGGAAACACACAGGGCTCCTGGCCCTCAGCTTTCCAGGGCTTAGCATCCTGGAGGGTGCATCCTAGCATTTGACCCTGAGTGATTCATTTCTATCTAAGTGGCTCCCTCTGTGTACAGTTGAATCTGTCCCAAGGTAACCCAATACAGTTTCTCCTCATTAATCCCTCCCCTCATTTCCCTCCCCCCACCACACATTGCCCTGGTATGCCTATAATGGCAGCCCATGGCAACTCCTAGCTCTTAGCACAGTGCAGGGCACATAGCAGACATTTTAAAAGTGCTTGGTTGATTGGTTGATATTGACTCTGTATTCTCCCTTGCCATAGTACTGATCCAGTACACCATTCCCACTTTTACTATTCCCCCTGACAATGCTTCTGACAACTGGACTGGCAGTCAGGAGGCCAGGGTTCAACTCCCAGCTCTAGTATTTGCCTGCTATGTGACCTTGGCTAAGTCACTTCCCTCTCTAAGCCTCAGTTTCCTCATCTGTAAAATGAGGGGTGGTTGGACTCAATGACCCTTCAGGTCCCTTCCTAGGATCCTCTGTTCTATGAGCAAGTTATTTCACTTCTCTGTGTCTCAGTTTCCTCACCTGTAAAATGGGGGTCTGTATTGGCAGAGGGAGCACCCACATTGATTAAATGGAAACATTCCAATGCACTCCTATTAAGTCAGTGCACCTTCAACCCCTACCCCCTTTGCCAGGCCCTGATTGAAGAGCCCAAATAACAAACTAAATGTCAAATTCTCCTTCAGAGCCCAGGGGAAAAAATTCTTCTATCTACTGGGCTTCACCTCAATCTTTGCAGTGTGTTTCCTGGGCTCTGGGAAAGAGTTAGAATGAATGTACTAAATGTACTGTAGCATCCCCAATGGCCCAGTACATCTTTCCAATTAAGTGGTAGTCCACTATACACAGCATTCTCAATTGCATTAGGCTCTAAGGATAGGGAATCATCTTACATTATTTATGGTGGTACAGTGTGCTGGTGTAATCCTGGGTAAGGCCTGGGACTCTGTGTCTCAGAGCAGACGAGGCCAGCCAGGGGGCCACAGACCACAAGAACACAATCTGTATGCAGTTCCATCTCTACACTAACTCTGGGGGACAGGAAGGGACAGCCAGAGAGAAAACAATTACTGGGCCTTGCTGTACTACCTCTCTGGGACTCCATTTTCTCATCTGTAAAGTCAAGGTCATGTACCCTGGCCTGCCTACCTCCCAGGGCTATTGGGAGGATCAAATAAGATGATGGATGGGAAGGGCTATGTAAATATGAATTATTATTGCTATTGTTGTCGTTTTTAGTCATGAACAGATCTTTGTGAGCCTATTTGGGGTCTTCTTGGCAAAGATGCTAGAGTATTTTACCATTTCCTTCTCCAGCTTATTTTACAGCCAAGGAAACTGAGGCAAACAGGGTAAAGTGACTTGCCCAGGGTCACACAGTTAGTAAGTATCTGAAGTCAGATTTGAACTCAGGAAGATGAGTCTTCCTGACTTCAATCCCAGCAGTCTATCCACTATAGTGTCCCCTAGCTGCTCCTGAATTATTATTACTGTTGTTATTCTTGTTTCTACTGGAACTTCATGGGGATAATGGTGTAATCCAAAGGAGCATTTCTAATTGTCGAATTGAAGGTGGCAGAGGGGCCATTAGATTTTGAACTCCTTGAGGGCAGAGACTGTAGTTTACCTTTCTTTGTGTCCCTAGTACTTAGCATTATGTCTGTCTTAATAAATGGTTATTGACTGACTGACTGATTGTCTTTACCCTCAATAAGCTCAGCATCTTCATTCAAGTGTTTGGCTGCCCATGCTCTTTCCACCTGGGCCTCCTCTTGCTCTCAGCAGGGCTCCTTGCTTTGAATTTGCCCCATGCCCTTCCATCACAGCTTGCCTGTCCCAAGAAGTCCCATTCTCTTAGATTCAGATTTCTGTTGATAAAAATATATATATAACTTGGGTAATGGGGAAATCAGGGGCACCTTTTGATTTGCTGTTCCATTGGTAGAATGGTGTCTTTGTACACCCCCAGTACTTAAAGCAGTGCCTGGCACATGGTAGGGACTTGACTTGACTTGAATTAATGTGTTATTCCTTCCCAGGCACCATATTTGTGTGAGGTAATGGAACAAGCCCTAGGGAGTGGGGCAGAGAAGAACTGAGTTCTAGCCCTGGATCCCACTTGCCTGGTCATGGGATCATGAAAAGAACCCTAGACCCTCACCCTAGGTTGGCTACAACACCCTTGTTCTGTGCGCGTCACTTTGCCTTTGGCTCTGGTTTCTTCTTCTTGTGCTGGTGGTACTAGATGTCTAAGGACTCTTCCAGCTGTAAATCATAGATTCTTAGACCTAGGGCTAGAAGAGACCTCAGAGGTCATTGAGTCCATAGTCTCATTTTACAGATAAGGAAACTGAGGCTTAGAGAAGGGAGGTGATTTGCCCAAGGTCACACATAGGATCCTAGATCTAGAATTGGAAAGAACCTCAGAAGTCATCAAATCCAACCCCTTGATATTACAGAGGAGGAAACTGAGGCCCAGGAAGGGGAGGTGATTTGCCCAGGGTCACATAATAAGTGTCAGAAGTGCGATTTAAATCCAGGTCTTCCTGACTCCCAGTCTAGTATTCTATGCCCAACTACCCTGCACTGCCCTCAATCCTAGGGCCCCAAAATGAAGCTAGCAAACTAATTAGCTCTCAAGATTTTGTCCAGAGGCCCTCAGAGCACAGCGCAGAGGTGGGAGGTTGGCTCAGGTAGGTCTGGCTGGTCCTGCCCCCTTCCAGTTCCCAAGCAAAAATGCCAATAAACAGTCCTCTAAAGGGTGTGACCTTGAAGGTCCGTTCGTGATCTGGATCTATGATCTTGGGAACCGCACCAAAGTTTCAGCCCTTGGGTACAATGATTTTCTGTGTAAACTCAGCCTTAGCCCATCCCTGGCCATCCCATTTAGGGGAGCGCCTGATTTATTCCCTGGATTCTTGGGCTCCATGTGAGGCCTGCCTTCCTTAGGTCCATGATCTCCAGCACCTGTGTGGTGCCCCAGTATGCACTCAGTAAGTTCATGGCCACTTAGCATTAGAGCACATTTGGCCCCGACACAGCTAACCCTAACTCGTTCAGGGCATATCCACAATTTCCAGAAGGAAACTGAATCTGGGGAGGATGACAGCTATAGACAGCTGCTGGGGTGGAGGCTAGGGAAATGTTCCTCTTCAATGGGGATTTGGTTTCTGGGTTGGGAGTGGAGCCTAACTCAGGGGGCCCTACACAGGGGCAGGGACTTGGAGGGGAAGGCAGCCACCTGGCATCTCCCCTTCCCCAACCCCACCGGGCAGCTGCACTCTCAGCTCTCTCTATCTCTTTGTCTCTGTCTGTCTCTGTCTTTCTGTCTCTGTCACACACACACACACACACCACACACACACACACACACCCCTGGTCTCTGAGGAAGCTGGAGGCCCATTGGAGAGGGAGAGAACTGTTTTGCTTGTTTTCATTGTTTTACCTGTTTAGGTTCTTTCTGCTCTGAGGGATAGCATGTATACTGAATAGAGTGCTACACCTGGGATCAGGAAGACCGGAATTTGAATCCTGCCTTAGACACTTAGTATCTGTGTAACCCTGGACATGTCACTTAGCTCAATCTCCTTAGCCTCAGTCTCTCTAGCTGCTAAATCACAAGAATGCCTGTATTAATACCTCACAGGATTGTTGTGAGAAGCAAATAAGATCATGTATATAAGGTACTTTATAAATGTCAATTATTAGCATTTTGTGTTATCTTTTTCTTTTTTGGTGGTGGTGGGGGAGGTGTCAGGTGAAATAAAGCCTGCTCTGTATTTGATACATTATTAGCCCAAATGCTTGCATGGGAACTGAGGGCCCTTTACAAATGTATTCCTTTTGGGCAAGTCACTTAACCTCTCTAGGTCTCAGTTTCCATGTCTGTAAAGTGAGGCGGATGGCCTAGATGGCCTTCTGAGGTCCCTTCTAGCTCTACATGTTATGATTCTACCATTTCTGAGGAGACATAGACATGAGCTAAGTTCTAAGGCTCCCTAGGAAAAACTGGCTGTGGGCAAAAACAAGCCAAGTTCTGAAGCCCTGGGTGGGAGTATGAATCAAAGGGAGCAATTTGTAAAAAGCCCACAATCAATCAATCAAAAGGCATTTATTAAGTGCCCAGGCCATGCCAGGCACTGGAGCTGCAAAGATTAAAATGCCTCTGCCCTCCAGGAGGGCATTTAACCATCTATGCAAACCCAAGCCTGTGGCCAGGAGTTAGCAAAATAAAGAAGAAACAGGGATCCTTGCCATCAGCTTCGGGCAGGGTCTGGAAAGCTGTCCACTCTCATCCAGGGTTCTCCCCGGGGCCCTGGACTCCATGAAGGGCTCACCACTGGGGGAGGGAGGGTGTCTGGATTGAGCTACTAAGCACAGAGATATAGGAGCAGAGGGCTAAGGAACATCCCACTTAGCAGGTTCCTCAATGATCCCAGGAGACCCCAGAAAATGACTGAGCCCTCCACAGACAGCTTAGCATCAGGTTAGTGACCCAGAGAGCAGAATTCTTGGTTCCTGGCCAGAAAGGTTGTCTAATACTCCAGTAGGTCCAGATGTTTATATGTCCTTTCTTACTGAGAAGGCCATACAGGCTTAAGCTGAGGGGTCACCACCATAAAACTGGCCTCCTCCCAGAAGCCTTTATAGTTATGGCAAAGGAGAGAAAATGGCCCTAGTACATTGTCCCTCCAGGCACAAACAGTGCAACCTCCAGGTTCTCTTTATCTTTTCCCCAAGAGAGGTAGTGTGGTGTAGTGGATAGAGTACTTTTATCCCCTTGGAGTCAGAAAGACCTGGGTTAGATACTTACTAGCTGTGAGACCCTGGGAAAGTCACGATTGCTTCTATTTGCTCTTCTGTAAAATAGACTATGAGACTCCCACTGCCTGACTAACAGGGCTGTTGTAACTATACAAAGACCAAGAGAGACAGGAGCTGTTGTCATGAAATGAATACATTACTGCCTAAAATTGCTTACATTTTGTCATGGGATCATAGCCCTAGAGATGGAAGGGATCTCAGAAGCCATCTAGTCTAATGCTCTCATTTTGTAGTTAGGGAAACTGAGGTCCAAGGGAGGGGAAGTGACCCGCTCAAGATCATGCATAGGACCCTAGATCTAGAGGTGGAAGGGACTTCAGAGGCCTTCTAGTTCAAACCCTTCATTTTACATATGAGGAAACTGAGGTCCAGGGAGGGGAAGGGACTTGTGCAAGGCCATAAGTTTCCTTTTATCATCAGCATTTTAACCCTTCTGAAGTCATGTTCTTCCATGATTATTATTCCTAGCCATACAAAAGCATTGGTAGAATATTGGCATTAAAGAATTGGGCCTTGATGGCAAAAAGAAGCATTGATGGCACTGCAGGGTCTCACACATGGAATCCAGCCCACTGTCCTGCTCTTCATTCTGGGCCCAGCTCCTCAGCCATCTGCAGTACCTATCCCAGATATGCATACTGATGGACTCACTCAAAGAATTGCCTATTCAACTGGATGTCATGATCTGGATGAAATTTTAGGTTGATCTATTTCTAATTGTCATGGACCCCCTTGAGGAGGCTTGGTGTATCACCACACTGCCATCTGCAAACAGGAACATCTGGAGAAGACTCACCATCTGCAGGAAATCCCTCTTCCATTTGGACTCTATGCAGGACATCCTCCATGACAGTTGTAAATGGTTTTGGCCAGTATCCAATTCCCTGTTTGATGCTTCCCTTGATATTTACATTAGAGGATGACTGAATAGAATTATCTCAATGGTTGTGTTTATCAAGCAATTTTGTATGATCCTAACACACATACGGGAGACCCCTCATTAAAGGAATCTTTCAGACAGCATTTTGCTCTACTAAACCAAATACACACACACACACACACACACACACACACACACACATTTGCAATCAACAAACAATAAAAACAATGGGATTCTCTATATCTATGCTTCTCAACCAACTGTGTGAATGAAGAGGTAGTTGGCTACCGAGAAATAGCTGCAAAAGCCTGCCCATTCCCCTCTTATTTTCATAAAATTTACCAGAATTTTAGAATTGGAAAAGACCTCATTGGCCATCTATTCTACCAGGGCTTCTTAAACTTTTTCTACTCTCAACCCCTTCAGTGCTTCTTAAACTGTAGGGTCGAGACCCTACAGTTTAAGAAACGCTAGTCTAAGCCATAATTGGAAAAGAATTGTGTCTGTAATGTACCTGACAAGGAGCCATCTAACCTTTGCTTGAAGATCTCCAAGGAGTTAGAAACCACTACCTCCCAGGGCAGCCCATTCCACTTTGGGACAGGTCTAATTGTTAGGAAATTTTCTCTTCAATCATGCCTCAACTTACTTTTTTGTTCTACTCATTGCTCCTAGTTTGACCCTTCTGGGGCCAAACAGAATAAATGTATTCCCTCTTCTATGTAACAGCCCTTCAGATATTTGATAGTTACCATGTCCTCCTGACTCTGTCTTCTTTTCTCCAGACTAGACACCCCCAGGTCCATTAACTGATCTCTATAGACACGAATTCAAGGCCCTTCTCCATCCTGGTTGCCATCTTTTGGATTCTCTTCAATTTATTGATGTCCTTCCTGAAACGTGATACTCAGAACTGAACAAGATATTCCAGGTTAGATCTAACCAGGGCAGAGTACAGTGGGAATATCACCTTCTTATTCCTAGCAGCTAGGTCTCTCTTAATGAAGCCTGAGATTCTCATTAGCTTTTTTGGTTGTCATGTTACACTATTGACTTCTAGTAAGCTAATGAAGTCTAATTCATGAAAACTCTCAGATCTTTTTCAGATGAACTGCTGTCCAACCATGTCCCCTCTGTATATGTGTCAATCATTCTTGGAAAAGTTTAATCTTATCTGAAGATAAGCCAACAAGCAAACAAGCTGTTTGAATAGGCCACATTACCCCCAATATAAGTACACGCAGCATTGTCTCATCTTTAGCCTTTGTTCTGATTTCATTTTGACCTTTGCTTTTATCCGTTGATCTTACCGCACACAGACAGATGAGTCTGAAATGATTCCAGCATCATCGACCATTCATTTCCTGTTGGTTAAGATTCAGTCAAATCCAGCACGTTATAACTCCCTTCCTGAAGAATATATGTATTTATGTCACGTAGGAGCCAGGCTTCTGACTAATCTCCAAGCCTTTTGCCTATTTCTTCTCTTAATCCCAAAACAATATTTTCCAGCATCTTTTTCACTATTCTCCCTTTTGCCCATCTTTGCACTAGAATCATGTAGGATCAAAACACATATACCTATGTGTACAGTGCATGCATGGCTCATAGTATGTACTTAAGAAATGCTCATTCATTCATTCATGTTTGACTTAATTTAGCCCAGTGATGTCAAAATAAAAAAAAAAAAACAGGACCCACTGAACCATACATAAGCATCCCATGGGCCATGTATTGACTTAGAAAATCATATATTTACATTATCTATGTTTTATTCCATTTTTATTGTATTTTGTTACATCTCTCCAAATTACACTTTAATCTGATTTGACTGCGCTCAGGAGTGTTATGGGACATGTCCTAGCTTAGAAAGCTGGCAAGTTCTTAATAGAAATTTAAAAATTTTTTTTGTTTTTTCATTTTGAATTTAATCCAAAGAAAATCCGAATTTAATCCAAAGAAAGAACCTTTTCAAAAAAGAAAAGAAGATTAAATGTGAAACCACAAATTTATATTAGGTACAGCTGGTTTTTTAAAAGAAAGTTTTTTAATGTGTATTTTTTAAAAAGCCTATGTGTTACTGTTGAAACTGTCACTCTTGTCTGCTTCTGAACTTCTGCCATAGAAAATCTCTTTTCCTTCTTCCTAGTTCCTTGGCAATGATGGTGGTTCATAGGTTGCAATTCTTTTCATTCTGATGGTCTCGAGCACAGGTTCATTGTGAGTACTGCAAAGTAAAACAACAATGTGTCCCTGGGCTTTCTTGTTGCTTTGGACATAGGATGAAACCACCCCCAATTTGGGAGTCAGCGGTCAGTGGGAAAAGAAATGGCTTGGCAGTCAGAGAACATGGATTCCATCCTCAGCTCGGCCATTTACTACCTGTGTGACCTTGGGTCAGTCCCTTCCCCTCCTGGGGCCTCAGTTTCCTCCTCTGTGAAATAAGAGGGTTAGACTAGTTGACCTCTGAGGTCCCTCTCAGCTCTAGAGCTAAGATCCTATCACTCCACGTCTAACGCTTTTTGGTTGCTCCAGTCAAGCTGGCTTTCTTTCTGTTCCTCACATACTATTTCTCCATTTCTTATCTCCATGTCTTTGCCCTAGCTGTTCCCCATGCCTGGAATGTCCTCCTTCCTCATCTCTACCTTATATAATCCTTCTCTTCCTTCAAGATGCAGCTCAAGCACCACCCTGGCCAGAAAATCCTGAGGGTCTTCCCTTCCCTGATTGAGTCTTTTGTATAGGCAGGGTAGGCCATCTTTTACCTCAATTCTCACCTACCCTTTAACTACTGAATGGGTGTTGCCTCAGACAGGCTGAGACCTGGGAAAGACTTTAGCTTAAAAAGGCCAAGGTCTCCTGCTTCATCTGGGGTCATCTCTGGTCCTCCTGACCTATGTCTTGCCACTGGACTCCAATGACCCTGGAGGTGAAAGTGAGGCTGGTGACTTTGCACAGCCCTGCCTCACTTAAATCCAATTCACTTGCAAGTCAAGATATCACCCTTCTGATGCCGTTGGTCCTCTTTGCGAACGAAAGACAATCATGAACAAGCATCACCTTCTACATGAAGTCTTTGCTTACCCCCTGAACTGCTTAGTGTCTTATCTGCCTAACTGCCTTGGATTTATTTTTTTTCTTCTGTGTGTGTGTGTGTGTGTGTGTGTGTGTGTGTGTGTGTTCATGTTGCCTCCTCCTGGAGGATTGTCTCATTCTTTGTGTTTGTATTCCTAGAGCCCAACACAGTTTGTGGCACACAGTCAGTCCTTAATCACTGCAGGGTGATTAATTGATTGATCCTAAGTCCTTTGTTTGATTTTCCAAGGAGAAGGTGGAAGCCAGCCTTCCATTCAGATGCTGCTTCCTTTAGGCTTGTGGATTTCACTTCTGGAGAGAATGTCTAGGCCATGGGTGCGGTTAGGTGTCAGGGAGCCCTTTGGTGGTCTGGGGAAGCCGTCTCAGTATTATATGTTGTTCAGTAATTGGAGGAAATGCTACATTTCAGTTAGAGGTCAGTGAAAACCAAGATGACATTTCCACCCCCCATCTAAGTTCTCAGACCCCCTGAAATCTGCCCAGAGACCCCTCACTGGGCTGGGACCCTCTGAACTACATGGATGTGATTCAGTTTTTCAGGCAGTCTTCCTTTAATGTCTTAGTTATTGGACAAAGATCTCATATTCTGAGGACCGACAGTTACCATAATGTTGCTAGATGGTATAAAAATGATGTCATTTTCAACACTTTCCTAGAAACATAGTACCTGAACTCTAGAACCAGAAGGAACTTTACAGGCCATCTCGTCTGACCCTCTCATTTTTCAGAGGAGGAAACTGAGGCACAGAGAGTTAAAATGTGGGCCCAAGGGCACACACAGGATCAAAAATCATGGGATCATAGATCCAGAGCTGGAAGGAACTGGGAAAACAAGTGTACATGTTCATGTTGCCTCCTTACAGGATTGCTGTGGGGATCAACTTAAACCTTACAGCAATACATAAATGTCAGATTTTTTTTTGAGGAAAACTTATATGAATTTTATGTTTAACTGGCTCCTGATAAAGCCCAGAGGCCTGATATGGACAAGTCACTACCCTCCTTGGGCCTCAGTTTCCTCCTTTGTCCAATTAAGGCCCTCCCTCCCCCTCCAGCTTTATCTTTCCCTGTTGACAGTCATCGGCTCCCTTGATGAATGGCCCTTCAGGCCAATGGAGGCTGCTGTCAAAAGAATGAAAATGCCTTATAAATCACATTTTGAGCTAGTAGGAACATAGAAAAGGATTTAGCCCAACCTCCTCATTTTTAGGTGAAGTAAACAGGGAGGTGAGGTTAGGCCCAAGGTCACCTATAGGATCCAAGAGCTAGAGCTGGACAGAACCCGAGAGGCCTAAATCTAGTCTCACTTGCTCATTTTGCAAAGGGGGAAACTGAGGTTGACAGAGGTATCCTGAGATGGGATTTGAACCCAAGTCTTCCTGACTCCAAGTCCTATGCTCTTTCCTCTCCTTTTCTCCATCACTAGAGAGGTAGAAGGGGCTTGCTTAGAACTGAAGGCCCTTGTTCAAGGGTCATCATGGCTAAAGGGCTTAACATCAAGTAGCCAGTCTACTGGTGCTGAGCCCTTTTGCACTTAGGGTGGTGTCTAGACAGCAAACACGGTCTATTTCTAGGCCTTTCCAGGTGGGTCAGACCCTCCTAAGCTCTTGCACTCTTGACATGAGATTTAAAAATCTGGCATCACATCCGTGACGTGATGAGACATGAGAGGAGGCCTTTTTTTTTTTTTTTGGCTAGGCAAGGAGGGTTAAGTGACTTGTCCTGGGTCACACAGCTAGTAAGTGTCAAGTATCTGAGGCCAGATTTGAATTCAGGTTCTCCTGACTCCAAGGCTGAAGCTCTATCCACTGCACCACCTAGCTGCCCCCCAGAGGAGGCCTTTTTGTAGAGTTATGTGACTATGCAAACACCACTCTGAACCAAGAACTATAATGAAGGGTCCTAATTTACTAAACCCCAAATTGACAACTTTTCAAACTCAGTGAAATCATTCAAATAATAATCAAACCCACAGATTTTCTTTCTCATTACCTAAAAAAAGGCTACTTACTGAAAATAGACATTGCCTGAGTTTTTCTTCCCAAACAAGACTTGGCCTGTTTTTTGTGGGCCCTTGGGGTGTATATTCTCTTTAGAGACAAGAGAGAGAAACATTCTTCATTCCCCATGAGCCTGTGTGGAGCCCTGTGAGGGATGATGCTCTTAGCATGTTCTCTGGTTTGGGGAATAAGAGGAAGGGCAGATTAAAAGATACATTAATCAGATGCATAACACACTTTGAAAGAGGGAGCAGGAAACAAAGAGAAGGAAAAATCTGGGAGAATAGGATTTAAGAAAGCAGCTCCACCTTTTGGGATTGTTAAGTCATGTTTGCATGTCTTCTTTTGCTCCAGAAAGAAATATGTTTGCCTGTCTTGCCCTCAAGGTATGGCTCCCAAACCCAAGTGCCCAGTGCTTCTCACACCCCAGTGCTGAGACACAATAATATGAGGATCTGGAAGCTGGGCCCGTTGTCAGTGCTGTTGGGCCGACAACCAGAGGGTATTTGTGAAGTGCGTGGCAGAGCTGGGTTGAGCACTGCATTATGGGAGTCAGACGTACAGGGCATCTGCCCACCAAGGTCCTAACATTCTGCCTTCCCTCCAGGGGAGCTGGACATCATGATACTGACTATTGTCTCCTAGCTCCCCTTGGCCAATTCATGATATGGAAGGTTGGGGGGCGGGGTGCAGGAGGGAGGATGATTGGAGTTTGGAAAGACTGCCGAGGGAGTGACTGGAAAGAGAGGGGCCCGAAGTGTGTACAGGTCTTCTGGCCCCTTGCTAAAGGCTATTCATGCCTCTGTGTGTGTGTGTGTGTGTGTGTGTGTGTGTGTGTGTGTGTGTGTGTGTGTGTGTGTGAAATAGAGAGAGAACAATACAACCTTTATATTGAACATGTGTTCACCATATATATGTTTGTGTATAAATACATATAAATGCCTTACTATTTCCAAAGAACTGTGATTTCTTGACTATGATTATTCACTCTCCCTCCCATATAAAAGTTTTCTATACTGTGGGGTACAAGACCCTTGGAGGGTGGTAAGCAATAGAAAAAATTACGGGCTATTTTTGAATACTATTCATGCATAAATGTATCACTTTTAAACATGAAGGCAATGTCCAAATCAAATAAACAAAAAGAAGATGAAGGTGCTGATTTCACTGGGAACCTAAAGTCTCTGGGCAGCCTGCAGGGGCCTGGGTGCTGGTGGCAGGCAGTCTGTCCCATAAGATCCTTACACTTCCCTTTGTGATTCTACCCGTGATCCCCCACCACACTCCACATGTAACTCCTCCTCCAGGTCTCAGCCATTGAAGGAAAGCCCTCCCCCCACACTTCTGGGGAGGCAGCTATGGTGGCCCTACATTATGATGTGGATCTGATGCCCTCACAAACCCATCAGAAGGTGGGGCCAGTCTGTGCCACCCCAGGGCACGTGGGGGCCCATGGAGGCTCCCTTGGGGCTAGACAGTAGGGTACTGCTGGTCTCTCTGCAACCAGTACACCATGAACCAGTTCAGTACTCCCATCTCTGTGTACAAATGACGTATGAAAAATGTTCTGGGTTGGGTCAGAGGTCAAGATGGCATGGGATGCCAGATGGCTGCATCTTTACTTAAGCCCAATACTTCAGGATCAGGGTAACAGGCCCACTCCTTTCCCCCACCTCTCCCTGCAGGTACCTAGTGAGTCCCTGAACAGAAGATTAGAGATTGGGATGCCGCCCACTTCGGGCCATATTCCCTTCCTCTCCTCTTTTGGGAGATAGCATGGTGGTTTGGGTGTCAGAGGACCTGGGTTCAAACCCTGACTCTGACACTTATTACCTGTGTGACCTTGGGCCTAACCTCACCTCCCTGGTTACTTCATCTAAAAATGAGGAGGTTGGGCTAAATCCTTTCTAATGTTCCTACTAGCTCAAAATGTCTAAGCCTGTGATTTATAAGGCATTTTCATTCTTTTGACAGCAGCCTCCATTGGCCTGAAGGACCATTCATCAAGGGAGTCGCTGACTGTCAACCGAGAAAGATGAAGTTGGAGGGGGAGGGAGGGCCTTAATTGGACAAAGGAGGAAACTGAGGCCCAAGGAGGGTAGTGACTTGTCCATATCAGGCCTCTGGGCTTTATCAGGAGCCAGTTAAACATAAAATTCATATAGGTTTTCCACAAAACAAAAAAAAAATCTGACATTTATGTATTACCGTAAGGCAGGCCTGCACAACTTGCAGCCCACCAAAGGATATTGGGCCCTCAAAAAATGTAGAAGAAAACATCCTCTACGTTTTTCTTGGGCTGCCCAAAATTCTTTGGCAGTTTAATTTGGACCCCATGACAACCTTGTGAGGTAGGTGGTATTCTTGTTTCCCACCAGCTGCACTTAGCTGGGTTTATCTGGACTTCTCCAGCATGCCCTTATGCTGGCTACTGTCTCCCTGTCCCAGGCTTTTTGGCCCAGGAGTATCAGGTCATCTCCCATTAGACTGTGAGCTCCTTCAGGGCAGGGCCTGTCTTTTTCTTTTTATCTATATCCTCAGCACTTAGCACAGTGCCTGGCACATAGCAGGTGCTTAATAAATGTTTGTAGACTAACTAACCGATTTAACAGATGAGAAAATTGAGGCTCAGAGGAGATAAATGTCTTGCCCTTGGTCACACAGCTAGTAAATGTTAGAGGCAGGATTTGAACCCAGATCTCTACCACCTACAAAGGCAGGATGCCTTCCAGAATGCCTCACAGACAGCCCAGGAGCCTGGGAAAAATTGCCCTTGATTTGAAATTGAATGGCTCCCTGAGAGTGAAAGTTCTTTCCAGAACTTTCCAGAACAGAAAGTTTCTGCTCCTTCTGTGAAAAGCGGGAGCATGGGCTGAGCAGGGCCATATGGTGGTTGCTATTTCCAGCATTTCCCATTTGGTCAGTTCTCTTCTGGCCATGTGGATGCCCCAGTCTCTGGATATGAGGCCTGGCTTGCTGCTGGCCTAGCGGCAGCTCAGGTATAGTCACTGCTCAGGCCTCAAAGCCATGCTGGGGTTCCCTGAGTGTCTACATTCAGAATCCCATGGGGTGCCCAAGAAGGTGGCTTATTGGAGCTGCCAGACAGAGAGGCAGCATGTCATGGTGATTAGGGCCCTGAACTTGGAAGATCTGGGGTCAAATCCCACCTCAAACACTTGTATCAGCTGTGTGACCCCGGGCAAGTCCTTTCCCCTGCCTTTACAGTTTCCTCCACTGTAAAATGAAGGGATTAGATTAGATTTAGCTCTCTGAGGTCCCTTCCAGTTCTGGATCTAGGAGCCTAGGTGTGACCTTAGGTAAGTTCCTTCCCTTTGATGGACCTCAGTTTCCTCCTCTGTAAAATGAAGGGGTTAGACTAGATCTAGGCCTCTGCAGTCCCTTCCATCTCTAAGAAGCCTGGGAGTTCTGATGTCAAGTTAAGGTGGGGGATTCTTAGCCTTCCTTGTGTCTTCAACCCCTCAGGCAAGCTGAAGAGACTGATTGGTGGAGCCACACAATTCTGCTTTTAAATGCATCAAATAAAATTCAGAGCATTACGAAGGAATCTCATTATGAACAGCAGCGAATAAAATATTAAAAAATCAACCGGCAGATTCACAGACCCCAGATTAAGATCCCATATTCCAAGTCTCCTTTCTCAGGAGGATGTAGCAGCCACAAGTGAACCTCCATGCTGGGAGGGCAGGGAGGTTTGGAAAGCATCCTCCTCTTGCCCACTGGGGCCAGGAGTCTCATCCCCACTGGTCAGATGAGGAAGGCCCTGACTCTGGTACTCACTACCTACCTCTGGTGGTAAGATTTGGGCTACTCACAAGAACCGGACAGGTTGTTCCAGAGAACACAGTTGGGAGGCATAGGCCGAAGGTTTTTCATTCCAGGACAGGGTTCCTGGTTACTCACTCATTTCAAAGAGGATTGGATTTACATCTAAGAGGCAAGATGGTATTGCAGTCTACAAACATTTAAGTGCTAGGCACTATGATAAACATAGCATGAAGACCTTTGTGGAGAAGTGACGTTGCAAGCTGCTGATTAGGTAATAAACATTTATTCTGCACTTACTGTGTGCTAGGCACTGTGCTAAGGGCTGAAGATGCAAATAAAGGCAAAAATACCATCTTTCCCTTCTAGGAGCGCCCAATCTAATGGGGGAGACAATATGCAAACACCTAGAGACTTACAAGATACATATAAGGCAGACAGAAGGTAACTTTAGAAGAGGAAGCTAGGGGCAGCTAGGTGGCCCTGCAGTGGATAGCGCACCGGCCTGGAGTCAGGAGGACCTCAGTTCAAATCCAGCCTCAGACATTGTGATCCCGGGCAAGTCACTTAACTCCAACTGCCTTCAAAGAGAGAGAAAGAGAGAGAGAGAGAGAGAAGAGAGAGAGAGAGAGAGAGAGAGAGAGAGAGAGAGAGAGAGAGAGAGAGAGAGAAAGAGATGGCCCTAGGTAGGGCTTTGGTCCCATTTTGGGTTCTGGTCCAAATGGTAGAATTACTGTGGATGAGGCACTTAATCGCATTAGTAACAATAACTCATGCTCATATATAATGAACCTCAGTTTCCTCTTCTGTACAATGGGAAGAACATTTGCAACAATGACTTATCTCACAAGAGTATCCTAAGGAAAGCATTTTGAGTCCACAAAACAGTTGAAGTGGGAATTGGGAGGGAGGGATAATCTTGATATTATTAGCATTATTATCATTGTCCCAAGAAGATGTACATAGTGGTAAAAGTAAATTAGGGGCTTTGATGGAGTAGACCAGGCTGGGGGCCCCGCATCTGAGAACTTTACATTCTCTTCAGGAGCTCACAGGCAGGCATGTATGAACTCGAATACACACACACACACACACACACACACACACACACACACACACACACACTGTATCAGTCAAATGATTTAAAAACCCCCACCAACATCCCTATGATTTCATCGGCATAGGGAACTCTTTCTACCAACTTAGAGTTTCACCTGCTCTGCAACTTAGGGGGATTCCTGGGGCACTGAGAAGGAAAGGGACTTACCCAGGGTCACATAGTCCATAGGCAGCAGGCATGGGGCTTGAACCCAGATCTATCCTGACTCTGCCCCAGCCTGGTCTCCCACCATGTCCTGCCATAAATCACACTTGTCCATCAGTAAACCAGACAGCAGAGATGACAATTAGTATTTGTTTTTAAAATTGTATTGATGTTTTTGTTTGTACACCGCCTTCATTTCTGCAAATATCCTCCCCACCCCACCCCCTTCTTATTGAGGAGGAACAAAAAGGAGGAATGATAAAATAGGGGGAAAGCATTTTGGCCAAACTGACCAATATTCCCCACTTACCATCTCTTTCCTCTGCAAAACCAGGAGGGGGTAAATGTAGCACAGGGAAGCCTGGCCTGGCAGTCCAGGGGACCCGGGCTCCAATCCTTTCTTTTTTTTTTTTTTTCAATCCTTTCTAACACTAGCTGTATGATCCTGGGCAAGTCTCTTCCTGTTCCTGAACCTCTGTTTCCTCCAGTGTAAAATGAGGGGGATGAACTTTGATGGCCCTGAGGTCTCCCAGCTCTCGAGCTTGGATCCAGACAGATGCATTTTTGCAACTTTTCTGGTGACCAAGCTTCCACAAACATTTGTCGCGTGTGTTCCATGTACCAGGGACTTTGCTGGATGCTGGAGATACAAAGCAAAAGATGAAGGAGCTTACTTTTCACTGGTCGGATACAGCTGGCACCCCAAAAAGAAATACAAAGTATTTGTGTGGGAGGACAGCTCTGCCTGGCTGCCTGAGGGGAAGGTAACACCTAGTGTTGCTTTCTGCTGAGGGCAGGCTGCCTCCCTCCCTCCCTTCTTCCTTCCTTCCCTCCCTCACTTCCTTCTTCCCTTCCTCCCTTTTTTCCTTCCTCCCTCCCTCCCTCCCAGCTTCCTTTCTTCTTTCACTCCCTGCTTCCTTCCTTTCTTCCTTCCCTTCCTTCCCTGCTTCCTTCTTCTCTCCCTCCTTCCTTCCTTTCCTCCCTGCTTCCTTCCTCTCTCCCTCCCTGCTTCCTTTCCTCCCTGCTTCCTTCCTCTCTCCCTCCCTCCTTCTTTCCCTCCCTGCTTCCTTCTTTCCTTTCTCCCTCCCTCCTTCTTTTCTTTCTCCCTCCCTCCTTCTTTTCCTCCCTGATTTTTTCCTCTATCCCTCCCTCCCTCCTTCCTTTACTCCCTCCCTGCTTCCTTCCTTCACTCCCTCCCTCCTTCCTTCCTTTCTTCCCTGCTTCCTTTCCTCCCTGCTTCCTTCCTCTCTCCCTCCCTGCTTCCTTTCCTCCCTGCTTCCTTCCTCTCTCCCTCCCTCTCTCCCCTTTTCTCTTCCTGGCCCTGCCCCTGCAGGAGCTTGGTCTCAAAGGGAAGGCAGCAAGACTTACACACAGATAACTACACTACCAGGCAGACTGTGATTAAGCCCACAAGAGACGTGGTAAGTGCAGAAGAGGCATAAACCAAGTGGCCCAGGGCTCAAGCAGAGAGGGAGGGCATGTGGAGAGTCTCTTCTATTAATACCTTCGGCTTCCCTGGGTTCTTGACTGATAGCTTCTGAAGCCCTTTCCCATCCGCTTTCTCAGCTGGCCTCCACAGTCTCACCCCTTGTGAGCTGCAGGAGGAGCATTCCTCTGCCCATTTTGCCGGGAAGGAAATAGGCTCAGCCAGGGGCCTGGGGCCTTCTCTGTGATTAATAAGGAAGTGGCCCAGCTGGGAGCAGAGCCTGCTTTCTGTGTCCTAGGACCTACAGGCCCACTTCTTTTCTCTCTCCTTTAGTCCATCCCCTGAGGCCCCCAAAGTGTTTACAGATGGTTTTCATCTTAACCTCAGGAAGCCCCTTGTCTCCCTAGGAAGCTGGGAAAGGGCAGGGGTTGTGATTCCCATTTCCCAGATAAAGAAAGCAAGGCCTAGTGGTCAGGTCAGTGAGACAGATGCAGATCAGGCCTTGGGTCCCTCTGACCCAGAAGAGAGTGCCTTTCCTTTTTGGGGAGTAGAGGGTGGGGAGGCAGGGTAAAGGGATGGGGCTTCTGGCAGCGGCCAAGGGAAGGAAAGGCAGGGTGATCTCCCTTCTGTGTGGGTGCATCCCTCAGGATACTAGGGCACAGTTTTTATTTACAAAAACATCAGAGGGTAGGAAGTGTATCCCCTCAACCCTCCAGGAGTATGAGCAGTCCCACAGCCCAACCAGTCCAGGATTCCACCTCTGATGGGGGCCTCAAGGCATGCCTTTTCAGGAAGCAAGGGGCCAGAAGACAAGATTGCCATCAAAGATCAGAAGGGGCCCTGGGGTATAGTACAGTGGAAAAAGCATTGACTTTGGAGTGCAAAGGATTAGGTCCAAATTCCATCATTACTAACTTGTATGATCTGGGGCAGGGCCCAAGGCCTCAGTTTCCTCCTCTGTAAAATGAGGGGTTTGGACTGGATGACCTATGAAGAGGGCACTTCCATATCAAAACCTGTGTGTGACCTTAGGTAAGTCCCTTCCTCTAGCAGGGCCTCAGTTTCCCCCTCTGTAAAATGAGGGGGTCATACTCTCAGGTCCCTTTTAGCTCTACATGTAGGGGCCTAGGTGAGACTCTGGGCTGATCACTTCCCTTCCCTGGCCCTCCATTTCCTCCTCAGTAAAATGAGGGGGTCTTTGAGACCCCTTCCAGCTCTAGAGCTATGATCCTATGAATGCATGTGTGACATCACCAGTGTGGGTAAGATTTTCTGCTGGTGCTAAGCCACCTCCTCCCTGTACCTACTCATCCTGTGCAAGTGGCCTCCATATTCTGGTGTCATTCCTTCGGTCCCTTTCTCATGCTGGAGGCCCCCTGGGGCTTTTAATATCTCAAAGTGCCCTCCCTCACTTCACTGCAGGCCCACTGAGTACCTCACACGTTTTCAACATGTTGGTTAGTTCAGCTGGGCTGGTTGTTTTCTTCTCTTGTTTTTATCCTTTCATACAAGGGGATAACACTTTGAGGAGGGCAGGGATACACTGGGAAATGTAGGTGATATTTTAAAAAAAAGATCAATAAAAATGTTAAAACTAAACAATATATGCATTCCCTCCCCCCCCCTTCTCTGCAGAGGTGGGTGACTATGGGTGCGTTCTCCAGTTCTCCAGTTTTCCATACATTTGTTTCCAAGCAGTCGTGGCCGGATCTACCTTTTCCTCCATGGAGCCCTGCCTCGTAGCTAAGGGGGCCCATCTCCCAGCTCCTTGCTCCTTGACTCGCCCTGTATGACAACCGCCTTTCCCGGCCCTTCCCCCTTTCTTGCAGAGCCCTTCCCTAACGTGTTGTCACCTATTTCCACCCACCGTGTCTTTCCCGTGATCTTTGGGTCACCCGCAATTGTGCCTTCTTTGGAGTTCTTCGTTTTCCTTGATTTATACCCATATGACATTCCCCGGAGATTAACGGTGTTGGAGAGACGGTGGGGTTTTTGCAGCAGCGACCAACCAGCTGTTCCATTAACCCGTCATGGACCTGCCATCCATGGACCTTTCTGAATTGATCTCTATTTCCCGCTGGTACTCCCTGCTAGAATAACGTGTTGCATAAGCTTACTACAGTGGGGAAGCCACCTTTCTTTCCAACTACTGGAGTAGAAACCCCCCCAGTAATCCGGGAGTCTTGGAGACCTAGGTTCTAATCGGGACTCCACCACGGTTTCACAGAGGGATTTGAGGCAAGTCACCGCCCCACCCCCTCTGGGCCTCAGTTTCCCCATGTATAAATGGGGATACGAATTCCTGCCGTTCCTCACTGAGTTGCTCTGAGTCTAAAACGAAATAAGGCTCATTACTCGACCTGCACCTGAAGCTGCAGCCTTTCTGTCTCTAGTTCCAGGATCCAAGAGTTGGACGAGGTCTGGTTCTTAAATCGCCTGTTCATGTTACAGAGAAGGAAACTGAGGAAGTGAAGTGACTTGCTTATGGTCACATAGTTAGGATCCTAAATCTAGAACTGGAATTTCAGGAAGGAATTTCAGAGGCCATCTCTTCCAACCTATTCATTCATTTGACAGAGGAGGAAACTGAGGCCCAGGAAGGGAGAAAGCAACAGGGGGGATTCGAACCTAGCTCCCCTGACAACAACCCCGGTGCCTTTCTCCGCATGCTAGCTCTCCATGACTGGCCAGATCCCATCTTATTTCTTCTCAGCCTTAATCTCTAAGACCGAAGGGGCCACAAGCCCCTAGTCCCTGTCCTGGTTAATCCCCTTGATGGTTTTGCTGGCTCCTCTGCTAGCTCCCTGGTGTCTTCCCTGGGGCAATGCAGAGAACACTGCAAAGCCCGTGTGTCTGTGTGTGTGAGTGTGTGTGAGTGTGTGAGAGCGAGCTTGCGGCTGAGTGTGTGACCCTGGCCCCCCAAATCCAACTTTACATCAGAAGGCTTCTCCGCATTCCCCCTTTTCTCCACCGCAACACCCCAATATAATCACCCCCTCCACTTTTCTGACTAGAACGGGGTCCTAAATGGGCGCAGTCTAGAAGTAAGGGGGGAAGAGATGGGGCTGGGGCTGGGGAGGGGTGTAGGGATGGGGAGGGCGGAGGGGGGTGCGGGTGTGTGTGTAGGGGGGAAGGTTGCGCAAGCGCAGACCGCCAGCCAGCCAGCCAATGCCGCGGGCGCCCTGGGAATAGAGAAGGAGAGGAGGCGGTGGCGGCGGCGGCGGCGGCGGCGGCGGCTGGGCTGCAGCTCCTGAGCGAGCGCTGTCTCCTAGCGGGGCTCCGGGAGGGAGCGAACGGCCGACACCATGGCCACGGCGGGGCAGGCGGAGGTTCCCGAGCCCGGGAACTGGGGCGGAGGGCGCTGCAGCGCCGCGCCTCTCTCCATGCACCAGTCCCTGACTCAGCAGCGCTCCAGCGAAATCTCGCTGGCCGATTCCATGGGTAAGTAAGTAGAGGCGCCGCGCACGCCGCCCGCCTACCCTCCCGTCTACCTGCCCAGCGGCTAGCCAGCCGCCTGTCCCGGGCAGGTTGGAACTGGGTGCCTGGCATGCGTGCCCGCGAGCGCACTAGCCCCGGTGACGGTGGGAGTGGGAGAAGCAGCCCCGGGGCCCCCCAGTCCCTGCCCCCCCCGCCCCTGCTGCTGCGCCGCGCCGCGCGCTCGGTGCGGAGCGCTTGGGAGCGCTCGGTGCGGTGCGCGCTCGGTGCGGAGCGCTCGTTGCGCTGAGCGGGTTGGCTGGGAGAGGAGGGGGGTCGGGGCCGAGCTGCGCTGAGCTGCGATGCGCTGCGCCGGCGGGAGGTGGGGGACGGCGGGGGGGAGATGTACATGTGTGTGTGTGTGTGTGTGTGTGTGTGTGTGTGTGTGTGTGTGTGTGTGTGTGTCCGTCAGTGCTCTCGGCTTATGCAGCCCTCTGCCCGCCAGTGCGTCTGGATATGTATGTGGGTGTGTCTGTGTCTATGTTTAAGTCTGGGACTGTGTGTGTATGGGGGGGGTGTTATGTGTGTGTCTGCCCAGTACAGTGCCCAGCACACAGTAGCCACTTATTAAATGCTTGTTGCTTGTTTAATTGATTGTTCTGTGTCTGGAAATATGTGTCTCTTATCGTTGTGTATCTTCGTGTTAGCGTATCTGTCCTGTAGAGTGTCTGTCTTGTGTGTGCGTCTGTGTCTGTCTGTGTGGGTCTGAGTCTCTGTGCGTCTCTGTGAATGTCTGTGTGTCTCCTCTGCATTACTGCCTGGCCTCTTGAGCAGACACTTAATAAATATTTGTTGATTGATTGATTGTTCAGTGTGTCTGTAGCTGGGTTTGTATGTCTGTGCCTGTCCTGGGGTGTGTGTGTATGTGTATATCCTGAACAGTGCCTGGCACTGTAATAACTGCTTAATAAATGCTTATTGATTGATTGATTGTCCTGTGTGTGATGTGTGTGTGTGTCTGTGCATATGTATGAGTGAGTGTCGTGCCTGGCTGCGGATGCCCAGGCATGAAGCCTGGGGGTGGATTCCAGTCTCCTCTGGATCCAAGCAGCTCCCTGCAGCTTGCTCCCTAGGTGCCCAAACCCTCATCAATTTTCTTTGAGTGCTACTAATGATATTCATGTATTGCATCTCACCCCTATTGCAAAGGGCTTGGAGAGCCCCTCCCCTCAATGGCACAGGGCTGCAGGGTAGGGCTTTGGCAGCAGCCAGTGGTGGTGGGGTGGGGTGGAGGACCTGCCTCTGCGGTTTCCCTGGGGCCCTAATATGGGGGATTCACCGCAGGGTGAGTGAACAGCTCTGCAGGGCCAGGGTGCGTCAGCAAGACCCCCAGCATCCTTTTTACGCCATTATCCAGACACCTCCTAGGAGCCAGCCTCTTTCAGGCTCTGAGGGGGCACCCTCTCCTTCCAGGCCGCCTAGCCCAGGTAGCCTGTGCCCCATCTTTGTCAGAATTTTGGGGAAGCTACTTTAAAGCAACAATTGGGGGGTGGGGAAGACTGAAGCTGCCTCCTGTTAGAAAGCCCAACCTTACTCATTGGGCAGCTACACCAGCTCCATGTCTTCCTTCTTCTTAAGGGCTGAAAATTTCCTTCTGGGTCCAATAAAGTAGGATTTAAAGATTTAAAATAATAAGGCTGCTTAGCCTAGCTGTTTCCCTGAGGTAGTCAGACATGATTTGCTTTTTTTTTTTTTCAAATACTTCACAGGCTGCAGAATCCCACGGGCCTGAATTATGGCCTCCAATTATTGGTGACAGAAGCCTGGAATGAGATGTTTCAGGCTTGGGAGGGGTTCACTCTGGTTTAGACTTCCCTTGTCTGAAAAGGCAAGGAGTCTGGAATTCCTTCCCAAAAGGCCCCAGAAAGCAGCATCCTTTGGATAATAGAGAGATGTCTACTTTAAATGAGGTCAACCCATCAATGCTAGGGTTTTGATCTGACTCTGTTCAGCCAGTTAGGGCATGGGCCTAATCAGGTCAAAGTCTGATCCCCACACAGAACCCCAAGGGAATGGGCTTATAGGGAGGTGAACTGGGTCCCATTATCTTCAAATCATAGGATCAAAGCTAAGAGGCACTGGAAGTCCTCAAATCCAACCAGCTACCTCATTTTACAGATGAAGAAACTGAGGCTCTGAGAGGGAAGTTACCCAAGGTTACACACAGAATCCTAGGTCTAGAGCTGGAAGGGACCTCAGAGATCCATCTAGTCCAACCCCTACATTTTACAGAGGAGGAAACTGAGGCCCATGGAGGGGAAGTTACTTGTCCAAGGTCACACATAGTAGGAGCATAGATCTAGAGGCAACCTCCCATGTAACTGGCCTCATTTGACAGATGAGGAAACTGAGACCAGAAGAGGTTATGTGTTTTCCCCAAGGTCACACTGCTGGTAAATGGCACTGAGGGGCAAATTTGATTCTAGATCCTTGGGTGGCAAAGCCAACGGTCTTTGCTTTATAGCCCGATGCTTTGTAGTGAACGTGTTCAGAAGGCAGTGGGGCCTGGTTGGGGGAGGGACTTGAAGGCAGCCTTTGTCCCACAGCCGCAGACTGTGCCTGTCACCTTGATCCAACAAGCCTATAGAGGACAAGAAGAAACTGGAATGGATTCTGAACATCCTCTAAGATCAAGTAAGGGTCACACTTAGCTTTGTTGCAGAGTTCGTGGGGCATAAGGCAAAATGAAGAGGGAACCTTGAGGAGGGGAAAAGGGGAGGGGAGGGTTCCAGGAGAATCCATAGGCTTGAGGGTGTGGGGAAAGCTGGACCTCGAGGTCAACCTTAGTGTAGCACAGAAGGGAATCCTGGAGCTGACCTTTGGCCTGGCTGCTCCCATGCTCTTCTCCACTCAAGCCATCTGTGGGTGGGGGTGCTTGGCAATCCCTGAGTTCAGCCTGAGCCCTAGACTGTTATCGTACAGGCAGGGGAGTCTCCCCGGAATTCCCTGGCTCGGTTCCCACCAAGCCCAAGCCTGAATCAGCTTCTGGGCTACTTAGGAGCAGCTGGTGCTGAACTCAGCTCTGGCGAAGTCTCCTTTACTCCCCTGGAGGGCGGTTAGTGTTTCAGCCTCCAGCCTCAGCAGCTCTGAGGGGATTCCCTTGACATAAAGGAAACTGAAGCACAAATCGGTGGCCTCCCCCCTCCCCAATCTGAGCACTCTGAAGCAAGACCTTCATTACTGCAGACACTCTCCTCTGGGTACAAACACTGCTTCTGACAGATACTTAACTAGCTGTGTGACCCTGAGTAAGTCTCCTAACCTCTCTCTGAGCCTCAGTTTCCTTCTTCTTCAAATGGGGATAATGATAGCACCTACTTCACAGGGTCCATTATCAAATGAGACAATGCTTATCAAACCCTCTGCAAACCTTAAGGCACTTTATAAAAGATGACTATCTGGATTATTGAGGCAATAGCCCAGGCCTTCACCAAGGCTGCCTCTTGGTAAATTGGCCATTGCCCAAGGTCATACTCAATCCCCCTCTTTTCCCCTCTTGGTAGATCCTTGGGTCCTGCATAGTGGTCAGGGCCCCCAGCTTTTCTCCCTGGGCAGTGAATGTCCTGACCCCTTCTCTATTTCTAAAAAAAATCACCTGCCCTTGGGAGCCAGTGTGGCCTGGTACCTGGAAGTAAGGAGACCTACACTTGAGTCCTGGCTCTGCCACTCATCAGGCCTCGGTCTCCTCATCTGTAACATGGGGAGAATGAGACTTGCTTGATTGCCTTGTCCTGGGAGACCAGGCTTATTGAAAGGTGACCTGGATCCCATTCTCTTCAGATCCTGTTCCTTGGAGTGAATGTGATCAAATTCAGGTGGGGCCTAGTTGGGAGAGAGATTTGTGGCTCCACTCTGCAGACCTAAGATAAAAAGTCCCTAATCCCATTTCCTTGCCCATGTGGGTCATTTGCCAACCTGGCCTGCAGGGGAGGAAAGAGGGGTTGGTTAGGGATTCCAAAGAATGTCAGAGCTGAGAAGTACCTTAGAGATCATCTACTTCAATCCCATTGGACAGAGGGGGAAATCGAGGTTGAGGGGAGGATGGAAGGGTCTTGCCCAAACAAGCTGCGGCAGAACTGGAGTTCAGGCTCAGGGCACTTCATGCAGTATCACCCAATTGCTGTCACATGGTGAACAATAATTTGAGAACATTTACAAAGCAGCATATGAACCCATAGAAAGCAAGTCTCCTACATCTTCTCAAGTCTCCTACATCTTCTCCTTATCCCTCGGTGTTTGCGTCTGTTAAGCCAGCAAGAGAACTCTTTTCTGTTCTTAGGAATGATTAATTAATAAAGTATCAACAGAATATGTAACCTGAGGGGACACAGCAAAAGGATGAGCCTAGTGGAGTGGGTCAATCAGGGAAGGCTCCTTGGAGGAGGTGAGTTTTGAAGGAAAAGGAGGGACACGGATTCTAAGTAAGTATGTATTCCTTATCAGATGAGTGGCAAGTGCCAAGACATGAAGGTGGGTACAGCCAAATTGTCTTTGGGGCTGGGCATTTTTGGGGTGAGGTGGGAGGAGGAGACAGCAAGCAGTTGGGCTTCTCTGGGAGTGATGGGGGGGGGGAATCCATGTGATCAGGAAGCCCAGGAAAGAGCTGCAGTAGTCAGGTGGAGGAAGGTCTTTTGGGGTTCCTGGCAACCTGCAGATTTTCAGGTGTGCCCAAGGCTGGTCAACAGAGTACCTTAGCAGGTCCCTACTAGGAGCAGTAAGTGAAACTGCCCAGTGGCTGGCAGTGATCAGTGTGGTTCAGCCTGAGGCACCCAAAGGAACTCGGTTCACATCAGGCTCTATGTTCCAAGCGTAGTTGATCTCCCTCCTGGCGGAGAAGGTGAAGGGTCTCAAAGGGTCCACACTCCCCAGTTGCAAGGGAGAATGAAGCCTTGGTAAAGGAAATAGTCGAGGCTTCAGTGGTAAAAGAGATCTGAGGTGGAGGAGGGGAGACTTGGCCCTTGTTAGAATGATAGAGAATAGGGGGAATATAATGAGAGAGAGAGAGAAGGAAAAGGACAGTTATGCATCTAACTTAAAAACAGGAGCTGTTAGGGGAGAAATCTTCTAGTAGAGGTCAGAGGACAAAGGGAAAAATAGTAGTAGCTAATGATTCCTTGCTCAGGAGTACCGGGCCAGTTATTTGTTGACCTGATCACAAGAACAGAGTCTGTCCTCTTTCTGGGGTATATTAGGAAACATCCAAAGAGTTATCAAAATGGAAGACAAACTAGCTACGTTGGGTGAGGCATGTGAGCGAAAATGATACTTCCAGAAGGAAACTAAAATGTGTTACCGATAATTATGAAGTCTTAGGAGAGAAACTGAAGACCATGTGGGCACTGTTTGCAGTTTCCTTACTGTTAACCATTGGAGGAAAGGGATGAAGAAGAGAAAAAAATGAATTTGGGAAGTGAACATCTGGCTAAGAAGGTAGTATCTAAGAATGTGAGTTAGACTTCTGGACCATAAGTTATAATGGAGGTATACTAGGTTCCTAACCAGAGATGGATTATACTAAATAGAGGCTGGTAAGAATGTATTTTCACAGGTGACTTGCAAAGCTAATAAAAAAGGATTTAAACTGAAAAGGATGAGGAAGAGAGAAGACCGTTTATGTATATCCCCCAAGAATAGCAGCTTAGACTCCCAGAAATTCACAAGAGACAAAATGCAAGAATAGAGCCAGTAGTAAGACCCATAGCCCCAGATGTCCACACATAAATGCTCAAAGTTTAGGCAACAAACAAGAGAAATTAGAGGTTCCAACTCAAGGAGGTAACCTTGACTTCATAAATATTATTGTGCCATGACTGGATGCATATGCTTTATTAAAAGGAGACAGGGTAAGGGACAGCTAGGTGGTGCAGTGGATTGAGCTCTGGCCTTGGAGTTAGGAGGACCTGAGTTCAAATCCAGCCTCAGACACTTGACACTTAACTGGCAGTGTGACCCTGGGCAAGTCACTTAACCCTGATTGCCTCACCAAAAAGTAAAAAAAAAAAAGAGAGAGAGAGAGAGAGATGGGGTAGAGGTAAAAAGGGTAGAGGTAAAAAGAGATAAGGTGGGGTAATGTTGCATAATAAGAAGGTATATTTATGTGAGGATTCTCCCTCAAGGAACCATAGGGGGAACTATGCATGACAGGAGAGTATTTGGGTTAAATTCAAAGGAGAGAGAAACAGAAATGATACTGTCATTGGAGTATACTACAGACCACCTGGACAGAAAGAAGAAATAGATGAGGTATTTGGAAAATAGATCAGAAGTCTGACACAGAGTCATGATATAGTACTGATGCAGAGGGAGAGGGAGGAGCGGGGAATAGTTTTCAATTATCTAGACAACAGCTGGAGCTCTTTGCAGAAGGGAGAGTAGCTAATAACTTCTTGACTTTACTTGCCCCCTTCAACAGGTGAGGAACCAATAAGGGAAAATTCTATTTTGGATCTAATTTTCATGAACAAGGAGGTTCCTGGGGGTAGAAATGATGGGAACTCTGGGAGAAAGTAATCATTGTGACAGAGAAGGAGAAAAGAGCTGGGCAGGGTCTGAAATATACTCTAAATTTAGGGAAAGCATATTTCAAAGAGTTCAGAAGTAAGTTAGGTAGTATCCCATGGAGTGAAGTGCTATGGGGGAGGTAAGCCCAGGAGGGATGGGAGATGCCCAACAATGAAATTGTGAAGCTACAAAGGGAAACAATTCCAATGAAGAGGAAGGATGGGATTTATCTGAAGAAACTGATGTGGATGAATAGAGAACTCGCCAGCTAACTTAGATTTTTAAAAAATGTGCTGAAGATGAAAGCAAAACCAGGTAACAGGAGATAGCTGCCAAGGGGAGCACAAAGAGGGAGAAAAAGGAGAATTGAAGAAGGGATAAGCCCTTTGCTTGGGGTGGTTGGGATGATGATAACATGAGAGCAGGCAGAGCTCTTCAATTATTATTTTGTTTCTGATTTCTCTGGCAAGGAGAACAACCTTTGCCCTGAAAGGGACAGAACAAAAAATGACTAGCAGGGAGTTAATACTAAGGTAAGTAAGGGGAGAGTAAGAGAGCTCCAAGCTGCCCTTGATGAATTCGAGACACCTGGCCCAGATGAACTACATCCTCAGGTACCAAGAGAAGGGGTGGGTGAGATCGCTGAGTCACTGCCAGGGATATTTGAAACATCCTGGGACATGATAGAGGTACCACAAACCTGGAGATGGGCAGATGTCCCAATTTCCAAATAAGAGGAGACAGCACAGTGCAAACCATAGGCTAGTGAGCTTGACTTTGATTTGTGGGAAAATTCTGGAAGGGACTATGAAAGGAGGAGGAGGATGAAAGGGAAGTAGTAGTTACAAAGAGCCAGGATGGCCTCCTCAAGAACAGATCGTGCTAAACTAGCCTCATCTTCCTTTTTGATAAGGTTCCTAACTAGTGGATGAGGGCTCTGGTGGTCACATACTCCCAGTATCTGTTGGTGTTGGGCCCTACCCTTTTTATCATTTTTGATCAGTAGCTTGGATGCAGACAGAGAAGAGTTGCTCAGATTTGCAGGGGATCTTAGCTAGAAGGAATAGTTAACACACTGGATGACAGAGTCCAGATCCAAAAGGGTCTTGACAGGCTAGAGCATTGAGTTGAATGTAATAAGATAACATTCAGTAGGGATAAATGTAAAGTCAAACTTGGGTGCAAAAAGTCAACTTTACAAGTACAAGACATGGGAAGAGGCATGTTTAGACAGCACTTACTCTGAAAAAGATCTGAGCTTAACTAGGATGGTAAGGGGCCTTGAATCCATGTCATGTGAGAATCAATTCAAGGAACTAGGGATGCTTAGTGGGGGCACACTGATAGCAGAGGAGGGGGTAATGAGTTGTTCTGTTTAGCCCTAAAGGGGAAAATGAGCTACAGTGGGTGGAAGGTGCAAAGAGGCCAGATGAGAGCTGTCCCAAAATGGAATGGGCTACTTTAGGAGATGGTGGGTGTGCCCTTCCTTGGAGGTCTTCAGGCAAACTACTTGTTTTGTTGTTCAGTCGTGACCCGATTTGGGGTTTTCTTGGCAGAGATACTGGAGTGGTTTGCCATTTCCTTCTCCAGCTTATTTTACAGCTGAGGAAACTGAGGCAAACAGGGTGAAGTGACTGGCCCAGGGTCACATGGCTAGTAAGTATCTGAGCCTGGACTTGAATTCAGGTCTTCCTAACTTCAGGCCCAGGGCTCTATCCACTGAGCCACCTCCTAAGCAAATTTACAAATACTCAGTTGGATCTAGAATCCCACTGATGTGGGCATTTCTACCAATGGGGCAGGTTGAAATCCACTCATGCCTTCCCATCCTGTGGGACTCTGATCCGTGGAAGTTCAGCTTAGAGGGTCAACCCAGCTGAGGTGCTAGGGCCACACATCTATACACATGTATTGGCAAACCCAATAGATGCACATCTGTCTGAATAATAACAGCTTGTGTTTTTAGGATCATAGATTCAGAACAGGAAGGGCCCTCAGAGTCCTCTAGGCCAGCCTCCTCATTTTATAGAGGAGGAAACTGAGGCCTGGGGAGGGGAAGGGACTTGTTCAAAGTCACCCATAGGATCCAGTAACTAGAACTAGAATAGCCCTAGAAGACCATCGAGTCCAATCCCCTCATTTTACAGTGGGGGAAATGAGGCCCAGGGAAGGGAAGGGATTTGTCCAAGGTCCTACAGAAGCAGGATCTGAATGCAAATCCTCTGATTCCAAATCCATTGCTCTATTTCTATAGCAATTTAAAAGTTTGTAAATCATTTTTTCCCCACAATTGTCCCATGTAGTAGGTAGCATAAGCGTTATTAACCCTTGTTTTACTGGTAGGGAAACTGAGACCAGAATAGGAGGAGTCACACAGCTAGTTTGTGGTAGTGCATGGATATCCAGATACCTTCACTCAGAATCTCATATCCTCCACTATGCCTTGATATCCCCCAAATAGGTCCACTTTGTATAATTCTTCTTCTTTTTATTTTTTTTAAAGGCATTTGGGGTTAAGTGACTTGCCCAGGGTCACACAGCTAGTAAGTGTCAAGTGTTTGGTCTGAGCCCGGATTTGAACTCAGGTACTCCTGACTTCAGGGCCAGTGCTCTATCCACTGCACCACCTAGCTGCCCCCCACTTTGTATAATTCTTCATTTGACAAAAGGCTACTCCCCCATCTGCCCCCCCATGCCTCTAGGACATAAAACAACACATTCCTACAAGATGACTGTATATCTGTACAAGAGGAACCAGGTAGCCCAGTGATGGGGGAGACTTTGAGGGCAATTTTCCCCAATGAAATACACATCTGTGGAGCAGAGGCTCTGGTGGGGCTAGGAGGTCATTCTGTGAGTTTCTCAAGTGCCTGACCTTCCCCCCCCCCCATACACACACCCGGCTAAGGAAGAACAAAATTGCTTTCCAAGTGCCACTATGTGGTTTGCTGACTCACATTTCTGACAGGACTCCTGTGCATGAGTTATAGAGATATTTTCAAAGGAGATCAAAGCAAGTCAGCAGTGATTGTGGCCTTGCTTTGGCTACTGTGGACCAGGGAGAAAGTAGAATACACCTTATCTGTTCCCTAAGCCAGGGATGTCAGGTGACAGGATACGTTGAGGGCATCTGGGTACAGTGGAGAGGACACTGGTTCTGGAAGTTGGAGGGCCAGGTTCAGATGCCAGCTCTGATGATTACCACCTGTGTGACCTTGGACAGATTACTTTCCCCTCCCTGGGTCTCTGTTTCCTCTACTGTAAAATGAGGGGCTTGGACTAGAGGGCCTCTGAGGGCCCTTCTAGCTTGAAATTTGTGATCCTGTGACACTTTGTCTCAGGAAGACAGCTCGGTTTCCAGGCCCTTTCAGAGCTGTATAGTGATGGCAGATTGCTAGTAGGATCGTGAAAAAGAGAGGCCTGGTAAGAGAGCATGAGCTTCCATCTCTAGGCTCCCAGTATTACCTAATTGCTTCAGACTCCAGGTGCATCCTGCTTTAAGAAATCACTACATTGAAGTCCAATCTAACTGGGGCAGGGTACTGTAGTGATGTAGGTCTTTAATTATCCACGCATCTGCTGTAGCACTCGCTCTCTCTGCCAGAGGCAGTGTAGGTAATAACTTCTTGACTTGCCTTAGTGATGATTTCATCCTTCAAAAGGTGGAGGCACCAGTAAGGGAGAATTCTGTTCTGGATTTGATTCTCACTAACAGAGAGGTTGCTGGGTTAGAAATGATGGGAACCCTGGGGGAAGAGACCACTTCCTCCTAGAGTTTGTGATAAAGAAGAGAAAAGCTGTGCCTGGTCTGATACACGCCCAAGATTTTGAGAAAATGAGTTTCAAAGAGGTCAAAGGAGAAAAAGAAATATGATACCATGGAGATAAAAGGATATGTGGAAAGTCAGCCCAGGAGGGATGGGAGATGCTCAAGAATGTAATTCTGAAGACACAAAGAGAAATAATTCTAATGAGGAAAAAGTAAAAGGGACCAATGTGGATGCATAGGCAACTCACCAATTTTTTTGGGGGGGGGGTCTAGGCAGTGGGGTTAAGTGACTTGTCCAGGGTCACACAGCTAGTGTTATGTGTCTGAGGTCAGATTTGAACTCAGGTTCTGAATTCAGGGCTGGCTCTCTATCCACTGCGCCACCTAGCTGCCTCTAGATTTTTTAAAATGTTTTTCTTCTCTTTTGGCAAGGCAATTGGGATTTAAGTGACTTGTCCAGAGTCACACAGCTAGTGTTATATGTCTGAGGCTGGATTTGAACTCAGGTCCTCCTGACTCCAGGGTCAGAGCTCTTTCCACTGTGCCACCTAGCTGCCCCTATTTTATTTTTTCTTAATTACATGTAAAAACAATTCTCATGTTCATTTTTTATGATTTTTTGAGTTCCAAATTCCTTCCTTCTCTTCCTTTGCTCCTCCCCTTGAGAAAGCAAGCACTTTGATATAGATTATACATGTACTGTCATGTAAAACATATTTCCATATTAGCTATGTTCCAAAAGAAAAGACAACCCCCCCCAAGAAAAATAAACAAGAAAAAATTTAAAAGTATTCTTCGATCTGCATTCAGCCTCCATCAGTTAGCTGGATAGCATTTTTCATCATGGTCTCCTTTGGAATTGGCTTGGATCATTGTATTACTGAGAATAGCCAAGTCATTCACAATATTGCTATTACTGTGTGCAGTGTTCTCCTGGTTCTGCTCATTTCACTTTGTGTCAGTTTATAAAATAGTCTTTCCAGGTTTTCTGAAACCATCCTGCTCATCATTTTTATAGCACAATAGTATTCCATCACAATCATAAACCATAACTTGACATCCACTCCCCAATTGATGGGCATCCTTTCAATTTCCAAATCTTTGACACCACAAAAAGAGCTGCTACAAATATTTTTGTCCGTATGGATCCTTTTCCTTTTTCTTTGGTCTTTTTGAGATACAGACCTAGTAGTGGTCTTGCTGGATCAAGGAATATGCACAGTTTGATTGCCTTTGGGTATAGTTCCAAAATGTTCTCCAGAATGTTTGCATCATTTCACAACTCCACCAACAATGCATTAGTGTTCCAATTTTCCCACATCTTCTCCAGCATTTATCATTTTCCTTTTCTCTCATATTAGCCAGTCTGATAGGTGTGAGGTAGTACCTCAGAGTTGTCTTAATTTGCATGTCTTTAATCAATAATGATTTAGGACATTTTTTCATATTTCTTCATCTGAAAACTGCTTGTTCATATCCTTTGACCATTTATCAATTGGGGAACCCAACTTAGATTTTTAAAAAAGAAATGTGCAGAAGACGAATATAAGAATGCATGTGTCATGGACCTTGTAAAAATAGTAGCAAATGCTAAAGCTCAGAATGAGCTGAGGCTAGGGAGAGATGCTAAGGACAATGAAAGTTAATTTTTTTTTTCTCTCTAGAGAGAAAAGGGAGAATCGAAGGGTTGAGACCTTTGCTTGGGGGTGACTGGCATGATAATAACTCACAACAGAGAGATGACAGAGCTGCTCGATTATTTTGTGTGTTTTCTCTGCCAAAGAGAACATTTGCTCTGGAAATGATAACACAAATATCTGGCACATACCCAAGATAAAGAAGGCAGTAGTAAACTAGAGAGCCCCTAGGTGCTCTTGAGGAATTCAAGTCACTTGGCCCGGATGATCTCCATCTTTAGACCCCCAAAGGACCTGGCAGGTATGATTCCCCATCTACTATCAGTGATACTGGAAAGATCAGAGAAAAGGAGAGAGATACCACAGGTTTGGAGATAGCAAATGTCCCATTTTTCAGGAAGTGACAGAGGAGAGGCAAACTAGGCTGGTGAGCCTGACTCCTATTCCTAGGAAAATTCTAGAACAGATCATTAAAAGGGAAGGGAAGCAATGAATATATTAAGCTTGGCTTCATCAAGAATAGGTTCTGGGGGCAGCTAGGTAGCACAGTGGATAGAGCATTGGCCCTGGAGTCAGGAGGATCAGAGTTCAAATGTGGTCTCAGACACTTGACGCTTACTGGCTGTGTGACCCTGGGCAAGTCATTTAACCCTGACTGCCTTGCCAAAAAAAACAAAAACAAAAACATGGGTTCTGCCGTACTAACCTCATTTTCTTTTTTGACAAGATTACTAAAATAGTAGGTGAGGGGCATGTTGTGGATGTGGTTTACTTTGATTTTAGCAAAGCTTTTGACCAAGTCTCTCAGTCTACCAGTCAACAAGACCTTATTAAGCACTTTCAATGTGGCTGGCCCCATGCTAAGTGCTTTATAGGCATTGTTTCAGTTGAACCTCACAGTGACCTAGGGAGTGTGGGTGTTATTATTATCTCCATTTTACAGATGAAGAAACTGAGGCAGGCAGAGGTGATGTGACTTGCCTGGAGTCACATAACAAGTAAGTGTCTGAGGCAGGATTTGAACTCAAGTCTTCTTGACTCCAGGTCTGTCATGTTCTCCATTGCACCCCCTAGCTGCAGTATGTAGTATGAATGGAAGGCAATCTCAGGGAAGGAAGCAGTAGAGGGGAAAGAGGGACCACCATGAGAGGGCTGTAGAAAATGGGATTTAAGTGGAGACTTTTTGAAGGAAGCCAGGAGACTAAGGTGAAAAGGAGGAGCATTGTAGGCATGGACATAACCAATGGAAAGGCGCCATATTAGAGTATGGAGATAGAGTGCTGTGTTTGAAGCAAAGAAGTCAGTGTAGATGGACCGGAGAGTATGGGGTGGGGAGTAAAGTGTGAGAAGACTAGAAAGGTAGGAAGAGTCAGGTGGGGAAGAGATTTAAAGCCAAGAAGAAAATTTTTTAAAATTATCTCAAAGGTAATGAAAAGCCGCAGGAGTTTTTTGAGGAAGAGAGGGACTTGGTTAGGCCTACACTTTATGAAAATCGCTTTGGCAGCTCAGTGGAGGATGGACTGGAGTGGCGAGAGGCTGAAGCAGGCAGACCCACCAACAATCTGTTTCAGTAGTTGGGCCTGTACCACGGTAGTGGTAGTGTCCAGAGGAAAGAAGGGGGTGTATAGGAGAGCTGTTTTTGAAGGTAAAAATGCTAAGACTTGACAACAGAGTGAGTATGTGAGGTGAATGAGAGCAAAGAGTCAAGGATGACATCAAGGTTTCAAGCCTGAGTGATTAGGAAGACGGTGGTGCCTTTGTGGGGGAAAAAAAAAAATCTGAAAAAGAAAAAAAAAGTAATAGGGAAATTTGCAAGATAATGAGTTCTTTATTAGACATGTTGAGTTTGAGATGTCCATGGTACATCTAGGTCAAGATGTCCAAAAGGTGGTTGGAGTACTGATGCTCAGGAGAGAGGGCTGAATGTATAGATCTGGGAATCATCTATATAGAGATGATTTTCAAACTTATGGGAGCTGCCACAGCCAGGTCAAAAAGGGTGAGAATTGAGGAAAGCCTATTGGATTTATATCTCATATTCTTTTTCTCTCTCCATATATATATATATATATATATTATATATATTATATATATATATATATTATATTATTATATATATATATATATATATATATGTGTGTGTGTGTGTGTGTGTGTGTGTGTGTGTATATTTACATACATGTGTATATATATGAATCAGATGACTATTATATATATATAAAAGATATGAAAGAATCAGATGGATATGTACATATGTAACTATATATATGTATCTATCTATCTATGTAAATATAAAACATATGGAAGAATCAGCTGGATTCAGAACTGGTTGCCTGGTCAGACTCAAGGAGTCCAGTTAATGACTTAGTGATAACATGGCAGGACATCTCTGGTGGCATGCCCCTGTATCTCTGCTTGGCTCTGTGCTGTATAACTTAAATAGTGATAAATGTAAAATCTTAAATTTGGGAACAAAAACCAATTTCTAATTGAGGGTAATGTATGGTTAGACAGGTTTTTTTTTCCTTAAAAAGCTCTGGGGGTCTTAGTGGATTGCAAACTCAACATGAGTCAGCAGTGGGATGTGGCAGCCAAAAAAATGACTGTCATCTTGGGCTTTCTTCCAGGAAGAAGGAGGTGATAGTACCACTATCCTGTTCCCTCATCAACCCTCATCTGGAGCATTATGTTCAGTTCTGGATGCCACGATTTTAAGAGGACGTTGATTAGCTAGAGAAGATTTAGAGGGGGGCAGCAAGGATGGTGAAGGACTACTAGCATCTCATCAGGATCACTTGAGTATATTTAGCCTAGAGAGAAGGAGACTTGGGAGCCATACTAGGTATCTTCAAGTATTTGTAGGTGAAAGGCCTGTCCTGGGAAGAAGGGATTACGTTGATCTGCTTGGCCCCAGAAGGTAGGACGAAGAACAGTGGGTGGGTGTGCCTGGCTTGATGTCATGAAAACTTCCTAACAATCAGAGCTGTCCCAAAGTGGAACGGGCTGCCACAGGAAGTGGTAGGTTCCTTCTGCTCAGAGATGACCACTGATCATTGATGTTATACTGGGATTCCTTTTATGGATGGGTTGGACTGGATGGGCTCCGACTTTCCTTCCAGCTCTTAGATTCTGTGATTTTGGGGCCACAGTAAGGAAAAAAAAATCACATGGGCCCAGTTATCCTTGAAAATCCCTTAAATCACCCAGGAAGTACAGTAAAGTGTCCTTACACAGTTGTAGCTAGAAAGGGGCCCTTTAAAAGAAGATAGTCTGTATCAGAGAGTGGTTGGGGCTGAAGGTGGTTGCTTTGGAAATTGGATGTAAATCCCATTTTTCACAATACCCACTTATTCCACTGCTCAGTAGAAAGGGGAACCAGGACTGCTGGTCTAGTGGGAGAAAAAAAAAAGAAGGAAAGACTTTAGCTGGCAGGAAATCAGATGATTAGGGGGCAAATAGTGTGGAAAGGGCTTCAGGGAGGAATGTAATTATATTGTAGGGTCATCATCACACCCCCATAGTAATTGTGGGAGGCAAGAGAGGACACAAGGAAGTCCAAGGCCACGCAGCAGAGAGGTCTTCTAACTGACCGAGAATGCTGGGAAAGCTGACCCTCTCCTTAGCTCTCTACCAGCCCAGGCAGAATGAATAGACTGTGTATGCTTTTGACTAAAAGAAGATTCTAGAATCACCAGCAACTTAAAGACATGGCCTCATAAGGAGAGGCCCCCTCCCACTGAGGGAGCAGCACATTCACATTTCCCATCTTCTACCGCTTCAGGGCACCATTTAAATCTCTCCCTTGTAATTTAAATGTGTGGGTGTGAGGCAATTCTATTGTACCCTAGTTATTCCCATCAATTGAGTTTTCCCCAAGCTAATTTTTGACCAGCCTGGAGGGGGTGGCTCTGTGGTAGAGAAGCAAATGGAAATCAATGAGCCAACAGTTAGTCAATAAGCATTTAATATCATGATAATTGTTGTTGTTCAGTTGTGCCCTACTCTTCATAACCTCACTTGGGGTTTTCTTGGCAGAGATACTGGAGTGGTTTGCGCTTTTCTTCTCTGGCTCTTTTTACAGATGAGGAAACTGAGGCAAACTAGGTGAAGTGACTTGTCCAGGGTGACACAGCTAGTCAGTGTCTGAGGCTGGATTTGAACTCAGGAAGATGAGTCTTCCTGACTCCAGGCTGGGCACTCTGTCCACTGCAGCGCCACCTAGCTGCCTATACTAATAACAACAAGCTACAAACCTGGCAAACAGGTTGCCTACCTAAGGTCACACAGCTAGTAAGTGTTGGGAGTCACATTTTAATTCAGGTCTTCCTGATTATAGGACCAGCACTCTATCTACTGTGTCACCTAGCTGCCCCTATTTATTAAGCACCTACTGTGTGCTAGGCACTTAATGTTAAGTGATAGGGATACAAAGACAAAAGGGAACCAGACTCTGTCCTCAAGAAGCTTACATTCTCTAGGGGAGACAACATTTATGTGTATGGGTATATATAATATGTTTATGTATGTACATATGATACATATACATACATACAGTTATACCATATAGACAGAAGATATTTAGGGTAGGGGCAGGGTAGTCACAGCTGGGAGAATAAGGAAAGGCTTCAGAAAAAAGGTATTGCTTGAAGAAAGCCAGGGACTTTTAAGAGGGGGAGGTGAGGAGGGTGAACATTCCAGGTATGGGGTGGGCCAGGGTTGGAGGGTGGGGAGGACACAAAGTCAGAGACTGGAGATGGAGGGTCCTGTGTGGAATTGCAAATAAGCTTGTGTGTAATGCAGAACATTATTTTACCATTTAGGTAGTAGGGCCCTTTAAGTCATGGAAAGCAGAAATTACTGCTTAATCTTGCCTTTCTTTCTAATGATTTAAAATCCCCTTAAAACCCGTACATATCTCATTCCTTTCTAATTTCGACCTGACACTTCAAAAATCCTTCCCAACTTGCCCTCTACCAACCATATAACCTAAATAATAAAGTATTTTTTTCTCTTTCCTTCTCCCATCCACCCACTCCTTTGAAGCTGTTGTTACCTGGGGAGGGACAGGGGGAGAAAGAAGGAAACTTTTCAGAGTCCTGCTACAGCCTTTGGCTGTCTGGCTGCAAACAACCCAAAAGGGAGGGAAATGATGTACTAGCTGTACCTCCCCCCCATTTTTGCAGAACACAGACACAGACAAACAATAAAAGCCTGAACACAAACACATCCTCCCAATGGAAGTCGGAGGAACTGCACTGGAGAAAACTGTGCAATCCAGTCTGACACCTGCCTTTCAGTATTAAACAGAGGTGGCTTCAGGCAGATGATGGCGAAAGAGAATCTCTTAAAAACACAAACCTCTACACATATAAACGAATAGACCAAAACAACTGAGACAGAAACCAGGAATCAGATATGGGCCCGACAGAAACCAGGTACTAGATATGGGCATAGTCCCGAGGTCTCGGGGTGCCTGGGGGAATGAGGCACTAAGCGCTTCTGCCATGTCCGGCACTCGTTCTCCACCAGAAAACAGGTCTTCAGACACTTACCTCCGGAGGGTTACCAGGTCCACAGGCCTAAATGAGGTACAATTAGAGTCAGGGAGGGAGGCTTTTCCTAGTCCTGAGTTCTGGGGCCCTGGAACATCATCAGGGGCCGGCTCCCCTAAAAGTCAGAACAGAACAATTCCCCCCTCCCAAGGCCGATGTCCTCTCCAGGTGGGTCTCTGCAGCAACACGGTACACTGCTATCTCACTGGGGCCTCCAAAATGTTGTACTGAGAAATCAGCGAGTGAGACCCAGATGTAATTTAAAATGTGGATTTATTAGCGCACGACTGCAAGGGGTATACACACCCAAATCAAGCAGCCCTGATCAGGGGTCGAGCTAGGGTTTATATGGGAAAGAAATGCCAGGAACACCGATGAGGTAATCCAAAGGTACAGGTGTCTTTGGGGGCTATGGATGCGAAAGTACAGGGAGTATACCAGACAGGGAGGGAGATGACAGAGGTATGGATGTTTGGAGTCTGGCAGGAGGAAGAGTCCTTGGGCTGGCCAAGGACACCCCTCTCTCTCTGTCTTGATGAGACAATGCTCTGCAACAAGGGAAAGCTTTCTCACAAGATAGGAGCTTACTGAGGAATTGGGAGGCTTCCAGAGACGTGATCTGAGGGCTGGGGCCTGAGCAGCCCAGCTCTGTGTAGCTGTACTAGGGAGAGAGGTAAGGGTCATGCTGAGGCCCACGCATGAATAACTGCTAGGCACAGTGTCCTTGGGCTGGGAAGTGGTTGTCAGAGACAGTGTTTCTGAGACTAGGGAGAAATTGGGGCACAAGCACAAGCACCCAAGTACCCCATGATTACAGGTCAGAGATCACACAAACCAGACCAGATGTCCTGGCCTCTGGTATAAACATAATTATCTAAAGCAATTATATTGCAAGCTTTCTTATCCATTTGCGTTGGAGGTATGGGCTGTGCTGAGCTATGCAAGAGTACATTTCACTATTGTTTAGATTTAGGAGAAAGGAGTTCTGGGGCAAGATTAAGCAGTAATTTCTGCTTTCCATGACTCAAAGGGCCCTACTACCTGAATGGTAAAATAATGTTCTGCATTACAGGTGTATCTGATTGGTAGTTTGTAGAGGGAAATGAGATCTAAAAATGCTGGAAAGGGGGCAGCTAGGTGGTGCTACAGTGGATAGAACGCTGGCCCTGGGGTCAAGAGGATCTGAATTCAAATCTGGCCTCAGACACCTAGTAACGGTGTGACCCTGGGCAAGTCACTTAACCACTGATTGCCTCCAAAGAAAGAAAGAATTCTGTTTTTTGGGGTTTTTTTGGTTTTTAGGCAATTGGGGTTAAGTGACTTGCCCAGGGTCACACAGCTAGTAAGTGTCAAGTGTTTGGTCTGAGGCCAGATTTGAACTCAGGTCCTCCTGACTCCAGGGCTAGTGCTCTATCCACTGCGCCACCTAGCTGCCCTGGAAAGAAAGAATTCTGGAAAGATAGGAAGGGGCCAGGTCGGGAGAAGCTATAAATGCCCAACAGAAGATTTTTCCTGTTGGATCCTATGTGCGATAGGAAACTGTGTACATGAGCACCCTGCTCAGTTAGGAGAACCCTGAGGAGGGTTGGCACTGATTTCAAGTAAGTGGACCAGCCAAAGCCCTGCACAAAGGAGATCTGGGTCTGCTCACTGGCTTAATAGGAAGCAGTACAAAGAATGCCCAACTGAGAATTGCAGGACCCGAGTTCAGATCCTGACTCAGGCTTGTTCCCTGTAAGGACTTTGGACAAGTCTCTTCTCCCTAAGAGGGTTGGACTTCATGGCCTCCCTAAGGTCCCTTTCAGCTCTGAATCTCAGATTCTGTTCAAACTCCTTCATTTTATAGCGATGCAAACAGAGACCCAGAGTTTGGTAGTAAAAGCTCCATGTTGTCTCCCTCCCTCTTTGAGCCTGATAAGAGTGTTTCTTTCTCCTCTGTGGGGCCCTCTCTACCTGTGACCCATAATTGTCACAGATGCTCATATTTATGTGGGGATACAGTTGGGAAAGGTAGGTAGATACTGATGATGCCCTTTTACAAATGTACAAGACTGAAGTGAAATGATTGACCCAAGGTCACTTGGCTAGGAAGCAACAGTGTAGATCAGTATTCTGTTCAGTATGTGTTAAACGTCTTGCTGTATTATAGTTCTTTAGAGAGCCTGCCTCTGAGTCGGGAAGACTCAAGTTCTGCCTTTAATACATGTCAACTGGATGACCTTGGGTAAGTCCTTACTCTGAGTGCCCAGGGCAACTTGATAAGGCCACAAGTAATAGATAAAACAGAAGTTCTTAACCTAGGCCCCATGAACTTGTTTCTTTTTTTAAAAAATAATATTTTGATATAATAAAATCTTATTTTATTTTATGCATTTAATACCCTAACTCTGAAAGGGGGTCTGTAGGCTTTTCCAGACTTCCAAAGGGATCTAGGACAGAGGTTAAGAACCCCTGGGATATAGGGAAATTCCATACTGGGAGCTCCCCACATTAATAAAATCCCAGACCTGCCTGCCAGGGTTTGGCTGCTAAGAGACTGTGGTTGGGGAGCCAGCCAGCTTTGCAGAACACCCCTGTGGATACATGGAAGGGGTCATTGTGTTTAACCCACTTGACTCTCTGTTACAATGCACCGCTCTTCAAGTATGAGTCACCATGCAGGACAATGGACACTTTGAAGTGGGGGTGGGTTTGCCAGACTCTTCCTTAGCAGGTGTGACCAGTGGGCTGAATTGAGTTCTGGTTGCAAACAATGACATTGCATTGGGCCATCTCTAGCAGAGGTTGCTTCTGTGACCTGAGTAGGCCCTGCTAATGCTCTGTTCCAAGCCGGTGAGCTGCCTTTAATCGCTTCCTGACCCTCCCCCACTACCCCATCACCCCATCACCCCAACTTCCCCCTTCTGGTGCTCAGCTCTGATGCTTTATCTCCTTGCTGTGGTGTGGGATAGTGAGGCAGTTTTGGCCTAGAGCAGGGGTGGGGGACCTGTGGCCTAGAGGTCACATGTGGCCCTCTAGGTACTCAAGTGAATCCAAACTTCACAGAACAAATCCCCTTAATAAAAGGATTTGTTCTGTAAAACTTGGACTCAGTCAAAAGGCTGTACCCAAGGACCTAGAAGGCCACATGTAGCCCCGAGGCCACTGGTTCCCCACCCTTGGCATAGAGGATAGAGCCAGGAAATTAAGATTGATATCAGAAAGACTTGGGTTCAAGACCTGCCTCTTTTTTTTTGTTTGTTTGTTTTTGTTTTTTTTTTTATTTTTTAAAACACGTGTTTTTAAAACTTTGAGTTCCAAATTTTCTCCCTTCCTCCCTCCCCACCCACCTTCATTGAAAAGGCAAGCAACTCAATATAGGTTGTGCATGTGCAGTTATGCAAAACACTTCCGTAGTAGACATATTGTAAAAAACTAACTCTATTTCCCTTAATCCTATCCTGCCCCCCCATTTATTCTATTCTTTCTTTTGACCCTGTCCCTCCTCAGAAGTATTTACTTCTGATTACCCCCTTTCCCAATCTGCCCTCCTCTCTATCATCCCCCTGCTCTCTTGTCCCCTTCTCCCCCTATTTTCCTGTAGGGTAAGACAGATTTCCATACCCAATTGAATGTGTATGTTATTCTCTCCTTAAGCCAAATCCTATGACAATAAGATTCCCTCATTCCCTCTTACCTTCCCCTGTTTCCCCTCCACTGTGAGAGACTTTTCTTTGTTTTTTTTTTGTGAGATAATTTACCCCATTCTACCTCTCCCTTTCTTCTCCGAGTATCATCCTCTCTCATCCCTTAATTTTATTCTCCAGATATGACCCCTTAATCTTCAACTCACCCTGTGCCCTCTATCTATCTATCTACATATACATACATATAATTTTTTTCCTCCAACTACCCTAATACTGACAAAGGTCTCATGAGTTACAAATATCATCTTTCCATGCAGGAATGTAAACAGTTCAATCTTAATAAGTCTCTTATGATTTCTCTTTCCTGTTTACCTCTTCATGTTCCACTGGAGTCCTGTATTTGAAAGTCAAATTTTCTGTTTAGCTCTGGTCTTTTCATCAGGAATGCTTGAAAGTCCTCTATTTCACTGAATGACCATTTTTTCCCCTGAAGGATTATACTCAGTTTTGCTGGGTAGGTGATTCTTGGTTGTAATCCTATCTCCTTTGCCCTCCAGAATATTATATTCCATGCCCTGCAGTCCTTTAATGTAGAAGCTGCTAAATCTTGTGTTATCCTGATTGTGTTTCCACAGTACTTGAATTGTTTCCTTCTGGCAGCTTGTAATATTTTCTCCTTGACCTGGGAACTCTGGAATTTGGCTACAATATTCCTAGGAGTTTTCCTTTGGGGATCTCTTTCAGGAGGAGATTGTGGATTTCTTTCAATTTCTATTTTGCCCTCTGGTTCTACTATATCAGGGCAGTTTTCCTTGATAATTTCTTGAAAGATGATGTCTAGGCTCTTTTTTTGATCATGGCTTTCAGATAGTCCAATAATTTTTAAATTCTCTCTCCTGGATCTATTTTCCAGGTCAGTTGTTTTTCCAATGAGATATTTCACATTGTTTTCTAATTTTTCATTCTTTTGGATTTGTTTTACAGTGTCTTGATTTCTCATAAAGTCACTAGCTTCCAATTGCTCTATTCTAATTTTTAAGGAAGTATTTTCTTCAGTAATCTTTTGGACTTCCTTTTCCATTTGGCCAATTTTTCTTTTTAGGGCATTTTTCTCCTCATTGGCTTTTTGGACCTCTTTTGCCATTTGGGTTAGGCTATTTTTTAAGGTGTTATTTTCTTCAGTATTTTTTTGGTCTCCTTTAGCAAGCTGTTGACTTGTTTTTCATGATTTTCTTGCATCACTCTCATTTCTCTTCCCAGTTTTTCCTCCACTTCTCACTTACTTCTTCAAAATCCCTTTTGAGCTCTTCCAAGGCCTGGACTGATTCATATTTTTCTTGGAGGCTTTGGATGTAGGAGCTTTGACTTTGTTGTCTTCTTCTGGTTGTATATTTTGATCTTCTTTTTCACCAAAGTAAGATAATATAGTCTGACTCTTTTTGCGCTGCTTGCTCATGATCCCAGCCAATTACTTGAGTTTTAAACTCTTTGTTAAGGTAAGAGTCTGCTTCCAATGTGGAGAATGTACTGTCCCAAGCTTCAGGGGTTTGTACAGCTGTTTTCAGAGATACTTGTAGGGACCTGTAAATTTTCAGTTCTTCCAAGGTGGTATGATAAGGGCAGGTGTTTACTCCTTTCCTGGCCTGTGACCAAGTACTCCTTTCTGTCCTATAACTGTGATGAGGGGCTCCTCTCCACAACCACTACAAGCTCCACCAAGCCAGCACTCCTCCTCACCCCAGCACCTCCACCCAGAACTGTGACCCAGATCCAAACATGGGCAAAGCAAGAGATTCCTGCCTCAGCACTGGCAAAGAGATCCCTGCAATCCCTCTCTGATCAGCCACTGGATTCCCCCTCAGTCTGTGGGCTAGAAGCTCGGGAAGCAGCTGCCCCTCCCCAGGGCCACGTTCTTGGGGAATGGAGCTGAAACCCTGCCTTCCTTTCTCAAGCGACAGAAACAGACTTTTTCCACTGACCTTCTAAGTTGTCTTTGGCATTGGTGGATTGAGGAGTCTGGAAACCTCCACAGCTGCCCGAGATTCCGTCCTCTGAGGCCTGCTCCAGGTTTGCTGTGGCCTGCGTGCCCATGCTGCGCTGTGCTCCCAGCCTGGCGTGATACAACTTTCTGATCAATCATCCAGGTTGTCTTGGGCTGGAAATTTGTTTCACTCTGTCTTTTTGTGGGTTCTGCTGCTTCAGAATTTGTTTAGAGCCATTTTTTGTGAGTATTTGGAGGGGTTTGGGGGAGAGCTCAAGCAAGTCACTGCTTTCACTCCACCATCTTGGCTCTGCCCCAGAAGTCCTGCCTCTTGATACATTGGCTGTGTGTTCCTGGGCAAATCATTTAACCTCAGTGCTCACTGACAACTCTGAGACTATAAATTATAGAATAAGTGTCAATCTCATTGGGGGAAAGAATTTCCACACTGGGAATTCTTCAGACCAATGAATTCTCCCTCCCCCCGCCATTTAAAAAAAAAAAGATAGGGAGAGCAAGCCAGCTGTAACAATAGCAAAACCTTGTCTCTGTTCTCAATTTTGATTCCTGAGGGAGGAGAGAGTTGTCCAAAAGACGTCCTCCATTCTATGACAGCCACAAAACTAGTCTTCAGGATGGCTACGCCCCTGATGTTTCCTGAGGGATTTGGGGCCTAGAGGAACTGCAGCTTCCTGAAGCTGCTGTCAGCAAGGCCTCCCAGGATGCCATGGTTCTTGAACAATTTTATCAGCTTCCATTTCAGCAGCTCCAAGGATCCCAAAGCCCTTTCTTCCCAATGGCCTGAGGTGTGTATGTGGGGGGGAGGGGGGAAGGGGAGGAATGCAGGAGCAGCTCTTAGGATCCTTCTTGTTTTCCAGCAGAGGTCCAGAAAAGTTAAATGACTGCCCAGGAGACCTGTTAAAAATGTCTGCCCCCTCAAACAAGGTCTGGGCCTTCATAGTCTGATATGGACCTCAAGGGCAGGGCTTTACCTCAATGTCTGCAATATTTTCATTGGAACAAATAGCTTGGCCCACCAAGTGGTCCTCGTTACATAGGATCATATGGTCAAAGCTGGATTCTGTTGAGGGGGGGTGGCAGTGTATCTTTTTGAAAAATGAACTCGAAAAATCTATCTTAACTTCCTTTTTAAAAATCTGACTTTGACAAGCCAGTTTCTAAAACTATCAGATTGAATGCATTGTAAGGCAGAACTATTTCTCCATCATCTCTATGTGGATGTAGGATAAAATGTAAAGACCCAACCCCCACCTCCCCCATCTGTGGACTGTTAACCTTAGAGCCCAGAAGACATTTGGTTCTTACTGATGGATTTTGCTATCATTCTCTGACTTCATGAATTTATAGTGAACATATCAGAAGCAGTTTTGAACAAAGAAAACCAGCCTCTCTTCTGATTTACACCAAGGAGGATAGTTTCTAATCTTTTACTCCTTCCTCGAGATGTCCTTGTAGGGTGGAGGTGATCCTGTTCAAAGCCAGATCCACAGGTCCAAGTGGGAAGAGCTGCAGAGGGCACCTTACTTAGCCTAAGCTAAATCAAGATTGGCCATTAAGGCCCGGAGGGGCCTCGAGACGCATTGATTGGGAGAGAGTCTGCACCCTTGGAGATGAAATCACAGGGTCCTTGCAATTCTGAAGCATCTTGAGCTCCAGAGCCAGGTCCAAAAATATTATCATGTAATACCACCACCAGTGAGCATATATTATGTGCCTTAGAAGTTGGCCAAAAAACCACTTTACTAAGTGGGTATGACATAACTTTTCTAGGTTGCCAAAAGTACAAAGCTTTCTTTTTAAATATAATTGGTACGAGCTTGGCCCCAAAGGAGGCCCTTCCCTTCTTTGTAGAAGTAGGGGACTCTGGGTGTAGAACATTGCATATGCTGTCAGACTCACTGGTTATGTGCTGGTTAGTTTTGCTATTTTTTTCCTCTTTCCTTTATTAATCTTTTTTTTTTTTACATTGGAGGCAGCATGGTTAAAGAGCTGGCATGAAAGCCCAATTCTTGCCTCTGACACTAACATCTTTGAGATTAGACATTGCCAAGCCAGGAGCCAGCCTGTAATAGAAGAGGGAGTTCCCTCTCCTGATGAAATCGTGGGTCTTGTCTCTGTCTTTATCCTACGAGGGATAACTATGGGGGATGATATCTTCAGAAATAAAGGTGGTGTAGAAATACAAGCTAGCAATAAAAATAATATACACACAAATGTAGTTGGCACATTCTCAGCCTGCATTTTGTATTGTTGCTTTGACAGGTGGCAAAACGAAGCCTGTAATGGATCCTTGGCCATGTCTCGGGAGCCACGCTAGCCCTGGATGATATAAACAAAGTGTTTTTCTGTGTCTTTTTAGGCACCTTCAACCGAAGGAAGCGAAATTCCCTCTACGTCACGGTGACACTGCTCATCGTGTCGGTACTGATCCTCACCGTGGGTCTGGCGGCTACCACCAGAACCCAGAATGTGACTGTTGGAGGGTATTACCCTGGAGTTATTGTAAGTACAGAGTTTTGAGCTAGTAAGTGAATGCCTCTGTGTTACGCACTGGCTATGGTGTTTCACATTCTATAGTGATGGCTTTGAGTGGGGCACAGACTTACACATCAAATAGTCCAACCTCTTCCTTTAACAGATGAAAAGACTGAGGCCCAGAGAGGGGATGTGACCTGTCCCAAATCACACAGCAACGTTGAAACAGAGCCCCCTGACGACCAGCCTAGAAATCCTTATGTGGTACCACAGCTGACTTTTAAGACTGGAGCATCTTCCAAGATATGAATATTTGCCTTTTCTGGAGGGTTCAGCGAGTGACCCTAGTTCTAGGAATACGTAGGTCAAGAGAGCTTGGGTTGTTTATTGGAGATGTCACACTTCTATTGGCTTGAATTACTTTGCTCCCCCAAAAGAGAAAAAAAGTGAGAATCCTGTGGACAGCCTTGAAGATTGGTACCAACTCCCCTTTTACATGCCATTGCCTGTCATCAGAGGTAGGTTTTAATAAGAAAAATGGAAACCAAAGAAAGTTCAGTGTTCTGCACCACGTAAAGTGGGAGGCATCTTGACCTAGTGAATGGAATTAGGAAGATTTGCGTTTACATCCCACGTCTCTGACCTCAGCTTCCTCATCTATAGAGTGGGAATTATAATACCTGAAATGCCTACCTCATTTAGAGATGCAACTCTGTAAGACTGTAAGGTGTGGAACAGGGGCAGATTTGCATTTGTAGAGGGAGTTTCCTCACCTGGGAGGATCTTTTTCTTTTCTTTTTCAGTCTGTTGTTTGTTCAGTTGTTTTCAGTCATGTCCAATTCTGCATGACTCAATTTGGAGTTTTTTTGGCAGAGATATTAGAGTGGTTTGCCATTCCTTTCTCCAGCTCATTTTACAGATGAGGAAACTGAGGCAAACAGGTCACACAGCTAGTGTCTAAGGCTGGATTTGAACTCAGGAAGATGAGTCTATCCGCTGCAGCGCCCCCTAGCTGCCTCTTTTTGATCTAAGACCTGTGATTTCACCAGTGTAAGGAACTCCCTCTGAGGAAACTCTGTCTATTAACACAGATTGCTGCCTTCTCTGCAGTTTTTGGGCAGAGTTGCCTAGAACACTAGTGCCACAGCCAGGATATGTCAAAGGCAGCATTTGAACCCAGGTCTCTCAGGCCTCTCTGAACTTTGGTATAATAGAGTTCCTTATACCAATGAAAAATTACAATACCCAAAAGCAAAACACAAACCCTACCTTGCAGGGTTGTTGTGAGGTTCAAATGTGATCATTCTTATGAAGGGCTTTGAATCCCCTGGGCCCACGAAGGGCTCAGTGTCCTTCTCATCTCAGCCTCTAGGGAGGATTGGCATGAAGAGGCTAGGTCTCCACTATCTTCTCACCATTGCTCTCTCTGTGCTGTTCAGGCAAGGGACCTGCCACTTTCCCTGGCATCATAGATGCTAGTAAGGGAAACTGAAGCATGCTCTCATTGACCACTGACCTTATTCGCAGGCAGGGGACCTGACCCTCATCCCAAAGCTTGGAGTGGGCCTTCCTGCTTCTGGGATTTTAGGATCATTGGATGTAGAGCTGAAAGGCATCTTAGCGATTGGCTACCTTTCTTATTTTCCGGGGTAGGAAACTGAGGCCCAGAAAAGAGAAGGGGCTTGCTTGAGGTCATGCAACTGGGAAATGGCAGAACCAGAATTCAAACCCAAAGCCTCTGACTCAGCACCTTGGGCTTTTTCCACCCCAACATGAATCTACACCAAACAATTCCGTATTTAATTATATGTTGTTTTATATTGTTTGCTAATTGCCTCTCCAACTCAATTGAAATTTGTCACGTTTCTGTATAAATAAGATGTGAATGAAATAATCAGACTCTTATTAAACTCCTCCACACCAAGAAGGATGGACTTATCCTCTAATGCTTTACCTCCTCTACTGCTGGAGCCAAGCCCACCATGGGCATACAGGATTATAGAAGCAAAGCTCTCAGGCTGGGAGGGTCCTCAGAGACTAGTTGTTCAACCTTTTTGTTTTACAGAGGGGGAAACTGAGGCCTTATTGTATTAAATGACTTGCCCAGAGTCACACATAGAATCCTAGGTGTAGAGCTGGAAAGACTTTCAGAAGCCATTGAGTCCAGCTCCCTCACTTCACACAGAAAGAAATGGAAGGCCACAGAATTGAAATGACCTCTCCAAGGTCACACAGGTACTAAGTGACAGATGCAGGTTTTGAACTGAGGTCTTCTGACTCCAGAGCCCTCTCAAGTACCCCACTGATTCATTTCCGAGGTGCTTAGTCAAGACTTGGTGGTAGAATTGGCAGAGGTTTCAGAAGCCATCTGTCATGCAAAATCATGCAAAATGTTGGCCTCAATGTAGGTACCCCCTAAAACAAGATCTTTCTGGAAGGAAAGACGTGTAGGGATATATGACCCTCCAAACAACACTGGCTCCTGCTTCTGTAGAGATGGAGTGGACAGAGGACTGGCTATGGGACCAAAACACTTCCTTCTCTCAGCCTCAGTTTTCTCCTCTGTAAAATGGGAATCATAGTACCTATAGACTCTATCTTGAAGTATTGTTGTGAGGGGTCAATGAGATAACACAGATAAAGCCCTTGGCAAATGTGATTGAGTCAGTAGGGATGAGGATAGAGACCAGACCTGTGATTTTATTGACTTAGGGAACTCCCAGGGGAGGAAACTCTCTCTGCCAATGCAGGTTGGTACCTTCTCTGAAAGTTAAGAATTTTCATAGAGGCACCTGGTGGCACCAGAGTGCACAAAGTATGGAGCCTAGAGTCAGGAAGACCTAGGTTCAAATCCAGCCTCAGACACTTACTAGCTGTGTGACCCTGGGCAAGTCACTTCACCTCTGTTTGCCTTAGTTTCCTCATCTGTAAATTGGGGATAACAATAGCATTTACCTCAGAGGGTTATTGTGCGGATACAATGAGGTGATATTTGTAAAGAGCTTAGCACAGAGCTTGGTACACAGTAGGTGGTTAATAAATGCTGGTTTACTATTTAACCCTCCACTGCCCTCTTCCTTCAGTGCCTCACCATGGTCTCTTATCTGGACAATGAGCATTACAATCCACATTTTATAAGTGAGCAAACTTTAGCTCAGGGGGTGAGGTGACTGATCCATGATCACACCGAAATTAAAGAGGCAAGAGTAGGTACAGAGCCCCTGCTCTGTGCTGACTTGGCCCACTGCACTCAGAAACGTTAAGTAGCCCTCCCAGACTCATTATGATTCATTGTTGGGAACAATTTGGTTTGGGAGAAGGGGACAATCGTTTCTACCGACCTCGGGCTTCTTGAAAGACCTTACTAGAGGCAGCAGAATGGGGGCATGAGGAAAGATGGAGGGGGATGGGAAATAGAAGCAGCAAAGGATCATGGTCACACACATTAGGAGCATAGATCTAGGGCTGGAAGGAACCTCAGAGATCATCTAGTCCAAACCTCTCACTTGACAGAGAAGGAAACTGAGGCTCAGAGAGGCAAAGGGACTCACCCAAGGTCACACATAGGATCTTAGAGCTGGAAGGGACCTCCAATCCATGGAGTCCAACCTCCTCCTTTTAGAGATGAAGGAACTAAGGCTCCTGGGATGTGAAATGTCTTGCCCCAAGTCACAGTGTCAGTATTAGAGGTTGAACCCACGTCCTCTGACCCCAAATATAGAAAATGTCCCATTGTTCCAGTAAGACAGTTGATGATTTTAAGAGATGAGAAAATATACCTCCCTTTCTTTGCAGAGATGGGGGTCTGTGGGTGTATAATGTTGCATATACTGTCACATTTGGTGATTGTGTTGAATCATTTTGCTGAACTGGTTTTCGTTTTTTATTCTTTGTTACAAGAGCTGGCTGGCTGGGGAGGAGAGGGAGGATGGATATATTTGGAAATGAAGATAATGTATGAACAAAAGCTTTTAATTAAAATTGAGAATTTTTTTTTAAAGCCCATGCTTTGGGGAAGGAAGCATCATGATTGTCCTGGCCTTTGGTGTTTTTGTCTAGAGACAGCAGGTCTAGCCAGGGTCCAAGAGAGGCTTTGCTGGCCCGGGTCCTAGGCTAGCCACAGCTGGCTGGTGCTTCTGGGGTAGTTCCCCCTCCAGCTGGCTGGTGCTTCTGCCAGTCGGGGCTCCCCCTCCCCCCCTCCAAACAGGCAGCTGTGTGTGTATGTACCTGCCCGGTGTCCTCTGCTAGAGGCCTGACGTAAATGCTTAGCCCATTCTCTTCCTGTGGTAAGGCAAGAACTCTACTTCTCAGCAGAATTGGTTTTTATTTTTAAACCAAAATAAGATTGAAGTAAGCACCCGTTTCCGATGGGTATTTTAGTGGCTTGAAAGTGCAGTTTGTTAGGTCTGCTCTGAAAGGAGACCTTTCTTTAAGAAAACATTCCTGGCTAAAAGGTCCCCAAATTGAGAACCCAAAGACCTGGGTTCCAGTCAGAGCTCTGTGACTTTAAGTAAGTCACTGTCCTCTGTGCCTCAGGAAAATGAGGAGATAGGCCTCAAATCCTGCCAGCAATGGCATTCTGTAATTTAGAGGTTCACAACCCTGAAATTGGAAGGACACAACCCCCTCATTTTACAGATGAGTAAATTGAAGCCCAGAAACATAAAGCAGTTTGTCCGAGGTCACACAGGACATAAGTAATAGAGCTGGGATTCGAACCCAGGTTGTATGTAGGAAGGGCTGTGGTTTTGTGGAGAAGGGATTAGGCCTGTTCTGTCTGGCCCCAGAGAGCGGGATCAGGAAAAGGGGGTAAAAGTTTCAAAGGGGCCAATTTAAGCTTGGAGTCAAGAAAGCTTTCCTAACCAGGGGAGGAGAGCCCCAAAGTGGGCTGAGCAGCTGGGAGAGGTGCTGGCTTTCCCTACTTGGGAGGTCTTCAGATAGATGCTGGATGACCCCTTGGTTGGGTATAGTATAATGCAAATTCTTTTTGGGTGTGGATTGGACTAAATTAGGGGGTTTTAACCTGGGGTGCAGTCTGTGAACTTAAAAAAAAATTTTTTTTTATTTTAATTTTTTGAACTTTTAAAAAAAAGTTTTGACAAATATGTTTCAATATAATTGGTTTTCTTTGTAATCAACCCTATGCATTTTATTTGATGCCTTTAAAACCATGATTATGAGAAGGGATCCGTAGACTTGCCCAAACTGTTCATAAAGCGGGTGAGAAACCCCTGGTCTAGAGGGTCACTCAGAATCCTTCCAACATTCAAATTCTGAGTCTTTGATAGCAAAACAAACCCTCTTGACGCCATCTAAAACCAAATCCAGAAGTCAAGATTCAAAATCTCAGATGGATGAGATGAAGATATTTTTCATTTACTGTATCCAAAAATGGATTTGCTCCTTGAATTTTTTTTTCTAGGTTAGGCAGAGGGGGGTGGTTGAGGTGTGGTGGTGGTGCAGATGACATCTGATTATTGTAGGCCTTGGGTTTTCTGCCCCTGACACATGACTGGACAGCTCTATTCTATCAGACATCCCAGGTCACCGCTGCTTTTGTTTAGCATTTGATTAGGCAGGCCTTTCTTTGGTGCCAGTTAGAACTCATTTTACAACTGTCTCATGGTTTGGGCTATATTCCCTCTATCCAGCTCTGCTCTACCCTAGGGACAGAGAAATAGGCTTGCAGGCTGACTGAGCATACAGAATATGCAAAGCTAGTAAGAGAGTGAGTAGCAGGGAAGAAGCCATGCCCTGGTAGACAGTATGCCCTTGGTTCTAAATGTATGCTTGTCTTTCCCCTCTATTAGATTGGAAACAGCTTGGGGTGCATCTAGGTCATACAGTGGATAGAGCACCGGCCCTGGAGTCAGGAGGACCTGAGTTCAAATCCGGCCTCAGACACATAACACTCACTAGCTGTGTGACTCTGGGCAAGTCACTTAACCCTAATTGCCTCACCAAGAAAAAAAAAAAAAAGATTGGAAGCACCTTTAGGGCAAGGCTTGTATCAGATCTTTCTTTGATCCCCAGCCTAGAGCACCTGTCACAGAACCTTACAGTTCAAAGGGATCTCAGAGGTCATGGTATAGAGGAAAGGGTGCTGGATTTGGAGTAAGAGACATGAGTTCAAACTCTGCCTCAGTTTCCCAGGTGGCCATGGGCAAACTCTTGACCTTTCTGAGTCTCCATGGCCTATCCTATGAAGTTGAGGGTTGGTCTCAGAGGTCCCTTTCAGCAAAAAGTCTACAATGCTATGATTCTCTATGTAGTCTGACCTCTACTCAAGGTCCAAGCCCCCCTCTACAAGCTTCCACTGGAAGACCTCTAGGGATGGGGAATTCACTTACCATTTCTGGGCACTTCTAAGTGTTTCTTAGGCATTCAAGTGAATTTGAGTGAAAGAAATTGCAGGAGAAAGTTCAGATTCAAAGAAGGAAAAAGTCCATTGGAGGTTAGAGGTCAGAGCCAGTTATAAATTTCACCCATAGGGTACCTGCCCACCAGTTTCTGACCCTTTTTATTTAGGAAGGCACAGGTGTTGGCACTCTGTGGTTGTACTTCCCGGTCAACACCAGGAGGCTGTCAGGGAGTATTCCACTGTCTCTGTTATTTGCAGAGAACTATGACTATCTGTGCCCCAGCTCTGCTCTTTTGTGTTAGTAGCTCCATGCCTTGTTAGCCTAAGGCAGAGACTGGCAAACAACAGCCAACCTGAATCTTAAATAAATATTAGATTTGAAAATGTGAAAAACAATTCTTAGCCCATAGGCCATACCAGAACAGGCAGCAGGCCAGATTTGACCCACAGGCCATAGTCTGCTGACCCCTGGTCTAGGGAGGGGTAGTCAGTGTGATTTATCAAATCTGAATCTTAGCTTAAGCCCCCACCAACAAGGAAGACTCTGCCTGTTTTCCTAGTGAACCCTAGTCACATCACCAGTGCATAATGAGACAACCATACAAGCCTGCTTAGACAGCCTTTACTCATGACCAAGGATGTAAAAAGAAAACAGTTTAAAAAATATGTTTATCTGTGTGCATGTATGATTATGTATTAATTTTATTATATATCATTTATATGTACATGTATGATTTTATTTATTATATATCATTTATACATACATACATATATTATATATATATATATACATATGCATATGCATTTTTTTAACTGCTGCATAAGCTTGGCCTCCACAGCCTCTTCTAAACCCAGGTTATCCCCGACCAATGTGTAGGCCCACCTCAAATCCAGAAATTCCCATACACATTTCAGATGCTTAGACCCATTGGATTTAATAAACTTGCTCAGGGCTTCCTACTCGGTATTCCTCATTGGATTTCCCACTCATGGTTTCCTTGAGGGTCACACAATCAAGTCATCTGGGGAAGTTGGTACCTGGGAGCTAATGATCTGTCTCCAGCTCTTCCTCAGCTGTAGTCCTGGGTATCTGGGCTCTCCATTTCTCATTGGCTCCCACTTCTTGACATCAGTGAACTCATTGCTGCAAGTTCTATGGGGCAGGCCTAGCCCAGGTCTCCCGATCTTACCCAGTAGCCAAAGGGAACAGTACCCAATGTCGTCTCCAGTCTTTGCTCCTCCACCATCCTTGACCTCTGCCTACTATTGCGGGGGGGGGGGATTCACCTTCTGGTCAGGCCTGCATCATTTCCACCATTACCACCCTCTCTTCCCCCAAGATCCAGCTCCCCTTCTCTTCAACTCTTTTCATCAGGCCACATTTTAGGAAGAATTTCTTAATGGTATTTTTTCCAATTACATGTAAAGACAATTTTTAATACTTATTAAAAAAAAATTTTGAATTCCAAATTATTGTCTCCTTCCCTCATCAACCCCTTCCTGAGACAGTAAACAATTTGATATAGGTTATGTATGTGCAATCATGTAAAACATAAAATATCCATATTAGTCATGTTGTGAAAGAAGAAACAGGCCAAAAGAAAAGAACCAAGAAAAAAATAAAGAAAGTGAAAATAGTATGCTTCGATCTGCATTTATATTCCATTAGTTCTTTCTCTGGATGTGGATAGCATTTTCCATTATGAATTTTGGAATTCAATGGAATTTTCTTGGATCATTGCATTGCTGAGAAGAGCTAAGTCATTCATAGTTGATCATCGCACAATGTTGCTATTAATATGTACAATGTTCTCCTGATTCTGCTCACTTCACTTTGCATCAGTTCAGGTAAGTCTTCCCAGGTTTTTCTGAAACCATGCTTCTCATCATTTCTTATAGCACAATAGTATTCCATCACAAGCATATGCCACAACTGATTCAGCCATTCCCCAATTGATGGGCATCCCCTCAATTCCTTTTCCCTTTTTTATGATCTCTTTGGGATACAGACCTGGCAGTGGTGTTGCTGGATCAAAGACTATGAACAGTTTGATTGCCCCTTGGGCATGGTTTTAGGAAGAATTTTGACAAGTTAGACAACATCCAAAGGAGGGCAACCATAGTGAAAGGGCTTTGAGATCATTCAGTAGGAGGCTTAATGCAAGGACTTGGGGATGGTTAGCATGGAGAAGAGATTTAAGTATTTAAAGGCCTGCCACGTGGGAGAGGTATTTGATTTGTTTCACTTGGCCCCAGAGGGAAGAACATGGAGCAGGCAAAGGGTGGGATGTGGACTGGAGCACATTGAGGCTAGATGTCAGAAAAAGCTATCCCAAGGTGGAAGCTGTGTCTTGGAGAAGTGATGGCTTCCCCCTCCCCAGGGGTCTTCAGGCTGAGCCAGGATGCCCACTTGTTGGGGAAGCTGAAGAGAAGATTCTTGTTCAGCTCCCTTCAGCCATCGATCTGGGATCCTAAGATCCCAAGACATTTGAATGTTAAAGCCCAACATTTCTTTTCTTTTTTTTTAAGTTTATTAATTTATTTTGATTTATCAACAATCACTTCCATATGCTTTTGAGTTGAAAATTTTTCTTCCCTTTCCTCCCCCCACCCTCCCCAAGATGGCACACAATCTGATATAGGCTTTATATTTACATACCCATTAAACATATTTTCACATTAGTGAAGTTGTAAGTAAAAATTAAAACCAATAGGAGGAACCATCAGAAGGATGAAACAAAACTCAACAGAAGGTAAAAATAAGTATAGCGATTTGACTTCCATAGTTCTTTCTTTGGATATGGACAGCATTTTCCATCCCAAGGCCTCTGGAGATGTCTTAGATCCTCATTATGCTGAGAAAGGTTCAGTTTAACAATCTTAGTCATTGCATAATGTGGCTGTTATTGTGTACAAAGTCCAACATTCCTTTTAAAGAAATGTGCAGCCATTCCCCAGTTGATAAATGGTCAAAGTATATGAACAGGAAGTTTTCAGATGAAGAAACCAAGGCTATCTATAGGCATATGAAGATGTGCTCTAAATCACTTTTGATTACAGAAATGCAAATTAAAACAACATCACACTTATCAGATTGGCTAATATGACAAAAAAAGAAAATGATAAATATTGGAGAGGATATGGGAAAATTGGGACAGTGATGCATTGTTAGTGGAGTTGTGAACTGATCCAACCATTCTGGAGAGCAATTTGGAACTATTCCCAAAGGGCAACCAAGCTGCATAACTTTTGATCCAGCAATACCACTACTAGGTCTGTATCCCAAAGAGATCATAAAAAAGGGAAAAGGACCCACATGTGCAAAAATATTCATAGCAGCTCTTTTTGTGGTGGCAAAGAATTGGAAATTCAGGGGATGCTCATCAATTGGGGAATGGCTGAGCAAGTTGTGGTATGTGAATGTAATGGAATACTATTGTGCTGTAAGAAATGATGAGCAGGCAGACTTCAGAAAAACCTGGAGAGACTTGTACAAACTGATACAAAGTGAAATGAGCAGAACCAGGAAAACATTGTGCACATTATCAGCAGCATTGTATGACAATCAACTATGAATGACTCAGCTCTTCTCAGCAACACAATGATCCAAGACAAATACAAAGGACTCAGGAAGGAAAATGCTATCCACATCCAGATATAGAACTGATAGACTCTGAATGCAGATGGAAGCATTTTTCACTTAACTTTATTCTTTCTCGTGGTTTTCTTTTCCCTTTTGATCTGTCTCTTCTTTCACAACTGTGACTAATATGGAAATGTTTTACATGATAGCACATGTATAACCTGTATCAAAATCTACCATTTTCAGAAGAGGGGAGGAGAGAGGGAAAGAAAAAAATTTGGAACTCAAAATCTTGTAAATATGAAGGGTAAAATTTTCTGGACATGTAACTGGGGAAAAAATTATTAAACTTTAAAAAATTAAAAAATAAAGAAAAGTGCAATGTAATGTATAAAAAATAGAGTATTCAGCATGGCACCAGTGGTTTTCTTTCATTTGGGCTCCTTTCAAGCTTCTGTAACTACTGAGAAACCGAGGCAGACAGAACTTTGGATCTAGAGAGAAGACCTGGCTTCAAATGCCAGCTCTTTTATTTACTACCTGTGTGACCTTAGCCAAGTCCCTTACAATCCTTGGGCCTCAGTTTCCTCTTTCATAAAATGAGAGGGTTGAAATAGATGGCCTTTGTGGTCTGTGAGCTGCGAGCCTCTGGGGAAACTGAGGCCCAGAGAGGTCACACAAATGGACAGCAAGGACTCAGACCAAGTTTTAATTTGGGGGGAGGGGGAGGAAGGAAGAAATAAGGGTAAAAGTCCTAACTAAATAACCCGGCCTAAATGTTTTTAAATTTAGATGCGTGCCATTAGGAGTTTTTTCCTTGGGCAGGGGTGGAAGAGATTCTCAAGAGTTCATCTTGTCTTGAAATTAGGTAAAGACTGATAAAGAGTTCCAAATAGGTTGGGCATGGCCCTTCTTGCCTCTTCGGATTTTGGGAAATGAGATTGGGGGGAAGGGGGGTTGCCAGGTATGACACCCAGGACTTTTTCATTCATTTTCCTGCATGTCTATCAGAGGGCCAGTATGCACCAGACTCTCTGGACATGTTTGCTCACTCCCTTCACCCCCACCCACTTGCCCCCACCCCCCAAGAATGTATTTTTCCAAACTTGCATATGCTCCATTTCCCTGCCTTATTTGGCCTTCCTTTGAGTTGAGTTCTGAGTCATTTGTCAAATTGCACACGTCCCAACCTGAAGAGAAAAGATTGTGATTGGATCCCTGCCATTAGGCCAGCTGGACAGATTCCCAGGAGGCCAAGCCAGTGGGGGCAGCATCCGCAGGCTCAGTCTCCCACTTTGGAAGGCCAGACAGAGCAGGTCCACTGTCTGTTTGCCCAGCCTCTTTAGAGAATGTCTGTTTGCCCTCCAGGGGAGTCTGTGCAACAGAGATAACTCAGTCCCAGGAAGGACATCCGTCGGCAGGGGTTGGAGAGTGGAGATATTGTGACTGGCTCCTAGGGAGGCCTGTGGGGCCTGTGAGGTTTTCTCATTGGCATTGGATTATCCAATAGACGGGCATACTAGGCACTAGGCTTCCTGAACCTAAAGTGCCGATGAAAAATTGTGGAATGATAAGCTATTCTATCCACTTTGAGGGCCCACCAGAGGAAGGCCCCTCATCTCCCTATATCCCCCCAAGGACATTTCTGGGATTTATTGTCCTTTTTCTGGGCTGGAATTTCCCACACACACACACACACACACACACACACACACCCGTCAGTCCTAGAATTGAAATATTTCCTCCTGTGAAAGCCTAGCCCTTCAGTGAATAACAATCAAGGCAAGGCTTGTTCATCTGCAACTGGTGTTAAGATTAATTGGCCTATTCTCACCATTTCTCCTCTAATTTAATTTTCATCGTCTTTCACAGCCCCATCAAGGCCAATCAGTCAGCTATTGTTCTCAGCCAGCCTGGCAGGCTCAGCCCACTAATGGCAGGGACAAGAGGGCACCGGCTGTCATGCCAACCACTTAGGGAAATTACTTTTCAGCATTTACCTGGTTGTTTCTGCTTGACCCTGAGTGAGGGAGTGTCTTCTGTCTGGAAGTGAAGCTGAGGTGGAGGAAGGGGTGACTAAGTGCTAACAGAGATTGCAGTGCCTGCTGCTTTCAAAAAGGTCCTATCTTGAAAAAAAATGTGCGTGTTAAGGAGTGTGTTGGTTTGTAAAGTACTCCCTGGGGTTGATTAGCATTCCAGCTACCTCCAAGACTGTCTTTCCTTTCAAACAGTCCTTCTGTAGCCCAGCTATAAGCCTATAAAAAGATCTCTTCCAAAAAGGGAAATTTGAAGTATAATTCTTGTCGTTTACCTAATACTGAGTCAAAAGGCAAACACCGAGTATGAGAAGGTCATAGGATCCTAGCTCTGGAGCTGTAAGGGCTCTTAGAGTTTATCAAGTCTACACCCCCATTTTATAGAAGAGGAAACTGAGGCCCAGGAAGGGAAGGGACTTGTCTAAGGTCTCACAGCTAAGAAGTGGTGGAGGTAGGTTTTGAACTGGTTTCCCATGACCCAGCACTCTTTCCACTGTAGCCCTGTAACTGAGGAAATTCAAAGATAAGCAGGCCCTCATTGAAGAGTTACAAGGTCTTCAGATCACAGGTTGTTAGAGCTGAAAGAGACCTCAAAGATCATCTAGTTTAGTCCCCTGTTTCACAGAGAAAGGAACTGATGAGGCTCAGAGAGTGAGTTATGCAAGGCCGGCCAGCCAGCTAGTAAGTAATTAGCAGAAACAGTCCCAGCTCTTCCAGGGTTTGCTGCCAGGAAGGGTTTTTTTCCCCTTTATCTCACCCCCCCTCCCTCACCAGATCACAAATCAGTGTGGATTAACTCCTCTTAGAAGCCTCAGAGAGCTTCTGGAAAGTAGTGGGAAGGTGAACAAGATTTGCAGATTTCATTAGATGATTGTATTTCATCCTGTGTCCTTGTACCATTGTGTACTTCTGTCTGCTAAATAAATTAAGCCTTGGCCCTTAGATGGGGCCAGGGAGCCTCGATGTAAATGAAGTGTTCAGGAAAGCGGCAGCTACGTAAAACAAGCTACGTACATCTTTTTAGATAATTTGATTTCACCTTGTGTCCTGGTTGTTTCTATCTTGTCTGCTTCCATCTGCTAAATCAATTAAGCCTCTCTGAGTAGGGTCAGAGAGCATAGTGTCCGTGAAAGACCTGAAGATCAGCAGCTGGGTGCAGGGATGTGGGTGGATTTCATTATACTGATATCTCAAATCTCATGCCAACCTACAGTAGGTCGTTGCCATAGTAATTAGCCATAAGAATTAGTCCAGGAAACTAATAAAACAAGACAAAGACTGAATTCACTTTAAGCAAATAGAGGGGGTAAGGGGAATTTTGCTGTGACCTGCAGAAAGTGGGCTGTTTGTTTTTTGGCCAATGGCAAGAAACACCCCTAAGTGTTCAAAATACAAACTAGTTCTCCTAGAGAAGAAAGTGGAAGCTAGAGGAACACATTTCTGTTCTCCAGATTATCAGAGAGAATGCTCTATTTCTTGAGAAAATGGAAGTGCTTCAAGGAGGAAACAAAATGGAAAAACTGTCTAAAGAGGTAGAGGACAATTCTCTCCTGTGTCAGGAGGTTGGAGCGTAGTAGAATGTGACACAGAGAAAGGAGAAAAGAAGGACCTCTGAACATCTGGAGCAATGTATTAAGTATGAGATTCTTCCCATAGAACAGGTGCTAGATTATCACTGGAAGAAGTGGCTCCTTGTGCTCCAAAATATGATGATGTGGCCTCAAAGGTGACATCAAGTGAAAGGTCATCCAATAATAACCAAAGGAAGAAGAGGCAGGTCGTAGTGGTTGGTGATGTTCTGCCTAGGGGTGCCAAAGTAGGCATTTGTTGAACTGATATAATATATAACTGGGACTTACATATAACATATGATATAACATAGACTTACACCTGAGAATTTCAGGGCACAGATCTGGAACATGAAAGAGCCTCACCCCAGAATTGTCAAACCTGATGGCCACCACCTGCTTCTGGTGATTTCATGTGGAGATAAATAATACCCCACAAATGGAACCTAGAGAACATTCCTATGGATTATGAAGCCCCAGGCAAAACCCAAAGACCTTGGAAGCACAGGTGGTGTTTTCATCACTGCTAACAATTGAAGGTAGGAAATTCAGAAGAGAAAGACAGATTTAGGAAATGAACAGTTAGATAAGAAGAGATGTTTGTTAACAGGATTTGGATTTTGGAACCACAGCTTGATAAATGAGAATGGCAGGCTCTTGACAAATGATGGAATACACCTAACGAGGGCCAATAAAAACATTTTTTCCTGAGATATTGTCCAGCAAGAAGGCATTCTCTGAAAAGGGAATGGTATGGATAAAACTGTGATTCTGATAAACCTCACCAGAGAGAAGCAGGTATAACAGAAAGAAGTGTGGCATTAGAGAAGACTGGTTAATTCATAGGAGACATAATCCAAGAAGAGGGCCAACAATCAAACCTGTGGTTGCAAATGTCAGTGTAAAGATGAACAAAGAATGGGTGGTAAATGGGGTGAACTTGAGATCCTAATGCAGTGAGGGAAATTCATTGAACCTTGGTGGGCTGGCCCTTGTTTGTGACTAAATATGTAGAAAGAGGTGTAAGAGTAGCATTGTATTTGAAGAATTGATGCTAATATGAGGAATCTAGAAACTGGGGGAGGAGGGAAGCATGATGGGAAACATATGGCTGAGGGACCAATGGAGTTAGAAATAGAAGCAATATTCTATACTACAGACCACCTGGACAGCAGGAGGAATTAGATGAGAGGTTTGGGAAAAGATCACAAATCTGGCATAATATAGTGATGGGGGACTTCAAATATACTCATAGAGATTGGGATAGGGACTAGACTTAGGATTTCTTTGATATAGGGAACTCCCAGACAAAGAAACTCCCTCAGCCAATGCAGGTTGGTGCCTTCTCTGTAGCTTATAATCTAAGAGAGTTGCCTGGGGCGCTAAGAGGTTAGATGACTTGCTAAGGGTCACATGGCCAGTATATGTCAGAGATGGGATTTGCTGCTTATATTCTCTCTCTGCCAAAAGCAGGTAAGTCATAAATTTATGACTTGATTGAAGTGATTGTTTCAGCCTTCAAAAAGTAGAAAAAGCAACAAGGGGGACTGTTCTCCTGGACCTGATTCTGACCAACAAGATGGAACTGATTGCTGACATAGAAATGCCAAGAACTTTCAGGGCAAGTGACTGTTTCATCACAGAGTATGCAAGAAAAGTAAAGGATAGTCTGACTTGTAATCTAGGTTTGGGGAGAGCAGGTTTCAAAGGGCTCAGAAAAAGGTTAGCTAGGATTCAATGGTTCAGTATTTTTCAGGGAGAATCAGAGACACTAAAAGCTAAAGGGGATCTCAGAGATTTGCCCTGAGCCTGATCAGGAATACCTTCCATGATACATCAGGTAAGTGATTCAGCCTCTACTCCCAGGAGCCAAGATGAGCATGTCTGAGGCCTCTTCCATTTAAATATCTGAAGACAGCTCCTCGATAAGTCTTCTGTTCTCTACGTTAAATATCTTGAGTTCCTTCAAGCAAATCTTATACCCTATCTTCTCCAGTCTTTCTCCCCATTCCGATCAGTCTCTTCTAGGCCCATTCCAGCTTGTCTCTCCTCAAAGGTGGTACCCACAACTGAATGTGATACTGCAGGTGTGGTCTGGCCAGGGCTGACTAGGGTACAACCATCACCCCCATCATTCTGGCCACTAGGCCTCTCTGAATGCAGTGCAGGATCACGTTAGACGTTTTGGGAGTTGCCACCATTGGTTCATACAGTGCTTGAAATCAACTACAATGACCAGACTGTTTCCACAAGAGCTATTGTCTAGTCCCATCCTATGCTTGGGAAATGGATTTTTCAGGCAAGTATAGAAATTTACATTTTTCCTATTATATTTTATCTTGTTCTTTCAGGTGCAAGTTCTAATGTGATATCTTTTAAGATACAGACTTTAATCTAGTGTGTAACTACCCTCACGAGCACTGTGTCATCCGCACACTTGACAAGCATGCCACCTACCCTGTCAGCCAAATCACTGATCAAAGTGCTGAACAGCACAAGGTGAAGGACAGATTCCTGGGGTACTCCATTTAGAGACTTCACTGTAAGCTGACATTGATTCCCTAATGACTTCTCTTGGGGTCTCTTCATTCAAACAGTTCCAAATTCCCCTCTTATCATTTAGCTCCCATTTCTCCATCCTGTCCACAGGAAAGCCTGAAAGAGTAAGTGTATTAAATCTTAGGCATTCTCCTGATCCACCAGCCTCTTAACTCTGTCCATAAAAGGAAATGAAATTACTCTGGCATAACTCTGTCTTGATGAAACCATGTTAGCTTTTCGGTAACCACCCTAACCCTTTTAAGTGTTCATAAACCATTGCCCATAATAATGTATTCTAAATTGTCTGAAAAAAAGATGCCAAGCTCCTATTCTTTTACTTTCAGACACTGCCCTCATCTCTTTATTAAAACTGGGACCACTTTGCTCATTCTCCAAGACCTTTCAAAGATCACCCGAAGTGGTTTAGCAATGACATTGGCAAGTTCTTTCAGTGCTTTAGCTCGTAGTTCATTTGGACCTAGGGTCTTGAATTCAGCAGAGCAGTGAGACTCTCTCCATTTATCTTGGGTTTCCACTCCCTAACCGATTTGGTTTTATATTTCACAGTCCAAAGATCATTCTCCTTAGAAGAGAAAACAGAAGCAAGATGAGAATTAAGTGCCTTCTCACCACTCTTTGTTATTTGTAGCTCATTGATCCATTCATCCATCCATCCATCCATCCATCCATCCATCCATCCATCCCAAGCAGTGGTCCTATCCCTTCTTTTATCCTCTTTCCCTTTTTAAAAAAGCCTTTTAGGCATCCTTAGCTTTTTTTTCCCCCTCAACTTTAGCTCATTATGAGATGTAGCTTTTGACACTATTGTGATAGCACTGCTCCTCTTTTGTATTTCTCCTTGGTGACTTCCCTTTGTTCTAGTCTTTTCTACAAGTCGTTAACAAATCTGAGTTAATCAATGAGTTCCCTGTGCGCCTCAAGTCTCTTCAAGATGCTCCTCCTGCGCTGCATTCAGAGAGGCCTAGTGGCCAGAATGATGGGGGTGATGGTTGTACCCTAGTCAGCCCTGGCCAGACCACACCTGCAGTATCACATTCAGTTGTGGGTACCACCTTTGAGGAGAGACAAGCTGGAATGGGCCTAGAAGAGACTGATCGGAATGGGGAGAAAGACTGGAGAAGATAGGGTATAAGATTTGCTTGAAGGAACTCAAGATATTTAACGTAGAGAACAGAAGACTTATCGAGGAGCTGTCTTCAGATATTTAAATGGAAGAGGCCTCAGACATGCTCATCTTGGCTCCTGGGAGTAGAGGCTGAATCACTTACCTGATGTATCATGGAAGGTATTCCTGATCAGGCTCAGGGCAAATCTCTGAGATCCCCTTTAGCTTTTAGTGTCTCTGATTCTCCCTCAAGGCTTCTGGGATATTTGGTTCCAAAGAATTTCTCTTCTGTCTCTCTGGCCCTCCTCCTTCCTTGTGTTTGTCACCAAACACCCTCCCTTGCCCAGATATTCCCCACTCAACATTTCTCTGTACTCATTTACTGTTGGAAAGCTTTGGACTTTTAGAGGCTGGTACCACCTTGATTGTCCATCATTGCTCCAGGCTGCCTCATATACCCCTCTCCTTGAAGGCTATTCATTTAGGCTTTCACTGATGACAACTCTTCAGTCAGTAAGTCAATCAGCAGGTATTTATTAAACACCTACCATGTGTTAGGCCCTCTGCTGGGTGTTGCACGTACAAATACGATCTTTACTTGCCAGGAGTTTAGGATTATTGGCGGGGGGGACAACAAGGACTCAGAAAAGTTTATACAGAATGAATACACGTATATTACATGAAGTCATTTCACTTCAGTTTTGGGGTGTGGTTCATACCCCAAGACATATTTGGCAAATGTTAGGGGAAGTATTCTTCTGTTGGGTTTCCTTTATGTAGGTGTATGCATATGAACTCCATCTGGTTTTATTATACATCCCCTGGCTAATTTCTATTAACTACCTTGTAAACCTTAGCAGGTCAAGCAAATTGGGGGATGGTTTTGACACTGCATTCTTACCCTAATGATCTCTTCATTTGACTCTCTTCCTTAATACTCCGTACTATCAGAAGGGTACTTAAAAAACAAAAAAGTCCCTACCCAGCAGTTGGCCTTAATGACTAATGGAGACCAAAGCCATCGTTGGTTCGATATAGAAACCATTAGGTTCCAGAACCCAGATACAATTTGCTTTCTTGCTGGTCACTGGTGCGCATTTACCCCCTGGAAGCTAGTGGCAACTCAGGTAATTAACTGTGACATTCACTGAGTGTTTTTTCTAAAGTGATGTTATCTTGTTCTTTTAGCTTGGCTTTGGATCATTTCTCGGAATCATCGGCTCAAACTTAATTGAAAATAAAAGGCAAATGGTAAGTTTGTTAGCAGTGGCATTAAGAGCCATAGAGGGCTTTTATATCTTCCATTGATGTATGGTTATGACATAGGCTTGATGCAAAGATAATTCGTATCCAGCTTAGAAATAAATCCAGGGCTTCTTGGAACAGAAATGCCATTTAAGAAAACTTTAATGGGAACACATTGAGTTGATGGTAGGAATGGGCCACATAACACTCATTTCTCTAGAGCTTAAGGGTTCACAAAGTGCTTTCTTCACCACTCCATGAGGTAGATAGTATGTAATTGTCACCATTTTATATGTGGGGAAACTGAGGCTCAGAAAGGAGGAATGACTTGCCCAAGGTCGTACAACTAGTAACTACTAGTCAGAGGCAGGATTTGAACCTAGGTCTCCAGATTCCAAGTCTAGACCTCTTTCTACTGTTGTTGTTCAGTTATTCAGTCGAGTCCAACTCTGTGACCCCATGGTTGATATCATGTTTATACAGTCCATGGGGTTTTCTTGGCAGAGATCCTGGAGTGGTTTGCCATTTCCTTTTCCAGTGAATTAAGGTAAACAGGTTGAAGCAACTTGCCCAGGGTCACATAACGAGTAAGTGTCTGAAGCTAGATTTGAACTGAGGTCTTCCTGACTCCAGGGTCAGGGTTCTATCCACTGCAGCACCACCTACCTGCCTCTCTTTCTGCTATACCACGCTGCATTTCTTCTGGTGAAGAGTAGTTTCCTCAGTTAAATGGAGATGGACCCCCAAGAGCTGCCATATTTGAGCATCACCAAGCAAATTATTAGCTCTCTCCTTCCTTTCCCCCCTGAATGTCCTTAGCCTTTTGTCCTTGGGGATGCCTCTCCTAGTATGTCTTCTTGGTGATTGGGGGCCACGTTTTCCAAAGGATGGTAAAGACTAGAGTTCAGCCAGAATGGAGTGACTGGGATGGGGAGGGGGTTCTGAACTGGCATATCAGAATCAGTTGAAGGGACCAAGGAAGAGAAACTTTGGGGAGAGCACAATGGCTGTCTAAATATATTCCAAGAGCTAGCCTGGGGAAAGAGGGCTTAGACACTTGTTATGTGTGACCCTAGAAGGCAGAACTGAGAACAATGGGGGAAGGAAGGAAGTGGAGATACAGGGAGGCAGATCTCAGCTCAGAATAAAGGAAGACCTTTCTTCCTATTGACACTGTCCATCAACAGAATGAGGTTCATGTTTAGGGGTAGAATAAGATAGAAAGGTGTGTTAGACGGGAGTGTGTGAGTGTTTCTCCCAGTGTGTTTTTTTCACACTTTTTCAACAATTTGCATAAAGACCTAGATGGCATACTTCTTATGTCTGCAGATGACATGAAGCTGGGAATAGTAGACTTCATGTTGGATGATAGAGTTAAGATTCAAAAAATTCTTGGCAGGCTAGAACATTGAGACAAACTTAAGGAAATGAAATATTGTAAGAATAGATGTAAAATCTTACGCTTGGATTTGAAAAATCAATTTCCATTTGGATTCAGAAAATTAAATTTACAAGTACAAGATGGTGGAGGTCTGGCTAGACTACAGTTGATGTGAAAAATATCTGAGGAGTTTAGTGAACTCCAGGCTTGATATGTACCACCACTGTAGCATGGGACAGCTGGGTGGTGAAATGGTAGAATGCTGGGCCTGGAATCAGAAAGACCTGAGTTCAAATCCAGCAGCTCACACTTACTAGCTGTGTGACCCTGGGCAGGCTGCCTTAGTTTCCTCATTGGTAAAATGGGGATTTTAATAGCATCTACTTCACAAGGACGCTGTGAGGATCAAATGAGTTAACATATATAAAGTGTTGTGCAAACTTTAAAGCATTATATAAATGCCAGCTATCATGATCATTATTATTTTGGGCTATGAGTTGGACTAGATGGCACCTGAGGTCTCTTCTAACCTACAACTATGTGATTCTGTAATGAAATCTCTAGAGGAGTAAGATACGTTGGTGGGTGATCCAGCCAGCAGAGGGGTCTAGATCTTAGGTGAGATAATCTGCCGGCCTCAGCAGGAGGAGATGGGAGCTTAATGATGCACCGAGACAAAGCCCACTTGGCTTGGTGGTGAGGTTATGGCTCTTGTCATTCCTCCAGGCTCAGTGTAGGCACGCTTGGATTCTGGCTTCTTAAGCCATCTGAATGAGGGCCAAGTGTTTTATAGAAAGGAGTGGGATCTCTAGCAGGCTCATTTGATTTTCCGTCTCTGATGTCACAGGCACTAGAGACACTGATTAGCAATTGCACGGGCCACAGAAGCTCCTAACCCAAAGGTCTGAGGTACGAGGTAGGTAAAGAGGTTCTGAGGAAGTGATAGTTCTCCAGGGTGTTTGGCTGAAAGCAACTGGTTATATATTCAGATTAACAGAGATGTATTAAGTGCTTATTTTGTGGACTACACTTTTTTAAGCTCTGGGCATATAAAGACTAAATAAACTCACTAAGGCCTCTGCCTGCAAGGACTTTACATTCTCTTAGGGGGCTACCATACCACCTTGGCAGATAACTCAATATAAATCGTTGGAGGAGGCAGATAGCACTAAAAACTAGGTTTATAAAAAAAAAAAAAGACTTTCCAGAGGAGATGGCACCTGAACCGAGCCTTGAAAGAAACTAAGAGTTCATGGCAAATATCTCTGAGAAGAGTCTGATATCCAAGATATGTAGGGAATTGATGTGCATATATAAGAACAAAAATAGGTAAAAAGTCAAAGGATATGAACAGGCAGTTTTCAAAAGAGGAAATGCAAACTACCAACAACCATATGAAAGATTGCTCCCATTCATAAGCAAAATGGAAATTAAAAGGCAGGAAGTAATCAATCAACAATCGTTTACTAAGTCCTTACCATGTGCCAGGCACTGTGCTAAGAACCAGGATACAAAGAAAGGCACAAACATAGTCTCTGCCTTCAAGGAGCTTATATTCTAAAGAGGAGACAACATGCAAATAACTATATACAACCAAGAAATAGGCAGTATAAATGAGAAGTATCAAAGGAAAGTGAGAGGTAAGGGGTGGAGTGCGGGAAGTGCCGTATAGCAGGAAAGGTGGGATTTTAGCTGGCACCTGAAGGAAGCCACAGAAACTGAGAGGTAGAGGTAGGGAGGGAGAGCATTCAGGTGTAGGGGACAGCCAGTGAAAAGACACAGAGATGGGAGATAAAGTGTGGCTGTGAAGAAAATTAAGGCTGATGCCAAACAGGATTTTATATTTGATCCTGCAGATAATAGGGAACTGGCATTATTGAATATGTGTTGGGAAGGGGGTGACATGGGCAGCCTTGTACTTTAGCAAGATCCCTTTTGCAGCTTAGTGTAGGATGGATTGGAATGGGGAGAGACTTGAAGAAGGCAGACCCTCCCCTCCAGCAGGCTGTTGCAATAATCCAGGCATGAGGTATTGAGGGCCTGCACCAGAGTGGTGGCAGTGTCAGAGGAGAGAAGGGGGTACATCCAAGAGATGTTGCAGAGATGAAATCAACAGCCCTTGGCAGCAGACTGGATATTGTGGGGAGTGGGGATGGGAGAGAGTGAATTGTGAAGGATGACACTTCCCAGGCTGTGAGCCTAGGTGACTGGCAGGATGGTAGTGATATTAACTACCATCCTTCACCAGTAATAATGACATTTGGAAGAGGAGAAGGTTGGAGATAAAGATAATATCTCTGTTTTGGACATGTTGAGTTTAGGATATCTACAGTGCATCCCATTCAATATGTCCAAAAGGCAATCATTTATACAGGACTGGAGGTCAGCAGAGAGGTCAGGGTTAGATGTATAGATCTGAAAATCATCTCAGTAGAGATCACCAAGTGAAACAGTGTAGAAGGAAATGAGAAGAAGGCCCAAAATGGTCTTGGAAACACCTGCAGTTAGGGGACGTGATGTGTATTAATAACCAGCAAAACAGACTGAGAAGGAGCAATCAGACAGCTAGGATGAGAAACAGGGAGAGCAGGGTCATGAAAACCTAGAGAGGAAAGAGCGTCCAGGAGCAGAGGGTCATCAACAGTGTCAGACATTGGGGAGTGGTCAAAAAAGATAAGGACTGAAAAAATGCCTTTAGAGTTGGCGTTTTAGAGATCATTGGTGACTTTGGAGAGAGCAGTTTTATTCAAACAATGATGTCAAAAGACAGATTGTTGTTGTTGTGTTTGTCCTTCATTCTTGAAGAGGACCATGACATCAGGGAGGTGATGCCATGACTTACAAGTGAATTGGGTTTAAGTGAGGAAGGGCTGTGCAAAGTCACCAGCCTCACTTTCTCCTCCAGAACTGTCTGGGTCCAGTGGCAAGATCCACATGAGGATGACAGGAGATGTCCCCCAAAAAGACAGATTAGAAGAGAGTGAAAGAGAAATTGAGGGACTGAGTGTAGATAGCTTGCTCAAGTTTAGTTAGGAAGAGGGAGAGAGGTATAAGATAATAGCTAGCAAAATGGTAGCATCAGAATGAGGGTTTTGTAAGGATGGGGGAGACATGGGCATTTTTGTAGGCAGCAAGAAAGGAGCCGGTAGGTAGGAAGAGATTAAACATTGGAGCGATAGTGGGGATGATAGAAGGAGTAGTCTACCAGAGAAGATGGGATGTGATGAGATAGGATCAAGGCTGCATGTAAAGGAGATTGCCTTGGCTAGGAGAAGGTCTGCCTCTTCATGAGAGAGGAATAAAAGAGGACATGGTGGGGGAAGAGTTCTGGGTGATAGGAGATGAGGAGGAGGTAGGAAGGGGGAGCTCTCCTTGAATGGCTTAGTAAAATATGAAGAAAGGTCTTTAGCTGAGAGGTCCCATGGAAGGAAGGGATGAAAAAGTTTGGAATAGCCACTGTGCTGAGTGAGATAGCAAATCGAGTAGGGAAGTATAGAAGAATTGCCTTGTTGCTGTGAAAGCCCAGTTAAGATTAGGTAAGTTAAATCTGTAGTGGGCCCAGTCACCAGGGTGTTGTGACTGGTAACAGATCCTCCTCTTCTTTTCTTCCCTGCCCTTTTGCAGTTGGTGGCCTCCATCGTCTTCATCAGTTTTGGCGTGATTGCTGCTTTCTGCTGTGCTATTGTGGATGGAGTGTTTGCGGCCCGGCACATCGTGAGTATATTAAACAGCCCTGCAGATACGTACTGAATGTTTGCAGTGTGCACTGTGCTAGGCTGAGGGGCTTAGGGAACCCATCAGAAAGGGAGGTTAGGGCCCAAGTCCTCAGAGATTGCACACCCATAGGAAACTAGAGTGCAGTTAAGCATTAAGTCAAGGCAGGTGTTGGCCTTGGCAAGAGGGCTAAGATATGTGGGCTCACTTGGCATCTGGGCTGTTGGGGGCATTTCTGTCTTTGAATCCTAAGTCACATTGCCCCCAGGCTAGGGGCAAGGAGAGAGAAGTCACAGCTGGCTGCCTTTTTTTTTTTCCCTCTGGGGAGGTTCAGGATGATATTCAGGCCTAGGTGTCCCTCCCCAGTAGAACAATCGCTTATTGAAAAACCCGTAACACTTTTCTAGATTACCCCAGAGACCAAAACCCAGAGCAAGCTGAACGCCAGACCAGACCTACACAGTCATTTTTACCAGCACTAACGGAGTGATTTTGTGGTTTTCAAAAACCAGCTTGAGCCAAAGCTCTCTCTAGAACACTCCCTGGACTGTGAGCTAGCTTCTCTCGCCATCTGCTACCCACTATTTCCCCTACAGTTTCTCCTGTTTCCCTCTCCCTGTAATAATTCATCACTAGCCATTGAAGAAAAAACTGTCCCCTGTCCCATCCCCATGTTCTCTCATTTTGATCCCCCTTAGCCTGACCCCATCTGTGCCCTAATCCAACCTCACCCACTCTTTCCCTTTGCTCTCGATAGTGAGTGTAAGCTGCCATTCACCTTGAACTTCTTTTCAGACTCATTTCAACTCTTGGCCCTCACCAAGATCTGGCTGTGCTCTGATGACACTGAATCCCTGGCTTCCTTCTCCAGTGCTGGCTATACTTTGTTATTTTATTTTTTTGAGGCAACTGGGGTTAAGTGACTTGCCAGGGTCACACAGCTAGTGTCTGAGGCTGAATTTGAACTCAAGTCCTCCTGACTCCAGGGCCTGTGCTCTATCCATTGTGCCATCTAGCTGCCCCCTGGCTATACCTTCTTTCACATCTTGGAGTATGCTGGGAAATGTCTAACAACTGGCTCACCCCAAAAAATTTGTGTGTGGCACACTTTTAAATTTAATTTGCATTATTACTATTTTTGCTATCACTTTCTTAAGTCTAGACAATCAGCAAAACAATAAATCAGGCCCTGATTTGTCACTTACCAATTTCTGAGGTATAAATGCTCACGGTGAAAATTTAACAATCAGCTCTTGAGAACCAGTTTGAGCTGACTCTAGCACATGCCCTCTTTCACACTGGTCCTGGAAGGAGAATTTGAAGACTCCTTGTACTCCATCCTTCTTTTCAAACTCACCCTCTTTGCCTCCTTCACTCAGTAAACTTTCATCCTTTGAAGTTCATTCAAGTCAAAAGTCCTCATTTCAATCAAAATTATGGTGATCATTCTTCCTCCTTTCTCAAGGGGTTCAGCACCTTGTTCATCCTCCTCCTTTCCTCCCCAGCTCCTGCCCTTATGCTAGAGAATTAGAATATTTGTGTAGCTACCAGCTCAGATTCCCTCCCCTCCCCTTTCCCTAAGTCCCATGAGCCACTGCTTCAGTCCACTTCATCCACACAATGAATCACACGCTAGATTAGCCCTTACTCACAAGGCTTCTACTTTCCTAATTAGGAACTCTGACTTCCCTATAACTGACCCTGACCTCCTCCCATTCCATCTCTCCCTCTTGCTTCACCAGGGGCCATGTCCAGTTATCCTGATTGATATCTGGCCACTGGACCCACACGGCTCCAGAGGAGAAAATGAGGCTGGTGACTTCTTCCATGGGGCTTTAAGTTTTGCTAAGTGCTTTACACCTCTGAGCTGACTCTCAGATGTTTATGGTAAATAACTGGTGGTCATTCAGACTGAGCTGGCCCGACCGGTGATGTGCATGTGTGTCCATCTTCCTTATTGCTAAACAGAGCTCCTTTGTTTGCTTCCTAAACATCTAGCACCTTTGCCTTTACTCTGCTTTTCCCAGGATCTCAAACCTCTTTATGCAAACCGCTGTCACTACTACTCCAAGACATCCCAGAAGGAGGCTGAGGAGGTAAGAGTTGGTGGCTTCCCAGAAAGGCCATCCTCCCCATTCCCCAAACCGCCCCCCCCCAACCCCTTCCTTCCCACAGGACTAGAGCTGGTCTTTTAGGGAGAATCTGCAGCTAGCTGTCAATGGGTTAAGGAGCCAAGGCCAGGCTTTCTGTCCCCATGTGGCCTGCATAGCTTCACTGTGTTCCAGAGCCAGGCTGTACCCCTGGCCCCAGCCAGTTACTTCCCAGGTATGTGACCCTGGCCACAAGAGGGATGAGGTGAGAGTGTGCATGGCTCAGGACCAAGGCATTTCCTAGCCCTGGAAACCCAACTCCAAGGGCATCGCCTTGGGATGGTGGGCCAGTGGTGCCGTCTTGGTTCATGAAAGACAGCATCTGCATGCTGGCAGAATAAAGTATACTGAAGGTCCTGGTGGCATGGCATGGCAAGGTTGGTTGGCTTCCCTGGACCTCCCTCATCTTCCTTGTTCCGCTCTTTCCCTCGTGTTCTCCCTTGTTAGGGTTGCTATCTCTTCTCTCTCTCTCCTCCTCTCTAAGAGTGGGGGGTGGGGAGAGGGGTGCACGGGTTGCTGTTCAGGCTTGTCAGGGAGAATGCCAGGAGGCCTTGCAGTTCCCATTTCCCCTGCTAATTCAAATCCTCCCTCCACTTTGAGAATGGACATAAACTCAACCATCCAGCAATCAGCCTCTTCCAGCTCCAGTCACAGACGTCTAACTCCCTGCTCCCACTTTTCATCTCTGGGTTGTTTGCTTGCAAGAAATCCTTACTAATGGCCTCCATCTTCATTAACACTCCTGCTGGTCCCAGGCTCCATTCCTCTCCTTCTCCTTTCCTAAACTACCCCTCTTCCCCTTCAGGTGAACTGCCTCCGTGCAAACCAGGGCTACTGCAAATCCAGGATTAGGGGTAACACCTGCTTCTGCTGTGATCTCTACAACTGTGGCAAGTAAGTAGTGAGCCTTGGGCAGGGCTGGGAAGGGAGTTGGAGGGAATTGTCCCTGGAAGGGAGGAATGGCTACCCCCATTCACCCAGCCCTGTGATGGGGGCAGCTATCAAAGAAGCAGAAGATGTGGTCACAGAATCAATCGGTCACTGAGCATTTATTAAGCTCATAAGCACCAATTACATGCCAAGCATAGAGTCACTAAAAGGGAGAATTGGAAGGGACTACAGAGGCTATCTAGCCCAACCCACCCATGACAGGAATCTCCACGAAAACGTCCCTGACAAGTGGTCATGCAGCCTCTGCTTGGAGAACACCATACAGAGTGCCCACCACCTATTGGATCAGCCCACTACACTTTGGGACACCTCGAATTATTAGAAAGTTTTTTCTGACATCAAGCCTAAATCGAGCCTCAGATTTGGGCCCAATGGTTTGTAGTCTAGGTGGGGATATAGATTAGAACACATAGGTGGAATATGTCAGGCTGTGCACGCTCAGGTGGTGTCAACTGTGTATGGAAAGCCAGAGGGGACGTCAAGCAATCAAGAAGCATTTATTAAGCCCATGCTATGTGCCACCACTGTCTTGGGTGCTGGCAACATAAAGACAAAAGATGAAATACTCTCTACTCTCACAGAGCTTACATTCTGATGGGAGAGACACAAGTACATATGTAAGTAGGTTTAGAATAAATCGAAAGTTAATAAATACAAAAGTAATTCAATACTAGAGAGGTTGGGAGGAAGGGAATGAGCATTTGGGGTGGGGTGGGGATCAGAGAGGGCTTCCTGTAAAAGGGGATGCCTAAACTGAGTCTGGAAGGGGGACATGGAGGAAAGAAACCATGAGTGTGGGCTGTAAATTGTTCTAGCAGAGGCCACGTGTGGACCTTGAAATGGTACAGTTGATCTCTGTTATTAATCTTGCTAATATTTCATCTCCAGGATTCTTCTTGTGTTTATTCAGGGAGTTCTGGGATCTTGGGGTCAGCTCTTGCCCCTTTCCCTGGAATGTTGCTCATACAGACTTTGGACTTTGTTCTGTGTTATTGTTCATTAGCCCCTCCCCGACTTGAGCCTGGGAGCACGAGGGGAGAGCCTTATTTCAGGGAGAGACTTACTAGTCAGTACCTATACTTTCTTCAAAACTGTCTCTTTCATTAGATTGGAGATGAGGTTTAGGGATTCCTGGGCTTTCTATAACTTACATGCTCCCTGCCCTTTCTGAACATAGTAAACTGAGTGTTGGCCATAAATCTGCTTTATGATTTCTCAAATGTTTGACTTGGACCTGTGATCTCCCTTATGTGGGTATTCCTTCTAGCAAAACAGATCTCTACTCATCCATTCCAGCCCAGACTGGGAGATCCTTGTCCTTTTCCTCCCATAAGTCTACATGGAATACTCCCAGTGTTCTGGGGGCCTTCCTTGATAAGAATGGAGCATACCAGCACCTGTCAGCATGACCAACCCATCTTTTTCACTCAAATATTTCTTTAATAACTTGATTTCTTCCATTTCTTCACAATTCCTCATCTGTTGTAATCTAATACTCACTGTGTGCTTTGGGATTTCATTGCCCTTGGGGAAATGCCCATTTTCAGTTCTCCTAAGATAGTAAGGTTATATGTCCCACAGCCATACTACAACAACACTGAAAGAAATGGGCCTTTGTTTCTGGGAGAAGTTTGGAGCACTGAAAATTAAGCTCAGTCTCCCAAAGGCAATCCTACGGGCTCTCTTCTTCTTCTTGTTAAATTGTGGCCCCAGTTCGTTGTCCATTTGCAAGGTCTATTACAAGGTATATTTGGGTGTGTATATACACATACATACATACAAAAATACTTTCAGGTTTAAATTTCAACAAAAGGGTAAACTGAGGCAGATCTCCATGCAAGATAACATTTATTAGCAGGGGAATGCTACCTGTCAATAAAAGGGTCAATGGCTTGCCTCCATTAATGCCAAAGACACCAAACAAAAGGCCAGTTCCCCTCATACAGGTTTTGGGGAGTACAGAACAAAGAAAAACAGGGTAGATGACGTCATGGAGTTAAGAGCAACACAATTGGTTACAGAGCTGAGGCACAGGGAACTACATGATTGGTTGGAAATTTGGTAATGGGGGCTAACAAAGACCCGCCTTCCTTTCTCATGAGACTAAGAGGTCCTCTTTGTTTGAGTCCAGGTGTGAGATAGTGGCTCAGACTTTTGGACAGCAAACCAGATATCCTTGAAGCATAGTTTGGTGGCATAAAGACAACAGGCCTAAACTCCCTTTCTGTTCACACACAAGGTTAGCAAAATTCCTTGAGGCAAGGATAGGTGTTTTCAAATTTAACCCATTATAGGCCAGCCGAACTCTGAACTAAGTTCAGAGACAAAGCAGCATGACAGTTACAGGACAAAATGAATTCATTGTAAATAGGCTCAATAAGAAAATGATATAGGATCAATCTTAATCTTCTGCCGTACATATTCTGAGGTTGTGTATGTATGGGATGTTGTGTGCACACCTGTCATACACACACATACACACACACACACACACACACACACAAAGAATGAGGCTCAATAGGTTGTTCTTAAAACTGCGTATCATAGTCTGGACAAGTAGGCAACCTTCATCCACTTGATCTTTCCTGGGTTACCTGATCAGGCCAAACTCTTTTCTGTCAGGGCTTGGTGCAGTCAACATGTCGTATGCAAATGAGATTGCTGGGCCTCCCAGCCTCTCTCTCTGGGGAATCCCCCTTGATCTTGGATGTTACACTAGATCCCTTCCATGACAGTGAGGAGCACCTTGGCTGAAGATATAGCTCTCTGCTCTCTGCCTCTCCTCTTATTAATGATCAAAGAAGCTGTGCTTATATCTTTCCTATTACATGTCCTATAATTTCGATGCATAGAAGAGCCCTTGTTGGAGGACACTCTTTAAGATCACATTTTCCCCGTCAACTCAAATGCTTCTTTTATAGTCCCCAAGCAGCAAACACAGCAGGATCTTATTTTCTCTGTCTTCCATTGTGTGCTGGTAAAGATGTGGTGTACTAGGAAATATCACTTGCAGAAACCTGCTTTTTCCCTTCTAAAACTTTCACCAAGTGTGTGAAGATGATTCTCATAAAATATATATATATATATAGATGGGAAACTAGGCATGTAGGTTGGTCATTATTTTTGTTCTCTCAGTTATCTTTATTTTTTTTGGTATTAATAAAGCCTGAGATTTTTTCCAGGCTTTTAGTGTCTTCCTCTCCCTCAGATACCATGAGAACCAATCCCTCATGATTATACCACCTCCCGACCTCATCCAGACCTCCTCTTGTTCTGGTCCAACGGTTTTCCATCTTTGTTTTCTTCGATGTCATTCCTATCTCCTCTATCGGCCCGTGCAAAAGACTTCGAAGTTAAAGTACAGTGTGATGACTCTACTTCTTAATGATGAAAAGAGCGTGTTGAAAATATATCTCTTTTACAGATCTATCTATCTATCTGTATATCTATCTATCTATCTATCTATCTATCTATATCTTTTATATATCTCTTCCTTTTGTTACCCTTCATCCAGCTTCATCCTTAAATGCCCCCAACGCTACCTGTGGCTGCCACATCTCTCTGTGGACTGGGGTGGATTTTAGGCTCTTTTGGGTCTCTGTTCTGGCCACTGATTTATACCAGTTGAATTTTCATATGAAATAACAGTAATGGTGCCAATGCCTTTTCATCTATCCGTATCCCATTTTAGCATTAATCATGTGTCTAAAGAGGTCAGGTTGGAATTGTTTTAATTGTGTATCGGATTTTTTTACTCTGTCTTCTAGATATGTATTGATTTTGAAAAATACAGTGCTCTCTCTGTACAGATGGCTGATTGAGGAATGACTTCCACATTATAATCAGTCATTTCCTGTCTATTAAAATATAATCAGTTTCATTTTTGTGACATTATTAGGTGCTGACCATGCAATGTATTTTTTGCCATCTTCACCTATTTTGTCCTTTGTGCTGAAGTCACCACAGCTGGCCCTTTTGCTTTCTCTTGGCCAGATGTATAAGCATTCTTTGTTTTTTATTCGCTCGGGTTTTCCTGCCCTCCTGTTCTTATATACATATATTTGTTTCTCACTAATTCTGCCTGGCTTTGCTTAAAGGGCCCTATGTCTCTTGCTCAGAAGGTCCCAGCATCACAGTTTTCTTGATAGTTAATGCATTTGGACTCGTGGCATCTTACCAGTTTTCTAATTCATTCTCCCCTGTATCATTTGAAAAAAAAAAAGACATTCAAACAAATAGAATAGCAAATAAAGCAAAAAGGGAAAATGCCTTCTTGCTGGTCTTGTCCCAGTCCCCTCCTAGTAAGAAATTTGCAGTCCCTATAAAGTATATTGGGTACACTTAGATATCTACAAACATACACCATAAGCATCATAATTTAGGATATAACATGCTCAGTGAGTCAATAAGCATTTATTAAGCTCTTTCTATATACCAGGCACTGTGCTGAGTGCTGAATACAGGTGAAGCATTTATTAAGCTCCCCCTATATGCCAGGCACTGTGCTGAGGGCTGAATATAGGTGATCGTCCCAGCTACATAATATAATACACATGTAGATAACCAAATACAAAGCTTTCAATTCTGTTGGCATTTATTAAAAATCTACCAGGCCCTAAGCCAGATGCTGGGGATGGATGCAAAGACAAAATCATTCCTACTCTCCAGGTGCTTACATTCTGTAGAGTGGCTACAATATACACGCAAGTAAATGACTGCAAAGTGATACAAAGTAAAGTAGCTTGGTCCCTGGCCCTTTGCTAGTGGCCCATTGACAGATCTCTACCCTTGGTATCTTCAGATGTACCCAACTGCAGTCCTAATCCCAAACTTGTGAATGGCCGGGCCTGACTGTCTTCATCCTCAGTGCCTCTGCTCTGCAGTCCGAATTCAGAGCATATGGGTATTGCCTATCCCTAGCTCCAGCTCACATAAGTGGCCTCTGCCCCGCTAGAGCCCCCGACCACTGGGGGTTTAGGTAGGAAATTGGGCTGCCTTTAGCTTCAGCCTTCCCACAACCCTGTCTAGACAGAGATTCCCCTTGGGCCAAGAAAGACTCAGTGGCTTTTCCTGACCTACCAACAGTTAGGCTCCTCCTCATCTGAATCATTCTCTGGACCCTCAATTTTGTGAGCCACTGTTTTGTAGCATAGCTAGCCTCAGATCAGGAAGATGTAGGTTTTAATCCTGCCCTTGCCACCTCTTGGCTGTTTGACTCTGGGCAAATCATTGTACCTCTCAGTGTTCCCACTTATAATCTCTCAGATGATAAGTTTTAGAATGGGTGCCCATCTTCATTGGTGGAGGCAATGACCTCAGTGGGAGTTCCTTGACCAATGAAATCATTGATGTGATTCAAAAAAAGCCCTACTATTGAGAGAGTTTTATTACTTGCAAAGGGTTTTATGTGCAACAATCCTGTAACTGTTATGGGGATTATTTTCCCCATTTTGCAGATGAGGCAACTGAGGCTGAGAGAGGTGCATTGATTTGCTTGTGGTCACACATCTAGTAAATCCCTGAGGCAGCACTAAGGTGGCAGGTCTTCATGACTGGGCTACCCTGTCTCAACATGGACTCTATTATCCTTTGAGTCAGTTGATATTTCAGTAGCATTAGCTTTGCTTCAAGTACAACATTACTGGCTTTAAGTGTCTAAAGAAGAGAAAGAGGGCAATCATAGTGTTCTAGATCTGGGGTCTAGATTTAGAAGAGGAAGGACCCTCAGATGTCCTCTACTCTAGTCCCCTCACTTTATAGAAGAGGAAAGTGAGGCCCAGGGAGGGGAAGGGACTTGGCCAAGGTCACACAGGTAGGAAGTGTTGGAGGTAGGATTTGAACCCAGGTCCTCTGACACCCTTTTCACTGTACCAAGGGACATTTTGATTCCACTTGGTAGGAACGTCATATTAGGTAGGGCGCTTGCAAAAGCTGACCACTGTCAGTCTCAGAATACTTTCTGAGTAATGAGATTAGTACATTGTCTGTGCTGAATGTTAGCCCTTCACTTGCATGAAGGTAGGGAGCTGCCTTCTGGTTGGAAAGCTTTGGAGGCCCCTTCCAAGGACAAGGTCACTTAGAGATTAGCCCCAGCTGTTCTGCAGGGAGTCTGCAGCCCATTCAAGGCCCAAGAGTCAGGAAGCAGTAATCCCATAATAGAAGGGAAACATCTCTGTAGAACAGCCGCTATCCAGTACCAAGGTTTTTTCAGGACAGCTAAAATTCAAACCTGACCACAAGGACTAAATATAGCCACTGACGAGCCCCCAGGGGCAAGGGACCGTGGTTTTGCCTAATGCATGCGTATATGTCTTCCTCACCTATTTTTAATCAATTGCCAGCTCCCCCAGCACATTTCCTGGAAAGAAGGCCAAGAAGAAAAATGTCGGGAGAAAAACGACCAGGTAGTCATTTGTATGGTGCTACGGAAACAATTTCCACCATGCTCTGCCCGCCGAAATTCGCCAAAGTCAGTGGGACACGGGACTGTGTTATCAGAGCGTCACAGAGTCAGGGGAGAAGAGATGTTGAGCCCAAAGGGACCTTAGAGGCCATCGACTCCAACTCTCTTATTTTATAGAGGGGGAAACTGAGATTCGGGGAGGGGAAGTGATTTGTCTAAGTCATCCCTAGGCCCCTGGATCTAGAGCCAGAAGGGACCTCCGAGGCCATCTGGTCCAGCCCCCTCATTTTAGACACAAGGAAAATCGAAACTGAGAGGGTTTAAATAATTCGCCCAAGGACACACAGCAGGTTTTGAACCTCTAGACTTCCTAACTCTAAGGACTTAGCCCATACTGTATCTGTTATACCATGATGCCTTTTAGAAAGAGCCAGCATTGGCTCCTGCCTTAGGACCATAGAACCCCAGACTTGGAAGAGATTGGAGAGATTGTCTAGTCCAGGGATGGGGAACCTGCGGCCACATGTGGCCTTCTAGGTCCTTGGGTGCAGCTTTTTAAAGACCAAGTCCAAGTCTTACAGAACAAATCCTTTTATTTTTAAGGGGATTTGTTCTGTGAAGTTTAGATTCAGTCAGAGGGCCATACTTGAGGACCTAGAGGGCCACATGTGGCCTTGAGGCTGCAGGTTCTCCACCCCTGGTCTAGTCCAAACCTTTCATTTGACAGATAGGATGATCAAGGCTCAAAATGCTTATACGACCTCTCATTAATACATCCCTGTTCCAGGCCTTTATAAACTAGACACTGATGCAGAAATATTGATTAGTTTTCCCCAGATCGGACACATGAGTTGAGAGCAAAGAAGAGGGAGACAAACCTAGGGTACTCATTCTGATGATCACTCCAAGAAGCAGCTAGGTGGCCCACTGAATGGACACCTAGGTTTGGAGTCAGGAAGACCTGAGTTCAAATCTGGCCTCTGGCATTTACTATTTGTGCAACCCTGGGCAAGTCACTTAATCTCTCTCAGCCTGTTTCTCCAGCTATAAAATGGAGATGATAATAGCACCTAACTCACAGAGTTGTCAGAATCAAATCACTATACATATATATATATATATATATATATATATGTATGTATATATGTGTGTGTATGTATATAATATTAGGCATTAATATGTCATCTAATGTTAGCTGTTATTAATGTCATCCTGCCTCCAATGCTTAGTAGCTGTGTGACCTTGGGCAAATTACTTAACCTCTGTCTGCCTCAGTTTCCTCATCTCTAGATTGAGGGTATTGAGCTGTATAACATCTAAGGACCCTTCCAGCTCTGCATCTATGATCCTAGAATCCTGTGAACTGACCATTCATTCACACACACACACACACACACACACACACACACAGTCTCTGCCTCCAGGAATTCATTATCTAGTTGAGGGGAAAAGATACACCAATAAGAAACCATTAATAACAGTACAAGGCAGTATATTCCAGGCCAAGATGGGTGGCACAGATTGTACCAGAAGTGGTCAGGGAAGTTTGTATTGTTGGAGAGGACAGAGCTTAGCTTAGAAGGATAAAGAGGACTAGAACAGGTGAATGGAAAAAGAAAACATGAGCAAAGGTTTTGAGTTGGAAATGAGCATGATATGACCAGGGACCAGTGAGGAGTTCAACCTGGCCAGAGCAGAGAGTTCATATTGGTGAGGAGTGAGAAGTAAAGATGGAAACGTGGGTTGGAACCAAATTTTTGAATACCAGGAGGAGTTTGGAATTGATATCTTGGGTCCTGAGGAGCCACTGAAAGCTTTTGGATAAGGGGAAACTATAAAATGCATGGTGGTGGGGCAGCTAGGTGTTGCAGTAGATAGAGCAATGGCCCTGGATTCAGGAGGACTTGAGTTCAAATCCGGCACTTACTATAACATTTACTAGCTGTGTGACCCTGGGCAAATCACTTAACCCCATTGCCTAACACCCCCCCCCCCAAAAAAAAAAAGCATGGCGGATGTAAGTAGGTTGAAGCATGTTTACTAATGGTGACTTACATACGAGAAGTGGAGTAAGATTGGTGAGGACATCTGTGTCTACTAAGGGAAGTGGGCTGGTCATGTGGCAAATATTTGGGATGGCAGGTAGATAGCCAAAGGGTTCACTGGTACTCCAGTATACTGAAAGAACCAGAGGGGGGGCTTCCAACACCTAGGCTCAGAAGATCTTGGATTGAGAGCTGAGAGGGACCTCCCAGGCCACCTAGACCAATCTTCTCATTTTTCAGGGGAGGAAACTGAGGCCAGGGAGGGAAGTGACTTATCCAGTCACATAGCTAGTGAATAAAATATCTGAGGCAGTATTCAGACATTGGGTTATACTGTCTCCAGTTCCACTGCCCTAGCCGTTATAACAATGTCATGCTCCTTGAGTCCTCTGTGAAGAATTCTTGAAGAAGGCATAGAGGGGTGAATCCATGCATGAATGTACCCATCAGTGAAGGGAATATTCAGAGGTAGGAACACACAGATGCATCGGAGCATTAATGCAGCAGCTGTGTGCAAGCAGGGGTGGATTACAGAAGGGAGACACTGGGGGCAGAGACTGTTTCAGGAGGCTATTGTAAGAGTCTAGGCTACGAGGGCCTGAATGAAGTTGATGCCCATGGGAGCAGAGAGGAGGGGGCAGATGCAGCCACCATTTTGAAAGAATATTTTACTTTTTAAATATTGATCAGCGAATTTATCCAGATAAGAACAGAGTGCCCTTTGTAAGACACCGAATCTGTATGGTCACTTTGATTCTACTATCAAAAACCCCACCAAATGTAAACAAACAAAAGAAACCCCATCCACTTGGCAAACCATTTGAAACTGAATCTGGACTCCTTTTAGTGAACACTAACACACAGCATTAGCAGATAAAGTCGTCTCAAAGCCAGGCAAACCTGGGCTCCCAGGCCCACTTCTGACACATACTGACTACGTGACCAGGCACATCATTTGTTCTCTTGGTATTTACAGAGCAGGTGCTGGCTTGTATTAGTGGAGGGAATTTCCTCCTCTGGGAGTTCGTTCTTCCAGTAATATCCACAGAATGAGTCCCTATCCCTACCCCCTCAAAAATCACAGCATTAAAATAATTTCTGAACTGAAAATCCTGAATACTAACACATCCTTATAGTCATGGGCAAACTCTTTTCTAGGCCTTCACTATTCTAGCATCCAGAAGGACAGATTCTAGCCTCTGGGATCAAAGGTTTGATCTAAAGAACCTATGATTTGACTCCTGGTAAAGAGGGGAGCAATTCAATGCTCCCCCACCAACAATCTGCAAAGGAGGTAAATGGTCAGTTGCAAGGGATGTCCCATCTCTCTCTGTTCTTCAGGAAACTTCAAGGGCTCTCTGGGATGTCAAATCCAGATTTCACTGCCTGGTATCCAGTGCCTTCCAATGTCTGGCCCCAACCAGCTCTAGCTTTATCCTCTGCTGCTCCCCAGTACATTTTTCCTGTCCCCTTGTCCCCCTCTCCAAATTATACCACCCAGCTCAAATCCCCATTGCTTTAGGAAGCCTTGTAGGACTACATTGGCCCATACTGATTTCTCCCATCCCCAGCCTTCTATGATATTGACACATAGAATGATTGATCTAGAGCTAAAAAGGTATCTTTCATGTCATCTGGTCCAGTGCTGAACTGTTGTTCAGTCTTTTTTTCAGTCGTGTCCGACCCTGGAGATTTTCTTGACAAAGATATAGGAGTGGTTTGCCGTTTCTTTCTCCAGCTCATTTTATAGATGAGGACGCTGAGGAAAACAGGGTGAAGTGACTTGCCCAGGTTCACACAGCTAGTGAGTGTCTGAGGCCAGATTTGAACTCAGGAAGCGGAGTCTTCCTGACTCCAGGCCCAGCAGTCTATCTCCTGTAGTGCCCCTTAGCTGCCCCAGTCCAGTGGTATCAAACTCAAATAGAAATAGGGGCCACTAAACCCCCATTTCTAAGGGTCACAGCAGATGGCATCTCAACTTAGAAAACCACAAATTGAAATCATCTATGTTTTATTGCATTTTAATTTATTTTGTTTTAACATTGCCCAATTACATTTTAACTTGCTTCAGGCACCACTGGGGCCACCCAGGCCCAGGCTGTGTTTGACAGCTCTAATCTCGTCCATCTCCCTCATTTTCCAGATGGGAAAACTAAGGCCCCAAATGAGTAAGTGACTTCAAATCCAGCATCCTTTCCACTATACCCTGGTCAGTAGTACCCCGCTTGACATTTGGTTCCAGACACCACTCCTTGCTGTCTGATTGTTGTATGTATATTAGTCATGCCTCCTCTAAAGAGGAAGCCGCTGCCTCCTCCTCCTCGTCTTTGGTCCACCTGTAGCACTGAGCCATCATACTGGCTGCCCTGGAAGTTATCCATACTTAAGGATGGAGACATGCTCACCGTTATTGGCTGTACTTAGTATCTGTACACTTGAGGAAGTAAGCAGTAGGCACACTTAGCCACATAAAGAAAGGCCAGGTTTAGAAACTGGTATTGCTGCATCAGGAATTGGAATCATTGAATTCACTCAATATTCATTCATTCATTAATTATTAGTTAGTAATTCATAAGTTAATTATGAATTAATCATTAATTCAACCACCTACTGTATTCAAGGCACTGTGCTAGGCCCTGGGGATGCTAATACAAAACCAACAAACAAAATCAGGAGGATCATAGCATTCGGAGCTGGAAGGGACCTTAGTAATTATATGGCTCAACTCCCTCATTCTACAGAGGCAGAAACTGAGGCCTAAGAAGGGGAGGTAACCTGCCTGTGGTCCCATATAGGATTCTAGAACTAGACCTGGAGGGGATCTCAGAGGCCGTCTTCCCTCGTTTTACAGAGGAGGAAACTGAGGCACAGGGAGTGGAAGGGACTTGTCCAAGGTCATACAGCTAGTAAGTAGCAGAGGCAGGGTTTGAACTCAGGCCCTTAGATTCCACTACCTCTCTCCCTGTGTATCCACCTTTTATGAAGTAGATATGTTACTGAAAAAAGTTCATACATCACATTTTGGTCTCTTGAGGAATATACAGAATGTGCTAGGGAAACTCACTAGTTAAAGGAACTATAAAGTTCCTCAAGCATACAAAGTAAGCATGTCCTACGTGACTGGGTTATTGAGTTCGATTTTTCTTAAGGTAGGATCTATCAGCAATATTCATCTCAATATGTGGCGTTTAGGTTCGTAGGCTTAAACCCAGAAGGGACCCTCAGACATCATCTATTCTAACCCCCTCATTTTGCAGATGAGGAAACTGAGGCCTGGAGAGGGTAAATGACTTGCCTAATGTCATATGGCTAGCAATTGAGTTGGGATTCGAATGCAGGTCTTCTAGTCTCCCAGGCCAGGTCTCCCTCTGCTCTGCCATGCTGCTTTTCATTCAAAGGGCCATGGGCTGCCAATATCATCGTTCATTTTCCTGCTTTAACTCTCAACTAACTCGGCCTTGCCTAAGTAGACAGAGACCAACAGCTTGGGTTTGTAGACTCCTAGTTCCAAGAGCTGGAAAGGACCTCAAGAGAGCATCTGCTGTAGCTCTTGGCCTTTGGACAGGTTAGGCATGTCTTCCATTTATAAGTCATTTGCTAGATGAGACAACTGAGGGAGAAGGAGGGAGGTGCCTTGCCTAGGGTCTCATAGCTAGTAAGGGGCAGAAGTGGGAATTGAACCCGGTTTTCTCTCACTCTAACGCTAGCTCTCCATCTACTACACCATACTGCCTCTCATGATACAAACCATACCTTGGATTGATATAGTGTCTTATTTCCAAAATGCTCTTATTTCCAGGACATCGCTCTGTGCTTTTTATCCATTGGGCCATTTTATCCCCATGCCTATAGGACAACCTAAGATATGCCTGAGAAACTCACGTATGTGTCTGTATGTCCTCCTTTTTCCCCATCTAGCCGTGTGGAGATCTCTGGAGGCTATTACGAATACATTGATGTCAGCAGCTGCCAGGATATCATTCATCTCTACCACCTGCTGTGGTCGGCCACCATCTTGAATATAGTGGGACTCTTCTTGGGAATCATCACCGCGGCCATCCTTGGAAGCTTTAAAGATATGGTGAGGAGAGAAGGGGGGTGTCCTGGGACACAAAACATCCTGCTTGTTATGCCCTGGGGGAGGGGAAAAGAATGAGACCCAAGGTTTGGAAACCAGGTAATCTGCTTTGGGTAGGTAATGTTCTGAATGGAGGGACGGAGTCAAAGAGAGAGGGAAGGAGGGGGAGAGAGGGAGAGGGGAGGTGCAGCATGGTATCATCTGAAGAATCCTGGCATCGGAGTTAGGATACTAGTCTGCCTGGGGTGTCTCCATGAAAGTATGAAGGGGAGATAGTCATCTGGGAACGGAGTGGTTGACTTCTTGGCACATCCATGACGTTAAAAAAAAAAAAAGATGAGTAACTCTTGGTCAAATGTGTATTGTCTCCCTCTCTTCAAATGTAAGTTCCTTGAGGGCAGGAACTATCTCTCTTTTTTGTACTTTTGTTTCCAGCACTTAGGACAGCTCCTTCCTATGTACTTAGGAAGTATTTAGTAAATGCTTTGTCCTTCATTTGTTTTATTAATTATTCCTCCATTCATTCTTTCATTCGTGGTGTGCTCCACCGGAGGCCCTCTCCTGGTTGCCTTCCCCTGGAGATGTTCCAGTCTATGAGAGTCCTTGAGATGTTTCATTCTGAGTTAAACTGACCAGTCCAGTGCAATATGTTGTCTCTGACAAGGAGCTGAGGGCTTATTGGGCTTCCCCGGCATTCATTTTGCCTCCCCTTGGTCACCTGACTTGGTTCATTTCTTCACTTCATCTGGCCACCTTCTCCCCAGCCAGCTTGCCACATATGTCCTTCCATTGCCCTTTGGCTCAAATATAACTTTGATTCTTCCGAGACTGTGATATTCCAAGAACTGACACCATTCAGCACTCCTGGTAGGAAGATTTCTGTTGAAAAGTTAGGTCTTTGTTTTGGGGAGTAGTAGGGTCATTTTTCAAATGCAATTCAGCCCACAGTTCTCCTGCCTGTTCACACTACTGAACCCAGATGACCGTCCATCTGCAGGGCCTAAGCTATATGCCCTGATGTATGTATGTATGTATGTATGAGCTTTTATTAACTACTGTATGCCAGGCACAATGCTAAGGGGTAGAGAGAGGAAGGTGAGAGAGACAAAGGGAAGAGAGGGAGAAAGGATATTGGACCTGGGATTTCCCAGGTGAGGAAACTCCCTCCACCAATGCAAGTTGGTATCTTCTCTGCCAGGAAGTTATAGCGTATTCCCCATGGTAACAATGTCCACAGTGTCTCCTGTCCTAAATGCTAGAGGGAAGAGTGCAGGGGTGGCCTTTCTGCCTCTTCCTTGCACAGTAATTATCATATAAATGCTGACCTCTATTTTTCTCCAGTGGAATAGCCTCATTTCCAAAATCCTTTAGTGACTGGAAATATTGGTCAGTGGGATTTCGCTGGGATTTTCCCCCTAGTTTTGCCCCAGACTTTGTCCAGAGAAAGGCTTCTTTTTGTTAGTGAAAGTCAGGCCTTTGGCAAACTGGGAGAGCAGGCCCAGCTGGGGCCTCCCTTTCCTGGCCTTTTTTTCCGCCTTTGATGCCTCCCTCCTTCCCCCACCCCAGGCCATTGGTGCCCTGATCCTCACACAAACCTGCCTTACTCATCTGTCATTTATACCTGGCTTTAAATGATCCCCTACCCCCAGAGCTTCACATCCCCAGACTTCCCAGCTGGGATGCTGGAGGGCTTAGTTCTCTGAGAAAGGAATTGCAGGTCTCTGTGAACTGTGGGGAGGGGGCGTAGGGCAGTTAATGAGGCTTTCCTTTGACCCACACACCCTCTGTTCCCCTAAGGCCCAAGGATGTTTGGGCAGGATGTTAGTGGTGGGACTGTGTTAATGGAGGGGTGCCCACCACCTGCTGCTGCCTCTAAAGCATATGAATTCCCCCAGTTCTGTGTCTACCCTCCCTCCCAATACCTCCTGCTTTCATTTTTTGGAAAACCAAAAGGATTCTGGGAGGAAATAGATTTGTGTCACCTCTGAAGGAGCAAAACTAGAGGAAATTTTAATCACCTGTGGTCATGCAGGTGAAGGATTCTTGGAAAGATTTGGCTCTTGAATTGGGGCTCCCCCTGGAAGACCTGGAGAGAGAAAAGGAGAGGGGAGAGCAGAGGAGTCTGGGTAGGATCCGGAGTTCATTGATTACTGTGGATTTCCATTGAGAGGGAGCTGCATGGCTCCTGTTAGGGGAGAGGTTCTCCATTTCAGAGGATTCTCACATGTGAAGTGAGAAGAAATCTCAGAAACCTTCTCTCTAATCATAGGGGCATAGATTTAGAACCAGAAAGGACCTTAGAGGCCTTCAGTCCCTGACTACCAGTTTTATAGGGTAGGAAACTCAGTCCCAGAGAGGTGATGCGACGAACCCAATCTGGTGTCCTGACCAGTGACAAGACTTAAATTCAAACCCAGAACCTCAGACTCCAAGTCAGTCTTTCTTCTATGATTTATACCAGGCTTCCTCTTTAGTAAGGCCATGAATTATTCTTAGGGGATACCCATGATTAGTTTAAAGTATGAGTGGCAGGACCACCTTATATGTAATGGATGATACACTCTCTGTCTCTTGATCTGAGGTGCCTGAAAATTAGATGTCAGTCTCCAAGCATTTATTAAGTACTTACTATGTTCCGGGCACTGTGCTAAGTCCTGGTGATACAAAGAAAGGCAAAAAAAAAAACAAAACCAGAGACTCTGTCCTCGAGGAGTTTCCATTTTACTTTGGGAGCCAAAACATCAATAACTGATGTATACAGATATACAAGAACAAGATATATACCGAGAAGGTAGAAGGTGATCTTGGAGGAAAGGCATTGGGGTGGAGTGGGAGATGGACTTGGAGAAAGCACAGAAGGTAGGATTCCAGCCAAGTCTTGAAGGAGGCCGGGGAAGCCAGGAGGCCAAAGTGAGGAGGAAGAACATTCCAGGCATGGGGGATGGCCATTGTGGTTAGATCATAGAATAGGAAGAGGAATAAAATGTAACATGGGGAAAGGGAAGAAAAGCAAATAAGCATTTATTAAACATGTCTTAGGTGCCAAGCACTGTGCTTTACAAATATTTTATTTGATCTTCAGTGACCCTCAAGGTAGGGAAGGGGTCAGGTGGTGAAAAAAATGAAAACAGTCAGTATTTATTCCTTCAGGCAAAAGCAATTGGGAGGCCCGGCCCAGTAAGTCATGATGTCTTAGTGCAGGAATTTTTGACCTTTTGGGGGTCCTGGACCCCTTGGGCAGTCTGGGGAGGCCCTTTTCAGAATCATGGTTCTAAAAGCATCAAATAGAGAGGAAGACAAAGCCAATTATATTGAATTACACTTATCAAGAGACTTTTTAAAAACAAGGTCGTGAAACTTAAATTAAGAAGCTCTACCGGCCTTAGTGAGAATGAGATCCCTTTGGAAGAATCCTTGTGGTACAGTGGAGAAAACCCTGGTTCTGGGATTACAGGAAGTGGGTTTCAATCCCGCTTCTGACAGTTACAACCTGTGTGGCCTTGGGCAGGAAACTCCCTTCCCCTCCCTGGGCCTCAGTTTCCTTTTCTGTAAAACAAAGGGGTAGACCGAGTCAGTTGTAGGATTTAAAGCTGTGAGAGACCTTGTAGATCACCTAGTTCAGCCTCCTTTTAGATGATCATTAAGGTTCTTTCCTGCCAGGAGTGTGCTAGTAAATATTTAACAATTGTCTGTCCAGGAGGGAAAATGTATACAGGACCCATTTTTACATTTAATCTACATTATTAATATTTTTTCTATCACTTTCTCAGACCTAGACAATAAATCAAGCCCTGATTTGTAGCATTTACCAATTTCTGAGATACACATGCTCTCACTGAAAATTTCACAATCAGCTGTCAGAAGCCAGTTTGAGCTGACTTCAGCACAACTCTGCTTCCAGCTCTAAATGCTATGATTTCCTGATCGTAAGATATAAGATGGTAGTCATGGCCACTAAGGAAAGACTTGACTCGCTTTGATCACTCTACCAAAATAAGAAAAAGTCAAGGACAGTGATGAATTCTGGTTAAGAAAAACCTTGACCTAAGTCAGGAGGATAGAGGTAGATCTCGCCCTGCTGAGAAGGGAGCCAAAGATGGGCAGCCATCGGTAGAAAATGAAAATAGCTAATCTCAGGCTGGAAATAGCCAAGAGTATTAAATAACAGCCCCAGATTGGAAAAGCCAATAATAGGATCTTTTTTACCTCACAGAGCATTCTTTTATTGCCTTTATTATCTTTTTTTAAAAAAAAGAACCGGGCTTTAAAGAATCAGCAAACCATCTAATCCAGCCCCTTCCTTTCCCATCTGTCTAAACTGGGCACCCAAGCTAGTGGCTGAGTTAGGACTCACACCCAGGTCCCCTAACCCCCAGGCATGTGTTCTTTCTGTAACATTGTGGTGCCCCTTGTCTACATGGTTTTTAGAAAACAAAACCATCCCCCAGCCCATTCAACTTTGCACAAGTACAATTTATGGATTGTTTGATGTTTTTTAAACAGACTCCTACAATTCCGGCAATGAACTGTTCGGTGGAAAGTGCCCATCCAAGGGTCTCTTACTATTCACGGCCTCAGATAACATCGTACAATACTTACTACCATAGTACGCCCCGTCTGCCACCCTATTCGGCTTACGACTTTCAGGTATGTGTCATTAGGAAATGGCTCCTTTTCTTCCTTCTTTCCTTTCCTTTCTTCTCCCTGCCTCCTTTCTTCCTTTCCTTCCCTCCTCTTTCCTTCCTTCTTTCCTCCCTCCCTCCCTCTCCTGTTCTCCCTTTTTCTTAATAATCACTTTAAAAGAAATTTGTATTTTTCTCTTTGGTTTTGACATGACCTTCATTTCCAAATAGATCCCTCCTCACTCTTCTCCCCTGGCTCCCTCTGTTTCAAAGCAAATCCAGGCCCTTATCAGTTCCCCTTTTTTCAGAAGCCCCCGTATGGCTAGTGTGACATAGACAGATGTTATCCCCAGCCACTGAAGTTCTTCTCACATGACCTTTCAGCACCTGTGTGGTTAAAGAAGCAACTCAGGCCTTGCATTGCCCTAGTTTGTATCACTCTTACTAAAACGGCAAGAAATTGATATTCTTCTAATTGGGTTAACTTTGGCATTCCCTGGCTTGGGGAATTCAGCTATGCCGCCTTAGACTGGTTTCTGACTATGAGCTTGGGGGACGGCCAGCCAAAATGCCCAGAGACCAGAGATGAAATGTCATGTGCAAGGGACATCAAGGTGGCCAGTGTCCCTAGATCACAGAGTATGGGGGCAGGGAGGATAAGGTATAAGAAGACTGGAAAGGTAGAAAGGGGACAGATAATGAAGGGCTTTGAATGTCAAAGAATTTTATATTCAGTACTAGAAGTAATAGGGAGTCACTGCAGTTTTGGGGGGTGGGGGGAAAGGGTCAGTCTTGTGCTTTAAGAATATCATTTTGAAGGGGCAGTTAGGTGGTGTAGTGGATAGAGCACCAGCCCTGAAGTCAGGAGGACCTGAGTTCAAATCTGGCCTCAGACCAAACACTTGACACTTACTAGCTATGTGACCGTGGACAAGTCACTTAACCCCAATTGCCTACAAACAAAAAAACAAAACAAAAGAAGGACACTTTGACAGCGTAATGGAGGATGGACTGGAGTGGGGAAACACTTGAGTCAAGCAGACCAACCAGCAGGCTATTTAATAGTCCAGGGGTGGGGTGATGAGGGCCTGCAACAGGGTGGTAGGAGTGTCAGAGGAGAGAAGGGGGTGTACATGAGAGGTGTTACAAAGGTGGAAGTGACAAGATGACATGAGATTGGATATGAGGAGTGAGAGCTGGTGAGGAATCCAATATGACTCCTAGCTTATGGGCCTGAGGGACTAGGAGAATGGTGTTACCCTCTACTGTCATGGAGAAGGTAGGTGGGGGGAGGGTTTGGGGAAAAGGTAATGAGCTCTGTTTTAGACATGTTGAGTTGAAGATGTCTACTGGACATCCTCTTTGAGATCTCCAATTGGCAGATGGAGATGGAAATCAGTAAGGAAGTAGGCTAAGATAGCAGTCTCAGTTTATCTTTAATTTGAAAGTGCTGAGTTACTAAACCAGCTCATTCAAAACATCATTCAAAAGAAATAAGATAGTCAAAAGGGGAGGGAGAAGTCAGGGAGTGGGTGAGGAAGTATGGTATATTAAGATATACTTATGTGAAGAAATTCAGAAACTAGGGGAGAGGGAATATAGAGGAAAGCTGGGCATGGTCTGAACAGTACCCTAGATTTGGAGAAAACAAATTTCAAAAGATTTGGAGGAAAGATACACAGGATCCCATGGAAATTTTATAGAGAAATTCAGCCCAGAGAGGTTGGGAAGCTCTTAAAGGGAATTCTGATATTGCAAAGCAGAACATTGCAACAAGAAGGAAAAATGGGATTTGTCTAAAAAGACAGATGTGGCTGCCAACTTAGTTTTTAAATGAGATCTGTACAGGGGCAGCTAGGTGGCACAGTGAATAGAGCACCACCCCTGGATTCAGGAGGACCTGAGTTCAAATCTGGCCTCAGACACATAACACTTACTAGCTGTGTGACCCTGGGCAAGTCACTTAACCCCATTGCCCAGCCAAAAAAAAAAAAAGAAGAAGAAGAAGAAGATGGAAGTAAGTCTGAGGAACACAGGATGAGTATAAGGCTTGTAAAAATAAGGTTAGGAATGCTGAAGCTAAGGACAGCAACTCCATTTCCAGGCAACATCAGTAGAAAAGAAAGGCTCAGAAAAGGGATGTAGCTGCTGCTGGGAGTAGATGGGACGATGATGATAAGTGACAACAGAGAGGAAACAACACTGGTTCTTTTTCCTTTTTTTTGCTTTTTGGCTAGGCAGTCGGGGTTAAGTGACTTGCCCAGGGTCACACAGCTAGTAAGTATCAAGTGTCTGAGGCTGGATTTGAACTCAGGTCCTCCTGACTCCCAAGGCCAGAGCTCTATCCACTGCGCCACCTAGCTGCCCCTAAACTGGTTAATTCTTACTTTGCTCCTGTTTTCTCTGCCAAGGAGAATGACCCTTGTGCTAGAAATGCCAGAACAAAAATGGCTAAGAGGGAATTGATACCCAAGGTGAAGAAGAGAACCCCTAGCTGACCCTCAATGAGTTCAAGTTGCCAGGTGCAGAGGATGAAAGAATGGTAGGACGTGATCGCTAAGCCACTATTAGTGATATTTTCAAGACTGTGGAGGATGGGAGAGGTACCATGGGCCCAGGGAAAGTGACTGCCCCAATTTTCAAAAAAGGGAAGAGACCAGAGTATGTCAACTATAGGTCAGTGAGCTTGACATTTATTCGTGACAAAATTCTAGAATGGATCCTTAAAGAGATGGTTACTGAACATCTAGCAAAGAAAGTAATGATTATGAAGAGCCAGAGGGACTTCTTCTAGAACAGTTCATGCCTTGCTAATCTCATTTCCTTCTTTGGCAAGGTTGCTTAACTAGCAACTCTCAAAGGAATGCCGTGAATACAGTTTACCTGGCTTTAGCAGGACATTTGATAAAGTCTCTCCCCAGGGTCTAGGAGCAGATATGGAGACATGGGGATTAGGCAGTAATCCAGGTAGATGGTTTTGGAACTGCTTGGATGGCTGGGCTCAAAGAAGAGTTGTTAATGATTTGCTCTGACCGTAGCAGGTGTGTGGTACACTGCCTGGGAAATCTGGGCTGTTTAATATTTTTATCAGTGACTTGGCTAAAGGCAGAGATAACATATGTCACTTTTGGAAATAACACAAAGCTAGGAGGGTCAGTTCACACACTGGATGAGAAGTTGGGGTCTGAACAGATCTTGACAGGCTAGCACACTGGGCCAAAGAAGATGAAATTCACCAGGGACAAATGGAAAGTTTTACATTTTGCTTCAAAAAATTAAAAAATCACAATTAGAGGGAGAGACCTGGTTAGACAGCAGCTGGTGGCACAGTAGATAGATAGCTAGGCCTGGAGTCAGGAACACCTGTGTTGTTCAGATCTGGCCTCAGATCCTTGCTAGCTGTGTGGCCCTGGGCGAGTTCGTCTGCCTCAGTTTCCTCAACTATAAAGTAGGGATAATAATAACACCTACCTCACAGGGTTGTTGTGAGAATCAAATGAGATAATATTTCTAAAAAACACTTACTACAATGCCTGGCATATAGTAGGTGCTATATAAATGCTTCTTCCTTTCCTTTCCATTCCCAGTTTGCCTGGAGCTCAATATAAATCAGTTGTTGTTCAGTTGTTCAGACTCATATCTGAGTCTTCATGATCCCATTTGGGGTTTTTGTAGCAGAGATACTGGTTTGCCATGTCGTCCTCCAGCTCATTTTACAGAGGAGGAAGCTGAGGCAAACAGGGTGAAGTGACTCGCCCTGAGTCACACAGCTAGGAAGTGTCAGAGGCCAGATTTGAACTCAGGAAGAGGAGTCTTCTTGACTCCAGGCCTGGTGCTCTAAGCCAGGGTGATCTTGGACTACAAGAAGAGAGAGAAACTGTAGCTTCCAGGAGTGAGTTGATGATCTCTTTCTTCTGCCCTTGGTCAGATCACACTGGGATTTAGTACTCAGTTCTATGCTCCACAGATTAATAAGAACATTGATAAGCTCAGAAAAATGCAAAGTGGTGAGGTCCTGAAGTCCATGTCATATAATAAGGACTAAAAAGTACACATGTAGGGGGCAGCTAAGTGGTGCTGCAGTGGATAGAGTACCGGCCCTGGAGGCAGGAAGACCTGAGTTCAAATTCGGCCTCAGACATTTGACACTTACTAGTGGTGTGACCTTGGGAAAGTCACTTAACTCCATTGCCTAGCCGCCCCCCCCCCCCAAAAAGAGCCTGGGGTCTAGGAGAACCCCTTGGGGAAGACCCATAGTTAGGGGGTGGGATGTTGATGATGAACCAGCAAAGGAAGACTGAACAAGAGCGGTCAGAGAGGTAGGAGGAGAAGCAGGAGGAAAACTCGAAAGGACAAAGTATCTAAGAGGTGAGGGTGGTCAGCAATGTCAAATGCAGCAGAGAAGTTGAGAAGCAACAGGGATGAGAAAAGACCATCAGATTTGGCAAATTGGAAATCATTGGTAACTTTGGAGAGTGAAGTTTCAGTTGATTGGTGAGGTTGGAAGCCAGACTGGGCTTCCCTCTCTGGGCCCCTGTTTCTTCCTCTGAAAAACAAAGAACCAGATGACTTCTAAGGGACCTTCATCCTCAAAATCCCTTATTATTTCAAAGGTCCCTTCTAACTCAAAGCCCCATGAAACTAATAATAGCTAACATTTTTATGGTGCCCAGTATGTGGCAGGCACCATACTGGCTGCTTTATAATTTTTATCTCACAAGAACCCTGGGGGGTAGGTTCTATTATTCACATTTTTACAGATGAAGAATCTGAGGCAATTAGAGGTTAAGTGATTTGGCCAAGGTCACATATCTAGTAAGGGTCTGAGGTTGGATTTGAATTCAGGTCTTTCTGACTCCAGGTCCAGACTCTATTCACGGTGTCATTTAGTTTCCCCTAAATAAGACTAAAGAAGCAGCAATAAATACAAGAGACTTCACTTTTTATAATATAACATAGCAAGTATGGGCAGCTGGGTGGCGCCATGGATAGAGCACCAGATTTGGAGTCAGGAAGACCTGAGTTCAAATGTGGCCGCAAACGTTTATTAGCTGTGTGACCCTAGTCAAATAGCTCTTTCACTTACTAACTATGTAACCTTGGACAAGTCCCTTAACCTCTCTGGACCTCAGTTTCCTCATCTGTAAAATGGGGATTATAATGTGAGTATCAAATAAGATAGAAATTGTAAAGCACTTAGCACTGTACCTGGCACATAGGCCCTATACAAATGTTAACTGTTATTAATAAGAACAGTCATTTGTGAGGATGAAATGAGATAATACATGTAAATTACTTTGCAAACCTCAAATGCTATGGAAATGTGAGCTTAGTGTTAGAAGTTCATATGTAGTAGGTATTTGGCATAGTAAACAGGGGCTGGCCTTGCAGTCAGGAAGCCCTAGGTTCACATTCAGTCTCTGCCCCATACTGGCTGTGCGCTCTCTTCAGCCCTCGTGTTTACGGCAGTCAGCCACAGAGCCCCAACCTGCTCTTCTGGAGTGATCACTGAGGGTAGAGCAGGGAGCTGAGAGGTATAAACTTCCATTAAGAGAGGATCACTCACGACCCATTTTAGCATTTCGGCAGCATCAGTTGGCATTGTGTGGCGTGATGGCATACACAGTGCAAAGTGCACGTGCTTTGTGTTCAGGTCCAAGGCTGCAGTGAAATTGCACGGTGCAATACGGACGAGTACTGCCAGAAACACCTCAGATTCATTATGTGTTTGATTTTTAATTAATTTTTGGTTATTGTATGCTCAGAAACCTTTTACTGTTGCCAAATTTTTCGCAACCCCCATGGGGTCGTGACCCACAGTTTAAGAAGTGCTGGTTTAGGGTAGTTTGCTTGGTTTTTCTTTGTTACAAAGGAGAGTTCATTCTGAAAGGGAAGATGTGTGTTTTTCCAGAATCCCCCATGATATAAAGACAAAAGGCATCAATAAAAATGTTGGTTTGTTTTTGACAGAAAAGAGCTCAGATGAGCAATTTCTCCTGAGTATCCAAGCTCAGCTTTCTGTCGATATTCTCAGTCTAGTTTTACCCAGTAATAGTAACTGACATTTTAAAAAACCTTTAAGGTTTGCAAAGCAAACATTATTTTATCCTTTATTTCTCTGTGTAAATGCTTTTTCTCAGGGCCACAGATCTAGAGCTGGGAGGGACCTCAAAGGTCCTCTAGTCCAACTCCCTCATTTTACAGAGGAGGAAACTGAGGTCCAGAGAGGTTAAGGGACTTGTACAAGGTTACATAGTTAGTAAGTGAAAGAGCCAGGATTAGAAACCAGCTCCTCTGACCCCAAAGGAGTCAGCATCCTTCCTACCGTACCACACTTCTACATTCATTGTCACTTCCCAGGGACTCCCTGAAGCCCCTACAATTGAATTTAACCCTCCCTTGACTGTAACAAGGGCAGCTAGGTGGCACAGTGGATAGAGCACTGGCCCTGAAGTCAGGAGGACCTCAGTTCAAATCCGGCCTCAGACCAAACACTTGACACTTACTAGCTGTGTGACCCTGGGCAAGTCACTTAACCCAATTGCCTAAAAAAAAAAAATCTCAGGGATAAATCCTGTGTCTTCCCAATGTTAACAATTAGTTGTTTAATAATCATTTCTCTCATACATGCATACACATATATATGTATACATATTTACACACGTACATAAAATCTTAGGGCAGCTAGGTGGCACAGTGGATAGAGCACCGGCCCTGAATTCAGGAGTACCTGAGTTCAAATCTGGCCTCAGCCACATAATACTTACTAGCTGTGTGACCCTGGGCAAGTCATTTAACTTCATTGCCTAGCCAAAAAAAAACCGAAACAAGTATAGTCAAGCAAAAGAAATCAACACCTTGGCAAAGTCTGGAAATGTCTGCCTCATTCCATACCTGTGGCCCTTCACCTCTATACTTAGAGATGGAAACCATGATTGCCTCTCAGTCTTCAGAAGTCGAGATTGGTCACTGGTCAGAGTTTTAAAGTCTTTCAGAATTAATCAGAGCTCTGAGCTTTTTAATATTGGTCTCCTTTACATTCTTATAGCCATTTTGGAAATGGTTTTCCTAGTTCTGCTCACTTCCCTCTCCATCAATTCATAGAAATCTCTCCACCTTTCTCTGAATTTCTTTATATCCATCAATACAGCAATCTTTTATTATATTCATAAATCAGGCAGTATGAAAAGAAAAAAGAGCACAGAATCTGGAGTCAAAGGCCCTGGGTTCAGATCCCTTCTCTGATGATGATTATCTGTGTGATCTTGGGTAAGCTATGGGCAAGAAAGAGCTGGAAGACTTCATCTGAAAAATGGGGATTTGGACTGGATGGCTGGCCTCTGAGATTCCTTACAGTTTTAGATCTAGGATCCAGTGGTATGACTTAATGTCCTTGTCTGTAAAATGAAAGGGCTGTAAGTGACTTCTGAAGGCCCTTCCAGCTCTTGGTTTCAGATCCTATGAACTTGTTCAACTGTTCCCCAATCAATGGGCACCCTGCTTTTCCTTAGTCCTTTGTGACTGCGAAAATTGCCGCTGTGAACATGGTGCCATCCTGTGTAGTTTTACTAAAGGAAATAGCAGTCTTTACTTGGAAAACCTGAAAGGACAGGAGGAGGATCTGTTTCTGTTCCCAGATAAATAAAAAGCTGTTAGGAGAATCCCAGGTCTGTCTGTAAAATCTCCAGAAGTGCCAGTCCACTAACCCCGCCCCCCCTGCTACCAGCCATGCTCCACTGCATCCAATTACAGACCAGCCTCACTTCTAGCCAAAGGATGTATCTTTTTAAATGTTCATCTTGTGTCCTGCCAACGGGCCATTACCTGCCAAGGAGAGCCTTTATGTGACTTTTAGTCAGGCAGGGTTAGTTTTTCTCTTGCCTCTGAATGTTGGGACGAAAGAGGAGAAGGGTGGAAGAGAATCCCTGGCGATAGCCCCTCATGCTGGACAATATTATTAGTTTTCCAAGTGGAGTCAAGTCAGTAAGCATTTAGTAAGTGCCTACTGTGAGCCAAGCACAGGAATAAGCACTGGGGATGCAAAGAAAGCCAAACCCCAGTTCCTGATCTCAAGGAGGGGCAACTAGGTGGCACAGTGCTGGGTCTGGAGTCAGGAAGACCTGAGTTCAAATCCAGCCTCAGATACCTTAGCTGTATGACCCTAGGAAAGTCATATGACCACTGCTTGCCTCAGTTTCCTCATCTGTAAAATGGGGATGATAATAGCACCTACCTCCCTGGGTTGTTTTGAGGATCATGAGGTAATAATTGTAAAACACTCAGCGTGGCATATAGTAAACATTATATAAATATTAGCTATGATTCATAAGGAGTTCATAGTCTAATCTGGAAACACAATTATGCACAAATAGGATATAGACAGAATGAATCAGAGATAATCTCAGAGGGAAGGCTGTAGTATTAAGAGGAATCAGGAAAGACACTTCTAGAAGATAGGAGTTTAGCTGAGGCTTGAAGGAAGCCAGAAAACCAAAGATAAGGAGGCAGAGAATTTCAGGCACGGGGACAGCCAGTGTTGGAAGATGGTACATTACGTGCAGTGAGGAAAGTTGAAGAATATTTCCAAGTGTTGATTTGTGAGCATTTAGAAAGGGGCAGTGATTACGAAGCATCAGAGTAGCTTCAACTGAGGGCAAGTCATTCCAGACTGACTTCACCCTTTTTTTCTTTGTGGGATTGAGTATAGTTAGGTGGATTGACGAGACCCCCAAAGTAGCCATTAGTAACTCAGTGATTTCCCCTTGGAGGGAACCCTCTAATGGAACACCCATGGGATCTGATACTGGTCCTGTGTTGATCACCATTTTTATTGGTGATTTGGCTTGTCACTTTTGCAGATGTTGTAAAATAGGGATGATGATGATGATGATGATGATGATGATGATGATGATGATGATACCTCCCTCCCAGGGTTGTTGTAAAGATCAGACAAGATAAATTATATAAATGGTTTATAAACCTTAAAGTTCTAAAGAAATATTGGCTGTTATTACTAGAATCAGAGTGATGTCCTCAACAAAAGTAAGGGTATTTGGAGAAGGTGGGGCAGGGGTGGAGGGGATGTTTAGGGCAAAATATGATGAGTTCTGTTTGTTTGTTTGTTTTTTCTTTTTAGGCCATTGGGGTTAAGTGACTTGCCCAGGGTCACACAGCTAGTAAATGTCAAGTGTTTGGTCTGAGGCCAGATTTGAACTTAGGTCCTCCTGACTCCAGGGCCGGTGCTCTTATCCACTGCACCACCTAGCTTCCCCATGAGTTCTGTTTTAGACCTACTGAATTCGAGATCCCAGGTGGCAGGAGCTCAGGCAGTTGAAGAATCAGAACTGGCACTCAGGAAGGGACTGGTAATAATAGCTAGTGTTTGCATTGTACATTAAGGTTCACAAAATCTTTTTACAGATATTCTTATATTTTACAGATTATATTTACAGTATTGTTGTATCTGCACATATATTATATATAAATATACAATATATTTGCAGATATTATTTCTTTTGACCTTTATAACAACCCAAGGAAGTAGGCCTATTATTAGCCTTATTTTACACATGAGGAAACTGAGGTTCAGAGAGTGGACACAGCTAGTGAGGGTCTGAGGCAGGATTCAAACCCATGTCTTCCAGATCCCAAGTCCCATACTGTAGGCATTGTGAGCCTTAGCTGCCTGCAGAGCTACTTATATGGATTTCAGAGTCATTTGCAGAGAGAGAATAATTGAGCCTATGAGAACTGATGATTGAGTCATCCCCAGAGAGATTTTAGGGAGAGAGGGTAGAGAGGGACAAAGGACAGAGCCCTGGGGATACCCACATACGGGGGTGGGGAGGGGAGGAGCACAATGGAGGATGGGCCTGTGGAGGGAACCAAGAAAGACCAGTCTAACAGGTAGGAAGAAGCTGGCCAAGAAGGAGAGAAAACCTTGAGGGAGAGGTTGTCCACAGGGTCAAATGCGGCAGAAATCAAAAAGGGATGAAGACTAAGAAAAGGCGATAAAGAAATCATTGGGGATTTTGCAAAGAACTTATTGGTGGAGGCAGCAAGAGTAGAGCGCTTTCTAGGCATTTGGCTGTGAAAGGGAGGAGAGACATAATTAACATAGAAGCTATTGCTCATAGCTTCATGTCAGCTGCACATTTGATAAGCCTGCCATCTGGGCCTTTGTGATGTAAGTCATTACTTAAAATGTTAAACAGCATAGAGCTAGGCATAGATCTCTGGGGCACTCCACTGGAGACCTGCCATTTTGGCCTATTCTTTGGATCTAGCTATTCAGCCAGTTCCAAATCCTTCTGACTGTATTGTCATCTGGTCCAGTGGTTGCCAAGGGGGAGCAGGGACCCCTGGTGGGCCATGGCATCCATCCAGAGGGACCATGGCCTGACCCCAAGAGGAGTCAAAACCAGTCAGAATGTAAGAAGACAGGCTGCCTTCCACCCGCTCTGCCAACACAACCCTTAATCTCTACCAGTTCTTCACTCTACCTCCTCCTTTGCAACCTAAATTAACCACTACCCACAGCAGCTCACAGGTGCCACTGGGAAAATCCTGGCCCCCAGATGACCTTGTGGCTATGGCAGCATCCTTCAGAGGCTGGGTTTTTCACTTGGCGGGCAAGTGTGTGAGTAAGAACCAGACATCTCTCTTCCCTTTCCTCCCCCATTTTATTATGAGTGGTAAAGTCACCTAGAATGGATGGCTTACTGGAATGCAAATCTTAATACATTATCTTCCTCCCCCTCCTCCCCTGCCCAAACCTCACCCATCTTCTAAACTTCTCAGTTACGGTCAAGGGTGCTACCATCCCTCCACTTGCCCAGGTTGTCATGACCTCAGCATCACCTTGGATGTCTCACTTTCCATGCCCCACATCCACATAACCCATCAGGTACCAGATCTTGTCATTTCTGCCTTAATGCTGCTAACATCTGTATCCCCACAGCTACCACCCTCATCACCTCTCGCCAGGTCTATTGCAATGGCCTTGTAACCGTCTCTCTGCCACAAGTCTCTCCCCTTTCCAATCCATCAACCACACAGCTACCACTGTGATTTTCCTAAAGTGCAGGTCTAATCATGTTACTCCCTTACCTGAAAAATTCCAGGGGCTCCTTACTGATGCTAGGATCAAATATTAGTTCATCTTTATCTCCTCCTTTTCTATTTTTGTGTATATTTTATAATATACACAGTGATTAGCATACTAGTACACATAAACAAGTTATAAATTAGTTAATGTACACATATTGAGGTCACAAGCTCAATAATGTTTCACTGACAAGGTATGTGATCAAAAAAGTATGGTGTTCACTTTAGTGAACTCTACATTTTTTCTCTACAAAATCTACGTTTTTTCCACCAGAGCAGTGTGAGATGCTTTATCAAAGACTTTGCTAAAAGATAGATAATCTGTATCTGTAGCGCTCCTCTGATCTGCTCTTTTTAGTAACCCAGTACAAAAATGGAAATGAGGTTAGTCTGGCATGAGCTGCTCTTAATGAAGCCCTGCTGGCTCTTTGTAGGAAGCACTGCTTACTTTTCTAGGTGTTTGCTAACCATCCCTTTAATCACTTGTTCTCAGATTTTTCCAGGAGTTGAAATCAACCTCATTGGCTCCTAGTTTGCAGACTCTATTCTCTTTCCTTGTTAAAAAAAAAAAATTGTGGTATGCCTCCTCCCATCCTGCTTACCTCTCCCATTCTCCACCATCTTTTGGATTTCACTGATAGTGACTCAGCAGTCATATCTGCCAGCTTTTCAGTACCCAAGGATGTAGGTCATTTGGGCCCATCGACTTGAAGTCATTGTGGGCAGCTACATGCCCTCTTCCTATCCAGCCCCCATGTTAGCCACCCAATCCAAAGGTCATTCTTCTTGGTAGAGAAAAGAGAAGCAAAGTAAAAATTAAGCACCTCAGCCTCCTCTTTGTTCTTAACATGATCCCACATCTTCCTTTCTTTCTGACAACTGCTGGTTTTCCTCTTCATTGGAATCTTTTCCCTTTATATCTTTGGAAGTTCATTCTTGGTGACAGTTTCCCAACCTTCTGAGCTGACTTGTCATTTAGAATTTTTTAGTCCATGGGATCTTACCTCAGCCCTTTGAAAATTGCTTTCTTGACAATCCAGTTGGAGCTTACAATTGACAAGCAATAAATAACTATGATGCCAGGCCAAAGTTGTATACCTTAAGAGAGGTACAAAGTGCTCCGTGGATTGTGACAAGGGAGCAGTTGTGTCTGCTTGGAGAGGATCACAGAATGCTTCAGGAAGAAGGGAGCATTGAGAACAGCCTTGAAAGATGGGTAGATTTCAACAGGTAGGGATTGAAGGGAGTGGAGAGGGAAGAGGAAAGAGTGTGAGCCTTTCAGAGGTGGGAACAGGGTACAACTAATACTCTGGTTTGTTGAACATATGGAATATTCAGGAGAATTGTAAGATATCAGGTTGGAAATGCAGAGTTGGGCCAGATTTTGAAAGGCCTTGAATGCCAGGCTGAATTTTGACAGTTCTGAAATAAAAAGGCAAAACTGATATGGTGCTTTAAGATTGGCAGAAAACTTTATGTGCCTTAGCTTATTTAATTGCCTTATCAACCCTGTGAGACAGGTAGTTCAAGTACTAGTAGCCCCATTTTGCAGGTAAGGAAACTGAAGCTCAAAAAGGTTAAATGACTCATCCACAGTCACACGGCTAATACAGTTTGAACTCTGGCCTTCTGCTTCCAGGGCCAGCATAATACACTACACCTCTCCATAGGTAATAGGGATCTACTGAAGGTTTTTGAGCAGGGCAGTGATGTGGTTGGCACCGGGCTTTCAGGGCCCTACTCTCCCTCCATACTGGGTGGCAGTCTTTAATACCCTAATTGAGTTAGAATTTTTTTTTGCCCAAGTCATTATTCCAAATTGCTCTTATAGTGAGTCAAGTGGGGGTGGTTAGGGGTCCATAATCTCATAGGGGGCCAGGTGGGGGAAGGAAAGGGAAGGTGGGAGGGAGGGAGAGGCCCCACTCTAGTCTTCCTCTCAGTGTGGTACAATTTGGGGCCCCCTCAGGCCGCCACTGAGGAGGAGCAGGAAGGACTAGGCTGACTGGCCCCAGCAGTAGGCGATTTCCACAGCCTTTCATGGCCTGTGGTGCGCTGGGAAAAATCAAAGGCCTGGCCTCTCCAACTGCCCATCCCATTAATAAGACCAGACTCGGGCTGGGACCAAAATGCACCGGCCTGCTCTCCAGCTGGAACAAAGCTACATGGTCTCCAAGGTGCCGGCTGTTGCTAGGCAGCCACATGCTAATGCCTGGGCTCATCTTTAACCCCTGCCTCTCCCTTCTCCATCACCTCAGCTAGACACATGAGTGTACATACACATACACACACTCATATGCACAGATGCTCTCATACACACACACACACACACACACACACACACACGCTCTCACATATACACATGCTCTCACATGTTCACAGACATACTTACATATACAACATGGACAAACTCATACACATTCTCTCAACACCCCTAAACAATACACCCTGAAACACACACTTAACAATACATACACACTCACACACATGTATATATATATGTTCTCATACTCCAACACATTCACGCACACATAGAATACCCATATATACATGCACACACATGTGCTCATTCCCACACAATCTGCTGTTTCATACATATACACTCAAGCACACTTGCTCTCACAAACACATACACACACGTTTACACATACTTTCATGAAACGCACAATACACATAATACAGCCACATGGACACACATGTTCATACACTCCCACGCAATATACTCACACATATCCACATGCCCTCACTCACACGCATGCTCACGCATACGTACTCACACATATGTATGCTCACACATATATACTTTGACATACATAAACCCTTACAATACTCTCAACACACATCCACATATGTTTATATATATACACACACTCACAAGCTCACATGCACTCACTGACATACACTTAACATACACTCATATACACATACATATGCTGACATGCTCACACTCATACACACATTTATACTAACATGCTCATACATATACACTCATATACAGGCTGTCACACATACATTGCTCTCATACATACATATATACACATCTTTTATACAACATACATCTCTCACACAATATATGCATATATATATATATATATACATATCCCCCTACCCTCTCGGATTATGTGCTCACAGATGCATATACACACTCTTATACAATGCACATACATATATGCATGCTCTTATACACTCATGCTCACGTTTATACATACACTCATGCTTACACACACATTTACATACCTCATACACGTTCTCACACATGCGCACTTATACATGTTCTAGCACATTAGTGCACACACTCATACACTTACATTCTCTATCACATGTGTACAACACTCACAGTTCATATGCACGTGCACACATGTATACACATACGTACATTCACACATTCTCACAAATGTACCTGCATTCTCCTGTATACACACATGCACTCACATACACACTCACAGGTCACACATACTTACATAACATACTCTTTCACACATCTAGTCACATGCATGCTATCACAGTCACATGCTTATACACACAGACAAAACATAGATACACACATGCTCTCAAATGCATGCCCACTCCCACATATGCACACACTGACAAACATATGTGATCACAGATAAGTATACCCCAACACAGTAGTCTTACACTCTCAACAAACACGTACTCTCACAATATATAAGATCACATACACATTCTTTAACATACACACACGCACATACATACTCACATATACACATTCATACACTCATACAGATACACACTGATACAATACATTCTCTTGCATATATACTCAGACACATATACACACACTTATACACATGTACACTGGCTTATATGCACACATATATACATATATACATGCTCTCCCACACTCATAGACTCACATACTCATACACATGCTCTCAACATGCATATTTACAGATACATACACACTCTCACGAGATACACGCTCACTCATACATTCACACATATGCTCATGTTCAGTCATGCTCATACATACACATGCACACACTCTCATACACACATGCTCACAGTCGTACATTTATGTGAACATGCTTTATCACACATACACTCATGTTCATACATGTGCTCACACTCATACAATCATGCTTTCACATGCATGTACACTATTATACACAGTGCTCTCACACACGTACATGCTCATACATTACATGCTCTCATACACATGTGCAGTACACACTCACACACATGCATGCTCACACAGTTACACATACACATAGTCTCTCACACTCATGGTCACACTTATATTACCTGCTCACACACATATACCCTTTCTCATATGCTCTCACACTCATGCACACCCACTCATTCACATCCAGATGGTCTCACACACACACTTTTACATATATACACATATACATTCTCTCACACACATGCTTACACATATACTGTCACATACCCTCACACTCATACATATGCTCACACACATCCCCATTTTCTCACATGCTCTCACGTTCATACACATGGTCGCACATCCCCTCATACACATATGATCATACACATCCATCTGCTCTCTCTCATGTACATAACCACACACACATAGTCTCACACGGTCGTGCACACATGCTCACACATACACACTCATGCTTACACATAGACACACACACTTGTACACCCCTCCCTAGCGTGTAGACTCTATAACCAGTTCTCTCCCTCAGCTTATCAGGGCTTCCTCAATTTCACCCTGGGCACTCAGAGGAGGAAGCATTTGGAAAAGATGAGCAAGGCATTCAAGCCCTTTCCCACATGCTATTTCCTAAAATATGAAACTTTGAAGTCAGATCACTGGGGATGTTCCGCCACCCACAGCCTGTGGGAGTCATCAAAGTACCGCCCCAGCAGCTGCTCTCTTCAGGGGCCCTAGTGGCAGCTCCCAAAGCAATAGCGGGCATCCTTGGCCTAGCCCCAGCCCAGCTCCCCAATCTTCTCCATTCCTGGGAGCAGCAGGCCTGTAATGCATACCACCTAAGCTAAGGCGAACCCTTGGCTTGGGAACAGCCCCTGCTTCTCCTGACTCCTTCAAGTAAACCCACCCCACCTCCACCACAGCTCGAAGGAGCACAAAGAGTCATAGATTTAGAGCTGAGAAGGATGCACCCTAAAGTCATTGAGTCCAGCCCTAGTCAGGTTAGGTCAAGGGTAGGGAACTTTCGGCCTTGAGGCCACGTGTGGCCCTCTAGGTCCTCAAGTGGGGCCCCTGGACTGAAGCCAAACTTCACAGAACAAATCCCCTTAATAAAAGAATTTGTTCTGTAAAACTTGGACTTAGTCAAAAGGCCCCACTTGAGGACCTAGAAGGCCACACGTGGCCTCGAAGCCACAGGTTCCCTCCCTACCCCTGGGTTAGGATAGAGTTAAAACCCACATCCTCCAAATCCAAATCCTTTTCCCTTACAGTTAGTTGTACTATGCTTGCTCTTTCCCCTACTGTCAGGTCATAGACAGCAGCTCCAACCCTAACCACTGGGCTGCCTCAGTGGCAACAGTAGCAGTTGTGAAAACCAAAAAGCAATACTAGAAGAAGAAATAATACAGGAAAATGGCCAGATATGCTCTAGCAAGGACGAGTGCCAACCCTCTGCCTGCTTCTTCCCCCTCCCTAATTAGCCTTTGGTGGCTCAGAGGAGGTGTTCATTGGAGAGGGCAGAGAGAAAATTAGAGTTATCGGTAAAGTGAACTGAGTATCTCTCCAGTTTACCTCGTGGAATGAAGACCTGGGGAAAGGTCTCCAGTTTCGATGACTCTTTAATTCCTTCAGTTGGAAATTTTATCCAAGGCAATAAAAGATGGCAGTTGCAATGTCTTCTCAGTGGTGACATGTGATAGGAGTACTTACAGTTCATCAAGCAAAGGAAATGCCAGACATGCCTTTTCCACCAACTTGTTTGGGGGGGGGGGGCATGGTAAAGAGGGCACAGCTTTATTGCTTTCATGGTCATAGGCTCATAGATTTATAACTGGAAACAACCTTGGAGGCCATCAGGTATAACCACCTCATTTTACAGATGAAGAAACTGAGGCACATAGAAGTTAAATAACTTACCTAGGGTCACACAGCCAATAAGCGTCTTAGGCAGGATTTGAACCTAGGTCTTCCGGACTGCAGGTCCACCACTCTGTCTGTTGGACTGTCTTGCCACTGATTTCAGAGAACTCTGGGCCCACACAAACTTAGGTGAGCAGGGGGAAAAAATGGGAGTTGTGACTTCTTAATGAACTCTGGAGAAACTTTAGAGATAATTCAGTTCTCTTTCTTGATACACATCCTCTCTATTCCCTCCCAAACATACTAACCATAGCATAATAGTAGCTATTAACTGTTACTAGTCATACTAAAACAAGTAAATGTGACCAGGTTTCATGGCTGAATAAGGAGCTGAGTCTTTGAAAACTCCTCACCATCAGTACACCTGAGGGGTTTTTGATAGTAAAGGGGGGGTTGCATTTTTCAGTTCACTGAGTGGTTTGGTTTCGTTTTGCCAGTACACATTTACTCTTTCTCCAAAGTCAGCCTGTCCCGTACCTATTTGTGCCACCACCACCCCCAGTCCCCCTATACAGGATGAGTACAGGGTTAACGTTTGATGATGATGACTACAAATTGTCAACCTTGCCCACCCCCAATTCCCCAAATCTGGCTAATCTCCAGTGTTCTACACCAATACTTAACCATGGTATGGCAGGGACCCTAGGTTTTCAAAGGCATTAACTAAGTCTACTTTTCCAAGGACCAACCTAACTGAGAATGGAGGTCATCACAAATAGGCTAACCGCTTAGTAACAAACTCTTTAGCTGTGACAACCCATGAAAGAGAAATATACAAAATGGCCTTCGGTCCTTTGCAGTCCTTTTTCACTTCGACAGTAATGGAAACAGTGCCATCAAAAGGGAGCAGTCTTTAAACTATAAACTTTAACTTGGTTGTTGATAATCTAAATCAGTCAAGCTAGCAGCCATGTTAACATTCTTGTTATAAATGAGACCTGAAGAATGAGTGAAGCTGTAGCTAAATGGCATGATGGGTCTGCTCCTTAGAGAGACAAAAAAGAAGTTAGCAAAGTCAACTTTATCACGTACTCAAAGGTAACAAGAAACATTGTTTCAGATGATATCACCATACAGAACTAGCAAAGTCTACCATGAAAAGAATTTCAATGTATGTACAGACATCTGTTGCCAATGATGAAGAGGTAGAGTTCTACAAAGAACTTGATAAGACCCTTCAAATTTAAATCAATATACACTTGAATACTCAATGACCTCAATAGAAATGTGGGAACAAGTGAGATTATAGAGAAACATAGGTGTAAAATATTGATTGGAATATGGTATTGAGAGGGTTCATAGACTTTTAACTATACAGAAGCTTCATTCCTATGAACCATGAATATTTTCTTCAAGAAAGTATCAGAAGACACTGGACATGGCAAGTACCCAATAGCATCACCAAAAAATGAAATTGCTGTTTTAACAGACAGGAGATGACTTGTTACTGATGTGGGAGTCATTCCCAAAGTAGCTGTTGCTATGCACTGACTTATCAGATCAAAGACCAAACTTGGTACATAGCTAGAGGAAAGGGGGACAAGATACAATATATAATTAAAACAACTGCAAAACAATGACTGCATACAAAAGTTTAATCAGTGTTGTTCGGTTGCCATAATGAGGAAACCAAAGGAGTCTAAAAATTACTGCAGTATGCAGTAGACACTTAAGTGAGGCAGAAAGATGTGACAGCCAATAGCAATACACAATTACAACATACAGTTATCCCTTCCACATCGTGACTTTTCCCCATCACGGTTTCAATATATCGTGGGTTGGCATAAGAAATTAAATGGGAATTTTGGGGAAGTTTTGTGGAAGCTGCAGACAACACCCAAAGGCCATCAGACAACACAGAGCCTATGACCAAATACTTAGCCCAAATTTTACAATAAGATACTGTAAATACTCCATAAAAGAAAAAGAAAAAAAAATCAAACTTCTTCTGTGGTACAAAGTGGGGGCCAAAAAAATTTACTCAAGATTTTCCAGATCACGGGGAGGGAGGCGCCTCTAATCCCTGTGATGTGGAAAGGATAACTATAAATTCATTTGGAAACTTGTGTTTCAGTTTTTACCAAAAAAGATGCTTGAAGACTGTAAGCAGTATCTTCTCATAAAAGAGAGAGGCAGCTGAGGGTAAAAACCAATTTAAAGGCAACTTGGCAAGAGACCCAACTAAGCAGTTTTCCCAAGGCCATGCAGGGGTGAAAATGGAGATAAGACAACTAGAAAATGGAAGTGGACTGCAAAGATTTTTTAATAACAAATTTTTCACCATCCAGGACAATAAAGCTGCCACAGCTGGTTTCTACCTGGCATGTAGTAGTAGTTTAATAAATGCTCGATTGATGATTCAAAAAAAAAAGTTTATGATTTAGTTTCTACTTGAATTTGATACTACTAATACTGAGTATCTAAGTGACCCTGTCCAGGGTTATGTAGCCAGTTATGTCAGAAGTAAAACTGAAACCCAGGTCATTGAGCTTTTAGGCAGCTCTCGAGCCACTATGCCAAGCTGCCTCTGATGGGAAAATGTGAAACTCAAAGATGAACGAGCAGAAATTATTTTGATGGATACTGTATTCTTGAGTATATTAACCGTTTGTTCAAAGAACGACCAACTTGGCCTTGAACTGACTTTTGTTTTCTTCACACAGCATACCAGTGTCTTTCCAGGCTCCAACCCGCCAGGACTTTCTGATGAGCCTCAGTCTAATTCACCTTCTCCGAGTTACATGTGGTCCTCCAATGAGCCACCACAGTACTCCCCACCATATTATTCGCCTTTTGAAAAGCCGCCTCCATATAGCCCATGATGAAGAACTCCTGCCCACCACTGAGATCATGGATGTCTGTTATTGTAGCATTGGCTGAGTTTAAGATGTGATCCTTCCAATGTATTTGCAGTTTCATGATTTGCCTGCCCGGGCAGGGGAAGGTGATGCTTATTATTTATCAGTGCAGAAGAGGGGGTGACTAGGTGAAACCCACTACTTCTATTTAACTGAGATCATCTCACCTTCTCTCTGCAAGCATGCTTGCGGGGGATCCCGCATAGCAAGGACTTAGCATGCCGCATCCTACACCTTCCCACTCCACCTGCATTCAGCAGTGGCCAAATTGCCATTTTTCATTTTATGCAAGTTGGCCATAGCCCTCAGCCACCTGGCCCCTCAATTGAAACACCCCTACCTTCAACCAGCCAGGCCCCAACGAAGTCCCTAGCTGATGGGACCTCACCAGAGTTATTTTACTCTCCTGAGTGATGCAAAAAAAAAAAATGAGCTCAGATCTCATTAGTGGTACCTCTCAAAGGGAAAAGTGCAATAGTTCCTCCCCTTCCTTTAGTGGGGATATCAGGATTTGTTCACATACCATCCAGACATACAAGTGAGGTTTTTCAAAAGTGGGTCCAAAAAGTAGATCCAGGAACCTGTGGATATTACACATTTTGCTTCGATGAAAAATACACATCTTACTTGGATACAATTCTGTGTGTTCTCGTTAGTGCTAGCTTGTCTTGGATTGTCAGTGATTTGTTGTGATCTCTGTGGCTATTTAATCTTCTAAAACTGGGCCGGTTGAGCATTCTAACAAACTTCACACATTCTGCAGAACAGCAATGAAATCATTCCACTATGTCAGGCTCCTGCCCGACTTCTGTAAAAACTGCGACATCGTCATCTCGCTCAATTTCTAAGTATTATAGTAGATGTAAAGCATCTGAGCAGCTTTTAAAAAGTATTCCAAGCTTCAAACCATACTAGTGAAGTTCAAATAATAGATATGTATATGGTGCTTACCGCTTTATGTACATTATTTGTTTGACCCTCATGACACCCAAGGTGAGGCTGACTCCCACTACAAAATTTAACACCTGGTCCTCCACCAAATACAGACTTTCAGTGCAATTAAACTACTGCAAAAAAATCTGTCCCAGCCTTCAAGGGGCTTTTACTCCAATTGGGGGACTCAGCCTATGAAGAGATAAGTAAATACTATATGAAAGAAGAGTGCTAAAGGAACAATTTGATAATCGTACATTTGGGTATTATAAAATAGAGGGGCCAAAGAAAAATTGAGTCCTTTGGCAAACAGGTCACTTTTTCCCCCAATTTGACAAATGATCAATATTAATAGAGCAGGCTAGGGTCTAGAGGTAGTAGACAGGTGCTGGTTATCCAAATAGGTATTTGTAGACACCTAGCTGCAGGATTCCTTAATGCCTTTAAAATGCACTCAATTTGCTCAGTGCATCTCTTTGGAAAACAATATTAGCATCATGAGTTTTGTCATCCAGATTTAGGGTCTGAAAAAACCCCCCAGTAATTCTTAACAAAATTGCTATTTATTTTTCTGCAAATCTAAGCATGAGAGGGGGAAAAGGGGATTCCATTGAATTCTACATAGAGAATATATGATTTGTCTTGCTACTCTATGATGTTAACTTGTATCATCATTGGCATCTTGTTTATTCTTTTCCTTTAGCCCCAGCATTTAATTTTGAAAAAATATAGTTACTTTGTACCATCACATTTCTGCACACCAAAGTGTTAAGATTATAAGGATCTCATTTCTATGTATCTTTCTTACTTTCCAAAGTAACTGAAAAATAATGCATTATGGATTTTGTAATACTAAATTAATTTGAGCAGCTTTATCAGTATTTATTACACCAAACTACATATACATATATATATATATATATAAAATACATTATAAGAAATATCAATATCTTAATTTAGCAAAATGTTTGCAGTAATGAAGGAATGTTTCCAAAATATGTATTTTGATTGCATTTTGTAATATTTAATGCCTTATTCTTCATTCTATATTCAAGTGCTAAACAAGGCATGAAAATATCAACTATTAATCCAGAATCTGTATCAATGGAGTGTTGCTTAAAACCTGTATCACTGCCATGTTTGAAATTGACTGCTTTTGTGATGTTTCTGATTAATTCAACTATCCTTCTCTTTCATCCCTAAAAGAAATTAAAAGTATGAACATTCACTTGTCTTTCTCATGCTTTTAACTTAAATATAACTTGTCTAAAACTGTAGATTTTCATTTTTCTGTAGGGGCTGGAGACGACACATAAGATGGGAGATCTCAACCAATCCAACAGGAAAAACAAACTAACCCTATCAGAAGTTTTGCCAAGGTGTCAACAGAAATGCCTATCTGATCCTCAGACAGGCTTCACACCTGTAGCTATATAGGGACACAGAGGCTAATTTCCACCCTTAGGCTGTTGCTTATGAACTTTTAAGAGGTGTGCTTTGCAATGCATAATCTTGTCTAGCTCCGTGATCCGTGCCTAAGGAACTTCTAAGACCAAGGTGCAGATTGGTAAAGGGAATTTACTTATTGGGAGTTCCCTATGTTAATGAAATCACAAGTCTGATCCAAAATTTAAAAAAGGGGGGGGGGGGATCGGCCAACAAAAATCTAGCTCTGATGTCCAACTGCCAAAACTTAAAAGTAATACAAATGTGGAAGAAATTTTCTATTTTTTCACTGTTCAGTCAAGTCAAGGAAAACAAGTATGCCTGTCCCTGAACGTGTTCTCTAAACGGCATCACTCTGCTTTTTCAATCTGGTTTGGCAACTTTTTTGAAATCCATGTGTATATGGTATGTATGCCCAGGGAGAGGGCCTCCCCACCACACCCAAAATATCTATGACTACATATGTATTCCCCTAAGAGGGAGATTTTTAGGTGAGAAATTAATCACAGTCCTAAAAGACGACCTTTTGAAATAAAGACGGTTGACAGTCAGAATTAAAACTTTTTTTTATTTTTGCCATAGAAAGCTTCTAAAAACTAAGAGCAAGAATTACTGGTTAAAGTTTAAAGCACAACTTTAAAAAGTTAAGCAAAGACTGTACAAGTGTATATATACACATTACAGTGTCAGTAAAAATAAACAGCAGACAGTTTGAATTCGGAGCTATGGAAGTCAAAGCTCTTAAGACAATGTACAGTTTATCGGCTCTCGGACCTTGATAATAGTCATGCCTTAACAACAGCAGAAAATAAATATGCAGCCTCTGACAATGATTACCTCGAATGTGTTATGTTGCTCTTTGCTATACTGGAAAGACGTAGCAGAGTTTCCCTTAGTGACAGGGCGGAGGATATTCACCACTAAAAATCATTATGAACATTGAAAGTATTTCAAAATGGTTCTTGCAAGTTTGCTATGGCATTTTTTTTCCTGATTTTGCTAAGACTTTCAGCGTTGTCAAATTATGTAACTGTTTCAAATGCGAGTACTGTTTCAAAGCATCAACATCTGCTAATATTTACAGGAAATTTAGCGTTAACAACCAAAACAGTAAGTGCAACAGGCTGAGATCTAAAGGCCAACAGGCCCCATAAAAAATCATCAACAGGGGCCCCTACACATTTTCAACCCAATAAATACTAGAAGTGAAGGGTTTTATTCCCCCCCAAAAGTTTTTCATATGCGCTCTGGACTTTGGATATTGAAATTACTCCTAGGAAAACTGAAGACCCTGAGACACATGCAAGTAAGAGTCTTCTGGCAGAAATACAATTTAATGTTAATTTTTCCAGTTTTCCTCAAAACCCCTGCTCCCCTCTAGCCCTTCAAAAAGTGACCTTTAATAGGCATAGGGCTTAAATTTAAGGATCAGGACTTCAATAGGGCACATTCAGCAGCAAATAATTACATCCACTTCATTCTGAATAAAGAATTGGAGTGGTACAAGGAATTCCCCATTTGTCACAACAGATTCATAAAACTTACCAAGCCTTAGTGTGACCAAATGTGTCTATGTGTTGAACTGTACATAGGCCATTAGGTCTGAAAGGTCTGAAAGCTATGCTGGTATAGGTATTGTTCACACTCATAATAATCGTGTTTAACTGATGAAGTATGTTAATGAAACGAATAAAATTCAACCAAGAACATTTTTCAAAGCAAGTACACTCTTATGACCAAAGAATAACATCATTAATATCTATACACAAACTCTACTACTGTGGTTTCTGGTAGCAGGGTCTTAAATTAAAAGCTACTTCCCAATTTTTTAAAAAGGTTAATTTACAAAATGATCATGATTTGAAAAATCTATTCACACGCAAGACAGAAAACATATGCACAGCATACACCTGGTTAGGCAAAGAATGATTTATGTTTTGTTCTCCTTTTATTAAAAATACTGATTTCTGGTACCTTTGTAGCTTTAGAAGCTTTAAAATCATCATCTTCAAATCTAACTCATCTTGGCAACAATGACATATGCATGAAAACTTATAATTAAAGCTTTAAGCTTAAAAAAAGTTATTTCTTATAATACATAAAAAGAAAAATTCTTTTAAACTGTCAGATAAGAAATATTTAATGAAAGGTTACAAATAACTATTACTATGCACAACCTTTTCGTATTAACTTTTTTTTGTATTTTTTACATTTTTTTTTCTTTTTGCAAATCATTTACAGAAAATTCAACAGGCTGACTTAGGAAATAACTAAGTGAAGTATATGTGCTTGCTCACTTTACTAGCCTTTCCAATGAAAGTTTCCCATCGGTGCGTCACTTTGAAGATGACACACAGGCCGGTAGGCCAACATGATTCCACACAAAGTTTCCAAATGCTGTAGCATCACAGTGATTTGCAGGTAGAATAGAGCAAAGCATACCTTAGAACACATAAAAAGCTAAGGTTTTTCTTTGAGGAAAAAAAAAAACAAACACATCAATTGTTTTAAATGAAAACTTCCTACTAGAAAATTCTAGGTTTAAGAATTTACATCGAGGGACTCCTCCCCCAAAACCATGGAGTTTAGGTATTTTTATAGTTTTATGCACATATGCAAGCCCATAATGCAGCCTTCAGATTAAAAAAGTAAAAGTAACATTACATAAATCTGGGCCCGTCAGTCACGAGCAAATCAATAACGCTTCCTAACTTCATTCTGTGTCTGAAGTTGAGAGCTCTTGACAATTTCCTAACAAAATAATCGCTGCAGGACTTCTCCTTTTTCTCCATTCCATACCATTCAGATCTTAGTCCGTCATGATTCCCTCTGCATATCCCATGTGGCAAAGGGATAAAGTGGACCAGCCATCGGTCTCTTTCGGTACATGGCCAGATATAAGTCAAGCTTGTTCTGATGAGCCCAATTCTATCACTGTTCCAGGTGACAAGCTTATAAGAAAGGACAGGTTTAACTATCCGGATGGGAGTTTAACAATCCATTTGGACCAGAGCGATACGGCACTGCTGGACCCAAAGTATGCCATCCAAGTGGGCAGGATAGTTATTTTGAACCTTTTCAAAATAACTTTCAAAGCTGCTGGATATTTTTATTTCATACACGTTAAACAACACAAAAATTGTAGACTCATTGTTCAAATGGGTTTTTTTTTTTGCAGAAATCAGCAGTAAAGTGCTATACATAATAGAAAATTCATAAAATAGGTTCAATTTTTCAGGTATGCCAATAATACCTGTTAGAGAGGAGTGACTGCTTCAAATTCTTTTTAAATTCTACCTCTTCATACCATTAATTTTTCTTAAAAAACCAACGAACAAACAAAAAAACCCCGAAAATAAACTAACAAACAGCTTGCCCTGGAGATAACTCCTCAATTTATATTCAAGTAAAATTTCAGATAAATTTGCTCCTACCAATTTCCTGTAACTAAAAATAATGCAAATAAAAACTACTTTCGGATGACTCTGAATGACTAATTAACTTGCTTTCACCCCAATTTAAATTTACTGGTCTTTTGAAACCATTGCCCCCTGACACAAACTCAGGTTTTGTTTTGGTTTTTTCCCCCAAAGCAATTCAGTAGGATTCTGGTATTATAAATTCAAACTCAGTGCTGCCATCTGTTACATTTTGTTTAAACATTGAATCATTTCCCTGTTGAATAAAGATATCATCCCAAGTCATTGGCTTGCTTTGGGGAGTAGATGTGGCAGTCCCTTCTGAAGGTTCTTTCCCACCATCAACCTTATACACAATTCCATCTTCCTTTATTACAGGTATACTCCTAGGCCGATCAGTAAGGTAAGCATATTGCCTGATCTGCAGAGACCTGCATGGATGTAGGCGATATAGTTTGGTATCACCAGAAGGGTCCTGACTATGAACTGACTTTATATGTGAAGACATAAACTGGTAGTTGATGAAGGATTTGCCACAGGCCAAACACTGATACCGACGCTCTCCAGTATGATGAATCTCGTGTTTGGTGCGGTATTCTGCAAGGGGAAATACCTTCTCACAATAACGGCACGGATACTTCTTCTCCCAAGAATGAATGTTAAAATGTCTCCGCAAACTTGTCAGACAGACATAAGATCTTTTGCACACGATACAAATATAATACACCCTCCCATCTACAATTAATTCATAGTGATCATCATGTTTGACTTTCACGCGCTTGTTCGAAGGCTCATCGCCAGATGTTTTCGGGACCTCACTATCACGCTTGGCCTCTTTCTCGTCAGGGTCATCTTTGACAGGAATCACTATGTCATATGTGTCCTCCCCAATATTTGCATAAACTTTACAACCAGTAGATAAACCTTCAATTTCAGTCGCTGTATCCAGCGTAATGATCTTCTGACCCTCCATCACATGTTTCGCACCTCCACCTGACTCCTTACTACTTTCAGCAATGACGTTTGAAATTTTTAAAGAGTTACAGAGTGGTTCTTGATGAAAAAGAGAGACCTGCTTTGACTGGACTACAGAGCCATTAAAAGCAGCATCAGGCTGGGGGAGCAAAGAGGGATTACTGACTCCCGAGTCTGGACTAGAACTAATAGTGTCATCATCATCATCTATAATCTCTGCTTCCACTTCTACATTAGCCCTACGTTTAGGTAAAGCCATGCTGTTATTTGATGTCTGCTGATGATTCTGTACAAGTAAATTAACAGAAGGAGACACCTGACTAGGATGTGAAGAACTTGGTAGGGAGTTAAGACATGGCTGATTTAACAAAATGATGTTGGGAGTCAGATGCTTTGGGGCTGAAGACTTAAGTGTTTCTTCACTATTTCGGGTTTGGCTTGGGCCCATCTGGTTCGCAGAAGTAGCAATTGTCTGCAGTGGTTTATTTGTTAGAGGGGGTGAGCTACTAGTACCACAAGCCTTATCTGCATAGGCAACAGGCCCTGGGTCAGGCTGGACTTGTGCTGCCGCATTACCACCTGGCAAAGCCTCTTTGGGAGGTAAGACTTCGGAGCAGAAAATGACATCATCGTCTTCATCAGAATCAGTACCAATTTTTTTTGTCTCATAATCTTCAGCACATAAAGAAAAAGTCTCAGTGATAACAGGCATCATAGTTATCCCAGCATCAGACCCTTCATTTTCTGCCTTCTGCACTTGAAGATCTTTTTCATCTGTCCCAGGAGCTAAGGTATCACCACTATCTTGCTTTATTGCACCTGAGATACTTTTAACCTGTGACAAAGGTACACCAAGATCTGCTATAAACTTAACTCCTAACAACTGCCCTGACTTAATTAACTCATCAAGTAGATCTGATCTAATACGCATAAGTTTAGAACTATAAATATAGTTGAGAATTTCTGCAAAAATCTCTGCCCTTATAAAGTTTAGTTCTACCACTTGCCCAGCAACTGCAAAAAGCTGGTGGAAGTAAGTACTTGATGCGGACAGAACATTCCGGTGGGCCCGGAATTTTCGATCTTCCACAATCACAGTGACATCGCAAAACAGGCCATGGTCTCGTTGCTCATTCAAGGAGTTCAGTAGATTACCAGAGTACTGAGTATCTGTGGCAGAAATAAGCTTTCTGTTCTCCATGCCTACAGGAAAAAAAAAAAGGAAAAAGCAGGGAAAGAAAGATGGGAGGGAAGAAAACAAAAACATTTTACTATTTAAACATTTTTAACATATAATTTCAATACCTGTATGCAGCTCCTAGTTTCAACCCATGGAGATTGCACTGTATAAGTATAACAGACCTGGAGGCAGAGGCCCTGGATTAGAATCCAGGTGCTGCCAATTACTGACTTTGTGACCTTGGGCAAGTCCCTTCCCCTCTCTGGGCCTCAGTTTCCTCCTCTGTAAAATGAAAGCATTGGATGAGATCCTGAGGTCTGATGCCTGAGATCCCTTCCAGCTCGAATCTCCATGGTCTTACCTAATCTTTCTTACTTTTATATAAATTGTTCACATGTTCAATTTTATGTCTTTTCCCTGAGGACTAAGCAGGGCTTTCTTCACTGGTGTGACCTAGTCAGTCCCTCCACCACCATCACCCTCTAATACCTCAACCCAGGGTGGAGATAAACCTGCATTCCTAATGGGTATGCAACAGAGCTCTGGAAGGTGCTGCCGAGCCGGGTACAAGCAACAGACTAGACACTTGATGTCTTAAGGACCAACCAAGCTAAGTTTTGAGTGGTTCATCTAAGACTGGCCACTGGGGGATGAATCTTTTCAACCATAGTGATGTACCAATTTGATATAATCTTTGACAAAAGTACATAAGACCTTTCAGGGTTTACTATTTCATGTAAGTGCTTTGCAAAATCATTTTGTGAACCTTTTTTAAAAGGCTACATAAACAAACGTTAGCTACTATTATGTGCTATACATTTAACTACTAATAACTGCTCTCATACAATTAGTTCATCAAGGAGCTCTGATTGAATATAGATAGGTTTCAAACAATAAAGAGCGTTCTATTTATTTGGTATACACTTACATATGTACCTGTTGTCTTCCCTGACAGAACACAAGCACTTTGAGGACAGGGACTATTTCATTTTGGTCTCTGTATCCTCTCTAACACAGTGCCTGCCTGCACACAGAAGGTACTTAATAAATGCCCAAGAGCCACACAAGCAAATGATCCATTCCTGCCCAATTTTCGCTAAAGCTTCATATCTGTCAGTACACTATATGTTTCTAGGAAGGAAGAATGTATGTGTTCTCATCCTCTTTCCATTGACTTTTTACAAAATGTTGTCTCTCTCTTTCTCCCACCAATTGTTTCCAGCTGTCACTCTGTGCTATAAATTTGAGGCTTGATTCAGTTCTGACATTTACCCAACATTGTTAACCACTAAAGAACATTTCTTCTTATCTTCCTTGGCCCATAAGTTAATTTAAAATCAATATTTAGAAGAAAAGTTCCTGATGATTTCTGGTTTTCATTCAAGTACTGGAAACATCTTTTTAGGGGAAAAAACACTGGGAGAAATCACTCAAGTCCTTTTATTTGTGACTGGCCTGCTCATTCTGCTCTCAGCAGTCACTATCCACTCTAGTTCAAACACAACTGCCCCCACTCAAGCTAGTTAGTTATCAACAAGAATAACTTTCTTCTCCTTCACAGTCAAGGGTGAAGAGGTTTAGTTAACTTCCTCAAAAGAATGTCAGATTTGTTGAAGCAGCATCATGGTAGTGATCAGAGAACTAATTATGATCAAAGTCAGACAACATAGGTTTAATAATAGTAATAATAATAGCTAGCACTTATATAGCACCTACTATGTGCCAGGCACTGTGCTAAGCACTGTGCAAATATTAGCTCATTTTATCCTCACAACAACCTTGGAGGTAGGTGCTATTCTTATCTTCATTTTACAGTTGAGGAAATTGAGAAAGACAGACTTGCCCATGATCACAAGACTAGGAAGTGTCTGAGGCCACACTCAAGTCTTCTTGACCAGGACCAGCAACCCTATCCACTGAACCACCACCCTATCCACTGAACCACCACCCTATCCACTGAACCACCTAGGTGCCTCAGTTTGAATCCTAACCTCAATATTGGTTGCCTGTGTGACTTTAGGCAAGTTTTTGCCTAACTGGGCCCCAGTTTCTTTATCTGTAAAATGGGGGATTAGGACTAGATCACCTGTAAGGTCCTTTCCAACTTTAAGGCCCTACCATCTAGGTTTGTGTCCTAGCTCTACTCAAAGCTTCATCTTTCTTCTCTGTAAAATGAGGGGGTTGGACTCATACTTTCTTAAAGTGGGCAATACCACCCCCTGGGGAGCACTGAAACGATCCAGGGGGGTGGTAGCAGCCTCAATTGCAATTGGGGGAGGGGTGTTGAATAAAACTAAGGGGCAGTGGAAGCGTAAGGAAAGAAGATAAGAAAATTCTGAAAAACTATTGGTACATGTTTCATCTGTTGAGCAACAGAGTTAAAGCCATAGTGATTACATTATTTTCCAAATAAACACACAAAATGCAAGTTACAACTGATCAGTGGTCAAGTCTGACAACAGGTCTTAACAAGCAAGTGTTGGCAGGCAAATGTGTCGAATTGTCAGAAGTCCAGCATGCATCGGCAGGAATATGTTAATGTAATGACTTGTTTATAACACAATACTATACAGTTACATGACAAAATATTGTGTCATCAAAATTTCAATGTAGAAAAAACCCACAAATTTACAACAAATTATTAAATTTAAAATGCATCATTTTTTTTAAAAAAATTTATATATTTTTTGAAATGATACAAATTTCCAAAAAAAAAAAAAAGTTAAAGGGCTAAAGAAATTAGATTTCCAAGGGGTCAAAGAGTAATTTTTTTAAAAGGAGGCAGTAGGTCAAATAAGTTTGGGAACTTCTGGACTAGATGGTCAATAAATTCTACAATCCTAAGAAAATAATATAATAAATACACCATGCGTGCATGGAGTGACTTGTTCTCTACCACTATATCAGAGTTGTAACTTTTGAATGCATAAATGACAAAGGCAATTCAGAAAATCTCCCAAAAACAGGGAATAACACCTGGCCAAAGACAATACTGAAATGCTGCTCTGTTCTTGACACAGCTAATTAATAAGAACATTTTGAAAACTTGAAAAAGATGTTTATAATAATAATAATTAATATACTAAGATCAGGGCAAACACCATCAATAAAATCACACTGGTTTGTGAGAAAAAAGAATGTTAGTATCATGAATATTCTTTTCCTTCAGAGTTCTAAAGCAACACTGACATGATCCAAGGTGCAGTTTTTCAAAAATCACCAGAATGTGGCATGATTAAAATAGCACAGATATTACTTTGCGGAGCATTTCTTGTCAATCCAACATCCAACAGTTTAAGGGTAACATAAAGGAATCCATCAGATGAAAAAGAGTGACTTCTGGGCTTTATGCCAACAATCTGAGATTCCTAAATGTGGGAATTTCAACACAGTAGTCAGTTTTTTAGTAGGCAGGATTTCCGAAAAAGGCCCTGCGATTTCCTGTGGTTCACAAAGGGGTCCTACTAAACTGCAAGCAAGGAAAATTGACATTTACAGGAAACCTTGCAAGTTGGTGGAGTTCCATTTGTTTGTTTGTTTTTCTTGGGTTGAGAAATTGAGGATCCACAACCACACTTTGTGGAATATCCCTGCTGCACAACCATTTTGTGTTCAACCTTCTCACTGGGGTGGGGGGTGGGGGGACTGGGGGGGACAAGCAGAGGTGATGGAGAAGGGGATATAGAGAGGAAATAACACAGGATCAGATATGGGGAATCAAATATAGGGGGATCACTGCAGAAACTGAAACCTGTCTCCCTTCCTCCACCTGCTCCCCCCCCCCTTCCCTTACCCTTTGAGGCCAGTAGGTTGAAAGCAAGGTTTACAACCTGCGTTTTCCTTGGGGAGGACAAGTCTCGCACCAGCTACCGGTGCAAGGTGGGGGGTGGGGGGGAGAGATCCAAGAAGAACAGGCACATATAGGGGAAAGTACAAGCTAGTGAATAGAGTGGAAAGAGTGGGGAGTGTCGAGGGGAGCAGATTGCTGGTTATTGAGAGAGGGAGGGAGGGAGACAGGGAAGCAGGCTGCATTGTTATGGCCCGGGAAGTGGCCCGAAGGGGCGAGTAGGGGAGGGGAAAGGGGGGAAAAGAAGCGCGGATTAGGCCAGGGTCAAGTGGGAGAAAGAAGGAGCCCCAGAGGGAAGGGCACTGGCAATAGTAAAAGGCTCCCTCTCGTCTGGTCCCGGGGCCTAGGCATAGAGAAACCTGTCCATCCAGCAGCTGTGTCTTGCACTCAGCACCCCCCCCCGGACGCCCCCCTCTCCGGGCTTGAGGAGCACCCCCCCTCCCCGCACAAAGGAAAATCCCGAGGCTCAGAGCTGTCGCTTCCTGGTTTGCATGAGGGGGCACCGGCCCAGCCCAAGCGAGCCCCGATCAGCGGAGCCCTTCCTCACCTGGTCCCCAGGGGCCGCGGGCACCGCGTCCGCTCCTGCTCCTCTTCGGCTCCAGCTCCGGCTCTTCCTCCTCTCGTGCTCCGGGAAGCCCGTAGCCCCGCTGCCAGCCCTCCGCCTGCTGCTCGGGAGCTGCCGCTGCCGCCTCCGCCGCCGCGGCCGCTGGAGCCAGCCTCTCCTCTGCTGCGGCCGCTCCGAGAGCCGGCAGGGGGCGATGTGCGCGGGGCGCCGGGGCCCCAGCGCCTCCTCACGCGGCTGCGGCCCCAGGAGCCAATCGCTGCCTCCTTCCGCGGGATCGCGGCCGCGGCCGGCTCTCCTTCCGGAAGCGCTTCCCGCCGGGCCGGCCTTCTCTCCCCCTTGGGGTGCTCGCCGCCCGGTGCTTCTTGGGTGAAGGAGGCGCTGGGGCGGCTTAGGCAAGGAGGGCGCCAGGCTCTGAGGGGCTCCTTCCGGGGTGGAGTGGGGAGGGGGGCTCCCGGGGCCCTTTCCGGGACGGAGTCGGGGCGCTCAGCTCCCTTCGGCTACTCTCGGAAGGGAGGGAGAGTCGTGGAGAGGGGAGAGCTCAGCCCCCGCCCAACTGGAGGGAACCATTCCCTCTTTCCTAGGACTGGGCGGGGCGAGGGGGTGGGGGGCCATCGGCTCCTTTTCCCTCCTTCCAAAAGGGAGGGAAATGTTAGCTCCCCCCTTCCCCGCTTTCCGAAAGGGCGGGGCCGCTCAGCTCCTTAGCGGGGAAGGTGGGAGCGCGCCTTCTGCTACTTTCGGCTCCTTCCCAACGGGCGGGAAGCGCTAAGCTGAAAAGCAACGGGGTCTCCCTAGAGCTGAGCGAGAGCTAGGGGTGCAACGGTCATAGGCTAGTTAAAACTTTTTGAATGGTGCTGTGCTGTCATTAAAAGAAAAAAAAAGTTAGGCATGCATTCCCAGACTATTTTTGCCTTTTATTAAAAAGTTAATTTCATTTTATTTTTCAAGTTAGAAGTATTTTATTTGCGTGTTTCGAAATGTGTCTGCATTATAAAACATATACAAAGAAAGGATGCAGTAAGTTATATTTTAAATATTTTCATAAACACCATAAGTGAACGGTAAGAAAAAAACCACTTGGCCCTCCCTAAAACATCTCTTCTTATTGTTACTGATAATGATTGGTGATGATTTTCCTGACAGCAACATGATTGCTTTATTATTTCTAAAAATCTTGGTTTAATACTTTGTGATAACAGCGATTTAAAGGTCTGGTTCTAAATTCAGTTTACATGATTTTAAATGGGTGTCATCTCCATTAGACCGGGAGCTCGTTGAGAGCAAGGACCCTTTTGTCTTTGGAGGTCAGCTCTTGGCACAGTGCCAAGGATTAAGCACCATTGTTGTTGTTCGGTTGTTTTCAGCTATGTCAGACTCTTCAGTGATCCTATTTGGAGTTTTCTTGGCAAAGATATTGGTGTGTTTTGCCATTTCCTTCTCCAGCTCATTTTACAGATGAGGAAACTGAGGCAAATGGGGTTAGGTGACTTGCCCAGGGTCACACAGCTAGTAAGTGTCTGAGGCTGGATTTGAACTAGGATGATGAGTCTTCCTGACTTTAGGCCCAGCGTTCTAGCCAGTGCAGTGCTACCTTTAAGCACCATAGTAAGTGCTTTATAGATGCTTGCTGATTGACTGAAAAAGACAATTCCTAAAAATACTTTGTTCCAACATGCATCAAGAGCTGTGTTTACTAAATCATGATACTAATTTTCAATACCACGCAACAATTGTGCAAAAGTTTTTGTTGAAATTCGACTAGTAAATTTCCATTTTCCCTTATATCAAGTTGTACTTGGAAACTAATGGGAAGATATTGCATTTTTAGGTTTTTAACAGTAGGTAGCAATTTGGCACTGATTAGAGAAGATACATAGTATACAAAAGCAAAGGGGCATTGTGTCTAATAAACCCAAATAAACTTCTGAGGCAAGGGTTTGATATTTGACAAAAACTTCTAGAAAAACTGGAAATCAGGCAGAAATTGGTTTTCCTTTGTTCTTGAAGGGGACCAAAATGATATCACTATGTTGGGGTCAAGGTACAGTGTGTCCAACTGTGGCTAGTCAGACCAATAGGAGCTTGGAAGGCTCCACCACAGCTGGGGCACAAATGGTCCATATGAATATTTGGAATGGAGATGGCTCTAAATTGGCACATCTCACATTTCTTTTGAGCTCCTGCAAATCTGCTTTGCTTATAGAGCGTAGCGACTTCTTTGATATGGGTACATCATGCTGGGCAGTCCTGTGCCAATGCCTCCCGTGTCTCAATCAATTCCAAAATTCAGAGAGACCTCTAGAGTGTCCTTGTATTGCTTCTTATAACCTCCATATGAGCACTTGGCTTGCCTTGTGTGAGTTCTCTGTAAAAGTCTTTTAGGCTAACCTATGTTTGATGCTCAACGTACAATGGAGTTTGAATGCTTGGCAGTTCAGCTGGAGAAAGGACTCTCACCTGTGTAGCAGAAATTAAATTTAGGTTAAAAGATCACACCAGGTAGCAAATCCAATTTCAAACGGATCTATGGCTTAGATACAAAAGATCACATTACAAACAAATTCCATATATGAAGGGGAAGAGTTCATACCCCAAAAAAATAAAAGTAATAGAGTGGATCAGAAAATAAAATGAGCAATTCTGATTACATAAAATTAAAATAAACACCAGTGCAGTTAAAATTAGAAGGGAAAGTTTTTTGGGGGGGGGGTTTGGGGGGAATTATCTTTACAATAGGTTTCTCTGATAAGATTCCCATTTCCAAAATATATAAGGAACTGGTTCAAATTTACAAGAATAGGAGTCCCTCCTCAATAGCTATGAACAGACGGTTTTCTTTTTAATCAGTTTTTTTTCCAATTAAAAATCTATTTTTTCTCCTCACTCCCCTACTTGGAGGGAAAAAAGAACAAAGGGGGAAAAAACTTTTAACAAATATGCATAGTCAAGCAAAACAAATTCCCATATTGGTCACATCCAAAAAAATGTCTCATTCTGCACTCCTGAGTCCATCACCTCTCTGGCAGGTGGTGGTTAATATGCTTCATCATCAATCCTCTGGAATACAGCTGATCATTTCATTCAGAGTTCTTAAGTCTTTGAAAGTTGTTCATTGACAACATTGTTGTGCTTTACAGTATAAATTCTTCTGGTTTTGCTCACTTTATTCTGCATCAATTTACATAAATCTTCCCAGTATCAAATTGAAAATTGATTTTAATTCTATTTTGCTAAGACTTTATCAAGGTAGATTCCTTCCCCTTGTAAGCTTCACCCACCACCCACATCCCAGAGAAGCTTCCCTAAAGATCAAGCTTTTATCTTTGTAACCCTACCCAGTGCTCACTTTCCAGAGAAACCTGATTTATAGAAATGGTCAAATAACAGATATTTAAACTATTGTAGCAACTCCCATCAGCTGCAACTCCCATCAGCCTGAACAATATTCCCATCACCTGAGAACCTTTGTCTTCTATCACATATCTTGGCTGTGATTAAGGAGGTTTCAGAAGGGGAGGTCCAAATGATGTAATCTCAGTTCTGACTATGTCATCAATAGCCAATCAGAAGAGGACACATCTATGTTGCTTGAAATTTTTGCACTGTCATCTTACCCTCACTCAATATTTTTGATCATTGAGAGAGGCCATTGACCCAATTTATTGGTTATTGCTAGCCTAACTAATGGGCAGTTAGGTGGCATAGTGGATAGAGTACCAGGCCTGTTGTCAGGAAGACTTATCTTCGTGAGTATAAATCCAGCTTCAGACACTTACTAGCTGTATGACCCTGGGCAAGTCACTTCACCCTGTTTGTCTCAGTTTCCTCATCTGTAAAATGAGCTGGAGAAGGAAATGGCAAACCACCCCAGTATCTTTGCCAAGAAAACCCAAAATGGGGTCACAGACTTTTGAAAAAGACTGACCACCAGCAAAAAAAAAAAAAAGACCCTAACTAATAAATTGATCATGCTCAGAACTTTGTCTCTCAGTTTACCTTAACTTCTACCAGAACAGCTTGGTGACCATGAAGGGATTGGGGCTGGAGGCTAGTCCCTAGAGGAGCCTCTTAGGGAGGGCCCCCCCCAGAGGGCTCAGTTGACATTTTCACTGAGGGGATTTCTCCAAAGAGGATTGCACCAGAGACCTGACGCTCCCCACCCCAGTAAGCCAAGGTAAGCCCCCACACCGTTGGGGAAGCTGCAGCTGTGTTTGTTTGTCTTGGTATCCTGTCCATGTTATAGTGTGACTAATTGGCAATAATTGGTGATATAATGCCTGGGAAATTCCCCTAAGAAGTTTAAACTCTTGAGAAATGTTTTTTCCTTCTTCAAAGGGGTCTCTCAGCTTATGATGAGAAGAATCAATAACCTTTCAGGAAGTTTTAAACCTTAGAAAATTTCTTTTCTGTAAAGTGGGCCTTGGCTCAGGCTGAGGCAGGGTAGGGGGAGGTTCTTAACCTTTGGAGAATTCTTCTTTCTTCATGGGGGATCTCAATTTTAAAGCTGGGAGGGATATGTACTTCACATTTAAGAAAGAGACAAGAGAGGGGATTACCAAAGTATATACAGCAAAATCAGCCCAAGATATATGTCCCAAAATTGACCTAAAAAGAGGGGTATGTGTGTGTGTGCGCACATGTGCACCCACTAATTTCTTTTTGAAGCTTCATCGCCGGTATTTAGTTTCTGAGCATCTGTCTTGTGATTCCCATTTTTTTATATTTAAATTACCAATAAGAGAGAGGTGGTCTCCAAGTTTTGCCCCACATTGTCCTCTATTAGCTTATAAACTGGGTCCCGAGAGAAAGGACTTAACCTATTTGACAGCTACACCTTCACTGGAAGAATATGGCTCTGTGAACCGGGTCATGGAAAGCAAGGGTCAGTAGCAGAACCCTGTGGCCCTCTCCCCGCCCCTCCCCCAGGAGGAATTCACTTGTACCAAAAGCACCTACATCTCTGGGAAACCCACAAGTTTTTTCCTTAGCCATCAACTAACTACCCATTTTGGCACTAAACTGGCCACCAGTCTGAATGCTGTGAACTGTCAGAGGGACACCTGGTAGGGACTCCTGAACCATTTACTAGATCTATGAACTGAGGACCAGGCCTGTGACTAGGCCACTCGGCTGAACCACATGGCCCAATTAAAAACTTAGAAGGGCATTCTCTGAAACCATATTTCTATTAGCTACTCAAATATCTTAATTGGAGATTGGGCTGGTAAAAGATTACTTTAACTTCTCCAAGCTGAAGTGTCTTACCTGAAAAGGAGAGGTAAAATTCATAAAGGAAAAGCAGAGACTTCTACTGAACCCTCAAACTACCACCATTGAGGAATCTTCCAATCCTCCTATTCATTGTCTCCAGGGGACGCTGTTTATTTGTGCTTCTATGTCTGTATCTTTTTGTGTTTCTTTGTTGGGATAGAGTAAGCTAACTTTTCTTATGATCATGAAATACAAGATGTAAATGTTTGTCCTTCATCTTTGAAGAGGACCACTGACATGAGGTGACATCTTGACAAGTAGGTTGGATTTAAGTGAGGCAGAGTTGCACAAAGTTGTCCACTTCACTCTCTCTTCCATCTAAGTCCAGTGGCAAGACAAAACTCAAGCTGACTGGCCATGGCCTGGATGACATTGGCATCTTAGATGCCTGACCAAGCTCTAAGCTCTCCACAGCTCCTACTTCAGCCTCCTTCGTGGCCATTGGAACAATTTGTTTTCATCTGCCCATTCCATGCTTATACATAGGCATAAGCAAAGAACATAATCAGCCTTAAACATAAACTGATAATGAATTGATCGTGTTTATAGATGTTATACTTTTGTGGTATCTCAAAATTGTAGATTTTGTTTTAGGAGAAGAAAAGATTATGTCCAGACTGCGTGAATTCTTTTGGAGAAGTAGGGTTTTTTCACACTAGTTTTAAAAGTGTCAGACAGCTGGAAGTCAGCATCAGTAAGATTTCAAAGATGGTTCACAATTTCAACTTTGTTCTTGACCCTGAAAGGAAAGAAATTGTTTAAATCAAGGAGTAACTTGAGGGTGAGTGAAATTTAATCCTTACTTTTTTAAAGTAGCTTGAGTAAAATTGATTTTAAATATTAGACATTGTAATCCATTTTAATCTGGGCTCTAAAACTAAAATTTTTAGACTATGACCACTTGTCTCAGAATTTGGAGTATTTTTCAATTTCCAGAAGAAACTTAACTGGTTTTTTTAATAGATTGTGCAAAGATGCTAAGCCTTCAGCAGCTCGAAATTTGAACAAACCATGTGATGCTCGGATTTTTAATTTAGCTTTGTCAACCAGTCTCAACCAGAAATCAGGAAGCATTTTTTAGAGAATTGCCCAGAGTGTAATGAGAGAGGAATTAATGAGTTACAAGATACATCCCAGTGTGTCTATGAGAGAAAAGATAAGGAAAAAGAAAAATCTAAGTGTAGGGCCCAGCCAAGGTGCTTCTACTGTCTGAAAGAAGGTCATATCATTAAGAATTATGAAAGAAGAAGTGGCTACATTTGTGGTATTGCACAAAAAAGAGGGATTTGAAGAACAAAAATAGCCCTTAACATAAAACTAGCCCTGTGGAATATTAGGTATAGATTATTGCTGTTGAGCTTAATTTTCATGTTACTACTCAATATTTGGCATCGGGGCAACATGTTTAAAAACTGCAAAAATAAGTCGTTTTTTCCCTGAGAAAATTTATTATTTTTCTATTAATAAGCATTTATTAAATTAGGATTAAGTTTTTTCCTTTCTATTTCTTCATTCAGGGATCAGCCCTTGTAGGCCAACCAGCCAGTCTCTGAAGGACAAGGCTGATAGATGAGATTGATCTCATCCTTGGGGTACATGCTCTATCTTCTTGGTTGTACCCCACCCAACTAGGGGACCTTACTTGGTTTATAGTGTAAACAGAATCTAATGTAGTAATCTAATGTAATGAATTCCAGCCTTAAAGCATTGTACCCCTCTATTAGAGTCCAGGGGGACCCAGCTTATGAAGGAGAAAACCAACTAGAGTGGTCTGGATAGAGATGGATTCCTTTGTCCAAACCACATCCTCAGCAGGAGATGCTGAAGATTTTTGGCCTACCTCCTCATTTGAAAGTCCACCCCTCATTAATTGTTCACCAATAAGGGTTGATTTTTACCTGTTGAGGCACCCCCTTTTCTAAAGGTATTTAAGCATTCAGGGATCTCCATGGTTCAGTCTTTGGTTATTGAGAGGGACCAGTGATCATCAATTTATTGATTATTACCTAGCCTAATTAATAAATTGATTATTAATTACCCAGAAACTCTTGTCTTTTGAGATTTTCATTTGTCACAGTCCTTAAAGTGTGCTTTGATCAAGATTTCTCTATATTGGCCTTGGATGCAATCAATTTTGAATGTCAAAAATTAATATTTAAAAATCTATGCTACTATTATAAAATCATTGTATGAAAAATGTTAAGAATTTAAAAATGCAAGTTTCTTGACTTGGAAATTACAGAATATTATCTGGATGTTTTAAAGAAAGGAGCAAAATATTGAATCTACAGAGAAAATTCTTTCTAGATGCTGAAAAGTGAAAAGTAGATCAGCTTTTAATCACTCTTTCCCCCCAAACCAACAAATTTATTGTTTTAAAGGGGGAATAAAAAAGGGGGAGTTGAATGGGTTTGCAAACATTATTTACAAAATGGATTGAAACTGCAAACAGCTCTTGAGTATTGGTGAATTTTCGGGTACCGTTGGCAGCTTAAATTTATCTAACTCTTAAGAACTAGTAGCCCCATACCCAGGCTAGAGTAAGATCATTTAACAATATATTTTAAGGTTCCTCACACCCAGAAAATCATAGGCCTATCTAGAAATTACAAAGAGGAGAAAGTCAATTTATTATACCACACTGCCCTAAGAGCCATGAAATTTTAACTTCTTAGTATACTAGGTAAATGTTCTATGATTAAAAACTACAGGCAAACCTTCCTAATTTGTAGAAGAAGCTGCTTAGAATATTTAACATTTAAGCCTACTTATCTCATTAGTAAAAGTGGGAGAAATTCTGATGAAAGTACATATAGAAAGCAGTACCCTTCCTGCTTCTAGCTCATTCCTTTTTTTTCCTTTTAAATAGTATTTTATTTTTTCCAATTACATGTAAAGATAATTTTTAACATTCCTTTTTTTTAAATAAAATTTTGATTTGTATCAGATTGCTTGCCATCTTGGGGAGGGGGAAGGAGAAGGAGGGAAGGAGAAAAATTTAGAACTTTAAGTCTTATTAAAAAAAGAATGTTGAAAACTATCTTTACATCTAATTGGAAAAAATAAAATACTTTTTACAAAAAAAGAAAAAAAGATTTGTCTTAGAACACTGTATTGCTGAAAAGAGCTAAGTCAATCATAGTTGATCATTATACAGTATTGCTATTACTGTGTACGATGTTCTCCTGGTTCCATTCACTTCACTTTGCATCAGTTCATATAAGTCTTTCCATGTTTTTCTGAAAGCATACTGCTCATCATTTCTTATAGGACAATGGCATTCCATTTTATTCATATACCACAATTTGTTCAGCCATTCCGCAGTTGATGTGCATCGCCTCAATTTCCAGTTCTTTGCCACCACAAAAAGAGCTGTCTTGCTCATTTCTAAGAAGTACATTTTAACCTTAATTAGAATTTTGTATATAAGAAACTTCACAATATGATTTAAATTACTATGTTAACATGAGATAAATAATAATAGACAATTACCAATCATATCCTCTAGCCCTAAAATTTTACATTGGTTTTCTGGGAAGCTAGGTGAGAACTCAGAAGTTTGCTTAGAGTGACTATGATTTGTGATATGAAAAAAAAAAAAGATAACTATCTTAGCCCTGCACTGTCATCACTTAAATTTTGCTATTTAAGGTTAAATCTTGTGAGACTGTAATTGATATTAATCTGAGTTTGGTTTCAGGTACGATTGTCTGAATTGTCATTAAGCCAATGCTCCATCATTTGAAAGGAAAGGCTAGCCACTCAAAAGGAATGAGACATGCTTGTTGTTCAGTTGTTTTTAAGTCGTGTTTGACTTTTCATGACCCCATTTGGGGTTTTCGTGGCAAAGATACTGGAGTGGTTTGCCATTTCCTTTTCCAGATCATTTTACAGATGAGGAAACTGAGGCAAATAGGGTTAAGTGACTTGCCCAAGATCACGCAGCTAGTAAGTGTCTGCAGCTGGACTTGAATTCAAGAAGATGAGTCATCCTGACTTCAGGTGCTTTGCTCTATCCACAGCAGCACCACCTAGCTGCCTTGAGAAATGCTACAGGAAATTTTCCCACCTGGCTAATTGTGAGCCTGGCTCTAATACCCTATTAACAATATGATTGTCTGATGAATATGACTCTCACCTAGACTCAAAATGAGCTGGGGAATATTTTCCCCCTGCTGTATCTTTGCTCCTCCCTTTTCTTTCATGCAAATTTCTGTAATCAGGGCAGGTTACCTGTAAAGTATTTGTTGGTGAAATTAATATTTCAGCATCTGAGTTAAGATAATAAGATAAAGGTTCCTAAACTTGCCATTCACTTGCTAGCAAATATACTCATGTATATTACCGTAAGATGGTATTCAAATATTACCATATCTAAAAGCAAATATCTCAGCATAATAAGGGAATAATTAGGCAATGATGAAAAAAGCTTGTAAGACAAACATGTAACTATTAATTAATAGTTAAAAGTCAGAAGTATTTTTCTGTTGTTGTTTTTTTTTAATTTTGGAGGCAATGGGGGTTAAGTGACTTGCCCAGCCAGGATCACACAGCTAGGAAGTATCTGAGGCCAGTTTTGAACTCAGATCCTCCTGACTCCAGGGCCAGTGCTCTATCCACTATGCTGCCTAGCAGCCCCCTCTATTTTGTTTTAAAGAAAGATTTCAGTAAAATCAGTTGCTTTAAGAGGGAGTAACTGAATCTATTTTAGCCTTTTGTTCTTTTTTGTTCAATTGAAGTTTTAGTCAAGTCCACTCACCTCTTAGGGTTGCTTATGGGGAACAGTTACTTGTGAAGTGCTTAGCACAGTGCCTTGCCCATATCATATATCAAGCCCTATAGAAATGGTAGCTGTTGTGATTACTTCATTTCAGTGCTCCATTCTGGATAATTAGATACTAGGCTTTAGATGTGACTACGATGCCTTAAGTGTTTTCTTATATAGCGCAAATTGGGGATCTCTTTTATGTTTCCTGGGCTCTAACCCCTGTTAAAATTCTCTAAGACTGTTGTTTAAGAAAGTGGGGTTCCATGCCATCAGAGTCCCCTTAGAGCAGGGGTGGGGAACCTGTGGCCTCAAGGCCCACATGTGGCCCTCTAGGTCCTCAAGTGTGGCCCTTTGACTGAATCCAAACTTCACAGAACCAATTCCCTTAATAAAGGGATTTGTTCTGTAAAATTTGGACTCAGTTGAAAGGCCACACCCAAGGACTTAGAAGGCCACATGTGGCCTTGAGGCTGCAGGGTCCCCACCTCTGTCTTAGAGCCTTTTGTCTGGACCAAAAATCATGATACCTACCAACCTCCCACCTATAATAACAGAGTGAGAAACGTTAACAACAATGGCTTATGATATTTAGCCCAGCACACTTTGAGCGGACCTAACAGTTGTGAATTTAAACTGGTAGAGCCTTTTATGTATTTCCCAGTCATTTTAATGTGAGATTCATTTGTCTTATGTGATTTCATGTACAACAAGGTATATCTTCATATTAGGACAATTCGCCAGAACTTATTACCCTTACTTATCACCTCTTGTTTCCCAGTCTAAAGGGATAAGTAGTAACATCCACCCTTCCAGAGTTGTCCCACGTATATGTTACCTTTATATTGTGTCTTTAATGAAGTGTGTTTTGCACTAATCCTTTTCCAAATTATAAGGATTATGAGCTTAAAAGCCATTTATGATAGAATGAATGGCTTTCTGTGAAGGATGATTTGGAAATACATTTATCTACACTGCTATCATCTAAACTTGTTATGAGATTTGTGTAGTACTCTTATTGTGTTCCTATTGTGTCTCCGAGATTTCTTATATTTAAATGGAAATAATACCTTGTTAAAATTGTGTTACAGGCATTTCTTCAGATTGCCCTTGCCTGCAGAGATGATCAACTCTGCTTTCCACAGCTTTAGTGATCAAGAATTGTGAAATTGATGAGTACTAGCATCCAGCCACATTGAGAAAATGTAAAGAGTATTTCTTTTCTTGGACCACCACATAGCCCTTATGAAATTATATCTGTTAATGTACTGAAGTCAGTTATCATGCTACTCATTCTGAGATTTTGCTATTTGAGGTAAAAATTTGTTGAATTGTAACTTGACATTTCTCTAAGTTTTAGTTCCAGGTATGAAAATCTGAAATCACCAATACATCTTTTTTTTTTTTCTGGGTAATTTAATCATTTTATTAATAATGCAAACATGTTTACTAATTAAAGGATGGTTATTTGGCCGTCTCTCTCATAGACCAAAGACCACCAATACATCACCTAATGTGTTCAAGGAAATGCCACGTGCTACAGTCTGGCAACTGCTACAGGTAGATATCTGTCCCTGGGAAAGGTTGAAGGGATGATCTTAGCATGGGCTAAGGTAGGATCTTCTTGACTCAGTTTCCTAGACAGGATATATTCCCACCTAGTCAATCATAAGCCTGTCTTCCATACTCTGAGAATAATATGACACTCTCCTACATTATTGACTGTCAAGCAACTCATGCCTGAAGTCAAACAGAGCTAGGGGAGTATTATCTCCCTGCTATGACTATGGCCCTCCCCTTTTTTTAGCTTTTATAGCAAGTTTCTCTGTCAGAGCAGATGGCCAGTAAGACATCTGAGTTACTGCTGATTTATATTAAAAACACTAAGATAACAGTAGGGAATATCATTCCCTAACCAACTAAATAAAAGAACTTTTGAGCTTGTTACCCTCTTAAGAATTGTGTGTTCATATATGAGAATGGGTTTTCTTTCAATCTGATATAGTGATACTATCTTCCCAAGGGGAAATGTAAGATAAATATAAGGAAAAGATGAAATATAATTTTTTTTTCTTTTCTTTCAAAATTGAATGGAGTAGAAGATTTATGTTGTTAAAGTTTAATTTAAAACTGAAGATTTTTCCTTTTGGGCACCCTATTTTATATGTCTATTTTGGTAAATATTAATCTTTACCAGAAGGTGTCATCTTAAAAGTCAAGCCCTCCAAGATTTCTTTTTAGGATTCTCCCTTTAGCCTTTGATGTCAGTGTCCATATCAAGTACAAGGTTTAGGTACAAGCAGGTCAGATGTGAAAACTTAAATTCTTTGCACTTTTGGGTGAATTATGGATTCCTGATGCTCCAGCTGTTTATTGGAAAACCAAGTTTAGGAGGATATACTAAATTGTATTGAGGTCTATTTTGCAAAAGATTACAGCAGAAATATTTATGAATCTGCAGGTAACTTGAATCAGAGAAGCAGATCTTTTAGGAGAAGTTCCTCCTTTCAAAGTTACTCTGAGAACAGGCCCATTCCAGAATGCCTAAAAGGAGATGTTTTCAGAAACCAGACAATTGCATGAGACACTTGAGCCCTAAGATATGATGTGCTGATGAAATGGACAAATGGGAGTAGGAAAGAGACTGAATCACCCTTCCCTCTCATTCTTTGCCCATGCACTGCTATTTCTGTAAGGCCAAAGGGAATGGCCTCTGCCAGTGTTTGTCAATATGTCTCAAAGACCAAGGGATAAGATTAAGCCTGCTGGTTTGGGAGCCATCCACTCTCAAATTAGTCCCATTAAGGTAGAATATTTGGGACGAAATTTCTTTGACCTCTGTTCCCATGTATTGGGGTTTCAGCATTAGAACAAGCAGCTAGAAACATGTCAGTTTGACAGAGATACTAGGCCACACCATTTTTGTTTCTGTAATAATTGTTTTACTAAACATTTTGGAATGACAGACATACATGATTTTTACTATTCCTTCATTTGTAGCTTTGATCAGGCTAAGTGACTCATGGGAGGCAAAAGCCTCCCAAGAATCAAAGCAGAGAATTGTTAACTGTAATTTCAATTGTAAAATTGAGTGTTGATTTTAATTCTATTTTGCTGAGACTTTATCAAGCTAGATTGAATATTCCCTTTTAAGGTTCCTTCCCCTTGTAAGCTTCACCCACCACCCACATCCCAGAGAAACTTCCTTAAACATCTTTGTAATCCTACCCAGCACCCACTTTCCAGAGAAGCTTGATTAATCTAAATGGTCAAATATCAAATATTTAAACTATTGTAGCAACTCCCATCACCCTGAAGAATACTCCCATCACTTGAGAACCTTTGTCTTATGACTCGAATCACATGTCTTGGCTGTGGTTAAGGAGGTTTCAGAAGGGAAGGTCCAGATGATGTAATCTCAAATCTGACTATGTCATTAATACCCAATCAGAAGAAAACACATCTGTGTTGCTTGAGATACCTGCACTGTTATCTTGGTAATTGTTATAAAAGACCCTGTCAGCCCTCACTCAATATTTTTGGTCATAGAGAGAGGTCATTGACATAATTTGTTGGTTACTGCTAGCCCAACTAATAAGTTGATCATGCTTAGAACGTTATCTCTCAGTTTACCTTAATTTTACCATAACTTCAGTGAAATCATCCCTTTTGTCATTTCATACATTGCAATAATATTCCGTTACATCAATATATCATAATTTATTAGCCCATTTCCCAACTAATGATGTTAAGGGCCATTAAGGGGTCCCCTGAACTTGTCTTTTTGAGTTGCCATATTTTCCAGAAACACTGCACCCAGAGTGCAAGGGAGGCCCTGAATGTGTCAAGGACAAAACTCCCCCTGAGTTGACATAATTTGTTGTTGTACCCCAAGCTGGAATCCACATGTGTCCTTGGGAGGCAAGACAGCAGCTAGCCAGTCTGTGCCAGGCTGGCATAATGCTTGTGAATCTGGGGTCCTTTGCAGATAAACAAACCCTCCTGTCTTCAGAATTCTAGCAGTTTCCAAGGGAAATGAAGGAGGCTTTTGCCATCACCCTGCTCCTCCCCGTGGGGAATGGTCTTGTCTTTTTTCTCCACCTCTCATGTCATGCCCCTTCCTGGTATCCCTTCCTCCCTCTGTCCTGCTATTATAAAAATGTAAACATCTGTAAAGACTGAGAACCCTTTGGTTTCCACCTGCATGTTCATTTCTCTTGTAATAAATCTTGTTTTCACCTAAGTCTCATGATGTTGTGATTGCCTTTTGACAATGGGTACCTCCTCAGTTTCCAATTCTTTACCACCAATAAAAGAGCTGCTATAAATATTTTGTATATATTGGTCCTTTCCCCCTTTTTTTAATCTCATTGGGATTTATGCCAAAAATTGGTACTGATGGGTCAAAGGGACTACCCAGTTTAGTAACTTTTTCAACATAGTTCCAAATTGCTTTCCAAAACAGCTAATCTAGTTCATATCACCACTAACAGTGCATCGATATGACTTTTTCTCAAAGTCCCTTCAACATTTGTCGGTTTTCAAAGGAAGAAATCCAAGTTATAATCAGCTATATTTTTTAAATCTTCCCAATAACAAATAAGTAGAGGCTTGCAAATTAAAAGCAACTCTGAGTTTCCATTTCACTCTCATCAGATTGGCAAAGATAACCAAGAAAGAAAGAAAGGAAAAAAGGAAAGGAAGAAAGAGGAATGAAAGGAAGAGAGAGAAAAGAAAGGAAAGAAAAATTATTAGAGAAGCTATGGAAAAACAGGCCCATTAATGCAATGGTTGGTGGAACTGTGAACTGGTCCAACCATTCTGGGAAGTATTTGGAACTATTCCCCAAAGGTTACCAAACTGAACATGCCCTTTAACTCAACAATATTGCTCACTACTGGCATATACCCCAAAATGATCCAAGAAAGAGGAAAAGATCCATTGTGTATAAAAATATTTATAGCAGCTTTTTGTAGTGGCAAAGAACTAGAAACTAAGATTGGGCGCTACCTCTTGAGAGAATGGCTGAACAAATTATGGTATATGAATATAATGGAAAGAAATAATGTAAGAAATTATGAAAGGGATAGTTTCAGAGAAACCTGGGAAGACACATGTGAGCTGATATAGCATTCATAGAAACGTGAGATAAATCTGTACGATAACAAAAACATTATAAAGATAAATAACTTCAAAAGACTTAAGAATGCCTATCAATGCAATGACTAACCACAATTCCAGAGGACCAATGATGATGCATGCTGCCCACCTCCTGATGGAGATAATGATCTCAAAAGGCAGAATGAGACATATTTTTTCAGATATGGCCAATGCAAGAATTTGTTTTCCTTGACAATGCATATTTTATTACAAATGGTTTCTTTTTCTTTTTTATCTCAATTTCAGGTGGGGGAAATGAGGAAGAAGAAAGAATCAAGATATAGCGTTGCAAAAATAAAAGAAACAAAAATGGGTCATTGAAATATTTTTAAATGCACAGAAGAGAACAGAAGGAATCATAGATAAATAAGACAACTTTTTTCCTTTATTTTTATTTTTCAAGCAATAAGATTTCAAAATTAATCTGACCCTCCTACTACTGCCTCCTATTAAACAAATTTTTAAAAATCTACATAGTCCAGCAAAACAAATTCCCACATTAGCTATTTATTTTTTAGGCTATTGGGGTTAAGTGACTTGCCCAGGGTCACACAGCTAGTAAGTGTTAAGTGTTTGGTCTGAGACCAGATTTTAACTCAGGTCCTCCTGACTTCAGGTCCAGTGCACTATCCACTGTGCCACCCAGCTGCTCCCACGTTAGCTATTTCCAAAACAATATATCTCTTTCTGCATTTCAATTTCATCACCTCTCTGTCAGGAGGTGAGTAGCACGTTTCATCATCTGTCTTTTGGACTTGTTTTATCATTGCATTGATCAGAGTTCTAAAGTCTTTCAAAGTTGTTTTTCTCTATAATGTTATCATTGGATAAGCTATTCTAATTCTGGTTATGTCATTCTGCATCAGTTCATAAAAATCTTTACAATTTCTTTGGAAATTGTCCATTTTGTCATTTCTTATGACCCAATAAAGTTCCATCACATTCATATACTGTATCACAATTTGTTTAGCCATTTCCCAAGATGAGGATATCTCCTTAATTTCCAACTTTTTGGCTACTGCAAAAATAGCTGTGATAGATATTTTTTGTACAAAAACTTTCTTTTCCTTTTTCTTTGATTTTGTTGGGAGTATAAGCTTGGTAGTGGTATAGCTGAGTCAAAGGGAATGCATACACAGTTTGGTAACTTTCTGGGCATTGCTTTAAGCTGCTTTCTAGAATGGCTGAACCAGTTCACAGCTCCACCAACAGTCTCTAGTGTTGGGGTGGGGAACCTGCAGCCTTGAGGCCACATGTGGCCTTCTAGATCCTTAAGTATGGCCTTTTAACTGAATCCAAATTTTACAGAATTGTAAACCTGTAAGAAACTGTAAACCTGTAGAACCCTGCTCTAGTATGCCTATTTTCCACACAGCCCCTCCAACGTTTATCATGTTCCTCTTTTATCACCTTTACCAGCTTGGTAGGTGTGAATTGGAACCATTTTATTTTGTATTTTATTTTGTATTTCTCTATTTATTAATATTTAGTGTATTTTTAGTATATTTTCCACATAATTTCTTATATTTATTACTTTGAAAAATGCCTATTCATGTCCTCTAGCCATTTATCAGGAAATAAAAGCTTTTTAATTGGAAAAAAAATTGTTTTAAAAATCAAGTCCCTGTGCATGGGGAAAAAAAAAAAAGAAATTGATACCAGTTTCAGAAAAACCTAGGAAAATTTATGTGAACTGATTCAGAGTGAAGTGAGCAGAACCAGGAGAACAATTTATACAGTAACAACAACATTGGAAGGACAAACAACTTTGAAAGATTTAAGAACCCTGATCAATGGCCAACCACAGTTCCAGAGGATCAATGATAAAGCCTGTTGCCTGCCTCCTGACACAGAAGGACTCAGTGCAGAATGAGACAGCCAGTGTGAAAAATCTGTTTTGCATATGCAAATGTATTACGAAGGTTTTCTTTCTCTTCTTTTAATTGGGAGGTGGGAGTGAAAGAAAAGAGGCTATGGATGGGGGAAGTGGGGAAGGAAAAGGGATTGAGGGATAGGGTTAAAAACCAATAAATTGAGTCACCAAAACATGTTTAAATGTCCAAAAGAGAATAGAAGGAAGGACCAGAAGAAATCATAGACAAGCAAGATATCTTTGAAGTTACGTGTTAAATTTATTATATGCTTTAAAAGCTGAAGAAATCAAAACTATATATAGTCATATGAAAAAATGTTCTAAATCATTATTGATTAGAGAAATGCAAATTAAAACAACTTTGAGATTTCATCTCACACCTATCAGATTGGCTAAAATGATAGAAGGGGAAAATGACAAATGTTGGAGGGGCTGTGGAAAAATTGGGACACTAATACACTGTTGGTGGAGTTGTGAATTGATCTAACCATTTTGGAGAGCAATCTGGAATTATGCCTAAAGAGTTATAAAACTGTGTATAGCCTATGACCCAGCAATAACAACACTGTTAGGTCTATTTCCCAAAATGATCAGGGAAAAAGAAAAAGACCCTTTATGTTCAAAAATATTTATAGCAGCTCTCTTTGTGGTGGCAAAGAAGTGGAAATTGAGAGGATGCTCACCAATTGGAGAATGACTGAACAAATTGTGGTATATGATTGTGATGGAATACTACTGTGCTATGAGAAATGATGAGCAGATTGATTTTAGAAAAACATAGAAAGTTGCATAAAATAACGAAGAGTGGAATGAGCTGAACTAAGAGGACGTTGTATGTAGTAACAGCAATATTGTTTGAAGAGTCACTGTGAATAACAAAGGTATTCTGAATACTAGAAATACTCAAATTAACTGCAAAGGACCTATGAGGGAAGATGCTATCCACCTCCAGAGAAAGACCTGATAAATAAAAGTATGCATAGTATGGTTTTACATATATTTATATATCCGTGTCAAATGCTGGCCTTTTCTAGTGCCAGGTGGGGATTGAGGGAGACAGTGCAGAACTTAAAATGTAACCAAAAAAATAAATAAATAAAAGAATAGCAAACTGTACATTATTTTGATAGCATATGAATGTAACGAAATGCTGTTGCATTGTAAGAAATGACAAAAGGGATGATTTCAGACAAGTGGGTTCAAATTCACTAAAATCCTTCATTTGGAAAGTTTTTCAAACATATTAAAATTCTTTCTCTAAGATTTTTAAGCATGTAGACATGAGAACTTTTATAGATAACACATCATTTTCAGCAACACACAGTCTCAAGGTACAGTATACACACAGGGCCAATTCAGCATTATAGTGGATAGAGATCCATATTTCAAATGATCTTCTTGATGATTTTGAATTTGAAAGGAGCAACTTGTTGTCGAGCTGATTAGATTGTCATTGTCCTCACCTTGTAAGTGGAGTATTTGTAGTATCTTCAATCACCGAGAAACTTGGGTCTGGGAAGGGGCAATGACTTACCCAAGGTCACACAGATGGTAAGCAACAGAGGCCGACTTTGAGCTCATCCTGAGTGTCCTCCACACTACCATATTGCCTCCCAAACAACTCTCAGCATTCATCAAGTTCATTTTATCTCAGATGAGTCTTATTTTATCTCTCCCTCATCCTCATCCAATTAACTACACAATTTATCAAAAAACAATTTTATAGAAATAAGTGAAGTGCTATCTTTCTTTTTTTTCCCTTAATAATTAATTTATTTTTAGTTCTCAACATTCGCTTCCATCAGATTTTGAGTTTTGAATTTTCTCCCCCTCCCACTCCTCTCCCCCTCACCCCAAGACGGTATACAATCTGATATAGGCTCTATTTGTACATTCATATTATTTTCCCATTAGTCATGATATAAAGAACAATTAGAACTAATGGGAGGAACCATGAGAATGAAGCAATAAAACAAAACAACAAAGGGAAAGGGGAGCAAATAGTATGCTTCCATCTGCATTCGGACTCCATAGTTCTTTCTCTGGGTGTGGAGAGCAATTTCCATTGTGAGTCTTTTGGAGTTGTCTTAGATCCTTGCATTGCTGAGAAGAGCTAAGTCTATCAAAGTCAGTCACTGCACAATGTGGCTGTTACTGTGTATAATGTTCTCCTGGTTCTGCTCACTTCACTCTGTATTAGTTCATGTAAGTCTTTCCGGGTTTTTCTAAAGTCTGCCTGTTCATTATTTCTTATAGCACAATAGTATTCCATTACATTCATATACCACAACTTGCTCAGACATTCCCCAATTGATGGGCATCCCCTCAATTTCCAATTCTTGGCCACCACAGAAAGAGCTGCTATAAATATTTTTGTACACGTGGGTCCTTTTCCCATTTGTATGATCTCTTTAGGATACAGTCCTAGAAGTGCTATTGCTGGGTCAATGGGTATGCACAGTTTTATAACCCTTTGGGCATAGAAGAAACATGCTTTCTACAAAGTTACTAGTTATCTCTCTGTCTCTTTGTCTCTCTGTCTCTGTCTGTCTCTCTGTCTCTTTCTGTCTCTCTCTCCTCTCCCTCCCTCTTTCTCTGTCTTGTTTTTATTTTTATTTTTCTGTTTTTTGATTTTTAGGCAACTGGGGCTAAGTGACTTGCCCAGGGTCACACAGCTAGTAAGTGTTAAGTGTTTGGTCTGAGGCCAGATTTGAACTCAGGTCCTCCTGACTTCAGGTCCAGTGCACTATCCACTGTGCCACCCAGCTGCCCCATGTCCTGCTCACTTCTAAATGGGGCAATCATAATATGGAACTGCTTCCTAACCCGTAGCAAAACCAGGAAGACCTGGGGTTAGGAGGGGCTAGACATGTCTGGGTAGGGACAGCCCCCATTCAGGCCATCCTGAGGGCCTCCTGACTTCACGGCCAGTGCTCTATCCACTGCACCACCTAGATGCCCCTTCTGTCTTGTTTTCTTTTTATTTTTTTTGGTGACATTTAAAGTTCTGAGCTGTCTCCCTTCCTCCCAACCCTGCACTAGAGAAGGCCCACATTTGAGACAGATAGACAGATGGATATATACAATACATACTTCCATATATCAGTTCTTTCTCTAGGGGTGGATAGTATCTCTCTTCACAAGTCCTGCATAGTTGATTTGAATATTCACATAACTCAGGGTGGCTAGGTAGTGCAGTGGATAGAGCACTGACCCTGGAGTCAAGAGGACCTGAGCTCAAATCCAGCCTCAGACACTTGACACTTCCTAGCTGTGTGACCCTGGGCAAGTCATGTAACCCCAACTGCCTCACCAAAAAAAAAAAAATTCACGTAACTCAGAATTGCTTAGTCATTCACAGTTAGTCTTCAAACAATATTACTGTATCCAAAGAGACTAGTGATCTCTTAACTGTTAAATCTAATGACCTTTTCTCAATCTTTATCCTTGCTGCCATCTCTGCAGCCTTGATCACAATAGAGCACCCTCTTTTCCCAACTATTCTGGCCTTTCTGGACTTTCATGACACTGCCCTCTTCTGGTCCTCCTCCCTGAGTGCTTCTTCCCAGTCTCCTTTGCTGGTTCTTCAGCCAAATCACTCCCAGTAATCATGAGCGTTTCCCAAAGCTCTGTCCTAGGCCCTCTACAAGTCTTCCTCTACACTATTTTACCTGCTGATCTCATCAGATCCCATAAATTCAATTATTATCTCTATGTAGATGATTCTCAGATTTATTTATCCAGCCCTAACCTCTCTCCTGATCTCTAGCCCAATTATCTCCAACTGCCTTTTGGAAGTCCACAGCTAGATGTCCCACAGACATTTCCAAGTGAATTCATTATCCTTTCCCATAGACTCACCCCTCTTCCCTTGAAGACTCAAAGAAGTGAAATGGTGAAATTTAGAGAAAAAGGGATAATATGTATATAGCACTTTAAAAGTACTATATATGTGTTATTTCATTTGATCCTCACAACAGCTCTGCAAGGTAGGTGCTATTATTATCCCCATTTTGCAGATGAGGAAACTGAGGCAAGCAGAGGTTAAGTGACTTGCTCAGGGTCACACAGCTAGTTAGTGTCTGAGGTAGGATTTTAAGTCAGGTCTTCCTGACTGCAGGTCCAGTATCCTACATCCACCATGCCACCTAGGGGGTCTCACAGGCAGAGATCTGGAGGGCCATTCCAGTCTTCAGCCAACTATAAAGACCATATACTGTAATAAATCTCTTTTGGCCATGTAGGTGTTGCACATGGGCTTTCCTCTTTCTTCCCTCACCCCCAGTTCAGATACAGGGTTACTGCAAAATCAGTTAGAGAAGCATTTGTTAGTAGATAAAGGTGTAACATGTCTGAAGTGGGCAGTGTTCCAGGGTGGCCCTCATGTAAGAGGCGGATTGGAGTTCCATGATGTAATAGCTGTCTCCACCTGTAAGTGGAGGAAAGCTATATTACCTCCTTCTAATGGGATGGACTGACACCTCACTCAAAGGACACTGTGTCTTTAGACTCTTCTCACATTTGTCTTAAGGTCTTGTCTCTGGTCTAGGGGTATGATAACGATATAAATTTTGAATCTCTGATTAAGGGGCCTCTCTTGTTTATGGAAACTTGCCCTTGCCTAGGTGTATAAGCATAGTACATCTCTCTTGCATTGCATGGGGAAAAAAATCCAAAGGGAATGAGTGTCCTTTCCTGCCCCTCTCCCCACTCCCATGCTGAAGCAGGAATTTTTCTCCCATTTCTTTATGTGATGCGATCATTAATTGCACCAGACAAAGATTGGGGGTCTGCCATACTTTCTTGTTTATTATTGCACATGATAATGTGAGGAGGCTGGGGAAAACCCGATCATAAGATAGGGAACATAAGCAAGCCCTGGCTTTAGCCCAGGACATCAGCCTTTTGTCTCCTCTTCTGATTCTCCTGCCCCTCATGGAGAAGGAAGTAACCTGGGGCCTGTGGGGAGCAGCCCATCGGCTCCAAACACCACTGTCTTGCATCAGCAGCCTGTCAGAGTCCCAGAGGAGGGAACAGGGAAGCTGGTGTCGAGAAATCAGCTGCAGCTCAGTGCTCAGGATGAAGTACACACTCCTCTCTTCCACCTTCTTTCTTCTGCCTAGAATTCTCTCCCACAATTTCCACATCACCAAAAAAGGTGAATTCTGGGAAAGAGTCTGCTTGCTATAGTCATTTCCAGAGTTTGCTGTCTCTTATGGGGGAGGGAGGAACAAGCATTTATTAAGCACCTACTATGTGGCAGGCCCTGTGCTAAGAACTTTACAAATATTATCTCATTTGATCCTCACAACAACTCTAGGAGGTAAGTGATACCATCATCCCCATTTTTTTTTAGAGTTGTTTATTCTTTTTGGTGAGGCAATTGGGGTTAAGCGACTTGGCCAGGGTCACACAGCTAGTAAGTGTCAAGTGTGTGAGGCCGGATTTAAACTCAGGTCCTCCTGACTCCAAAGCCGCAGCTCTACCCACTGCGCCACCTAGCTGTCCCTATCATCCCCATTTTACCGTTGAGACAACTGAGGCAGACAGAGGTTAAATGACTTGCCCAGAGTCTCAGCTAGAAAGTATCTGAGACCAAAGGCTCATTCTGGGACAGCCTTCATTCCAATTCCTACGGTGAGTGGCCCAAATTTAGAAGCCTTTTCTAATCCTCCTTGTTCTTAGGGCTCCTCTTCAACCCTCCAAATTATTTTATATTTATTCTGTCTAAACTTTGACTTTACTGACCTGTGGACATGTTGGGTGCTTGCAGTAGAATATAAGATCCTTGAGGGTAGAAACTATTCATTCCATTTTTGTAGGTTTCCCCAGTACCTAGCGTGTAGTGCTTGCCATGGAGTTAGCATTTAATAGCATTATTGGTCCTTCCTTTGAAGAGGACCAATGATACTTTGACTTGCTCATGAATTGGATTTAAGTGAGGCAGAGTTACAAAAAGTCATCAGCCTCAGCCTGTCTTCCAGAGTCATTGAAGTCCAGTGGCAGGACAGAAGTCAGGATGACTGGCAATGGCCCAGGGTGACCTTAGTGTCTGACCAAAGCCCCGGCTTCAGCCGCCCTCATGGCCCTTGGAACAAATTGTTCTCATTGCCTATTCTGCAGGGGGTGGGATGGAAGGGGGTAGGGGTGGGGCAGAATCTTCATGTGTTTGGGGTAGATATCCCCCTAACTCACTGACCAGGTCAGTTACCTAAAACCTTGGTTTAACCTGTCATCTGAGATGGTTTTTACCAGACTGTGGCTGCTATGAATGCTGCCATTTCTTGGAGCCCCAGGTGAGAGTTGGGTGACCAGTTGGACACCAAAGGTGGATGAGCAGCCCTGAAAAGGGCCTGGCAAGCCCTCACACCAGAGGCACTGGTCCTCCCTGAACGCCCAATAAACCCCTCAGCACTTATTAAATGTTCATTGAACTGCCTTGATAGTGGGAATCTGGAGCCAAAATTGGAAGTAGGCTAAAACACTGGACCAATTTAATTGGTAAAATTCAGCAGGTATGTGCTTGGTGCTTAATAAGTGCTTGTTAAATTAAATTAATTAAATAAAGTCACAAAATTAAAAAAAAAAACACGTGTGCTAGAAGCTAAGAATACAAGGATAGAAAAAAAGACAGGTTTTACCAACCTCAAGGAGCTAACATTCTTGCAGGGCTGAATAGGTTATAATTACCACAATAATATTTGTTGTTCAGTCGTTTTCAGTCTCGTCCGACTCTCTGTGACCCTATTTGGGGTTTTCTCGGCAAAGATACTGGAATGGTTTGCCATTTCCTTCTCCAGCTTATTTTACAGCCGAGGATACTGAGGCAAACAGGGTGAAGTGACTTGCCCAGGGTCATACGGCTAGTAAGTGTCTGAGGCCGGATTTGAACTCAGGGGCACCATCTAGCTGCCTTTTAGTAATAAAAACAGCTCAAATTTACATAAATGTTTTTCTACAGAGTGCTTTCCTCACAAACTTGTGAAGCAGGTGGCATAAGTAATGTTATTGTTTTTTGACTTAAGGTGTGCTCTGTGGGAGCAGGGATTATTTATTTTTTTGGGCTTTGTATCTCCATCACTAATTCAGTACTCAGCACATATAGTAGGTATTTAATAAATGCTTGTTGACTGACTGATACAAAGAGCCTTGAATGCCAGGACAAGGAATTTGGTGTTTAGTAGACAATTAGGAGCTGCTCAAGGTTTTTGATCTGGGGACTTGATTAATTAATTAATTCTTTAATAAAGGGCCCTAATATATCAGTAAGATAGATTTCAGCGGGGCCCGGGGATGTGTCCTAACCATCTCAAACTTACTCCCAGAGCTGACGGTTTATTTTTCCATGTGAGCATTTACACTTTGGAAATCAGCACACACCACATATTGAGGCTTGTTTTATTGTTTCGTTGATTTTTCCAGGGCTTTCAAACTTGCAGCCAGTCAGAACCAGATTAAAAGGTAATTGGGAAATGTTTAACAAAATAAAGAAAACTACAGTAGAATAAAATAATGTTAAGTTGTGGTTTTCTAAGTCAATAGGCAACTCCTTTTCTATTTGAGTTCAACACCACTGGTTTAGACTTAAAAAAGTGATGGAGGTCCTGGGCAAGTCACTTAACCCCAATTGCCTCACACACAAAAAAAAAAAAATGATGGAGGGGGCAGCTAGGTGGCACTTCAGTGGATAGAGCACTGGCTCTGGAGTCAGGAGGACGCGAGTTCAAATTCGACCTCAGACACTTAACACTTCCTAGCTGTGTGACCCTGGGCAAGTCACTTAACTCCATTGCCTATCCAAAACAAAAAAGTGATGTAGACAATTTTAATAATGCAGAATAAATTTAAAAGTGCGTGGGTGGAAGGAGTTGTTAAACATTCACCAACATACCCTTAGGAGCCATTTCAGAGGCTATTACAGGAGTCTAGGTTGGAGGTAAGGAGGACCTGGCCTAGAATAGTGCTGCTCAAATAAATTAATATATATTTGAATAAACAATATTTATTTAATTCATATATTTAATAAATATAAATAAAATAAATATTTTTTCTCAGATTTACTCTAATAAAAATTACTCAAATTTACTCATACAAAAATAAGGGCCCTGGAGTCAGGAGGACCTGAGTTCAAATTTGGCCTCAGACCAAATACTTGACATTTACTAGCTGTGTGACCCTGGGCAAGTCACTTAACCCCAATTGCCTAAAACAAACAAAACAAAAACAAAAAAAAATCAAATAAAAATAAGGTCACTAAAACTGTAAATAAGAAGCCTAGCAGGCCACAGATCAATTTAGAAAATCATATATTAACATTGTCTATGTTCTATTGTGGTTTAATTTATTTTGTTAAAAATATTTCCTGATTACATTCTAATCTGGTTGCAGGCTAATTTGGAAATATTATAGACTGCAATGTAGCCTCTTCTAGCTGCATGTTTGACACCTCTGACCCAGAGTAGTGGTAATAGGAGAGGAAAAGAGAAAACATCTGGGAGAGTAATTATTGGGGAGGTAGAATAGAGAGGACTTGGCAGCTGAGATTGTATTCGGAGAATATTGTTGAGTCCTTTCAGTCCTGTCGGACTCTCTGTGACCCCATTTGGGGTCTTCTTGGCAAGGATACTGGAGTGGTTTGCCATTTCCTTTTCCAGATCATTTTACAGATGAGGAAACTGAGGCAAACAAGATGAAGTGACTTGCCCAGGGTCATACAGCTAGTAGGTGTCTGAGGTCAGATTTGAACTCAGGTCTTCCTGACTCTAGGCCCAGCCTTCTATCCACTGTGACATATAGCTGCCTGTTGTGATGGTGGTAATGACGGTGTCATTTCAGTCACGTGCAACTCTTCATGACCCCATTTGGGGTTTTCTTGGCAAAGATCTTGGAGTGGTTTGCCATTTCCTTCTCCAGCTCATTTTCTAGATGAGGAAACTGAGGCAAACAGGGTTAAGTGACTTACCCAGGGTCACACAGCTAGTGAGTGTCTGAGGAATGAGGAAGTGTCCAAAAATGAAGAGTCAAAGATGATTGTGACTTTTCTAACTTCAGAATGCTACTATAAACAGGATCATGGAATAATATGTTATTTGGGATAGAAATTTGATGATGGGACAAAGGTCTAAAAGGAGACTCATCTTTCCATCCTTATTAGAAGGTAATACGAATTGTAGACAATCTTTACTTTGGGTAGGGACTGTGTCTTACCCATTTTGATATTTCAAAAGCACCATGCTTTGCACGTAATAGACACTCTGCTGTGTATATGTGATTGATCAAGAGTCATACTCAATAGCTACAGAGTGATTTCTGGTTAGTTCTTTCACCTATGTGTACTTGGAGGAAATTCACAATACTCCAGTAAAATAATGTTTGTGTTATTATTCCTGTTGTAAAGATGAGGAAACTGAGGCTCAGAGAGATGGAATAGAAAAGCATTTGTCAAATGCTTAGTAAGTAACAAGCACTGGGCTAGGTGTGGGGAATATAAAGAGATTTTTTTTTCCAGTGAAGATGGCCCTGGATCTCAAAGAGCTCACCTTCTGATTGGGAGAGGCAACAAGAGAGGACGGAGCTACAGGGAGGATGGAAAGACCCATGGGTCCTTAGGGGCCAGGGGCGGGGCAGATTGGAAAGCCTGGTGATCCCTCCTCTTGCCGAAAGGACTATAGCTGGTTCCCCCCAGCTCACTGAAATGGTGTGAGCGGCAACAGCTGCCCTGAAGTCAGGGCTGAGAGCTATTTGTTGTTGTTGATTCATTTCAATCGTGTCCAATTCTTCCTGACCCCACTTGGGATTAAACAACTTGAAATCCAGGGTCTCCTGATCAGAAGTCCAATATGCTCTCCACTACCTCTCAGTCTACAATCTCTGTTATTAATTAGTGAGGCATAAGAAACCCTGTGGTGTGGTCAACATTCATGGACCACACACACGAGTAGTGTTTCCCCACTAGGGATGTGACTAAGGGTAAATATTTAATAACCAGCTCAAATGTTCTCGGGACTCAGTTTTAATTAAGTTTAATTTGCATTAACATGTTCTAGAATGCTTTCTTAAATCTAGATGATCAACAGAACACTAGATCAAGACTTGATTCCTAGAGTTTGCTAATTTCTGAGGTGTAAATACTCACACTGAAAATTTAACAATCAGAGGGGCAGCTAGGTGGCACAGTGGCTACAGTACTGGCCCTGGAGTCAGGAAGACCTGAGTTCAAGTCTGACCTCAGACACATGATACTTACTAGCTGTGTGACCCTGAGTAAGTCACTTAACCCTGACTGGCTGGTAAGGAAAAAAAGCTTGTAGAAGTGAATGTATAAAAATAAATACTTTTTTTTTAAAAGAAAGAAAATTTAACAATCAGTTCTTATAAGTCGGAGGGAGCTGCCTCCAGCACACCCTTGACTGCCTTTGCTCCTTTGGAAGCCCCACATGGCACTTGAAGGTTGAGCTATAGTAGCTCATTGCAATCTGAGACTGCACAGATACCTTTAGCTTCTTCAAACCTCTATACTTTCCCTCAAGTTACTGACTAGCATTTTTATAAAGGAGTATGGATTAATTCCTGGAAAATGTGTAATTTTTTCAAACAACCAAGCCCCTTCTCACTTAGGGTCCCTAAATTGGCTTTCACTCAACATTTAGATGAAAGGATTAATAGCAAAACATGTCTCTTTGAGAGCTAGTAGGGAAGGAGGCATCTGTAGTCACACCTGGCCAATGCATTTGGTTTGTTTTTCTTAACTGTAGTTTTTCATTGAAAGGGAGAGTTCTTCTGGAGGTAGTGGAGAGTCACTGAGAAGTGCCAATCAAGTAGTGAAGATGGAGTCTTGAATTCCTCCTCCAATTTGTCTGCATCCTTCCTCATGCTATCACAGAACAGATGGCAAAGATGGAAAAGATGATTTTATAAAGACCAAAATACTTATTTATAGCAGCATTTTTTTTCTGTTGGTAGCAAAGACCTGGAAACAAAGCAGAGGTCCATCTATTGGGGAATGGACAAACCAGTGGTGGTACGCGAAGGTAAGAGAATATGACTGTGCTGTAAGAAATGAACCCAGAGAAGCCTGGAAAGACTGAGATGGGCTGGTGTAGAATCAAGTGAGCAGGACCAGGAAAACAATATACATAATGGGTACAACAGCGTAAATGAAAAGAGCAATAGAACTAAACTGGTCACTTAACCCCAACTGCCTCGAAAAATAAATAGACTAATTAATTAATTTAAAAAAACAAACTGAAGGTTTGTTTGTAATTGTAATGGCTAAAACTTGACCCCAGAGAGAGGATGAGAAAATCGGTCCCCTCATTTCTTTGAAGAGGTGAGGCACTATGAGTGTGTAATGCTGTATGTATTGTCAGATTCCTTTGATGTATTAGTTTTACTGAAGTGCTTTTTAAATTTTTTAAAAATTTTTTATTTGGTTACAAGGGGTGGCTCTGAGGGTAGACAAAGAGGAAGGATATATTATATAACAAAAGTAAAGTCGTAAAAAGAAAAGTTATGAATACATATTTTAACAAGGTTTTGTGGATATAAATCATGAAAATTACTACTTTACTGAGAGGAGAGAGAGAGGACAGGATTAGCATTGCCCAAAAGTGGTTCAGTCTGTCTAATTCTGAGGCAATGGGTACCTCATTAGGTATCATCAAATAATGCTCAGATGTATTGTAGTGGGGGTCCTTTTTTTTCCCCTCAGACAATCAAGGTTAAGTGACTTGCCCAGGGTCATACAGCTAGAGTCAAGTGTCTGAAGCTGGATTTGAACTCAGGTCCTCCTGACTCCAGAGCCCATGCTGTATCCACTGGGCCACCTTTTTAGCATGGGGGGTCCTTTTAGCCTAAGAATTGGACGAAATTGTCCTTAACCCTCCCCCAAATATTCAATTCTGTGATTTGGGAGATTCTGCATTAAGGCAGGTTTAAAATCTAATCCCAAATTCAGGAAATCCTCTCCCCTGTCCCTCCCCAGGCATTCTCTCAACATTAAAGGGCTGAAATGATCAATCAGGGAATTGTAATTGCAGGTGAGCTCGGCAGCCCAGGAACCTGTGAACTGATCTCTTTCATTGTCTTTAGAGTTGGGAGGACTCTTAAAGGAGCATATTTGGTAGCCTAATAAAGCAGTTTAGGAGTCCAATTGGAAACTATTGCTGTGTCTTCCACCTTTCACTGCCTTCTGAACTGCAAACAAGCTTAATCCCTACTTCCAACTACTCTTAACATTTAATGTGAAGGATTTTCAGGGATCTGGTCACAAAATGGGCAGATCTGGTCTGGGTTGGAACTCTTGTTGAAACTGGACTGGGGATCCCAGGAGGGCAGAGAAGTAAGTGCCTTCTCTTGGGGGTCCCTCACCAACTGGGGAAAGAGGTGGGTATGCATAGATGGTAAGAAAATGAGAATGACACAGTGGATAGAGCACTGGCCCTGAAGTGAGGAAGACCTGAGTTCGAATCCAGCCTCAGACACATAACACTCACTAGCTGTGTGACTCTGGGCAAGTCACTTAACCTCATTAACTAGCCGGAAAAAAAAAAAGAAAAGAAAAGAAAAAAGAAAAGGAGAGACTGACTCCCATTCAATGCCACAGAATCATTTGGCCAAGACTAGATTTCAAATATATTAGCAGGATTGATCTCAATTATCATTGTTGTTTGTCCTTCTTTCTTAAAGAGGACATCAGCAGGGTGATGTCTTGATTTGCAAGTGAATTGGATAGAAGTGCAGCAGAGCTGTGCAAAGTCATCAGTCTCACTCTCTCCTTCAGGGTCGTCGGAGTCCAGTGGCAAGACCAGGATGACTGGTGAGGCCATGAAGGAGGGAGAAATTCAATTCAGCAAGTATTTATTATGTGCCTACTAAGAGTGGAATGAGCACAAGGCTCCCCCATCCTCCTTTCTCCTTCCTTCAGGGGCCTTGTGGGTTGTGGAGAGGAAGAATGGTCCATTTCTGGTTGGGGAACTGTCCTGGAGACCTCCACCACTCTATTCCACCCCCTTCACATACATAGCCTTGAGTGCTGAGGTCGGTTCCCCTTCCCCCAAATGCCCCTGGGTGCCAGGACTGCTACCTAAGGCTCTGCCTCTCTCCCCACTTCAAATGCCCTCCCTAAAACCTCCCCATTCTAGACCCAGCTAAAAGGCCAGAGTTTTCAAATCCCAAGTGTTCCTTTCCCTTCTCTGGAAGGTGTTTCTTGGGTGGACTTTTCATTTGGCAGTTTAGAATCTATTAGCAAAGAAAAAAGAAGGCACATTCCTTCCAGCTGTTACAGATGGGGCAGGTGAACAAGGCTTGGCTGAAAGAAATTGCTCTGAGGGAGAGACAGGAGGTAGCATGTGTCAGGTGAATCAAACCACTGCCACTCCCCCCCCCCCCCCCCCCGCCTCCCCTTTCAGAACCTTGAGAACCAAGAGCCCTGGGGATAGCAAGGTCCCTCAGACTACCAGCTCTGCTTCTAGCCCAGCCCAGCCTCCCAGGCAGCACTGAGAAGAGAAATTTTTGTGGAGAAGGGGCCAACCTTCCTAAGCATCAGCAGCACCAACCACTGACCAACTGCCACAGAGAATCTGGACAGTCCTGCTTCCAGGTCAGTCCCAACAGCCTTTATCTGGGGGAGCAACCCCATGGAGGTGTGACCAGGCAACTGTTTCTGCAGGTGCTTTAGCCATGGCTACTGAAGATCTGGAAAAGAAAGTTCCTGTCCCCAAAGTCCTTAGTACTGTCAAATGGTTCAACATCACTCATGGATGTGACTTTGTCAATGGAAATAACATTAAAGAAGAAATATTACCACCTGCTTTGCTGCTGTACTCTAAGGACAATAGGACCTTTCCATCTGATTGAAAATGAAGCCTTCCCTAGGGGTTGTTTTCTCCCCTCACCCCCATTAGAATGTGAGCTCCTTGACAGCAGGGACTGTCTGACTTTTCAATTTGTATCCCCAGTGCTTAGCACAATGCTTTGTACAAAGAGAGCTCTTAATATTTTTTCATTCATTCTTTGTAAAGGTGGGAGACTATGGGTGTGAAATACTTCGTATAATCCAACTTGATTGGTGTCTAGATTGATTTCCGCTTTGCTGAACTGCTTTTTTTTCCCTTCTTTGTTATAACGGATAGCTTTCCTGGTGGGGATGGGGGAGAGGATTCATTGGAAAAGGAAGGTGATGTAAAAACAAAAGATAATTTTAAAAAATTAATAAAAGAATCTATTGGTTTATGACAACCCTTGTATTCATGCATTGAACTGTTAGCTTGCCCTTATGTTTTTGTTTAACCAAGGCAGTGTAATCCTGAGGCTGTAACCCTACGTGACTAGATGGGGAGTCAGCCTGTGTAAAGTTGAGAAAATTCCTTCCTATTTCTGGACCTCAGTTTCCCCCTTTGTAATAAGAGGAGATGGGACTGGGTGGTTTCAAAGGACCTTTCCAGATCTGACATCCTGAGAGCCCTTTCCCTCTCTAGGTCTTAGTTTCCCCCTCTGTAAGATGACAAGGGCATTTGAGAGAACAAATAACCAAATAAAACATTCTGCACCAAGGGTGGAGCAAATCAGGGGTAGGGGATGGGGGGAGAATGTGAAAAGTTTGAATACAGGGCAGGCATCCTGTGCCCTCACCAGTTTGCCTGGTTTTGCTTTGTTTATAGGGAGAATTCAATAGGTGGGGAGTAATAGCCTAAAGAGAGGCAGCAGAGTCCAGCGGGTGCGTACAGGAGTCTGAGGCCTGAGAATATGAGGATCTGCCTGCCTTGAAACCAGGAAAAACTAGATTCAAATCTCTCGTCTGATACATTGTGTCTGACCCTGCATGAGTCATATTCCCTCTCAATGTTCCCAAGCAACTCTCTAAAACCGCAAACTGCAGAAGTTGAAAATGTGCATTGGTAGAGGGCTCTCCTTACAGGGAGTTGCTTTCTTTTTTCTTTTTGGGTTTGACTTGTGATTTCATTGGCATAAGCAACTATTGATGAAACACATGCTTTATAAATACAATTAGGAAGGGGCAAAGCAAGAACTGCAAGGCGCAAAGCTCAGCACTCGACAAAGGCGGGAATCGAAGCCTAGGCACGGGAGGAAGGCGCGAATCCTAGTAGCCCGGGAGACCCCACACGGAGGGAGACGCATGCGCATTGCATACACGTTGAGAGCTCGCGCCACAAGTCGGGCAGTCAGTTGAAGTTCGGGTGTTCCTAGCGCCGCGGATTTTCCTCGTTTGGATGTCGGCGCCTCGGCAACTGGACGGAGCTCTCTCCGTCTCAGTGCTTCAAGGAGCCTGTGAAGCGGATCGGCGCTCCTCCATGGCTTCCGCATCCCGCTCTTACAGACCTGAGGAGGTGACCGGCACCCAGCTACGGCAAGTCAGGGGTGCAGGTGGAGGCAGAGGCGGGGCGGCAGGTGGAGGCGGGGCGGCGTCAGGTGGAGGGACGGGGGGCACCGGCCACAGCCGGCGTGACAGCAGCTCCGGCGAGGGCAGCGGCGGCGGCGGCAGCCCCGGCTCTGGTGGTGGGGACAGCAGCGGCGGCGGCGGCGCCGATGCCAACGAGTCCGGCGACTCCAGTGAGAACCCCCAGAGCGGCGAGGCCAAGCGTTCGTCGCGGAGCCGCCGCTCCCGCACTCGGCCCCGCTCCCACACTCGGCCCGGGTCCCTCCCGCGGCCCCGATCTCGGTCCCGCTCCCGATCTCGGTCCAGCTCCAGCCCCAATGCCCCCTCCTGCTCCTCCTCCCGCTCCCGCTCCAGCTCCAGGGAGCGCGATGACTACCACGACGGCGGCGGACCCCCCGCGGCAGCCATCGCCGCGACGGCCTGCTTGACCAGCGAGCTGCCTCTCAGCTCTGGGTCGGCACCGAGCCAGAGCTCGACGCCGAGCCCGGTCCCGAGCCCTAGCCCGAGCCCGGTGCCCACCCAGAGCCAGCACCTGAGTCCGAGACTCAGTCCCAGTCTGAGGCCGGCTCCGATCGCCGGCCTCAGCCTCAGCCTTAATTCCTGCCTGGTGCCTGCGCCCAGCTTCGGCCGCATGCCTAACTTGGAGCAGGGATCTGGCCTCAGCATCCTCCCGGGTCCGAGCCTGAGCTTTCTGAAGCCCAGGGGGTGGCTCTCTGTCCTGCATGGCCAGTCCTTCTCATTCCCATTATCTACCGCCTCTGGCCGCTTTTACCGCCGCGATCCCCGGCATTACCAGCCCCGGCATTACCAGCCCTGGTCCAGCTACCTCGAAAAAGCGAAGGAGAGTCTTCGGCAAAAGTAAGTCCCCCCCTCCCCCCGGGCCCGCTTTCTCCCCTTTCTCTCCTACTTTCTGGTCCTCACTTGCCTCCCAACCTCTTCCCCATTTTTTTCTCTCCTCCCCCCCCCTTTCTTTTTTCATTGGTTCTTCTGACACTCTGAGCTTCACTTAAATCCCTCCCCTCAACGATCTTTCCCTTGCCTCCCCAACCCCTTTTCCATTTTTCTTTCCCCTTCTTTCCTTTTCCATCGGTTTCTTCCGTCCTATTAGTCTCATCTCCCCTTCACTAATTCTCGATTTGTTTTCTCCCTTCCACCCCTTTTCCTTCTCCTTAGGAACTCATCGGTATAGGTAACTTTAGGCAATACTTGAAAAATGTTTTTGGGAGACTTGCACCTGTCCCTCTGAGGGTCAGAGGGGTCTCCTGCTATTCATCTGAGGCATCGTGTGTGGTACCTCCCAGAGAATGGGTGTATTATTAAAATATTCACATTTGTTGGTGTTGGCCAAGTGTATTACAAAATACTTTTTTTTAAAAGAATGAAAGATTTTTTTAAGTGAAATTAGTTTGTTTTTTTTAAGGGAAAAAAATAGCACCTTTGAGAGAGCCTTGCCTCTGGGGAGTCAGAGGACCTAGGTTCGAATCCGGGCTCTGACGGTTACTGCTGATGGTACTGAGCAAGTTGGTCTCAGAGGGCTCATAGGATGATAGATTTAAACCTGGAAAGAGTCTAAGAACAGACCCTTAAGTGTACCATGAGGAAATCGAGGTTAGGAATTTGCCCAGGATAGCATAGCTAGTAAATGGCTGAGAGTGGGTTTTGAATCCTCATCTAGCATTTGATGAACCGTCCTCTTGGGAGCTAGCTATCTGGTTTGTGAAATGGGAGGGAAGGGTGTGGACTACATAACGTCTAAAGTCTCTTCTAGCTTGAAGTATGTGATAGTGTAAAAGCTGTTGTAACTTTTCCCATATTTTAAAATCAAAGATAATAGTTGTCTTAATCTCTGCCTCTCTCAGGAGGCTAACGATGGTATCTTGTGAGGCTCAATATAGTGGTGAGTAAAAAGGGAAATACTAACGTGTATATGGACTTGGCCCAAAGCCTTCCATGGAAAATAAGTCTTATCTACTGCCCTTATTTATTATAGGAATGCAAGAGGAGGGCTGAAGGGAATATGAGGAGCTAAGAATTGGCTCTGAATTTGCAAACCTGGGTGACTGGAAGGCTATGTGGGCCCCAAATATTTCATATAGAATAATATTTATGATAATAACTCACAATATGTAATAATGTTTATAGGTGCCACTGTGCTGATAATTATGTGCATTATAAAATTTACACATAAAATATTAAATGTGAGATAAAAGATCACATAGTATTTGATATTAGAGTCAACAGAGAGAGTCTGGAGTTTGAGTAGAGAAGTAAATTGGTCAGACCTAATATTTTGGCACCTGGACTAATTGGAGAAGGGAGAGATAAGGCAGTACAAGCCAAATGAGGCTGTTGCTGTAGTCCAGGAGAAGATGCTGAGATCCCAAGCTAGGCTTCTGGCTGTGTGAGCAGAGAGAAGGGGGATGGATTCTCCAGATATTGTAGAGGTAGAGATAATAAGAGTTGATAAGTGACTAGATTATGTGGGGTGAGTACCAGTGAGTTGAGAATGGCTCCCAAAAACCTTCTTCATAAATGGGGGGGAGGGGGTCTGAAGAGGAGTGGATTTGAGGAGAAAGATAAGGAAATGAGATCTGAAATGTGGTGTCATAAACCATCCCATGCCTGGTAGTTTTGTGAAATTCACTCTGTCTCTCAAAAGGAGAAAAAGGGAAGGTCCAGAAATATGGAGGGGACAGAGTGGGAAAATGTTGGGGGATAACAGGAGGTGTGATTGTTTTTGACTATGGGTGGGAGAGAGTCAAACCATCTCCCCACCCTCCAGTTGCTCCATCACGCCTTGGAATGGGCAGTATGTGATTTGGAGACCACTGATTTAGAAAGCAGAATATAGTACAGTATATGTACAACATATTTACTAAATCTAGATTCCTGTATCTTTTAGGAGATTAAGTGAGAGAGAGAGAATTGGAGAACTAGGGGCTCCTGAAGTTTGGGGACTTTCTCCAAAAAATCCTGAACCAGAGTAAGTGATTTTCCCTTTGCAAAAGTAGAGTATCTTATACTTTTTTACTCAGAAGCTGTCTTAATTGAGAATTTTTTATGTAGCCACATTTTAAAAAAATGATTTATTTAGTATTTTATTTTCCTCAATTACATGTAAAAATGAGAGGATTTTTTTTTTTGCTAGCTAAATGAAAAGCTTCAAACCTGTCTCATGGTTTACTTTCTGTCTTGGGGCTCCACATTATCTTCCTCCTAAATCTTATGCCGTAGAACTGACCTAAGAATGAAACATTTTTTTTTTTAGTGAAAATAGAACATTAATTCTTTAAACATTCTTGTGTTTATGTGACATTGATTTCTCATTCATAGCAAGATTTAATATAAAACTGCTAACTATTTGCAATGACTTTACTTTTTGCCTAGCCTAGCTGTAACATATATACTCATATATGGATATCACAAAATGAATTTTAATAGGGAGCAAATGGTCCTTCTGGTGAATCAATTATATTATGTACGCTCCTCTTTACAGTCTTAAGCTGTTTCTCCTCTTTTTCCCCATGTTTCCTTTTTCTTTAGCAATAGTCTTCATTTTGGGGTTCTCTTTTTCTTGCACATCTGGGTTCACTTTGCTCAGTTGCAGCAGCGTTTGTAACCAATGAACTGGTGATTCCTGATGCCGTATGGAGTTGCATCACCAGAAATGTGCCCTTGTAGATATTGCAGAAAATTGCAGACTCTTAAAGGCTGAGGGAACTTGTATTCATAGAGGTCTGGAAAGAGCCCTTGGAGGTTATGCAGAACCAAAAACCAATGGGTAGAAAATGATAAAGACTCTGATTTTTGAATGCACATCAGGAAGGACTTTCTAACAACTAGAACTGCTGAAGCAGGCTGCTTTTGGGAGGCAGCAGTGAATTCCTCATAAAAAAGGTCAGATGACCACTTGTTGGAAAGGCATTTCTGCATGGGGTAAATAGGTGGATGAAAATGACCATTGAGAGTTCTTCCAACTCCACTATTTTGACTGAAGCTCATCCCTGTTCTCCTACGTAAATAAAATTAAACCATTCCTTCTGAGGAGATCATGCATATCATCTAGATAGATGAGTTACTTTCCAAGGGACCAATGGACTAGTTTCTTTTCCCCTTTAGGTCTATGAAAGAGTGGACGAAATAATCTCCAAGGCTCCTTTCAGCTTGAGCATTCTATGAATTTGAAATGTTTCTTCAATCTTTTCCTCCTTCCTTTCCACCTAAGTTTCTTAAAACTGACCTAAATACCTTATGTTGCAGTTTAAGCTACTCTCCCCTTATTCTTGGGGAGCTGAACAGATATTACTGTCTCTTATGCCCTTTGTAGACTTGGAAGAAAATTATATTCTTTTTCTAGATTTCATAACAACAGGATAAATAATCCCAGCCTGAAGCTAAAGTACATTTTCTTTGCTTTCTGTTAAAAACTTGTAAATTATAAGAGTAGAATGTTATGTATGTCCCAATCACTATATTAGAATTGTTTTAATTAACTTATTTTTAATGAGAAGAGGGGATGATGTCACTGATTGGGAAATAGTTGACTTTTCAAAATATATCAAAAAGGAGGTGGACTGGTTGGGAATTAAGCATGAACCCACACAGATCATAGATCCATCAAAGCAGTAAACACTTTATTTTATCACATTTCTAATTTTTGCAACTCTTTTCTTTACATTTAGTTCAGATGAGCATACTCCCGAGGAGGAAGAGACAAAATCTGATAAAAATGCTGCTTCTGATTTAAAAGGTATTTTTGCTTAATGACAAAGCTTTTTTTCTTGGATGGTGTGGATGGGGCTATGAATAGTAAAGCAATAGACTTTGAAAATCAGAAATATTTCTTAACAAGCCATTAATAAAAAGCCCACAGCAATATATCTCCAGAATTATCTATTATGATGAAGTTGGATTTATTCCACAGAAGTAAGGAAGATTCAACATTAGGAAAAACAGTTATGATTAATCTTTTTAAGGACAAAAACCACACAATTATGCCAATTGAGTCAGAAAAACTTTAATAAATAGAGTATCAGTTACGCTTTAAAACTCTAACATGAATAGGTAGAGCAAGTCTATTTTTAATAATAAAATATGTAAAAACAAAAGCTGGCATTATTTGTGCCACTCGAAGCTTGAAGCTCTCACAGTAAATACAGGTATAAAACAAGGATGCCCCCTATTATTTGACATTGTTCTAGAAATGTTGGCAATCTCATTGAAAAAGAAAGGAAACTAACGGCATGAAGGTAGAGAGGAGACAAGGTTATCCTTGTATGCAGATGACATGATGGTTTTGTTAGGAAAACCTCAGAGGATCAGGAAAGAAACTGAGATTATAAATTGCTTCAATGAAGTAGCAGTACTCATATTAAATAAAAAAATCATCAACATATTCATTTAGCAATTAAAAAAACCAGGAGGGAAATGATAGGAAAATCACATTCAAAATAACTACAGAATGCATAAAGTATCTAGGAGTTGGTTGGCCGACACATTTGCAGCTTAATTTAAATTCAATTATGAAATCCTCTTTACAGAAACAAGAGAAGACTTAAATAATTAGATTATTTGGTGTCCAAGGCTAGGCCCTCCTAATATAATAAAAATGAGAATGCTCCCTAAATTTGCAAATTTAGTGATATAGGAATCAGACTATCAAGGGGCTACTTTATAGAACTAGACAACATAAAATAATTGTAATATTTATGTAGAGGAACAAGAGATCAAGAATCTGAAAGGAAATAATGGGGAAAAAAATAGGAATAGCACTTCCATACCTCAGACTATAGTATAAAGCAGTAATCATTAAAACTGTTTGGTACTGGTCAAAAATAAAAAATAAGTCATTAGAACAAACTAGATTCAGAAACAATGGAATTCAGTAGCTCCATTATTCAGTACTCTTAAAAACATAAAACTGGGTGGGGAAAAATTATTCATTCCTTTTATTTTTCATTTTTCAATTATTCACTGCTTTTGCTAAGCAGCTGGGAAAACTAGAAAATTTGGTAGATAAATGCATCTCATACTATATATCACATTAAGTGACAAATGGATATGTGACCTAAATGTTAAAGGTTTCATCATTGACAAATTGGATGAAAATGGAAGGGAGCGCCTTTCAAAACTCGTTAGGGGGAGAATTCTTAACCAAACCAGAGATACTGGTGATCATGAAAAATAAAATAGAAAATTCCAATTACATGAAATTGAAAAACTTTTGTATAAAACCGCTACAGATAGGAACAAACTCCTGTAGGGAGAAACTTTGCAATAAGTATCTCTTATAAAGGGCTAATATCTAAGAGGTATGGGGAATTAACCCAAATATGTAAGCTCAAGAGCTATTTGCCAATGGAGGACTACTCCAAATTAAGGCAATTTTGAACCTTCATGTCACCCCCCTCAAAATGGCAAATTTGACAAAAGAGAGAAATAGTCAAAGTTGGAAGGCCTACAGGAATATAGGCGCACTAACACACTTGACAGAGCTGTGGATTGGTCTCACTCACATATCTCACTGCTAAGGCATAGACCCCTAAGGACATCACAAGAGAAGCCTCTCTATATACCAAAATATCCATAGCAGCCTTTTTTTGCGGTAGCAAAGAACGGTAAACAAAGTAGATACTGGCTGAATAGACCGTAGCGTATAAATGAATAGAATGGAATAGGATTGTTTGGTAAGACATCGGCGAATATGAGGAATTCAGAAAAACATGAGAGGATGTCTGTGATCTGATGCATCCTGAAGAAAGTAGAGCCGGTAAGAAATGAAAAGAATGCAATGAAGCCAATGAATGAATGATTGTTAATAGCTGATCTTGGTCCTGGGGAGGAAGTGGGGAGATACATCTCTGTCTTTTTGTTAGAGAGGTGGGGAACTGTGGGTGTGGAATGTTACATACCCAGTCAGATGTGGCCTCAGTGTTGATTGATTTTGCTTAGCTGTTGGTTATAAGGGAAGGTTCGATTGTGGGGAGGGGTGTCCTGGGAAATGACTTAAGTAGTTTTACCCTTAATGCTCTTTAAATATTTGTACAGAGGAAAGGAAGAAGAGAAAGAAGAAGTCTAGTCATTCCAAGGATAGAGCTAAGAAAACGAGGAAGAAGAAGAAGAAGAAGAAGAAGAAGTCATCCAAAAGAAAACATAGAAAATATTTTGAGGACAGTGATGAGGACTTGGAGGACAGTGATGACTCTAATGGTAAGAAAGCCAACCTTGCCTTACTTCTTCCCCAGATGAGGTTTTCGGCTAAAATTTTGGTCACTTAGAAGAGGGTCCCTGATATGTTTGTATTCTTCTGATGTGTGTTTTTGTCATTTGCAATACAATCCTACTGCTGTGCCATCTTACAAGGAAGAAACCCCTTAACTGTCAGAGCTGTCCCAGAGTGAAATGGGCTACTTTAGGAAGCAGTGAATTTCCCATCAGTGGAAGTGTTCAGGCGAAGGCTGGATGATTGCTTTTCAGGGATGGCTGTTGGAGAGAGACTTTCATGCTTCAGCAGGGGGTTGGACTAGACAATCTCTGGGATCTCTTCCAGCTCTGGGAATCACTGAAAAATCTGATAATGGTTAACTCAGGGTAGCTAAAACTATGGAAGATGGTCCAGCGAAGGCTTTCTCAGAAAGCTGCTTTTAAACAGGTCACTGATTTTCCTCTGCTAACATAGTTAATATCAATCCATTACCCTGAGTGCATTTTCTGTTGTTTTGCCAGTTACCATGAGTGAATTTCCTCCTTTGTAAGAGATGAGACGGGAATTGTTCTATTTCCCAGGTTTTTTGGATTCGTTTTTTGTTTTGTTTGCTTACTTGTTTTTAAATGAGCACAATGACACCTTCATGCCTACTCAAAGGCTTGTTTAGGTCGTGACTTTCTAGTTATTATCTGCTGTAATTGTCAGATTCAAAGGAGAAAAGGAAATTAAAGAAAGGCAAGAAGTCCAAGAAAAGCAAGAAGAAGAAGGAAAAGAAGAAACATCATGTGTAAGAGTGACTTTGAAATGACTTTATTTCACCTTTCTGTAGGATGACAGCTCTTTTGTAGGTTCCCTTAGATTTTTATGTTGGGGGTGGAGAATGGACCTTTGTGATTTTATTAAATAGGTTAAACTATATATTTTTTAAAGACCTCAATTTATTATTATTGTTGTTTTGCAAGGCAATCAGGGTTAAGTGACTTGCCCAGGGTCACACAGCTAGTAAGTGTCAAATGTCTGAGACCACATTTGAACTCAGGTCCTCCTGACTCCAAGGCCAGTGCTTTATCCACTATACCACATAGCTGCCCTGGTTAAACTTACCAAGCAGTGTGAATAGGATACTTAAGCTGAGGATTCTGCCTTGGATTCTCTTTGACAGTTCCCAGAACCTACCTGTAGTTTACTTTCTCCCTCGAGTCAAGCAGGGAAAATAAAATTGATTGTTAAGAAGAAAAACATTCACATATATAACCTATATCAAATTGCTTACCGTCTTAGGAGGGGGTAAGAGAAGGAAGGGAGGGAGAAAATTTGGAACTCAGAATTTTATTTTTAAAAAAGGATGTTAAAAATTGTCTTTAACATGTAATTTGGTTGTTTTTTAATATATTTAGATTTTATTATTTATTTATTTAGTATTTTGTTTTTCCCCAATTACATGTAAAAACAATTCTTAACATTTACTTGTAAAATTTTGAGTTCCAAATTCTGTCCCTCCCTTCCCACCCCACTCATTGAGAAGGCAAGCAATTTGATATAGGTTATATATGTGTAGTCATGCAAGACATATTTCCATATTAGTCATTTACATGTAATTTGAAAAAAAATACTATTAAAAAAGAGAAGAAAAGCATTCGGTTTTTCTCAGATGATATGAAATATCATTTTAATATCATTTAAAATATGAAAGGGAAGCCCAGTCATAGAAAGAAATTGGTTCTGAAGTCTGAGTGCTTTACTTAAAATGCTACCTGGGATGGTTACTATTCATGTGACCTTGGGCAAGTCACTTCCCTGCCCTGGAGTAGATAGTCTCTCCCCAGTTCTAGATCTCTGATGCCTTAATTCTATAAGGAAGATCTTCAACTTGTCTAACAAGCAAATTTCCTTGCATCTTGGTGGATTTTCCTAGATGTTTAATGTGCATAATAAATTATAATCATGACAGGAAGAAGTCAAGGAAGTATAAAAAGTATAAGCACAAGAAAGAATCACCTAAGTTGAGAGGCCAAAACTTGGATGAAAAATTTCTGGAAAATCCCTGCCTGGAGGAATCATTGAGTAAGTTCTCTTGTAAGGCAACTGCTGTAGAATGACAAGTTCAACTCTCATCTCTACTCGTAAGCGTAGGCGTGGGGATGATCGTTTAGGATGGTAGGGGACCTGTGGCCTTAAAGCCACAATGTGGCCTCCAAGGTCCTTAAGTGTGGCCTTTTGACGGAATCTAAATTTTTTTGTTCTGTAAAATTTGGATTCTGTTGAAAGGCTGCATTTAAGGACCTAGGAGGCCACATTGTGGCCTTCAGGCCACAGGTTCCCCACCCCTGGTTTAGGAGCATCAAGCATCCTGAATCTGGTGTGTCTAGCAGTTTCATAAGGCCCAAAGCTGTGCCTTGTTGTCTGGCATTATTCCCCTGAATTGGAAGCTCCCACAATAAGGGACTCATGAATAGTACCTCATGAATATATTCTACCTGGTGGACTGAATATGCTCAATAAATATTTAATTAAATATTTGGTTAATTAACCAACTGGTAACCTTTATGTTTGTGTGTGTGTGTGTGTGTGTTCCTTTTTTTTTTCTTTTCTTTTTTTTTTTTGCAGAGAATGTAGAAAGTGAGGGATTAATTGGACCAGAAGCTCCCAAAGTATACTCTGTTCCAGATGAGAAGCCTTTGAAGTGAGTAGAAAACTCAATTTTTTAACTTTATTTTTCTTGTTTTCTTTTGCAGCATGACTAATATGGAAATATGTTCTGCATGACTTTACATGTGTAAATCATACATCACTTGCCTTTTCAAGGGGTGGGGGAGGGAAGGACAGCATTTCGAACTCAAAATTTCCAAAAATGAATGTTACATATAATTGGGAAATATCTAATGAAATAAATAAAAATATATTTTAAAAAAGAAAAAAAAAATGTAATGTTCAGGCTTCTCATGTTTATGTACCTTTCAAACCTTCTCTTGGTGGTCACATGAGCTGCCACTCTTCAAGTGAGCTATCACTGGGGCCTGTGGTCCCTGCCCAGCAACCATAGGTTAAATAAATGGAAATTTCAGAAATGCTGTTTAAGGATTTGTTTTCTTCTTTTCAAAGGGAAAACAATGGAGAAAGAATTAATTGGAAGCAAAATCATCATGAGGGGAGAATATTTAGATCTATACTAGTCTGTAATCACTAATAATGATCCCTCCATTTGTCTGTCCCAGAGGAACTCTGCATTTCTAGGCCAAGCTGCCTACTCCCTAGTCATTGCTTTCTCTGTTGTTTCCCAAGGAAATCTTGACTTGTGTCTTCGGTTTACCATCTCTCCTTTCAGTACAGAGGTGACCTAGTGGACAAATCCCTGTCTTAATTTCTTTGCAGCTATGGTCGTGCCCTGTTGCCTGGTGAAGGCGCAGCCATGGCTCAATATGTGAAGGCTGGAAAGCGGATCCCTCGGAGAGGAGAAATTGGTCTGACCAGTGAAGAGATTGCAGCATTTGAATGCTCAGGCTATGTCATGAGTGGGAGCAGGTGGGTTCTTGACATTGAATTCCATCTCAGAGATTAGGTGGTATTGTACACACCATAATAATTAGGGTCTAGTGGTAGTTATTTCAAGTAAAGATTTGGAATTAAAACAATACAAACATGCCTAGTTTGTTGGTATTATAATAACCACAGCAATAATAACTAGTGTTTATATAATGTTTTAAAGTATCTCATTGAACCTCACGACAACCCTCTGAGGTAGGTGTTCTTATCCCCATTTTATAGATGAGGAAATTGAGTCTAAGAGAGATTAAGCACCCCAAGGTTGAAAGGCTAGAAAGTATCTGAAGCAGGATTTGAAATCAGGTCTTCTTGACTCTAAGTACAGTGTTCTATCCATTGTGCTACCGACCTGTTCTACGTGTAGTTTGACCTCAAACTACAAACAAAATCACTCCTCTAAAAACATGTCCTAAAAAAATAAGAGAAATTGGAGGCAGCTAGGTTGCACAGTAGATAGAGCACTGGCCCTGAAGTCAGGAGGACCTGAGTTCAAATCCAGCCTCAGACCAAACACTTGACACTTACTAGCTGTGTGACCCTGGGCAAGTCATTTAACCCCAATTGCCTAAAAAAAAAAAGTAATAAAAACATGTCCTACAAGTGTCTTTCTCTAGTCCTTAAGTTGCCATGTGATAAATATTCATAGCTCTCTTAGTCTCTGGGAGAATCTATTTGAGCACAACTGCACATGTCTGCCCCTGGAGAAAGGATCCTAACATTTTGGTGATGGGAGAAGTGCCCTTTCACCAAAGAACGTTCCCTATTTCTGAGTTTGCCTGTGTGGTGGGTTAAGTCCAATGGGGAGGTTAAGTTCTGTCATTGAGAACCAGTCCGAAATGGGCCAAGCTTCATTCTGAGAATCAGAGGAATGGTCCCTGGCACAGAGAGTCCACTGACAGTGACATACCTGTGCACACATATGTATACATATGGATCCAGTCAGTTTTAATCTTAATGATATGTGGGATGTCAGACTGTGTCCTTACTTGAGACCAGCAGCAACCTCCAGACCACTCTATCTTTTGGGAGGACTGTTCCTGGGCATTGCCCTCCTGACCATAAGAGATCCTTGCTGCCCTTTGTAGGGCCAGCCTTATGGTGCACTGTTTTGTTTTCTTCTCTTCAAGGCACTACCCCAGCCTACGTGCTAGAATTTCTCTTTGATCGGGGCTTTGTACCTGGTCCAGTTCATAGCCACGGGGGCTGTTGCTTATTCAGTGGACTGGAGCCTTGCAGGGTTTTGCCGGATTGATAGCACACTCGCCCTCATGTGCCCTGCTGTTAGGATCCAGCAGAGACATGGTTGCCTAGGTGATCCATTTGCCAACATCTAGTTATGTTGCTATCCAGAGTAGACTACGGATAACACCAGACCAATCTTGTGCCCTTGGTGGTTAAGACTAAGTGGTATTTGTTATGCTGACAGCTTCAGTGATTCAGGGAAGATGGGTTGGATTGGATGCTAGAAAGGATACAAAATCAGCTTGGCTTTTTTCAAATCTAACCCATTTCAGACACAGTGTTTTTAAATGGACTACTTGGTATTCAGAAAGACTGGGAAGTCTATGAGAACATTTGCTGGGGGTGGGAAGGGGTAGAATTAGGCTCATATTACAACGTTTTTCTAGGCACCGTCGAATGGAGGCCGTGCGTCTCCGTAAAGAAAACCAGATCTACAGTGCTGATGAGAAACGGGCCTTGGCTTCATTCAACCAAGAAGAGAGACAGAAGAGAGAAAGCAGGATTCTAGCCAGCTTCCGAGAGATCATCTATAGGAAGACAAAGGGGAAGGAGGACAATTGAGGAATTTTCTTAGTTATGTAGCAGAAATTTAAGTTAAAAAAAAATCTTCATATCAATTTCTTCTTCTCTCATATATGTATGATTTGTATTTATAAAAGTGCCATTTATTTTATGTAGTTAGTTCCTTTGCACAAATATGTTGTTGGTAGAATTTAGGTGCTTTCTTTGGATCTTTTCGGATAGGTGTAATTGGTCCCCAAAGGGTGTCGATTAATGAAAATTCGGGACCTTAAAGTCTAGAGCTGGGGAGCTCAGGTGAAAGACTGGCCCCAAATCACACAGCATATTGAACTTAGATTATCCTCAAAGTTGTTTTCAACTTTGACCTTCTGTAATTCTATGAATGTGCATTTGCAGCGGGGGAGAAGGAGGGAGACATGGCAAAGGTCAGCTTGACAAAAGATAGGAACTGTAAATCTCACCCTGCAGGATGGTGCTTCTATTACCTATGTGTTACATCCTCTGTTGGGTTTAACAAAACCAGCCTCCCCTTAATTTCGAATGTGCTTTCAGTAGACTTGATGGAAACACAGGAAGGAGCCCATTGTTGGTGACAAAAATGAGGTCATGATTGCAAAGGGAAAATAGGGAATTTGAAAATGTTTTGAATAATTGGACAAGCTAGAGCTTATTCCAGGAATAGTGAATGTTGGTTCCTTCTTTCCTTGTATAACAGACCAGTTGAATTGCAAATAAGAGATTCAAATCTGAATGCAGCTTCCCTCCCTGTGTAATTTTCGGTCAGTCCTTTCCTTTCTCTGGGCCTCACAATTCTCATACATAAAATAAATCTCTTAAGGATTCCGGCTCTAACTCCTATTAACCTCAGTTGCTGGGTTTTTTTTTAAGTAGCTTTGAGTTCTTTTAATTTTTAAAAGCCTGAGATATCCAGTATACCAGTGTAATGACATTATTTCTGCTTCAATTGTGCCTAGCCAATAGATAGCATCTAAAGAAATAGGTTTCCAACTGTGATCCATAAGCATGTTAGGGGCAAATAAAATATATTAGAATCTTTGAACCTACAAATGCTGAAATCTTCCCCCTTTTGTGAAGATGGATCTCTAAGAAAAGATCTGTTATTCACGAATGTTTGTTATTTAGCTATTGTGTTATATGGAAGGGGGAACCCCTTGTTTTCATTGTTAAGAATAACTTTATTTGAATAGACTATAGAGAAGATAGATTCAACTTACTGCTTCTAAAAGCGTGTAATGCTGTTTGACGTTAGGAAGAAATGGGAAATACCGGCTGGGTATTTTGATGTATCGTCACCCACCATTATCGTCCTCCCCATTTTAGCTCTATCTTATTGTACCAACAGGAGCTAGGGAACGAAGTGAGAATATTGACTCCACTGATGATGTATTAAGTTTGGATTATTTTTGTACAAATAAAGTAAATTTCATGTTTCTGGTGGTTTGAGGAGCTGTTGAGGGCAACAAAGTGCTTCTTACAATTGTGAATTAGGTAACTAACCATCTGGTTTTTCAAAGCTTTGTCTTGGTATGTGCCAAACATTTGTCTTCTGCCCCAGGATGGTCACTGTGCTTAGGTAGTCCACAGCTCACTTAGCCCACACAACCAGGTATCCAGCACATACAGCATAGTCTCTCTGCTACATGATTGGAATTGGAAATGATGTCTACTCATCTGGAATTAATCTTAATAGCCTAACTACACTTAGGCTAATGGGAAAATCCATAAATTCAAGAAGTGAAATGGTATCTCTACTCCAGAAATAAGACCCAAAAAGCCTACCTAATGACCCTAGAGTAGGTGAGGCTGAAATGTCAAAGTCTGACTCCTTGATTTGCCTGTTCATTTAGTATAAGATACTACATTTATTCAAGTCCACTAAATGCTTTATTCTCTCATTAAATGTCCTGATCTCAGTCCCTCAAAATAATAGCTAACATTTATATAGCACTATGCGTGGGGCACTGTGCTAAGCACTTTACAGATGGATGAACTTTCTTATCAAACAAGTAAGTAGATGAGTTGAAAAGCAACAATTATTTAATATTGATTAACAACTGCATAAATCAGCTGTGTTGGAGGGGGAGGGGAGGGCTTGAGAAGCTGATGGGAAATGAGGATGAGGAGGAGACTCAAAACCATAGGAAGGGTGGTTTTTTTGTTGTTGGGCTGGGGTTGTTGTTTGCTTGTTTGTTTTGCCTCAGAGGGGAAGAGATGGAACCAAGTAGTCAAAGTTATAGGGAGGGAGGTTTTGGCTAGAGACAGAAGAATTCGGTATCAATAGGAGATATTTCTCTAGGATTTTATTGATTTCAAAGCACTTTACACACAGTATCTTTTCCCTCTGCCATCCCATTCCATCGTCTTCGGCAGATACCCCTTTCTCATGCCTACCGTCTAACTAATCTTTGGTCACTTCCTGTTTCCCCACTACTTAAAAACAGACCCATGTTTTTGCCATCTTCCAAAAAACCCTTGTGATCCATCCAGCTCTGCTACCTCTTGTCTTATGTCTCCTTTTTTCTGACCAAACTCATTGAGAAAGAAGGCCGGCTACAATAGGGGGCATCTACTTCCTTTCCTCTCTTAACGTTATAGTCTGGCTTCTGACATTTAACCAAAGCGGCTCTCTCCAGTTAATGATCTTGATGGCCAAATTCAATGACCTGGTCTCAGTCCAATGTTCTTCATCTCTCTGTAGCCTTGGACACTGTTGATAACACTCTTCTCTGTGATAATCTTTTCTCCAGGTTTTTGTGACACTGCTGTCTGGTTCTCCTACTTACCTAATTGCTCCTGTCTCTTTTGCTGGATCCTTATGTCATGCCTGCTAACAGTGAATGTTCCACAAAGTTCTGTCCTGGGCTCTCTTTTTTATACCACTTGACTTGGTGTTTTCATCAGCTCTCATATAAATTATGTTCTCTATGCTGATGACTCTCAGATCAGCCTGTCCAGTCCTAACCTCTGTCCTGGACTCTAGTCTCATATCTCTAGCTGTCTAGTAGACATCTTGAACTGGATGCCCTAACTTCCTCATTACTGTCAAAGGTACCACTGTCCTCAGTCCAGCTCATTTTATAGATGAGGAAACTGAGGCAAACAGTTAAGTGACTTGCACAGGGTCACACAGCTAATAAGAATCTGAGGCCAAATTTGAACTCAGATCCTCCTACTCCATACTCTATCCACTGTGCCACCTAACTGACCCTAACTGGGGGGTATGTAAACTAGTAGAGAAGATGGTCTGGAGACATAGAAAACAACTGTCTGATAAATTTATGAGGGTGTTTAAACATAGAAAATAGAAAACAATTCCAAGCAGCTGGATTCTAAGTGTCCTGACAACTTTATTTCCCAAAATATACTCTATGGTTGAATTTGTAATGTTGTATTTAGTGCACATGGACTGGAAATCCAATTCTGAAAACCCCAAACCAACAGTGGATCATTGAATTAGAAGCTAATGCTGTTCATTAGGATGATCTTGCTTTCAATGATGTCCTTCAGCCACTTTTCTCGGAAGCAAGATTTTCCTGGTCTGGGGGGGGGGGAGGAAGGAGAGGGAGGAAGAGAGAAGGGGAGAGGGAGGGAAGGGGAGAGAGAAGGGGAGAGGGAGGGAAGGAGAGACAGGAGAGGGAAGGGGAGAGAGAAGGAGGGAGAGGGAGGGAAGGAGAGACAGGAGAGGGAAGGGGAGAGAGAAGGGGAGAGGGAGGGAAGGAGAGACAGAGAGGAGAGGGAAGGGGAGAGAGAAGGAGGGAGAGGGAGGGAAGGAGAGACAGGAGAGGGAAGGGGAGAGAGAAGGAGGGAGAGGGAGGGAAGGAGAGAGAGGAGAGGGAAGGGGAGAGAGAAGGGGAGAGGGAGGGAAGGAGAGACAGGAGAGGGAAGGGGAGAGAGAAGGAGAGAGAGAAGGAAAAAGAAAGGGAGGGAGAGAGGAGAGACAGAGAAGGAAAGAGAGGGAGGGAGGGAGAAAGAGAAGGGGAGAGAGCTCTTAAAATCATAGAAGCTAGGTGGGAACAGTCAGTGTTGGAGGAGCTATGGGAAGATGGGCCTACTGATGCATTGTTGGTAGACCTGCAGAGTAGACCTATTCAGGATTTCAATTTGGAATTATACAAGAAAAATGACTAAACTTTCCTTACCCTTTCATCTAGCAATCCCACTACTGGGATTCCCCAAGGAAATCAAATAGAGAAAGAAAGGATCAATATAGACCAAAATATTCATTATATCATTCTTTGTGGTAACAAAGAACTAGAAACAAATTTTGTGCCCAAGTGGAGAACAAATAAAGAAAAGAACTGTGATCAATGAATGGAATGGAATAGTAGGTGTATGACAGGCATAAAGAATTCAGAGAAACGTGGGGAGATCTGTGTGAATTGATGCAGAGTTAAATAAATAGAACCAAGGAAACAATATACATAATGAAAACAACAATGTAAATGAAAAGATTACCAAAAGTACTTAATGGAAAAACTAATGAAGGGCCTCATGATGAGATGAAACTGAGAGGTGGGGGGCTACTGGGACAGACTATTGTCTACACTGTTGGACAAGGTTTCTGTATTTTGCTGAATATTTTCTTTTACCACAAGGGAGGGTTCAAGCTAAGGGATGGGGTGGTGGGAAATGACTATGATACCAAGACAAAAGACATCAATAAAATGTATTTTTTAAAGAAATGATAAAAAAAAATTTTTAAATCAAAATATAATAGCTATAGATCTGGAATGGCCATTTTTGAGGTCATCAATTCCAATTTCCTTATTTTTTAACAAGTGAGAAAAACAGGCCCAGAGTCACAAGGCAATAAGTGTCTAAGGCAGGATTTAAACTCAGGTCTTTCCTAACCACATGACCCATGCTGTATCCACTCCACTACCTAGCTGCTTCATTTCAAAGAAGCTCTAAGCCTGAAGAGGATTTCAAGGCAAGTTAATTTTTCACATTTCTAGCAAAAAAATAGTATCTTTCAAGATTGTGAATCACCCAAAGACTTCATTGTGCCCTCTCATGCTGCAATGATCAATGAGCTAGTGAGCAGGGGTGGGGAACCTAGGGCCTCAAGGCCACATGTGGCCCTCTAGGTGCTCAAGTGTGGCCCTCTGACTGAATCCAAACTTCACAGAACAAATCCCCTTAAAAATAAAACTCGAACTCAGTCAAAAGGCCATACCCAAGGACGTAGAAGGCCACGTGTGGCCTTGAGGCTGCAGGTTCCCCACCCCTGAGCTAGCCCATGGGGAAGAATCTTGGAAGATGGGAGCATTTCAAACAAAGTCAAGATTAAAACATGTGAGTAAGCCCTTCCAGCTAGGATTTTTTACTACACCCCAGACAGGAAAAATAAGTTCCTCCCTCTTCCCCTCCCCCTCCCATTCCTTGGTCCCCTCCCCCTCACCCCTCTTTTTATGCAGCCTCCAAACACATATTACCTGTGAACATGTTTGTGGGACTCCAGGATATAAAATACTTCAACTGGTAAACTCTGTGACAGAAAGAAGAAATTAGCTATGCTAGCTTCCATTTTTATGTAGCCTTGAAGTTTAGAGACCCCTTTTCTCACAACAGACAATTGGCTAGCCCAGTGGGTACAGCACTGGGCTTGGAACCAAGACTCATCTTCCTGAGTTCAGATCCGGCCTCAGATACTTCCTAGCTGTGTGACCCTGGGCAAGTCACTTAACTTCTGTTGGCCTCAGTTTCCTCATCTGCAAAATGAGCTGGAGAAGGCAATGGCAAACCACTCTAGTATCTTTGCCAAGAAAACCCCAAATGGGGTCATGAAGAGTTGGACTCGACTGAACAACAAAATTCCTCATAACAGACCTTCAAGTATTGTTCTTAATCCCGTTTTATACATGAGGGAACTAAGGCTTGGAGAGATCAAGCAGCTTGTCCAGGGTCATACAAGTGGTCAAGTGTCAGAGCCAGGGTTGAAACTTGAGACTGATAAAAATCACTGCACCATACTGCCTCAAGGGAGAATTAGGAGAGGGCCAGGTAGACTTGAAGTAGCTCCACACACACCCCAGGGGAATGTAAGCTTCTAGAGGGCAGGGACACTCCCTCTCCCTCCCCCCAGTGTCCTGCACATAGTTCTTGAATGTAACTACAAGAAAGAAGACTTCAGAGATACATAGGAAGACTTATATGAACTGATGCAGAATAAAATTAGCAGAGCCAGGAAAACAATATGCACAATGACAACAGTGTAAGTGGAAAGTACAAAAATAAAATTAGCTGCATAATTATAATGATTAAGCTTGGCTCATGAGAAGAGATTAGAATATGTACTTCCTTTCCTTCTCTGCTGAGGTGGGGGACTACGGGGTGCAGAGTAGTGCATACATTGTCAGACATGGCTGATGGATTAGTCAGTTTTGCTGAACTGCTTTTGTTTTTCTTTGTCATTCTTTGTTACAAAGGAGGCCTGGTTTACTGGGTAGATGGGGAAAGGAGGTGATGTAAAGATACCAGTAAAAATAAAATTAAAAATTTTTTTTTCGAATTGGGTTCACTACATTTCCCAAAGCTCTTCTCCTTCATGCCTCTTCACAAATTTGCATACTGCTGAAATCCCACCCTCCAAACTGACAGTGCTATTGCTTTTAGAAGAGAAGACAGTTGACTGGTTGTCCTATGACTCAACTGTACATTCCCATGGCTCCCCAGAAAAAAAAATTCCTTTCCTTAGCTACCACTCCTCTATCTTCTCTTATTTTAATATGACCTGTTTGAGGGCAGAGACTGTTTCTAGCACCTAACAGCTGGCATCGAGCCTGGCACAACAGCAGGCACTTAATACATGCATTTTCCTTCATTTACTTTCAGGCCCTGCTCAGCTCCACTAACCTTTGCCCTCTATGCCTATGAGTAAGGCTGTCACTGGGGTGGGGAATGTGGACTGGTTAAGATTTCCCTAGGGAGGGGCAGCTAGGTGGCACAGTAGATAGAGCACTGGCCCTGAAGTCAGGAGGACCTGAGTTTTAGACCAGACCCTTGACACATACTAGCTGTGTGACCTTAACCCTGATTGCCTCACCAAAAAAAAAAAAAAGATTCCCCTAGGGAGTGGGGGTGGGGAGGGCATAAGACTGCTGAGGGTGATGAGGAGATCCCTGTTTGATCTTTCCCAAAATAAAATAAATAACAGCACCGCAATGGTACCTGATGTTTCTATCAGGGTTCACAGTTACAAAGCTCCTCCACCTTAGCCAAGAGGATGGAGAACCTTCCTCAAAGTTAGGAAGAATGGGGCCCAGTCCTGCCTACCTTTGCAGCTTACTGTCTGTGTGACCCCCTGCAAAAAGCACCTAACCTCTCAGGCCTGAGTAGCAAGGTCCTGGCTAGGGTGAATAAGGAATCCCTGAAAGTGGTCACTTGTATTCACATTTGCACTATTAGATGGTCACCAATGAAATCACAGATCCAGTCCAAAAGAAAAATCTCATTTGATAATAATAACAATTATCACAGCTAACATTTTGATATATAGCACTTTATGTATACACACAAATATTTATATATATATATATGCACATACACAATCTATATATGTGTATACACATATATGTATACATATACATTCATATACACATACACACATATATGTGTATACATATACATACACACACACACACACACACACACACACACACACACACACACATACACACACACATATATAGGAGGTAGCTAGATGACTTAGTGAATAGAGCCCTGGGCCTGGAGTCAGGAAAGACCTGAGTTTAAATCTAGCCTCCGACAATTACTAGCTGTGTGATCCTGGGCAACTCACTTAATCTCTGTTTGCCTTAATCCACTAGAGAAGCAAATGGCAAGCCACTCTACTATCCTTGCCAAGAAGACCCCATTTGGGGTCACAAAAAGTCGGGCACAACTGAACAACAAATATATATTTATTATTTATATATTGCATGCATGTATGTATATAACTTAAATATTTATATATAGGACTTTAGAATATAAAGCTAAGCTCTTTACATACTAGTTCCCATCTTTCTAGTGCTTTTGGATTTGCAAAGCGCTTTCCTCCCAAGAGCCCCTTGAGAGGTAACTAGTGTGAATATAATTATCTCCATTTTAGAGCTGAGGAAACTGAGACTCCAAGGAGTCAGGTGACTTGTCCAGAATCCCCAAGCTGGTCAGGATCTGAATAGGGAATTTAACTCATACCTCCTGTTTCTAATTCCTGGGCTCTTGCAGTATAGATCATGGGATCATAGATTCAGCGCTAGAAGGAAACCTGGAGGTCACTAAGGTTAACCCCCCCACACCCACCTTTTACCAAGGAGCAAACTGAGGCATAAAGAGAGGAAGGGACTGGCCCAAGGTCACACACAGAATTTTAGCTCTACCGCTGGAAGGGACCTTAGAGGCCATCAAGTGTGACCCCGCTCATTTAACAGAGGATATCAAGGCTCAGATCAGGGAAATGACTTGCCAAGGTCACACAGCTGGTGAGTGTTTGAGCAGGGGCATCAGCTCAGCTTTCCCATCACTCATTCCAGGGCCCATGAAGTCATACAGAGCCTTAGAGTCAAATTGAACTATAACTAATCTTGAGATTTTCCCTGGATACAGCAATATCATTGTGGGGTGGGGTTGGTAACTTGCCCCAGTTCTGGTTCAGGAAGGGGCCCATGGCCAAAGGGGAAAGCACATACTTTAGGCTTGACCTTGGAGATCTCGATGAGAAAGAAGACGCAGGCAGTGGCCCGGGGGAGGGGCATGCGGGATGTGGTGATGCTCCAGCGCACCCGGTAATGGTAGCGGACGCTGAACTCCAGTTCTTCCTTCTCCAAGTACTCAGACCAGTGTAACCAGCTCTCATGAAATTCCCATGTCTGCTCAACACAAAATGGGGAGAGAGAGAGGGGAGGGAGAGAGACACAGAGACAGAGATGGGGGAAGAGAAATTGAAGAGAGAGAAAGACAAACAGAAACAGAGAGACAGAGAAACAGAGAAGAGGCAGGCAGGAGAGAGAGAGAGAGAGAGAGAGAGAGAGAGAGAGAGAGAGAGACAGAGACAGAGACAGAGAGAGAGACAGAGAGAGACAGAGAGAGAGAGACAGAGAGAGACAGAGAGAGAGACAGAGAGACAGAGAGAGAGACAGAGAGACAGAGAGAAAGGAAGAAAGAAAGAAAGGAAGGAAGGAAGAGGGAGAGAAACAGAGACAGAGAAACAGAGACAGAGAGACAAAGAGAGTTGGGGAGGGGTGAAAGTGAGAGATTGAGAAGGAGAGAAAGACAGAGACAGAAAGAGAAAGAGGGAGGCAGGAGAGAGAGAAAGATTGAGAAAGAGAGAGGGAGAAAGAGAAATTAAGGGAGAGGGGAAAAGAAAGAGAAAGAAAGAGAGAAGAAGAGAAAAAAGACAGAGACAGAAAGAGAGAGAGGCAGAGGCAGAGAACAAGGCCATCCACTGATGGCAGCTCTGTCACTGACCGGAGCGGAGCATTGCCATGCACCTGCACAGCCCTTAGCCTGAGAGCCATGCTCCTGAAAAGATGGATAGCCATTGAATCTTGGTTTCCTTTTAACAAGGGAACTTGGGACTTCTGAGAGAAAGCATTGTACAGTGGAAAAGAATGCTGAATTTATAGTACTGAACTTGGAATCCCAGGATCTGAGTTCAAATGCTGGCTCTACCACTTTCTACCTCCATGACCTCAGACAAATCACCTCATTTCCCTGGGCCTCAGTTTCCCCCTCTTTAAAATGAAGGGGTTAGACTAATTGCCCTGTAGAGCTTGTAGTTCTAGATCTATGATCTTGTGTGGGCAAATCAGTCCCCCTCTCTGAGCCTCAGTTTCCTCCTCTGTAAAATGACGGAGTTGGACTAGATGAGCTCTGGGGTCCATTCCAGCTGTAGACCTAGGAGTCTACTTAGGATCTTGAACAAGTCCCTTTGCCTCTGTGGGCCTTAGTTTCCTCCTCTGTAAAACGAGGGGGTTGGACTAGATGGCCTCTGGGGTCCCTTCCAACTCTAGATTGAGGATACTATGAACCTACTCTTTGAAGATGTCACTATGGTGAATATTTTTGTAAATCAGAGGCTCTTTTGATGGCTTGCCCCTACTTTTTTGCGTTCCTAAGTCGGGGCTTTCCTGTGCCAAGTCTTCTTAAAGCAAAGCATACCAGCAAGGAGATTATTGGCCATCTTTCATTCACCAGGTGTGAGATTTGGCCTTGCTACTTCTTAGCTATGTGGCCTTGGCAGGTTACTCCCCATCTCTGACTCAGTTCCCTTATCTGCCAAAAGGGAGATAGTAATATCAGGGAAGAAAATGCCATAGAAATATGAACCACTACTAAGGAATAATACTTAAAATTATCAGAGGCAGCTTAGTACAATGAATAGAGGCTTTGAAGGCAGGAAACTCGGTTCAAGCCTCACCTATGACATATGCTGGCTCTGTGACCCTAGACAAGTCATTTCATCCTCAGCACACTGAGCACCTCTCTAAGACTATTAAGTTGTCAAGTAATTGCCCACCGGCTTTGGTAAGGCAAATTCCCTAGACGAGGGAAGTCATGGGGTATGGTCTACCTCAGCCAAGTGTAAGGTGACCTTGCATTCTCAAAGGGAAGAACAAGTTTGCCCAGACAGTATGTATCTGTTGTCCAAGCACCCACCTACCTATGTGAAGAGATTGTCTCTTACCTCATTTATTTTATCTCATTTATTAGTCAAAGAATGTCTATAGAGGGGCAGCTAGGTAGCACAGTGGATAGAGCACTGGCCCTGGAGTCAGGACGACCTGAGTTCAAATCCAACCTCAAACTCATAACACTCACTAGCTGTATGACTCTGGGCAAGTCACTTAACCCCAATTGCCTCACCAAAAAAAAGAGAAGAATGTCTGTACAAAGACAATCTATTAAGGTGGTGTGAAGGATTAGGACCTCTACCAATGGATGCCTTTAGATGCCCCTTTTAAATGCAGAAAATTTTGCATGTCATCCTAGGGAGTCAGTGAAGATTTCGAAGTAGGGGAGGTAGGTGGTGATCAGATCTGTGTTTTATGGCAAAGTTCATTTTGGTAACTCTATGGAGAATAGACTGGAGAGGGAGGAGACTGATAAGAAAAAGATCAAGCATTTATTTATCACTTACTGTGTGCCAGGCACTGTGCCAAGTTCTGGAAATATAAATACAAGCAAAAAGACAGTCCCTGCCTTCAAGGAGCTCACATTCTAATTGGGGGGGGGGAGAGACAATACACAAAAGAGAAGTGAAAAAGAGGGGTAGGGTATAGAAAGAAAAGTAGTCCTGACTCCTGGAGAAACATACTACCCACTTCCTGACAGAGAGGTGAAGAACTCAGAGTGCATGTTGCAACAAGATTTTTTGGACATTGTGAATGCAGGAATTTGTTTTGCCTGACTATTCATGTTTGTAACAAAGATTTTATTTTTATTTATTAAGGAAGGAGAGTAGATAAGGTGGAGAAAGGAAGGAGGGAGGGAGGGAGGAAGAAAAGAAAGAAGGAAGGAAGGAAGGAAGGAAGGAAGGAAGGAAGGAAGGAAGAAAGAAAGAAAGAAAGAAAGAAAAAAGAAAGAAAGAAAGGAAGGAAGGAAGGAAGGAAGGAAGGAAGGAAGGAAGGAAGGAAGGAAGGAAGGAAGGAAGGAAGGAAGGAAGGAAGGAAGGAAGGAAGGAAGGAAGGAAGGAAGAAAGAAAGAAAGAAAGAAGGAAGGAAGGAAGGAAGGAAGGAAGGAAGGAAGGAAGAAGAAGAAGAAGAAGAAGAAGAAGAAGAAGAAGAAGAAGAAGAGAAGAAGAAGAAGAAAGAAAGGAAGGAAGGAAGGAAGGAAAGAAAGAAAGAAAGAAAGAAAGAAAGAAGAAAGAAAGAAAGAAAGAAAGAAAGAAAGAAAGAAAGAAAGAAAGAAAGAAAGAAAGAAAGAAAGAAAGAAAGAAAGGAAGGAAGGAAGGAAGGAAGGAAGGAAGGAAGGAAGGAAGGAAGAGAAAGAAAGAAAGAAATGAACAAAGAGTCCAGAGAGTCAAGAGCTGAGCTGAGTTTGAGATGAGCTTGGCTGGCATGGGAACCTGAATAGGTTGAAGGAGAGTATTGCTGAGGGTCTGGACCAGGGAAGAAGATGTGAGAGGAGAAAATGGGAGAGATATTGCCGTAGTATAAATACCAAGATTTGGCAATGGATTAACTCTAGGCATGAAGGAGAGGAAAGCATTGAGGGTGATTCCAAGATTGCACTGCTGGGAAGGATAGTGGTACTGTTGACAGAAATACGGAAGTCACAGTCAACTTAATAAGAATACAAGTCATTCCCCATTTGATATATGGTCAAAGGATATGAACAGGCAGTTTCAGACAAAGAAATTAAAGCCATCTATAGTCATATGAAAAAATGCTCTAAATCACTATTGATTAGAGAAATGCAAATCAAAACAGCTCTGAGGTACCACATCACATCTATTAGATTGGCTAACAAACAGGAAAATGAGAAATGTTGGAGAAGATATGGGAAAATTGGAACACTAATACATTGTTGGTGGAGTTGTGAAATGATCCAGCCATTCTGGACAGCAATTTGGAATTATGCCCAAAGGGCTATAAAACTGCATACCCTTTGATGCAGCAATACCAATTCTAGGTCTGTATCCCAAAGAGATCATAAAAACGGGAAAAATACCCACATGTACAAAAATATTTATAGCAGCTCTTTCTGTGGTGGCAAAGAATTGGAAATTGAGGGGATGCTTATCAACTGGGGAATGGCTGAATAAGTTGTGGTATATGAATGTAACGGAATACTATTGTGCTATAAGAAATGATGAGCAGGCAGACTTCAGAAAAAACCTGGAAAGACTTACATGAACTGATGCAGAGTGAAGTGAGCAGAACCAAGAGAACCTTATACACAGTAACAGCCACATTGTGCAGTGACTGACTTTGATAGACTTAGCTCTTCTCAGCAATGCAAGGATCTTAGACAACTCCAAAAATCTCATGATGGAAAATGCTATCCACAGCCAGAGAAAGAACTATGGAGTCTAAATGCAAATCGAAGCATATTATTTGCTCTCCTTTTCTTTTGTTGTTTTGTTTTATTGCTTCATTCTCCTGGTTCTTCCCATTAGTTCTAATTCCTCTTTATATTATGACTAATTGGAAAATATGCTTAATATGAATGTATAAGTAGAGCCTATATCAGATTGCACACCATCTTGGGGGGATAGGAGTGGGAGGGGGTGAAAATTTAAAACTCAAAATCTTATGGAAGTCAATGTTGAAAACTAAAAATAAATAAATTATTAGGGAAAAAAAGAAATAAGGAAGTCAGGCAGAAGAATAGATTTAGAAGAAAATACAGTGCATTCTGGTTTTGTATATGTTGAGTTTGTGATGCTGTGGATTATCTAGTTCAAGATGTCCAAAAGACAGTTGATGGTGTGGAACTGGAGGTCAGGAGAGAGGTTAGGTCTGGGTATATAGATCTGGGAGTCATGTGCATAGAAATCATCATCGAACCCATGAGAGTGGATAAGATCACCGAGGAAGAAAGTAGAAGGAGAGGAGAGAGCCTTGGGGCCACCCATCTTCAGTAGACAGGTGAGAGACCAGGAATTCAGAGAAAGAATGCTCATATAAGTAGGAGAACCAAAAAAAAAGTCTCAAGTCAAGAGAAGCCAAGGAAGGAGGGAGCAGGGTTCAACAGTGTCAAAAGCTGCCAGGAGGTCAAATAGAATGCAGACTGAGAAAAGGCAAAGGAGTTTGTAGTTCAGAGACAGTGGGCCACCTTGAAGGCAGCAGTTTCAAAGTATGGGGTTAGAAACCACATCGCAAGGGATTGAGATGTGAGTGGAAGGGGAGGAAAGGGAATCCTTTTTAGGCTCCTGGCTGTGAAAGGGAGGGGAAATACATGAGGCTAGTTTAAGGACATAGCAGGGTTAAGTGAAGGGTTTTTAAGGATGGGAAAGATGTGGATGTGTTTCTAGACATCAAGGAGTCACTCACTAGCTAAGGAGAGACTGAAGATGAGCCAAAGAGGGAGAATGATAAGAGGGGCCAGGCTCCTAAAGGAGATGGGAGAGGATGGAACCTCTTGGCACAAGGTTGAAGAAGACCTTGGCAAGCAGAAGATGACCTCGATTAAGGCTGTGCCCCTCACTGGGCACCATTTTCCTCGACCAAAAAGTTGGAGCTAATCATTCTTGCCCTCACCACCTCCCAGAGAAGCTCTTTGGAAGCTGGAAAGCCCAAGGAGGTGAGCTGTTTGCAACTGCTCTTGAGAGCTTTGGTTTCTAGCCTAAGCCCTGGGCCAAATACCAGGAGCTTCCATTAACACTGAGAGGACAATGAGACTCTTGGCGCTTGGATTCTCCAAAGATCTTCTGATGTGCCCACTGACTGAAGGGGGATCCAAATAGAGGCCATAACATATCCCCAAGGGGAAGAGGGGCAAAGAAGCCTTGGCTCAGTGGTCCCTCTATTCAAGAAGTTTATCCATGATCAATCTAGTCTTTGGTTGGGTCCTTTAACTACCATAGGCACAGAGGCCAAAAGCCCTCTCTACCAGTCAAGACACATACTGATGGCAGCTTCTTCTAGGGTTTTCTCTGCCCCAACTTCAACAGACCTCCCCAGTTCTATTTCCTCTAAGAAACAAATACCACAGGAAGAGTGGATTCTAATCCACTTTACCAATTATCAGAGGTAGCAACTCTGGAAGAAGGAATAACAATAGGTCACATTTCCCCACAACCAGACTAGGAGGTAGATTGTGCAAGGATCATTATCTGAATTTTACAAATGAGGAAACTGACACTCCAAGAGGTAAAGTGACTCACCCAAAGTTACAAAGGCAGTTTTAGAACCAGGGTATAAATCCAGGTCTCTTCTGATTCCAAGTCTAATGCTTTTTCCACTGTATTACAGTTTCAGAAATCAGAAACTAGATTATAATCTCCTTGAAATCAGGAATATAATCGTTATTCATCATTGCATCCCTAGGACCAGGCACAGGACCCATCACATAGTAGCCATCTAATAATTGTTTACTAAACTGGACTGAGAGTGAGAGGAAGGAAATTTAGATGCCATTTCATTCAGCCCCCAAATTTTACGAAGGAACCAGGTTCAGAAGCAGGAAAAGCCTTGTCCAACAATACATAGCTAGTTGATGGAACCACTGAGCTTGAAACCCAGGTCTACCCAATACTTCCATTTGAACCAAACCAAGTGAAAAAGACAGGTTTTATCCATGACTTCATATCAGCCACATCTCTTTGCCCTCTTTTTCGAGAGGAAGAGACTATGGCCACAAAGTCATTATTTAGTACTTGGGAATCTCATCCCCACTTTACAGTCTATATATCAATTGGTCAATTGAGTTGCCAGCATGAGAGCTAGTGGAATGAGCAGAGATTTAGAAGCAGAAGACCTCGGTTCTAGTCTCAGCTCTATCACTCACCAGCTGCATGACTTTCTCCAGGCCTCAGTTTTCTCATCTGTATTATGGAAAGATTCAACTACATAATCTCTAAGGCTCCTTCCATTTTGAAAACTCTAGGGTCTATGATAAAGACACCAAGAGGAGACACCATTTATAGCTGAGACATAGACCTTCCAATGTCACATTTGAGAGGTCACCATTCTTAATTCTTAGAAGAGGATCATTTCCCTAGCCTTCTTCTACCTAGGACTAGCTAAAAGTCTGGGACCCCAGAACTTCATGTTTTTGCCATGGCTATCCCCCCACATCTGGACTGCCTCCTTTCTTCCCCAGTCTCCTTCAGATCTCACCTTCTCCAAGAGCCTTTTTCCAGTTCCTAATTCCTCCTTCTGCCCCACCCTTGCACTGCTATCACCCTCCCTCGGAGATTACTTTTCCCTTTATACTAGATATCTCTTTTTTATTTTTATTTTATTTTTTATCTTTTGGCTTTTAGGTGAGGCAGTCAGGGTTAAGTGACTTGCCCAGGGTCACACAGCTAGTAAGTGTCAAGTGTCTGAGGCCACATTTGAACTCAGGTCCTCCTGACTCCAAGGCCAGAGCTCTATCCAGCACACCACCTAACTGCCCCTATACTAGATATCTCTTGATGTACATAGCTATTGGCATGTTATCTCTATTAGTTTGTGAGCTCTTTGAGGGCAGGGTCTGTGTTTTTTCATTTCTTTCTATCCCTAGCACAGTGCCAGGCACACAGTAAGTACTCAAGAAATGCTAATTGACTGACTGCCTGACAGAACTTACTGAGATGTATTCTTCAATCTGCTGTCGGCCCAGCTCCACTGTAAAGTTATTACATGTTGTCCATTGTATGTTTTTGAGTGGATTCTCCAAATCTGGAAGCAAGCCATGAGCCAGTTCATTAGTACAGTGCTGCCAAATAAGGTGGTAAGTCTTGAGGTCCCTACCTCAGTGCTTTGCCCACTCAATAAATGTCTATTACATGGCCCACCTTCCAATGTCCTAACTGCAGCCAAAATGACTTCTTGCTTTATCTGGATAGATTTTTCCTCTTCATCTGTGGATGAGGTTTCTGTATCCATTATTTTCAACCTGAAAGAAATTCCAGAAATTTCCTTTTGCCTCTTTCCCCTGTTATTCCCCTTTGCTGAGAGAACCAAGGATGGTTGTGGACATATTGACTCCCATCAGTGAGGAGTGTTGTACTGTGCAGTGGATCTAAAACTTAGGGACATCTCGATGCCCTATGATTCTCAACACACCACCTCCCTCCTTCTTCCAAGTGTCCTATGGCATGAATTCAAATCCATTTGAGGTTGAAAATCTTCCAATTCCCCTTGAGATAATTGGAGACTCCCAAGAGTGACATCGAGGGCATTAGAAACCCATGGGTGGAAATCTATATTTCAATACAGGATAATTTCCATCCATCAGCTCACTGATTCCTTCAGAGCACTCAGAGCAGACTAGGAATTGTCCTATTTCACAGACAGCGAAACTGAAAACATAAACTCCTTAGATAATTAATGGGAGAGTCTGCATTATTTTTGCTCTTTCTGTCCCCATTGCCTGACACACATAAGCAACTTCCCTCTCCAAAGTTATCAGTGTCCTCTTGATTTACAAATCGAATGGCCTTTTCTCAATCCTCATTCTTCCTGACATCTCTGAAGCTTCTGACATTATGGATCACCCTCGCCTTCTGGATAGGCTCCTTCTAGGTTTTCATGACACTGTTCTCTCCTGCTTGACACACTGTAGGGGCTTAATAAATTTTCAAAAAATTCATTGATTCCTAGTTTTCTTCCTACCTGTCTGACTACTCCTTCTCACAGTATCCTTTGAAAGATCTTCTGAGTTATGCCATGGGAGTCCCCCGAAACTTGGTCCTAGACCCTCTTCTCTCTTTAATCATCGTCTCTATTCAGATGATTCACAGAGCTGTCCAGCAAGCACTGGCCTCTCTCTGCAGTTACAGTGCCATATCATCTGATGCCTTTTGGATGTCTTAAAGTGGATGTCCCTTGGGCATCTCAAGCTCAACATCTCATCTCAACATCATCTCAGAACAGAATTCCTTATCTTAATGGGTGTCAAACTCCTCCCTCCTCCCAAGTTTCCTCTTACTGTCAAGGGTATCACCTTCTGCCCAGTCTCCAAGTTTCTCAACCTTATCATCCTTGGCTCCTTTTTCACACTCATGCCATACATTCAATCTGTCATCGTCTGTTGTTTCTGCCTATCCGACATCTCTCACTTAGGCACCCTTCTCTTCAGTCTAGTTCATTTTCTTATTGCCTGTCAACTGGACCTCTATAATAGACATCTGTAATAGGGTCTCTGTCTCAAGTCTTGCCTGACATAGATCCAATTTCCATTCAGCTGCCACAGTGATTTTCCTAAAGTGTAGGTCTGACCATGTTACCCTTGTACTCAATAAACTTTAGTGGTTCCCTATCACCTCCAGGATCAAATGGCCAGCACCATTTTAAACCCTTCACAACTTGGCCCCATCCTACCTTTCCAGTCTTTTGACATATCACTCCCCTCCAGGCACGCTACAATTTAGCTACAACGACCAACTGGCAATTTCTGGAGCTGAACACTCCCTCTCTCACCTCTATGCTTTTGCATTGTCTGGCCCCCTTCCTGGAATGCTGCCTCCTCCTCTCTTCCTCCTAGTTTCCCTGACTTCCTTCCAGACTCAGACCTTTCCCTGGTCCCCCAGAGGCTAGTACTTTTCCTCTGAGATTTCCTGACATCTACTCCGTATGTATCTTATCTCTACCTAGCTATTTTCACATCATCTCCCACAATGGACAAAGAGCTTCTGGAGAGCAGAGATTGTTTTTACCTTTCTTTGTAACCCTAGTGCTATCCCTGGCACATAGTAGGTACCTTATTAATGCTTCTTGACTAACTTAATAAATTATTGTTGAATCAACAGAGGGGAAGTGACTTTCTCAAGGTAACTTGTTCAAAACACTTTGTTTCCCATTCATTTTGAGTCTCTGATGCCCATCTGAGAACAAATGACATAACTGCACTGTAAGAGGTGAAGTGTGAAAGAGGGAAACTGAGGCTGGGAGAGGGTAAGTGATTCCCCTGAAGTCACGCAGCTAAGTAAAGTTGGAGGGCAGATTGAAGTCCTAGCTCTCAAAACCAGGGTTCTTTTCCACACTGTATCCCAGCTATTGAAGAGATATGGCACAATATAAAGAGGACTGCATTGGGAGTCAGAGGAACATGGACTCAAATCCTGCCTAGTCACATGCTTGTTTGATCTGGAGCAAAATCAGTTCAGGCTGAGCCTCAGTTTCCTCCTCTGCCAAATGAAGTGGTTAGACTAGCTGTTCTCTGACATCCTTTCTAGTTCTAGGATCCTCTGTGTGACCTTGAGCAAGTCACTTCCTCTCCCTGGGCCTCAGTTTCCCCCTCTGTAAAATGAGGGGGCTGAACTCGCTGGCCTCTAGAGTCCTTTCTAGCTCTGAATCTAGGAGCCTATGCTCTTAAACCCACATAAATTATATACATATATATTAATATACCAATCATATATATATATATATATACATATATATACATATATATACATATATATATATATATATATATATACTATATATATACATATATATAAATATAAGGGTGTCTCTAGCAAATGCTTTGGGGAGTCCCTGAGTCCATTCATTTAACCTAAACTCTAAAGAAGAACCCTAACGAAGAGGTGACAATTTAAAGGCTGAAAGAAGGTGGGGAAAGGAGTGTAGATTTGATCACACCATTTCTCCCTTCTCTTTGGACATCCGTCCATCCAACTGGGGAAGCCAACTGGCAGGAAGACATCAAGTACTCTTCTCCCTTTCTCCACTTAGCGTGGAGCTAAATCATTGAGATCGGTGGAAAGGAGAAAATGCTATATGTGATTCAAATCAAGCCAGTGACTGTGGGCTCTCTGAACCTCAGTTTCCTTCTCTCTAAAAGGAGAATAATAATCAGAGCACCACCTACCTGGAAGGGGAGGGGAAGGGAGATGGGGAGGAAAGTCCTTCGGCAAATGGGACCTGTGGTGATTATTAACACGTCCTTGGCATTGAATCCTGTGAAGAGCTGCTAAAGTCTAGTAGTCGAGGACATCAAGTACCTCAGTGGTGGTCTGCTGGAGCTCTACCCTTTGGAGGGAAAGTAGAAAGTACAGTTATCCCTTCCACACCCCCATCACGGTTTCCACATACCAAGGGTCGGCATAAGAAATTAAATGGGAATTTAGGGGGAGTTTTGCGAAAGCCACAGACAACACCCAAAGGCCAGCAGACGACACAGAGCCTATGACCAAATACTTAACCCAAATTTTACAATAAGGTAATGTAAACACGCCATAAAAGAAAAAGAAAAAAAAAATCAGACTTCTTCTCTGGTACAAAGGGAGGACCAAAAAATCTTATGCAGATTTTCCATATTGTGGGAGGCCCTAACCACCCCGCCTCCCTACCCCAGCAATGTGGAAGGTATAATTGCATTCCTTAGATCAAGGAAGGGTGAAATGATCAGGTTGATCCTGTGTCTGTTTTAAATGACCCTCTTTAAAATTGATCGATTTTGTCCTGCTACTGCCCAAGTCGTGGCTTTGTCTTTGAACTTAGTGCAAAAACTCAGCTAGCCTATAATGAATTAAGTTTAGAAATCTAGCTCTGCTAATCAGTCCTGTGGATGGTGGTTCTCTTCTTGATTTGGGTGTTTCGTTTTTTATGGAATGTAAACCAAGTTTTATATTCTATAATGCAAACAGGGGTCTTTCTGTTTCTCAATAAAACTGTTTACATTCATTGAAAAAGAAAATCAGTGTTCTATTCTCACCTCAAGGAAATCTGGTGTCCTTGAGGGATGTGGGTGGACACCAGGGAGTCTGATACACCACCAAGCTAACCTCCAAGGATGTCTGGTTTGTTATCCAAAGTCTGGCCCACTATCTCTGACCTTGCAGGTGGACTCAAACAATAAACATTTCCTAGTCACAGGAGGGAAGGAGAGGGGTGTTGCTAGCCCCTCATTCCCAATTTCCAACCAATCATATCATCTCCCATGCCTCAGCTCTGGAACCAGTCATTTTGATTTCACCATTCACGATGTCTAGCTTTTGTAACTAATTATAACTTGTTCCCCACCTACAAAGTCCTGTTCTTTGTTCTGTACTCCCCTAAAATTATAAAAGAGAGCTGTCCCCCTCATTTAGGGGTCTTAGCTTTGCTGAGGAAGCTGAGATCCAATGTATTGGCAAATCAATGCTTTACTAATAAATTGATCACGCTCAGGACTTTGTGCCTTAGCTTACCTTGTTCTGACTACAACAGGGGTAACGAAGGCAGGGGGAGATGAGATGGTGGGCACACAGCACCCTCTCTAGTGTCCCTAGAGAATTATGTAGCAGCATGCCTCAGACTAGAGATGGAAGAGTTCAGACTGGATTTAAATCAAATTCCAAATTGATTTCAATCTGCTGAAACTAGAAGTGTATATTGTGCCCTGCTTAGCTCAAATGATACTTGAAAAGCAGTGGGCCACCAATGTCTTTCAGTTTCACAGAGATGACTTATGTCATTTTTTTGGACTGGAGGAGGAACCAGATCTGAGATTTCACTGATGTAGGGAACAATTTCCAGTGTGGAAATTCCCTCCACAAATGCTGTTAGGCAGCTCTTCTGTAAGAGATGGTACTAAAAACTACCCCAGGCACAGGGTGGTTAGTTGACTTGCCTACTGTCACACAGCCGACAAGCATCTGAGGCCAGCTATGAATCTGATCTCCCTGGTTGCATGGCAGGCTCTACCCACTACACCAGACTGCCTCTTGTCTTGGTCAGAGGAAGACATTATGGGCCTTGACCTGCGATGCACATGGGGCATCCTTTACTTTGCTTGGTAAGCATGAGCAAAAGCAAATGTCAGCAGGTTTTGCTGGTAACAGAAATTGGAGACAGGAAGGGTGGGGGACAGTAAAACTCCCTTAATTTTCCATCTGGTTTCAAAACACCCGTTTCTCCCATCATGGCTAGAAATAGCTTGGTCTAATGGTAAAAGCACAGTACTGGAATTCAGGAATCTCAGGTTCCAAATTGGGGTCTGCAATTGGATCGTTCTGAAACCCTCACCCCTTTCCATGCCTCACTTTCTCCATATGTTGAATGGGGATAACAATGAGTCCCCCTACCCATCAGGCATATTGAGTAACTCTATTAAATAGCAAATCCTACAGAAAGCCCAGAAACCATGTTGTAGGGATGTCATGTTGTCTTTATCAACTTCTTATTTTGCGAGACAGGGAAATTTGCAGGAGAAAGCATGGGATGTCATGAAAAGAGCTTGGTATTTGGGGTTGAGAGATCTCAGATCTACCCCTCCCTATATGACCTCAGGCAAGTCCCATTGGCTCTCTGTGACCCAGTTTACTTACCTCAGTTTCCTCCTCTGTAAAATAAGGGGATTAGACAGGAGCAGGGGTTCTTAACCTTTTTTGTGTCCTAGACCCCTTCTCAGAACTATGTTTTTAAGTACATAAAATAAAATACATAGAACAAAGCAAACCAATTAGATTGATATTTGCGGACTCAAGCTACCAGGGCTCAGAGGTAATCAAAGGCAAAGTGCCCACTTGTCTGCAGAGTGCGGATGGACCCAAGTGCCAAGTATACTCTGAGCTCTTTCCTATGCTTGGGCCTGCTCTGGCCAGATTGGAGGGAATCCAGGAGGGAGACTTTAGAAAAACTTACAATCAAGTCCAAGACTTCTCTGACTGTAGTAGAGAGTGATGGGCCAAGAGCATCTTTCAGTCCCTTCAAAACTGACTTCAGCTCATTGACAGCTAGCTCATCTTTCACCCACATTAACCTTTCACTTTGGAGCCTTGAGGTCCTCTCCCTGGAGCCTGAAGAGAAGATGAGAGGCAATCCCTGATCTTACAACCACTGGCGATTTTTAACCATCAACAGTAACCATCAACAAAAAATCAGTCATATGATGCCCAAGCTCGGCTCTGAAGAAGGGATAAGAAAATCTGCCTCCCTGCCTTCTTTGTAGAGGTATCTCACGTGTGGGGGTGGGGTCTACTGATGGGGAATACTGCATACACCATCACACTTAGCTAGTGAATTTTGCAGAACAGTTTTATTTTCCTCTTTCTTTTTTCATTCTTTGTCACAGGGATGCTCTCTAGGGGAAGGACAGAGAAAGGGACACATTCAAGAATGATAAGGATAGGGACTGAGATTTCATTAATATAGAGAACTTCCAGGTGAGGAAACTCTTTCTATCAATGCAGGTAGGTACCTTTTAGCTACCTAGAATATTGAGAGGTTAGGTGACTTAACCAGAGTCACGCAGCCAGGATGGGTCAGAGTCAGGATTTGAACCCAGGTCTTCCTGGCTCCTAGGCCAGCTCTATTCACTCTACTATACTGCCTTTCACATGCAGGGATGAAGGTGATGTCAAACTGAGAATAATAAGATATTTTTTCAAACACACATACACAAATAAAAAGTAATAAAATTAAAATTTAAAAAACAAATACATGAGAATTAAAAAAAACCAAACTTTTTTTGTTGCTGTTCAGTATGACTCTTCATAATCCCTTGGCAGAGATACTAGAGAGGTTTGCCATTTCCTTCTCCAGCTCATTTTATAGATGAGGAAACTGAGAAAAACAGAGGTTAAGTGACTTGCCCAGGGTCACACAGCTAGGAAGTGTCTGAAGCTGGATTGGAACTCCAGTATTCCTAACTCTAGGCCCAGCCCTCTATCCACTGAGCCACCTGGCCGCCCTCAGAAACATTTTCCATGACACCTATTATGTACAGGTTTGGGGTTTTTTTGCTGTTGTTGTTAATGGACTTATTCATTTGAACAAGGTAGGAACACCAGCATCTTTTTGATTTCTGTGTCCCTTTCTGAACTCTTTTGGTTCAGGGTGTTTTTTGTACTCTGCCACTTTGATATTTGGCATTGCAATGATATTTGAATAATCAGTGTACATCTGCATACTGCTGATCACCAGAGAATTTTGTTTGCACACATTAAATTTCCCTTCTCTACTGTCTTGCTTGGCAATCTCCTCCACTCGCATGGGCTCAATTACCATCTCTATGCAGCCAATTCCCAGATCTATACAGCCAGACCTAGACTCTCTCCTGAGCTCCAGTCCCACACCATCGACTGCCTGTCGGCCATCTCAGGTCCCCAAGACATTTCAAACTCAGCGTGTCCAAAATAGAACTCATTATCTTGTCCCTAAACCCTCCCTTCTTCCCAATTTCCCTATTACTGTCAAAGGCACCACCATCCTCTGAGTCCCCAGGCTCATATCCTCAGTGTCAGATTTCATGCTCACTCCCACAAATCCAATCGGTTGTCAAGTACTGTCATTTCTACCTTTCTCTCCACAGAACTATTGTGGCCACCTTAGTGCAGATCCTGAACTGTCTTCTGCTAGCTCTCCTCATCTCAACTGCCCACTCCAGTCCATCTTCCCTTCCCTGCCAAAACGATTTTCCTAAAGTGTAGACACGACCATGTCACACCCTACTCAAAAACTACAGTAGCTTCCTATTCCTTCCAGGGTCAGATACAAAATGCTCTGCTTTTTAAAGTCCTTCACAACCTGGCCCCTTCCTATCTTTCCTGGTCTTCTTATGCTTTATCCCCCTCCACTTACCATACGATTCTTAAACCCTTATCTCCTTGTTGTTCCCCTCATTGGACACCTTCATCTGCCCACCCCATGCCTTTGCACTGGCTGTCCCCCATGCCTACCTCTTTCCCTGACTTCCTTTAAGACTCAACTCAAATCTCACCTTCTGCAGACAGTCTTTCTAGCTCCCCTACTAGTACGGTCCTTCTGAGCTTGCCTTCCATTTATATAGTATGGATCTTGTGTGCGTTATTTCCTCCGTGAGAATGGGAGCTCTCCGAGGGCAGTGATTACTTTTGCCTTTCTTTGTAGCCTAGGCACTTAGTAAGGTGCCTGGCTTATTACATGCATGCTTATTAGCTGACTATAATTGGCCTGGCCTGGTCAACCAGGAGGTGCTTTGTCTTCCTAGAACAGATATCTGGGGTGCTTGCCTTGTGAAGGCTTCCTGAACCCTTGGACCACTACCCATGTGGGATGGTTCTCATGTGTAAGAACAATGCTGTCAGAAGAAAACTGGAAAGGATGGGTAGGGAGTAAAGGGTCCTGAGCAGGAAACTGAAGGCTAAGGGACCAATGTAGGGTTTGTGTCATTTCATTCATTTGAAAATGGAGACCTTAGAAAGGAAAATATGGAAAGTGGAGTGAGTTGGAGCTGGCTTTCTGAACCATTGCTACAATCTACCAGAATAATGTCCTCTTGGCTAAGGATAGAATGAATGGGGATTGAAAGAATATGTTTGCTTGGAGGATTGCCAATCTGACGGAGAGGGCTTTAAACAGAAAATGGAAGGAGAAAACTTGCAAACCTGTGCTGTGGTTATTTTGGACAAGACAGGTGATTTCTGCCATGAAGTGGATTTCTGGTGAGAAAGCTCCCTCTATCTATCAAGACTGGCAGCTGCTCCATAGTTTAACCATGGCCCTGAGATGTTGGATAAACTGCTCAGGGTCACACAGCCAGGAAGGGTGGGAAATGGAACTTGAATCTAGATCTTGCTGAGTGCTCTAACCACCCTGCCGGGAGGGGAGGCCTTCTTGCAAGGGAGGTATGATACAGAAAGCCCAACAGTAGAGAAAGCATCCAATATAAGTATATAAGTAACAGAGAAAGAGGGTGGACACACACGGAGGCCTCTACTGTCTCTGTATCAATGCATAAAGTGTGGATTAATAAAGTAAAATGGAGATTTTTGAACAAAAGAGTATTGTTTGGTAGGATGGGCTTGCATGATTGGAAAGTGAATAATGATTCAAAAGAAACACAGCAAAGAAAGGGAACCAGCGATGAAACTAGGGTGATACAAGGTTCTGACAGGTCGGTCCCAGAAAAAGGAGCTGGGGGGGGGGGTGGACAGAAAGCTAAAACACTTGTAGACCATGTACAGCTCCCAGCATCCCCCCGCAGCCAGGGGATGAGTGTCAGGAGGAGATGCCATCCCCCTTTGACTACTTTTCACCTTGAAGAGCCCTTTGGGGGCTTCTTGATAAGGTATGCCCAGAGAGGAGGTCTGGGTATAGGAGCAGGGGGACCTGTTTTTCCTCCTGTTCACATACAGGGAGAGAAGCTCAGCTCCCAGGAAGCCCTGGGAATAGAAAGCTGGGAAGCTGCCTCCCCAGACTGTAATCCAATCCGTCTCCTCACTGGGAATTTGTCCCAGGCCCGAAAATTCTGGCTCTGGGAGAGGGAGCAGAATGATCCTGCAAATAGAGGAGGGACACACATATATGGGAACACAGGAGCCTGAAAAGGTGGCTCACTAAAGCCAGATGGTGGCACTGGGTGAGAGGTAGCTGATTTCTTGACCCCCATCTTTTAATGTCCACCTTTAGGGGCACCCCCCACATATGCCCATGTATCTTACCTAACCTTTTAAGGCAGTGTGGTGCAATGGGTAGCTCTAAACTAGGACTAATACCTAGGCTTTATGTAGTGTTTTCAGGTTTGCAAAGCACTTTGCAAATATTTGATCCTTCAACAACCCTGGGAGATAAGTGGTATTGTTCATGACTCTTCCTGATTCCCATGGACCATAATGTCCCGTGGAGTTTTCTTGGCAAAGATACTAGAGTGGGGGCAGCTAGGTGGCGCAGTGGATAGAGTACCAGCCCTGGAGTCAGGAAGACCTGAATTCAAATCTGGCCTCAAACCAGACACTTGACACTTACTAGCTGTGTGACCTTGGGCAAGTCACTTAACCTCATTGCCTAGCAAAAACAAGCAAAACAAAAAACAAAGATACTAGAGTGGTTTGCCGTTTCCTTTTCCAGTGGATTAAGGCAAACAGAGGTTAAGTGACTTGCCAAGGGTCACTCATCTGAGGCTGGATTTGAACTCAGGTCATCCTAACTCCAGGTCCAGTGCTCTATCCACTGAGCCACCTAGCTGCCTCCATAGGTATTATTATTATCCTCATTTTTACAGATGGAGAAACTGAGTCAGACAGATTATTATATGACTTGCCCAGGGTCACACAAGCTAGGAAGTATCTGAGGCGGGATTTGAACTCCAGTCTTCCTGACTCCAGGCCCATTGCTATATCCACTGCAGCCCGACCTAGCTGCCAAAGATACACATAAATGTACCCATACATGTATAACGTGTGTACATGTACAGACACGTGTACAGCAGTATACACATGTGTATGTCAGTTAACCCTAACATGTAGGCATGTGTGTTTGTGTATGTAGATGATGTATTTGTGTGTATGTTAAGGTTGACTAACACAAACACATGCATGTATTATACATGCATGCATGTGTATATGCATATATAATATATGTACATATGTGTATATGATATGATTTGATCCTCATGATAACATTATGAGGTAGGTGCTGTTTTCCCATTTTACAGCTGAGAAAACTGAGGCAGAGGTTAAGTGACTTGCCCAGGGTCATGTAGGTAGGAAGTATCTACAATTGAATTTTGACTTGTCTTCCTGTCCCCAAGTCCAGTGATCTCTCCATTGTACCCCCTCATTGCCCTGACACCCCCATTCTGCTGTGAAGCCCTTGCTTTCAAGGCCTGTCTCTGATATCTACTGGCTGTGAGACCCTGGGCAAGTCATTTAATCCCTCACTTATCGAGGCAGCTTCCTAAAACTAAGGTAAACTCGGTGCCCATCTGCATTGGTACAGGGATTTCCCTCACCTGAAGTTTCCTCTACAAGGAAATGATAGGGATGGGGATCCCTATGTTCTGTTTACACTCAGCTGTGCATATTTGTCTTGGGTAAACTCCTAGGAGGCATGGGTGGTTTCATTTTTGTCTCTGTATCCCGAGCCCCTCAGCATAGTGCTGAGCACATAGTAGGTACTTAAGTGCTTATCCAGTGATTGGTTTGTTGAACAATGAAATGGATGATACAGATCACAAATTGGCACAGAAGCAAGACATACTTGTGAGGGGGGAAAGGCTAAAAGGTTCCCTCTCTGCTCCACAAAGAACTGGATCACTTTGGGAATTGCCGACAATTTCATTTTTCAGAAGGTGGAAGGAGCAATGAGCAGGAAGAAGAGACATGGTCCAGTGGAAAGAGCTCCGAAGCAAGAGTCCAAGGACTTGAGTTCAAATCCCAGCTCTGCTAGTTACTATCTCTGTGACCTTGGGGAAGTCCCCTCCCCTCTTGGGCCTCAGTTTCCTCTTCTGTAAAATGAAGGGATTGGACTAAATGGCCTCTGAGGTCCCTTCCTGCTCTACATCTAAGGTCCTAGGTGTGACCTTGAGCAAGTCTGTTCCCCTCCCTGGGCCTGTTTCCTCATCTGTAAAGGGAGTAAAGTCAGACTTTATGGTTTCTAATGTTCCTCCCAGCTCTAGATCCAAGATCCTACTCTGAACCTAATGCTGACCAGTGAGGAGGAACTAGCTGGTTAGTGAGAGTGACAGGAGCCTTGGGAGAAAGTGACTGTCACTTTGGAGTTGGGGATAATCATGGAAGGAAATATTGGGCACAGTGACACATTCATCCTAAATTTTAGGCCAGTGGATTTCAGAGTTTAGGAGAGGGCAACAGGCATGATGTTTTTGGCCTGAGTTTCTGAAAGGGGAGTGGGCTCAAAAATGGTTGAAATTCTGACAATATAATTGCAGATAAGGGACGCAGCAAGCTATGAGGGCAAGTTAATTGATTTTGGAGTCAGATGACCAGGGCTTAAATCTTAGCTCTATGCATCACTGCTTATGTGGCCTTAGAGCAAGTCACTTGGCCAGTCGAGGCCTCAGTTTCCTCATCTGTAAAATGTAGCAGTTGGCCTAGATGACCCTTAGGGTCCCATCTAGCTCCAAATCTATGGTTCTGATCGGGGAAAGTGGGGCTGAAGATTAAAAAAAAAAAACTCAATGTGCCTGCCCAGATGATTCAGATAAGCTCAGATGAAAGATGGAAAGAGGGGCCTAATACTGAGGACCAATATCAAAGCATAACTTGGACCTGTTTTTAAGAATAGTCAGGTTACTAGCTGTGTAACCCTGGGCAAGTCACTTAACCCCAACTGCCTCACCAAAAAAAATAGTCGCAAAGTTCAGGCTTTAGTCTAAATAAACTAAGGCTTGTGAAAGATGCGGAGGTCAACACAAAAGACTTTTTAAGTAAGTTCAGCAAGGACAATGAGGAGACATTCACTGGCTGGGGCAGAAGGTGTCAGCATAACAGATGATGGATGAAACAGGACCAGTCTGCTTCTCTGTCAGAAAGAAAGCTCTCCAGGCCAGGATGGGTGGAACGAACAAGGCTGGGGGGAGCGGAAGCCTGAGCTGGGTGGGGAGATGTCTAAGTCTGGACCACTCCATAGGGATCAACTCAAGCCACAGCTCACAGGCCAAAGTCCAGGAGTGGAGAACCTTCAGGCTCGAGGCTACATGTGGCCTCTAGGTCCTCAAGTGTGGCCCTCTGACTGAATCCAAACTTCACAGAATAAATCCCCGTAATAAAAGGATGTGTTCTGTAAAACTCAGTCAAAAGGCCACTCCCAAAGACCTAGAAGGCCACATGTGGCCTTGAGGCTGCAGGTCCCCCACTGCTGGGCCAAACCCTCCCAAAACCGGGGCCAGATTGCAGAGAGTCTGGATAAGGTGACTGGATTTTGTCCACGGTGAACCATGTATACATAGAACCTACAGTGTTCAGGGGTGGAGCTAGGAGGAGGTAGGGATGGGGATGAGGGCAGATGACTTCAACTTTTTGATCAATTTTGTTCAATAAATAAAATTTTAGTGATCTCTTGTTTTTATATTATCTACATTTCCCAATGTGTCCCTCATCTTTCTAAAGGTCCGTCCCTTTAACAAAGAATAAAAAAAAAATTTAAAAGGTCTGAATTTATATGCAGTGTTACATATCCATAGTCTCCCCCCCACCCTTCAGGGGGGAAGGTATCTTCTTCTATCTCTTCCATGGGGTTTTGGCCACTTTTCAATCCCCCCCCCACCAAAAAAAAAAATCAAACCACCAACCTCTCCCCATCCAAATCACTCCTGAGCCCTCTCTTCCTGGCCCTCCTCTTCACTCCCCAGCAGAGCCCAAAGCGGCCAATAAAGAAGGAGGGAAAGGCTAAAAACCCAAGCATGTAGAGGGTGCCCCCTGGGCTGAGAGAGGCCAGCCCCAGCCCTGCCTACCTGGCCAACTAGGTCCTTGGCCCGGAACCCTTTCCCACTGGCCAGCTGCAGCTGTTGAGGCTCCCTTGAGTTCAATCGGCAGCTGTTACACTGGACTAGGAATCCTAGATGGAATGTTTGCAAGCGATGGTTGTCCTGGCAACATCACTCCCAGCGAATGGGAAAAGGCAGAGTGCAATTGTTTCTGGCTTCTATTCAGTAAAGGAACAAGAGGACCTAGTCAGACCACATCTTCTGACTGCCTTCAATTTCAGAACTTGCCTAGGCCCTAGGATCCCTGCAGCCTACTTCTGCCCAACTAGGGATTTGTAGGGGTCTGGGGAAGGCAGTGGAGTGGAGCGGAAAGACAACTTGGGTCCGGGTTCTCCCTTTGTCACCTGTGTTGCCTTGGGTGGCTCTCTTCTCTCCCTGGGTCTCAGTTTCCCCATGTGGGTTAGACTAGATTATCTCTAGTCTCAGAGAGCTGGGAGTTCCTCCCAGTTCCCAATACTGGGATCAGGATGCCTGGCCATCCTCAATAGCCTATCTTACCAGGCAGAATCAAGAGATCTAACTAGTGTGTGTCTTGTTTTAAGACAGTGTCTCAGCAAAGAAAGAACATCTTCTTGAATGTGTTTACCAAAAGGGTGGGTGGGTGGAGAATCTACTTCTCAGTTAATCAGGGCAGAATATATGTTCTACAGTGAGGTCCTCCAGATTGAGAAATGCTATCCATTGCGGAGTAAGCTGTGTGTCTAAGCTCATCATGTGCCAAGCATACTGCTAGGTACCAGAGATATGAATGCAAGAATTGTAACAATCTCTGCCCTCAAGAAGCTTACATTTTATTTTCCATACATACATAGGCATGTAAAAATGTTTAGGTTATGGCTAGAGCCTAGACCTCTGGTTTTATGAGTAGAGGGGACTCCCAGCGAGAACATTCTCTCTACCGAAGCTGCAATTTACAATTGTAGAGGACCGCCCAGAACAGAGGCGTCAAACAAGCACCTCAATGGGCAGCACTGGAGTGAGTTGGGGACGGGAAGTCAGATTAAAATGTAATTGGGAAATTCTAACAAAATAAATAAAAACACATTAGAGCATAGATAATATTTATATGTGATTTTGAGTCAATATGCTGCCAGCATGGATGTTTGGTGACCCCCATTTCTATTTGAGTTTCACACCATGGGTCTAGAGCACTGAGAGGTTAGGTGACTTACCCAGGGTCACACAGCCATAAAACTTATATGCACATACAATATATAGGTATATGCAAAACATACATAAAGCAGCTACAATGTGAGTGTGAGATAAAGTGAAAGGCAATACTCTGAAATCGACCTAAATCACAAAGTCAATAAACATTTACCAAACACCTCCTGCGTGCCAAGGACTGTGTTATGCTCTGTGGACACAAAGAAAGGCAAAAGACTGTCCCTGCTCTCAAGGAGCTTATTTATGATCTAATGGGTTTCCACGAGGTGGGTTCCCCACAGTGGAAGGCTGAAATGGGCAACATCATTCAATCTCAGCGGCAGGAGGAAGAACAGAAAGTGTAGGCCACTTTCTGGAGGGCAGGAAAGTCCCTCCCCAGTGATGCTGCAGGAAATTTCTGCAGAAAGGCCCACTGACATTACTTCTAACAAAGGGCCCTCAAGAAACAGATTCTGGTCTTGCTGCCCTGAAAATCCAACCCATGAAATTCATTCAAACTCTAAGGATTGAGACTCGGCTCTCTGAATTCACAGTCGATATTTATGAAAAATCAACTCCAAGAGGTTGAGAGGATATCAGATAGCGGAGATCATTTAGTAGAACCCTCTCATTTTACAGATGAGGAAACTGAGGCCAGAAAGGTTCAGTTCAATTCCATTTAACAAGCATTCATTTTTAATGAATTTTTTTAATGAACAAAAATGGATTTTCTCCCTCCTACCCCACCCTCGCCATGAGAAAAAAGAAAGAAAAAAACAGAGGTCTGAGGTGACTGGGCAGTATTTGTTCAGCAGTTTCTCATTACACCTTCTGGGGCCAAGTCTGGTGAGTATAATCGCTAATCGGACTGTTTTATGTTTCTGCATGTTTTTGGATGCCAATGAATTTTAAAGGTTGTCCCATTTCTGATACTAATATTGTCTACAGAGCGACTATGGCTGGTAGTTTTCCTTCATTCTCAAAGAGGACCAAAATGACATCACTATGTGAGAGTCAAGTTACAGCGTGTCTGACTATGGCTGATTAGACCAATATGAGCTCAGAATGCCCCACCATGAGTTGGGTACAAATGGTCCATGTGAACATTTGGGGTGGATTCTCTAAATTTGCCCATCGCGAATTTCTTTTGAGCTACTTCAATTCTGCTTTGTTCATAGAGGGTAGCACCTCTGATTGAGGGCACACAATGCTGGGTGGTCCTGCACCAGTGTCTCCCATGTCACACAATCGATCCCAAAGTTGGCTGGGGAACCTGTTACTTGGGTAAACTGAAACATAAGCCATACGTAAACTTTATTCAGATTTCCCTGGAGTTTAGCTCTGGGGTAGGGGGTATGAGTCAAAGAGATGCTAGGGTCAGTCAAACCCAATCCACGTAAGCCCAGATTCCAGGGACTCCCTGGGCTATGGGTGACACATTCTACTGGGAGAAATGAAACACACATATAAAACATATACCATACAAAGTAATTTCCTGGAGGAGGGCACATAACAGGAGGTCCATAGTGGGAGGAATGATTTAGTGGACCTCTACTTTATTCCAATCAGTATTAATCAGTTCAGTGTGATTCCATCGGGGTAATGATTGATAGCAATTGTTAGTAATATTCTCATCTAGTAATATACATTTAGTCAGACTAGTACAGGAATTCCATACATCAATATGTATTTTATGTATCTTAGATATAGGAATAATTAGACAAGGTAAAATAGATTCTTTCTTATAACAGGCCTCAAACTATAAAACCTATAAATTCACTCTTTACTACTTACTTAGTAGCTATAAAGTTCACTTGCCTAACCACAAGAATGCTGACCACCAAACCCAGTAGAAGTGGGATGTCTTGACGGGATATAGAAAGTCCCCCAACTTATTTCTATACCTCTGGACCACCCCCTCTTGCCCAACATGAGGGGACCATCTTTGGACCACTTGGTCAGCAGAGATGACCCTTGCTTTGCCCATCCTGTGACCACTCATGCTGATGCGTCATTTCTGGCTTTCCCAGAGGGTCAAAAGCAAGGTCTATCATTCAATGAGACCCTGTATTTTACTTTGTCTCTTCTGAGTGTCTGGGTGTCAAGCCCGATAAAAGTAAGGCCTTGGGGAAAGGGGCCATCTTAGATGGTGAAGAAGATCTGAGGTCCCATTCATTGAAAGGGTCTGGTTCCTTTAATAAATGATTAATGGCTCAGAGCCCTGCCTCAGTGGTTTTTCTTGTAGATTGAAGAATTTTGGACCCTACAATAGGGTCCAAATGGAAGGGCAGGATAGAGTGGGATAGGGACACAGGAAGGATTGTGGAATTGACCTTGAAAGCAGAGAGTGGTGGCCAGGGAAAGGACCTCTGGCCCAGGCAGTTGGCCTCTGAACTCCAGGGACCCTCACTGGAGCCATGTCACTGGAGCAGTGGCAATGTTGATTTGATTATCAATCCCTAAGAAGAGGTAGGAAGGGAGAAGTGGGGAGAAAAAGGGAAAAGAGGGAAGAGATAGGCAGATGATGAGTTCTGGGTCTTACCTGATGGTCAAGGCAGGGGTTGGTGGTGTGACTTGTCCAAGATTAAGAAAGGGATCATTAGAGTCCTGTGGCCTGGCTGGTTAGAAAGAGATCACATTGGAGCTATTTGTCCTTTTAGCCTCAACTTGGTCAGCTAGCTCTGACCCAGGGTTCACTCTAATGTTGAAGAAATCATTGGGGGAGGGGCAGCTAAGTGACACAGTAGATAGAGCACTGGCCCTGAAGTCAGGAGGACCTGAGTTCAAATCTGGCCTTAGACCAAACACTTGACACTTACGAGCTGTGTGACCCTGGGCAAGTCACTTAACGCCAATTGCCTAATAAAAAAAATAATCACCGGGGGGAGGGAGGGGGCAGCCAAGGTGGGTCATTGGCGCTGGATGGCTGGCCAGTCTGGAGAAGGTGGGAAGACTCCAGGGCCTGCCTGATGGTTGAGGCAGCACACAGTGGGGTGACTTGTCCAAGGTAGGATTTGAACTCGGGTCCTCTTCCTCCAGAGCCAGTGTTCTTTCCACTACTACCCTGCCATGGTTGCTAACTCAGGAGGAACTACAATCTAGATCTTTGGGATAAAGGACTCTTCAGAGGGGCTAGTGGACTGACCGCCACTCTCACCAAGGGAAATAGCTGGTTTCTGCACTGTCAGCACTGAACATAGGAGGCAGTTAGGTGGCTCAGTGGATAGAGCACTGAGCCTGTAGTCAAGAAGACCTGAGTTCAAATCCAGCCTCAGACACTCACTAGCTGTGTGACCCTGGGCAAGCTACTTCACCTCTCTTTGCCTTAATCCATTGGAGAAGAAAATGGCAAATCACTCCAGCATCTTTGCCAAGAAAACCTGGTGGACACTATAGTCCATAAGGTCACTAAGAGTCGGACATGACTAAACAACAACAAAGTACTGAACATGTGTTCTTCTCTGGTTATCTGTCCCACTCTCTTCGAAGACTCGGCTCCGGTTCCTTCCAGAGATCTTCAAGGCGCCACGAACAAGAGGATTCTTCTCCTGGGGGCAGGCCTTGACACCAGCCCAGGGGTCACTGACAAGAAGGGTCATTGATTTTTCAACATCCAGAGATAAGGAATGGTGATTTGGGGAAGGAATGGCCATTAGAGACCTGGAATGCAATGCCACACTGCCATTCCTATTGCATACAACTTGCCTGGTTCTCCATTCAGGCACAGGGCTATTCTCCAGTATCAAGGGAACAGAATGGACAGAATAATGAACTTGGAGTTAGGAAGAGCTGGATTTAAATCTGCCTCTGATATTCATTAGCTATGTGATCTTGGGAAACTCCTTAGACTCTTCTGAGCCTTAGCTTTTCCGTCTGAAAAGGGGGGGAGGGAATAAGCATTTATTAAGAGCTTACAAAGTGCTAGGCAATGTGCTAAGTGCTTTATAGATATTAATTCATTTTAACCTCATAACAACCCTGAGAGGTATGTGCTACTATGATCCCTATTTTATAGGTGAGGAAACTGAGGCAAAGAGAGGTTAAGTGACTTATTCAGGGTCACACAGCCAGTAAGTATCTGAGGTTGGACTTAAAATTCAGATCTTTCCAACTCCAGGCCCAGTGCCTTATCCATTGTGCCACCTAGCAACTTCAAAAAAAATTGCGGTTATCATAAATGAGGTAATGTCTATAGAGCACTTAGTAAACAAAAATGCCAGTTACTATAGCTAGCCAGCTTCTCCTCATCCACCTTCAGGGCTTTACATATAATAGGACCACAAGATTTGGAACTGGGACTTTCACATACAACCCTTCATTTTACAGATGAAGACACAGGCTCACAGTTTTTTTGGGTTTTTCTTGGTCTTCCATCTGTAAAACGAGGATAACATGTGCACAGGGCAATTTTAGTACTGCCTGGTTAAATGTTATATAGGGAAGGTGATCCAGTCTATAGAGGTCAGGCCTACACATCATGAGCAAGCCTTCTTCATGCAGCTTTAACCTCAAATCCATCAAATTCTGTAAAGTAGAATTTACCACTACTTGTCCCATATACTTGACAAGGATATCTGTGTAGAAGCACTGTGGCCAAATGGAAAGTGTACAAGACACTGGGTTGGACACCTTGGCCCTGATACTTACTAGCTGTGTGGCCATGGGTAAGTCATTTCCTTTCTATGTGGCTCAGCTTCCTCGTCTGTAAAACTGCAGAAACACATCAGAGTTGTTGCAAAAAAAATGTCTTGAGTTTACCACACTTTCGAGAAACCAATTTTACTCGATAGATTAGTTTCACATATAATCTTTTCTGCTCTGCTTTGTATATTGAAATGGTCATGTTTGTTGATGCTTATAAAATTCAGAATAAAAAGAGTGACTTTAAAACTTCAAACACTAGAGGTTGTGAGCTGAGGTTGATTAATCTAGTATTTTAACAACCAAACATGAGGTATAGGTTGTATTACAATCAAGTATAAATTTCTTACCCTGGAAGGATCACTTTCAAAGGCTGGCCCCATTCTCCTCCTCCAGATAGCAGGCCTTTCTGCCCTTCTAAGTCTGGGCCCTGTCAAAACTCCAGAAGAAATCTAGGGCTCTGAGCCCCCCACCCCAGATGTTTTCATCAAGCTCTTCTTGTTAGGCCAAGGGCTCCCTGACAACTCTCCTTGGCATTTCTTAAGACAGTAAAGACATTCACACCACTGATTCTTGGCCATGGTGATGAAGCCTCTGGGAGCAAAGTTTGACCATACCCTTCCTTCTGTTGGTCCTGCTCCATCTGATGTCACCAAAGATGACGGCATGTTTAGGCCTGAAGTAGCTTTGCTATTCGATTTCTTTGGGATTTATAATCAGGCCAAATTTTCAACTGAATTTTTAACGAATAAGGAAGAAATGAGGGCTGGCCTCAGAAACAAGACAAGCTGGGTTCAAGCCTAGCCTCTGACACATTCTTGGGAGGCTCTGAGTGAGTCACCTAACCTCTCAGCTTTCCTAAAATCATAAGCTGTAGAGTTAATGCTAGACTCCATTGGTAGAGAGAGCTTCCCTTCCCAAAATTCCCTATACAAATGAATTCACAGGTAGGGCCCAACAAAAGGGGGAAAAAGTAGGATTTTGCTTTTTAATTTACCATGTAGTGCTAACACACCCCCTTGGAGCATGCTCATCTTTACACCTGCTAGTTTTTTCTGGTTACTTCCAGCAACAAACCCAGCACTCTTAACTTTCACATTTTTCCTCACCCCACACTATTTTCAATCAACATAACTGGTAGTCATTGTTGTTTATCTTCTTGAAAAATTACCTTTTAAATGTCAAAAAGTGTCTTTTAAATGGGCGCTATGGAAAACTTACAGAATGAAGGGCTTCTGCCCCCAGGGAACTTAATACTTAATTTTAAAAAATACTTTGCCTTCAGGAAGGCAATGATCTTTCAAAGAAATATGGAAAACCTAAGTTACAGCCTCTGACAAAATGCAAGCTTTATCCCTTAATCAATGTTCACTGTGGAATCTACAGTAATTTCTTAGGCCTCTTGGTTTAAGCTACTAGTTGGTAGCTCACCTACAAATGCTGGCACTGACTTGAAAGGGCAGACAACACTACCAATTTATGCTGGGTGGCCTGCCACAATTGGACTGGCCCTTATCATTTCCTCACGGATGAACCTCTGTAATCTGCAGCCCTGTCCTTGCCCTTTGGAGTCCCTGAAGTTACCTGCTATTGACTGTTGGGCTCAAAGAGCTAAAATGTGTCTTTGATTTGCTTTCCCTTTCTGGATGATAAATGCTCGGTTCCTGGAATGCTCATGCAAACCTGATAGCACGAGATGATTTTTTTGAACTTCCTGGAATTATTTCCACAAGATTCTATAAGCCTCAGATTTGTTATTGTTGTTGTTAGGTCTTTTTTTTTAAATCTAGGCAGGACACTTGGTTGACAGAGAGGGATCTCTGTGTCAGGCAACTGCCCTCCAAATGGGCGTTTCAGCTAATTAATAAAAGGAGTGTCTAATAGATCTGATCATTAAATATAATGTTGAATGACTCAGTTTATTTTTCTGACAAAAGGAAGAGAAGAATTCTTCTGGGAAAGAAAAACCACAGCAATTACATTTCTTTCCTAGTCCTCTCTGAAGAAACCCTGATTTGGCAGCATGAAATACTTCTACTGTTGGAAGCCCATTTTATATTTCCTAAGGCTCCATGCCTGAACTCAGTGTCCAAGTTCTTGGATATGTTTATATAAAAGAAACAGAGGAAGAGGTGTGGGGTTTGAACGCAAAAAAAAAAAAGACCTGCTCTCTGGGTAGTTGCTTTGTCTTTAATGGGCACCAGACAACATCTCACAGAAGTGTTCTGCAGTCTTGAGGATGGGCATCATGTGGTCACTTATGCATCTTCGGTTATGTTCTCCAACCCCTAAAAAAGTTTAAAGGGGAAAGAAATGTGAATCTCATTGTCTCTGAAGAGAGCTCAGCATTTCTCACTTCTAGCTCTTTCTACAAAGCAGCTATCACTCTCTGCTTGCATTTATAGTAATGTAAAAACCAGATAGTTATAATTTCAACATATACATTATTACACATGGTAATATATCATATAGTTTTGAAAATCACATACCCTAACAGCCATGTTGTACGATGACTAATATTGATAAACTTAATCCTTCCCAGCAATACAAGGATCTAAGACACCTCCAGAGGCCTCATGATAGAAAATGCTATCCACCTCCAAAGAAAGAACTATGGAAGTTGAATTGCTATTTTTTTTTCCTCTTCTGTTGAGTTTTGTTTCCTCTTTCTGATGGTTCCTCCTATTGGTTTTAATTTTCACTTACAACATCACCAATGTGAAAATATGTTTAATAGGAATGTAAATGTATAGCCTATATCAGATCGTGCGCCGTCTCAGGGAGGGTGGGGGGGGAGGCAGGGGGAGAAAAATTTTAAACTCAAAAGCATATGGAAGTGATTATTGATAAATCAAAATAAATTAATAAAATTTTTTTAAAAAAGGAAAAAAAAAAGAAAATCATATACCCTGCCTATTTCTAAAAGGACCTGTAGCAACTTTCAGATGGATATATGAAAGAAAAGCACCACAGCACAGTGGGCAGAGAGAAGGCCTCAGAGCCAGGAAGATCTGAGTTTCAGTCCCACCTGGGCTGTTTATCTGCTAAAGAGCATGATCTGAATCACTTTTCCCCTGCAGAGTCATTTCAGTCATAGCACATACGTTCTATTAGTCTGTACGTTTATTCCAAGTCACGAGAAGCAGTTTTAGGCTTGGCACTGTTGAAAAAGTAAAGTGATCTGACAAATAACTTGGAGCCATTGTGGGAAAAAACAACCTACTTATAACATCAATTTACTATTCAAAACATCCATCCTAGTCTCTCTTCTCTATGGCAGGTCAGATTTCTGTGATTTGTCCAGAACTGAAAAATATAAGGGACTGAGCCTCATAGCCTAAGCCTACTCCAAAGGAATGCCCACAATAACACAATGGTTATTATCCAATCTTGGCTTGAAGACCACCAAGGAAGGGGAACTCATTCCATCTGGAGGCAATCCATTCCATTTTGAGACAGCTCAAATTGTCAGAAAGGAGTTCCTATCTCCTCTCCTAAACTGGCTTGTTTGTACCCTCCCCCCACTGCTGCTAGTTCTGCCTTCTGAAGCCACACAGGACAAGGCCAATCCCACCTCCATGTGACAGAGGCCCTTCCAAACCTGAAGAATCATGTCCTCCCCAAGCTTTGTCTTCTCCAGGCTAAACACTACCTGTCCCTGGCACAGCCTTCTACAGTTACACATCCAAGCTGCTACCTCTGAGTCACTGAATGATGGCCTAAAGACTCCCCGAAAATTACCATCGTTAAGAAGAGATCATTGTTAACGATTATTTTAACTGTACATCGTGGCTTAGTTTAGGCATAATCTCCCAGAAAAAAGAGAATCAAGATGTGTTTATGCAGCATTCTGTGTACATTCTTTTCATGTGATTCCTACAACTCTGTGAGATAGGGAGTGGGTGTATTATTAGTCCCAATCTGCTGCAGTGGGAACTGAAGTTCAAAGAGGAAAAGAAAAAACTCGCATGGTACAGCCACTAAATGTGTGAGTCGGGTCTCGAGCTCAGCTCTCTGAAATCCAAGGCCAGGATTCTTCCAAATGCACACTGGGCTGCCTTTCTCAAATCACAGGGTCACCCTACTTCCTTAGGTTATTAAAAAACAAAAACAGTTTCCTCCAGATTTGGGCCTACATCTTCCTTAGGTTTTACTTTTCACCCTGTTACTAGAACTCTTATAAAGGTATCAAAGTTAGACTGAAGGCAGAGGAATTCAGCCTTCTAAATGGTTCCCTGAACTTGTCTTTTTGAGTTGCCATATTTTCCAGAAATACTAGACCCACAGCATGTATGGAGGACAAAGCTTCCCCCCCCACCCCAATTGACATAATTTGTTGTTTGGATCCCAAACTGGACTCCCTGTGTGTCCTTGGGAATCAAGACAGATGCTAGCCAGGCTGGGAAATTGCTTGTGCAGCTGGGACCAGATAAACAGACCATTCTATGTTCATAGTCTAGCAGTTCCCAAGCAAATGTGGCTTTCACATAGCCTTGCCCCTCCCCTTCGGGAGGGGGGTTTTGTCCTTTCCCCATCTTTACTGCACCTTTCCCCTTCCCGTGCCACTCCCCTTTAGGTGGAGATTTCTCCTCCTTCCTTTGTCCTGCTGTCATAAATATGCAAACTTCTGTTTGTGAACTCTTTGGCTTACACCCACATGTTCATTTCTCTTGTATAAACCTGGTTTTCACATAAGTTTCATGAAATTGCAATTCCTTGTGTCATCCAAAGAAAAGAAACTCTGGCATCTGACAACAATAGCAGGCTGGTGAGATAATGCATTCTGAGGAATTTCCCAGTGCATCCTGGACAGAACTGGAAGCAGCAAACTACTTTACCTGGGGACCATGAAATCACAAGTTAGAGTCTCCAGGGCCAGCGGAATCAACCAAAAGATCCCTCCAGGGGAAGACACTTTCAAAATGAACCCAACCCACCAAATGGGACACACAGCAGGACAAACTGTACCTTCGCCTCATAATAACGATTGAATCCACAGAGCCTCCGGTCCCTCTCCAGTAGATTCCACTGGTATTGATTACGGGCAATTCTCTTTTCCTGTAAAGAGAACACGGACATTCAAGTGGCCCAAAGTGGCCAGAAATTAGAAAGTGGAAGAGAGAAAGCTTCAAAGACTATCACACAGCTCAAACAAAAGAAGGAGGAGCATGGATGAAGCCCAGAAAGAAAAACCAGGCTACTGAACTTCAAAGTTAAGAGGCCTCAGCCTCTTAAGGATAAGGGGTAATTGAAGAGGGGATGGAAATTAGGAGTCAAAGATCTAATGATTTAATCCTAGAACTTCTCCTCAGTTCTTAGTCTCTGTGAGAAAAAAAAACTTTATATATAAAAGCATCTATAATATAGATATATTAATAATAGTGCATATAATAGACATATAACTATAATAATAACTAACATTTAACCATGCCAGGCACTGTGCTAAGCACTTTACAAATATCATCTTATTTGATCCTCACAACAACCCTGGGCAGTAGGTGCTATTATCATCCTCATTTTACATACAGATGAGGAAACTGAGGCAAACAGAGGTGAAGTGACTTGCCCAGGGTAGCTAGTAAGTGAGGCTGGATCTGAACTCAGGTCTTCCTGACTCCAGGCTGGCATTCTATCCACTGGGCCCCCTAGCATCTTTCTTTTGTGTTTACAGCACTCACATGTCCCAACACATTTCCTCCCCTCCCAGAGGGCCATAAGTTATAATAAAGGGGAAAAAAAAAAAGGCAAAAAATTCTTTAGCAAAACTCATCAACATATCGAAAGTCTTATGCTATATGCATTGTCCCACACCTATAGTCCTCCACATCTGTAGGAATCAGGGGAAACTTTCTCCTATCTCTATCATCATGACTTCATATTATTCAGTTTTGAAGTTGTCATGCTTCCTGGCCACCATGCTACTATGATACTGCTGTATGCCTTTACCCTTTGGCTTAGGTGGTACTGCTCTCTCAAGATTCTCTTGCTATTTCTTTAATTCTTCCTTCCCTGGCTCTTCTCCTTCCTTCCATTTGCTCAAATCAGGGACCCTCCAGGCTCTGCCTTCTGTCCCTTACCCACAGCTTCTGCTCTCAAGAAATAATGCCCCTCTGCTCCCATCTTTGCCTATTAAAATTCAATGCCTCCCCCAATTGATAACCATCCTCCTGCAGATCTCATATAATATAATATTTAATGCTTCAAGGTTTTACTGGCAACCCTGTGAGACACGATAAGTGCATTAGTCTTTATTATCCCTATTTTACAGATGAGGAAACTGAGAGTCTGAGTGATTAGGTCACTTGCCTGTCCTCATGGAAAGTATATGAGAAGGCACTTGAACCCAAGTCCACTGACTCCAACACACTTTCCATTATACCTTCAATCAATCTATCAGCAAGCATTTATAAAGTACCTACTATGTGCTGGTTATTATGCTGTATTTTCAAATAAAACAGTTCCTGCTTTGGAAAAGGTTACATTCTACCTGAGGGAGATAGTATACACATATACAACTCCACCCCTCCCTCTCCCCCCAACAACTACCTTGTATATGAGGCAGTAACAGAAGCTAAAAGGGATGAGGAAAAGCCTCAAGTAGAAGGTATTTGAGGCAGGATTTGAACCTCCAGAATCCAAGTCCAGTGTCCTTTCCACTACACCAATTCCACCCTCTCAATAGGCATTAAGAGATTATATGACATCTGTGTTGTTACTAGACTGTGAGCCCTTCTGAGGGCAGGTCTGGTATTTGACTCATATCTATTCCCAGTACCTAGCACTGGGCCTTGTACACAGTAGCTCAATAAACATTTGCTAAATAAATGGAGTGAGTATAGTTTGGGGGAAGTAACTGAATTCTCTCCTCTCCTTTTGGCCTTGAACCTCTCTACCTTAATCTCCGCTTCTTCTTGCCACATAACCCCTTTCTTTGTACCTTCCCCTGATCTTCCCACTCCCTTCTACAGCCAGTTCAGGAGGTTCTTTGGTGTTACTTAGGGCTCTTCAGATCTCTCCCCTTTACTTTAAAAAAAATCATTTTTACACATTTACATAGATTTGTATATTATATATCACCTTCATTTCTGAATGTCCCATCTCCAACTCTACCCAGTGAGCCATCCCTCATAATAGAGAACAATAAAAGAGGGAAAAAAGCCATTTTAGCAAAACTAACATCTAAGTCTGACCATACGTGCAATGCTCTACAACCATAGACAGGGAGGAGAAGGAGAAAGGGGATACAGTTCCTACTATGTGCCAGGTACTGTGCTAAGTAAGCTCTTTTACAAATATTATCTCATTCATCCTCACAGCAACCCTGGGAGGTAGGTGCTATTATTATCTCACTTTTGTTTACAAATGAGTAACCTGGGGCTCACAGGGGTGAAGTGACTTGCCCAAGGTCACACAATTAATAAGTATCTGAGACCAGATTTGAACTCAAGTCTTCATGACTTGAGGCCCAGTGTTCTATTTGTCCACTTTGACCGTCTTAGATCCCCTATATCTCTGTAAAGAAGGGATTCTTCTCATTTTCTCAGGCAACAAAGAGTTGCCTCCAACCTGCTGTTTGCATTACAGGAAGGGAAATCAGGGCTTCTCCCCCAGTGAAATAGTATTTAGGGCAGAAACTAAAGAGAATGCCCATTTACTTAGCACAGAAAAGATTTACTTTTTGGCATGCCATCTGCGTGAGGAAGATGGAAAGCTAGTAATGGAAAAAGCACTGGTTTTGGATTCAGAGTAGTTGGATTTGAATACTGTATACCCTCAGATACATTACTTCCCCTCCCTAGGCTTCAATTTCTTCCTCTGTAAAATGAAGGGGGGAGGGGTTGAATTGGATAGGCCCTGGGGTCCCTTCCAGCTCTAATTCTAGGATCCTCTGCGTGACCCGGAACAAGTCCCTTCCCTTCACTGCATCTCACTTTCCTCCTCTGTAAAAGGAGAGGGGGTGGACTCGATAGCCCGAGGTCCCTTCCAGTTCTAGAGCAAGGATCCTATACGTGATCCTTGGCAATTCCCTTCCCCTCCCGGACCTCGGAGCCGCCCGCGAGCTGAGGCTCAAGGGCTGTAACAGCCAAGAAGGGCAGAGACGCTCTACAAACCCCAAGAAGCACGAGAGGACCCCGCTCCGGGACCCAGCTCGGGTGTGCGGGGCCGCTGACGGGCAGCCTGGCCCTACCTTGCCCCCACTCATGTACTTTTGGATGAGGGCGGTGCTAATTCCCGGGATCATCACACATACGCCCATAAGGGCCAGCCCCGGCAGAATTTCGAACCACATCTCGGCAGGAGGTTCACGGCCACAGACTCCAACAGACAGCGGATACGACGCCGGACGCGGGGTTAAGGTGACTGCGGTCGCTTCCCGTCCCAGCAGCTCCCGCGCCGCCACGCCCCTAGGCGGCGGCCAATCAGCGGGGGCCCCGCAGCCGTGGCCCCGCCCGCCTTTCTCCTCTTTCTGACAGGAAGTGGCGTCACGACCGGTACTGAGTACTTGGCGCCGGAGCTTTATAGTCTCAGAGAGAGTGGGATGGCTGACGACCTGTCCCCTGAGCCTCCGGCTGGTCCGGTGTGCACTTTCCTCTTCAAGAAGTCGAACCGTAAGGGCAACGCGGGTCGCCGGAAACGGCCTGCCTTCGACAAGCCGCCCAGAGCAGACGGCGGCAGCAGCAGCAGCAGCAGCAGCGATGAGGGAAACGTCGTGGTCCGGCGGGAGAAAAGGCGCCTGGTCCCCAACCCCATGATCCAGAAAACGCGCGGCAGCTGCCGGGAGAAGAAGGCGCCCGCCTCTTACAGCGGCGCTAGCAGCGGCGGCGACGACGAGAGCGAGCCTTCGCCCTCCGTGAGCGTCGTCTATAAATCCACACGCTCGGCCAAGCCCGTGGGCCCCGAGGACATGGGCGCCACCGCCGTGTACGAGCTGGACACGGAGAAGGAGCGCGATGCCCAAGCCATCTTCGAGCGCAGCCAGAAGATCCAAGAGGAGCTTCGCGGCAAAGAGGACGATAAGATCTACAGGGGCATCAACAATTACCAGAGGTACGTGAAACCCAAGGACACGTCCATGGGCAACGCCTCATCGGGCATGGTAAGAAAGGGGCCCATCCGTGCGCCCGAACACCTGCGCGCCACGGTGCGCTGGGATTATCAGCCCGACATCTGCAAGGACTACAAGGAGACCGGCTTCTGCGGCTTCGGAGACAGCTGCAAGTTCCTGCACGACCGCTCTGACTACAAGCACGGCTGGCAGATCGAGCGCGAGCTGGACGAGGGTCGTTACGGGGGCATCGACGAAGACAACTACGAGGTGAGCAGCGACGACGAGGACCTGCCTTTCAAGTGCTTCATTTGTCGACAGTCTTTCCGTAACCCCGTGGTGACCAAGTGCAAGCATTATTTCTGCGAGGGCTGCGCCCTCAGTCACTTCCGCACCTCCCAGCGCTGCTACGTCTGTGACCAGCAGACCAACGGGGTTTTCAACCCAGCCAAGGACCTGATCGCCAAGCTAGAAAAACACCAAGCAGAGGGAAAGGCGGGCACCTCTGACCCCTTAGAAAGCTCAGATGAAGGTGTAAACCCCGTAACTTAAACCTAGGGAACTAACTGGTAACAATAAAATCTCTCTCTTTTAAGTTTTGATATGAGTGGAGATTTCTGACTCAAGCGTCGAGGTGGACTGGGGGGAGAGGGGGGCAGCATGGGGAAGAGGGAGGGGTGGAGGGGAAACAATGGGGAGGCTTGGATTGCCTGTTTCCCCTGAGTTACCAGACTAAACTGGGGCGGGGCAAGGATAGGGAGGAGGGAAGGCTTGGATTGCTTGGTACCTATTCTGGCTAAACTGGGGTGGAGGTGAAGAATGGGGAGGCTTAAATTCCCTGGTATCCATGGGGTACCAAGCCAACTTGGGTTGGGGGGGAGTCTTGGATTGCCTTAAATTGCCTGACACCCAGGGTTCAAAGTAATCTGCTACCTGGCTAATGTGCCAGAAGGATCTGGGGTACACTTTGAAGAAGCTCTCAAGGGTGTCCTAATGAATGAATAAAATATTTAAGAACGTACCATGTATAAAGCACTAAGCACTAGAGACACAAATAGGAAAGACAGTCCATGGAGGAGACAACACATGCAAAGTTTGAGCTAGCTGCAAGTCCAATGGGAAAGTCCCATGGTCCTTAGGATGCAGCAGCAAAGCAGATGGTGATGTACTAAAGGCTTTTGTCCTGTTTCTTGGATAAGGACTTCCATACTGAGACATCTCTTTAGGATCATAGATCTAGAGTTGAAAGGGACCTTAGAGGCTACTTAATCCAACTCTCTCCTTTTATAGAGGAGGAAACTGAGTCACAGGGATATTAAGTGACTTGCCCATAGTTACACAGGTAATAGCTGTCAGAGGCAGTATTTTAACTTCTGTCCACCCTGTACACTCATTCTTTAGAAGTAGAGTGGTTATAGAAGTATGCTGCCTTCATTAATGAAGGAATGAATGAATAAGTGTTAAGTACCTGCTAAGTACTAGAGGTAAAATACTAAATTTAGGCAGTCTGCCCTCTGAGTGGTCTATTAAACTATTCATTGCTCTGTGACACCTTTGCTTCAAAAATATGTGAGACTCTCCTTTCACTGTCAACACTAAATATTAAGCATACTCTATTGTCCCAGCGTGAGGTCCTGCTGAAGGACCTGACCAATTCAATTAGGGAGACAGAGCTTAAGGTTTGGAGAATTTATCTTGTGAACATCCCTTTTGAATTGTTAACTCTGTGACTGAAAGACCTCTTTTCTTTGTAACCATGATGAACATTGCCTAACTGATTAGCATTTAATCTGGTTATATTAGGTGACTGCTATTCATTGCCATTGCTGGATTGGTGCAGATCCTTACAGAGCGCAGAACTACTGGACTTTTCATGACAAATATACTTTTGTAGCCAACTTTACAGTGACTAAGTGACGTTGTGGAGGTGGTGAAAGATTAAGCCAGGCTATAAGTTCATCTAAGTACAATTAATAGAGATACAATATTCTACAATAAAGGAGAATCAACTTCAATTTTCCTACACAAATGACTGTCAGATCTGTTTCTCTGACCCTAACCTTAATGCCAGCCATATATTCACCAGCTGCCTACTAAACGTTTTTACTTAAATGTATCCTTTGGCAGCATCAAACTGAAGGTTTGTTTTGTAAAAGGAAACAATCTTCCCAAATTAATCTTTTGACCTACTTAGCAGGGCTATTGCAAGAAATGAGTCAATAATCAGTATAATAAAATATCAACATATCTTTGAGGCCTGAAGGTCATATACATTTACACTTTTTACTTACAATGTTATCTTTTTGGAGCCTCAAGGTCATGAATTTATATTTTTTACTTCAAGATGTATTTTAAAATAGGAGTGAGGGATCTGAAGTTGACCTAGAGCTTAATTTCATCTGGCCTGCAGACAAGTACTAACATCAGGGATTTCAGTAGATTGGTGACCTCATCAATCTGGGCTCCCCCAACCCCATGAATCAAAAGCTATACTTATAATTGTAAAAAAAAAATACATTGCTTTAAAAGTTTTAGGCTGCAAGGGGGGTGTGTTGGTTGCTTTAAATATGTTGCTGGATTTCTTTGAGTAGCACTTAGTGGTATCTGGGTGTGTGTCTGTCTAGACAAGTTTTGTCTTGTTGCCTTCCACCATCCCCAGGTGTATCTCATTTCCCTAGTTTCTGCTGCTCTCCGACTTTTCTTCTAGCCTTAATCCATCTGTCCCTCTCTCCTCACTCGTTATCTCCCTTTTTCTCCCTCCCTCCCCTTACTTAAAACAGCCATAATACAAAAGTGACATGCATTTACTCTTAAGGGGAAGAAAAAAGTCTCCTTGCCTTAACTCCAAAGGGTAACTGAAATTCAGGAACCCAGTTACCCACGTTTGAGAAACCTGAACATTTTTCTTGAGTCTTCTCTTCCCTCTTCCTTACACCCTACCGTCTACATATGCAAGATGAAGTGCCATGTCCTGCTGATGCAATCTACACAACATATCAAGACTAAAAAACCCTTTAAGATTCTGAGTGAGGGGCAGCTAGGTGGTGCAGTGGATAGAGTACCAGCCCTGAAGTCAGGAGGACCTGAGTTCAAATCCGGCCTCAGACCAAGCGCTTGATACTTACCAGCTCTGTGACCTGGGCAAGTCACTTAACCCCAATTGCCTTAAAAAAAAGAAAAAGAAAAAAAAGATTCTGAGCTGAAAAGGAGCTCAAGACCATTTTAATTCAAAGGTGTGAAGTGAACAGAGCACTGGACTTAGTGCTCTGTTCCCATCTGGACTCAGATATTTCCTACCTGTGTGACCTTAAACAAGTCACTTAACCTATGCCTCAGTTTCCTCCTTTGTACAATGGGGATAATCTCTTCCTCTCAAAGTTATTGTGAAGGTAAGGTGTTTTTTTTTTTACTGAGTCACTTATAGTTTATTTTGCCTGAAAGTATTTCACATCTCTTTGTACACAGCTACAGAACAGGAGTAAGTAGGAAACCATCAGGTAAACTAACAGTGCAAAGGAGAAAACTGGATAATTGTTTCTTCTTTTTTTTCAATCAACTTCTTCCTGCACCTGATGCCAATTGTGCAGGATGGGACTTGAGGGGCAATGAAAAACATAGAGAACCTGGCACATAAAATGAATTAAGACAACCCAATTTCTCTTTAAAAAAAAAAGGGCGCAGCACAGGGTAATAAAATCTACCTAGCAAAGTATAAAACGACAAAAAGTGTGGTTCCCATTGAGTCAGATGGTTTAGATAGATAAAAACATTACCTTGGCCACATGGAAACTTTAGAGATGCTGAAGGGGAGAGTGTTCTAAACAAACAGAAAATGGCACCTTCAAGCAACACCTCCTCCCACAAAGGCTGTTCTGTATACAGTCGTGGCTCAAAAGGAAAAAAGCCAACCATTCACCCAGGAAAGGTTCTTCCCTTCTTAGCAACTATGGGGAGGCCAGGAGCTCTGAGGACTAGTAGTCTCACTTAAGGAAAGGGATGGCTATAGATCAGTGACAAAGGGTTTTTCTTTTTCCAGGAGACCATGCAGAAAAGCAGGCATGCCTGAGTGAGGTCAGCCAGCAATGCAAAATGGTGGCAGGACCTAGAAGTCTTGGAATCTTGGATGAGAACAGAGAACAATGGAGGCAAATCATGAATCTAGCTCTTTCCTTGGCAGGAACTATCCTACCCAGAAAGGGGGTGACGTGGGGAAATGGTTAGCACATGCCCAGCCTGGTAAAGGAACAAGGAAAGAGGGCTAATCTTTCAGGAACAAGACTTCAGGTGGGTGGCCTCCTCCCCCTCTCTCCCTCCCTACACCCAGTGTCTTTAGACTTCAGTCAGTGAGGATGTTTGAGACATTCTGAAATCATAAACACGGCAGCAGACAGTTGGACTGACAGGCTGACAAGGAGCATTAGCATAGCGGATCCATTACAAAAAGGCAATTATTCGAGGAGGGTTTTTCCTTTAAAAAAATGACAGCAGACTAGTTTCTATAGTACTATATGCCAAAAGGTAAAAGAATCAACAAGTTGTATAAATAAAACAGGTCCCAGACCTGTAGTTTGTGAACCATTTCTTAAGTAGGTGCATTATTTAAATTTTTTTTGGTTTTTGTTTTTGACTAGGCAGTGGGGTTAAGTGACTTGCCCAGAGTCACACAGCTAGTGAGTGTTATGTGTCTTTATTTTTTTTTATTTTTAACATTAGTTTTTAAAACTTTGGGTTACAAATTTTCTCCCTTCCTCCCTCCCCCTGACCCTCATTGAAAAGGCAAGCATCTTGATACAGGTTTTAGATATGTAGTCATGCAAAACACTTCCATAGTAGTCCTGTTGTGAAAAACTAAGTATATTTGCCTTCATCCTATCCTACTCCCCATTTATTCTATTCTCTCTTTTGACCCTGTCCCTCCTCAGAAGTGTTTGCTTTTGATTATCCCCTCTCCCAATCTGCCCTCCCCTCTATCAACCCCCTGTTCTCTTGTCCCCTTCCCCCCTTATTTTCCTGTAGGGTAAGATAGATTTCCATACCCCATTGTGTATGTTATTCCCTCCTTAAGCCAAATCCTATGAGAATAAGATTCACTCATTCCCTCTCACCTTCCCCCATTTCCCCTCCACTGTAAAAGCCTTTTCTTGTCTGTTTCATGTGAGATAATTTACCCCATTCTACCTCTCCCTTTCTTCTTCTCCCAGTATAATCCTCTCTCACCCCTTAATTTTATTTTCCAGATATCACCCCTTCATCTTCAACTCACCCTGTGCCCTCTATCTATCTATACATACATATAATTTTTTTCCCTCCCACTACCCTAATACTGACAAAGGACTCATGAGTTACAAATATCTTTCTCTGCAGGAATGTAAACAGTTCAACTTTAATAAGTCTCTTGTGATTTCTCTTTCCTGTTTATCTCTTCCATGTTTCACTTGAGTCTTGTATTTGAAAGTCAAATTTTCTATTCAGCTCTGGTCTTTTCCTCAGGAATGCTTGAAAGTCCCCTATTTCATTGAATGACCATTTTTTCCCCTGAAGGATTATATTCAGTTTTGCTGGGTAGGTGATTCTTGGTTGTAGTCCTATTTCCTTTGCCCTCCGGAATATCATACTCCATGCCCTCTGGACCCTTAATGTAGAAGCTGCTAAATCTTGTGTCATTCTGATTTTTGGCTCCTTGCAATATTTTCTCCTTGACCTGGGGATTCTGGAATTTGGCTACAATATTCCTAGAAGTTTTCCTTTGGGGATCTCTTTCAGGAGGTGATTGGTGGATTCTTTCCATTTCTATTTTGAACTCTGGTTCTAAAATATCAGGGCAGTTTTCCTTGATAATTTCTCAAAAGATGATGTCTAGGGTCTTTTTTTGATCATGGCTTTCAGATAGTCCAATAATTTTTAAGTTCTCTCTCCTGGATCTATTTTCCAGGTTAGTTGTTTTTCCAATGAGATATTTCACATTGTTTTCTAATTTTTCATTCTTTTGGATTAGTGTTACAGTGCCTTGATTTCTCAAATTGTCACTAGCTTCCAATTGCTCTACTCTAATTTTTTTTTTTTTTGCTTTTAGGCAATTGGGGTTAAGTGACTTGCCCAGGGTCACACAGCTAGTAAGTGTCAAGTGTTCGGTCTGAGGCCGGATTTGAACTCAGGTCCTCCTGACTTCAGGGCCGGTGCTCTATCCACTGCACCACCTAGCTGCCCCTCTACTCTAATTTTTAAGGAAGTATTTTCTTCAGTAAACTTTTGGACTTCCTTTTCCATTTGGCCAATTTTCTTTTTAGGGCATTCTTCTCCTCATTGGCTTTTTGGACCTCTTTTGCCATTTGGGTTAGGCTATTTTTTAAGGTGTTATTTTCTTCAGTATTTTTTTGGGTCTCCTTTAGCATCACCCTCAGTTTTTCCTCTACTTCTCTTACTTGCTTCTCAAAATCCCCTTTGAGCTCTTCCATGGCCTGGGACCAATTTATATTTTTCTTGGAGGCTTTGGATGTAGGAGCTTTGGCTTCATTGTCTTCTTCCGGTTGTATGTTTTAATCTTTGTCACCAAAGTAAGATAATATAGTCTGACTCTTTTTGCGCTGCTGCTCATGATCCCAGCTAATTACTTGAGTTATAAACTCTTTGTTAAGGTAGGGGTCTGTTTCCAGTGTGGAGAATGTACTGTCCCAAGCTTCAGGGGTTTTGTGCAGCTGTTTTCAGAGATACTTCTAGGGACCTGTAAATTTTCAGTTCTTCCAAGGTGCTATGATCAAGGGCAAGGTGTTTACTCCTTCCCTGGCCTGTGCTCTTGTCTATGAGTGACCATAAGCACTCTTTTCTGTCTTGGAACTGTGAGGAGGATATTCTCTTCACAGTCACTACAAGCTCCACCATGCCAGCACTCCTCCTCACCCCAGGACCACCACCCAGAACTGTGACCCAGATCCAAGCACTGGCAAAGCAAGAGAATCCTGCACCAGCAGAGAGATCCCTGCAATGCCCCTCTGATCAGCCACTGAAGCTCAGGAGGCAGCCCCCACCCCAGGGCCAAGCTTGGGGAATGGGGCTGGGACCTCACACTTCTCTCTCACCACAGAAACAGACTTTTCCCACTGACCTTCTAAGTTGTCTTTGGTGTTCATGGGTTGAGAAGTCTGGAAACTGCCACAGCTGCCTATGATTCAGTCCTCTGAGGCCTGCTCCAGGTTTGCTGTGGCCTGCGTGCCCACGCCGAACTGGGTTCTTCTCCCAGCCTGGCTCGATATACCTTTCTAATCAACCATCCAGGTTATCTTGGCCCTGGAAGTTTGTTTCACTCTTTTTGTGGGCTCTGCTGCTTTAGAATTTGTTTAGAGACATTTTTCATAGGTATTTGGAGGGGTTTGGGGGAGAGCTCAAGCAAGTCACTGCTTTTACACTGCCATCTTGGCTCAGCCCCTGTGTTATGTGTCTGAGGCCTAATTTGAACTCAGGTCCTCCTAACTCCAGGGCAGGTGCTCTATCTACTATACCACTTAGCTGCCCACATTATTTAAATCTTACAACAAGATTACTTTGCAAGGACACAGGGAGAGGTATGATGATATGATTTAGGCTTTTTCTCTGGGTATGGAATGGCTTATTTTTCAGAGAGTCTCTTAAGGTAAATTTTAAAGCACTTTGGTAGCTATTATTATTTTTATAGGTGAGGAAAATGATACTCAGGGCAAATGTCTCTATCACAGAGTGTTGAAAGCAGAACTAAAATTAAGGTCTTCTAGCCCCATCTTTATTTAGTGCTACAGCTAAGTCAACAATTTGGAAATTTGCATTTATAGTATCATTCAATCAATAATTCAGGATTACCAGTAATTTTGGTTAGGGCCAGAAAGCTTTGCAAGCCCGGTGGAAACTGGGTTTAAGTTAACAAGTGATTGTTTAGTGCTCACTATGTAACCAGGTATTGTACTAGGCTAGGAGGCTAGGTAGGATAGTGCATAGAACTGGGCCTGGAGTCAGGAAGACTCCTCTTCCTGAGTTCAAATCTGCCTCAGACACTTAACTAGCTGCGTGACCCTGGGCAAATCACTTAACCCCCTTCAGTTTCTTCATCTGTAAAAGTGATGGGGTGCTTAGGTGCTTATGTTTGGGTGCTTGTACTTGGACCCCAATTTCTCCCCAGTCTCAGAAACACTGTCTCTGGCAGTTTCTCCCCAGCCCAAGGACACTGTGCCTAGCAATTACTCGTGAGTTGGCCCCAGCAAGACCCTTATCTCTTTCCCTGGTGCAGTTACAAACAGCACCTGAAGGAATTATCAGTTTGAACTGGCTTTGCACTGGGTCATAAAGATATTCTTACCCACTGGACTATCTGTACTACCTCCCTACCTCATTATCTACATCCTGGACTCCTCATTATCTGTATTCTAGACTTAAGACATATGTATACTCCCTACATCTATCTTATCAAACTGTTGTGGTCTGAGAGGTTGAGACCCCTCAAAGACCAGAGTACAGGACGGGTCATCTGGAATGAATTCACAGACTCAAGCATTCTTTAAGTCAAGGTGGCAAAGATTTATTGTTACACTTTTCATCGGGCAAGGATTCTTAAGGAACCTGCGAGAGACTGAGGATGGAGCTAGGGTTTATATGGAAAAGGGCATGGGAAAGGAATGCCAGGGGTACTGATTAGGTAATCCAAAGGTCCAGCTGTCTTTGGGAGCTATGGATGGGAACGTACAGGGAGTATACCAGATAGGGAAGGAGATGACAGAGGTATGGATCTTGGGAGTCTGGCAGGAGGAAGGACAAAAAGACAAAACTCCTTGGGCTGGGCAAGGTACCCCTCTCCCTCTGTCTTGATGAGAGAATGCTTTGCAACAAGGGAAAGCTTTCTCACAAGATAGGAGCTTACTGAGGAATTGGGAGGCTTCCAGAGACGTGATCTGAGGGCTGGGGCCTGAGCAGCCCAGCTCAGTGTAGCTGTACCAGGGAAAGAGAGATAAGGGTCATGCTAAGGCCCATGCATGAATAACTGCTAGGCACAGTGTCCTTAGGCTGGGGAGTGGTTGTCAGAGACAGTGTCTCTGAGACTAGGGAGAAATTGGGGTCCAAATACAAGCACAAGCACCCCATCAAAACAAGACATTGACTGGTGGCAGACTGGATCACTCTCAGTTACCCCTGAACTCTAGTTAACTTAGTGACATAGCAGGCCTAAAACCATACCTCCATGTGGCCCCCCCCTTGTGGGCTCTTCCCAGTGAACTCTGGGTAAAACGCCTGGCAGAAGTACTTGTTCCTTTAAGAACTGACCACTCCTTAACTACTCCCTAATCCCACCCTGAATCACCTAGTTAGCATATTTGACATGTTTTATTATATTTTATCCTATATAAACTTTAACTGTACCCCTCTAAGGTCGAAGGTTCCTTAAGAATCCTTGCCCGATGAAAAGTGTAACAAACTTTTTGCCCACTTGACTTAAAGAATGCTTGAGTCTGTGAATTCATTCCAAACGACCCTGTCCTGTACTCTAGTCTTTGAGGGGTCTCAACCTCTCAGACCAAAACAAAAGGAGCTGGAGAAGGCAATGGCAAGCCACTCTAGTATCTTTGCCAAGAATGCCCCAAATGGTGACAAGAAGAGTCCAAAAGTACTGAACAACACCAACTAAGCCCTGGGTACAAGGATACAATGGTTTAAACAGTAATTGACCTCAAGTGATGTGGGAACAAAGAGTGCCCTAGGATTAAAAATAATATTAAGTGTTATTTTCCCAGGCATCTGAGGGGGTTTGAGGCTCCTTCTGTAGCCCATCCTGTATCTTGAGATCCTGGAACGTGAGAACTTCTCAAGTCCTTTTCCCCTTATCTTGAAATGTGGTACAACTTGTACCAAAAGAATTGCCTTTGTCTCCCTTATCCTGTCATTCATCTTCCTTATCCTGTCCCTAATCTCCAACCCCCATAAGGAACCCTAAAAATACATCATTATCCTACAGGCTGTGTAGTTTTCCATCTATATAATAAGCCTGGGTCTTTTCCTATATCAGCGCCCTTTGTTTAGCTCCTTGCTAACCTCAGGCCCTTGAAGCTTTCACAAAATAAAGCTAAGTGAAATCTTCCACACCTGAACGAGCTCTCCCAACTCTAAACCTCAACACAAGGAGGTTGTTTTTTATCCGGGAGAGGCGCGTTTATGTAAAAAAAAAAACCCTACATAAATACTAAGGGAATTGAAAGGGGGGATAGGGTTGGGATGTATTAAAGACTTGAGGGGCAATCAGTGCAAAGGTAGGAGATGGGAGATTAGAGTGTACTGTGAGTAACAGCAAGAGAAACAACTTGAGGACACGATCCGCAGAAGGATCGAGAGTAAGCTACAAGGTCATCTCAATAGCCTAGGCTTTCCTATCAGTTTAAGGCGCAAAGGAATGAATCCGAATTCCCTCCCTGGAGGTTCATAGCCCCTGAGCCCCAGAACCAACTTGGAGTTTGGCATGCTGGGTCTTGTAGTTCTCCAGGCAAAAGTGAAACTGATTCTGGCGGAAAGGGGCGGCGCTAGCTCGTGGACGCCAAGAACCGCCCCAGGGCGCACCCAGAGCCTAGCCGGGAAAAGGGGCGCGAGCGGCCTCGGGCGGGTTCCATCGGCAAAGCTAGAGTGTTACCGTACCCGTTACCCGGCGAGGGAGGGCAGGGGCGACCGAGCAGTCTCGCGCGATCGGAGTCACTGCGCCACAATTGCAGGTTGGACCTGGAAGATTTAAGAGGAGGGGCTCCGGGCTCGGGGTGGGGCGGGCTTATGGTGATGACATCCTGACGCTGCCTTGGGTATAGGCTGGGCCATGAAAGAGGATAAGGAGAAAGCGAGGCCCAAGGAGAAGCGGCCGCCCTCGTTTGCAGTCTCGCCTGCAGCAGCGGCAGCAGAGACAGCGGCGGCGGTCACCACAGCAGCAGTCACCGCAGCGGCGGCGGCGGTAACTGCAGCCTCTGCCCCAGCCCCGGCCCCGGCCCCGGCCCCGGCCCCGGCCCCGGCCCCGGCCCCGGCTCCAACCCCGGCCCCGGCCCCGGCCCCGGCCCCGGCCCCGGCTCCAACCCCGGCCCCGGCCCCGGCCCCGGCCCCGGCCCCGGCCCCGGCTCCAACCCCGGCCCCGGCCCCGGCCCCGGCCCCGGCCCGGCCCCGGCCCCGGCCCCGGCCCCGGCTCCAACCCCGGCCCCGGCCCGGCCCCGGCCCCGGCTCCAACCCCGGCCCCGGCCCCGGCCCCGGCTCCAACCCCGGCCCCGGCCCCGGCCCCGGCTCCAACCCCGGTCCCGGCCCCGGCCCCGGCTCCAACCCCGGTCCCGGCCCCGGCCCCGGCTCCAACCCCGGTCCCGGTCCCGGCCCCGGCCCCATCCCCATCCCCGGCTCCGGCTCCGGCTGCGGCCCTGGCTGCAGCTCCGCTCCAGGCTGAAGCTCCGGCTCCGGCTCCAGCTCCGGCCCCGGCTCCGCCCCCACCTCCGGCTCCGGCTCCAGACCCAGGCCCGGCCCCAGCTCCAGCCCCAGCTCCAGCTCCAGCCCCAGCTCCAGCAGGAGCAGCAGCGAGCGCAACCTTCGGCGGCGCGGCAGACAGCGCCAAGACCCAGGAGAGAAAGCCGGAGCGATTCAAAGAGAAGAAGGAGATGCTGAGCAAGGTGCGGGTGGCGCGTACAGGTTCCTTTGCCGAAAGGAGCCGCCCGACTAGGGGCCGCGCCTGCCCCCTTCTTCCCTCTCCCCCCATCCGGGTCCCAAGACCCTGGAAAGGCTTGAGGTGCTAGCGTTCCAACGCCGGCCTCGAATCGTTTTGGGGGAGGCGAGGCAATGAAAGAGTTAATGGAGCAGCGGAGGGAGGGGGAAGGGGGATGGGAGACTGCGACTGCAGGAGAGGCGAGCTTGGGGTGGTGCCCATTGGGGTTGAGAGAGCCGGGAGGGCCAGGAGCAGTGGAAAGGAAGGGGGGGGAAGGAGGGAATGAGGGTGGGGTGGGGGAAAGGCAGAGAGGGGAGCAGTGGGGGGGAGGGGAGCAGGTAGGGTGTGGGAAGGATTCCGAGGGGGGTGGGGATGGTGGGGGAAGGGACGGAAAAGGCAGACCGAGCATGAGGATCGATAAGGGTGGGGAATGAAGAAAGCGGAGCAGTGGGAGGGAGAGGGAAATGGGGGGGGGAGTGATGAAGGTGGAGAGGGAAGCAGGTAGGGATGGGGAGGACAGAGGGGGAAAGCTGAGGATTTGGAGGGCGGGGCAGAGAGGGGAGAGGGAAGCTGGGGATTGAGAAGAGAGGGAATGGAGACAGGGAGGGGGAAAGGGAGATGGGGAGGACCCTTCCCACTTTCCTTCTTCCCTCCCGGGGAAATACCCATCTCATTCACTGGGAATGGGCCCCCACCTTGAGCTAGAGACCCCCTCCCCTTGAATGAAGCCCTCTCTTTCAGAAAGCTGCCTTTCACATGCGCAGAGCCGGCTTTGGCTGGCAGGGTGGGGATGGTGGAGAGGGCATGGGTGGTTTTGCCAATCAGTCTGGGCTTGTGAGAGCTGCAGAGAACTTGGGTTGCGGAATGGATTCTTATTGTAAGCTTTTTACTGGACACACCCGAAAGCCCCAGGTAGCTGCTGGCTACTTCTGTGTGATATTTTAACAGAAAAATAAATGGTGGATCTTGTGCTGGGCTTGGGCAGACCTCTGATACTGACTAAGCTGTTGCTTCAGGCAGGTCAAAATCTCCCGAAGCGTGTTTATCTCCTCTATAAAATGAAGTCACGTCGTCCAGTCTCCTGGTTTTACAGCCGAGGAAATTGAGACCCAGAGTGGGGAAGAGACTTGGCCAAGGTCACACAAGTTGAAACTGACTGAATTGGGTCAAATTCAATGATCTTTCCAGTTCACTCGCCATAAAGCCTCCACTACACACTGGACTAGGAATTAGTTGATTTAATCCTTAATTACTAGTTGTGTCTTTAGGCCAATCACTTTCCTGTCTCTGAGTCTTAGTAGGTTTTTCAGTTATAACATAAGGGAGTCGGACCCAGGTTAATAATCCCTTTCCAGCCCTAATAATCCATGTCTGAGTAAGCCTCTGAGTTACCTCATCTGTAAGATGGGCATAATGGTGTTCGAATTCCCCTTCCTCCCAACGTTGTTGTGAGAAACAAATGATATAGGGATGTGAAAGTTCTTTTTTGTAATCATAAGATGCTATCTAAAAATATAAGCGATTGTTATTAAAAACAAGTCGTACCAATAAGTAGGATCAATCTACAATAGCCTAAGTGAATGCATATTTTAAAATAAGCTTAAACTTTGGATATCAGTACTGAGATATTATATACAAAGTGCTATAGTCAGAGGAGGAAAATTCCTGCCCTTGACACATAATTAGCCTGTGAAACTTGGTTAAAGCTTCTCATTGCCTTAACTGTTAAGGCAGCATTAATGGAAGTCAGAGTTGACATTTTGTACCAGCAAGTGAAATCACTGGGTAGAGCAAAAACCAGGACTAACCTGGCTGTGGAGGGATGGGGTATTAATGCTGGTTCATTCTTTTTCCTTGTTATGTCAAGGTGATCATTCGGAGATTGCCTCCTACTTTGACTAAGGAACAGCTTGAAGAACACCTTCAGCCTCTGCCTGAACATGATTATTTTGAGTTCTTTGCAAATGATTCTAGGTAAAAAATATATATATATCTATATATCTGTATACTAATAATAATTCTTTTGGTTGTTTTTAAGGCTTCATCAGTGCTTGTCTTGCTAATGCTTCTCATTACACTTTGGGGCCTATCTCCATATAGAACTAATGTGCATATTTGCAACTCAGCAGGGCACCTTCAAGCACATTTACATTTTGTTCTTTCTTTCTGCAGTTTGTATCCTCATATGTTTTCTAGAGCATACATCAACTTTAAAAACCAGGAGGACATTGTTTTGTTCAGGGATCGCTTTGATGGTTATGTTTTCGTTGATCATAAAGGTGAGTCCTGGTAACTGATACAAAGAGGGCCTTTGATATGTCTGCTTGCCTTAGAAACGTGGTGTATCCTGTATCCACACCCCCCCCCCCCAGATTTTCAAACCTCTTGTGTGTGATCTAATAACAGCACCATTTTTACTTGGGCACTAACCTTTAAGGCATCCTTGCAGATAAGTATGATGCCTTGATATCAGAGGCAGCACAGTGGGTAGAATGCCACCTTAACAGCCCTCCAGATTTCTTATTAACCTCTTAGAAATCAACCAAGCTGCTACCATTTATTAAGTACCTACTGTGTGCTAGCCACTGTCCTAGGAAAGAGTCCAGTACTTAAGATTCAAGGAAATGTCAGCTTGATTCTCATACTAACTTGCTCTGTACTTTGGGGAAGTTATGTTTTTCCCCCTGGCTTCCAAATCCATCCTAGATCGGGGGCAGCTAGGTGGCACAGTGGATAGAGCACCGGCCCTGAAGTCAGGAGGACCTGAGTTCAAATCTGGCCTCGAACCAAATACTTGTCACTTACTAGCTGTGTGACTCTGGGCAAGTCACTTAACCCTAACTGCCTAAAAAAAAAAACACACAACAAATCCATCCTAGATCTGGAACTAAAAAGAACCTTAGAGGCCACTGAGCCCACTCCCTTTGTTTTACAGTCCATCGAGGTTATGGGACTTGCCCAAAGTCACCAAGGTTATTAGGTGTCCAAGGTAGGATGTCAACCTAGGTCCTCTCACTCCCAATCCATTGTTCCTTCCCCTGTGCCGTGTTGTTTGTCCCTTCTAGCCTTGACATTCTAGGATTCTCTGCTGTCTTCACATGTTAGTAAAATGGAAGAATTCCCCATTGTTCACTGCCCATCTGATAGGAATTGTTGCCAGCTCTGGCCTGAATGATACTTTGTTTTGAACGCTTGAATAATGTTGGCAGCTATATTGTTTTGTGCCCGTGTAAAGATACATACAGGTTTCAGATATTCCCTCCCAGCCCCAAGGATTCTTTGTCTGTTATTGCTACAATTGAGCTCAAACCTTTTAAGCCAGTGGTTATTCTAAGATAATATTGTAAATGTCTTCCCTGATGGGGACCATTTCTTCTTGAGTGAGTCTGGAAAATTCTCTGCCTAATCCCACCAATATGCTCTGAAACACAGGTAATCCACCAGTTATTACTCCAATTTTGTCTATACAACCATAGGTAAAAGGGGCTGTGGGTGGGGGCTTTCAGGTTTTTGTCATTACTCAAACTTTAGTAAGATGAAAGCCTTCTTACAAAATAAATGTTATTGCTGCTTTTTGTTTTACATCATGACATTGACATCTTAAAAACTGTCTTTATTATGAACATGAACAAATATGAACAGTTCAGTCTATAAAGGAGAACAGAAAAGAGGGATGTATATGAGAGATGGTAAGAGAGCAAAAAAAAGCGGGGGGATGTATATGAAACTACCCCACTTTCATGTCCCTTGACAAACTCCCTTCTGTGTATTTTTTAATGTTTTGTTGACAACTCCTTTTCTTTCTTCCTTCCTTCCTTTTTTCGCAACTATCACTACCACTTCCTTCCCTTTAACAAGTATAGTGAGACCAAACAAATGAACGTGTTGGCCATATCTGAAAATGTATGCCTACACCTCTACTCCATCAAATCTTTAAGAGATAGAAAGGAAGATTTCCTCATCAGTCTTCCTGGAGACAGGATTGATCACTGCCTTGATTCAATTGTGGTCATTTTGAAAAGCACACTCCTGGATCTGTTCACTCTGCTCTGTATCAGTTCATCCTACTCCTCTCAGGTTTCTTTCAATCCATCGTATTCATCAGTTTGTCCTGAAAAATTCTATTATGTTACATTCATGTACTTAGAATTTATTCCACCATTCTCCTCATTTGATTGATACCCACTTTTTTCTATGCCACCACAAAAAAAACTGCTATAAATATTTTTGTGCATATGAGTCCTTTTCTTCCAATTTTGGTGTCTTTGGGTATAGGCCCGGTGGTGTTACCACTGGATCCAAGGGTGTGGACAGTTTCACAACTTATGAACAGATCCTTTTCAGAGAATGTGCCAATAGCAGTTGAACCAACATAGTAAAGGGCATTCCATTTTAATATAAGAAGGGGCTCTTCTTTTTCTTTTGCTATCTAACAAAAAATCCAACAGGCTGCCTTGGTAAGTAGTAGTGTGTTCCAGTCGGTGGAGGTGTCTGAGCAAATGTGGAATGGCTCTTCGAGGAAGGCTGTGGCTGCTCCTAAAAGTTGGAAGGTCTTAAACATTCCTCTGTCTTAAGGAAAACAAAGTAGAAAAGATCAGGAGAGCTTTTATTGATTTGCTATTGCAGTATTCTTAGAAATAATTTTGAATTTTGTTTTTGTTGTGTGTCAGAAAAAATAAAAAATGAACTGTTTGTCTCTGAATTTTTAATGATGCTGATTCAAAATCTGTCTCACTAAAGTATGCAGCTTAATACAGTTGTCCATTAGATACAGGGGGGGGAAATGAATTTAAGGTACTCTACCAAGAAATTTGGAGGATTTCTCTTTTGCTCTTTCTTTACTACATTATTCTGAAAAGACTACTAGTTCTCTCTCTGTATCTCTGTTTCTCTCCTCCTCCCCCCAAATCTAATGATATCTCTTTATATCCTGATAATGTCTGTAGTAACCTTTGAGTGGGCTTGTTTTGGGGCTAATGAAATCCGTGTCACATGATTTGAAAAGGAGAAAGCAATATCCACATGCATGGTGGAATTATATAGAGCATCTGGGAGCTCTTGGATGAAAATCTTTGTAAAATGCTTGCTTACCTTCTGTAACTAAACAGTTCACAACTTTTTAGTAGATGTCATTGGGTCATGATGATGATTCATGGTTCTGTGATTCATTCTGTGCCTAGGATACACTGGTGCCCTCAGGGCCTTTGTTGAATAGGGCTGTTGGCACTTATCATAAATGGTCCAGAACACTGTGGGTTTGAACTCCAGTCTTCTTACTCTAACTCCAGTGCTTTTTCCACAACAGGATGCTCTTCTTCCTTCCTCTGAAGTTTCTTGACAGTTTGCCTCTGGTGGCAGTGATCTCATTCTACCTTGTATTACTGCTAAGTGTTTACAGGTTGTACCTCCCCTGCTGTTCTATAAGGTCTTTGATGGCAGGGACCAATGTTTATAATTTTATACCTTGCCTATAGACGTTTTTTTTTAAAAAAATGAACCGAGTCATATAAGGAGGGCATGAGGGATCCTCCTAGGAGGAAAGTACATGAGATTTTTTTTTTAACTTCCTGCCTTTCTGCAAAATAAGTGCCAAAAGAAGGAGTTTCCTTCTTAGAAGTTCTTTTGGCACCTATTTTGCAACTTGTACTTTGGGGGCACTGAGAGGCATGTGACTTACCCAGGGTCACATAGCCAGTATATATTAAGGGTAGGACTTAAGTCTGTCATTTTTATTCTGAGGCTTGCTTTCCAGCTATTATCTGTCCACATTGCTAGGCTGGTGTTATTGTAGAGCAAATATCCAATCTCCAGCCTCAAATACATGGCTCCTCTACATGTTATCCCCTCTAGAGCTGAAGGGCCCTTTCTATAGCCCTTTTTTTATGGGGAGCTAGGCGGCACTGCAGTGGATAGGGTGCTGGGCCTGGAGTCAGGAAATCTTCCTGAGCTCAAATCTGGCCTCAGACACTTTCTAGTGGTGGGACCCTGGGCAAGTCACTTCACCCTGTTTGCCTCAGTTTCCTCACCTGGAAAATGAGCTGGAGAAGGAAATGGCAAACCACTCTGGTATCTTTGCCAAGAAAACCCCAAATGGGGTCATGGAGAGTCAGACACGATTGAAAATGACAGCAATAATCTCCAGTCTTAAACACGTGGGTCCCCTACATGTCATCCCCCCCAAAGCTGAGGGGCCTTTTCTATAGGCTTTTTGAAAAAGATGTTCTTTTTTTATGAACTTTTGAAAGCAGTTTTTTTTTCTTAAGATGACTGGAATTTCAACCTATAAAAATGTCTTCATTCCCTTCTAAGTTGTTTTTTGTTATGATGGTTGAGCTTTTTGTAACTCAGGTCATAGTGTTTCTCTTGATGGTGAGAGGTGAGAACTTTCTTGGGAAAGGCAGCCTGGTAGAGGGAAAAGAGCCTTGGATTTGTTATTAGAGGTCCTGGCTTGCTACTTACTACCTTATGACTGTGGCCAATTTCACTTACCTTCCTTGGGCCTGGGGAAATGGGGTTGGGGGGGGAACTAGGGACCTTTCAAGTCCCTAGCAGCTCAAAATCTCAACCACCTAGTAGGACTCCCGTAAAGGAGCAACTTGAATCTCCGGCATGTGATTTGAAGGCACTGCCTTTATAAAAGCCCATATTATCATATGACCATCTCTCACAGCCTCAGTTTCCTCACCAGGACCGATGATACACCACCACCTAGCAGCATGTGGGGAACTCTTGAGAACCATAAAAATAAATATGAGCAATTGTTGTGGGGGGGGGTTATTGTGTTTTTTTTCCAAACAGGTCAGGAGTATCCTGCCATAGTGGAATTCGCTCCTTTCCAAAAATCAGCCAAAAAGAAGAACAAGAAGAAAGATGCCAAAACTGGGACTATTGAGGATGGTACGATACCACCATGGCGGTATATGGGGTCATAGTTAGAGTGGGGGGAAGGAAGAATTTGCATTTTTTTGCAAAAGGTGAAGTTGATAGGATATGATGTTAAGTGGTTAATGTTTAGAGGGAAGTTGGATTTCCGATAAAGAATGTTGATTTTCTCTACCTAACAGTTCTATTTATAGCCTCTGAGGAACATAGTATAGTCAGTACAATAAATTCTATATTTCTGTTGCTGCTTTTGATGATGATGAGGGCCTTTGTTTACAAGATAAAGACACCTCAGATGCACCAAAAGAGAAGCCACTGTTTGACCCAGAGCCTCAGTTTCCCCCTCTCTAAAAAGAGGGGGTTGGACTGGTTGGCCTCTAAGGTCACTTGTGGCCACATTAACAGAAATGACTTCCACAGATGCAAAATCTGAGACTAGTTTGGTCATTCCAGTCTGTGGAGGACAAGAACCCTAATTGAGTTGCAATTTGGTTTTATTTGGCATGACTGAGAATCAGTTGGTCATTCTGTGCTCTAAACTTAGAACATATGTTTACACGTATGTTGATAATGGTCTGGACACATCAGCTCAAATCAGTAGATACACAGTCATTGGCAATCCCACTTGAATATACCCAAGCTTGTGAATTTTGAGAGGTCTCTGGCCAACCTCTGAAACGATAAGATGCCCCTGCCTCAAGCTTTTCAAAATCAAGGGACCTGTTTTGCACCCCCAACAGTAGACCTTTTACAAAGCCATCCAGAGCAACCATAGTTGGTATTTTATAAGGAAAATGCAATGTAAACCTAACAACACATAGTTTATTTATTATGTCATGAATTCAGATGCATTGACCTTTGAATCAGGTCACGTCCATCCCACCTTGCATTCCAAATAGTTTCCTCCCCTGAAAAACAAGAGTTGGGCGAGGTAATGATAACTAACATTTATGTGGTGTTTTAAGGTTGGCAGCATGCCACAATGTTATTTCCTTTGTTTCTCATAGTAACCCTGGTAGGGAGGGGCTATGATTACTACCATTTCCATTTTACAGATGGGAAAATGAAGGCTGAATGCTTGGGTGGTCTGCCCAGGATCACACAGCTAATATGTCTGAGTCTGGATTTGAACTCAGATTTTCTTGATGCGAAGTCCTGCACTTTTAACCACTTTGCCACCTGCCTGGCTCTGAGGTGTCTTCCAACTCTAGATCTGTGATCTTTATCCCACTTCTTGGCCTTGGACAAGCCACTCAACCTCTGTGGGCCTCAGCTTTCTCCTCTGTAAAATAGGGATAAGATGGCGGCAGGTGTTAGATGATTTCTATCTAGCTCAGAATCCTATGAGCCACTGGGTTTGGCCTTTTTGAAACAAGTGCCCCAAGAAGAACTCGAGTGACCTTTGTCACCTCAAATGCCATGTTCAGGAGCTTACATTAGATCTCCCTGAGGTAGTGTGAGCAGCATCCTCACAGTGACAATATAGGTGCATTTCCCATTTTCCTGAAGAAAAAATACAAAAATAAATGTAGATTATATTCAAGTCTTGGTGCCCTAGAGAAGCTTCCTATTTAATAGACTCATGTTTGGATCCAGTTTGGGTAGAGCATTTATTGGCCCAAACTTTATTTGTGCAAATCTGGATTTTCATATATTGAGTTTGTTTCAATCAATCAATAGACATTTGTTAAGTGCTCACTATGGGCCAGGCACTGTGCTAGGCCCTGGGGATGCAAAAAGAGGCAAAGAGCAGTCCCTGCCCTTAAGGAGCTTACAATCTAACATTTAAAGAGAGGTATGCCAGGAAAGGCATTCTGGTGGTTCTGTTGTCGGCAGATACCATCATGGTGAAGCCTCTTGCAAGTGTGACTCCGGGTGGCCAGGGCTGCAGCTTTTAAACAAAGTGGGGGGGGGGCTCCTTATTGCAGAGCCAAAGCAAGAAAATCTCAAATGGTCTTTTCTTTGTCCTCTCCTTTGGGGGGGGGGGAAATCCAGAGTGAAGTTTGCATAAAGTAGTGAGGGAGTCTCTCTCACAGACTTGTATGCAGTCTGCCACCAAAAGGCTGCCACGCTTACTTCCTCAATTCCATATTTAGACCCTGAGTACAAGAAATTTTTGGAGAGTTATTGTGCAGAGGAAGAGAAACTGACGTCCACTCCGGAGACTCTGTTAGAAGAAATAGAAGCGAGAAATAAAGAGCTGATAGGTAAGGGGGGAGGGAGGGCAAGAGAGAAGGCTCCTAAGGTAATGTGTGCCTCTTTAAAGGGTCATGATTTTTATTAAATTTTATGATATTGTTCATTACGAACATGCCACTGTTCTCTAAACAAATGGTAAGTGCCAATCTTGGGACTGTGTCTTTGAAATCAGCATTACCAATGCCTTTCACTTTTTCTATCAGTCACCTTTGGATAAGAGTTAAATAAAGCACATTTGACAGTGTATATGGCATTATATACCCATAATCCTCCACCTTCCTACCCTAAAGTCTCTTCTCTTGGGACTATGATTCATTATTCCGATCACCCAGTGATGTGGTGTACATGTACATGATTGTGGTCATTGTCTTACCTTGTTTTCTCTTCAGTCTTCCTCAGTTCATACAAGTCTTCCTGTGTTTCTCTGTATTCCTCATATTTGTTATTTCTTTTAGTGGAATAACATTCCATTGTATTCATAGATCACACTTTGTTCAGCCGGTTCTCAGCTGTTCTCCAATCAATGGGCACCTACTTTGTTTCCAGTTTTTTGCTGTCACAAAAAGAGCTGCTATGAAAACCTTTGTATATTTTGGGGCCTTTCTATTTTATATCTTCTTGGGGTATAGAGGTTTAAGAATTGTAAGTTTTAGGACCTTTGAATTTCTGGTAAGTTTTTGAAGATATTTGGGTGTTTTCTGCTACTTACAAATGAGTATTTCTAGCTAAAATATTATACATAACTACATGCCAGGCCCTATTCTCTTCTCCCTGTATACCATTGACCTTGGTGATCTCATCAGCTTCTATGGGTTCAATAATGATCTGTGCAGATGGTTCCCAGTTCCTTTTATCCAGACCTGTCTTTTCCCTCAAACCCCAATCCTGCATCACCAACTGCCCATTGACCATTTCCAACTGAAGAGTCCCATAGCATCTCAAACTCAACATGTCGAAGATAGAACTAATTCTGTTGGAGGGACTAACATAGGCTCACAGTCTGTGGCACCCTGGATGACTCACCCTTCCTCGCCTCCTGTCCAGTCAGTTGCCAAGTTTTGTTGTTTCTACCTCTCTGACGTATCTCTAATCTATCCCCTTCTCTCCACTCCCATAGCCACCAACCTTGTTCAGGCCCTCATCCCTTCTTACCTGGGCAGTAGCTTCTTACTCGATGTTCCTTCTTCAAGTCTTTCTCCAGTCCAATTCCCTTCTCAGCTGCCAAAATGATTCTCCTTAAGCCCAGGTCTAACTATGTAACTCCCCAACTCAGTAAACTCCACAGTGGTTCCCTTTTATCTTTAAGCTAGAATCCAAATTCATCTGTTTGGCTTTTAAAGCTTTTTGAAACCTGGTTCCACCCAACTTTTCCAGCCTAGTTTTGCTCTACTCTTGAACTCTGCATTCCAGCCAGGCTAGCCTTTCCTCGGTTTCTCATATGTGACACTCTTCTCCCACCTCCACACCTTTGCACAGCCGTGCCCTGTGCCTAGAATGTACTCCCTCACTTTGGCCTTTTGGGATCTAATTTGCTTCCAAACTCAGCATAAGGCTTCTATATGTGAAGCCTTTCCTGATTCTTCCTCACTGTCTCCCCCCACCCAAATTAATTACCTGGTGTTTATTTTGTATCTGCCTATACCTTGCTGGTTTTCTCTCTCCCTCACCAATCAGATGTGAGCTCCATGAGCACAGAGGCTTTTTTTTTTTTTGCTTTTCTTTGTATCTCTAGCGCTTGGTGCAAGGCCTGGCGCACAGAAGGCACTTAATAAACATTTACTAGTTGGGTGATGGGAAATAAAAGCCTTATAACGAACCATTTGCTTTTTCTTTGGCCTTATCATAAAACCAAAAACATTTGCCTTAAAAGTCTAGGTATAACTGAAATTCCTTCTTGAAGGTTGGCTGGCTTCATTCACATTATATGGCTGTTGCTGAAGGAGGAGGCTTTCACCCCAGTATAATGCCCCTGACCTTAAATAAATGCCAGGTCCCCTTTTGAAAGCCCAGAGCCGATCTCTGTATAAGAGCTCTTAATAAGCTACGAGGTGCTGGACAAATGTAGGAATTGTTTTTACTACTAACTTTCTTCTGATACGTTAGAGATTTTCCTTTAAAGTCAATAAATTTCCTGGCCCTGGAGGTCAGAAGAAAGTTCTTTCTAGGTTTGTAATTGACACTGGATTTTTTCCCCTTATATTTATGTAGCCAAGAAGACAACTCCCCTTTTGAACTTCTTGAAAAATAAACAGGTGAGAAATGTAATAATGGAGTTATCTTAATAAATTTGATCTCATTTACACTGGAAAAGGGTGGAGGGGGTACTTTCCTAGTGTATGTTTGTGGTTGTTCCTAGCCACTTGGGCCCTGGAGTAGGGAGAATCTAGTCCTATTGTCTTGGCCCTTGGCCCATCTCCTTAGCTTTGATTGTGGAGATGCTGGGGAGATAAAATGCAAAAATGGATGTAAAGTGCTTTGTAAACCTCCAAGGGCCATTTAAATGCAAACTGCATCCAGTTCCTGGATGCCCTTTGTCTTCTTGAAAGCCATTGGTAAAGCCGAGTTTAATCAGCTGCAGGAGATTTGGCCTTGCTGGGGCACCTCTCCTTTCTGTAGGAAGGCAGAGTTGGACTTTGTAGACAGGGTACAGAATGGACGTTGCCTTTGCTAGACGTAGGGTACCCAGCATGCTTTGTGACTGCTTGAGGCTTTTTGGTGGTGGCCATCTTGTTTAAAAGGCTTTGAATCCTCTTCTCTGTTTGCAGAGGATGAGGGAAGAAAAGAGAGAAGAGAGACGGCGGAGAGAGATTGAGAGAAAAAGGCAAAGAGAAGAAGAACGGAGAAAATGGAAGGAAGAAGAGAGAAGAAAAAGAAAGGATACGGACAAGATAAAGAAGATTGAAAGAGGTCCAGAAAAAGAGAGGGATAGATCAAAGGATGAACCAAAGATTAAGGTATGAAATCCATGTTGCAGAAAAGTCGCATGGAACAACTTCCCGAAACATGTATGGAGTGTCCGTGTATTGAGTGTCGGTGTAGATGAAATAAAGTTTCTTGTGGCAAACCAATAAAGCAAGCTTTTTTCCTCCAACACTATCCTTTTACTTTGAGAAGTGGGAAGCCCTTGAGAGCATTAATCAGCACCTCTCATACCATTTAATTTGTCATTTCAAATTTTATCCTTTTTTTTGGTTTATTTTTGCCATCTAACTTGCTCCATTATTGGATTTCTCCTAGTTTCCTTTTCTTAGTAGATAAGGCCTTCTGCTTGGCTAGGGGACAGTAGACCTTTCTCCATGTTTTCCTTCACACTGACACTCAATCAGGTTGGCTTGTCTGTGCGTTTTCCCACTGTCTTCTGATACACAGGTTAGAAACCGCAGATCACCAAAGTGTTGAGGCCCAGCACAGCAGAGCACATAGAACCTGGTACTTTATCCCATGGCCAGGTCTTACCAAGTATTTTGGGTGCCAGGGTTAGTGGTGGAAACACCCTCCTCTAAGTCCTGGGGGTTGGGGGGCAAAATGACAAGCCTCAGGCCCACTGACTCCTCTTTGCTGCGTATCCATAACTTGTGTAGGAAGGGGAGCTGTTTGATTCCCTCTCCTTCATTCTGCCTCCACTGTCTGCAGGCTAACCCGGTTACCTAGGGGCCACTGAGGATGATGGGCCTGCATGGCATTCTGCTCCCTCTTTTATCCGTGTTTCCTCCATCCTCGTGCACAGGACTCCGTAGCCAGCCAGCCAGCCAGCAGCTCCCAGTCACACGTGCCTGGGACCCCTCCTCAAGGAAGGAGCTATCACTAGGCCCTGCTAGCTCCCCCTCTGGATCAGGGTTTGGTGAAGCTTTTGCTTTGCCAAGCTTTATGGAGTATTTATTCTCTGACATTTTGGGAAAAGGGGGACAATTGGTGCCCAAGCAGGAAGAAGTCCCTACTCTACTCATAGGTGGGAGGCCAGGCATTACTTAGTATACCCCCTGCCCCCCCCACCACCCCTTTTGCTTCTCTTGCTGCTGGAGTCCCCTCCATCACTAGGGCCCCTAGCTCATTCAGATCCTCGGGCTTCTTTTCAGTCTCCTGTCTCATACACACCCTGTGCCTGCCGCCTTAGCCATGACTTGCGCTTTTCCTGCCTCTTTCCAACAAGGCAGCTACCCATAAGCAGGAGACACATTTATTAAGTTAAGAGTACTTCTAATGCGCCATCAACTCCTCTTCTAAGAAGATGCTTATTGGAGAGCTAAGAAGACCATACACTGTGGACCACCTAGGATGATGCTTTGCCTGTCTTGCTGTTCAGATTGGACCTTAGCCCTTTGCAGGGAACTTGTTTGTTTCTGCTTAATTAGCTCCTGCTTCAGTGTGTGCTATGCTATCATACCCTTCGCTCAGTGACATAGCGCTGCATGAAGCCTTCGTCCTAAGACTTGGGAGTTCTTATGTTTTCCATAAGACTATACCTTGATGCTATCCATCACTTGGGGCGTATTTTGGAGAGTTTCCTAGTGGTGACTGGGGACAGAGAGGGGTTTTGTTTACACACTGGGAATCTTAGAGCTCATACCTGCCTAGTGCCATATGAGGTGTTTGGCTTTATTAACCAGCTGCTGGATGGTTCTTAACCATTCAACACAACACAGCAAAAGGCCTCAAGCAAAAATTATTTCTTCGAGGTGGATCAGTCGTGCAGTGACAGAGGTTATTTGTCACTCGGAGCGTTAACCCAACTCAAACCCCAGCAGCACCCCACCCCCATCTGGCATGTTTAGGTTCATGACGTATTCTGCCACAAAGCAGCACCAACCGCAATAGCTACGCTACTTTGCTATGGACAACATGCTTGGAATTGTGCATTGGCCTTTCTAAAACTGAAGAGTCGTGATCCTCTCAGTACAAAGCTGCCTGATTGCAGTGAGTGGGTGACGTGTGGACGCTGGTCTCGCCTCTTTAGTAACTTACCTTTCTCTGTGCACTATCTGTTACCGTGGGAAATGAAGTGCACCTCACTTCATTTTCGGAGTGGGGAACTAGAAGGGAGCCACTGTGAGTGATCTAAGGCTTAGATGGGCCAGAGTATAATTTTCTTGAGGTATTTTTTTTAAAGGAACACTTCCTCTCTACCCCTCAAAATGAAAATAAACTTGTTCTTTTTCAAGCTGCTCAAGAAGCCAGAAAGAGGAGATGAAAAAGAATTGGAAAAAAGGGAAAAATCCAAGAGATTGGACAAAGAGAATCTGAATGAGGAAAAAACCAGTGGGCAGAGTAGTGCCGCGGCCAAGCGTTCTGATGGGGAGACAAAAGAAGAGAAGGCCAAGAAGTTAGTATTCTAGGGCTCACCAGCATGTCTCCTTGTCTAGACTTGTCTCTGCAGCATTGAATTGAATTCTACAAACAGTTAAGTGGCTCCTCTATGCAAGGGTGCTAATGGCGCTGGTTGCTCTGTCCTGGCTTTGGCGATGAATGAAGATCAGCTACTGTTTCTAATTAAATGGTGGGGAGGAGGGTCCAAAATGCTCCTTGTCATGTGTCTCAGGGCAGCTTTCCAGAGGAGCTTGACCCAAACGCAGGGTCACGACATGTGGCCAATTGCAGCACTGCTCTTGTGGCCTTTTTTTTTTTCCTAGGTAGCTTCATTTCGATAGCCAAGTCGAAAGCACAGTGTGTCTTTCGCTTGTGATGCCCGGAACGCTGAGGGTTCATTCTCAGATTTGTTTTCCATGCAGATCTGAAGATGAGGGTGGCAAAGACTACAGGGAGAGGGACAAGGACTATGAAAGAGACAAGGAGCGAGAGAGGCAGCAACGAGAGAAGGAGAAACTGAGGCGGCAGGAAGAAGACAAAAGGAGGCAAAAGGAACGCTTTGAGAAAGAGAAGACCTTTAGAAGAAAAGAAGAAGAAATGAAAAAGGAAAGAGATCTACTTAGGGACAAAGGAAAGAGGCATGATGGTACAGATTTAATAGGCAACTCAGACAGAATGACCAAAGAGGACAGAAAAGAAGATGCAGCGAAAAGAGATCGCATAAGAAACAAGGTGCTACTTTTCTTTAAATTTGTTTATTTTCATAAGGTGGTTTGGTGGTTTGTTTTTTTTTTTAAGAAACGCTAGAAACTAAAAAAAAAAAGGATTATTAGTTTTATTTCTTGTTCTTTTGAAACCTAAGTTTCTCAATGGCCGCTTTAAACAAATGGCTTATCCACGGCTTGTCTTGACGAGGAAAGATAAGTTAGGTTGGTGAAATCTAAAACGGGAAGAGCCATCTTGGGAGTGAAATTTCCCTAAAAATAAAACAAGGCCACTAAAAAACCTTGGACACTGAGCCTTCTGGTGGATGGTTTTTAGAGCAAAGTTATCTTCTAGCACAAACTCCTTGGAACGCTAAGCAGGGTGCTCATCTGGCCGTCTCCTTTTGTGAAGCCTCCTATTTTGAAGTACTGCAGAAATGTGTGCTTGGAAGTAGGCCCAAAGGAGTGACGCTTCCCATGGTAACATTTGTTCTATCACTCGGGGAGAGGGTGTGCAAGAACTCCTGGTGTTTGGGGTTGTCTGATGGAAAAAGGCTCTTTGAGGGGGACCTAGTATGACAGCTGTTTTCAAGTATTTGAAGGGTTGCTGTTTAGAAGAAGAATCATTCTGCTTGGCTTCAGAGGGCAGAAGTAGGAGTGTCGGTGGGGGTGGAGCAAGGTCTGCTTAGCTTCTGTGTCGGGGGGAAAAAATCTTAACAATTAGAGCTGTGGAATGGGCTACATCCGGTGGTAGTGAGTTGCTCATCACTGGCAGTCTTAAAGTAGAGATTGATCGCTTTCTTGTTAGAGATGTTGTAGAAGGAGTACCTTCTCAGGTAAGGGTTAAAGTGGATGGCCTCTGGGGCCCCAACCAATTCTCAGATTATATGGTTTGAATTAGAATTTCCAAGAATCAAATTAAGTCATGAATCAAACATATCGTACAGAATGGCTTTATCAAATCTGGGTTCCAGCATGCGGCGGGCATAGAGCCTCTCATCTGAGTGTTACATTGTTGGCCTTTTATCTTGCTGGTTGTGTTTTAACAGGGTTACAGCGGTCTGAGATCATGACTTCAGGATAGATCAGCACTAAGCAAAGTTCATATGTTTGTCTTTTATAATCTCAAAAATGAGCTCTTGGAAGAGTCATCTGCACTGACAGATGTTTTTGATTTTGTCTTTTCCTCCTCTGAAACTGCTTGCTAAAGGTTTTGGGGGTTCTTTTTTTTTTTTTAATTGTAGCTGGAAAGAGGTAGGTAGTGGGTGTGGTTCCTGAACTGAAACATTTTAGGTCGGTTGAGTTCGTTTTCAGATGGTCCTGAAATTTGGACAGATGATTTGGAGTGTGTATGTATATGTGTGTCTTGGGTAGCTAGGAATGCAGTGTAGTGCTTCTGAAAATGATCTTTCATTTTGGATTTTGCAAGCAAAATCCCAGTCAAGGTTGACTATTGGACCATGCACTCAAATTTTGAGCTTTGGGAAATCTGCAATCCTGGTTGTTGGTGCCACTGAAGTTTTACTACCACTGACACAGTATATGGTGCTTAGGACATTCAAAAAGCTACGAAAAGGGCCAAAAGCAACTTTCAGGTCAACTGTAGCCCACTAATGCGTCTCACGCTTCTCTTTAGGACCGCCCAGCAATGCAACTCTACCAGCCAGGTGCCCGGAGCCGGAATCGCCTGGGACCCTACGAAGACAGCCCTTTGAAATCTGCAGAGCCAGCTCCAGATAAAAAGCAAGAGAATGAGAACAATAATAGGAAAGAAGAGGAATGATGGGCCCAGATAGCTTAACTGTTCTGACTGTGCAGACAGCCAAAGAGCAGGAATGCAGCAGTCTAGCAGTGCCTTCCAAAAGGAGGAATAGAGAGAAAAAATCTCAGAGGGGCCAGGTGCTGGTGGGGCTGCCTTTCAGATGAGCATGATAGGGGGGGCAAAATCAGAAATCTTTGTTCAAGAGGCCAAATTGGAGGCGATTCTTACTATGCAGCTATTGGAATTTAATTTTAGGGTTTTCAGATAACAATGAGGAAAATAATTTGAGGTTTACTTGATTTGAGGTTTGCTTGAATGTGGAAATGTCTTCTGTGGCCTTAATCATGGCACATCTGTGTGCTAAAGGTTGGAAGCCCGTAGCTGATGTTGAAAGGTTTTGGTCAGCAAAGCTGAGAATGCTTTCATCTGAGGCGTATTGAGCTATCTTTGAAGGAAGACTGGCTTCACCTTAGACACGTTGTATCATTGGTATTAATTACTAAATTGGAATCGGCTAGAAACAGAAAGCATCCTATTACTTTAGGCCCTGAAAAAGATATCAGACTACTTCCTATGAACAGATGTTTTGGTTGACATACCAGCCATAGTCAAATAATGTCTACATCTTGCGTACGGAAACGCTGGCTTTTATTTGAATATAGGTTAGCATATGAGAATATTTCAAGCATTTCTTTTTTTTTCCGAACAGAATTATCCCCAAATTCAGCCCTCCAAAATGTGTCATTTCCATCATTGCTTCATCTTAACTCCTTATGGCACGAGTACATTCCCTTTCCCAGGCACAACGGTCACTACCATCTGTGGTCACCTTTTATCATAGGAGCTTTCAGTCTTCATTATTTTGTACAGATATCAATAAAGATCTGACCAGACAGCAACCCCTGAAGGCTGTTTTGAAGTACATTTACAAAGTTTAAAGTAGATTTTAGTTGTAATTCCGTTAAAAAAAACCATTTAGTTACCCTGCTTTGTGTGCCAGAGCTTAGGAAAAATACAGCAGGGAGGAGGCCCTTCCCTTCCCTGAAGAAGTCTATAATCTAGGGGAAAAAATGTGCCTCCTCTTCTGATTTGTAATATTAATGCTTAAAAGGAATTCAAAGGGCTAGGTGAGATCATATTGGAGAGGTGACATGGCCTAGTGGAGAGAGAGCTAGCCTCCTAAGTTAGCAAAACAGCTTTAAAGCTATAGACTGAAGACAAGGTACTGACCTGTGATGGTAGGGAGAGTTTCCTCACCTGGGAATGAATTCCCTATAGCGTTGAAGCCTTGGATTTCATTTCCTGTGAGTCCTGACTTCTCCAGCCCACTTTGGATAGGATGAGGGAAAGACCATTGTTACATATGTCAAGCACCTTCTAGGAATCAGGCTTTGTGCCAGGTCCTGGGGATACAAAGAAAGCAAAAGACAAGCCTGTCCTCAGGGAGCTTGAAGTCTAAAGGAGACTACATGAAAACAACTAAGTACAAACAAAATCTCTGTAGGATCTATTGTAAATAAGCAAGAGAGGGGAAGGCTTTAGGGTTAAGAGGGATCCAGAAAGCCTATAGAAAATGGGATTTTAGCTGGGACTTCAAGCCAGAGAAGTCAGGAAGCAGAGATGAGGGAAGAGGATTTTAGGCACGGGAGACAGCCGGTAAAAATGCCTGCAGTGGGGAGATGGAGTGTCCTGTGCAAGGAGGCCAATGTCACTGGGTCACTGTGTGTGTGTTGGGGGGCGTATGAGATGTAAAGACTGGAAAGGTCAAGGCGGAGGCGGGTTATGAAGGGTTTTAAATGCCAGAGGATTTTATATTTGGTCCTGGAGGTGATAGAAAGCCAAAGGAGTTTATTGGGGGGGGGGTGTGAGACATGTAACTCAGTCAGACGTATACTTTAGGATGATCACTGGCCACCGAGTGAGAACAGGCTTGTAGCGGGCAGACTGAGCTGCAGGATTGAAGTAGTAAGGACCAAGGTGGTGGCAGTGTCAGGAAGGAAGGGGGAAGTGTAGGAGAGAAGTCGTGATGGTAGAAATGACAAGACTTGACAGCATATTGGATGTGGGGGGAAGTGAGAGAGCTCCTTTGGAGTTGAAAATAGCACCTAGATTTTGAGCCTGGCAGCTCAGGAAGCTGGTGGTACCCTCCATAGTAACAGGGAAATTTGGAAGAAGGGGAGGATTTGGGGGGGAGATAAAATAAGTTCAGTTTTAGACATGTTAAGTTTAAGATGTCTATGGGGCATCCAGTCTGAGATGTCCAAGAGGCAATTGGAGGTGTAAGACTTGAAGTTGGCAGATAGGTTAGGGATGGTTATATAGATTTGAAAATCATTAGCTTAGAGATGATCATTGAATCCATGAGAGCAAATGAGATCTACCAAGTGAAATAGTGTGTAGCCAAAAGAAAAGAGAGCCAGGATAGAGCTCTGTGGGACACTCATAGTTAGCAGACGTGACCTGGATGAAGACCCAGCAAAGGAAACTGAGAAGGAGCTGTCGGGTAGGAGGAGAATCGGGTTAAGAGCAGTACCCCAAAAGTCTAGAGATAAGAGACTAGCAAGGAGGAGAGGGTGACTGACTGTGTGAAAGGCTGCAGAGAGATTAAGAATTGAGAAAAGGCCAATTGATTGGACAAATAAGAGATCATTGGTAAGTTTGGAGTTGAAAAGGTCAGAGGTCAGAAATCAGACTGAACAGAGTAAAGAGGAAAGTGGAAGGAAAGGGAGTAGATGCATTTACTGTTAAACCAAAGAAGAGATGGGTAATAACAGTTTGGCCAGGTCTTTAGTGAATGAGCACGTGCTTGACTACCAAGATCCTGTCCCACTTACAACATGGCATCCTGAAGAAGAGTAGCAAAGGTCATGGGGGGTATGAGAGTACTGGGTCTGTGGACTTCCATTTCTAATGTCACAGGCAGACAGACTATATGGAGATTGGTTCTGGTAAGAGTCCTGGACCATGTGGTTCAGATTTCCAGAAGGGGTACAGAAGCTTTCAGGGAAAAGGGCAGAAGTGGATGGGAAGAGTTAAGGATGGCTCCAGAGCAAAGGCAGGGGGCCCCAAGCTGCCAGAGAGGCCCAGAGTTCCATAGAGAGTTTTAGACCACAATGCGGCAATGATAGTTATTAATATTAATTTCTCATATCACTTTGCAAATGTATCTGCCTCTATTCTGCCCTTTCTTGTAACAAAGAATACAGAAGAAAGGCAGAGATGGGAAGCAGTTTAGGAAAACTAAAAAATCTTATTGACCAAATCTGATGTTATATGCAGTTGTCTTCACCTCATATCTCCCAAGAAGAGAGGGAGGAACATTTTGCTCATCTCTTTTTGCACATCATAATCACAGCATTTGTTTTTATTTTATTGGGTTTACCCCCCCACCCCCATTTACACTGTTATAATCACTGTATTTGCTTTCCCTGTTCTGTTTACCTCACTCCTCGGTCATCTGAGTCTTCCAAGAGCCTTCCAAGTTTTGGTTTTTTTAAATAAGGAAAGGCAAGAAGCCAGCCACCTTGACACCTAGCAATAAGAGTAATAATAATAGTTCCAACCACATCCATAGTGCTTCCAACTTTACCACGAGCTCCCCTCCCAACATCCCTGAGTGGGACTACAAAGATTTTGAGCCTCCAGCCCCCTTCATCCCCAACCAGGGTGGCATAGTGGCTATGGCACTGACTTGGCATCAAGAGAATCTCAAAACTATACTGTTGTATCTGAGTCTTAGTTACCTCATTTGGGGTTTTCTTGGCAGAAATACTGGAGCAGTTTGCCACTTCCTTCTGTGGCTCATTTTACAGATGGGGAAACAGAGGCCCACAGGGCGAAGTGACTTGCCCAGGGTCACATGACTAGTGTCAGAGGCTGGATTTGAACTCAAGAAGATGGGTCTTCCTGACTCCAGGTCCAGCATTCTAGCCTCACTGTGCCACCTAGCTGCTTGTGGAGTCAAGAGGACCTGAGTTCAAATCCTGCCTCAGACACTAGCTGTTTGACCCTGGACAAATCACTTCATTTCTCAGGCCTTCCATTCCCTCATCTGTAAAGTGATGGGTTTGGACTGGACCTCCAAGATCTCTGAGCCCATGATCCCTTCATACACTTTAGCCTGAAAGCTCTACTCATTGGGAAGCATCCAACCAGTTGCCCATCAGGGAACATTGAAGAGTGTCCTCTGTTCTCAGAGCCTTGGGTCCAGATGTTGGGAGGCAGCTATACAAAAAACCAAGATGCTGTTTTCCCTCAGGGAGCTTACAACTCACTTGGGGATAGATAATGCAAACCGATCTTGTCTTCTGATTGACTGCCTTATTGCACTCACCCTAGCAACCTTAGCACATTTATCTGGTGCTTTACAATTCTACAGGTGGATTACTTCCATTACCTCAGGGAAGTCTGACCAACTTAAAGATATAGAGCACTGCTGGTAGCAGTGTTTCCATTTTATTATTAGCTAAGAAACTAAGGCCTAGAGAGGGGAATTAACTCCTCAAAGGTCATGGCCAGTAAGTGACAGTCTTCCAAGTTGAACTGGCCAGCACTTTTCCTGATCTCTCTTGATATCTCTTGTCTGAAAATGTACCTTAATATTATGCTTTGACACCTCAGCGGGTCTGAGATGTCATCAATGTGAGTATTTCCTCCACTGGTACAGATAGCAGCCCTTCCATCCATGCCTGGTCCTGTTCATCTCTGGTTCATGCCTCTGGGCACTGCATAATATGTTGGTAGTCTTCCTCAGGGCCTTCTAGATTGGGTGAGGGCCAGTCTAGAACTCAGCCTGTCCTGTTATCATCTTGCTCCGTGAGCAGTTCACTTCCTTGAAAAATAAATCTTATTTTTATTGATATCTTCTGTTTTTATATACTTCCCCTAATTTCTGAATATATGCAGCCAGTCATATAACAAAAACAACCCTCCCCCCCCAAAAAAAAAGCGAAAAAGAAGTTCAACAGATATAACTGGGTTAGTGGATCAACCATGTCTGACAATTTCTGCAACGCTCCACATGCCTAGTCCCTGACCTCTGCAAGAAGAGGAGGGACGGCCTCCTGTTCTGATCATACACTTCAGGGATTTCTCGTGTCACATCTTACACATAAGTCGTGATATCATCGAGGGCAAAAAGTTGTCCAGGTAACACAAGTTTGCATCTTCTCAACTTATTTGTTCAATGGTAGAAGCCATGAAAGCTTTGAGGTATTTAAAAAGTCTTCACTGCTGATGAAGGGGCAGAGATCAAGATAAAATGATGAAAAAAAGAATGGTTTGAGGAACCTCAGAGATATTTTAAAAACAATTTTTACTTTTTATCACTCCGAACTTGAAAGTCATCCACACACGAACATTTCCATATAGAAAGATCAGAAAAAATAATACAGGAAATCACAAATCTGTTACATACACTATTGCATTTTTATAAGTAATAAATCTAACACATTGTTTTCAGAGTTGTCCTGCTTGTGACTCTGGCTGGCCTTCTGTCCCTTAGAGATCATTTGGTCCCATGCCTCCATTTTGTAGAGGAGCCAATTAGGGCTTGAAGAGGTGACACAGTCACAGGTAGGAGAGGAGGCCACATCTTTTGACTCCATGCACAATATTCTGCCTGTCTGTTATTCACTAGCTCAGTCATAAACAGGCAAAGAAAACATCCAGAATGGAGAATTTGTAGCTAAAAGCACACACTGCTCTTAGAAGTGCAGAAACCCTATTCAGTGGGGTTATACTACTCTGGAACCAGCAATACTGATGACTTTTGTTTTTGCATGACCCTCATTTCTTTTCTCTTTTTAAAACCTTTTTAGGGGCAGCTAGATGGTGCAGTGGATAGAGCACTGGCCCTGGAGTCAGGAGGATCTGAGTTCAAATGCAGCCTCAGACACATGATACTCACTAGCTATGTGACCCTGGGCAAGTCACTTAACCCCAATTGCCTTGCAAAAATTAAAAAATAAAAACTTTTAAAATTCTGAACTTCAATACCAAATAAAATGAGTACTTCCACATTAAAAGTATAACAGAGGGGGCAGCTAGGTGGTGCAGTGGATAGAGCACTAGCCCTGGAATCAGGAGGACCTGAGTTCAAATCTGGCCCCAGACCACTTGACACTAGCTGTGTGACCCTAGGCAGGTCACTTAACCCCCAATTGCCACACACACATACACACACACACACACACATACAAAGTAGAACAGAAATAAAAGATTGGCTGTGAAAGAGCAAATCCCTATCAGATTGTTTTTTTTTCTTTTTCCAGTATATAATAAATTGGATAAACAACTTGAAAAGCTACTTGTCTGTGGTTCTGTGATTTAAAAAGACTTCATGACCCTCTTTTCTTTCTTTGTCTTTTGGTAACCCTATTCCCACCTTTTTCCTTTCCACCTTCCCCTCCAAACTGAAAAAAGAAAAAAATAGCCCTTGTACCAAATGTGCAAAGTCAAGCAAAGCAAAGTCCACATTCCACATCCATAGTGCCCCAACATCTGCAAACAAGAGGAGTCACATTTGCTCAACTCTTCTCCAGGACCAACCTTGATCCAAATGGATCTAGAATTGCAAGAGGCCTCAGGCCATCTAGTCTCCCACTCCCACACACACCCTTTTTTAAAAAAAAAAATTCTTTTAATTAATTAATTTTTAGTTTTTAACATTCTCTTCCATAAGATTTTGAGTTCCAAATTTTCTCACCATCTCTCCACTCTCCCCTAATATGGCATGCAATCTGATATAGGTTGTACATATACATTCATATTAAACCTATTTTCACATTAGTCATGATGTATAGAAGAATTAGAACCAATGAGAGAAACCACAAGAAAGAAGAAACAAACAAAAAAGAGAGAGAGAGAGAGAGAGAGAGAGAGAGAGAGAGCGCAAATAAGGTGTTTCGATCTACATTCAGACTCCATAGTTCTTTTTCTGGATGTAGATAGCATTTTCCATCAAGAGTCCTTTGGAGTTGTCTTGGATCCTTGCATTGCTGAGAGGAGATGTGTCTGTCAAAGTTATCACACATTGTGGCTGTTACTGCCCCCACACATTCTTTTTAACAGCTGAGGAAACTGAGGCCTCAGGGAAGGGAAGTGATTTGTCCAAGGTCACACACAGGATCTTAGGCCTAGAGCTGGAAAGGATCTCAGATGCTGTCTAGTCCAAACCCTTCATTTTACAGAGGAGGAAACTGAGGCCAAGAGAGGGGAAGTGACCTATCCAAGGTCACACACAGGATCTTAGGTCTAGAGCTGGAAAGGATTTCAGATGCTGTCTAGTCCAACCCCTTCATTTTACACAGGGGGAAACAGGGAAGTTTGTAAGCTCACCCATGGTCAGAAAGATACATGTAGTAAGCAGCAGAGGTGACGTCATTCCAGCTTTTCTGAATCCATAGCTGTGGCTCTTTCAACCGTACTACCTCCCAGGCAGTTTATTTTACATTTTTTAAAAAAGCAGCAGGTGTGGGGTATAGAAATCTATCATGCCCTATAGGAAAATAGAAGAGGAAGGGGATAAGGGTGGTGGTGGTGAGATAGAAAGGAGGGCTGATTAGGGGAAGGGGTGTTCAGAATGAATGCTATCTTGGGGTGGGGGGAGGGACAAGATGGGGAGAAAATTTGGAACTCAAAATCTTGTGGAAGTGAATGTTGAAAACTAAAAAGAAATAAATTAACAAAATCTGGAAAAATAAAAACAAACAAAAAAAAAGCAGCAGGTGCCATTTTAGGGTATAGGCAAATGTCTCAGCCCCTGTGCCAACAAATAGATACTGCTTACTTAGAAGCCGTGGTGCAGCCTCAAAGGATCAACCTCAATTCAACAGAAGATCCTGATGAATAATAACAGCAAGATTATCATTTTTATGTCATTTCATTTGCCGCTCTTTTCTGGTAGTGCTGCAGGCGTTATTGTCTTTTTACAGATGAGGGCACTGAGGCCCAGAAAAGAGTAAATGACTCCCCAGGGTCACACAGGAAGTACCTGAGACAGGATTTGGTCTTGAATCCAAATGCAGCATTCTAACAACTACAAAGGCTAGAATACCACCCCCTCCCCACATTTATCAAGAGGTCTGGGTGAATATTTGGTTAATAACTACATTTTCCTATGGAAATATTCCAGAAATGTGATTTCCAAACCAGCAAAATTATAAAATGCTGGTATATGCCCCTGGAAAAGAAAAAGTAATTTCTCTTTTATTTTATTTCTATGAACATGTATAGTAAGCTCTAGAATGTATTTCCTCTCATATTAAATAAAGCAACTTCCCTGGAAAGCAGCCTAGGGGTACATCCTTTGCAAAGATTGGGGGGGGGGTCCATGGGTACATCACACATAACCAGATTTTTTTCGGTTTATTGATCAATTTTACTGATTTTTTCCTCTCTTTTTCTGTTTTCAAAACATTCTTTGTTATAAGGGATATTCTGGGAAGGGGGAGGGAAAAAGGATACAGGGGGAAATAGACGATAGAAAACCAAAAATGTCAATAAAAATTATTTTTTAAGAAAAACAGTGGAAACAATGGAGTGTGGGCTGCGGGGGGGAAAAAAAGGCTGGTAAAACTCTGCACTGCAGCAAAGAGTCTCTAAGCAGAAAAACAAGAACAGGATGATGTCACCTCCAAAAAGCCGCAGTATGGGAGGCGGGATCTGAGTATCCGTGGGCTGAGGACTGCAGAGAGACTTAAGACAAGACGCTTTTCCTGCGCCGCAGTGCCCCCTGGGAACCTGCAGAGGGCGCAGCCTATTGCCAATGCGCAGGCGCAGCTCCCCCTAGCTCCGCCCTCTGCAGAGCCTCTAATAGCGAGCTTCCGCCAGTCTTTCTCCCTTTTTCGCCCGTCCAGCCATCGTGGTGGAAGCTCGGCTGTCATCTCATCATCATGGTAAGAGAATCCGCAGCCATCCCCTCCAGCCGCAGCTCCAAGGGCCCCGGAGGCAGGGCAGCAGCAGCGAGGGGCATTCGGGGAAGCTTCTTAGGAAGCTTTCGAAGGGGAGTCGAGCACATTTGGTGCTGCGTAGATGGAGATTGCCTTTGCCCCCCTGCTCCCTAGCTTTGAAACCAGGTTCCCGGTCAGGGAGGGAGGGTTCTCTAGGCTCCATCTAGAACAGCTGAGAGTTAGGAGAAGTCACGGAGGGGATCCCCGAGGGACGCCGAAGCCTTAAGCCGAGCGGCTTGGACCCCCCCCAATGGAGGAGGAATTGTGTTAGGAAAAGAAAGAGGTCCCTCCCATGGTCCCTTGGATGACATTGCTATGACTTTGAGGTAGTGAGCATAAAAAGGACGTAGATTTAGAGCTGAGAGGGACCGTGGGTAGTCATTTTAAACCTCGAAAACAGGGTGGGTCTTTCCCCTTTGGCAAGCAAACAAAAAAAAAGCCCGTAGCCTCTTTTCCCTGCTGATTAAAAGGGCGGCCACGCGGCATAGCCAGAGGATCTGGCTCTTAAATGCCATCTCTATGTAATCTCGGGCAAGTCAGTTTCTTCGTCTGTAAAATAAGGGGATTGGATTAGATGGTCTTTCCATCTAATTAAAAGGTGCTCTAAGTCTAGTCATTTCATTTTACTTTTGCCGCAGTTTACTTAACCTAGGTCCTTTTCCAGGTTTTTAATCCTGTGACTTGGATTAGTTTTTGAAAATGGCTTGACGAAAAAAGAAAGAAAAGAAAAAGGGGAAAAAAGAAAATGGCTTGACAGTTGGTTGTGACGTCAGCATGCCTGCAGCCATCTTGTCCCGCCCCCAATTCTGCAGAGGCTGCGGAATAAATTGCTCTGCCGTATTGTGAATGGGACCAAGTGGGCGGGGCTTCTCCCTCACCTTCCCTCTGAATAGAAAAAGGCTTGGCTTCGGATCATTTTAAACAATGTTTTTCCTTGTTAGTCCTCTCATAAAACATTCAGGATCAAGAGGTTCCTGGCCAAGAAACAGAAGCAGAATCGTCCCATCCCTCAATGGATTCGAATGAAAACTGGAAATAAGATCAGGTAAGACCAGCTGCCCCTCCTGATTAGTGGTGAATATCAATCAGTCCATCCTGCAGGCTTAAACAAGGGAAGGCTTTGATTTAAATGTTTTTTATTTATATGATTCGTCCCCGCAGGGTAATTTTGCAGGAGTAAATAAAAAAGAAATGATGGAAATATTAAAACAACTCAAATGGGATTTCTTCCATGAAGATATTGGCTTGAATTGAAAGTTCTACTGAAAGCAGTTATTGAGTAACTTGGCCTTTTGTTCTCTTCTCTTTTCTCCTCATCTAGGTACAACTCGAAAAGGAGACACTGGAGAAGAACCAAGCTCGGATTATAGAGAATGGCCAGGGCAATGAAAGACATTCTACATCAAGACCATCTCCCCCCCCCTTACCATGCCATCCATCAATCCATCCATCCATCCATCAATCACTCAATCGCCTCATTGCTCCCAATAAGAAGTAAATTATCACTACAGCCCTCCCATTTTGGAAGCTATCTGCCAAGATGCAGACATAAAAAAAAAAACCCAATCCCAAGAAACTGTTAAATTTGTCTTGCCCCTAAATGTTTTCATAAATTGCATCCATGTGTTCAGGTACAGTGTATTGTGATATAGTTTAAATTACTGTTATCTACATCTCTGTGTAGCATTTGTATGTTTGAGGTTATGCTTAAGAGGCAGAGATCATAATGAAACAAGTTACTCATGTCAAGAAGAACCAAGCCCTGCCTTGAACAAGCTGTCACAATAACCTCTCTGTGTTTTGTTTTTGTGTTCTAAGGAGTTATAAGAGAGCACCTACCTCACAGGGTTGTTGTGGGGATCTAAGATTTGCAAGCCTTCAGTGTAAGCCACCAGTGCTGCTAATCAGGAGCTGTCTCAGCCAGATTATGCGCAGCTGACTGTGCTCATTTATCAAACTCACAGTCAGAGAAGTAACCTGTTGACCCCCTGCTTATTTCATACAATAAGCCGTCTTTGTTCCTTGTTGGGAGGTGGAAATTAAGTGTTGGCAACTTCAGAGTTGTCGGTTATTTGTGTGTTTGGGAAAGCCCAACCTTTGTTAGGAACTAGACCTGGTCCAGGTGAATGGCTTCACAATTTTCTGAAGATGCAATTCTGCTAATAAAGGGCTTCTACAAAAAAAAAAGGGTTATGTGTGACTCATTTGCGGCACCAGGGCAAAGGGGAGGAAACCAGGAGAAGCAGAACATAAAGGGTTTTCTGTCTTCAGAATGCTTAGCATTATCTGCTTACCTACATGGGGTAATAAATAAAAACCATGGTCACTAACCATGTCTTCAAAAAGACTTGGATAAAATATAACACCCATTTCCATTGAAAGCTAGAAAACTGGAATAAATAAGGAATTACATGTAGTAATCTATAAAATTGTAGGATACTAAAGAGCAATATAAATAAACATTTCTGTTTATTGCAAACACCCCAGCATGAAGAAATTCTGAAGTAACCACAGGATGTATAAAATGAATAAACTGGTAGTTTATTCATTCAGTTCCTGTGTCTGCTGGCAGGTGGATTCCCAAGGAATAAAGACAGGTGGAGAAATAGTAATTGGTTCATGGGGGGTAATGACTGTTTCTTTGGTATGATAATGAACTGCCATTTTGTGAAACTAGGGTTAGGGAAAAATTAATCTGGAAGAACAAAAGGCCGAGAAATGTAAAACTAGGGTTAGGAAAAAATCTGGAAGAACAAAAGGCCAAGAAACACATGGGGAATAATGAATGAAGTGGGAAGGAAGGGGACTTGGCAATAACTGATCTCAAACTACTATAGAGCAGTAATCAAAAAGATTTGGTACAAATTAAAAAAACATTGATCAGTGACAGATTAGATACATATTGAACTGGAAGTACCATAGAAGTCTAACCTTATTTTAATTTTTACTTACAACTTCACTAATGTGAAAATATGTTTAATAGGAATGTAAATGTATAGTCTATATCAGATTGTGCAGTCTTAGGCAGGAAGGGGACGAAAAATTTTAAACTTAAAAGCATATGGAAGTGATTGTTGATAAATCAAAATAAAAAAAGTCTAACCTTAGCCCTAACTCATAGGGCTGTAACCCCATAACTAATTATCTACCCTACCTTTACCCTAACTTCCTGATTACCAAGGTACCACCGTCCTCCCAGTCATCCAGGTTCTAAACCTGGGTTGTCATTTTCAACTCACACTCACCCTATAGCCAAATCCTGTCTGAAGTTCTACCTTTGCAGTAGCTTCCAATACATCCCCTTCTCTCTTACACGGCCACCACCCTGGTCCAGGCCTTGTCATGTCATACCTGGACTATTGCAATAACCTTCTGCTTGGTCTGGCCTCATGTTTCTCCCCACTCCATCTCCCACTCATTTATCCAAGTGATCTTTTTTATTGTTCAGTCGTTTTTTTCAGTTGGGACCCTATCCATGTTACTTCCCCCCATCCCCTTTCAGTAAACTCCGATGGCTTCCTATTACTTCCAGGATCAAATATAAAATCCTCTGGCTGTTATAGTCCTTCATAACCTGGCCCCTTCCTTCTTCCCAGTCTTTTTGCACCTTACTCCAGTGACTCTAGTGATTTAGTGACTAGCCTTCTTACTGCAGCCTGGGCAAGACACTCATCTCCCAACTCTGGGCATCTTCAGGGGGTGGCCCCAAACCTGGAATCCTCTCCCTCCTCATCTCTGTCTGCTGGCTTCCTTTAAGTCTCAGCTAAAATCCTACCTTCTAGAAGTCTTTCCCAGTCCCCATTAATGCCAGCGCCTTAGCCCCGAGATCATTACGAATTTAACTTATCTAGCCCTTGTTCATACATAACAGTTTTCATCTTGTCTCCATCTGCCCCCCACCCCCGCCCCATTATACTGTTAGCTCCTGGAGATCAAGGACTGTCTTTGCCTTTCTGTGTATACTCAGAATTTAACACAGTGCCTGGCACATACTATATGCTTGTTGCTTTGACTTGACTTGAGGCTACCAGAGTAACCTTATGCTCCATATATTGGGATAAGAACTCAGTATTTGACCTCTACCAAAAAAAACCCCAAACAAACAAAAAACCAAAAACAAAACCCCAAACTGCTGGAGAAGATAGAAAGCAATCTAGAAGTTAGGTTTAGGCCAACACTTCATACCTTGCACCAAGATAAGTACCACATGACTTAGATCAGGGGTGGGGAACCTGCGGCCTAGAGGCCACTTGTGGCCCTCTAGGTCCTCAGGTGCAGCTTTTTGACTTGAGTCCAAGTTTCACAGAACAAATCCTTTTATTAAGGGGATTTGTTCTGTGAAGTTTAGATTCAGTCAAAGGGCCACACTTGAGGACCTAGAGGGCCACGTGTGGTCTCGAGACCACAGGTTCTCCACCTCTGACTTAGATATAAAAAAATCACAACATAAATTAGAGAGAGAGCCAAGATGTCAGAGTAGAAATAAGGAGAGCAAGCTCCCTGCCCTCTCTTCCCCAAAACTTCTCCAAATAAATCTAGAAAATGTACTCATATAAAACTAACAGCTGATTTTATGGGGGGAAAAAACCAAAACAAAACTAGATAAACCACTAGCTAATATGGTTTAAAAAAAATAGAGGAGAAAACCAAATCACTTGTTATCAAAAATAAAAAGGGAGAATACAGCGCTGACTAATGAAGCTGAAATGTAAGCAATTAGTAGGAGCTATTTTGCTCAATTATATGCCAAGAAATTTAAAAATCTAAGTGAAATGGAAGAATACTTACAAAGATATAAATTGCCCAGATTAACAGAAGAGGAAATAAAGTATCCAAACAAACTTATTTTAGGGGAAAAAAAATTGAACAGGCCACAAATGAGCTGCCTAAGAAAAAAGCATCAGGACCAGATGGATTTACAAGTGAATTCTACCAAATGTTTACAGATCAACTAATTCCAATATTAAATAAACTATTTGGAATAATAGGCAAAGGAGTCCTACCAAACTCCTTTTATGGAACAAGTATGGTGCTGATACCTAAACCAGGAAGAGCCAAAACAGAGAAAGAAATTTAGAAACCATTTTCACTAATGAATATTGATGCGCAAATCCTAAGCAATACAGCACAAAGATTATACATTGTGACCAAGTGAGATTTATACCAGGAATGCAGGGCTGGTTCAGTATAAGGAAATCTATTAACATAATTGATAATATCAATAACAAAATCAAGAAAAATCATATGATTATGTCAACAGATGCAGAAAAGGCTTTTGACAAAATACAATACTCATTCCTATTAAAAAAAACACTTGAAAGCATAGGTATAAATGGACTTTTCCTTAAAATGATAAGAAGCATCTTCCAAAAACCACCAGCAAGCATTATCTGTAATGAAATTAAGCTAGAAGCCTTCCCAAAGGAGTGAAGCAAGGATGTTCATTATCATTGCTATTCTTCAATATTGTGCTAGAAATGCTAGCAATAACAATAAGAGAAGAAAAAGAAATTGAAGTAATTGGAATGGGCAATGAAGAAATAAAACTATTTTTTTTACAGATATTATAATGGTATACTTGGAAAATCCTAGAGAATCAACTAAAAAATTACTTGAAACAATAATTTGAACAAAGTAACAATATATAAAGTAAACCCACATAAATAATCTGCATTTCTATGTATCACCAACAAAGACCTGAAAGAAGAGATAGTAAAAGATATTTTATTTAAAATAACCATAGATAATATAATATAAACTACTGAGGAGTATGCCAGCCAAGACAAATCCAGTTACCATATAAACATAGTTATAAAGCATTTTCTTTTTTTCTTTTTTTTATAAAGCATTTTTAATACAAATAAAGTCAGATTTAAATAATTAGAGAAATATTAATTGTTTATGGGTGGGCTGAGCTAATACAATAAAAATGACTAATCTACTTATTCAGTGACATCCCAATTAAACAACCAAAAAATTATTTTATTGAGCTAGAATCAAAAATATCAAAGGAAGTAATGGGGGAAAAAATGTAAAGGAAGGAGGTCTAGCAGTACCAGATCTTAAACTATAATATAAGGTGGTAATTATCAAAACTATCATTGGCAAAGAAATAGAATAGTGGATCAGTAAACTAGAGTAGGTATACAATACACACTAGTAAATGACTATAGTAACCCAGTATTTGATAAATGTAAAACTCTTAGCTTTTGGGATAAGAACTCACAATTTGGTAAAAATTGCTGGGAAAACTGGAAAGCAGTCTGGCAGAAACTAGATTTAGACTGATATCTTACACTGTTTACCAAGATAAGGTCAAAATGGCTACATTACCTAGCTATAAAGGGAGAGAGATCATAAGTAAATTAGAACAACCTGGAACATATTACCTATCAGATTTATAGATAGGAGAAGAATTTATGAATAAATAAGAGATAAAGAGCAGTGTGGGATATAAAATAGATAATTTTGATTACATTAAATTAAAAAGGTTTTGTACAAATAAAACCAATGTAGACAAGATTTGAAGGAAAATAAGAAATTGGGGGAAAATGTATAGCCAGTTTCTCATATCTCAAATATGTAGAGAATTGAGTGAAATTTATAAGAATGAGTCACTCCCCAGTTGATAAATAGTCAAAGGATATGAAATAGTTTTTGGAAGATGAAATCAAAGCTATATACAGTCATATGAAAAAAATGTTCTAAATCATTATCCATTAGGGAAATGCAAATTAAAACAACTTTGAGATACTTTCTCACACCTATCAGATTGGCTAAAATATGAGAAGAGAAAATGCTGGAGGAGAGGTGGACAAATTAGGACACTAATACACTGTTGGTGGAATTGTGAACTGATTCAACTATTTTGGAGAGCAACTTGGAATTACGACCAAAGAGTTATAAAATTATGTATACCCTTTGACCCAGCAATACCCCTATTAGATCTGTTTCCCAAGGTGATCAGGGAAATAGGAAAAGAACCTATATGTTCTAAAATATTTATAGCAGCTTTCTTTGTGGTGACAAAGAATTGGAAATAGAGGGGATGCCCATCAATTGCGAAATGGCTAAACAAGTTGTGGTACATGATTGTGATGGAATACTACTGTGCTGTAAGAAATGATGAGCAGGTTGATTTTAGGGAAACATGGAAAGACTTGCACGAAATAATGAAGAGTGAAATGAGTTGAACCAAGAGGATGTTGTATGCAGTAACAGCAATATTATTCAATGAATGATTGTATAATTAAGCTGTTTTGAACAATACGATATTCAAATCAACTATGAAGGATTTATGAAAGAAAATGTTCCCCACCTCCAGAGAAAGAATTAACATGGAAGTATGTATTGTATGGCTCCACATATCTGTATCAAATGTTGGCCTTCTCTAGTGCAGGGTTGGAAGGGAGACAACTCAGAACTCAAAATGTAACAAACAAATAAATGAATGAATGAATGAAAAAAAAAAGACAAAGCACACAAATGAATCCTGTTGGAGGAATCTGAGAAAAAGTCACAGTGAGTTGGTACAGGTAGATAGAGAGTAGGAGCAAGTCTGTGGATACTGAGTAAGGGGTCTGGCCAGGAACATGATGGAACCATCAGTGTGGTAGGTTACCTTGATGCCATGTTTGTTCTCATTTAAGGCATTTGACAACATTGCTGAAAACACCATGCTAAAAAGCATGGGAGCAAACACACAGCCTTGTTTCACTCCATTGGTGACTGGGAAAGCACGAGAGCATTGCCCACTATCCATAACTTGGGCAAGCATGCCATCATGAAATTGACATACAATACTGATGAACTTCTCTGGGCAACCAAATATTTACATAATTTTCCATAAGCTCTCATGACTGACAGTATCAAAGGCCTTGGTCAGATGGACAAACGTTGTGTACAGGCCTCTGTCCTGCTCCTGGCATTTCTCCTGGAGTTATCAGGCAGCAAACACCATATTGACCATTCCTCTGCCCTTTCTGAAGCTACACTGATTCTCAGGTAGATGACCATCTTCCAGGTGAAGGATAAGCCTATTAAGGAGGACTCTGGCAAGAATCTTGCCAGCAATGACTAAGAGAGATATCTACCCTGTGATTGTCACAGGACAACCTATTTCTTTTTCCTTTATAGAGATAGATGATGGAGGTATCCTTGAACTTCTGGGGAATAATCTCCTCTTGCCATATAACCAATAGCTTACCCAGAAAAACTGATTATAATACTAGAGTGGGAAAATAGACCTTTAATGAAATAGAGGACTTCCAAATATTCCTATTGAAAATATCAGAGCTTTGTAGGAACTGAACATAGCCAAAATTGAACTTATTATCTTTCCCCAAAAGCCCTCCTCCCTTGTAAATGTCCCTATTCCTCTCAAGGACACCAGTATCTTTCCGGTACTCCCAGGCTGGCAACCTATGTGCCATTCTTTACTTCTAACTATCTCTCATCCCCTATATCCAATCTATTGCCAAGGCCTGTCAATTCCACCTTTGTAACATTTTTCCTATACTCCTCCTTCTTTCCTCAGATCCTGCCACCACACTGGTTCATGGCCTTTTGCAATAGCCTGCTGGTCATTCTCCCTGTCTCAAGTCCCTCCCCAGTCTAGTCTATCATCTGCTCAACTGATAAGGTAATTTTTCTAAAATGCAGGTATGACCATGTCACTACCCCTCCCCAATAAACTCCCATAGCTCCCTATCACCTCCAGGATCAATAAAAAATCTGGTTGGCATTTAAAGCCTTCTATAACCTAGAACCTTCCCCTAACTTTCCAGTTTTCTTACATCTTAAATCATCATGTACTCTTTGATCCAGGGACACAAGCGTCCTGTCTGTTTCTTTTTCTTTCTTTCTTTTTTTTTTTTTGGCTGGGCAATGGGGTTAAGTGACTTGCCCAGGGTCACACAGCTAGTTAAGTGTTATGTGTCTGAGGCTGGATTTGAACTCAGGTCCTCCTGAATTCAGGGCCGGTGCTCTGTCCACTGCGCCACCTAGCTGACCCCGTCCTGTCTGTTTCTTGCAAAAGACACTATCTCCTGACTCAGGGCATTTTCACCCATGCTTGGAATGCTCTCCCTCCTCAGCTCAGCCTCCAGGTTTCCTCAGCTTCCTTTAAATCCAAGCTTTAATTTCATCTTTTGGGAATCATTTCCTAATCTCTTAATTCTAGTGCCTTCACTCTGGTGATTAATTCCTATTTATACTATATATAGCTTGTTTGTACATAATTGTTTGCATGTCTCTCCCATTAGATTGTGAGTTCTTTGAAAACAAGGACTATTTTTTTTTGTCTTTCTTTGTATACCCAGTGCTTAGAATAATGCTTGGCACATAGTAGGCACTTAACAAATGTTTATTGACTGAGTCTAATCAGACAAGATCTGGGAATGGTTGTTATACCTTGATGATCTTAAGAGAAGAATGGAAAGGGAAGGAACTAGGAGGAATACACTGAGGAGGGGAATGGGAAGGAAAGGAAAGAAAGGTTAGGAAAAATTATCTCACATAATCATGATGCACAAGTTGATATCTATATAAACAAGGAGGAGGGGGTGGGGTAACAGCTGACACTTGAACCTCACTCTCATCCTGACTGCTCAAAAGAGGGAAAAACACACACATACACACAGAATCTGGTACAGAAATATTTTCACTCAACAGTTAAATAGCAGGGGAAAGGGGAATTAGAGGGACAGTAGATGGAGGGAGAGGTTAGTTCTAAGCAAAATAATCTCTAACTAAGGATGCACAAAAATATTTACAGCTTTTTTTGAAGTGGTAAAGAATGGGAATCTAAAGGGATGCCCATAAATTGGAGGAATGGATGAACAAATCATGGCATATAAATGTTATGGATACACACATACACACATGTAATGTAAGAAAAGATGAAGGAGATAGTCTTAGGGAAACCTAGGAAGACTTGTATGAACTGATGCAAAATGAAGTGAGCAGAAGTGGAGAACAGTTTATTCAATGACAATGAGGTGAAGCAAACAACTTTGATAGACTTAGGAATTCTTATCAGCCTAATGATCAACCACAGTTCTGGAAGACTAATAATGAAACTGCTACCCACCTCCTGACTGAGAGATAAAGGACTAAGAATGCAGAATGAGACTTTTTTTTTTTACGGACATGGCCAATGTGGAAATTTGTTTTGCTTGACTGTACATGTTTGTAACAGAAGTTTTATTGCAAACAAACAGAGGAAGGATGGGATGGAGGGGAAAGAAGGTGGATTTTTTCCTGATTGAAAAAGTAAAATATAATTTGAAAAAGATAAATCAGATAAACAAGGACAACACTTCCTTTCAGATCTATGGATAGGGGAAGAGTTCATGGCCAAACAGTGGATAGAGAGGATCAGAGAAGAGAAAATGGACAATTTTGATTGCATAAAATTTAAAAGCTTTTGCAGAAACAATGCAGTTAAAATGAGAAGGGAAGCAGTTATATGGGGGAAAGTCTTTATAGTACATCTGATAAAGGTCTCATCTATGGCATATATAAGAAGAAATAGATTTACATTTAAAAGAAAAAGAGCCAAGGATATAAACAGTTTCAAAGGAAAAAATCCAAGCTATGAAGAGCCATAAGGAGAACAAAATGATCCAAATCACTAATCAACAAATCACAAAGCAACTCTTAGATCCTGCTCACACCTATAAGATAGGCAAAAAATGACCAAAAATGGGAAATAATATGTTGGAGGTTCTGCAGGAAAACAAGCCCATTAGTGCATTGATGATGGAGCTGTGAATTGGGAAATTCAGCCATTTAGGAAAGCAATTTGGAACTAAGTCTAAAAAGTTACTAACCAGTGCATGCCCATTTACCCAGATACACTACTGCTACATCTTTACCCCAAAGAAGATCAAAGAAAAAGGAAAAGGCTCCCACATACAAAAAAAAAACATTTCTAATAGCTCTTTTTGTGGTGGCAAAGAACTGGAAAATGGCTAAGCAAGTTCTAGTATATGAATGTAATGGAATGCTATTGTTCTGTAAAGAAATAATGAAAGGGATAGTTTCGTAGAAACTTGAGAAGATCTTTATGAACTGATGCAGAAAGAACTAAGCAAAACCAGAAGAACAATTTATACAACAATAATGACATTGTTAAATAAACAACTTTGAAACACATAAGAATTCTGATAAATGCAATGACCAAGCATAAGTTCAGAGGACCATTGAGGAACAATGCTACCCACCTACTGACAGAGAAGTGATTGACTCAGGGTACAGAATGAGACATACATTTTTTGGACAAAGCAGACGCAGGAATTTATTTAGATAGAATGTGTGTGTGTGTGTGTGTGTGTGTGTGTATTTGTTGAAAGGGTTTTCTTTTTTTCTAATGATGGGTGATGGGAGGGAGAAAAAATTTATTTTTTTAAGTAAAAAAATAAAATTTTAAAATTTAAAAAGAAAATACATGCTCATTAATTTTAAAGTGAATTAAATATTTTAAAGAAGAAAGGCAAAACTACCATGTGAAAATTATTTAGCATTTAAGTTATTACATAGTCCTGGCCTGCAACACTTAGTGAAAATAGACAGATTCCAGGAATTCATGGAAGGGAGTTAGCATACAGGCCGAAGTCCAAATAACTGATTCTTGGAGCAAAAGGAGCACCATTAGTACCAACTGAGTTCATTTGATACATGGGAGAAAAGTCCCCAGAGAGGTGATGTAATTTGTCCCAGGATAGTGACAGAGGAACGGCTGCAACACTGGTCCCTTGACTTCCACTGAGAAGCGGCATCCAGGCTGAGCAAAGACAGTAGAAATAAGATGTGTTTGGCCAAGGGGTCCCATTGGGAGCACTTCTAAAGATCTTTGGTTGGGTGGCCACGGGGCTGGCTACAAATGCCAAGGGGAAGAGTTTATAAGGCATTGTGGAGTTTTGAGCCATGAGAGTAACATGAAAGACATTTTAGGGGAATAGTCTGACAACAATATACTGAATGAATTGGAAAAGGTGGGCAGGGCCCAGAGCTGAAGAACTAGCAACTACTCTACTTTTAAATGACTTGGAAGCTGTCGATGTAGGTCAATGTGGCAAACAACAGGTCGTTGATTTGTCACCTCACCTCCCTACTTATAAAGCAGCTGTGGGGTTTCCCCCCCCCGATCAATTTGAATCATTTACGTTTCAAAACATCGACAAAGACATGGTACAAACGCTGAAGGAGGGCAACAGTTACATGGACTATGATTTTCTTTTTTTTATTATTAATTTATTTTGATTTATCAACAATCACTTCCATATGCTTTTGAATTTAAAAATTTCCCCCCCCCACCCTCCACAAGATGGCACGCAATCTGATATAGGCTACACGTATACATTCTTATTAAACATATTTTCACGTTAGCGATGCTGTAAGTAAGAATTAGAACCAATAGGAGGAACCACCAGAAAGAGAAAACAAAACTGAACAGAAGAAAAAAAAATAGCAAATAGTATGCTTCGATCTGCATTCAAATTCCATAGTTCTTTCTTTGGATGTGGATAGCATTTTCCATCATGAGGCCTTTGGAGATGTCTTAGATCCCTATATTGCTGGGAATATGATTTTCTAAGGATAAAAATAAAGCATTGAGATTTTAGAAAGAAATGTGACCATGTAAGTAAGAATGTAGCCTCTGAATCTTTCAAAATGTTTACGGACACTTGTCAGAGGAAAGGCAGGTGGGGCAGGCTCAAGGGAATAATCTTGACTCCAAGGCCTTGTTCCTAGCTGGAGCAATTGAACCAAGTTACAATTTTGACTCGAGACTGAATCTTTTGGGGTAAAAGCCACATAGTCAGAGGCAGAGGAAGAGACCTCTTCCTCTGGAAGGCCTCCACTGGAAAAATCTGAGAGACTCGTTGACCAGGAAGGTTATTTCTTTTGCATTAGCTTAGTGGCTGATGATAGCATTTCCCCTCACGCCTATCTCAGATCTGGGGTAGAATCTAGATCTAGGATCCTAAGGTTTCTACATGCTATAAGACCACACAAATGCTCATGGGGTCCTAATCTCATGGAGGAACTAGGGTTTTCTGACATGCAGAAAGGTCTTAATTAGCAAATGGTGTGAAGTTGACCCTACAGACCTCAAGCATTTATTTATTGCTTACTATGTGCCAGGCTCTGAGTTAAATCCAAAGAAAGGCAAAAGACAGGCCCTGCCTTAGAGGAGCTCCCAAGTCTAATGGGGGAAGATAATATGCAAACAGCTATGTACAAATGAGCTGTATATGCAAGATAAATTGGAGATAATCCACTAAGGGAAGGCCCCAGCATTAAGTGAGGATTTGAAGAGGCCTCCTGTAGAAGACAGGGTATTAGCTTGGACTTGAAGGAAGCCAGGAAAGCCAGGAGGCAGAGATGAGGAAGGAGACAATTTCCAGGTATAGGGGGCAGCCAGTGAAAATGCCCAAAGTTGCGAAATGGAGCGTATTGTATAAGAAACAGTAAGGAGGCCAGAGTGACTGGAACAAAGCATACTCAGGGTGAGGAGTAAGGTATAAGAAGACTGGACAGGTAGGAAAGGGCCAGGTTATGAAGGTCATCAAAAGCCAAACAGAAGATTTTCCATGTGATCCTGGAGGTGATAGGGAGGTACTGGCGTTTATTGAAGGAGGCAGGGAGGATGTGGGGCAGGGGTGACATAGTTAGACCTATGCTCTGATAGGTGAGTAGAGGATGGACTGGAGTGAGAAGAGACTTGTGGCCCAGAGACCAAGTAGAAGGCTATGGCAATAGTCCAGGCATGAGGTGATAGGGCCTGGACCAGGGTGGCAGTAGTGTCAGAGGAAAGATATTGCAAAAGTCAAGTCAACAAGACTTGGCAACTGATTACATATGGGAATGAGAGAGAGTGAGGAGTCCAGAATGATACCTAGGTTTTGAGCTTGGCTTACTGGTAGGATGGTGGTGCTCTCCAGTAATAGGAAAATTCGAAAGAAACTAGGGCTTGGGGGGAGGGAAGGAATTTCGGTTTTGGAAACTCAAGTTTAAAATGTCTATGGGACATCCAGTTTGAGATTTCCAGTAGGCAGTTGGACATATGAGATAGGTGGTCAAGAGAGAGATTAGGACTGGATAAATAGATCTGAGAATCATGTGTATAGGAATGATCATGAATTCATGATTGAATTCATCTGTAGAGAAATGATCATTTAACTGAATTAGTGAGATCACAAAGAGAAATAGTCTAGAGGAAGAAGAAAAGAGAGCCCCATGAAGACAAGAGATGGAACTGCGATATTTCGGGGAGATTTATAACAAGTTCATTCACGTGGCTCATAACAAAACTTTATTTAAACATCCTGAAGTGAAATCAATTACGTGCACCTCTGGAGACTTAGATTTGAGACAACCCTGGTGCCTTCAACTATGCTCCTGACATTTTCACTATACTTGCTAGATTTTATCAATATCCACCAAAGCCTACTCTCAAATTAGTCCAGAGACAGACAGACAGATCAAATGCACTTCCATGATCCTACCTGAGGAAAAGCCTTGGAGTATGGGATTTGCCTTACAGATAGGCCAAAATTGAGTTTAGGTCAACAACTGAATAAACTCTCATACAGCTGGACAGACCATCAGAATAAAGTCTTCTTAATGTCTAGGCAGAATGGTACAGGGCAGGGTTCTTAACCTAGTGCCCAGGATAGCAATATGTCAGTATAATTAGATTCTTTGGTAATTCGATCTGTTTTATTGTACTGAATTTTTTAAAAAATTAAATAAAAATAAAATAATATATTCAAAATTTATGGAATAAAATACTCTTGCATTTCCTGAGTTCCTTACTTATTCATTTCAAAATATTATTCTGAAGGGGCATTTAGGTGGTGAAGTGAAATAGAGCTCTGGCCTTGGAGTCAGGAGGACCTGAGTTCAAATCCAGCCTCAGATACTTAATACTTACTAGCTGTGTGATCTTGGGCAAGTCACTTAACCCCAATCGCCTCACCAAAAAGCAAAAAAAAAAAAAAAAATTTATTCTGAGAAAAAATCCATAGGCTTTATCAGTGTTCTAAAGGGGTCCATGACATAGCCAAGGTTACAAACCCATCATAAAGAGAATAGAGTCAGCTTTGGATTTGAGAAGATGCCCGTCAAAGTGTGGCCTCTGAGACATACACATATGGATGTGTGAACCTGAGTGAGAAAGGCACCTAATCTTGCAGTGCCCCAAGCAAATCTTTAAGACAATAACAATGAAAGCATTTAACAAACTGCTTCTCAATTGATCTATGGGTACACTGGATGTAGAGTCAGAAGACCTGGGCTGAGATCCTGGACCTGTCACTTATTATTTGTGTGACCTTAGGTGGGTCATTTCATTTCTAAAATCCTCAAATTCCTTTATTGGTACATAAAGAGAGACGGAACAGATGACCTCCAAGTTCCATTCCAGCTACAAATCTAGAATCCTATGAAAAAAACTTACTTGGCAATCCTGCCTTGTTCCCTCATCCCCATGGTCCTCAATGAATTCGCTGCAAACCTCCCTAGACAACTCACTGTGCCCTTTAGAAACATTTGCTATTATTAAGATTGCCCTTCTTATTAAATATTTTTTTTAAATTTTGTACTTATTTAGTATTTAATTTTCTCCCAGTCACATATGAAAGCAATTTTTAACATTTGTTTTTAAAACTTTGAGTTCCAAATTCTCTCTTCCTTCCTCCCTCCCCATCCCTTATTAAATCTTTACTCAGAAAATATTTCTAATATTGCAGTCACGTAATCTTGGTTCCCCAAGAACACAGTGTCCCTGGCCACCATTTTTAATAATAATAAGATTTCTCATGGCACCCAACACATTGGACCAGGAAGAGCTTGATAGGAGTAGAGCTAGAAGGAACCTCTAACCCTAACCCTAACTGGAACTTGGGGAAGACCCCTTAGATCGGAGCCCAAAACAGGCTTGTTCTTCAGGAATCTGAGGTGATAGTGGAACTGAAGCCATTAGGTCCCAGGAACCCTATTGAGGAAACAGACCAGCCCTAAAGTAATCAGCCCAGGGCAAACGAATGGGAGCAAACAAAGGACAGAGATTGGGGAAAGTCCCCAGCCCTTGTGGTCTTAGCCTAGTGGCACCCGGCTAGCTTCAGCGCTAGGCTAGTATCAGTCACACAAACTCTGGACATGCACTTAATACGGGAGCCGAATGACTTTCAGACTGTACTTTTTCGAGCTTCAAATAGACAGCAGTTTCTCCTAATTGGGTGCAGTTAGCCTGCTTGCTGTTTATGAAGTTCTTCCTTGTCTGCAGACTGGGAAGCAACTAGAATCCAGCTACATGGATGATTAGAGACCCTGGGAGGCGGAGTCCCAAGACCCTTTCGGGGGTCTCTGAGGTTAAAACTACTTTCTTAATAATAAAAAGATGTTATTTACCTATTAGAATACTCTTCCCTTTTCCATCTGTGTAGCTGTGTGAGGCCAGATTTTCTTCATATGCTTCAAAATCATAACAGCACATCACACCAGACTGAATGCAGAAGCAGATTATGAGAAGCCAGCTGTCTTTTTCATTAAACCAGACATCAAAAAGGTTTTCAAAAATATACAAAATAATGCCTCTCTTCTCACTCAATTTCTTTTTGTTTTGGAAAGTGTAGCTATTTTCCACCAAAAATGTTATTTATATTAAAAATATTAAACTATTATATTATTAATATTATATTAAAAAATAGGAGGTGATACCCTAATTGAGCCTTGAAAGCAGAGCAGTATTCTAAGAAGTAGAGGTGAGAATCAAAGGTGTATATTCCAGGCATGGGAGAAAGCCTGGGAAAAGGAGCGGACAGGACATGGAGGGTTGAGTTTGTGAAACAACAATTTGGCTAGAATAAAGTGTGTTCAGGAAGTAATACGTAGAAAGTCTGGAAAGAGAGGTTGGCGCCACTTTGAGGAGGACTTTACATGGCAAGTTGCCCAGGGGCAACAGGAAACCACTGACTGTTTCTGAGCTCAAGAAAGATCATTTTGGCAGCTGCATGGAGGGTAGATTGGGGAGGGAAGAGCCTGGAAGCAGGAAGACCCATTAAGAAGCTAAAGGTCTCCCTTAGCCACGTGGTCCAGGTCCCTGGCATTTTGTTCACACCAGCTTACTGGACACTCCTGCCCAGACCCTCCTTAGGCCCCTCCTCCAGTCACCCCAATCTACTTGGCCACTCCTAGATCCCTCCCACAGTCTTTCTGTATATAAGGTCCATCTTGTCTCCATTAAGGTGCTCAGATTCTTATAATCTAGCCAAGGGCTCAGATTCTTAAAATCTGGCCTCCTTGCATTAGTGATACAAATGCTTAGTAGATTCCTTGAGAGTTTGGACAATAGGGTGGATGTTCTAATAAACCTTGTCTTTGGCTGGAAAAAAAAGAAACTAAAGGTCATAAAGTCTGGAACTAAGATAGTGGTTGTATGAGCGGTGATGGAGAAGTGAGAGATGGTGCTTAGGCAGCATGGACCGGACATAGCAATTTGATTGAATTTGTTTGATGGTGATGGTCCTTTATTCTCCAACATGACATCAGAAGGGTGATGTCATGACTTGCAAATGAATTAGATTTAAGTGAGGCAGGGCTATGAGTGTGAGGCTAGGGGAGAAAGAAGAAGAGAGGATGATCCTGAGGTTGTGAAGCTAAGAGATAGAAAGTATGAAAATATCCTCAGCAGAAATAAAGAGTGTTTAAAGGAGAGGAAGATAATAAACTCTGTTTGGGACATGTTGAATTTGAGGTGCTGATGGCCCATTCAGGAGATGTCCAGCAGAGAGCTAGAGAAACAGCACTGGAGATTAGGATGGGAGAGATTAGGGCTGGATATATAGATCTGGGAGTCATCTATGTAGACTTGGTGATCAAATTCAGGGAAACTGATGAGATCATCAAAAGAGAAATGGAGAGCAAAAGAGCCCAGGCTAGGCATTTGAGGAAATGCTTGTTGACTGACTGTTTGACGGAGTCTGGGAGAGCCCTCATGTCTAAGGGATAGAAGATGAATGATGGGCCAACAAAGGAGACCTTGACATGGTAGGTGGGAGGAGAATCAGGAGAGACAGAAGCCAAGGGAGGAGAGTGCACCCAGAAGGAGAAGTGTAGATGGCTTTTTCTAGGAGTTTCAGGTGACAGTTTGCCTTTAGACATTGGCTACCTGAGTAAGCAGTGTGGGCCTGGGGAGGTTATGGGTAGGTTGACTTCTTCTTGATGTCAGCTAAGTCGCATCACCTCCCTAAGACTCAGTTTTCTCTTCTGTAAAATGAGGTGTGTTGGACTACATGATCCATGAATTGCCTCCCAGATCTGGTGCTCTGATTTGTTGATCCTGTTCACAGACTAGTTAGGATGCCTGGAATATATTCCCTCCCCACTTTTCACAGGACTAGAGATCTAGAGATGAAAGGATCTCAGAGGCCATCTAGTCTGAGCCCTTCATTTTATACATGAGGAAACTGAGGCCCAAGGGGAGGAATTGACTTGCCCAAGGTCACACATAGGATCAGAGATTTAGAGCTGGAAGGGATCCCGGAAGCCATCTAGTGCAAATGTCTCATTTTATAGAGAAGAAAAATGAGGCACGGTGAGGGGAAGGGACTTGCCTAAGGTCATATAGGCAGTAAATAGCACAGCCAGAATTTATACTGTTATCTTGACTCCAAATCTAGTATGGTTCCCCTTGTGCAACAATGCCTCCCAAATCTTCATCCTCTCTTGGACATTCAGAGTTTATAGAATCATTTGGTCATCCCTTTCTGCACTTGCATGACAAACTTTGTTAGACATGGAAGCCGTTTTCAGTAGTTTTTCCTGTAGTCAGCTGTTCCCCTCCCATCATGTGATATAGCCTTGCTTAACTTCTCCAGGCGAAATCAAGGCTGAGCTGCTGCAGGGGGAGGGCTCTCTTGCTCAAAACATCCCAGGCCTATCATCAAGCACTTGCTGGGAAGATCATTATGTTTACTCCAGGAGGAATGGCAGTATTCCTTTGAGATGCCTCTTTTCAGGTCGGATGACAACTGGTACTCAGCAGATGGAGAATGGACCAGCCCTTATTTGTGGTTATCCCCATTAGGAAATACACATTCCTCCCCACCCCAACCTTTTACAGGCCTCAAAGCACAGGACCAATTTGATAAACATTTCTTAAACACCTCCCGTTAGCCAGCCACTGGGCACAAATCCACTGACATACAAAGCTCTTGGTAATACAGGTCTAAACTATCTTCCTAGATTGATTTCACGTTACTTCCCCCTCAAGATCTCTATGTTCCAGCTAAAAAATCTACATGTGACATCCCATCTCTCCTGCTTCTATCCCTCATGCCTGGAAGGCTCTGGCTCCTCCCTCACCTTTGCCCTTTACTATCTCTAGCTCTGCCACTCACAGTCATATCTCCGTTGATTTATTCAGAAAGCACTTGTTAAGCATCTGTTATGTACCAGGCACTGTGATAAGACTACAAAATCAGCAATAGGACTATCTCTGCTCTCAAGGATCTTACTTTCTACTGGGGAGATAAGATATGTACATAGATGAATAAATACAAGATATATACAAAGTAAATACAATGTAATTTGTGTGTGTTGTTAGCAGTTGAGGAGATCAGCAAGTGCCTCATGTAGGAGATACCATGTGAGTTGATCTCTAAAGGAAGTTATGGATTCTAAGAGGTAGGGGTGAAGAGAGAATACAGTATAGGAAGGAGAAATTTTGTTGTTTAGTCATTTTCAGTCCTGTTTAACTCTTTGTGACCTCAGTTGGGGTTTTCCTGGCAAAGCTACTAGAGCAGTTTGCCATTTCCTTCTCCAGCTCATTTTACAGATGAGGAAACTGAGGCAAACAGGATAAAGTGACTTGCCCAGGGTCACACAACTAATAAGCGTCTGAGGCTAGATTTGAACTCAGGAAAATGAGTCTTCCTGATTCCAGGCCCAGCTCTCTATCTACTGCAGTGCCACCTAGTGGCCCCAGTGAACAAGGAATAGAGAATAGAAATGTACAGAAGTGGGAGATAGGATACCACATGCAGGCAACAGTAAGTAGGCCATGTTGGCTGGGACAGAGTATGGAAGGGGGAGTAAGGAATAATCAACATAAATGATAGATGTGATCCAGATTATTAAGGTGTTTAAATGCCACCGAGAAACCTTGTCTGATCCCCTGAATTCTTTATCTCTGAACAAGTGGCTCAGTGGATAGAGTGCCAGGCCTGAAGTCAGACAGACTCATCTCCAGACTCAGAAACTTACTAGCTGTATGACCCTGGGCATGTCTCGTAACCCTGCTTGCCTCAGTTTCCTCATCTGTAAAATGAGCTGGAGGAGGAAATGGAAAACCACTCCAGTATCTTTGCCAAGAAACCCACAAATGGTGTCACGAAGAGTCAGACATGACTGAACAAGAAGTTATAAGCTTAATGAGAATGTAAGCTCTTTGTGAGCAGGGACCATTTCTAATATTGTCTTTGGGTCCTCAGCACCTAACACAGTGCCTGGTACAGAGTAGGAACTTAAATACATTGAATGAATTGAATTGAACCAGCTGTTCAATTCAGTGATAACAATTGACCCCCATTCATACCAGCGTGAGATGAGCTTCAGCTAGAGAAGGTGGGAACTAGTTCACACTAGTAATAAGCCAGAACACTAAATCATCAACAGCATCATAAACAAGCTAAATGCTGGGGATACATAGAAAGGTAAAAGACTTTCCCTGCCCCAAGGAGCTTACAGTCTAATAGGGGAGACACATACAAACAACTCCACACAAAGCTATAGACAGGATAAACGGGGGACAGTCAACAGAGGGAAAGCACACTATAGTTGGGGCCCTGGAAAAGCCATTTTGCAGAAATGGGATTTGAGCTGAGTCTTGAGCAAGTCAGGAGGTAGAGGTGGGGAGGGAGAGCATTTGAAGCACAGGGACAAGTAGGGTAAAGACATGGAGTTCCAGGTATAAGGAAAAGCAAGTTGACTGGTATTATTGTATCATAGAGTATAAAGAGGGGAATGCAGAGTAAGAAGACCAGAAAATTAGGAGGGGGCCAGGTCATAAAGGCCTCTAAAAGGCAAATAGATGATTTTGTATTTGGTCCTGGAGTTTAGGGAGTCACCGGAGTTTATTAAGGAAGGGAGTGACATGACCAGACCTGTGCTTTAGGAAAATCACTTTTGTTGTTGTTGTTGTTGTTGTTGGGTTTTTTTGTTTTTAGGCAATTGAGATTAAGTGACTTGCCCAGGGTCACACAGCTAGTGTCAAGTGTTTGATCTGAGGCCGGATTTGAACTCAGATCCTCCTGACTTCAGGGCTGGTGCTCTATCCACTGCGCCACTTAGCTATCCAGGAAAATCACTTTGTCGTCACCTGAGTGCAGGATGGATTGGTGTGGGGCTAGACTCAGGGCAGAGAAACCAACCAGTAGGCATGAAATGATAAGGGCCTATACCAGGGTGGCATCTGTATGAGTGGAGAGAAGGGAACATATATGAGATATGTTGTGAAGATAGAAGTCACAAGACTTGACAACAGATTGGATATGTGGGGTGAATTGAATGAGGAGTCCAGGATGACATGGAAAAATCTTCTCTTGATCCAACCCTTACCACTAGTTCACTCACTTTGAAATCTGCAATCTGGTTTCTGATCCCATCGTTCATTTGAAACTGCTCCCTCAGGGGGCATTTAGGTGGCACTGCAGTGGATATAGCTCCAGCCTTGGAGTCAGGAGGACCCGAGTTCAAATGTGGCCTCAGACACTTGACACTTACTAGCTGTGTGACCCTGGGCAAGTCACTTAACCCCGACTGCCTCACCAAAAAGCAAAAAAACAAACAAACAAACAAACAAAAACCCCCCAAAACCAAAACCAAAAACCACAACAACAAAACTGCTCTCTCCAAAGTTGCCAAAGCTAATGGCCTTTTCTGCATCCTCACCCTATTGGGCCTTGGATACTATCAATCATCCTCCCTTTTGGATACTCTATCGTCTGGAGGTTTTCATGACACTCTTCTCTCCCGGTTGTCCTCCTACCTCCTTGACAACTCCTTCCCAGTACCCTTTGCTGAACCCTCATTTAGGTCATGCCCACTAACCTTAAGAGGTTAAGGCTTTTCCTGGACCCTCTTCTCTTTTTTTTTCAGCCAGACACAAGGTGTATTAAAGATCCACCATATTGGCCAGACTCTTAAGGAATCTGAACATTTGTGAGCTATTGGCTAGATTGTAAAAATCTGAGCTTTTGTTTTGACTCTTAAGAATCTGAGCCCCAGGGGGCAGCTAGGTGGTGCAGTGGATAGAGCACCGCCCAGGATTCAGGAGGACCTGAGTTCAAATCTGATATCAGACACATAACACTTACTAGTTGTGTGACCCTGGGCAAGTCACTTAACCCCATTGCCTAGCCAAAAAATAAAAAATAAATTTAAAATTAAAAAAAAAAAAGAATCTGAGCCCCTCTTCTCCTTTATCTCTATATTCTGTCACTTGGTGATCTCATTAACTTCCCTGGATTCCATTATCATCTCCATGCATAAGATCTCCAGATCTCTATATCCAGCCCTAGCCTCTCCTGAGCTCTAGTCCGCCATCGCCACTTGCTCCTTGGACATCTTGAATTAGATGTCCCATAGGTATCTTAAACTCAGCACACCCAAAGCAACTCATTTTTTCCCCTCCCAAACCCTTCCCCTCTTCCCAACTTCCCTGTTATTCTTTGAGGGTACCACCATTGTCACAGTCACCCAGGCCTGTCACCTAGATGTCATCTTTGCCTCCTCCTCACATTCACCTCATATATCCAATCTATTGCCAAATCTTGCCATTCCTTCAAAACATCTCTCAACTTCTCTCCACTCATATGATCACTACCCTTGTACATGTCCTCATCACCTCTCTCCTGGATAATCACCATAGCCTCCTAATTTGGACTCCCTGTCTCAAGTCTCTCCTCATACCAATTCATTCTGTACAGGTGCCAAAGTGATTTTCCTAACACACAGGTCTGGCCATGTCACTGCTCTCTCCCTCCCCAACTCAGTAAACTCCAGTGGCTCCATATTACCTCCAAGAGGGGAAGGAAAGGGAATAAGGATTTATATGGCACCTACTCTGTGCCAGGCACTATTCTAAGCACTTGAAAAAACCCCAAATATTATCTTATTTGATCCTCACAACAATCCTGTGAAGTAGATACTACTATTGTCCTCATTTTATAGTTGAGGAAACTGAGGCAAAGAAAGGTTAAGTGACTTGCCCAGGGCAACACATCTACTAAGTATCTGAGGCAGCAACTTCAGGAGCTCTCAGCCCAGAGCTAGTAAGGGGATTGGAAATTGGTCAGAAAAGATTATAGGGGACCCTTGTGCTGGCACTTGGCACAGGACTGAGCACCCCATACCTAGTTCTGTGATAGTTCAAAGGGAGAGAGTAGCACTAGCATTTGCAGCTGTAGGGAAACTGAGACCTTTCCTAGGTAAGGACCAAGAGCAGACCAGGAGAGCAGTGACCACACCTCTCCCCTGGTCACATCACCTTAGAAGCACTCAAAACTAACAAACCCTCAGAACTAGCTCTGAAAACCGCAGGGTTGGAACAGGGCCACTCCCCCCCTCCACACACACACAGCCGCTCCCGGGAAGCAGAGCCCAACTTTAGCATAAAGTTCAAAGTCAAGAAATAGGCTGAAAAAGTGAACAAACAATAATAACAACAAAGAAACTGACCACAACAAGCTATCATGGTGACAGGGAAGATCAAGATACAAACTCAGAAGACAACAATGTGAAAACAGGTATAAGCAAAACCTCAAAGAAAATGTGAATTGGAACAAACCCATCAAAATTCCTGGAAGAGCTAAAGAAAGAGCAAAAAAAAAAAAAAGATTTTAAAAATTAAGTGAGTGGTAGAGGAAAAATTGGGAAAAAGAAATGAGTTATGCAAGAACATTATAAAAAGATAATTAACAGCTTGGTAAAAGAGGCCCAAAAATTCACTGAGGAAAAGAACTCCTTAAAAAAGCAGAATTGGCCAAATGGAAAAAGAGGTATGAAAGCTCACTGAAGAAAATAATTCCTTAAAAATGAGAACTGGGCGAGTGGAAGCTAATGACTCTATGAGACATCAAGAAACAATAAAATGAAGTCAAAAGAATGGAAAAAATAAAAGAAAATGTAAAATATCTCATTAAAAAACTGACCTGGAAAATAGATCAAGGAGAGGTAGTTTAAGAATTATTGGACTACCTGAAAGCCATGATAAAAAAAAAAAGAGCCTAGGTATAGTATTTCAAGAAATTATAAATGAAGACTGCCCTAAAATCTTAGAATGAGAGGGTAAAATGGAAATTGAAAGAATCCACTGATCATATCCTGAAAGAGATCTCAAAATGAAAACTCCCAGGAATATTAAAGCTAAGTTCTGGAGCTCCCAGGTCAAGGAGGAAATATTGCCAGCAGACAGAAAGAAACCATTCAGATATCATGGATCCATAGTCAGGATCACACAAGATTTAGCAGCTTCCACACTGAAGGAATAGAGAGTTTGAAACAGGACATTTCAGAAGGCAAGGGAGCTAGGATTACAACCAAGAATAGCTTACCCAGCAAAAATGAATATAATCCTTCAGGGGAAAATGGATATTTAATGAAGTAGAAGACTTCCCAAGCATTCCTGATGAAAAGACTACAGCAGAATAGAAAATCTGACATTCAAACACAAGACCCAAGAGGAATATGAAAAGGTAAGCATGAAAGAGAAATACAGGACTTAATATGGTTAAACTGTTTACATTCCTATATGGGGAGATGATACATGTAACTCCAAAGAACTTTATCATTATTAGGGCATTTAGGAGTCTACATAGAGAGAGGGCATGAGTGTGAGTTGATTATGTTGGGATGATCTTTTAAAAATAATTGAGAGGTGAAAAAGAGGGATGGACTAGAAGAAAGGGGAAGGGAGAAGAAGAATGGAGAAAATAATTTCATATAAAAGAGGCGTGCAAAGAAGATCATTTACATTGAAGGAAAAAAATGAGGGTACCAGGCAAAATTTGAACCTTACTCTCATCAGAATTGGTTCAAATAGGGAAGAATCACACACACACACACACACACACACACACACACACACAGATGTGCATGCATGTGTGCAGATGGGTATAGAAATCTATCTTACCCAAGAGGGAAGTAGGAGGTGAGGGGAATAAAAGAAAGGAGTGGGGAATGATGATAAAAGGGAGAGTGGATTAAGAGAGTCAGTGGTCAGAAGCAAAGCAGATTAAAGAGACAGTGAGGGGTAGAGAAGAGAGAGATAGAGAGAGAGGGAGGGAGAGAGAGAGAGAGACACAGAGAGAGACAGAGACAGAGAGAGACAGAGAGGGAGGAGAAGAAGAAGAAGAAGAAGAAGAAGAAGAAGAAGAAGAAGAAGAAGAAGAAGAAGAAAAGAAGAAGAAGAAGAAGAAGAAGGAGAAGAAGATGGAGGGAAATACAGAGTAATCATAACTGTGGAAAAGAATGGGATTAACTCATCCATAAAACAAGTGGATAGCAGAATGGATTAGAAACCAGAATCCAACAATATGCTGTTTATGAGAAACACAGTTGAAATAGAAAGCACACATAGAGAAATAATAAGGGGACTGGAGCAGACTCTGTTATGCTTTAACTGAGGTTAAAAGGGAGGGATAACAATCATGATCTCAGACAAAGCAAAAGTAAAAACAGGCCTAATTAAAAGTGATAATCAGAGATACTCCATCTTACTAAGAAGTATCATTGACAATGAAGTAATATCAAAACTAAACATATATGCACCAAATGGCAGAGCATCCAAATTCTTAAGGGAAAAGTTAAATGAATTGCAAGAGGAAAGAGACAGTAAAACTATACTAGTAGGGGACCTCAATTTTCCCCTCTCAGAACTAGATAAATCTAGCCATAAAATAAATAAGAAAAAATTAAGGAAATGAATAAAATTTTAGAAAAATTAGATATGATAGACTTCTGGAGAAAACTGAATGGGAATAGAAAGGAGTATACTATACCTTTTTCTCACCTGTACATGGTACCTTCATAAAAATTGGTCATATATTGGAGCACAAAAATTTCATAAACAAATGCAGAAAAGCAGAAATATTAAATGTACCCTTTTTGGACCATAAGACAATGAAAATTACATTTAATAAAGGACCCTGGAAGGATAGATTAAAAATTAATTGGAAGCTAAATAATCTAATCCTAAAGAATGAATGGGTCAAAGAACAAATCATAGAAATAATAAATAGTTTCATTAAAGAGAATGACAACAATGAGACAACATACAAAATTTGTGGGATACAGCCAAAGTAGTACTTAGGGGAAATTTTATATCTTTAAATGGTCAAATCAATAAAAAAGAGAAAGAACAGATCAATTAACTGTACATGAAACTAAAAAAAAACTAGGAAAAGAACAAATTTTTAAATCTCATATTAAACACCAAAATAGAAATCCTGAAAATCAAAAGATTAATAAAATTGAAAGTAGAAAAGCCATTGAACTAATAAATAAAATTAGGACCTGGTTTTATGGGAAAAAATAATAAAATAGATAAACCTCTGGTTAATTTGGTTTTTTTAAAAAAGAAAAGCAAATTACCAGTATCACAGAATGAAAAGGGTGAATGCACTATCAATGAAGATGAAATCGCAATTATTAGGAGCTATTTTGCCCAATTATATGCCATTAAAACTGACAATCTAAGTGAAATGGATGAATGTTTACAAAAAAATAAATTGCCCAGATTAACAAAAGAGGATTGCTGTTTGTCCTTCCTTCTTGAAAAGGACCATGACATCAGGGAGGTGATGCTATGACATGCAAGTGAATGGATTGAAGTGAGGGAGGGCTGTGCAAAGTCACCAGCCTCACTTTCTCCTCCCTAGTCATCTGGGCCCAGTGTCCAGATATGGATCAGGACAACTGGAGATGGTCCAGGATGCAGTGGTGGACCTTGGCCTTTTCAAGCTGAGGTCTTTAATAGGTCTCAGTTTGATTGAGGCAGTGCCTATTCAGTGATTAAGGCTTAATTTAAAAAAAAAAAAAAGAGAGGCAAAGAACGGCCTCTTTAAAAAAAAATAGATCTGGGAGGGGAAGACCCTTGGGGTTTCTGGACAAAACCAAAACAATCGTTATTTACGTTTATTCTGAGCCAATCAGGGCCCAAACAGTGACCAAGTAGGGCTTGGTCTGGGACTAGAGTGATTTGGGGTTAAGGCTGGTCTTCAAGAGAAAAAAACAAAAACAAAAGTTTCAGAGATTAAAATTTACAGAAGAGGATACAGAATAGTTAAATAACCCTATATTAGGAAAAGAAATTAAACGAGCCATCAATGAGCTCCCTAAGAAAAAACCACCAGAAGCAGATGGATTCACAAGTGAATTCCACAAAATATTTAAAGAACAATTCATTCTAATACTATACAAACTGCTTGAAAAAAAAAATCCTTCTATGACACAAATATGGTGCTAGTACCTAAACCAGGGTAAGCAAAAACAGAGAAAGAAAACTATAGACTAATTTCCCTAGTGAATATCAATGGAATAATTGTAAATAGAATACTAGCAAGGAGATTATAGAAATACATCACGAAGATCATGGTAGGATTTATACCAGGTAGGATCTATGACCAGGTAGGATTTATACCAGGAATGCAGGGCTGGTACAATATTAGAAAAACTATCAGCATAATTGGTCATATCAATAACAAAAACCACAAAAATTGTATGATCATATCAATAGATGCAGCAGAAGCTTTTGACAAAGTACAACACTCATTCCTATTGAAAACACTAGGAAGCATAGGAATAAATGGAATTTTTCTTAAAATGATAAGTAGTATCTATAGAAAACCAAGAGCAAGCAGTATCTCTAATGGGGATAAACTAGAAACCTTCCCAATAAAATTAGGGGGTGAGGCAAGGATGTCCATTATCACCATCATTATCCTATATTGTACTAGAAAAGCTCACTATAGCAATAAGAAAACAAAGCAAGTTTCTCTGATAAAGGCCTCATTTCTCAAATGTATAGGGAACTGAGCCAAATTTATAAAAATACAAGCCATTCCCCAAATTGATAAATAGTCAAAGGATATGAACAGGCAGTTTTCAAAAGAATAAATCAAAGCTATCAATAGTCACACATACACAAAAAAGCTCTAGATCACTATTGATTAGAAAAATGCAATCTAAAACAATTCTGAGGTGCCACCTCATACCTGTTGGATTGGCTAAGATGACAGAAAAGGAAAATGACAAATGCTGGAGCTGATGTGGAAAAATAGGTACACTAATGCACTGTGGAGTTATAAACTGGTTCAGTCATTCTGGTGAACAATTTGAAACTATGTCCAAAAGGATATAAAACTGTGCAAACATCCTTTGACCCAGAAATACCACTCCTAGATCTGTTTACCAAACAGGTCAAAGAAAAAGAGAAAGGACTTGTATGTACAAAAATTTTTATAGAAGCTCTTTTTGTGGTGGCAAAGAATTAGAAATTGAGGGGATGCCCATCAATTAGGAAATGGCTGAACAAGCTGTGGTATATGATTGTGTTGGAATACTATTGTAGTATAAGAAATGACAAGGGGGATGGTTTCAGGAAAACCTGGGTAGATTTAATATGAACTCATACAAAGTGAGCTGAACCAGAACATTGTACACAGTAACAACAATATTTAAATGAGGATCAACTGTGAAAGACTTAGCTCCTCTGATCAATACAATGATCTGAGATAATTAAGAATTCATGATGAAAAATGTTATCCACTTCCAGAGAGAGAACTAACGAATTCTCAGTACAAATTGAAGCATACTTTTTAAACTTTATTTTTCTTGCCTTTTTTTGCAGCATGGCTGATATAGAAATATGTTTTGCATTATTTCACATGAATAATTGATGTATTTCTTGCCTTCTTAATGGGTGAGGGAGGAGCCAGAGGGAGGGAGAGAATTTGGACTTCAAAAAATTTTAAATGAATTCAAATATAAATACTATTTTTAAAAAGAAAAAAATTATAACTGCTCTTTTTGTGGTAGCAAAGAATTAGAAACTGAGGGGATGCTCATCAATTGGGGAATGACTCAACAAGTTATGGTATATGAATATGATGTAATACTATTTTGCTATAAGAAATGATGAATGGATTGCTTTCAGAAAAAAATGTGGGAAGATCTATATGAACTGATGCAAAATGAAGTGAGCAGAACCAGGAGAACATTGAACACAATAACAGCAAGAAAATCAACTATGAAAGACTTAGTAACTGATCAATACAATGATCCACCACAACTCCAAAGTACTCATTATGTGTGTGTATAAATATGTATATATACATATATATATACATATACACACATACATAATGGATTCAGACTGCAGATTGAAGCTTCTTTTTCTTTCTTTCTTTTTCTTTTTTTTGTTTTTGTTTTTGCTAGGCAATGGGGTTAAGTGACTTGCCTAGGATCATACAGCTAGTAAGTGTCAAGTGTCTGAGGCTGCATTTGGACTCAGGTCCTCCTGACTCCAGGGTCAGTGCTCTATCTACTGTGCCACCTACCTGCCCTTCTTGATTTTTTTCTTTTTTGGAACCTAGCTAATGTGGAAATATATTTTTGCATGAGTGTCTATGTATAATGGGTAGTATTGTATTTCTTGCTTTCCCAATGTGTGAAGGAGATGTGGAGGGGAGGGGGAAGAGAATATGGAAGTGAAAATTAAAAAAAATTTAAATATTCATAGCAACTTTTTTTGTGGTGGCAAATACCTGGAAGCTCAGGGGTGCCCACCTATTGGATGATGGTTGAACAAATTTTGGTAGATGAATTGAATGGAATATTTTTCACCCTAACAAATGACAAAGGGGTGGTTTCAGAGGCAACTGAGAAGTGAGCAGGACGAGAACAACCTTTGATAATGGAAATCATACTAACTCACACTTATAATATCGTCAAGTTTACAAAACACGTAACTCTCAATAACTCATTAGTTAAAAGACAGCATTTTAGAGAAAAAACAACTCTGAAAGAAAGACTTTAGAACTTTGATCATGCAATGGTTAACCTTGAGTTCCGAGGACCAATAATGGATCATGTTGCCTACCTCCTGACAGAGCAGGATGATGGAGCACAGAATGAGATATACGGTTTTGGACATGGCCACTGTGGGACTTTGTTTTGCTCAGTTATCCACATTTGTTACAAAAGTTTTATAACAATCTTTGTAAAAAAAAAGTCTTTATAAAGTCCTTTTTAATGAGGGGGGGAGAGAAAAAGAAATCAATGACACAAAAAGAGATTACTTCTGCCAGGGATCATTGTAAGACCCAGGAACCTGCATTTGGAGTCAGAATCCCTGGGTTTCAGTACCTCCCTGAGCGCAGCGCTAACCCTGTCACCTCTACAAGTCTATTTCTTCCCCTGGGCATAATAATAACACTGACTGCCTCACATAAGCACTGTCAGGACCCAGTGAAATGATTTATGTCAATTCCTTTGTAACCATCAAGTTAAGGGGTGGCCCTAGGTGAATTACTCAGTTACTCTAAGGGAGGGGAGAAATGGAGTACACAAGCAATCTTCAAACTTTGAATAATCCAAGAGTCATTTCTAAATACGAACCTCACTCTAAGGTTGCTTATACATGTAACTATATATACAGAGTGGCCCAAATCCCTTAGCGCAGTTCTAAGCTATTAAAGTCATTAAAACTTCAAGTTGCACTCGGACTTTTTGGACACCCGCATATACACACATACACAGATGTGCCTGTGTGTGTTTATTGCCTTATAGGTGAGATGCTTTTTATCCTGCTGTAAACTCCCTTCAATAGAGTCCAAACCAGACCATATGAAGCAGTGATGCATACTGGATAATGTGCTGCTGGACTTAGAGTCAGGAAGAGTCCAGTTCCAATCTTACCTCTCACAGGCACTTACTAGGGGTGGCTCTAGGCAAGTCACTTGAGTGCGGTCCACTGGAAAGATCCCTGGTTCTGGAGCTAGGGAGCCCAGGTTCACATCTGGGCTCAGAGACTTCCTTGTTCGGTGGCCATGGGCAAGTCACGTCATCTCTGGGAGCCTCAGTTTCTTTTTCTGTAAATGGAAATAGTCTTTATACCATCCACCTCATAGAGCTATTGAAATTAAGTGTTTTGTAAGCTTGACAGTATTCTAAGTGTGAGTTAGTATGATTTCTATTATCAATATGAAACTTCCACTTATGAAGATGGCTGCCATCCTGGGGTTCTTAGAGGTCATAGGCTCAGGAATCTAGGACTGGAAGGGCCCTCTGAGGCCATCTAGTCCAACCCACCTCATTTTACAGAAGAGGAAACTGAGGCCCAGGGAGGGGAAAGGACTTGCCCAAGGTCATACCTAGGATCCTAGCTCTAGAGCTAGAACTTCAGATACCATCTAGTCTAATCCTCTCATTTTATCAATGAGGAAATTAAGGCATAGAGAGAAGTGACTTGCCCAAGTTCACCCAGGTAATATGCGTCAACAGTGGGATTTGAACCCAGGCCCCTTGACTCCAGGGAAAATTCTTATTCCAGTATACCACATTGAAATGACTTGCTCAGGGGCACACACATAGTAAGTAACAGGGGCAGGATTTGAATTCAGCTCTTTTTGATCCCAAGACCAGCAGCACACTATCCATTAAGCCACACCGTCTCATATGGTCCATTCTGGACCCCACTCAAAGGGGTTTAGGAATTAAAGGCCAAACAGCATTTTGATCTCATCCATAAGGTGTATGTGTGTGTATGTGTATACACATATAAACACACACACATATACCCCTTGTGGATATATATATATATATATATATAATATATATATATATATATATATATATATATGTATGTATGTATACACACACACACCCCTGAAGACAACCTTGTAATGAAGTTTCAACATAAAAATGACTCAGATTATTGAGTTTGGAGATCACCAGTACACTGTCTGTCCCCTCCCTTGGTGCAATGAACTGCAAGCCAACAATAAGTGGGTAGGACACTTTGGGCCAATCTTAGAAGTTCTGCTACTTTCTGAAGGGCAGAGGATGTTTGGGTGACATTAAGGAAGACAAGCAAGGCTTTCTTTGGTGTCACTGTCCTAAATGGAATATCACGCTGGGTGGCTCATGGCAGCTCACTCTGCCTGGCATTTCTCCGAGTCTCTGTCATATATTTTACAGTGAGTCAATTTCCTGCCAATCGGGACTTGGTTTGAGAATTCTAGGAAACACAGGCCTGACATTCGAAGGGCTACTCATGCCCAGGATGTCACCATGATTTTTGAGAAAAACAGTGTCTAGTTTCTGTGATATTTCAGAATGCAGCTGCCAGCAACTGCTTTTCCCTCCTTTCACACTGAGTCAAGCTTTGAATTCATTTTCAGCTAAACCCAAGCACTTTTCCAAACCATTGCTGTTAAACTTCAAAGAGTGAGAAGAAGAGCCAGTACCACTGAGAAGAAAAAAAGCCTATCTGGGCAAAAAAAAACCGGCCATGGGATATGTTTTATCAATGGAGGCCGTGAGGTAGAATGTATGACTCAGCACTAAAATAACGGAAAATGAGACTGGAGCCTGTTCCCCTTTCAGATCCTTCCTCTCCCCACTCAACTGATTCTCCAACTTTTGTGCCCTTGGTCTGGACCTGAGAGTCCAGTAACCACCAATTCCAAAGTTAGGGAGGGGAAATCAAATGTGGCTCCAAGATCCATGGTTACTCCTGAGTGCTCCCCTTTTGATAATAAAGCTGACATGGAGACCATTCCTGAACACCAGGGCTTTCCCTTAAGGCTGTCCCTTCGTCACTGGGAGCCTGGGCAACTCCACCCTTCTGCCGTTGCACACACACAAGCAGACACACACACACACACACACACACACACACACACAAGCAGGCACACACACAAAATAGCTTCAAAGACAGCCTTGGCAAGTAAAAGAAGAAAATTCCCATTTTTAATGTTCGGGAGACGTCAGTCCCTTCTAGCAAGACGGACTCCCGACTGACTCTGCGTGCTGTGTTCCGCTTCATCTACAACCGTCCTTGACAAAGTTAGGAGCTGTTCTTGCATGAGGGGTTTCCGTGTTAACTCTCGATTCTCCCGCAAAATGTTCCGTACTAAACGCCAAGAATGGCTCGTCTGGCATCTTGAATTGCACTCCTACACAGATAAGAACCCACTCCCTCAGTTCCTCAGATCCTTCTGTCCCAGGCCAGACCCATCAGATCAGGACTGGTCCCAATCGCAGATTCCTACCCTTCTGACCCAAGGCATTTTTGTGAGAGGACTGTGGCAGGAGGGAGGGCTTGGGCTGTTTCGACCCCTCGAGTCCCTCTGGGACTTGAGAGAGGTCAGCTCTAATTCCCCCAAAGAGCTCAGAGACCTGGAGGGCGTTGGGGGCGGGAGGAAAGGGCAAGGCTCTGGCCACTGATCTGCAGACTTCTGAGGGCAGTTTGCAAGCTCCTAGACTGAGATTTGGTTTCTCGGTCACTCAGAAGGAGCCCCAAGAGACTGCGTCGCCCTCCCCGCACCGTGAACCCCAGGTGGGGAGAGTCATAGTAGGTGGTGAAGCGGAAACCTCTCCCGCCGCCACGGCTCCCACCACCACCACCACCGCTGCCGCTCCGAAGATCTCCAAGCTTTTCCAGTCCCTCACCGGTCTTGGAAGAGGGAGAACAGTTGCCGGAAAAATCCCTGAATTTGGTTCATCTTGGAGCCCTTCTCCCCGCCCGGGGCCCCTCCGTCTGTCCGGTCTGGCAGCAGGGCAGTCCAGCTGTTGCGGCTGATGCTACAGTTGTTGTTGGCGTTTCCGGGAGGGCCTCTGCGCCGCACAGACCCCGCCGTGGCGGTCGCCGCTCTCTGAGGCTCTTCGCTCTCCTCGGCGCCCGCCAGCTCCCGCAGGCCAGGGGGTGCGTCGGGCCGCAGGTAGTGGCACGCCCGGTGGCCACTGTGGTCTCGGCGGCTGGAGTCGGCTCCGAGAGCTCCCACCAGCACCTTGATGACCATGTCGTGGCCCTGCTGAGCCGCCAGGTGTAGCGGGGTGAGGCCACCGCTGCCGGGGGCACTCACGTCGAGGGACAGCCCTTGGCTCCGGGCGAAGTCATGCACTAGGATGAGCCCCTCGTGGCTGCCGTGTTTGGCCAGCCAGTGTAAGGCGCTATAGCCCGTGACCGGGTCGACGCGGTTCAGCAGCGCGGGCTCTGCCTCCAGCAGCTCTTGCAGCGCCTCAAAGCGGCCCTCGGCGGCCGCCAGCATCCACGCGTGCTCACGGGGTTCCAGGCAGAGCCCGCCGGGGCCGCCGGCCGCCGAAGCCGTCGCCGCCCCAGCGGGGGGCTGCTCGTCCTCCCGCGTGGGCCCCGCGGGTAGCCCCAGCAGCTCCCGCAGTGCCCCTCGCCGCCGTCCTGGCATCCGCAGCGAAGCCCGCCAATTGGGCTCCCGCGGGACCCTACCCAGGCTGCGGCTGTCCAGGCTCGGGGGTCGGGACCGGCTTTGGCTGCTGCGGGTGACCAGAGGCGTCAGCGGCGGCGGCGGCGGAGGCGGAGGAGGCAGCGGCTCCGTCTCCCCTCGGGGTTCAGCCATGGCTCCCTGGCTCCGGTGCTGGCTCGTCTAGTCTCGGCCGAGTCTCTCCAGGAGCTGGGGCAGGTCGCAGCGGCACTTGGCCGCAAACGGAGAGGGAAGGCCTGGCCCCCAGACCCCACTGCCCGCCCCCGAGCTGCCAGCCTCCCGGCCTGCGGCGGTCACCCTGGGCCCAGCCCGGCTCCACCCTGGCCGCGGCCAGGTGCGCTCCGCAGCCCCGCCTCCTCGGCTGCCCGGGCCGGCCAGGACACTCCCTCAGCATCCCAGGGTCCTGACCAGCTGGCCGCCTTTGCCCCGCGGCCCCCTGCTAGGGGCGGGGGGAACCTGCGGCTGCCTAACGGAGCTCCTCCCTCAAGCTCCCCAGGCGGCCTCAGCTCCCGGCGGTTGGGCCCCGCCCGGCCTCTTCCCCCGCCCCCTTTCCTCTCCCTTCCTCACTCTCTGGGCCCTCTGAACTTTGTCCTGCAGGCGCCTTTGTCCCGGGGTGGCGTTCAGTTAAGGAGACTGCCTGTGTCCCTCCCGCCTTCCTCTCTCCCTGGCCTATTGCCTGACCTTGACTCAGGACCACCTTCCTTCCCTCACTCCCAGTCCTAGCTGACAGGGAGCTGTCCAGGGGCACCCCAGAAGAAGCCCCAGGAGAACCAAGGATGAGGTACCCTTCCTTTCCTGAGCAGAACTTGGAATTTTCCCCCTCCTGCCATCAGATCTCTCTCTCTGCAAAGGGACTCCACTCTCCCCTCTGCCTCTCTTCCCGTGGGACCTTTGCACTGCTGTGCAGAATAGCAGATCCAGGATTTTGGAAGAAAATGAGATGCTTTTTCTTATTGAACTGATGACTGAGCTCTTCTTCGAGGTGATTCACTCAGGCCTTCACAACATCCAATGGACAAGTCCAAGTCAGGTTTCCGGAAACATGGAAGTGGGGTGGGGTTTGGGCAGGTTAGGGGGGGATGTGTCCCTCCATTTGGAGAGCAAAGGAAGGAACCCACTATTCTTTGCCATTCTATCCTATCCCTTGGTACCACTTCAGAATTCCCCACTAGTTGTGCCATCCAGCTGATGACCCCCTCTACCCCATCACCACCTTTGCAAAATAACCAGGCACTTACTATCCCTGGACTTCTGCAGTTGCTTTCTAACTAGTCTCCAAACCCTGTCTTCCTTCCTATCCAGTCCTTCTATACTTCTGCAGTTGGTCAGTCAACAGGCAGTATGCTAAGTTCCCAGGCTACAAAGAAAGACAAAAACCAATCCCTGGCCTCAAGGAGCTTACGTTCTTAGGGGAAGACAACATATAAATAAGTTTATTCCATACAACATACATGGATGTTGAAGGGAAGGATCTAGAAGCTAACGCAGCATATTGACTCTCCACATTGACATGCCCTCCTCCCTCTTATTCATTCTTCTAGGCCAAGGGGAATCCATCTCCTCCTTTGGGAGTCCTTAGGAATCATCCTCAGGCTCTCCCCCAACCCTTACCTCTGAACCCCTCTAGCCCTGACTGGAACAGTATTGCCTACCCTTGGATTAGAGTTATTTTTTTCATGTGCACAGACCTTAACTTCCTGATTCTGCTACTTGAATTCAGTAAACATTGATGATAATCATTTCTTGGGAGGGGGAAAGAGGACCAGACTCATGACTTTACAAATAGGGGGAGGAGCAGTGATAAACTCACTCACCTGTGCATATCTGGAAACTTCCTCTGCAGGGTGTATGCCTGGGGGCACTGAGGTTAAGTGAGTAACCCAGCTAGTTTGAGTCAGGCGGAATTTGAACTCAAGTCTTCTTGATTCTGAGGCAAGCTCTCTAACCACTACACCCTGCTGCCTCACGAAATGAGCATAGGATCATAAGTGTAAAAGCTGGAGGGAACCTCAGAAGCCAGCTGTCCAGCCCCCTCATTTTACAGATGAGGAAACTGAGGCCAAGAGAGGCAAAATGCCTTAAGATCAAAGATCCAGAGATCAAAGAGACCTCAGAGGTCACCTAGTCCAGGCTCCAAATTTTACAGATGAGGAAACTGAGGCCCACGGAGTTAAGTGAATGACTTGCTCCATGGAGGTGAAATGATTTTTTTCCAAGGTCACACTGGAATTCAGAGGTAGGATTTGAACTTAAGTCTTCTCATTTCAGAGCTTGGGTTCTCTTCACTGTGCTATGACTTCACTGATGAATTCTGAGGCTCTCATTCTCATTTGGAAATCAGGGAGCTGAAAGCCTCCTCAGCAATTAGACTCCCGCTATATGTTTGGAACTGGAACTAGAGGCATAGAGTTCTCCCAAGCCCTGGGTTCGAGGTGCATCCAAAAAATATCTGACATCAGGGACAGCTCAGTGAGAATGTCAGCAACAGACGAGATCAGCCCGTTGAGTCGGGAGAGCCCAGAGTTCAACTCAAGCCCAGAGGTGAAAAGGCCTTGCTACTTTCATTTTCAAAGCCAAAAAGAAGAAGAAATGAAAATGGTCTGACATACAGTACTTCCTTTCCCCGGGGGAACTCCCCTCCCTCTCCATCCCTAATCTGTAAACACCAAACCACAGAAAAATCCCAGCCCAAGTCAGCTGCTGCCTCAATTTGTTTGGTTTTCGATTTTGTTTCCAGTCAAATGCCAGTGTGGAGAGGAAGGCCAAGGCACCCCCACCTCCCCAGCCCTATCAGCACTAATGCTATCTCGAGTTCCACGCCAAGGAATGCAAAGGCACCTGCTTAACCAGCCCCACAGAGCCAGGGCTGGCTGCCTTCCTGCCCTCTCTCTTTCTCTCCTCTGGTGCCCTAGAGTTGAAGCTGCTTCCAGGCCTTCTGTCCTGCCTGGCCTTGCTCACTGGCCACCCTCCACCAGACCACAGTTCTTTGCCTACTTTAGTGGGTCTGTGATGTGCCATTAGTTTGACTTAGGGAAGAGAAAACCAAGGGGCCATGCCTGTCTGAGGCTTCTCCAAATGGAAGCATCAGCTCCCCTCTTGTCCTAGCTGTCACCAACTTGCCATGTGATCCATTGGGGTTGAAAAATCCCTATAGTATTGAGAGGTTCCCCCACTTAGCAAGCCCCTGATAGGGGAGGATTAGTCACTCACTGCAGGGACTCATTAAAAACTAGCAAGGGTCAGTGAATTAAAGTATTGGTAGCTAGATGGTGCCGTGGATAGATCACCAAACTTGGACTCAGGAAGACCTGAGTTCAAATCTGTCCTCAGACACTTACTAGCTGTATGACCTTGGGCAAATCACTTAATCCTGTTTGCCTCAGTTTCTTCAAATGTAAAATGAGCTGGAAAAGGAAATGGCAAACCACTCTAGTATCTTGGCCAAGAAAACCCCAAACGGGGTCATGGAGAGTCAGACATGACTGAACAACAACAACAAATTATAGATACTAGAAAGTCAGATAAGGCAGCGGCCTCAAAGGTCTTCTTGAGTCTTCATACCCAATGATAGCAGGGCCACCAACAGAGAAAAGCCAAAGTGGGAGGATCTCATAGAGAGTTTTAATCCAGATGGAGGTGAAGCAGGAGGTAAGTCAACAAGCATTTTTTAAGGCCTTACTATGTACCAATCACTGTGCTAAGCACTAGGGATACAAAGAAGTGGGGCAGGGCGGGGAGGGGGGAGGAAGGACAGGGAAGGATGCCTTCAAGCAGAGGATGGAGAACCCACATGTTGGCAGAGATTTCTTTTTTTTTTTTTTTGTGAGGCAATTGGGGTTAAGTGACTTGCCCAGGGTCATACAGCTAGTAAGTGTCAAGTGTTTGGTCTGAGGTCGGATTTGAACTCGGGTCCTCCTGACTCCAGGGTGGGTGCTCTATCCACTGCTCCATCTAGCTGCTCTAGGGATTTCTTTCATGGACAATTTGGACTGGAAGGCTGCCAAGTTCCCTTCCAACTTTCTGACTTTATGACTTTTGGAGATGCAGAAACTGAAGCTCCGAGAGGGGAGGGAGGTGACTTACTTGCTCAAGGTTACACGTAGGATCAGAGAACTAGGGCCAATAAATGCTTGTTGCTTGACTATATGACCTCTTTCAGTTCTAGATTTAGGAGCCTATAAATTACCTTGGGCAAGTTAATTCACTTCCTTGGGCCTCTCAGGTTTGTCCTGTATGGAATGAAAGGACTGGACTAGTATTTCCAAAGTGCCTTCCAACTCTGCTGTTCTATGGCTCTAGGACATATATGGTATATATATCATTCATATGTTTATATATTCACATATTCATATACATTCATATATTTAGTTATTCAATAAACATTAAGTACTTTCTCATGCCAGGCATTATGCTAAGCACTGGGGATATGGGGACAAAAAAGAACTAGTCTTCAAGGAACTCCCATTCTATTGGAGGAAGTAACATGTACGCATATAAATGTAGTGACTGCCCCCCTCAACTCACAGGGCAGTACCTCCCTCCAGACGCAACTATTCCAGGTTCAAGGAGCTCTACATGAATCCTTCATCCACCAAAACCATAGCTCACAAGCCCCCAGAGATGTGTTTCCTTTTAACAGTCAGCCAGAGGAGGATATAATTCATTCTAGGTAAAGGTGACAATAAAATATTTCCCACATAAAATGAGGCACACTTTCCCACGAATACATACACCACTGGTGAGAAGAGTGAATGCACATAGGAAATACATGTGAAAAAGGTACACACACAAGGAAAAGGAATGGCCCTGCTACACACATGGAAAGGCACATACTTAGGAAGCAAGGATGACTGGAGGCCATACATGTAAGGTTGTGACCAGGACACATGCCCAGAAAGTACATTTTCCCCAGAACTTCTATTTTGGGGAAGAGTCCCAGAACAACCATCTCTAATTTTCTAGACTTAGCCACCTTTCTCCTAACTTGCCTCCCGTGGGTCACTTTTTCAATTGATGAGTTCTTTGCATAACCTTCTTTTTGGGGAAGGGCCCAGACCAGCACCTCTCATTCTTTAGACTCAGCTGCTATGCCGCCGTGTGGATACCTCTTCCCCTCCTGCTTTGGCTTCCCTTTTATGTGTTGTCTTCTCCCATCAGAGTGTAAACTCCTTGAGAGCAAGAGATTCTTTCTTTTTGCTTGTATTTGTATCCCCAGAGCTTAGCTCAGTGCCTGGTACGTTGTAATTGCTTAATAAATGTGACTGTGGCGAAAGGTCAACTTATGCCTCTGATGTTTTGCAGGCACTGAAGTCAGCTGGTGATGCCATTATTCTGCTCTTACCATGCCTGCTCCCCACTTATCTCCATGGGACACAGAGTCTTCATTGATACTTCTGGTCATTGCTTCAGTAGACACATACACAGTCTCTGTTGGATGTTTCTGGTCACAGCCCTACTGAAATGTGGTGGTTTCTCCCTGTTTCCAGATAATAACAACAATAACTATCAGGTATATAGCACTTTAAAGATTTGTGAAGAGATTTACAAATACTACCTCAGTTGATCCTCACAACAACCCTGGGAGGTGGGTGCTATCATTATCCCCTTTTACAGATGAGAAAACTGAGGCAAATATAGTTTAAGTGACTTGCCCAGGGTCACACAGCTAGTAAGTGTCTGGGGCTGGATTCAAACTCAGGTCTTTCTGTGTTCCAAACCCTCTATTCACTGCAACACCTAGCTACCTCAAATTCTGGGATTTAGTTGAAATCCTTGGCTTCTGGGCTGTCAAGAATGAGTGGTTTAGTTCTAAAGTCAGAGACATTAAAAACAAGTCTTTAGAAAATCAGCTACCAATTACTGATTTTAGCAAGATGGAGTAGTAAAGGAAGTACTACAGCCTAGTTCTCCCAACATTCCCCTCCAAAGAACTTTAAAATAATGCATCAAACAGAATTCTGGAGTAGCGCAGTTAACAAGAGGTTGAGGTGAGACATTTGTTGGGCCCAAAACAACTTAAGAGCTTGGCAGGAAAGGTTTGTGCCACTGGGATGGGAGCTGGCCCGGAGTGCATATTGCAGCAACACCAGCTGGGGGCCTTGGAGGCAGAAATAATAGCAGCCACAATAGCTTTGGGAGGTCTGAGCTTAGAGACAGTAAGGGGATTGGAAAAATGGTCAGAGAGAGATTACAGGGGCCCCTTGTGCTCACACTGAGCACAGGACCAGGTGTTGTTTGGGAACTCCATTGCTTGTACTCGACTCTGCATGGAAGCTCCAAAGTGGAGAGAAGCACTAGCACTTGTGGCTGCAAGGGCTGGGTGAGGATGAGAGCACAGATCAGGACAGCAGTGACCACAGCTCTCCCTGGATCAGACCACCTTGGAAGCACTGAAAACACAGAGATCCTCAGAAGCAGCTGCGGAAACAGCAGGGCAAAAAAACTTGGGACAGTGCCTCACCTCTCAGCCTCCTCCCTCACCAAGGTGAGAAAAACCCAACTTTGACATAAATTTCAAAGTCAAGAAATGGACTGGAAAAATGAGCAAATGGAAGAAGAAAGAGGAGGAGGTGGGGGGAGAAGGGAAAGGGGGATGGGGAGAAGGAGGAGGAGACAACCATGAAAAGCTATTATGGTGACAGGGAAGATCAAGACACAAACTCAAGAGTGGAGCCAATATGGTGAAGTAGAGGCAGAAACCCAGCCAACTCTCTCAACATTCCCCTCTAGAAAGCTTTAAAATAACACATCAAATCAAAGTATGCAGCAGAAGAGCCAACAAAAGATCAGGGCGAGACGTTTTTCCAGCCTAAGACAACTTAGGAGGTTGACGGGAAAGGTCTGTGACATTGGGGTGGGGGCCATCCAGACCACACAAATGGTGCTAATACCAGTGGTGGGCCTTGGAGGAAGCTGTGACAACAGCAGCAGCATTTTTGGGAACTCTCAGCTTAGAAATGGTAAGGAGATTGGGCAACTGGTCAGAAAGAGACTAAAGAGGACCCCTGTACTGGCCCTGAGTGCAGGACTGAGTGCTATTAAGGAACTTCATTGCCAAATTCAGCTACAGGGCAGAGAGGAGCACTAGTGCTTGTGGCTGCAGGGGAACAGAAAATCTGGTCACAGTTCAAAAGCAGAGAGGAACTCTAGTGCTTGTGAATACTGGAGAGCAAGGCTCTTCCTGGGTAAAAACCAGAGAGCAGACCAGGATACCAGTGACCACACCTATCTCTGATCACACCACCTTGGAAGCACTGAAAACTTATAGACCTCCGGAACTAGCTCTGAAAACCACAGCATGAAAAAGGCTGAAGCTTGAGACAGTGCATTCCCCTGACCCCCAGGGTGAGCAGATCCCAATTTAACATAAAGTTCAAAGCCAAGAAATAGGCTGGAAAAGTGAGCAAACTACAGTAAAGAATAAACTGGCCATAAAAAGCTACTATGGTGATTGGGGAAGATCAAGACATAAACTCAGAAGACAACAATGTGAAAACAGCGACAAAGCCTCAAAGAAAATATGCAAATTGGACACAAATCCAACAAGAACTCCTAGCAGAACTAAAGAAAGATATAAGAACAGCAGAGGAAAAATTGAAAAAAGAAAGGAAAATTATAAATGAAAATAATGAAAAGGTAATTAACAGTTTGGTAAGAGAAGCACAAAAAAATATGAAGAAAATAACATCTTAAAAAACAAAATTGGAAGAGTAGCTAGGTGGCACAGTGGATAGACCACCAGCCCTGGAGTCAGGAGGACCTGAGTTCAAATCTGACCTCGGACACTTAACACTTATTAGCTGTGTGACCCTGGACAACTCTATTGCCTAGCCCCCCCCCCCTCCAAATTGGCCACACGGTAAAAGAGGCACAAAAATTCACTGAAGAATAGAATTCCTTAAAAAGGAAAATTGGCCAAATGGAAAAAAAAGTATGAAAGCTCACCAAAGAAAATAATTCCTTAAAAATTAGAACTGGGCAAGTGGAAGCTAATGACTCTATGAGACATCAAAGAACAATGAAACAAAGTGAAAAGAATGAATTTTTTTTTAAATGTGAAATGTCTCATTAAAAAAGCAATGACCTGGAAAATAGATCAAGGAGAACTAATTTAAGAATTACTGGACTACCTGAAAGCCATGATTAAAAAAATGAGCTTAGATATAATATTTCAAGAAATTATATTAAAAAACTGCCCTATCTTAGAATGAGAGGGTAAAATGCAAATTGAGAAAATCCACTGATCGTCTCCTGAAAGAGATCCCAAAATGAAAACTCTCAGGAAGATTAATACCAAGTTCCAGAGATACCAGATCAAGGAGAAAATATTGCCAGCAGAAAGAAACCATTAAAATATCATGGATCCATAGTCAAGATCACACAAGATTTAGCTGCTTCCACATTGAAGGAATAGAGGGCTTGGAATATGACATTCCAGAAGGCAAAGGAGCTAGAATTACAACCAAGAATAACCTACCCAGCAAAACTGAATATAATCCTTCAGGAGGAAAAATGGATATTTAATGAAGTAGAAGACTTTCCAAGAATTCCTGATGAAAAGACAAGAGCAGAATAGAAAATTTGACATTCAAACACAAGACTCAAGAGAAGCATGAAAAGGTAAACATGAAAGAGAAATCATAAGGGACTTAATATAGTTAAATTGTTTACATTCCTATGTGGGAAGATGACACATATAACTCCTAAGAACTCTATCCTTATTAAAGCAGTTAGAAAGAATCTACATAGAGAGTGAGTTGACTACGTTGGGATGATCTCAAAAAAAAAAAAAATAGAGAGGCGCAACTAGGTAGTTCAGTGGATAGAGCATCAGCGCTGGAGTCAGGAGGACCTGAGTTCAAATCTGGCCTCAGACACTTGACACTTACTAGCTGTGTGACCTTCGACAAGTTACTTAACCCCAATTGCCTCACCGAAACAAAAACAAAAAAAGAGGTGAAAAAGAGGGAGGAACTGGGACAAAGGGGAAGAGAGAGGAAGAATGGAGAAAATTATTTCACATAAAAGAGACACACAAGGAAGAGCTTTTACAGTGGAGAAGAAAGAGAGAAGTGATGGAGGGCAATGCTTGAACCTCAATCTCATCTGAACTGGTTCAAAGAGGAAAAAATATATATACATGCTCACTTGAATATAGAAATCTATCTTACTCGACAGGGAAGTAGAGAGGGGAAAGGAATTTAAAAAGGTGGGGAGATAAACAGGAGGGCAGATTAAGGGAGTCAGTGGTCAGAAGTAAAACAGACTTTTGAGGAGGGACAGGGTGAAAAGAGAGAAGGATAAACAGAAGGAAATAAGATGGAGGGAAATACATAGTAATTATAACTGCAAATGTGAATGGGACAAACTCACCCACAAAATGGAAGTGGAGAGTAAAATCTACAAATCAGAATCCAACAATATGCTGTTTACAAGAAACACACTTGAAAGAGAAAGACATATACAGAGTTAAAATAAGAGGCTGGAGCAGAATCTATTATGCTTCAGCAGGGACAGCAATCACGATCTCAGACAAAGCAAAAGCGAAAATAGGCCTAATTAAAAGACAGAATCAGGAGTATTACATCTTCCTAAAAGGTACTCTTGACAATGAAGTAATGCTGATATTAAGCATATATGCACCAAATGGCAGAGCATCCAAATTCTTAAAAGAATAGTAAAATGAATTATAGGAAGAAATAGACAGTAAAACTATATTAGTAGAGGACCTCAGTTTTCCCCCTCAGAACTAGATGAATCCAACCACAAAATAAAGAAGAAAGAAGTTAAGGAGATGGATAGAATTTTAGAAAAGTTAGATATGATAGACCTCTGGAGAAAATTGAATGGGAATAGAAGAAAGTATATCTTTTTCTCATCTGTACATGGCACATTCACAAAAATTGGTCATGTATCAGGGCATAAAAACCTCACAAACAAATGCAGAAAAGCAGAAATATTAAGTGCTCCCTTTTTTGGACCACAAGGCAATAAAAATTACATTCAATAAAGAGCCTTGGAAGCACAGATTAAAGATTAATTGGGAACTAATCTAATCCTAAAGAATGAATTGGTCTAAGAACAAATAATAGAAACAATCAATAGTTTCATTAGAGAGAATGACAACAATGAGGCAACATACCAAAATTTGTGGAATGCAGCCAAAGTAATATTTAGGGCAAAATTATATCTCTAAATGCTTACATCAATAAAAAAGAGAAAGAGCGGATCAATGAATTGGACTTGCAACTAAGAAAACTAGAAAAAGAACAAATTAAAAATTTCTAATTAAGCACCAAAATAGAAATCCTGAAAATCAAGAAAGATTAATAAAATTGAAAGTAGAAAAACGATTGCACTAATAAATAACAGTAGGAGCTGGTTTTATGGAGAAAAAAGGCAGTAAAATAGATAACCATTGGTTAATTTGGTTAAAAAAAAAGATTACCAAATTACCAGTATCAAAAATGAAAAGGGTGAATGTACCACCAATGAAGATGAAATTAAAGCAATTATTAGAAACCATTTTGCCCAATCATGTGCCATTAAAACTGACAATCTAAGTGAAATGGATGGATATTTACAAAAACATAAATTGCCCAGATTAACAAAAGAAGAAATAGAATACTTAAATAACGCTATCTTAGAAAAAGAAATTGAACAAACCATCAATGAGCTCCTTAAGAAAAAATCACCAGGACCATATGAATTCACAAGTGAATTCTACTAAACATTTGAGGAACAATTAATCCCAATACTATATAAACTATTTGAAAAAATAGGTAAAACACAGGAAAAAAGATAGACATTCAAAAACTGAGAAAGAAAGGACCCTCCCAGAATCCTTTTATGAGGCAAATATCTCCGTACTACCGAAACCAGGGAAAGACAAAACACAGAAAAAAAAAAACTATAAGCCAATATTAATTAAGATAATTGAATCAAAAATTTTAAACAAAATCCTGTCAAACAACCTATAGGGATTTGTCCAAGAAATTATTTATTGTGACCAAGTAGGATTTTTACCAAAAGATGCAAGCATGGTTCAATACTCAGAAAACAATCAACATAATTAATCCTATTAAAGACTGAAATATCCAAAAGCACATTATCTCAACAGGTATAGAAAAAGGCTTTGACAAAGTACACAGCACTCATTTATGCTTAAAAACACCTGTACAAAAAATAGCCATAGAAGGACTTATTTTTAATATAAAAAGCATCATATTCCATGGGGATACACTAGGACTTTTCCCAATAAATATGAGAGTGAAGGGGAAAAAAAAGAAAAAATAGGCAAAGAAAAAGTTCTACCAAATTCCTTCTATGACTCACATATAGTGCTGATACCTAAAATGGGGAGAGCAAAAAACAGAGAAAGAAAACTATAGGCCAATTTCCTAATGAATATTGATGCAAAAAAATTTTTTAATAAAGTATGAACAAGGAGATCATAGCAATATATTGCAAAGATCATACACAATGATGAGGTGGGATTTATATCAGGCATGCAGGGTTGGTTCAATTGGTTCAATGTTAGGAAAATTATAAACATAATTGACCACATCAGCAACAAAAATCATGACTATATCAATAGATGCAGAAAAAAACTTTTCACAAAATAGCAACACTCATTCTTATTAAAAACACCAAAAAGCATAGGAATAAATAGAGCTTTTTTTAAAATAATAAATATCATCTATCTAAAACCAAGAGCAAGCATTAACTGTAATGGAGATAAAGTAGAAGCCTTCCCAATAAGCTCAGGGGTGAAGCAAAAATGCCCACCATCACCACTATTATTCTGTATTGTACTAGAAATGTTAGCTATAGCAATAAGACAAAAATAAATTGAAGGAATAAGAACAGGTAATGAGGAAACAAAACTATCACTTTTTAAAAGAAAATTATTTATTTTTAGTTTTCAACATTCACTTCCATAAGATTTTGAGTTCCGAATTTTCTCCCCATCTCTCCCCTCTACCCACCTCAACATGGCATGCAATTTGAAAACTATCACTTTTTGCAGATGATATGATGATATACTTAGAGAACCCTAGAGAATCAACTGAAAAACTATTTGAAACAATTAACAACTTTATCAAAGTTGCAGGAATATAAAATAAACCCACATCAGCATTTCTATATGTTACCAACAAAACCCAGCAGGAAGAGATAGAAAGAGAAACTCCATTTAAAATAACTGCAGAAAATATAAACTACTTGGGAGTCTACCTGCCAAGACAAACACAGTAACTCTGTGTACACAACTACAAAATACTTCACACAAATAGACAACTGGAGAAATATTATTTGCTCATGGGTATGCCAAACCAACACAATAAAATGACAATTCTACCTAAATTAATTTACTTATTCAATAGCGTACTTATTCAAACTACTAAGGAATTATTTTATAGATCTAGAAAAAAGTAATAACAGGACTCCTCTGGAAGAATGAAAGATCAAGAATAATGGGGGGAAAATGTGAAGGAAGGCAAGCTGGTAGTGCCAGATTTCAAACTATATTATGAAGTGGTAAAGGTCAAAACAATCTGATACTGGCTCAGAAATATGGGGTGGATCAGATTAGGTTGCAATAACGTAGTAGTAAATGACCATAATAGTCAGTATCTAATAAACTAAAAGATCCAAGCTTTTGGGGCAGGAACTTGCTATTTCACAAAAATTTCTGGGAAAACTGGAAAGCTGTTTGGCAGAAACTAGGCATAGACCAACATCTCATGCCATATACCAAGACAAGGTCAAAATAGGTACATGATTTATATATAAAAGGTGAGATCATAAGCAAGTTAGGGGAGATCATAAGCAAATTATAGAAAAATGTAGCTGTCAGATCCATGGATAAGGGAAGAGTTTATGATCAAATAAGAGATAGGGGGGATCACAGGAAGTGAAATGGATTATCTTGATTACATGAAATTAAAAAGGTTTTGCACAAACAAAACTAATGCAGCCAAAATTAGAAGGAAAGCAGGAAAATCGTACAGCAAGTTTCTCTGATAAAGACCTCATTTCTCAAATGTATAAGGACTGAGCCAAATTTATAAATATAATAGCCATTCCCCGATTGACAAATGGTCAAAGGATATAAACAGGCATTTTCAGAAGAAAGCAAAGCTATCAATGAAAAAATGCTCTAAATCACTATTGGTTAGAGAAATACAATCTAAAACAACTCTGAAGTACCACCCCACACCTATCAGATTGGCTAAGATGACAGAAAAGGAAAATGACAAATGCTGGAGGGAATGTGAGAAAACACAGACACTAATGCACTGTTGGTAGAGTTGTGAACTGGTCTAACCATTCCGGAGAACACTCTAAAACTATGTCCAATTATCTGTAACAGGGATAAACTAGAAGCCTTCCCAATAAGATCAGAGGTGAAGCAAGGATACCCATAATCACTATTATTCATTATTGTACTAGAAATGCTAGCTATAGCTGTAAGAGAACTGAAAAAAAAGAAACTGAAAGAATTAGAATAGTCAATGAGGAAACAAAACTATTACTCTTTGCCCATGATATGATAGTATACTTGGAGAATCCTAGAGAATCAACACAAAAAGCTAGTTGAAATAATTAACAACTTTAGCAAAGTTACAGGATGATAAAATAAACCCGCATACATCATCCACCAGTGGACTCCAATGACTCTGGAGGTGAAAGTGAGGCTGATGACTTTGCAGAGCCCTGCCTCACTTAAATCCAATTCTATATATTACCAACAAAGTCCAGCAGCAAGAATCAGAAAGAGAAATTCCATTTAAAATAACCATAGACAATATAAAAAACTTGGGAGTTTACTTGGCAAGACAAACCCAGGAACTCTATGAACGCAATTACAAAACACTTTTCACACAAATAAAGTCAGATTTGAACAATTGAAACTATGCTCAAAGGGCCATAAAATTGTGTACACTCATTTGACCATTACTAGGTCTATGTCCCAAAGAGATCAAAGAAAAGGGAAACGACCTATTTGTACAAAAATATTTATAGCAGCTCTTTTCATGGTGGCAAAGAATTGGATATCAAGGGGATGTCCATCAGTTGGTGAATGGCTGAACAAGTTGTAGCATATGATAGTGATGGAATATTATTGTGCTGTAAGAAATGATGGACAGGATGGTTTCAGAAAAACATGGGAAGACTTATATGAATTTATGGAAAACGAAGTGAGCAAAACGAGGAGATCATTGTATACGGTAGCAGCAATATTGTAACAATGGTCAGCTGTGAAAGACTTAGCTACTCTGATCTAGACAATGGTGCAAGACAACTCCAAAAGACTCATGATGAAAAATGCTACCCACTTCTAGAGAAAGAACTGATGAATTTTGAGTGCAGATTGAAGCATACTTTTTTCACTTACTTTATTTTTCTTGCCTTTTTTTTTTTTGCAACATGGATAACGTGGATATAAGTTTTGCACGACTTCACGTGTATAATTGATATCATATTGCTTGCCTTCTCAGTGGGTGGGGGAGAGACTTGGAGGAAGGGAGAGAATTTAAACATCAAAAATTTTTTAAAAAAAGAATGTTAAAATAAATAAAGAATAAAATAAATATAAATATTATAAATATATTTCTATATAAAAATAAAATACATAAATAAAATAAAAGAAAAGAAAAGAAAAGAAAAAAAGAAAAGAAAGAAAATAGGCTACCTTTGGCTTTGAGCCATAGGACCAGCAACGTCACTGGGGGAGGAAAAAAGCGACTCAATCTATATTTATGGTGAGCATTCTCAACACCTCTGGATTACAGTCTCTGAAGCCTACACAAAGTTATTATCCCTGTAAGGGCTGTTTGCATAATAACTACCAAACTGCTCAGGAGTCTGAGTTTTCCCAGGTTTCAACCTCAAGTCTCTTCAAGTCTCCCCAGCTGATGAATGGATTCAGAAAAGGCAGGGAGACAAAACTAAGTCCAGTGGGCAAAATCATCGTTTCTTCCTTCAGCCTAGTCACGTTCCTGGACTTTCAGATATAAATACAGCCAGCAAAACTTAAGAAGACTTTGAGCTCCCCCTAACCTCAGTAAATAAAAAATGTAGGAAGTAATTGGTGGTAGGGTGGGGCACTAGCCTCTTTGGGGATCTAGAAAACCCTCTAACGGGAAATAGCTCGGCCAAGGAACTGTGAAGGAAGTTAGGGAGTCTATCATGGCTGAAAAGAGCCTAAATGGGCTATGGTGGGAAAGTTAGGAATTTAAGAATGTTCTCTAGTCCATGAAGGTTTCTGTCATAAAGGCAAAGCCTCCAACAACTCTTGGGGAATCCTGAGCTAAAGAGTTTAGACAATGAGGTTGACTGAGGAGGGAATTTCTCATGATCCTGATTTCCATTTAACAGAGTAGGGTTCCAGTGCCTGAATGGGAGAGGAGAGATAAGGGTCAGTGCCTGCCCTCATGGTATTTACAGTCAAAGAGGGAAGATTACAAGAAAAGCAATGTAGTGTGGTAAAAATGCTCTGGATCTGGAGTCAGGGGACAAATACAGAGTCTGCTACTTACTAGATGTGTGATTGAGGCAAGTCATTTAACCTCTCTGGGCCTCAGTTTCCTCATATGTAAAATAAAGTTTTCTGGGCCATCACCAGTGGTCTTGCCTGCCAGTGGACTCCAATGACTCTGGAGGTGAAAGTGAGGCTGATGACTTTGCAGAGCCCTGCCTCACTTAAATCCAATTCACTTGCAAGTCAAGACATCACCCTGCTGATGTCATTGGTTGTCTTCGAGAAGTAAGGACGAACAATAGTCAAAGGTTTAGACTAAATGACCTCTAAGGTCTTTTCCAGCTCTAAATCTATGATTTTAAGATTCGGTTCCCTTTTGGCCCCAAATCCTGTGTTCATGGTGCAGATGTGATGGAGAGGTCTAAAGTGCTATGGGAAATTTGGGGAGGGAGAGCATCTTTCCAGCTGAGGGGACCACAGAAGTTCTGAATGGAGGGAGTGTCCCCCGAACTGGACCTTGAAGGGGAGAATTTCAAGGGGTGGCTATGGAGAGAGGGGAAAGTATTCTCATATAGAAAGGAAATGAGAAGGAAAGGATGAGTTCGAGGAACAAGTCAATAAGAATTTATTTATTACATACTTTGTGTCCTACATACAAAGAAAGTACTGAGGAGGCAAAGAAAGGTAAAAAAACACTATCTTCTCTCAAGGAGTTCACAGTCTGATACAGGAGACAACATTGCAAACAACATATTGTGCAAATAAGCTAGAGACAGGAGACATTGGAGATAATCAACAGAGGAAAGGCCCTAGCTAAGGAGGATCAGCATAGGCTTTCTGTAGAAGGTGGGATTTTAGCTGGGACTTGAAGGAAGCCAGGGAAGCCAGGGGGCAGAGATGAGGAGGGAGGGTATTCCAGCAATAGTTGAGGACTGGCAATGAAACTCTGATTCTGAAGTTCCTTTCTTATTGTAGGGTAATAGTAATAATAGCTAAATTTATATCATGCTTTAATATTTACAAAGCACTTTTTATATATTATCCCATAAAATAATAGACCTAGAATAATAATAGACCTAGTTCCAACTCCTTACCTCCAATTTTACAGATGAGGAAACTGAGTCCCAAACAGATGGAGAGACTTGCCCATGGTCACACAAGACCTCTGCAAGTATTATCACGTTATTCTTGATGACATAGCCTCTACTAGGTAGAAAGCTCCTTACCCAACTGAATCGATGAGCTCCCAAATATCAGGGCGGGGGGAGGTCACATCCCTCCCAAAGGGGTCAATCTCTGATCTAGGCCCTTGTGTGTATCCCAATTAAGAGAGAGCAAAGCACTCGGATGTCATTCCCTGCTTTCAGAGGTACGGCTTGGTTTTCGGAGTCATTTAAACTCCATGAACACTGTGTCCAGAGTATCTGGCTGGAGAATAATGGTATCAGAGACAAGGGTCAAAGTACCCAGAGCAGGGACAGGAGACCTGCCAAAGCCTAACTAATGGCTCCAGAGAACTTCACGTATTAAAGTGGGGGGAGGGAGAGGGGAATTATCATCACAAATTGTTTGAATGCTGAACTTAAAATTAATACAGTCTCTGCAATAATTCTAATGGTCACACGAGGGCGCTCTAAACAACTAGCAAAGACAAAGGTTTTCTACATGGGCATTTTTTAAAACTTCCTATCTTTTTTTCTGGTGAAAGAACATTTTTTATTTTTTCTTTATTTTTATTTTTAAAAGTCAATTTTATTTTATTTTCAGGTCCAAATTCTCTTCCTCTCACCTACCCTCAAACCTCCTTTAAAGGGCAAGAAAAACAAAACCTATTACAAACGCACATAAGTCACACAAAACAAATTCCCACATTGGCTGTGTCCAAAAACCCAAAACCCCAAAACCCAAAACCCTTCCAAACTCAAGTTTCAATTTGTCCTCTGAATCCATCAACTCTCTGTCTGGGAGAGGACAGCATATCTTATCAGGTGTCCTCTGGGATTGTGATTGACTATTGTGTTGGGGCAGCTAGGTCACGAAATGGATAGAGCGCCCTGCCTGGAGTCAGGGAGACTCCTCTTCCTGAGTTTCAAATGTGGCCTCAGACATTAGTAGCTATGTGACCCTGGGCAAGTCATTTAACCCTGTCTGCCTCAGTTTCCTCATCTGTAAAATGAACTGGAGAAGGAAATGGCAAACCACTCCAGTTATCTTTGCCAAGAAAACTCCACATAGGGTCACAAAGAGTTGGACATGACTGAGAAAAAACAACAACACATTGTATTGATCAGAATTCCTAAGTCTCTCAGAGTTTAAATATTTATTTTTCTATTTTTCCTATTTCTTATCAACTGAACAGTTGAAAAAAAAAAAGGAAGTGCCTTATAACTAATATGTATAGTCAAAGAAGACAAATTCCCCCACTGGCCATGTCCAAAAGAGCTATGTTGGATTTCTTTATCTAGACCAGGTTTTACTTTCTGATGTGACTGTTCTGAGAGTGGGGATTCAGGCTAGAGTAGCGGGCTGGCATGGACAACTCTGTGCTTTAGGAATATCAGTTCCTAAGGAGAAAGGAAGGTACCGGAAGGGTCTGTGGGTTGGCAGGGCTCCTTAGGGAGCTCGGCAAGGGGGTCCCAGGTGGCTTCTGAGCCAAGTTCCTGCTCGAGGGTGCTGGGGGAAGCAGCACAAAGGAGGTGTCATGAATGGCCTGGCTTCCTGACCTCCCAATGCCTTTGTCCCCATTGCTGGGACCAAAATCCCCACCCACAGAATCCGTCCCACCCTGGGTTCTGGGCTGACTTGGCCCTTCCACAAGGACTCCAGACCTCGCCAAGGGCAGACTTGCTCCCCATTGCCCTCTGACCTTGGAGCTGGCTCCACCAACCAGGCTACTGCTTCATTTTCTGAGGCCCCATCTCCATTCTGTGGTATTCGGTCTTATCTTCTGTGTGTTAGACTCTGGGGATTCAAGAGGTAAAAAGCCACAGAGCAGGGTGCAGGTGGGACCTGAAGCATGAGTAAAAGAGGGTGCAGGTGTAGGTAGAGGTCCAACACCCTGAGCCTGAGGCTCTGCCTTGGTTTCCTGCCCAGTCTCTTCCTCTGAGACTAGGGCCCTGCCTTATTCCCCCAAGGCCTGGCAGAGATCAGCATCCTGGCCCCAAACCATAGTCTGGCTAACTGCTCACTGCTGCTGAACCACCCTCATACCAGTCACCAGTTTTTCTGGACCTTAGAGGATCATCCAATCATAGATTTAGAACAGGAAGAAACCATAGAGACTATGGAGTTCAATCCTCTCATTTGACAGATGAGGAAACTGAGGCAGACAGAGGTTCAGTGACTTGCAGTGTCTGAGGTAGGATTTGAACTCAGGTCTTCCTGACTCCAAGTCCAGTGCTCTATATAGTATTCCATATAGCTGTTTCCGCTGACTGGGTCCTTGGATGCAGCCTTTTGAATGAGTCCAAGTTTTACAGAACAAATCCTTTTATGAAGGGGATTTGTTCTGTGAAGTTTGAATTCAGTCAAAGGGCTGCACTTGAGAGCCTACAGGGCCACATGTGGCCTCAAGGCTGCAGGTTCCCCACCCCTGGATTAGGGGCTACTCCTGGAATGTCGGAGTCCCCTGACATTCCAGCTACCCGTCCTGTTCTGACTCCTTAGTACCTGTCCACTGCTGGGACCTTCCCAGGTCCTGTTGCCCGCTGAGCCTTGTCTCCCACAGCAAAATATTTCCTTTTTGAATGCACATTGGGTCCAACCCACCTCAGAGCTGAGCCGAGCCGAGGAAAGGTCAACTTTTCCTCTTGCTCCCTTGTTCACTCTTCAACCAACTCAAAAGAGGAGTAAAACGTAGTGCTTTGAGATGACAAAGTAGTCCCTTTATTGGCCACCAAGTCAGGGCAAGGCACTGACTCAGTGGACCTTTAAGCAGCAGTGAGCCTATCCCCTGCTCATCTGCCAAAGGAGACAGGAATCATAATGCTACTCATGTCACACTGGGTTTCCTTCTGGGGAAGGCTCCTACAGGAAAGAACAGTGGTGTTTCTAAAGGCTAATGATACTAACTTAAAAATGAAATCAGTAGGAACTCGGAGTGCAGACTGAAGCACTCTTTTTACCTTCTTTATTTGTCTTGTTTTGTGTGTATGTATGTGTGTGTGTGTGTTTTCTTTTGCAACATGGTTAATATAGAAATATGTCTGGCATGACTTCACATGTATATATTGATATCATATTGCATGTCTTCTCAAAAGGTGGGGGAGGATCAACAGAGGGGGAATTTGAAACTCAAAATCTTAAAAAATGAATGTTAATTTTTTATGTGTAATCTGGAAGCATTTATGAAATCAATAAAAATTTATTCAACTAAAAATGAAATCAGTAGAGGTGGGGAATTATGGGTGTGGAATCTTTCATGTACTGTTGGACATGACTGATAAGTTGACTGATTTGGCTGGACTGCTCTTTTAGCTCTTGAAAAATTCTTTATCATAAGGGATGAATGGCTTGCTGAGAGAGAGGAGGGATATATTGAGAAATACAGGTGTTGTAATCATAAAACATATTAATAAAAATAAGATTTCAAAAACATTTGAACCTGTGATTTTATTGGCATAAACTTGAGATGAAGAAATTCCCTCGGGGCGGCTAGGTGGTACAGTGGGTAGAGCTCTAGCCTTGGAGTTAGGAGGGCCTGAGTTCAAATCCAGCCTCAGATCCTTGATACTTAGGAGCTATGTGACCCTGGGCAAGTCACTTAACCCCAATTGCCTAGCCAAAAAGCAAAAAGAAAAAGAAAAAGAAAAAAAGAAATTCCTTCTATGAAGTTTATGGCCAGATAAGATCATGGGAAACAAAATGGATAATTTTGATTACATGAAATTAAAAAGGTTTTGCACAAACAAAATTAGAAGGAAACAGGAAACTGGGGAAAATTTTCTAGCAAATTTCTCTGATAAGGGCCCTATATGTGTTTGTGTGTGTATGTATGTATGTATGTACGTATAAAAATTTGGCTCAGTTCCATATATATGTATTATATATATTATAATATGTTATATGTATTATATATAGAACTGAACCAAATTTATAAAAATATAAGCCATTCCTTAATTGATAAATGGTTAAAGGATATAAACAGGCAGTTTTCAGAAGAAGAAATCAAAGCTGTCAATAGTCACGTTAAAAATGCTCTAAATTACTATTGGTTAAAGAAATGAAATCTAAAACAACTCTGAGGTACCACCTCATACCTATCAGATTGGGTAAGATGACAAAAAAAGAAAAGGAAAATGATAGATGCTAGAGGGGATGTAGAAAAATACGGGACATTTAAAAATGTTATAAAGTTTTCTTACATGTAATCAGGAAATATTTAGTGAAATAAATAAAAAATACATTTTCATAAAGAAACTCTCTCTACTCATTTAAAGCAGGTCCCTGCTTGTACAACTTAGGGTCTTAGAGCCCAGGGTTGCACAGTCAGTATGTGTCAGAGACAGGACTAGGATCCGGGTCTTCCTGACTCCAAGGCTGGCTTCTGATAAGTCGGTTGCTTTTTGTTTTCTCAGATATATATAGGAAATCCCCTCTCCTAAGGCAGATCTGAAACTTTTTGGCAACTTGGAGCCTTTAAGAATTGCCAGGGTCATAGAGAGGCCACTCATGGCTTGCCCGGAACCACACAACCAGTTATGTGTTAGAGGTGTGACTTAAACTCAGGCCTTCCTGACCAGCTTGCCCATTCTACCAAATCCTAACTACCTTTCTTGGCTTTCAGCTCCTAGGATGCTACACTCAGCTTCACTTGTTAAACTATTCATCTTTTATTTAAAAAAATATATATTCAATTCATTCCTTTTGTTTTTATATCATCTTTATTTCTGCATATTTCCTTCTATCCTCCTTAGTAGCAATCTTACTGTTGTAAAAAGATAAAAGATTGGGGCAGCTAGGTGACGCAGTGGATAGAGCATCGGCCCTGGAGTCAAGAGGACCTGAGTTCAAATCCTGCCTCAGACATATGACACTTACTAGCTGCGTGACCCCGAGCAAGTCACTTAACCCTGATTGCCTCAACAAAAAGGAAAAAAAAAAGATCAAAGATCAAACCAAGGGAAAACTAACCAATCAATTCGGAGACATCAGCTGTGTGTTATAATGCATACACTATTCCACACCTGTAGGCCCTCACTTCATCAGTGAAATGAGGGAGGTGCTTTTGCTTCTGTATTCTTGGGGGCCAAAGCCAGCTCCTCCAGGAAGTCCTCCCTGATTTCTTTCTCCTCAAGTAGCAGCTCCCCACCCACCCAATGTACTTTTTACATAATATTGTGCCTTTCTTGGCATCTTCTCCTCTTTAGATTGTGAGCTCAGTGAGGGCAGTGACCTTCCCTAACACCTAGGCCAGAGCTCTGCATGCACTAGGCGCTTAAATGTTTTTTGGTTTAAATTAAATTTAATGCAAAGTTTCCATAACCTCGTCCCTCATTTCACAACTCAATGATTTCTCACTACTCCTAAACAGAAACTCCTACTCTAATGACACTGGTTTCTTCACTGCTCCCTCCATTGGCCACATTTAGTCCTGCCCTTGTGCCTTTGTTGAGGCTGCCCCCACATTTGGAATGCATTCCAGCCCCTGATAGTTGAATGCCCTTTGTGACTACTCACAAATAGTACCACTACATCCAGTGGGCTTTATTACCATTGTTCAGTCATCTTCAGTTGTGTCTGGCTCTTGGTGACCCCGTTGGGGTTTTCTTGGCAGAGATACTAGAGAAGTTTGCCATTTCCTTTTACAGCTCATTTCATAGATAGGGAAACTGAGGCAAACAGGGTGAAATGACTTGCCCAGGGTCAAACAGCTAGGAAGTGTTTGAGGCTGGATTTGAACCCACAAAGATGACAGTGCCTGGCACTCTATCCACTGCAGTGACACCTAGCTTCAGCAAATGGGCAGGAGACTGTAATACCCAGAATCCCAGAGCTAGGAGGCACCTCAGCAGCCTAAATAAGAATCAGAATGACAACCACCTCAGCAAGGCCTCAGTCAGCCTTAACTTCCAGAGAGGGGAACCCTACCCTTTCCCAAGGCAGCCCCCTCTCCTTTTTTTTTTTTAAACCAAAACACCTTTTTTCTTCTATTCCTTGATGGCGTTTGAATCTTTATCTCCGTCATATTCCACTGATGAGACAGTCTCCAAGCCTAGAGACATTGAACGCAGGAAACAGAGACAGAGATGTAGAAACAGACAGAGTAATAGAGACAGAGAAGAGAAAGCAGAGACAGAGACATATAGAGACAGAGAGAGACAAGAGAAGAGATACTAGTTCTGCGGTTACTTCCACAATTTAATTCAAATGAATATTCATAACTCGCCCTATGTAAGACACTATGTTAGGCACTTGGGATGTTTCTCACAGCTAAAAAGGATCTCTCTCCTCCTCCCCTAATCAATTTTTTCTAGAATATTCTGTCACTTCTCATCTTGAATCACATTTACCTTGTGTGTGTGTTGTATCCACCCTGCCACCCCCAGCAGTGTGTTTAATATATATACTTATTGAATGAATGAATGAATGAATAAATGAATGAGCCAACAGCTCACTCCACTTTGAATAATTCTAGGTGGTACAGTGGGTAGAGCACCAGGCCTGGAGTCAGGAAGACCTCAGTTTAAATCAGGCCTCAAACACTTCCTAGCTGTGTGGCCCTGGACAAGTCACTTCACCCTGTTTGCCTCAGTTTCTTCATCTGTAAAATAAACTGGAGAAGGAAATGGTAAACCACTCCAGTATCTCTGCCAATAAAATCCCCAAAAGGGGTCACAAAGAATCGGATATGATCAACAACAATTGTAAAGTTCTCCTTGATACTGAGCCTAAATCTGCATTCACCAGTTGTTCCTTATTCTGCCACCAAGAGTCAAGCTGAGCAGAGCCGATCCCTGGCAATGCATAGAGATCCAGTGTGAAGGGCAGATACATTCACTTCATGGACCTTAAGAGACCAGGGAAACCTGTTTCCCAATAAGAATGACTGCTGGGCTCAGGGGGTCGGGATGATGCTTTCTCCCCATTTTCAGCTGTGGAGCCAGGCATAAACCCTGGTTTTGGGAGAAACTGACCACCAAAAAGAAGGGTCAGCCTATTTGTCTCTCACTCCTTGGTTCTTTTCAAGCCCCCACTCCAGAGTCCTAGGGAACATTACTTAAGATCTAAGCTTGGCTCATATCTAAGGTCTTCTCATAGTGGGGAACAGAAAGGTATTCTAACAGTCGCAATCAAGTATAAGAGAGCTATTTCCTCTACACAGAAGAAATGTTTAACGCATCTAAGACCTTACAAGAGTACATTAACTTAAGCAATCAGGAGCAACAAGGTAACTGTGATTATCCTCTCCCTGGAGGCTGAAACTTAATCATCTAAACATGAAGCAATTTGTGGGACTGCTGGATAAACATCTTACATTTCACCTCATCTTTGTACTGTCAAAACAATCCCTTCTAGGTTACATTCTAGTCAGAGAAGACAGCACATAAAGGAGAGGTAGAAAGGGGGTTAGGAGAGGTGGCATGTGGTGTACCCAATGGCATGGCAGTGAAGGGGTAAGAGGGAAGAGATGGACATCCTGAGCACTGGTCTCCACGAAATATTTGATTGACTTTTTTTTTTTTGGCTAGGCAATGGGGTTAAGTGATTTGCCCAGGGTCGCGCAGCTAGTAAGTGTCAAGTGTCTCAGGCCGGATTTGAGCTCAGGTCTCCCTGCCTCCAAGGCCAGAGTGCCACCTAGCTGCCCCTAGTCTCCATGAAATATTAAAAGTTCCAGAAGAAGGCCTCCAGTATGTCTGGTGGGTCCTCTATGGAGGATTTTACTAAAAGACATGGACAAAAGCCAGTTGCCAATCCACAGCTTGTTACCTTCTGTTCCATATGGAGAAGAAACACCAACTTCCTCTGCATGGATTGCCTGAGGGTTACGTGCCCAGGTGGCCTCATTCAACCCTGAAGCCCCTTCTCAGGCCCAGAGGTGACAGGATAATTTTAATCCTTCTGGCCACCGTGCCCGGTCTCTCAAGATTCATTATATGAACAGGTCTACCTTGTCCAAGCCTAGCATGTTCCCATTCCACTTAAGCAGCTGGCATCCCTGGGAGACATGAGACACTTGCAAGGTCTCTTGTTGCCAGCTTACCTAGAGCGGGTTGGCCATTGGTATTGTTCCTTGGCCGGTTGCCAAACACTGGGAGCAGCTGTAAAATCATGGCAGTAGAATCACTTGCCATAGTTTCATTCCTTAATGGTCCGGAGTGAGAACGGAAGCAGCTTCTAAGGACAGAGAGGTCCCACATAGCCTGAGTAGAGCCAGGGAGCAAAAGCAGAGCCAGTCTCTCACTTGTATATATGCATTTAAAGCATAATGAAGTATCTGAGCTGCCTCTTGAATCTCCCCTTGTTTCTCAGGCTCCCCAGGAATTAGAGAATATAGCAATCAAGTAAGCCCATGATGCTGAGGGTAACTTAGGGGATGGGGAAGGGAGAGGAGAGGCCAGGACTGAGAGCTTGGAATGCCAGTTTGAGGGTAGGAGGGAAGACTTCTCCCTCTGAAGCTGAGCAGCTTGCGGCTTCCAATTCACCCAATCTAAGCCAATTCAATCCAACAATTATGAAGCACCTCTCTTGTGTTGTGCCCTCTGCCAGGCCCCAGAGCGGGGACCTGAACCTTTTTTTTTGAGTCATAGGCTTCTCTGGCATCCTGGCAAAGTCCGGTACTATTGGGTTTGTTACCTCCATTTGTGATGGAAGAAAATGTTATATTTCAGTTAGAGATGAGTGACATAAAGATATAATTTTCCCCCATCTAAGTTCATGCCCCCCCCAATCTATCCCCAGACTCCTGGTTATATAGCCCTTGACTAAAGATACAAAGACAAAACAAAACGAAATCTCTCACGGAGTATACATATCTACATATAAACATGTAAGGGTACATATGATTATTTGAGGAGGGAGAGGGCACGTACAGCTAGGGGAATCTGGAAAGTTTTCCATTAGGAACAGGGGGATACACGTACCGGGTGGTGCATCAACTGAGCCTTGGAGGAAACTGGAGATTCTAAGAGGTGGAGGTGACGAGAGAGGGCCTTTCAGGCATGGGGAACGCCTTAGGTAAAAGCATGCAGGTGTGAGATGAACTGGCTGAGTTTGGGGAAAATTGAGTAGGTCGGTTTGGGTAGAATATAGACTGTGTGAAGAGAAGTAATATAGGGGGAGTACAATAAACCTAGAGAGGTAGGCTAGGCAGATTGTGAAAGGCTTTAAATACCTAGCTGAGGAACTGAAATTTTTTCCCAGGGGCAACAGGGAGCCATTGAAGGTTCCTGAGTAAGGTGTGGCTGAACATTCGTAGGAAGATTTACTTTATTTATTTTAATGTCGTTTTTATTGGAAATTTTTATTTTTACACCACCTTATTTCTGAAAATATCTCTTCCTCCTCCTTTACCAAATGAGTCATCTTTTGTAGCACAGATTTAAAAAGAAAAAGGAGGAAAACAGCAATTCAACAAAACTAACCAAATACATTGAGCATGTCTGGCAGCATATGCAGCATTTTGCAGCCATAGTCCTCCACTTCTGCAAAGAACTGAGAGGTGCATCTTATCAACTCTTCTCTGGGGCCAAATTTGGCCAATACAATTACACAGAATCCAGTTTCAATTTTTTGTTCTTTTTATTAAAAAATGATAGCTGGCATTTATATGTTACCTCATTTGATCCTCAAAATAACCCCGGGAGATAGGTGCTATTATGATTCCCATTTTACAGATGAGGAAACTAAGGCAGATAGAGGTGAAGTGGCTTGCCCAGGGTCCCATAGCTAGGAAGTGTCTGAAGCCAGGGCAGAGCTCTATCCATGGTCCCACTTAGCATTTACATTGTCATCATTGTGTTTATTTTTCTTGGTTCTGCCTCATTCTGTATCAGTTCATATAGCCTCAGGAAGATGATTTGTAAAAAAAAAAAAATTCTTTTTTGCTTTGGCAATTGGGGTTAAATGACTTGCCCAGGGTCACACAGCTAGTAAGTGTCAACTGTCTGAGGCTGGATTTGAACGCAGGTCCTCCTGACTCCAAGGCCGGATCTCTATCCACTGTGCCACCTAGCTGTCCCTGGAAGATGACTTTTGCAGTAGTTTATATTGGAAAAAGGAGAAATGGGGGAAAAGGAGACCAGTTAGGAGGCTGTTGCAACAGTCCAGGTGAAAGGTGATGGTGGCCTGTACCAGCATGGTGGTTGTGAGCATAGAGGAGATGGCTGGTAGAGATTCATAGAGGTAGAATTGACAAGACTTGGTAACTAACAAGATATAGGCAATGAGGGTGACTGGTACCTTATGGGGAAGTTTAGAAGAGTGGGGAGGGGGAGTAAGGAAGGAAGAGCATGATGTCTGTTTTGAACATGAATTTGAAATGCCTACTGGACATCAGGCGGAGATGACTAGCAGGCTGGTGATTCAGGAGTGCAGGTCAGGAGAGAAACTAAAGCTCGATAAATAGATCTGGGAGACGATAATTGAATCCATGAGAGCCGATGAGATCACAGAAAGGGAGGGTGTTGAGAAAGCAAAGCTTAAGACAGAGCCTTGGGAGACACCATGGTTGGGAGTTAGGGGGGTGGGGGGCCCATGGCTGATGATCCTGCAAAGGAGATAGAGTAGGAGCTGTTAGACACGGAGGAGGAGAACCAGGAGGGATGAGTGAAACAAAAACTCATGAAGGGGAGAATATGCAAGAGAAAGGGATGACCAAGTGATAGCATCAGGCTCTGGGGGTGGGGGTGGGTGGGTGGGGGGACTGAAAAAACCCCTTTGGATTTAGTACCAAAGAGATCCTGGTAACTAACCTTGGAGAGAACAGCTTCAGTTGAATGGTGAGGCTGAAGAGTGGGTGGAAAGGAAGTGGGGGTAGTGAGTGTAGACAGCTTTTTATAGGACTTTGGTGGTGAAAGGGAGGAGAGTTGGAGGAGCCGTTTTCAACTAACTATTCTGGATAACTAGATGCTAGTTAGATCAGAGGGGCAGAGGGGAGCCCAATCCCCTTCTCCATCCACATGTCTCTTCTCTCTTCAACGGCCAACTTTGTCCAAATGTGACATCAGACCCCCATCTTCAGATTGATGCTGGGTGAGATCCTGCTTCAAGCTGGGTGTAGCGAAGGGCTAGCTGCCCTACTGTGTAGGGAAAGAGAATAGGATAGGGCAGAAGAGTAGATATCATTGAAGGTCATGAATGGTTCCCCCACCCCCAGTAGGGCACCCATCTCCTCTCAATCTTGGGAAGTCCTGGACATAAGAGAAAAGGACTGGGGCCCTCACAAGTCAAGGAAGGCTGTGAGCTTCCTAACAGGAGGCTGCCCAGGCCCTTGGAGGGCAGGCCTAGGGTGCAGTTTCTCTGAGAGCCCTCTAATCCTAGTCCTCTCTCCCCCCACTCCCTGACATCTGAGCCTCTTATTCACCACAATGAGAGGTCTTAGCAGGGCCTTAGTACTAGAGCAGTTGATAGATGGGCCCTGTTGTTTGTCCATTCTTGAAGATGACCATGACATGATGGAGGTGATGCCATGACTTGCACGTGAATTGGATTTATAAGTGTGGGAGGCCTGTGCAAAGTCACCAGCCTCACTTTCTCCTCCAGAGCCGTCTGGGTCCAGTGGCCAGACGTAGATCAGGATGACTGGAGACGGCCCCTGCTCTCAAGCTTAATAATTGGTGGAACACTGTTCCCCTCTGGAAGCTTGGGTTAAAAGCACACGGGATGTGAGAGCTGTTGGAGGCCCAGGGAAAAGGAGGTGCCTAGACCCTGATGGAGGGGAATTACCAGTGGCCAAAGCCCATTTTCCCTAGAAGCCCAGAGTCTCAATGGTGCTATCCCTCCCATGTCACCCTCCAGTGGAGGCCCCATAGCCACTCTCCCCATGCTTCCAAGGATGATCGGGCATCCTTTAAATTCTGTCCCTACAGGGACAAAGCATTGATTGCCCCACCCAAGTTCTGGCCCTAGGGACACTCATTCCAGGGGAGCAGTGGCCAGATGTGCAGGTCCATCCAGCTGATTCTGACCACTCTGATGACTTCAGAGCCTCTGGTGGCACCTACACTAGCCCTTGGCATTCATGGTTTTCTACACGAGGAAGTCACCACTCTACTCACATCCCCAAACCATGGTCATCTTCTAAAGTAATGCTAATAGCACCCAACTTATGCAGAGTGCCCTGTACCAGTGTGCTTGGCACCATGTGACCTCAGAGACCATCTAGTGCAACAGCTCTCATTTTCCAGATGGAGAAACTGAGGCCAGAGAGGTAAAGGGACTTGTCAACGGTTACATACAGGATCACAGAGTTAGAGCTGGAAGGGCCCAGCTAAGGCCACCTCGTCCCACCCCGATTTGCAGATAAAAGGACTGAGACCCAGGGAGGTTTGGTGGTTTTTCCATGGTCATACAAGTAGTGTCAGAGGCAGGATTGGAACCCAGGTCTCTTCTGACTCCTGAACCAATACACTTTAAAGACATCATCTCTGTCCTTAAGGAGCTCAGTTTTCAGGGCTGAGGAAGGAGCATGAATGATTATTCAGTCTCAAGCTGAAGCCATATTCCTCCACTCAGTTTTTCAGTGTACAAAATTATCTCAGAGGACCATATTCCCTGAAACCTTCCTCTCTGCCATGGCGCGTGGAAGACTGACTGTCTTCCAGGAAGCCTTTGCTGGTGGACTTTGATCCCTTCCATGCCTGCCTATCCCGGTGCCTACCTCCCTCCCCACATCCCTGGGCAATCATTCCTCTGGGACAGATTTCTTCACATTGTAAATGTTGGGAAGTCATTGCCCAGGGCTTAGGCACTTAATTAATGCTGCATGAGTTCAGTTGACTTCTCTGATGAACCACTCTTAGTGACGATGACTACTTCCCTTTCTAAGTATTCACAAACCAGCCCCTTAATAACACAACCAGAAATTTTGCCAGGATTGGAAGTCAAGCTCACAGGCATTTGCTGTTGTAATGTCATTCAATCATGTCTGACTCTTTGTGACCTCGTGGACATAGTAGGTCAACACTGTCCATGGGGTTTCTTGGCAAAAATACTGGTGTGGGTTGCCATTTTCTTTTCCAGTGGATTAAGGTTATATGACTTGCCCAGGGTCACACAGTTAGTGAGTGTCTGAGGCTGTATTTGAACTCAGGTCTTCTGGACTCCAGGCTCAGTGCTCTATCCACCGAGCCACCTAACTGCCTCCTGTGTTCAGTGCTAGTAGTGCAGAAACCAGTTAGTAAGTATCTGAGGCTGGATTTGAATTTAGGTCTTCCTGACTCCCCACCCAGTGCTTAGAGGCCTTTAATTTTCAGATTTCACTCTCTTCTCTTTTTTAAACAACAGCAAATATTTGCCCTTGAATAATTCTGTGAGCAGTAGGCCAGCAACCACATTGGCAAGTTCTTTCAGTCTCCTTGGGCATAGTTCATTCAAGTCTGAGTTCATTGAGGGGACCTGGGGACTCTTATTGGGCCTCCAACTTTACAGTTAAACATTTTTGTTCTCTTCTTACTAGTCAGAAGACCATTCTCCTTGGCAGAGAAATCAGGAGGGAGATCAGAGTTGATCAGAGGTAAATTGATTTCATTGTTACTTCTTGTCTCATGCGCTCTGAGCAGCTGTCCTACTCCTTTGATCTTGTCTTAATCATCAGTTTTCAGGAAAGGGGCAGAATCCATCATTTCATTGGTATGGAGAACTCCCAGGAGAGGAAATTTCCTCTACTGATGGAGGTCAGGCACTGTCTCTGAAACTCATCATCTCGGAGAGTGAACCAGAGTACTCAGAGACTAGCCCAGGGTCACACAGCCTGCCAGTATGTGCCAGAGGCAGAACCTGAACCCAGGTCTGCCTGGTGCCAAGGTCATCTGTCAATCCACCATGCTCTTGCTTTGACACAAAACCAAAAGAAAGCTTTTTTTTTAAGTCCATTTTATTGTTCTTACAGCTAGGTGGTTTAGTGGGTAGAGTGCCAGGCCCAGCCACTCATCTTCCTGAGTTCAACTCTGGCCTCAGACACTTCCTAGCTGTGTGACCCCGGGCAAGTCACTTTACCCTGTTTGCCTCAGTTTCCTCATCTGTAAAAATGAGCTGGAGGAGGAAATGGTAAACCACTCCAGTATCTCTGCCAAGAAAACCCCTAATGGGGTCACGGAGAGCCGGACATGACTGAAGCACCAGCACAACTTTGTTGTCCTTAGCTCATGTCACTAGCCTTTGTTCATTCTGAGCATCAGCATCCTTCATCATCCTCTTGGTCTCCTCTTTCTAGACACATCTTTTTTTTTTTTAGACACATCTTTTTTTGGGGGGGGAGGGGGAGGCAATCGGGGTTAGGTGACTTGCCCAGAGTCACACAGCCAGTGAGTGTTATGTGTCTGAGGCCAGATTTGAACTCAGGTCCTCCTGACTCCCGGGCCGGTGCTGTATCCACTGAGCCACCTAGCTGCCCTGACACATCTTCTAAAAGTCCAGGTTATGCCATGGGCCCTCTGTGTGTCCACAATGGTCTCTTTAGGTAGCTCCCTCTTTTCTTTCCCTTTGGAATCATTTATGTTGCCATTTTCAGAATTTCACCCTTGAGATGTTTCCATGTCTTTGGACTGATTTCCCCTGGATTTTAAAGCCATGGGACACTATCAGCCCACTGAATGCTCAGTGTCTTCTCAATCCCCCATTCTAAAATGGAGCAGTGATTCCTCTCCTCTCCACCTCCCCTCATCCCAAGTTTTACAGAATGATAGGAAGGAAACAAACATTTATCATGTGCCAGGCTTGGTGCTAAGGGATTTACAAATATTCTTTCTTTTGATTCCTAGAAGGAGGCAGGTGCTATTATTATCTCCATTTCACAGTTGAGGAAACTAAGGCAAACAAAAGTTAAGTGACTAGTAAATGTCTCAGGCCAGATTCGAACTGAGGTCTTCTTGACTCCAGTTGTTCAGTCGTGTTCGACTCTTCATGACCCCATTTGGGGTTTTCTTGGCAAAGATACTGGAGTGTTTTACCATTTCCTTCTCCAGCTCATTTTAGAGATAAAGAAACTGAGGCAAACAGGGTGAAGTGACTTGCCCAGGGTCACACAGCTAGTAAGTGGACCGTAGTAGGTCAACACTGTCCATGGGATTTCTTGGCAGAGATACTGTTTTGGTTTGCCATTTCCTTCTCCAGTAGATTAAGGCAAACAGTGTGAAGTGACTTGCCCAGGGTCACACAGCTAGGAAATGTCTGAGGCTGGATTTGAACTCAGGAAGATGAGTCTTCCTGACTCCAGGCCCAGGGCTCTGTCCACTGCAGCGCCACCTAGCTGTTCTCTTAACTCCAGGCCCAGTGCTTTATCATGCCTCATGGATTCCAGAGTTGGAAGAGAAGTTAGAAATCTAAGTTCAACCCCTTTGTTTTACAGATTCACAAATGGTGGCACAGAGAGGTTAAGCAACTTGCCCAAGGCCACACAGCCAGTAAGTGTCTGAGGTGGGGTTTGAACCTGCTGGTCCAGTGCCCTGTCCAGCTCACTAGGCTGCTTTTCTTTCCTAATTTGGCTCCTAATTTTGGGTCAGAACCAGACCCAGAGTAACAGTTGACATCGTCCCTTCCTTCAATGTGTATTAAATTTTTTTTTTTACTGATGCCTTTTGTTTTGAGATCCCAGCCCCATTTCCCACCCCTCTCCCTTCCTAGGATGGAACCCTCCCTTGTAACAAAGAAAACCAGCTAAGCAAAAAAAACAGATACAGTGACCACATCTGACAATGTCTACAATGTTCTGCCTCCATATTCCCCCACATCTCTGCAGGGAACAGGGAGGTAGGCTGTTATCTCCTCTTCTCTGGGATCATTATTGGTTTTTCAGTTACTCAGAATTTGGCTCCTCTTTAGTGACCTTTTCATTTCCATAGCGGTAGTCTTTCTCTGGCGCTGCTTACCTCACTGCTCATAAGCTCATACAAATCTTTCCTCGTTTCTCCAAATTCCTCACATTTGTCATTTCTCACTGCACAGTAATATTCCATCACAGGCACACACATGTCCTAGTTTGTTCAGCCATTCCCCGATGGATGGGCCCCCACTTTGCTTGCAGCTCTTCTGGCCTCCACAAAAAAGTGCTGCTATAAATATTTGGCTCTCTATTGGATCTTTGTTTCTGTCTTTGACCTCTTCAGGGTCTATGCCCTGTAGGGGGATTAATGATCGTTAAAGGGTATGGACGCTTTTCTCCCATAATTCTTAATTGTTTTCTTGAATGGTCGGACCAAGTCAGCTCCTCTGATGGTGGATTAGCCTACATTCTCACCACCCCCCTCCCCCCATGACTGTTTCTGGATTTTGTCATTGCTAATTTGCACTTCCTCCATCTTTTGAAGGCTGCAATTATCATTAAGGCAAGGCAAGATTTTATCAGCTGCTCTACTTTCTGTGGAGGGGGAGTTTCAGCAGATGTCTGAATGATTGAAGACTCTCACCACTGTCTTCTCATGACTCCGTAGCAGGGGATTGTCTGCTTCACAAGATCCCCATCTTTTGTCTCCCTTTCAGGTTTTCTGTAGTATGCTCCCACAATAATAATGCTTCTCTTTTCCCTCTCTGTCAGTCTTCACCCAAATACTTCCATCCATCTTTCCCCCTCTTCAATTTCCTAATACAAATATATTTTCTCATTAATCAATGCCATTATGCCCCCTCTTTTATCTACTCAGTTCCCTTCCATATTGTGGAGTTTTAAATTGTCCAATCTGCAATAAAAGAAACTGAGGCAGAGCTCTGAGCCAATGTTACTTTATTAAAGGGTCCATGGTCCCCTCTAATGAAGCGGACATCAGATCTTCCTCACAATCTGAGATGCCCCCTTCTTACAGGATCTTATTTTTACAGGGTTTGATACCAGGTTTGATACCTGAACACTCAAGTGGAGCTGCATAAAGTACAGAATCCCATTGGTTGATAGACCTTGCTTCAAGGGCCAAAAATTAAGATAGCCAAGGCAAGAGTCATTTCCAGCGAACAAGTGGTCAGAAGATGGTTGCCTGCTCATGTTGGGCAAGAGAGAGGGATCTGGAGATACAAAAATAAGTTGAGGGACTTTCCAAAGAATCAAGGCATCCCACCCATGCTGGATTTGGCCATGGAATTTGAGTAAAACAGGATGGAGATATCTTTGTCAGCATTCTTAAAGTTGTGCAAGTGAGCTTCATAACTGGCAAACAAGTAGTGAACACTACATTGAAGTTTGAGGCCTGCTTTAAAGGCCTGCTATATGAGCCTATCTTATCTAATTATCCCTATATGATTTATGTAAAATATCAAACTGATGATTAGAATAGAGATCCAAATGAATCATTTCTCATAATAGTCATATTCTATCACACTATTACAAGACCCATCCCATCAATTTTCAATGATATTAAACCTTTGCTTTTGAGTTGTCATCTCTGCTTCCACTTGTATATTATCTTCAAGATAAGGCAGTTGCAGCAGGTACTGAGGAGTGCTTAGAGTTTCAGCAGACATCAAAGACGCCAAGGTCATCCACTGCATCTCGGGCCATCGGCAGTCATCCTAATTTTTGTCTTACCACTTGGCTTTGATGACTCTGAAAGAGAGATTGAGGCTGGTGACTTTGTGCAACTCTGCCTCACTTAAATCCAATTCACACTCGAGTTAAGCCATCATCCGGGATGTCATTAGTCCTCTTCAAAAATGAAGGACAAGGGGGCAGCTAGGTGGTGCAATGGATGGATAGAATTCTGGCCTTGGAGTCAGGAGGACCTGAGTTCAAAACTGGCCTCAGACACTTGACACTTACTAACTGTGTGACCCTGGGCAAGTCACTTAATCCTGATATTACCTCACCAAAAAGCAAAAAAGGAAAAAAAGAAGGACAAACAACAATAGCAATATCTTCAAGATTTATTTATCTCCAAGGTAAACCCTGGGAAATGTTTCCTAGTCCCTAGAGATGAAATCTACACCTTGGTTCCCTCCATTTCTAAGAAGCCAGGGAGGTGATATTTCTATAGTGTTTGATGTGTGTACCAGCTCTTTTGATCCTTGAGATACTCTGGTGAGGTAGAGAGAGCAGAAGTAATAATGCAAATTTATTTTATGAAAGTACAAAGTATACTGGGCAGAAATGCAAAGGAAAAAAATCATTGAAAGATTAGAACTCTGATCAACGCAGAAATGACCAATCTTGAATTCTGAGGGCTGATGGTAGAGTATGCCTCAGTAGAGAGGTGGTGGACTACAGATGCAGAATGAGGCATACATTGTCTGATACCTGATCAGTATGATGATTTCTTCTGCTTAACTGTACTGAACTTATTTGTTCAAGAGTGGGTTCTACTGGTGGTAGGAGGGGGGAGTCACTGGGAAATGATAATGGTATCATAACAGAAAACATCAGTGATAAAACATTTTTATAGGAAGAAAATATGATGGCCTCCTTTCTTCCTTCAAAGATATGGGGGACTGTGGACCTAGGTTCAAATCCCAACTCTGATTCTGACTAGCACTAGCTGTGTGACCACTGGCCAATTACTTAACCTCTCTGAACCTCAGTTTCCTCCTTGGAGGAAACATGCAGGGGTGGAGGTGGTACTTGTAAGGCTCAAATGAGATGATGTGTATGTAAAAATCTATGCAGATGTTAGCTAAGATTATTGCCCTCATTTTTATGGAGGAGTAAACTGAGGTGGAAATGACTTGCCCATATACAACTGGCTAATAAATGCTGCTAGAGTCAGATTCAAAGCAGTGTCTCTCTCTCTCTAATCAACATGTCCAGAGTCCAGCTGCCCCTCAAAACTGGCAGCTGCAGAGTATGTAATTCACCCACCTTGGCTCCTCCTCACTTTCAATTCCTAGATGAGGTTGGAAGGGAAACCAGAAGTTTTCCAATCCAGACTTCCCATGGGCCATAGCTGGACCTGAGGCTAGCCCTTCCTCTTTGCTCTCTGCCTCCCAAATTGACTCCTGACATGTAGAAAATATCAATCTATAAATTTATTTGTCAGGGTTAGATTCCCCCTTTGAGAGGCTAGAAGTCGCCTCCGAGGAAAAAAGGCCCATTGCTTTACATTGCTCTCCCATCTAATTATTCTGAAACCGCCTTGCATCAGACCACTTCACAAATTCAATAGCCCCGGGCAGTATCAAGCACCATGCCACATACAAATGGAAGGAACAGCCTCTGTCTTAGCTGAAATCCTCAGCTGGCCCTTCCTGAGGGAAGAGGCCACGTAGCCCGTATTTTCTTTAGCTTAAAGCTCACAGTCATAGCCCCCCACCCTCCCGTCTCTCCCACCATCACCATCTCCTTTTGAAGAAGTAGAAAACCCTTGCCCCAGGAACCAGCAAAAACCCTGCCTTGCTGGTGCCAGGAGAGCCTTGGTTGCTAAAGCCTCTCATCTCCTCAGCACAATATTCTTAGCTGTAGGGGACAAGCTCCTTGGAACAAAGATCCTGGTCCTCCCAGCTGGCTAATGCCCCGTAGACTTTTCTTTGGACTCCTCTTCCTAATTGTGGGAATCCTTGGACCTAGGCATTGTGTCTTCAAATTCCTATTTTTCCCGTATTTCTGTCTATGTAACGTGTCCACTGGGCCTGAGATCGATACTGAGTCCTCAGCTGGTAGGAGGCTCATTTTCCGAGATTCTCTACCATAAGCACCAGCGGTACAATGAATGTGCCTTATTTCTTGTCTATAGCATTCATTATAGGATGAGATTACAAAGCTTGCAGTGTTATGGACTTCCCCTCTCCCCAACTGGATCATCAATCTGGGAAGCTATTTGGGGGCAGACTTGGCAAAGGGGACTGATGCTTTCATGGCTGTTGAAGTGAGGCATTGACCTAGATCATCATTCCCCACTCCAGGTGTCAGGCAGAAGACCTGGAAAGTTAGTGGCAATAGTAAGGCCATCCAACCCTACCTGCCCTGTTTTGGGCCTTGTTCACCAGGTCTCACCTGAAAAATGGGCTCAAAATCAATCATTCCTCATATTATAATCTCACATGCTACAAAGTGAGGAATATGGGAATTTTAGAGGCAGAAAGGGGTCTTTTTGACCCTCCCTGCTCCAGGATCCTTCCAGCTCCTACTTTTGTATCTTCACAGCATGTGACAAAATAGCTCCCTCCCTCTTCTCCTCCCGCCTTCCATTTCATTAGGCTTAGGGCCCACCCTCATTGGAACAACTCATCCTGTGTTCATTCCTACCTCCCTTGGACCAAGGCTTAGAATCACAAGTCTAGCTCTGGAAGGGATCTCAGAGTCCAACCCCCTCCTTTTACAGAGGAGGAAACTGAGGCCCAGAAGGGTGAAACGTTGGACTAGATGATGCCTGAGGTCCCTTTTAGCTCCAGCTTATGATCCTATGATATGCCTGCCTGCCTGCCTGCCTTCAGAAAACACTAAACAAAGAGAGGAAAGTCAATGTTGAATCTTGGAATTGTCATGGCATTTGGAGTCACCCACTATGAGGGCTCAGTGTAGTTTGCATAAGCAACAGGATGCTAGGGGGTGTTTGAAACAGGAACCCTTCCAATCTCTGCCTCTTCTCCCTTTTCTCCTTTGCTTCTCTCTCAAAGAGCTCATCCATTTTCATAGCTTTAACAACAACTGGCAGTCCCCAAACCAGCTTGCCCTGCTTTTCAGTTCTCCTTCTAAGTTAAGGTGGTGGTAGGGGTCGGAGTGTCTCAGATGAACTCCATCTTCAGCAGCAGCTTTTGATTCAGTGTCTTCATTGACCCCTTCCAGAAGATGCTCCAAGTAGACCTCCTAGCCTCAGCAGAATGTATGAACCAGCATGGATCCACAATGAAACCAATTCCCTGGGGACCTGGATGGGCCATCCCCATCTTAGGCCAGAGACCAAAACCCTTGGTTCTGGGCAGCAGCCCCCAAGGCATGTGCACACACACACACACACACACACACACACACACACTGGGGAAAAGTGATACAGATTACTGGAAAACTCTAAAAATTACTCAGTCTGACCCAGATGTCTAATGGCAGGCCTCAATGTATGGAAATGAGGCCCAGAATCACAGAGACAATAGCCAGAGGGGAAGAGTCCCTCCAACTGGCTGTCACAATTTGGTCTGCTGTGTGGGTGGGCACCCTACATGATTGACCCAGCTGAGGCCTTTCTGGGCACCACCTTTCAGTGGGAAGATGATCAGTTTCATCAGTGCAGCTCTGTTGTTCAGTTGTGTCTTAGTCACCCCATTTGGGGTTTTCTTGGCAAAGATCCCTGAGTGGTTTGTCATTTTCTTCTCTAGCTTATTTTACAGATGAGGAAACTGAGGCAAGCAGAGTTGAATGACTTGACCAGGGTCACACAGCTAATAGATGTCTGAGATTGGATTTGAACTCAGGTCTTCCTGACTCCAGACTGGTCACTCTATCCACTACAGCACCACCTAGCTGCCCCAGGGCAGGTCGAAGCATGTTTTAGCCATGTTAGTGATGGACAGTCCAGAAACAACAGTCAAACAAACAGTAATTGAAGCACTTACTAACTATGAACAGGGCCCTGTGCTGGTTGCTTTTGATACAAAGAACAATGAGATACAACCAAGGAGCCTTCCATCTGGTAGGGGATAAAAGACATGCATATAAAGGAAGGAAACAAGCATGTTATCTCAGCTGGTCCTCATAGCCACCTGGGGAGGTAGGTACTATTATTATTTCCATTTTACAGTTGAGGAAACTGAGACAGATGAGGACAAGTGACTCTCCCAGGATCATATTGCTAATAAGTGTCTGGGGCTGGCTTTGAACTCAGGTCTTCCTGTCTTCAGGCCCAGCACCATATCCAATGCTCCAATTAGCTACCACATAAATAACGAGGTTCAAACAAAGCGCTAAGGAAGATTTGATTTACTAGCTGTGTGACCCTGGGCAAGTCACTTAACCCCATTGACTACCAAAAAAAAAAAAAAAGAAAGAAAGAAAAGAAAAAAGGAAGAAAGATTCAAGGTAGAGGGAGGGCCTCCTTCTAGCTGGGGGAGAGGTGATGGTGGAGATCATGGAAGACTTCATGGAAAACTTGGGACCTAAGGGGCAGCTAGATGGTGCAGTGGATAGAGCACCAGCCCTGAAGTCAGGAGGACCTGAGTTCAAATCCGGCCTCAAACCAAACATTTGTCATGTTACTAGCTGTGTGACCTTGGTCAAGTCACTTAATCCCAATTGCCTACAAAGCAAAAACAAAACAAAACAAAACATGGGACCTAAGCTGAGCTTTGAAGGATAATCAGAATTTCAATAGGCAGTGATAGTGTGGGGAAAGGAAAGAAACAATCCATTTTCAACCTATAAAATGAGAAAGTTGAGCTTTTTCCGGCTTTAGATCTCCAATACTGTGTGTGACTTTGGACAAATCATTTCCCCTCCTTGGGCCTTGGCTTCCTCTTCTGAAATATGAAGGAATTAGACTCAGTGGACTCTCAGGTCTCTTCCAGTTCTGGGACTAGGATACTATTATCCTGCATAGGACTGCATGAACAAAAAGGCCCAGGGTCATATTGCTAATAAGTGTCTGAAGCTGGCTTTGAACTGTGGTCCAGTTTGGTTGGACTGCTCTCCTCTCTCTGCTCCGGTCCTTACTCTCTGTACATCTTCACTATACCCTAGAAGTCTTATTACCCTGGAGCATACCCTGTGCCCCTATGGTCCCCTCTTCTAATTGGTGAGTTTGCTCTGGAACCTCCATTTTCAGGCGGTACCCAAGCCAGCCACTCTCATTCCTTCACTCTTGGCTCTAATCCTGACTCTTTGGCCTTCTCCATCATGCCCCTGGAGTGGGTACCTTCTTCCCACTCTTCCAGTTCCCTTTTCATGTATGGTGTTCCCCCATGGGAACGTAAACTCCTTGAAGGCAGGACCTGCCTTCTTTTTTATTGTATTTGCATTTTCAGTGCTTGGCACAATGCGTGACACATGGTAAATCACTTCATAAATAACTTGATGACTTGACTTGAATGTAGAAGTATGGGAAAGGTAGAAAGATAGATGGGGGGGCGGAGCCAAGACAGTGGAGTGAAAGCAGTGACTTGCTTGAGCTCTCCCCCAAACCCCTCCAAATACCCGTAAAAATGGCTCTAAACAAATTCTGAAGCAGCAGAACCCACAAAAAGACAGAGTGAAACAAATTTCCAGCCCAAGACAACCTGGATAATTGATTAGAAAGGTATATAGTGCCGTGCGGAAAGAGGAGCACAGTTTGGCCTGGGCGCGCAGGCCGCAGCAAACCTGGAGCAGGCCTCAGAGGACTGAATCACAGGTAGCTGTGGTGGTTTCCAGACTTCTCAACCCACAAATGCCAAAGACAACTTAAAAGGTCAGTGGGAAAAGTCTGTTTCAGTGGTGCTGAGAGAGGAACACAAGGTCTCAGATCCAGTTCCCCAAGAGGGCGGCCCTGGGGGGGGCAGCTGCCTCCTGAGCTTCTGGCCCACAGACTGAGGGGGAATCCAATGGCTAACCAGAGGGGGATTGCAGGGATCTTTTTGCCAGTGCTGAGGCAGGAATCTCTTGTTTTGCCCATGCTTGGATCTGGGTCACAGTTCTGGGTGGTGGTCCTGGGCAAGGAGGAGCACTGGCATGGTGGAGCTTGTAGTGGCTGTACAGAGAAAATCCTCACAGTTCCAAGACAGAAAAGAGTGCTTGTGGTCACTCATAGGCCAGAGCACAGGCCAGGAAAGCAGTGAACACCTCGCCCTTGATCATAGCACCTTAGAAGCACTGAAAATTTACAGGTCCCTACAAGTATCTCTGAAAACAGCTGTAAAACCCCTGAAGCTTGGGACAGTACATTCTCCACACTGAAAGCAGACTCTTACCTTAACAAAGAGTTTAAAACTCAAGTAATTGGCCAGGATCATGAGCAAGCAGCGCAAAAAAGAGTCAGACTATATTATCTTACTTTGGTGAAAAGAAGATCAAAACACAACCAGAAGAAGACAACAAAGTCAAAGCTCCTGCATTCAAAGCCTCCAAGAAAAATATGAATCAGTCCAGGCCTTGGAAGAGCTCAAAAGGGATTTTGAGAAGCAAGTAAGAGAAGTAGAGGAAAAACTGGGAAGAGAAATGAGAGTGATGCAAGAAAATCATGAAAAACAAGTCAACAGCTTGCTAAAGGAGACCCAAAAAAAATACTGAAGAAAATAACACCTTAAAAAATAGCCTAACCCAAATGGCAAAAGAGGTCCAAAAAGCCAATGAGGAGAAGAATGCCCTAAAAAGAAAAATTGGCCAAATGGAAAAGGAAGTCCAAAAGATTACTGAAGAAAATACTTCCTTAAAAATTAGAATGGAGCAATTGGAAGCTAGTGACTTTATGAGAAATCAAGACACTGTAAAACAAATCCAAAAGAATGAAAAAATAGAAGAGAGAATGTGAAATATCTCATTGGAAAAACGACTGACCTGGAAAATAGATCCAGGAGAGAGAATTTAAAAATTTTTGGACTATCTGAAAGCCATGATGAAAAAAAGAGCCTAGATATCATCTTTCAAGAAAGATAGATCAGACCTAGGATGTGTTTCCTGGAAAAACACTGATCATGGGCCTAAGCCTGAGAAAAAGGATGACATTGCACTGGGTTGTGGCTGGGAAATGCTTTCCATGATCCCAAACTACAGTAGCCCAACCTTCAGACTCCAGTAGTTTCCCTTGTGATGCCATGTCTATCATGGAACTGTACCATTTTCAAGGAATCACAGCTAACTGAAAGGTCGATGAAAAGTCACGGGGTGGGTGGATGGAGGCTGTGGCATATTAAGGTCAACTTTCCATCAAGGCATGATGCAAAAGGCTCATAGACCCAGAGCTGGAAATGATCCCAGAGGCTATCTTGCCCAAGTCTATCATTTGACAGATGAGGAAATTGAGGCCCAGGGAGGTTAAAAGCCTTGTCCAAGGTCACACATAGGATCCTAGTTTTATACTGGAAGGGAACTCAGAGGCCAGATTTGAACTCATTCCCTTTGTCTCCAAAGCCAGTGGTCTTTCCATCATGCAACAACAACAACAACAAAATTATCAATGAAACATTGTGACCAGGAAATGAGGTCAGTCATGCATAAGTTTGTGTAATATTTATCTGTGTGGGTCGTATTCCCCACCAGACTACAAATTCCATGAGTTCTGGACTGTGTCATTTAAACTTTGTTAGCCTCTCTTTCCTCACCCAAAGGTATTCTTGGCACACAGTAAATACTTAAGAATTGGGAAAAAAGCAAAAGAAAGAAAGGAAGTTGAAGTCAGATTGAGGAGCCTCCAGGCCCTGGGATTTGGATTTTCTCCTCTAAACAATGGGGAGCCATTGAACAGGGATTGCTCTGACCAGATCTTCCTTTGGAAGACGACTCTGGCAGTGGGGTGAAGGATCAATTGGCGAAGAAAGACCCTGGGATCAGGGTGACCAATTAGGGGTAATGACAATTATTCAGGTAAGACATAAGGAGAGCCCAAACTAGGATGGTGCCAGGAGGAGGGAAAAATGGGAGACCAAAAGATGAGCTTTGGCAACTAATGGGATGTGGGGGTTGAGGAAAAGGGAAAACTCTGAGAATGAAGGCACTAGCAACAGAAGTATGAAAGTTTAAAGGGGGCCGATTTAAAGGGGAAGATGATGTGTTCAGTTTGGGATGTGTTGAGTTTAAGGATGAGATATACAGCTGCACATGGCCATCAGCTATGCGGTTGGGTGGTACAGTGGATAGAGCTCTGGTCTTGGAGTCAGGAAGACTTGAGTACACACCAGCTGTGTGACTCTGGGCAAGTCACGTAACCATAGTTTGTTTCAGTTTCCTCAGCTACAAAATGGGGATAATAATAGCACCTCTCTTCTGGAGTGACTGAGAAAATCAAATGAGATCATATTTGTAAAGCACTTAGGACAGGGCCTGGCATACAGCAGCTGCTTAGTACAAACTTGTCGCCTTCCTACCCTCCCCCCCATAAAAGATGCCAAACTCTGGAAATGACTATAGCAAGCAGACTCTTTCCCAGAATTCACCTTTTTTGGTGATGTGGAAATTGTGGGAGAGAATTCTAGGCAGAAGAAAGAAGGTGGAAGAGAGGAGTGTGTACTTCATCCTGAGCACTGAGCTGCAGCTGATTTCTCGACACCAGCTTCCCTGTTCCCTCCTCTGGGACTCTGACAGGCTGCTGATGCAAGACAGTGGTGTTTGGAGCCGATGGGCTGCTCCCCACAGGCCCCAGGTTACTTCCTTCTCCATGAGGGTCGGGAGAGTCAGAAGAGGAGACAAAGGCTGATGTCCTGGGGTAAAGCCAGGGCTTCCTCATGTACCCTACCTCTGATCTGATCCTCAGCTTTTCCCTTGCACTCACCCTTGCACTCACACATCCAATCTGTTGCCAATGTGGCCGGTGAAAGGTGAAATGACAGGAAACAAAAGTTTGAGTTTCTGAGCATATCGATTTATTAAGCAATGCATGCCAACTGCCCAACAGATCATGACCAGGCCCCTTCCTCAGCTTGGATCCCAAATATGAGGGGATACAGACTTTTACATATTAAAAATAATTAATCAAATGAGACCAATGAATTAAAAGGAAAAAATTAATCAGGATACAAAATTAGGTGATCTGATTTCTAATTGGAGGAAAGATTTGGGATTTTCCAAGTTGGGAGGGGCAGAGTGAACAGGTGCCCTAAAATCAGAAGAAGAGGCATCCCACTCCCCGCAAGGGTCTGTGAACAATCGAAGTAAGATGGAGATAGTAATAGATTGATCAGTATCAGTACAGTCAAAACCCAGTTTTCATATAAAACATGGGTTGCTTGAGATGCACAATTGTGAAAAAAAGCTCCTCGTATCAGTCTTTGGTTCTGACTGTGTTTTTGGTCAGCATAACCTGGGTCCTTGGTTAAGAGTCTCTAAGCAGCAGGGAGAGGTGGTCCAGCTTCCCAGACATGCAGGGCTAGGTTCAAACAACACAATAAGGTTTTCTCCCACCACTGGATAAAGTTTTCTCACAAGACAGAATTTGGATTAGACCCGTAATTGAAAAGAAAGGGAACTGAACTAGCCCCAGGATTGAGTCACAAGATGGAGTCAGTGCGATTCACTCAGTTCCCACACTTAACTACTTGCTGTCTTGTCATTTCTACCTTTACCACAGTTCTCCTATATGTCTCCTATTCTCCACTCATACACCATCACACTGATATGGTTGTTGTTTATCCTTTGCTCTTGAAGAGGTCCAATGATATCATGAGTGTGATGTCTTGACTTTCATATGAACTGGATTTGAGTGAGGTGCAAAGTCATCAGCCTCGATCTCTCCTCCAGTCATTGCAGACCAGTGATGAGACAAAGGTCAAGACAACTGGCGATGGCCCAGGATGCAGTGGGCAATCTTGGCCTTTTTGGTCCAGGTGGGGGAATTGGAATATGCCTTGCTCCCCAACACCATTTCCCAGATCTCCCTCTACCATCGGTGGGCACTCATTAATCTCTCCTTTGAGGTAGGCCTTCACCACCTCACACCTGGACTATCACAATAGCTTTCTGGTTGGTTTCCTTTCCCCTCAAGTCTTTGAAAATAGTTGCTTTTCTCAATCCTGACCCCTCTTGACTTCTCTACAGTCTTTAACACTGTCAATCACCCTCCTCGATTCTGGTCTCCCCTGGTTCTCTTCCCATGTATCCTACTGATCATCAGTTTCCTTTGCTGGTTCTTCATCCACATCACACCCTCTAACTGGACATCCCCCAAGCCTCTGTCTTGGACCCTTTTCTCTTTTTACTCCTATACTCTCTTCCTTGGTGACTTTCATCAGCAGCTCCCATAGGTTCAATTAGCATCTCTCTGCACTTGATTCCCAGAGCTGTAAAACCAGCCCTAATTTCTCCCCTGAATTATAATCACACATCTCCAACTGACTCTTGGACATCTTGACCTTAATGCTTGATAAACTTGATAAGTATTTTTAACTCAATATGTCCAAAACACAATTCAATATCTCCCCCCTTCCTCAATACCCTCCTACCTTCTGAACTTTCTTATTATAGTTTCTTTAAATTCAATTTTGTTTTATTTTCAGTACCGAATTCTCTCTCTCTTCCTTCCACCTCTCCCATCCGCTGGGGAAGCAAGAAAAACAAAACCCATTGCAAATTTGTATAGTTATACAAGACAAATTTCTGCATTAGCCGTCTTCAAACAAAAAAAGAAAAAGAAAAAAATAAGCTTCAATCTGTCCTCTGTGTCCATCAGTTAGCTATCTGGAGGTGGGCAGCATATCTCATCATGAGTTCTCTGGAATTGTGATTGGTCATTGTATTGATCAGAGCTCTAAGTCTTTCACAGCTGATTATGCTTACAATATTGCTGTTACTGTATACAGTGTTTTCCTGGTTCTACTCACTCCATTCTGCATCAGTTCATGCAAGTGTTCCAGGTCTTTTTAAAACCATCCCCTTCATCATTTCTTATAGCATGTTTGTGTTCCATCACATTCATATACCATAACTTGTTCAGCTACTCCCCAATTAATGGATGGCACCCTCCTCAGTTTCCAATTTTTTGCCACCACCAAAAAAGAATTGCTACAAATATTTTTGTATACAAAGGTCGTTTTTTCTCTTTCTTTGATCTCTTTGGTGAATAGACCTAGTTGGAGTATCTCTGGGTCAAAGGGTATGCATATTTTAACAGCTTTTTGAGTATAGTTTCAAATTGCTTTCCAGAATTTCTCCATTACTGTTAAATTCTCCACCATACTCCTAGTTACCTGGACACGCCCTCAACCTTAGTATCACCTTCTCTCATCGCTCCTTCCCATATCCAATCCATTGTCAAATCTTATCATTTCTACCATCACAACATCTTTCCTAAAGATTCCCTTGTCTCCACTCATATAGCCACAACCCTAGTTCGGGCCCTCATCATCTCTTGGTCTCCCTGCCTCAAGTCTCTCCCTATTCCAATACATCATCCACTCAGCTGCCAAGGTGATCTTTCTAAAGTGTAATTCTGATCATCAGCTGCTAGGTGGTGCAGTGGATAGAGTCATCTTCCTGAGTTCAAATCTGGCCTCAGACACTTACTAGCTGTATGTCCCTGAGAAAGTCACTTCACTCTGCCTCAGTTTCTCATCTGGAAAATAAGCCGGAGAAGGACATAGCAAACCACTCCAGTATCTCTGCCAAGAAAACCCCAAAACGGGGTCACAAAGAGTCTGATGTGACTGAAACAATGGAACAACAACAAAATTCTGACCATGTCACCTTCCTCTCCTTAATGAGTTCCAATGACTCCCTCCTATTTTCAGGATCAAATACACATATCTCTGATTGGCACTTGGAGCTCTTCAGAACAGCGTTCCTTCTCACCTTCCTAGTCTTGTTACCTATCACTCCCCTCCATGCACTCTATAATCCATCTACACTGTCTTCCTTACTGTTCTTCACACACACAACATTTCATCTCCTGGCTGTCTTCCATGTTTGGAATGCTCCTTCTCTCACTTCTGCCTTTTATTTTCCCTGGCTTCATTCAAGACTCTGCTCAAAGTCCATCTTCAGCTGGAGGCCTTTCCCCATCTCCCCAGCTACTGATTCCTTCTCCTCTGAGATTGCTTCCCATCGATTCTGTACACATCTTGCCTATATCTAATTATTTACTTCCTGTCTCTCCAGATTAGAATGTAATCTCCTTTGAGGGTAGGAACTTTTCCCCCCTTTCTTTGTATCCTTAGTACTTAACACAATGCCTGGTGGACTAAAGTCAAAGTAAGAGAGAGAGTCCTAAGAAAAGAAGTACTAAAGTGAAAAGAACAGAACACTGGAAGACCTGGGTTCAAATCTGACCTAAGATGCTTCCTAGTTGTGTGATTCTGGGCAAGTAAGTTCATTTTTATGTGCCTCAGTTTCCTCTTCTGCATAACAAATGGGTTGGACTCAATAGCCTCTAAGGTCCTTTCCCAGGGCAGATCTCTGGTCCTATGATAAAGAAGAAGAGGTCAATGGTGGCAAATATTGCAGTGTTATCAAGGAGCCTGAGGACTGAGAACAAATACATTGAACTAGATGATAAGAAAGGCATTGCTGACCTTGGGGAAAACAGTGTCAGTAGAAGGACAGTAATGCAAAACCAGATTAGAGGGAGTTGAGGAATGAGCAGGTAGTTGGGAAATGGTAGTTACTACTCTTTCTAGAAATCTGGCTGTGAAGAAGAAAGATAACATAACTTTCTGGGGTAGCAGAGTCAGAGAGAGTTCTTGCAAGGGTAAGGACAACCTGAACATAAAAAGGGGCTGGTAAATAGAAGGACTGAAACCAGAGGGCCAGGGAGACATTGAAGATGAAAGAGAGGGGATGCTTAATGGAGCAGGCTCCTGGAAGAGATGGCAGGAGATAGGATCAAGGACATTGGTGGAGGAGTTGACCTTTACAGGGGAGATTTCTGCTCCTTCTTAGGCTGGAGGAGAAAGAGACGAGGGTAAAAGAGGACATAGGAAGAGTGGAGGAGGGGAGTTGAAGGCAGCCCATGTCAGATGGCCTTGATCTCTGTAGAGTAGGTTTTGAGGTCATTTGCTGACAGTAAGCATGGTGGGTGTGAATTGAGGAGCTTGAGGACAGTGAAGAAGGTTTGGGACAGTTGCTGAGGAGGACATGACAGGGAGTCAATCAGACATGATTGCCACATAGCAGTAAGGACTCAGCAGATGGTGTAAATTTGTAGTGGACTCCATCAGCACAGTTTCATAACTTCCATTGGGGGAGAAACAATCCAAGGATTGTTGTTGTTTAGTTGTTTTTAGTCACATTCGACTCTTCATGACCCCATTTGGGGGTTTTCTTGGCAAAGATACTGGAGTGGTTTGCCATTTCCTTCTCTAGCTCATTTGACAGATGAGGAAACTGAGGCCAACAGGGTTAAGTGACTTGCCCAAAGTCATACAACTAGTTAAGTATCTGAGGCTACATTTGAACTCAGGAAAAGGAGTCTACCTGACTCCAGGCCTGGCACCCTATCCAATACAGCACCACTCCAAGGATTAGTAGGGCAGAATGGCAGTGAGGGATTCATGGGTAGAGGAATGACTCAGAGGTCATGGTATTGTGGAAAGAATACTGATTCTGGAGTCAAAGGACATGAGTTCACATCCCACTTCTGACACTTGCTACCCCAGGGACCTTGGGAAATCATCTCACTTCCCTGGGTCTCAGTTTCCTTAACTGTACAATTAAGGGGCTAGACTAGATGATTTTGGGCATACCTTCTAGCTCTAAATCTAGGTGATTCTGAATGGTAGGAAGTGAAGACAGGACAGGGAAGGGTTGAATGATTCTTCTTCTAGTAGGTCTGACAAGCTGAGTAGTGTGGGTACTATCACATTAGATTTAATATATACTTTGAAAAAACAAGCTGCATGTAATAGATTCACAATTCCACATGCAATCTTTTTCTGTTCTTCTTGCATGTGGAAATATTTGTGTTCATCAAATTCATAACAAAAGCATGTTTTAAAAAGAGTATTGGTTTCATCATGTTTGGTTTCACCCCTATTCAATAAACTCTAAATAGCTCCCTGTTTCTTCTAGGATCTAATTTAAGTTCTTCCGGCTTTTAAAGCTCTTTATAACTTGGCCCTAACCTACCATTCTAACCTTGTTGTACATTACTGCCCTTCCTGCACTCCACTTTCAGTCAAACTGGATTTCTGGCTTCTCTTTTTTCTTTTAAAAATTAGCAACACCAAAATAAAATGAGCTTTTCCATATACATCATAGAACAGAAATAAAGGATTGCACATGTTACCAAGAACGTCTACTATGTACAAATAGCTTTTAAATATGCAGATACATATATACACACACACTGGTGTGTATGTGTGTACATATGTATGTATGTATATAATCAATTCAACATGGAACTTTCAGAGATGGTTTTTGCATTGATGTCTCCTGTGCCTGGAACATACTTACCTCTGCCTCCTAAAATCTCATTTTCTTCAAAACTCTGCTCAAGTGACACCCCCTACATGAAGCCCTTTCCTCATCCCCTCACCTACTAGTCCCCTATTACCCCTCTCCAACTGACCTCGGCTTTCTTTTTGTCTATATTTCATATACACTTAATAATGTCTCTGCCCCCTCCATCCTGCCCCCATGAAAGGGCCTCAAGGTCAGAGACTGTCTCATTTTTATTTTTGCATCCCCAGCACCTAGAACAGTACCTGGCACAAAGTAGGAGCTTAATAAATACTCATTGATTGATTAGTTGGTTGATGGGGAAAGGGCAGTAAGGGTGAGCTAAATTGGGCAAGGAGGAGGGAGGTAGTAAGAGGAAGGGGTAAGCGCTCAGAGCAATAGTTCTGGATAATAGGGACTAAGGAAGCAGGAGGCACGTGGGGGGTGGGGGAGGGACAGGTGGCAATCTGATGATTTCTAGATCTGTCTCCAGTCCTGGCCTTTCACTCTAGCTTCAGAGTTGTATCTCCAAGTGGACATTCCCACCCACAAGTCTTGACTCTTTCACTACCTTGCTGAGTGACCTTAGCCAGTCACTTCCTGTTTGTAAATTCCCCGAGGTGTAAAATGTCAGGGTTGTACCAGATTATTTTCAAGGTCCCTCTCAGCTCCAAGACTCTATGACAGTGCCTGGCTCATAGGAGGCATTTAATAAATGCTTGTGGGGGGCAGCTAGGTGGTACACTGGATGAAGTGCCAGTCCTGGATTCAGGAGGACTTGAGTTCAAATGTGACCTCGAAAACTTACTAGCTGTGTGACCCTGGGCATGTTGCTTAACCTCGACTACCTCCAAAAAAATTAATAATAATAAAATAAATGCTTGTGAATTATTTACTTGACTGACTGACTAAGACTATTTTTCACCATCAGCTCAATTGAAGCAGTGTGGTATAGGGGATAGAGCCAGCCTCAGGAGCCAGGAAAACCAGGGTTCAAGTTTTGTCTCTGACACATACTGGCTATATGACCCTGAACAGCTGCTTAACCTTCTCAGAACCCAGGCAGCTCCCTAAAACTATAAATGGAAGAAAATGTGCCAGCTTGCATTGCAGGGCTTCCCTCCTAATCTGGGAGTTCCCTATGCCATTGGAATCTCACATCCAGTTCCTATCCTTTATCACCTCATATTTTTGTTGCTCAGTTATGTCTGACTCTTTGTGACTCCATTTGCAGTTTTCTTGTCAAAGATACTGGAGTGGTTTGCCATTTCCTTCTTCAGCTTATTTTACAGATGAGGAAACTGAGGCAAACAGAGTTAAATGACTTGCCCAGGGTCACATAGCCAGTAAGTATGGGAGATCACATTTGCACTCAGGTCTTCCTGACTCCAAGCCCAGCACTCTATCCACTGCATTCTCTAATCATCACTATCTGTTTAGTTCCCTTCGAAGCATGGGGAGCTTACAATGCTCATCTTTTCCCATATCACCCCACCCTCCCTATTTCCATAGTATCCATCGTGGTGCTAGGTATACAGTATTTTTTGATTGATCTTTCTTCTTCTTCTTCTTCTTCTTCTTCTTCTTCTTCTTCTTCTTCTTCTTCTTCTTCTTCTTCTTCTCTCTCTCTCTCTCTCTCTCTCTCTCTCTCTCTCTCTCTCTCTCTCTCTCTCTCTGTCTCTGTCTCTCTCCCTCCCTCCCCATTCTCTTTCTCTTCCAAGTAGCATACATTTGGGAGGTATTCATAGTCCCATATTCGTTCCTATGGGAGACAGCGTGAGGTAGTGGATAAGACATTGGGGCTTGGAGTTAGGAAGACCTAGGTTCAAGCCCCATCTGAGACACAATAGCTGTGTCATGCTGGGCAAGTCATTTGACTATTCCAGGCCTCAGTATCCTCATTTGTACAACTAAGGAGTAAGACTCCAGGCCCCTCCAGCTCTAAATCTGTCACCTTTAGGATTGCATACTTAGAAAGGATCTCAGAGGCTAGCTAGTCCAGTCTCTCAATTTACACACGTGGAAAGTGAAACCCAAAGATAAATGACTTGCCCAAGGTCATACAGGTAGTAAATAACAGAGCAGGCTGGGATTTGAACTCAGGTTCTGATTCTGGATGTGAGTGCACTTTCTAATACATCACATTGTCTCATCTCTGGTTCTCTGGTTTCTTTTCTTTTTCCCTGTCTCTTCTGTCTTCCCTTCTCCCTGACCTCTCTCTCAACTTGTTCCCCTCTTCCTAGTCTCTCATTCCTTTTCCCTTTCTCCTCACTGCTCCAGGCTTGTCTAATACCTTCCTAGTTTAGGAAGAGCTAAGGAGTTGAGTTTCTAGCTTGCATCACTCTGGTAGACACCCAAGCCTTCCGAAGGACGGCTCATAACCGAGAGGAAGAAAGAACAAATAGGTGGGAGAAGAGAGAGTGAAAACAGGGGTGGTGGGTGAGCGGGGAGGAATAGAGAGGACTGGACAAGAGGACAGGGGAAGGGAGGGGGAAGCCTTTGCTCTGGGGCCCCTGAGCCAAGCTTCATCATCTCCTCTCACTTGGTTCAGCCTGCCAAGTCAGGAATGAGGGATAAGAGGAAATCAAATTGTACAGACAGGAGAGAATTGAGGTTACTCATTCCTCTTTCTCATCCCTCCTCCCCACTCCCCCCTCCCCATCTCTTTCTTTCTTGGAAGTCCCGATGCCCACACAAAAGGGGGCACACACTCTGAGCCCCAAGCCTGGAGCAGCCAGAAGGCCCCATGGTTCCGAGAGGTTGGCTCTCTGAATTGAGGTTCCCTTACGAGTGTAAAGAACACCTCGCTCCTACAATGTCCTAGGTTAGAGGAGAAGGAATTTTCCAGGGACTCAGGTCTGGACCCTGAGCGGCTGAATTGTACCCGCCTTACTTTCTACTCCCCCTCCCCCATAACCCTCAGCACTTGGTTTCGGTGATGGCAGGTGCCGCAGCCCCAGGGCTGGATCTCTGCTGGCCCTTGGGGACAGCTGGAGTCCCGGGCTGGGAGGCGGAGGGGCTTGTGTGTTCCTGTGTGTTGGTTCGAGCGAGTGTGTATGTTTGTGTGTAAGTGTGCTTGTATGTGCGCTCTCGGAAGTGTGAGTTTGTTAGCGCGTGTGTAAGCATGTATGTGAGTGTGAATGTCTCTGTGCGCTCGCGCGTGTGTGTGTGTGTGTGTGTGTGTGTGTGTCTGCTAATGGGTAAGCTGGTGAATGTGTGTAAGCGTGTGTCCGTGTAAGCGTGTTTGGGGGTGTGTGTATGTGTGTGTCTGTGTGTGAGCGCGCGCGCGCCCACGGGGTTTGGATGCGGACTGCAGCGGGCAACCGGGACAGAGCAGGGCACGGGGCTCGGGGGTGGGGGTGGGAGCTCCCTATCCCGCAACCCCAGGACTAGGGATTCAGGGATGGGGGGGGTAGTGGTGTGTGCGTGTGTGTGACCATTGGGCCAAGCTTGGGACGTACCACGGAGCCCAGTGGGGGGGAGGAGGGGGAAGGTGGCATGGCCAGGCCCTGGAGGGGAGCCTGAGCCCCCGCCGCCCTCGGAGTGAGGTCGCGGGCCCGGGTGGCAGGGGAAGCGAGGGAGGAGGAGCCTGAGGCGGGGAAGGACCGGCCCTGAAGGCCGCTCTCGGCCCTCTGGCCCCTTGGAGGAGGTGGAAGATCTAAGGCAGGCTGAGTTTGGCGGGGAGAGGAGGAGGGGAGAAGAGAGAAGGGGCAGGGGCGGGGGAGGGAGGGGGCGTTCCCTTGGCGCTGCCCCCCCCCCCCGCCTGACTTGGTCGCGCCCAAAGTGTAACACTTTCTCTTTGTCGGAGAAGCGCCCCGGCTTCCTGTGCAGTAGCTGGAGAGGCGGCGAAGGCAGTGGAGGCAGAGTCCCGGCAGCAGCGGCGGCTGCAGCCCGAGCAGCAACGGCGGCGGCGGCGGCGGCGGCAGCGGCCGGCACAGTGGCAGCCCCGGAGCGCGAGCTCCTCCGTGGGGAGGGGGCGATGGCGACGGCCGATGTGGCGCGCCAGGTGGTGAGTGACGACCGGATGGCCCCACAGCGCAGAACCCGCCGGGCCCCCAGCCCGCCCCTGCCCGGGCACCCTACGAGCCGCAGTCCTCGCCCGGCTGCCGGGGCGTTGCCGGCGGACGCGTGGCCGCTTCGGGACCCCCGCCGCGCCCCCAGAGCATCTCGCTTGGTCCCCGCGCGCAGGCGGCGGCGGGGCACGCTCTGCCCGCCGGGGCAGTGCGCGGGGTCGAGGCTGAGGGCGCGAGCCAGGGCAGTGCCCTGCGCCCCGCGCCCCGTGTCCCGCGCCCGCGGAGCGCGCGGCGGCGGCTCTGGGGCGCTCCCTACGCGGCCGTCTTTGTGGTTCTGCTTGTTTGCCCGCACGTGTAGCGGAGTGCGGGTCCGCATGCGGGCCCCTCTGAGAGCTCGGGGGGAGGGGTGTGAGCGCGCTCGCGCAGCACCCAGGGTGGACCAGTGTCCCCGTGGCTCCGCGTTTGGGTCCGTCCGGCTGTGCTTCAGGGTCGGGGGGTGGGGCGCGTGGGGTGTTTCTTGGTGGCCGGCTTGGCTATGCCCCTCTACCTTTGCCCTGACCTTGCTTGCATTCTGATGCAGCCCGGGGCTTTTTGGATACGGCCCCTCTCTTGTCGGTAATTGTGCTCCGCTGCCCAAACCTGGGGAGCCAGACCAGCTCAATGGGGATGCAGGGAAAAGGGTCAGGATCTCAAACTGTGCATCTCTTTGGGTTGGCAGCTGACTCTGGAAAAATGTCCATTTTTAAACCTCAAGTTTTCCAGCCTGGGAGGTGCCCAGCATCACATAACAGTGACCTAGGACCTTCCATTCCTGCTTTGCAGACCACAAGCACATTTGGAAGAATAGTAATAATAATAACCCAAACACCATCTACCATATCTACGAAGAGTTAGTGGAAGAAATACCCACACCCACAAAATCAGGGTTTTTTCAAGTGTATATATTGAATTGTGGGTTGGCAAAGCTCTTGACAGTTGTGATTTCAGCTGGGATTGGTGTGCTTAAGTGACTTAGGGACTAGATCTCTGAAGACTTTCTGCTCCAGATCGGGGATTCTGTATATGACCTTAAACAAGTCCCTTAATGTCCCTGGGCCTCAGTTTCTTCCTCTGTAAAAGGAAAGGGTTGGGTTAGATGGTCTCTGGGGTCCTTGCCAGCTCTAGTTCTAAATGGGGATCTAAATCTAGGATCTAAATGGGGAAAATAGACATCAAAGAGTGAAGAGATTTGCCCAAGTCACATCAGCTAGTCAGTGGCAATGCCCAGAAGAGATACCAAGTCCAAGCTCTGTCTGATATCACACTTATTTAATTGAAATACTTAATGCCACAAATGCCAACATTTCCATTGGCCTTTGAGTTGGTTTGTCTGGCTTATCTGTGTGTTTCATAGACCCATAAGGTGGAAGGAAGGCATCTTGGAAATCCTCTCCTCCAACTCCCTCATTTTACAGAGAGGGGAAACTGAGACCCAGAAAGGGAAAGGAACTCACCCATGGTCACATGGCTAGCAATTAGGACTGTACAATTAAAAGCCAGAAGAGCTCTTGGAGATCATCTGAGTCCCTCATTTTACAAAGAGGGGAAACTGAGGCCCAGAGAAGGGCCTAAAGACTGGAAACAAAGAAATAGATAAGCAGGGGCCCCAACCCAGGGCTTCTGACTTCCAGTTAGGCATTCTCCCACCATATCTCACCACTTGGGTATTCAAAGGCCTGTAGAATTTAGAGCTGGTAGGTCATTGGACATCATCTAGTTCAAGCCTTCATCCTACAGAGGAAGAAACTAAGGCCAAGAGAAAGGAAATGACTTGCTCAAGGTCACACAGGTGGTAAGCAACAATCCCCACCCAACCTGGCCAAGGGGAAAAGCCTGGGAACAATGTTTTCTCTAGTAAAGCTGAGCTGGTCACCTTCGCATATGAATCTGTGAATTTGACGTCATTAGCACCACTCTATTGTGTGTTTAAATGTTTTTATTAATGCCTTTTGTTTTTATATCACATTCATTTTGGAGTGGAGCCCTCCCCTCTCCCTTCCCCAGGGAGCCATCTCTTCTAATAAATATTTTAAAAGAACAAAGTGAAAAAAAGCAGTTCAGTTAAACCAATCCACACACAGACCAGTATCTTTCAGTATATATGATATTCTGAACCCATAGCCCCCCACCTCTGACTAGATGGGAGGGCAGGAGAAGCCAAGGCCCTCTGGATAAATGGCCGTGGGTCAGATGTTCTAAAGGGGGTGGGAGCATGTCATCACGGAGTTCCGTTCCCCTTAAGAAAAGCCCAAACTCAGGGATTACAGACACTGTATTTCCCTATAGATTATTGTTTTCCCTCTGGCTGGGTCCCATCTTCCAAGACCCTACTGTATTAGGAGAAGCTACAGAGCATAGTATGTCAGAAGGAGCCCTGGTCTTGGGATCAGAGGATCTGAGTTCAAATTTTATTTTTAGCGGGAAGTCCTTTCACCCCCAGCCTCACTTTCTCTATCTAAAAAAATGAGGGGATTGGACAAGATCACCAGATTCTCTTGCAGCTCTCAATACTAAGAAGCCATGTGCTCCAGCCCTTGCTATAATGTCATATGGGTTTCTGGAAATATTTGTATCACTCCTTATTCGCTTTACCCCTGTTTCTTCTCCAGCTATACGTCTGCCTTTTGTTTATGGAACATTAGCCTCTCTCCTTGATGGATCCTCAAGGTTATAACTGAGCCCCCGATCAGGGGAAATGGTGCTATATATACCCTTTGGCCAGAACTGGGCCTAATAGCAGTGGAGAACCCAGCTATGTGGTTGCAGGCTGTTCCTTCCTAGGAACAAGGGCAAAATAGTGGGGTTTCTTAAGTGTGGGCAGGATTCCCTGTGGGCCAGCGGAAGCCCTGGCCCAAATCAGGGCAGAGGGCTATGGAAGGGATAGTCCATCACTAAAAGGTAAGAGAGAACCCAGAGCCACAGTTTAGGGTAAATTGATCAATAGATAACTTTTATTAAGCACCTACCCTACCCTCGAGGCCAAAGGTTCCCCACCCCTGACCTACACCATGCCAGGTTTGGTGCTAGGTTCTTGGCCTATACATGCAAAAGGAAGATTATCCTTTCCCTCAAGGATCTTACATTATGGAGTAGAGGCAGGGAGGAAAATATGTGCACAGATAAAGAAATATAAAAAAAGTATATAAAAGGTAAACCCAGGACCATTTTGGCCAGGGTTGGGAGTGGACAAGCACCATTGCCTGGTGGGGGGAAGGGGCAGAGATCAGAAAAGGCTTAAATACAGTTCCTGAGTTCAAATCTGGCCTCAGACACTTACTAGCTGTGTGACCCCGGGCAAGTCACTTCACCTTTTTTGCCTCAGTTTCCTCATTTGTCAAGTGAGCTGGAGAAGGAAATGGCAAACCACTCCAGCATTTTTGGCAAGAAAACCTCAAATGGGGTCACAAAGAGTCAGATATGACTGAACAACAGCATGGGATTCTAAGAGGCAGAGGTGAGGAGGCAATGAATTTCGGGTGTAGGGGACTGCCTAGGGTAAAGATGGGAGATGCTGTTGATGAGGAACATGAAGTAGGTCACTTTGGCTAGAAGGTAGAGGGTGTGAAGGGGAATAATGTGTAATGAGCCTAGAAGGGGAGGCTAGAGTCTGATTGTGAAAGGCTTTAGATGCCAGGAGGGTATCTTAAGGTATTTTGCCTTAGAGGCAATAGCTTCTTGAGCAGAGGACTGGCCTAGCCAGACGTGCATTCAGAAGGTTTTGTTTTGTGGTGGAGATTCAAAAAGAGGGGAAACTGGAGACCAGTCTGGTGGCAGTAGTCAAGGGGAGAAGGAATACGGGCCTGAGCAGCAGAAGCGGTAGTTGGATGAGAGGACAGAAGGGGGCACATGGGAGAGGGGTTATATGTGGTGGTAGAATTGGCAGGATTTGACAGTTGGTTGGAAGCGCAGGGGAGAGATGAAGCACTGAGGATCCCTCCACGCTTGGGGACCAGGGGTAAATGGAAGGATGATGGCGCCCTTGACAGAAATAGGGAAGCTGGGAAAGGGTGGAGGTTAGCTCATCGCTACAACCAAGTCCTGTGACGATGAATTGCAGCAAGCAGAGTCCTGGGCAACGTCACTGTTTGCAGGCCCCAGCGGCTCTTAGCCTTCTTTGTACCATGGGCCCCTTGGGCAGTCACTCTGGGGAAACCTATGGACCTTCTCAGAATAAAGGATTTAAATGCAGAAAATAAAGTACAGAGTATTTCAAAGGAATCCAATTATATTGAAATATAGTTGTCAAACTCTAACAAAACCCCTCAGGTTCGCAAAACCAAGGTTAAGAACCCTGGTTAAGTCAACAATATTTAAGAGACCCGGTGCCAGACATGGGAGGGCATACAAAGGGACCAGGAGACCCATTTCCTCAGAGAGCTTAGGGGCTTGTCTCTACAAGGGAAGACTTCGACATGTGGAGTAACCAGACAGGAAGAATACCTCATGGTTTTTTTCTAGTGCTTTCTGCTTTTCACATCTATTCATTTCTTTGAATCTCAGAATGCTACTGTGATGTCAGTAGGGCAGTTAGCCAGGGGATAGAATTGCTGGACCCAGAATTAGGAAAACCTGAATTTGAATCCTGTCTCATTGACTCCCTAGGTATGTGACCCCAGGCAAGTCACTTAACCCCTTTGTGCCTCAGTTTCCTCAGCTATAAAGTGAGGCAGTTTGGACTGGGCCTCTAAGTCCCCTTTCAGCTCAAAATCTGTGTTCCTATTTCTCAATTCCATTTGGGGAGGGGGCAGGGGAACTGATGCCCAGAGTGATGAAATGACTTGCCCAAAGTCTCCCTGCCAGTTAGAGGAAATGCTGAAGCTCTGACCCCAATTCCCAGACGCCCTTCCCCACCTCCATCCTGTGCTCTTTCCCCTATATTCCAACCAACTTTTCAATTGATTTGTGCTGTCCAGACTCTTAAGGGGTGTTGGGATATCTCAGTGGATGGATGACCCACAGAAATACCATGGGTATGGAGAACTGACTTGACTATATTATATAATAGGATTATGTAATAAAAATAATACCTTAGTTTAATATGGCTTGCTTCTAACAGCTTAAAGGGCTCTTAGCCATATGATGCCATTTACCCCTGACAGCACGGCCCCCACCTCCCAACAATGGAGTAGTATTCATCTCCTCACTGTATGGATGGGGAAACTGAGGCACCCTTTGGGACAGTCCAACCTTTTAGGAACACTTCCTTTCGTTCGTATTTCTAGGAAAGCATCACAAGAGCCCTGGTGTCCCCTCCCCCCACCCTGCCCTTTTGCTCACATAAAGCAGTAGAAAGCTTAGTTAACAGTGAGAGAGCTCAGTCATGGATTTCGGGCTATTTTGTCTTGGTTCTCCACCCCCCCCCATAATGCTTTAAATAAGCATCTTGGAGCCACCATCCAAGTAATGAGAGATTATTTTAAGGAACAACTGGTGTGGGGGGGATAAATTAGAAACCCAGCCCCTTCCTCCTGAGCTTGGCAGGAGGAGGTGTCTGCCACAGGGGCTTGAAACTGGGTTTCTTTGCCGCCTGCACACGGATAGGGGGGTGGAGCACACGCTAGGGAGGGTGAGAAATGCTGTTCCCCTCTCCGTCACTGCCTTCTCATTAGAGACAATCAGCCATCTGCTGAATTATGCAGAGCCCTCAGCTGGGAGGAGAGAGGCCTGGCCAGAGCTGGTTCACAGGGGCCAGGGCCTTTAGGGAATGGATGGGAAAGAAGCCACGAGGGGTTAGGGCCGGTCGGGGGGGAGTATCCCTCTCACACCTTGACCCCTCTGGCCCTGGAGGGGGCATCAGGCAGCCCAGACAGGAGAGAACAGGTTTCTTTGTCAGATTCCTAGTAAGCAGGGTCAGTTTATTGATGATGAAGACAGTGCCTCATCACACTCTCGTGTAGTCTCACAACAACCCTGGTTGATACTGTGGGTATTATTATCCCCATTTTACAGATAAGGAAAGTGAGGCTCCAGCAAGTGAAATGAAATAACTTGTCCAGGTCACATGGCTAGTTAGGAGTCTCCTGACTCCTTCCTGGGTTTCAGTTTCTTCCCCCGTAATCTGAGGAGGTGGGATTAGATGGTCTCTGAAGCCCCTTCCATTTCTTGATCTAGGATCCAGCCGGTACCCTTGGGCAACTCATATCACCTCCGTGGGCCTCAGTTTCCTCCTCTGTAAAATTAGGGCCAGCCCCAGATCTTTGGGCCTGTGGCTTCAAGTCCAGTCCTCTTGCCACTATACAGTGCTGTCTCCCTGGGGGAGCCTCGGGCATCCCTCAAAGGGCAGTTGAGCTTTTGCACCTGGGCAGGGGGATGGGGGTGGGGATGACCTGACCTTTTTGCATTTTTCCAGGTGGGTGAATAGTGACCACTGTAGGGAAACTGCTTCCGGGTCACCCTGAGGAGGGAGGGGCATCCTTGGCCTGAGGATGATATCTTACCTAGAATCTGGGTAGTTTCAATCCTTGTGACCTCTCAAACCCTGAGGCCTCATCGATAAAACACTGGGCAGCCCAAGGCCTACAGGTGTGGGGAGGGGGAGGGGCAAAGGGCTACCAAAAAGCCAGCCAGGGAGAGAGAAAAGAGGGACCCCAGCAATGGTGGTTCCCTGGGCCTGGGACCTCTTAGCTCTCAGGCCCTGCCCATTCTCACTTGGACCTTTCCAGAGCCTCGATGATGGGTGAGCCTTACTTCCTTTTGTCCTCTGGCTGATTTCCTTTTAGGCCCAACTCTCTTTACAGCCTCTTATTTAGGGTATGCGTCCTAGCTGGATAACAAAATGCATTTCCACCCCTTCCCTGCTCTGAGTGCTCAGGATGCTAGGGCCAGACTAGCCCCCACTGTCTAAGTCCCTTCAGTATCCATACACAGTAGACATTTCGTAAATGTGTAATGTACTATTTCATATTCTGACCCCCAAGGAGCCCAATGGCCATTTTAGGATCACTGCTCCCCTCCAGTTGAGAGTGTGTGTGGCAGTGTGGCCCAGTAGTTAAAGAGACCTGCTTGTGGAGCCAGGAAGACAGCTATGTGACCCCAGGTCACTTAACCTCAGTGCTCTAAGCAGCTCTGGGAGGCTCAGAGATGCAGACAAGGCATTTTTACCCCATACTTAGACCTCTAGCATCTTCCAAAGTACAGCTCAGGCCTTTCCTGCTCCCTCCACCCAGCTTCGAGGGTCTCCTCTTCCCAAACCATCTTGGGTCTGTTTTGTCTCCATATACCTGTATATGTGTTGTTTCCTTTGTTAGTAAAGGGAATAAGCATTTATAGAGCACCTACTGTGTGCCAGGCACTGTGCTAAGCACTTTACAATTATTATCTCATTTGATCTTCACAGTGATCCTTTGAGATAGGGGCTTTTATTATCTCCATTTTACAGTTGAGGAAACTGAGGCAAAGACAGGTTAAGTAACTTGCCCAGGGCCACACAGCTAAGTGTTCGAGGCTGGATTTGAGTTCAGTTCTTCCTGACTCCAGGCCTAGCACCCTGTCTACTGTGCCACCAGATGCCTCTAATAGACTGTAAACTCCCTGAGGGCAGGAATGATCTCTTTCTTTTTTTTTTTTCCTTTAGAAACTCCTGTAGCCAACACAGTTCTTGGCATGCAGTAGGCACTTAATAATGCTTCTCAGTTGGTTGATTATCTGGGGAAGGAAAAGGGGGAAACACAAGTGATCCATTAGTTTGGGGCTCTACATGTATGCCTTGCTTTAGGCAGTTGGTGTGGTCTGGAAAGCTTGATATCCATAAATGGCATCATCTTAGAAGAGTACCGTAAGGGCTGCCTCCCTAAAGGAATAGTACAGTGAAGCCTTTCATGAAGGGCACACTTCCCCTGACATTTCTCATTCAGCAAGTAATTACTAAGCACTGTGCCTCATGCTGGGGAGACATGGACAAAATGTTGAGGCAGTCCCTGCCCTTGGGAAGCCTCCAGTCTGCTGTAAAGATATAGCATATATGGGCAGTGCCAGTCTTTGAGATCTTGTTTCTCACTACCAAGGTCACCATCAGCCCTGTTTTCCTTTCTGGTATCCCCTCTGATTTCAATGTTTGCCATTTGGCAGGGAGCTGGAGGGGTCTCCTAATTAATTATCCTGGGATAATTCTGCCACCTTTGAAAAAGCTAATGTCAGAAGCCGGGACTGGCACTGCCTTAGGGTCCCAGATTTAGAACTTGAAGGGACCTTTGAGGCCATCTAGGCCAACCTCATTTTACAGATGAAGAAACTGAGGCACATCAAAGTGGAGTGACTTTTTTTTTGTTTGTTTTTTTGGTGAGGCAATCGGGGTTAAGTGACTTGCCCAGGGTCACATAGTGTCAAGTATCTGAGGCTGTCTCAGGTCCTCCTGACTCCAAGGTCAGAGCTTTATCCACTGTGCCACCTAGTTGCCCTTCAAAGTGGAACGACTTGCACACCGGGAATGCAGAGTTAAGGTATAAACCCAGGTCCTGGGACCCCAAATCCAGCTCTCTTCCCACTGTACCATAATGCTTTTCCAGTTTTGAAAAGAGGGAAATGAAACCCAAGAGAGATGAGGAAATGAGACCATTTAGTTGCTCTAAATGAGTTCGAGATTCTGGGCCCAGAGGAAGTACATCCCAGGTACTGAAAGGACTTAAAACATGCCATGGCCCCCACACTGTCTCTTTGATCACTTGCAATCTAGGTTTTCTACTCCACCCTTGACCTGAAAGTGGCCTCCCCCAAGTTAATTACCAGAAACCTTTTAGCGCTAAATTCAGCGGCTTTTCTTCAGTCTTCATACTTCTTCTTATTATTATTATTCTTTTTTTTTTGGCTAGGCAGTGGGGTTAAGTGACTTGCCCAGGGTCACACAGCTAGTAAATGTTATGTGTTCGAGGCCGTATTTGAACTCAGGTCCTCCTGAACCCAGGGCTAGTGCTCTATCCACCTAGCTGCCCCCTAGTCTTCATACTTCTTGACCCTTCTGGAGCATTTGACAATATTGATCATCCCCCTGGATGTATCTCCTGGATACTCCTTCTTCCATGCATTTTTGTAACATTCCTCCCTCCTGATTCTCCTCCTCCCTCTCTGATCTTTCCTTCTCTGTCTCCTTTGCTTCTGATGGTATGTTCTTCCCCCATGTACAAGCGTGTCCACATCCTTTCCCCATGCGTGAGCGTATCTACATCTTTCTCTCCATGTATGAGCATATCCACATGCTTCCCACCATGTAAGAGCATATCCATGTCCTTGAGAGTATGTGCGTCCTTCCCCTTTGTGTGAGTATGTCCCCAAACCTCTTTCTCGGACCTTCTCTTCTTCTCTCTTGGTGAAATCATCAGCTTTCTCAGGTTTAATTATCACCTCTTTGTCGATGACTCCCAGAAGCATTTATCTAGCTTTAGTCTGTTTCATGAGTTCCAATCTTGAATCTCCAGCTGCTTCTTGGACTCATCCATCAGAATGGCCCATAGGCACTTCAGACACATCCAAAACAGAATTCCTTCTTTTCTCTCCAAAATCCACCCTCCTCCTAGGATCAAATGAGATAATATTTATCACTCACTTAGCACAGTGCCTGGCACACAGTAGGTGCTTATTAGATGTGTGTTCCCTCCCCTCCCCCCCTCATAACTTCATCCCTAGTTCTGTTGAGGGTACAGCCATCCTTCTAGTCACCCAGGTTTTCTGCTTTGGAGTCACCCATGACTCTTCACTGTCCCCTTAATCTGCCATGTCCAGTCAGTTGCCATGTCACATGGATTCTTCCTCTGTGTTCTCACATCTGTCCCCTCCTCTCTGTCTAGCCTAGTTCAGGCCCTCATCACCCATCTCCTGGAGGCCATAGCCTCCAGTTGGTCTCCTGGAATCCAGCCTTCCCCTTCTCCAATCTGCTCCCCCATGCAGTTGCCCTGCTGTTCATCCTAAGGCATAGGTCCACTGCTCTGTTGCTCCCCTGCTGAGGAAGCATCAGTGGCTCCCTAGTGCCATTTCAAGCCCTTCTCAGTCTGGCTCTAGCCTCCCTTTCCTCACTGATTCTCTCTTCCTCCTCTTCACCCAGGCCATGTTCCAGCCTGTTGTTCCCCATCCCTTGTTTCAGATGCCTTTGCAGAGGCTGTCTCCCAGGCCTGGTGTGCTCTCCCTCCTCACCTAGGCCTCTTGGAATCCTTGCCTCCATTTTGGCCACGGCTTGATGGTCCTCTCCTCCATGAGGCATCTCCTGATACTGATGCTTCTCATCTTTGCACTTCCCTCTTCCCAAACTTCTTGGCATGTATTCTAAATTTATTTCTCTGTATCTCTGAGCCCCTCATCTCATCAGAGGCCGTCTAGTCACACTCCTCCCACTTTGTTTGACAGAGGAGGAAATGAAGTCCCGTAGTGGGCCACTGACTTGCCCAGGGTCACGCAGCTAGCCATGAGTAAGAGCTGGAATTCAAAGTCAAGAACTCTGACGGCAAACACAGTGCTCTTCCCATTAAGCCACACTGTGCGCTAAGCAAATGGGGCCATCCCAGCATGTTTGGGGTTTGCAGATCAGTGAAATGACTTGGCCCAAATCTGGGCCTGTCTCTCAGTACTCCGTGGTGTGTTATTCAAGGATTTTACTGTATTTCAGCACAATGCACCATGCCTTTTGTACAGTAAAATCAGTGAAGCAGGGGGTGAGGATAGGACAGTCTGGTTAATTGTATTTTCTGGTCAGATGGGTATGAAGCAAGAACCCACTCTTTTCTTTCCTTGTTGCCGGAAGGCTTTGAAACAGCTGGAGTCCACTTTTCTGCCTGTTCTATAAGCAGAGGCTAGTGACCATCTTTCGATTATTGTTTGCTGCCTGAGAGTCATTCGGGGTTTCATTCAGAACCCCAGAGGTTACTGTCCTAGATTGGAGAGGGAGAAGGTCCAGGAGCTTAAGTCCATAAGTATTCATTCATTCGTTCATTCATTCATTCATTCATTCATTCATTCATATATTCATATTCATTCATTCATTCACAAGTATTCATTCATTCATTTATTCATTCATCCACAAGTATTCATTCATTCATTCATCCACAGGTATTCATTAAGTACTCACTGTGGGTGCTGGGGTAATGGAGGCAAAAGGAGACTCCTTCCTGCCTTCAAAAAGCTTCCATTCTACTGGAGTTGGGATGAACATCTCTTGGAAATTATGCTTTTGACTAAATCCCTAAGGTTAGCTTGGGTTCTTATGATGTACCCTTTTCTGGAATAGGGAAATTTAAAAAATCTGTTCAATTAGGGTTCTAGTGAATCTGAGTTTATAGGGCCATAGGTATATGGGGAAGAATGACATTTTTTTGGAGGGAGATTCTATAGGTATATGGTCCCTGCCTTTAAGTAGCTGCCTTCTTTTTCTCCAGACAAATAAAACAGCTTCAAGGATATAGTTTAGACCATGGGTGGGGAACCTGCGACGTTGAGGCCACATGTGGCCCTCTAGGTCCTCAAGTTCGGCCCTGTGACTGAACTTCACAGTGAAGTTTGTATTCAGTCAAAGGACCACACTTGAGGACCTAGAGGGCCACATGTGGCCTTGAGGCCATAGGTTCCCCACCCCTGGTAGGCCTTACTTCTCATCAGCTAAGTAGGACCGTAATTCAGCATGGTGCCTTCTGTCTCATTCAAGATGGCTGCCCCCTAAGGTACCTGTCTGGGGAAGCTAAATGCATACCAGGTTTTCTCCCCTTCTTTTTGGGTGTTTGGGGGCAGGAAGCCCAAGGGGAATTTCAACAAACTCTAAACCTGTGTGTGTGTGTGTGTAAGAGAGAGATCCTTTAGAATGAATGCCACTGGCTTGAGGAGCACAGCTTCAGAAGGACTTGGGAGATGCCAACTGGAGACTGTCAGTCCACAGAGGCCTTGGATCTGGCTTGCTCACTGGCTGTGTTATCTGCATTGGGCTTTCTGCAGGCTCTGCCTATATTTCAGAGCAGTGGCAATTTTAGAGAAGTCCAGCTCGGAGACCTGGCTCCTCCCTCTTTGGAGAATAAACCTGATGGTGTTCAATCAGAAACTAAATTGGTACATCTTTAATGAAGCAGCAAGGAGGAGGAGATGGCCGTATCTGCCTATGAAATGAAATATGTTAGATAACCGTCCTTTGAAAATGGAGGTGCCGTAGGCCACGAGAAAACAGGAAATGGAGCTGGAGAGGTGGGGGTGAGGATGGCTCTCAAAGGAACAGGTCTCTTCTACTGTTTGCCCTTTAGCTCTGTTGACAGCATTACTATGGCTTTTGCTGCCCCAAAGACTTCGCTAGGAAACAGAGACGCTTGTGCCCTGGGGCCCAGCGCAGTGTGGGCCAAGATGAGGAGGCTTTGTGTGGCCTTATTGTGTACTAGCATGGTGTCCCCCGTCATCAAAGATGGCCTCCGGGCACACTAGCCTTGCCATTGCTGGACCTGGTGAGCATTATCAGTTCGCCCAGAGCTGGCTTTCTGTAGTGGTGTTAATCAAGTACCTACTGTGCGCTGTTAGCAGTTAAGTGAGACCTCAAGGAACTGGGACCCCGCTAATGGGGGCCTTTCATTCTCCACAGTGGATTTGCTTTGCTTGACCCAAAGGAGAAAGCAAGAAGAGATTTTTTTTCAAAGCTGGTGTCAGTCCAACTGTGACTCCTTACATCAACTGCCCTGAACAGTCAAAACTGATATTCAGCAGCATGACTGATGTTCTGCAGAATCCTCAGTTATCAAAGAAGTAATAATGACAATAATAATAGCTAACATTGAATACTGCTTCAAAGTTTGCAAAGCTCTTTCCACATATCATCTCATTTACCTTCATTATCTCGGTGTGTTGCATATATGATCTCATTTACACACATTACCTCGTGTTAGACTCAAGGCAAGACTCAGCTTTGACTTATTAAAGCAAAAAAGTGCGCAAATATATCCAAGGTGGGGGGGGGGCTCTACCTTCAACCCTCAGTTAACATGAAAAATACGTTTAATATTTTGGGAATGAATTTCCACATCTGGAGTTCCCCAGTACCTTTGGTATGATTCACAGGTAGACACTCAGAGCATTTCCACTGGCTGGCCTCCACGCTAGGCCCTCTCCTCATCTCAGCTTCTTGGCCTCCCTCAAATCCCACCTTTGTCATGAAGCCTTTCCCTCTGAGACTATTCCCACCCCATTCTGTACCCGCCTTGTTTGGAGGGAGTTCTCTGCACGTCTCCTCTGTCATTAGGCCAAGAGCTCCTCGATAGCAGGGACTGTTTTCTTCATTTCTTTGTCTCCCCAGTGCTTAGCCCAGTGCCTGGCACACAGTAGACTAATTGTTGCCTGACTTTCAGATACCAGCTTTTGCAAAATCTTTTCTTGTTTTCTCCTTCACTAATTGTTTGTTAACTAACTGGCTGACTTTGGGCGAGCTGATTACCCTTAATTAGTCTTCCCAGCCAAGTCAAGGAGCCCAGTCTGCTAGTGCGAGGTTGGGCTCTGCCTTAGTTAGGGGTCATGAGGGATAGTGGAAAAGAGTACTGAACTCAAAGTCAGGAGAGCCGGGGCCTATCGCTAACTCTGCCTGGTGCTTCAGGCCTTTGGGACCCAGGCAGATGAGGAAACTGAGGCCAAGAGAGGGAAAGTATGTGACCTGCTTGCTGTCACACACAGCTGATCCTCGTGCCCAGACGCCTCCCTTTTTTGTCTGATTTTCATCATCACTTTTATTGTTTGTCAAATACTGGTCCCAAAGGCACACCTTTACAGTTGGAGCAGGCCCAGTATTTATACATTATCTTTTTTTTTTTTTTTTGGTGAGACAATTGAGGTTAGGTGACCTGTCCAGTCACACAGCTAGTGAGTATTATGTGTCTGAGGTCAGATTTGAACTGAGGTCCTCCTGACTTTAGGGCTGGTGCTTGATCTGCTGTGCCACCTAGCTGCCCCATCTTCTTTTTTCTCAAGTACAAATGTTTATTTTTTTCCGAATCACATATAATTGCAATTTTTGAGATTTTTCTTTTTAATTTTGAGTTCCAAATTCTCTCCCTCTCCTCCCCACTACTTGAGAAAGCAAGTAATTTGATATGGATCATGCATGTGCACAGACTGCTTCACTTTTGCTTTTGCTACTCTGGGATGTAGGCCACGTGTGGTCCTCTAGATCCTCAGGTGCGGCCTTTTGACTGAGTCCAAGTTTTACAGAACAAATCATTTTATTAAGGGGATTTGTTCTGTGGAGTTTAGAGTCAGTCAAAGGGCCTGTACTTGAGGACCTAGAGGACCACATGTGGCCTAGAGGCCACAGGTTCCCGACTCCTGTTAACTAAATGCTTCAATTCTGCATTCAGTGCCAAACATAATAATAGTAAGAGCTAGAATTTATATAGTGCTTTGAGCTTTTGCAAAGTACTTTACAAACAGTATCTAACTTCATCTTCGTAATAATTCTGGGAGATAGGTGCTATTATAATAATTCCTTATTTTACAGATGAGGAAACTGAGGCAGATAGTGGTTTAAGTGACTTGCCCAGGGCTGTACAGCTAGTAAATGTCTGAGGCAGGATTTGAACTCAGATCTGTCCTGACTCAACTGGACCAGCTAGCTGCCCATATATAATCTGACCCCCACCTTGTCTAGCAAACCTTATTTCCCACTATTCCTCTGGATAGGCCTTTCCCTTCCACTAGGATGGTCTCCTCACTGTCCTCTTGAATGTTACTCTTATTGTGCCTTCCCTGTCCTTGCCTGGGCTGTTCTCCCTATCTGTGATTTCCAAACCACCCCATCCCACCCTGGTCTTCCTGTTCTGACCTCTGATCTGTAACATTCATAGCCCACACCATGCAGTTTAGCCCTTTGCTTTGGACTGCCTTGTTTTCATTTTTGCCTGTCTTGTCTCCCCAGCTTGGCTGTGAGCCTATTTCAGGGCTTTGCATACCAGGTACGTTCTTATTAAGTAACTGATTAAAAATATGTCCACAAAGTCATTGGCACCCCCCACCTGCTGGGGCTGGAATCTTCTCTGGGTGTGCAGTGGTTTTCCTCTACCAAGGATGCTGGCTGGCTAAAGAGACAGGAAGAGCAGTCGGAGGTGATAAAACAGCTCTGGAAACCCCAGGGCTGGGGCTGTCCCAGTGTGGGAAGCTGCTGTGGAGTGAGGTCCTAATGAGAAAATGCATTTGGTTGTAAGGCCCTGCCTCATCCTCACAGGGGAGGGCCTGGCAGTAGGAGATTTCACATCTTACTTTATTTCTTTGAATTGAGACAACAAGTGTTTAGAAATGAAGAGCCGGAGCTGTCAGGATAGTTGAGGGCCCTGCTGGGATGCAGCACTCACTGCTAATAGCCAGAGCAGGCCTGGTGTAGGAAGCTTCCCAGGAGCTCCTGCCCCATGAAGAACAAAGCCCTTCTCGTGGGGGAGGTGGCAGGGCAGTCTGACCCTCCGATGTCTGGAACCTCTGCCCTCGGCCAGGGAGGCCCGGGCTGGCACCCCCCAATGGGACCATGTGAGAGGAGAGGAGGCTTCTGGGAGAAATGTGATGCTGGCATCTCTTGGCAAGGGGATCTGGGGGTGCCAATTGGTGACTGTCAGCTCCGGCTCACAAGGGGAAAGGAAGGAGCAGGGCTCCAGAGACCCAACTATCCCCTCTCACCCAGCCCAGGATGCTGCCTCAGGCTTCCTGCTGTCAACAGCCCAAACCTCATTCATACCCAACCCAGCTCCAGAAATGTCCTTTTCTACAGTTTCCTCTCTTGTCTGGTGCTGTTGTTGGCAAAGCACAATTTTCTCTTTCCTTTCTCCTCCGGCACACACCCCAGCCCCACCCTGGCCTTTTGTCAATGTGGCTGTGCGTGTGAAGTGTCTGTGGTGATGGATGTTCACGTATGCTGTGCTCATACCCACACAGTCGACCAGCCAATCGACAAACATTGATTAAGTGCTCACTATGTTCTGAGTGCTGTGCTGGGCACTGGGGTTAGAGGGCCAGAAGCAAAAGTCTTTCATCTCAGGGGGCTCTTGTTTTAATGGAGAAGCGTATATCCTTTAAAAAAAAATGAATTTTTACCAGCATTCATTATCTCTCCCTTCCACTGCCCTCCCCACTCAGAAGCTTACTAGCTGTGTGACTCTGGGCAAGTCACTTAACCATTATTTGCCTCAATTTTCTCGACTGTAAAATGGCTTCATAGTGTATCTACCTCCCAGGGTTATTGTGAAGACCAGATGAGATAATGTTTGTAGAGTGCTTAGCACAGTGCACGGCACATAGTAGGTGCTTAATAAATGCCTCTTCTCTTTCCTTCCCCTTTCCCCTAGCCTCCCACTGACCAAGAGAAAAAGAAATATGAACCCCTTCTGACACGCATGCCTCGTCCAGCAAAACAAAGTCCCTCATTGGCCGTATCTCAAAATGCCTGGTGAGGTGGGGGGAGGTGCATGCACCCTGGCTTAGTCCTCTAGCCTCACACCTCCTCTAAAGTCCTCCCAAGTTGCCTTTCTTTGTAATGCTGTTGGCATTTTCCAAGTCGTTCCCCCCATTCTCACTTCTCTTGGCATCACTTCAAGGCAGACCTAATTTCCTCTGAAATTGCGCATTTTGTCATTTCTCGTGGCATACACAATGACGTTCCTTTACATTCACATCTATGATCTGTCCCACCATTCCCCAATACGTGGGCATTCCCTTTGATTCCACTTTGGGGCCCCTCGAAACCTTTCTGTGGGTCCTTGTCCCTCTCTTTTGGATCTCCTTGGGATATGGACCTGGTCACAGTGTCGCTCACAAGGTCTTAGAGGATGTCCAGTTTTGTGACTTTGGGGGCACAGTTTGAAATCGCCTTCTGGACTGGCTGGGCCAGTTCACAGCTCTGCCTTCAGTGTCTCATTATGGCTGCTTTCTTTCAGTCCCTCTGACATGTGCCATCCTAATGAACACATACAAACATGCATGCACACACACAAACACGCACATGCACCCCTTCTACCTGCCTCAGCCTTTGGGTGTTCATCCTCCCACGTCATACTATTAACGTTAATAGCCGCCGAGGTCAGGGGAGTGTGTTTTCCAGGAGCGTGGCTAACTCCAAGAGGAGAGAACAGATCCCACTGAACCACAGAGGGGCAAGGTGTGTCCTTGCCATCATCCTTGAGTCACATTCATGAGGGTTAAGGGAAAGTCATAAGTCATTGGACAAGTGGTCACTCCCACCTGGAGTTCCCACCTGGAGCTGATGGGAAGGGTTTCCATGAAAAGGAGAAGGGGGAGCCAAGCTTCCTTGTGTGACTACTGAGCTGTCTTGGAATGGGGGCAGCACAGGGAAGAGATACCACAGTCTGCTTGGGTGGGTGTTACTTCCTAGGGTGGAGAACATTTGAATGGAGAAGTGAAACACAGTTCTCCTTTTTCAAAATGTCATCATTTTTATTTTCTCCCCTCTCTTCCCTCCCCCCCTTCATCTTCCCCCCCCCCCCCCCCACCCGATCAAATTAGGATGAAAATTGCCGGACAATCCCCCTCACTGGCCATGTGGGGTTTGACAGCCTGCCCGACCAGCTGGTGAATCAATCGGTCAGCCAGGGTTTCTGTTTCAACATCCTGTGTGTGGGTGAGTATTTCCATATCAGGAAATTCTATTACGGAATGGGGATTTTTCATGGAGGGCTGGAGCTTTGTAGGTAATTAGGTTAAATGATGTGTCGGCCCAATCTCATTCAGATGGCCTTATTATGCTGCTTTTTTGTAGTTCCTTCTCTCCACGATTGTTTTTGCAGGCAGCCGCTCTTGTCTTGGCTTCGCTTGACGGCTGTCCTGGCCAAGGAAGGAGAATATGGGGCTAAGCCATGTGGGACAGCGCTGCATGAGACCCCATGGAAATTCTGCATGGGGCTGGCAAGCTCAGCACTCTCCTGTCAAGTTTATTTTTACCAAAGCTCTCCCTAACAGCCAACAGGAGCCTGCACAGGATTGGGAGGGAGTTAATTGGCCTAAGCCTCTTACCTCAACGCTAAGGAACCTTGCTCATCTATGAGCTGGGGGCAGTGGGGTGAGTCCAGTTGGCCTGGCTGCCCCAGCACAGTTTGGGGGACTCCACCAGCCCATGGACCCTGCCGGGCCAGGGGATAGGACAGCTGCTTTCTGAGCCGAGGCCTGTTTCGGCATCTTGGGCAGAGTGGTCTAACCTCGCTGAGTTGCCCTGCCTCTGCAAGCTCCAGGAATCAGTAAGCATTTCTTAAGCACCTACTCTGTGCCACCAGGCCCTGGTGCCAAGCTCTGGGCACACAGAGCCAAAAAGTCAGCCGTCTCTGGCCTCAAAGACCTTCCATTGTAAAAGGGAAGAAAACATACAAAATATATTATATATGTATGTGTACATATATCTATAGCTGTATGTATGTTCTCTTTCTCTCCGTGTGTGTGTCTGTGTGTGTGTGTGTGTGTGTGTGTGTGTGTGTGTGTGTGTGTATGGAGAGAGAGAGAGAGAGAGAGTCAGAAGCAGGGAGGCAGGATTTGAACCCAAGGCTTCCTGACTCTCAGGCTGGTACCTCTACCCTCTAAGACTTTACACAAATCCTGGATAAATGCAGTTTTACAACATTCACTCCAACATTTGAGCCTGTCCAGATCTTTTGAGATCCTGAATCTGTTAGCCTGTGGTGTTAAGAGAGAAGGGGAGGTGGGGAGAAAGACACACACACACACACACACACACACACACACACACACACACACACACACGGAGACACACACACACACACACAGACTCTTATAAATTAAATACAAGGTCAATGGGAATCTCTCACTTCTGACCCTTCCTCTTTCTTCCCGTGGCTGCTGCCCAGTGAAGGCCTTTCTTCGCTAGTGTCTGGGCCATGGTGATAGCCTCCCCATGGGTCTCCCTGTTTCCATTCTCTCCCCTTCTGTCCCATCTATCACAATGAGGTCTGACTCAGAGGATCAGAGATTTAGAGCTGTGGAGTCCAATGCCCTCATTTTACAGATGAGAAATCTGAGATTCAGAGAAGTTATGTGACTGGCCCAGGAGCACACAGCTAATCAGTGAAAGGGGCAAGATTTGAACCCAGGTTTTCCTGACTCCGATTCCAACACTTTTTCTATTACACCACACTATTTCTCTCCCTTATTCGTCAGGCTGACCGTGTCCCTTCTCTCTTCCAAGCCTGTTGCCTACCAGATCCTTATTTGGCATTCAAGGCCCTCCACCATCTGGTACCAGCCTACATTCTGAGTATTAATTCTTATAATCCTTTAGTGGCAGCTGGGTGGCACAGTGGATGGAGCACTGGGCTTGGAGTCAGGAACACCTGTGTTGTTCCCATGTGGCCTCAGACACTTACCAGCTGTATGACCTTGGGCAAATCACTTTGTTTCTTAGTTTCCTCACCTATAAAATGGGGATAATAGCAGCACCTACCTCAAAGGGTTGCTGTGAAGACCAAGTAAGATCATGCTTGTTAAGGGCTTAACGCAACGCCTGGCACATAATAGGCAGTCAATAAATGCACGTTTCCCTCCTCCCTTCCCACTCCTCTCCTCCATGAGCAGAACTCCAGCCAAACTGGCTTACTGACATTCCATCACCTCTCCATGTTGTCCCACCACCATGCCTTTGCTTCTGCTGCTCCTGTGCCTGGCATCTGTACCTCCTCTGTTCCCTTGGGACCCTGCTTTATGCCACCTGCTCCATGAAGTCTTCCCCGATCACCCCCCAAATGCTTATTTTGCTTGTACTTACACGATCCCCACCGATCATTCCGTATCATAATCATCTGTAAATGTGCGTGTCGTATCCGTTAGTGCCAGCCTGGTGGTGCTGTGCCAGTGGGAGCTGCCGTCCTTGTCCTTCTTGTCACTCCTCCGCTAAAGGCCTGCTGGGACTCCTCATGGCCCCTGGCTCCTCCATACTGCAAAGCCTGGCAGACTCTCCCACGCTGGCAAAGACATCAAGGGGGAAACCCAGCACAGGATTGGCTACCTCTGGTCCAGGAACGAGCTGGCTAAAATTAGAGGCTCAGCACTGGGGTGGCCATAAAGGGATGAATATTTGGGGCCACAGATACATGTGGTCGTAACTTCCTGGAGGGGAACAGTGCTGGCCTCCGGGTCAGGAGCCCTTGGCTTGAAGTCCCTCTCAGACTGTCGCCAGCTGTGAGCTGTGTGAAGGCCGGGTCTTAGTCTCATAGGCCTCAGTTTCCTCATCTGTAAAATGATCAAGGATTCCTACTATCTAACTTTGAGCAAGTCAGTTAACCTTTGGGCCTCAGTTTCCTCATCTGTAAAATGATCAAGGATTCCTACTATTTAACTTTGAGCAAGTCAGTTAACCTTTGGGCCTCAGTTTCCTCATCTGTAAAATGATCAAGGATTCCTACTATTTAACTTTGAGCAAGTCAGTTAACCTCTGGGCCTCAGTTTCCTCATCTATCAAATGAGGAGGTTGGACCAGATGGCCTCAGAGAGAGGTCTCAAAGAAGACCTTTCCTCTCTCTGTGCCTCAGTTTCCTCCTACATTAAAGGAAGGGGTTGGACCTCAGTGGGCCATGAGGTCCCTGCCACCTTTGCTGTTCTCTGGTTCTGGGGGTCCGCCTGGGTCACCAGAGGCACCGAGGCTCTTTTCCAAATCAGGTCCCATCCCGTCCAGTGCACCAGAGGGAAACTGAGCTCTAAGACCCATCAGGTTATCTGCTCTTTTAAGCCAGACTTGACAAGACAAAAGTCTGGTGAAATAGTCCAGGACTTTTTGCAAGGATTTAACCGGCATTTTAGCTGGGAAGGAATGTTGGTCGAGCCCCAGTCAGAGGGAAGAGGACTGATTGGAAACAGGGCAAAGGGCTACATTGTGAGATCTGGAGCGGGCTGGGGAAGAAAGAGCCTTTGAACTCATCTAATCCGACCCATTCATAAAATGAGGGAGGAAGGAGGGAGGAAATGAGGCCCAGAGCAGTGAGTGACTTGCCCAAGGTGACATGGAACTGTAGGGGTTAATGAGGGCTACTCACTGTGGAGAGGCCTGGTTAATACCACAGGCTGACAGATTCAGGATCTCAGAAGATCTGGACAGGCTCAAAGGTTGGGCTGAGCGTCATAAAAACTGCCGTTTACTAAGGATTTGTATAAAGTCTTAGAGGCAGTGTGGTATCATGGGTAGAGGCACCAGGCCTTAGAGTCAGGAAGCCTTCTGACCCATCCTGGCCGTGTGACCCTGGGCACTCACCACTTAACTCTTTCAGTGCCCTAGGCGGCTTTCTAGGACGAGAAGTTGCAGAGCAGATGCCTGTGTGCATTAGCAAAGGGAATTCCCTATACCAATGAAATTACAGATCTAGTCTTCCCAAAACAAAGTCTCACACTCGAGTCACAAACAGTCACTTCACAAGTATAAGATGGTGAAGGCAAGGTTAGACAGCAGTTTGTCTGGGAAAGATCTGGGAGTCCTAGTGTACTATAAACGATGTCTATCAACTGGAATATGGCAGTCAAAAAAAACTAAGGCTGTTTTGAGCTTAGGCTACAACAGGGAGACATGGTATCTGGTTGTCTTGCCTTCCTCTGTCCCAGTCAAACCACACCTGGAGTATTAAGTTCTGGACAGCACATTTTAGGAAGGGCATTGATAAGCTGAAGAATATCCAGAAGAGGGTGACCAGAATGGTGAAGGGCCTTGACATCATGACCCATGGGGAACGGTGAAAGGTAAAAGGGGTGTTGAACTTGGGGAAGAGAAGCCTTACTGGGAACATTGAGAGTGAAGATGTCATCACTGTCTTGGAGCGTTTGGTGAGCCACCTTGTGAAAGAAAGATTACATTGGTTCTGCTTGGCCCCAGAGGCCATAGGGATCACACGATCTGATTCCCTTATCTCACAGATGAGGAAACTGAGGCTCAGAGAGAGATTAAGTGACTTGTTCCACTGGGGGTCATAAATAACAGAGGCAGGAAGGTAGTGAGTTCCCCCTTCCTGGAGGTATCCAAGCAGAGTTTGGATGTCATCTTGTCCAAGATACCATTGAGGGCCTTTTTGCTCTGGGATGCCCTAGATCACATGGCCATAGGGGGAGAGGGGGCCCATCCATCTCAGAGCTTCTGGGATTCCATGGATGTTTTACTCTCATACTGATCAGAAGCTGAGAACAACTTCTCTAGCCCTGGCAAGGTGGAGGGAGGGGGAATAGAGAAAGGGAAAAAAGGAGAAGGGAAAGGAAGAAGGCAGGGAGAACATAAGTCTAGTGGGGGTAGGGGGCTTGGTTACAATTCTTCAGAATCTCCCACTCTAAGGAGGTATTTTACTGACTCCTGGGGCCCTCTCATTCTGGGTACCTTCTCCATCTAATAGGAAAGTCAGAGTCTCTGGGTCTTTGCCCATAATGCAAGATGCACGTGTGAAGCAGAGAGAAGGTACATACAGTCCAGAGCATGGAAAGCCAAGCCGAAACCTCCCAGAGACAGAGGAGCTGCTCTGTTTGTCTCCCATACCCTGAGCAGGACTCAGATTTATAGCATCCATATGTTGGGACGGCTCCAATGTCAAATACATGAGAAGTGATGGAAGACACTGGAGGTGTTTAGTCTGCAGAAGAGAAGCCTTGGGAGGAAACGTGATGGCTCCTTTCAAATGTATCATGAAGGGCTATACTATGAGAGAGAGTTTAGATTTATCAAAGGGTGATCAATTTAGAGCTAGAGCTAGTATCAGTATTTTCTCTCCCCTTCAAATGCAAAGTTAAAGGCAGCTAGGTGGCGCTGCAGTGGATAGAGTGCAGCAGGGCTGGAGTCAATGAGACTAATCTTCCTGAGTTCAAATCTGGCCTCAGATACTTGCTGGCTGTGTGACCCTGGGCAAGTCATTAATCCATTCTCTTTATTTGACAGAAGAGGAAACTGAGTTTTAAAAGAGGTGAAATTATTTCCTTAGAGTCACACAATCCATCAAAGGTAGGACTTAAACCCAGGCCTTCTTGGCTCTAAGTCCAACAATCTGTCCTCCAGATCATGTTGCCTCTCACTTATTCTACATGACTCCAAAGGGCAGACTGGAGGAGTAACAGGCATCCGGTGCCAAGACCAGATTTGGGCTCGATGTGGGTACCTCGATGTGGGGAAAAGAGGAGTCGGCCCAAGCAACGGGAAAATCGTTTGTGAAGGACGTGTGTGTGTGTGTGTGTGTGTTTGGTGTGCGTGTCTGTGTGTGTCTGTGTCGCGTGTATGTGTATCTGTGGTAGGTGGGTGTGTCTGTGGGGTGTGGATGTGTCTGTGGTGGGGGTGGGGTGTCTGTGGTGGGGGTGTGTGTCTGTGGTATGTGTACGTGTCTATGTCTGTGGTATGTGTGGGGTGTGTGTATGTCTATGGTGTGTATGTGTGTGTCTGTGGTGTGTGTGTATGTCTGGTGGGTGTGTGGGTGTGTCTGTGGGGTGTGTGTGTCTGTGTTGTGTGTGTGTCTATGGTAGGTGGGTGTGTTTGTGGTGGGTGTGGGTGTGTGTGTCTGTGGTATGTGTATGTGTCTATGTGGTATGTGTGGTGTGTGTGTGTGTGTCTATGGTGTGTGTGTGTCTATGGTATGTGTGTATGTGTGTGGTGGGTGTGTGGGTGTGTCTGTGGGGTGTGTGTGTCTGTGTTATGTGTATGTGTATCTATGGTAGGTGGGTGTGTCTGTGGTGGGGGTGGGGTGTCTGTGGTGGGGGTGGGGGGGTGTGTCTGTCTGTGGTATGTGTATGTGTGGTGTGTGTGTGTGTCTGTGGTATGTGTGTATGTCTGTGTGGTGGGTGTGTCTGTGGGGTGTGTGTGTCTGTGTTGTGTATATGTGTGTCTATGGTAGGTGGGTGTGTCTATGGGGTGTGGATGTGTCTGGTGGGGGTGTGTCTGGTATGTGTATGTGTCTATGTGGTATGTGTGGTGTGTGTGTGTGTCTATGGTGTGTGTGTGTCTATGGTATGTGTGTATGTCTATGGTGGGTGTGTGGGTGTGTCTGTGGGATGTGTGTGTCTGTGTTGTGTGTATGTGTGTCTATGGTAGGTGGGTGTGTCTGGTGGGGGTGGGGGTATGTGTCTGTCTGTGGTATGTGTATGTGTCTATGTCTGTGGTGTGTGTGTATGTGTCTATGGTGTGTGTCTGTGGCATGTGTGTATGTCTGTGTGGTGGGTGTGTGGGTGTGTCTGTGGGGTGTGTGTGTCTGTGTTGTGTGTATGTGTATCTATGGTAGGTGGGTGTGTCTGTGGTGGGGGTGGGTGTGTCTGTGGTGGGGGTGGAGGTGTGTGTGTGTGTCTATGATGTGTGTGTGTGTCTGTGGTATGTGTGTATGTCTGTGTGGTGGGTGTGTCTGTGGGGTGTGTGTGTCTGTGTTGTGTGTATGTGTGTCTATGGTAGGTGGGTATGTCTATGGGGTGTGGATGTGTCTGTGGTGGGGGTGGGGGTGTCTGTGGTGGGGGTGGGTGTGTCTGTGGTATGTGTATGTGTCTATGTCTGTGGTATGTGTGGGGTATGTGTGTGTGTCTATGGTGTGTATGTGTGTGTCTGTTGTGTATGTCTGGTGGGTGTGTGGGTGTGTCTATGGGGGATGTATGTCTGTGTTGTGTGTATGTATGTCTATGGTAGGTGGGTGTGTCTGTGGTGGGTGTGGGTGTGTCTGTGGTGGGGGTAGGGGTGTGTGTCTGTGGTATGTGTATGTGTCTATGTCTGTGGTATGTGTGGTGTGTGTGTGTCTATGGTGTGTGTGTCTGGCATGTGTGTATGTCTGTGTGGTGGGTGTGTGGGTATGTCTGTAGGGTGTGTGTGTCTGTGTGTGTCTGTTGTGTGTGTGTGTCTGTGGTATGTGTATGTGTCTATGTCTGTGTTATGTGTGGTGGGTGTGTGTGTGTCTGTGGTGTGTATGTATGTCTGTGTTATGTGTGGTGGGTGTGTGTGTGTCTGTGGTGTGTATGTATGTCTGTGTGGTGGGTATGTGTCTGTGGTGTGTGGGTGTGTGGGTATGTTTGGGTACGGGTGGATTCTTGGTCAGGTCGGAGCATCTGAGACCCCTTCCTGCTCAGAGATTCTGTGAATCTTCAGAAACACACAGAAGGGATACAAGATCAAGAGCCATGGGTGATGGGGAGCAAGTCCTCCAGAAGCGTGGTGCTTGCTTAGGAAAACCTGAGCTGGTACAACATCCCTCTATGGCTGTGGCTATTGGATTTCTGGTGTGGGTGGAATGGGCAATGTATTTCACATAAGGTGGTAGGGAGGCTGGCCCATACTCCTTTAGGTCTTAAAACCCACAGGTAATAACAAGTCAGAAAAAAACAATGTTGGGTGAGGCCGTGCTTTTGGTACAGGAAATGTGATCTGCTGCTTAGGGGCCCTGGTCCCCACTTAACTGGCTGGGCCGACTTCCTCCTCTCCCAGTTTTGGGGGTGACTCATTCCAGCCAGCCAGCCAAGTCTGCCACCTCTCAGATATACTAGGCAGGTGGCCCTCCACAAGCTTTTCCAGGGGCCAGATACTTTCCTTTGCTCTGGAGGGGGAAAAAAACGGCTGGTGTTGGTGGGTTTTTTCTGCTAATGGCTTTTGCAGATCCAGGCTGGAAACAAGATCTGCCTGGCATCGTTCCTACGCACCCTGTCTGCTAAGCACATTAGCAGCCTGGCCCAGTGGGACAGGAGGGGGCCAGGTGGGGGTGGAGGAGGAAGGACATGGGGCTTCAGAGAGGATGGGAAGGCCAGCCTCCTGCGCCTGGCTGCCAGGCTCCAGCATGAAATGGGGGAGGAGGAGGTGTGAACCAGTTCAAGGACTCTGTCTTTCTTTACCTCTTTTTCCTTCCCTTCCCTTCTCTTCTTTTCTCTTCTCTTTTCTTCCTCTCTCATGTGTGCACATGTGTACACATGTGTACACACAGACTCATCCATACCCAGGACTGGCTGATAATCTCTTGTGTTGTTACTGAGTCGTTTCAGTCACATCCGACTCCTCATAGACCCATTTGGGGTTTTCTTGGTAAAGATGCTGGAGTGGTTTTGCCATTTCCTTCTCCAGCTCATTTTACAGATGAGGAAACTGAGACAAACAGGGTAAAATGACTTGCCCAGGGTCACACAGCTAGGAAGTGTCTGAAGCCAGATTTGAACTCAGAAAGATGAGTCTTCCAGAATCCAGGCCCGGGGTACGCTATCCACTGCAGCTCCACCTAGTGATCCCTAACTTTGTATTTGAAGGGTAAAGAAAATTCTCTACATAGCGTCTTGCACAGCAATGTGTTGCCCCCTAGCTCCAGGCAGCCACCTCCCAGGGTTCACCACTGGGCCTGAGGGCAGTAGGCGAAGGAAGAGTAGAGGTTCCATTCATGGGAAAACAATTCAAATGGCATTTATCTAAGTCAGCATCCCTTGTCTAAGGATGGTGCCTGGATCTCCGGTACCCTGGCCTAGAAGGAGGGGTGGCAGGAGTGCCCATCTCAGCTTATCATCCTCTCCAGTAGCTCTCATGTCCATTTCCTCCCGTTGCTGAAAGACCCTCGTGCTTGGCAGCTACGCCCTCCTCTGCCCCAGCTATCCAAAGATTGTCCCACTGCACTCCCGCCTACTTTCCTTCCCTCCCTCTCAACATTAGAATGTAAGCTCCTTGCAGGCAGGGACTGGGGGCTTTTTGTGGCCTTTTTTTGTATCTCTATGGCTTAGCACAGTGTCTGGCACGTAGCAAGCACTTGATAAATGCTTGTTGATGGACAGAAAATGACTTGCAAAATTGAAATGCGTTTGCATTTCTGCTATACAATTTGGTAATGGTATTATTGGGTTATTCACAACGGCTAATTGTCTCCCCTTTCCCAGAAGCAAAAAGCATGGCAATGAAATTCCTCAAAGGTGAAGGTTAGAAACAAGCAGGGGAGCACAGAGGGCCTGCACAGTCAACCTGCTGTCATGGACGTCCTCTGACTTGATCAGGAGGGCCAGGCACTGGGGTGGAGCAGAAAGGACGCCAGGCTCCTAGCTTGCCACTAGAACCCACTAGCAGCAAGACCTTAGGGAATGAGAAAAGGGAATATACATTTATTAAGTACCTGCTATGTGCCAGGCGCTAACGTTACCAACATGATCTCATTTGAGCCTCACAACAATCCCACGAGGTAGGTAATATTATTATGTGCATTTTATAATTACGAAGACTAAGGCAGACAGAGGTCAAATGACTTGCCCAAGGTCAACTAGTGTCTTGGGCCCACATTTGAACTCAGATCTTCCTGACTCCAGGCCAAGTACTCTATCCACTGAGCCACCCAGCTGCCTTGAGCATCACTTGAGATAAGAACAACATTATTAAGTCAATACTTCATGCCTCTGGGACCTCAGTCCCCTCTTCTGTAAAATGAGAGGGTTGGATGGCTTAAGAATCTCAAAAGACGCCTTCTAATTCAATTCAAGAAGCATTTATTAGACATTTATTAGTGTGTTTGGGCAGTGGGGATGCAAAGAGAAAGAATAAAGTAGTCTGCCCTTAAGGAGTTTATATTGTACTTGGGCATATAACATGTACACCTCTAAGAGAAGGGAAAGGAGAGGAGGGTGGAGCCAGAGAGGGAGGGGTGGGAGGCGGGAGAGAAAAAAAGGGAGAGGGAGAAAGGGAGAGAGAAGAGGAGGGGGGGGAGCCCGCTAGAGGGAGGAGCCAAGGTTAGGAGAGAAAAAGAGATGGGGAGAGAGAGAAAGGAGAGAAAAGGAAAGAGAAGAGGGAGAGACACAGAGAGGGAGGGAGAAGAAAAGAGGAGAGGGAGAGAGACACACAGAGAGGGAAAAAGGAGAGAGAAGAAAGGAGAAGAGAAGGAGAGGGAGGGGAGGAGGGGGAGAGAGATTGAGAGAGAAAAATTTGAGGCTATGGATACATCAGTGAGGGAAGAGCTTAATGTGCAGGCCCGTGATGCTTCAAGGTTGGAATAGCTCACAGGCCACTGTGACAGCTGTGGCTAGCTTGTGAAGGGAATTTCTATGAAATAAGGCTGGAAAAGTAGGTGGGAACCAGATTAGGAGGCTTAATTGCAGTTGGAGGAGTTTGTACTTTACCCTCAAGTCAATGGAGAGCTAGTGAAGATTTTTTTTGTTTGTTTTTTTTGGGGGGGGGTTTGGCTAGGCAATGGGGTTTAGTGACTTGCTCAGGGTCACACAGCTAGTAAATGTTATGTGTCTGAGACCAGATTTGAACTCAGGTCCTCCTGACTCCAGGGCTGGTGCTCTATCCCCTGCACCACCTAGCTGCCCCCTAGTGAAGGTTTTTAAGTGGAGAAGAGGAACAGACACATGGTCAGTTCTGTATTTTAGGAAGATCACTTTAATCCAGACGTGTCAAACACCATCGTGGCTTTGTGGGGCACCCAATACTCCCATTGCATCCCAACCAGATTAAAATGTAATTGGGGAATATTTAACAAAACAAAAAAAAATACAATAAAACACAGATAACATTATACCTTAAAGCTGTCAGTATGCTGCCATTGAGGCAGCTAGGTGGTGTCGTAGATAGAGCTTTGGGCAGAGAGTCAGGAAGACCTGAGTTCACATTTGGCCTCAGACATTTACTAGCTGTGTGACCCTAGACAAGTCACTTCACCCTGTTTGCCTCAGTTTCCTTATCTGTAAAATAAGCTAGAGGAGGAAATGGCAAATCACCCCAGTATCTTAGCCAAGAAAACCCTAAGTAGGGTCACAAAGAGCACACTGAAACAACTGAACAACAAAAATAAAAGTGTTGCCATCTGGGATGCTTACGTATGCTTTGGGGGCCCTCCCTCTCGGTTTGAGCTTGATGTCACTGCTTTAGTTAGTAAGCATTATGAAGCACATGCTCTGCTAAGTGCTAGGAATAGGAGAAAAGGCAAAAGGTAAGCCCTGTCCTCAAAGAGCTCACAATCCACTGTGGAAGACAAGCAAAGAGGTATTCACCAACAAGCCCTATACGGGATAAATTGGCCAGCTGGCCAGTAGAGGGAAGGCCCTTGTGCCAAGGGAAATCTGGGAAGGCTTCCTGTAGAAGGTGGGATTTTAGCTGGGATCTGAAGGAAGCTAGGAGGTGGTAATGTGGGGGCTGGAGGGAGACTGCAGAACACTGCTGTCTTCAGAGCTGGGGGTAAGGAGGTCATGAAGGGGCTATGGCGGTAATGGAAGGCCCCTGGGCCTTTTGATTTTTCAGGGGAGACAGGTGTGGGCAAGTCCACCCTCATGGACACGCTGTTCAACACCAAGTTGGAAGGCGAGACAACCACCCACTACCTGCCCGGCGTCCAGCTCCGTTCCAATACCTATGACCTCCAGGAGAGTAACGTGGGCCTGAAGCTCACTGTGGTGAGCACCGTGGGCTTTGGAGACCAGATCAACAAGGAGGACAGGTGAGGAGGAGGAGGGGCTGTGCAGGGCCTGGCCGGGCCTAGGAAGGTTTCTGCCCTAAAGGCAGGACAGGGCCGCCTTGGGGAGTGAGCCAGCGGGCCATCTGGGTCTCCCTGGTCACCATGGCCTGTTCCTTTGCTGTCCATCCTGGCCCCACTCCTGGCTTCCTCATGTCCTCTTCCATCTTTCCCCCAGACCTGTGTCATCCCAGCAAGGATTCTTTCCCCACACTATTCAAACCCAGGCCTGTTCTTTTCCCTCTCTATATCCCCTGCCCCAGGTCATGTACATTTTAATATCCTGAATCCCCCTCCAATTAGGAAGGGGGGAGTGCATTCCAAAGCTACATAGAAGAGATTTTTGTTTTAGTGGGGGTTTGGGATTATGTGCTCTATCTGCCCCCTACCCCTTCCACATACACATATGAATAATGGAGAGGCTGCTGGAACAGGAAACACTTTCTCTTCTCTTCCTGTTTCTTTCCTTTCCTTTTGTGTTCCTCCCAAGGGAGTATGAGAGGAAAGAAAAGGCACCATTTTTAGAAGTGCTTCTGCAGATCAGACACCACCTATCTTCCCCTTCTTTCTCGTGCTGGACTTGGATCCAGGAAGACTTGGATTCGAATCCTACCTTTGATCCTTAGTAGCTACATGAGCCCAGGGAAATCACCGTATCTCTCTCAGCCTTGGTTTCCTCACCTGTAAAATGGGGAGGGTGGGGTTGGACAAGATGGCCCATGAGGTCCCGTCCCTCTAGATCTAGGAGCCTATGAGCAAAAACCCAGAAATACAAATGATCCTGCACATTGTAGCCACCAGTGAGAAGACTGGAATAATTTGACTGGAAGGTCATTGGTCTGTTTGGGAGGCATGGAAACTAAGCTGATATAGGTGGCTTTAGGAGTGCGGAAGATCTGATACAGGTGGTATAGTGGAGTCTGGAAGAACTGAGTTCAAGTCTTACCTCAAACACTAGCTCTGTAACCCTAGACAAGTCACTTAAGGGCTCTTGGCCCTGATTTTCCCCATCTATAAAGTGGGGATATTGATAGCACCGACCTCACAGGACTGTTGTAAGGATCAAATGAGGTTCCAAAGGACTTTTCGAGTCTTCTGGCACTATGCAACGCTAGCTGTCATCAAGAAGATTGGGAAGGGGCCTCTCTGAGGTCATTGTTGTCCCCCCCGGGGGCCACGTTTTCTCTTCTTCCCTTCTAGCTACAAGCCCATTGTGGAGTTCATTGATGCCCAGTTCGAGGCATACCTGCAGGAGGAGCTGAAGATCCGAAGGGTACTACACAGCTATCACGACTCCCGCATCCATGTCTGCTTGTATTTCATTGCCCCCACGGGCCACTCCCTGAAGTCTCTGGACCTGGTGACCATGAAAAAGCTGGACAGCAAGGTAGTGGGCCAGAAGCAGCTGGGCACTCAACTGGCCACAGGTCAACCACGTGAGGCTCCTTCTAGACAAAGGGCCTTGGCAGCTTCTCTGAGCTTTGTCTGGCCCTCATGTCCCCCATAGCCAGCCACCCCTCATCTAGCAAGATAATGCCCCTCACCCACTCCCTGCCAGTGGGACTTGACCTTTGACTTGCTTTGCCACTTGTGAGGCTGGGTCCTTCAGGGGCCAGGAACACCCATGCATAAGGTGATGGCTGGCTGGGCCCTGGAAGCAAAGCATCTGTCAGTGGACCCAGGCTCCCTCCTCTCTCCTCCCCTATGACCGCTCGCTGTCAGGGAAGGCTCTGCTCGTTCATTTCCACATGGGGATGAATGTCAGTCAGGGAGGGCCCTCTCTTTGGGGGAAGGAGGACACATTTGAGCCTCCTCTCTAACACTGGAAGGAAAGGATTTGCCTTAAGCACCAGAGAATAGGTGGGGGTGGATTGGGGAGGGGCACTACACCGTCACCCACACATCACCACACTCAAAGTGTGGCCATTCTTTCTATCCTGGACGGTTGGGCCTAGCTCGCTAGCCACCGAAGGTCCCCTTTGATGAAAATCCCTGTTTGGTAGGTGTTGACTCCCACCCGAGCCCAGTCCCCATTGTCCTGGAAGGGAGAGAGGGAGGTAGAGGCCCCATCTTTCCTCTGTGACCCTTGGCACCTGCCATCTTCCAGCCCCTCTAGCCTTTGTCTCTTCTCCAGGAATTGCTATCTGCTTTCCGTTATCCCAACCAAGGGCCTGCTCTCCTCATATAACTCATAGATCTGACTTGAGCTTCTTGCCTCAATCGCTTAGAACTTAGGGCTTCCCGAAGCTCCACTGACCATGGAGTGGCTTCTCATCACTTTCTTTCCCACAGGTCAACATCATCCCCATCATTGCCAAATCAGATGCTATTGCCAAGAGTGAACTAACCAAGTTCAAAATCAAAATCACAAGCGAGCTGGTGAGCAATGGAGTACAAATCTACCAGTTCCCTACTGATGATGAGTCGGTGGCTGAGCTCAACGGGACCATGAACGTGAGTCAGAGCCCTGAGGTTCAGCTCCAGAAGGGAAAACTGCAGTTGAACCATCATATTGCAGGAGCAGCCAGGCAGTTCTTGGCAATCTGAGTTCAGGGATTGTGGCTAACACAAAAGCAGTCCAGCAGGTTAGGCTGACAATAGGAGAGGCAGCTAGGTGGTGCTGCAGTGGACAGAGTGCTGGGCCTGGAGTCAGGAAAATATCTTTTTGAGTTCGAATCCAGCCTCAGACACTGTGTGACCCTGGGCAAGTCACTTAACCCCATTTGCCTCAGTTTCCTCATCTGTAAAATGAACTGGAGAAGGAAATGGCAAATCACTCCAGTATCTCTTCTAAGAAAACCCCAAACGGGGTCACAAAGAGTTGGACATGACTGAAATGACTGAACAAAAGTAGTGCTGTGGAAAGGGGGGTAGGCTTGGAGTCAGGAAGATCTGGGTTCAAATCCTGCCTGAGACACTTACTAGGTGTATGACCCCAGACACCCACTTTGCCTCTCTGGGCCTCAGTTTCCTCCTGTGTACAAATGAGGGGGTTGAAGTAGGTGGCTTCTGTGGTCCCTTCCGGCTCCAGGCGTTGTTTTGATCATTCATAGACCCTGGTCACATCTGTTAGCTCCATACAGAATCGTAGCTGGGAATATTTTAATCTGTTGCAAAAACAGTTGCTAGATAGGGTTATTTGGCTAAAGTCACTGCAAAGCCTGGGTAATTGTGCTCTTTTGGCGTCCTAAGGGCTGGCCCTTATTTAGCTTGGCCACTGAGGGCCCTCCACACCATGTCTGAGTAGCCAGGGGGGCGATCTTAATAGTGACGTGGGATGGGACTTTTTAAATGGGGGCAGATGGGAGAAGGAAACCTGGGCTGGGGAGTGGAGATAGCCAGCGATCTCACGTCCAGTCACCCTGGGCTTGGGGCTAGACAGACCAGGCCGGCCTCTGTCGATATCAGAGGGTGTCATAGTGAGGGGGCTCTGGCAGGCTCGGGGTGATTACTATTATATTATATATATTACTATATAGCAGCACAAGACTACCAGGCACCAGGAGACGGCTGTAGCATTATGGTAGTGACTGGAATGCCCCCATTTCAGCACCCTGGGACAAAGTCACTGGGTCCCCAAGCCGGTTATTAGGCCAACTTCTCAAGACACAAGCAAGAGAGTTAGGGATGGGGAAAGGCAGACGCTGGGAAGAATCTGGAGCAGGGAGGCCAGTCTTCTCCTTCCACCCCTTTTGCCACCTACTCTGTTTAACCCCAGCAGAACAGGGGCCTTGCTGGGGAAGCAACTACAACCCAAGGCACAAGGAGATTGCAGTCTGTGGGTCAGGCAGCTGGCTTGGGGAGCCCCGGCATGCTCCCACCTCAGATCACAAAGGGTCCAGGCCTGACATGGGAGGGAGCACAGAATGAAACTTGGGGTGCACAGGGCCGCCTTCTGGCTGGGGAGCCATGTTTTCCTTTCTCTTCTTTCCTCCTGCCTAAGGTTTTGTTTTACTTTAGAGGAAATATGAATGAAGCCCAGAGTTTGCCAGATGCCTCCCTCCTTTCCGGAGGAATGAGTAATGTACACGGCAGAGAGCCCACCAGTTCATCAGGCCCCAACACAATCCCCAGTGTTGGGCCTTGGCGGAGCTAATGGCTTCCAGAAGAGGTCTGTTTAGGGAAAGGCTTTCTCTCCCTCTCCTGAGAGGCATCAGTTTTCCTAATGACATCATGGGCTTGTGGATCCAAGTTCAGGAAAGACCTGGTAATAAAAGCCCTTTTGAGACAGTGGTCCGCTGTTCCTTTTGTCCATGTGTTCACGGCAGGGCTGGCGAGGCGGCCAACAAACGAGCAGGGCGGAGGATTGAGTGTCTCTGAGTTTGGCTGGCCCTCTTGGCACATAGTAGGCACTTCAGAAGTGAATGCTGGTTGAGCGATTGCTACGCCCCAGTCCATTGGTACAGTCTCCCAGTGGGGCTCTTGGTTCTGGCTCATTCTGTGCTGTCCAGCACCCAGTCAGGGGGTAGTATTGCCTGGTGGTTAGAGAACAGATTGTGATAGCGGTGGCATCCCTCCCTCCCTCTTGATTGGAGGCTTATGGAATAAAACAAAGCTCAGCTGTGATCAGGACTAGAAGGGCTTCATGGGATATTGAAGGAGAACCTGAATTCAGGGTCATAGAGTCAGTCTAGCACTGGCCAAGAGCAAGAAGCCCCAGTATCTTTGGGACACTGGATCCCGTTGAGGCCCCTTCCCAAGGCTTCCCTGGGAGCCTCCTGCTCCCTCAGGGAAGAGAATACTTGTGTTCTGTCTAACTTACCTTCGCCTTGGCTCCCTGTTTGAGGTGAGAGCGAGGAGCCCACAAGTCTAAATGCACAATGGCTCAGTGGCATAATTTCCATAGACAAGACCTGCGTTTCCTGGAAATGACCAGTGACTAACGAGAGAGACGGATGGGGAGAGAGCTTCTCCGTGGCCTCAGCAGAACGTTGTTTGAATGGAGGGAGCTCCTAATGGACAGGGCTTATGGGAGCTAATAGCTGAATTGAGAGAAAGCCAAGTCCAGTCTGAGTAGTCTTTCAGAACAGCAGAAGGAGGGTCCTGGAAGCCTCCATTGCACCAAAGTGGTGCAAGAGTATCAGAAGCAAGGTTGGTCCAGGAAAGAATGAACTCACATAGTGGGATTAGAAAGTGACTGACTGTCCCGTGCTACCAGGCGGATTATCAGTGGGCCAAAGCTTGCCCCTTGGGACACTGTGACGGGTCCTGTGGCCCTCACTAATCCAGAAAGCCTGGAGATGTAAGGTTATCCTCATCCCCCAAAGTGAGTGCTAGGGTTGGTTCTGTTGTGTTGGCAAAGTTATTAGGGCCTATTAGTGTGGATGCGGTTATATCAAGGAGCTTATAGTCTCCTGGGAGAGGAGGAGACAGGGAGATAGTAAACAGATAAATACAATAGAAGTTGAGGACCAAGAAAACAGTACTTAGCGGTATCATAAAAGACTTCTTAAGGTGTTGCCTGAGCTGAGCCTTGACTGCAGCTAGGAATTTTGAGTAGGAGGAAAGGAGGTTGTGAAGTCCAGGTATAGGGCACAGCCTAGGCAAAGGTACAGAGGCAGGAGATAAAATATTGTGGACAAAGAACAGCAAGGAGACAAACTTGGCTGGGCTTCAAGGTGCATGAGGGGGCATCATGGGAAATTATTTTGGAAAGGTAGAGTGCAAACAGATTGGGAAAGGTTTTCAACTGAAAATAGAAGAGTTTGACGGTTTCTTTTGGTGGAGATCTGTGAGATGAGAGGCGATCACCAGTCTTTGGGAGGCATTGGTACAGTGCTGCTTGAAGGCAGGCCGTGTGACTTGCTGATTGCTTTTTGTCTTGTTTTGCCTTTCAGTCAGTCACTTGATTTATAAAGAATGTCTTACTGCTGCTGTTCTTAACCTTTGATCACTTAGCTATTGGGGAATGGCTCTTGCTCTTTTATAAGGATAGATAGGGATAGAACTAGAGCTGGGATTGCTTTCATATAGGGGCCTCTCAGATGAGGAAACTCCCTTCACCAGGGCAAGTTGGTACCTTCCTTCTCTGCAACCACAGTCTTAGAGAGCATCCTGGGGCCAGGGAGAGGTTAAGTGATTTGTCCAGGGTCACACAGTATATATCAGAAATAACACTCGAACCCAGGTCTTCCTGACTCTGAGGCTGGCTCTCTACCCACTATGCGATGTTGCCTCTGTTGATCTTATAAATGTTTGTTAATTCCCTATATATTTTGGCTAGCAAACCTTCATTTCTATTTTTTTTTGGGGGGGGGAGGCAGTCAGGGTTAAATGAATTGCCCAGGGTCACATAGCTAATAAGTATCTGAGGCCGGATTTGAACTTGGGTCCTCCTGACTCCAGGGCCGGTGGCTATCAGACCTTTATGAGAGATTTTATATGAAAAAATTTTCCCCAGTCAGATTTCTCTTCTTATTTAGTTCTACTGATTTTGTTTGTGTAAAAGCTATTTAATTTTGTGCAGTCAAAATAATCTTTTTGGGAGGTGATCTCCTCTGTCCCTTGAGTGATTGTAAATTTCCCCCTGAGTTGGTAATGTCTTGATGCCTGGGCCTATAGAGATGTGAACCAATTCATAGGAACCTAGAAGATTCTTCCTGTTGGAAGAATGGAACCAAGATTCCAGTCTCCCAAGTGGGGTGGTGTGTGTGTATGTTTGGGAGGAGTTGTATGGGTGTGTGTGTGTGTGTGTGTGTGTGTGTGTCCCTGTTCCACTCTGCCCTACATGATGCTGGGGCTTGTTTTTGGATAGGCAGCTCTCTCAAACAGAGGGAAAGAGGGTCAGGGCCAGGGCTCTTCTGCATTTCCTACCCTGCACAGTTAGCTGACTTTCATCAGATGTCATTTAGCTGGGAGGCAGATCAGATGCTGCTATCCCCTCAGTGGGGAGAGCAGCTGGGCCAACTGCATCCTCTCTGCTGCCCTGGGGACATGGGGCAGCTGGGTTCTGCCAAGTGCTCCCCAGTGCCAGTGTTCGAACCTCTGGGCAAGGGCATGATGGTCATTGGAGCAGGCAACAGTCAGTGTGCACAGCCTCTGAGGGCAGAACCCAGGGACCTCTTGTTCTAGGGCCCCTCTGTCATGGAAAAAGAAAGCAGTGCTGTGGTTGACTGCTGGGGCATCATGGGACAGGAGAGGAAAACCAAGCAATGAAAAGCCATTGGGCTGGGAGTTGGCAGACTGGCTTTTCCTCTTTGCTTTGACACTACCTGGCGTGGTGATTTGGGCAGTCACTCAACTCCTCTGTGCTTCAGTTGCCCCAAATATCAAATGGGATTAACAAAGGATACTGGCTTTGTGATTTGTGCCTTTCTTTCTTTCTTTCTTTTTTCTGTTTTGCTTAGGCAATTGGGGTTAAGTGACTTGCCCAGGTCACACAGCTAGTATGTGTCAAGTGTTTGGTCTGAGGCTGGATTTGAACTTAGGTCTTCCTGACTTCAGGGCCAGTGCTCTATTCACTTGGCATTGTGGTTTGGGAAGCCACTCAACTCCTCTGTGCCTCAGTTTCCCCAACTATCAAATTAGAGTTAACAAAGAATACTGGCCCAGCCTGACTCACCAGCATGTGTTAGGATGGAATAAGGTCTGAGATGTGAAAGCATTTTGAAGTGAGCAAACACCATAGGAAGTATTATTAGAACAGACTCTGAAGCCAATTTAAAGGGAGTTTGCCCTGGGAAGTCTTGTGACATTTCCAAAGCAGCCTTGGTGGGGAGGGAGTTGCAGGCATGAAATGCCACACTCGAGAGAGGAGGCTGGAGTGACCCTGACACTGGCAATCACGAAGCCACTTTGAAATGAACAGAACTCCCTCCAGGGAGCCTTGAGTCTTCCTGCCTTCATTATGTTCCTGGGATTTGGGAGCTTTTGAGCACAAGGGAATGGCTCCCAATTTTCACTTTTATTCCTCCATGTCCCTCTTGCTGATGAGGCAGGGTGGTGATGACATCCAGGAAAGGCCCAGACAGGCTGTGTTGCAGCCCGTCAGCCTCTGCGCCCTACCCAGTCTTACCTATCGTGATGGGGCCTGGAGACCTTTGGGACTTATATAGCCCCCAGGGATGGCCTGGCTTAGATACCTATACCAGTGGTCACAGAGCCCCAGACTGAGTCTCCCATCATGGCTTCACCTTCTCCCCAAAGATAAAACAGCTCAGGTGAAATTGCTGCTCCTTCCCCCTTCCGAGCCTGCTAAAGCGGCTCTGTGTCTCTGTGTGCTGTGCCTATCGCTGGGGGACACTGCCCTGGACTAGGGTAGAGGCGGATGGGCCAGAGGGCCAGGGAGGGGGCAGAGCCAGGTCCTGGGAGAGGAGCATCTTCAGTGGCGTGAAAACATTCCTCCGGGGATCGGGGGAAGCTCCAGACTTTATCTGCTGATGAATCCCTACACTTTCCCAGGCTGGCAAGGGAGGCTGCTGCCAAGCTCGATGGCTGGCATCACATAGCCAAACAAAGCCCAGGACTCCGGAGTCCTTGCTTAGCTTACTGCAGGCCAGAAGAAAGGCTGGGGACAGGAGCCAGTGGGCTGGAAGGCGTGACAAGAAGCTACATCCCACAGGAATGGACAACGACCCTTCTTTTCTTGTTTTTAATGGGTTCTTCTTTTAAAAATCGTTATTGTTGCCTTTTCTTATTATATCACCTCCATTTCCAAAAATATCCTTTCTCATCCCCCCTTGCATTTGGACCCTCCTTCATAACGAAGATTACAGGAGAAAGAGGGAAAAAGCAGGTTAGCCAAAGCAACCAGCTCATTGTCTGGGTCTGCTAGTGTGCCTGGTGTTCCTCAGCCATAGTCCACCATCTCTGCAGTGAAGCGAAGGAGGGCATTTCCCCTTGGAAAGAAGTATTTCCTGCCTTATAAAATGGAAGCTTCTTGAGGGCTGGCACTATCTTTTAAATGCTTTGACTCTGTTAGCCCCAGCGCCTGGCACAGTGCCTTGGAGGCATCTCATAAAGCTTGTTAGAGGAAAGCTGAGTGGTCCCTTCTGTCCCACCATGTGGATTTGTTTGCCCTTTGTATCCCTCTGTCCTCTGTGTGGGCACTGTCTTCGCTCGTAGGCCTTCAGGGGCAGAGCCTGAGTGAGCACAGTAATGATGCACAAAAGTCAGTGACTCATTCTGGTGACAGGGATATTGAAATCAGCAGCAGCTTCCCTTTGCCTTCCCTGTGTTCCTGAATGCACGTGCATTCCATTCCAGGGCCACCTGCCATTTGCAGTTGTTGGCAGCACAGAAGAACTGAAGATTGGCAACAAGATGGTGAAGGCCCGCCAGTACCCATGGGGCATTGTGCAGGGTGAGTGAATCTGCAGGGCAGTACCCATGGGGCACTGTGCAGGGTGAGTGAGGGAGTCTGCAGGGCAGTACCCATGGGGCACCATGCAGGGTGAGAGGGAGTCTGCAGGGCAGTACCCATGGCGCACTGTGCAGGGTGAGTGAGGGAGTCTGCAGGGCAGTACCCATGGGGCACCGTGCAGGGTGAGAGGGAGTCTGCAGGGCAGTACCCATGGGGCATTGTGCAGGGTGAGAGGGAGTCTGCAGGGCAGTACCCATAGGGCACAGCACTGTGTCGGGGAATCTGTAGGGCAAGTGTTAGAATGAAGGAGCCATCTACACTGGCTTTCCTTCTCCATTCCTTGTCATCAAGTCACAGCACTCCCGTCCATCCTGGCTGCCCACTCCTCTTCCAACTGGTGCCCCAGAGAGCTAGGCAGTAGCTAGCAGCTTGGTTTTCTGGTTAAGTAAGGATCTTTTGCCCCTTTGGTTTTTAAGAAATCTCCCTAAAATGCTTGAGTCCACTTACTTCTCCACCTCAGTAAGCAGAGTCTAGTGAGCATGACTCAATATCTCCTGGCTGAGGATTCTGATCCCTGCCCATGCCTGGAGATGGTGATGGGGAAGGTTCAGGAGACCAGGCCAATTGGGGATCAGAGCCTGGTTAAGAAAACCAGGGCTTTGTAGATGGATTTCAAGGGGTCCATGAATTTGGATGGGGAGAAAGTCAGGTCTTCATTTTCACTAACCTCTAACTGCAAATTTGGCATTTCCATCAATCATGGGGAAACAAGGGACCATCGGCTTCACCAGACTCAGGCCAAAAGGGTCCATGACCACCACAGAGGTTAAGGACCCCTCATTTCTAGACCATTCCCTGCAAGTTTCTCCTTCTGCTTTAGCCCCAGGCATCACCTTGTTTTCTTATGATTGGTCTCAGAGTAGGATTAAATGGTTAAGGTTACTTGGGTTTTGCCTAGTAGAGATTCTGCTGTAGCACTTATTAGACAGTGCAGTATTAAAGATTTGGGGGCTTGGAATTTTCATTTTCATTCTTCATATTAAAAAGTTGCAGTTGTGAAGTCAGATCTGCAAAGTGTGCTATGAAGAACACTGAATTAGAAGTGAGATGCCCTGGGCTCCAGCCTTGGCTGCCTGCCACCTTGGGGTCATCTTGACTTCTTGGGTTTCCCTTTCTCTAAAAGGGCCCTAGGGTTAGAGGACATGACCTCTGGGCTCTCTCCTCATTCTGATGTGCTGGGCTTTTAGCTTTGGTGAACACAATGGAAAATTAGAAATGAGGCCTGTTATTAATTGTTGTGATGAGATTCACTAACATAAATTCCTTTGATTTCCATTGCTGGGCTCTTCCTTTTTCCAAACTGGGCCGTGCTAACTGTGCAGTCGAGAATGAGGCCCACTGTGATTTTGTGAAGCTGCGGGAGATGCTGATCCGAGTCAACATGGAGGACCTCCGGGAGCAGACCCACAGCCGGCACTACGAGCTTTACCGTCGCTGCAAACTGGAGGAGATGGGCTTCCAGGACACCGACCCAGACAACAAACCTTTTAGGTACGGCCTGGGCCAAGTAGCCTGGGCCAGAGGGAGACCTGGGACTCCAGGCATGCCCCTCTGGCAAAATACACTAGCTAGCTTCTCCATGTGGTTAGCTGAGGGTGAGGAAGGCTTTGGGGCCCATTCATGAAGCTTGCTGTTAGGGGGAAAGAACTAAAGCCTATGAGAGAATCAGCCTGCAGAAAATCTAGCAACGTTTGCGCCTTGGCTGCCACCAGAGGGCGTCAGATTAACTTTAGTCAAAAGCATTCTAGAAGGTTGGCTTTTATAAGCAGAAGTTCTTAACCTCTGGTGTCCTAGACCCCTTCATTTTACCGAAAAGGAAACTGAGGCCCAGGGAGATGAAGTGAATTGTCCAAAGTCACACCAAAGATCCTAGGTGTAGAGCTGGAAGCAGGGGTTTGCTGGTAAATGTTTAACAATCGATTCTCTGGGGGAAAAATATGCACAGGACACACTTTTAAGTGTAATCTTCACATTAACATTTTTTTCCATCGCTTTATTAAGTCTAGAACAGTGTCAGATTCAAATAGAAATGGAGGCCATTAATGCATACATAGGAATCCCTACCCTCCCCCGCGCCCATATTGACTTAGTTTTAAAATGTAGTGTTATCTCTGTTTCATTGTATTTTTGTTTATTAGTTATTAAATATTTCCCAGTCATATTTGAATCTGGTTCTGGCTGCACTGGGGAGTGCTGTGGCCCAGGGACTGCCTGTTTGATAGCTCCGGTCTAGACAAACCACAAAAAAAAAAATCCATCCCTCATCTGTAGCACTGGGTAATTTCTGAGATATAAATGCTCACAGTGAAGATTTGCCTTTCAACTCTGAGAGCCAATTTGAGCCAGCCCAAGCACAGCCCTGACAGGAAGGGACCTCAGAGACCCCCTAGCTCACCCACCCCACCTCCTTTATACAGGGGAGGAAACTGAGGCCCAAAGGGATGAAAGGTCATATCCACAGTCACACAGATCAAAGCTCTAGCTAGAGCTGGAGCTTTTAGCTCAAGTGAAGTGACTAGCCGATGTCACAAAGTAAGTGTCAGAGGTGGTTCTGACCCTGAATCCTCTGAATCTGGAAACAGCGCTCTTGTCCATTGGCATCCAGCCCTCCCCCCACCTTTGCCCAAAGTTGAAAACATCTGATAGCCACCCTTTATTTCTCATTGTGGGATAAAAAGCCTTCCTAGCATCACCGGGCAGGTCCAAGAGATACTTTGTGGGACAAGGGAGCACGTAAGGCCTAGCTTGAAAAGAAGGGTGATTTAGCCCTCTAAGAGAGTGGGCAGGTAGGGGTCAGAGGGGGCTGGGATCTTGGCACTCCCCATGCTCAAGTAGGTGGTCTGGCTGCAGCGTTGTGACCCAGTGTGTCCATCACCTACAGAACTGGGGGTGGGATAGAGCCTCTGAGGAGCCAGTAAGAACCAGATATTATCATCAGGGACCTTTATTTTTTGCTTCTGCCAAACAAGCCATCTGGAGGAATGGGCTGATGAATTGGTCTTCTCTATAGTTTGCAGGAGACCTACGAAGCCAAGAGGAATGAGTTCCTGGGAGAGCTACAGAGAAAGGAAGAGGAAATGAGGCAAATGTTTGTCCAAAGAGTCAAAGAGAAAGAAGCAGAGCTCAAAGAAGCCGAGAAAGAGGTAACTTGAGGCCCAGCCCTGGCTTACCTCTAACAGTGAAGGGAAGGAAAAAGCCAGGGGCTTTGATGAGATCCCTTCATCCCCAGAGGACATTGAGGACAGCAGCTGCTGTCCGGCACATGTGTTCTTTGCCTGGATAGATAAGACCATAGGGTCGTTGGGCCCTCAGCCCTCAAGGTCTGCACAGGCCTGATTGTTTTCTCAATTTTGAAAGTTCAAGGTCCTGATGTGGCTTCACACAGTCAGGGACAGTCTCATATCAGGATTTCTTAGCCTTTTGTATGTTCTAGGCCCCTTGGGCAGTCTAGTGAAGCCTCTGGATTCCTTCTTAGAATCATGTTTTTAAACATGTTAAGATGAGATAGAAAGGATTACAAAAGAAACCAATTATATGAAAAGATAGTTGTCAAAGTATATTTTATAAACAAGGTAATGGACCCAAGGTTAAGAAACTGTAATCTACATTCTTCTCCTTCTTTTTGTGAAACCAGGGGCAAAGAAGTAGCTACTTTATAGATTGTTCTGCCCAATCTCCCCTGGCTTTTCATTCCATGGATTTCCAGTTTTGGTCTTTGTATATCCAGTACAGTGCCTTATTAGGAATTTGGGGCATTCATCATGTGATTGTTAATACTTTGCAATTCTGCTTTAGAAAATTGGTCTTTTATAGGGATAGGCAGTAGACCTGGATTTCACTGGTCTAGGAAACTCCCAAATGAGAAAATCATTCTACCAATTCAGATTGGCCCCTTCTCTGCAATATCTAGTCTAGGCACTGAGAGATTAAGTGACCTGCACAGGGTCACACAGCCAGCACATGTAAGAGATAGGACTTGAACCCTGGTGTCCCTGTGGGCCAAGATTAGCTCTATCTACTACAGTAGTGTCAGACTTTCAGCTGGTGTCCACATCCTGGCCAGCAACACTCCTGAGCTGAGGGGGAAGGGAACCAGATTGGGAAATATTTAACAAAATAAATATTCAGCAAAATAAATAAAAATACAATAGGACATAGTATTAATGTGTGGTTTTCTAAGTTGCTTGCACTGGCAGGGATCCTTATGGTCCCTCTTTCTATCTGAGTTTCACCCAACTGCCTTGTTGCCTCTTGGCATTACAGATTTGTATCAGCTCCCTAAATTTCTTGGCTATGAGACCTTCATCAGAAATATTTGATGCAGATTTCCCCCCTCTGCCAGTTGACAGGTTCCTTTCTTGTCTGAGCTTCATTGATTTTGTTTGTGCAGATTTTTTTTAAAAATAAAATTGCTTATTGTCCCTCATTCTTTTGTTTACAGCTGCATGAGAAATTTGACCGTCTGAAGAAGATACACCAAGAGGAGAAGAAGAAGCTGGAGGACAAAAAGAAGACTCTGGATGAAGAAATGAATGCCTTTAAACAGAGGAAGTCAGCTGCTGAGCTGTCCCAGGGACAGCAGGCAGGGAGCTCCCAGACTCTCAAAAGAGACAAGGAGAAGAAGAAGTAAGTGGCCAATTGGGGTTTGGGGTTAGCTTCCTCCTCCTGCTCCCCCCAGGGCAGCTTCAGGTATGAATAGGCCTTTGCGGGAGGGACTTTGCTGTTGGGAATCTTGTCTGTGCAACTCCCCCGAATTCTCACAGGAAAGTTGGGGCTCTTACCCTGAACTTACTGAAGATCGGGCCTGGTATTGGGATAGCCTTGGTGCTTCGAGGTTTTCTGGGGTGGAGGCCTGGAGGGCATGGGGAAATGGGGCCCCAGGGGCTCTGCCTGTCCGGGAGGGTTGGCCCTTTCAGTGACTGCAGCTGGCAGGGTAAGGGAAAGAAAAAGGAGAGAGAGAACACAAGAGGAGAAAAGACCAGGAGGGGCCAGAAGGAAAAGCAAAAGGCAGTGGGAGAGAGAGAAAGAGGAGACCAAAATGGGAAGCATATTGCCTGGGAGTTAGGGTGAGCTCAGCATCTAGGTCAACTGTAATTCTTCTATACCCAACTTTAGGCTTTGGCCCATGCTTGCTGTTTAACTAAACTCTCATCCAGATGCTGCTATCAGCAGCTGTGGCCAACACAGCTTAACAGTGAATGGAGCAGCTTACCCAAGCAAGCACTGCTGGGTTCCCCCTCGATGCCCCTGCCTCCCCATTGCCCCTCCCCTTCTATGCCCCAGCCTCCCTATTGCCCCTCCCCTTCCATGCCCCAGCCTCCCCATTGCTCCCACCCTTCCATGCCCCAGCCTCCCCATTACCCCTCCCCTTCTATGCCCCAGCCTCCCCATTACCCCTCCCCTTCTATGCCCCAGCCTCCCCATTGCTCCCACCCTTCCATGCCCCAGCCTCCCCATTACCCCTCCCCTTCTATGCCCCAGCCTCCCCATTACCCCTCCCCTTCTATGCCCCAGCCTCCCCATTGCCCCTCCCCTTCCATGCCCCAGCCTCCCCATTGCCCCTCCCTTTCCATGCCCCAGCCTCCCCATTGCTCCCACCCTTCCATGCCCCAGGCTCCCCATTGCTCCCATCCTTCCATGCCCCTCATCTGCCCCTCAGTAGCTGGTTCCATTATAGGCCCCCTGGCTACTGTAGCTTATTTGCCTGGTCTAGAACTTGACCCCAAGTTGGGGGGAAGACTTTTTCAACTTTTGAGAGGCTGATGTACATATCATCAGAGTTGGCAAGCTAGCAGAAGGAGAGCCTAATTGTGCTTCCTTTGCTGACTTCCAGCTGGGTGAGACGAAAGCATTCTCAGCCCTTTCTCCCAAAGTCAGAAGAAGGAAAAGGTGTTTTTGACTGTGTTCATTCAGCCCCCCAGAGGAGACCAGGGAGATGGGGGACATATTGGAAAAGGCCCCATGGGATGGAAGACAGAGCATTAGGCTTGGGACTTTGAACCATGATTCTGCCACTTCTTTGTTGGAGTGTGTGTGTGTGTGTGTGTGTGTGTGTGTACATGGTATATGCGTGTGGTATGTATACATGATGTAGTATGTGTGTGTGTGACATTGAGCAAGTCATTTCCTCTCTCTCAGCTTCAGTTTCCTCATATGAAAAATGGGGATAATGCTATTTGCTTTACCTAACTCCACGGGTAGGTATAAAGGATGAGGTACGCACTTTGAAACATAAAGCCCTATCGAACGTAAGCTGCTGTTATTCTTATCATCAGCTCTTTAGTCCTGGGTTCGATCCCCAGGTATCCAGCAATGAGAGACACAGACTCCTTTCTCCACTCAGCAAAAGACTTCAGTGAAGTTTGTGCAACAAGAGAGTGATTTAAATTTCACAGCTAAGTCACCTCCACCTTGTCTCCAGGCCCATTTGGAAGGGTTAATGATTTTCAGGATTTTCTTTTTTTTTTTTTCTAGTGATCATTTTAGGAACTATTTTTTTTTTTAGTGAATTGGTAACCCAGTATAGTGAAGCCATCAGCAACATAAATCCTTGAAAGCTAGCAGATGTGCCTTGTGAAATCAGTTTGCATCCTGGAAGGAGCCACTCTTTATCATGTATATACCTACATGTACATGTATGTACAGGCATACCCTGTCTAGTGTGGTTCCAGGAGACAGCGGTTTCCACAGCTACCCTGCATGGGCCATTTGGGGCCTATGAGTCCTTGGTCTGCAGAGTGTGCCCAGATTCCTCTTTCAGCAGACAGTGGGAGGTAATTTGTTGATCTGAATGAGGTAAACCAATGGGACAGAACCTTATTTGTAAGCTAGGAAAAGCTTCTGCATGTCCTGTTAGTGTTCAGTGGCATCCTGTTCACTGTATGAAATGTGGCAAAATCCCTAGGGCCATTCACTGCCTACTCTAGGAGGTCACCTTGATTCACCTGCTTTCCTGTTCCCATTGAGACTGATCCAGGAGTAGGACTCTTGGAGATTGTCCAGAAAAGTGAGACTTCTCCTGGCCCTTCAGTGTTTCCCTGAGTTCCTTCAGGTTTCCAGGCCCCCAGGCATGAGAGCTATCTAGGAAAACATCTGTCTCAAGCCCAGGGATTCCTAATCTGGGGGTCCATGAACTAGTTTAATATTTTGATAACTTTATTTCAATATAGCTGGTTTCCTTGGTAATTCTATATATTTGATTTTCTGCACGTAAAAACATTATTCCAGGAGGGGATCTGTAGGCTTCACCAGATTGCCTAAGGGGTCCAGGACACAAAAAAAGGTTAAGAACCCCTGCTTGAGGGAGACCAGGAGAGAAATTACTAAGCACTGGAAAGAGCTGAAGAAAATGTTCTTAAAATCCAGACTTGAGTAACAGGAGTCAGTCAAAAAGTTAGGAAAGCAGGGTCCTAAGAGCACAGAGACTGTCCACTTCCACATTGCTATGGGCTGCTTTCACACTCAAAGAATAAGAGCTATCACTCGCATATGTAGTATTTTACAGTACATGTGTGTTTCATGTAGGAACTGGAAGGGAATTCAGAGGAGATTTATTTCTATGCTCTCATTTTATAGATGAGAACACTGAGGCTCAGAGAAAGGAAGGAGTGTGCCCAAGGTCACCCAGCAAGTTAGTGGCAGAGCCAGGATTATAACCTGATCTGACTCAATTAAATGTTTTTTTTTTTTTCCCCAAAGGACCTTCTTGAATACAGAGGCAGTGTGGCATGGTGCATAGAGCCAGCCTTGGAGTCAGGAAGCCCTGGGTTCAAATCCACTTTCTGACTCAGACTGGCTGTGTGACCCTGGGCAAGCCTCTTCCCCTCTCAGTGTTCTAAGCAGCTCTAAGCCTAGACATTTGCCCAGGAGGTCCCGAGCAGCATTGGGGGAGGGAATTTCTTGATCTGGAAGTTCCCTGGGTCAATGAAATCCCGGGTCCAGGCCCCATCCCTTTGCTGTGTATGATCTCATTTCATCAGTTGCACTGTGAGGTTGGTAGGTCCAGGGTAGTTATCCCCATTTTACTGATGGGGAGGCTGAAGCTTAGAGCAGCTGAACTCCTCACCTGAGCTCGCCCAACTCCAGAATGAGAGCTAAGCCACTCACCTGCTTTGAGCCCAGGCAGGCTCTTTAGCCACGTGTGGCCCTTCTACCACCTGAAGCTCAGGAGAGTAGGCCAGGGTGGCTACGGCTCTCTCCTCTAGGCTGTGAGGCTTGGGTTCAGGTAAGGTGGACTTTGCACACCCAGATGTTTGCTGGTAGGTTGGCAGGAGGGACTGTGACCCCGAGCCTCCCACCATCCCCACCTGTCTCCTCTCCGCCCTCTAACCTGCATGATGTATTGATTGCCCCCTCCCTGCCTCACTCCATCTTCATCAGTTCTCACTGTTTTACAGTTAACTCTGCTGTTTGCTGCATGCTGCGTGAGCGCGAGGGCCCTGGTAAGATTCTGTGATTCCTTAATTCAATAGACCTGGCAGTGGGTTCTGGGGCACTTCCCCTCCTCCATTTAAAAAAAAAAAAGAGCCATCTTCCTGATTGTCTTGGACTTTTCTGGAATGAAGAAGTAGCCTGATGGAGCTACAGGTCTGAGAGGGGCTCCCCCTTGGCACAAGCCAGTATCCTCATGACTGCTAAACATAGGAAATTCACAAAGGGAAGATGTTTAGACTTTGTCGGCCCGGAAGCAAGACCCCATCATCCACCATGTGCAAAGGGCCTCAGTTCTGAGGCCATCGGGCCACCCTAAAGACAAATTCCTATTAACCATTCAGAAGGTATTGACTGAGCCCCTTCCTTATGCCCAGTTCTATACTAGGCACTGTGAGGATACAGGTTTGACTGGTGAGCCTTTCTGAGCTTGGCAAGAATAGACCCAGGTAGCTCGGAGGGGAGAGGTGCACAATAATTCTTCTTCCAGCTCCTGTGGCTTTTGGGAGCTTAGCCAACCAGTGAGTGGCATCCTCCATCTCTTGTGGTCCCAGTTCAGTGTTTGGAGTATAAATCCTGGGCTTCCCCAAGCTACAAGTCCTGAAAGGCTTCCTTGTGTCCTTTGATTAATTCCAAAATAGACCAGTCTCCTCTTCTGCCTTTCAACGCAGCATCTTCTTGGGCACTAGTGACTGTAGTGCTTGGAATTCTCTAGCCCCTTTAAAGAGATGCTTCTCAGGTCAGAACGGGCCCCAAAGGAAGATGGAAAACAAGCTGTCTTTGGCACTAAGGCCAAGGCCTGTCCTCTCTGTAGCCTGGTTGAGGATTGGTAGGGAGTGGGGAGAGGGAATGCCCAGAGATGGAAGGGAGCTCCCTCTACTCAATTGCATATTGGGTTTATTGGAGCTCAAGAAACCCTCAGACTATTCATTCATCCATTTATTGAGCACTCATTGCATTCAGGGTCATGAACCCAACTCTGTGGGGAAAGCCAGAGTCATTAGGAGATACAGGCCCTACCAGTGAAGAAGTTATGATGTAGATGGAGGTAGTGTTGGCAGTGGCCAAGCCCGCTCCTGTGGCTGGCATGCTGGTGCTTTCATCAGGCAGGTGGCATTGCTGCTGAGCAGCCCAAATGGTGGGAACAGCCCAGGAGCCACCAAATGAGGGTATGGCTTGAAAGGTCAGTCACCTCCTGGTACCTTAAGACATTAAACAGAGACAATCTTTTCAGCAGGTACCTTCTCACTTGCCTCAGTGTGGCCTCATCAACCCTTCTCAAAGCCTAGGGAAGAGGCAAGAATTTCAAAGTGGGAGGGGGGGGAGCTTTACTCTAGTGTCCCCCCACTCCTTTGTGTAATTTGATCAAACCTCATTTCACTGGAATATTTATGGAATGGGGTATTCTGGGTAATGAAAAAACTGACTAATCATCCAGAAAAAAAAATTTCCCCTCTTGAAACTTGGTCTCACTCTCAGTGCCTAGCATGGTAGTCTCTTGATAGGTGCTTAAATGAACGTTTAGGTTGAATGGAAAGTTTTTTCTAAAATGTCTAAGTCTACTTTCCTGCCTTAGTAAATAGAGTATGGCAACCTGAGTTCGGGTTTCCTAATACTACTCACTCTCAATTTCCATAGCACTTTAGGGGTCCTTCACAACCTCTCTGTGAGATAGGTGCTACAGATATTATATTCCTATTTTACAGTTGAGGAAACTGAGGTTTAAAACAGGGAAGTGACTTGCCCAAGGTCACACAGTAGTAAGTGACAGATCTGAGATTTGAACCCAGCTTCTTAACTCCAGATCCAAGGCCCAGTCCACCTCTCAATGAAGGCCTTGGTGTCATTGTTCTGAGAGCACCTGTTCATTGCCCAGTCCTGGGGATGGAGCTGGGCATGGCTAGAGTCCAAGCCAGGCCCTGGATGATGTTTTCAGTCCTAAATCCCTGAACCGCTGATCTTGGGCTTGGCTCCTCCTAATGAAAGGGAAGAGGAGCAAAAAAAGGGACCACTCGCTGGGTTCCATGTAATCACCATTTCACTGCACTTGGCTAGCCACTGATGCGGTTAGGATTCTCAGAGCAAGTCCTCTTCTGGCCACCACTGAAAATAACCCCAGGCAAACTAGTATCAAATTATAGCTCATTAAGTCAGTTTTGCTGTAACTGGAGGCCAAACCAAACCCTAATTCATTAGAAACTTTGGCCTTTTTTCCCAGGTTATGGGAGATTATGGTGGGGACCGATCCCTGAGTCCTTCCTGGGGTCTGTGGTCAGTCAACCCCCAAAACACTCTCTGCCACAGGCTTAGCTACTACCTGCTCTCAGGACGGCTTGAGGCACCCCTTCTTTGTGTGCCAGGTTCACCATCAAAGAGATTCCCTTTGTTCCCAGCAAGTTCATACCTGCAGCCAGGACTGGTCTCTCATAGCTTCTTTGTCCTGGGAGGCTACCTGCAGATTTTTATGAAAGTAATATCTTGTGTAGGGTGGCAAGGTGGCACAGTGTCACAACGTCAGGCCTGGAGTCAGGAAGACCTGAATTCAAATCTGCCCTGAGACACTTACTAGCTTGTGACCCTGGGCAAGTCACTTCACCCTGTTTGCCTCAGTTTCCTCATCTGTAAAATGAGCTGGAGAAGGAGGTGGCAAACCACTCCAGGATCTCTGCGAAGAAAACCCCAAATGAGGTCACAGAGAGTCGGACACAACTGAAATGACTGAAGAACAACAACAAAATCTTGCACCCCACTGGATCCTCACAACAATGCTCTGGAGCTGATAGGGGAGCAGTCATCATCCTCTTTGCCCCCCCCCACACACCTTTAAAAGAAATCAGATAGAGAAACTATGGCTCTGAGATGCTGGACAGCTTAATCCAATTCTCTTTCCTGTACTGTATAAAGTGCCAGGAGTCAGAAAAGACCTGGGTTCTAATCCTGGCTGACACCGGCAAGCTGTGTCTTGACTGACATTTAATAAGACTCTACTTTTCTTTGAGCCTCAGTTTCCTGTTCTATAAAATGGGGATGTTAATGCCTGCAGTTATTACCCCCCAGGATTGTTGTGTGCAAAGTGCTTACTTAGTAAGCCTTAAAGCTCTAGAAAAATGAGTTGTTGTTATTGCTGAGTAAGCCTAATGAATACGTCCATTTACAGTTATTGCACTTATATGCATATCTGAGATTGTCCCTAAAATTGCTGATAATTTGTTTAAAAGACTGGAGAAATTCCTTAGCTGACTGAGATCCACAGTGTCGGGGACTCAGGGGTTGGGGGGGGCAGTGTAGCCCATGGGAAAGAACTAGGAAAAGCAGGAGCCCTGGGTTCCAGTTCTGGCCTAGTCATTTGCTTTCTCTGGGACTCATCTGTTAGTTGGAGGTGGGGGTGCCTGCCCTGCCTATCTACCAGGACTTTGAAGCTCAAATAAGATGAAATTTGTTTCAAAGCTTCAAGCACTATCTGCGCTATTCTTCTGGCTATTCTGGTATCTCTATTCAGGGCCCCCAGGATACCGAAGTAGCTTCTCCACCTAGGGCAGAAGGCAGGGAACTTCAGTTACCCAAGCTTCCTCCCAAAGCATCAGGCACTAAGAAGAAATGCAACTCTAAGTAATTAAAAAAACAAAAACAAAAAAACTAACGGTGGGCCCATGGAACCGATCATGAAAGCTCCCTCCCTTCTCACAGCAGAGAGGCAGGGGACAACTAGGCCAGAATGGTGTATGCCTTGTCAGATCCAATCGCTTTATCAAATGTTTTTGTTTAATTATTTTTGCTACAAGAGAGGGCTCAATTTGGGGGTGGGAAGCAGATAAAGGTCTGTGCTATAAACACAAAAAGCATCTAGAAAATTTTTCTTTCTTTTCTTTTTTCTTCAAAAAAAAAAAAGGAAAAGAAAAGAAAAAGCAGGGGCTAAAGGGGCCTCCCCTAAGCAGACAAGGAGGCCTAGGGGAAAATCTGAACTTTCTGATTTTCCCAGTAAGAAAGGAGATATAGGGGCCTGCAGCATCTAGACACTCAGCCATGCCTCCTGAGAAATTGTCCAGTCTCCTCATTGTGAAGAGGGGTACTGAGGTTCAGACCCAGTGCTCAGGAAGAAGGGAAAATAATGGGGGGAAGGGGTTTAAATGATGCTGCTGGCTCATTCTGGGGCTGCTGAGGGGGAAGTGTGCATATGTGTATGAGGGTTACTAAAAACATGTTCTCAGTAACTCGTTCAGTAAAACTGCCTACATTTGAATTTGTTTATTCATTAAGCACTTTGAAAATGTTCTCCCCCCCTCCCCTCCGAAATGGAACTTTCAGTTTGGACTTCCGGTAGACCTAGCCTTCCTGGAGGCTCCCCCTCCCCAGAGTCACGTGCCACTCAGTGAGCCGTCCCTTCTTTTCCTTTCTGTATAGGGTTATAGAATTCTGTAGGTCCTCAAGAGTACACTTAACATCTGCTAAAGAATCCTGGAATTTCTGAGTTAGGAGGGGCCTAAAAACCCTCTAGACCAACAGATACCTAAACAGGAATGCCATTTAAAGCACCCTGCCCCCCAATAAGGGAGTGATATCCAGCTTTTGCTTGAAGATTTCTAATAAAGGGGAACTTCAACTGAACAAGCCCTCTTCCACGTGACATCCCTTAAGATACTTGAGAACAGTTATAGTATTCCACACCCCTCCCCCAGTCTTCCCTAGGTTAAATGTCCAGTTCTTAAATGGCATTAAATCAAGGCTCTCCAGTTCGTCCGTGTCCTGCCTAAAATGTGCCACCCTGCATGAAACAGCGTCCTCTTCATGCAGGCTAAGAACCTGGTGATTTTCTTGGTGCTATATCACGCTGTTGATCTTTACTAAGCTTGCAGACCACCACCCGCCCCCGTCCTTTTCACCAGAACTAGTGTCTAGCCAAGGGTCCCCTCTCTTGTCCCTGTGAAGTGGGTTTTTTTTTTTTAGGCAATTGAGATTAAGTGACTTGCCCAGGATCACACAGCTAGTGTCAAGTGTTCAGTCTGAGGCTGGATTTGAACTCAGGTCCTCCTGACTTTGGGGCCACCTAGCGGCCCCGAAATTTATTTTTTTTTCATCCAGGTATAAGAATTTATACTTGTTCTATTTCATGTTATCTGCTATTAGCCTGTCAAGGTCTCTTGGAATCCCGACTCTTGTCGCATTGTCCCTCAGTTAGCTAGCCCTCCCAGGTTGATATCATCAACCAAGGGAATGGCCAGGCCATCTCTGCCCTTATGCTGATTGTTGATACAATTGTTCACCAACACAGAGCCAGGCACAGAAGCCTACTAGCTTCTAGATCTCATTGTTCCATCTTGTCCATAGGACTAGCGTTAGGCTGTGTCACACTATAGAACACTCTCCCATTCTATGGGTGAGTCTATGTTCCTGTTAGAAAGGGAAATTTCTTCTGATTTTTTCAACCCCCTAGACCGTTGTCCATGTTTATCCAGATCAGGTGACTCAAGCTCCTAGAGGGCAGCTGGGAAGGCTCTTCCTCTTCCCTTATTTAGAAGCTTCCTTTTAGCATTTTTTTCTCCTGTCTCTTCCAGGCCAAGGACATTCTCCTTGGCAGAGAAAACCAAAGTGCCCCCCCCCCCAAAAAAGAGTTGAGTGACGTCTTCTCTCCATCATCAGTCAGTGTCTCCCACACCCTGAGCAGCCATTCTGACTCTTCTTTGATCTTCCTGTTTCCCCAGTATATCTTTTTGTTTTGTTTTTTGTGAGGCAGTCAGGGTTAAGTGACTTGCTCAGGGTCGCACAGCTAGTTGTATACATACCCGTGTACATAATGCATGTACCTACATATACACATGTGCATGTGCACAGGTATACTGCACACACATATACATGTACATGGGCATGCACACTGAACATGCATTGTACGCATACAAACATGCTCCTACATACACAAACATGCATGTACATGTGCATTGTGTGCCTGCACCCTACATATACACAAGCATGCATGCATACAAACTCATATATACACATATAGTACTTATATGCAAGCATGTACATGTGCAAATGCACAGGTATACTGTACATATACATGCAAACCCCTGTTTATCGTCCTTAACTTTCCTTGCTATCCTCATTTCCTCCTGTGTTTTAGCCCTCCTGACACTGTTTTGGCCAGACTGTGTGAGGCTTTTGAATTCATCTTTCTTGTTCCCCCCTTGTTTCCATCTTTAGTCCCTGGGGTTGTAAAGCTTCCATTGGTTGGCGAGTTCCCTCTGTATCCAAAGTGATCTCTCTGGACCAGAGGTGTCAGACAAGTGGTAGCCCACCAGCCCAGCCAACTTAAATTGTCATTGGGAAATATTTAACAAAAGAAATGAAAATACAGTAGAACACAGATAATGTGAATATGTGGTTTTCTAAGTCAATATCCAGCCAGCAGACATCCTTGTATGTGGTTTAGTGGCCCTTGTTTCTGTATGAGTTTGACACCAGTAGTGGAGACAGCTCCCCCTTTTCCTCATTGGAATTGTTTCTCTTTGTGTCTTCAGAATTCTATTTTTGAGGACTTTCCCATCCCTCTTGGGCTTACTGCTCCTGCAGATTGTAAGGCATGGACAGGGTCCTACCTAACTTTGCTCTCTTTTATAACTGACTTTCACCAAATCTAGGCTATGTGTCAGGCTCTGCTTTCCTCTCTTCTCTATCACAAACTCTAGCACCAAATGGACACTTCTCTCCAGAGTTCCCATCATTTCCCACGCCAACAAGTCCTTTCTGTTGGTGAGACTCACACCCACAAGAGAATTTACCCTTGTTGCTTGTTTGACCTTTGGAAGATGAGATGATCGCTAAGGCAAGTGAGGAAATTCTTGTGACTTTGCCTTTCCTGGTCCTTTCCCTGCCTCTACCCTAGGCTGGTTCTGGGTCCTGCTTGCGTTCAGTCTCCTAAATTTCCCTAGTTCTTCTTTGTCCAGGTTGCCTATAGTATATACTCCAATGTTAACATCACTTCTGTTCCTGCCCCAGTTGCTCATAACCCGACTTTCCACCATGTTTCCCTCACTATGGTTACTGGATTTCTTCATGAGTATATCTTCATAATATACAGTGCTCCTTTGCCCTACCTTTACCTAGCCTGATTCTTTGAGATAAAGTAGCTATACCCTTCCAGAGCCATATTCCTGGTATGGTTCTCGTTCTACCAATCTCCATGACATTCCTGAGGTCCCATTTGCCTCCTTGCACCAGGACCTCTTGTTCATCTTGCAAGACCGCAGGCAAATCTATTCTTACCAAGTCTTCTCAGGTGTATTCTATCCCTGCCTTGACCCTGTCATTCCTATATTTAAGCCATGGGCCATAAATGCAAATCACCATTCTCAGACAGCATATTCTTAAACAGCAATTCACTTCCCAAATCTGCTTGCCTTCACTGGACAGCCATGATTTTAAAAAACATTTTTAATTTAATTAAAAAAAGCCCCACCCACCTCCACCACCTGCATTTCTTAGGTCTTCAATTTTCTTACTTCAGACTTTCTAATCTTTAGCCATGCTTTCTAGGTTCCTTCTGGCGGTGTCCTTTGTACCCGTATGAATCACCAAAAGTGACAAGTTTTGGGAGGTTCTCTGTCACATCTTGGATACAGCAAACCTCTGTGTTGCCATCAGCCAGCTGGCTGTCACTCCCAGAAGACTGGCTCCTATCATTTTCCTCCCAGCTAATGCCAGTCACCTCCCAGAGGTCTGAATTCGCCATTGCTGGGTATGACCACTCTCCTCCAGCTTGTGACGATGCAGTCCTGTCCTCGGGCTCCAGGCCACTCCTTGTATGGCCCAGCTAGGGCTGAGAGCAGTGCCTCTCTGGAGCTCCCACACTGCTAGCAGTCACAAAAGCAGCACTTCAGATGTTTTCTGGCATTGACAACACATGCATAAAAAGTGTTCTCAGATGTCTTCTCCCATCACATGCTCTCCCCTAGAAGGCTGCTTGCCTTGCCTCTCCCTAGTTCTGACTTGGCTCCAGACTCTTCTGCCTAATATAATAATTCTCTAACTTGCTTATTCACTAGGGACTGTGACTTTTACGGTTTTCACCTGCTGCTTTGAGGACTTTTGATAAATTCATTCATCTCCTCATTAACCCGACTTCTTCATCCTTTTTCAGTCCTGAGTCCCTCTATATGAATGTCACATAACTACTCTTGTGAAATATCTATTACCATGACCCTTGCCTGTCACATGTGTCCTCGTGGCCTTGTTGTGAGACTGGGCGGGATACCAAGGAAGGTCCCTTTGGTAATTCCAATTATAACCCCCTTGTCTGAAAGGCCAAATTCCAGGCTTTGGCAGGCCATGTGAAAGAAGGCTCTGTGGTGTATCCAGTTGCCCCATTTCTCTGAATTGCAGGTTGAAAGTTGGGTTGGCATAAACCTCTCTGCAAGTTTATCTTGGGAGCATGGTGAATTTATGGATACCAGAGCACTTCCCTCCTCAGCTGGTATAGGAGGAAAAGGACAGCTTTCTCTTCTGTGAGTTCCAAAGAGGATGTTATTACACTCCTATGGAGCCCAGAGGGAGAATGGGGCTTTATGTTATCAATAGTAACAAGTAGAGTGATAAGACTTCTCTCTTTGGAGATGTTGGAGCACTTTGCTTATGATGGCCCAAAAGGCCTGGCCAGGGCCAGGGGTGGCAGTTCCCTTCCATAGACTCAAAAACTGATCTCACAAAATATTTAGGTATTCGAGTATGCCCTGCTGACTCTTTATCACCTCGTCATTTATTTTCTTGACAAATCATTGCTGATTTTAAAATGTCAAGCACATAAAACACAAAGTGCCCAGGGCAAATAGCAGTGTCTACTGGAGATACAAAGCATGATTTAGACATAAAGGGTGATACCATAAGGAGAGCAAGGAATCATTTACCTGTCAGATCTATGGAGAAGGGAAGAATTTATGACCAAACAAGAGATAGAGAACATTATAAAATGTAAAATGGATAATTTTGATTACATTAAATTAAAAAGGTTTTGCACAAACAAAACCAGTGCAACATAACGAAATGCAAAATGGATAATTTTGATTACATTACATTAAACAGATTTTGCACAAACAAAACCAATGCAAGATTAGAAGGAAAGCGGAAACCCAAGAAATGATTTTTATGGCAAGTGTTTCTGATAAGGGCCTCATTTCTCAAATATATAGAGAACTGAGTCAAATTTATAAGAATACAAGTCATTCCCCAGTTGGTAAATGGTCAAAGGATATGAACAGGCAGTTTTCAGATGAAGAAATTAAAGCTATCTATAGTCATATGAAAAAATATTGGAGATACAAAGGAGGGTCCTGAACGTGACTTCTGGCCAAAAATTTGGACTTTTCAAAAATGTTAACAACCTGAGACTTATTTTCAAATGGCTCCCACATAACAGGGGTTCAAGAAGTTTTTTTTTAAAAATGAGCAGCCCATTTCCACATAAGAAGGGTATGGCCAGTTTTTAGGTGTGCCAGGCAGCGTCTGAGTTTGGAAGAATCTTTGGGGATTGAAAGAAAAGGAGTCCTGTGGCAATGATGTTGTAGCTAACATGCCGTCTTTTTGACCTTCCTTTGCAGTAACCCGTGGCTGTGTACGGAATAGTTTTCCCTGCTACAGCTGGAATGGACCCACACTTGGCCTTTTAAGCTGAGGTTCCCTCTTTGAGAGCTTCTTCTAGCATGCCAGCTATGGCCCCCCTGCAATAATCAGCCCCTCCCTTTACCACTGTCTGTCCCCCCCCCATAGCCTGAGTCACCTTCCCCAGTGCAGCCAGCAGTTTCCACTGCTCATTTATTTAGTTCATACACAGGCGTATGGATTTGCTTTGAGTTTTTAGTGGGGAGGTTGGGGGAGTCCCCCTTAGCCTTTAGGACATCTAGTATTAGAGGATTTTTCCCTAAAAGCTAGGGAAGTAGACATTTCCCTTTTTTGCCAACCAAATGCCAATGCTATTTGGGCATGGTGTAGTCACTGGGGAGTTGAAATATCTTCACCTTGATTGGCCAGTGGGCCAGTGGTCTGTGGGCAAAGATACTTCAAATGGCTCCAGTGAATACCTAGTGGTGCTCCCCTCCCAAACAGCCAAATACTTGGCCGTCTTTGTGGCTTCTGGTCCCAGGGAAGCTGTATTGTTGCCTGTTTGACATAGAAAATCTCTACTCTTCCTAATATCCCCAAAGAAACCTAGGGGAGTATGTTCTGCAATAATGATTCCCGCTGATGGTGGACTATTTGCATTAAAAAAGAAAATCTCCCTGTAGAGTAGTGAGCTGTAGAGAATTGTTCTCATTTGATCTTTGCCTGAACCTTAGAAGGGAAGAATCCCTGATTTACTGGAGAGCTGGTTGAGATCCAGAGATTTGTCCTGGGGCTCTCAGATAGAAAGTATTCGAGCTGGGATTTGAACCCAGGTCCTTTGACTCCAAAGTCAGCATTCTTTCCACTATATCAAACTGCATCTCCTCTGGATATATGATTTACACAGCAACAGTGGAACCCAACCGACTTGTTTTCTAGTCCCATCTCTCAGTTAACTATCTGTGTGATCCTGGTCAAATCCCTTTCCCTTTGTGAGCCTCAGTTTCCCCATCTGCCACAGGAGATCATTGAACTGGATGACTTCTAGAGTCCCTTCTAGCTCAGACATTCTTTGATCCTGTGAAGTCCCTTTCCCTCCCAGTACCTTTGTTTGCTTCTCCATAAAACAGGGTCCTTTGCCTTTGCCATGCTTCTCAGAATGGACAACCTTATTCAGAACTCCATTTTCTTGTCAATGCCCAACCTCTCTGTAGAACTTTTCATAAATTCCCTAGGCATCATAGAACCAAAGACCGTCGGAGCTGAAAAGGGGCCTTAGTGTCTATATAGGCCAACCCCCACTCATTTGACAGATGGGGATGGATATCCAGTGTCAGGGGGCCCCTGGTGTTTCCAGTGAGCACTGGGGAGAATAGAAGATGCTCTTCCCTTTCCCCTTATAACCCATGTGTGAAAGTAAATTCTGACCCAAGCTATTAAACCATGGATGAACACATTTACTTTCTCAGGTAACCAAATATTACTGTAAAGACAAAAGGAATGTCTTTTTTCCTTTAGAAAGCTTTCTAAATTTTGATTGTTGCTATGATATAAAGCAAAAGGCGGCCTTAAGAGTTTGCCTTTAGGGCACACCTCCTCATGGCCAGGGCTTTTCTATGTGTACCTTGGACAGCTCCCCCACCCCAAATGGAGCCAAGAAGTTGGCTCTCGGGCTGCCAACCATTGCTTGAGATCATTTTGATATTAAATGCTGATTTGAAAAAGTGCTTGCATGTTCTAATTAAAGCAAACTGATTTTCACTTGCGTGTGGTCTTCTTACAAGCCCCTTTCAGCAGATTTCCTGGGGCTCTCTGGAGAGCCCTGATTTCCAGAGTCCAACACTCATGGTGCACTGGGATCTTCTCTCACCCTCCCCCACTTCCTTGCTTTTAATGCACTTCTTTGGCTAATTTCATGTTTTCTTTCTCTCTCTCTTTCTTTACCTCTCTAGCTTTTTTTAATCTTGTCTTCGGCAGCTGCACTAAGTGGAAAGGAGAAGACTGCCACTGTAGAAGAGTTAGGGTCCTATATTGTCTCACAACACAGCCCCAGTGTCCCCCCCTCCCACAAGTATTACCAATGGTCATGTGTCCCTAAGCCGGGCAAGAGGCCATCTTCTTATATGCAAGTGCCTTGTCATTACCTAACAAGGCACAAGAGAACCAGCTTTGATGGGGACCAAACTTCAGTCATACAGAGCTGCAGCAATCACCCAGCCTCAGCCCAATGCCAGCCTTGCCCACCTCATAAGTGCCCAGAGGCAACGAAGGGTCGATCTGAGACCGGCTCAGGGTCTGAGACCACATGAGCCAATTGGGCTCATGGCCAATCTGAGACCACACATGGGTGTGGTAGAAGTGGGTTGGTTTGGGTTGGATTTTTTTTTTAAGCCAGTTCAAGGGTTTCTGTATTCGGCTGATATCCTACATTCTTAAACACGGAAGAGAAATTCAAGAGACATCATCTGTCCTTCAACAAGTGAGGAAAAATGGATCTACCAGCTAAACCCAGGTGGCGGGAGAGACAGGAGGGTACAATCAAGTAGGAATAAAGATAACCCTTTAATACAAGCTTCTGGACCCTTTGGGATCCTAAGAGAGGGTTTCTGCTCAGACCAGGAGCCAGGAGGAAGAGCTAGCCATATGTGGTCAATCTGTCCTGAATTCTTGGATTCACTTACACCTAGATTCCATGTGCTCTTAGTTTCTCTCATGCACCCTCACCTCCACCCTTTGCCACTGTTCTGCTGACTCTTGAGGGACCCCGCCCTCTGCATGTTTTCCAGGCTCTTCCTTATCCTCTTCTCCTTTGCCGTTTTTGCTCAAAGGTGTCCCCACTCAAAGCGCCCTCAGTGGCCAAAAGAAACACCTCCGAACCAGCACTGTTTAGCTCAAAGCCTTTCTACAATCCGTGTCAATTTTCAATAAAATAAAACGTGCAAAATGGTGGTGTGATCTGATCCATCTCATCTCTCAGGAGTTTGTCTTTCTGTGGATTAGAGGAAGGAAAATAGACAAATGTCATCCCCAGCGGTTAAAAGACAATTCACCAGACTAACTTCAGAGTGTAGGCTGGTGAATGGTAACTTCAGGGCTGGTGCTGGGTGATTTGGAGATGAAGAGGCTGGTTTGAGAGCCAGTGCTCCAAAGGCTGTGTCCAAAGAGTTTGGAATTGTCTTAAGAGCACTCATAGTTGTCAATTGTGGTTTTCTGGTTCAGTGAGAGGGAGAGAGGAGGATGTTTGGAACATGGATTCAACATGAGCATGATTCTGGTGAGTAAGCACTGCCCAGGGAAGGGCAGAGCTTGGCATCCCCAACTGTGCACTGGGACCTGGGTTGAGAAAGACTGTGGCAGACAGGGTGGTAACACCATCTCTTCCCATCAACACAATATATACCAGCAGGAGGTAAGAGCACTGATGGAAAGCAGAGCTGTAACAAGGGCAAGGCAAGTGAGATACTTGGGGGTGCAAAGCTCAAAAAATAGAAGAAATGTTCACCTACTATCTCAAGTGTCCCATGCCATTAGGATTGCCCGGGGAGGAGGGAAGAGGCAATTTAAATTCTTGCCTGGGGAATGAGATTAGTCAGTTATGGTGATCAATTCTAACTTATACAGCATACCTGAGTTGGCTTTCTGAACTCCTCCCAGTTTCTATTTGAGGAAGAGATTTGGGTTGGGGGAGACAAAGGGTAAGCTAATGTCCCAGGGCTCAAGATGGGTTTTCAAATGAAGTGGTCAAGCAAATTGAGAGGCCACATACAGGGGGTGTGATTTGAGGGGCATTGCTATGGGACCCCTACCCCTCTAACATCTCCTTCAATGCCTTGCCATGGCGTCGCCCTCCCCTTCTAGCTGGTTGGAAAGGCCTCATGTATCAGGAAGCTAATATGCCCTACAGACAGTGGGCACCTGTATGTTGCATCCACTGTCACCTATAAATGGCATCTGCTGGGGAAGGAGGATGGGTGGCCCAATGGGCACAGAGGTAAGTTTGGCAGCCTAGGTTCATCTGGTCAAACTGCAGGGGAAATGAGAACCATGCTATCCACTCCAAGATGAGCTGAATGTTGCCCAAGTTGATGTAAACATAAAAATCACGCTGAGTGGGATAGAGAAAAAGAAAAAAAAACACAGAAACTCGAGAGATGTTGGGTAAGAATGAGCAGCTACCCCAGATCCTGAGGAAGGATCTAAGTCAAGTCCAGATTTCAAGTGGCAGGGTGTGGTGTTGTGGGAGTTTTGAAAGGTAGCCATCCTGGTGGCCTTACCCACGCCAATATCTTCAAAGACAAAAACTCTGACTCTTGCAATATCCCTCAATAAATGGTGGTCCAGCCATTTCTGGAAGACTTCTGGTGAGGGGAATACCAGTACCAGTTTAGGCACTTAGGAATATCTCTAATGGTCATGGGGATAATAACCACATCTGCCTCACAGGACTGTTGGGAGGATCAAATAAGATAACATAAAACACTTTGTGAATCATGAATTATTATAGAAATGCTAGTTATATCATCATCATCATCATCATCGTTATTATTATTATTTATTTTTGCCTTTATGTAGAGCCCAAATCTGCCTCTAACTCCCAGCCACTAATCTTGTTCTGTTCTCTGGGGCAAAGCAGAATGAATGAATGAGGATTTATTAAGCACTTAATATGCAAAGCACTGTGCTAACTGATGGAAATAGAAGTAGGAAAATAAGACAATCCTTGCTCTCGAGGAGCTCAAATTCTAATGGGTGAGACAACAGAAATGGAAGGTTTCAGCTGTGTCAGATGGTCCTGAAGATGCAACAGCAAAACAGATGGTAATGTCTCTTCTATAATGTTTCCATTGATAAAATCATATCTGTTCCTGATATTGAACTGTTTGACAATGCCAAGGACTCTGGTGGTGAGAACTTTCTTTTCCAGGGCTTTAGAAGCTGAGGTTGCTGATGAGAGGGGGGGTGGGGATACAGCATCTTCATAAGCTATCCCCAGATTGCATCTCCTTGGGGGCTGGTCCTGAGATGATGGCTCAGGGGCCAAAGCTGGAAATAGGGCTGATGATTGAGGAGGTGGTGGTGGTGTAAGTCTCCGGGTCTGGGGCACACTGCCACTCCTGGGGCTCTTGGGCTTACCTGCCCACCCACTAGTGGCAGTCAATCAGTGGTTGGTGTTGGTGGTGTCAAAGAAGGTAGGCCCCTTTACTATGAGGATTGCTTCTCTCAATGATGGTTTTGGAAGGCCAGGCCCTTGGTTTCAATGTCCTGGGCTGTCTTCATTGGGACCTGTAGGGAAGCGATGGTGGTGGTTGACTCCTCAAAATCCGTACCATTCTCAACTCTTCATTCTCACTCACTGCACATATCCAATCTGTTGCCATGATTTGTCATTTTTACCACTATAACATTTCTCCTATACGACCCCTATTCTTCACTCACACAACCACCATCCTGGGGAAGGCCCTTATCACCACTCTACTGGACTACTGCAATAGCCTTCTGATTGGTCTCTCTACACTCCAGTCTACCCTTCACTCAATCGTCAAACTGATTTTCCTGTAGTTCAGATACAGCCGTATCACCACCACCTCCCCCTACTCAATAAACTCCAGTGGCTTACCTCCAGGATCAAATAGAAAATCTTCTGTTTGGCCTTAAAAAGCCTTTTCCAACCTGGCCCCCTCCCACCTCCCCATTGTTCTTACACCTTACTTCTCCCCAGTCATTCTGTGATCTAATGATTCTGACCTCCTTGCTATTCTTCAAACAAGGCATTCCTATCATGTTTGACTCTGGGTGTTTTCACTGGCTGTTTCCACCATGCCTGGAATTTGCTCCCTCCTCATCTCTGCTGCCTGGCTTCCTTTAAGTTAAAGCTGGCCAAGCTGGTTTCTTCCAACTAAATCCCACCTTCTACAGGAAACATTTCCAATCCACCTTAATGCTAGCCTTCTCTCTATTTATCTCTAATTTATGCTATATATAGTTTATGTGCAGTTAGTTGTTTGCATATTATCTCTTCCATTAGATTGGGAACTCCTTTAGAGCAGGGATTTCTTTTGCCTTTCTTTGTGCCCCCAGCACTTAGCACAGTATCTGACACATAGTAAGTACTTAACAAATGCTTTTTTAAAAATTTTTAGGCAATTGGGGTTACATGACTTGCCCAGGGTCACACAGCTAGTAAATGTCAAGTGTTTGGTCTGAGGCCAGATGTGAACTCAGGTCCTCCTGACTTCAGGGCCAGTGCTCTATCCACTGCGCCATCTAGCTGCCCCAATAAGTGCCTTTTGGACTGCCATGCTACCTCCTTTCTCCTCCTCCCAGTGCCTTGCTGATTCTTCTAGGCTGGTTTGCCTAATTCACAGGTTCCCAAAGTGGGCAAAACCACGCCCTGGGGGATGGTGCTGGAATGATAGGGGGGCAGTGGTAGCCTAGGGTGCAATTTGGGGGTGTTGAATAAAAATAAGGGGCAGTGGAAGCATAAGGAAAGAAGAGAAGACAAGAAAATTTTGAAAGACTGTTGGTACATGTTTCATCTGTTGTATGAGTTAAAGTCATAGTGATTACATTTTTTTCCAAATAAATACACATAATGCAAGTTATAACTAATCAGTGGTCAAGTCCCCCTACAGATCTTAACAAGCAAGTGTTGGCAGATGAGGGTGTTTCCCTTTGTGGGGAAGTCCAGAATGCATTGGCAGTAATATGTGCTTGTAATGACTTGTTTACAATGCAATGTTATACCATTACGTGATGCAATATTGTGTCATTAAAATTTCAGTGCAGGAAAAACCCCACAAATTTATAATACATTATTAAATTTAAGATATGTCATTTTTTAAAAACAACATTTTTATATTTTTTTGAAATGATGCAAACTTAAAAAAAATAAAGGGTTAAGGAAAGTAGATTTGAGGTGGGGTGCAGCACTGAGTAAATTTTTTTTAAAAGGGGGCAGTAGGCCAAATAAGTTAGGGAATCTCTGGACTAAAGCAACTCTAATACCTCTTCCATGTATCTAGCCCTTCATATACTCAAAGAATGCCATTTATCTCCCCAAGTCTCTTCGTTCTTAGGCCAAACACCCCTAGTATTGGTTCTTGAATGACCCGGGCTTCAGGGCACTTGGAATCCTGGCTACTGTCTATCATGCCAATGTTCTTTATTAAATGGAGCACCCAGAAACAAATGTAATACTGCAGATGTGAGGTGCCCCAGGAAGGGTAAGATGGGATGCCAGTCCTCGAACTGTGCCTCATGGAAGGCAGCCCAAGATTGCATTAGCTTTCATGACTGACAGACATGTCACCTTGTTGACCCATATCCAGCTAGTAGCCAAGGGCACAGCTGTTTAGGGGTGGAGAGGGTGCTTCCTGGGCCTTTCTCACATTGGTGTGGCTGAATTTAGCTAAAAGTCAAGAGAGCTTCAGCTGGAGGGAATGAGGCAAAGGTCAGGTAGGCTTTAGTTTGGGGAGAGGGAAACTATAGAGACAGCAATAAACCTGGGGCAACTGAATGATGACAACAGATGAACAGATGCTGAAATTTACCTCTCTTTGGCAGAGAGGTGAGAACTAGTGGTACAAAATGTTGAATATACTGTCAGGCATTGGCACTGTTATCAGCTGGTTTTCCTTAACTGGTTTTCTTTGTCATCAGGGACGGAGGGCTCCTGGGGTGGAAGTGGGAAGGCAGATATCTAGAAATAACTGTGATATTTTTTAAAAGGCATCAATTAAACTTTTAAAAAATATAGTTCTCTACTTACTGTCTTTTTTTTTTTAATGAAACAAAAGTGCAGAACAGCAAGAGGCCACAAGGCAAAGGGAAGCTAGGCCCTCAGCATTGAGATTTGTGAGTTTGCATATTTTACTCAAGGGGTGTGTGTGTGTGTGTGTGTGTGTGTGTGTGTGTGTGTGTGTGTCTGTGTCTGTGTCTGTGTCTATGTGAATATGTGTATGTATGTGTGTATGTGTGTGTGTGGGGGGGTGCTCGAATGCTAGTCTGGAGTGTAGGGGGATCAGCCACTGTTCTCTATAAGATAGAAAATGTCGGTGAATGCTATGTACAAAATCCTTGTAGTGTGAAGAAAAAAAACCCCAACCCTGATTTGCACCATCTAACCCGGCCATAGACATGTCCCCTCCCTACTTCTCTGCTCATTTTCTGAAATCCCCAATGTCTGGAACCTTCCAAGCTAGAAAATTCCAGCTTCCTAGCTAATTGGCATCTCCTTGCCTGTGATGTCAAAGATGGGAAACCAATTAGATGAACTTAAGAGAAACCCTTTCCCCTCCTTCCTCCACACCTGGCTCTGTTTAGCTTCCTCGAGCACCTCTGCAGCAGGAAATGTCAGAGCCAGGAATCCTACTTATGGATCTGGGGAGCTGTGTGCTCCCAACATCATCGTGCGGCCCCTTCTCCTTCAGGCCAAGGCCTGAAGACTGTGGAGCCAAATTGGCCTGGCCAGTTCCCTACTCGTATCCCTTCCCTGCCCCACTTTGGAGGTGTTGGCCCATCATTCCCTGCTATGGGAGGTTAGTGTCCTAGGATCCTTCCCTTGTTACCCCTGCCCCATACCTATCCCTCACCTCCTACTCTGGATATCTCCAGTTAAGCCTCCCCTCAAACAACCCAAATAAAAGGGGCTGTTACTTTCAGCACTAATGTCTAATTCTTCTGTGACACCCCTTTAAGGCCCAGCAACAGGCTCCACAACAGTCCTATCGACCCCTGAGGGATAAAAACAGAGGTAAAGCTTAAAAAAATGGGAAGAGTGAAGATGTATCACAGACATCATTAGATAAGGGAGGCAGCTTAGTACAGTGGAAAGAGCACTGACCCTGAAGTTAGAGGATCGGGGTTCAAATCCTACCTTGAGCATTTATTCTCTCTGTGACCCTAGGCAAGACACTTCACCACCCTGTAAGATCAGGTGGCAGGGTTGGGGGGGAGTAGTTGGCCTCCAAGGTTTCTTCTAGCTTCAGACCTAGGATCCTATGTGAACCTTGGGTAAGTCACTTTATCTCCCTCTGGGGATGGGAGGAGGTGCAAGGGGTTGGATTCAATGGCCTCTTATTTGCAAGCTCTAAATTTATGAACCTAGAGGAAGAACACCCCTAGGAAACAGAAACCACCCTTCAGCCAGTACTGAGAGGCATTCTGGCATGGCACTAAGAGTGCCAGACCTCAAGTCAGGAAGGCCTGAGTTTGAATCCCAGGGCGGACACTTCATGGCTTTTTTAACCCTGGGCAAGTCAATTAACCTCTCTAAGCCTCAGTTTCCTCATTTGGAAAATGGGGATAAGAAAAGCACCTATCTCCCAGAGTTGTTGGCAGATTTGCTTAGCAAACCTTCAAGTGCTAAATAAATGTAGCTACTATTAGTATCTACCAATGTCCTGGGCATTAAGAAAGTTGGCAAGATCAGCTGTGATTGTTATTTTCAAAGGACTATAGGCTCCTACATCTACATGGGACCTAAGAGACCATCAGATCTAAGACCCTTCATTTTGCTGATGAGGAAACTGAGGCAGAGGTGAAATGACTTGCTTCAGGTCACACCTCAGTAAGTGACAGAGGTTTGAACCCAGATTTTCTGACTCTAACCCCAGCCCCCTTTTTGGCATTTCCATGACCACTTGGAGAACTAGTTAATGATTCCTTGTATGCCCACTGGGGAAACAAGCTAAAGTCCCAGGGACTTTCACTAAAGGGAAACAGAACAAAGTCCTAGATGGGAATTCAGGAGAAGCTGTCTAAGTTGAGGTTGTCCAATCCAATGGCTTTTTCTCAATCCTTATTCTTTATGACCTCTCTGCAGTCTTTGACACTATCGATCAACCTCCTTTCCTATAGATTCTCCCCTTTAGGGGAGGAAAAACCTCTAGGTTTCAGTGACACTGCTCTTTCCTAGTTTTCCTCCTAGCTGTCTGACCACTCCTTCTCAATCTCCTCGACTGGCTCTTCATCTGTGTTGTGCCCACTAATTTTAGAAGAACCCAAGAATCTGTCCTGGACTCTCTTCTCTTTTCATTATATAGTCTCTCCCTGAGTGATCTCATCAGCTCCCATGAGTTCAATTATCATCTATCTCTATGTAGATGATTTTCTTCTCTATTCATCCAAGACTAATCTTTCTCCTAAGCTCTAGTCCCAAATCACCAACTGCCTTTTAAATATTTTGAAACAGATTGTCCTGTAGGCATCTCAACTTCAACACATCTAAAACAGAACTCGTCCTCCTCCCAGCCTCCACTTTTCCCAAGTTGCCAGTTACTGTTGAAGATACCTCCACATCCTCCCAGTCACAAGTTAGATATTATATCCTTTATCTCTCTCTCTCTCTCTCTCTCTCTCTCTCTCTCTCTCTCTCTCTCTCTCTCTCTCTCTGCTCCACTGAAATAGACTTTTAAGACTCCCTGCCTCAGGTCTCCTCACTCTAATCCAAATATAAAAGTCTTTGTTTGGCATTTACAACTCTTCACAACCTGGGCCTTTTTTTCTGTCCAGTCTTCTAACACTTTATGCCTCTCCATTAATTCCACAGTCCATCAATACTAGCCATTCCTCACACAGGACACTCCATCTTGCTGCCTTTGCAAACACTGTCCCCCATGCCGGGAGTGCTCTGCCCCCTCACCCCCACCTCTTGCTTTTGGCAACTTCCTTCAAGACTGGGCTCAAAGCCCACCTTCTGTAGGAGGCTATTTTGGTTTCTTCCAGTGGCTGGTCTCTTTGACTCTCAGATTACCTTCCCTCAACACTATGTGTACCTTGTATGTACTTAGTTGTTGAAACATTGTTTTCCCCATTAGAATGAGAGTTGGACTGATTTTGTATCTCTGCTGCTCAGCTCAGAGACGGATACATAGTAAATGATCAATAAATCTTTTTTTTTTTTTGACTGACCACACATGAGGCAATATTACTCTAGGATTTCACTGATTTTTCTCCCTCAAGGAGGGGTCACTCTCTCTGATCACAGGCTTGGCTATTAAACCCACTGAAATGAGCTCAAGGAAATTTGAAATGGGGAGGTGGGGCTGGTAGGAGGAGAGCACAGACCATTTTCTCCATCCCCCACCCGCCCAACACCCTCAACCCCATTGGATCTCATCAAGGGAAAGGAAGAACAATTAATGCAGGCAATTAAGCTATATAAAGGTGGAAAGAATTGGAGCATGAAGTAGGGGGGGAAGATCACATTCCTCTTCTATATTTTCCCTCATCTTCCCATGACCCTCCCTCTCTCCCCTCCTTAAGGAAGGCTCTGGAAACTATCAGGAGACTCAGCTGGAGAGAGGTAATTAGCCCCTCTTGAAAACCAATCAAATTTAGCCTCTTCTGCCTCCAGTGACTAGGGTGTGTCAATCACTTTAGCTCTTGGAATAGTCTGAGGGCTAATAGGGGCCATATGTGCCCTAAACCAGTGGGAAGAGTGAAGTTAGTAGAAAACTGAGGAGTGGAGGGGGAAGGGCTTCTATCTGAACACTTTTTAGGCCTTTTTAGTCCTCTCTGTACAATGTATCCCAAACTCCAGTATAAGAAAGCATGAAGGATAAAATAGAATAAATATAAAGATAGAATAGTTAGAAACCATTTCTCCCATTAGAATGTAAGAGGGTAGGGACTGTCTTGCTTCTATGTATTGCTAGTGCTTGACACATACTAGCTGTGTGACCCTGGCCAAGTCACTTAACCCCAATTGCCTAAAAAAAAAATTCTTTATCTAGCTTGATGGCAGGAGGGTATAGTGGAACGTGGAGTGGAGCCTTAGCTTCCCAAGCCTTGGGTTTGAACTCTACCTCTGCTACTCTCTACCCATGTAACTTAGGGCAGGTCTCTTCACTTTTCTGGGTCTCCATTTCTTCATGTGCAAAATGAGGAGGTGAAAGTATATGACTTTGGAGGCCTTTCCCAGCTTTGGTGTCCACTGATTTACCTTAAACCATCAGTAAGACCTTTCTTTCAGATTACTCCCTCTTTCTATGGGAAATGACTTCTTAACACTCTGGTTTCAAGTTTCTAACAAGCCTCAGGGCAAGTATTTATAACTTGTACCCAGACCTGTAAAAGCACCCAGGGAGTTCCAGTGAATCTTTTTTGTTAAGGGACATTACCCAGACTCTGTATTTTCTGCCAGAATGAAGCTTCCCTCACTCAGATTCTCACATACTTTTCCAAGAATTGTATGATGCAGGCAGGGTTTGGTGTTTTTTTTGGTGGTTGTTTTGATCTAGGCAATAGTGTACCCTGACAGTAATTCTTTCTTACTTTCATGGACAATTGCCACTAAATGATTTTTCGATTAAGTGATTTTTGTGATCAACTAACTGCCATTCACAGCGAAACAGGCCACAGGCACTAAACCTAATGAGGTTTGTTGAAGGATATTCTTTGAAGCCAGTAGAGGAGCTAGAAATAAGACATGGTCCTCCAATCTGTGCCTACAGTTAGCTCCACCAGCTATCTGAGCAGAGCTCTGGGATCCCAATCTCTTAGTGGGGAAGGCAGTGGGAAAGGGTGACAGTTCCCCAAATAGCTAGTGAAGGATTCAATGGAAACTTTGGAGGTGGAGGAGGAAGAGGGGTCTGGAGTTTGGGGAACCCAAAATGGCTGGCTTTCTACTACCATTCAGCCAGAGCTAAGGCCTCAGATCTAGGGGGGGAGGGTGAACAAAAGGGATAACCAGTACCTAGTGTTAGCTCCAGGTACTGGCACTGATGGGGTGCTTGAATGCCTTGAGGCTAGGGAGAAATATGATGCCAAGTACAAGTACAGACCCCACTTCCAAGATCGTATTTCTCTCTAGCCTCAAGGCACCCAAGCATCCCATCAGCATCAAATGGATACATACTTTCCCTCTTTGTGCAAGAAAAAGGTGCCAACTCTGACACACATTTGAAATGTTTGAATTTTCTAGTTCCCAGGGATTCTAAGGCAGTGATTAGTTGGATGGGATAGCCAACTTGGGATCTAAAAGCTCATTTACTTATTTCAGCTCAGGATGGGAAAATATGTTTAGGATGAAGTGCTGAAACAAAGCAAAACTTGGGCAGAAAATAGCATGATCATACTTTGGGGAAAATGGAGGAATCTTCCCAGAAGATTAGACTAAGTAGGGAAATTGTAATTTTATTACCTAGACAAGCTGGAAAACAAAGTATAAGAAGTTTTCTTTTTGTCTAGATTTTCTAGTGCCCAAGGCAATATCCTTGAAATTAAAGCACAAAAGCTTTAAGGAACTACAACTTTCCCTTGATACATTTCTAGAAAACAAAGTTGTAGATATCTTAAACTCAATTTGTCCCAAACTGAACTCATTATGTTTCTCTCCCTCCCCTCCCCCCAACTCCTCCTCTCATCCTAATTTCTTCATTACTGTTGATGGCACTACCAACCTCCCAATCACCCAGTCTCCCAACCTAGGTGTCATCCTCAGCTCCTCCCTCCCTCTCACCCCCCCATATCCAATCTATTGCCAAGACTTGATCATTTGATCTTCATAATATCTCTTGTATATGTCCCTTTCTCTCTCCTGACATTGCCACTACTCTGGTGCAGGCTCTGGTCACCTTAGGCTTAGTCAATTGCAATACCCTGCTAGTTGAGCTTCTTTGCCTCAAATCTAATCCTCCCACCCCTCCACTTAGCTGTCAAAGTGATTTTAAAGTACAGGTCTGACCATGTCTTCCCCTACTCAATAAACTCCAATGGTTTTCTATCATCTGCTGGATAAAATAAAAATCCTCTTTTTGACTTTTACAGCTCTTCACAATCCCACCCCCTTGTAGTTTTCTTATACCTTATTCACCCCTACATACTCTGATATGTGTCTGGCCAGTGACGCTGGCCTCCCAGCTGTTCCTTGAATAGGACAATCCCTCTCCCTACTCCAGGCATTTTGGATGGTTGTTTCCCATGCCTAAAATTCTCTGCCTCTTCATTTCTACCTCCTGGCTTCCCAGACTCCCTTCAAGTCCCAGCTAAAATCCTACCTTCCAGGAAAGGTCTTTCCTGATGTCCCTGGTTATCACCAGTTTACCCTGTATATATCATGTTTGTACATTACTGTTTTCGAGTCGTCTCTCCCAAGCTATTTAAGAGCAGGAACTGTCTTTTGACTTTCTTTGTATTCCCAGTACTTCACACAGTGCCTGACTGGTAGTAGGTAGTTAACAAGTGCTTATTAGCTGACTGATTGATTGGTGAAGTGACTCTGGCTTGTCACGATGGGGTTGTGCCCTTTCCCATCGGACCCCCAGCTCCTGCCTTCCAGTCATGCTGCTGGATTAGGGAGAGTTTCCCATATATTTTGTCCCATCCACCTAACCAGGCTTCACTACCATCTTCTTGCCATCTCCCCCTGCCCCATCCTGTTCTAGACACAGGAATAATCAAATCTCCCATTCCTTTGAGAAAGGACATGTCAGTACTGGATAACTGTCCTGGGCCATTTGCTGTTCCTTCATACACACTCCATCTCCCATCTCTGCCTTTAAACTGGTGTTTCTTCCATGGCTAGAAGGCTTTCCTTCTTCAATCTTCACCTCTTACAATCTCTGGCTTCCATCAAGACTCAGTTCAAACACCACCTTCTCAGGAAGCTATTCCCAGTCCCTTTGTAATGCAGAACATTATTTTACCATTTAGGTAGTAGAACCCTTTAGGCCATGGAAAACTCCAAATTCCTTAGCAAGACCCTTATCTGGCTGCTCAGGCTCCAGCCCTCAGATCATATCTCTGGAAGCCTCCATTGTGAGAAAGTTTGCACAGCATTATCATATCTACACAGAGGGAAAAGGGTGTCCTTGACCAGCCCCCAAAAAACCTCTTCCTCTTGCCAGACTTCAAAGATCCATCCCCCTCCCTGTCCTGTATACTCACTATATAAACCCTAGCTCAACCCCTGATGGGTGCTGCTTGATTTGGATGTGAATATCCCTGGCAGCCGCGCGCTAATAAAGTCCACAATTTAAAATTAGCTTGGGTGGTCAACTCGCTAATTTCTCGGTATAATACCTTCAGCTGCTAAAGCCTTCTCATTTAAGGTTAGCTTCCATCTACTCTGCATGTATCTTTCAGGCACCTATTTATGTACAATGTAAGTCCCAACTAAAATCTCCTTTTCTACAGAAAGTCTTTCCTAGCCCTTCTTGATCCTAGAGCCATCTCTCAATTATTTCCCATTTATCCTGCATATAGCTTGCTCTGTCTGTGTGTGTGTATGTGTGTGTGTGTATGTATGTGTATGTGTATGTATTTGTTTAGATGTTGTCTCTCCAGTACCATTAGATCGACCTCCTTGAGGACAGGGTCTCTTTTCCCTTTTTGTATCCCTAGAGCTTAGCATAGTGCCTGGCACATAGTAGGCACTTAATAAACATTTATTGACTGACCTGCATTGGTAGAGGGCACTCCCTTTATTAGAAAATATTGCAGGGTCAGGTTCTGTATATTCTGTATATACGTGTTCATGTTGTCTCTGCTGGAGAGCGGAGTCCATTTTCATTTGTGTCTTTATATCTCCAGGGCCTTGGCACATAGTGGGTGTTTGACACACATTTGCTTTATCTTTAGGGAGGGAAGAGTGTGGTGTGAAGTGCTGAGCTTGAGAGTCAGGTAGATCTGGGTTCAAGAGCTATCCTCGGTCCTCTTGCACTCTAAACCTGCGCCCTCATCTATAAAATGGGGCTCAAAATCCCTGCAGCATCTCTTTCCTGAGGTGGTTAGGGGCGGGGAGGATCTTTCTGTCGCATTTCGCAACATATACTGCGGCAAGTGTCAAAATGAAGCTTGAGGGCCTTAAGCCCCGCCCCGCTGGAGGGCCGAGTCGCCCACGTGACTGCGGAAATCGAAGGATTCTGCGCCCATGGTCTTTGGCGACCACCACCATCCGCCGCGGGAGGGACATTAGTGGACTCATTTCCAGGGCGGGGCGGGGTGGGGGGGCTCCTTTCTAGAACATTCTATCAAGTTCTTCGAGTCCCACTGCTTGCAGTATAATGGCGTCACAGCGGGGCGTGACCAGCCATTATTTGGTTGTATTTGATTTTGTTCTGAATAATCTCGCGAGAGTCTTGGTCGAGAGTTTAGAAAGGTGGGTAGGGAGAAGCGCGTGCGCACTCGGGACTCTCGGGCCGCATGTCGAAAGCGGATGGTCTCGCGTAACGTATGAGTTTGCGTGAGGCAGGGAGGGGGAGGCACTGGAACCCAGTCTTCCCTCTTCCGGCGCACGCGTGCCTGTCTCCCTAGCGCCCTGCCCCTCTCTCCCCCCGCCCCCTGCTCCCAAGCTCCCCTGCTCGCAGCCTCCCCACATCCTCGCTCCTCTCCTCATGTGCTACAACCATCGTCTCGTCCTGCGACCTCGGCTCGCCGGCTTCTGCTCCCCGCCCTGAGAGTGGTCTCCGGGGACCGCCTCGGCGCTGCAGCCCTCGAGCCCTGCCTTCCATCCAGCCACCCACCTCCGCTTCAGTCGCTGGCAGTTGTGCGGGTGGCCGCGGAGACCCGAGTTGGAGATGGCGCAGGGTGGCGATGGGCTGCTGCGGGAGGGCGACTTGTTGCCGCCGCCCTCCTCTTCGGTGATGCCACCCGAGGCCGTGGTGAGCCAGTGGCGCTACAGTCACGAAAGCGACTGGCAGTGGGGGCTTCGGCGCACCTTTATCTGCCGCCACCTGCACAAGTACCCCGGCGCCGCGCTCGACCAGCTGCTGGCTCTCTCGTCGGCATGGACCAACCACATCTTCCTGGGCTGCAGGTGAGCGGGGACGGGGACTGGGGGACCGGGGGACCAGAGAGGGGGGCGGCGTGTGTGTGTGGGGGGACCAGAGCCGAGGTTCGGGGAGCCTTCCTTCCCCCCACTCCCTCCCCGGCACCCCCCTTCCTCCGCTCCCCCCCTCCCCGGCTCGCCTACGTCTCTCCTCTGCTCGCCCCCCTCCGGCTCTCCTCCCCCCTTCCTCTCTCCCCCTTCTCTGTCTCTCCCCCTTCTCTGTCTCTCCCCCCGCTGGCTCCCCCGCTCCTGGCTCGCCCCCTCCCCTCTCCCCCGCTCTCCCTCTTTTCCCCTTCCCTCTCCCCCGCTTTCCCCCTCCCCGACTCACTCCCCTCTCCCCGGCTCGACCCCTCCTCCCCTTCCTTCACCCCTCCCATTTTCCTTCCCCTCTCATCCTTCTCTCTTTTTTTCTTCCATCATCTTCCGTTTTCACTCCTTCCATTTTCCTTCCCCTCCCTTCTTTCACCCCTCTCATTTACCTTCCTCTCTTTTCCTTCACCCTTCCTATTTTCCTTCTATTCCACCCCTCCCATTTTCCTTCCCCTCCCATCCTTCTCTCCTTTTTTCCTTCCATCATCTTTCATTTTCACCTCTCCCATATTCCTTCCTCTCCTATTTTCACCCTTCCTATTTTCCTTCCTCTCCTTTCCTTTACACCTCCCATTTTCCTTGTTTTACCCCTCCCATTTTCCTTCCTCTCCTATTTTCACCCCTCCCATTTTTATTCCTTTCCTGTTTTCACCCTCCGATTTTCCTTCTCTCTCTTTCACCCCTTCCATTTTCCTTCCCCTCTCTTCTCTCCTTTTTTCTTCTATCCTCTTCTATTTTCACCCCTTCCATTTTCCTTTCCCTCCCTTCTTTTACCATCCCATTTTCCTTCCTCTCCTTTCCTTCACCCCTCCCATTTTACTTCCTCTCCCTTCCTTTACCCCTCCCATTTTCATTCCTCTCCTATTTTCACTCCTCCCATTTTCCTTCCTCTCCTCATTTCACCCCTCCCATTTTCCTTCCTCTCCTCATTTCACCCCTCCCATTTTCCTTCCCCCACCTTCCTTCACTCCTCCCATTTTCCTTCCTCTCTTATTTTCACCCCTCCCATTTTCCTTCCTCTCCCTTCTTTCACCCCTCCCATTTTCCTTTCACTCCCATCCTTGTCTCTTCTTTTCCTTCCATCTTCCTCTCTCATTTTCACCCCTCCCTTCACCCCTCTCATTTTCCTTCCTCTCCCTTCTCTTTTTTCCTTCCATTTCCCTCTTCCTTTCTTCTTAATTACCATCCTTTTTCTTTGAGTTTCATTCTCTTCCTTCCCTGCCCTCCCGGTGGGTCTAGGGCCCTGGCTCTGATTTCACATCAAACCATTCCCCACCTCCTCCATTTCCAGGGACCTTGGTCTCCAGTCACCCTTCTTGCTCTGTGTGGCACTTTCTTCCCCTTGGAAGGGGGAATGTGTCTCTCCCTCTGCTGCTTGGCCCACATCCTTTTGCTTCTCTTGGCTCTCAGTAGCTAGGAAGGCTCCTTCCTCAGCGTCCTGGGCCACAACATACACATGGTCTCCTGCTTTTGCCAGTGAAGCTGGCTGAGGAACTGGAAAATCTACTGTAGAAAAGGATTTCTTTCATTTTTGCCCCAAGTGGAATTAGGTATCAGTAGCATTCTGCCTAGGGATTGGGCTTCAGGTCTTTTTTTCCCCACCCCCTTCCTTTTGGGGCCTCCCAGATAGAGAGGTATTTGGACCCTCCCGTTCAATCCAAAGGAAACTGCCATGTGGCATTTCATAGGTCGAGTTTTTCTTTAAACTATCCATGGGCAGCTCCACCCATCAAAACCCAGTCTGGGCTAAGCTGATCATTTTCTGACTGAAATTTGGCCCTCAGTTAACTCAGTGGGACTTTTTTTTTTTCTTAATGAAAAATTGAGTTAACAGGGCATAGGTCTAACAAAGTTTCAGCTATCTTGGGTTAATGCTAGTATAAGTTTACCATTCTCCATTGACGTTAATGGTGCTTCCATTTGCTGCCACCCTCACAAACCATTTCTTCTATTCTTCTTGCCTAGTATAATTTCTGCCTCCAAGAGATGATCCAGATCCGAAACATAAACCAGACTGACATGTATTCCATGTGGAAAATTTTGCTGAATTTTTCTTTCCTTTGCTGTTTCAAGAGCTAAATGAATGAGCTGGCATCAGGGGTTCAGAGCATCACAGATGGAGAGCTTTATGGAACCCAAGAGGTTATCTAGTTAGTCTAACCCCTTTATTTTCAAAATGAAGAAACTGAGGCCCAGAGAGGTAAGGTCACACAAGGAGTAATGGGAAAAGGCAGGGCTCCAACCCAGATCCCCAGATTCAAGATCCAGTGCCATGGTGCTTCATTGCCTCATATTAATAGCCTTAATTAGCCTAATAGCAGTGATGAAGAAGGAATCATTTTCATTTCCTTTCTTTAAGCAAGATATCTTTTATACTTTGCTTGTTAGTAAGAATTCAGTCTCTATGCACTCTACCAACATGCCTTTCAAATTTGTAGGTTAAAACAAAGCTGGAAGCTCCCCCCCCAAAAAAAAAAGATTCAAGGGGTTGGTGAGGTGTGGATTTACAGGTTTGTGGTTTACAGGTCTATCTTCCTGTGAATTTATCCTATAAAAGAAACAAACCTGTATGGTTCATATGCCTCAGGTTTCATAGGATTATTCAGCACAAATACGGTTTTAAAGGATTAGCCCCCAAACTCCCTTTTATGCAAAATCTGAACTACTAGAAAATTTGGATAATTGGAGCTTTTTCTCTGCGTTCTCTTCTTTATGAAAGAGAAATAGAGTAATAAAATAATATCAGGGATTTACTCTGGAGAGACCTTTCTTGAGTACGTTTTAGGTACACTGTTCTTTTCTAGCAACTGTATCTGTACCAACTGTGGTACAGTGGAAAGAGCTCTGACTCTGGGCTGGTGTCCAAACACGGGTTCAGATTTGGTTAGTAGCTTTCTGACCTTGGGCCAGTCCTTTCCCTTCCCTGGGCCTCAGTTTCCCCCTCTGTAAAATGAGGTTGGACTAGATGGCCTCTGAGGTCCCTTTCGTTCTAGATCTAGGAGCATATGTGTGACCTTGGACAAGTCTCTTTCCTTTCCTGGGCCTCAGTTTCCTCCTCTGTAAAATGAGAGAGTTGGACTAGGTGGCTTCTTGGGTCCCATCCAGCCCTAGCTCTAAGATCCTATGAAATGATTCTTGGTGTTTATTTATATATTGCTCTGGAGGGGCATTTGGAATCATGAGAATAACAGCTGTGTTTAGTATAGTTTAGCATCAGTTGTATTTTTGCTATATCCTAATTCTTTGACAAATGATGTTATACTTAAATATGGGAACTCTGGCTAATATTCAATTAGCCAGAAGTTTGTTTCCCCAAGCATTATTGTTCAATGCTGTATGTACCAAGCCAGCAGTCCATTTTGGCCATTATGTTGTTTGTGAGAAATTGCTTGATATTGTGAAAGTTATCTTAAAATTAAGCAGGCTTTTCTGCCTAGGTTATTTATTAAGAACATCTCTTCTGTACTGGTCTAAAACTGGTCCTAGGATGGTAGATGCTGGCTAGGGATAGGTTGTGAAATTAACAGTTGGTCTAGTGGGTGATGTGGATGAATCACTTTGCTGATAAAGGAAGAAGGGGAGCTTTTGAAAGGATTTTTCCCTTTCAAATCTGGGATTTCTTGATCATTTCAGGAGAAGAGGTAGGTTTATGACTTAAAAGGCTCATTCTGAATAATTCCAATGATTTATGTAAAAGTTACTTGAAATTGTTCCTGTCCTCTGCTGTCAACTAGACGTTGGTAGCAGTAGCTTGGCTGCATAAGTTTGGTTCAGTTTCTGGCAGGAGTCTGTAAATAGTTCTGAACAAGTAATTTTGTAACTACAAATCCTAACCTCTGCTTAATTTTCAAGTGCCAACTCTCATTTACTTGGTTGGACCTAATGGAGCAATTTAATCCTTTCTGCATTTCTTTGGTAAGCCATTACTAGTCAAACTATTAAATCCTCTCTATGCATCTTGTATCCTCATTTTTACTTATGCTATTGACTCTTGATATATTGAAAATGCTAAATTCCAGGCAAACTGGCAAAATGCTAGGCTTGTTGATTTTTGAACAGCTTAAACATGAATTTTTAAAATCACAATAGATTCTGGTTTTCCCCTAGAATATCTATCACCTTTTTTTCTTGCATATTGCTGGTTTGTAAATGCTGCTGAGAGTGAGTGTGTGTGTGTGTCTGTGTGTGTGTGTCTGTTCCAGGTCCCAAAATGGGAGCTACTCTAGGGCAAATGTCACAGCTTGTGTGTATTTGTTTAGATGTGTGTCTCTTGTTTGACTTAGCAGTACATGGCAAATCACCATTTAAGACTGGACTGAGGACTTTTCAGAAGCTTTTTATTTGTTTTAAAGGAGAAGGGTTTCTAGTCAAATCTATCCAGGTTTTAAAGTGCTGTGTCTGAAAACAACTCAAGAGTCACACTACTTGGTAGAGACACCTTGCTTGTTACATCCCCAAGTCCCTGAGTGAGTGAGGAGGCACGATAGAAAATGGAGGGGGACCAAAGGTTTGATCACTTGCACCCAGTTTGAGATTTGTAGGCACTATGATTTGCTTTCCTGCGAAATTAAAAATACATGGCAATGAGTTCTGGAATACTGTCATCCGAGGTGATGTTTGTGGTTTTCTTTGAATGGTAAAGTTTTAAATACTGTGCCCAGTGATTTCTGGCACTGGAGGGGTTGGGTTTCATTGGTAAGTAGCTTCAGAGGGACTTGCTGTTGGGAAAGGTGTCTTCTAACTTAAATGAGCAGTTTGGGCCTGTGGCGGGGGGGGGGGGGGGGGGGGCGGCTAGGGGGCGCCCCATCAACCTTATAAGTCAAGATTAACTGCATCGAGTCTGCAAATGAAGAAGTGAAACTAATGCAAAAAGGCATTGAGAGGCATTCTTTTGAGCTACTGGAGGTAAATAGTTCATATACCTCCTCTGATCACTAGGTAACTATTCTTGTTAACTAGGTGCTAGGTAAGCTTTAAAAAAACATATTTATTGATCTCTTTTGTTTTTCCATCGCTTTCATTTCTAAATCTACCTTCCACTCTCCAGTTGGTAACAAAGTTTATGAAAGAAAAGGGAGGGGAGAGGAGAGGAATTCCTTCAAATTACCCAATATATGCAACGTTCCACACTTGGAGATCCCCATCCCCACCCCATCCTGCAGAAAAAGGAGGGAAACTCATTCTCCTCTTTCAAGCCAACCTTGATCATTAGAATTACCAAATGTTAAACTTTAAGTAGCTTCTTATTAAAGGATGAAGAAATTGAGTATATTTCCATCCTACACCGAGGTATATTTTTGTCTGATTAGAATGGTTGGATTTCATAGCAGAGTGAATGCAGTGGTTATAACTAATGGCGTTGCTGGAAAAGAAAAAAATCAATGGACAAATGTGTGGATGTTTCTGTAATGAGCATTTTTGTGTTATTTATGGATGTCACACATGGAATTGATCATTGCATTCTATGTTTGGATTTGGATGGACCTAAAGACCAATTTTGAGCTTGTGACTATTTAAAGCCCTGGGTTCTGGTGGTGGATGTAAGTACAGTGAAGGCATTTCCTTTAGTTCCCTCCACTTGAAGTTGTCTAGGCTTTTCATATCTTCCTTTGCTTTAATTTGACTCGAAAATATCAGATTTGTAATTGATCCCACTATATTATGTAACTTGTCATGATTTTCCCAAGTTCAGATAGAGTAAATGTCCTGTTTGATGTATCTGGAGTGGATAGTGAAGTAACAGGTATGGAAATATGCTGTGCCAATAGCTGCCAGTAGGTGGTGCTGGTGGGTTTTTATCAAAACTTTTTCCCCCTGGAAAAGCCAGAAACATTAATATGGGGGGGGGGGTTTACCCAGAACCACCCTGAAGCACAGCTAGCACAGGGGAACCACTAACAGCCTGGTATAGAGGATGGTCTTTACCAGATGGGGAACTTTAGGGTAGACAGCGATGTTTGGAGGTATGAGGGAAAGGACTTAAGAAGACTAGGATCATATTCCTTTTAACTTTGGGAAGAACTATTCAGAAACGGAGTTGATAGACCTGAGCAGATTTCTTCGTAAGCTCTAAGGGATGGTTGTGGGCTTATTACCTGTGTACTGACTTCTCTGCTTTGCTTGGAAAAGGGGCTGTTGGGTCTGAGGAGCATACTATGCCAGAAATGACAAGTTCTCACCCTCATTCAAATTCAGCACCGGCACTTGCCATCCATTTTAAAAAATTCTCCCCAAATGGCATCATTGATTCCATGACACTCATGGGACCCCAAGGTAAGAGTGGGAAGTGGTTACGAGTCAAAACCAAAACTCGTACGGATCCCTTGCCCTTTGAGCTAAAGTAGGCATGGCCATTTCAGAGACCCTCTTTGTAGTTTTCCATGCATGAGGTATAACAGCTTATAATGGGAATAGCCCATTTAGAAGTTTTGGAGCTAGTTTAATTCTTATATGTTTTAACATCATCTTTTATTACTTCAAACATAGGTATAGCCCACAATTGATGGAAAAAATTTTCAAGATGGCTGAAGGTATTGATATTGGGGAGATGCCTTCACATGAACTGGTATTGCCTAATGCTCCCAAAGCTCAAAAACGTCCCCCCTCGCCTTGTGCTGGTGAGTATATTTCCTTTTCCTCCATGTGTGATCTGAAGAAACCTGAGGTCTCTGCTTCATTTGGTAAAATGAGGGTGATACTTAATTCTTGTAAGTGTAAAAAATGGTTACTTTCAAACTTGGGATGTGAGAGTTGTTAGTTCTGTTATCCTTTCATTTATTAACAGTTTTATGGAGAATGGGCACTTAATAAAATAATAAGTATCCTAGATATCATAGAGGCCCATGGAATGGGATCCACTCTTATAAATAAAAATCATGCCATACTTAAACCAGATCCCCCAAGATGGAGCTTGCTCATGATGGCATGTGTGTGTGGCGCGCGTGCACACACACACACACACACAATCAATGCTCTTGCATTGTAGTGTGTGACCAGGGTCCTTCACTTAGGCCCTAGTCTGGGCAGAGCACTGTGCTGGGCTGGGCTGGGCTAGGCTAGGCTAGGGTTGGCTAGGGTAGGGTAGGCTAAGGCTAGGGAATACCAAGTTTAGGTATGACAGGATTCCTGGCTTCAGAGGGCTTCCCCACTGCTGCCAACTTAGATCAAGAACCCATTACTTCTTGCCTTGATAGTTGCAGTAGCTTTTCCTTAACTTCTTTCTGTGCCAGACCCCCTCCAGACCAGGCTGTCTATCACTTCCAGATTCTTCTTCCTAATGGACTGCTCTAAACCGCTTAACTGCTCAAAGACCTTCTGCCTGTCCAATTGCATCCAGACTCATTAGCCTGGCATTCACAATCCTCTGAACAGATCTGACCCCAGGTTCCTTTTTCAGCCTTATCTTTCTCTTCTCCCTTTTTGCTCAAATTGCTTTTCACATCTTTGGTTCTGTTCCAGTTGAACTATGCCTATTCCTCAAATGGCACGCCCTGTGCTGCTCCTTCCACATAGGCCCACATGCCAGCCCCCTCAGCTGCCCACTTGCTGCTTGCCCTGCTTCGATCTGCCTAGCCTGATATGTCACAGCTCCCGCCTCTGGACTTGAAGAGCATTTGCTTTCTACCTCCTTCATGTGCTTAGCTTATTAAAATGATCTCTCTATATATGTAGGCTGTGTCCCTCACTCAGTGGTCATTTCCTTGAAAGTGGGTCTGGTTTGGCATTTTTGTATCTTTACACCACTCAGCCCCTGACCCAGCACAGTGCCTTGCACAGATGAGGTAACAGTATTCGTGCACATATGTAAAGTGTAATATACTATATACCTATATACCTATTATCTATAGATATAGATCTTGGCAGTAAGTTCTTCTGTAGTTTTAACTTTAGCACCCTCATTTTCCTAATCCAGCCATATTATTCTTTTTTCTCCTAAAAATAAAATGGATTCTATTTCTGTATGATGGGTCAGGACCAAGGTCATTCCTGAAAACAGACTTTAAGGCAGGGGTTAGAAATTGGCAATTCTCTCTTAAGAACTCTATTAGGAAAACCATTTTCTTCATTATGATTAATTTATAAGTGATAAAGAAGACTAGTGTTCCACACTTTTCCCCTTTGGGTGGACCTTTGATCTCCTTGATTTGGTGCTGCCCCCAACAAACACACAGATTGTAACCTCTTCTGTGCAGTTCTTGTCTGTGTCCTCCCAGGAGAATTTGATTTAGCCAGTGCACTCACTGGAAGCCATCTTCTGGTTCTCTTAATATCTCAAGGGGACCAATATAACCCTGGGATTCTCTCCATCTATTGTGTCTCATTCTCCTTAGACTGGCCCGTCTTTGATACACACACACCCTTGATGCTGTTTTTATACGAGTTGTATAAATCATTGGTGCAGCTTGCTTCCAACCTGTCCTATTTAAAAATCAGCAGTTAAGGGGCAGCTAGGTGGCTTAGTGGATAGAGCTCCGGCCTTGAAGTCAGGAGGACCTGAGTTCAAATCTGCTGTCAGACACACAGCATGTACTAGCTGTGTGACCCTGGGCAAGTCACCTAACCCCAATTGCCTAGCCAAAAAAAAAAAATCAGCAGTTAAGTGAAATTACAATCTGCAATATTAAAATGCTTAAAATTGTTAGTGTTTTAGCTTTCTTTCATATAAAAAAAAGCAATTTGAGTGCATGGATGTGGTACGAAGTCCTTCTTATCTAGTAAGACTGGCCAAACAACTAATTAAGAGATGAAAATTACTCATCTTAATTTCTAAAAAAAAACATTTAAATGGACAAACTTAGCAGCTCCCAATAACTGATCCTGCTGATTTTTAAAAGATAACAGCCTAGAGCTTTTAAAAATGAACCTACTTCTTTAGCCTGCAAGTTGCTATGAAAATACAGATCTATATAGTCTCTGGATGGGAAATTTGCCCTTAACTAATAAACCCTTATTACCTACATAGCCCTGGAATAGGAGAATTGGGGTAAAATGTATTAACTGAAAATTCTAGTTCTAGAATAATTCGAAGAAGGTGAGAACACTTGGATCTTCTTGGCTCCCTGCTTGAAGTTGTACTGATCGGTTTGTCACACCCAGTAGACTCTGGGCTCCTTGAGAACTGGGACTTTGGCCTCTTCCAATATCTTGTGTAAAATAGGAGTTTTAACAGATGCTTGAATGGAAAGAACCAGAGCCAAGACTAGCTGTGTGGCCTTGGGGAAGCTCTGTAACCTTTCTGGGCCAAAAATTTCTTCATCTATGAAAATGAAGGGATCTCTTTTCCAGCTCTTTAAATACCACCACAGATTGATTCTTTACCTTCCACATGTTGCTGAATTAGTCATGAGTCAGAAAGAGCAGAGTAGAAGGCTTTGAACTTGGACACTGGACCCAGTAGACACTATAGGAGGTTGACCAAAGTATGTCTGTGAAGGTCGACTTGTTAATACCTGGAAAACATTCCATCAGATTTTTTCCCCTATTGATATTTGACTTAAGACTGCTTGTTTTTTCTTTATGAAATTGTAAAATGTAGCCATTCTACTGCCACCATCCCTCCCAGACCCTTGGTTAAATAAGATAGGAAGTGTCAAAGGAGAGAATAGGGTCACAAGGTCTCAAATATTACAATTTCTCTACTTTGGAAAAATGCAAATAGAATTTTGAATGGGAGTCTGGATCTCTTTGCCTGAGCCTAATAAAGTTAATATAAGATCATCTTAACTGTTTAATCCCATTCTGTCAGATGATGGATTCCTGGGTGCCAGTCAAATGGTTGTCTGTTTTAGGTAGCAACAACCTAAATGAAAAAACGATTTGAATATCGGTGGACATGCCTGTCCCTTTCAAGTTTTCTTAGGGTTAGGGACAATGGCCCCTTGATTTGTTTGTGTATGCACAACACATGTGGCTGTACCCAAATTTCTGGTTGCCTACTAGAGATGTCCCCGACCAGAAACAGTCTCTCCGTCTTCTTAGGTGCCATGATATTTTATTTGTATGGCTCTGATAGTATGTACATCTTCTCTCCTCTGGCAAGCTCCTTGAGGGCAGGATTCAACAGGTATTTATTAAGCTCTTTATGTGTCACTGGAAATACAGAAATGAAATTATCCTTGCCCTCAAGTAACTTCCATTCTACTTGGGGGAAAACAAACATGTACACAGATAAGTGAATATGAGAAATCTACAGATTAAATGACCAAATAGTTGGGGGAAAGGGACAAGGACAATGAAGGGACTCACAGAAGGCCTCTGGGAGGTAAGCCTTGAAGTTGCCCAAAGGTGGAGATGAGGAAGGAAGAGAGCATTCCAGGTGTAGGGGCATGCAACACAGTGTCATGTACATGGAACAGTAAGTAGGCCGGGATGGCCAGAATGTTGGGTGGGGAGGAATATGGAATCATTCTAGAAAGATAGGTCAGAGCCAGATTGTGAGGGGCTTTAAATACTGATTTGAGGAAGAGGTTGCCATCTAAGCTTCTTGAGAAAGCCTCATGGTTGGAACTGTGATTTAGGAATATCAGTTGGGCAGCCGTGTGGACAATTGATTGGAGTGGGGAAAGACGAGGCCATTACAGTAATGCATGCAGAGGGAATGTTGGGGCCTGAACTAGGGTGGTGGCCATGTGAGTGGACAGATGTGGAAGGTGAATCTGATGCAGGGGAAGTTGGGTGTGTGTGCTAATAAAGTGAGAAGGGGAGTGACAACTCAAGAGTTGAAGATTCCCTTTCCCTCCCTCCCTCCCCACCTTGCTCCTTCCCTCCCCCCCCTTCCCCCCTCCCCCCAATCAGCTTGCCCCAGCACTTCTCCAGGACGTGCTACTAGCAAGAAGGACAAAGAACTGAGGATCTCACTGCCAGCGAGCACCCAGCAAGAATGAAGAATAGGGAGAATTTTGCAGTGACCTGCATAGGGTATATATGATGTTTGTATTTCTGTCACAGCCAAGTGACTATGTCTGGTTTTTTGTGTCCCCATTAGCACCTGGCACAGTACTGTGCTTATAGTAGGTGATAAATCTTTGTGACGTTAGACTGCCATTCAACAGTGGGGCTCCTGGCAGTCCTACTGTGCCCCGGCCCAAGGCCTTCTTTACTCTTGGTTTTCTAGCTGCTGAAGGATTTACGGGCCCTGGAGAACACAGACCACAAGGCTTGAGGGAGGGGTGGGGGGGAGGGGTGGGGATGCTGAAGTACAACTACCAAGATGGATGAATGTTATGAAGAAAACCCAGACCAAGGATGGTGAGAGGAGGGTTGAAAAGTTGGTGATAATAAGAGCTGACATTCCCAGGTCACTCTTAACGTGTATAAAGCACTTACCATTTATTACCGTATTTAATCTATACAACCGTCCTGTGAGGTAGGTACTGCAGATGTTTTTTAGCCATTTTAATATACTTTACCATAAATACCCAAATTGCCTTACAAGGTATTTCCACCGCACACACACACATACCCCTAACAATTAAACAACTGATAAATCTCACATCACTTTGCACTTTTGTAGCTGTTGACAGAAAGGTTATAGCCTATAACTTTGATGATATGATATCAATATTGTCTGTTAACATTTGACCCAAGGTGGTTGTTTTGTTTTGCTTTTTAACGTTGACTTTCATGTTACTTTGGGTGATAATTGTTCCCATTTTACAGGTGAGGAAACTGAGGCTTAGAGAGGCTAAGTGACTTTCCCAAGGTCACACAGCTAGTAAATGTCAGAGGCAGGATTCAAACCCAGTTCTCTTCTGACACCTAAGGCCAGCGTTCTTTCCACTCCACCAAACTGCCTCTCTACTGGACTCTGAATTACCAGCATCTTGGAGTCTTCATCAGAGGCAAAAGGGAATGACTCCAGTTGGGGAAAAGAGGGGGCCAGCCTGGTGGAACTGTGCTCAGGTTGGGTGAGCCATAGGCTGGAAGAAGCTGAACATGATGAAACACATGCTATTTTGCTTCCAACAGCTCCAAGGAGTAGGCTTCTAGGAACTAGAGCAGATCCAATCCCCTCCCCTGCCCCTCACATGGGGTGACAGTGTGCACCCTGAAAGAATGAAATGATAATCTGTTGAAGTGATTTTAGGGAATGTGTTGGGAAAGGGCAAAGCTGCCACTAAAGGGTGGGGGTTGAGCACAGAACAAGGATACTGGAGACAGATTTTTGCCCAAGGGTTAGTCAGACATAAGCTATAATATATACACAGGCAGAAATTTTTCTATTTGGAGCCACTCATTAATTAAGCCATTCATTAATCTGATTCAGTCTTGGGACAATTAGGTTGTTCAAAATAAGGTCTTCTGAAAAGTTAATCAACACAAGTTTGTTCCAAATGTGTGCAGGATGTGTAGGTAAAATATGGTAACAGAAAATCATGAGAGTGATCAAGATAAAACGTTAAGTGGTACATTTTGAATGCTCCTCTCTGGAGTATTTGGGAGAAAACCAGAATGAGAAGGCCAGAAGGGGTTATAATCTAAATTGGTGGTAGAAAGACTCAGATCAAAGAAACCATGGAGCCTTCAAAGTCAAAAAAAGAATGTATTTCATTGATTTGGAGGCACATAGGTCGGACTTACTGTGTATTGAATTTATATCAGGTGATAATGAAAAATTAATTCTTTTCCCTGTAAAAATGACCCGAAATCCTAGAGTATACTCCATCTTCTCATGTTAATTCTGTACTCCCCCAAGGATTTGACAAAGTTTAGCTATGGGGGGGGGGGGTCACCTTAGTCCTCTCAGCCCAGGCAGATGAGTCTTACAAGTTAACTTCTTTTTTATAGTCCAAATAATGTCTCCCTCTATGCCTAAATGAATGGCTTTCCCTAGTGAAAAGGTGACATCACCTTCCTAGGCCAGAGATACAGCAGTCCAGTATTTTACACTGTAATTCACCCGGTGAATAACCACTGGGTGTCTCCTTTCTTTATGCTTTAACATTCCTTCTATGTCAAACCATGATTGGGTACACATGGTACACTGTTGTCACTATTTCGTTGGCTTCTGGAGGTGTGTAGTATTAAGACCCATGATATATATGTTTTTAGTCCATTATTAATAATGCATCTTTTGTTACCGTTTGACAGCCATTTGTTATCTTGGCTATATTATGTTCACCCCTGCCATGCCTCACCACTAAATTCTACTTATATTATAAATATGGTAATCATAGAATGTCAAAACTGGAAAAGCCCTTAGAAACTATTTAGTCCAGCCCTCCCATTTGCAGTTAAGCCTAATGGCAGAGCCCTCAACCAGAATCCATGTCTCTCTCTCTCTCTCTCTCTCTTTTTTTTTCTTTTTTTTTTTTTTTTTTGCTGCTAGTTAATGTGGCTAAGTGACTTGCCCACCAGGGTCACACAGCTAATACATGTCAAGTGTCTGAGGTCGGATTTGAACTCAGGTCCTTCAGACTCCAGGGCTGGTGTTTTATCCACTGCACCATCTAGCTTCCCCCCCCCCCCCCCCCGGTCTCTTAACATCCAGTCTGGTGTTCCTTTAATTGCCCTCCATGTACAGGACTCTTAATTGGAACTATGAAATGTCATGTTTAGTGGTCTAGATTCTAGATTGGAGGACAGTAGGCTGTGACTTTTTTTTTCCTTAAGATCAAGTTTGGAAATTGGATGTTTTCTATTTTGCCACTGCTGTCATATAATACAAAGCAGAAACTAGAAGGCCTATGGTTGGGGATGCTAAAGAGGTATGGGTTAGTACAGGGTTCCTACCAGCTTCTGATAGTCTGTGTTTCTTAGTACTGCCTGGGCTGAGATGATGGGAGCAGTTTATTTAGCAACTGGGATATAGTGAGATTTTCTTTAACTTGGGTAGACATTTTTCTTCTATTTTAATAGTGATAAGTGCCTTTTTAGATCAGTGTTGTTTTATTTTTTCCCTTTCGATCTTGTTGCATTCCCCCTACACAGGAAAATTAAATTGACATGTGCAACACTGTATTACCTCCCCCCCCCCCCAGGTAAGCCAAGCATTGTCAGCTGTGAAACTAAAGACCTTTTTTGAATAGTCTGTTAATGAAACATCCATCACTTAATAGTGTTAAAAGTTGAAAAACCTGAAATAAGCTATTGAAGATTCTATTTTGAACCACAACTAACTGTAGTATGGCGTTTGGGGAATGATATTTGAAATTCTTCTTTTCTTTAACTATAAATTTCACTCATTCCGTAGGTCAAATCCCTCCCAAAAAGCAAACTGCTTCCAGACTCCAGGTGAAACCTCGTTTTGAACCTGTACACTTTGTAGCTAGTAGTAGTAAAGATGAAAGAATGGAAGATCCTTCAGACACTAAAACACAGCAAGCAGACTCTACCATCACGCCATTAGACACCTACCAAGATGATGTTAACAACAGTTCCCAAGATCAAAAGTCTCAGTATTCCAAAACAAGTTGTGCTCTCACTAATAACCAGACTGCAACAACCAGCATGTTATCAGCTAGTGTGAACCCTGCCCCAAGTGCTACATCCCATCCTCCTCCATCCTCTCAGTCAGCTGCTGTGGCTTCCCCCTCAGTAAAATTTTCAGAATCAGAAGTAGCTGGGAAGCAACAGTTTATTGAAAGACTTTCTGCAGTTATTTGCAAGAGCCTTTCAGGGATGAATCTTGGAGGTGATAAAATTAATTATACATACATGTTAACTCGTTGCATTCAGGCATGTAAGACCAATCCTGAGTATATATATGCTTCTTTAAAAGAAATCCCCCCTATTGACATCCCCAGAAGTAAAAAACTTTTAATTGATGGCTTTGCTTGTGAAGTTAGGTGCCAGAGTATCTATCTGACTACAGGTTATGCTGGCAGCAAAAATGGTTCTAGGGATCGAGCTACTGAGCAGGCCATAAAGCTCTTGCAAAAATCTGTTGAGGTTAGAGTAATTAAGAGGAAATTCAGACATATTTATCAAGATGACCTTGTGGTATGTCAGATTGGTGTATCATATGATTTTCCTCCAGCCCTAAAAGCCCCAGAAGATATCTCTGTCAAGAATGGGGCAGAGCAGTCAGACTCTGCTTCTAGTTCCAAACATTGGACCAATTTTGTCCTTATAGAAAATGCAAACGATGCTATTGGAATCCTAAACAATTCTGCTTCATTCAACAAAATGACAATTGAATACAAGCATGAGATGATGCCAAATCGCACATGGCGCTGTCAGGTGTTTTTGCAGGGACACTGCTTAGCTGAAGGTTATGGAAGCAAAAAAGTAAGCAAACATGCAGCTGCTTCTAAAGCATTGAAAATTCTTCAAAAAACACAATCTGATACCCCAGTTGTCCAAGCTACACAGGTTCAAACAGTAGGCTATTCACCTAAGGGATCTGGAAACAAAGATTTAAAGGATCTTGTAATTTATGAGAACTCTTCAAACCCTGTATGCACACTAAACGATACAGCTCAGTTCAACAAAATGACTGTCAAGTATGTTTTTGAAAGGCTGACAGACTCAAGGTGGAAATGCAAGGTGATTCTGGAGAATGAATTCATCACAGAAGCAGTTGGGGTGAAAAAATTTGTCAAGCATGCGGCTGCAGAAGAAGCTGTGAAAATCCTTAAAAAGACACAGCCAACTGTCATTAACAACCTGAAGAAAGGTACCATTGAGGATGTGATCTCAAGAAATGAAATTCGAGGTCGCTCAGCAGAAGAAGCTTATAAACAAGAAATCAAAGAGGATAACATTGGGAATCGGCTCTTAAGAAAAATGGGGTGGACAGGGGGTGGGTTAGGGAAATGTGGGGAGGGTATCCGTGAGCCCATCTCAGTCAAAGAACAGCATAAACGGGAAGGGCTTGGTCTTGATGTAGAGAGAGGAAATAAAATTGCCAAGAAAGATATTGAACAGATCATCAGAAATTATGCACGGTCAGATAGCCACACTGATTTAACTTTTTCTACAGAGCTTACCAATGATGAACGGAAACAAATACATCAAATTGCCCAGAAGTATGGTCTTAGGAGCAAATCTCATGGAATAGGCCGTGAAAGATATTTGGTGGTAGGTAGAAAAAGGCGTAAGGAAGATTTATTAGATCAGCTCAAACAGGAAGGCCACGTTGGACATTATGAACTTGTCATGCCTCAAGCAGATTGAGACCAAAATGATCATGTAAACAACTTGTGCATTTTGTGAAATAGAAGAGGATGTTGCATTTTCTCTGGTTGTAGAAAATACTCATTCTAAAGTGTTGTGAAACTTTGCTCTTTTTACTTACGCTTTTGTAGGAAGGCTCTCGTTCAAGTTGTACTAGTATATAGTCCAGAAGACAGAAGTGTCCTCGATGTCACTAGTTATTTTATATTGTGATGTGATCATGTGATAATAAAAATGCACCCAAATGTACCCCTTCCCTTTGAAGTATACCTTGAATTTTGCCCTAAAAGAATTTTTAATTTGTTTAAAGAGCAAAGCGATTTGGAGTAAATGTGTTAATGATATTAACTACAATAAAACTACAACTGTCAACAACATTTTGTATTTTAGCTCATACTTTGTGCTAAGGTACTTTAAAAACTTTTAATTTCTTTTTCAAGAATAAACATACACTTTGTATAAAAAGTATCAGCCAATAATCCAGATAATTTATCCTAGTCACCATGTTTAGACAGTTGCTGAACCTCTTAAGTGTACAAATAAGTGAGTCTTTGAGAAGTGACATTTTATAGGAAAACGGCACTTGAGAGAAGCATAGAAAGGATTTTTAAAATATCCTAAAAATCAAAGTTCAAGAAAGTAAAGTTGAATTACTTGTACTTATTACAACATAGCCATGAAGCAGATGGACACCTCTTCCCTAAGAAGAACAATTTTGTACCATATCTCCAGCCTCTATCTTTCACATACTCTTGAAGGAATGTTTTCTGAGTCGTCAATACTATAAAAAACAGTAGGAGCTCACTGGGAAATGGTGGACAGGTTATCTTTGAAGCATTAAGATATCTTAACACTTGAACAAGTTTGAACCAGAGTAACCATTTATCCTTGGATGTATCCATCACAGAACTTTCTTTTTGGATTGAGTAAATGTTTCCAGGCTATTATTGAAACTTGCTCTTTTTTCTTTTTTGTACTCATTACAAGTTGTAATCTTAACCAAGTGAATAATGGGAAGTATCATTAAGAACAATTAGGTGTCAATCTAAAATAGCACCATAATGGTCTTTAGTCTAAGATTGCTGTGTACCTAGTTAACCTTTCATGCTTCATCAAAAGTTGCTAGTCCTGTAGGGGCAGCTAGGTGGCACAGTGGATAGAGCACTGGCCCTGGAGTCAGGAGGACACAAGTTCAAATCTGGCCTCAGACATTTGAAACTTACTAGCTGTGTGACCCTGGGCAAGTCACTTAACCCCATTGCCTACCAAAACCAAAAAAAGTTGCTAGTCCTTTTTAGGGTGGTTTTTTTTTTTTACTTTTTTGCAGATGAATATATTCAACTTTGATTCATACCTACCATGTCCTACATGGTCCTCACCTCCTAACTACCCTCCTTCCAGAGGATCTGACTCTCCCCCTTCTACCGTTGCTGATAGGAAGAAAACAAAAGTGAGTTTCACTATTTGCTAAGAGCAGGACTGGCTTCCATATCTTCTGAAGAAAGCTAGTGAACATTACTCCTTAATGCCGTGACTAAGAATCTTAAAGGCATCTTGTGGCTGTGTTCAGTTAGTGAGTAGAACAAGCTTCTGTTTTTTGTGTTTTGGTTAAATGCTGGGTTTCTGAATCAAAGTGTCTGGGAATTTAGAAGAAACAACTTTTGAGTTTTTCCTTCCTGCCCCAATGTTCTAGGACAGAAAGGTAGTCCTGATTTATTGCTTAGAGTTTTAAGATGCTAGGAATTGGGAACAGGAAAGACACCAGCGGTTCAACTCTGCTTCTAAGCTAAGTTAAACATTATTTTGGATATTTATCTCTTTCCCCTCTTTTCTGACTGGCGTTATAGAAGCTGGTCAATAAATATTAAGCGCCTACTATGTGCCAGGCACTGTGCTCAATCTCTGGGGCTACAAAAAGCAGCAGACAGTCCCTGCTCCTCAAGAAGCTTACAGTATAATGAACTCTAGTCTTGGAATTGGGAAGTGCTGCTTGTGACCCTGGAAAAGCCTCTTGACTTCTGAACGTGTTTGCTGCCCTACAAAATGGGGATGAAAATCAGATGACACCTTCCCTACATCACTCACGGGCTGTGAGGAAAGCACTATATGAATGTGAGAAATTATTTTCAGTAGTATAGTACAAGTACAGTTTGCAATGAAGAAAGGTCCTAATTTTCCACCAAAGCTGACTATCATCACAGCCATCAAAATACTTAAAAGTTTACATACATTAAATGCCTGCCCATTTCAAAAGTATTAGTTGCTATTAACTTCATTTGTTTGTAATATGTCAGAGCTGTGCCCTACCCTAAATCATGATTTTTGCCCATGTACCACCACACCTATTACTGACATTCTTCTCCACCCCCCCCCCCCAAAGTTTTCTCGTGGAGAAAAATGCAAGAGAATATTTGGAATAGTTTGTGGCTGTGAAGCTAGTGATTGATTGATCTTGGCTTTTTGGCATAAACAAAGGCAGTAAAAGGCAACCTGCTTCCTGGCATATGTAGATTTCTCAAAACTTCCTTACAATTTTTTTATTTAAGTATTTAAAGTGAAAAGCAAGTTTCTATAGCAACAGTACAATCCTGTCATGTGTAATATGAAGAATGTGAAACCTGCTAGTTGCCATGCTCTCACAGGGTATATAGAATAGGCCCCCCAATAACCCTTACTGTTTCTTCAGTCGTTTTTTACTTGTGTCCTATTCTCTGTGACCCCATTTGGAGTTTTCTTGGCAAAGATCCTGGAGTGGTTTGCCATCTCCTCCAGCTCATTTTACAGATGAGGAAACAGGCAAACAGGGTTAAGTGACTTGCCCAGGATCACACAGCTAGTAAACATTTGAGGCCAGATCTGAACTCAAAAACATGATTTTTCCTCAGTCCAAGCCAAGTGCTCTATCCACTACACACCTAGCTGTTTATATGACTTCTTAGAGGTACTGGTGCTCTCATGGTTTCCAGAGAACTCTCCAGGCCTTCAATTTCACTGAAATGATGACATTTATGCCTTTGATTGTGAAAATAAAATACAGTATGTTACGTTACTAAAGCTTCAAACTGCACTAAGACCTTTTAAGACACTCCACATGTTCTTTAATGGCAGTATCCACCAAAAGGCCACAAGACGTAAAGACACCGAGAAAGAGGTCTTACTTTCCTGGAATAATGTTCCTGTTGTCCCAGCTTTATGTAAGATTAGAGTTTGCCCATATTTTTAGCCTAGTAGATTGATTTTACATACCCTCTCCCCGCCTCCCAATATAATTTTATGCTGACAGTTTATATTTTCTAAGATTCATCTGTACATATTAATTTTTTTAAATTGCTATTACTTATGCTGATGTTATTTCCCCTCTCCAAAAGAAATATGTCAAATTTTGATGTTGGTATTGATTTTAAGCGATAACTAGGCTCTTGGGAAGGTACCAAGATTCTGCTAACTTTCTGATCACTGTGAAGTCATATTAAGCTAACAAAGTAGGACTGGGAGAGCTTGCCTTAAATTTAAGGTTACTTTTTATTTACAATTTCTGGGAAAATGTACACTTTTTACATGGGCTACTTGTGCAAAATTACTTGAACAGACTGAGCTGCACAAAAGATGACAATGGACATAAACAGAACATTTATAAGCTGTGTCCCACACTGTCCTAATAAAGGTATCATTTGTCACAAAGTCCAGACAGCCTTAGCCTGAAGGGTTTTTGGACTTTGAACCAAAAAGAGGAGGCTGTCGTGAATCTGAAGGGGCTAACACATACTTACTGCTTGATACGGAGCTCTGGATTGGGCAAATATGAAGAAGCAAGATGCTTTTTGCCAAGAGGTACTTCATTCTTTGGGTAATTTAAACTCAGAAGAGAGAGAGAAAATTGTAGGGACAGCTTCGATCCTCCAAAGTCAATAATGGATCTCTTGTTCTCAACCAACATAAAAACCAGAGTAGGAGTTTCTTTACCTCCCGACCTCAAAACCGACAGATTTTCCCTTCAGTGTCATACCTAGTTACTAGACCACAGTTATAGCTCTAGTTAATACCTGAAAATGTGAGTGGGTGGGGTTTGTTTTTCTTATTTAAGCAATGCTCCTATTTAACAATATTTTTCCTTCCTGTCATTAACGTACCATCTCCCAGGAATAGCCCAGACCAACTTTATAAATGGATTACTTTACATGGAATCAAGTTTTCCCAAGTGGGAAAACTCTAGGTAGAGTAAGTGCTTCAAACTCATGCTCCCAAGACCAGCCTGGACTAATTTTCCATCACTTTAATCAATTGAGTTTTTTTTTTAATGTGCATGTGTGCATAGAAATATGTTATGAAGCTACATAAGTAAGTACCCTTGTGTATAACCATTATTTTAAACGCTTAGCGGAAAGTACGGTTAATGTACGATACTATCCTAAAATTGGAGTTGAAGTACCACAGAAAAGGAATTCAGTATTAGTAATTCTTTTACAAGTAACCCAAGTACAATACATTTGACTTTGTAGTAGGTGTTCTCAGATGTCAGAAGGGGAGGGAGGAAAGAAAGCTTCAGCAAGGAAGGGTGGCAACAGCGTAACAGCTGTTTTGTTTTCAACAAAATTAAGGTAATGATGCTAATGGGAAAAGAAGGCAAGGGACAGACAGGATTTTTTCCTTATGACCAGACTGTTCGTTTGTATCATCCTGGGTCAACAATCACGCCAGCTCTGTTCTACTATTGCCGAAACTCGCTTTTCATATTCTCGCTTGTTCTCCTGGTATAGCTGAGCAGCCTGGCTGTTTGCTGGACTGTTGGGATTAGGCTCATCCAGTAAAGACTAAAAAAAAAAATAAAGGTTCAACTTGCCAACATTAAAATTTTTTTTTTCAAAATAAAGCTAAACTATGAACCAGAGCTATTTATTTGACTCAAGTGCCTAGACAGGAAATGTGTCTAGTCTCAGCAATTCTAGTAGAATATTTTCTAGTGGCCTGTGCCTTAATATAATTTACAAACATCAAAAGAATTAAGCAAGGAAAACTCAGCTATAATTTCCCCTTCCCTTATAACATTAAATTATGTATACAAATGCTCAATAGACGTTAGTGAAACTAGAAAAATTCACCTGTATGGATGTCAAAATGGAGGAAACATCATAGGTTGGACTCCAACGATTCTGAAGTATATCCAGGCATATACTACCATCTGCATAGACTAAAAGCATAGCTGTATCAGTACACATACTGTACCCACTGCTATTATGACCCTGACAGTGTACACAAAGTTGGGTGTAGTTCTTTAATAGGCCATGTTAAAAGGCACTCGCCTGTGTGGCCTTGGCCAACAAGCTCAGCATTTTATCACAGCTCAGCTCCTCTGTGATTCTAGCAGGCCTCCCTCATGTGGGATGTTTGACTAAGCAGTGGGATACTGGTCAGGTAAGAGAAAACATCTCTGTCTCCAGGAGAAAGCAGATATCATCTACCTCGCTCCGAAAAGGAAAAGGCCAGAAGGGCAAATGATGTTAAAATATGCCAACGGATAATTATGATAAAAGAGTAAAGTGTCAGAACTAAGAACTCACAAGATGTCCTTAAAGGACGATCATAATAGAAAAACATTTTTCAAACCAAAGCTGGCTGTGCTGTGAAAAAGAAGGGTTGCTCTTAAGCCATTTCAGGTCTTTCCCCAATTTAACTCTCCCCCCTCCTTCCCCCCAATAACATAATCCCTCAACTGTTCTGCTGCTGTTGCCATAGCCACACTCAAACTGCAGGGATTGTGACTCAGCTTATAGAGAATAAATATTGATCCCACTGTGCCTAAGAGGGAGCTTGCCCAACTACTAGGAAAGCCTCATCCAAGAGCCATTTAACTGCTCTTACTTTGGAGACAAAACCTTACTTTGGCCTGCAAAACCTCAAGTCCTTTAAGGGAGAATTTAGGGTCTGAGGACTGCTGGTCTAGGAAGTGATTTCACTTCCCCCTACCCACCCCTTCAACAAAATACTCTGCTTTTACTGAACTGGAAGCAAGCAAAACCAGCTGGAATGCATTGTACAGATAAGTACCCTCCCACAAGAAAGACAGGTAAAATGATCACTATACTTACCATTTGGATGAAACATTTTAGAGACAAATCTTACTGTAGGTGGTTTGTTTGGATATTCTTCTGTGAATTCTATTGTAAGTTTAAATGTGCCTGTAGATAGAAAAGTTTAAACCACCATATTTACAAGCCTTTCAACTCAATATTGATTTGCTTAGTAATAGCTTACATTTGTATTTGGCTTTAGGGGGCGCAAAGCTCTTTCCTCATAGCAGTGTGCACGGAAGGAGTACAAAAGCCATTCTCGTTTTTTACAGATTCAGGGAGGCCAATAGATTTGCCCATGATCATAGCTAACAGAATTTGCATCAAGCAAAACAGATACATACACGTCTATGCATATCATTTGTGTGTGTGTGTGTGTGTGTGTGTGTGTGTGTATACACACACATATATAGAGAAGGAAAAGGCAGGCAAGATGACACCTCCAGAGATGACACCACCCAACTCTCTTTAACACAAGTTCTGTTTTACTACTCTAAATGTTGAAATTGCTTAAACCAAGGGTGAGAAGCCTTCGGCCTTAAGATCACATGTGGCCTTCTAGGTCCTTACGTGCAGCCTTTTGACTGAATCCATCCTTGTTCTATAAAATTTAGAAGGCCACAGATTCCCCACCCATGGCTTAAACTGTTTTACTCAAACTTTAGAACAGTCCATCTTGGGCTCAGAATGACTAACTTTGATATAACTAACCATAGCAAACCTAAAATAAAACAAAACCACTTTCTAAAAAACTACTTACTCTATGAAGTCCACTTTCCTTAGCTTGACATTCAAGGCCCCCCCCAAAATGGCTCTACCCTTCTTACCTCCTCCTCCTTCCCCCAGAGGTGTACTCTCTGCTCCAACCATATACTAGGCTTCCCGTTCCTGTTCCTTCCTCCCAACACGGCCCATGCTCTTTTTCCCCAGTTCTTCCCTATTCCTGTAATGCCTCCCTTCCCATCTCAACTAGTCGATCTATCCCCCCTTCTAGGCTGGGCTCAAATGTCCCTTGAATTCAAGCAATCTGATTCTATAGCATTTTATAATCCTTGTAGATGTAGTGTGTGTCCAAGTACATAAACTAAGATACGCTAATACACACACCTATCTTCCATACTATTTCTATTTGCTTCTCCCTCCAGTGTCTAGAATAGTATATTATGCCCACTAAGCACTTACTATTTCTCTTTTTTAAACCAAAAGTAGGGAACAGAAACTGTGAGTTGTAAAGTCCTTTAAAGCAGTGGTATCAGACTCAATTAGAAAACGGGGATCCCTAAACCATACATAAGGATTCCTGTAGACTGCAGGTTGGCTTAGAAAATCACATGTTAATATTATATATGTTTTATTATACTTCATTTTGTTAAATATTTCCCAATTACATTTTATTCTGGTCCAAGCTGCACTTGGGAGTGTTGTGGGCAGCATATTTTGACACCTTTGCTTTAAAGGAAACATAGCCAGACTTAAGATTCATTTCAAGTAGAAAAAGTAATAAAACTCTCAGTTTGAAACTTTAGTTGTCCAATATGGAACATTAGTTAAACAGTGACTCCTAGAAGTACAATTCCTGAAACACTTAAGATTCCAGAAAACAATATCCCATTCCCAGTCTGGGGGATGGTCCATGTCCATGGATAAACACAGAAGGTGTAAGTCTGACACAAAATTAACAGTCAGGCTACAACAAAGAACTAGCAAAAGGTACAGACTACTTCCTAGCAGTTAGGCTCTAAGTTGCATTTTTTAAAAAAAAATCCCAACTACAGAGAATTTGAACAACATAGCACTAATTATAACAACACAGCACTTTTTGTAATTCTTCTTGTGATACTTTTTGTGATTTATGTTCTAAAATTTTAGAGGAAAAAATATACTACTCAAGCATTCAACATCAAATATTTAAGTGATATTCTTACACACTAATCATTTCTGTAAATAAAATCCCATTATAAGTGCCATAAATGGAAGATTTTAATTGAACATAGGTCTGAAAACTACATTCCCTTCATGCCTGTATCACACAGCACTTCAGTATACAAAATCCTTGACATTCAAATCACCAATAAACAGTTATCTTCATTATTCACACTAATAAGGGGATGAGTGACAGAGGTCATCCAGAAATCATTCATATTTGGTTTTGGAATGTCCCATATGACTCCAACAGATGTGTCTTCCTATTTGTGTTTTGTTTAGATTGATACTCAAATGAACTGGCATTTATTTAGTGGGCATCCATGCACCATGGTAGAGGAGGTGACCCTTAAACAGAGATGTTTACCTGACTTTAAAAAAATGGGCATCAATGATAGAATGACTGGGGTTCTATTTATCAGACAAGGATAAACCAGATCTTACTCAAGAACTGTGGGATCTGTAAAACTTCTAATAACTATTTAAAAAATAAATTTGAGAAGCTTATCTTGGACTGACATTATTCCTTTTTCCAAAGTTATGTTTTTTTCAAGTTTCTCTGCTACCAAGAAAAACCAATCACCAACTGCCCAACAGCTTTCAACTGGCTCCCAAATGCCTTGCATAAAATAGAAACTGTTCCATCTGGTATTTAAAGCTTTCCCCAGTCTGGTTCCAACCTACCTTCCCAGGCTCATTTTATATGATTCCTTCATTACAATTTTAATAATATTTCCCCAAATCCTCAAAACGGTCTGGAGATACCCTTATGTTCCCAAAGGTTATTCCAGTGGAGTGTAAGCTCAAGCCCTGTACCAAACTGGAAGGGCTTTGAGCACTATATGATGGCCACAAGTTGGTGAATTTTTCTGCTGCAACTCTTGACAGCCATTTCAGTTAAAGAAGAATTAGACTCTGTCAGTGAAAGAAAGAATACTCACACCAACAAAACTGCAGATATTTGAAGCATTTTTTTAAGGAAAAAAAAAAGAAATCAAATGTCATGGAATAAACTAATAAACTCTTTATTACCACCTGGTCACAAATCATCTTTTAGATCTTTCTACATCTAGAGGATGTAGGAAAAAAAAAGTTTAAGCTCTTCTTTAGTAGCAGGGACTTTCTAAATACACAGAACTGCATGAGTGCTTGAAGCTTCAGAAAGTTCAAAGAGTTCCCATCCCTTCCAAAATGGTATGTTTATTCCAATTTCAGAATCTAATTAAATTTCAGTTTTCTAAGATCCTAAAGCAGGAATCTGACTATATCACATATGTATTAAAATACACATGAATAACAATTCCAAAGGGCTCAGATTAAATTTTATATCTTTCCCAGACCCATTGGTTAGAAAAGGAATTTAACACCAACTTCTGTAATGTCCTCAATTTAAGAGGCTCCTTCTCTGCTGACACAAAAAATACAAAACTTCTTTGCAAGATGGTGACTAGGTACTTACAAAATCATCTTGAACTGAGCTTCCTTCCCAAAACTCAGTAGCACTAATTCAGCCAGATGAACAATGAACACCAGTGTGACAAACATCTTATCACTGAAGCCAAGAGATTTCATGATACCTTCAAAGACATGGGGCAAGGGCACACTCAATTTAGGAGTCAGGAGCCCTGGGTTCAAATCTCATCTCTTAATATTTGCTAGCTATGTGACCTTGGGCAGTCATTGTAACTTCTCTGAGGCTGAGTTTCCCATAAAACCAGAACATCTCTAGTACCTAACAGCCAGAATGATTGCAAATGTCCAATTCAAGTAATATATGCGAAGCACTTTGCAAATGGAAAGTATTTATGTTAACTCTTCTTTAGTACCTCAAAAATTTGAGCTTGTTTAAACAACTCTTTAAGAATTAAACCTTAGTGTTATATAATCTGTATTGGTTTAATTTAAGTTAAGCCTTCTGAGAAGGCCAAAATGTGAGAAAGTACCAACTAAGCCATTAGCAGAAAGACTCCATACCTTGTTTTAGAGAAATCTGATGACTAAAAAGTCAAACTTAGGAAAATATCAATACTAAGAGTCTTCACTTTATAGAGAAGGATTTCAAGTTCCATTAACTTGAAACCTCCCTTAGTGCATTCAAAGTGGTTAAGTTTTTTTTTTTTTAAGGTTTCTACATAACTTCTTAGGAACATATCTCTAAAATAAAAAGGTATTTTTCCTCCCTAAGATGCAATGCCCACCTTGGCTATGAGTTCTAGCAGGTCCTAACGAGCTGGAAAGATGGAATACATCTCAGCTGGGACTCTGAGAGGCTCACCAGCAGACTGACGGCAGGATGATCTTTTTTTAACTACTACAATAACTCTCAGGCAATCTCCTAAATTAGAGCTCAGTTACAATCTGCACAGATGGAGGGAGCACCTATGCTACAATGACGGGATGGATGAGAGGTCCTCGATGTACTGAATCTACTCTCTTAAAGTGTGGTTGCAGAACTAATGGGGTGAGAGGTAGAACGGTGTATTAAGACAGAATTCTGAGGAACTTAGAGCCAGGGCCCTGGGTTTGAATCATGCCTTAAGATGCTTAGCTGTGTGACCCTGTGCAAGTAACTTTACCTTTCCACAGAGCCTCAGTTTCCTCATCTGTAAAATGGAGATAATATCACTCACTGTACTACCTCCCTCACAGAACTGTTGTGAGGAATGCACTCTGTAATCTTAAAGCACTATAGCTTACTGAGAGTCCCTGAAATGCTACTCCTATACAAGGCTTTAGAAATGCATGAGACTCCAGCTATTAAATTTTTTTTTTTTGCTTTTCTAGGTAGCAGTTTTCAGCAGGTTAATGTACGGATATTGAAGAAAACTCTCAGAAGTCTCTCGTAAATGTACAGATATTGAAGAAAACTCTCAGAAGTCTCTCGTAAACATCAATGTGTCTAGTGCCAATTTTTTATGATTTAAGGTATTGTCTAATCTTTGCATGCATTTAAATGATGAGACATTATCTCCCCATGATTCTCACTTCAAAATAACTTCAGCAACCTCTCTCCTTTGCTCCCTCCGGCTCAAACTGCACTTTTCCTTTAGGAACTGGTCATTCCAGAAACTTCCAAAGACTGATAGTAAGGTCCCGTAAGCTCTGAAGCTTATAAGGGTAGATTAAGAACTGTTTTGGACATTTTCTATTGCTCCTTATTTGCATAATACATTTGAAATGGCCAAAGGCAATAATGCGGTAGGTAGGTAAATTCTTTTTTATGTAAATCTTTTGTCTGATAAATGAATATTCATAGACTGGTAAAAAGATCACAGATAGACAGACAGATAGATAGCCACAGGTGATTAGTAACCTGAGGAAGCTACAGTATATACAAAAGGATACTGATTGTTAAGGAGTTTAAAAAAAAAAGAGAGACATATTCAGCATGGGCAGTGCCTTTTAGTCCTAAGAATGAGGTCAGTATGCACTTATCACATCATCACAAACAACCACTATTAAGGGAAGGTCCAGGTAGGTAAGAAATTCTTTCCAGCCCCCCCCCATCCTCACCCCCCAAAGTCAGACACAGTTGTGAAATAGCTAAACTGCCAACAACCATCACAGTGCTTGCTGTACAATAAAGCTGTGCCCAGCAGAAAGCTTTCTGAGGAAAATGAGATGGGAAGCCAACCAAAACAAATGCTGGGAAAGCTCAGCTACTAAAACAAATACACACTGTTAATGTGCACATAGAGCTTAAGTTTAAAGAACTAGACACAAATCTATTAGTGAAAAATTAAATCTAGGTACAAGTAACAACTCTTGTCATAGAAGAAATCATTCAACTGATTTTTCAGACCTTTGATTTTGTTGGTATTATAGGGAACTCTGGATGAAGAAACTACTTCTACCAATGCTGATCTGCAATGCCTTGGGGTTAAGTGAGGTGAAGTGACTTGCCCAGGTTCACATAGCCTGACCAGCCAGAGGCCACAGTTGAACCCAGGTCATCCAGCCTCAGAGGCTACCTATCTATCCACTTAACCTTGCCTTTGCAAACTGCCTTCTTACGCTCTATCAGTTCTTTTATTTTAATACTTTTATTTCGCTAAACAGCACCTGAAGAGGCAAGGTTACCCCTTGAAAGGAGAGAAGGGAGAACCTCAAGATATTCAGGTGGCCATTGATGTTAGTTCTAGACACTTTCACCATCAAGATGCAGGGTTAAATGAGAACTAATTTAAGATTTGTAGAGGTACCAAGATAGTGGATTCCACCAACTGGAAATTATTTTTTAATATATAAGAAACAAAAGTTGTGATTATTAAATCTTTAATAGTTTAAAACTGCTAAGACTTTTGGGATTGCTGAGTATTTTACCTTAATTGGCCATTAAAGGGCACAGTTAAACTATGTTTAGTTTAGTTTAGTTTGGCAAAAAGTGAAAAAAATAATCTCAGAATTTCAGAGTTGGAAGGATCCTTGGACTCCATGTAATCTAACTCCTACCCCAACAAGAATCCCCTGTATATAATCTATCTCCAGTGAAGAAGTCTCCTAAATCTGACTCCCTGTAATTGTTAGGAAGTTTGCCTCTTTGTACCGTTTCCCATCTATCTTGGCTAATCCTTCTTCCTCTGGACAGTTTTCAAATACTTGATAAAATCTATCCTATCTACTCCCCGAGAATGAGGATGTGTTAGAAATGACAGGCCTTCAAGTGAAGGGGACGAAGAGAGGTGAAGAGGAATAGAAGGGGTTTTTTTGGTATTGGTTGAGAGCATGAATGGGGTTGGCGATCTTTATGTCCAATAACTTTTAAGATTCTATGACTTCATTAACAACAGGTCGGGTGTGGAAATGAGTTTGAAAGCCCGGGACAGGGGCCGGGTTTCCGCTGGGCCAGCCACACAGCACCCACACTACAAAAATAAACAGTTGTGATCAGCGCTCTAGTGCCCCCTTTACAAGCCCGGATACAAGGTACCAAACTGGAGTCAGGTGGTCAGCAGCCTGAACAACCTGCCATACAAGGGCAGCTTACTCTCGCCTGCGGGAGGTAGAGAAGAAAGAGGGGGACGGGGCTGGATGAATGGGGACCCACTCCTTCCCCAGCTCAACAGCCGGCTCTGAAAGGGAGGAAGGATAGCGCTTCTTACCATCTTCAAATGGGGTCCCCTCGGGCCTGCAAGAGAGGGAGAAGCGAGGCGAAGTCAGTGCTCCTGGCAGGGCACTCGGCTGCCCTCGCCCCTTGGCCGGGAAGGCCCCTGCTGGCATCGCCGGGCGCGGGCCTCCCGCCCGGAGCGCGCCGCTTCTGCTTCCTTCCCAGCCCCGCAGGCAGCAGCACTCCGAGCAGCGGCTACTCTAGCCCCTGGCTCGGGACGGCCCTGAGGCCGTCCCGGCGCACCCGTCCCGTCCCGCTCCAGCCAGTTTCCCGGGCCCCCTCCTCCGCCTCCCCCGCCTCCCGCGCGCCCCAGGGCTCCCTGGGAGGACTCACCCGAAAATGACCGCGTTCCACACCATAATGTTGTTCTCCGACGGGGCTCCGCTGACCCCGGCGGGGGGGTCCTCTTGCAGCCTGCGGAGGGAGCGCCAAGTGGTGAAGCTCAGCCCTGCCCTGCCCGGCCCGGCCTGGCCCGGCCCAGCCCAGCCCGGCCCGGCCCGACGCGACCCCGGCCCGGTCCGGCTCGTGCACCCGGCTGGCACCCCGCCCCGAGCCCCGAGCCCCCCGGCCAGCCTCCGCTGCCCCTCCTTACCTCTTGAAGTCCCGCATGAGGCGCCGCCGAGCCGGGGTGGACATGTCGCGGACTGCTGCGGGCTCAGGGGTGGGGCATAGACCAGCGGCCGGGCAGCAGGAGGAGGAGGAGGATGAGGCGGTGGCTAGAAGAGGAGGAGGGGCAGGGGGAGGAGGGGGAGGAGGAGGAGGAGGACCGAATAGAGACGCAGCAGGCGCAGGGTCGGACTCCGACTAGAGCGCTGGAGCCCCCGGCCCAGAACAGGGAGGGCCGATACCAACCTAAGTGCCCCCAGAGGGGAGACAGAGGAGGAGGAGGAGGAGGCTGCACCACTGCTGAGGCGCGGGGGAGGACGGGTGGAAGGCGGTGACAAGAGCTACACGAAGTCACCAGAAGGGGGGGAGATGAGCAAGCTCACAAGAGCAATAATTAACAGTGCAACTCCAGGGAGGGGAAGGAGGGGCAATACTGGGTGCTTTTATGGAAGGACGTTTTTAGTCCTATACCAATCCCCCCCCCCGCCGCTGCTGTCAACCTCCTGCTCTAGGGCTCTCCCACAGAAACACTGGGGCTGTACCATTCAGCGAAAGGCGTTCTCTGGGGGGAACAAGCCGCCCCGTCAGCCAAGCCTGGAGTGGGGCCGGGGAAGAGCAGGGCTCCAGCTCTACTTACACCCACGAGACAAGGCAGCGAGATCCTGGAGGAGGGTTGCACCATTGACATCAAAGGGGACCGGGGCAAAGGAGCGAGCTCTGCGAGAGAGTTCGAGGCAATCTACTGACCTGGAGGGGCGGAGTGGGGGAGGCCTTGGGGGAGTGAAAGTATCGGGAGTCAAGGTGGGCGACCCCCTGAGACATAGAAGGAGAGGGGACGGAAATGGAGCCAGCATCCACTCTGTCACAACCCTGTAACTCTCAGCAGCCACGTTTACAAACACCAGTAACCAGGAGAACCATTCTGGGCCCACGGACTCAATAATAGAGTAGATATGTCTTGTCCAGGAACCGGAGGGATGCCTGGAGAGCAGCAGGCGGGAGAGAGGCTAGCAATTATGGGAAATAAATGTTTACAAAGTATACCAAAGGAGCTTCTGCCACCCCCTTCCTTTTTTAGTTTATTATTTTTATTTTCAAATAACAAGGTTTTTTAAAAAGTATTCTGTCCCTCCCATTACCCCTGCCTCTCATTAGCACATAAAAAAACTCGAAAAACAAATCTCTCAATAGACAGCTACATAAACTAGCAAAAACAACTTCCTACATTAGTCAAGTCCAAAAAAAAAAGTCTCTGCATTTCAAGTTTATCACCTCTTCGGAAGTGAGTGGCTCATTTCAGCTTTCTTTTTTTGGAGTCGTGATTTGTCATTTGGTCGATCAGAGTTCTAAAGTGTTTCAAAGCTGTTTCTGTCTATAATGCTATCGTTGGATACATTGTTCTAGTTCTGCTCTGAAACTGGCCATGTCTTAATTTCTCGTGGCACAGTAACATTCCATCTCAATTTGTTTAGCCATTCTCCAATAGGAGAATAGTTCCCAATTTTTTGGCTACCATGTACATGTAGATACTTGGAATTCTTCAATTTCTTTGGGGTATAGGCTTAGCAGCAGCATTGCTGGGTCAAAGGGTGTGCACAACTTGGCCACTCTCTGGGCTTTTCCAAATTGCTTTCCAGAATGGCTAGAGCGATTCACAGTTCCACCAATAGTGCATTTAGTGTACCTGTTTTCCCATATCCCCTCTAGCATTTGTCATTTTCCTCTTTGGTCATCTTTGCAAGATGGAGCCTCAAAGTTGCTTTAATTTGTATATCTCTAATTATCAGTGATTTAGAACATTTTTTCACATGGCTGTTGATAGCTTCGATTTCTTCCTCTGAAAACTGTCAGTTCATATCCTTTGACCATTTTTATCTACTGAGGAATGGCTCTTTATCTTACAAATTTGAATCAACAACTAAAAAGATTTTAAGCGAAAGTAAAACAAGGGATGAGTTACCCATAAAAAAAGAAGCTGACCAAGCGGAGGGGTAACAGTCAATTGCACCAAGTAATTAGCATTTCTAAGGAACTTTCTGGTTTGCAAAGAGCTCTGCACTGGTTTCCGTTTGATCAAGCTTTAAACTATCAATAAACATTTACTAGGTGCTAATTAGACTCTGGGGATTCAAAGAGAAAAGTGAAACAATGTCTACCCACAAGGGGTTTACATTCTAAATATCCTCAAAGACTTGGTGAGGTAAGTGCTAATATTATGGCCATTTTACAAATGGAAAAAATTTAAATGATTTACTCAGTCACACAGCTCCCTAGAGAGCCATCCCTTCTTGCAAAGAATTTAAAAGAAAGAACGTAAAAAACAAAAACCGAAAACAAACAAACGAAAACCAGTTCAGCCAAACTAACCCACACTGGCTACGAGTAACTTTTCTCTTCTGATAAATTACTTTTTTGTGGAGAATTTGACGGAAGTAAGGATCAAATGTACTAACCTCCCTTCATTGTAGGTGTGGGACATTGCATATATCTTTAATCTCAGTTTTGACAAAGTACATTTTTATATTCTTTGTAATTAGGGATGGCCAGCTGTCTGGGCTGGGAGGGGGAATGGAATGTTTGGAAATGAAGGTGATATAAGAAGAACAGTTATCAGCAAATATTAAAAAAAAAAAGTCCTCTACATTCATTATCCTTTCAGCTTCACCTCCCAACCTCCTGAAATCTGACTTCTATCTCCCCCTATCCAAATCCTTTCTATTGAAATTGCTCTTTCTTTCAAACGTGGGGAGGCTTTTATGAACTGATGCAGATGGAAATTAGCCGAACCAGTAAAATAATATAAGCAGAGATTAAAGTAAATTATATATTATAAATAATTAAGCAAACCCAACAAAGCCAAAGACTGAGTGATCGAGATGACCAGTCTTGGCCCTGGAGATGAGGCGAAGAAACCCCTCTCTCCATTCAGTAGAAGGGGAGGTTGGGGAGTGGGGTCCATTGAATGGGATGTCGCATGCGTTGTCAAACATAGTCACCATGCTGGTTGGTTTTGCTTCAAAGTTTTAATATTTTTCTTAGCCACATCACTAATTTGATGATGGAATGAGTGGGTATACACTGAAATGACTGTAATGCAAAAAGAAAAGGCATCAATAAAATGAAAATTTTTTTTTGTTTTTTTGTAACATAATGAAATTTTTAAAAATAAAATAAAACTAATTTCTTCTCATAGTTCGCTGACCAGTTGCCAAAACCAATGGCTTTTACACAGTCTTCGTTGTCTTAACCTCTCTGCATTTGATGATGTTCACCACTTCCCTTTTCAGCATGGATCCTAGTTGTAGAGCTGAAAGGGCCTTCAAAGGCCATCTAGTCCAACCCCCTCATTTTACAGAAGAGGAAACTGAGGCCCAGGGAGGGGAAGTCAGTAAGTGGTAGAACCAGGATTTAAACTGAGGCCCTTTGACTCCAAATTCAACCTTCTCTCCACCGTGCCCCACTGCCCCAACTAAACAAATATCAAGCATTTGCTATGTACTAAGGAACATGGCTTATGCAGGGTATGGAGGTAAGTCGTTTGTAGGGAACGGGAAGGGAGATCAGCCTGAGTGGAAAAGTAGAACTTCCCTGGGGAGAAATGAGAGCTGGACTTGGCAAGGCGCCTGGGGGTGGAGTAGAGGTGGGGAGGGGGGGGTGGGGGTGGCGATACTTGATAATAGGCCTTAGAATGCTAGGCTGAGAATTTTCTATCTGGTAGAGAGCCATTGCAGGTCCTTGGACAAGGGTGAGTGTCCTGACAAAAATAGGTTTTTGAGGATTGACTGGGGGAGGGGGTGGCACAAAAAAGACAGAGTGGCCTAGTCCCTAGCCACCAATGACTATGAGATGATACAGAGTGATCTGCATGTGTTTCTGATGTTTCACTTTTATCTTTGTATTCCAAGCACCTAGCACAGTGTCTGGTACACAGTAAGTGCTTAATAAATGCTGATTGATTGATTGATGGGCTTGCCTCTCTTTCATGTGGCATTTTTCCTTCCTCCCTTGGACAACCTGACAAAAAAACAACTCAGAGACATCGGCTGAAGTTGTTCCCAAAGCCTCTGTGTGTGGCCTGCCTGTGTGTGGCCAGCAGAGCCGGATTACAGAAAGGGACTATGCCTCAGGAAGACTGTGCCCCCACACTCCTCCCCAGAAGCAGGGTTGCCATAGTGAATGGGCCCATGGCAGAACTCTCTCAAGCAGACAATCAAGCAGGCGGGGCACAGCCTAACTATAGCTCTGTTGGCTGCAAAACCCCTACCACCCCCATCCCACTTTGACATCTCCGTGCCCATCTAAACAGCCTCTTCTGGGTGCCCCCTCTAGAGAGAGGGGACCAGGGGATGACATCATTTTCCATTCTAAAAGCATCCCCGTCATTTCCTCTGTAGCTTCCAACAGGCCCCTGGCAGACACCCAGGCCTGACCAGATTCCAAATTGTCTTTCAGTCCCCAACATTAAGCTTCTCTGAAGGGCCTTTCTCAGGTTTAGTGTTTGGTCTGAGGTCAAATTTGAACTCAGGTCCTCCTGACTTCAGGGCTAGTGCTCCATCCACTTTGCCACCTAGTTGCCCCCCATTTTATTTTTTAATGGGCAATGTGAGGATTTGTTTTGCTTGAATAGTTGTAATGGGTTTTGTTTTTCTTGCTCTGTCAATGCTGGTGGGGAAGGGGAGGTGAGAGAGAGAGAGAGAGAGAGAGAGAGAGAGAGAGAGAGAGAGAGAGAGAGAGAGAGACAGAGAGAGACAGAGAGAGACAGAGAGAGAGAGAGAGAGAGAGAGAGAGAGAGAGAGAACCTAAAATAAAATAAAGCTGAATTAAAAATAATAAATAAAAATGATATGCCAAAAAATAGTGTCAGTATGTCAGTGGCGAAGTTCAGATAGAGCAGTACAAAGAGCTACCAAGGCATTTCTCATTGTCCCTATTGGACAGCAAAATGGGTTCTTTTCAGATAAATTAGGGAAAAGAGGAGGAACCACCTAAGTGTTTGGGATGGATGGATAAGTCAGACACTGTGTGAAATAAAATAAGAGATGACAGAGAAGAAAGACCCTGAAGGCTTTACGCATATGAGATATGGGATTTCACTGATGAGAGGACTTTGATCACTCAGGCAGATTGCAAGCCTTCTTTGACCTAGGAGATGGTCTTTTGAGAGTTTCTGCCATTTTATTGCCCTGTAGCCAGCCTGATGGTGAGCTTCTCTCTCTTAGGTAGTTGTGGTCTCTAGTTTCAGACTAAATACAAATGTAGTTCAATTCTGGCCCAATTGGGTTAGTTTGTAGGTAGATTTTGAATGAGTTTGATAACTGTTCCTACAAAGTAGTCATTTAAACAGTCAACGTTAACTTGGCCCTACAATATTAACCTGGTTGGTTGGATGTCTCCAGTAGAGGAGGAAGAGAGACAGAACTGCCCAACTCTTCTGACTTCTCCGTCAGGTAGAATGAATGACCTTTGGACTGGAAAGGACGGAACAAAAAAAAGGCTACCAGGAAACTTAAAGCAAAGGGCCATAGGGAGATTAGAAAAGGGCACTCAGCTGCCCTTTATGAATTCAAGTCACCAGACCCAGAGGAACATTATACTAGATACTGAAAGAACTGGCAGATGTGGCTGCTGAGCTACTGTCAATGGGTTCGAGAAGGGTAAACATTGCTCCGATTATTAAAGCAGATTCTCGTAAAATAACTATAGGCTTGACTTCAAATTCTGGCAGAATTCTCTAATATTTACTTAAAGAGATGATTACCAAACATGGAGAAGAGGATGAAATATAGTCACAAAGAGCCTTCCTGATTTTTCTTCGGCAAGAAAAAGCCATAAGCAGTGCAGTGGGGAATGGCTGAACAACTTGAGATAATGATGCCATAACAAATTATGAATGAAGAATGCTGAGAAAAATGAGAAGATTGGTGTGAACTAATGTAGAATTAAGCAAGCAGGAGCAAGAAAGCAATATTTATGATGACTGCAATGATAGGAATGAGTTAAAAAAAAACAACACTGAAGGAGAAAGCTAATTGCAATGGCCAATCTTGACCCTTGGAGAAAAGGTGAGGAAATATCTTCCTTCTTTTGGGATATTGAAGACACCAAGGTCATCCACTGCATCCCTGGCCATTGTGAGTCATCTTGACTTTTGTCTTGCCACTGTACTTCAATGACACTGGAAGAGAAAGTGAGGCTGAAGACTTTGTGCAACTCTGCCTCACTGAAATCCAATTCACATGAGAGTCAACATGTCACCTGTGATGTCATTGGTCCTCTTCAAAAAGGAAGGATGATGATGATGATGATGATGATGATGATGATGATGATGATGATGATGAAGAAGAAGAAGAGGAGGTGGAGGAGGTGGAGGAATAAAGATGTGGAATGTTGTCCATACACTATCAGACTGGTCAACATGTTCACTGGTTTTGCCTGTTTTCATTGAAATAAGGAAGGGATCACTGAGTAGCAGAATTGTTTTTTGTTTTTGTTTTGTTTTGGTGAGGCAATTGGGGTTAAGTGACTTGCCCAGGGTCACACAGCTAGTAAGTGTCAAGTGTCTGAGGCTGGATTTGAACTCGGGTCCTTCTGACTCTATCCACTGCTCCACCTAGCTGCCCTGGGTAGCAGAATTGTAATGTGAATATAACTGTGACATAAAAACAAAAAAGTTATTTAAAAACCTCAACAATCAGCATAGCTTCATCAAGAACAGGCCATGCCAGACTAATGTTATTTTTTTATAGTGTTACTAGACTGGAAAGTCAAGGGGATATTGTGGATATGGTTTATCTTGATTTCAGCAAAGCTTTTGACAAACTGTCGAATCCTATCCTTCTGGATGGAGAGAATGTAGGTTAGTTTGTAGGCAGATTTTGAATGAGTTTGATAACTGTTCCTACAAAGTAGTCATTTAAACAGTCAACGTTAACTTGGCCCTACAATATTAACTTAGTTGGATGTCTCTATGGTTATCAATGACCCTAGGATTCCATCCTTAATTTTATGCTGTTCAAATTTCTTTTTCAGTCAGTGACTTGGATGAAGGCATAGGTAGTATGCTTAATCAAACATCCTGATGGCACCAAGCTGGGCAAGATGGCTAACACAGTGGCTGACGGGGTCAGGATACCAAAAGATCTGGCTAGATTCAACTCTACATCTCCAAAATAGGGATTGCCTGAGTAGATAGTGGTTTGTCTGAAGAAGTACTTGGTGTGTGTGTGTGGGGGGGGGGTTGTGAAGTACAAACTTGATATATGATAATCCTGAAATTGTTATTGTCCAACTCTGTGACCTTTGTGACTCCATTTGGGTTTTTTGGGGTTTTTTGGCTAACATATTGGAGCGGTTTGCCATTTCCTTCTCTAGATCATTTTACAGATGAGAAACTGAGGCAAATAGGGATAAGTGACTTGCCCAGGGACACACAGCTAGTAAGTATCTGAGGCGAGATTTGAACTCAGGTTTTCCTGATTCCAGGCCCAGAGTTCTATCTACTGCATCACCCAGCTACCCTAATCCTGTGATAGAGCAGCCAGAGAGGTTAATAGTGTCCCAGGCTGCATTTAGTGGTCAGGCTTGGTGAGTGGGTAGTTCTGCTGTACTTTGTCCTGATCACACTACATCTGGAATATTGGGGGGGTTTTTTTGTTTTTGTATTTTTAGTGAGGCAATTGGGATTAAGTGACTTGCCCAGAGTCACACAGCTAGGAAGTATTATGTGTCTAAGGCTGGATTTGAACTCAGGTCCTCCTGAATCCAGGGCCGATGCTCTATCCTCTGCGCCACCTAGCTGCCGAAACATCATTGCGCTGGGTGCCACATTTTAGAAAGGACATTGATAAACCTAAAAGTGTCCAGAGGAGGGTGGCCAGGATGATGAAAGACATGGAGTTCATGCCATATGAGAATCCGTGTAAAAGAACTGGGCATGTTTAGCTTAGAGAAACCAAGACTTGTTTCTAAGTATCTGAAGTACTTATCTTACTTAGGCAGAAACGGGGTGAAAGTTGTTCTGCTTGGCCCCAGGTGATACACCTAGGAGGTAGAAGTTGAAGAGAGGTAAATAGGTATAATGTCTGGAACAACACCTCCACTTCCCCACAAGAACTGTCCCAAAAGGGAATGAATGGGCTGAGTTAGGGGCAGTAGGTTTCTTCTCATTGGATGTCTTCACACAAAGGCTGAATGGCCACCCTTCGGATATACTGTGGAGGGGATTCCCGTTAAGGTAGAAGTTGGACTGATTGCCTTGGGCAACTCATTTCCCCATCCTGGACCTCAGTTTCCGCTTCTGTTAAAGAAGAGATTCGAACTGAGATGCCTTCCGGCTCTAGAGCAGAGAGCCTTCCAAGGCAGCTTGGAGAATTCCATGAGGCGTTCTCGTCGCTTATTCGTCTTAGGGTCTGCGTTACAAGGATTCGAAATGCCCAGAGCCAGCCGCTGGATGAGAGGTCGGACGGATCTATACCGAACCTAGGGGACCGGGGCGGGGGGGAGGCGGGGAAGGGGGGCTTTTTTAACCGGAATCCACCGGCTGGTAGTATTAGGCCTGGCCAAGTGCCCTCTCAGGTCTGATTCCTTAGGCTGTGTAATAACGGCCCCCCCCGCCCCCCCCCCTCCCGGGCCTTTCGTCGCTCCGGACAACGTTACACACCAGGAGCCTGGAGACTCGGGGGCGGTGGGCAGCAGGGGAAATCTAGTGGCCTAGACCCCAGGGAAAAATGGGGAAGATTGGGAGTAACGGGCTAAACCGCGGGCTTCGGCGCATGACGTCATTTCCTCCCATATTTCACCTCCCTCCCGGGCCTTCCGGCACTGGGGCCGGCGGTAGAAGCTTAGAGTTGGGAAGAGCTATTATTACTGTGATGCCAAAGGTGGTCTCGCGCTCAGTAGTGTGCTCGGACACCCGGGACCGAGAGGAGTACGACGACGGCGAGAAGCCTCTTCACGTCTACTACTGTCTGTGCGGCCAGATGGTGCTAGTGCTGGGTGAGCTGCACGGGCTGGGGTGGGGAGGGGAAAGCATTTGGGGGGGGCGGGGGAGGGGGCGCAGGGGGGGCTCCGACAGCTCGCGATCGAGAGAGCCAGCTCTGCCCTGCGAGCCACCTGCCCTCGGTCAGCCCAGGAGGTCTGCCTCTTCACAGTAGTCTCCTCCTCCTGTGCTCTGTGTCATCCTGGCCCCTTCAACTCTCCCCTCTGTTTCGTGGTCCCCTGGAAACGTAGGGGTACAGATCTAGAATGAATGCATGCGTGAATGAATGAGCATTTGTCAAGCGTTTACTGTGTGCCAAGCCCTGTGCTAAATGCTGGAAAACAAATATAACAAACAAGAGGCTTCCTGTTCTGGAGGAGAGCTGACTTTCTGGTAGGAAGAGACAGCACATGTAGGGCTAGAAGGCATCTCAAAGAGTATCCGGCCCAAACCTCGAATTTTATTCCCTCCCTCTTCCTGTCAAGGGTCCTACCAGGTTCCCAGGTTTGCAACCTGGATGTCATCCTCCACCCTTCACTCTTACCCCACATGTCCAATCCAAATCTTGTTATTTCTACTTTTACAACATGTCAATCAATAGCAAGCATTTATTAATTCAGTAATTCCACTCAGTAAACATTAAGCATCCACTGCATACATCAAGGACAGTGCTGGGGACACAAGTACAAAGAATGAAACATTCTCTGCCCTCGAAGAGCTTACATCCTAATGTGAAAGATATATAAAATACTTACAAATACATACAAAGTGGTTAAATACAGGGTAGTTTAGGAGGGTGGGCACTAACAGCTGGGAGATCTGAAAAGGCTTCCTGCCTTTAGTGCTTGATGGTGCAAAAGGAAGAGGCAGAAGTGGGGAGGGGGAGTACATTCCAAAAATGGGGGTTCTCCATTGCAAAGGCACAGAGAATGTTGTTTGAGGAACAGAAAGAAGGTCAGTTTGGCTGGATCACAGAGTGCCAGAGGGGAAATAATGTCCAGAGGCTGGAAAGATAAGTTGGGCTCAGGTTTTGAGGGGCTTTCAAAGTTAAACAGGGGCTTGCATTTTATCCTAGAAGCAATAGGAAGCCACAGGAGGTGACTGAGTACGGGGGCTACATGGTCAGACCTGGGCTTAAGGAAAATCATTTTGGCAGCAGTGTGGTAGATCAACTGAAGTGGTGAGAGACTACAGTTATCCCTTCCACATCAAGACTTTCCCCATCACGATTTTGATATATTGTAGGTCAGCATAAGAAATTAAATGGGAATTTTGGGGGAGTTTTGTGGAAGCCGCAGATGACACAGAAAAAGTTTAGAAACTCAGAAATGCATAAAATGTATGTATGGTATTATATAATATAGCCTATGACCAAATACCTAACCCAAATTTTACAAGAAGGTACTGTAAACACCTCATAAAAGAAAAAGAAAAAAAATCAGACTTCATCTCTGGTACAAAGGGAGGGCCAAAAATTTGACAGGCTTTTCCAGATCATGGGGGTGCTGCCCCCTTCCCCAACCCCATCGATGTGAAGGGATAACTGTAATTAGGCAGCTGTTGCCTCCTAGAGGAATCTAGGGAAGAGATGATGAAGTCTTGAACTAAGATGGTAGCTGTGTGAATCAGAAGAGAAGGAGTCAGATACAGCATGTGTTTTTGGAGGTAGAAACAAAAAGATTTAGCATCTTATTGGATATGTAGGGTGGGAGTGGGGTGTGAAGAGAATTTGAATGTTATAAACCTGACAGACTGAAAGGATGATAATACAAGGAGAGCAGTTTGGAAAAGGGAAGGGCTTGGAGTAAGAACTTGAACCCAGGCCCTCGAACTCCAAATCCAGCAGTACTTTTGCCCTTGTATCATTCGACCTCATTTTCTATTTGCTGATATATTACTTTGTAAATTGCTTAACCTCTTTCCATTGTGAATTTATGTCTTCCCAACTGGGTTTCAAGCTCTTCCAAAATAGGCACCCAAGTCATTTGCTTGCTATTTAAATCCCTCTTCTACATGACAGCCCTTCAGATACTTCCTCAACCCCTAGTCTTGTAAGTTCAAATACAGCCCTCATTTCATCTGATTCTGTTCATTTTCCAGTGGTCAGTGCAGTGTTCCAAGGTAAATGTACCCAATTTCTTCAACCAGTCCTCATATAGATCAAAAGATAATGGCTTTAGAGCAGGAGAGGCATCCAGTCCAGTCCTTATTTTACAGATAAGGAAACTGAGGCCCAGAGTGGTGAAGTGATTTGCCCAAAAATACTTAGGCATGGTATAGTCTCCATCCTTGTTGCCTTCCTGTGGCAACATATTACAAAGGAAGAATATTGGATTTAGAGTCCTAGAACCTGAGTTCAAATCCTGGCCCTACTACCATTTATAACTTGTCTGACTTTGGACAAGTCACCTCACTCTCTCTGGGACTCAGTTTCCTTTTCTGTGAAATGAGGAGAGTTGGACCTGATAGTCTCTAAGGCCTCATCCAGCTCTTAGCCCGTGATTTTTCACTCCAGAAGAATCATTGTTCTTCCTAAAATGTGGTATCCATAAGTGAATACTAGGCCCCCATAATGTGGCCTGAAAGGGCAGCTGTGGTCTGCATGGTTCAGTCACCTGTCTGATTCTAGAAACAATGTCCCTGCTTCTCAGCTTTGTGTCATGTACCACTGGGATGAGTGTTCATTTAAGTCAGTGATAGATACTTTGAACAGCATCTGTTGGGACATTTCATTTGAGAATTTCCTTCTAAGTTCATGTCAATTCAGACTCCTTGGGTCTGAGCTTCCAGCTGTGAAAAACAAACAAAGTGGGGCAACTAGGTTGCAAAGTGGATAGAGAACTGGTCCTGGAGTCAGGAGGACCTGAGTTCAAATCTGACCTCAGACACATAACACTTCCTAGCTATGTGACTCTGGGCAAGTCACTTAATCCCAATTGCCTAACCAAAAAACAAACAAACAAAAAAGGTAGCTTTGGAATTCCCAAGGAATAGGGTTGAAATCCTACCTCTGACACTTGACAACCTCTGTGAGTTTGGGCAGGCCACTTAACTGTAGCTGGTGGTGAAGTGGATAGAGAGCTAGGCATGGAATCAGGAAGAATTGAGTTCAAATCCTGCCTCTAACACTTACTAGCTGTGTGATCCTGGGCAAGTCACTTAACCTCTATTTGCCTCAGTTTCCTTGTCTATAAAATGGGGATAATAACAGCACCTACTTCCCAGCATTGTTGTGAAGATCAAATGAGTTAATGTTTGCAAAAAACCCTTAGCACAGGGCCTGGTACCTACTGGGCACCATAGAAATGATTATTCCCTTTCCCTTTCCCCTCCAGGCCTCAATTTCCTCCTTTGTAAAGTGAAGAGGTTTGACTAGATGGCTTGTGAGATCCCTGCCAGTTCTAGAGCTATGAGCCTCTTCAACTATCCATCTCATTGTATTATCATCCAGTCCACATCTCTCCACTGTGTCCACAAGCGGCACACGAGAGACTTCGTTAAATGCTTTGGTCAAATTTAGGCACCCCGTATCTACTACATTTCCCTGATCTACCTATCACATTAGGAATGAGGTTAGTCTGTCATGACTTGACAGCCCTTGGTGATCAGAACCTTCTACATGCTCCCAAGTTATTGCTTTAATAATATACTCTACAGTCTTGCCAAGAATTCAGATCACACTTAGCAACCAATCCACTCCATCATTTAAACAAAAATAACATTAGGACATTTCTCTCCAGTCCTTTTTGTTACCATACTTTTTCAGAAATTGCCACCCTTGGCTCAGCAGCCATGCCAGCCAACTCTTTAAGTACCCTGAGATGTAGATTGTGTGAGCCTGGAAGCTTCAACTTGGGAGATGATCTCTTGCCATCCATTCACTTGTCTTGAATTTTAACTCAATGTTAACTAGTTCTTATTCTGTTCTTAGAAGTCCGAAGAGAAAAGTCTGGTAGGGAAAACAAAACAAAATAAAAATTGAGTAACTCTTTTATTTCTGTTAAAATTATCTCCTCTTACTTCAGCTGTGGTGTTCTCCCTTCCTTGCTTTTCTTGCCTCTGACATAGTTTCTTAGGTTTGTCTTTGTTTTTTTAAATGCTTGTATTTTTTTATTCTATACTTAACAAACACCAATAAACACAAACACTTCTGTATACCAAGAATGGAACAAAAGGATTATATAGGAACAGTGAGCTTCTGTTTCAGGTTTTTGAAAAATGTGTATTAAATATAGCGTATTAGGAACCCAACTGCCCTTGTTGATTCTCTGCTTATGAGCTCTCTTCTGCTATTTTTTAATGTTCCATCGATGCTCAAAATTTTCCCTTGTAATCAATAAATATAATGAAGCAAAATAAAGTAATACACGTGTTATGTCGATAAATGTATGTCTTATTCTGTACCCACAGTCCAGCACCTCTTTGCTTCCTCATCAGTAATCATGGGCGATCAGAGTTCTGAAGTTTCTTGATGCCGTTTTCCTTTACATTACTATTATCGTTGTCATTTTGGAGACTGTGCCCCTAGTTTTTCTCACTTCAGTCTACATCTGTTCATACAGGGTTTCTCAGATCTCCCCGAATCCATCACATTTATAATTTCTCGCTGTTCTGTTACATTCATGTACCACAATTTGTTCAGCCATTCCATTACTGCTGGGCAGCCTCTTTGTTTCCAGTCCTTTACTACAATAAAAAGGGGTTGCTGTAACTATTTTCATATACTGTCTTTGACCTCCTTAAGTTAGACACTCAGCAGAGCTTTCCAGATGCCCTCTTTGTTGTTATCAGCATTCATCGTCCACCACAGCTTACTCTGAGCACCCTCCCCCAATATTTTTACAGGATGCCATTGATTTTTGTATTCATCCGCAGTTAACGTTCTCTTGCTTTCATCCCCTGTAGGTCTCTACTTTTATTTTAATACTTTACTGATACGTTTGTTTTGCTCACAACAGAGTACATTTCTCTGAAACAGTTAAGTAGAATCCCACAAAAGTGGGATTTATTATCATCTGCAGTCACCCTATGAGAGTGATAAATCCCATTTTTGTAGTTTGCCGCAGTTGTTAACCCATTGGAAGGCTGTGTACTTTAATGTTGTCCATTGTACCTGGTCCAAGTTTTGTTGTGTTTCTTTATGTCAAATAGGCACTGTGTATAATGTTCTTTTGGCTCTGCTTTCTTTGTTCTGTATCCCTTCATAGGAATTCCCCCAAGTTTCTCTGACCGCTTCCTTGTGGTGCAGTAATATCGTATTACATTTCTATGTCACTGTTTTGTTATATCCATTTCCCAATCTTTGCGTACAGATTTTGTTTGCAGCTATTTTTTTTTATTACGGCCAATATTTTGGTGCATATTTTTCCTAACTGTTTTCATGCATATAGGTCTTTTCATCCTATTATTAACCTCCTTGGCATATAAGGCTTAATGTGGAGATCTCTGGGTCAAAGGGGACGAACAGTTTGGTAAATCTTCTTGTGTGATTCCAAATTGTTTTCCAGAACAGTTGGTCCAAGCCGTGGCTCCCCCAGGAGCGAATTAGCATAAAGCTGGCTTCCCACAGCCCCTCCAGCATCAAATTCTCCAATCTTTTGCCACTTTGCCTGTTTAATGAGCCTTTTTTAAAAGTATAAGTTGGTTGGTGAGTTGTTGGCTTCCCCACTTTGCTCTCTTTGGATAGCTTCCTTTTATTCCTCAGTGGAATTGTTTGTGCTGGTGCTTATGTTGTTACAGTTACATTCTTGAGAGGATCTCATCCGCTTGACCCGACTTTCCTCTTAGAATTCTGTGCAGCCTACATGGTTTGAGGCCTCAGTTCTGGCATAGCATTTGTCGGCCGCACAGAACACTGTGTTAAGCATTGGTAGATAAAAGAATCCTATCAGCCAGTTCCTGTCATTGAAGTTGCAGGCCAAGAACACTTCCCCCTGCCCATGTAAACATTTTATCTAGAAGTTTTGGTGGTGTCCTTAAAAAAAATACAGTGTCAAATGCCAGTGAAAATTCAACATCTTAGATCTTATAAGTGGTGGGGGTGGAAAACAGTGTTACAAGGCCCATCCTCAAGACTTTCCCTTGAGCCATGACCCTCAGTGACCCGTCTCCCTTTCTTTCTTCAGATTGCCAGTTAGAGAAATTACCCATGAGGCCCCGGGACCGAGCCCGGGTGATTGATGCAGCCAAACATGCTCACAAGTTCTGTAACACAGAGGAAGAGGAGAGTGTCCATCTCCGGAGGTAAGACGCTGACTCTCTCAATGGGGGAACTCCTGTGGTGGGGAGGACTAGGACAGAGAGTGCCCCAACACGTGTGGATGACTACTGGACTGGTCTACAGCTTTCTCCTTGCTTTGTGGTCAGGCTCAAATTCTTTCAAACTTGGATGAACCCAAGTAGATATATCTCTTTTGATTTGTTATTCCCCAGGCATGTTGCAATGTTTGTTGCTAACAATCGTCTGCCCATTTGTTAGCTTTTGGGGGCAGTTGGCTTTGTCAGTTTAATCCAAAGGAATTGAAAAAGTAGCCACTGCAGAAAGCAGAGGACTGGGTCTGAGATTAAGAGAAGGCAGTGTGGTGCAGTGGGAAGAGCACTGGTTCCGGAGGCAGAGGACGTCTGGGTTCAAATCCCTGTCCAATGCTTATTGCCTATGTGCCCTTGGGTAAGTCCCTCCCCGTCCCCTGGCCTCAGTTGCCTCATCTGACTCTGCGGGTCCTCCCAGCTCTGCTTCTGTGATACTCAGATCCTATTTGGGAGAATTATGTTTCATATAATTTGGATTTCTTTGTTGTCTTCATCAATGGATTCCTTCCTGCATTAATGAAAAGAGTTGGAACAGACCACTAGTGCAATGGATGTGTGTGTGTGTGTGTGTGTGTGTGTGTGTGTGTGTGTGTGTGAGACAGAGAGAGAGAGAGAGAGCGAGAGCGAGAGCTGAGAGAGAGAATGAGAGCGAGACAGCTGGGGTCTAGCAGCTGCTCTCAGAGGGGCTCTGTCCAGTTGCTAAAGAGAAACTGTTTGTGTCAGGAGAGCAAGGTACGAACTGGCATTCACAAGGGAAAGCAAATCACTGGCCCATGGGAGGCAGCAGCAAAAGTCGATTGTAGCTCTCTGCAGGTGGGCTAGGGGAGGTTTAATGACCTGGAGTCACTTGGTCTGTAAAGTGAACTGGCATTGAGAGGCCCCCCCCATGCCCCCGCCCCCCACCATCGGAGGACAGCAGGTGATATGGCTGCCAACGGCCAGGGGTGAGCAGGGTGGCACCGCTTGGTCTCTTTCTTCTCTGTGACCTCTTCCTTTGTCTTTGCAGGCTTGAAGGCATAGAGCGGCAATTCCGGAAGAAGTGTGGAAAGTGAGTATTGCCACCCCCTACTCCATTAGGGCTCAAATTGTTTGTCTATTTTTGTTCCTTGTCATATTCTTCTACTTAACAACTTTACTGCCTCCAAATTCTCCTTATTCAAAACACCAGTCCTTTCACAGTCATATGTTTGAGTACCTGGGAGCAGCACTGGATCTGTAAAAGGGCATTGTCTTTTTGGTGGGACCTATTTATAATGCCTACTGGAGTCCCGCAAGACCTGGATTGAAATCTTGCCTGAGATACTTACTAGCCCTCTGAGCCTGGGTGAGGCCCTTGCCCTGCCTGGGCCTCAGATTCATTCTCTGTCAAATCATAGGGTTGGACTCAGTGGCTTCTAAGGGCTCTCCCAGGTCGAGATCTAGCCTCCTAAGGTCCTAACAAACAAAGTCATGACTGATTTCCAACCTGGGGCCTCTGACTCGAAACCCTCACCATCCTTTGATTCCACCATGGCTGCCTTCCCTTTTATTGGCCCACTTTGAGACTCCATGGTGTCGGGATCTGAATCTTTGCTATTTGCAGGTGTGGCTTGCTGCTCTTTTACCAGCACCAGCAGAAAAATGCTCCAGTGACCTTTATCGTGGATGGAGCTGTTGTCAAGTTTGGGCAGGGCTTTGGGAAAACCAACATATACAGTCAGAAACAAGAGCCTCCTAAGAAGGTAACTTCTGTGTATGAGGAAAGCTACATTGTAGACAGCACCAAGAGCTGAGACCTGCAGTTATCTGCCAAAGCGAGGAGAAGTGAAACACAGCTCAGTTTTATCCATCTCTGCTTGGCTTCCCAATGGTCTTTCTGGACATTTGTTTTTTCGTGATGTCTACTTTATAACTTCAAAACACTGGTCATTATAAACAGTATCAACAGTAATCAAAGAAACATTTAAAATAAGGAGGAAAATTTTAGCTAAAACCCTTAGCATTTAACAATGTAGAGGATACTATGTTCCTTTCCATGTCTCGCCTAAATTCTGCTACTTATGGCTTTGTTCTTTTTCTTGCCTTTAAATATGTATGTATATATATAAATGTGTGTGTGTGTATGTATATGTGTGTGTGTGTGTATATATATATATATATAGAGAGAGAGAGAGAGACGAACATATATCTATATCCACACATATATGTCACACAGCTAAACTAAATATGTATGTATATGTACACACAAAACTTAGTTATGTACACACACACGTATGGAAAGAAAAAAGAGGCAGAGAGAAAGAGACAGTCTGGAGTCAAGTGTGTGCACAATTCTAGACGTGATTTTATTTTTTATTACCTCTTCTAAGTCTTTTTCTATTTCCTTATATGCTCTGTATTTATTGTTGTCATCATCATCATCATCATCATCATCATCATCATCATCATCACTGTCATCATCATCCTTATCGTTGTTGACAGCACCATTGCCTCCATTTAACTGAAGAGGGGAGTGGGTCTGTAATTTTGTTGGTATCTAGAATTCTTTGTGTGGAAGCTACCTTTGCCGATGTATATTGGCAATTATAGGATTGAGGCTCCTTACAGTGAACGCCTGGGATAGCAGAGGTTAGATGACTTGCCCAGGGTCACTTGGTCAGTAGCAAGACTTGATCCTGGATCTTCTTGACTCCGAGCCTGGCCCTCTCTTGCCCTTCTCAATCACCGGAGGCTGCCTCCTTACCATGAATGTGCTGTAATTTATTCAGCCATCTGCCAGACATCAGTAGACAGGTGGTTTACTTTTTGTTGTTACAAATCAAGTGGCTGCGAATCTTTTTGTCCAGACAGGTCTTCCCCCTACCCCCTTTTTAGCAGGTTCTTGGGGTAAAATTCTAGCCAAGAAATCGCAGGGTTGAAAGGGTTTTTCTTTTCCAGTTTGATGTTGTCCTATTACTCTCCAAAACATTTGCAGCAGCCTACAGTTACCCCAGCAGCATATTCAAATTCTTGTGTCCCTGAAGCCCTGCCGATTTTCTATTTTAATAATATTGACTTTTAAAGTTATTATAAGAGCCATGTCCAGGCCAAGTCACTTAACTTCCTGTTCCCACTGACAGCTTTCTAAGACCATAACTCGAAGATCTGTATTGGTAAAGGGGGTTTCCCTACTGAGAGTTCTCTATACCAATGAAATCAGTCTAGTTTAAAAAAAAAAGCCTCAAAATTTCAATAAACAGATTTTCACCAGAATTCTACCTAACAGATCTCGTTTCCTGTGAAGGAGGTTTGAGCAAGTGTGAGTATAAGTTGTTTAGGGTTAAAAGCCATATTCTATAAAGATCTTGGGGAGGGCCCTTCATTGCTCTGTACCTCAAGTTTCCCCATCTGCAAAATGGGGATAATTCCTGCCCTGCCTGTGTTATAGGAAATGAGAAGAAATATATTAAGTGCTTTGTAACTCTAAAGCCTTATATGAATATAAACTATTACTATTGTATATTCCTTCCAAAATATCTTCAGTTTGAGCATTTAAAAACCAAATGATTCCCCCTGGTGTTTTCATCAGTTTTTTAAATTCCTGATGAAAAAATGGTGAAAAGTCAAAACTTGTGGCCTTTCAAACCACTGGTCAAGTATGACTTTCTGTCACAAAGACTCATGGGCATCCGAGTGAGCCAGATTGAACCAGGTATTAGACTGTATTTTCTTCCTTTGCTTTTCCAGGTAATGATGACTAAGCGTACGAAGGACATGGGCAAATTCAGCTCTGTCACCGTCTCCACCATCGATGAAGAAGAGGAGGAGATTGAGGCTGTAAGTGCTCCTTTTCCTGGCCCCCTGTTTGGGCTTTTCCTGGACACCAAGCTTTAGTGGAAAATGTGATGGACCAGGAATTAGGACAGTGCTCATCTTGTCCTGGCTCCACAGCTTACCAGCTGTCACTTTTCACCCTCTCTGGAGCTGAGTTTTCCTTACTAAACAATTCCCTAAACATTCATTGAGTTCCTACTAAGTAAGAGACACTGGGCGAGGTGTTGGGAGTACAAGGGATGAAACTTTGGCTGCTTCCAGCCCTGTAAAAATTTACTTATCCTGTGCTGAGGGTGGGGTGGAACATAGAATAAATAAGTGTCATCCAGATTGAGTGTGACTGACTCAAAAGAAAAGGCCAGACCAGTGCCCTAGGAAAAGGGAAGAACCCTCACCGGGGAAAGGGCCTGCGCTGAGCCTCCAAGGAAGAAAAGGTTCTTAATGGTGGGCAGGAAGAAGCCTGCCTGAAGCTAACGAAGGCAGGCACCCACCCATAGGATATGAGCAGGAAACAGCCAGGAGTCTGTTTTCACTGGTTTGGAGAGTAGGTGAAGGGAAGTCAGGTCATATCAGACTAGCAAGGTAAGCTGGAATCAGAATGTGAAGGGCCTTCAGTGCCAAGCAGAGAAGTTTGTATTTTATCCTGTAGGCCAGGGCTTCTTAAACTTTTTCTACTTGCAACCCCTTCAATGTTTCTTAACCTGTGGGTCTCGACTCTATATGGGCCCACAGTTTAAGAAGCAATGGGTATAGACTCAGGGTGGGGAACCTGCAGCTTTGAGGCCACATGTGGTCCTCTAGGTCTTCAAATGCAGCCCTTTGACCGAATGCAAACTTCACAGAACAAATCCCCTTCATAAAAGGATTTGTTCTGTACAACTTGGACTCAGTCAAAAGGCCATACCCGAAGACTTAGAGGGCCACAGGTGGCCTTGAGGCCGCAGGTTCACCCCACCCCTGGTAAGCAATAGAAAATTTCCTGAGCAGGAGCAGCTCGTAACTGCCAATATGGAGCTGCAGTTAGGGGGAGAGATTGGGGAATCATTTATGTAGGGCAAACAAGTGAATCCATGGGAGGGGAAGGGAGTAGGAAGAAAAGAGACAATACTTCAGAATTCTGCCTTGATAAAAGTAGAGTTAGCCCATGTCCTTCTTTCTCAAGGTCAACTGTTTCCATTTTAGAAAACTTGTTTCTATCCCAACTGTCTGATACTATTAGTAGCAACAGTTGTCTTTATGGGATTTTAACATGAGCTGCTCACTGGAAATGTGTTGGATGTTATTTTACCATTGGGTGAAGTTGAAACCTGAACTCTTAGGATTATTGGAAAGATGAGCTGGCAAGGCTTGGGTTTGGTTTGGTTTTTTTTTTTTTCATCTTTCCTGGGGAGCGGCCAGATTCCTGCAGTTCAGCGTAAGGATCTCATTGCTCAGGTGACATTTGTAGGCCCTTCTGGTCTGTGTGTGTGTCGCTGTTGAAAGTCTAGCGATTGTATGTTGAATCGTTTTCTGCCAGAGAGAAATTGCTGACTCATATGCGCAGAATGCCAAAGTGATTGAAAAACAGTTGGAGCGGAAAGGCATGAGCAAGAGACGGCTTCAGGAGCTGGTGAGTGACGTCGGACGTGGACAGGGGTCAACTTCCCCAGCAGAGGAGGGAAAAACCTGTTTGGGGGAAGGAACCCAGGCAGGCAATCAGTGGCTCAGCAGTCTGCCAGCAAGCATTTAGTAAGCATATCCTCCGTGTCAGATACTATGCAAAGTGTTAGGAATACCAAAAAAAAAAAAAAGCAGAAGCAGTCACTGCCCTCAGACTGCTTACAGTCTAAGTCCCTAGTCCAGTTTATAACTAGGTCTCATACCCCTGGGCCGCCAACCCTTTCTATAGCCATGAGCATAGGTCCTGCTTTTTGCAGAGTCTGCCCTGGCTGGCCATATATATGTCTTCCCCTGCTGAGTAGGTTGGGGCCACTCCATTCCCTCTTCAGGTCTTGAAACCTTCTAGGTGTGATGGGGACTACTTATTGCTTCTCAAAGTAGCGATTCTCTAGACCAGGCCTTCTTCACCATTTTTGTTCCATGGACCCTGTTGGAAGTCAGTCTGATGAAGCCTAGGGCCTCCTTCTCAGAAGATGGTTTTTCTATGCATCCCATAAAATATATTGGGTTCCAAAGGAAACCAATTATAGGGAAATATATGTTCATTTGTTTTTTTTTTAAATACTAAAAAAAACCCCAAAGCCTAACTTCCCAGACCCCAGGTTAAGAATGTAGTCTGTCTGGTCTAAACAGACCATAGTCTGGCTTCTTGGACTATTCATTTCTGCAATCTGATATCCATCTACTTTGGGTTTGGAGCATGAATTTACTCATGGTATTGGAGAAAACTAGATATCACGTCCACGTCTCATCAAAAAGTTAGGTGAGCCTGTCAGTCACTGACTCTGGTGAGAGGTTGGCCATATTTATGGTGGGGTATGCTCATGCCAGGGAGCTAGAATTCGAGGGCAGGGTTTGGGGAGGCTGGAGGAAGGGGGGAGCAAAAGAACTCCTTCTGAGTAGTATCTCACAATGTGGCCTCTTCATTCTTTCTAGGCTGAGCTAGAAGCAAAGAAAGCCAAGATGAAAGGGACCTTGATTGACAACCAGTTCAAATGATGGGAGACCCTGCTTGGGGCTAATTGCAACCTTCCTTGACACCGAGTACCACCACAACACTCAAACTGGATCCTGTTTTCCAAAATCTAAAGAGTTCTTCCTGCGCCATGTACTCATGATCTAACATCACTAATCCCAACCTAGAGAAGGATTCCTAACTTCATGCTCTGCTTGTTTTTTTTCTAGGCTCTTTTTTTTGTCCAGTGGGTGTTTTACTTACATTTCTTTGCTGAAAATATGGGATCAGAGAATGATGTCTGAATTCCTTTGTCTTTGAACGTAATTGTTTTTACTTTCTTCCTTTGAACTTAATACAAAATAAAAGTCTTTAGAAAAACTCTTTGATGTGTCATGAGGTAAAGCCACCGAAATCACAGTTAAAGTTGTAACCAGTTGTAACAAGTCTATGGACGGGACTCTTTCCCTGTGTGTGCATGGAAGATATTGGTCCCTTTCTGAGCAGGAACACACCCAGAAACCAGACTCCAGAATTCAATGGCTCTTTCACCAGAGGTGTTAAAATCAACACGATCCATCACCTATCACCCTTTTCCTTTCTATAGGATTCAGAGATGGGTCCAGCTTCTAAGGAGCATACTGAAGGAGCTGTCATTTGACTAACTAGTCTAGGAAATGAATTACAGGGGCAGAGGCAAGAAAAGGAAGTTGTATAACTCAGTGCTTCTCAAGCTTTTCGAATATGAGGGCTCCTTTTTAAAGGCCAATATTTTGTGGAACTCCCCCCTACCCCGCCCGGTCACACATGATAGCAGTTTGTACTTAATAGGGCAAAATAGTACAAGTTAAAAATAGTACAAAAAAGTGTAAGACTTCTTTTCAACCCATATCTCCTAGAGATTCATCAGGTCTTAAACCTGTTAAACTTGCTGTTTTAGTACCTGCTGACTGGGAAGCTAAAGAGAAAAAGCTACTAGGAATTCAGTAACATTTTAAAATGAATTTGTATTGGTATACTAAAGGTATACAGGAGTAGTATTTTCTACATAAAGCACTCAATTCAATGAAGGAGAAAGCATTTATTAAGCCCTTAGCACGTGTCCATGCACTGTGCTTAGCACCAGGGATATACATACATACATGCATACATATACATACATACATATATATACACACAATAGCAAAGGCAATCCCTGCCCTTAAGGAGCTCACTTTCTAATAGAGGGAAATGATGCTCTGGGAGGGATACTTTGGCTTGGAAAGTCATAGGAATGGTGAGGAGATAGGGTAATCGATTGGACATGCTCTTTCCACCAGTAATGGCTATTGATTCAATTATGATTCTAGAATGGGAAACTGGCAGGCATGGCAAGAGGGTATGCATGTGGTGGTGGTGGCCACAATATAGTTCACCTCTGGTGAAAGAGCCATCGAATTCCAGAGTCTGGTTTCTGTGTGTGCTCCTGGTCAGAAAGGGACTGATATCTCCCACATACATACATGGAAAGTCACACCCATAGACTTGTTACAAGTAACTGCAGAGGAAACATTTTCCAAATACCATTTCTTACTCTCTACTGCTGGCTCGCAAGTTAGGAAGCAAGAGAGCCTAAGAAATAGTACCAGAAAGCAATTGGACAGTTGGCATCGTCTTCAATTTACGTTTTTCTGCTTGCAGAGGACCTGTAGTTTCATGAGGGATTTTTCTTTTTCTTTTTTTTTTTCTTTTTGGTGAGGCAATTGGGGTTAAGTGACTTGCCCAAGGTCACACAGCTAGTAAGTGTCAAGTGTCTGAGGCCGGATTTGAACTCAGGTCCTCCTGACTCCAAGTCTGGCGCTTCATCCGCTGTGCCATCTAGCTGCCCCACATGAAGGCTATTTCAGTGGAACAGAAGCACTGGTAAATCCTGCCAAGCTGAAAAGATTCCATAGAAGGAAGGGCCTGGTCATGGTTAGCTTGCCTGCTTTCTGAAGCCTGGCCTCCCGGAGTTCCCAGAGGCTTAGCACCAGGTTATCCAGGGCTGGGGATGCATGGCCTAGGGATACCAAACCTATGATTTTATCAATCACATCTGTTTTTGTTCAGTCATTTTCAGTCATGTCTGACTCTTTGTGACCCCATTTGGCATTTTCTTGGTAGAGAGACTGGAATGGGTTGCCATTTCCTTCTCCAGCTCATTTTACAGATGAGAAAACTGAGGCAAGCAGGGTTAAGGGACTTGCACACAGTCACACAGCTAGTAAATGTCTGAAACTGCATTTGAACTCAGGTCTTCCTGACTCCAGGGTTGGTATTCTGTCCACTGCAGTGACACCTAGCTGCCTATTATATCTATATATATATATAGCTTTATTGCTTTTTATTTTTCTATCACAGTCTTTTCCTGATATACTCCCCTCTTCCTATTTCTTTGCAATAAAGAAAATCAGCTACGCACCTGTAGAACAAAGTGGTCAGACTAGTGGGTCCATTCTAGCTCTAAATCTAAGGTCTGAAAACCTTATTCAAGTAACCAGCACAGGCATCATGTCTGATGGTGCACGTGACATTCCAAAGCACTGAAGAGGACCCAGACTGGCCTTGCAATTTATCTGAATTGGGCTGCCTTTTACTGTTGTTTTCAGTTATATTATTGTAGTCATCCTACACATTGTTTGATTTGCTTGCCTGTGTATCAGTTTCATCTAAATCTTTCCCTATTTCTCTAAATGTCTCCTGTTGGTTGATTCTTTGGGCGTGATAGTATTCCGTTAGGTTCATGTGTGCACAATATGTTCAGCCATTCCCTACTCTATGAGCTCCCGCTGTTTCCAGTTCTTTGTTAAAGCACTATATGAATGTCAATTGTCATCACCCCTATTTTGCAGATGAGGAATCTGAGGCAAAGCTATGGTTTTTCAGTAGCAATGTATGTCTGTGAGTTGGACTATAAGGAAAGCTGAGTGCCGCAGAATTGACACTTTGGAATTGTGGTGCTAGAGAAGACTTTTGAGAGTCCCTTGGACAGCAAGGAAGTGAAATCAGTCAAAATTAAAGAAATAAGTCAGGCTATTCACTGGAAGGTCAAATACTGAAGCTGAAGCTTAAATACTTTGGCCACATAATGGGAAGACGGGGCTCATTGGAAAAGACCCTGATGTCGGGAAAGATTGAAGGCAAAAGGAGAAGGGGAAAGCAGAGGAGGAAACGATGAACATGGATGGACTTTGAGAAATAGTGGATATTAGAAGTGCCTGGCGTGCTGTGGTCCATGGGGTCACTAAGAGTCAATCACAACTCAACAACAATAACAAAAACATCTGAGGATCAGAGATGATAGGTACCTTGTCTGTGGTCACATAGATAGTAAATGTCAGAGGCAGGGTTCAAAGCCAGGTCTTTGAACTGACTCCGAATCCAGTTACCTGCTACGGGTAGAACAGGCTGGGCAGTACGCTGAACAGAGGAGAGAGTTTCTTATTCTCCATCCACATGTGATGAGTCTAACTTTAGTCATGAGCATTAAAGAACTGGGGGGCAGGGTGGTTCATCACAGAGGGCAATGGCTTGGTATCTGGGTTCAGATCCTCCCTCTTCCACTTACTACTTGTGCGCCCCACGCTGAACAGAGACACCTGCCCTGTTTGCTCACAGCCAAGATAGAACAGGCAAGCTGCTGAGGTCGGGCTAGATCTTTTGACTGCTCTCCCTTCCTTTGGCCAGTTGCCATTAGCGAGGGGGGGCCTAGCTGTTGCTGCACACAGAAGTTCTTTGTGACTTGAGGGAGGGAGGTGGAGGCTTCAGCCCTTTTTTTCTGGAGTTTCCTTTCCTTAACCCATCTCAGACACTGCCTGGAAACTTGATTTAGCTGAAAAGCCTCAGGACATTATGATTCTGAGGAAGTTCAATCAACTCATAAACATTTATTACGTGTCTACTATGTCCTGGGCCCTGGGAATATGAAGAGAGAAAAAGCTCTATGCCCTAAAAGACTGTACATTCTAATAGGAGAGACAATATGAACACAGATATAAGTTTGTTAAAAATATAAGGATGGAGACTTGATGTGTGATTTCATTGTACAGGGATATTCCAGAAAAGGAAAATCTCTTTACTAATGCAGATTGGTGCCTTCTCCATAATGGAGAGTCTCAGAGAGTTGCCTAGATTACTGAGAGGTTAAGTGATGTGTCTAGGGTCATACAGCTAATATATGTCAGATTTGAACCCAGGATTTTCTGGCTTTGAACCCAGCTCTCTATAGACTATGCCAATGTTGCCTCTGGACTATATACTCCAAACAGATGCAAAATCAATGGGCGTTTCTCAAGGGTGTATTTTGTGCTGAACACCATGGTCGGCACCAAGGATATAAAGAAAGGCAAAACCAAGGTAATTTAGGATCAGAGGCACTAGCAGCTTGGGGTTGAGGGATGGAGGGGAATGTCAGGAAAGCTCTCCTGTAGAAGGTGGTATTTGAGCTGAGTTTTGCAAGATACTAGGGATTGTAAAGGACTGAGGAGGAGAGAGACAGCATTCCAGGAATAGGCGACAACCAATGTAAAGACTTTGAGAAGCCAATATGCTTCCCTGGGAAGGCTCAACAAATCCCCTAGAGGTCCGGTATTAGACAGCTAGGTGGTAAATTCTTTTTTGTTTGTAAATTTTAAAAATTTTACACTTAAATACTAAATGAGAAAGGAAAAAATATCGCCATGTACACAGCATAACAAAAGACAGGATTCAATATAAAGCAATACATTTCTGTTTCAAGAAAACCTATATAATAAATACGACACATTGTTTTCAAAGCTGCCCAGATTTTCTTTGCTTCCTTGTTGGTTTTCTTTCGTTCTCTGCCGTGCACTTTTTACTTTTTTTTTTTCACCTCCTTTCCCTTATCACCCTAAAGAAGGCTACAATTAATCGTGGAGATAGGCATACATACATACACACACACACACACATAGATATCTATAAACATGCACCTATATACACATATATACTAATACACGCATATGTAATACCATTCTACGCTTATTTCCGCTTCTCATCTGTTTCTCTGGAGGTGGATAGCATCTTCTTTCATAAGTCCAAGTCTTTCCATGTTTTTCTAAATCATCATCTCCTACACCACAGCGATATTCCAGCTCAACCACAGCCTGTCTGAGAGAATGTCTATGAAAGTTTTCCCCCTCAATTTTCTGCATTCCTTCTGTTCTTGGCTACATTTGTTTTATTTATACAAGAAATTTTAATTTAAAATAATCAAAATTATCCTTTTTATACTTCAGCAATGCTCTCACCTTATAGTTTAAGGTCTGATACTGCTGAATCTCCTTCCTTTACATCTTTTTTTCCCCTGGTTTCTTTGAAGTTCCTGACCTTTTGTTCTTCCAAATGAACTTTGTTATTATTTTTTTCTAACTCAGCAAAATAATTTTTTAGTAATTTAATTGGGGTGATGTTGAATAAATAGATCAGTTAGGTAAAATTGTCATTAAAAAAATTATATTGGCTTTACCTACCAATGAACAATAAATATTACTTCAATTATTTAGATCTGAGTTTATTTGTATAAAAAGTGTTTTATGTTTATGTTCGTATAGTTCCTGTGTTTGTTTTAGCAGACATATGCTCAGGTATTTTATGCTGTCTACGTATTTTAAATGGTCTAAACAATACTGAACGATATTGCTGACACATAGTGTAGTTTCTCTATTTTTCACTTTTGATTATATCTATTTTAACTTTACCTTTGTCTGAAATCGTGATAACTATCCCTGCTTTTTTTTTTTTTTTTTACATACTCAATTCTGCTAGGTGGTAAGTTCTTGAAGGATTGGAAGCTCTTAAGAGAGCTGCTTTTGTGAACCTGGCACTGGGGTCTCCCGAAATCCTCCCCTTCGGGGCAGCTTGACTATTTTGCTCTATTTCCCCTTTCTTCTGTCTCTTCCCCTTCTCCCTATAGGGCCCTGCTGCTTTGCAATAGCCCTGGGAGGTCTTTGAAGAGGGGGGAGGGAGCTCTGGTCTGCCCCCCCCCATTGCTCCCCTTTGCCCAGTGAGTGTGTGTGTGAGTCAGTATGAGGGTGTATGTGAGGGGGTGACTGTGTTCGAGCATGTGTGAGGGTTATGAGTGTGTGAGCATGTGTGAGTGTTATGTGAGTGTGAGGACGTGTGTGTGAGGGTGTGAATGTGCGTGAGAGGACTGCATGTGAGGATGAATATGTGTGAATTCATTCTTTCCCAGCTGTCTTTGTAACGTGAGCTTCACCAGGCTTGCCTCCCTCTCCCCTCCTCCCATGTTGGGGCTGCTCTGAACAGTGTGACCCTTTAGCTTTCTTCTTTAGTATGTGAACCTCAGCCTATTTAGGACGAAGCTACAGGAAGCGCTCAGCCCTCTGCAGAGATGGAAAAATGGTGTTCATTCCTTCCGCTCATTGCTGGTTCGGTCCCACAATTGGAATAATGGATCCCAGAGCAGCTGGAGGGCTTGGGAAAGCCCTTCTGACCCCGCCCCCCCATTCCCAGCTGTGAGGGAAGGGGCTGGGGGTTGGGGGCCAAGGGGAGGGGGACTGAGAGGCCCTTCCCAAGCTCTCCAGCTGCTCTCTGAGCACAATGACTTCATCCGTTTGGAACTGATCTAGGACAAAACTGGAGTTAAGCTGCCTTCCCCTGCCAGGAGCGGAATTGTTCGATTCAATGAACAGGCGTTAATTAAGCACCGACTATGTGCCAGGCTCTATGCTAGGCACTGGAGAGCCAGAGCTAAAAAGGAAACAATCCCAGCCATAAAGAAGATCACACTTTGTGGGGAGAAGCAATATATGCATAGAAATGTTTTTTTTTAACCACATTCTTCTGAATCATAGATTTAGAGTGGTAAAAGACCTGAGAGGCCATGTAGTTCCACAAATGTGGAAACTGAGGCATTGAGAGTTTAGAGCCTGGCTCAGGATCACACAGAATGTGTTGGAGGAAGGATTTTAAACCAAGGTTTTCCTGACTAAATACAGTGCCCTACATTTCACTTACATTTCCCAGTATATTCATTTTCCCTTTCCACACTCCACCCTCACCATCCCTTATAACAAAGAATGAAAAAGGGGAGAAAAAACCCAGCTGAGCAAAATTAACCAATGCATCAAAAAAGTTTAACATTATACACACTGTTGTTCCCATAGTATACTACCTCTACAAATAAAGGGGGTTTATCTTCTAATATTTCTTCTTTACGGCCAAGCTGGGTCATTCATTATCTGTTCTCATTTTACAGATGAGGGAAACTAAGTCTCAGAGAGGTTAACACAGAGATAGTGGTAGTGCTAGGATTCAAACTCAAGTCCACTTGTGTGTGGATTTGACACATCCATAGATGTGTGGGTAGAACCTCACAGTTCTGCCATTCTATCATCACAGATGAGGGCTCCTAAATATATATTGTTTGCCTGCTTCTTAAAACCATGCATAAGCATTATTGGTGGAGTTGTGAACTGGTCTAACTGTTTTGAAGAGCAATTTGGAACTGTGCCCAAAGGGCTAGAAAACTGTGCATACCTTTCAACCCAGCAACACCACTACTAGGTCTATATCTCAAAGAGATCAAAGAAAAGGGAAAAGGACCCATCTGCACAAAAGTATTTGTAGCAGCTCTTTTTGTGGTGGCAAAGAGTTGGAAACTGAGGGGATGCCCATCAACTGGGGAATGATCAAACAAGTTGTGGTATATGATTATGATGGAACACTATTGTGCTATAAGAAATGACAAGCAGGATGCTTTCAGAAAAGCCTGGAAAGACTTACATAAACTGATGCAAAGTGAGGTAAACAGAACCAAGAAAACATTGTACACAGTAACAGCAATATTATGATGATGATCAGCTGTGAGTGACTTAGCTCTTCTCAGCAATACAGTGATTCAAGACAATTCCAAAAACCTCATGATGAAAAGTGCTATCCGCATGCAGAGAAAGAACTGATAGGGTCTGAATGCAGAACAAAAATACTTTTTTTAAACTTTCTTTTTCTTTTTTTTTTTGGTCTATGGATAATATTGAAATATGTTTTGCATGGCCGCATATGTATAATCTATATCAAATTGCTTGTCTTCTCAGGGAAGGAGAAGGGAAGGAGAGAATTTAGAACTCAAAATTTTAAGAAACAAATCTTGAAGTTGTTTTTACATATAATCGGAAATATAAAATATACTTTTTTAAAAATAATGCCCAAGTCTCCACATCTGTCTTTGCAGTGTCTTGTACATGCTGGTAAAATGTAAGCTACTTGAGGTCAGGTACTGTTTTAATCTTTGTCTTTTTATTTCATCTCTGACATTACTAGTTGTATGATGCTGGGCAGGTCACTCTTCCTTTTGGAACCTCTGTCCCCTCATCAGTCCTCCAATCTTGCATCTCCACCTGCCTTTCCGACATCTCAAACTGGATGTCCAGTAGACATCATAAACTCAATATGTTCAAAACAGAACTCATCATTTTCCCCACTCCCTACCTCATACCTTCCCTATTAGAGTGCCATTACCCTCCCAGTCCCAGAGGCTCCCAACCTAAGAGTTATCTTTGACTCTTCATTACCTCTCATGCCCCATATCCAAGCTTTTGCCAAGGCCTGTTGATGTCATCTTTGCATCGTCTCTCAAATACACCCCCTTCTCTCCTCTAACATTGTCACCACCCTTTTGCAGACTCTCATCATCTCATGCCAGGACAACTACAACAGTCTGCTAGTGGGTCTGCCTGCCTTAAATCTCTCCCCATTCCAATCCATCCTTTATTCAGTCACTAAAGTGATTTTCCTAAAGCATAGGTCTGACTATGTCATACCCTTACTCAATAAATGCCTGTGGCTCCCTATTGCTTCCAGAAGCAAACACAAAATATTCTGTTTGGCATTCAAAGCCCTTTATAACCCAGCCCACTCCCACCTTTCCAGTCTTATTACATCTTATTCCCAATAGGTACTCTTTGATCTAGTGACAATGGTTTCCTGGTTGTTCCATAAACAAGACACTCCATCTCTTGGCTCTCAGCATTTTCTCTGGCTGTCCCCCATGCCTGGAACACCATCATTCCTCTGCTCCCGCTACTGACCTCTCTGGCTTTCTTTAAGTCCCAAATTAAATCCCACCTTCTACAGAAAGCCTTTTTGATTCCTCTCAATTCTAGTGCCTTATCTCTTTTAATTATTTCTTATTTATCATATATATAGCTTGTGATGTATATATATTTGTTTGCATGTTGTCTCTCTCATTGAAGGCAGGGACTGTCTTTTGACTCTTTTTGTATCCCCAGTGCTTAGCATAGTTTCTAGCACTTAGTAAATGTTTACTGTAAAATGGGGACGACACTAGTCAAGTCTACCCTCTCTGGCTATTGGGACAAAGTAATTAAAGCACTTTACAAAACTTCAAGTGGTAGAAAGATGGGAGCCATCGTTATTGTCATGCAATCATATGGCGCTGTAGATGGAATGCTTGCCTGGAGGTGAGGAGGACCAGTTCAAATTGACTCTTTTGGGGCATGTATGGGTGTCATGGAGGACTAGCACTTCTGGTGTGGGGGCTGCTGAGCCCTTTCCAGGGCTGTTCATCTACCTTTGGTGTCCACTTGGCACCCAGCTCTCACCTTTGGCTCGAAGACACTGTAACATGCACAGAAGCTACACACTGGCAAACTGTTCGTCCCAGCAGATGCCAACCAGGTTGAAGGTTACCAATAGGCTTCAGACGTGTTGGTAAGTTATAGGGATATCTACCCCAAGCACGTGAAAACATCATTCTACAGAATAGGTGGATGAAAACAATTTGTTGCAATGGCCAGAAGGACGCTAAAGCAGGCACTGGGAAGCACTTAGAGCTTGATCAGGCCTCAAAGACACCAAGGTCATCCACTGCATCCTTGGACAGTCATTCTGACTTTTGTCCTGCTGTTGACAAGGGTTAAACTGAAAGCATATTGGACTTCAGTGACTCTGGAAGAGAGAGTGAGGCTGATGACTTTGTGTAACTCTGCCTCACTTTTATCCAATTTATGCACATATCAAAGATATTCCCCGTAACATTTTACCATTTTTACCTACCTCAAAGCCCTGTGGCAACAGGCAAGTGATGAAGCAGGAGGTGTGGATACAATGGAAACTGTAGTCACAACCCTGCACACAGGTGGCCCAGGCCATAGGGTTGTCTTCTCACTGGAAGCAGCAGCGGGATTGGGCAGCCCCTTGGGTCTGAGCAGTCTTTTAAGGACTCTACTGCTCACCTCCTGATGTGAGGAAGGGACTAGAAAAGATGCCCTAAAAATGGTCTGCTTCACCAAACCTAACCCTGGCCTCGTTACTGAGGCAGGTGGGGATCCTACCTTGTGGTCAAAACACACAAAAATGTACAAAACCCTTTTTGAAGATGATTCCACTCACCATTGGTAGATGGAGTGTGCATACGTTTATGGACAACATGAAATGCAACAGACCTGAAAGACAAACAGTTCTTGCTTTGAGAGGACTCGGTAGGTACTGCATCCAAATAGCCCTGAGGGAAATAAGGCTGGCAAATGAAGGCCAGCTTACCGAAGCTGGATCTGGATACGCGTTTTTCTGGAGTACTCACCATGATGAAGAGCACCGTGAACCTGGAGTAGGTTTCTCAGTCAAAACTCATCTAGTTAACAAGCTTGTATGACTCCCCAAAAGGAGTGAATGACAGGCTCATGACAACGTGATTGCCACTTGCAGGAAACTACCACACCACCATCATCAGCACCTATGCTTCTACCATGATGAACCCTGATGAGGTCAAAGAAAAATTTTATGAAGACCTGGAGACCCTCATCATCAATGTGCCAAAAGAGGACAAGCTTGTAATTCTGGGTGACTTTAATGCTAGAGTAGGCTCAGACTATCATATATGGCAGGGAGTCCTCGGGAGGAATGGAGTCAGAAACAGCAACAGTCTGAAGCCTTCTCATCACCAACACTGTCTTTCACTTACCTAAATGCAATAAAACTTCATGTATGTACTCTCACAGCAAACATTGGCATTTAACAGACTATTTCATTGTAAGAAGACGAGACAGGCTGTGAGAATGAAGAAGATGATGTGTGGTGCAGAGTGCTAGACCAATCATGAACTTATTCTCTCCAAGCTAAACATTCGTATTCAGCAAAAGAGGCAGCCCCAAGGCAAGACAGACTCAACCTCGGTAGCTTAGAGCCTATAATTTGTTGCTGATTTGGAGAGAATGCTGAGCCAACATATGGTTGGCAACAGTGGAACAGAAAAGGATTGGGTAGCTTTCAGAGATCTGGAATACAGTACCCCATTTACTCATCTGGGCCAGAACACTCTCAAACATCAGGATTGATTTGATGAAAATGATGGGGAAGTTCAGAAGCTACTAAATGAAAAAACGAGAACTCCACAGGGTTAGCCAGCAGGCTAATTCACTTGTCCCTAAGAAGGCAGCATTTAACTCTCAAAAGTAAAGTGCAAGCAGAGCTTAGAGAAATGCAGGATTCTTGGCTCAGTAAGAAGGCAGGTGAAATTCAGTTTAATGCGGATAGTAACAATCCAAAGTAATTTTAAGATTCCTTGAAGGCTATTTATGAGCCAAAGACCTATGGTGCATCTCAGCTACTCAGTGTTGATGGAGCCAGGTTGATTAGTGACAAGGACATGATCCTGGAGAGATGGGCTGAACGCTTTCATATTGTTCTTAACAGATTGTCATCAATTAATGCTGAAGCCACTGACCATGTATCTCAGGTTGAAGTCAATCCTTCCCTAGCTGAAGTTCCAACTGAAGAAGAGGTTTTGAATGCCATTAGGCTCCTTTCATGTGGCAAAGTACCTGGTGCTAATTCTATTCCAGTTGAGATTTACAAGGGAGAGGTCATATAAAAGCTGGGTGAAATCTTCCAGGTTATATGGTAAGATGAGGTTATCTCCTAAGAAGTTCAAGGATGCCTCCATTGTCCATCTCTACAGAGGTAAAGGATTGTCTCATGACAATCACAGTGGGGTCTCTCTCAGTCACTGCTGCCAAGATTTTTGACAGAGTCCTCCTTAATAGGCTGATCCTTCACCTGGAAGATGGTCATCTACCTGAGAGCCAGTATGGCTTCAGAAAGGGCCAAGGAACAGTCGATATGGTGTTTGCTGCCTGACAACACCAGGAGAAATTCTAGGAACAGAACATAGGTCTGTCCACAATCATCACTGATCTGACCAAGGCCCTTGATACTGTCAGTGGTGAAGGCTTATGGAAAATTATGTCAAAATTTGGTTACTCAGAGAAGTTCATCAGTATTGTACATCAGTTTCATGACAGCATGGTTGCTGGATTCTAGATAATGGACAATGCTCTTGTGCTTTCCCAGTCACCAATGGAATGAAGCAAGGCCATGTGCTTGTTCCCATACTTTTTAGCATGATGCTTTCAGCTATGTTGTCAGACACCCAGAACCAGGATGAAAACAGCACCAAAGTAAGCAACTTCACTTAAATTATTAACTTCACTGTAAATTATGTAGCTTGAAAAGGCTACAAGGCAAGACTAAAGTGGAGGGAGAGTTGGTGCATGACTTTTTGTTCACAGATGATTATGCATTCAACACAGCCTTTGGCTGAGATGCAAGAGTGTGGATTGATTGTCTGCCACTTGTGCTAATTTTGGCTTAAAAATCAACACCAAGAAAAGAGACGTTCTCTACCAGCCAGCACTACACCATCCATATGTGGAACCATCAATTACAACCAATGGAGAAATTTTGAATGCTGTGGATAAGTTTACTTACCTTGGCAGTGTGCTTTGCAAGAATGCACATATAGATGATGAGGTTGGTGCACACCTTGCCAGACCTAGTTCAGTGTTTGGGAGGTTTTGAGTGTGGGAGAAAAGAGGTATTAGACTGCCTACCAAACTGAAGGTCTACAGAGCTGTTGTGTTGACTCCATTGTTGTATGCCTGTAAAACCTAGATAGTATACCAATGCCATGTCAGGAAACTGAATCACTTCCATTTGAATTGTCTTAGGAAGATTCTGAAGATCACCTGGTAGGATAAGATACCAGACACTGAGGTCCTTTCTCAAACTAAACTGCCAAGCATTCAAACTCTGCTGCAGAGAGCACAACTCCAATGGGCTGGCCATGTTGTTTGGCTGCCAAACATAAGTTTTCCTAAAAGACTGTTTTATAGGGAACTCACACAAGGCAAATGCTCACATGGAGGTCAGAAGAAGCGATATAAAGACACTCTCAAGGTCTCTTTGAAGAACTCTGGAATCAATTCTGAGACGGGAGACGCTGGCACAGGATCACCCAGCATGACGTGCCCATCAAAGGAAGCGCTGTGCTCTATGAGCAAAGCAGAATTGCCATATCTCAAAAGAAATGTGAAATGTGCAAATTTAGAGCCATCTCCACTCCAAATGTTCCACAAATGTGGACTATTTGTGCCTGGATGTGAAGTAGAGCCTTCCAAACTCATATCGGTCTGATTAGCCACTGTGGTAGAGAGATGGAAGCCATCATCACCGTCATGCAATCACATGGCGCTGTGGATGGAATGTTTGCCCGGAGGTGAGGAAGACCTCAGTTCAAATGCTGCCAGAGATACTTACTAGCTGTGTGACAAAGCACAGGTTACTAGACCTCTTGCATTTTCAGTGTCCTCATCTCTGTATTAGGGCTAACGAGAGTATCCACTTTCCTAGGTTATCCCAGAGAATCAGCTGAGGTAATGGGAGGTAAAGCATTTTGCAAACCCTAAAGCTCTCTGCATGGATTAGCTATTGTCGTTACTTTATTTGTATACTTTGTTGTTACCATCTCTTTCCCTAAGCTGTTGTGAGGGGCTGGTGAGATAAAAGCCATAGAAATTGCCTTGTAAATGTGTAAAGCCCTGTGTAGTTAAACCACTATGTGGTAACCTAAGCTATCTTCACAACAAAGATTTAGTAGTTTCTGAGGAAAGAGAACTCACTGGCTCTTGCGGTCAGGTCTCACCTCTGAAGCTACTACTTAAGTCCTTTGACTTCTTTGGGTCTTAGTTTCTTCATCTGTAAAATGGGTCAGGTGGACTAGATGGCCTCTGAGGGCCCTTCCAGCCCTAGATCTGTGGTTCTATGAACATTCTTGCAAGGCAGGTAGGGAAAGTCTTACTATATTTATTTCACAGGCAAAGAAGTTGAGACCCAGAGGGGTTAAGTGAGGAAAATTCATTAAGACAGTATCATGGAGAGTTAACTTTTTCGGTTGACCACAAGGAATATGAATATAGCTTTCCACAGAAGGGCAGCTGACAGAGGTATGAAATCTCTCCCATGTATAGTTGGCCGTGCAGCCCAAAAGCTGACCAGGAACATGTGCCCTTCTGCCCCTAGAGGCTTCTGGGCCCCACAGAAGAGTGAACAAGATCACAGGGAGAAGAAGGCAGAACTGGACTCATTTCAGCCAGCAACTGAAGGGCAGGTCTGTTTCCTGACTCCACATAGCTCTCTAGAAGGAAATCCGGCCACCGGAATAACCTGGAAGACCTCCCACTACTAACGGTTGTTGTGGAGGGGATGTCAGCCATATGCACGGTAAAGGCCAAGCTCTCTCATAAGAAGGGAAGTGGCCCTTTATACTCTGATGTTACTCTCATAGAAAGGGAGGGAGGGGAAGGGAACAAACATTTATTAAGTACTTCCTACGTGCCAGCAACTTAATAAATTTTATTTCTGAGTTCCAAATTTTCTCCCTGTCCCACTCATTGAGATGGCAAGCAATACAATACCCACTATATATATGGAGTCATGCAAAACATATTTCCACATTAGCCACATTGTGAAAGAAAAAAAAGCAAGAAAAATAAAGAGGAAAAATATGCTTCAATCTGCACTCAGAGTTCATCAGTTCTCTCTTTGGAGGTGGATAGCGTTTTTCATCATGATCCTTTGGAACTGTCTTAGATCATCGTACTGATCAGAGTAGCTAAGTCTTTCATGGTTAATCATCATTATAACATTGCTGTTACTGGGCATAATGTTTTCCTGGTTCTGCTCACTTCGCTTTACATCATATTGTCTTTCTAGGTTTTTCTGAAACCATCTCCCTCTTCATTTTTTACGACACAATAACATTCCATCACAATCATATACCATAATTTGTTCATGTGCTAAGTACTTTATAAGCACTTTATTTATCTCACACAATAACCCCGTGAGGCAAGTGCTGTTAACATCCTCATTTTATAGGTGAGGAAACTGAGGTAAACAAAGGCTAAATGACTTGCTCAGAGTCATACAACCAGTAAGTGTTTAAGGCCAGATTTGAATTCAGGTCCTCCTGGCTCCTGATCCACTGCCTCTGAGTCTTAGAACATGGAACACCAGAAGTAGAAAAGACCTTAGGGTCAACTGCCCCATTGTCTAAAGAAGGAAAAGGAGGGCAAGAGAGAGGAAACAATTTACCCAAGCTTGTACGGCTAGTAAGTGGCAGAGTAGGGTCTTGAACTCAGGTGCCTTGAGGGGATTAGAAGAGCTGGTCCCAGATCCCTCTTCCAGCCCTCAGTCTATGAGCTCCGAACCAGTTTTGTGATGCTTAGATTGCTAGATGTGTTTACAAGAGCCCCCACTGATACTGGATTTGATAATTTTAAAAAAAATACTATTTTGATCAATGTGCTGGGTTGTAAATTGATACCTTAAGGTTGCCTAGATTTACATTTCTCTAACTATTAGGGAATATGGACATCTTTCTGTGTTGTTGTTAACAATTTCTACTTCTTCTTTAATAGAGGTATGCTCTCTGACTGTCCCTCATGCCTGGAATGTTTTCCCTCCTCCTCCCCCCCAATTGGCTTCCCTGCCTTCCTTTAAGTTCTAGCTAAAATCTCATCTTCTATAGGAAGCCTTTCCCAACCCCTCTTAATTCTAGTGCCTTCCCTTTGAATTTTTTTTTCCTATTTACCCTATATAGAGCTTGTGTGTCTGTATTTGTTCTCTTGCTGTTTCTCCATTAAATTGTGCGCTCCTTGAGGGCAGGGACTATCCTTTGCCTTTCTTTGTATCCCTCGTGCTCAGCGTAGTGCTTGGCACATAGTAGGCTCTTAATCAATGTTTCTTGACTACTGATTATTGATCAGATTTTAAGAATACCTCAAAGGACCAAGCTGTGTCAATTGGCACAATGCATTTTTAAAAAATTCATGCAGCAAAGAAAATTAAGATAAGATGAAAATTTTCATTTCAAAATAAAATTATAATAACATTTTTGCATTTGGTCCTTCTAGTGTTGAAAACGGTCTGTTTATGTCATTTGGCCATTCTTCCATTGTGGAATACATATTACTCTTTAATTCAGTTCAACAAGCATTTAGTTTGTAAAAACTAATTTTAAAAACAAATGATAAAAGCATATTTTAATTGATGTCTTTTGTTTTCACATCCAACTATTTCATTTCCAACTATTTCCTCCTCCTACCCATTGAGCCATCCTTTCTAACAAAGATTTTAAAAGGAGAAAAAGAGCAATTCAGAAAAATTAAACAACATATTGTGTTGGACAGTATATGTACACCCCATGGCCCAGCCTCCCCTTCCCTAACAAGGGACTTAGACACTAAGTTCAACTCTGGGGGCCTGACTATTTCTCTCCTTGGCTCTGTGCCCCAGAGAGACTCCAGGGAAATCTGAATCAAGGTATGGCTTGAATTTAGGTTTTCCCAAATGTGAGTAAGAGGCTCCTTAACTCCTGCCTGGGCACTCAATGTACAAAATAGGTGTCAGCTATGGGACAGATTTTATTTTACAACCAGTAAAATAGAGACAGCATAGCCAAGAGATAGACTTGTCAGAAGATCTACGTTCAAATCATGGCTTTGCCACTTCCTGCTTACGTGACTTTGGGCAAATCCTTTTACTTCTTAGGGCCTCAGTTTCCTCCTCTGTAAAGCAGAGGGGCTGGTGATGTGCTGGCACAGGCCTGTAATCTCTGCTATTGGAGAGGATCAGGCTATCAGATCAGGAGTTCTGCAGTTCTGAGCTGCAGCGGGCTAAGTCGATCAGATGTCTGCACTAAGTCCTATACCAATATGGTGATGTCCTGGAATGGAGGAGCCAGCTGACTCGTGTCTAAAATAGAGTAGATTAAAGATCCTATGTTGATCAGTATGTAGTAAGATCAGACCTGGGAGGGACTGATGCACCCCCAGCCTGGTTGAAACAGAGCGACCCAATCTCAAAAACCAATAAATACCAAAAAATGGAGTTGGACCAGATGCCTTCTGATATCCCTTCTAGCTCTAAACTTATGATCGCCCAATAAAGAAAATGCGTAAGATACAAAGGACTTACAAGCACCCCAAATCAAACAAAACATTGGAATAACCCATTCGACTCATCAAACTCCCCCTGGAGAGTAAAGGCACTGTTGACTACTGAACAAATATGTCCCATTCGTCTTGGATCCACACCGCCTGAGCAACTCACAGCAACATCATGGAGGGTTGGTGAGGAAAAGATCTGGCCCCTCATGGCAGGGCCTCGTTCCTTCAGCTGTAGGGCAGTCCTCTGGGGATCACCCTCTCTCTTTGAGAAGCCTGTTGCTAAGGATCTCTACTCGCTTTAGGAAGCAGGTGCTACCTTTCAAACTCAGGAACCCTCCTCTCCCTTTTAAAAACTTTATTGTATTTTTTTCCAATTAGCAAAACTCCACCTCTTTTCCCTCACTCCTCTCCCTACCCCCACCCCCTTATAAGAAAGAAAAAAAAAGCCCTTCATAACAAATATGCAAAACAAATTCCCACATGGGCCATGTCCAAAATAATGTCTTTATCTGTACCCTGAGCTCATCACATTGCCTCTCTATCAGGAGATATATCTCCTGACAGATCCTTTGAGGCCATCCTTTGGTCTCAGGATCAGGCCGTAAAGTAGCCTGAAAGTCTGGCAACAAGTGTATTCTTTGGGTTTTTTTGGTTTTGTTCTTTTGCTATTTTTTTTTTTTTTTTGGTGAGGCATTTGGGGTTAAGTGATTTGTCTAAGGTCACACAGCTAGTTAAGTGTCAAGCGTCTGAGGCCAGATTTGAACTCAGGTCCTCCTGACTCCAAGGCTGGAGCTCTATCCACTGCGCCACCTACCTGCCCCAAGTGTATTCTTTCAATTGGTAGTGTCTCACTAAAGCTCAGAAAAGGAAAGAGAAAGGCAGAAGAAGATGGCCAGATGTGAAAGTAGATCTAAAGGCTAATGGTTGTTGATGTTGTGGTCATCTTTTTTAGGTCCAGGATTTTTTTGCTATTTTCCCCTCCTTTGGCTACCTTTTGAATCAATCCCTCACCATCCTTAAAATGATGCCACCTCCCACAAAGATCTCCTCCACTTGTACTGGGCCTAATCCAGCTCCTTTTTTCAATTTTGTTCTCTTCGGTGCCATTTTAACTCTGGCTCTATCTCTCTGTCTCTGTCTCTGTCTCTCTCTCTCTCTCTCTCTTTTCTCTCTCTCTGTCTCTGTTTCTGTCTCTCTATCTCTCCTCTTCTCTGCCTCCCTCCCTCTCTCCCTGTCTGCCTCTCTCTATATATGTATGCATGTATATATGTATGTATATATATATATATATATATAAATACTGTCCTTGATAGTGAAAAGTCTGTTATAAAAATCTTTGCAGTCTTTTAAATTTTTATTCTGTTTGTTATCCTTCAAGTTTCAACTTTAAATGACCTGAGGATGAATTTGCTTCATCGAGTCTCTTGCAAGGCTGTACGACTCTGAGCAAGTCACTTAACCTCTCTTTGCCTCAGTTTCCTTGTGTGTAAAATGGAGATAATAATAGTATCTATCTCCCAGGGTTGTTTTGAAGGACAGTGAGATAATATATATTTGAACGTTTTTTCCCAATTACGTGCAAAAACCATTTCAACATTCTTTTTTTTTCAAATTTTGAGTTCCAAATTCTCTCCCTCCTTCTCCTCCCCCGCATTGAGAAGGCTAGCAAGTTGACATGGGTTTTACATGTGGAGTCATGCAGAACATATCTTCATGTAAATCATGCTGTAAAGAAAACATGGACCAAAAAAACCCCCAAAATAAAGAAAGTAAAGAAAAAGTATCTTCGATCTGCTCTACCAGCAGTGAAATAATATTTGTGAAGTGCTTTGCAAACCTTAAGGCCCTTTATAAATGCTAGCAATTATTATTTCAGCTGGTTTTAGCTTGCATTGCTTCTGTCTATTACATGAGACTTTTCTTCCTAATCTTGCATCATCCTTCTCCATAAGACTTTACAAATGAGTTTATATTTAGTCTGGCAGCCCTTGGCTGTCTTATTTCTCTGCTTAGCAAAGCACTCACTTGTTTTCTGACCAAAATGTTTTTTTTTTTTGGGGGGGGATCTTTTGGTCTCCCTATTTTGGTGATTTTTAAAAAAAATTAACATTTTTATTTTATGTAATATATTTTAATATTTTATTGTATACAATACTATATAATATACTATATACTAAATATATTTAATATTTTATTTCCCCAATTACATGTGAAAACAATTTTTAACCTTCACTTTTTTAGTTTCGAGTTCCAAATTCTCTCCCCTCCTCCTCCCCCCTCTCATTGAGAAGGCAAGTAATTTGATAAACATTATACATGTGCAGTCCTGCAAAACATATTTGCATATTAGTCATGTTGTGAAAGAAAATTTTTTTTGGTGTTTTTGGTTTTTTACAGTGGTTATTCTCATTTTTAGCTTTGCTAATTTTGATCTTCATTCTAACACCTCATTGATCTGTACACGGACAGATGATTCAGGAATCATCAGTAATAAATTGTTTTGCTTTTTAAAATATACCCTAGTTTGGTTTTTGTGATGCTATTCAGTGCTTATCGTGTCCTTCTGATACTTTTCTCAAATTATTTCTAATGAAAAAAAATTTTTTTTTTGCTTTTTAGTAAGGCAATTTGGGGTTAAGTGACTTGCCCGGGGTCACACAGCTAGTAAGTGTCAAGTGTCTGAAGCGAGATTTGAACTCAGGTCCTTCTGACCCTGGGGCTGGTGCCCTATCCACTGTGCCACCTAGCTGCCCTGTTTTTTCAATTCTTCCTTACTCTAGGCCCAGTGCTTTCTCTGCTGTACCACCAGCAGCTTCACAATATTTCTTGATTTTATTTCCCTCTGCATCATTTTGTACAGCTCTTCCATGTGTCTCAAAAATCCCTCCTATTTGATATATTTTACTGCAATGCTTCTGAACATACATATGCATGCTCCATTGAAGTTGGGATCTAGTTGATGTGACTAATAACTCAACCATAGATCTCTCGCTCATGTCCTCCCGTAACTCAGTCTCTCAGAGCCTCAGACTCCTCCCTGGATCTCATTTTCTTCATCTGTAAGATGAGGAGGCTGGACTAGATGGTCTCTGGGATCCTTTCCAGCTTTAAATCTGTGATCCTGTGAGTAGTAGGCTTCTCACTTGGTGATAGATTCTTTGGTCAATGGTGTGCATGAGTATGACTGTGCGTGTACGACTATGTTTGTTAGTGTATGTATGTATAACCACCAGAGGTCACCGCTGACCCCAAAGCTGAGCTATATTATTTGTTCACTCATTTTCAATACTATCCTACTCTTTGTGACCCCATTTGGGGTTTTCTTGGCAAAGATGCTGGAAAGATTTGCCATTTCCTTCTCCAGATCATTTGACATATGAGGAAACTGAAGCAACTAGGGTAAAGTGACTTGCCCAGGGTCACGCAGCTAGTAAGTGTCTGAGGCTAGATTTGGACTCAGGAAAATGAATTTTCCTGATTCCAGGCCTGGCATTCTATCCACTGTAGCGCCACCTATCTGCCTTGGGCTATATAGGACCTGTATTGATCCTGGATTGGGGGGGGGACTTATTTAGGGGAATGGGGAGGGAGAGACGAGGTGGTATTGGTGGTGAAATGGATTTAGGGGCAGAAGCAGAAACAGAGAAAGATTCCTGTCTTGCCACCATTTTTCCTTCTTGGGTCTTCTGTACCTTAAGCTTTGAGGGCATGCTCACTTTGATGAACCCACCCCACCCCACCCCAAACATGGACCTCATTGCTTTCCTTCCTCTTCTTCTCTCCTGGTTAAGCTAGGTGGGGAGTGGTTAACATCCTTCCTCCACTCTCTGCAAGTTATTCTGGGTACATTTGACCATCTGAGAACATATATCAAACGTATCATCACTAAACCTCTATCTTAGTCATGAGTAATCATCCCAACTCCATGATATAATACATAGGCAGGCACTTAGCACATATCTTTCACATAAAACTTTCTCTACATGGCTAGTGTGGAATGTTTTGTGTGACTTCACATATATAATTGATATCATATTGCTTGCCTTCATAATGGGTAAAAGAGAGGCTGGAAGGAAGGAGAGAATTGGGAACTCAATTTTTTAAATGAATGTTAAAAATCAATAACAAAAATTAAAAATCCAGCAATTACCCTGCACAGTCATAGGGAAGTTTGGAAGAGGGGTAGATTTCATAGCAGGAAGGGGAGGAGATAATGAAAGATCTGTAACCTGTTGAGAATCATCCATGTCTGCTGAATTGTGTGTGAATCACACCACAAACAAAAAGTAGGGAAGAGGGGCTCCTCCTCTCCAGTTATTGTCCCTGAGCCAGAGCCCACCATTGGATAGAAGAGGGGAAGGGGCAGAATTTTCTCATGGGCTCCTGCATAATTGCTGCTGGTGTGGGTTCCCCACTTAACAGCTAGGTTATAACTGCTCCGAGGGCCTGAAGCTTGGCTCAAAAAGGTGAGGTTGGGAGCTTGCCCAGGTGGGAGGTGGGTATATTAGAGACAAGGCCCACAAATGGCTGTGACCCATCTTCTCACTCTTTGATTGGTTGAACACACCCTGTCTTAGGGTCTAACCATGGTCCCCTGCAGGCCCCACTTTGGGGACCACTGCTCCAGGGAACAAAACTTCAAACCCCTAGGACGACACCTGTGCATCTCTACTTGTTTCACTTTTCATAGCCCCTTATCATGGGGGTGCTCGCCAGACATTCTGGGAAAATTGAGGCAAAGAGGCCTGGTTCAATGCCACACAATTAACAAATGCTCATGGCACACTCTGTGGTGGAAATCTCTGACTCTCCTCTACCCTTCAGCATGCCAAAGCATATCCATGGATGTCACAGATGGACTCCTCTCCTACATATGTCACCATAGGGGAAGGGAATGAGCATTTATTTAGCCATTACTATGTGTTAAGTACTGTGCTAAGTTCATTAAAAATATTTTCTCTGTGATCCTTGCAACAACCCTGGGAAGTAGGTGCTTTTATTACACATGGGGAAAGTGAAGCAAACAAGGGTTAAGTGACTTGCCCAGGGTCACCTAGGGGAGATTTGAACTCAGGTCTTCCTGATCCTAGGCGTAGTGTTCTATCAAATGCACCACTTAGCTGCCTGGATTTTGATGGGCTCAGTCCAGATTGCCCTTCCATGTCCTTTTTCTCTTGGCTCCTCTTAATCATTTACTTTCAAGTGAGATCATTTAGTAGTGACTTGGCAATAGTATTATAGTTCTTAACCATTTTTTTAATAATAGTTGCCAAGTCCTCTGAAAGTCATCAGTTCCTATAGATTCTTTGGACATACCCAGTTGATAATCACTTCTATCTCCTCTGGATTGGGGCTGAGGCACTACGTGATCCATACAGCAGAGGCTTTCCAATATTGGCACTTGTCAATGGACTTTCACACCAGCTTCTTGTACTTGGCCTAACACTTTCACTAGTCTTATCTTTTTAAAAAAACTGCTCTATTGATGCATTTTGCCTTAAATCACAGTGATTTTAATTCCTCCTTCCAAAGTGAGCTCTCCCTTGCAAAAAAATAAAAATAAAATAAGCACAACCATTGTTGGCTTGGCTGATTTTACTCTGCATCAGTTCATACAAATCTTCCCATGTCTCTCTATGTAGCACTGCCTCTGTGTTCACTCTCAACTCACAATGGACTTGCAAGTGTATCCCCAAAGGACAGTGACTACTATTTGCCTCAGAATTCTGGGAGTAATCCTGAGAGGTTGAAGTTTCTGTGACTGTCACTGACAAGTCTACAATATCAACCATTTGACATCAATTAATTTTTTTTAATTAATTATTTTTTACCGAGGGATACTTACCGAAAAGGAGAGAGATTACAAAAACACCCCCCAAACCAGGGCTGTATTCTCCCCTTGCACACACAACGTTCCTGGGGAGAAAGGGCTCAAGCTTAAGTTACAAAGGTAGTGAGGCACACACATAGGGCATTTGTGAGGCTGAGGGATACCTTGAAACTCTTGGGTGGGAAAGTCCTTTGATCCCTTTATGAGAGTCCTACCAAGTTTCCTTCTGTTGAACAACCTGATTTCTTGCCACTGGACCCAGATGGCTCCAGAGGAGAAAGTGAAGCTAGTGACTTTGCACAGCCCTCCCTCACTTCAATCCAATTCACTTTCAAGTCATGGCATCACCTTCCTGATGTCATGGTCCTCTTTGAGAACTAAAGATAAAACAACAACAACAACATTGGTGATAGTCATCTAGGCTGACTCCTTGAAGGACCTGATAATCCACTGCTGTGTTGTATCAAGCAGGTTGCTTGGGTACTTTGCTGACTTCTCACTAGACTTGGCTAAAGCTGCTACCTGCTCTGGTTGCTGGGCCCTCATTGGCTAGTCCTCCAATTACATCTGAATTCCTCATATTTGACACCTTTTACTGTACCATTGCATTAGCATTTCAATTCAATTCAATAAATATTGATTAAGTGCCTGCTATATGTGAGGCACTGTGTTATACACTGGAGATACAAAAGACTGTCCCTGCTCTCAAGGAGCTTACACTCTAATGGGGGAGACAACATGCAAAGAAATATATACAAGGCAAACTATACACAGGATAAATGGGAAATAGTTAAGAGAGGGAAAACAATGGAATTACGAGGAGTTGGGGAAGGCTCCCTGTAGAAGGTGGGATTGTAGTTGGGACTTAAAGGAAGCCAGGGAGATCAGTAGTTGGAGGGGTAGGAGAGTGTTTTAGCCATGGGGGACAGCCAGAGAAAATGCCAGAAGTCGAGAGGACAGTGTCTTGTTCATGGAACAGCCAGGAGACCAGTGTCATTGGATTAAAGAGTATGCATTGGACAGTAAGGCTTAAGAAGACTGGAAAGGTAGGAGGGGGCTAGGTCATGAAGGGGTTTGAATACCAAGCAGAATGTTTCGTACGTGATCCTGGAGGCAATAGGGAGCCACTGGAATTTATTGAGTAGGCAGATGACATGATCAGACCTTCACTTTAGGAAAATCACTTCAGTGGCTGAATGGAGAATGGATTGGAATGGGGAAAGACTTTAGGCAGGCAGAATCCTCCCTTCCCCCACAGCAGGCTAGTGCAATAGTTCAGGAGTGAGGTAATGAGGGCTTGCACTAGTGGGGTGGCAGTGTCAGAGGAGAGAAAGAGGTGTATGTGAGAGATGTTGCAAAGGTGAAATCGACAAGCGCCATGTTGGATATGGAGGTGAGATGTAGTGAGGAATACAGGATGACCTGTAGGTTGAGAGCCTGGGGGACTGGGAGGATGGTGTATTATATATTGTGGGGTATTTCTCTACAGTAATAGGGAAGGTGAGGGGAATGGGAAGGGTTTAGGTAATATTAATTGCATAATTAACCATAATGTCAATAACATTTCTATTCTATTACATTAACACTCCCTGGTTTGGGTTGTTTTTAGCCACTCCCTACTTACTTCGTTTACAATTTTTTGCTGCATCAAAGGTTGTGACTTGCTTGCCCATGGCCACAGAGCCAGTATATGTCAGAGGATAGACTTGAACCCAGGTCTTTCTAATTCCAAGGTCAGACATCTATTTATTACGCCACACTGCCTCTCATTTATATCTCTGCTATCTGATTATCTATCTATCTATCTATCTGTCCGTCTTTTTAGTGTTATAGTATATCCTTATACTAGTGTGACTCAGACTATCAATGTCTGAATGATTTTTTTAAAAAATTATTTAATTAATTTCATTTAAAAATTAAAAATCAATTTTTTAAAAAAATCAATATTTAACCACCAGGTAGTATTGATAGCCACTCTACTAATCCTGTTCAACCCTGAGGATCTGAGTCCTGGGGAGTCCAATGCCTTGGAAGTTTACACACACCCCAACTAGGGAGAAACACTATGTAAGTGTTGGGATCTCCGTGGTTCTCAAAGTTCTCTTTATGGTCATCTTATCCCTCAAATCTGCCTCTTTCTATGTGTGTGGACTCATTGCCAAGGGGTGTATGGATTTACCTAATCAGAAAGCAGCTCTGAGACATCCCCCACCCCCACTATTGGCAAACTCTCATGTCCTTCCTGAGTTTAGGATGCAAGCCTCTTGAGGGAAGGGGCTGTTTTTGCCCCTTTTTTGTATCCCCAGTGTTTAGCCCAGTGCTTGGCACCTAGTAAATGCTTAATGGATGCTTGTGGATTGACTGAGCTTGCTATATTTCAATGAGTCACATGGTTCTTGGCTTAACGGAATGAACCCTACACAAAATAAATAAAGATATGTAGATACTTTCTTCAGCATTTTTACCCTGGGCATAGAACAACAAAGCAGTGACCAAGAAAACAATGCTTAATGAAGCGTCTCATCAGTGATTGTGAGCTTCTGTTCACTATTCACTTAGATTGTGGATGTCCCTTAGTGTTATCTGGTCCCAGGGGTTCTAGGAAATACACATTTTGAGATTATTTCACTATGGCTAGCCCCCTGTAAGCAGATGAAGGAAGGTGAGCAACAGTTTCCCCTGGGTGAATCACTCATCCAGCAGAGCCAGTCATTATATGAGGGCATGGAGACTTGGTTTTCAGGATCTTAGATCAGCCTGGGGCATGGAATTCAGGATTGGGTGCAAAATGGAACTCATGAAGGTTCTTTGGTCATAGTGGCCTTGTCACAGGCATCTGGGCTCCTGGTAGCTAGTTCATCAAGGAGGAGGGTGAGTGGACTCAGTAACTGGCTGGGCTGGGCCAAGAGAATCTTCCTTGGTTTCCTTTTGAGCCTTGATTTCTGGCAAAAGCTCTTTTATGTTATTTCTTCTTTTCCCCCAAAGCTGTCATCATTTTGTGGGAGTGGTAAGGGAAGGGAGGAGAGAGACAGCTGGGGAAGGAAGGCCATTAGACATAATTAGCCCCCTCTTTTCAGAAAGATGGTTCTTTGAATTGTCGAATTATCTTTTTCTCATCCCCCAATACAGTGAATAGGCATATCATTGGGAAAGAAAATATAGGCCCCAGTGGCACTATCAGTGTTCTATCTCATTAAATGGAAGGAAAGAATAATGTGATTTTGAGCTCTTTGTCCTTTTTAGGGAGAAGGATATGTTCCACTCCTATGAATTTCAGGTACAAAACAAAATTTCTGGCCACTTTTACTGTTTAGCAAAAGAGGAAGGAGACAGAGCAAACATTTTAAATAGTTAAAAGCAAACCCGGGAATTGATTTTAGAAATAAAAGTCACTGGGAAGATTTGTATAAATGAACTCAGAGCAAAGTAATCAAAACCATGAGAACACATAAAGGATGACAACAATAATGTAAAGCCACCATTGAAAGACTAGGGCTAGAGGTGAAGTGGGCATCACACCTCTTGTCAGAGAGGTGGTAAAATATAGGTACAGAATGAGGCGTACATTGCTTGACATGGTCAATGTGTGGATTCATCCATCTTTGTGCAAAGCCTCCCATGTGCTCTGGGTCCAATGTTTTTGGAAAATATGGCAACTCAAAAAGATAAGTTCAGGGGACCCCTTAACAGTCCTTAACATTAGAAAGGAGTAAGGGTGATCCAGAGGTCCATAAGGGACAGCAGCAAATATCTAGACAGGATGGAAAGAGTTCCAAAGATGGTTTCTGGATGATGTCAGCAGAGGGTAAGTCTTGAAAGTGACACTGAGGAGAAAAGAGTATGTCAACTCCTCCTTCTGTCCTGGGTGTCATGAGGTACAAGAGGCCTAGGGAAATGAAGTGACTTGTTCAAGGTTACACAAGCAGTAAGTGTCAGAACTAATATTTCAATTCAGGTCCTCTGGATTTGAAGGGGTTCCCCCAAATCTATTGTACCATGCTGCTTGCTGGGAAGGTTAGAGGGATGGATATATTTGGAAATACAGGTGATGTAAAAACAAAAGATAATAAAAATAATATTTAAAATACAGCACAAATCTACTTTCCCTAAAAAGCCTTATCTGACTGCCCTCCCAGTTCTGATCTCTGTTGTATCTTGATACCATTTTCTATATTCAGATTTTATTATAATTGCTCTCATTTCTATGGCATTTTCATTTCTATAAAATGCTCTCTTCCCAAGGACCCTGTGAGGGAGGTAGTGCAATTATTGTTAAACCCATTTTAAAGATGACAAAACTAAGGCTCAGAAAGGTGTTCTTTGACTTTTCCATAGACGCATAGTTAGTAAGTAAGTAACAGAACCAGGTCTCAAATCTGGCACATTTTCCACCATGCTCCATTGCTTCTCTACTAAATTAGTGTAGTGTCTTTTCATGTGTATTTGTTCTTTTTGCCTCATTAGAATGTACAATCAATGGAGGTGGAGCCAAGATGGCAGAGTATAGGCAGGGACTCACCTGAGCTCTCCTCCAAATCCCTCCAAACACCTTTAAATTCTAGAGCAGTAGAACCCACAAAAGGACAGGGTGAAATAATTTTCCAGTCAAAGACAACTTAGAAGGTTGGCAGGAAAGGTCTGTTGCACCTGGGTGAGAGTGGAGCACAGTCCAGTGCAGGTCACTGCAGTGCAGACCCAGCCTTGGGGGCCACTGAATCTGCACAGGCAACAGCTGCTTCCAGAGCATTCAGCCCACAGAAGGTAAGGGGGTCAAACACCTGGTCAGAAGGAGATTACAGGGCTATCTGCCAGCTCTGAGGCAGTTGCTTTGCCCATACTCAGATCTGGGTCTCAGTCCTGGGTGATGGTCCCAGGGTGAGGAGGACCACTAGCACACCGAAGCTTGTGGAGCGAGGACCCTCATCACAGTTTCAGGGTAGAAAAGAGTGCTTGTGCTCACTCATAGACCAGAGCACAGGCCAGGAGAGTAGTAAACACCTGTCCTTAGACCAGGGCTTCTTAAATTTTTTTTCCACTCACAACCCTTTTTCACGTTTCAGCAGTGTTTGTTGGCATTTGTCCTGATGGCATGTGCAGTGCAAAGTGCGCTTGCTTTGTGTTCAGAACCAAGGCTGCAGTGAAGTTGCATGATGCGACATGGGCAAGTGCTGTCAGAAACACTTTGGATTCATTACCCATTTGATTTTGAATTAATTTTTGGCCATTGCACATTCAGAAAGCTTTTACTGTTGCCAAATTTTTCATGACCCCCCATGGGATCATGACTCACAGTTTAAGAAGTATTGCCTTAGATCATACCACCTTAGAAGAGCTGAAAACAGGGTGTAAAAAACCCTTGAAGCTTGGGACAGAGTGCCCTCCACCCTGGAAGCAAAGCCCTATTTTAACAAAGAGCTAAAAGTCAAGAAATAGGCTAGGAAAATGAGCAAACAACAGAAAAAAATTCTGACTATAGAAAGGTACCATGGTGACAAGGAAGATCAAAATACACAGTCAGAAGAAAATAACAAAGTCAAAGCTCCTATATCCAAAGCCTCTGAGAAGGCTATGAATTGGTCTCAGGCCATGGAAGAGCTCAAAAGGGTTTTGAAAATCAAGTAAGAGAGGTAGAGGAAAAATTGGGAAGAGAAATGAGAGTGATGTAAGAAAATAATGAAAAACAGTCAACAGCTTGGAAAAGGAGACACAAAAAAATACTGAAGAAAATAACACCTGAAAAATCAGAGTAGGCCAAAAGGTAAAAGAGGTACAAAAAGCCAATGAGGAAAAGAACGACTTAAAAATCAGAATTGGTCAAATGGAAAAAGATACACAAAAATTCACTGAAGAAAAAAAACTTCTTAAAAAGCAGAATTGAGGGGCAGTGGATAGAGCACCGGCTCTGAAGTCAGGAGGACCTGAGTTCAAATCTGGCCTCAGACTTGACACTTACTAGCTGTGTGACCCTGAGCAAGTTACTTAACCCCAATTGCCTAAAAAAACAAAACAAAACAAAACAAAAAAGCAGAATTGGCCAAATGGAAAAGAAAGTCCAAAAACTCACTGAAGAAAATAATTCCTTAAAAATTAGAATGGAGCAAATGGAAGCTAATGACTTTATGAGAAATCAAGAAACAATAAAGCAAAACCAAATGAATGGAAAAAAATAGAAGACAATGTAAAACATCTTATTGGAAAAACAATAGACCTGGAAAATAGATACAGGAGAGATCATTTAAAAATTATTGGACTACTTGAAAGCCGTGATCAGAAAAAGAGCCCAGAGACCATCTTTGAATAAATTATCAAGGAAAACTGCCCTTATATTCTAGAACCAGAGGGTGAAATAGAAATTGAAAGAATCCACCAATCACCTCCTGAGATTCCAAAATTAACACTCCCAGGAATATTATAGTCAAATTCCAGACCTCCCAGATCAGGAAGAAAATATTGCAAGCAACCAGAAAGAAACAATTCAAGTATTTTGGAGCCACAGTCAGGATAACACAAAATTTAGCATCTTCTACATTAAAGGATTGGAGGGCTTGGAATATGATATTCTGGAGGGCAAAGGAGCTAGGGTTACACCCAAGAATCATCTACCCAGCAAAACTGAGTATAATCCTTCAGGGGGAAAAATGGACATTCAGTGAAATAGAGGACTTCTAAGCATTCTTGATAAAAACTACAGAGCTGCATAGAAAACTTGATGTTCAATTACAAAACTCAAGAGAAGCATAAAAAGTTAAAGAGGGAAGGGAAATCATAAGGGACTTAATAAGTTTAAACTGTTTATCCTACAAGGGAAGGTGATATTTGTAACTCGTAAGAACTTTCTCAATATTAGGGCAGATAGAAGGAGTATATATGGACAGAGGGCACAGGTGTGACTTGATTATGAAGGGATGATATCTAAAAAAGGTAAAATTAAGAGGTGAGAGAGGAACGTACTGGGAGAAAGGGAAAGAGAGAGGTAGAATGAGGTAAATTACGTCACATAAGAAAAAGCTTTTACAGTGGAAGGGAAGATGGAGGAGGTGAGGGGGAGTGAGTGAACCTTACTCTCATCAGAATTGGCTCAAAGAGGGAATAACATACACATGCAATTGGGTATAGAAATCTATCTTATCCTACAGGAAAGTAGTAGGGGAAGAGGATAAGAAAAGGGGGGTGATAGAAGGAAGGGCAGGTTGGGGGAGGGGCTAGTGAGAAGCAAAACACTTTTTGAGGAGGAACAGGGTGAAAAGAGAGACAGAATAGAATAAACAGGGGGGAAATAGGATAGAGGAAAATAAAGTTAGCAATATAAACTGTGAAAAAAAATTTGAAGCAAGTTTCTCTGATAAAGGCCTCGTATCTCAAACATGTAGAGAACTGAGTCAAATTTATAAGAGTCAGAGCCATTCTCCAATTGATAAATGATCAAAAGATGTGAACAGTTTTCAGATGAAGTAACCAAAGCTATCTATAGCCATATGAAAAAATGCTCTAAATCACTATTGATTAGAGGAATACAAATTCAAACAATTCTGAGGTACTACCTCATACTATTAGATTGGCTAACAGGACAGAAAAGGAAATGACAAATCGTGGAGGGGATGTGGGAAAAATGGGGTCTTAATGCACTGTTGGTGGAGTTGTTAACTGATCCAACCACTCTGTAGAGCAATTTTGAACTATGCCCAGAGGGCTATAAAACCATGCATACCCTTTGACCTAGCAATACCACTACTAGGTCTGTATCCCAAAAGAGATTAAAAAAAAAAAAGGAAAAGGACCTATATGTACAAAAATATGTATAGCGGCTCTTTTCTTGTGGCAAAGAATTGGAAATTGAGGGGATGCCCATCAACTGGAGAATGGCTGAACAAGTTGTAGTACGTGATTGCGATGGAATACTATCGTGATATAGGAAATGATGAACAGGATGCTCTCAGAAAAGCCTGGAGACACTTACATGAGCTGATACAAAGTGACATGTACTGTGCACAAAGTAACAGCAAAATTGTAAGATGATCAGCTGTGAATGACTTAGGTATTCTCAGCAATATAATGAACCAAGAAAACTCTGAAGGACTTATAACGAAAAATGCTGTCCATCCTCAGAGAAAGAACTGATGGTGTTTGAATACAGATTGAAACATACTCTTTTACTTTATTTTTTTCCCCTCTGTTTTTTATTTAAATTTTTTTATTTTTTCCATATGCTTTTGAGTTGAAAATTTTTCTCCCTTTTCCTCCCCCCCACCCTCTACTTTATTTTTCTTGAGGGTTTTTTTCAGTCTATGTTTTCTTTCACAATATGACTATTATGGAAATGTTTCGTATGATTACACATGTATAACTCATGTTGAATTGCTTGCTTTCTCAGTGTGGGGGTGGGGTGGGGAGGGAGGAAGGGAGAGAATTTGGAACTCAGTTTTCAAAATGAATGCTAATTGTTTTTGTGTGTAACTGGGGAAAAATAAAATGCTAAATAAAAAAAAGAATGAGCAATCATCAAGAGAAAGCTCACAAATTTTGTTTTGTCTCCTTGTCCCTTGTCTCAGCACCTAAAAGTTGTGGTTATATGGAGATGTCTGATATTGCAATTCTGTGGCTGTGGTACAGTGGAAAGGCAGTATGGTCCACTGGAAAGAGTGCTGGATTTGATGATCTGGCTTCTAGTTTGGGCTCTGCCTGTGTGACCTTGGGCAAGTCTGTTCCCCTTCCTGAGCCTCAGTTTCTCCCTCTGTAAAATGAAGGAACTGGCCTAGTGGGCCTCTGATGTCCCTTCTAGCTCTAGAGCTATATCCTATAGTTGGGAAGAGTAATTCCCAATCTATAAAACCAGGTGGTCAGACTAAATGAGATCCCAGGATAATCCAGTGTGCTGTATTATTGTGTGAGTGCTCAGTCAATGTTAACTGAGTGAGCTCATACTGCATGAGCTTGGCTCATCTCCTGACCTCAGGGCCAGACCAACAAGAAATCAGAATGATCTCCTCTCTCTTGCCAGAGAGTAATCAAAACATTGATCTGGCATGCAGTGGGAGGGAGTGTTCTGCAGAAGCCAGGACTGAAAGGCTTTTAGCTGGTTTCAGTCTTTTGGTCATTAAGCTCACCAACTACCTCCAGGCCTGCCACGCTTCCACATTGGGCTCTGTTGAGTGAACATAGACAAAGTCAGTACTCAGCTCTTGCTCATTTCAGCAAGAATACATCAATTGTAACGTGGAGCATTCAAAGGAAAGGGGGACTAATTTTCCCTCTCCCCTCCTTCTACCTAACATAACTTTGCCTCATGGTGGTACTAGGTAGATGCTGACTGTTTATAGAGAATGCCTTTCTTTACATATATATGTGTGTATGTGTGTGTGTGTGTGTGTGTGTGTGTGTGTGTGTGTGTATCTATCTATCTATATGGTATATATACACACACATATATATATGGCATATATATATACATATATATGATATATACACATAAATATATATTATATATATGTGATAAAAGATGGAAATGGTCAGTGTTGGAGGGGTTGTGGAAAGACAGGCATACTAATTTGCTGATGATTGGGCTGTGAATTGGTTCGACTGTTCTGGAAAGCAATTTGGAACTTTACTAAGAAATAATGATAATAGCTATCATTTATATAGTGCTTACTGTGTGCCAGGCACTGTGACAACAACCTTGGAAAGTAGGTGATATTGTTGTCCCCATTTTGCAGTTGAGAAAACTGAGATTGAGAGAGATTAAGTGACTTGCCCACAATCACACAGCTAGTAAGTGACTGAGGTGAGATTTGAACCCAGGTTTTCAGGATTCCAGGCCCAGCGCTCTGTCTACCACAGCACCTAGCTGCCTACCATATGAGGAAAGAAAGTAAGGAAAATGTCCATCCTCCGACCAAAAGAACCCATTTTTAGGCATGTGTGCCAAGAGGGTCAAAGACAGACAGAAAGGCCTCATATACATGAAAATATTTGTGGAGGGGGGCAGCTAGTTGGCATAGTGGATAGAGCACTGGCCTTGGATTCAGGAGGACCTGAGTTCAAATCCGGCCTCAGATACATAACACTCACTAGCTGTGTGACCCTGGGCAAGTCACTTAACCCCATTGCCTAACCAAATTTAAAAAAATATATATTTATAGGATCACTCTTTGTGTAGTAAGGAAATAGGAACAAAGTAGTTGTCCACAGATTGGGGCATGGTTAAGCAAGTTGTGGTCCATGAATGTAAGGAATATTGAACTGAAAAAATGAGAAATAGGAAGAATAGAGAGGTGTGAGAAAATGTATATGAACTGATGCAAACTGAAAGGAGCAGAGCCAGAATGGTATACACCATGATTACAGCAATGTAAACGGAAGAAAAAACAATAAGATGAAAATGAAAATGAACTCCTCATTCATGATGACCAAAGTAGGCCCCAAGGAAGAAATGAGAATGTGAACCTCTCTCCCTCCTTCTCTGCAGTAATAAGAGTCTATGCATGTGGGACATTGCAGGTACCATCAGAATCGTTAGATATATCAGTCAGTTTTGCTGAACTATGTTTTTTTTTCCTGTTTTTGGTTTCAGGACACCTTTGGGATAGGAGAAGGGGAGAGATGTATTTGGAAAGGAAGTTGATATAAGTACAAAAGATAGCAAAAATTAAAAAAGAAAAAGAAACAATGAGCACAAGGAATTCAATGAACCATGGAAGATTTTTCTGAAATGATACAGAGGGAAGTAAATGGAAGCAGACAATGTCTCCACCAGTGCAAATGAAAAGAATGGCAAAAAACCAAAACTGAATGCTAGGTAATTATAATGACCAGATTTAGCCTTAGAGAAAAGATGATAAAATACATAAAGACCCCTATTCCCTTCTCTGAAGACATGGGGTCTGTGATGTAGAACTGTGAATAAACTGTCAGAAACAGCTGATGTGTTGGTTACTTTTGCTTTTGTTTTTTCTTTTTTTTTTTTTATTTATTCATTCATTTATTTGTTTATTTATTTAAACAAAGTTTGGCTTACTGGGTGGGGAGGGAGCAGGTCCTGGACTTGTGATTTCATTACTACAGGGAACTCCCAGGAAAACCATTACCGATGAGCAAATTCTCCTAAACTTATTGCTTGGGGTACTGAGAAGTTACATGACCTGCCCAGGGTCACATAGCCAGAACATATCAGAGGTAAAACCCAGGTCTTCTTGGCTTGGCCCAGATGTCTATTGGTTACACCACGCTTAGATGACCTATTAGGGAGAGTTCCTGAATGCCAGCTTTCTATAGTAAGAAAAGGAGTTCATGAACAGTGATATCCTAGAATCTAGCCTTCTACTAAGGAGTGGGGAGAGATATATTTAGATATGAAGGTGATGTAAAACCAACAGATCAATAATTTTTTTTAAACCTAGACATTCATAAAAGCCTACTTCTGGGAAGTGAGGCCCAGTTGACAGGGAGGTCCTGCCCTTACTCCAGTGCACCCCTTCCTACCCATATCACCACTACCACCACTCAAAGCCACAGTCATATAATCTTAGTTGGAAGGGACCTTTGTGATAATTTCCTCCAAATCCTCTCTGTCCCTAGGCTTGTAACCAAGCAGGGTGTCCAACATTCCTGGATAGCAATGAAAATAGGGTAACTGACATTCATAAAATCAGTGTTGGCAACAGCACCTACCAAAATGCTCTGCCTCGCTGAATCCCTTGTTGACCCCATCACAGCAGATTTTCCTTAGCTTATTCCTTCCAGTCTGGAAAAAAATACAACCCAAACTGTCCCAAACTCATAAAATAATGTTGGGATTCAAACACGCAGAAGGTCATCTTTCCTTTTTTAGCTGATGAACAAAGCAAACCAGTAAGGAGGATTGTGATACAAATGATCAGAGAGGCATGGAGGTTGAGCCGGGATTAGATACAGTTCCATAGGATAACCGCTCAGTTGTCTGCCCTGATCCACAAATGACATTCCTATTCTCAGAAGCCCAAGCACTAAGTTTCCTCTCTGGTTGACCTTGACTCCAAGTATTACCATTAAAATGGAGGGCGTTGATCAAATTAATTTCGTGATGACCTGATGAGCCTTCCTTCACCACCTTGATTGCACCTTCCTGTGGAGGATGGATCAGAAGATTCTGGATGTAGAGCTGGAAAGGGCTTTTGAGATCATCTATTCCAACCTACTCATTTTACAGATGAAGAAACTGAGGTCCAGAAGAGTGAAATGACAGAGTCACAGCTGGTAAGTATCAGAATTGAGACTTTATTTTATTTTATTTTTTAAATCAACGAGCATTTTTTTTGTCCCTTCCACCTTTATTCCAACCCTACTCCCAATTTAAGAGGGGAAAAAATACAAAGCTCTTGTGACAAATTTCAAGCAAAACAAATTCTTACATTGGTCATGTCCAAAAAAATAACACACACACACACACACACACACACACACATTTGTGTATATATATACGTACATGTATGTGTGTATATATACACACATATATATGTGTGTATATATATGTCTGCATGTATGTGTGTGTATATATGTATATATATGTGTGTGTATATATATATATGTATATATATGTATGTATATATATATATATATATATGTGTATATATCCTGGGGGACAGCAAGGTGGCACAGTGGATAAAGCACCGGCCCTGGAGTCAGGAGAACTTGAGTTCAAATCCAGCCCCAGACACTTACTAGCTGTGTGATCCTGGGCAAGTCACTTAACCCTGATTGCTCCCCCCCCAACATGTATATGTGTATGTATGTGTGCATGTATACACATATGTATATATATACACACACATATATATATATATACATAAATGTGTCTATACACATATACATATGTGTGTAGATATGTGTGTATATATAATATATACATATATAAATGTATATTCCATTTCTCATCTTGAGTCCATCTCCTCTCTGTCAAGAAATGTGTAGCATGCCTCAGAAGTGACTCCAGGTCCAGTGTTCTATCCACTATGCTGCCTTTTATAGATGGGCTTCACTCACGGAGGCTTCTCCCAGGATGAATGGATTATTACACTATAGTGGACTGGACAGTTGGGAGAGGAGTTAACAGATCTTTTTTAGTCCCTTTTCATTTCTTGCCCTTTTGCTCGGAGCTAGGATTAGACTAAGGTTGAAAGGTAAAGGGCCTGTGTACACTGCCTCCTGCCCCCTGTGCCCCGACTTCAGGTGTTAATGGCTGCCTTGGGGCTGAGTGCATGGGAGCAGAATACTTTCAACCATGTAGAAGCCATGGAGAGGAAAAAGTGACCAAGTACTCCAGAGATGAGAGCTTCTTGGGCAAGGGTGGCTACAGCTGGGGCCATGGTGGTATATTCAAAATCTCTGGACACAGTCCTGGAGAGACAGTGCTCTCAACTACTTGGCAACTGTGGAGAGAGAAGCCATATGTGGGGAGAATTTCTGAACCCCCAGCCTTCTACCACAATAAGAAGAATTCATGGGCAGTGCAGTCCTGGAATCTAGCCTTCCTATTAGTAGCCCTGGAGTTTGCCTTGTGGTGACTCCAAGTCTGAGAGTCTGATAGCTGTTTTTCTATTGAGAGAAAGGGAATTACTTTTTGGTTACAGAAAGAATTGTACATGTGGCCCCTCACTGAGGAAGGAATAGTGACAAGAGACTAAAATCACAAAATGGGAGGGAGATCAAGGGACCTTGGATTTTGCCCCATTATTAACATGAGTTATTGGGATACTATAGGTCTGGTGGGAAGGGGCTTTACCTCTCTAGTAGCCCCAAATTCGTTTTCCTTCTGGGGGAACACAAGCCCTCACTGGATTTCTCTTGTCTGAAGTCAGACTCATTGGGATATTGGGCTATTGCCTATCAGGCAGTCAACAGTTTCTTTCCCTTCCAAGGGGGCCCGATGACTTTAGAAGTCTGCACATATCCTTGTGGAAAGTACCATTCATTGAAGAGGCAGAAGCACTGTATGGATTATTTATGGACTACTATGAGTCCTTTCTGTGTTGGGCTGGATTGTTCATGGCAGGGGTGGGGAACCTATGGCCTTAAAGCCACATGTGGTCTTCTAGGTCCTTGGGTGTGGCCTTTTGACTGAGTCCAAGTATTATAGAACTAATCCTTTTATTAAGGGGATTTGTGGATTTTTTTTTAAAGCAATTGGGGTTAAGTGACTTGCCCAGGGTCACACAGCTAGTAAGTGTCAAGTGTTAGATCTGAGGCCGGATTTGAACTCAGGTCCTCCTGACTTCAGGGCCAGTGCTCTACCCACTGCGCCATCTAGCTGCCCCTATTAAGGGGATTTGTTCTGTGAAGTTTGGATTCAGTCAGAGGCAGAGGACTGCACTTGAGGACCTACAGGGCCACATGCGGCCTCGAGGCCACAGGTTCCCCACCCCTGGTTTATGGGATGTTATGAGTCCTTTCATGTGTTTCTGCATTTTCTGTGGGGTGGAATAAAGGCTGCCTTGAAGCCAACATATGCATTGTTGCCTTGAATTCTATGAGAAAAAATGTAAATGCAAACTTAGCTTCTTACTGATCTCTTTCCTAGTAATTTTTTGTCCTCTGGCAGCAGCATCACAGAACTGGCAATACAAGTTAATAGCTAATAACTAACATGTATATACACTTAAAGGTTTGCAAAACACTTTATTTTCTCATTTGACAACAACCTGGAGGTTAAATTCTATTATTTTATCCTCATTTTACAGTTGAGGAAACTGAGGCAGAGGTGAAGTGGCTTGCCCCAAGTTCGTATAGCTAGTAGATGTTCTGAGGTAGGATTCGAACTCAGGTCTTCCTAAATCCATATCTAGCACTCTGTCCAATGCACCACTCAGTTAAGTCTTATATCTTCCTTGATGGTACTTCTTCTCTACCAGTTGTACTCAATGAGTAGAAGGGCAAAAGCCAAGAAACATCTTCTGAACCTTTCTTTAAAGAGGGACACACGGGCTTGATATGAGAGAAACAAAGAGTCTGGACTAATACTGGCTGCTACATGTATCAGGGTTCATCCTAAGCCAGTGCGTCATCAGGGTGACACTAAGTCCTATTGTGGGCAGGAATCAACTTGTCCTTGACTTTGTACTTCTTCCTAATCAGTGCTTTAACTACATAATCTGGATTAGAGTTCAAGTTTATCTCTAGCCCTACATGTTATAACAAGCAACGAACCCCTCCTGTAAAATAATCTTTAAAAAAAACTATACAGGCATCATGGTATGACAGGAAGAGTTTGGGATCTAGAAAGAGAACACCTAGCTTTGAACTCTGTCTCTGTCTCTTCCAGTCTGACTTTGGGCAGGTACGTTCCCCTCCTTGGCCTCAGTTTCCTCATCTGTAAAGTGAGGGGGTTGGCCTAGATGGCCTCTGCTCTCCCTTCCAGCTCTATGATCCTCTGTGTAACTTTGGACAGGTCCCTTCCCTTCCCTGGGCCTCAGTTTCCTTCTCTGTAAATTAGGAGACTGGACTCCATGGCCTCTGAGATCCCTTCCAGCCCCATATTTAGGAGCCTACAATGGATTCAATTTTTGTAAAGAGAAAGGATAGCCTAGAATGATATCAGAAGAGTTATGAAGCATTTTTATAACTTTTTAATGTTTGCAAGAAGCATTTTACGTATGTTATCTCGATCACTAATTTATATTATCAGGGAGTCTGGTAGCCAACATCCTCTGGAAAGTACTTTCAGTTTTAAGCAGGGAAGGTATTATTGGGAGGCCGAGGACCAACCTCCATCCTTAAGTCATGTCTCATTGCCGTGTATAGATGGGGAGGCTGGATTGGAAAGAGCTTCTTGCCTTTTCAAAAGTACTCAGCTTTCTCAATTAGGGAATGCAATTATCAGGCTCCCAATGGGAGCCCTCCTGATAAGGCCGGCTCACTTCCAATTTTAGCCACCATCAGCTTTTGGATTTGCTGTGGCTACACTTTAGCCAGCCATTGCTGTCCCTTCCCCTAATACCACCCACCCTCCCTTATTATAACATTTGGAACAGTGGCAGGTGAGCATACTTGGAGTTTTCTCTCAAATCCTGCCAGGATTAAATTTCTGTCTACATTGGGAAAGTTATCTGAAGGAATGAGACTTCCCAAGACTAGTGTGTACCCTAAAAAGGAAATAGCTCATCTACCGACTCCCTTATTGACAGTCCAGGAAAGAAGCCAAAGAATGATTTGATAGCTTTGATTTAACGCACTGTTTGATCTCAAAGGGAGATGCAATGAAAGGAACTTTGCAACCTGTTTCTTGAATATTATTGGCATTTGTTGCTGGGATTCTGACCAGAGTATTCATTTACCCTTTTGAGTAAGAGGAGAACTATTAACCTGGCCCTGTTCACCTATCTTCCCACAAAGCAAAGAGCAGATTGCGTACAAGTACCATTTGCACTGTATTTTGTTTGAAACAAAATATGAGGTAGAAATCCAACAAAAATTTTTTATTGATATTTATTTTTACATCAGTTCCTTTCCCAATGGATTGCCCCTCTCACCTTTCCCTCCCACAAAATTAGCCCTTCTACCAAAGAATAAGAAAGAGGGGAAAAAAACTAGTCGGTCAAAGCAAACCAGCACATCAAGAAAATGCCAAGAAGGAAGTTGTCTTCTCCTATGTCTTCTTTGGGGCTAAGATTGGGCATTTTATTCTTGTAGTAGCAAGTTTCATTTGCTTTGCTGCTTTTCTTTCCACGAATATTGTTGTAGTCATTGTGTATGTTGTATTTCTGGTTCTGACAACTTCACTCTGCATCAGTTCACAAAAGTTTTCTCATGTTTCTTTGTATTCTTCACATTCATCATTTATTCTTCATAGTCATCATTTCTCATAGCACAATAATATTCCAATACATTCAGGGACCACAACTGGTTTGGCCATTCTCCAATCTACGTGCCCAATTTTTGATGCACATGTCATACACAGAGGTGTGCCTAGGCTGGGTATATAGGGCCACCCTAGAGGAGCATTCCCATTGGCCCTTGTCCTGAGGCAGGGGATAGAACCATGAGCCTTGAGTTAGGAGGACTTAAATTTGAATATGACAACAGATACTTTACTAGCTCTGTGACCCTGGGCAAATCACTTAACCTCTATCTGCTGCAGTTTTCTTCACTGTAAAATGGGTATAATAATAACACCAACCTCCCCAGGTTGTTGTGAGGATCAAATGAGATAACATTTCTAAAGCACTCAGCACAGTGCCTGGCACATAGTAGGTACTTAAATATTTATTTCCTTCCTACCTGAGAGGAAGGGAAAGATCAGTGGAAATACTTCCTGAAGGTATGTATGTATACACCCAGTCCACAGTCTACACACATGTTTGATCAGACATGAGAAGATGAGAAAGTGGGTGAATGATTCTGATATTTTAATGAATCTATTCAGAAGTGTTGGTATTTCCTCTAATGGCATAAATTGCAACCCATCTATACCTTCTCATCCTGTGTAACTCCTCACACAGATGTCCTCTGGGACATTCTCCACAGGCAGTCCAATGTGCTAAGGGCCTTCCTCTGGACCTCCCAATGTTATTCAAATACCATACGGAGCATACAAACTGGCTATTGATTATCCCCAGCTCTGGCTGCGTCACTAGCCTACTGCTTTTTCTGGTCATAGATATTTCTGATGATAACCTTCATGCCTCTTCCTCCTACTCTGTTCTTGGTTGCCAACCTGCCTCTGCCTACTCACACCCACCAGGCACATTTCCATTACTTTCTAGGCTAATTATATAAAAGTCAAATAAGATCAGCCATCATTTTATTTTTTCCTTTACTCTTTAATTTTTTTTTAAAAAAGTTCTGAACTTAAACAGCAGAGCACAAAAATATTCTCTCTGAAATTGTGAATTTCCATTCTCTCCCATATACAAGAAATTCTCCATTTTACTTTCGAAACTATCCTGCGTGTCTGTGCTTCCTTCTGAAGTTCCTTCTGTACATTTAGAAAATGTTTCAATGGTCCTTTCATTTTTCCCATTCCTGTTGCTAACCTTCCCTGTTCCAATCCCTCCTCCTACCCTTCAAACTGAAAACAACTAGAGAAAGAAAGGGGAAAACACCTTGTAACAAATGAGCATAGTTAAGCAAAAGGTATATATGTAGTGGCCATGTCTAAAAATGTTTGTTACTTTTTGTACCTTGTGTCCATGTCCTCTCTAAGTAACATGCTTCATCATAGGTCTTTTAGAGATATGGTTAATCATTGCCTTGATCAGAGTTCTTAAGTATTTCTAAGTCAGGCTTTGTTTTTTTTCTTTCAGCATTGGGATCACAACTGTCATTGATGGGTGGAGAAGTCAAAGAGCCCCAGGAACAGCTGTGGCTTCTAGACCACCAATCCTGCTTCCAGCGTGGCCCCCAAAAGCCATTATTCAGGGTAGTAGCCCTTACAAAGAATGAGCAGCCATCTTCATCATTACCAACAACAAATGATCAACTATCATAGGCAGGCAGGTAAGATGAAGATCTCTGGGAATGGTAGCACCCCTAGGTCATCTGCTTCCATCCTGGTCCCCATAGCCATCATCAAGCAAGGCAACTCCGATGGCCATTTTCACCACCGCCACCATTCCTACCAACTTCTAGCCAACAGTTACCACTAGGGCTGGCGAGTCAGCCTAGCTGAAGCAAACAGGCACCTGAAAAGAGAAACAGTTAGGTGGTATGTGCCAGGTGGATTAAACCACTGCAAACACCTCACTTCAGATCCTGAAGGAGATAGCCCAGGTCCTTGAGCCCAAGAGCCCCTGACCACCAGCCCTGCTTCTAGCCTGACACTTCTGGCCATCATCCAGGGGAGCAATCCTTGTGGAGATGAGACCTGGAAACTGCCCGAGTCTGAGGTAAGCTTTGAATTCAGGTCTTCCTGATTCTAAGACCAGCACTCACTGCGATACCTAGCTGCCTCTGTTATTAGCTATATTAATTATGTTAGAATTATAATACAATTATAGCATATATAATTTTATATTAGATATAGCTAATTCAAAATTAATTCCATTTCCTTATATATTGTATTAATTAAGTACTTATTGTGTGTGAAGCAGTATATTAAGCACTGCCTATTTTACTTTTCTATTTGTATCCCCAGCATTTAGTTTTATATAAAATATAATTCTATTATATTTATATTATTATATGTTTATTTATATTTATATATACAATATAAGTATATTATAATTAATATAAGGAATAACAGAAGCAGCTAGGTGTCACAGTGGATAGAGCACTAGGCCTGGAGTCAGGAAGATCTGAATTCAAATCCAACCTCAGAATCTTACTAGCTGTGTGACTCTGGGTAAGTCAGTCAACTTCTATTTGCCTCTCTTAGAATTCCTGGTTCCTCGACTGTAAAATGAAGATAATAATAGCACCTACCTTGCAGGCTTGTTGTGAGGATCAAGTGAGATAATATTTGTAAAAGCACTTAGCACAGAGCCTGGCACATAGTAGGTGCTGTATAACCCTTCCCTTCCTTCCCCTTCCCTTCCCAATAAATGGTTTGTCATTCATTCAAAACTGGCTTATGTGATTTTTCATGATTAAACCGAACAGTCTGTAGGTGATTTGTTTCTGGCTAGAAAGTATTTGATGGTAGCTAACCTTCCAAATGGAAATTATACACAGGAAGAATGAAGTCACCTGGGCACAGGTCTGTCATTGCAACTTTTAAAGAATCCAGTTGACTTCTGTTTTTCCAGATGTGGTCAGTTTGCAACACAGTACAAACAAAAAAATGACTGGTGTCAATGAATCAGTAAGCATTTATTAAGCCACTGCTGGGTGCCAGGTACTGTGTGAGGTGTTGGAGATGCAAAGGCAGAAGGGAAACAGTCCCTTTCTTCCCCTCTAACCATAAAGACAAGAGAAGGGAGAAAGGAAAGGGAATAAGTATTTATGTAGCTCCTACTATGTGCCAGGAACTGTGCTAAGGAAGCACTTCACAAATATTATATCAGACATGAATCTGTTAGAATGTAAACTCCATGAGAGCAGGACCTATGTACTCTACTGGTGTCCGTATAATGTCAAGAGAAGTTTAGTAAAGCCCCAGAACCATTTGATTGATTCCCTCTGGTGAACTTTTGGGAGACCTTGGGCAGGAGTGGCACAGGATGGGCAGGCATGGATGGGCTGAAGTTGATGTCATCGGAGAAAGTGCCAATACTGATGTCATTCCAGATCCATTTGCATAGAAGACATACAGAATGTAAAAGCTGGAAGGGATCTTCCAGCTTAGCTCCCTTTTTTTCATAAGGAAGGACATTAAGGCTCCTAAGAGAGGTGCATCAAGGTCAGAGCCTAAAAGAATAAGTTGGCTGAGGCATCAGAGCATTGGGCTTCATCAAACTAGAGCATGCTGCAGTTTTATTCTGATGCCAAGTGGTCAGCTCAGAGTTCAGATAATACTGGTCGATATCATTATGCCACAGTCCAAAGGGCTGTCAAAACTGGGTCTGACGAATGAATCACTGGGTGGGGCTTAGAAATCTTGCTGATAGTAACTAGTATTTTTAGAGATTTTGAATGATTGCCAACTACTTTCTATATACTGTATCATTTGAGCCTCATGACAAGCCCAGGAGTTAGGGACCGCAGGCATTATCTCCATTTTACAGAGGAGGAAACTGAGACTCAGAATGTGAAAAAAAATTGCTTACAGTCACATATAGGTGTCAGGATTTGAATTTAGTTCCTGAATCCAGCACCCCATCCACTATACTCCATTGCCTTTCCATGTTGCAAAATAAAGAATTCTGACTGGTATCCCGTTCCTTACCTAGAGTCAAGCCATTAGTTTGGCTAAACATGTCTTCCACATACGTCTCACATACCAGCCCTTTTCAGCCATCTCCGTATGATTCTAGACAAAATAGAAGAGGAAGCCTTTGAGGAAAAAAAAACCTAACATTTAATTTTTTTTAAAAATCTGATTTTAATTGATATATTTAGTTCTTACATCACCTTTACATGCACAATAGTAGATGCTTAATAAAGGCTTCTTGTCCTTGGACCTTCATTTTCAGAAGAGGGGCACTATTTCCCATGCTGTGACCTTCAATAGGTAGGTCATTTTAATGCACAATTGAATGGGTCTGTTTCTATTGTAGTGACCATAGACGTACCTAAGCATTCTTGCATCTTGAGTTCTAGGTAGGATGCCTCTTTCCTCATTTTAGAACCAAGGCTTGCTTATTCCTTTTCCTCCCTTTTTTTAAAAAAAAACAAACAATAATTTTCAGTTTAATTGATAAAAAAGACTTACAACACCATTTGCACGAATGCAAAATAAGCCATCTACAGCAAGTGATAAGGTAACTGGGCAAAAGGGGGGAGACATACATTAAAAAAAGATTCCCTCAAAAAAAGGGAATGAACATTTATATAGTGCCTACTATGTGCCAGGCACTGTGCTAAGTGCTTTTACAAATATTTTCATTTGATGTTCACAGCAACCCTGTGAGGTACGTGCTGATATTATTCCCATTTTACAGCTGAGGAAACCAAGGCAAAATGACTTGGCCAGGGTCATACAGCTAGTAAGAGTCTGAGGTTGGATTTGAATTCAGGTCTTCTTGACTCCAGGCCCAGTGCTCTATACTGCACCGTTGGCTGCCTCTAAATTAAAATTTTTTTTAAATTAAATTAAAAATCAAACCATTATTATAAAGGACCCTATCAAAAGTTGCTATATTTGCCCCTCCCCCATTTGCTGTAACTCAGCAAGGGCATCTAGTATTTTGTGTTCCTGTCAAATGTCAGGCTAGAGCATCCTAAGGTAAAGTCAAAAGACCCCAGAACAAACAAACTAAAAATAAGAGGACCCCACCCTTTACCCAACCTCCCCCAAATGGTAAAACAGCACCTCCAGAGTCCGTATTTGAAAGAAGAGAAAGTAGCATTTGGAAATGGCGATGGTGATGCTAATCCTATGAATGGTTCCATTTCTCTCCTGAGGGGAGTTGGGAAGGATGAAAAATGAGCCATAGACCAGGAACACTGCCAAGAAAAAACCAGAGTTCTGTCATCACCGTGCATTTGCTCCTGAAAAGAAGAAGCTAGATCTGGAGAGAGAGGACCCAAGTTCCAATGTTGGTTCAGTCACCTGCGCTGATGTGAGGCAAGTCACTTCCTTTATCTGAGCTTCAAGTTCCCTCCTCTGTCCAAATAAGGGTGTTGGATTAGATGGGCTCTGGGGTCTTTTCTAGCTCTACAGCTAGTAGATTATGATTCTAGATGATATGGAAGATGCAGCCTTTCAGAGAGAAAAAGAAGCTTAAATTTACTTTTTTAAAAAAAATCTCATTTTGATCGCTATCTTTGTTTTTTACATCATTTTCAATTCCACATATCTCATGCCCCCAAAGTCTTAGTGCAATCTTAAGCTTTTAAAGCTTAAAACTGCATTAAGACTCTTGGGATTGTATATCCCTCTTCCATCCCATAAACCTTGTTCTTTCCACCCCCTAACCCAACCACAGTTACTCTTGTAACTTTTTAAAAAGGATTTTTAAAAGGAGAAAAAAAGATGTAATGGAATGCTATTGTTCCATAAGAAATGATAAAAAGTGTACACAGTAACAGCCACATTGTTCGAACACTGACCTTGATAGACTTGGCTCTTCTCAGCAAAGCAAGGATCTAAGACAACTCCAAAAGCCTCGTGATGGAAAATGCTAACCACATCCAGAGAAAGAAATTTGGAGTCTGAATGCAGATTAAAGCATACTATTTTCACTTCTTTTGTTTTTTCTTTCTCATGATTTTTCCATTTTATTCTGAGTCTTCTTTCATAACACGGCTAATGTGGAGATATGTCTAATATGATTGTACACGTATAACCTATATCAGATTGCTTGCCATCTTGGAGGGGGGGTTGGGAGGGAAGGAGGAAACCACTGCAAACACCTCACTTCAGACCCTGAAGGAGATAGCCCAGGTACTTGAGCCCAAGAGCCCCTGACCCCTAGCCCTGCTTCTAGCCTGACACCTCTGTCTGACACCTGACATCGGTCATCATCCAGGGGAGCAATCCTTGTGGAGATGAGACCTGGAAACTGCCCTAGTCTGAGGCCGGCTTTGAATTCAGGTCTTCCTGATTCTAAGACCAGCTACTCTATCCACTGTGACACCTAGCTGCCTCTGTTATTAGTTATATTAATTATGTTAGAATTATAACACAATTGTGCAATGACTAACTTTATTAGACTTAGCCCTTCTCAGCATTGTAAGGATCTAAGACATCTCCAAAAGTCCCATGATAGAAAACGCTATCCACATCCAAAGAAAGAACTATGGAATTTGAATGCAGATTGAAGCATACTATTTGCTCTTTTTTTCCCTCTGTTTTGTTTCCTCTTTCTTGTGGGTTCCTCCTACTGGTTCTAATTCTTCTTTACAACATGACTAATATGAAAATCCATTTAATAGGAGTGTATATGTAGAGCCCATATCAGATTGCATGCCGTCTTGGAAGGGAGGCAGAGAGGAAGGGGGAGAAAATTTAAAACTCAAACGCCTATGGAAGTGATTGTTGAAAACTAAAATAAATTTTAAAAATTAGAAAAATTTAAAAAAATCTCCCTTCTTGAATGGGAAAAAAAATCTTTGTATCAATTTTCTCTGATTAGGGTTTGGCTATCAAGAAATATAAACAACTAATAAGTATATATAGAAGAGTAATAGCCATTTCCCAATAGATAAACAGTCAAAGGACATAAACAAACAGTTCTCAAAGGAATTTTCACAGCTACATAAAAAATGCTTCAAATTGCCAATAATAAGAGAAATGAAAATCAAAACAATGCTAAGGTTTTACCTCACACCCTGTAAATTGGCAAAAATGACCAAAAAAAGGGCAACAATGTCAGAGGGTTTCTGGAAAGATAGGCACACTTACACATTGTTGGTGGAGCTTTGAAATGGTACAACCATTTTGGAAAATGATTTGGAATCATGCAAAAAAGTGCCTAATATGTTCTTATGTTTGGAACCAGAGACTCCATTACTGTGCTTATGGAAGTCTTTGGAAGCCATTGACAAGAAAGAACCCACATACACCAACATATTTATAGTAGCACTTTCTGGGATAGCAAAGAATTGGAAAAAAAAAAAGAGATACCCATTGATTGAGAAAGACTCAACAATTTGTAGTGGAATATTCCTTTGCTAGAAGACACAATTGTGTGATGAATGCAGAGAAGCCTGGAAAAATCAACATAAACTGATGCAGAGTGAAGCGAGCAGAATAAAAAGGCACAATACACACAGTTACGAGAACAACATAAATGGAAGGAACAACCACGCATCAAAAAATCAAAAATAAATGTAACAAAATTATAGCGATCAAGAGAGGATATCCCCAACTCACCCATTTGTAGAGGTGAGAAGTCCAAAGATGCGATATATTTTTACACATGTTGGACTTTTTCAATACATCGATCAGTTGCAATGACTTTTTTCCTCTTTAAAAAGTACTTTCTGCTACATGAGATGACTGCTTGGGAGGAGGGGGATGGATACTGGTGATAATTGTGATGATGTAAAAAACCAAAAACACCAATATGAAGTTATTTGAAAAATCATCCTTGTGGCTCATACATAAAATATGGCAAGATCATTATATAACCAAGGTATCCCTTGTGTGACATTGTCTGAACATTTTTTAAAAAAACTCAATTTATGAAGTTATCTTCATCTCAGAAGTCTATACTTGTAGCTGTAAGATTTATTAAGGTAAAAACATTTTAAAAAGTATCAAACACAATTAGTTCAAATCTTTTATTTTATTTTTAAAATAGTTACTTAATAGGAGTAAAACTTTAAAAAATACATTGAATTCTATCTTAATGATAGAATCCTTTAATAGGAATGGCTTCAGAGAAAACTGGCAGGTCAGTGTTACTGCTTTCTATTTCCAACTGGTAAATAGCAATTTATGAGTTGTTCAAGAGTCCATTTGGAACATTCGATGTTACATAAAATATGCCAATTCACAGGAAACAAAGCAAACAAATGAAAAACAGGTTGGAAATAGCTCCTTGAAACTTCTCAATTTCATTATCTAAGATGAACACAAAAGTACTACTCATGCCTTTGAGGACGTTGGACCATGTGCCCTTGAAAAAAGCCTTGGAGCCTCCACGAACATGAGCAATTTTCCTCCCGAGGTCAACTGCACCGGTATGTATGATATCAGCTGAAAGGGAAGAGATGATACAAGACTTACTGTCTCATGGCTCTGTCTTTCTAAAACTGTTACCATTTTTAAAAAGTATACAATCTGCAAGCACAAAATCACACTAAACTCATGTGTGAGTATTAACTGAGATCATACTGGAACCATTGTACAAGAGGGAACAGCAAAATAGGAAACCGAAGACTGCCAATGTTTTTAGATAACGTATTAATTATTGATATGAAATGGATAAAATGCTATTGGACTTGATGCCAGCTCTCCGATAGTTTGCTAGAGAAAAAAAAAGTACCCCCCCAAAAGAAAACCAACAAAAAACCCTGCCAGCATCTCCTATACAGCCAAAAAACTTTTTTTTTTAAATCAAGAGAGAATGAGGAAATGGTGCTTTGATATCCTCTGATTGCATCATCATATGATAGACAGTTTCAAATGGATAGGTGGTCAAACCGGCAACAGCAGCGACACTCTGCACAACCATCCAGCTGATGATGAAGTATATATTTTTAGGGTCTGGAAGCATTCCAGAGAATGAGAAAGGCAACTTTTTTTTTTTCCAAAAAGTTCTATTGCTTTTTAGCCTAGTCACATCCAAGACTTTTCCTCATTTGGGGCAGCTAGGTGAGACAGTAAATAGAGAGAGCTTCAGGTCTGGAGTCAGGAAGACTTGAGTTCAAATATGGCCTCAGACACCCAACTGTGTGACCCTGGGCAAGTCTCTTAACCTCTGACTGCCTCAGTTTCCCCATATGTAAAGTGGGGATAATAAATAGCACCTACCTCATAGGGGTATTGTGAGGATCACATAAGATAATATTTGTTAAGTGTTTAGAGCAGTGCCTTGCACATAGCAAGCGCTATGTAAGTATTAGCTATTATTATTGTTAATTATTATGTTTAAAAATTAGAGTTGAGCTAGATGATGCCTTTAAAGTATTTAAATGGTTTTGTGTGTTTTTTCCCAGTGAGGTGAGGGAAAAGTAAATGCTTGATAACCAAAAACGGATATAATGATCTAACAAATGTACATAAGAGGAAAAAAAGAGAAGTATTTAGGGTTTTGAGGCTATGATTCCTAGAAGGATAGAGGCTGCACCTGTGATTTCACTGTGTCAGTAAATACTAGCTGTGTGACCCTGGGCAAGTCATTTAACCCTGTTTGCCTCAGTTTCCTCATCTGTAAAATGAGCTGGAGAAGGAAATGGCAAACTACTCCAATATCTTTGCTGAGAAAACCCCAAATGGGGTCACAAAGAGTCAGACATGACTGAAATAGCCTGGCAACTTATGTTTATTGATATCTATGTTCATCGTAATCTACAAGTAAATCAAACTCTTTCTGATCCTCAGTTTTCTAATCAGTAAAATAGGGATAGGAACTAGACCTTTGATTTCATTACCATAAGGAACACCCAGTGAGGAAACAACCTCTATTAATGCAAGTCTACAACTTATAATCTTAGAGAAATTTTTTTGGGGAGGGGTACTGAGAAGTCGAATGACTTACCCAGGGTCACACAGCCAGTATCTGTCAGAGACAGGACTTGAACCCAGCTCTTCCTGACTTCAAAGCCAGTTCTCTATCCACTGTGTCATTGTTGCCTCTCTAATCTGTAAAATGGGCATAATAACACTGGTGGCATCTGTGTTACAGGGTTCCCCTGAGGATCCAATGAGACGGGTAAAGTACTTTGTAAAACTTAGAGCTTTAACTAAGTTTCAGCTGATGAGCCAAATAAACAGAGCTGAAAATTTTAACCCAAGATGTGAATATGATCTCATTAATATCTCACTCATACTGAAGAAATGGTATCACTCATCATTAGAATATGGTATTGGAAGCACAATATGCCACAGGAAAAGATGCTGGGCAGGGGTGGTGGGAGGGGGGAAGTTCCCTGTAGGGCCTTTGGGTGGGGCTAAAAGGAGAGAGAAACAAAATATGATTGTTGTGGATATTATGCTACGGACCAGGATGGCAGAGGATATGGCTGGTGTTTTCCTAATGCATAGAACAGAAGTGACATAGAAGTAGATACAGTTGTGTGTGTGTGTGTGTGTGTGTGAAGTGGGAGGTGACTTTAGATATTTTCAGGATAGCTCATTCTGCTAAGAGTGGAACATCTGATTAATCCTTGCCTTGTTAATTAATTTTTCAGAATGTAGAGGACTGCTATTCTAGACTTCCTTCTAATTAACAAAATAAACCCCACGTGATGAAGAGAAAGGACTGGGAACTTCGTGAAACAAAGTGACCATGTCATCTTAAAGCTCTCAACAGTAGGTAAAGAACTGGCAGAGTCTGATTTGTATACTAAGCTTTAGGGCTGACTTAAAGAGCTCAGATGAAGATTTTCCTTTGGTAGAAATTCTAGAAGGGAAGACGGAGGTAGGAGGCTCTGGCCCCATCCCCCCCAAATTCTCACCTGGCAATCACATCACTGGGCACGGAAGGCAAAGATGCAAAAGAGAGAATCTCAAACTATTTACAGAATCACTTTTTGTGATAGCCAATGACAATAACAAACACCAACTGAAAATAAAATGGAAATAGCCACTGCTTGGTGCATGGTTGAACAAGTTGCTATATAGGAACATAATGGAATAGCATTGTCCCCAAAGAAAAGCAGATGTGATGAATTCAGAGCAATGTAGGAAGACTTGTATGAACTGATGCTGGGCAAAGCAGAGACAGGAGAACAATATCCATGGTGACTACAGTAACTTACATAAAAACATTAAAAAAGCAACTCAGCTCAGAATAGCTGATCAGTATTGAATTCAAAGGTCAGATAACTATAGATATCAAACATGGCAGATAGGGAAACAGATGTAGTGTTAGTTGCTTTTGCCTGACTGTTTTTCTTTGTTACAAGGCAGGGCTAGGAGTGAGAGGAAGAAGGATAGGGACTGAACCTGTAATTTCATTGTTATAGGGAACTCCCAGGTGAGGAAACTCAACCAATGCATGTTCATAGTCCTAGAAAGTGGCAAACAGGGTGAAATGACTTGTCCAGGGTCACATAGCCATTATGTCAGAAGTGGAATTTAAACTCAGATCTTCCTGGTTTTAAGGCCACCTTTCTATGCCCTACGCTATATTGCCTTGGGGGTGGGGTATGAAGACAGTCTAAGAAAACAATTGTGATGCAAAGAATATTAATATACATTCAAAAATAATTTTCATTTAAAGTCACATCATCCAGGTGAGGAAGACAATGGAATAAACCTTACATCCACCTACAGGAAGCCTTTTCCAATCTTGATTAATTCAAGTGCTTTCCCTCTGTGGATTACCTACGATTTAGCCACATGTCTAACATTTCATTCATACATAGTTGTTTGCATGTTGTGTCCCCCATTAGACTGGGAGCCCCTTGAGGGCAGGGGCTGTCTTTTGCCTTTCTTTGTTTCCCCAGCACTTAGCACCGTGCATGCCTGGCACATAAATGCTTGTTGATGCTGACTGGTGTCAGTTTCTAAAGAAATGTGATAAGTATATCTCCTGGGATTTCTTTCTTTCTTTCTTTCTTTCTTTCTTTCTTTCTTTCTTTCTTTCTTTCTTTCTTTCTTTCTTTCTTTCTTTCTTTCTTTCTTTCTTTCTTTCCTTCCTTCCTAGGCAATGGGGTTAAGGGACTTGCCCAGGGTTACACAGCTAGTAAGTGTTATGTGTCTGAGGCCGGATTTGAACTCAGGTCCTCCTGAATCCAGGGCCGGTGCTCTATCCACTGCGCCACCTAGCTGCCCCTATCTCCCAGGATTTCTAAAGAAATCAAAATGGGTTCTCTGATGAGTTTGAATTTTAAAAGTGCACATACAAAAGATAGAAGGAAGTGCAAAAACCCCAAGAAGGAATGCAGAATAGCAGTGTAAACTTGTAAGAAAACCAAGGTTAAACTCAGAATGAGCTGGGGCTTGCAAAAACGCTAAAGGCAACAAAAAGAGTAGGCTTAGGTATGTTCAAAGCTAGAAGGTACCTAAAAAAGAGCAAACTTATTTTCTGTCGTTGTGCAGTCATTTTTCAGTCATGTCCGACTCTTTGTGACCCCATTTAGAGTTTTCTTGGCAAAGATACTGGAGCAGTTTGCCATTTCTTTCTCCAGCTCATTTGACAAAGGAGGAAACTGAGGCAAACAGGGTGAAATGACTTGCCCAGGGTCACACAGCCAGTAAGTGTCTGAGGTCAGATCGAAGCTCAGGAAGATGAGTCTTCCCAACTCCAGGCCTAGCACTCTATCCACTGCAGCACCACCTAGTTGCTGCTCTCTGTTTGCTGTGGATGATACCATATTAACAGACCACATAGAGAAAGCAGGGCATCAACACCTATGTTATTTTCTATCTTCTCTATCTAGGAGAATGAGTCTCCAACTGGAAAAGCCAAAACAAACATGGTTAAGAGGGAACTGAATCCCCCATACATGAGGCAAGGAGAGAGCACCTGGCCACTTTCAACGAGTTCATGCCTTCCGGTCTTCATGGTTTAGGGTACTGTAAGGACTTATTGATGTGATCCTGAAAAGACTTAGGGATGGACAAATCTGGGCCCAACTTTCTAAAGGAGGGGAAAAGAAACTACCAGCTGAAGAGGCTGATGTTGCTCTCTACCAAAAATTCTAGGACAGTTAGGAAGCAGCTGGTTCACGAGGCCTTAGAAAGGCGAGAGATGGTGTCAAGGAAACAATTTACTATGGACAAGTGATGCCAAATTAACTTCATTTCCACTTTTGCAATGGTTACTGATGGTCTGAATGATGAGCTGAATCAATTAACTTCATTTCCACTTTTGCAATGGTTACTGGACGGACTAGGGCAGTGTCATGAAGAGCCAGTCAGCAAAGCCCAGCTGGATACAGTTACTTAGATGCAAAGCTAGTTTGAATGATGGTACCCAAAGAGCATATCTCGGAGATGTTGTGGGTTTGGCTCTAGGCCGCAATAAAGCAAATAGCACAATAAAGCAAATAGCACAATAAAGCAAGTCACGTGAATTTTTTGGTTTCCCAGTGCATATAAAAGTTACATTTACATTATACTGTAATCTATTAAGTATACAATAGTATTACATCCAAAAAAATGTACCTACCTTAATTTAAAAATACTTTATCGCTAAAAAAAATGCTAACCATCACCTGAGCCTTTAGTGAGTTGTAATATTTTTGCTGGTGGAGGGTCTTGCTTTGATGTCAATGACTGCTGACTGATCAGGATGATAACTGTTGAAGGTTGTGGTGGCTGTGACAATTTCTTAAAATAAGACAACAATGAAGTTTGCCTCATCGATTGACTCTTCCTTTCACTGAACACTTAGTGGCCATTGCAGGGTTATTAATTGGCCTAATTTCTATATTATTGTGCTTCAGGGAATAGGGAGGCCCGAGGAGAGGGAGAGAGATAAGAGAATGACTGGTTGGTGGAGCAGTCAGAACACACAACATTTATTGATTAAGTTCACCTTCTTATATGGGTACAGTTTGTGACACCCCAAAACACAATTACAATAGTACAATGGAAGGTTGCCACAAACCTTTAATTTGTAGAAACACAATATCTGTAAAGTTCAATAAAGCAAGGTATGCCTGTACTAGATCAGCATTAATCTAGATGCAGTGCTTCTTAAACTGTGTATCATGACCCCATATGGGGTTTAAGAAGTTTAAGTTTGAAAAGCACTAATGGGATTGCAAGTGGAAAAAGTTTAAGAATCCCTGATCTAGAGGAAGGCTTCTAGTGGTATGCTGCAGGTATTTATCCCTGGTTCTGGTTTTTTTAAAACAGGTTTATGAAGGACTTTGACAAAGTCATACGTGGAATGCTCATCACATTTGCTTACGACACAAATATGGAAGGGAAATTCACGATGTTAGATGCCAGAACTGAGATCTAAAAAGTTCTCAATGTTGTACACAGTAACAGGCACATTATGCAATGACTAACTTTGATAAACTTAGCCCTTCTCAGCAATGCAAGGATCTAAGACATCTCCAAAAGTCTCATGATGGAAAATGCTATTCACATCCAAAGAAAGAACGATGGAGTTTGAATGCAGATCGAAGTATACTCTTTGCTATTTTTTTCCTTTTCTTTTGTTTTCTCTTTCTTGTGGTTCTTCCTATTGGTTCTAATTCTTCCTTACAACATGACTAATGTGAAAATATGTTTAATAGGAATGTATATGTAGAGCCTATATCAGATTGCATGCTGTCTTGGGGAGGGAGGAGGAGGAGAAAAATTTAAAACTCAAAAGCTTATGGATGTGATTATTGATAAATCAAAATTAATTAATAAAAAAGTAACAGGTTGGAATGATGATCTGAATCAATTAAAACTAAATTTAATAAGGACTCACCTTTATACTGTTTTAAGGTCAGTAAAGTCCTTGCCTCACAATCACTCTGTCAAGCAGGTATACACACACACACACACACACACAAATTATATATTTTTCAGATGAGGAAACCAATACTAAAAGAGGTGAAATGACTTGCCTATGATTACAGAGTTTGCTTATTTCTGAGGCAGAATTTGAAGCAGTTTCCGGACTCGAAGCATGACACTCTATCCCTGTCACTCTTATCATAGGAATAAGAATAAAAGATTACACCTGAATTAAGTACAAAATGGGGACATGGTAGTCAGATGGTGACTCACGTGGAAGACTTGAGGCTTTAATGGACTGCTAACTCAAGGAGCTGGGAATACAACACAGAATCCAAGCAAACTCACGAGACAAGACATTACATTCTTCCTCATTAAGTCTCATCTTGCTAGTATGTGCTTTTTAATTATGTTCCAGTTATAACACGTTTCTGTTTCATTCCCCCACCTAAATTCCAAGTTCCTTAAGGGCAGATACTGTTTCTTCTACTTTTTCTTTTAAAGAAAACCTTTATATTGTAAAGTACAGTGAGACACCTTTATTAGGCACACAATAAATTCTTGTTGAATAAATATAGTTACTAGGGATGAAGCAGAAAGCTCTGGTGCTTCCAGTAAAATAACATTAGTTGAATCCAATTCAAGAACAAAACTAGGGTTTCCATCCCACCTTCTCCAGCAGATTCTCCTCTATGATACTCCACTCTCTCACTCATCTTTAGGCTCTTCCAGGCTACTGGCTACTTCCCTGCTGCCTATAAACACCTGTCCTCAAAACCCCCTCATTTGGTTCATGTTGGTGCTGCTGGCTATATTTCTCTAAATTCCTCAAGCAGGCCATCTATGACCGGTGCCTCCACTTCCTCTCCTCTCGTTCTCTTCTTAATTCTCTGCAATCTGGCTTCTGACCTCATTATTCAACTGAAACTACTCTCTCCAAACTTACTAACAATCTCTTCATTGCCAGATTCTCAATCCTCTTCTTTCTTGACCTGTCTGCAGCCTTTGACACAGTTCATCCCCTTCATCTCTTTGATACTCTCTAGTTTTTGGGGGACACCACTCTCTCCTGGCTCTTCCATCTGTCTGACCATTCCATCCTAGTCTGGAGCTTCATCCAAGTCACAACTGCTAATGGTAGATATCTCTAACGCCTCTGTCCTGGGCCCTCTCCTCCTCTCCCTCTATATAATATCGCTTTGAGATCTCATGAGCTCCCATGGATTCAATGAAACATATTTACGTTAATGATTCTCAGATCTACTTGTCCAGCTTTACCTTCTCCACTGATCTCCATTGTGGTATTTCCAACTGCCTCTCAGACATCTTGAACTGGATGTTCCATATACATCTTAAATTTAACATTTCCAAACCTGAACTCATTATCTTCTCCACCCCACCCCCCCAAATTCTCACCTTGCTAACTTTCCTATTTTTGTCAAGGGCACCCCCTTTCCAGTCCCTCAGACTCCCAACCTAGGAGGACACCTAGTTCCTCACTCTTTCTCATTTTCATATCCAATTAGTCTCCAAGTCTTGCCAAGTCATTCCACCTTTGGAAAACCTCTCATATATGGCCCCTTCTCTCCTCTGCCACTGCTAACACTAGCGCAGGCCCTCATCAACTCATGCCTGGACTACTGCAATAGCTGCTAGTGGGTTTGCCTGCCACAAGGCTCTTCCCACTCCAGTCCATCCTTCATTCAGCCACCAGTGATCTTCCTAAGCATAGGTCTGCCCATGCCATCCCCCTTACTCAATAAATTCCAGTAGCTCCCTATTTCTTCCAGAATCAAATATCAAAATCCCTTGTCTTATAAAACCCTCCAGCCTGCCTCCTTCCTACCTTTCCAGTCTTCTTATACCTTATTCGGCTCCCATATACTCAGCAGCTCAGTGAATTGGCTTTTTTTTAACTGCTCCTTGTACAAGACACTCCATCTTCAAACTCAGCACTTAACCTGCTTGTCTGCTGTGCCTGGAATTCTCTTCCTCCCCATCTCCCTCTTCTGGCTTCTCCCCAGCTAACCCCCCCCCCCAACTTCATGCTCATGCCTTCCCTCTCTTATCTCCAGTCTGGCCTGTCTATAGGTTGTTCGCACAGAGTTGTTTGCAGGTTTTCTTCTCCATTAGACCATGAGCTCCTTATGAGCAGGGACCGTTTTTTTGCCTTTGTGTCCCTAACATTTAGCATAGTACCTGGCACATAGTAGACGCTTTAATAAATGCATGCTGACAATTCTGATACTCAGAAAGAATGAGGTCAATGGGAAGCAGTGTAGTGCTGAACTTGGAGTCATGGGACCTGAGTTTGTATCCTGGCTCTGCAACTTTCCACCTACATGAGCATGGGCAAGTTAATTCATTTGTTTGGGCCTCTGTTTCCTCATCTCTAAAATGAGGCCACTTGTCTAGATGGCCTCTGAGGGCCTTCCTACCTTTAGATTTATGGCCTACATGTGACCCTGGATGAGTCCTTTCTCTTCCCTGGGCCTCAGTTTCCCCCTCTGTAAAATGAAGGGGTTGGACTCCACAGCCCTTCCAGCCCTCGATTCTAGGATCCTCTGGTAATATATAACCTCAGTGTCTTAGTCCTTAATTCAATTACCAACGATCCACATTATCTCATGTTATACATGAGGTCACATAAAGAAACAAACAAGTATGAGAAACCCAATGAGAGACTAATTTAATATACAACATATCTTCAAAATACTGAAAAAGAAGAAAAAAAAATCCAATCACAGAGATATGATTATTGACTTAACAATTAAGTATTAGTTATTTCTGGAGCTACATAAGTAAGAATTATTTGAAAGGTATGCTTATATGCCCTTAGTGCAGATCCAAGGTATTTTGCTCCTGAAAAGCGATTTCTTCAGTTGGTTGAAGAGATTAGCTCAAAGTACTTTTCTGTTCTGTTTTTTTTTTTTGGTGCCTGGAAAGAAATTCACACTTCATATGAGGCTCAAACTTGATGACCTTCTAAGACCCATCTAAGGTTCTCTTACTTCCCTTCTTTGCAACTGTGCCATGGTAGAAAATGAATGGGAACTACTGAAATTACCAACAAATTCTTGGCTTTGCTAGGCAAGATCAAAATGATGAAGGTCAAAGGCATTGCTAAATCACTTCTATGACCCCGTCCATAGCAGCTGCTGAGGATAATCGGGGCTTTTCTGTGGCACCATGAAATGAACACGAACAAAACCATTTTACGTAATCGACGACCCAGGCTTCCTACACTTGAAATGAAAGATTTTGGAAACATTTTCATCCTTTTTTCTTTGAAAACCCAAGCTATTCTGAGGTACTTAAAAAGGGTGCAGATGAAGCCATGAACTCTTACACTTAGAAGCTTTGGGCCAAACTATTTAAACTGGGTCTGTGTTGGTTTGCATGAATTTTGCAGTCATTGCTAGCTGGTGCAAGCATCAGATACTGGGAAGCAAGGCAAGAGGCATTGCAATGTCTGATCTACATTCTGCTTTTCTTTTAAAAAGGTTCAGGACACAGCAAACCTGCTTCCTTGGGTCTCTGCATCGATTCACCATAGATACGAGTCTGACTCTTGCTTTGGTAGACTGACCTTGGAGAGCTTTGAGCTGGGACTGACTGCCCAGCTGCATCCCTGGGACACCAGGTATAATTCATGACATAGTGATGGAGAGCTCCAGGCACTTTAATCAAAGTCGGCCGCCAAGTCTGCAGTGGAGCAGCCACGAGTAGGGTGATCAGATGGCGAAAGGTCCAAGCTTCTGATTTTTTTCAGGACAGTGAAGAGAGGAAGCCTCTTCTGATCACACGAGGTCATGAGGCTGTACATACATGTATGCTTTTAACACATCTTTCAGCCTTACTCAGTTTTACAGAGTGGGTTTTCTTGCCTCAAAATTGCTGTCTTTGAGTAACTTTTTTAATTCTCGCAATTCTTGTGGCTGTAAACTCTGATCTACACCTGGGGTAAGCTTATAGCTCAAAGGGGACACAGTGTAGCCATTGTGATAAAGGTAGATTCTCTTGCAAAACTCAAAAGTGCTAAACATAACTCCAAAATATGGAACTATCTGTAAAAAAGGAAATAAACAAAAAAAACACAGAAAAATCAGGTTAAAATCCAGTTAAAGAATTAAAAACTATAAGACAATGCTTTTAAAGCTATGACACAACCACAGGCTAATCTATATGTGCTGGTGGAGGCAGATGCAGTAACTACTACAACACAGTTAGAATGTCAGCTCCTTGACAGCAGGGCCTGGCACACACTAGGTGTTTAATAAATGTTTGCTGATCAAGTGAGATTTTGTCTCTCCCCTATAGGATGTAATCTCCTTGAGGGCAAGGACTAGTTCATATTTGTTTCCATATCCCCAGGACCTAGTTTAATGCCCGGTATTTAATAGGTGCTTAATGAATGCTTATAGATTGACTAGCCTGGGAAAGTGGCATCATGGGATCTGGCATAGAGAGGAGAAGAGGAGAAAGAAGTGATTCATACTATACAATGGACAGGAAGCCGATGGCAGAAATGCCATGTCTGTTGTTAATCTGTGTGCAGATAAGTCTACCCCACAGTGGGTTTTTTTGTTCGACTGACCATCTACTCATCAAGAAGATTTTAATTTCTCAAATCTCTTGGAACGCCATTCAGTCTCAATAATGGCTCATGCTTGTACAGTGCTCTAGCTTCCAAAGACCTTTCCTGTTAACAGTCCTGTGGAGGGCAGGCATTATTAATCCTATTATGGGTTAACGAGATGAGAAGATTGACACTCAAGAGATGTTAGGCAACTCTAAAGTTCACTCAACCAGGAAGTGTCAGATCTGGGACGCAAACCCAGGCCTTCTGAATTCTAGACTTTCCACTACTCCATGTTGTCCAGAATACTTCAGGACTGATGCGGGAATTCTTTCCCTCTGCAAGGCTACTAGTCTTCTTTTTCCACAGTCCTCCTCATGCTTTGAGACCACTGCTCTTACTATAGAGACTTGAGCACTCAGGGTGAATGATTCCATGAAGCTCCCTTGTGGGGCTAAGAACTGAAGGTTTCTGAGAGAGGGGAAGGGGGAGAGTCTCATGAAAACAGGATGGGGTGCCTAACCTTCTCACCTTTAGCAAGTTGGCAGTCAGTCCATTCCAGAGGGCCAGCACACCTTGGGCCTTCACTACCTGTCGGAAGCAGTCCATGGCCCCTGAGAAGTTGGTGTCTACTCGACCACAATGAGGGAGGCAATGACTCTGGGCCTGGGAGGGAGAAGGACAGTTTAGCCACTAGGAGACATAAGAACCAATAAGTAGAAATGAGAGCTCATGTTGGAGCTCTGAGTGCTGTATTTGTTGCCAAGATTATATACAAGAAAGGATCAACCAGCCACAGGTTTTACCTGATACCACAGAATGTAGCAGCAGCATTTCCTGGTCCCCTTGAATTTACCATTTGATCCATCTCAAAAGTACAAGCAAGATTACCTCCCCCCCCCCACATACAAGGTAATGAAAAAAGGCTCTGAAGTAAGGTCAGCCTATTTACCACACCCACATAGACAGTGTGCTTCAGAGGTTGGACACTGCTTCAGGAGAGCCAAGAATCAAATCAGAAATTCAGGCCATGGACCAAAAATGGTACTTTGGTGTTCTGCTCATTTGTTGGCTTGCATTCCCTGAGTCTTTTTGCAGCAGATATTTAGGGGACAGGAATTATCTCATTTTATTAAGCATCAGCAGAGGAAAGTTAAGTACAAGCATCACATGGCTAATCACAGAAAGACAGACAAAGTAGTTCTTATTCTTCCCAGTCCAACTATTGAGGACAAAGCCTTCTGAAACTCCTAATTTGGCTTGTCATGAGTCAAAGCCTACTTCCTACTTTGCTGACTGGCTGGCTCTTAGACCATTGGCTTGCTTTGGAACATGGTAACCCCAAATCAGATTGTTAGAAGATTACCAATCCAGAGGTGGAAAGGATCTCAAAGAGTCCAACTCTTTTGTTTTGCAAAGGAGGAAACTGAGGCCCAGGGAGAAGTTAATTGCTCATGATCCTCAGGAATTCAATTCAGCAAACATTTATCAAATGCCAACTATATGAAAAGCATTGTCTGAGGTGCTGGAGTGAGTGGCAGCTTCAGGAATGAGAATTCCCATCTCCAGTGTTTCCACTACATCATAATGCCTTTCTTCAGCTACAGTTCCTGTCATAACAACCAGCAAACCATTCTCTTTTTTTTCTTTTTTTGGTGAGGCAATCGAGGTTAAGTGGCTTGCCCAAGGTCACACAGCTAGTAAGTGTCAAGTGTCTGAGGCTGGGGATTTGAACTCAGGTTCTCCTGACTCCAGGGCCAGAGCTCTATCTATTATAGATAGACATGGTGATCATTGTATGACTGACACAGATCAAGTACAACGTTGCGTCGATGGGGCCATGCCTGCCAAGTTTCAAACAGCGAACTTAGATGGATATTACTGAAGCAGAATTTGGAAACAACTATGTTTAGCTCTTGGTTATGTGTGCCTGGGTTTCAAATATTGTCTGGATTTGGGCTGTTGTCCTAGAACGGCCAATTTTGGTTCCATAACTTGCATTTTGACTTCCTATTTGGGCTGTCTCTTCCCATTAGAATGTAAGTCCCTTGAGGGCAAGAATTGTCTTGATTTTCTATTTTTATCCCCAGCCCTTAGCACGGTGCTTGGATCCAAGTCAGTTCTTAATAAGTGCTTTTTTCCATCCATTCATTCAGATTGGGCTGGAGATTGTGAAGCAGAGGTTAATGAAAAAAATTGGATGGGGAGTTGGGAACGCAGAGTTCTGGTTCTGGTTTTGCCACTGGCTCATTTTGTGACCTTGGGCCAATCACTTCAGCTCTTTAGGCCTTGTAAAATGGTGGGGGGGAAGGAGTGGGTTGGCCTGGACAGTTCCCAAGATCCCTTCTACTTCTGAGGGTCTGTGATTCTATTCCCTAAATCCAGAAAAAAATCTGATCCTCTCAGAGCACTGCAATGGCATTGTAATGGTAGAAAGACAATACTGAAAAGCCTCAGTCAGCTGTTACTGTGATCAAGCACAGCAAAGATGCCCAGGCAGAGACAAAGTTTTGGTTCTTCATTCTTCCTCACACAGGTCTCAAGGCAGCAATGACTCAATCCACCTATTGAGTTTACCATAATGAATAAGGATACACAGAATAAGGCCTGGACCAGTGACATCCTTGGTGTAGGGAACTCCCAGACGGGGAAATTCCCTTTACCAAAGCAGATATGAACTTTTTGAGCAACTTATGGTCTTAGAGAGCTGTCAGGGACCCTGAGAAGTTAAATGATGTACCCAGGATCATACGGTTCATAAACAAAAATTGAATTTAGGTTTTCTTCATTTCCAAGGCTGGTTTCTTATCTCCTACCCCACACCACCTTAGGGGAAGAGACATAGTAGGTGAATGTCAGCTCCTTTTAGGTAAAGACTGTTTCATTTTTTGTACTTATAACTTCAGCACATAGAACAATGCCTGGAACATAGGAGGTTCTTAATAAATGCCTGTTGAAAATGCCTGCTGATCCTTCTATTTGTTACTTACTAGTGACTTCTGTCTCTAGGGTAAGTATAGGGCTTATCTTCCCCTCGTCCAAAGCTGTGAACTTAAACAGGCAGTTTTCAGAAGACAAAATCAAAACTACCCATGGTCATATGACAAAAAATGCTCTAAATCACATTGATTAGAGAAATGCAAATTAAAACAACTCTGAGGTACCACCTCACGCTTATCAGATTGGCCAATGTGACAGAAAAGGAAAATAATAAATGTGGGAGAGGATGTGGGAAAACTGGGACACTAATGCACTTTTGGTGGAGTTGAGAACTGATCTCCATTCTGGAGAGCAGTTTGGAACTATGTCCAAAAGGCAACCAAACTGTATATACCCTCTGGCTCAGTAATACCACTACTAGGTCTGTATCCCAAAGAGATCAAAGAAAAAGACCTACATGTACAAAAATATTTATAGCAGCTCTTTTTGAGGTAGCAAAGAACTGGAAATCGAGGGGATGCCCATCAGCTGGGGAATGGTTGAACAAGTTGTGGTACATGAATGTAATGCAATACTATTGTGCTATAAGAAAAGATGAGCAGGCAGACTTCAAAAAAACCTGGAAAGACTTACATGTAATGATACAAAGTGAAATAAGCAGAACCAGGAGAATAGTGTACATATTAATAGCAACATTGTGCAATGATCAACTATGAATGACAGCTCTTCTCAGCAATACGATGATCCAACAAAATTCCAAAGGACTTATGATGGAAAATGCTATCCACATCCAGAGAAAGAACTAAAAGCATACTGTTTTCACTTTATTTTTTTAGTGAGTTTTTCCTTTTGGCCTGTTTCTTCTTTCACAATATGACTAATATGGAAATATGCTTTACATGATTGCACATATATAACCTACATCAAATTGGAAGAAAGAGGGAGGAAGAAAAATTTGGAACTCAAAATTTTTTTTTCCAAAATTTTTAAAATGAATGTTAAAAGAGTCTTTATGTATAACTGGGAAAAATAAAATACTATTTAAAATTTAAAAAGTTATACACACACACACACAATTCTGAACTTAAATACCAAAAAGGGGCATTCCCCTCCCACACACAGTAGAACACAAAAGAGGATTCTTTACGAAACTGTGAATGTCCATTTCATACCACCTGCTTTATTAAAAGAAGTATATAGCACAGTGGATAGAGCACCGATCCTGAAGTCAGGAGGACCTGAGTTCAAATCCGGTCTCAGACCAAACACTTGACACTTACTAGCTGTGTGACCCTGGGCAAGTCACTTAACCCTAACTGCCTAAAAAAAAAGTATATAATAAGTTCTACATATTACTTTCAAAACTGTCCTGCTTCTCTGTTTTCTTTCTGAACATCTTTCTGTTCTCTTCTGCGCATTTTTAAGCGTGTTACAATAGCCTTCTTTTTTTTGGCATCATAACTGGTAGTTCTTTTCTCTCCACCATAGCCATATCCCTACCCCCATTTAAAAACAAAGAGAAAAAAAAAACACTTGTAATACATTAAGTATTATCTCTGCACCTTGGGGCTATACACTATCTGTGAGGAGGTGTGTAACACATTTCATCACTGGTCCTGCAGAGACATGGGTGGTCATTGTACTGATCAGAGTTCTTAAGTCAAAATTGTCTATCTTTATAATGTTGATGACCTTATAGAAATTATTCCCCTGCTTCTGCTCACCTCACTGTTTCAATTCATACTACTCAGAATTCTTTCAAATTATCTCTTTCAACAGAACAAATCTCTTCCTCCCCTCCCACCCCATTACTAGGACCTCTGTTTTAAACTCCCCCAATATCTTTAGTACACTTGTTTCTTCTCCCCCATTAGAATGTTTATTGTTGAGACATTTTCATTTGGGCCCAACTCTCTGTGACCCCATCTGGGGTTTTCTTGGCAAAGATAATGGAGTGGTTTGCTATTTCCTTCTCCAGCTCATTTGACAGATGAGGAAACTGAAGCAAATAGGGTGAAGTGACTTGCCCAGGCTCACACAGCTAGTAAGTGTCTGAGGCCAGATTTTAAGGAAGATGATGAGTCCTTCTGGTTTCAAGCCCAGTGCCCTATCCACTACCTAGCTGCCCAATAGCACTGTATTACCATACTGCTCCTTTCAATTGCTCTATTCCATTAAAATCATTTTTCCCCGTTTAGGATTATACTCAGCTTTGCAGTGTAAGTTATTCTTGACTGTAAGCTTATCTCTTTTGCCTCTTGGAATATTATATTCCAAGATCTCGTTTATAGTAGAAGCTGCCAGGTCTTGTGTGATCCTGGCTGTAGTTCCCTGGTACTTAAATTGCTTCTTTCTGAATGTTTATAGCATTTTTTCTTCGATGTGGGAGCTCCAGATTTTGGCTACAATATCCCTGGGACTTTCCCTTTCAGGAGGTGATTCATGAATTCTTTCTGTCTTTACCCTGACTTCTTGTTTCAATGGATCTGAGCAGTTTGCATTTATGTATTTCCTTTTTTTTTTTTTTTTTTTTTGCTTTTTGGTGAGGTGATTAGGGTTAAATGACCTGCCCAGGGTCACACAGCTAGTAAGTGTTAAGTGTCTGAGGCTGGATTTGAACTCAGGGCCTCCTCGCTCCAAGGCCAGAGCTCCATCCACTCTGCCACTTAGCTTCCCCCATTTATGTATTTCTTGAAATATAGTTTTCAGGCTTTTTTGGATCATGGTTTCCAATGAGTCCAGTGATTCTTAAATTATCTCTCTCTCTGACTTGTTTTCAAGATGAGTTATTTTTGATATCAGACAGCTTACATTTTCTACTATTTTTCCAATCTTTAATTTTGTTCTAATATTTCTCACTGTTTCATGGAGTCATCGGCTCCTGCTCAGTCTAGTCTAGTTCTCAGGGAATCTGTTTCTTGGGTAAGATCTACCACTTTCTTTTTTAAACTACTCATTCTCCTTCTAATTCATTCCTCAAGAGCTTTCAGTTCATTTAAAAAAATCTCTCACTTTATGTCTTCTAGGTATTCAATGTAGTCAAAGAAAATCCCTTTTTTTCCTTTGTGCCTCTGCTTGCAGTTGTCATGGAGTTAGACTTGAAATAGTTTTTGATACCCAGTGGTGTTTTCTTTTTCCTTTTGGCTAGGCAATGGGGTTAAGTGACTTGCCCAGGGTCACACAGCTAGTAAGTGTCAAGTGTCTGAGGCTGGATTTGAACTCAGGTCCTCCTGACTCCAGGGCCGGTGCTCTATCTACTGCGCTACCTAGCTGCCCCAAATAAACTGAGGCAAACAGAGGTTAAGTGACTTACTTAAGGTCACACAGCTAGGAAGCATTGGTGTTTTCTTTGATTTACTCATCTCTCCAACTGTAGTTCTTGAATTGGGGCTTCGTGCTGGGCCTGGCTTTGCCCTTTGCTGCACTTTTGGGTGGGGCTGATCAGCCCTCCTTGGTCTTGTGGGTCTCCTAGGTTCTTAACAAGACCCCTGCCTCTTGGGTCCTTGAGGTTCAGAGAGCTGGATCTTTAAGATTGGTTGGTGTTCATTTCTACCTCCTGGAGCTTTCTTGGGGAAGTCCTCCACTCTTGCTGTCTCCAGACTCAGAGCTTTGTAGGCCACATATGTCCTGTCACTGGTCTGGCTAGCATTCACTGTGCTCCTGGAGGAGTCCCTTTTCCTACTGTTGTGACCTCCTGGCAATCTTTTTGTGCAATTCTGGGGTGGAAAAAGTAATTTACTATAGCTTCTTACTGTATTTCTTGATCATTATTTGGTCTGCTGTGAACTTCAGGGTTTCTTGGAGTAGATCTGTAGAAGCTGTGAGATCTCTCTCCCAGTCAGGTAGTCATCTTGTCCAGAAGTCTCACATGGGACAAATCTTGAAGACCAAGGCATCCTATAGGCATCAAATCCAAATAAAACAGAGCCCCATGGGCTGCATATTGACTTAGAAAACCACAAAATAACATTACCTATGTTGTATTATATTTTTATTGATTTTGTTAAATGTTTTCCAATTATATTTTAATCTGGTTTGGGCTTCATGTTTGCCGGCATCTGCTGGAACCTCTGGTGTAGTGGTTAGAGTGCTGGATTTGGAATCAGGAAGACCTGAGTTTGAAGCTTGTCTGAGCTATTAGCTGTGTGACCTTGGACAAGTCACTTCCCTTCTCTGGGCCTCAGTTTCCCTCTCTGTAAAATGAGGGGATGGACTGCATGGACTCTAAGATCACTTCCAGTTCTAGATCTAGGACCCTTTCCTGGGCCTCAGCTTCCTCCTCTGTAAAATAAAGAGGTTGGAATTAATGATCTCTAGAGTCTCTGCTAGCTCTAGGATTCCATAGTGCCAATGGTTACCCATGGTCCAGTTGTAGCATTCTACCATTGCTGTTTATATGGCTGTGAGACATAGAACACAACAGTCTGTGAAGTGAAAATGAATCTCCCACAGAGGGCAATGGAGAGATTCATGGGGGAGTGTGTGTGTGTATATGTGTGAGTGTGAGTGTGTGTGTGTGTGTGTGTGTGTGTGTGTGTGTGTGTGTGTGAATAGGCTGGAACTTACACCCAATGAGACCTCTGAAGAAAATTATATTAAAAAAAGTGGGTTGCATGCCAAGGGATGATGGGTTAATGGCCAGGGTGGTCCACTGGCACCCTCTGCATGTCAGCAGAAGTCAAGGGAGGTTGTCCAAAGGCCTTCCTGTGGCCCATATTTCGGCAGACATGGACAAGAGTCACATAAATGGGCAGTCACGGATGGGCTGCATGCAGTCTGTATCTCTGGAGGGAACTTCAGATGAAGGAGAAAACAGCTTCATTGAGTGTTTGGTGGTGAGTATGGCTGGATGCACATGAGGAATTAAGGCTTTTCACTTGCAGGCAAATTCCTTAAAATGCCAGCCCTACGTATTAGCTGGGAGTAAAGGCGCCTTCCCCATGTCATGTGAAGCACATGGCCCCTGAGTTTTTTGGCTCCAATTAGGCCCCAAAGAATTGTTTTATTCTCAGCTGGCAAAAACATGGCTTGGAATGAGGTTATTAGTACATGGCTGCTCTAAGTAAGCAACTTTCCTCAGCAGGGGAGGCATTCCCACCAGCTGCATGCTATCCTTCCCAGAATTAGTCACACTCCAGCAGCATCTAGGAACAGCAAGGGGGCCCCATACACCCTGTTACAATTGCTGCTCAGGGACTGGGGAGGTTGGAATGGAAAGGGAACATAGATCATAACCCACACATTCAACAGCTATTAAGTGCCAGCTTTGAGCTAGGCAGTGGGAGAGATAAAGAGATAATTAAGATTTGGTCCTTCCCCTCGGGGAGCTTAGCATCCAATGAAGCCAGGCAGCACGGCATAGTGGAAAGAAGACCTGGGTTCAAATCCCTATGTTGACATGTACTGGCTATAGGACTATTGGCAAGTCACTTAACCACCCTGAACCTCAGTTTTCTCATCTGTAAAATGGGGATGACACTTGCACCACCTGCCTCACAGGGTTGTTGGGAGAAAATCACTCAAAGTACAACACAAATGTGAGTTAGTATCATACAACAATGGCAGTGCGAGATAGGATCAGAGCCTAAGAAGGACACAGAGGGATGTGAAAGGAGAAAAAGAAAGATCCTTTCCAACGTGGGGTCAGGGAACACATAACAGCAATATATAATATAACAGAGCTGATACTTTTATGGGGCTTTAAAGTCTGCAAAGAGCTTTACATATATTATTTCATTTAGCTCTCATAATAACCCAACTGGGGCCTCTGGGGGCTTTCCAGTCCTGTATCTTGAAGGACCAAGTTGTACATTGAAAGGCCTGGGAGGAAATGCAGAAAAGCCAGTGAACTTGCCTTGCAAAGAGGGCCTGGCATCCTCACTGCCTCCCGTCAATTTTGATGAGGCCTGAGGAAAGGGGCGTCACTTCCAATTCTAAGTCCCCAAGGAATCTGACCAGCAAAAATAATTTAGTAGCAAATAGGCAGAGAATTCAGAAGCACAGTGGATAACAATTTGTCCTCTGAATTGGGTTCAAATCCTGCCTCTGACATATATTAGCTCTATTACCCTGGGCAAGTCAACAACCTCCTCAGTGCCTTAGACAGCTCTCAGAGACTCTAAGTGACAAAGCAATGGCCTGGGTGCTACCTACACTGGTGGATGGCATTTCCTCACTAAGAGTTCCTCATACCAAGGAAATCAGAGGTCTGGTCCCATGTTCCTCAAAAGGTAGAGAATGGGAGAGATAAATAGTAAGAGTGATTTCCAGGCCCCCCCCCCCCATAGCAACCTGACCTGACACCTCTAGCATTTGGAGATTAGGGGCCCTTTGTCTTCAGCTACCTAACATTACACAATGTCCTAGAGAAGAATAAGTTGAGGGAGCCCTTTGACCTCTGGGCTGCCCCTCAATCTTGGCCTGTCGCTTCCTTTCCCTGGGCCCAGAGATGGGGAAGCTGGAGACCTACAGGGATGATGGAATCCATTTAGTGAAATTTCCTGAGCTTGCTGGTAGCATTTTACTGATGAGGGCCAGCAAAGAATCCAAAACAACATGCATTGGGAGATTTCTGGAGACAAGTTCATGTTCACATGAGCTGAGATGTGCAGGGCGCCCTGACTAATGCCATGCTCGATGTGATACTGCTTTTTCTCCTTTGGGGATATCACATGTGCCCCCATTGCAACCATGCCTTATTCATGGGCTCAGAGAATAGCTCTAGAGCTGGCAGGGACCTCAGAGTCCAGCCCCTTCATTTGACAAAGTGTGAAAGTGAGGCCCAGCAGGGGAAGAAACTTGCCCAAGGTCACACATAAGATCCTAGGTTTAGAGCCAAAAAAGTACCTCAGAGGCTCTCTAATTCATTTTATAGGAGGAAACTGAGGCCTGGAGAGAAGTAATTTGCCCAAGGTCACATAGGCAGTAAATGATAGAGCTAGGATTTCAACCCAGGTTCCCTGCCTCCAGATTCAGGTATGCTTTCTTCCTTACGACAGAGGGCTACTGGAAAAGCACTGCTGATGACTTTTACCACACACATTATATATTACAGAGTATCTAAAGAAAGGTACATCCCTCAAACTAGAGGGCACATGCAGCAGGAGACCATCACCAGGTCTAGGAACTAAGAGCCTGCCAGAGGCCCCTGGGGACCTGTAGCCAAATGCACTCTGTCAGCTCCAGAAGGCACACTGGGACACTGTCATGGAGGTCAGTAGCTGCAGTGACTGACAACTAGTCAATTTCATTAGCTCCCAGCACGGCAATGCCCCAGCTAAAAGTCCTTTGCTGCAACTGGCACCTCTGCAGGCCTAGGTCCTGGTGATACTCACTGCCACCAACCCAACCAAGTCCTAATGAACTCTGTTGCATGCCCCTATGGCTACTCAATCATCTTAAGAGCCCGATCTGAGTACCCACTTCACTGCAAAGGAACTAAAAAAGCTTGTGTATTCTGTCTCATGCATTGGGATGGAGACTTCAACTTTCCTTCTTTGGTAGGATGTTACCAAGTTATAGTCACTGTAGACCTTGTTCCTCAAAAAATCCCTATCTCTGAGTAATGTAAATGAAGAACATGGTACTGGGTCTTTACCTCCCCTTTAGAGCTGCTCTAAAGAAGGATTCAAAACTGCCTCCCCCAGTGCCAAAGAGTCAGTGGTGGCTGGAGTCTCTAAGGACCATGATACACAGAGAAGCTCATGTGCATAGTAGAAAGGGCAAACGGATTTGCATTGCCCAATAAAAGAAGGCTCCAAGTCATCCCCACTGGTGGGATTTTTTTCAAGGGGCCGGCAGCTCTAACTTTGATTGGACATCCTATGGTCCAAATGGAATGATGTACTGTTCTGTGTTTGCTTATCTGAGTACAGCCCCCTAGAATAGAAGCTTGTTGCAGGCCAGGATGACTTTGGTTTTTGTCTTTGTATATTCAGGGCTCAGCAGTGCCTGGCACAGAGCAGCTGCTGCATGAAATGCTTACTGATTGATTCCCCCTTGGTAGAATGTAAACTCCTTGAGGGCAGGGACTATCTCATTTTTATTGTTGTTAAATTGTTGAAGTGAATCTTGCTGGGTTCTGGGGGAAGCAAAGATGGAACTGCATACACACACACACACACACACCCCCTGACAAAGACAAGATGACCAAGATAATGACAAGAATGACAACTCAGAGGTTCCTCAAGATGCCCATTGCTGTCCACAGACCTCCCCAACGCAACGAGGGCAGGACATAGCAGCTGTAAGTTTGCTTTGGCTTGAGGGTGGGTGAAGCGGCTCCCCCGCCATCGCTGATGCTGTTATTGCTTAGCTGGGGATCAAATAGGCTAGGCTGGTCTATGTGGAAGAAAGGGGCAGGGTAATCTTTAAGTTCCTCTTCTCTCCCCAGGCACTTAATAAATCTTGCTGATTGAGTGGGAATTTCTCGGCTATTTAACAGAAGGAGGTTTACTTAGTAATACAGGGGAAGGCAAAGGACGGAACAAGGAGAGGTCCTTCATTCAAGGATACAGCACTGATCAGGCTGGCTGCGCCCTCCTTGCCTCTGCATTGACCATGATGGTCTGCCAGTCAGAAGCCTGAGAGTAGAGATAGGTGACTTCTTGTGACCTGGAGGTTTTGTACCTAGGCCACCAAAAGGCATGTCAATAGTCTGAGCCCTCAGTCCACTCAGCCAACAGTCTAGACTCTGGAGGATAATTTCAATAGTTCTGTTTTGTTTTCATTTTGTTTTCAATTTTTAAAAATTCTAAACTTAACAAGACTGATTGTTAATTAGCCTTCAGCAGGATGGCCTGTTCTTGTTATCCTGTACCTGTCTGACCAGTCTCTTGGGTCTGTAACCTCAGTATTACCTTTGACTTCTCATTCTCTCCACCCCTCCCCCAAAGCCAATTAATTGCCAGACTTTGTGTTTCATTTCCCATAGCATCTCTCCTACCTGACCTCTTCTCTCTCCTCACAGAGGCCCACATCACCTCTCACCAAGACTACTACTGGACTTCTGGTGGGTCTCCCTGCCTCCACTCCGCTGCCAGTGATCTTCCTAAAGTATGCGTCTGACCATGCTCCCTCCCTACTCTATCAACTTCAGTAGCTCCCTATTAACTCTAGGACCAAATATCAACTCCTCTGGCTTTCAAAACCTTTCACACCCTGGCCCCAACCTACCTTTCCAGCCTCACTGGACATTACTCCTCTGACCCCAATACATACACTCTATGATCCAGTCACGCTGACCTTCTCTATTTCTTACACATGATCCTCTATCTCCCATCTCTATACTTTATTATGTCCCAGGAATTCTGGGAATTGGAAGACAAAAATGAGAGTGCTTTCCAATTAATGCTGTGATACTTGGGTTGCGGGAAGGAAGGAGTGGCTCTGCAGTGACGGACACCCGGCCTGGAGTATTATTTATTTATTTTCTCTTTTCTACAAAGGCATGCTGGCCTTGCTGATGAACAGGCGTCTTCTATCATGACTCCAATTGTTCCTGACTTACTAAGCCAAGAGGTCAGCCCCACATCCCCCAGGAATAGCTTGCCTCAGAAAGTACTTTCCCTTTCTTCCGCAATGAAAATGCTTCTATGCAGAGGAAAGGAAGCCTGGGCTTCCTTTTAGAAACAGCCTTGAGTTCAAGGTTGCCTTATTTCTCCATTACCCTGAGAGTCCCTCAGAGAAGGAGTGCCCAAATGTCAGTCCCCAGTTGTGCCCACAGCTGAGAGAGAGTGAGAGAGAGAGACAGACAGACAGACAGAGGGTGCAAGGCCACGTTAACAATTTGGGGTTTTCTTTTTTCTTTTTTTGGCTAGGCAATGGGGTTAAGTGACTTGCCCAGGGTCACACAGCTAGTAAGGGTCAAGTCTCTGAGGTTGGATTTGAACTCAGGTCCTCCTGACTCCAAGGCTGGAACTCTATCTACTGCGCCACCTAGCTACCCTCTAGGTTAACAATTTGAAAGACGTTCTCTGGGCTCCAAGGTGGCAAGATGGGGTCAAATGCACCATCTGAAACCTTAGTTTCACTGCCACTTAGAAGCAGCTTTAAGGTCAAATCAGAGCAAGAAGGGGGAGCCTGGATAATGATGCAAGATTCTGCCCCCCTCCCCTCTGTGGAATTATGGGAGCCTTTCAGAGAAGTTAGGCTAGGGATTATAAAAAGCACACTGATGTGAAGAAGGGCCATGTTAGTGTTGTTTCTATGGTGCTCGTTGCTTATGTCTCGTTCAACAATTGTGTTGCTTACCAGGAGCCCAAACATGAAGAGAGAAATGAAGACGCCACAGATGATAAATTCTGTTCCTAAGCTCAGAGAGTTTGTGCAGCTGGAAGTCTCCTTGGCGAAGCTCATTTGATGTACCAACTAAAGCCAAGTGTCTGACATGAAAGGATGAATTTACATCTGCAGAGTGTTTGACAATGTGATCAATAGCCACTGCTGCCTTCACTGCTGAAGAGAATGAGAATGATTCAGCTGGGAAAAGCAATTCCACTTGCTCCAAGCCCAGGGCTTTACTTGGGGTTTGTGTGAAAATGAAATGTATTGAGCCATTTCTTTTTAAAGAAAGAAAAACAGTCTTTGGCTGCCCTGGTGTTTTGAGCTGAGCTGAAAACTAGGGCCTCTGTTTAACCTACCCTGGCAAACACACTTCCAAATTTGAATCTGCTCTCACTCACTGGGCTGTCCTCCCCTGCAGGAGCTCGGGAGGCCCCGGGAAGGTCATTCCCTCTCCGCTCCACTCCTGGGCTTTGCTGGCCACAGGTCTGGGGGGCTGAAAAAGCAGTGACTTGTGGTGTGGTGCTCCTCCTCCCATCCAGGGGGCCCCCCCGACCTGAAGCTGCCAACACAGCAAGCTCTGTTCTACCTCCACTCACACAGTCCTTTTAACTATTTCCTATCCAAAAGCAGGCCCCTGCTTGCAGAGGGATTATACTTCTCAAGTCCTCCAGCACTTAGCTGCCAGTCTCCATGATTGAGGCTTCCTTTCACCTGTGTTCTCTGTAAGGCCACACAACATCCTGCCTCTGGAATCAAGAGAATCTGGCTTCAAACCCCACCTATGATGCTCACTATCTGTGTGACTCTGAGCAAGCTGCCTTACCTCCCTGGCCTTGGGGTTCTCCACTGCTAAGGGATAGGGGAAGATTAAGTGGCCTCTGAGATCCCTTGCAGTTCTATATCTCTGTGTGACCTTGGACAAGTCCCTTCCCTTCCCTGAGCCCTCAGTTTCCCCTGCTCAGTAACAGGAAGGGGTTGGACTCCATGGCCTCTGGGGGCCTTGCCAGCTCTAGGTTTAGGCGCCTATGGACGATCTCACACCAGTCACTTCAGCTCTCCAGGCCTCAGTTTCCCTCTCAGGAACAGGAAGGGGTTGGACTCCATGGCCTCTGGGGGCCTTGCCAGCTCTAGGCTTAGGCGCCTATGGGCGATCTCACACCAGTCACTTCAGCTCTCTAGCCTCAGTTTCCCTCTCAGTAACAGGAGGGTATTGGACTCCATGGCCTCAGAGGCCCTGTCAACTCCAGATGGAGGATTCTCTGAACTTCCAGTCCATTGATCCGTTCCCCTCACCAACGTACTTTCCATTTCTGTGCTTATCTCAGTTGGAAATGTCCTGTTGGCTAGTCTGTGCTCTGGGAGCAGGAGACGACAGACATGAGAGTAGCTTGTCAGTCACAATATTTTCAGAAGATAAACGGAGCACAAGTGACCAATCTGAGTCTCTGTATTCTACTACTGCTACCCATCTAGTAATGGCACTAAATAAAGCATGTGCACAAACAAATCTACTGTGAGGCAGAATGTGACGTGACCCAAGAAAAGCAGCTCCTATGGGGATACAAAGAAGGGCTGGTGGGGAAGGGACAGGGGTATTCAGGGAAGGCTTCCTGGAGAAAGAGGTGGTTACAGTTGATGGTAGGATTTCAATAGGTTAAGACTGGGAGCATTCTAAGAAGGGAGACCAAGTTGAGTAAATGCACTAAGGTGGAAAAATATGGGGCATTTGGAGGAAAGAGGGTGTTGGCCTGGAGCACAGAATACTGGACTGACAGAAGATTTCAAGAAGAAGAAGAGTTCAAATGTGGCCTAGCCACTGTGGGATCTCTAACAAGTTGACTTCTCTGAGTCTCAGCCTGCTCATCTGTAAAATGGGGATGATAACACTTGCCCTACTGATGTTAAGTCAATGGGCATTTATTAAGTCCTTACCATGTGCCAGACACTGTGCTAAGTGCTGGAGACACAGTCAAAAGACGGTCTCAGCTCTTAAGGAGGAGACAATATGTATACAAACAAGCTACCGACAGAAGAAAGCAGAGGTAGTCTAAGAGGAAAGGCGGCAAGCTTAAGGAGGCCTGAGACCTGAAGGAAGCCAAGAAACGAAGACGAGGAAATGCCCGGAGTCCAGAGAAGGAGGAAGAACAAGGGGACCAGTGTCTCTGGATCTCTGAGGACATGGAGGGAAGCAAGGAGGGAGAAGGCCGGGAAGGTAGAGGGGGCCAGATTACGAGGGACCATCAAGCAAGCTATCTCCAGAAGGTTTTTAAATTAATTTTGAAAATGATAGTGAGCACTGGAGTTTACTGAAGGTAGAGAAGTTGACATGGTGAGACCTGAGAGTTAGAAGATCAATTTGACAGCTGAGTGGAAGGTAGATTAGAGTGGGGAGAGACTTGAGGCAGGCAGGCCCCCCATCCCAGCCCCCTCCACTTCCTGGCAGCCTATTACTACAACAGACGAGGGGAGAGGTGATGAGGGTCTGGACCAGAGTGGGGGCAGTGTCAGAGGAGAGAAGGGGGCATCTTGGAGAGATGCAGGAAGTAACAAGGAACCAGCTATGGGGGGAGTCAAGAATGACACTTAGGCTTCCAGCCCAGGTAACTGAAAGGCCTCTGTGCCCTCCACAGTAATGAGGAATGGAGGAAGAGGAGAGGCTTTGAGGGGAAGATTTGAAGACAGGGCTGCTGGGAGAATCAACTGCACTACTTTGTCAACTCGAGAGACACTGTCTAAGAAAAGTGGCTCAGCAGGTGGCAACTTGCATCAGGGGAGGGACTCTCCTGAGAGTTGCCACACACCGATGGATTCACAGGTTTGTTTCCCCAAAATCCTAAGGAAAAACCTAACTTTAAAGTAGTGGATAAAAAAAAGATGCAAACTTTTTAAACTTAGTTGCTGAAAAGGTGGCATTCTTGCAATCCATGCTCATTAAATGGATGAATAATTGAGAATATATGAATGAATGAATACCATGTAGTGGCCTAATAAAGTCACTGCATGGATCTTATTCCTTATGGGACTGGACAAGGAAGGGACTAACTTCAAATCCTGCCTTAGACACCAGCTGTGTGTCTCTGGGCAGGTCTCGTCCCCTCTCGGCCTCAATTTCCCCCTCTGTAAAAGGAGGGGGTTAGACTTGATGGCCTCTGAGGTCCCTTCCAGTTCTAGATCTAGGAGGCTATGTGTGACCCTGGGTGAGTCACTACCCCTCCCCTGAGCCTCAGTTTCCCCCTCTGGACTAGATGGCTTCTAAGATACCTTCTAGTTCTAGATCTGGGATCCAATATGTGTGATTTTGGTTAAGTTACTTCTCTGCCCTGGGCCTCAGTTTCCCTCTCTGTAAAATGCAGGGGTTGGACTTGTTCTAGGCCTCTGAAGTTTCTCTCAACCTGAGATCTAGGATTCTCTGATCCTCCATACCTGGTCAATTATGCAGAAGAACTACAAAGTAACGAAGTCAGATGCCACACAGCAGAGCCCAGGGTGTGGCAGGCATTAGAGAGGGTTTTAAATGTGGGTAACTGGGACCATGGTGGTGCTATTAACAGAAACAAGGAAAGTCAATCAATCAGTGATTGTTTATTAAGTGCTTACTGTGTGCCAAACACTGTGGTAGGCACTGGGGCTCCAAAGACAAAGCAACAATCCCTGGTCTTAAGAAGCTCAAGATGAGGAAGGAGTTTAAGTGTGAGGATGAGCACCATGGGTCACCTGAGTGATACTCGAGAAGCAGTCAGAGAGAGCGGGGGAAAAGCTGGAAGGCTGGCAAAAAAAGGCCAAGGAAGACATTGCCTTTGCAAGCAGGATTACCAGGGGAGCGGCTGGCTGAGCCCTCTGAGAACATAAGAACTGAGGCAAATGTAGGATGTAGAGGAAAGAAGGGCAGGCTGGGAATGAGGAGGCCTGCATTCTAGCCATGACTCCATTAGCCATTCACCAGGAGTGTTCAGGGCCCGACATTCCCCACTCTTCTAGGTGCCGGCCTCCTCATCTATAAACTAGTGAGAAGAGGCCCTCCCCTATCTACCTCATGGGATTTTGGCAAGGCTAAAAATGAGACAGTATATTCAAAGCATTTTGTAGATGGCAAGACACTATACCCCAAAGAGAGGGATTATTATTCATTCAGCAAGATGAGCCAGGAGCTGCATCCAGTCTACACTGGGCCAGGCTGGGCATCCCCATTCATAACACACTAGGCCCTTTGTTCAGTTCTGATTCACAAAGAATTTGCTTTGTATTCAGTCAGTGGCACCACTTGGAACACTGCCTTCAGGCTTTCGGTTTTTTTTGTCCTCAGTTCAAACACTTATTTTGACTGCATTTAGCCTGTGAATCTTAATGGAACCAGGCAGTGTGGTGTAATGGATAGAGCACAGGACTTGAGTTCAAATCCGACCTCAGGCACTTCTTAGCTATGTGACCCTGGGCAAGTCACTTACTTAAACCTCTATCTGCCTCAGTTTCCCCCTATGTAAAAAGTGGGGCTTGGACTCATTGATCTCTTAGGTCCCTTCTAGTTCCAGATCTCAGATCTTCTAAACAGTAAATCAAGGAGATATTGCATATTTCACTTCTATTATATGAAACTCCATGACCTAATATGGGTGACCACAGCTGATCTTAGACAAAACTGAGGAGCAGGCCAAGGCTGGCCCTGACACAGTGCAGCCACTGTTTTCAACACCTCTCATTGCCTCCCAGCATGCTCAGCGCTCAGACACACAGTGACCTAGGGCCAACTCCCAGGAATACCTACTCTGGCATTCTACTGGGCCAGGGTAGTGTTCTAGAACCTCTATTAACCCCCTTTCTCTCCTCAACAAAAAAATTCCCAGCCCCAAACTGACCATCCTGTATCTTAATCCTAAGATTTAAAGCTGGAAAGGATGGCCATTTACCCCTTCATTTGACAGATGAGGAAACAGAAGCTCAGGGGGGTTAAGCAATTTGCCCAAGGCCACACAGCTCGGTTCAGAGGCAGCATGGCCTAATGGATAGGACACTGGACTTGGAGTCACAGAGACATGGGTTCAAATCCCAGCTTGGATACTTACTAGCTGTGTGACCCTGGGAAAGGCAACTTGCCTCAATTTGCTCCTCTGTAAAATGGGGAGGTTAGGTTAGATGGCTTCTAAGGTCCCCTGCAGCTCTAGATCTAGGATCCAGTGCATGACCCTGGGCCTCAGTTTCCTTATCTGTCCAATGAAGGGGTCAGATCAGGCCCCTCCCAACTCTAAATCTATGATACTGTGAACCCAGGCCTTCCTGATTCCACTGTATCAATGCTGCTTCTTCGAACCCTGATTCCCACTAGGAGTTGCTTGGTTCCCTCAGGGGTCAAATGTTTTGATTAGAAATGCAGGTATCACTAAAAGGCCTTTAATGATGGGAATTCCAGGCCCTGGCAGGAGGTCCCTGAAAGGCTGGTTTTGGTTGGTGGGAGCCTCATACAACACCATTGCAGGTACTGCCTGGTCCTCTTCCTCCTTTCTCCCAGGGCCCACCCTGACCAACCACGGTGGACTGAGCTGTCTTCCTCCCCTAGCTTCCGGAGAGGCTGCCAAAAGCAGGAGCACACGCATGCGTACTTTAAGCCTAGGCTCTCCAGCAGAAGCAGCTGTGGAGGGGCAGAGAGGAAGACAAAAGGAAGCTTGGATCACCAAAGCAAGGCCTAGGGTTATTGTCATGACTGCCTGGAACATTTCCAGCTGGGTTTGGTATTACCTGGGCCAGCTTTCCTCCCTTTCTGTGGCTGATTAAAGACCACAGTTGGAAACAGAAACAGGCTTAGGCAAGGGGGAAGATGGAGGGGATTCACATGCTACCAAAGACACACTGGACACTCAGTGCTTCATAACTGAGATGGATTATCTCTTCAAAGTCAATAGAAACTGAACTTTGAAGGATAATCCCTTCCCCTCATTAGCTAAAGGATGACGGACACTGATGCCATGAGTGCTCTGAAAACTGCACACCCTGAAAAGCCAATCTAAAAACACTGCCCCTAGCCCAGAACATGACCAATCAGAGTACAAGATCCAAAGCTTCCAAGGACTCTAGAGGCCATCCAGCCCAAACTCCCATTTTACAGAGGAGGAGAAATGATCTGCAAAGGGTCACACTTAGAATCATAGATCTAGAGCTGGAAGGACCTTCAGAAGTCCTCTAGTCCAACCCCCTTCATTTACAGAGGGGGAAACTCAGGCCCACAAAGGGGAAGTGACTTGCTCAAGGTCACACACGTAGTAAGTGTCGGAGCTCGGACTTGACCTCGGGGCCTCTGATTCTCTATGCAGGGCTCATTCTACTGAACCATACTGCCTTTTTAGCTCTTTTTAGGACCAAAAGATTCACACAAATCTCACACAACCCTTATTCTTTCGTAGCTTTTCCCATAGCTGGGACAGACGTGAGAGACAGCCTGGCCCAATCCCGTCTTTTCACAGCTGAGGAAACTGTGCCCAGAAAAGCCAAGGTCACACAGGCGTCAAGAGGAAGAGCCAGGTTTCTTCTTCCTAGATCTGACTCCAGTGCTCTCCCCTCCTCACCCTCTCCTCAACAGGAAGCTCAAACAGGTTACGTGAGATTTGGCACACAATGCATATTTAATAAATGCTTGTTGGTTTATTAGAAACCAGTTCAAGGGCCCATCCCATCACAGGTTGAGATCTTTCTAGAAAATCACATTTTGACCTCACTTCTTTTACATTTACATCAGCGCCATCTAGTGACCAAAAAGAGCAATGCTTCACCCAAACTTAAAAGCACTTTTTATCTTTCTGGTGGTTCTTCCCCTCACAGAGTCATAGATTTAAAACAGGAAGGGCCCTTTGATGTTATCTAATCCAAACCCTGACCTGGTCAGTAACGGAAAATAAGGCCAAGAAAGTTAAATGGCTTTCTCTTACGCTGGCTTGTTGGGTCTTCCCTATACAACACTCCATCTCTAACCTTTGTGATTCCCTTGTCTCGGGGATCAAAGGTCCCTCCTCATCTCAGCCTCGGGAGAAGGTCCCAGCTTCCTTTTGCACAGGGTCTCTGCTGATTCACCAAGTCTGTCAGTTTGTCTCCCTTCTAAAATTCTTTTGCATTGCTCTGCAATGACTTTATATATACTTACTTGGATACTGTTATTTATGCCTGCTGAAATGTGGATTCCTTGAATACAGCAGGTGATTAGTGTTGACTTGTTAGTATATTTTAATTAAATGCTTTGAACTGCAAAAAAATACTGTCCAAGGTCACACAGATAGTGACAGAGCCTAGATTTGACTCCATACCTTAAGCTGCTATACAAATGCATTAAATTCATTAACTGCCAAGAGTAAGGCCTTGATTAATGTTCTAATAATATACTGTCTGTACAGTAGACATTTCCATTTATTATACAAATTTATTTGTATCCATTTATTATACAAAAATAACTTTTCAGACTGGGAACTCCTTCTACCAAGGCAGGTTGGTACCTTCTCTGCAACTTCTGGACTTAGCCGACTAGAGCAGAGGTGTTGAGCTCAGAACACTTCCAAGTACATCTAGAACCAGATTAAAATGTAACTGGGCAATATTTAATCAAATAAATACAATGAAACATAGATAATGTTCATAGGTGGCATTCTAAGTTAATATGTAGCCCACAGGGATCCTTAGGCACAGGTTAGTGGCCCCATTTCTATTTGAGTTAGACACCACTGGCCTAGGGCAGTAAGAGGTTAGGTGACTTTCACAGGGTCACACAGTCAATATGTGTCAGAAGTGGGACTCAAATTCAGGTCTTCCCAATTCCTAGGCCAGCTCTTTATCCACTATGCCAAGATGCCTTATTAAGAGTCAATCATTCCCCAATTGATAAATGGTCAAAGGATATGAACAGGCAGTTCTCAGATAAAGAAATTAAAGCCATCTATAGTCACATGAAAAAATGCTCTAAATCACTATTGATTAGAGAAATGCAAATCAAAACAACTCTGAGGTACCACATCACACCTATCAGATTGGCCAACATGACCAAACAGGAAAATGATAAATGTTGGAGAAGATCTGGGAAAATTGGAACACTAATGCATCATTGGTGGAGTTGTGAAATGATCCAACCATTTTGGAGAGCAATTTGGAACTATGCCCAAAGGGCTATAAAAATGTGCATACCCTTTGACCCAGCAATAGCACTTCTAGGGCTGTATCCCAAAGAGATCATACAAATGGGAAAAGGACCCACATGTACAAAAATATTTATAGCAGCTCTTTTTGTAGTAGCAAAGAATTGGAAATTGAGAGAATGCCCATCAATTGGGGAATGGCTGAGCAAGTTGTGGTATATGGATGTAATGTTCCATAAGAAATGATGAGCAGGCAGATTTCAGAAAAACCTGAAAGACTTGTATGGTCTGACGCTGAATGAAGTGAGGAGAACCAGGAGAACGTTGTACACGGTAACAGCCACGTTGTGTGATGACTAACTTTGACAGACTTGGATCTTCTCAGCAATGCAAGGATCTAAGACATCTCCAAAAGACTCATGATGGAAGATGCTATCCACATCCAGAGAAAGAACTATGGAGTTTAAATATAGATTGCAACATACTATTTGCTATTTTTTTTTCTGTTGTGTTTTGTTTCCTCTTTCTGGTGGTTCCTCCTATTGGTTCTAATTCTTACTTACAACATCACTAATATGAAAACACATTTAATAGGAATGTATATGTATAGCCTATATCAGATTTCATGCCATCTTGGGGTGAGAGAGGTGGGAAGGAAGGGAGAGAAAAATTTAAAACTCAAAAGCTTATGAGGGGCAGCTAGGTAGCGCAGTGGATAGAGCACCAGCCCTGGAGTCAGAAGGACCTGAGTTCAAATCCGGCCTCAAACACATAACACTCACTAGCTGTGTGACTCTGGGCAAGTCACTTAACCCCAACTGCCTCACCACAAAAACACACACACACACACACACACACACACACACACACACACAAGTATTATAAAAGCTTATGGAAGTGATTGTTGATAATTCAAAATAAATTAATTTAAAAAAGAGTCAATCACAGGATCTATATTGTTCCTATTCCTATTTGATGAGGTCATATTCTGTAGGTACAGTGGAATTCTCTCTCGGACATAAATAAATTGGAATGAGATTTAAAGTACTAGCATAATTTGGCATTTATTTGAATGTTTCTGTTTAAAGGTCTTTGTTTTGTTTACATTCTTTAGAAACAACAACCCCCCCCGGAGGAAATCATAGTAGCTAGCATTTGTATGGGAGCTTAAGATTTACAAAGCTTTTTATACATATTCTTTGGGTTTTTTTTTTCTTTTGGCTAGGCAACGGGGTTAAGTGACTTGCCCAGGGTCACACAGCTAGTAAGTGTCAAGTGTCTATGGCTGGATTTGAACTCGGGTCCTCCTGACTCTAGGGCCGGTGCTGTATCTGCTGAGCCACCTAGATGCCCCTTTTATACATATTCTTTCGTTTTATCCTCACAACTCTGGGAAGTAAGTGCTATTATTATCCTCATTTTACAGCTGAGGAAGTTTAGGCAAACAGAGACTAAGTGACTTGCTCAAGGTTAACACAGCTATTAAGTTTCTGAGGCAGGATCTGAACCCAGGTCTTCCTTATTTCAAGTTCTGTGCTCTATCCACTGTACCCCCTAGCAACTAGTACTTCTTTATTCCAATTATAGGACAGAGCATCTAAATAATGGTAGTGACCTAGAGGATGTTAAGACTTACTCTTTGGGGGGAATGGCTAAACAAATTGTGATACATGAATGTAATGGACTATTACTGTACTCTAAAATACAATGACTATAAAGAACAGAGAAGCACTGAGAGATTTATATGAACTGATGCAGAGTGAAGTCAGCAGGACTAGAAAAACAACATACACAATAACTAAGAATGTCAATGGAAAGGACAAGAACCAAACAACTGAAACTGAATGCTGGGAAACTGTACTGACCAAATTTGGCCCCAAAGAAGATATATGGGAAGGCCCCTCTCTCTCTTCTTTGCAGAGGTGGAGTGCTATGGGTAAGGAATATAGATATTTTTGATGTATTGATTAGTTTTACTCAACTGTTTTCCCCTTCTTTTTTATTCTTTGCTATAAGGGAAGATTCTCTGTGAGGGAGAGGGAAAAGGACAACTCCCATGAAATGTGGATGATAACTCCTTGGGATGTCCCTGTAACTCCCTAAAAAGCTTCAGCTCTGCTTTGCCATCTTGCCCGTCTGATGGGGCCTCATGGATCTAAAAAACCAAAGCCATCTCATTCAGTTAGTGCAATCCAGGTGCCCTCCAAATGACAAATGCAGGAAACTCTGGGGAGGGGAAAGGGGAATGATATCTTTGGATTAATCAATCAATATACATTTACTAAGCCCTTACTATGTGTCAGGCGCTATGCTAAGCACTGGGGATACAAAAATAGGCAAAAGACAACCCTTGCTCTCAAAGAGCTCACAATCTAATGAGGCAGACCATATGCAAACAAATCTAAACAAAGCAAGTTACATACAAGATACATAGGAAATAATTAGCAGAGGGAAGGCACTGGCATTAAGAGGGGCTGGGCAAGGTTTCCAGCAAAAGAAGGGATTTTAGTTGGGAATGAAAACGATGAACAAATGGTTAAGTCCCTCAGGAAACTGTATGGATAAATGCAATTTTCTCCTCATTTAACAAGCATTTACTGAGAGCTAATGCCCACACTTGACAAACGGCAAAACTATTTGGCCCAGAACTGACAAGATTGAATAAAGGCTGTAATAATATAATACCCCACTCTACCTTTATTCTTTAAAAAAAAAAAAAAGGAGCAGGCCTGTCTCATGGCTGCCACTCACTGCTCAGGTCAGAGCAGTAGGACAGCATACTCTAGCAGATGTTATCTGCCATAGCCAATGGCTCTCTACCACCTGCAGAGCATTCTCTGGATCAAGCGGCCAGGGCTGCCGAGAAGGAACAGAGCAGGTGGAAGCGGGGGTCAGGGGATGAGAAAGGGGAAGATCGTGATTCCCAGATGACCTTGGGGCATCTGGAAGAAGACAGGACACCTTCAGGCTTCCCACTGCCTGTCTGACCTCAGTTGTGATTTCAGAAAATGTGTTCCAGATGTGTCCTGTCCAGCTCTAAAGAGACTTTGGGGCCGTCCCTGGAGACCTGGACTATTATATCCTTCTAAAACCAGGCAAACAAACAAAACAGCCAGACAAGACAGTCTCTGTTCTTGAGGAGCTCACAGTCTAACAGGGACAGCAACATGGAACCAGCATACAAACAAGATATATGTATACACACCCAAATACACACATACACATATGTATGTGTGTATAATATCCATCTATATGATAAAGTGGTGATAATCAATAGAAGGAAAGCAACAGAACTAAGGATTAGGGAAGGCTTCCTGCAGAAGGTGGGATTTTAGCTGGGACTTGAAGGAAGCCAGGGGGCAGAGATGAGGAAGGAGAGTGTTCCAGGCATGGGGGGCAGCCAGGGAAAAGGCCCAGTCAGGAGATGGACTATCCACTGTGAGGAATGGTCCAGAGGCCAGGGTCACTGAACGGAAGGAAGAGTTCTCATAGGGGAGTAAGATGTAAGATTGAAAAGGTGGGGGATGGGAGCAGGCTGGGGAAGATGACAGGCCAGGTATGAGGTGATGAGGCCTGCCCAGGGTAGTGGCAGTGTCCGAGAAGAAAAGGGGGAATATTTGAAAGATATTGCCAAGGTGGAATTGATAGAATTTGGTAACAAATTGGATATAGGGGTGAGAGACAGGGAGGAGTCAGGAACGATACCTTGGTTGGGAACCTGGGAGGATGGTGGTACCCTTGCCAATGATAGAAAAGTTTGAAGTGGGAGAGGTTTGGAGGAAGGGTGAGATAATGAGTTTGGTTTTGTACATGATGAGTTTAAGATGTCTATGAGTCATCTGATCTGAGATGCCCAATAGACAGTTGGAGATTCAAGACTAGAGGTCAGCAGAAAGCTTAGGGCTGGATAGGCAGGTTTGAGAACTATCAGCATAGAGATGATAATTGAATCCATGGAAACTGATGGCATCAGCAATAGCAATAGTATAAAGGGAGAAGAGCAGAGGGCCCAGGACAGAGCCCTGAGCAATACCCACTGTTATTGGGTGTGACCTAGACCAGCAAAGGAGCCTGAACAGGAGCAGTCAGGTAGGGAGGAAGAGAATTAGGACATGGTAAGGACACAAAAACCTAGAGAGAAGAGAGTATCAAAGAGATGAGGGTGATCAGCAGTGCCAAAGGCTGCAAGGAGGTCAAGAAGGATGAGGACTGAGAAAAGGCCATTTGAATGGGCAGTAAAGGTCACTGGTAACTTCAGAGAGAGCAGTATGGATTGAACGATGAGGTTAGGAGCTGGACCATGGAGAAGTAAGAAAGGACTGTGAGGAAAATAAGAGCGGCTGGTGGATAGAGAGCCAGCCTAGGAACCATGAAGACCTGGGTTCAAGTCCTGTCTGCCACGACTGGATGTGTTAACCACACCCCCTCAACCTTCCCCTCCAATGTCCTGGGAAAACTCTTTAAGACCCTAAGTCATAAATTGGTAGAGGAAGTGTCCTCACCCAGGAGTTCCTCATTGCATGAAATCACAGGTATAGTCCCATCCCAAATAACAACAGTTCCCATTTGGCTAATTTAGCTCAACCTCAGGACTCTGAAGAAAACATCAATGATGGGAAACTGAGGCAAAATCCTTGTCACTGTGGCAGGGCTTTCCCATGACCCAGTTCTGCATTTCTTCTCAGCTAGTGCTTAATAACTCCACCAACCTGCAAATGTAAAGTCTGTTTCTGCCCACTATGGAAACTCAAACTTTCAAAACATCAGGAAATGATGATTCATACTCCCAAAGGTTCCTTCACTTTATGGCAGGGCCCTTCTGCATAGGGCGAATTCCCCTATTGCACTTCAAGTCTAATTTGGTTTGCCCTCCACTGGCATCCTCCTCTGTGCCCACTGGCCTTCTCCAAGGCTACACCAAGCCAGTGCCAACTATGCTAGTTCTTGCCAAGCTGGGAAGGCCTGGAGACTCAGAGCTCAAAGGAACTTCGTAGGTGGTCTACTCTAAGCTGCTCGTTTTACAGAAGAGGAAGTTGAAGCCAAAGGAGGGAAAATGACCTGCCCAAGGTCACACATAGGATCCTAGAGCTGGAAATGCCCTCAGAGGCAAATGAGTCCAACCCCCTTATTTTACAGAGGAGAAAATCATGATAACCATGATGTTGCTAATGATAATGATAAGACTTAGCATTTATAATAGAGCTTTAAGGTTTGCAAAGCACTTCACATGCTATTTCATTTGATTCTCAAGAACAACCCCATGATCTAGTATTATCCTCATTTTACACATGAGAAAACAGAGACAGTAAGAAACTTGCTGAGGTTCACACAGCTACTAAGTATCTGAGGCAGGACCTGAACTCAGAACTTCCTGACTCCAGGTCCAACACTCCATCCACTCCATCTAGCTGCCCAGGGGAAGTAAGGTGATTTGTCTAAGGTCACACACATAGGGTCCTAGATTTAAAGCTGGAGGGTATGCCCTCATTTTACAGAGGAGGAGACTGAGGCCCAGGGAGGGGAGTGGACTTGTTTAAGGTCTCACAGGTAGCAAGCCGCAGAGCTGAGATTCAAACCCAGGTCCTGATTTCAAATCTAGCCCTTTATCTAGTGTACCTTTGGGTACAGGCTGACAATGAACCCTCTGTCTGTTGCTTAAGACCCAGCCTAGCTATGTGGGGAGAGGGGCTCACCATCAGAAAGCTGACAAGAGATTGATGAATTTGGGGGGGGGGGCACAATGACCTAAAGCCATACATTCAGGCAATGAGGTAACTGAGGCGGGGCCTCCAGTACAATTTCAAGGAAAGCCATTGTGTTGTGGAGGGACACTGCTTCTCCAGGTGGTGGCAGCAGCAAGCCTATGTCTCCAACAACAGCTCAGAAACCACACAAAGTCCAGTAGGCCCAATTCCTCCTGCCACTGGCAGCCCCACCCCCGACTGTGAAGGAGGCCAGGGAGGAGAGAGATGGATGACTGTGGAAATGAGGCAGAGGTTTCTGCTCTGTCCTGGCCTCTTTTAGCCTGTGCCAATGACTCGAGACCCCTTCCTGCCAATCTATCACTTGGAGACCTGGAGTTCTTAACCTTTTTCTGTGACCTGGACCCCTATGACAAAGCCTATGGAACCCTTCTCAGAATAATGTTTTTAATTAAAGGTGTAAAATATGTAGGCTAACAAAGAAAATAAGTAGATTGAAGTACCGACTACAGATGGGAAGACTGCAATCACCTTCGATCTAGCAGCAGGTCCAATAACTATGTTCACATTTGAAGGAAACACTAAATTTCAGTTTGCCGTTAGTGAAAATAAAGATGTCATTTTTTTTCCCCGTCTAAGTTCAGAGGTCCCCCAAATCTATCCTAGGATGTTAGGGTAAGAAACGCTTTGGTAGAGAGGATGTGTAAAAAATGCAAAGAGGACCTTACTAGAAAATCGACCCATTTGGACCCAAGCTGCTTTGAAATAATTTGGATTAATACCAGGTCTTCTTTCTTCTAGGGCAAACATGACCTCAGAAGCCAGCATCTTCAGGGGTTGGAACCCATGTACTAAGACTCCCTCCCACCCCTTTACCTGCATCTTTCTCTTCACTGTGTCGAAAGGATAGGAGATTGTCTGGGCAACCCCAGCAGCAAGGCAGCTGTTGGCAAAGTTCTGGAGTGGGGAAAACCGATCTCGGGGGCCATTCCAGATGCGATGCAGGTTCACGTAGACTAGGAAAGAGCCAGCCGAGAATGGGAGAGCACCTACATGGTAAGGTCAGGGAGAGAGGCAGGTGAGCTGAGGGACAAACAAAAATCGGCTTAAAGAAAAAAAAAACTACCATTATTTTACATGGAATTTCTCTTTCTATCTCTTGCTGCTGGGCTGTGTTAGTAACACATAGAAATGCCGATGATTTATAGGGGTTTATCTTATATTCTGCAACTTTGCTAAAGTTGTTCACTATTTCAAGTAGTTTTTTAATTGATTCTTAATGATCTAAGACAATTTCAAAGGACACATGATGGAAAATGCTATCCACATCCAGAGAAGGAACTATGGAGTCTGAATGCAGATTGAAGCATACTCTTTGCTCTTTTTTTTTTCTTTTTCATGTTTTTTCCCTTTTGTTCTGATTCGTCTTTCATAACACGACCAATGTGGAAATGTGTTTAATATGATTGTACATGTATAGCCTATATGAGACTGCTTGCTGTTTTGGGGAGGGGGGAAAATTTGGAATTCCAAATCTTTTAAAAGTGAATGTTGAAAGCTAAAAATAAATTAATTAATTTTAAAAAAAAGATAAAAACAACAACCTGGAGGAAGCCAAGTAGAAGAGCAGTGCTCTGGGGGAGGAAGGCAGAGTGGAATTCAAATTAGACCCCTGAAAAATGACAGTGGGAAACAATTGATCTACTCTAGCTAAGGAAGAAGTAAGGAAAACCAGTCACATCTGAGATTCACGGCCTTTTAAAATGAGGACATGGACACACGCTGCCACAATGGCTGGGGTGAGGGGGGAAGGCCAAATCTTAGACCAGGGGTGGGGATTCCATCAAAGGACCGCATTTGGGGACCTAGAGGGTCTTAGGGTCTTAGATACTAGAAGTTCACTCAATGATGGATCTAGAGCTAGAAGGGACCTCAGGTACCATCCAGGCCAACCCACTCATTTTACAGAGAGGGAAACTGAAGCCCCGGAGGAGGTGAAATAACTTAGTAATAGCTCATATTTCTACGGGGCTTTAAAATTTGCCAAGTGCTGCATATAGATTTGTTTATTTGGCCCTCCCAACAATCCTCTGAGATAGGTGCTATTATTGGCTCCATTTTGCACATAAGGACACTGGAGTTGAGAGGCCAGCTAGCCCAAGCCCTTCATTTTAAAAATGAGGACACTGAGGCCTTGGGAGGTTAAGTAACTTGCCTGAGGTCACACAAGCACTCAGTAGAATCTGAACCCAGATCCTCTGACTCCAGAGACAGTGGTTTTTTTCCACTGTACCATGCTACCTCCCCAATGTCATGGAATGACAGAGTTAAAAGGTACCTTACAGATCATTTAGTCATTTTTAGAGTTTGTGGGAAACTGAGGCCCAGAAAAGGGAAAGAGACTGCCCAAGGTCACACAACTAATTAGTGGTAGAGCCAGGATTAGAAGCCAATGCTCTGGGTGTTCTTTCCTCTATAAAATACTATTTTCTGGTGGACCTTCTGCATAATAAGACAGAGTCCAAGAGTTTCTCTTCCAGCTTACCTATAACAGTGAGGGAAATTCCTCGGTAAAGAGCCAGAAAGCCTTCCTGGCGATAAATGGTACAGAATGCATGGGAGATTCCTGTGTAAGAGGGTTTCAGCAGGTTCTGCATAATCAATCGCGTTTTGATGACATCAGTCGGGTAGGTGACAATGGTGGCCACCGTGCCAGCGAGACTTCCAGCCATGATTGCGCTCCACTGGGAAACGTAACCCAGGTCATCCATGAACAGCAGGAGGAACCTACAAAGGCAAGATAAACAATGGCCAAGCATTCTCCTCTACTTTGGGACCGTCACCAAGGCAGTGGAAAGGACTTTGAAAAGTTAAGAGGGCTATACAAACATAAGCTAGGATTAGCAATGGGACTACTGACGAATCTCAGATCTAGAGCTGCAAGGGACCTCAGAGGCCCCCAATCCACCTCCATCATTTTTTTTTGTTTTTTTGGTGAGGCAATTGGGGTTAAGTGACTTGCCCAGGGTCACACAGCTAGTAAGTATCAAGTGTCTGAGGCCGGATTTGAACTCAAGTCCTCCTGACTCCAGGGCCCGTGCTCTTACCTCCATCATTTTACAAAAGGGGAAACTGAGGCCCAGGATGGGAAGGGACTCGTCCAAGGTCCCATATAGCATCCCAGATCAAGAACTAGGAGGGACATTAGAGGCCATAAAGTCTGACTTTGCTCACTTTACAGATGAAGAAACTGAGGCCCAGAGAGGGGAATGGACTTGCCCAGGGTCACACATAAGACCCTAGGTCTAGAGCTGGGAGGGACCTCAGAGGCCACTAAGTCCAACCCCCTTCACTTTATAGATGAGGAAACTGAGTCCCAGAGAGGGGAAGGGACTTGCCCAGGGTCATACATGGGATCTGAACTCTAGAGCTAGGAGGGACCTCAGAGGCCACTAAGTCCAACCCCCTTCACTTTATAGATGAGGAAACTGAGGCCCTAGACAGGGGAAAGGACTTGCCCAAGGGCACACAGGTTACTACAACAACAATAATAGCCTATTTCTGATGCCAAATAGTAGCATGGAGATGACTCTGGGTTCAGGAAGGCTATGAAAGAGAGGACAAATTTGGTCAGTTTCTCCCAAGCCAGGAAGGCTTGGAGTCCATCTCGGCCCACGCTGTCCTAGGACAGCAGCCAAGCTCAGGAAGAACCTCAGTGTTTGCCTGTAGGGTAACAGATTTCTTGTCCCAGCAAGACCTTTGCCTAAGTAGAAGGGATGTGAGCTCCAGAGATGGAAGGGGCACCTAAGGACCACAGTAACCACACTGCAGACACTCCAAGTGTTGAAGGAAGAGTCGTATCACCCTGCATTTGCTAGCACAGGATCACAGACTTAGGTCCTAGGCTCCCAGATCTAGAGCTGGAAGGCGCCTCAGAGGCCTAGATCTAGTCCAATTCCCCCATTTTACAGAGAGGGAAACTGAGGATCAAGCAGGGGAAGGGACTTGTCCAAGGTCACTTGTAGGATTCTAGATCTAGAGCTGGAAGGGCCCTCTGAGGCCTACTATCTAGTCTGACCCCTCATTTTATAGCAGAAGAAACTGAGACCCAGAGAGCGGGAGAGATTTGCTCAAGGTTACACTGCTAATATCAGAGGCAGAATTCGAACCCAAGTTTTCCTGCCTCCCAGGCTGGCTCTCTATCTACCATGGTCCCGCTTAAATTCTAGCTAGTGAAATCTCTCCTCCTTTAGTTTAAGTCAGAAACTTCTTGAGGCTTGACTAGTGGCCTTTTCTCACCTACTGGCAACCTTAGAAGGGGGCAGATATGGAGGGGGGGATGGTGGAAGAAGGACTAGATCAGGAGCCAAAAGGCCTCCCTGGATCTAGTCCCAGCTTTGCCTTTGAGCTGTGTGACCTTCGGAAATTCACTTTCCCTCTCTGAGTCTTAGCTGCCTCATCTGCAAAACAAGAAGAATGATAATACTTAATGGCTGGGGGGAGTAGGGCAAGTGGAAATAGCCCTGGATTTGTAATCACAAGAACTGGGCATGAAACTTGACTTTATACAATTTTTACACTCTGTGGGTCCTTTGGAAAGTCATTTAATCTTTACGGCTCTCAGTTTCCTCATCTGTTCAAATGAGGGGGTTAGACTTGATAGCCTTGGAGAGCTATCCCAGTTCTAGCCCTAGGATCCTGCATGTGACTCTTCCCTTCCTGGGCCTCAGTTTCCTCTTCTGTAAAATGAAGGAGTTGAATTAGATGAATCTGAAGTCTCTTCCATGGGGGGGGGGGGGGGCTAGATCCAGAGCTAGGATCCTTGAAATGTAAATAGGAGCTCTTCTCATCCACTAAGGAAAAGGTTCCTTCTTTTTACCTCCCCCCACCCACAAAGAGTGAATTGACTTGAAATATAAGCAAGTACCTTCACTAACTTCTGGCCTTTAAAGAATTGCCCCCTATGCAAATATGAATGTCACAGGGTTCCTCATAAACTCCATCATAAAGGTCTTCCAGGAGAAAAGTAGGAATATTTATCGAGAACTCTCATGGAAGGCATTCTCTAGCCAAGGAACTTGGGAGGGAGCCACTCCTCTGTGCAAACAAGGTTAAAAAACATGCCAAAGGGGTCTAGGGTAGCAAAGAGACATAATATTTTCTACTATTTGAAAAAGAGGCAATTACTTTAATGGAAATACATTTAATTTAATTTTCAAAAAGTAAAAGAGGCAGAAAGACAAGAGCAGAGTAATTTATTTGAAACCAGAGATGCCTGACCCCTTTCTACTCTCTCAAATAAAGGTTCTCCTTGGCTCTTAAGCTTCTTTACCTTTCTGCTAATTGGTGTATTCTTCTCTCTTCCCTAGGTTTCCATGTTTACCAGGACCACCTTACAATAGAGAGATACTAGGCCTGGGCAATGGGGCTTAAGGAGCCTTTGCCTCCCAAATAACTTCTTAATCCCTTTAAAATAATTCTCTCACAAGGCTGGAAATGGATTACTTTTGTTGGTATCAAATCCCACCAATTACAGAATTGGCCCTTTTAAAAGGTAACCATCCTTTGCCTCATTCACACCTTAAGATTTAATCAGATTGCTTTCAACAGAACTCACAGGGGACCTGGGAGCAGGGAATGAATGAGGGCTTAGGCTGAAAGGCATAGTAATTCTGATTTGGATTTCAGGAGAAGGGAGGGGTAGTTTTTGGAGTCTGGGGCACAGCTCAGGGAGAGCTGGCTTGCTGGGTGAGGCTTAGGGTACAATCAAGGGCCCAAGATTTCACGGGGCGGGGGGGGGGGAACTTTTTTTCATCTCCAGAACACAACCTATAATTTGTTGCCTGAGTCACAAAGAGGTTAAGTGACTTGACTTGCCAGTGGTCAGACACCTAAATGTCAGAGATGGAGCTGAAACCCACCTCATCCTGATTCCAAGGCCAGAAATCTAACCACTCTGCTCCAGTGTCTAGTATGAAGACACTACATTAAGTTCGAGGAATATTTATTATGTCCTAAGTATAATGTGAGTGTGTTGTATGTTGTGCAGGCCTGATTTAAGGTCATCAGGTCAGTATGTATTCCTTTTTCCGTGCACACAAATCTGGGCACTCTGTGCTACCCTCAGTACCCTTGCCTAAAATCCCCAGACATTTCAATTCAACCATCTCTGTGAGCAATCAGTGAGCCCAGTAGAAGCCACCAAGGTCCCTGAAGGGCTCAGGAAACAGAGGCAGGTAGGTCAAGAAACACCTCAAAGCTTTGCATACCTATATTGCTGTTTATCCAGGCAGGGGAACAGGTGTCCAGGCACAGGGATTGGAGAGGTGGGAAGACAAAGAAAGTTTTAGTATTTGGAAACTGGCATTCACCCTCCTGTCTTTTCTAATTATCACAGAGCAAAAACAAAAATAACAATAAAAGACCTCCCTGGTTCTCAAAAGAATAAGCCCCCAGTTGCCCATGAAGCCTCTCTGATCACTCCAGCTGGAAATGTCTCACTCCTTGGAACTCATATTGAATTATGTGTATGTCTCTCATTGGCCACGGTTCTACCACGTACTATTTTTCTGTATGATTGCCTCAGCCTTCTCATGAGTGGACAGCAGGGCCTACATCCCATTTGATTTTGCATCTTCTCCTGGTGTTTATGAGGTCTTCTACAGAACAGGTGCTCAATAAAAATCCAAGCAAACAAGAAGCTCAAATAAATTAAATTTTCCCCTACGGTATTGGCAGCCAGGATCCTGACACCCTGATTCACTGGAGAAGATTAAATGACATCCAGTATAATGTCAATGTTAAGGGTGTTAACTTGAACATTTAGGTTCCTAGATCTACAGCTAGAAGAGGCCTCAGAAGCCATCTAGCCCCCCCCCCATTTCACAGATGATAATGACACATTAGCTATGACTGCATCCTGATTTTTTTTCTAGTTCTAGGGGTTTTCTTGGCAAAGATAATGGAATAGTTGCCATTTCCTTCTCCAGCTCATTTTACAGGTGAGGAAACTGAGGCAAACAGGATTAAGTGACTGCTCAGGGTCACACACCTAATAAGTGTCTGAGGCCAGATTTGAACTCAGGTCCTCCTGACTCCAAGACCAGAGCTCCAACCACTATGACACCTAGCTGCCCCAGCTCTCTACTATTTCATGTGGTGATCTTGGCTCCCACGGATTCAACGATCTCTCTGAAGATGATTCTTAGATCTACTTCTCTCTGCTGACCGCTAGTCTCATATTTCCAACGGCCTATGGGACTCCTTGAGCTGGACATCTCATAGACATCTGAAACTCAACATGTCCCAACTGAACTCATTCTCTTTCCCCACTAAGCCTTCACTCTTCCAAACTTCCCTAGTATGGTCAGGGGCACTACTATCCTCCTAGTCACCCAGGTTCATAACCTAGGTGTTAGCCTTGTCAACCTCCTCACTCTTAACCTCCATATATCCAATCTGTTGCCACGGCCTGTTGATTTTACCTTTGTACCATCTCTCCTATATATCCCCTACTCTCTCCTCTGACACTACCACCACTTTGGTGCAGGCCTTCATCACTTCATTCTGGGACCACTGCAACAGGCTATTGGTTCACCTCCCTGCCTCAAGTCTCTCCCTACTCCAGTGCCTAAAGCATAAGTCTGACGATGCCACACATATACCTTCCTCCTTACTGATTCAACAAATGCCAATGGCTCCCTATTATCTCCAGGATCAAATTGAAAAATCCCTTTTGTCTTTTAAAGGCCTTCATAACCTGGCCATCTCCTACATTTCTAGGCTTCTTACACCTTACTCAGGGATAAGGAACCTGCAGCCTTGAGGTCTTGAGGTTTGATATCCCTGCCTTACCCCCTTCTATGTACTCTGTGGTCCAGTGAACAAGATACTCCATCTCCTGACTCGAGGCATTTTCTCTGGCTTGTCTCCCACGCCTGGAACCCTCCCTTCTCATGTCCATCTCCTGGCTGCCTTCAAGTCCCAGTTAAAATCCTACTTTCCTGGGGCAGCTAGGTAGCACTGCAGTGGATAGAGCACCTGCCCTGGAGTCAGGAGGACTTGAGTTCAAATCCAGTCTCAGACACTTACTAGCTGTGTGACCCTGGGCAAGGGACTTAACCCCAAATGCCTCACCAAAAAACCAAAAAAAATAATGTTCAGTCATTTTACTAATGTTGATAGACTTAGCCCTTTTCAGCAATACAAGAATCTAAGACATCTCCCAAGGTCTCATGATGGAAAATGCTATCCACATCCAGAGAAAGAACTATGGAGTTTGAATGCAGATCAAAGCCTACTATTTGCTATTTTTTTCTTCTATTGTGTTTTGTTTCCTCTTTCTGATGGTTCCTCCCATTGGTTCTAATTCTTCCTTACAACATGATTAATGTGAAAATATGTTTAACAGGAATGTATAAAGCCCATATCAGATTGTGAGCCGTCTTGGGGAGGGATGGGGAGAAAAATTTAAAACTCAAAAGCTTATGGAAGAGATTGTTGAAAACTAAAAATAAATTTTTAAAAAATCCTACCTTCCTTCCACAAGAAGCCATTCCTGATCCCTTATAATGCTGGTGCATTTCCTCTGTGATCACCTCCAATTTTATCCTGAATATATCTTGTTCGTACACAGCTATCTTCACATTGTGTCCCCCACTGGATTGTACACTCCATGCAGGCAGCGACTAGCTTTGCTTTTCTTAGTATCCCCAGTGATTACCACAAACTAAGCGCCTGTTGACTTGAGGAAACTGAGAGAAGCAGCTGACTTGCCTGGCACCACCCAGGTTATATAACAAGGGGTAGAAGTGGAATTTGAACCTGGGGCGTCTCACTAACATAGCCATTGCTTCAAGGATCTGTGATTTTAATGCTGCTAAATTGCCTGTGATTTAACTTTTTAAATACTGGTGACCCACATATGATACTCACATTTTCTCTCAATTAACCAGAACATCTCATTCCATGACCCTTCTGGATAAAGGAGAGTTGAGGGCATGAATTTTCTTCCTGTCTTGAAGTACACATCTAGATAGAGTACTGGGCCTGAAGTCAGGAAGCTGTGAGTTCAAATCAGCCTTTGGACACTTATTTGTATGTGAACCTAGGTAAGTCACTTAGTCTGTTTGCCTCAGTTTCCTCAACTGTAAAATGGGGATAATAAACATAGCTACCTCAAAGGTTGTTGTGAGGATCAAATGAGATAATATTTGTAAAGTACTTAGCACAGTGCCTGGCACAGAGGGGCTATATAAATGCTTATTGTCTTCCTCCTTCCCACACATTTCATCCTACCCTTGCAATCTGGGCAGAGACAGAGCTATGGAAAATCAAATGTCCTGTTGCTCCTGGGACAGTGGGATCATGGGATTGTAAATTTAGAGCTCAAATGGACCTGAGAAATCATCTGGTCTAGGGATTCTTCCGCTTTTTTGCTTCTTGAACCCCTTTGGGCAGTCTGGGGAAGCCTACAGAAGAGGCCCTTCTCAGGATAAGGCTTTTAAATGCATAAAATAATATACCCAGGATTACCAAGGACACCAATTATATCGAAATGCAGTTAACACAATATTGGTGGGAAAAAAAAAGTTCATAGTCCTGAGGTTAAAAACCTCTGAACTAAGCCCAACTTCCTGATTTTGCAGAGGAAATGGGGTCCCAAAGAAGGGAACTGGCTTATCCAATGTTGGCCCAGCAAGGAATTGAACCCCAAAGCTCCAACTGCAAAACCAAAGCTGTTTCCACTATACCAGTGGACACCCCCCCCCCATTCTCATTATCCTATAGTGCCCCTCTAGCCCCTAGAGGGCAGGGGCTATTCCACTTTGCCTTGGGAACCTCAGGGCCTCAGGCAGCTGGTGGAACACAGTAGGTGCTGAATAACTTGCTAGCTGAGTGAGAGATCACCTACCAGCCTTTCTCTGGGGTACTCTAGCACCACTTCTCGATTCCCTTGGCCCTTACAAATTTCTTGAAAAATGTTAGCTCTGCAAGCAAGGAATGGGGTGTTGTCAAATTTTCCTATGTCATTATCCTGGTTCAGACCTTCATTACCACTTTATTCTAACAGCCTTATTGACTGGACTGCCTGGTCAGATTACCAATTAAATGAAGTCTATTTTTGCAAGGCCACCAGGTAGCGCCAAAGTGCACAGAGCACTGGACCTGGAGCCAGGAAGACCTGAGACTCAAGCCCAGACTCACACACTGACTAGCTGTGTGACACTGGGCAAGTCACTTCACTTATTTTTCCCAGTTTCTTCAACTGTATAAAATGGAAATAATTATAATGGTACCTACCTGCTAGAGTTGTGGTGAGCACTGAATGAGATAATATTTGTAAAGTGCCTGGCATCGTGCCTGGCACACAGTAGGCAATATAGAAATGCTTATTCCCTTCTCCTATTGTCCTCAGCCTGACATTCAAGGCCTGCCAAGATTAAGCTCCCGCTCTATTGATGTTCAGCCTTATTCTCCCATGTCTCCTCCATACTCTCAGTCCTCAAATACCTCTTGCATTTTCCTATCTCTGACTGTTTGGTCAGGGCCATACATCCTCTGTGGTTATCTCCACATCTAAAATCAGATCCAAACAGGACCCAGCTCATATGTAACCTCCTCCATGAAGCCAGCCTAATGACACCAGATGTAAATTTTTTACTCCTTTGCAATCCCAACTGTACTTTTTTAAGCCCCTCTTCTGGCAATCTTAGCTTGTATTAGCTAAGTGTATACTTGGCTTCCTAGATTATTCAAATGTTTAAAAATGTTTTGCAAACCTGAAAGCACTACATATTAGGAGGAGGAGGAGGAAGAGGAGTAGCAGGAGGAGCAGCATTACTATTACTACCACCACTATCACTGCTGCTCCTCCTCCTCCTACTATTACTACTACGTGTTGCATGGTAGGGCCTAGGTCTTTCTCACTTTTACATTACCTCTGCTGGCCTAGTATCCTGTGCAAAATTGGGAAGGGGGGGGTAGGTTGGCCTGGATCTGTAATTTTCAAGATGTAATGAATTCCCTCTATCAATAACCTGGTCTGTTATTTTAAGACACTAAGAAATTCCATCAGGTGGCCAGTGTATGTCAGAGGTGAAACTCCAACCCTGGGGCTGGCTCTATAGCCCCCCCACCTTGCATAAAAGTACTCAATGAATAATTCAATTCAATAAACAATCATTAAGTTTCTACCACATGCCACAGGCAGGGGCTATAATAACAGCCAGCTTTCATTTAGTGCTCTAAGGTTTACAAATCACTACAAATTTGATCTCCAGCAACCCTGACTGGTGTTCTTATCATCCCCATTTTATAGATGGCTAAAACAGCCTGAGAGTGTAAGTGACTTACCCAGGGTCACACAGCTAGTGTCTGAGGCCCTATTTGAACTCAGGTTTTCCTGACTCCAGGTCCAGGTCTATCCTTCAGGCCAGGTATCTGCCTCTACAAAAATTAAAGGAATGCCTACCTTCAGGGAGCTTATATTCTAGCTGAAGAATACTACCCTATCTACAAGGAGAGTATCCAATCAGTTGCCTAATATCGATGCTTCTGCCTCCTACACAGTATCTCTTCCTTCTCTATTCTTTTCTCTACCCATACAACCAAAAAGCACCCTATTTCAGACCCTAATCACCTCACATGTGAACTATTGAATGGTCTCCGGGGCTCAAGTCTCCCCCTACTTCTCTAACCCTTCCTCCAAAAGAATTTTCTGGTCCTTCCTTCCACTCTCCTACTCAATAAACTTCCCTACCTCCCTATTGCATTTGGAATCAAATATAAACTATTTGAGTACTTACATCTTGGCCCCAATCTGCCTTTTGAGGCTAATTATACTTTATTCCAGTCAAACTGACCTTCTGGCTACTCCATCTCTGATCCCTGCCTTTGCATACCCAGAATGGATTCTCTCCTCACCTCTGCCTGGGAGAATCCCTCACTTTCCTTTCAAAACTTGTTGTCTTCAAATCTCTAGTGCCTTCTCTCCCTAAACTACTGCATGTGTATTTTTTAAATTTAATCTGTGTGTATTTGGATACATGCACATCTTCCTCAAGAGAACATATGATCCTTGAAGGCAGAGCTAATATTTGTTGTTCAGTCCTGTACGACTCTTGGGGACCACATCTGGAGTTTTCTTGGCAGAGATACTGGAGTGGTTTGCCCTTTCCTTCTCCAGTACAAGTGAGGAAACTGAGGCAACCAGGGTGAAGTGACTTGCCCAGGGTCACACAAGCTAGTGTCTGAGACCAAATTTGAACTCAAGTCTTCCTGACTCCAGGGATGATGCTCTATCCACTGAGCCACCTAGCTGCCCTAGGGCTAATACAGCTGTTTTTAAAAAAGGCTTGTGGTTTTTATAAATGTTTTTATTCAACGAAGAAAATCCAAACAGATTCACATAGGTGATAATTCTTTAAATCAAACCCTTCTTGTGTTTTGTCAATAGCTTGGGTGAGTCTGTGCTTATATCAAGAAGAAAAACATAAAACTTGGAAAAATTCAGAAGAATCCTATCTACAGCTAGAAACAGGCCAAGTTTTTTGGGGATACTCTAACATAGTTCTCACACACTCTTCAATGAATTAAGATCAATTAACTAAGCCCTGGGAATGGTCATAAGGATCCCACCTCTGATGCTGATTAGCTGTGTCATCTTGGGCAAGTGACTTCTGCACTCCGAACCTCAATTTCCCCATTTGTCAAGGAGGTTGTTGGACTGGAGGATCTCTGAGGTTCCCCACCACGAGGGCTAGGATTCTATGGGAAAACTTCGAACAAGTCATCATCACTTGACCCCTCCCTGGGCTTCAATTTCCCGAGGTGTGAGGAGGTTAAATTGGAATTGGACTGCCTCTGAGGTCCCTCCCAGCTCCTCTGGGTTACTGTGGACAAGTCACTCGGGCCCTCCCTGGGCCTCAGTTTCCCAAGCTGTGAGGAGCAGGACTGGATGATCTGAGGTCCCTCCCAGCTCTAAATCTATGATTGTCCTGATGAGCTCCGGGCGGGGGGTGGGGTTGGCCGGCCGAGGTATCCGGGAAGCCCAACAGCCCCCCCGCCCCGACTGTTCTCTGCCTCTCCCCCCCCACCTCCCACCGCCCCCCGAGCCGCCTGGGCCCAGCTCCGGCCTCCCTTACTTGCGATAGGCAGCCAGCTGCAGAACGCTGTAGGGGAAGAGGCGCAAGCACGCCACGCCGTTGCCCTTCCACAGGGCCCGGGGCCCTTCGGCTCTCCAGACGCTGCGGCTGGCCGCCCACGGGCCCTGCGGCTGCCCCGGGCCCCGGCCCACCTGAGCCAGGACGGTGGCGAGCTCCAGTGGGGCTGTGAGGCTGAGGCTGAGCACCCCGGCCAGGCCGGCGCACACCAACCGCTGGCCGCCCGTGAGCCGCCCGTCTCGTCGCCAGGTAGCCATAGCAGTGGCTCGTGACCGTGGCCTTGGGCCCAGCTCCGGCCCAACGCGGGCGCCGCAGCCGGGACGGCCCGCGGCCCTGGGGCTCCCCTCGCAGCAGGCGGCCGGCGGGCGGGACGGAGGGAGGGAGGGAGGGAAGGCGAGGGTGGAGGCCCGGGGCGGGGCTGGGGCTGGGAGTGCGGCCGGCCGGGGGGCCGGGGGGCCGGGGGCGCGGCCCTTCGGCCCGTGGGCTCGCTGCAGTCCTTCCTACCGTCCCTACACTCCTATCCCTGCCCGGACCCCGACGTTGAGGCCGGACCGAGAAAAGGCCAGCCACACCGAAAGCCCTTTCTCCTCCAATAAGAAATTTTCCTTTCTAACAAAATTATCTTTTATTTTGACGTTGACCATCAACGATCTAGCATTCCTGTATATATTTAAATTTCAGTATCGAATGTGAAACCTCATATTCTGCTATTTACAATTCCTTTTTTTAAAAAAAAGCTTGTATCGAATTTAAAAGGACAGTGCGCAAACTGCCCCATGTAGCCCCTACTGAACTTTGTGTTTTCTTCGGGGTATTTTCTGGATTTTATTGACGATCTTTTCTTTCTCTTTTTTATTTTTCGTCTATCACTTTCCACTAGGCTCAAGAACCAGCTCGTTTCCCTCCTCCCCCATCCCCTCCAAGGCCTTCCTTTGTAACAAATATTGTCAAGCACAACAACTGAACACATTGGCCTGTTCGGAAGATTTAACTTACACCACACCTCGGTCCATTGCCTCTCAGCCAATCAAGAGAGACATCCCTCAGCAGTCCTTTTAAAATTATTTTTCTAATTATGAACCTAACAAGCCTTAACAAACATAAACCCACCAATATGCTAACAACAAAATAGGGGGATTATATATGACACCATGAATTTGCTATCTATAATTTGCTTTTTTTAAGTATATTAAGTTTTACAGAAATATGTTTTGCATGATTTCACATGTATAATTGATATATTGCTTGCCTTCTCACTGGGTGGTGGAGGACCTAGAAGGAGGGAGAGAATTTGGAAGTCTAAACTGAAAAAAAAAAAAAAGAATGTTAAAAATAAATAATAAATTTAAAAATAATTAAAAAACCAAACCAAAAAAGTGTATTAAGTATAAATGTATATTAAATTTAAGGATATAATAATTGCCCTCTTTGTTCCCTCTTCTGAGCTGCTTTTTGCCTAGAATCCTAGATCTTTGGCAGGAAGGAATCTCAGTCCAGCCCCCTCATTTTACCAAGAAGGAAACTGAGGTCCAAGGAGAAGAAATGACTTGTCCAAAGTCACACAGAGGATCATTGGAAGAGCCCTCCAAAGGTCTCTAGTCCAATACCCAAGTCTCCTCCACACCCACATCTTACAGATGAGAAAAATTTAGGCCCAGGAATGTAAAGAGAATTCATCCAAGGCTACATATGTAGGTAACTGTCCAAGGCAGTTAATCAATCAATTGATCAATCAATAAACATTTATTAAGAGTCAATTGTGTGGACTGCACAGTGTTAAGCACCAAGGATTAAAAAAAAATACAATCTCTACCCTCAAGGAGTTCCTCTTTGAGTAGGGGAGACAACAGGTTAATTAATTAGGTGCATTTAAGGCTAATCAGAAAGTGGAAAGCATTAGCAGCTAGGGGGAAAGACCCCCCACAGAGATGGGCTTGTGAGTCTTAAAAGAAGCCTGGGAAATTGAAGAGGTGGTGGGGGTGGGAGGGGGAGGCATTCCGGGCTTGGAGGACGGCCAGTACAAAGACCTGGAGAAGGCAGATGGACTCTCATGTTCCAGGAACTGCAGATAGGCCAGGGTAGCTGCATTGTACAGTGTGTGTGACTAAATTGTGTAAGAAGACTGGAAAGGTAGGTCTGGCCTTGAAGGCAGGATTCAAACACAAGACTTCTGCCTTCAGAACCAGTGTTCCTTCACTGTGTCATGCAGCTTTCTTTTGGATGGACTCAGTGGCCGCTAGGAGAAAAAGAACAAAGAAATGCTAAAGGGATTGGCAAAGACTCCTGGTGAGGCCCAGGGCAGAGCTGCCGGAGGAACCTAGTGGTTACTGGGGTCCTTTGGCTCCCCTTTGCTGCAGAGTGGACCTTTAGTGATCAGTTTCAGTGTTCTTGCAGTGTGTGTGTGTGTGTGTGTGTGTGTGTGTGTGTGTGTGTGTGTGTGTGTGTGTGTGTGTGTGTGTATGTTCAGAGTTCTGCCAGCACTTTAGAGGAGCCCAGTCAGGGATCTTAAATGAACCACATTGAAAGAAAGCTCTTTGATGGGGAGAGGGGGAAAGGAGAAATATTTGATTGATTGGGGATAAGACCCATTTGTCCTGGAATGTTTGGGAGAGGAGCAAGTCACATCAAGATATGGTGAAAATAACACCAGGGAAACTACAACAGGGAGTCAGGAAACCTGGAATCCACAACCACCACCTGGCCTTGGGGCCCAGGGCAAGCCACAGGCTCACGCTTCCCCTCTGCACCTTACCTTCCTCGGGGTAAAATAAGTCCAGATGGTCTCTAACTCCTTCCTGCTCCCAGAGAATTCAATTTGCTTGACTTACTAATAGAACTAAGTAGGTTAAAGGTTCTGCCCGGGATTTCCAGCAAACCCTTTTAGATTGACTTACAAACCCCAGGGGCTCACTGCCAGGATGTTTCATTGTTTCATTGTTTGGTGATGTTTTCTTAACAAATGGAGATTAAGGGTAGGGGCCCCAGGAAGGGAGACAGCTTAATTATTGAAAAGAGTTGTCTGCACTTGAGTTAGAAGGTGCCTGTCTGTACTTAATATTGGGAGCTCTGCTAATAATCAGAGGGCCATATGCCCCAAGGTTATTTCTGTTGTTACAGGTTTCAGGGAATCTTATATGATTTCGTCGTCTGCTTAGAAGACACCTTGTTTCCTTCTTTGTATGGCAGCCTTCAAATTTAGTTCAGTGTTTGGTAAATAGTAGGCACTGAATGCAGGAATCAATGAAAAAGTGCTTACTGTAGTCGAAACCCAGTACTAAGCACTGGGGATGCACAAAAAAGCTAGCCAGGCAGTTGCAGCCCAGCCAGGGGCACCTTTCATTCTGATACAGGACAACAACATAAACAGGGGAAATAGAGTTGGAAAGGGTGGCTTGGGAAGAAGGGTTATGAGGTGGTTTGGAAATGGCCAGGAAGTTTCATGGTAGCCTGGGTCTTGGCATGATGATAAGTTGATTAATAAGTTTGCTGATAAAAGACCATGAGAATCTTGCAGTCTCTACACCTTTCAGTTGTATGATTATAAACTTTTGGTCTACTGTGCCATAGTGATTCAGTGCTTGGGTGCTTGTGCTTGTACTTAGACCTCAATTTCTCCCTAGTCTCAGAAACACTGTGTCTGACAACCATTCCCCAGCCCAAGGACACTGTACCTAGCAATTACTCATGTGTGGGCCCCAGCATGACCCTTATCTCTCTCCCTGGTGCACCTACATGAAGCTGGGAGAGAGAGTGCTGGGCTCCTCAGGCCCCAGCCCTCAGATCATGTACCTGGAAGCCTCCCAATTCCTTAGTAAGTTCCTGTCTTGTAAGAAAGTTTTCCCTTGTTGCAGAGCATTTTCTCATCAAGACAGAGGGAGAGGGGTGCCTTGCCCAGCCCAAGGAGTTTTGTCCTTGGCCAGCCCAAGGACTCTTTCTCCTGCCAGAGTCCAAAGATCCATACCTCTGTCATCTCCCTCCCTGGCTGGTATACTCCCTGTACTTTCTCATCCATAGCTCCCAAAGACAGCTGGACCTTTAGATTATCTCATCAGTGTCCCTGGCATTCCTTTCCCATGCTCTTTTTCATATAAACCCTCGCTCCATCCTCAGTCTCTTGCAGGTTCCTTAAGAATCCTTGCTGGCTGAAAAGCGTAACAATAAACTTTTTGCATCTTGACTTAAAGATTGCTTGAGTTCGTGAATTCATTCCAGACGACCCCATCTTGTACTTGGATCTTTGAGGGGTCTCCACCTCTTAGACCTCAACAATAGGATAAGAGACAGGCACTGGATTTATGATTTCACTGTTAGAGGGAACTCCCAGGTAAGGAAAGTCCTCAATCAGGTAGGCATCTTTCTCAGCCATTTATAATCTGGACATTGACTAGAGCAGTTCTGAGAGGTTATGCTGTTTGCTCAGGGGTGACACAGGTAACAACTATCAGAGGCAGTTCTGGAATCCAGGACTTCCTGGTTCCCAGGCTTTATCTCTATGTACAAAGGCTCTGACTGTCTCTTAGTTCTTGTGAAAGTCTTTTTCCTTCTCATACCTCATTAAGAATGCCTTCCATGGCTGTGTGGGTCATTCTTATACAAAATTTTATATAGATGGCCCAGTTATGAATAACATTCTCTTAGTTACCTTTCTTGGGATAATCAGTTAATCAAGGGCCTACTGCATGCCAGGCACTGGGGAACAGGGATACAAAAACAAAAATCCAAACAGTTGCCCTGATGGAGCACAACTTGTACATAGAAAGCACATAGAAAGCTGCTCTGGTCTCCTTGCAGGGGATTCCGCCCCCACAACTTTGGTGTTTTCTGCTCTTTGCTTCCTTATCTTGAGAATCACTTCCTCAGTGTCCTCAAAATTGTGTTGCTTCCAGCAGGGATCTTCTTTCTGTATACTTGGTCTAGTCTAGTTGCTATTCCCATCTTCCATTTCTGCTCCTTCACACAGCATATCTAGGACTGGGAAGCTACAGGAAAAAAATGTGGTGGTTTTTCTGTCCTTGGTGAAAGAGTTTGTTGTAAAGGGCTTTACAATTCTTTCCCATTTTTTCATCTCTTGTCCTTCCAATTTTGTCCTTAAATACTTTCAGGATAGGGCAGGTAGGTGGTGCTGTGGATGGAGCACCAGGCCTGGAGTTAGGAAGACCAGAGTTCAAATCTAGCCTCAGATACTTCCTAGCTGTGTAACCCTGGGCAAGTCACTACCCTGTTTGCCTCAGTTTCCTCATCTATCAAATGAGCTTGAGAAAGAAATGGCAAACCACTCTAGGATCTTTGCCAAGAAAACCCCAAACGGGGTCACAAAGAGTGGGACCTGATAGAAATAACTCAATAACAGCAACTCTTAGGATGAATGCCATTTTTTTTTAATGGTATCTGGGATTTCATTGATAGAGGAAACTTCCCAGGGAAGAAATTTCCCCTACCAAAGCAGATTGGCATCTGCTCTGAAATGTATGGTCTTAAGGAATTGGCTAGAACATATAACAAAAATAATATTTATTATATACAATTTCATGTATTAATTATATATAGATTATAGATAACAATACTATTAATTTTGTTATGTATACAGGGCAATTTTGCAAGTGAGAGGGATATAAATATGGGCCAAATATAATAAGAGACACTGTCACAGATTGATTGATTGATTGATTCAATACATTTATTAAGTGTTTACTTTTTGTAGAGCTCAGAGGGAAGGAGAATCGATTGATTCAATATATTTATTTTTTATTAGTTAATTAATCAATTTTTAGTTTTCAGCACTCACTTCCATAAGATTTTGAGTTCTAAATTTTCTCCCCCTCTCTCTCTCCCCTCCCCAAAACTGTGTGTAATCTGATAATAGGCTCTACATATACGGTCATATTAAACATATTTTTACATTAGTCATGATTCAACACATTTATTAAGCACCTCCTTTTTGTAGAGCTCAGAGGGAAAAAGAAGAGATGAGTAAAAAGTGGTCCCTGCTCTCAAAGAGATGACAATCTAGTAGTTTACTTCTGGAGTTTAGGATCTTAGAAGGGTTTGCAAACTCCTTCTGTACTTATTGTAACCATATTTTCTAGGCCAGGCTGTCTAATCCTCATTACATGCTATCTTTATAAGTATACATAATTCCAAGCAGGTATATACACCTATACCTAAAACAAGATAACTAGCTTGCATTTTCTTGAATAATGAGGATGTCAATCTTCTTCCCAATCTTCTGTGATATGTATACTTTCGCTGGAGGCTTTACTGGCGTGATTCATTCAGTTACCATTGACCAAATTATGGGCATTTTAAAGAAATTTCTTTTGAAGGCCTACAGGAGCAACCAAACAGTGTTGTGAAATAAGAAGTGTCACCAAAATTCTGAAAAGTATTGTTACTGCCAGTATGTCTGTTGTGGGCTCCTAAATCTAGGCTATGTTTTCACTGTATCTTTGGTCAGATGAGAATGTTTCTATATTGGGGGTGGAGATCATGGAGAAGGAAAGAGAACAAGGTGCTCAGGTCAATCTGTGAGAGGTCTAACTTCTTGTTTGTGAAGTCCAAGGTCAGGCCAGGTTCTGCAATGGGCCCATTGGCTACCCTTTTTATTGGTTGGACTGTCAAAGCTTGGCAGGTTTGCCAAATCTTCATCTCTAAAATGAGGCAATAGGACTAGCTGGTCTCTGAAGGCCTTGGGCAAATCACTTCCCCTCCTTGGGCCTCAGTTTCCTCCTCTGTAAAATGAGGGCCTCTGGGGCCCATTCCCACTCTAAAATCACTGAGCTCTTTTGCTTCAGCTTTATTTAGGGGTTGTTGTTGTTATTGTTGTTGTTGTTTTTCCAATCTTTTGTCCTTTAGAGTTTGGTTTTTTTAGGTTCCAGAGAGAAGTGGGAGCAATTCCCTTCGATATTTTCCTGGCAAAGCTGAAATTAATTACAGCTCCATTTCCATGCATAGGAGCACAAGAATGCCATCACTGTTTTCAGAGCCAACAGACTTCTTTAATCTACTTGAAATGTAGGGCTTCAACCGTGGCACAGTGTAATTTTAAGTACATGTAGTCCAACATTCAAAAAGTCTTAAAGCAAAATGATGCACTTGAACTTCAACCCTTCAGGATATTTGGGATTTCAGCGATGTGCCTGTTCCCTTCCATTATGAAGACTGAAAGCCACCCCCTGCCTCCTCAGCCTGGGAAATGTCCTTCCACAAATCCTCCATAGAGGATCTACCCAAAGTATTTCAGGCTTTCTTCTTTTGATGGTCTCCCAGTTTTAAAAAATAATGATGTGAGTGAGCCCTAGTGCGACATTTGGTTTGTCAGCTCTTGCTTTTGCTACCTGACTGTCTCACCTCCTTTTCTGATCATATACCACCTAGGTGAAACCTTTTTCATTGCTTCCTGTGCACAGGTCATTATTGCTAATATAGGCTGTCCCCAATATTATTAAAGCTTACCGCTACACTAAGACTTGGGAACACTCTGTATGTTGCAGTCTACTTGTTATACCTATCATACATCTCTCTGCTCTTTGGGTCAGCTGTAATTTTTTTTCAAATAATTAACTTCTATAGTGAGTATCCCCCAAGGTTCTGTCCTAGACCCCTTCTCTTTTCACTCTCTACTATCTTTCTCAGTGATCCCATAAGCTCTGAGGGGTTCCATAATAATCTTTATGCAAATGACTCCCAGACCTAAGTCTATATTGATATTGAAATCAATTGATTTCAATATCAATATAGATATCCAGTCCTGATCTCTCTCCTGAGCCCCAGTCATACATCTCCAACTGCTTCTTGGACATTTCAAATTATATGTCCTGTCCTTTAGACATCTCAAAACCAACACGTCCAAAAGAGAACTCATTATCTTTTCCCCAAAACTTTTTCCCCTTACAAATTTCCCTATCATCAAGGCTGAGTATAGTCCTTAGCTCCTCACTCTCACTGTTCACTTAGAGCTCTTTTTCCTTCCTCATCTCACATCACCCAGATGCCTTCTGCCACTCTTGCTTTTCACCCCTATCTTGCATGAAGAAGTGGCCCCTCTCCTTGCCCAGGCTTCTACATGCATCCCTCTACACCCATGAGGGATCCCATGCCATCCCATCTTCTCCAACAGATTGCCTTTTCTATCATCCTCTCACTTATCTTTAATCTCTCCTTGTCAACTGGCCGCTCTTCCTACTACCTACAAACACACCCATGTCTCCTCCAAGCTCAAAAGATCCTCACTTAATCCATCCATCCCCACTGTCATCTCCTATGTTTTCTGCCTTCTCTGGCCAAACCTTGGGGGTCATCTTCAATAGGTGCCTTTACTTCCTCTCTTCTTAACTGTAACAGTCTGGTTTCCAACCTTTTCTTTCACCTGAAACTGCTCTTCCCAAAGTTACTAACAATCTCTTACTCGTCCAGTTACCTTCTGTCTATTTTGAATGTTTAATGACCTTTTCTCAGTCCTCATCCTTTTGACCTCTCTGCGGTCTCTGACATTGTTCACCCTTTTCTCCTTGATAACTCTATTCTCTCTAGGTTTTCCAGACTCTCTTCTATCCTGGTTTCCTCCCACCTATCTGACCTCTCCTTCCCAGTCTTCTTTGCTCCATCTTTGTCCAGGTCATGCATGCCAATAAGGGGGGTTCCACATGACTCTGTCCTGGACCCTCCTTTTTTCTCTCCCTCTGTGCTGTTTCACTTGCTTATCTCATTAGCTTGCGTGGCTTCAATTATCATTTCTATTTTGTTGATTCTGACATCTGCTTATATAGCCCCAACCTCTAGTTGACCTCTAGTCATGATGTCTCAGACATCTTAAACTCAACATGTCCAAAACTAAGTTCATTATCTTTTCCGGAAAACCTTTCCCTTTTCCTAATTTCCCTATTAGTGTTGAGGGTAGCATTATCCTCCCAGTCACCCAGGCTCACAAGCTAGTTGTCTCATAAGCTATACTTGGCTCCTCACTCTCTCACATCTGTTGAGGCTTAGGGGTGCTGGGACCCCAAAATCACAACACACAGGTCCTGCCCAAATGAATTTGACCCAAGCCTTCTTTCAGCCAAAGACGAGGTTTATTGTAACATCAATGGGGGTGGTGAGATTTAAAGAATCCACCGTATTGGCCAGACTCTTAAGGAATTTAAGCATTTGTATCGCTAATGCAAGCAGGCCAGATCTTAAGAATCTGAGCACCTTAACGGAGGCCAGATGGACCTTATATACAGAAAGACTGTGGGAGGGATCTAGGAGTGGCCGAGTAGGCTGGGGTTAATATGAGGTAACAGAAGTTAGGGACCTGGATCACCAAGGCCAAAGGAGAATGGAGCCTAGATAGGATTAAGGCCCGGGGCCATAGGGAGGTAAGACAATGGAGGGCTAGGCTAGGTTAAGGGTAAGAGAGAATTGGGAGATTGGGTATAGGCGATAATGAAAGGTCGGTTGATAGGATTATAGCCTCAGGAGAACCAGAGATTTGGCCATGTGGGAAAGTCCAGGGCTTTTCCTTTTTGGGGACCACATCCCAAAGACACGGTCTTTTCCTTTTAGGGGTTCAGATCCCATCCCCATCACCCTCACATCCAATCTATTGCCAAGGCTTGTCAATTTCACCCTCATGACTTTTCTGATATATGCTTCCTTCTCTGCTCTCACACTGCCACCACCCTGGTGCAGGCCTTCCTCATCTCATGCTTGCACTATTGTACTAGCCTGCTCTTGGCCTCCCTCTTCCTCACTCCAGGCCATCCTCTATTCAGCTACCAAAGTGATCTTCCCTAAAGGGCAGGTCTGACCATGTCATCTCCTCACTAAATAAACTCCAGTGGCTCCCTATCACCTACAGGATCAAATATAAAATCCCTTCAAAATTGCCCCTTCCTCCCCCTTTCCAGTCTACTTTTACCTTCTACTGCTTATGTTCTCTCTGAGCTGGTGACATTGGTCTCCTTGCTGTTCCTCACACAAAACACTCCATCTCTTGATTCTGGGCATTTTCACTGGCATCAAAAAGAAAAGTGTAAATAGTTTTAGAGCCAAAAATACATTCATTCCCAAATAGAAAAGTGGTCAAAACTAATATTTATGTAGGCTTTACATTTGCAGGGTGCATATATATCACATATAATTTCATTTGATCCTCATACTAATCCTGGGAAGTAGGTGCTATTATTATTTCCAGATGAGAAAAGTGAGGCAGACAAAAGTTAAGTGACTTGCTTAAGGTCACACAGCTAGTAAATAAGTACCTGAGAGAGGATTTGAAAGAGGTCTTCCTGACTCTAGGTCCAGCACTCTATCCGCTATGCCACCTAGTGGCCTGTGAACAAGCAGATCTCAAAAAGAAGACAGAAAACTATTAACAATCACTTGAAAGAATGCTCCAAATCACTAATGAAAACAGAAATGCAAATCAAAACAACCCTGAGATTTCAACTCACATTCAGCAAATTAGTAAAGACAGCACAGGACAGATAGTCATTGTGGGAGAAGTTATACAAAGACAGGCACACTAATGCATTGTTGGTGGAGCTATGAATTAGTATAATCATTCTGGAAAACAATTTGAAATTATTCAAATAAAGTGGCCTTTAAAAGTCCATATTCTTTGACCCAGAGATTCCATTGCTAGGCATATACTCCAAGGAGTTTATGGATGAAATAGAAAAGCTCCATATACATCAAAATAGAGTAGTATTTTTTGTGATAACTAGAAAGGAAATAGATGCCCATTAATTGGGGAATACCTAAACAAATTGTGGTACATGAATGTAACTGAATGCTACCGTGCTATATGGAATAATAAACATGATGAATGCGGAGATATGTGGAAAAATTTACATGAGCAGGGATAATAATCATGATCTCAGAAAAAGTTAAAGCTAAAATCAGATTTAATCAAAAGAGAAAAAAGGGAAACTACACTATGTGTCAGCCACATTAATTAATAGTTTTAGACCATTTAAAGTAATGAAACAGTAAAAAAAAATATATGAGCATATACCTGCCAAAACAGACATAGGAACTGTATGAATATAAAAACAAAACAACTTTTATACAAAGTTAGATCTAAATAATTGAAGTATTTATTGTGCATGGGTAGGTAAAGCTAATATAATAAAAAAATGACAATTTTAACTAACTAATCTATTTATGTAATACCATCCCAATTTAATTACAAAAAATTATCTTAGTTAGAAAAATAATAACAGGGTTCATTTGGAAGAGCAGAGAGTCAGGAATTTCAAGGAAACCAGGGGGAAAAGATATGAAGGAACTAGATTCAGTAGTATCAGACCTTAAACCATATTATAAGGTAAGAGCAGTGTTGAAGTGTAAAATGGATAATTTTGATTATTTTAAATTGTAATTTTCCTATATAGATAAAGCCTAAGTAGCCAAGAATGGAGGGAATGAAGAAAAATTGGGAAAAAACTCTCATAGACAGTCTCCTAGATAGAATGTGATTGATTGGGTTAGAATATTGTTATGGTGTAGGAAACGATGAGCTGGTAGATTTAGAAAAATATGGAAAGACTTGTACTTATGAAGGAAGATGCTATCCACCTACGGAGAAACGGATAAGTGGAAATAAGCATAATGTATATATATATATATATATATATATATATATATATATATATATATATATATATATATATAATATATATATATATATATATATCATGTGTGTGTGTGTGTGTGTGTGTGTGTGTGTGTGTGTGTGTGTCTATCCAAGCTTATTTGTAGCCTTGGGGAGGGAGGGGAAGGGGGAAACAAAGTAAAAAGTACACAGCAGAGAACAAAAGGAAACATACAAGGAAACAAAGAAAAACTGGGCAGCTTTGAAAATAGTGTGTAGTATTCATTATATAAGTTTTCTTGAAATGGAAATTTATTGCTTTGTATTGAGTCCTCTCTTATGTTCTGCTGTGCATATGGCAATGTTTTCTTTTTTTCTTATTTTGTATTTTAGTTTAAAATAAATTCAACTGTAATGGGGAAAAAAGATTTACATGCACTGATGTAAAGGGAAGTAAATAGAGCCAAGAAAACAATATATACATTGATTACAACAATGTAAATGGAAAGAAAGAGAAGAAAATAATATAACCTATAGGCTATGAAATTATAGTGACCAAGCTTGGCCCCAAAGAAGTGATATGAACCCCCACCCTCCACACACACACTCCCTTGCTTAAATGGGGAAACATGACTATGAGAGACTACACGATATTAACCTTTTTTGATATATTAGTTAATTTTATGAAAATTTTAATTTTTCTTTCTTCTGGCAAAGTAAGAATGATTTTTTTTTTCATTTTAAAATAAAGTTTTCTTGTATCTTAAAATGTAAAAACAATTCTTAGCTCCCCTAGGCTGCACAAAAAACAGGCAATGGGTTACTGGCAGTAGTTTGCCCTCCCTAGTTATAAAGGATAGCTTTCTTAAGGCCATTCACTAAGAACTCCCTCTTCTTCTCTCCTCTTTAGCTCTTATCACTCAGCTGTCTTTCTTCATTATTTTCTCCTTCACCCCTGTCTCTCATGAAGAAGTGGCCCTTTTCCTTGCCAAGGCAAATGCTTCTGCATGTATCCTTGATCCCATCTCTTCCTGTCTTCTCCACCAGGTTGCTTCCTCTATCATTCTCATTCCTTCTGTAATACTTAACCCCTCAATAGCTATTGACTCTTGCTCTGCTGCCTAGAGATATGCCAAAGTCTCCCCATCCTTAAAAAATGCTTCTTTGATCCTACCATCCCTGCTAGCTGTCATCCTCTATAACTCCTCCCTTTCTTGGCTAAACTCCTTGAAAAAGCTGTCTGTACTTGTTGCTTCCACTTTCTCTCCTCTTACAAAATCCTAAACTTTCTGCCATCTGGGTTCCCAAACTCATCATTCAACTGAAACTGCTCTGTCCAAAGTCACCAGTAATCACTTAATTGCTAAATCCAATGGCTTTTTCTCAATCCTCATCCTCCTTGAATTTTCTGCAGCCTCCATCACTGCTGATCACCCTCTTCTCCTTGATACTCTCTTCTCTCTAGGGTTTCAGTGCCCTGCTTTCTTCTGGCTTTCCTTCTACCTATCTCTCTGTTCATCCTCAGTCTCTTTTCTGGATCCTCCTCCAAATCACGTCCTCTAACTGTAGGTTTCCCACAGAGTCCAGTCCTGGGCCCTCTTCTCTTCTTCTATACTATTTCACTTGGTGACCTCATCAGCTCCAATGGATTCAGTTATCATCAATGCAAATAGTTCCCAGCCCTAGTTTCTGTCCTCAGTTACATTCTTGCATCATCAATTGGATGTCTCACAGGCATCTCAAATTCAATATGTCCAAAACAGAACTCATTATCTTCCCATCCCTCCTCTCTTTTGAATTTCCTTATTATTCTCAAAGGTATCACCATCTCCCAGTCACCCAGGCTTACAATCATGGACTCATTCTTACTTCTCCTCTCATACTCTTTTCACAAACCCAATCTGTTGTCAAGGCTTGTCATTTCTACCTTCACAACATTTTTTTTCCTTATATGTCCCCTCATCTCCTCTGATACTGCCATGACGTTGGTGCAGACCATCATCACCTTGTACCCATTGCAATAGCCTTCTGATTGATCTCCTTGCCTCAAGTGTCTCCCCACTCCAGTCCATCTTCCTCTCAGCTATCAAAGTGATCTTCTTATGACACAGATCTGACCCTGCTTCTCCACCACCACACCACCCCCATTTAATAAACTGCAGTGTCTCCCTATTACCTCCAGGATCAAATATAAAATCTTGTTTGACTTTTAAAACCTTCCTACTTTTTCAGTCTTCTTATGACTAAGTCTTTTCCACATATTTTATGGTCAAGTGACACTTGCCTTCTTGCTATCCCATGTTAACAGGATTTTACTGAGCCAATGTCTAATCTGAGAATGACAAAGCAGTAGGCCAGAGACAAAGTGCCAGTAAACGTTTAATTAATTAGTTTCATTATGAGAAACAGATTTGCAAATTGGGAATTCTCCTGGTCAGAATTCTACCTTGCTAAAGTGAAGACATAAATCACAAGTGGGAAGGGAGGGGGGAAAGTGGATTACAAACAATCGTTCCCAGGGCCAGGCCCACAAATAGAAGCTGATACAACAATTCTGGAGTCCTGTGTGGGAGTAATATTGCTGGAGTGCTTGGAGGTTATTACTTGGTGGGTCACAGGACCAGAGTTCTGTGACGGGGACAGGTTCTACAGTCTTTGATTTGCTTCTTTTCAAGTATGCAGGCAGAATGACGCCAGTGATTGTGAACCTTGTCGAGGTCTGATTGATCATTTTAAGCTGCGCTGGGAGCTCTCTCACAAGAGAGGCGATTCTGAAAAATCTAAACCATTAGTATGTTCATTACATCAAGTATTATAAAAATCAGAATTCCTTCCACATCCTCAAATGTGACATTCCACTCTAGACTGTGCTTTTTCAATCCAATTATACTGACTGGCAGAGAGAGAGGATACTTCAACCTTTTGTGAGGCTTTCCCATGCATGCACCAGAGAGGCTATGATGGGACCATTTGGACCACTTGCCTGGTGACTTATGTCAATCGCCACCCAGTGGACAACTCTGATATCACATTCCTTTACTGGATAATTGATATCATGACCCAGAACCTTTCTGGAGGCTTAAAGTTGTTCAGTCATGTCTGACTCTCTGTGACCCCATTTGGGGTTTTCTTGGCAAAGATACTGGAGTAGTTTGCCATTTCCTTCACCTGCTCATTTTGCAGATGAGGAAACTGAGGCAAACAGAATGAAGTGACTTCACACAGCTAATAAGTGTCTGAGGCCAGATTTGAACTCAGGAAAATGAGTCTCTGATTTCAGTCCTGGTGCGCTGTCCACTGCAGCGCCACCTAGCTGCCCCTGGAGACTTAAAGAAGGCAGCATGAAAGCCAGTTTGGATTGCTTACACTTCAGTACTTCATAGGGTTACATGCTGTCACATAAAGGACGTCCCACATGAGGATACTGAACTTGGAGTCATTAGAGCTTAGTTCAAATCTTGTCTCTGATGCTTGCTATGTGTGTGACCTTAGACAAGGTACTTCCTCTTTCTATTCCTCGCTTTCCTCCTCCTGAAGGGGCTGGATTAGGTGGCCACTGAGGGCCTTTGCAAGTGAAGGACTATTATCCTATGAATAAATAAGAAGTGACTAAGGAGTATAATTTGGAAATCTATATTCAATTGCATTAACCACCTTGTAATTGTCTTAGGGAAGCTGACTTCTAAAAAAGACAAGAATCTGTGATAGAGTCACAGAACAAATACAAGGCATTTCTTTGCTCTTGGCAAGAGTTAAAAATTGCACCTCCCCCTTTGTATAAAAGTGGTACCTCTCTGCCCATAGGATGATTTGAGACTTTACCACATATAATTTTTCAGAACAAATAAAATCCCTCTGTGGGGGATTTTGTTTTATATTTTAAAATATGTGCCTTTATCAAAAGCATCCCTTGTCTCTCTCTTCTCTTTTGCCCCTCCCCACCATGTTGCATCTTAGGCAGCTGCATGCCTTGCCTGTCCCTAGTCATGGCTCTGGCTGGAATGGATTTTAACCAGCATCTCCCCTTCTACTGAGCCTTTGCACTGGCTGTGCCCCATGCCTGGAATGCCTTCCTTCCTCAGCTCTGTCTCTTAGAATCCCTGGCTTCCTTCTGCAGGAAGCCTTTCCTGCTCTCCCCCATCTAGTCACTAGTGCCTTTCTCTCTAAGGCTACCTACAGTTTACTCTATGTCCTATATGTGTCTTGCATGTTGTATCCTCTGTTAGAATATAATGAAGACAGGGACTCTTTGTCTCTGTATCACCAGAAGCCTGGCACATAATATGCTTGTCGGTTTATTGATCAATGCTGTTTACTCCTGATAGAATGTTTGTTCCTTGAAAGCAGAAACTGTTTCGGGTATTCTTGTCTTTGTATTCTCAGCACCTGACTCAGTGCCTGGCACCTAGTAGGTGCTTAATAAATGCTTGACATCTAGCCAACCTGTGTGTAACACTGGTCCTGTTTACTGTATATTGTTAATCTTGCTTAAAAATAATGCGCGTGTAATAAAAAGGGGAAGAGCAAAGAGGCAAAATTTAGGATGTAGATTTAATCAGATCTGTGGGTCCTCTTTTTGTGTGAAGCTGCTACTTCTTCTCTAGTAGCTGTCATTTGCTATTAGAGGCAGAGGGATCTCACAACCATACTGTCAGGCATGAATCTGGCTAGTCTGGGGCCAGTTCTCATTGGGACTTATATCCCTGGTAACCTAACCAGTACACACACACACACACACACACACACACACACACACACACTCTGCCCTCTACCAACCCAAACTTGCCCCTCCAACCCACAAAAATACATAGACAGACTGATAGAGTCCTGCCATGGATTTACATACTTCTGGGAACACAGGTTTTTCTCATTGTACACTCATGGGAGTTCCTAAGACACAGCCCCTTGGGTTTTCATCTCCATTGGACAAATACCTGAAGTGCTGACTTAGTTAACAACCACTTCTCAGTGCTTCCTATGTACTAAGTATTGGGGATCATAGTAAGAAGTTCTCTAACTACTCTCTTCCAGAACAAGGCTGGCTATATCTCTCCCTCAGGGTTCTAGGGGGTACTCCTGAGGGGTTGGGAGAGTCTCTCTTTTTTTAAAACAATTTTATTTTATTTTCAGTTCCCAATTATCTTCCTCTGCCCCAACCCATTGAGAAGGCAAGAAATACAATACCCATTACAAATATGAAGTCATGCAAAAGAAGTTCTGCATTAACTATGGGGAGGGGTGTCTCTTTTTCCCAATGCTGTAGGCTCAAGCCCCTATTCTGGTCTAGTTCCCCTGACTATTAGCCACTAGGGATTAACTTCCCAGTTCTATTTAACCAATGAACATAAATTAGATTTTTGTTGTTGTTGTTGTTTTTACAAGTGGGTATCTATTTTGAAGGGAGCACAAGAATAGAAGTATAAGCATTTTCCCTGCCACCAGCTGAGTAGTACACTTTCTCACATACCACCTCAGACCCCTGGGCTCAGACTTAAGGCAATTTCTATATAGCATTCACTCCCAACAAGTTCACTTCCAAATGATATCTGGATGAGTTTATGTCCCACGGATCTCAAAGGATGTTTTTCACCTTAGGGCATCACTTTGGAGTGGCTTTCTGAAAAGCTGTCATGGATGTCAGGGAACAATACTTCACCTAAAAGCAGGAACAATAAACATAAAGAGAGAAAGGGCAAAGGCTTGTGTTCCTGGGCCACACATCAGCCTCACATGTTATTGATGAGTCATTTCAGTCATATCTGACTCTTTGTGACCCCATTTTGGGGTTTTCTTGGCAAAGATGCTGGAGTGGTTTGCCATTTCCTTCTCCAGCTCATTTGACAGATGAGGAAACTGGGGCAAACAGGGTGAAGTGTCTTGCCCAGAGTCACATAGCTAATGAATGTCTGAGGTCATATTTGAACATGGGTCTTCCAGACTCCAGGCCTGGCAGTGCCACCTAGCTGCCCAGGAAGATAGAATCCAGAAACAAAGGGCTGGCTATGGTAGACTAGTTAGTGCCTTTTAAATGTCCCATAGTTCTGGCTATATGGTTAAAGAGGCTCCTCTCCACCATGGAGTTAGCAGACCAGAACCAGTCAGAGAATGTCTGCTTGTGCTCTGGATTTCCCCAAGGCACTCCCATCAAATGTCTTCATGCTTTTCTAGGAGCAGGCTTCTCAGCTTCTTCTTTAGGGGACATCGCATCAGCAGAGGATGCTGATGCCTACTTCCCAGCCCCCACATTAAACAAAGGAACATCTACAGCCTCTGCCTTTAAGGAGCTGTGATTTTAAATGAATTCAGAGGGAAACACATATTCTCAAGAAAGAGTAAGTTTGGACCAGCTATCAGAAGCTGCAAGGGCAGCGCTCCCTAGGATGAATGAATGAATTTATATAAATGCATACTATATAGTAAGTGCTCAGGATACAGCTAGGAGAGAAGGGCCAGTTCCTTCTCCCAAGGGTCTTGAATTCCAATGAGGGAGACAACACACTTAGGAGAGGTCAGCTGGAGAACAGCTGGAAAGGCCCACTGGTCCTTGGCATGCAGCACCAGATGGTAATGAATCTCCTTGAATGTCATGCCCACTGATAAAATATGTTTTTAATGTCAAACCATTTGATGGTGCCTAGGACTTTGGTGTTGAAAGCTTTACTTTCCAAATCTTTACATATTACACACCAGGATGCCTGGTTCCACGTGAGCTTCCAAAGAGAGGCCCTCACCTGCACTTCTTGGTAGCTGGGCAGAACAATAACCACTGGGCTGGGAGACAGGAAGACTTGGGTTTGAATCCTGACTCAGACATGGGCAAAGCACTTAAGCTCTGTTTATTTCAGTATCCTCATCTGTTAGATGAGCATGATAATAGTATCATGGATGTGTGTATTTATATTTATATTTCATTCCCATCCAGGTTCTCAAACTCCACACCTGCCACATACAAGGAACTGCAGCTTCCATATTTTTAGCCTGCAGGACACCTTGGCTAACCTCCATCTGCCTCAAGGCCATAAGTGATTGTCCTTTGGTTATTTCCTGTCAATTGCCTTGAGATATCTCTAGATGATGAATTGCAATCCCTCCCTCCTCTTTTTGGCCACACTGGGTTAGAGAAGAATTGTGGGATCATATAATCCTGTCTTTAGAGGACACCAGTTTTGCAGATGGGGAAACTAAAGCACATGGAGGTTAAGAGACTTGTCCAGAGTCACCCAGCTAGTGTTTGAGGCAAGATTTGAACCCCAGGTCCCCCGACTCCAAATTTAGTGTCCACACTTCCAGTGTGGGTGTTTTCTCCTCTCCTCTCCCACTTCAGCCCCATGGGGTCCCAATCTATTGACACTCAGCAAAGCTGGGAAGGGGTCCAATAGCTATGCTGCTTCCTGGGGTGGTCAGGGACTGATCTATATGTATGGCTAGAGCTGAAGTTGTTTACTTGCAGAAAGCTGTTTACTGCTTAAAGTATAACTTGAATGGGGCAAGTAGGTCTTTGACTCGTTTAACCCTGGAGGTATTGGGGGCAGGGGAAGTAACTTCTGGTCCAGCAAGGGACTTAGGACCACCAATCCCCTGGGTTCCTCTGGTGAATAGGGTTCATCTTCCACCATCCCTGTCTCTAAAAATATCAGAGCCTGGAGTAATTGGAGCCTGGCCAACTCCTCTTCTCAGGGGTTGCAGTAGCTCCAGCTGCCTCCCACCTAAGGCATGACAGGACAAAGAAGAGTTATCCACCAGATGTGGGTCTTGAAAGTGGGGCCTCACCCTGTGGTTCAGACCTGGAGGTGGCCAAGATTAGAACCCCTAAAACAATTGCAGGCTAGACCTCTCTTCTAAAGGGTTCGGACAGTGGGCAGCCACTCTTTAAGGGATAGAGGCTACCACCATCAACCGCCACCCCTTTCCATCTCTTGAGAGGCCCAACCTTTTCCACCTGGGTCCTATCTCCCTAAGATGATGAGGAGGAAATGAGTTCATACCTAGGTACTAAGGGGAGGGGGGTCACACATCCCTATGAGAATATACTTTTGTCTGCCATCCCCTCTCTCTAGCCTCTCCCCCTTCTCACACCCATAGGTTTGGTTGGTGAGTAATCTCCCGCTCTTACCACCTCTCCATCTGATCAGAAGTTCCTGGCCCTTTAAAACCCTGGCCTGGAGCTAGACTTACTTAGACAGCTAGATGGCACGGAGTAGAGGGCCTGCAATCAGGAAAATCTGAGATAAAAATCTAGCCTCAGATATCCTAGACAAGTCACTTGCCTGCCTCAGTTTCCTCAACTGTAAAATGGAGATAATAATAGCACCTACCTCTCAGGGTTGTGAGGATCACACAAGATAAGATTTGTAAAGTGCTTTGCACAGTGCCTCCTATGTTCTAGGTGCTTAATAAGCGCTGATTCCCTTGCGGCCATCTGCTCAAAGGGAGAGAGAGCTGGGTTAGCTTGACAAGAGTAGTGGTGATAGAGTGAGTGAGTAGTGGCGATAGAGGAAAAGAGAGACAAGTAGATAGAGTAGGGACGTATTAATTTAATGGAATCCAACTTAATAATTTTATTTTTTGGACTGGACCAGTGATTTCATTGGAACTGCCAGTGGGCCAACTTTTTCTACCAGTACAGGTCTATACCTGCTCGGGAGCTAATAGTGTCAGAAAATTGCCTTCAGCACTGAGAAGTTAAATCACACAACCAGGATGTGTCCAAGGCAAAAATTGAACCCAGGTCTTCCTGACTTTCTATCTAATAGGTCATGCTTGAATTAATGAGAATTAATGCTCCAATTAATGAGAATTCCTCCTCTCCTTTTAGGTGAGAGGCAGATAGCAAGAGAATGAGCTAAATATCGATTCATTGATCTTGTTTTCAGGCTAGGACATGATTTTACAAAAGCTATCTTTCACCATCCCTAGAAACATCTTCCCTCTACCATCTTGGTGGGGGATGATGATGATGATGATGATGATGATGATGATGATGATGATGTGTGTGTGTGTGTGTGTGTGTGTGTGTGTTGGGGGGTGGCAAGGAAGCTACTTAAAAGAGAGATGCACACATTATGTTCCTACCAAAATCCAGGAAAGAGAATTGACAGGGAACAAGGGAATAATCTGTTTTTCCAACAGAAAGGCCAGACAGTTCTGGGAAATGGCTTGTAGGAATCGTTGAGAGCTTGAAGGTCAGAGAAGGGCAAGAGAACGATGTTACCCTAGAGCCTTGGACCCTTCACTGATAAGGCTGCCCTTCCTTCAGTTTTTAGCAGGGAACCTTGAGCCCCTTAGCTGTGCTGAACATGGGCTGGACAGAGTGGAGCAAGAGGAAAATAGAGTGTTCCATCTGTCTGGTTACGCTAAGATTAAGTAGAGATGAAAGACTGAGGCCATTGCATTTATCAGGCTATGGTCTTGTTGGGGAGGGATAGGCACAGCTAATGCATTATATCAGGGACCCATTTTAAGTGCTTTGTTCAACAAAACTATGAAGGCAATTAAGTTTATCTATGGTGTTGTCCCACTTGCAGTTCTGGACCCCTTCCAGCTCCCGTCCTCTTAGGTGTCCAGTGGCCTTATGCTCTCTTTCTCCCTAGCTGCCCTTTAGCTCTTGATATAGAGCTGGAAGGGACCTCAGAGGCTTAGATCTAACCCAGCCCCCTCATTTTACAGAGGAAGAAACTAAAGCACATGAAGGGGAAGGTACTTGCCCAAGGTCACACACAAGATCCTAGATCTAGAGCTGGAAGGGCCCTAAGAGACCCTCTAGTCCAACCCCTACATTTTACAGAGGGGGAAACTGAGGCCCAGTGTAAGGAAGGGATTTGCCCAAGGTCACATAGCTAGTAAGCATCTGTGGTGGGATTAGAACCAAGGTCTTCCTGACTCCAAGTTCAGTGAGTGGCCTTTCCATTGTACCACACTGCTGCTCAGTCACTGCACTGTCTCACCCAAGCTTCTCCTCACTGGATAGCAGCCTTTCTCTTTTCCTCCTTCTTTCTTACATCACAACTCTTGTTTTCTTAGAGACTTACTAGGTGACTAATCTCTGACAAAGTAATTAACTAAAGTGTAATGGGTGATAATGGCTTTAATAATTTATTAATGGCTCACTTCTGAGACATTTCAATGTGAGGACTCCCTCCATCAGTGCAGATCACGACCCATTCATACACTTCTCTTCCTTGGGGCCAGATATGTGATTTCATTCTTGAAATGAGGAAATTGCCTCCATCAAGGTAGCTCAGCCTCTGCTCTGTAGCCTTATCGGCAAAGAGACTTGCTTGAGACAATGAGAGCTTAAATGATTTGCCCAGGGCCAGCTGGCCAGTATGTAACATGCTGCCTGGAATATTCTCTTTCCTCACCTTTACCTCGTGTAATCACTAGCTCCCTTCAATGCAGAGCTTAGGTGTCACCTCCTACGTGAAGACTTTCTCATCTAGAAATTATTTTGTATGCATTCTGTCCTTAATTATCCGTGCACCTGTTGTCCCCCCTGGGCACCTCCCCCCCCCCAGTGGAATATAATCAATGTACCAGGTGCTGGTCTAAAAACTGCTATGGCTAGCATTTTCTGCCCTTTTCTTTTCTACTCTGTCAAGGTCACAGCTAAAACGGAAAAGGAGATCAGGAATGACAACCATTTCGGATTTCTCTTTCTTTCATGAGTTGCCAAGGCCAAAGAATTCCTCACTGGTGAAGTGCCTCTGTACCCTGAGTGAGGCTGGTCCTTGGAGAATAGAAACAGTCTGTTCCTGAGAACTATACTTTTTATCCTCTTTAAAAAATTGTGAGCTTAATAGTAACAAAAACAAACATTCTGGTATTCAAAAGAGAACAAAAGAGAAGATTTTGTATGCAAATGTGAACTTCTATTATGTACACTTGGAGTTTTTAAAAATACATATAAAATTTAACAAGGTAGGCTCAGTGGATAGAGTACCAGGCCTGGAGTCAGGAAGGCTCATCTTTGTGAATTCAAACCTGGCCTCAAACACTTACTAGCTGTGTGGCCTTGGGCAAGTCATTTAATCCTGTTTGCCTCAGTTTCCTCATCTGTAAAAAATGAGCTGGAGAAGGAAATGGCAAAGCACCCCAGTATCTTTGCCAAGAACCGCTCCCCCACACACAAAAGGAGTCATGAAGAGTCAGGCATGACTGAAAATGCCTGAACAACAACAAACAAAATTGTGATGTTTGTGTCCCTTTCTGAACCTGTTTTTGTTTTCTTTTTTATTTTTTTGTGCTTACTTGATGTTCTTTCCTTTCCTTCCTTCTTTCCTTGTTTCCTTCCCTCCCTACTTCCTTCCTTCCTTCCTACCTCAACCCCCATGGGTTCCATGATCATCTCTATACAGATGACTCACAGATCTATATATTCAATCCTAGTCTTTCTTTTGAGCTTCAGTCCCAAATCACCAATAGTCTTTTGTATATCTAGAACTGGATACCCCATAGGCATCCCAAACTTAACATGTCCAAAACTGAGCTCATCATCTTTCCCTCCAAACCTTCCTCTCTTCCCAACTTTACTATTACTGTTGAAAGAACCAACAATCTCTTTGGCTTACAATTTCATTGTCATCTTCAATTTCACCCTCCCATTCACCCCATATATCCAATTTGTCAATAAATCTAGTTGTTTTTGCCCTCACAATATTTCTCCTATATATCCTCTTCTTTCTACTTATATACCTACCACCCTAGTTCAGACTCTTATCACTTCTTGCCTGGATTATTGCTATAAGCTTCTGGTTGATCTTCTCTGCTTCAAGTCTCTCCTCATTCCAGTCCATCCTCCACTTAGCTATCAAAGTGATCTTCCTTTCTTTGATACAAATATGGTGCTGATACCTAAACCAGGAAGAGCCAAAACAGAGAAAGAATATTATAGACCAATTTCCCTAATGAATATAGATGCAAAAATTTTAAATAAAATATTAGCAAAGTGATTACAACAACTTATCTTGAGGATAATACACTATGACCAGTTAGGATTTATACCAGGAATGCAGGGTTGGTTCAGTATTTGGGAAATTATCAGCATAATTGACCATATCAACAACAAAACTAACAGAAACCATGTGATTATCTCAATAGATGCAGAAAAAAGCATTTGACAAAATACAACACCCATTCCTATTAAAAACACTATAGAGCGGAGGAATAAATGGAGTCTTCCTTAAAATGATAGATAGCATCTATCAAAAACCATCAGCAAGCATTATATGCAATGGGGATAAGCTAGAAGCATTTCCAATAAGATCAGGGGTGAAATAAGCATACCCATTATCACCACTGTTATTCAATATTGTGCTAGAAATGTTAGCTTTAGCAATAAGAGAAGAAAAATAAATTGAAGGAATTAGAATAGGCAAAGAAGAAATAAAGCTATCACTCTTTGCAGATGGTATATTTAGAGAATCCTAGAAAATCAAGTAAAAAATTACTTGAAATAATAAACAAATTTAGCAAAGTTGCAGGATCTAAAATAAACTCACACAAATCATTGGCATTTCTATACATTACTAACAAAGCCCAGTAGCAAGAGATAGAAAGAGAAATTCCATTTAAAATTATTGTAGATACTATAAAATATTTGGGAGTCTACCTGCCAAAACAAACCCAGGAACTATAAGAACACAATTACAAAACACTTTTCACACAAATAAAGTTGGATCTAAATAATTGGAAGAATATCAGTTGCTCACGGGTAGGCCAAGCTAATATAATAAAAATGACAATTCTACCTAAATTAATTTACTTATTCAATGTCATATCAATCAAACCACCAAAAATTATTTTATAGAGCTAGAAAAAAATAACAAAATGCATCTGGAAGAATGCAGATCCAGAATATCAAGGGAACTAATGAAAAGAAGGGAAGGTGGCTTAGCTGTACCAGATCTTACATTGTTTTATAAAGCAGCAATCATCAAAACTACTTGGTACTGGCTAAGAAATAGAGTGGTGGGTCAGTGGAACAGGTTAGGTATGCAAGACACAACAGTCAATGACTATACTAATAATCTACTATTTGATAAATCCAAAGACTCCAACTTCTGGGATAAGAAATCACTATTTAGCAAAAACTGCTGGGAAAACTGAAAAATGTATGGCAGAAACTGGGCATAAACTAATATCTTATACCCTTTACCAAGATAAAAATCAAAATGCGTACACAATTTAGATGTAAAGACTGATACTATATGCAAACTAGAAGAGCAAGATGTAGTTTACCTTTCAGATCTATGGGAGAAGGAAAGAATTTATGACCAAACAAGAGACAGAGAACATTATAAAATGCAAAATGGACAATTTTGATTATATTAAATTGAAAAGTTTTTGCACAAATAAAGCAAATACATCTAAGATTAGGAGGGAAGCAGAAAACTAGGAAAGAATTTTTATGACCAGTGTCTCTGATAAAGGCTTCATTTCTAAAATATATAGAGAACAGAGTCAAATTTATAAGAATACAAGTCATTCCCTAATTGATAAATGGTCAAAGGATATGAACAGGCAGTTTTCAGAGGAAGAAACTAAAGCTATCTATAGTTGTATGAAAAAATGTTCTAAATCACTATTGATTAGAGAAATGCAAATCAAAATGACCCTGAGGTACCACATCACACCTATCAGGTTGGCCAACATGACAAAACAGGAAAATGATAAATGTTGGAGATGTGGGAAAATTGAAACACTAATACATTGTTGGTAGAGTTGTGAACTGATCCAACCATTTTGAAGAGCAAATTGGAACTATGCCCAAAGGGCTATAAAATTGTACGTACCCTTTAACTCAACAATACCACTTCTAGGTCTGTATCCCAAAGAGATCATAAAAATGGGGAAAGTTCCCACATGTACAAAACTATTTATAGCAGCTCTTTTTGTGGTAGCGGAGAATTGGAAATTAAGGGGATGACCATCAACTGGGAAATGGTTGAACAAGTTGTGGTATATGAGTGTAATGGAATACTATTGTGGTATGAGAAATGGTGAACAGTAGGACTGCAGAAAAACCTGGAAAGATTTACATGGGGGCAGCTAGATAGCGCAGTGGATAGAGCACCGGCCCTGGAGTCAGGAGGACCTGAGTTCGTATCTGGCTGCAGACACATGATACTCTCTAGCTGTGTGACTCTGGGCAAGTCACTTAACCCCAATTGCCTCACCAAAAAGCAAAACAAAACAAAACAAACAAACAACAAAAAGAATTACATGAACTGATGCAGAGTGAAATGAGCAGAACCAGGAGAACATTGTACACAGTAACAGATTATGGGATGACTGACTTGGATAGACTTGGCTCTTCACAGCAATGCAAGAATCTAAGACAACTCCAAAGGCTCATGATGGAAAATGCTATCCATACCCAGAGAAAGAAATAGGGAGTCTGAATGCAGATGGAAGCATACTATTTGCTCTCCTTTTCCTTTGTTGTTTTGTTTTATTGCTTCATTCTTGTGGTTCCTCCCATTAGTTCTAATTATTCTTTACAGTATAACTAGTGGAAAAATATGCTTAATATTAATGTATATGTAGAGCCTATATCAGATTGTACACCGTCTTGGGGTGGGGGAAAGAAGTGGGAGGGGGAGAAAATTTAAAGCTCAAAATCTTATGGAAGTGAATGTTGAAAACTAAAAAATAAATTATCAAAAAATAACAACAACAACAATAGCAAAAAACCCCAAAGTGATCTTCCTAAAGCACAAGTCTGACCATGTTACCCTCCTACTCAGTAAAATCCAATGATTCTCTGACACTTCTAAGATTCAAATATAAAGTTTTCTTAGTAGCATTTAAAGCTCTTCAGAACCTGGCCCCTTCTTACCTTTCCAGTTTTCTTACCCTTCATTTGGTTTTGCATGCTCTATGATTCTGAGACACTGGCCTGTTTAAGGTTCCTCCCCCAAAATACTCCATCTCCTAAATCTGTGCCTTTTCACTGGCTGTCCCCCTTGTCTGGAATGTTCTCCTTCCTCATCTTTGCCTCCTGGCTTCTCAGGATTCCTTCCTCAACTTACCTCTGAGGTTTCCTTCCATCTACTCTGTCATATCTTGTATGCACATAGTTATTGACATGTTGTCTCTTCCATTAGATTGTAAACTCCTTGAGGGAGTTTTTACCTTTCTTTGTAACCCCAGAAATTAGCACAGTGCCTAACACATAGTAAGTGCTTAATAAATGCTTGTTGACTGACATTGATTCTCACCTTTCATTCCAAACAGCAGATTTCCAAAGGTGGTCTCTTCATTTATTCTCAACTGAGTTTTCCTACTTTGATTGACTGGTGTACTTTCACCCGATCCAATACATGTCATCATTTCACTCTGACATTGTCTACCCTGGGGCTGTTTGCTCTAGCTGTTAGGGAACATTTTTTATGTCCCCTAAAATTTAAAGGTAATTGATATAGATTGCCTGGTGGTCTCAAAAGTTCGGACGTTCTTCTGTGAGCTCAGAATTTCATTTTTCTGAACTTTCCAATAGTTATCCTAGCTCCCCTTCTACTGTGGGGACAAGAAAATTACCATAATTAGTAGGTGGGGAAGAATAAGTTTTCAGGTTTCTCAGCACAAAGGTACTAACATTTACCCATCTATTTATTATGTATTGCTTAATTGTTCAGGACTGATCACTAGAGAAACAAGAACAGAAATTAAATAGCTGCTCCCTGGTGAATATGGGCTAATTTTAGCCTGATTTTTTGGCAAATGCAGAGAGTAGAACCTAGACAGTTTCACTCACTCCTCTCACTTCACATCCTGACATCTCTCTGCTGTATACTGAGGAAACCTACAAATCATCCCTTGTTCCTTCACTTAGACAAACCACACTATATGAATTCTTGGGTGATTGTACAGGACACTAAAAGTAAATTTCTAGAGATAAAACTGGAAGAGAGGAAAATTGCTTCTTCTCCCTGCTGCCTACCTCCCCACAACAAGACCCCTGATTTACCTGGAAAAAGATATTGTCATCATTTGAAGACAGACTCTGGCTGACAGGAATCTGGCCTCCTTTCTTAACATGTGAAGGCAAGTTTTTTCCTTTTGCTTACCCTCACCTTTGCATTGATATTAATAATTGATAGGATATTAATTTGTAGGGCCTTTTCAAGTTTCACATAGAATTTCTCTATCTCATCTTTTTTTACAACCAATGCTGATGCACAAGCTGCTATTGTTTTTATGGTAGTCCTTTTGCAAATATTATCTGGAGGACTGCAATAGGAGATAACAATTCCTCTTAATTTCCAGAAAGTGTGCTGTGTTCAAATTCAATGTCCCCCATTTCTGGTTGGATAAATTATTTAAATTTTATTTTTCATTTTTATTTTTTGCATTTTGGCAATATAACTTTTTTCTTTTTAAAATTGCTATCTCTATCCTTTATCTCACTGGCATTTCCCAGTCTCTCCCTCTCTCAGCCCCTCCCCTTCTAAGAAAGCCATCCCTTATAACAAAAAAACAAAAAAGAGGGAAAAAAATCAGTAAAGTTAACTACTAGTTAGAGTATTAGAATAAGAATTATGTCAAGAAAGAGGCAGGGATGGGGACAAGATGGGAGGGGAGAGAAAATGAAGGGAATTCAAATGGGGAGACTGGGAGATATTCAGTACCTTGAAGAAACCTTACTAGAATCTGGATTCTTTTTGGTTTTGGAGATCTGGATGCAGAAAAACAGAAGATGCTTGGTCATTTGTGGAACATAGCTATGAGGAGTCATAGAGTAAGAGGAATTCAATCGTATCAGGTGAGAATCTATTCATTTAACTGTAGGTAGGAAAATGAGTCAGAGCAGAGGGACATATGTTAATAATCTCAAGAGTTTCTTAGACTCAGGAAAGCTGCCCAGCGCAGGAGAGATGGGTGTAGTTATCATGTCATTATCCCAAGGGATGACTAATGATTTCACTGACAAACCCTGTAATTATGGGCATCCAAGACCTAGTTACATTCAAAGAGAAGAGAAATTGGAAGTGGGGAAGGGTGCTGAGGGTAAGGTACCATTATCAGGGAAAGAAGTAATAATTTTCCTCCAAGGTAGGGCTTTTTTTTTCTTTCACATCTTTATTTTAATAGATTTTTTCCTTTTGTTGTTTTTAAAATTAATCTGTCCCTCCCACTAATTCCTGCCTTGAACACATTTTTTAAAAAATGAAAAATAAGGTCTTAGTTTGTCTGAGGCCAACGCTCATTCAGTGACTTAAGGCTAGGTAGGAAATGAGTCAAAAGACAGCCTCAATACATAGTAGTATAGTCCTGCAAAACAAATTCTCACATTGACCATGTCCAAAAATGTCTATCTCCCTCTGCAACTTCATTTAAACAGCTGCTTCTCAAGGGGTTAGTGGTATGTTTCATCTTCATTCTTTTGGACTTGTGGTTTATCATTACATTGATCAGAGTTCTAAGGTCTTTTTACAATTTTTTATATTTATTTTTTGTTTTGTTTTTGCTAAGCAGTGGGGGTAAGTGACTTGCCCAAGGTCACTCAGCTAGTGTTATGTGTCTGAGGCTGGATTTGAACTCAGGTCCTCCTGACTCCAAGGCTGGTGCTCTATCCACTGCGCCATGTAGCTGCCCATCTAAGGTCTTTCAAAGGTGTTTTTCTCTAGAATGTTGTCAGTGTAAAAATTATTTTCTTATTTCTGCTCATTTCTCTCTGTATCAGTTCATAAAGGTCTACCCGCTTTCCTCTGAAACCATCCATTTCATCGTTTCTTGTGCCACAATAACATCCCATTAAATTAATATATTATACTTTGTTTCGCCATTACTCAGTAGGAGGACATACCCTTACTTTCTAACTTTTGACTGCTACAGAAAGAGCCAATGTAAATATTTTTGTACATATAGGCAGCTTGGTGGTATAGTGGATAGAAGGCTGGACCTAGAGTCAGGAAGACTCCACCCAGAGTTCAGATTCCACCTCAGACACTTTCTAGCTGTGTGATCCTAGGCAAGTCACTTAACTTCAGTTTCCTAGTCTATAAAATGGGAGTAATGCTAGCACTTACTTCCGAGGATTGTTGTGAGGATCAAATGAGATAATATTTATAAAGTGCTTTGCAAACCTCAAAGCACTATATAAGTGTAGCAATTATTATGTAGATTCTTTTTCTTGTTTTAAAAAAATCTCTATGGGGTATACGCCTAGTAGTAGTAAACCTGGGTCAAAGAAATACATACACTTTGATAACTTTTGGGGCATTTTTTCAATTTGTTTCCCACAATGGCTGAACCAATTCTCAGGTCTACCAACAATGCACCTGTTTTTCTACAATCCTTTCAAAAAAGGAAAAGTCATTTTCCTCTTTTGTCCTTTGGTCAGTCTGATTTATTAATGATTTGGAACAATTTTTTTTGTATGTTTATTGATAGCTAGGACTTCTTCCTTTGAAAACTCCTTGTTCATATCCTTTTGACCATTTATTTGCTTAGGGAATGGCTCAGTCTTATAAATTTGAATCAATTCCTTATATATCATGAATATGAGATCTTTATCAGAGAAGTTTGTTCCAAAGATTCCCCCCACCCCTGTTTTGTATTTCTCTTCTAATTTTTACTATGTTAGGTTTGTTCTTACAAAACCTTTTATATTTTTTATCATCAAAATTGTACATTTTATCTTATGGTATCCTCTCTATCATTTGTTTAGTAATGAACTCTTCCTCTGAAAGATATCTTCCTTGCCCTTCCATTTTACTTATGATATAACTTTTTCTGTCTAGGTCATGAATACATTTGGATCTCATATATGTTATGAAGTGTTGGTCAAAAACATAATTTCTGTCACATTACTGTCCAGTTTTCCAGCTCTTTTTGTTAAATAATGAGTCTTTCTTCAAGTGACTGGGGTCTTTGGGTTTATCAAACATTATGTTACTCTGCTTCTGTATGTTCTATACCTAATCCATTCCATTGATTGACCACTCCCCTCCCCTTTTTCAAACAAGCACCAAATCATTTTAATGATTACTGCTTTGTAATACAGTTTAAGATCTGGCACTGATAGGCCTATTTCTTTCTTTTTTTTGCGTTATTACCCTTGAGATTTTGACTTTTTGTTCCTACATAAGAATTTTGGGGTTTTTTTGGGGGTCCATAAGATATTCTTTGGGAGTTTGATTGGTATATCTTTGAAAAAGTAAATTAATTAAAATTAATAAATAAAATTTTAAAAAAGTAAATTTTATTATACTGGCTAAATCTACTCATGAGCAATTAATATTTCTCCAATTGTTTAGGTTTGCTTTTATTCCTGTGAAGAATGTCTTATAATTGGGTTAACATATTCTCTGGGTGGATCTTTGTAGATGTTATAGCTTCTATAGTTATTTTGAATAGAATTGTTTTTTTTAGCTTTTCCTGATGGGTTTTATTGGTTATATATGGGAATGATGATGATTTATGAGGATTTATTTTGTAGTCTGCAATTTGCTGAAGCTTATTATTTTAATTAATTTTTAGTTGACTCTCTAGGGTTCTTTAAGTATGCCATCATATCATCTGTAAAAAGTGATACATTTGTTTCCTCTTTGCCTATGGTTTATTCCTTAGTTTTCCTTTTCTTGTCTTAATGTTATAGCTAGCACTATGTTAAATAATAGTGAAAATAACGATCCTTGCTTTTCTCCTGATCTTATTGGAAAGGCCTCTAGCTTTTCTCTGTTACATTTAATGTTTGCTCTTGGATTAAGATAAATATTATTTATTAGGTTAAGAAAATATCCATTTGCTCCTGTGCTTTCAAGAGTTTCATATAGAAATAGGGTGTTAGACTTTATCAAAAGCATAATCTATTGATAAATGGTATTATATAATATAAATAATATTTGTAAAGTGTTTAGCACCGTGTTTGGTACATAGTGGATACTTAATAAATGTTTATTCCCTTTCACTCCCCTATTCCCTCTATTATTCATATTATTAACATGGTCTATTATAATCTTTCTTACGTAGAACTAACCCTGCATTCCTGGTATAAATTCAACCTGGAATTCTTTTTAATATTTAGTTGTAGCCTGCTTCCTAATATTTTATTTAAAATGTTTGCATCAATTTTCACTGAAGATATTTGTTTGTAGTTTTCTTTCTTTGTCTTGTCTCTTTCTGGCTTAGGTATCAAAATGCATTTATATTATAGGAAAAGATTGATTGTTAGAAATGTTATGTAGTATTAATATTAATTGTTCTTTGAATGTTTGATAGAATTTGTTTATAAATCCATCTGGTTGGGAGTTAATTTATGCCTTAATTTCTTTTTCTGATACTGAGCTATTTAAATAGCCTATTTCTTCTTTTGTTAATCTGGGTATTTTATATTTTTGTAGTTATTCATCCATTTCTTCTAACTTATCAGTTTTGTTAACATATAAATGAGCAAAATAATTTTTGATAATTTCTTTTATTTCCTCTTCAATTGTTATGAATTTTCCTTTTCGATACAAATCATTTTTCTCTTTCTTTAAAAATCTGTTTATTTTGTTATTTCTCCCTTAAAAACCCAGCTTCTAGTTTTACTTATTGATTTAACAATTCTTTTACTTTCGATTTTGTTAATCTCTTTATTAATTTTTGATTTTGTTATTTAGCTGAAGACTTTTGATCTATTGCTGCTCACCGTTTTTCTTTTTTTTTGATGATGTGCCCAATTCATTGATTTGTTCTTTCTTTTTGGAGAAAAGCTTTTAGAGATAGAAATTTCCTCCAAAAAAACTGCTTTAGCTGCATCTCATAAGTTTGGTATGTTGTCTCATTATTGTAATTTTCTTTGATGAAATTTTCTATTGTTTCAATAATTTGTTCTTCAACACATCAGTTCTTTAGGATTGTTAGTTTCCAATTACTTTTTAATTCTTTAAGGACTTTTAATGAATATTATTTTATCGCATTGTGATCAGTCAATGATGTGTTTAGAATTTCTACTTTTCTACCTTTTTTTTTGGTGAGATCTTTACGCCCTTTTGGTCAGTTTTTGTAACAGTGACACCTGAGAAGAATGTAAATTCCTTTCTATTCCCCTTCACCAATCACTGGAGTGTCATCATTGCTAATTTTCTAATGTTCTATTATGGTCCTCAACTTCTTTCTTGATTATCCTTTGGTTAGATTTGTCTTGGTCTGAAAGGGATGCATTAAATCCCTTCACCACTAGTTTAACTATCTATTTTTTCCTTTAATTCAAAGGAACTTTTCCATTAAGTATTTTGATGCTATGCTGTTAGGTGAATGTATGTTAAATATTGTTATTGACTTATTACCTTTAAGAATAATGCAATCTTATCTTGTTTTATAAATTCAGCTAAAACGTAACAGATTTTGCTCCAGCCCCTCATTTTAATTCTATGTCAATTGTGTGTTTCATGCATGGTTTTTTTTTTTGTAAACAACATATTGTTGGAGTCAGTTTTCTAATCCATTCTGCTATCCTCTTCTGATTCATAGGTGAGTTCACAGCCATTCATGTTCACAGTTATGGTTGCTAATTGTGTATTTCCCTCCTTCTGTCCTCCTATACCTTGTTATCTCTTTGCTCTCACCTCTTTCTTTACAAATAAGAAGGTGGTGGAAGAGAGGGAGTTTGCACAGTATCAGTACTTGTGATATTACAAGTTAAGGCAATGAGCTATTCTTGATCTGGAATTCATAGATACTCAAGATGATCTTGGATAGATTTCAAGGTATATATGAACTTGCACAGGGAAAAGAATTATAATTTTTTAAATTTTCACTGACCTTTGGGTTCCCATATAATTCTGTGTATTTTATTTCACTTATTTAAAAAACATGATTCTGAGAAGTGATTCATATGTTTTGCTAGACTGCCAAAGGGATGTATGACCCCAAAAGGGTTAAGAACCCCTGGTCTGAGGCACGACGTTGACATTGCTGAAATCAAATATAGGACTTGTTCTAGGGAGTGTATTTGTGGGTAGGCAAATGTGGGCACACAGTAAGAAGCTGATGGGTTTCCAGGCCCACAATCAGGTCTGCTTTTATCCCTCAGCTTACCTTTAGCTCTTAGGAATTCATTAACTTTACCAAGTTCTTAATTAAATTTACTCTTGAACAAGATGAGTTGAAGCAAGATATAGCAGGTCAGGTTTCCAACATTCTTGGTTGTTGACCTAGGCTTTGAGTTTTGGTTAGTTTTCTATTTCTCATTTTTTCCTTTTCCCATTAAAAGACTATCTTTAAGACCCCTGAGATTGCATTTTGATTATTTGCTTTTCACAGGTAGCGAGGGCCTCAGGGAAATTTACCTATCTGTAGATTCAAAATAGCCAGTCTAGACGGGCACATCAGGACAGTAGATTACAATGATATACAGTGATACTTCCAAATGCCTTCTTAATTTGGTCAATACAGAAGTCCCATAAGTCAGTAGTTCAAATAATACTATCTTCATTGTACAGGTGAGAATAATCCTCTGTACAATCAGGGGATCAAAATGATGATTTCTAGTTTCCAGCTCTAACAGTCTATAATTCTCCCATAAGAGTTTCAGTGTCTGGTCCAATGTCACTGTCAGTTAAAGGCAGGGTCAGAGCTAGAACCCCAGGCTACTGGCTTCTACTCGAGTGTGCTTAGGATTTCTTCAAACTGCCCATCCTGACCCTCAAAACCTTCTTAGACTAAACCTAACCATAATGAATCAATTTTTTTCACTCCAGCTCATAAGCTCTCTATTTTTACAACTCTATCATGTCACAATTATCCATCTATTTATTGTTGTTGTTCAGTTGTTTCAGCCATGCCCTACTCTCTATGACCCCATTTGGGGTTTTCTTGGCAAAGACACTAGAGTGGTTTGCCATTTCCTTCTCCAGCTCATTTTACAGATGAGGAAACTGAGGCCAACAGGGTTAAGTGGCTTGCCCAAGGTCTGAGGCTGTATTTGAACACAGGAAGATGAGTTTTCCTGTCTTCAGGTCCAGAACTCTATCCAGTGGGCCACCTAGCTGCCCTGTTCACCATTATTCATCTATACATTTCCTTTAATATATTCTTTATATTTTGCTATTTGGCTTTGTCCTGTCTTGTTATTAAATCCTGAGTTATTCAAAGGCAGGGACTACATCTGGGATTTCCTTTGTCTCTTGAGTCAGGTAGGTGGTGCAGTGGATATGAGTCAGGAAGACCTGACTTCAAATGTAGCCTTAAGACACCTACTAGCTGTGTGACCCAGGCCTCAGTTTCCCAACTGTAAAATGGAGGTCGTAACATCTACCTCACAGAGTTGTTGTGAGGATCAATTGAGATAATATTTGTAAAGCACTTAGCACAGTGCCTGCTACATAGTAGTCAACTAATTAATGCTTGTTCCCTTCTTACAATGACAAATATATAACTTTGTGGACCCTAGCTCCTTAGGTATCTAGCTTTCTTAGATGCCTATGTTGAGAATTCCTGAATAAAATGTGAGTAATGCATTCAATTAGTAAGCTAAAGAGGATACAAGAGTAGATAGTTAAACGGAATGCATTCAGAAAAAGGATAATCTTTGTAATTTTAATTATTTTAATATTTAATATAGCTAATTTTGACTTTGAGTAATTATCTTAAAATAACTTGAATCATTCATATTAAAACATTCATACTCTTGGTGATTATTTAGCCATTATTTGGATTAAAAATAGTAATAATAACTAACAATTATATAGCAGTTCAAGTTTGTAAAATACTTTATATACATTATCTCATTGAGTAAGTAAATACTATTTCTACTCCATATGAAAGTGTGATAAACATCATTTATTTTTGTCATGAGCAAAATGAAGATTTTAAAAATAAACAAATACCAAACAAGTCTAAGATTCTCAGACAAAATCTAGAATACTGTATACTAGTACTGGGCCATGTTTTAGAAAGATAAGCTGGATCTGTCTCCCTTCATTGGAGAAGTGGGTGACAAGAGATAAGAAGCATCATAAATGCTATCTAGTTCATTTGAGACATAGGTTGATTTTAGTGAACTTCCTTCTTCTTCTTCTTCTTCTTCTTCTTCTTCTTCTTCTTCTCCTCCTCCTCCTCCTCCTCTTCCTCCTCCTCCTTCTTCTTCTTCTTCTTCTTCTCCTTCTTCTTCTTCTTCTCCTTCTTCTTCTCCTCCTCCTCCTCTTCCTCCTCCTCTTCCTCCTCCTCCTCCTCCTCCTTCTTCTTCCCCCTCCTCCTTCTCCTTCTCCTCCTCCTCCTCCTCCTTCTTTTCTTCTTCTTCTTCTTCTTTCTTCTTCTTCTTCTTCTTCTTCTTCTTCTTCTTCCTCTTCTTCTTCCCCCTCCTTCTTCTCTGTCACAAGGGATGGCTCGATAAGTAAAGGAGGGTTATGGCTAGAAATGAAGGTGATGTAAAAATAAAAGTTAATAAAAATAGAACAAAATATTAATAGAGGGAAAGTAAAGATGAATTGAATTGTATCTGGTGCCTAACACTGTCTGGCATATAGTAAGTGATTCAAAATGATTGCTGATTGATTGATTGATCTATAAGGGTGATGAGGGTGTGCAAAGACTGGAGACCATGTCATACAAAGATTGATTGAGGAAACTGGGTATTTATGGCCTGAAAAAAGACATAAGGCGATAACAAGAATGGTCTTGAAATATTTGAAGGTGCTGTGATATAAAAGGATTGGCCTTACCATGCTTTGCCCCAGACAACAACAGAGCCAGGAACAATGGTTGTTGTTGTCACAGTTAGTGTTGTTGAAGAGGATCAATGACATCAGGAAGGTGATGTCTTGACTTGCAAGTGAATTGGATTGAAGCGGAGCAGAGCTGGAACAGAGGTAGAAGATGCCCCAAAAGGCAGATTTCCAATAAACAATAAAACTTCTCAAAACTTCCAGTAAAACTTCCCAAAGTGGAATAGTCTTTCTGAGGTAGTGGGCTCCCTATTTCAAGGGCCTTCAAATGAAGGCTGACTAACCACTTAGAAGAGATGTTGAGGTGAGCTTTCCTCTTCAGCTATTGGCTCCTGGGGTGCCTTCCAGCTATGGGTTTCTGTGACAGCTAGGAAGTAAGGGAACTGGGACTCCCACCTTAGGTCTTTAAATCCAAGGCTCTTCCCACTACACTACCCTCCCTCTTCTAGCATGCACCCACTTCCTCAGGTTCTTGTTTGTGAGGGAAACAAAACCAACCTAGACTCCTCCACCGAAGAAGCAGACCTATCCTTAGGGATGTCAACAAAAAACCCAGGAACCCAAGTTCAAAGTTAGTGTCCTAAAACACACACATACAATTCCACAGTTATGCAACTTAGATCAGTGGTGGGGAACCTGCAGCCTTGAGGCCACAAGTGGTCTTCTAGGTCTGCAAGTATGGCCCTTGGGTGGGGAACCTGCAGTTTCGAGGCCACATGTGGCCCCAAGACTGTAGGTTTCTTACCCCTGACTTAGATTTTATGGCATGAGCACTTGAATGAGAGCCAGGAGATCTGGGTTCTACTCTTAGCTCTACTAGGAACCTCAGTTCTCTAGAGTACATGAATTCCTCTCTCTGAGACTCAGATAAGAGCAGAGGTGGTTTTTTGTTTTTAAAGAACAGAGGTTCTTAACTGAGGTCTTAAAAAGAAGTGGAGTCTACCAACAATAAAGTTCAAGTCATCTGTGAATGTGGATGGGGAAAAAAACTTACTTCTTTACTTGTTCTGACCTCTAACTGACATTTAGCATTTCCTTCAATTATTTAAAAAAAACCCAACATTATCCTGAGGTGAGCCCATTAAGTAGACTGATTGTGTAAGGAATTAGCTTATGTTTCTTGGGCAACCAGTTTAAAGAGCTCTGCCTCTCACCTTGCCTCTTAAGTCTTTTTTTATATTAGATCTTAGGCAGATAAAGCAAATACAAGGTTATTAGATTAGCTCTGAGTCATTCTTCTTCCAATTTTCTCAGTGAATCATCGGGGGCTATTTTATTAGGCCCTTTGCAATTGCATAAATGGACTCAAATTTCCTACATAAGGAGGAGGGTACAACATCAGATTTCTTCATGAAACTTGTTAACACAGTTAAAGTTTTTTTAAATGTCTTTTGTATTCTTTATAAATATGACAAACGTGGATAAACACGAACACTTCCCTATACAAAGGATAGAAAAAGAGGACTGTCTAAAGCTATTGCATGTGGCTTTTTTTTTTGGGGGGGGAGTATATTTCTAATTTAATACAGTAGTTCTATCAGTGCCCTGCTTCTCTGTGGGCCTTTCTGAACTTCCTTCAGCTCTCTTCTGAGTATTTTTAAATGACTCCTGCACACTCTTTTCTTTCTTCTTTTTCTTGTTAAGTATCATTATCTTTCCCCCCTTTCCTTCCCCATAACTCTCCCTTCTCCCCAAATAAAAGTCCTCCATGGTAAAAAATAAGTATGGTCAGGCAAAACAAACCCCTAATGTTGGCCACGTCTGAAGATGTGTATCTCACTGTTCACCTCTAGTCAATGACATCTTTGTCAAGAGGTGGGAAGCATATTCCATCATCTGTCTTCTGCAGGTGAGACCAGCCATTCCATTGATTATAGATCTCCTGTCTTTCACAGCTGTTTTCCTTTACAATGTATTCGTTGTATAACTCAATCTCCTGGCCTCGGGTTCATACAAATCTTCCCAGAGTTTTCTGAAACCATCCATTTCATTCATTCTTTTTTTTTTACATGTGCAATCATATTTTATTTCCACATTAGTCACATTGTAAAAGAAGAATCAGAATGAAAGGGAAAAACCACGAGAGAGGAAAAAAAACACAAAAAAAGCAAAAATAGTATGCTTCTATCTGCATTCAAACTCCATAGTTCTTTCTCTGGATGCAGATAGCATTTTGCATCATGAGTCTTTTGGAATTGTCTTGGATCGTTGTATTGCTGAGAAGAGCTAGGTCTATCATAGCCGATCATTGCACAATGTTGCTATTACTGTGTACAATGTTTTGCTGTTTCTGCTCACTTCACTCAGCATTAGTTCTCGTGAGTCTTTCTGACTGGGACTCTGTTTTCCACTGTTGGCTGAGGCAGAGTGAGTCTGTATGATTCTCAGGTGGGGTGGCCTTTGCTCACTTAACATATGCCACTGAATCTTGGAGTTCAGAGGAGCTCCTCCAATCTCTTCACTTGTCCTTATATTTGTCATCTTCCTCTCTCCTAGTTGTGCCCCCGCCTCCATCTCGCCAGGGTCAGAGGCAAACAGGAGCCTCTCCCCATCTTCCCGGGATCAAAGCCGGCACTCGCTAGCCCGCCTAACTGCTCGCTTTCGGCAGCCAGAGAGTTGCAGGCTGGGACCATGTCGGTAGCTACCGGCAGCAGCGAGACGGCCGGTGGAGCAGGGCCGTTTCATTATTTCTTAAAGCACAATAATATTCCTTTATATCCATGTACCAAAATTTGTTCAGCTGTTCTCAATTGATGGGATGGGCACCCACCTTGTTTCCAGTTCTTTGCTCTGACAAAAAGAACTGCTAAAACATTTTTGTGCATATGGCTATTTTCCTTCTTTCTTTGATTTCTTTGGGGGTATACCTAGTAGTGGCATTGCTCGGTCAAAGGGCATGCACCTGTTTGTTGTTCAGTTGTGTCTGACTCTTTGTGACCCCATTTGAGGTTTTCTTGGCAAAGATACTGGAGATATTTCCCTCTGTAAGCTCATTTTACAGATGAGGAAACTGAAGCAAACTGGGTTAAATGCCTTGCTCAGGGTCACACAGCTAGTGCACATCTGAGTCATATTTGAACTCAGGTCTTCCTGACTCCAGGCCTGGCACTCTAGCCACTGCAGCCCCACGTAGCTCCCACTTGGTTACTTGGAACAGTTCCAAATTGCTGTCCAGAATGACTGGACTACTTCCCAGCTTCTCTAACATTGTATTAATGCATCTGTCCTCTCACAGCTGCTTCAGGAATGGTCATTTTCCATTTTTTGTCATCTTTGCCAATCTGATGGGTTATGAGGTGAAACCTCAGAGTTGCTTTCATTTATATCTTTCTTGTTATTAGTGACCTGGAGAATTTTTTTCAGATGGCTCTTTATCTCTTGTATTTTCTGAGATTTTCCTGTTTACATCTTTTATATCTTTTGGAGAATGACTCTTGCCCCCAGTATTAGTATCATTTCCCTACATATCTTGGATATTAAAGCTTTATCAGATAAATTTGCTACAAAGGGTTTCTTTCCTCCTTCCCTCTCTGTTAACTGTTTCTCTTCCAATCCAAACTGCATTGATTCTGTTTATGCAAAACCATTTCCATTTTAGGAAATCAAAATTGTCCATTTTGTCTTCTGTGATACTCTCTATCCCTTGTTTGGTCAAGAGCTCTTCACCTACCTGGAGTTACATTGGATATCTCCTACCTGCTCCCTCTAATTGTTTTTTAAGTGTATCAGAAGCATATTAATACTGCTCCAGCCCTTTATTTTAACTGTCTCTTCTAAACAACATATTAATGATTACATATTTTATTAAAACTTCATTTTTTTCAATTTTACTTAATATTTTATTTTTTCCCAATTACATGTAAAAGTAATTTTGACATTCCTTTTATTTCGAATTTTGAGTTCTAAATTCTTTCTCACTCTCCCCTCCTCCCCCCCTGCATTGAGAAGGCAAGCAATTTGGCATAGGTTATACATATGTGGTCATGTTAAAACACATTTCCATATAAGTCATACTGTGAAAGAAAACAGACAAAAAACTCCAAGAAAAATAAAGAAAATAAAGAAAAAGTATCTTTGATCTTCATTCAGGCTTTACCAGTTCTTTCTCTGGAGATGGACAGCACTTGTCATCATAAGTCCTACAGAATTGTCTTAGATCATTGTATTGCTGAGAATGGTTAAGTTATTCATAGTAGATCATCATACAATATTGCTGTTACTGTGTACAATGTTCTCCTGGTTCTGACCATTTCACTTTGCATTAGTTTGTGTAAATCTTTCCATGTTTTTCTGAGAACATCCTGCTCATCATTTCTTAAAGCACAATAGTATTCCATCACAATCATATACCACAACTTGTTCAGCCATTCCCCAATTGATGGGCATCCCCTCAATTTCCAATTCTTTGCCATCATTAAAAGAACAGTTATAAATATTTTTGTACACATAGGTCCTTTTCCTTTTTGTTTTTTATTTCTTTGGGATACAGACCTAGTAGTGGTATTGCTTAGTCAAAGGGTATGCATGGTTCTCTAGCCCTTTGGACATAGTTTAAAATTGCTGTACAGAATGGTTGAATTAATATACAATTTCACCAACAGTACATTAGTGTCTTAATTTTCCCCTCCAACATTTGTCATTTTCCTTTGCTGTCATATTTCTGACAGGTATGAGGTAATAGTTCAGTTATTTTAATGTGCATTTCTCTCATCAATAGTGAATTTAGAGCATTTGTTTTCAGATGACTATAGATAGCTTTGGTTTACTTTGTTTGAAAACTGCCTGTTCATATCCTTTGACCATTTATCAATTGAGGAATGGCTCTTATTTCTATAAATTTAACTCAGTTTTCTATATGTTTGAGAAATAAAGTCTTTATCAGAGAAACTCACTGTAAATTTTTTTTCACAGTAATGATTACTATGTATTTCCCTCCATCCTATTTACACTCTCTCTCCTTTTACACTGTCCGTTCTCAAATGTGTTTTCCTTCTGACTTTTACCTCCACCAAACTGCCCTCCTTTCATCAGCTTCCCCCTCCCCTTCTCTTATCCCTTTCCCTCCCTACTTTCCTGTAGGGTAAGATAAATTTCTATACCCAACTTAGTGTATTTATTATTCCCTATTTGAGTCAATTCTGATGAAAGTAGGGTTCATGTGCTCCTGTTCCCACTTTCACCACTTTCCCCTCCACTGTAAAATCTCTTTCAGGCCTCTTTTATATCATATAATTTATCCCATTTTACTTCTCCCTTTCCCCTTCCCCCGGTGCATTCTTCTTTCTCATCCTTTAATTTTATTTTTTTAGATAATCATACCATCACATTCAACTCACACCTCTGCTTTCTATGTATACTCTTTCTAACTTCCCTAATAATAAGAAAGTTTTTAGGAGTTATAAACATCATTTTTCCTGTATAAGAATATAAACAGTTTAACCTTATCAAATCTCTTATGATTTCTCTTTCCTGTTTACGTTTTTATGCTTCTTTTGCATCTTGTATTCAGCTCTGGTCTTTTCATCAGGAGTGCTTGAAAGTCTACTATTTCTTTGAATATCTATTTTTCTCCCTGAAGGGATTATCCTTAGTTTTGCTGTGTAGGTGATTCTTGGTTGTAATCCTAGCTGTTTTGCCCTCCAGAATATCACATTCCAAGGCCTCTGATTTTTTAATGTAGAAGCTGCTAAATCTTGTGTCATCCTGATTGTGGCTCCATAATATTTGAATTGTTTCTTTTTAGCTGCTTGCAGCACTTTCTTCTTTGCCTGGGAACTCTGGAAATTGGCTATAATATTCCTGGGAGTTTTCATTTTGGCATCTTTTTCAGGAGGTGATAGATGGATTCTTTCTTAATTTCAATTTTTTATTAATCTCTCCTTTGGTTTTCAGAATTTCGAAGTTGATATTTAATTGGGGATTTTTAATTTGTTCTTTTTCTAGCTTTTTTAATTGCATGCCCAATTCATTGATTTCCTCTTTCTCTATTTTATTCATGTAAGCACTGAGAGATATAAAACTTCCCCTAACAACCACTTTTGCTGTATCCCATAAGTTTTGGTATATTGTCTCATTATTGTCATTCTCTTGGATGAAGTTGTTGATTGTTTCTGTCATTGGTTGTTTGACTCATTCATTCTTTAGGATTAGATTATTTATTTTCCAATTAATTTTTAGTCTTTTTCATGGCCCTTTATTACATGTAATTTTTATTGCATTATGATCTGAAAAGTGTGCATTTAATGTTTCTGCCTTTCTGCATTGGATTGTGAGATTTTTATGCCCTAGTACATGGTCAATTTTTGTGTAGGTGCCATGTACTGCGGAGAAAAAAGATATATTCCTTCCTATCCCCATTCAGTTTTCTCCAGAGGTCTACCATATCTAACTTTTCTAAAATTCTATTCACCTCCTTAACTTCTTTCTTGTTTATTTTGTGGTTAGATTTATCTAGTTCAGAGAGGGGGAGGTTGAGGTCCCCCACTAGTACAGTTTTGCTGTATGTTTCTTCCAGTAATTCTCTTAACTTCTCTAAGAATTTAGATGCTATACCATTTGGTGCATTTATGTTTAGTAGTGATATTACTTCATTGTCTATGATGCCTTTTAGCAGGATGTAGTTTCCTTCCTTATCTCTTTTAATTAGATCTATTTTTGCTTTTTCTTTGTCTGAGATCAGGATTGCTACCCCTGTTTTTTGTACTTCAGCTAAAGCATAATATATCCTCCTCCAGCCTTTTACCTTTACTCTGTGTCCCTCTGTTTCTTTCTTTCTTTCTTTCTTTCTTTCTTTCTTTCTTTCTTTCTTTCTTTCTTTCTTTCTTTCTTTCTTTCTTTCTTCTTTCTTTCTTTCTTCTTTCTTTCTTTCTTTCTTTCTTTCTTTCTTTCTTTCTTTCTTTCTTTCTTTCTTTCTTTCTTTCTTTTTTAATAGAGCCTTGGAATTTATTAGGTATGTGTAGGAGGGTAGGGAGGAGAAGTTCAGTGACATGGTCAGACCTATGCTTTAGAAAGATCCCTTTGACAGCTGAGCGGAGGATGAACTGGACTGGGGAGAGACTTAAGGCGGGGAAATCAACCAGTGGGCTACTGTGATAGTCCAGGCTTGAGGAGATGAACAACTGTACCATGATGGTGTCTGTGCCAGAGGAAAGGGACCTGCTGGAGAGAGATGGGGTCCCTCTGTTTCAAATGTGTTTCTTGTATACAACATATTGTAGGATTATGGTTTTTAATCCACTCTGCTATCTGCTTCCATTTTATGGGAGAGTTCATCCCATTCATATTCACAGTTATGATTACTATCTGTGTCCTTCCCTCCATCCTATTCCCCCCCCCCATTTATGCTTTTCTCTCTCTTTTTTCCCTTTCCCCCTCACTAGAGTTTTGCTTTTGACCACTGCCTCCCTCAGTCTTCCCTCCCTTCTATTAGCCCCCTCCCAGGTGGATTCTTTCACTTTTTATTTTACCCTCTGGTTCTAGAACATTAGGGCAGTTTTCCTTGATAATTTCTTGAAAGATGATGTCTAGGCTCTTTTTTTGTGAGGCAATTGGGGTTAAGTGACTTGCCCATAGGCTTTTTTTTTTTTTTGATCATGACTTTCAAGTAGTCTGTAATTCTTAAATTGTCTCTACTGGCTCTATTTTCCAGGTCAATTGTTTTTTCCAATGAGATTTTTCACATTGGCTTCTATTTTTTCATTCTTTTGGATTTGTTTGATTGTTTCTTGAGGTTTTATAAAGTCAGCTTCCATTTGCCCAATTCTAACTTTTAAGGAATTATTTTCTTCAGTGAGCTTTTGTACCTCCTTTTCCATTTGACCAATTCTACTTTTTAAGGAGTTTTTTTCTTCAGTGAATTTTTGTATATCTTTTCCCATTTGGCCTATTCTGCTTTTTGAGACATTCTTCTCTTCATTGGATTTTAATGCCTCCATTCAGCCTATTCTGTTTTTTAAAGCATTATTTTCTTCAGTTTTTTTTTTGTGCCTGCTTTACTAAGCTGTAGACTCTTTTTTTCACGATTTTCTTGTATCACTCTCATTTCTCTTCCTAATTTTTCCTCCATCTCTCTTACTTGATTTTTAAAATCCTTTTTGAGCTTTTTCATTGCCTGAGACCAATTCATATTTTTCTTTGAGGCTTTGGATACAGGATTTTTGACTTTGTTGTCTTCTCAGTGCGTGTTTTGATTTTCCTTGGCACCATAGTAACTTTCTGTGGTCAGAATATTTTTCTGTTGTTTGCTCATTTTCCAGCCTATTTCTTGACTTTTAACTCTATGCTAAACTCTGCTTCCCAAGTGGAGGGGGCACTGTCCCAAACTTCAGGTTTTTTTGTGTAGCTGATTTCAGAAGTAATTATGGGGACCCATAAGTTTTTGACTCTTCCAAGGTGGTATGATCTAGGGAGAGGTGTATTTAGTACTCTTATGTACTGTGCACTGGTTTGTGAGTGATCGCAATCATTCTTTTTCAAACCTGGAACTATGACCAGGGTACCAGCTCCCATGTGGCTGCAAGCTGTGCTGTGCCAGTGATCCTCCTCGAACTGGGACTAAGGCCCAGGACTTCGACCCAGATCCAGGTATAGGCAATGCAGCAGAGTCTTGACCCTGGTGCCAGCAAAGGGACCTCTGTAAATTTCCTTCTGACCCATCGTCCAATACACTTATTGTCTATGGGCTGAGAGTTCTGGAAACCAGCACTGCTGCCATTAACTCACTTACCCCAAGGCCTGCTCCTGGTTTGCTGGGGCCTGGTCTACACTGGCACTGGTGCCGGTGTGGCCCGAGTTGGACTGCGCTCCACTCTCACCCTGGTGCAACAGACCTTTCTTGCTGATCTTCTAAGTTGTCATGAGCTGGAAAATTGTTTCATACCATCTTTTTGTGTGTTCTAATGCTCTAGAAATTGTTTAGAGTCATTATTTAAAGGTATTTGGAGGGGTTTGGAGGAGAGCTCAAGTGAGTCCTTGCCTTTTCTCCACCATCTTGGCTCTGCCTCTCCTTCGAATTGGTTTTTGATAAGCTCTTTTATTTCTAGGTTATATATCCATTTGGAGCTTATTGTGGTGTATGGTGTGAGGTGTTGTTTATACAATCATTTGAATAAGAGTACATTTTTTGTGTCTTAAAATGTGCTCAGAACATTTTCCGATCATGGAAACAAATAGTGCTTAATTTATTTAGTCAATATTTGAACCAAATTGTTGGTAAAGAAGACCCAGTGCATATGAATGTATATCTCTATATATGAGTATGATTATAGATATCTAAGTATATGTATGTGTAAATAAGTATATGTATGTATGTAATGGTATATGTATGAATATGTATATATGTATATTCTTGTATGTATTGTGTCTATGTATGTATGTGTACATGTGTGTATATATATGTGTGTGTATCTATATCTATATCTATATATCTCTTTGCTTAATTGTAGCCTTGGGTTCGGAGGAAGGGAGAAAAAGAATAAAGTAAAAAGTGCAGAGCAGAGAACAACAGAAAATTTACAAGGAAGAAAAGAAAAGTTGGACAGCTTTCAACACAATGCATAGTATTTATTATATAGGCTTTCTTAAAATGGAAATTTATTGCTGTATATTTTGAATCCTCTCTCATGTTCTGCTATACACATGGCAATGCTTTTTTCTTTCCTTATTTTGTATTATTTTAGTGTTAGTATTGAAGTTTGCTTCTTTTTTCTTTTCTCATTTTCTATTTAAGTTTAAAATTTTTAAAAATTACCAGAAGAGAAGAAGAAGAAGAAGAAGAAGAAGAAGAAGAAGAAGAAGAAGAAGAAGACGACCCAGGACACTGCCTTAAGGAACATTGTGAAATAGAATCCTTGAAGGTGATTGGTGAGCCACTGTAAGTGACATTTGAAGTATTATGGAGAATAGGGGAGGTGTCACAAGTGTTGAAAAGGGCACATATTGTCCTGCTTCCCAAAAGATGGAAGAGAATGAAACTCCCAAACTATAGAATGTTAACTTGACTTCAATCTCTGGTAAAATTATGGAACATACTATAAATGGGATGGTTAGTGAACATCAATCAGTCAACAAGCTTTTATTAGGTACCCGCTGTGTGCCAGGCACCATGCTGGGAACTGGGGAAGCAAACAAAAATGAGACAGTACCTGACCTTATGGAGCTTACATTCTATGGATGAGATGACATGCATATAAATCAATGCATATAAGATATATGGTATAAATACATGGTGATTTTGGGGGAAAGGGGAGAGGCATTGGGGGGATCAGGAAAGGTAGGTAATGCATGAGTTGAATTTTGAAGGAAATGAAGAGGAAACATCCAAGGAACACGAGGGCCAGTCAGTGAATGCAAAGGTAGAGAAGAGCGAAATAAAAAACCACATGTGAGGAACAGAAAAGTCATTTTGGCTAGACCAGAGAGTTGGGGAAGATACAGTAATGTATAAGGTCAGGAAGGTAGATTGGCAGCTAATGTATGAAGAGCTTTCAAACAAATAAACACAGCTTAATCAAGAGCAGGTCATGGCAACCAAGACCAACCTTGCCATGTTGTAGTTGGTCTGTTTTGGAGGTGAGCCTTGAACTCTGGTCTCCCTGACTCTAAGGTCTGCTCTGTACCCAATATGCTATATTGCTTCTCAATTTCTATTGTATTAACTTGTAGAAACGAAATAAAATGATTTTTGAAGTTGTATAAACTCATACAGATGAAGTTGTTATAAAATCTCTCCAGAATCAATTGAAAGTAGCATTATTTTAGGAAACATATATGAATAATTTAGCAAAAAGGCAGAGGTATGAACAAACGGTTGGATCTCAGCGTCTGCTAACTAGGGGCTATGAGATTCCCACCAAATCACTTAACGTCTCAGAGCTCCAGGGATTCTCCAAAACTCCAAATTGCAGGGCAGGTGCTGATCTGCATCAGAAGAAATTTCCTTATTGGGAGTTTATCACATCTGTAAAATCACAGGTACGGTTGGAAAAATTTATTTCTCCAAAAAATGTGTCCTGCTAATGATCAAGGGGCTTTACTGGGAGGGAGCCAAGTGATACGACTGGTTCTTCTTATTTTGATTTGATGGGGTAGGGAGACAGGGGGTCTAGGGAGTTTTGCTAGCTCTACAGTTGTCCTTGATAAATCCAAACTACCATTCCTTCTTTCTTCAATCACTCCCTTCTCCAAGGACTTCCAGGAGCTCATTCCCAGGCCATCATAGGGCATTCTCTCCCTTCCCCACCGCAGGCAGCAGGGTACAGTGGAAAGAGCCCTGGTTCTGGAATCGGAAGATCTGTGATCGAATTTTGGGGGCTCTTTTTTTGGGGGGGAAGCAATCGGGGTTAAGTTACTTGTCCAGGGTCACACAGCTTGTGTCTGAGGTCGGATTTGAACTCAGGTTCTCCTGACTCCAGGTTCGGGGCTCTATTCACTGTGCCACCTAGCTGCCCCTTGGCTGTGCTTCTTACTATGGGATTTGGTCAGGTCCCTTTCTCTCTGTGGACCTCAGTTTCCTTCTTTGTAAAATGAAGGCGTCGGACTTTCTGGGGTCCCTAGCAGATCTAGATTTCTGCTCTAAGAAGACTGCAAGAAATACCCTGGCTCCCTCCGAAATATTGTTCATGCTTTCCTCGGTTTAAGGAGTGAAAGTCATGCATTTATTCTTCACACTAGGGCTAGGGCTCTGGGGATTCACATGCTGAGCATCAGCAGCTGCATTAATGTATACAAATATCATACAGTGCCAAGATTTTATGCCACTTTGCAAAAGGAAATGAGGAGCGCGGGCAAAACTTTGCCTGCAGCAGGGGCAGGGATATTTGAGATTTCCAGTGGGAAGAGGTTATTGGCCCAGAGTCTGTCTGGGGGGGCGGGATTTGTCCTCTGCCTCCACCGATTACTGAAGACCAATCCGGCGGCTGCGCCAAGGCGGGGCGCGGAGAGGGCGGGGCGAGGACGGGAGAGAGAAGTTATTGGACGAGACTGGTTACTAGAAGGAGCTGGCGGGCGGTTGGCTGAGAGACTGGGGTGGATGAGGAGAGTGGGAAAGAGGCGCGCGCTTGCGCGGTGAGGGTGGAAGGTGAGCGCCAGGGGGCAGGGGGGCGTGGCCTTCAGGCGTTAGCTGTGCTACTCCCGCCGCTGCTCTGCTCGCCGGGGCTGCTGCTGCCGCTGCCACCGCCGCCGCCGCCGTCGCCGCCGCCGTCGTCGCCACCGCCGCCGCCGCCGCCACCGCCACCACCGCCACCGCCGCCGCCGCCGCCACCGCCGCCGCCGCCGCCTCCGCCGCCGCCGCTGCTACCTCCGCTGCCGCCGCCGCCGCCGCTGCCGCCGCCGTCACCGCTGCCACTGCCGCTGCCACCGACGCGGTGGCGTTTGGGGGCGCGAGACTGCGGGAGCCCCAAGGGCGCCTGCCCTTGGCCTTGGCGGAGCCGGGAACCAGCGGTAACGCCCCACTCCCTGCCAGTCCCCGGTCCCCGAGCCTCGGACCACTGGGGGTGGGACGGCTCTCCTGAGGAGCGGGCTGGCGGTGGGGCCGGGGGGAAGGCTTAGTCTCCCGGGCTCCCTGACGGCCCCTAGGGGGCGAGCCCCGAGGCTGCCGCGGCCCAACTGCGGGCTCGGAGCCGAGAGCCAGCCTCCGAGCAGGTGCTGCTCTCAAGGCCTGGCTCCAGGGGTGCCCTCCCTGGCAAGGGATATTCATTTGCACTTGTCCTGGAGTCCCCGTGGCCACCTTAGACTGGCTTAAGCGTCACTGTCTTCCAAGACTTCGTGGCTCCCAGAAGTTGCACATGAGAGATTCCCATTCCTCTGGCACGTGTGTGCCCTCACTCGGTCCCTGTTTGTCTTGCAGTGAGTTAAAGTTTGAGAGGCATCAGGCTGAGCTGACCCTCTGCAGAATTGTTTTCCTTGGTCGTTGAGGCTCTCACGTAAGCTTTCAGTTTCTTTCCCTCCTTTTCCCCCTAGATTTGACCTTATTTCTACCTTTGATTATGAGAAATCTTGTACCCGAGCTGAAAACAAACAAAAACTTGCTGTATTGTTCTGTGCCTTTCCTCTCCAATTTTAAGCTTGAGAGAATCGTAGGATCCTAGAGCTAGAGCCTAGAAAGGACCTTGGAGGCTGTCTAATCTGACCCTCTCACTTTACGGAGGAAGAAACTGAGGCCCAGTAAGGTCATCCAAGGTCCCATGGCTAAGTTTAGCTACCTTTCCACTTCACTGTATGGTCTCACTTGAAGGGGGGGGGGGCGGGGCAGAATCCACAGAGAGGAGGCTGAACCAAACCTTTATTCAAGGTTTGTAATGAAATACTTATGCTTTTTTCTATCTTTCCCCCTCCTCTTGTATTTTCTCTCTTGCTAGTTAATATAGCTATAGATATCTGTATGTCTTTAAACCTATTACAGGGACCTCTGCTTGGCACCTTGTGACTCCAGCATGGAGCTGCTTTTGTTTTGTTGCATTATTTTGTCTTTGTGGGTTTTCTTTCCCAGCTAGGTAGCAAGTCTTAAATGTAATGAACATTTTGGTCTCATTTTTGGATTCTTTCTCAAATGAGAGCTGTATCCCCTACTGATCTCTAGCTTGAAGCCCATGCTATTAAAAGGGCTTGTTTTTATTTCTTTTTTTGTTTTCCAGTGTGATTCCTATGAAGCATCTTTGATATGGGCTCTTCAGGTTGAGAGAAGATTCCTTTGGGAACATATGTTGGCAGAAAATTAATGCTGATATTTAAAAAGTGATAGAGAGTTCTGAGCATTCATTTCCTTCTTCACCAGTGGAATCCTGTTGTTCTTCAGGTGTGGGTAACCTTCCTAAAAGTTTTGTGTTTTTTTTTTTAATTTAAGGCTCTTATTTGGGATAGGGCATGTGACTAAAGGAAAAGGGGACATGTAGTTCATCCCAGAGATTCCTGTAATTAAAGGCAATGTGAGTAGAGCTTATTTGTGAGGTTTTCTACCTAAGCTTTTAGGAAATTGAACCAGGGGAGGCATTATACCAGGTGTCCCAAAAGTCTTTGTGAAGTTTGAGGTTCTCCATAGCTTGGAACTCCACTAAGACAGTGGGGACCCCTTGTATTCTAGTCACACAGAAACAAAGCATGTGTATACCTAGGAGAGATTCAAAAATTGCTTCTTGTGTGTACCGTCCTGGAGCTTTGAGGTTTTGCTGGAGTGGGTATGATTTCATATCACCAATGTGACCTTATCTACCATAGAGAATAATGGTGTTGAAAATGTCCGTTTGTATAATAACACCAAAAATCCTTTTTGGTCTTTCCCTTATTTCCCCCAACCCCTTTTGTGCTAGCAGCCTGGGTCCTGACTCATGCAACAATTTGCTAACTTCTTAATGGTCATCTTGCAATAGCAAAAGATTGCTTCTATAGTCTAGCCCACGGGTGGGGGAAACCTGTGGCCCTGAGGCCACATGTGGCCCTCTAGGTCCTTGGGTGAGGCCTTTTGACTGAGTCCAAGTTTCACAGAACAAATCCTTTTATTAAGGGGATTTGTTCTGTGAAGTTTGGATTCAGTCAAAGGGCCACACCCGAAGACCTAGAAGGCCACATGTGGCCTCAAGTTCCCCACCCCTGGGACTCTAGCCCCCTCTTTTCCTGTATAGGAGGACCAAAAAAAACCTAACCCAAAACAAAAACCCTCAAAGCTCCCTTGAGGACATGCTGTAATTATCCCTTACCTTACTGGGAAGGGAATGTTGGGAGGTGAAGAGGAAGGATCGAATTAAGCCAGATTGCCAATCAGTTCTCTTTCTCTTCCTTTCCTGTGTGTTGGTATAGGGTCTCACTTGGTCCCACTGGTGTTAGCTTGGAAACAACCCAGTGCAGTGCTCTCAAACTGAGTCTAAAGCAGTTAGTTTATTGATGAGTATTGAATGCCTACTACTCACTCAGCCTTATGTTAGCTGTTATAGCACATGGTCCCCACACTTAAGGACATTCTGACCTAGTTGGGGAGGCAAGAAGACGGACAGAATCAGGTACCCACATTATGTTGTAGAGACCCTTAAGAACTATATAATACTATGTATACACTACATGCTATAACATTTCTGTTGTAAAATTTTATTTTTCTATTGATGTCTTTTGACATTAGATTTCTTCCTTTGAAAATTCCTGTTCAACTCTTTGACCAGCAGTACACAAGGGTACTTGTTTTTCCGTCATCTTAATTTTGGAATACATCTCCCTACCCAGTGAGCCATCCCTTATTAACAAAGATTAGAAAGGAAAGAGGAAAGAAAAGTGTCCAGCAAAGCCAACCACCAGACAGAATCTACCACCACAGATGATATTCCATAACTGTTGTCCCCCATCTCTGCAAAGAGACACATCATCTCTTCTCAGGTGCCAAACTTGGTGACTATAGTCACCTTCATGCAGCCTTCAGTTTTGTTTCTTTGTTAGGTTGCTGTTTTAGTTGTTGTGTATGTTTCATGCTGCCCAGCATCATATGAATCTTCCCAGTGCTTTTCTGAATTCTTCACATCATAGTTTCTGTTGGCACAGTGATATTCCATTGCACTCATGGACCATAATTGGCTTAACTATTTCCCAGTTGATGGGCATCTACCTTCTCTCTAGTTCTTTGCTATCACAGAAAGTACTGCAGTAATGACTTGGATATGTGTGAGATCTTTCTGTCTGGGGCATCTCTGGATTCAAGGGTATGGACATTTTAGCCACTTTTTAAAGAATAATTCCAAATCGCTTTCCAGAATGGTTGGACCAATTCATAACTCCACCAGCAATGTCTTTTCCCAGCCTGGCATTGTAGTGGGTCAGGACTGAGAGAGAACAGGGAGGATTTTAGAGGAGGCCAGGGCACCTGAAGGATGTATAGGGTTTGGATAGACAGAAAGGAGGACATTCTTGGCATCAAGGCAAGGGTCCCACATTGAAGGTGGGGATGGGAAATAGTGTCTTTGTAGGCCATTGAAACTATATTAGAGGGTAAGTCTTGGGGAATAATGGAAAATTAGGGCAGGTGGTTTGGGGACAGATTATTGAGGGTCTTAAAGATGAGTTTAGATTTATAATGGTAGGAAATAAGGGGCGACTGGAGAGTTGTTTAGTTTTTTTTTTAAGCTAGATCTCAGTATGATGAAAGCAGTCAAATAACATGGATTTAATAGCCCCCCTTTCTCTTCCCCTTGTTCCCTGAGAACCTTGCCCAAGTGCCAGTTTCTCCTAGAATAATGAACAAGTATGTATTAAGCACCTACTATGTACCAGACATTGTATACCCTGGGGATCCAAAGAAAAAGCGAAAATACTCCTTGATGTGTGCATTTCGAGGCATTTGTGATGCATACAGGCAGCTAGGTGGCACTGCCAACCATCAGACAGACTCTGCCAACCTAGGTGATATTCTCTTAACTGTTGTCCCCCACCTCTGCAAAGAGTTACATCATCTCTGGTGCCGAATTTGATGGTTGTAGTTCTATGGCCTTCAGTTCTGTTGCTCGTTTTGTCATTGTATATATTGTTTTCCTGGCAATGGATAGAGCGCTGGGCCTGGAGTCAGGAAGACCTGAGTTCACATGCTGTCTCAGACACTTATTAGCTGTGTGACCCTGGGGAAGTCATTTTACCCTGTTTGCCTCAGTTTCCTTGTCTGTAAAATGAGCTGGGGAAGGAAATGGCAAATGACTCCTATATCTTTGCCAAGATAAACCCCAAATGGGGTCATGTAGAGCCAGACCCAGCTGAAAAATGAATGAACAGTAACAAGTGATATATACAGAGTAGATTCAAGGCTACCTTAGAAAGAATGCTGGGGTAGGGGAAAGGGGCAGGGAGGGGAGGCAGGAGGGAACCAGGGAAAGTCTTCCTGTAGAAGTTGCCACTTAAGCTGAGTCTTGAGGGAAGCCAGTGATTCTAAGAGGTGGAGGTGAAAAGGGAGTACAAAGCCATAAGATATCGGATGGAGTGTCATGTATGAGGACTGCTAAGAAGCCTTGTATACCTAGATCAGGGGTGGGGACCTTTGGCCTCAAGGCCACATGTGGCCTTCTAGGTCCTTGGGGGAGGCCTTTTGACTGAGTCCATGTTTTACAGAACAGATCTTTTTTATTAAGGGGATTTGTTCTGTGAAGTTTGGATTTAGTCAAAGGGCTGCACTGGAGGCCTATTTAATAAGACTAGAAAGACAGGAAGTGGCCAGATTGGGCAGATAATAGAATGCCAGACATAGTTTCTGTTTGGTCCTAGAGGTCATAGAGAGCCATTTGAATAGAGAGGTGGCTAGACCTGTGTCTATATGGGCAGATCTGTGCTTTAAGAAAACCACTTTAGTGGCAGAATGGAGGACGAATTAGAAAGGGGTGAGACTTGAGACAAGGAGACCTATTAAGGGGCTAGACTAAGTAGTTTAGGTGAAAAGCAGTGAGGGTCTGAACTAGGATGTTGACTATGTGAGTGGAGTGAAATGGATGGATATGAGAGATGCTAATGTAGAATTGACAAGACTGATCATGGGGACGTGAGGGACAGTGATGAGTTGACTGTGAGGTTGTAAACCTAGGAGACTGGGAGGATGGTGGTACCCTGAACAGCAATAGGGAATTTGGGAGGAGGGGAGGATTTGGGGGAGAAATAGAATGAATTCTGTTATGGATATGTGGAGTTTGAGATGCCCATGGGGCATCAAATTTAAAATATCCAAAAGGCCATTGGTGATGTGGGAATGGAGTTCAAGAGAGAGATTAGGGCAAGGGATACCATGCCTATATATCTCTATCTCTATCATCTCTATCTCTATCTCTATCTCTATCTCTATCTCTATCTCTATCTCTATCTCTATCTCTGTCTCTGTCTCTATAGATGGATATCTCTATATAGAAATATAGATATATGTAGATATCTATATATATATATATGTAGATATCTATATATATATAGACATCTAGATATATCTATATAGCGACATCTAGCTCTATAGATCTATAGATAGGTATATCAGATATATATATATAGAGAGAGAGTGATTGAGTCATCGATCAATGTGGGACTCATTTGCCTAGAGATAATTGATGATAGAGGTGATAACCTGTTAAATTCACATTGATGGTGTGAGATTCATTTTCTGAATGAGACTGCTGTTTGTGGACTGAATACAAAATTACAGTTCTCTGGACTTTTAGGGTTACAAGGGATCTTCCACTCCAAAACACTGGGAGGTTGGTAAGGCAAGAATCATTCTCCTTATTTTAACACTGGAGAATATTGAGTTGTGGAGAGGCAAAAGACTTGTCCACAGTCTCCCAGGTAATAAATAGCAAAGCTAGGATTCAAACTGTGATTGTAAGGGTAATAATAATAGCTAACATTTGCATAGTACTTACAATGTGCCAAGCACTTTACAAATATTACCTCATTTGATTCTCACAACAACTCTAGGAGGTAGGTGCTAGTATGATCCCCATTTTACAGATGAGGAAACTAAGGCAGGCAGTTAAGTGACTTGCCCAGGGTCTTATAGCTAGTAAGCATCTGAGGCTAGATTTGAACTGAGGTCTTCCTGACTGCAGGCCCTGTTACTCTGTGTTACAGCTGTGCTACGGATGTAGAGCCAGGAAGGACCTCAGAGGCCATCTAATCCAAGTCCCACATTTTACAAAGGAGGAAACTGAGGCCAAGGGAGAGGAAGGATCTGACTTGTTAGTCAGGTGGCAGAGGTGAGATAAGACCCAGCTCTTCTCAGTGCTGTTTTTACTCTCCAGTAGTCAGGACTCCCGAGTTCAATATTTTTCCTCTGACCATAAGTCAGAATTGGTACTTCTAACATTCATTTCTAGTGGCAGATTCGGTAAATATTAGAGAAATAGACTGCACGGTCGGTCCTCTTTCATCATTTTGCTGTTTACTCATAGTCTAGGTCAGGGAACTCTTAACCTAGGGTCCATGACTTTGTTTTTTAAAAATATTTAGATAGCTCTGTTTCAATGTAACTGAGTGATGGGGTTTTGTTTTTGTTTTTGTTTTTTTTTTGTTTTTTGCCATCCTCTGTATTTTATCTTAGGAATTTAAAACATGATTACAAGCAGGGGTCCCTGGGCTTTCTCGGGCTGTAAGAGGGCCCCAAGACACAGAAAGGTGAGGAATCCCTGCTGGAGTTTCTAGGACGGTGGCATTGCGTATGAGAAAAACAGTGACTCAAAAACCCTAAAAAAGAAGCAATTTTGAGATTTTTAATTCGAATGCTATGCATGGCTGTCTTTTTTATAGTATCTTTTTATTAATCTAGCCCTTCAGTTCCCCCTCACCTCCAGTTAAGCCAATTAAAAAAGAAAACCCAATCCCTCAATGCATATTTACAGAGGCCGGCAAAACAAATTCCCACATTAGTCAGGGTTGAAAATGTAGATCCCTTTCTGCATTTTAAATTCATCACCTCTGTGTCAGGAAGTGAATAGCTTGTTTCACCTCTTGTCTTTTAGACTCATTTTTTAGCATCGCATTGATCAGAGTTTGAAAGTCTTTCAAATGTATTTTCCTCTGTTTTTCTTTTATGATTGTATAAATCAGTCTTCTACTTCTTGTCACTTCTCTCTGCATCGGATCATGGAGGTATTCCCGCCTTCCTCTTTTGCTCTCCATTTGGTTATTTCTTAGGGCACAATAACATTCCATTCTATCCATATAACCCCAGTTTGTTTAGCCATCTTTGTTTAGCCAACCCCTCCAGGATCCAATTTTTGGCAGTCATGAAAAGCACTGCAATACAGATCCTTCTCCTCCTTCAGTTTCTTTGGGGTCTAGACCTGGTAGTAGTATTGTTAGGTCAAAGGGCACACACAGTTTGGTAACCTGGGCAGGGTTCCAATTTACTTTCCACAATGGCTGGCCCAATTCCCAGCCTCACCAGCAGTCATGAGTATACCTGTTTTCCCACAGCCCTTTCCAAAAAGGAAAATTTGTCATTTTCCTCTTTTGTAATCTTGGCCAGTCTGCTGGATTAGGGATTTAGAGCATTTTTTTTTCATCTGGTTGATAGCTCAGATTTCTTCTCTTTCATTTCCTTTGACCCACAATGCCCAAGTGGACTCATTTTCCCCGACTCCTCTGTTTGTCACCTCCAAATCATCTTTGCCAGGAGTGAATCGCAACCTCAGAGTTGCTTTAGTTTACATTTTAAAAAATTATTAGTGATTTAGAATATTTTTTCATATGATTGTTGATAGCTTAAAATTCATGAGGATTTTATTTATACACATTTGCCCCTTCTAAAATTCCATATATCAGGATATCAAAAATCATAGTAGATGGCATTTATGTAGCATGTCAAGGTGTGCAAAATGCTTTACAAATCTCTCATTTGACCCTCACAGCAACCTTGAGAGATGTAGGTGCTGTTATTAACCTTATTTTTTACAGATGAGAAAATTGAGGCAGACGGGGCAGGCAAAGTGACTTACCCAAAGACACAGAGCTAGTCAGTGCCTGAGGTTGAATTTGAACTCTGGTCTTCCCAACTCCGAGTCCAGCGCTCTATCCACGGCAACACCCCCTAGCTGCCCCCTAAAGCAGAGGGGGCCTTGACCTCCTTCTAGATACCGGTCCTTCCTTGGGTTTTCATGATGTTACTGCCATAGTTCTCTTTCTACCTGTTTCTTCCTAGCCTCCTTCCTCTTTCTCTTTCTCCTTCTTCACCACCACCTCTTGGGACCCTTCGTTTCTTTTCAAGTTCAGCTTAAACCCTGTCATTTACATGGAGCCTTTCTGGAATGTTTTTCTCCCCTTCCCCAACTACTAGTGTTTCTCACCCCCTAAATCATCTTTTTTTTTTTAGTGAGGCAGTCAAGGTTAAGTGACCTGCCCAGGGTCACACAGCTAGTAAGTGTCAAGTGTCTGAGGCCAGATTTGAAATCAGATCCTCCTGACTTCAAGGCCAGAGTTGTTTTCACTGTGCCACCTACCTGTCCCCCAAATCATCTTTTACATACTTACACGTACATGTCAACTGCCTCAGGAGAATGTGAGCAGAGACTGTTTCATTATTGTCTTTGTATTACCAACACCAAGCATGGTACCTGGCACCTACTGGGTGTTTAATAAATGCCAGCTTGATTAACTGCAGTTTCATTATCAATATCTTGCGCCCTCGGAGACCTGAGGTCCTGCTGAAGGTCCTGGACCTTCTCCTTTTCAATTTCTGTGTTCTCTCAGCAATGTGATCAGCTCCCGTAGATTTAAATGTTGTCTCTAGGTAGATAGCTGCCAAATCGTCATATCCAGCCCTAATCTCTCTCCTGAATTCTAGGCCCACATCTCCAACGGCCCATTTTACACTTCCATCAGGATGTCCCCGAAGACATTTCAAAGTCAACATTTCCCAAACTGAACTCATCATCTTCCTGCCCCACTTCCAAACTCCCCTCTGTGGAGGGCCCCATCCTTCCTTTTAGTGTCACTCAGGTTTGCAGGTTAGAGGTCATCCTTGACTCTTTCTTCACTCTCCTCCATGTCTAATCATTTGTCAAGTCTTTCCCACCTCAACTTCTCAAATCTGTTGTCTTCCCTCTAGTCACACTAGAATTATTCTAGTTCAGGCTCTTACACCTCTTGCTTGGACTATTCCCATAGCCTCCTGGTTGACTGACTAGTCTCCCCACAATTCTCTCCCCTCTCCCGTCTGTCCTCCACACAGTTGCCAAATGGATATTCCTAAAGCGCGTGACTGACATTGTCACTTTTCTGTTCAGGAAGCTTCAGTCACTTCCCGTCACTCTTAGGGTATGCCACAAACTCTTCTGGACATATAAAACCCATCACAATCTGGCTGGGATCTATCTTTCTTGGCCCCCAACATTTCTGCTGGCAACCCTTCATAAACACCATGTTCAGCCAAACTGGCTTACTTGCTGTCCCTGAGGCCTTGACCACTCACTCACCTCTGCCATTTGAACCCTGGTTCCCTTCAAGGCTTATCTCAGGTGTCACAGTCTTCAAAAGACCTTTCTCCATTCCCCTAATTCAGGGGTGGGAAACCTGTGGCCTCGAGGCCAAAGATTCCCCACCCCTGCACTAGTTGTTAGTACTCCTTCCCCTCCTTGTCAAAAATCAGTGTATTTTTTTGGTACATATCTTGTATGTACTTATCTGGCATCTAGGTGATGCCGTGGATCAAAACCCTGGGCCTGGAGTCAGGAAGACTCGAGTTCATATCCTACCTGGTACACTTCCTAGCTGTGTGACCCCGGGCAAGTCATTTCCCCCCGTTTGCCTCTGTAACTGTAAAATAGGGGATAATAATAGCACTTACCTTCCAGAGTTGTTGTGAGGATCAAATGAGAAATAATTAAAAAGCGCTTAGCACAGTATCTAGCTTATAGTAAGTGCTATGTAAATATTTATTATTATCCATGAGTTTGCTATATCCCCTTTGTCTAATGTAAGTCCTTCGAGGGTAGGGACTGTCTCATTATTGTCTTTGTAACCCCACTGTCCACTTTAGCACAGTGCCTGGCACATAGTGTGTGTGTGGAATAAAACCTTTTTGATTTGATTGACAAACTGTTACTTTATTAGATGACTAACTAGCTTTCAGATGCTCCACTTTCTCCCTGGGGTCCCTCTAACCCTATTTTTTTTTTCAGAGTCACTGGATTGATTTTGGTGTGAGCTAAATGTTTTAAAATCAAGAAATCTGATGATACTGATCTCTGTTGCTGTTGAAACAGTGTTATGTAGGCTTGCTTGTACAGCACTGAGATATTTGTTACGGTTTGGATGTTAGGATGGGTATATGAATATGTTTATATAGAGACTCATCTATTGTATGCAGATCTTCAAAGGCCTAAGACTTGTTAACAGAACAGCTATTAATCATTTCCTAGGCTCAGAGCTTAGCCTTAGATGGTACTTGAGAAGATAAGGGACTTGCCCAAGGTTAAGTAGACAGCGGCAGAACTGGTATTCAAACCCAGGTTCTCTGACTCTAAATCCAGTATTCTTTCAGTTATATTTCTACTTTGTGTGCATGGGGTGAGAAGGAGGAGTGTGGTACCAGGGGCCTCTAGAGGACACAACAAGGCTTAGAGCACTGGGCCTGGAGTTGGGCCAACCTCAGTTCAAATCCAGCCTCAGAAGCTTGATCCTCAGAAGTGTGATCCTGGGTGAGTCATTTAAAAAAAAAAAAAAAAATCTCTATTTGCCTCAGTTTTCCCCATCTGCAAAATGGGGATAAACTCTTCTTACAGAGTTGTTAAGATCAAATGAGATAAAAATTGTAAAAAGCTCTTAGCACAGTGCCTGGCACATAACAATTCATTAGTCATTGCTGCGTCTCAAAGGTCTTCATAACTGTGATGGACCCTTACAAAAACACAAGGGCCTATTGATCCACTTCTGAGAAAAGGGGCTGCCCTTTGTAGTATTGTGGAAACTAGATCGGTCCAGTTACAAACTGTCATCAGGTTGAACTATACATTGAGAAACCCAGTCAAAATAAAGGCATTTTTACTTTAAAAAACCAAAAACATAACAGCTTAATCAAACTGAGAACTACAGATAGGGCTTTGATTTTTGAGTTTGCTGATACCTCTCCCCTGTTGACTCACAAGCCCAGTTCTTAGCTCGGACATAAATACTGGGACAGGGGAGCTCTGTTTATTAGAGCCCTTTGTGACCACCTTTTCTAATAAGGAAGTCTTACCCATGAGGAGTTACTGTTACTTGACTTGTAGTCTTCCTCTCTACTCCACTCTCTGCCCTTGTACTAGGGGCCTTCACATACATGTTACTGGGTAATGGCCCTTCAAACACTTGGGCATCCCAGTTCCTCCGTCTCCTCAACTCCCATGACCTCTTCTTCTCTTGGCCTGGGTCACTCCCTTCATCTTATCAAACGTTCCACGTCCTCCACTGATCACACAGTCCTTTCCTCTCTCCCTGCCTGTTCCTGCCACCCCCACCACAGGCCATTTCCACCTTTCCCTCCTTGACAGTCTTAAGCTTGGAGGTAGCTGATTCCACATTACACTGTTCTCTACTCTTGAACCCTTGCCCTATTGTCACTTATGCCTTGACAACCTGAACCCTGACATGTCCCCACTATCCACATTCCCTGTTTCTGCTCACGTGCTGCACTACACTTTTTTATTAGCGAATCTTGACTTGGCTTTTACCGTACCAAGGCTTTCCTTTGATTCCTTCCCAATTGCTTCTCTATCCCACTCACCACAGTGGCTGTTCCATACCTTCTTCTCTCTTCAAGCCTCTTTCCCCTTCCCCATCCTCTGAGATGAGGACCTTTCCTCTTACTTTGCTGTACAAATGGAAGCCATTTGCTCTTTCGAGCTCCCTATTTCCCCTTCTCTTCACATCAGATCCCTTGATGTCATCTCCCACTCTCTCTTCCTTTCTCTCAGTTTCTCATAATGAAGTAGCCCTTTTTTTATCAAGGCCACCCCTTCTACATGTACCCTTGGTCCCTTGTCCTGTGGTGTGTTGTCCTGGTAATTGTCCCTCTCTCTTTAATCTCCAGGTTCCTTCTCTGCTGCCTGCTAACATGCTCAGGTCTCCTCTATCCTTAAAAAAATCTCATTTGATCCTACCGTCAAGCTATCACCCTTCCCTTTTACAGCCAAAGCCCTAGAAAAAAGCTGTCTAAACTCACTGCCTTCCTTTCCTCTCTCATTTTCTTCTCAACAGCCCTCAACAATCTGATTTTCAGACTCATCACTCAGCTGAAGCTTCTTTGTCCAAAATGCCTTCTTATCTCTTAGTGGCCATGCCTTTTGTCAATTCTCAGCCTTGACCTCTCTGCTTCTCTGTTACTGTGGCTCAGCCTTTCCTCCCCTGGGGACTCTTCTTTCTGCATTTCCCCAGTGCCATTCTCTCTTGGTTCTCCCCCTACCCATCAAGTCTATACCTTCTTCATGCCCTTCGATGGAGGAAAAGCATCCATTTCTCATCCCTTAATTGTCAAATCCCCAGTGCTCTGGCCTGGGCCATCCCCTTGACATTTTTTTTCTCTTTTGGGAAGATGATTTTTCACAGATTTAATAGTTGTTTTACTGTACAATCTCGCTTGGTGGTGCCATCAGTTTAATTATCGTATCTGTACAGATTAATCCCAGATCTAGATCACCCCGGTGCTGGATTCTCTACTGAGCTGTGGCTCTATGACTCCAACAGCCTGTATACATTTGGACCTGGGGGTCTTCCAGGGCGGCATTTCAAACTCAACAGGTCCAAACCTGAACTCATTATTTTTTCTCCCAGGGCACCCTCATCCTCCCATCCCCCCAGTCAGAGTCATCTTCAAAACCTCTCCCCCTCCTTTCTCTTTCTCTCTCCCCCACCTACATGTATGCATGTGTATTATATGCATGTGTATGTATACATGTATCAATATAGGCGCTCGCATATACATGCATGTGTGCATTTATTTATATGTATGTATACATAGATACGTGTGTATGCATGTGTGTGATAATATGTGTGTGTAGGTATTTTTAAATGTGTATATGTATGTATGTATGTCTTGTAGGTTCCACTCTACAGCATCTCTCAAACCTGCCCCCCTTCTCTATGCTCACATAGGACCCACCCTAGTTTAGGCCTCATAGCCTCTCACCTGAGTTACTGAAATAGCCTCCCAATTGGTGTCCCTGCCTCCACTCTCTCCCTTCTCTAATCCGTCTTTCCTAGAGCTGCCAAAGTGAGATTTCTAAAGCTCAGTTCAGACCCCATCACTCCCCTGCTCGTTGAACTTTGGTGGCTCCCTCTTATCTAGAGTCAAAGGCAAACTCTTCCATTTGGCATGGTAAGTTCTTCACAGCCTGTCTTTCCAGGTTGATTAGACATTCCTCCCTTTCATATACTTGGTATCTAGCCAAATAGGTCTTGCTGTTCCTTTGCATACCATTCTTCTCCTATCTCCCTATCTTTAGAAGCACAGACTGTCTCCCATGCCTCTAATGTGTTTCCTCCTCATCTCTACTTCAGAGAATCAATCCCTAACCTCCTCAGAGTTCAGTTCGGGTGTCACCTCCCACATGCCCCTTCCTGATTTCTGTCCACCCTTAACCCCCTTTGTGCTGCCCCCTACCAAAATTACCTAATATTTATTGTATATATGTGTGTGTGTGTGTATATGTGTGTATGTATACATGTATATATGTGTATGTGTATGTATGTATGTATGAGAAGGCAGTATGGCATAGAGAGCTGACCCCCAAATTAGATCAGGGTTCAAGTCCTACCTTTGATACATATCAGTTGTATGACTCTAGGCAGGTCACCTAACCTCTCAGTGTCCCAGCAACTCTCTAAGGTACTGAGGAAGTCCTTATCTGCCTTGGTAGGAGTTTCCTCCCTGGGTATTCCCAATACTAATGAATCAGAGCTCCAGTCCAAATATACGTACGTGTATGTGTGTGTGTGTGTGTGTGTGTGTGTGTGTGTGTGTGTGTGTGTGTGTGTGTGTGTGTGTGTGTGTATATGCATTATCTCACCTGATAGATTTGTTAGCTCCTTGTGGGCAGGGCCTGTTTCATTTTTGTCTGTGTATTCTCAGAATCAAGCACAGTGCCTAGCTCATAGTGCTAAATAATTGTTTCATGATTGTTTGGTTGAAGAAATTGAGGCCCAGAGAGGTTGAGGGGCTTGGCCAATGTCACACAGAGAGTTAGTAGAAGAGTCAGAAGTAGGACCTGGGTCTCCTTAATTTGTTGCTCCTAATTTGTCCCGCGCAGTTGATCCGATATTCTTGCCAAAACTTTGGAAAGGGTTTTCTTGAGTGATACTTGGTTCAGCTTTGGGTTTCCTCTGCCTCTTTCTTTGAGATAGCTTTTCCAAAATAGTTGCCATATTGGGGTGCCCAGTGCCCCTTCCCTCTGATTTTCATCTGAGGGTCTTGTGTGTAATCCCCTACACTGGGCATCTAGGCAAGTCGACAAGAATGTTGCCATGACATGAGAATGGTTGGAAAATTCTGTTCTAAAATACTGGTAGGAATGCTGGGCACTGCCTCATTTAATGTGTGTGTTTCCCCTGCAGGTGTCGACTCACCGGTAGGAATATTGTTATCTCATTTTAGACTGTGAAAATAAAATTAGTTTCAAAAGAAAAAGATTGGCAACAGTTCTTAAATGAGTATGTTTCTCCCTCTAAATGATTGGCTAGTTATTCAACTAAGAGAGATGGTAAGTTCGTTTGTTGGAGCTGTTTGCCCTCCTGTTGTTGGCGATGGTAGGGAAGAGGCCTGATCATGGGTTAAATCAGTGGCTGGGAAAGAGAGACTTGGTAGTATTTGGCTCCTTGGCCCACGTCAAGGGAGAGACCTTGCTGAGTAGCTGCCTGAGGGAAGAGTCTGTGGAACATTTAGCAGTAACATACTGACCACCCAGACACAACTTGCTCTGTCAGTGGCCTTGCTCGGACAGGCCTCAAACATAAAGCCTTCTTTGTATTTTAATTCAACATTCCAAATTCAGCCTTGTCACACGCATTCATTTCAGCAATACTTTATTTTTTTATTTTTATTTTTCAGTAATACTTGATGGTTTCCAAAGTATCTTCCCTTAGCCAATTTTGGGTCCTCCCAAGGAGGTGGCAGTCTTTACTGTCCTTGTTTTCTAGATGAAGAAACCGACTGAGAGAGGTTAGCCACATGGCTGTGGTATGGTAGGGATGGTAGTAGGGGTCTGCAAGGTAGGCGTAGACTCAGGAGTGGGAGACTACCTTTGAATGACTTATAAATGTGCACTTTTCATTTAAGAGTAGGGATGGGTTTTTTTGTTTTTGTGTCCACTGACAACCAGCCAGCATTTAATAAATGCTTACTGATTGATTGAGTCTAGACAATTTTGCTCCCTGTTGTGCATAGATATTCTTGTGATAAGTTGAATGTGTTATGGGATTCCAAGTCTATGGTAGAATATAACCCACTGAGGCCTTGGGCATCATAAAAGCATAGCCCTAGGGCTGGAAGGGACCTTTGAGGTTATCTGTCCCACCCCTCTCATTTTACATGTAAAGAAACTGAGGCCCAGAGAAACTGTGGACTGCTCAGAGAGAACAGAGTTAGGTCCTCTGACTTGGACCCACTGCCACCCATTCTGCTGTGCCCATATGACGCTTTTTCATCCTCTCAGTACGTTCTTGTGGAGAAGGAAGTAGGATGCTATCCCTTTGGGATAACACTAAGAATTATCTTGAAGTATGACAATTTGCAATGAATGCACATGCTTTTTTCTTCTCAATGATCCTTTAGGTTGATTTCTTTGAAGAAAAATAATGTTTAAAGACTGAAGGCTGGTAAAAGCTATCAGTGCATTATGAGATTTAGCCTTCATTGTCTAAGGTTCAGCATTGTCATATGATTATTAATTTCTAGGAGTTCTTTTTCCTGTGCCCAGAAAATTTCCAGTATCCAAAGGCCATGGAAAACCAGAGGACCCGGGTTTAAATCCTGCCTCCACTACTTCCTGCCTGACCTTGGGCAAGTCACTGGGACCTACTCTCCATGCTTCGGTTTCCTCCTCTGTACAATGAAGGTGTTATTAGATGGCCCCCCTAGCTCTAGGATCCTATGTGCCTATGTGTGGCCTTGGATAAGTCCCTTCACCTTAGAGGTCATTTCCTGCTCTAGTTCTCTACTCCTATGACCGTTATGATTTGTGAAATTGGTAGTTTTGAGGGGGGGGAAACACATTGGCCACATTCAGGCTATTCTGAGGTCAAGTGTCATTCATCTCTTATTGGAGAGATTTAAACTATGCTGCGTAACACATGACTGAATTTATTTTGTTCGACTTAATGAAGTGCCAGTTGTCGCAGGATGTTGCTCATTGACAAGGCCTTTGTGGAAAAGCCAGCAGACATTTTTGTTCCCTGTGGTAGAATGTAAGGTTTTCGTTTTGGTCTTCAGAACTCCAGTACCCAGCACAGTGCATGGCCCATGGAAGGTGACTTAATAAACACCTGTTGATTGAATTTGATTTTTTCATGAGAACCACTGGAATTCTGCTGCAGAAAACAAGGAGGTAGTTAGCTAGGTTGATTTATACCAAATAAATGTGGCCTCCCCTCTGACTTGGAGAAATGTCAGGTTTAATTGCTACCATCTTAAATGTCATTTGCAGAGGGACTGCAGCTTTGAGGTTTGAAGGTCTGGCAAAGAAAAAAGGCAAAGAAATCATCCTGGGTGTGTCTGGCGTCCTAGAGCTCAAGCTAGAAGGGCCCTCAGGGGCCGTCTAGTCCACCCCCTCGTTTTACATATGAGGAAACTGCGGCACTGGGAAGGGAAGTCACTCGATGAGGGTTATGTACAACTGTAATGACCCAGCCCTTTGCCTCCAGGGCCGATGCTGTTTTCATTGCCCCCTGCTGCCTCCCATTTCCTGTTCTTGGCAATCAGGTTTGGGGGGAGTTGGCAGACTGATTCCATTATCCCTCAAGAGGTGAAATTAAAGGAGTTGTTGATTGTGATCATTTAGAAAAGGGGCACAGAGCCTTCATGGTCTAGCTCGTGAGAGCAGCCCCCTGTTCCGTTACTCACAGATAAGAAGCCCGAGTGACTAAAAGAAGCAGCTCAGGTTGTCTCTGAGGCTTTGTCCACAATTTTCCTTCCATAAAAGACATGTGTGGAGGCTTTAAAATTCCAAGATAAAAGTATGTTCACCAGATATTACTGGAATGCACTGTCCAAACATTATGTTACTATAACTTTTCCCAAGGTTAGAAGAGCTCTCATTTGCCTATAAAAGTAAAATGGAAAACAGATTATCTCAGCAGTGTTACTTTTGATTGCAAAACTCAAGGCAGAGGCCAAAAGAACATAGGAGAGTGTTTTTTTAAAAAAGTTAATTCCACGATCATCAAAATGAAGTGAAAAGAGCAATTAGGCCTTCATCAAGATCTTCATTACAGCAGTGCATTCGCTAGGAGAGGGAGAAATTGCTAGTAAATGCTGCCCTTGCTCTCAGTTGAGACAGTTTTGTAAAATAAAATTTTATTGAAGAATTTGGTTGTTTCTAAAGGCCCATTTTTGAGCCCAGGCCAGAGGAGTGTGTTTGCCAGTTTTTGTTTACATTCCAAGTAAGATTTGTTTTAGAACCATCTTGTATAGACTTAAGGCACCACTCACAGCAGCATGTCCAAAGTCAGCTTTGACTAGATTTCAGACTGGCATATTCAGGCTGGCTATTGACGTACTATCTCATCTTAATTAAGAATAAGATTGTTGTCCATGAGCCCCTAAAAGAGATTCATGGATTGATTTCAAGGGGTCTGTGAATTTTCCTTTTTAATATTTCAATAGAACTGGTTTCCTTGGTAACACTATGTCTTTCATTTTATGCATTTAAAAACATTCTGAGAAGGGGTCCATAGGTCACCATATACTGCCAAATGGGTCCAGGCACAAAGATGGTTAAGAACTCCTGAATTAGAGCTATTCAAAGTGGAATAAGCAGCCTGGAGGGAGGGAGTGAGTTTCCCTCAACAGAGGTCTTTAAGCAAAGGATAAATGATCATTTGTCAGGAATATTATAGAGGCTCTTGGTATTCAAGCATACAATACCATGGATGGCTTATTATTTTGTTTTATTTTTAAAAGAATACCATTGTTAAAACTGGAATATTTCATGGATGCTAGTGATTTTCTGAGTTTTCTGAAACCTCTTGCAGTGAGCTTTGATACTTAAAGGATCTGGGGTACTTCTTTGTCCATAGTGATCATAAGGGTTACCCTCCGTGATTTAGTAGAAGGTCTTAAGGCATTGGCCATGGCCAAAAATTTAATTCCCTGTGGCCATTGGGGTGATGACCCTCTCCAAATTTAGCTCGGCTGATCATTTAATGCTAGCTGTTTAGTCGTACAGTATATTACTAGGTCTGTGCTTCAAGCCTTTCCAGCTTGGAAGGCCTTTGGGATCCCAAGGTTACTTCCACATCTCCAGGAGGCAACAAAGGAGGCCTTCGGTAGGAGGATTATAACGAATGAACGTTGTTTGGCAAAGTCATTTCCTGGGAATTGGTTCTGTGTACAGCTCTTGGTCCTGTTGAATGGTGATAAAATTGCTAGCTTCTGCATTGTTAGAAGGGAGAACAGGTTTTTACTCTCCCAAATCAGTCTTAAAGTTGGAAGGATTCTTAGTATCATTAAATACAGGAGTTCTTAACCTGTGATCCACAGAGCCCCCAAGGAGTCTGTGGATGGATTTCAGGGGATCTGTGAATTTAGGGGAAAAAATCCATCCATCTTTATTTTCATTAACCTCTAACTGAAATTTTGCATTTCCTTTAATTATTTAGAAACATTATTCTAAGAAAGAGTCTATAGGTTTCACCAGAATGACTGCCAAAGGAGTCCATGACCCTAAAAAAGGTTAAGAGCCCCTCAATTGGTCTGACTTAGCTGTTGCAAGAAAATGGGATCTCAATTTCTTCTGTAAAATGGAGGATTGAACTGTATGGTCTTTCGGGCCCCTCCTAGCTCTTACTTTGTGATTCTCTTTCTACCAGGGTTTCTTAACCATTTTTTGTGCCTTGGACCTCTTTGGCAGGTTGGTGAAGCGCATGGGTGGGGAACCTGTGGCCTTGAGGCCACATGTGGCCCTCTAGGTCTTCAAGTACAGCGCTTTGACTGAATCAATCAGGTTTCCCACCCCTGGTGAAGCATATACCCTCCTTCCTGGGGTGCTGGTTTTAAACACATGAAATCAAATCTATAGGATTACCAAGGACACAGGCCATATTGAAATACAGTTCTCTAACTATTTTAAAAATAAGTTCAAGGACCCCGCATATAGCAGACCTCTGCTATACAACCTCATCACGGGCCTTTCTTGATCTCCTTCCATTATAAATCCTACCCCACCCCATATTACTTTGAATTTTTAAAATTTAATGTGTATATGGATTTGTTGTGTATTGATTGATTTGGATTCATTGTGTATGGATTCATTCCCCCCAGTAATCGCCTGGAGGGCAGAGATTTTTATTTTTGCCTCTGTATCTCTTGTACCTGGCATGTATCCCAGCATATGGCAAGATACTTAAGAAATGTTTGAATTGAATGAGTGACTGTTAACAGTTTGTATTTACTCTTTGCAAAATTGTCTGTCCCTTGTCCTTTAACCCTTCTCTATTGGTAATTGTGTATTAATGGCCTCTTATGGCTTCTGGATGTCAAATCTTTTTCTGCTATATTTCATGTAACTAGTATTCCTAATAGATTAATTGTAGAGATTGCTTTTTTTTAGACAAGATTCTTTTTATCTTTGTATAATTGAACCTATTGCAATTTGTCTCTAATAATTTTTTCTAGTCGATTTAGGGAAACAAGTGCCTTCTCTGCACAGGTGAGACAAATCTTATTCTGTTTTACAGTTTGAAAAGAAAATGTGTTGTTTTTATCCTTGGAAGAATTTGTTGGATAGGGTATGAAGTATGAGTTCAAGCTCCATTTTTGCTGTACAACTAGCTATCTAGTTTTGCTAACAGTTTTTATTAAAACGTGATTCCATTTCCCACTGTGTTTTCAACATGGACTTATCAAATACTGACCTTATATTAATTGGGCTCTATTTTTAGGTCCTCCCTTCTGCTGGTTTTCTTTTTCATAGCTCTGGATATGCTTGTCCTTCTCCTTTTCTATATGAGTTTTGTTATGACTCACTCTATTAAATAACCTACTAGTACTTTCGTTGTTATTGCATTAAATCTGTACCTTGCTTTGGTAAAGCATTGACATTTTTACTATCTAACTGTGAGCAGGAGATATCCTTCTCTTTGTTCAGTTCTTCTTGATTTTTATCAAAACCAGGTTGAAGTAGCCTTTATGTAGGTCTCTTGTAGACCTTGATAAATTAATGACCAAATATATGAAGTGTTTTCCTGGTAGTGTAAAGCATAGTCCTCTTTCTTTCAGTTTCTGTTGATTCTTGGTGGCTGTACAGACGTGGAAGTAATTGCCATGGGCTTATCTTGTATCCTTCTATCCACTACTAAAGTAATTTACCTCCATTACTTTTGGGGCTGACTGTCTTGAGATTTTCTGAGTAAACAATCATGTTGTCTGCAAATAGAAGTAGTATACTTGTGTACTTTGCTCATATGCTTAGAATAGGTCACACAGGGAGTAAGTGACAGAGCTAGGATTCAATCCCAACTCTCCTGACTCCAAATCCATTTTAACTTCTCTATCAACAATGCTGATTTCATTCTTTGCTTTTTCGTGTTATGTAACATCAGCTCATGCTTTCAAATATGTACTTTAAACAATACAGTAAACAGATTCAGCTCCTTCTCTTTTTGAAGGGCTGTATTTATTAGACAAATTTTCCTTCTTATTGAACTGAAATTGACTTCCCTGTAACTGTGAGCCACTCATTCTCCCTCTCCCTGGAACTACACAGACGAGAGGCAATCCCTCTTCTCCAAGATAGTGCTTCACGTGTGTGAAAGGGGCCTAATGACCTTCTCTCCCATCCCTCAAAATAACAACAACAATGATAACAGCCTTGGCTGCAGCAGGCCAACCATCCCCAGGTCCTTGAACTGTTTTGCATGTGGCTTGTTTTTAGAATCCTTTACTGTACTTCCCTCTTCTGTACATATTCTTCTTAAAACGATGGTCCCAGAGATGAACATAGTATTCCAGAGATTGTCTGACCAGGACAAAAGAGAACAGGTTGACGCCTTCACTTGTTCCGAACACTGCACTTCTCTAAATGCCATCTAATATTATATTAACCTTCTGAGTGGTCACATCACATTCTTGACTCACAATGAGCTCGCCATTAATTAAGAACCCCAGATCCTTTCTTCCCCCCACATGAATTACTGTCTAATTACTTCTCCTTCATCCTGTACTTTTATGGTTTTTTTTAAACCAAAATGTGAGAATTCAAATGTATTGGTATTAAATTTAATCTTACTGGTTTTGGCCCATCAAAATGGTTTTTGAATCTAGATTCATAAAACCACATTAGTTAGCCATCTTCATTTCATCTCTTCTGAGATTTTGTTAAGAATGCCTTTTATATTGTCCTCTAAGACACTAATAGAGACATGCAGTGAAATGGGGCCAATTACAGGGAAGCCTATAGCCTGCCACCAGAGTCCATCGTCCAACAACTACCTGTGACTCTGTCGTACTGTACTGTGATCTAGCATATGTTTCTCCGTGTTGCTGACTTGGATCATGAGAGACTATCACATGAATGAATAAAAAGCATTTATTAGGCATGCTGTTCTATGTGTCAAGCACTGTGCTGGGTGCTAAGCATAGAAATACTAAAAGCAAGCAAGGCCTTACCATCAAGGAGCTTGCATTCGAGTAGGGAAAGATGACCCATATGGGAGAATAGTGAAGGGAAGGGAGGAGAGCCATAAGGTGATCCACATGTTCCTTCCCTGAATGGTAGGGTTGATGTGATTGGTGCTTTCAGAGGTAGAGGGAGAAAGGGGAAGTGTCTCTGCATGTGGTAGTGTGGCATAAAGATGGCCAGGGCTAGCCATGGTGAATGCTTGCCAGAATCCAACAAGATCTGATCACTTCTCTTCTCAACACTCTTTAGCAACTCCCTATTGTCTTCTCTAAAATTTAAGCCAAACTCACAGCCTGGTATTCAAGGTCTTTCATAATCTGATATTACCTTGCCCTTCCAGCTGTATAGTGTTTTCTTTTATATGCTGTTATGTTTCAGGTGAACTGGGCTACTCAGTGGCCACTGAACACATTTCCTGCCTCCATGTCATTGATTATGCTGTTCCCTGAAATGCTTCCTTTCATCTTCTTCACTTGTCAAATTCTCCTATCCTTTAAATGCCCAAGTTTAAAAACCACCTTTTCTGGGAAGCTTTCTAACCTCCTTTTGCCTTTTCCCCTCTCCCTCATTATATTTTATTTTGAATGCTCTTAGCTTGCAATATTGTGTATTTTAGTTATCTTTGCATTTCCTTGTTTAGATGCTCTTGGGAGGATGAGGATTGTATCTTATCAGTAGCTCTTTATCTCCAATGGAAGTTCATTGCACTTTTAGATAACTCTAATTGTTATGAGGTCAGTTCATGTCAGTTGTTTTCAGGACCTTCTCTTTTATATAGTGTGTTTTTGTGGTTTTTTTTTTTTAACTATTGCCCTGGCCAGATCACTTCAAGGATAAAAAGATTGTGTCTTTAAAAAAAAAAAAGTAAATCTGTGAACTATAGTTTTTAGTGAGGTAGCTTGAAGAAGCTACTAGGACAGTGTCTGAGCCATTGTACTTCTAATATGTAAAGCATTTTGCAAACCTTAAAGCACTATATAAATGCTAGCTATTATTATTAATAAAATACCATTTCACGAGGATATGAATTTTTTCAGAAGAAGACATCAACTTTAGACCAGTAATGATGGGGTAAAAGCTAAGTAATACAACTCTGAAGTTTTATAACCCATTTAGTTGGCAAAGATGAGAAAAATGCCAAGAATAGTTAGTGTTGGTGGTTCTGTGGAAAGATAGGTACACTAAGACACAGTTAATGGAGCTTTGACTTGGTCCAGCAGTCCTGGGAATAATTTTAGAATTATGTGAGGAAAGTCACAGAACTGTTGCCCTTTTCCCTCACAATCTCATTACTAGGCACATACCCAAAAGGAAGACAGTGACTGAAAGGTCCTATGTGTAATAAAATATTCATAGCAGCGTTCATAGCAAAAAAAAAAAAAAAAAAGGAAACAGAACGTGTGCTCATCTCTTGGGGAATGGCTGAACAAATTGTGGCACATAAATGCAGTGGCATGTTAGTGTACTGTAAGGTGGCGAATATGAGAAATTCAGAGAAACATGGGAAGATATGTATGAAGTAACTCAGAGTGAAGAAGGCAGAACCCAGAGAAGAATTTACACAGTGACTACAATAATGTAAATAATAACATAAAAAGCAAATTTGGAGTAATTATAATGGTCTGGAGACCTGATAAGGACATGCAATAGAGAGGACTACACATGTAGAATATAGGATATACTGTCAAAAAGAAGTGGATTTTCAGAAATTTTATTTAATTCTGTAATGCTAGGGAATATCTTCAATCCTAGATGATCAATGGTTAGAGAACTATAATTGCTGTATGTGAAACATAGTATTCACTGTTTGTTTTTGTTCCAATGTAAGCCAAAAGTGATAGGAATTTGGGGGGGATTTTAAATAATTTTAATTTAAATAATTTTAAATAATTTTTATCTTAAATAATTAATGTTTTTTGCTTTTATATCACAATCTTTTCTGAATATATCCTTTCCCTTCCCCTGTTCAGTGAGACTGTCTTTGTGACAAAGAAAGGGGAAAAAAAGGCTCAGCAAAACCAAACACCTTGGCCACATCTGACAGTACATGCAACATTTCCCGTCCTCTGCTAAGAAGGGAGAGAGGTACATTTTCTCAGCTCTTCCCCAGGACCAAGCTTAGTTCTTATAATTACACAGCATTTAGAGTTTTGTGTTATTGTTCTTTCTGTTTGTATTGTTGTTCTCATTGTGTATATTATTTTTCTGCTTCTGTTTACTTCCCTATCAGTTCATATAAATCTTCTCATTTCTCTGAATTTTTTATAGCTATCATTTCTTACTATAAAGCAGTAGTATTCTGTTGCATTCATGTACCACAACTTGTTTAGCCATTCTCCAAGTGACGGTCATCTGCTTTGTTTCTATTTCTTTCTTACCACGAAAAAAAAGTGCCACAATGAATATTTTGGTATATAGCAGTCAGGCATCTATTAAGTGCTTACTGTACAGGTTCTCTGTTAGGTGCATAGAATACAAAAAACAAATGGGGCTTGTTTTTCTGTCTTTTGACCTCCTTCAGGTATATGTCCAAATGTAGGATCTTTGGGTCAAAGGCCATGGACATTTTAGTCACTTTTTAAAAAAGCATAATTCCAAATTATTTTTTGTAGTGTTTGGCCCATTGACAGTGTATTGATATGTCTGACTTCCCATATCCTCTTCAACATTGACCCTTTCCATCTTTTGTCATTTGAGCCAATTTGTTGGAATGAGGTAAAACCCAGATTTGTTCTAATTTTGCTAGAGATTTGGGGAAATCTTTCACGTGATTTTTTTTTCACATGATTGTTAATGGTTTGTAATTCTTTTGAGAACAGTTTGTTCATGTCCTTTGACCACTTATCCATTGGGGAATGGTTCTTGGTCTTATGTATTGGTGTTCATTACTTATATGTCTTGGTTATCAGACAGTTTTTGGAGATATTTAATGCACATTTTTCCTGACAAATTTCCATTATTATCTTTGCTGTGTGAGTGATAAGATTTTAAGAATAAACTTGAAAAAGCATTGCTATCAGAAGAATGAGGGTGGGATTATGAAAGGGTAGCACTTCCTTGGTAGGCTATAGTCTCTTTACAAATCCATCTCTTTAAAGAAAAATCTGTTATTGTTACCTGCTGTTTGAGATATGGGCAAGCAGAAATATTAAGTTTTGACTCTCCATTTCAGTGATCCTCTTAAAAAATGTTCAGTTCTAAGGGATCCTCATGTAATTTTCTTTTTGCAGAGATGGAGAGATATGGGCCAGATGTAGGCACAGTTAGGTAGATTTGGAGCTAGTTGAATAGCTGGGACCAAAGAATAGTGATTTATGGCTTGATATGTAATTGGAGAATGTATTCTTCAGTGCAATGCTTTAGGGATTGGTAGTTGGCCCTGTGTTACTTTCAATATTTTTATCAGTGACTTGGACAGAAGCATAGATGGCATGTTTATTGGATTTACAAATGGCACAAAGCCATTTCTGGGTGGCTAACATATTGGATGACGGAGTCTGAATCCCCAAAGTCTTGACAGACTAGATTATTGAGCCAAATCAAACAAGATGCTTTTCAATAGAGATAAATGTGAAGGCTTGTGCTTTAAAATATCAGCCTCACAAGTTCAGGTTGGAGGCATGGCTAAACAGCAGTTTATATGAAAAGGATCTGGGGGTGGGGTGGTTTAGAGCAGGGCTTCTTAAACTTTTTCCATTCGTGACCCCTTTCAGTGCTTCTTAAACTGTGGTCACAATTGGGACCCACAGTTTAAGAAGCACTGTTTTAGAGGACTGAAGCTTAATATGAATCTGCATATGATCATGGCAGCCAAAAAAGCTCCCATGATCTCAGACTGCACAATGTGGTGGACACACTATGCACTGACTGTCCTGGGTAGACCACATGTGCCATATTTTAGGAAGGATCTGATAAGCTGGATAGTATCCAGAGGAACCAACCATGGTAGGGAAGGGACTCAAGATCATGTTACAGGAGGATGAGTTGAAGGAACTGGGGGTGTTTAGCTTGCAGAAGAGGAGACCAATTAGTTGTGTTTAAGAAATTGAAGGCTTGGCTCAGATTCTTGTAATCCAGCTAAATGCTCAGATTATTACAATCTTACCAATGGCTGGCTCACTAATGTTCAGACTCCTTAAGAGTCTGGCCAGTATGGCAGATCTTTAATAAACCTTGTCTTTGGCTGAAAGAAGGTTTGGGTTGAATTCTTTGGGGCAGGACCCGTACCCGCCTGTTGTGATTTTGGGGTCCCAGCACTCCTAAACCTCTAAACCTCATCATTTTGGTGGCTTTGGCTGAAAAAAAAAAAAGAAATTGAAGGCTTATCATATAGAATGGCTGTCATATGTTCTATTTGGCCCCAGGGGGCAGACCTAAGAGGAAGTTGTAGAGACAGTTCTGGGCTTGATGCCAGGAAAAAGTGAGTACTAGTTCAAGCTATCCCAGAGTGGAATGGGCTATCCCTCACCAGGACTTTTCAATCAGAGGCTGGATGGTCACTTGTTGAGTCTGTTGTATGGATTGGCTTATGTGACCCCTGAGGACCTGTCTGATTCTGAGATTCTATAGAGGAGCCTCAACATGGTCTGTTGGGTAAAATGTGAGAAGGTCCTTGTGTCTCTAAGTATTGTCAGTTTCAAAGGAGAAAGCAAATTCATTGATGAGCTTGTCTTCTCCTAGCAGCCAAACTAGTAGGGGAATACTCTTTCAAGGTTGGAGATGAGAACCTATATTCATTAATGCTGCCTAACAAAACTAGAGTTTGCCCTGTAGCAGTGTTCTTGGTCCTTTTTAAGATCTTAAACTTTGAGTTGGCAGGACGAAGTGGATCGAGAACTTGCCTTGAGAGCAGAAAGCCCTGGGTTCAATTCCTACCTCCGACACTAGCTGTGTGATTATAGGAAGCCTCTTCACCAGTCAGGGTCTCCGAGCAATTGTCTAAGACCATTAGTTGCAGTGCAGGTGCTGACCTACATTGGCAGAAGGAGTTTCCTCACTAGGGATTGTCCTAGACTGATTCAGTTGCAGGGTCCAGGCCCTATCCTATATCCAAGCTTGAGATCATTTGGGAAACCTAGGGTCTCAGCCCAAATCAATCAGGGTCTAATTTTAATTGTAGAAACTTAGAAGTTTCTATTTCATTTTGACATGCCAGTGCTAGTGGGATTTTTCCAAATCTCGATCTTGATTTCCCTGTTTTTGTTAACATCATTTTATTTTTTTTCTCCTTAAGGAGCATTGAGGACACAATGACTGTCAGCATAGTTTACGATAACTCTGAGGCCATGGAGCTGTGTGCAGCTCAGCACCTGTATCTGAAGCCTATAGCCAGACTGACCATCAATGTGATGCTGCCTGAAGATGTCACATACACTAGATCATTTTCCAACTGGGAGATACTAGACCAGCTGAAGAATCTCATTTGCCCAGATCAGTTTAGCACTGTCCGACTTTCAAAGAGCACCAAGGACTTCATTCGATTTGAGGGTGAGGCAGAGACCAGAAGTCTAGGTCAGATCCTGAAGGCAAAACTGCATGGGAAGATCATTAGGCTGAACGGGTTGAAGAACGGCTTGAAAATCGTGGCCACAGATGCCTGGCTAGACTTCCCATCTCAGCAAGAGTGGGAATTGGCCTCCCAGAAAAACAAGGCGGCAAGTGACGAGCTTCTTAAACAAAACCTTAATGAGAGCCCCGATTCCATCTACTTTCAAGGGTTGCCCTGCAAGTGGTTTGCATCCAAGGGCTCCAGTGGGGAAAAGCCGTGTGAAGAGATCCTCAGAGTGGTGTTTGAAAGCTTCGGGAAAATAAAGAACATCGACATTCCCATGCTTGATCCTTACCGAGAAGTGATGGCCACTGGCACCTTCAACCATTGTACCTTAGGCAGCCTTCAGACTTTTGAAGCCTTCATCCAGTATCAGGAGTATGCTGATTTTGTCAAAGCCATGGAATCCCTGAGGGGAATGAAGCTGATGCTCAAGGGGGAAGATGGGAAAGCCCTGGCCTGCAACATCAAGGTAACAGGCCTGGCTGGGATTTGCAGATGGGACGGAGCCAAAATGAAAACATCTGGACTGACGTTGTGCCTCTGGTCCCGTTAGGCATCCAACTGACAGCTAGCATCTGGAGCTCAGTTGTCATGACATTGAGGTTTTTAGAGAGAGATCTCTTTTTTAATGTCTTCTTTTCTTCTTCTGTAATCAGGCATGCCATCAACTAGTGTTTGAAATGATGGTTATTAGAAATGGCTAGGAAGAAGAGGACAGGGCATGTGATTGTTTCTCAGGGTTATGGTATGTTGTAACTTGTTAGGGTTTTTTTTCTTCTTTCTCTCTGCTCTCACATCCAAGAATGATGTGAAAATATCAATGATTCCTACTGAATACATAATAACTAAATAAGATATGACAGTCTTAATGTCCTTTGTTTCAGAGATGTGGCTCTAGTTTCTTTGTGTGGAACGTTTACTTTTAAAACATTGGGTCATACTATCATGCATTTAGAGCTGGAGGGGAGGTTAGAGTCCACTGAGTCTTCCCCCCCCACTGTTAAGTGACTTGCCTAGGATCACACAGCTGGTAGGTATCTGAAACAGGATTTGAACCCAGGTCTTCTCTACTCCCAAGTCCATTATTTATAGGATCACAAATCTGAAAGGGGCCTTAGAGACTGGTCTAGTTGCAACCCCCTCATTTTACAAAGGGGGAAATGAGGCCTGGAGAGGCTAAGCAACTTGCCTAAGGTCACACAGTTAGTAATTAGCCAGAGTTAGATTTGAATCCAGGTCCTCTGACTCCAAGAGTCAGTTATCTTTCCTCTGTGCTATGCTGCCCCTCACTTTCTCCACTGTAGCTATGAAGGCTTTAGTTTTGGTTTGATTTGGGTCTTTTTCTTTTTATGTCCCTGGGAACTGGTGAAAAAAAGGTCTTTCATTGAAGGACATGTTTCTGAAGCCAAGAAGCTTCCATATTTGGGAGATTAGGACTTGACAGAAACCACCAGGAAAATCATAGGACCTTTGGCTTTGGGAAATAAAGAGGCTAGCATTTGCAACATTAGCCCATGTTCCACCAAGAAAGGAGTGAAAAATTGGAAATCAGTTTAGCAACCTTGTCCAAAAAGGAAATGAAGTTCCTTTGGCATGACCTGTTCTTGGGGAAGTGACTGTTTCTTTGTGATCTTTGACTGCTTCCTTACCTAAATAAATGGTCGCTGACCATTCCTTTAATAATATGGTCTAGAATTTAGCCAGAAAAATGAACTCAGATTCCCTTTGTAGGCTCCATTCTCTTTCCTTTTTTTGAAAATTGGAACAATGTTGCTTTTCTCTGGTTCTGGAGCAACTGTCTGCGCTCCATGTTGTTTCAAAGCTCACTTAAAGCGGGTTAGCAGTCACTTCCACCAGGTCTTTCAGCAGCTCGGGTTCAAATTCATCTGGTTCTTGTGTGACTTGAACTCAGTAAGTATAACTAAGTTTTCTCTTATATCCCTTTACTTCAATTTCAACACTCCTGCTTTTCCCTAATATAGCTCTAAAACCCAGTTTTGTCATCCTGGCTTTCCTTACTGTTGTCATTCTGATATCTCTGATTCTCTTCTTCTAGGGACTGTGCGAAGTATTGGTATTCATCCTCTGTTATGTGTCCCTGCTTTCATCTTCTCTGCTTGACTTTGAAATATCAAATGGGTCAATGAGTTCCCCATGCATTCACATCTTTAGACATTTTCCTTCTTCCTCATTGGAATTATTTCTTGTTATGTCCTCAGAATTTCATTCTTGGATGCTTCCAATCCCTCTTGGACTGACTTTGTCTGGTAGAATTGGCCATGGGGAGCCTATCTATCTCTTCTCCAAACCTGTTAAAATGTATTATCCCCCAATCTAGGTAAATGGGGTCACACTAAGCCCAGTTTTCCTCTCCTTCTCCCGTAAATTCTGTGATGGAGTGGCCATTTCCTTGCCAGGTTCCCGTCATTTTTGCCCCCATAGCCAGTTTCCCTTTGCAAGTGAGATTATAAATTTCTCTTATTGGTTCCACTACCTTTTGGAGAATGAAATTATTATTAAGGTAAGTAAAGAAGTTATTAGCTGTCCTGCTTCTAGTAGAGAGAGAGATCCAGCAGATGTCCAGGTAGTGGAAGTCCTCTATCATGCTTCAGGGCCAGTCTCGTGATCTGGTTCCTGAACTCATCTATTTTCTTTTTCTGGTCTGTAGTATATTCTGATGACAGTATCACTTCTGTTTCTGCCTCTGTTGATCTTTTCCCAGATGTTCCCTGCCATGCTTTCCTTCTCTGATCCCTGGATTTCTTTGCATGAATATATCTTTTTTATAACCCCATGTGCTATTTTTCCCTTCTATGCTTTTTACCTGCATTATTCCTTTGGAATATACCCTTCCAGAGCCCTATTGCAGTCATAAGTCCAATTCAGATTACATCTCAACAATACCTCTGAGGTAAGATTTGTCTAGCTGAGGTTAGGATTTTCAGTTCACCTTGTTTATTACCCATACTTTGTGTATAGAGATTTGAGGCCACGAGTCTTATGAGTGGCAGTTTTATACCTTCTTGTTGGTAACTTTTGACTCTAGGAATATTAAAAGCCCTTAACTTAGTTCATCTTGGTAGTAACCAAGGTGATATGTTGACAACTTGTACGAGTGTGCCCCCAGAAGGACACACAAAATCACCTTCCTTAACTAACATGAAAATGTGCAAGATAACTTGTACTGAGTCAGGAGGGGAGGCCTGTTCTCCAGCACTATGGCCTGAGGCAATTCTAGCCTCTTGTTCAGAGAAGCAGCTAGACGCTGTCGGATTGGGGATATGCCAGGGTCATGTGGAGTCCCTTCAGCTGGCTGTGTGCCCTTTGGATTTGGTCCCCCTGGCTGGCCAGTCAGACTCAGTAGATCCTTGGTTTCTCCAAGCCACTGAATTCACCTGCTTACTGAATCTTCCCATTCTTTTTGGACAGGTTATGTTTGATACAACCCAGCACTTCAGTGAGGGCGCTATAAGGAAAAGAAACCAGGAAAGGTTAAAATTGCAAGAGCTGGAACAGGAGAGAAAAAGAGAAAAGAAGCGAGAAGAGGCAGAAAGGTGAGCTTAACTTTTTGTCAACTCTTTAACTTGATGGGCTCATCTCATTCAGGATGAAATCCATGCAGCACGCATTGGCTGTGAGGGCCTTGATTGTTAGGAGTCAAACAAGCAGAGGCCGAGACTGGCCCAGGCTCCAAAACACAACCTGAGGCTGTGCTTGCTTGGCTTGTCTGTTTCATATAGGAAGTCTGCGTCTTGCACTAGCTTCGTCTTGCTTGTTCCCATGTGTTGGCATGAAATGAAAATGATTGTGGCTGGAGGTTTCTTTTTTCCCTTACACAACTTTTCTTCTTTTTTCTTTAATTATGAACTCAGACATCAACAAACATGAACATTTTCAGGTATATGAAGAACAGAAGAAGAAGATTGTGTGTGAAACAGTGAATCACATGTATTTTTCTTAAAAAATTCATATGTATGTGTATATATACATATACATACATATATATATATGTGTGTGTGTGTGTGTGTAAGTATATATATGTGTGTATATATGTATAATTTCACCCAACAATGCCACCATTTCCCTGCTTCCCTCTGAACCTGCTGATCTTCTTTCTGCTTTCTTCTATATATTTTTAAGTGTTTCATTGATATTCTTTTTTTTTTTGCATCTCTGTCCCTTCCCCTCCCCTCCCCCCACACATAAAAGCTCTCCCTTTTAACAAATAATTAGTCAAGCCAAACAAATGCATGCAGCTGTCCAGAGGTTTCTAAGACAGAGTGTGGAGGTGCAGCAGAGGTTTCTAAGACAGAGTGTGGAGGTGCAGCAGTGCTAATCATGGTTGCAGAACCTGACAGGCTTAGAATTATAGGGGGAAAGGTCTACTAATATCAAAGGTCCCTTCACAGCTCGTTAGTGTCTTTGCTCTGAGATCACCTTCCATTTACGCTGCATAGATCTTGTATGTGTGTGTGTGTGTGTGTGTGTGTATTTTTTTTTTTAGGCAGTTAGGGTTAAGTGACTTGCCCAGGGTCACAGCTAGTAAGTGTCAAGTGTTTGGTCTGAGGTCGGATTTGAACTCAGGTCTTCCTGACTTCAGGGCCGGTGCTCTATCCACTGCACCACCTAGCTGCCCCTGTATGTATATTTTTTGCATATGTTCTCCTTCTTTAGATTGTGGGTTTCTTGAGGGCAAGGAGCTCACAATGTTTTTGCTTTTCTTTGTATCTTCAGAGCTTTTCATGGCATCTGGCACACAGTAAGTGCTTAATAAACGCTTTTGGACTGACTGACTCATCTAAGTTTACCATAGGTCTGGGAAAGGTTTTTGCTGGCTAAGTGGCAGCTAGAGTTGGGTTGACCTAGAAGGCACAAATAAATTGACTTATTGGCCACCTCTGTGTGGCACCATTTTTGTTGTCTGGGTTACTTTCTTGGTGCTCAGGAGCCTTTGTCCTTTCTTGAGCCCATGAGCATTTTTCACATGGGTTCTGGTCCCTTAGGAAGGGGAATTGGTTTCCCAGCAGCATGTCAAGAAGGTCCAAAGGATCAGAAATCTGAAAATCTATTTCTGCCATCATTATGTGAATGGAGAGAGTCAGACTCTTTCACCTCTTGGTCCCTTTTCCCTTGCTCTCTTTCAGTCTTTTACAATCTCTTGCCATTTCCTCCTTCCTTCTTCCCTACTTTTTTTTTCCTAATGGGATGATGAGTCACTTGGAGCCACTGCAGAATGAAGATGTCTTAGAGAAATATTGCCAGAAATCTAGTCAAGACAGGGAACCCTAAGCCAGAGGGATTTCCAACTAAGCATAGTTTGCCTGGCTTTTGAATGAGGCCTTGGTCAGATAACTGGTCCATTTTTTTGGATCTTTGAGCAAAATCAGTCTTAATTTTTGGAAAACTAAAATAGACTCATGCCATTCTAGGCCAGTAGGTTTTTCCCTTTGTACCCCATTTAGCGCTTAGGACTCATTCTAATTCTCTGGTCTCTCTAAATACCTGTAACTCATTTCCTGCTTTTGTAGCTGAGGGAGGGGAGGCAGGCCCCAGAACTAGCAAACTGAGCCTTTGATGGTATCTTAAGTCAAAAAAACCCTCATAAACTCCAAGCCTGGCGTAAGAGTTGGGTTGCAGTGGGCCCTGCCTGTGGGAGAGAGGGGGCTACAAGATCATTTTCGTTTTACATCTCATACCATCTTTGTATTAGGTCTGTTTTGAACACTTTTAGCCTTATCCTCAGTCAGTTATTTGATTACAGTGTCCCAGGAGAGTTGAATTTGTCAAAAGAACTTGAGCAGAACAGGGCCCAGAAACAGTAATGTTTGGACAAATTTTTCAAAAGAGCTCTCTTGGGACTCTCTTCTGATTCAGTGGCTAAAGCAGGGTCAACAACTTTTAAATCCTTGGTGTGTGGAGTTCATTTCCTTGTTCATCAAGTATAGTACAGATTTTCCTTGATTTTTCTATTTCTCTAAGTTTATCTTTGTAAGAAAAATCAGTAAGCATTCATTAAGCATCTACTATGTGTCCATCACTTTGCCAAATGCGGGGGATAGAAAGACAGAAGCCTTTGCTGTGCTCACAGAGTATGTCATGTTCTGTTGGAGAGACAGTATCAACACACAGGAGTATACACAAGATACATATAAAAGAAATATTATTTATAAAAATGACTTTGCTCTATATGAATGAGATTTTTTTTCCCATGAACTTTCCCAGAATGTTTGAGGCAGTGCTTAACCACAAAATACTGTGGCTCCTTTGTGAGGCATAGATAACTATTTTTTCCTTGCCACAAAGATGTATAGTCAAGCAAAAGAGATTCCTGCATTGGCCATGTCCAAAAAAAATGTCTCATAGATAACTTTTTTTGAAAATAATTTTACTTTTTCATTATTATGAACTTAACAAGCATGAATATTTCATATACAAAGAGGATTGTATGTGAATCTATGAATCTTTATTCTGTGTAATTTGTTTTAAAGTATATATTAAATCCAAGCTAGTCATTCCAACGCTATCCTTCTGGTCTGTGTGCCCTTCTGAACTTCCTTCTGCTCTCTTTTGTGTATTTTTTTTAACATCTTACTGATTTGACCTTATTTCGTCCTTTCTTGCCATCACTCCTCCCTCCCATCCCCACCTGAAGCCTTTCCTTGTAACAAATAAGAATAGTCAAATAAAGCAAATCCAAACATTGGCGGTGTCTGAAAATGGATGTTTTTTATGGACCTCCAGGCCATCACCTCTGTGCTGCTGCAGATAACTATAAGGGGCACTGTGGCACTCTTTAGGACTAGCTCTGCTGCTTGGAAAGAGGGGGAGGGGCAGGAGCTGATCTGGTTTAAGAAGCTAATGAATTAGTTGGATGAGCTATTGGTCATAGGCAGAGCTGCTGGGAGACTTTGTTGTTAACGAATGAATGAATGACAATGAAAAAACAGTTAAGTGTTACTCTGCCAAGTCCTGTGCTAAGTGCTGGGGGGTAGGGATAGAAAAAAAGCTAGATAGTCCCTGGTGTCAAGGATCTCACATTGTAATAGGAGAGGAAGATGGAAAGGTCCAGTGAGCCTTACAGTGCAGTGGCAAAGCCAACGGTTAATGCGTCTGCTTTCTTGTCATTTCCATTGGTACAACCATATGACATTCACTTTGGTCTGAGGATCTTGTGTTCAACTCAAAGGAACTTTAAAGTGGCTAGTCCAAAGAATGGGAATCATTTCTTCCCCAGCACTCTCTGGAGCAGGGATTCTTTACCTTTTGGGGGGTCATGGACCTGCTTGGACAGTCTGGTGAAGCCTAATGGACCATTTCTCAGAATCATGTTTTTAAACACGTAAGATAAAATATATGGACTTACAAAGAAAGCCAATTATGTTGAAATAGAGGCATCAAAATATTTTTTAAAACAAGCTCACAGACCCCAAGTTAAGAACCTCTGTTCTAGAGATATTTTTCACCAAGTGCAGGTATCAATGAAAAAGGAAAGGTAAATGCAGTGGGAGAAAATAATTTGTATATTAGAAGCAGCTAAAGATGAGCAGATGCGATTATATATCTTCCTCCGTGAATGATTTAAAGGGATTTCTTGAGAATGAAGCTTTGAGAGCCCCTCATAAATCCCTCCATGTATACATTCTTCATTCTAGTCTGATGGTGCCAGGACTTGGCATTTCTTGGTCAGTATAGTCTGCTGATGCCAGATATCTCAGTCCCAGCCCTTAGAGAAATGCCCTGTGACTTGTTCATCTTAATCGTTACCTAGAAAACGAAAAGATGATGAGAAGAAGCTCCGAGAGAAGAAAAGGAAAACCAAGATCAAAAAGAAAGAACAGAAGCAGAAACCGAAGGAGGAGAAGCGCCCGAAAAAGAAAGCTAAAGCTGAGGTACCTAGTTCTGGCTCCCATGACTAGTGGAGGTAGGAGAGCACCTGCTGGTACTGAGGCGTGTAAGAGGCCCTTTGACCACTAGGGGTGCTGCTGAGTAGAATTATTGTAAGGCCATTTCACAATCCCTCTTTAGATTTGGCAACCAGTCCTTATGCTGAAAGGGACACCAGTTTTTACTGCAACTGGGTGGTCCCTTTCAAATAGGATCCATTTGAAGGCCACGCTGAATTCAGTGGAGCCTTCTTTAAGCTGCTACCAACAGCTCAATTCATGTAAATGGTAACTGGAATATGGGGTGAGAATCTGCATTTATTTTAAATGGGAAATGGTTTTCCCTCCCAATATTCTCTGGGGTCTCTCATCAAGAAGAGTTTCTTTAGGGTTTCCACTCACCTGCTCCTAGTAGTAGAGGAGAGAAATTATACCTTAGAGTCTTCCTAGTGTGTGGAGAGTTGAGATGTGGAACCTTTGCTTCTGTTTACCAAACTGACCTTTTGCCTGTTTGTTTTACAAAGTTCCATTTACCTTTTTTTCTTTCTAGCAATGGACTTTGACATGGTGGAGTAGGTGGCAGTGTGGATAGGGGGCCCTGACTTGGAGCCAGGAAATCCTAAGTTTGTATCCTGCCTCAGATACTTACTAGCTGTGTGACACTAGGCAAAGTCATTTCACCTCTGTCTGCCTCAGTTTCCTCATCTGTAAATGGAGGTAGCACCCACTTCCCAGGGTTGTCCTGAGGATTAAATGCGATGCCATATGTAAGGTGCTTTGCACACCTCAACGAGCCATGTAAATTCTGGCTGTTATTAGTAATAATTATGTGTAATTAATCATTATTATATTATTAAGTAAGCACAACCAGGATTTTACAGAGAAGGAAACTGAGAGCCAAAGGAGGGAGGGACCTACCCAAAAGCAGGTGATGCTACCACCACTGTTATTTAGTGCTACTGCCACTATCTAGAGCCCAGAAATTTACAGGGTTCTTGGCCCATAGCCTGACCATGGCAGGTAGTGCAGTAGTTATTATCCTCATTGTATAGATGAGGAAACTGAGGCCCGGATAGATGAAGTGACTCATCCTGGTTTCCACATCTATTTAGTGGAAGGTCTAGGATTTGAACCAAGGTCTCCCAGCTCCAACTGCACTGTTCTTTCCATTGCACCAAAACACCTCTTAAGAATTCCATTTATATTTGAAGTCTTGAACCTTCTGACCAAAGGTGGAGGGCAGGGTGCAGATAGGGACAAAGTCAAAACAGTATTAAAAAGCATCTAAGAGGTTTAAAAAAGTTTTATTGATGTCTTTTTATTTTCATGCCAGGTGTTTCCTGATATCCACCCCCCTTGAGTCCTCCCTTGTTTAAAATAAAGAAAGACAGACAATTAATAGTCACATTTGAAAGTATATGTAACACGCCACACCAGTGATTCCTCAGCTCTCTACAGAGATGGGGAACGTGTAATATCTGTCATCTAAGACCAAGATTGGTCTTTGCTGCAATTAATATGAATTTGGCCGATTTTTAGCCTTATTGACATCATTGTGGTTATTGTGTACATGATTCTCTTAGTTCAGCTTTCTGCATCACACCATATAAGCTTTCCCATGTTACTTGGAATTCCGCATACTTGTTATTTCTCCCAATGCAATAGCATTTTATTATATTAACATACACAGTTTGTTCAGCTGTTCCCCAGTTGATGGACTTGGAGTCCAAGACGTTTATATTTTCTAACAGATAAAGTTCAGATGACCTTTGATTTCATCTTTATGACAGCCAAGGGGAACTTCTCTTTTAGGTGCTGAGTGTCTAGCTCTTTAATCTTTTTTTTTTACTTTCTAATATACATTTATTTATTTTTAGTTTTCAATATTCACTTCCACAAGTTTTTGAGTTCCAAATTTCTCCCCCCTCCCCCCACCCCAAGATGGCATGCATTCTGAATACCCCTTCTCCTGGTCTGCCTTCTCTTCTATCTCTCCCCACTCCCTTCTCTTATCCCCTTCCCCTTCTATTTTCCTGTAGAGCAGGATAGGCTTCTGTATCCCCATTTTCTGTATTTCTTATTTCCCAGTTGCATGTGAAAACATTTTTTTTAAAACATGTGTTTTTAAAACTTTGAGTTCCAAATTTTCTCCCTTCCTCCCTCCCCACCCACCCTCATTGAAAAGGCAAGCAACTCAATATAGGTTGTACATGTGCAGTTATGCAAAACACGTCCTTAGTAGACATGTTGTGAAAAACTAACTCTATTTCCCTTAATCCTATCCTGCCCTCCCATTTATTCTATTCTTTCTTTTGACCCTGTCCCTCCTCAGAAGTATTTCCTTCTGATTACCCCCTTTCCCAATCTGCCCTCCTCTCTTCTCCCCCTATTTCCCTGTAGGGTAAGACAGATTTCCATGCCCAATTGAATGTGTATGTTATTCCCTCCTTAAGCCAAATCCTATGAGAATAAGATTCCCTCATTCCCTCTCACCTTCCCCTGTTTCCCCTCCACTGTGAGAGACTTTTCTTTTCTGTTTTTTTTTTTTGTGTGTGTGAGATAATTAGCTCTTTAATCTTGTAGTGCTTAGGTCTTGTTAACACTATTAGCTGTATAATCTACAGGTCCTAATCTAGTCAGAGCTCAGATAAAGAACGGGTCGATCCCTGATGTGTGTTAGGTGTCACTGGGAGCAAAGGACGAGTTCACTGGCAGTTGAGAGACTGTTAATAGGCCCTCTTTTGTGCCCCCTACATACCGAGAAGCCAGGTGATGGCCACTTCCCATTCTTTTGTCTCCTCCGTGAGCTGCCACAGGATGGAAGGGGACAGTGATGTACCAGTCTGGTTATGCCTTGCAGTTTTTAAGTTCTACAGGCTCTCAAGTCTAGAGCCCTGTGAACAAAACTTGACTGGTACACAGAGAAAGCAGCACAGAACAGAGCAAAGCTCTTTTGTCTCCTTCCTCTCTAATATAATCTTGTTAAGCATTTGACTTGCTCCTATGGTATTAGGGGTAGCTCAGTGAAAAGAAATTAGAATTTTATTTGAGATCTTTTGAACTGTGTTTTCATTTGAGGTTTCTTTTTGTTTTTGTTTGTTTGTTTGTTTGTTTTAACATTTTCCTTTGAAGGAATGTGGAAAAGTTAACAACCAGGAAGTGGAGAATCCAAAACCTGAAGAAGCTTGTGTTCTAGAGTATGAGGTGAAGACATTGAAGAAGGAAGAGCCAAACCCTCCAAATCTTCTGTGCCAAGAGGCAAAGAAGAAAACATCGAAGAAGAAGTCTGTCAAGTGTGAAAGAACCCTAATCCCCCAAAGCAAGAAGAGGAATGACTTATCTGAATCTTCTTGCCATTTGGAGAAAACCCTTCCAGATGACCCAGCTGAAGGAGAAGGCACTGACAAATTAATACCTGACACATGCAAGCACAGTTTTGTCTCTCACTTGAACTCCTTACAGATTACAATTAAGCAGGACTTGAGCCAGGCAGTCCACTCTGTTGAAGAAGAAGACGAAGAAGATGATGATGATGAAGAAGAAGACTGGCATTTATCGAATAAACCCTCTAATCCCAGGCTTCGTAAAGAAGGCTATCGCAGAAAACAGAAAATCTATGAAACTGATGAATTTATTCACTACCTGTTAAATTACTATCAGCCTCCACAATATGCTCGTGTTTACGAAGACACAAAGGATGCCATGAGCAAATCTTGGTGGCGGAGGGAGGTCCATGACAACGGAAATGGGTTTCAGATCAACTTGAACCAATCAGACCATCACATCTCGCAAAATGGACAGAAGGTCGGTTGGACCCCGAAGGATGATCAGCAGTGGAAGCTTGCCCGTGAAGAGTGGGAGCCCAGACCAAGAAAGGCTATAAACACAAGCCGTGCTGAAGAGTTTGCAAAGACAGTTGAACACCATTACATAGACCCAGGCAACGAAGCTGCTGATCTTGTGTCTAATGTGGGTGGAAAGCAGTGCCCTTGGCAGAACTCCCATATTGGCCCTATGAAAGACTACAAGTATAAGAGTAAGAGAAAGAGTTCTTCCCAATCCAAGTTTGCTGGCTTCTCTTATGAGGTAACAGACTTCTTAGAAGAGATTAGTAGTGATTCTGATTGCTTTAATGAGACATTGAGTGAAGAGAGTGAGCAGCAAAGCTCTTCTCCAAATGCAGGCCGCTTGGTGAAGGTGATGGAAGGTTCAGATTACTACACTGAAATTGTTGCCTTTGATCAAGAAAAGAAATGTAGCCAGTGTGGCATGTGCCCAAAGTTAAAACCCATCGACTTGACAAAGCCCCTTAGATCCAAGCTTAAGAAAACAGTTAAGAGGTCCAGGAATGAATTGAAATGCCCAGGGCCCAAAGGTGAATGTGAAACCAATGGGGTTGAGGAAAACACCAGAAAAAAGAAGAAAAAGCCATTCGTAGAAGACAGACTTGATGAAGACAACTGCCCTGCACCAGACCCCAGCAGTTTACGGTCCCTCAAAAAACCCGAGAAGAAACGGAGCAAAACGATGGAATCCAAAATGAAATGTAAAGCTTCTTGTATGCCGATAGCATCTTCACAAAGTGTTGACGTCCCCCTGGTCCAGGGGCTTTCTGAGGATATGAGTGATCCTTGGAAGCTGAAATCTGATCAAGACATAGGCATCTCCAACAGATGGGTTAAATGGAAGGAAGGAACCCCGAATTCCAATGATTGTCTCGCCAGCTGTGACAGTCCAGATCCTCTTGCCTCTGAAAATGGTTTCAAAAAGAGATCTTCAGTCTTTAAATTGAAGAGTTTTTGAAAGCCACTGAGCTCAGACACCCGATTTTTTCATAATGATAAATGATCTGAGAAGAGAAAAGCAAAAAAAAAAATGCAAAGCAAGACTTTAGGAATTCATCGGCTAGATAGCAAGATGTTACTTAAAAGTTTTAGTTGTGGCCAATTTAACCCCTCATCTAGTATAGCTCATATATTGTGATGACAGCAGGTATGTTAGTAAGGCTTGGGGAGATTTCTAAAATGTGCTTGCAGATCACTGCTAACTAAGAGTGAGCAATCCAGTAGTTTAATTGAACCTTCAATAGAGTGTCCAGCAAAGTGAAAATATAACCTTTGGAGTAGGAAAACGTCCTTAGCCACATTTTCTTTGCTCTTCCCTGATTGTTACCCAAAACGACAGTTGGGAATAAAGGATTTCTTTTTCTGTTTTCTCTCATTTGGTCAAAAGTGATATATGCTGCAAGAAGCATGATCTTTGCCTATAACAGGGGTTCTTAAGTGTTTTTTGTGTGTCTTGGACTTCTTCAAGAGCAGTCTGGTGAAGCCCGTTTAAAAAAAATTTTTTTTCATAATTAAAAAGAAAAGCTAAATTTCAGTTAGAGATTAGTGAAAATAAAGGTGTGATTTCCTCCCCTCCCCCCCCATCCAAGTTCACAGACTTCCTAAAATCTATCCACAAACCCTGGGTTAAGAGCCTCTAGTCTACAGGTACCTTTTTTTGGTTCCTTCTTAGACAGTCAAATGGAAAGGAAAAACAGCTAGAAGCTCACTTTGATTTCTTAGAAAAATGATTTTGAGCATTTTATGGACAGGTACCCAAAGAGAATCTAAGCACAGTCATCAGTGGACCATTCTTTTTGGGACAACATATGGAAGAAGAATCTGACAATTCAGTTCATTTCCAATTCTACAGATCTTTCCTGGGTGACACCTGCTAAGTGTTCAGAGACACCTAGAACACAGAAGTAGATGGGTACATCAGACCAAAGGGTTACAGAGGGTTCATGTGGAGGAAGGCTAAGGACTTGGCAGCAACATGACTAGAGCGTCTGCTGCTTGTGGAGTGGGTTAATGTAAAAGGCAGGCGACAAAATTCCATTGAAATTGGCAGTGGGAAGCTTGGTAAGAAAGTTAGCAACTGGATCTTAGATGACTAAAATCTTCTAGGGACTCAGAGAGCCATTCTGGGGCCTGAGGGCAGTTCTAATGCTGTTTTGAAGTATTGAGGGGTAGATTCAGAGAAGTGATAGAGTAAGAGGAGAGATACTTTTTCACTTTGTATAATTGTTTTGCTCAGAGTTGAGAATGAAATCCATTTGTAAAAATCATTCAGTGTCCCAAACTTTGCTTTTTAAAGGGGTCATGGAAAGACATGACCAGGTCTGAGCCCTTGGTGAGTGTTCTAGACAGGAAAAGGTTATGGAGTGTTCACATGTTAAAATTTCTTGGATTTGCAGGCTCAAAATGGGAACATTTTTCATTGTATTATGTTTGGTGCTGCTTAAAGCTGAGCCCTTCCCCAGACTCATATAGTCATGACTTTGAGAATTTTGCAGCATACAAATTATTGAAGGCTAGACTTGGGTACTCCAAGGACAGGAGGTGAAAATAATTCCAACAAAGCCATAGTTGGCCTAAACAACTGAAGATGAATGGACTAGATCAGAGACTCCTTGAAGCATAAATGCTGTTCAATGCTCACAAGTCATAGCAAGCCAGGTTTTGTATAAGCTGGCTTACTTGAAACAGGCCTGATTTAAAACTCATGAGTTTCTATTCAGAGCACATTACCTGAATTTACCACCTTCTACATTCTGTCTTGTATCATAATTATTTCTCCAGCCAATGAGATCGTGTATATATGCTCCCATCCCATCCACCCAGTAAGATTTATATGTTCTTCTACCCTCCTCCTCCCAGCCAATTAGATTGTGTTCATGTGTATAACCTTCCCTCTCCCCGCCCAAGCTAGTTATGTTGTAAGCTCCCTGAGAGCAGGGTCCGACTCATTTCAGTAGCCTCAACAACTGTATGAAGCCCCATACATGGCAGGTGCTTAAGAAATGTCTGCTGAATTGGATGATTTGAAGCATACTAAGACCCTGTCCCCTCTCCTCCCGCCCCCAGTAGCCTGGAATGTTTTCACAAAAATTTGACTTGTGGACCAGGCCTTCTCTGATCTGTGGGAAGATGGGTGGGAAAAATGAAGATGAGTCCTCTTCTCTCTAGCGGCCTGTTTTTCTGAAGTGTGGTACGTCATCCTGGGTGAAATCCTTCAAAACTACCAAATACCCCAACTTTTCTGCATTAAGAACCACATGGTGATGGTTTTCAGTATTTTAAGTATGTAGCTGTGTGACAGAATGAGGATTCAGCTAAGAATGTGTTGTCATGTACTGTATGCGCTTATGATGTTAACTTGAATAAAATTGTGACGAGAAAAATGTGCCGCCTTTCATGTACAATTTGGCTTTTCATTGAATGACTCAGCAAACTGGGTGTGGTCTGTTGTCCAATTTTCCAACTCCTCCTGTGTATCCAGTGCCTTTTCTCCATGTTCTCCGAGGCTCAGGAATGACTGCTAACATTCAGATGGAGTTACTATTTTTCATAATACCTTGGAAAGTTCATACAGCTTGTCTTTTATCAAGGGACTTTGTGTGAATAAGTGTCGAAAACCTACCCTCTTTGGCTTCTAGGTTCTGCTTTTATTTGCAATCTTTTGTACAGTTGCACTGAAGAGATTGTAACAGCTACATTTATTGTGATAATCTATTGTTTTTTTGGTCATCCGGTTCAAAATATTTTTCTATGTAAAGTTTATGGGTGTAAAAAGATTTACTACTGAATGCTTCTGAAATGAAACTTTAATTGCATAGCAATCAAACAACAAACATTTTTCAAGCTCCGGTTGTGTGCTTCAGAGCGCTGGGGTTAGATATACAGACAGAAATGAAGAGCTGGCATTCTTTCTGAATGTAGTATATGTATAAAAGGCATTTAGTCTAGGGGTAGCACAACAAAGGTTAAGATAAGATAAGAGTGCTGGACCTGAAATCAGGAAAGCTTGGTTGGTTCAAATATGGCCTCTGCTCCTTACTAGCTGGGTGTCCAAAGGCTGGTCACTTAAGTTAACTCTTGAGCCCCCAGTTTGGCAACTCTCTCTGACTTCTCTCCTAAGTTACAGAGAAGTGATCTGTTTTGTTGGAGGGCATTCCAGTGAAACTCCACCCATGACATCCTTGGCTTTTTGCCTGGTGATTTAGTATCATAGAATTGGTGCTAAGGTATTCATTTGTAGCATTTTCCCCCCTGTTCACTAAGCACTCTTCTAGGGCCCAGACAGGAGTAAAAATACTGGTTCTTCGTTTGTGTGCATTCTCCATTCTGCTCCTCCCTCTTCCCTCTATCTTATGTTTGAGGGCAACTATTTAGAACACACAGAGAGGAAACTCCCCCCCCCCAAAAAAAAGGCTCACTTGATATTCTGTACTTTAGAAATCTAATGGCCTCACAAAAGTGAGACAGGAAACTGAAGAAAACTGTCAAGTTGGTTTTCCTGATGACTTTTCATCTGCCTTGGTGGATTAGGAAATTCTCTATGTAGTGTTAATAATTTGCTCGACCGTTTGCTGCTTGCACTATTGAATTACCACCATGTTAGCTTTCCGTTTGGCCTCTTAAATATGGAACTGTCGTGATGGTGATCCCTTATATAAGATCCTGAAGGCGTTTAGAAAGCTAAGCACCGTTGGGTCAGCGTGTTTTAGTTCACTTTGCACGTCTCAAATTTCTCAGGTAGGAAAAAAGTGACCTCCTGGTGCTGGTGGAAAAACCGGAATGTATCTGTAGTACCTTTCTTATGGTGATTTCTAATAAAAGTTCACGTCTGTAATACAAATGAATGAGTGACATACTGGTTATCAATCCAATGAATTGTCACTCAACAAGTAAGTTCTTGAGTTTTTCCTCCATTCAGCAAGGATTTATTAAATATCCCCTGAGCTTTAGATCTGTCACTTTATCCTTTCAGTCCTCTGTAGAGGTGCTCCACAACTCTGGAGTAGCCAAAGGACTGGATGGGGGGAGGGGAAGAAGGAGCAAATTTGCATAACTACAAATGGCCTGGTTGGCTCAGGAAGTGTACCTACCTGTCTTAGGCCTTGCATAATCTTGGGTAAAGCAAATTCATTCACATGTGCTCCTTAACCTGAGCTCTATGATTTCAAAGACCTTACAGCCATGGTGCTGTTGGAAAAAAAAAAGTGCTGATCACCCAATCAGAGATTTGAGCTGCAAAGGGATCTTAGAGGTCATTTTGTCCAACCTCCTCATTGTATCAGTGAGGAAGCTGAGGCCCAGAGAGAAATACTGACTTGCCCTGAGCCACACAGCTAGTAAAATCCCTCTGAGAAGGGATTTGAACCCAGGTTAATCCTGACTTCAAGTCCAGCACCCCCTCCATTCCATCATTTGTACCTTCCCCCCAACTGAGCAGGTGAAAGGCTAACTTCTGGTTGACATGGTTACAAAACATTTTCACATGTGTTCCTGTTCCCTGCAAAGTAGTAGGACTGCATTAAATCCTCTCTTAAAGAATCCTAGCTTTGGGAGCCTGTAAGGGACATTAACCCAACTGTTCTAATATTTTTGGGCTTGATATGGGAATTTGTTTTGCTTGACTATGCATATTTGTTACCAGAGCTTTGTTATTCTTTTGGTTGGGGTGGGATGGGAGGGAAAGAAAACTGCTTGTTAATTGAAAAATAAAATAAAATGTAATTTAAAAAACATATTAGCAGGTTTGCATTTTCCCACTTTTAAACCAAAGGTGGTTCTCAAACTTTTTTTCCATGGTAATTTACTTTGAATGATAGGATTTTGAGCTGGAAGGGACCTTGAGTCTGAGGGTCATAGATTTCCAGATGGGAGGGACCTCCAAGGTCATCTTCTCCCAGCCCTGTCATTTGACAGATGAGGAACGTGAAGCTCAGAAAAGCAAGGGGACCCAACGAAGGTTGAATTTAGACAATCATAGATTTGGAGCTGGAAAGGATTTCAGAATGAGGAAATAGGCCTTGGGAGAAGAAATTGCTCAGACTAAGTTCACACAGTTAATGCCAGAACTGACTGGCTTTGCACTCCGGTCATTGTCTGACTCCTGCCACCTTTTTGCTCCATTATAGAAATTGTTACTGTTTTTTCTTAGTGTCCTGTTTTTTGTTTTTTAAAGAATGTAAACAAGAATACTGGAAAAACTTGTAGCTAAAGTCTATTCACAATACAAGGTAGAAAAAAAACATGCCTCTGAATCATTGGGTGAAGGCAGAGTGGGGGAAAAGAGTAAAAAGTTCACTTGATCTCCCACTGACACATGGTGATTGAATGCATTCTCACATTTTAAGGCTGTTTACGTAATGGGCTTTAAGAATTTGTTGGTTCTGAGAATTTTTAAATCCATTTTTTCTAGCTTAAAAGGAATACCTAGTTACAGAAAATTAATGAAACAAGTCCATTTCTAAAGGCCTGGCATCTGGCTACTTCGGCATAAAGTTTTTAAAAACAAGATGATTTTTTCCCTCCCCACTGCCAGTTCTGTTTAGGTATAAAAGAAGCAGGCTGATCTCTTCTCATATAAGAAACTGTGGGAGGTTATTTGGAGAATTCTTACTTTCCACAGGGTGGGGGGGGGAGGGAACTCTTTAATCACTGGTTTTTAACCTAAGGGGCTTTCCCCCTAGAATCAGAAATTCACTTGGGGAAAGGCATCACAAGATCTGAGAGAAAACTGACTTGAAGTGAGGGGGAAGATGCCCATCAAAGTTGATTGAAGTCTGAGAACCCAGTTCCATGTTGTGTTCTGTGTTGCTAAAAACATCTGAATTCCAACATTACCATGGCCAAACATTAATAACTGGGTAATAGGTTGTTTGTGTTTCCCTGACTCCTTATGCAAGGACATCTTCCATTGGGGTATCAAATTGTAAATAAGATTTAAGGATTCCCATATTATTTGCTGGCCTGTTGATAATGTATTTCATTCAATATGGGCAAGGGCAGGAGGAGGAAAAGGAAGCTGGGCTTGTATTGCTTGTATTGTCCAAGTTGGAGTTTCACCTTTGACATTTTATAAATATCAGACTTATGGGAAGTAGGGTCAAAGACACTAATAGGTTTGCATAGCCCCCCTCTAGGTTGGTTCCTTGTAGTGACTCAAATGGACGTTTGGTCCATAGTATCAATGAGTTAACAAATATAAAATTAGTTAACTTGTAAGAAGCATTTTGCAAACCTTAACATGTTATATAAATACTAGCTAGCTCTTGTTAGAAAGTTTTAATAAGGGGTAACTTGTCTTACACTGGTGAATAAAAGATCTTGTATCCAAAATGACATTCTGACTGGCAAACCAATAGGAAATCTTTGTACCGGTTCCTTTAAGTCAGGGGCTCTTAACGGAGACTCAGGAGGTCCCTGAACCCGGCTGTGAAACAAAAGCATCTCGTTTTGATTTCCCCTCTGAGGTCTCTAACTACAATTGCCCGTTTGCTTGCCTTGTGCTGAGGAGGGGTCCTTGGGCCTGGCCAGACTGTGTCCCAGGCATCCCTGGCACAGTAAGAGTTAAGGATCCGTGGACTAGGCTGCCAGCACAGGTCCCTGCAGCTGAGGTCTAGGAGGCTTGATGTCATCCCCAGCAAATCAGAGCCTCAGCATCCTCAGCAGTCTCAGCATCATCAGCAGCCTCAGCAACAGAGCCCACTGGCAGTGCCTGCTTCTCTGGGAGGCGGCATGGTCTAGTGGTAAGGGAGTTGGCTCTAGAGCCAGTAGAACCCAGGGTTCTAATCCCGCTCTTCCACTGCCTGCCGTGTGGCCTTGAGCAAGCTGCTTGACCTCTCGGGTGCTCTTTTTTTCCCCTCCTGGACAAAACACCCCCACCTAACCCCCTCCCACCTCCCCAGAGTCCATCACCTGTCAAATAAAGGAATTCTTCTTTTCCTGATGGGCTCTGGCTCTGAGCCCATAGGAGGTGACCTTTTTGGGATCACTGGGCAAATCCTTTAATTTGGGGGTCCTCAGTCTCCTTATCACTAAAAGGGGGGACTGGCCTCAGTAGGCCCTGAGGTCCCTTCCAGCTCTAAGAATGTAGATGTGATCTTGGGCAAGTCTCTCCCCCTCTCTGGGCTCACTTCTTCCTCTGCAAATGGGAGGGTTGGGCTAGAGCAGCATTTCTTAACCAGGGGTCCACTGGTGGGGGGCCTGTGGATAGATAGCAAAGGGTCTGTGAATCCTGATGGAGAAGAATATTCTTTATTTTCACTAACCCTGAACTGAGACTTACCATCCTCTAGTTCTGCATTATTTTTGCAGACAGACTGCCCGAGGGGCCCCTGCCCCCAAAAGGGTAAGAGCCTCTGGCCTAGATGGCCTCTGAGGTCCCTTCTAGCTCTGGGTGACCTTGGGCAGTTCACTACCTCCCTGGCTTCTGTTTCCTCCTCAGTAAAAAGAAGGATTGAACTTAGTAGCCTCAGAGGACCCTTCTAGCCCTAGGAGCTTTTATGTGACCTTGAGCAGTAATTTCTCCTGTGCCTCAGTTTCCTCTTCTGTAAAATGAGGGGGGTTGAACCAGATTAGGGATTCTTAACCACAGATGATTTCATGGGGTCTTTGAACTTGGGGGGGGAATGTCTTGTCTTCATTTTCACTAACCACTAACTGAAATTGAGCATGTCTGATTATTTACAAGTGTTATTTGGGAAAGGCCCCATAGGCTTCCCCAGACAGACCTCTAAAGGTATCCAGGGCACCATTAGTTTTAGATTTAAAGAAAAAAAAAAGGCACCAAAAGCCAGGTGAAGAGCTGTAGTACCACATCAAACCATTTTATTAATTAGATGACAAAAGCACTTCATTCTTCTTCTGATTTGAGGTAAAACCATTACAAATTGTTGACAAAATAAAATGGCTTTAAGAAAAACCCAACTCGGTTAATCAATCATTTGAAGTTGCTCATGCAAAGCTTTGACAACTGTCCCTTCCCCAAACTGTTCTCAGTTGTGTGTGGTTTGCTTTTTTGTCCAGACCTGTGAGTTGATCGGGTATCGGGAACTCCCCGAGAGCAAATTCCCTCCACCATGGCAGGCTGGCTTGCCTGTCAGTAAGGGGTTGTGTTCACCAAAAGACCTCTTCTTCCCAGTACTTTCTTTTTTCCCCACACCTGGTTCTAGGCATTTTTCTCATTTTTTCCCCTAGTGGCTGTACTTTTTCTGTGATAAAAGAACTATGACTACCTTAGAAAGAGTATATTTTAAAATCATGGTTAGTAGTATGTGCTCTTACTCAAAGGTAATGAATAGAAAGGCATGTCTCTACTACCTGCAGAGGAAAGAACAGGTGCTTGGGGAAAGACTGGGGGGGGGGGCTGGAGTCCCAGCTCTGCCTCACTCACTGGGGAGACCTTGGGTAAGATAATTTTATGTTTCTGGGACTCAGTATGACAGCACGTAGCAAACTCCCAATATCCAGCCTAAGGGTACCCTTGACCAAAAGGCACTGTGAAAGAAATGGTACGATTTTTCCCTGTAAACATCAAATTCATTCACTCTGCAGATACTATAAGAAAGTGTGAAGTTGCTGGTCAGACAGAATGGTTTCTAAAATGACAGCGTTGCTATGATAATCCAATCTTTATGTTTCTGACACCTAAGAGGGATAGTACTTTATGAATATAGGTCATAAACTAAAGAGGAAAAGGTTAATCCATGGAGGGAGGTCTCCATTGGACACCTAGTCGAGGCACTAGCATGGTTCTGATGAGATGTACACCAGTCCCTAGAAGATGACAGCATTTCAGGAGAATTCACCATCATGGACAGATATTGTGAAACTATTCAGCATTCTGTGGAGAGGGGGAGGGGAGACTCCAGGAGCATGTGCTGGGATACCTGGGCTTACTTTCTGCTTTTGGAATTGTGGTATTGGGTTTAGAAAAGGACTCATATTGAGTAAAAACACTGAAAACAGGATCTATGATTTCTTTGGTGCAGGGAACTGCCTAGTTAAGAAAATCCCCTTCATCAAGGCAGATCTGCACCTTCTCTGCAATTTATAGCCCTAGAGTTGCCTGCGGCATTGAGAGGTTAAGTGAGTAATCCAGGGTCACACAGCTACCAAGTGCTGGAGGCCTACCCTTATTGTGTGAAAACAAAAACCATTTTTTTTCAAAGACTCATGGGATTTTTAGGGGCTCAGGGTCTGTGTACCATCCCTCCAAATGCCTTCAGTTCAACATTCAGTGGAGCTCCAGACTAAAGCTTTTCTTCACTGCTTCATGAAAGAAAACATAATAATCTAGATTTCATTTTAAAGCTTCTATCTGCCCCCCGAACCCCAAGTTTGCCTGCATTCTCCTCATCAATTTTCTTAACCTCTGTGGATTCAGGGACTGGGCTCAATGAATTTTCTTCCTGAGACTAGTGAAGTGAGTGCTTTGGAGACAGGACGAATATTCAAATCTGAAAATGAGTTTTCTGAGTGACCATTCCTAAATATGAAATGAATGACCAATATGTAAATATGTAAATGGTATGACCAATAATGAGGGACCATTCCTAAAAATAATAAGTTTTTTTCTTAAACTACAGAGAAAGCAATTTTTCTTGCTCTGTTCAAAAGAGGAGGCAGCAGTTCAGGTTTTGCCTTTCTATTTGGAGTACTCTTTTTTTTTTTTCCCAGGCTGAGAAAGAAGTCGACTGAGAACATCAGCTGTGGCAACGGGGCTTAGGAAACCATTACTGTCATCTTTTGGGGTATTCATGAGTGGGAACTTTGTTAGCTGTTTGCCCGCGAGAGTCTGGAAAGCCACTAACCTGTTTCTAAATGAACTTGTTACTAAAGAAGGGACTTGTCCCATTCTCTTCTGCTAGTCACGTGAATGTTAAGATCTGTTCTTAAGAATTCTTTAAAATGGTCTAATAAAGGGAGAGGAACAGGAAGCTTAAGTAGTAATCCCTGCTCCCCACTAAGAGTTAATTAACAACATTTCACATGGATTCCCTTTCACTCTGGGGGACAAAGTGGAAGGGGAGCCAAGCTTTGAAGCTTCGTTTTGGTCCTAAAGGCCACCTCTGAGCAATAGTAAAGCCTTTGTAACACTGCAGATTGGCTCTGGAGGTAGAGAAAACCGAAATCGTGCAGTCTGTCCAACTAGAAAATTGAATATTTGTTGTCCTCAAAATCATGCTTGAAAGGGGCTCTTACTGGTAGGTATGTGGGAGTTGTTTCACACAGGATCCTTCTAATTGCTTTGGTATCAACCTCTCCTCAAGAGCAAATTCTCACCCGGCACTAAGAAGCTCTTTACTTCAGTCTATACTATGCTATGAATTTTAACAATAACTATACAACAGGATTACCATTTTCTTCACTTTCGGTAAGTGCTCTACTTTGGGGTTCTCTAGTTCATCATGCATTGTCTAAGACAGGGAGCTAAAGTGATCAAGATAGCTAGTGAATTCCACAAGATTAAAAAACAATTAACAGCACGTCCAAAGCTTTTCTAAGGCTGGAGTTAGGGCTGACTAGGGCGAGACAAGAGGATATTACAAATGGTACTGGGACATACAAAAATAGATCTCCTCAACGTAGCCTTTACTCATTCTTTCGCTCCCTGGCATCCTTGGGACCTTCGTCATCCGAGTACACCGTGGGTTCCTCGCCTTCCTTCAGCAGCTTGCCCACGTAGTGATACTTGACTGTAACAAAGAAAGCACACATTGGGCCTTAGAGAAGGTACAAAAGGGATGAAGGAAAGGGGAAGGTGTGGGAGATGGAGGAGAATAAATAATCTTAAAAGAAGAGGTTAGAAAGTTAGGATGAAACTGGGGAGAGTAAGAAGAAACACAAGGCAAGGGCAGAGAGTTTCAAGATGGAAGGACATTTGAGCAGCAGTTTGATATACTGAGCTGAGATCAAGGAAATTAACAGCCAAGAGAAATTCATGAGGACCAGAGTACTGGTAATCTTTGAAAGCAGCTTCATTAGGATGGCAGTGCCCACACCCAGGGTCAAGAGGAAATTAGATACTAAAAGGACAGACACAAATAAAATCGGCAAATGGAGGGGGCAAGTGTCAAAAAAAAAAAGTTTTTCAAGATAAGAGAGACCTATGTTGGATGGTGGAAAGGGGGGTGGTGGTACGTAGGAATCTCTCAAACTGAGATCAAGCAGACTATATTCATGTCGATAACCCCAAACCCTGGCCTCATCAACTCTCAAGATCATCTTCATTCTAGCTGTCTGCCCACAGGTGGTCCCAAATTGGTGACTACCACCAATGCTATCATTCTACCTCTGTTTCCTCTATCTTCCCCACTTCCTGTTTCCTAAATTCATCTTGTCAGTTTCACCATCCCTCCCAGTTCATCAACCCTGCCATGGCTTTACTTCCACCACATTCACATTGAGGAGTGGGAGGGGGCAGCCTGGACATGAATTAGTTCATCTACAGACTTCACTTCACTTACCCAAGCAATTCTTTCTGCTCTTGTTCACACCCTGCTAATCCTCAATCCTGCCTCATTCCCACCATCTGCCTTCTTTGATCCTGCTTCAGTGTGGACTGGGTCCACTTCACTGGTTCATCCTTCTCTTCTTCCAATTCCCTAAATGTGTTTGTACCCCAAGGCATAGCATTAGGACCCCTTCTTCCTCCACAGACTTGCCCTTGGGGAACTTATCAGCTTCCAAAGATGTAAGTGCCACCTTTTTGCAGATAACTCTAAAATCCATACCTTTGCATCTAATTACTCTATCTTGAATTCCAGTCCAGTATCGCCAACTACTAATCAGACAATACTATTTGGAGGTCCCACCCGAAGTCCTCTCTTCCCTATTTATATTGATGGCACCATCTTCCTTGTCACACAGGATTGAAAACTTGGGAGTTGTTTTTGGCTATTTGCCAGATCCAATAGATTCCTATCTCCCCATCTCTCAAATGTGTCCCCTTCTTTGTTGGAGCATAGGATTCCAGATCTAGAATGGAAAAGCTCTTGGAAGCCTAGATTGAGTCAAAACCCCTCATTTTACAGAGGAGGAAACTGAGGCCCAGAGAGATTACGTGAATTTGTCCAAGGTAGTTTCAAAAGATTTAATGTAAGAATTAGACAAGGATTAACAACATTAATATAAGTGGCCAAGAAGATTACTTCTCTTTTGGAACAAAGGTGAGAAAGAGAAATGACCAACCTGTCTAATCGGGTAACCAGAGATGCTTTTGTGTGAAACAATTACCCTGAATGTTTGGAACATAGTGAAGGTTTCTAGGGTGCCTGGTACAGTAGGAAACAAATCAGAAGCAACATGCTGGCCCAGGGAAATGAGGTCTGGAAAGGGTCAGACACATTGGCTTGAAGTACAATTGGAGGTCCACAATAATACTGGGGGATAGCCTTAGTTTGGGAAGGGGTGTAGGGAAGAATAATTTGATAGAATCATGAAGGTAAAACAGCAACCTACTGATGTAACTTAGCAAAATAATTCTTTGTAGGCCACCATACTCTCTAAATAACACAGAAATGTTGTGCCGAGTTGGGTGGCTCAAATCAGTGGTCCCTACTTTACTAAAAAGGCTTATGTCCAAAAGTCAATTCGAGGGAACCATAACAATAATACAGAATGACGGTGGGGTTCTTGGGTATACATCTGTGAAGGCCTACTGAACTTGCCATAAGCATTACGTATATGACTGGAATAAGAGTTCCAGAAAAACTCCCTCCCCTGGGTAAAAATGTGTCTGTGGGAAACAAAGTTCCAGTCTGGTCAGGAGCATCTTTCTTCTCAACCCTGCAGAAAGAATCGGGAAACCAACCCCTAGGTCCAAGCCACTGGTGATGGCCTGGGAAGATGGGGAAGGCAGCAGGGCCCACTTCCTGTTGCTCCAAGTCTCTTGTCTTCTGCTGCCCAAAAGAACCATATGGACCCAGCATTTGGATAAACCTAAAGGTTTTGCTGGGGGAATTGTTAAAATTTTAAGGTGAAAACTTCTGGTCCCCAGTGGATTAAAAGCAAAGGTTATAAATAGACAATTTTTTAAAAGAAGGAACCCAAATTGTTAACGAAAAGCTTAACTTCACTAAGTCAGAGATATGAATGAAACAACTTTGGGAGGACCATCTTATACCCATCAAATTTGCAAAAATAGTTAAAAGCAATGGAACTCAATGCTGTTGGGGTTGTGGAGAAATAGTATGCGCATTCATTTCTTGCTGCTGGATTGACCAGCTCATAGACTCTTTCTGCAAAGCAATCTGCAAGTATGTAGTAAAGCTTGCAAAAATAATCCTACCCCTTTTATTGGGAATGAGAGGGTTATCAAGAAGGAAGAAAGCTACCACTTCAAAGATCTCAATAGCAGTGATTTGTGATTGCAAAAACAAAAAACTAAGGGCAGTCTAAATATTCAGCAATAAGGGAATGGTTAAATAAATTGAGTTCATTTGTGTTAATAGGCTTAGAGCCCAAGAGCTTTGGGAATTACAGTGCCCTCCAGAACACTGGTGGTGTTCTGGCCCCCACAGCCACGTGGCATTGAGGGGGACGATTACTGTAGAGAAGGGGGCCCTTCATCACCACCCACCACTCTACTTTAGAGCAGATAAGCCCAAGAACCCTTAGAACAGTACCCCACACTTCCAGAAGCCCACCCTTCTGGCTTGGCCCCTCCTGCATTCAGGTTTATCGTCCAGGGGAGCAACCCCAGTAGAGATGCATCCTGTCAACTGTCACTGTCGTTGCTGGAATCCACAGCTATTGAAGACCTGGGAAAGAAAGCTTAAGACCAAAGTCTCTGGCACCATCAAATGGTTGAGCATCAGAGATGGATGTGTTTTTAAAGGGGAAATGACATTCAAGAAGATCCATTACCATTAGCTTTGTCTCTGCCCCAGAAGGCCCACTGGGCCTTTCCATCTGCCCTGCTGCTGCTCCCTCAGCCTCTCTTTAGAATGTGAGATCCTTGAGAACAAAGGGACTATCTCACATTTTTTATTCACATCCTTAGTGCTTTTCAATTATATTCATTCCAGGGTTGGCTCTGTATCCACTAGGCCCTAGCTGCTCGTTGTCTTTATGTAATTTATTTTTATTTTAGAGTAAAGTTCAATTAGATTCATAGACTGCAGGTCTGCTATCTTTTAATAAAGGTACCCTGGCTGCTTTAAATGTCAAGTTCTACAACAGCAAGCCTGTGTACATAACATATTAGCTACCATTTAGGTAGCATTTAAAAGGCTTGCAAAAACCCTTTATATAAATATATATACAAAACCAGATTTGATCACACGCCTCCTCATCCCAGTGAAGACAGTTATTTGAAATCAGAGGAGATAGGTTCAAAGACAATCTGACTCCAACCTCTCTTGCCAGCCTCACTGGACATCATACCCACTCCTGCATCCTGAAATCCTGGTCTTCTCTCTGTTCTTCACGCATGATACTCCAATGTCTCACCTTTGTGTCTTTGCCTGGTATGCACTCCCTCCTCACTGCATGAAGCCTCATAGAATCCCTTTCTTCCTTTCAGATGCAGCTCAGGCTTTTTCTTCTGCATGAAGCCTTGCCCAAACACCCTGCTAGTGCTCTCCCCCCAAACTACCTTGTATGTAACTGCTCTGTATATATTTGCATTTATTCACTTAATATATATTATATCTATTTTTATATGTTCTTGACCCATTAGAATACAAGGTCATTTAGAGCAGGGATCATTTCATTCTTTGTCTCTGTATTCCCAGCATTAAGTACTGCAGCAGCCTGAAGGTTCCCCACCCCTGTTCTCTTAATGAATACTTGATTGACTGACTCAAATCCCTTCCTTTCCCTGGACCTCAGTTTCCTCCTCTGAAAAATGATGGGGTGGGGTTGGCTGGCTTCTGAGACCCCTTCCAGTTCTCCATCTGGGGGCCTACATGTGATACAGCAAGCACCAAGACTTACATGGGGGATATTTCCCCCTCTACATTTAAGTATGTGTGGTACAATTGTACTGAACCTTCATATATAAGCTAGAGAAAAAAAAATCAGGATTCAATCACAGCAAATGATTCATCATTGCTGCAGTAGCGCCAGGACGTGAACTTTATTCCAGTTTAAAGGGCCTATCAGAATATGCTTAAATTTCAAGCTATTAGTGGAAACTGTTACTGGACTGCTTTGAATCCCCATTACTAATGGAAATTCGATACTACTACAATTAAAAAAAAAAAGCTTACATGTGAATTGCGATTCCCAGTCTTTCAAGGTCTCCTGCTGAGTAGCATTGAGATCCGACAGGTCATCGTACTCATCTTTCAAAGCTTCCTTATCCAAGCAGAAAGTGGCCAGGCCCCGGGAAGCATCTCTTCCAGCAAAAACTCCATATGGTCCCTCTTTAAAAAAGAAAACAGAAAAAAAAAGGTGTATTCATTAGCCAGGGATTGTTTCTTAGCTTCTTCATGGTCTAAATCATGACAACAGTTTTGTCCTGGGTCAAATTGGTACAACGAGGTTCCCCTGAACTCTCTGGGAGGCCATTAGGATGTTGGAAACACTTTGGTGTCCAAAAAAACCTAAATCATTTAGTAACTACAATAGAATTACTGCAACACTGGTCATTTTCCTTCCAAAGGCCAGAGGACATCGAATCCCCACAGAGAGAGGAAATGACCTGTCCAAGGTCTAAAGGCCAGGATTAGGCTTCAAAACTGTGGGCTCCAGATTTTTTGTTTACTAAAGTGCTTAATGTTTAATTAGATGCTCATTCTTTGGACTAGAATCCACAAAGGGGAGGTGGGGAGGATTAGTTAGAAACAAGAGTAAGGGAGCAGACAACAGGCCATCAAAATAGGCAAATTGGCCAGAGGCTTAGCTAGACAGGCACATTGAGTCCCTTTGGGTGGTATTTAAAGCCTTTAAAAACAAAGGTTACCAGGTTTTGTTTTGGGTTTTTTTTTTCCTTCTTTAAACAAACTGAACCTCTCAAAGTGGAGGGGATAAGACTTTGGTCACTAAGCATTCAAATATAATACTGGCCACCAGTGAAAATCAGTTTTTTAAAAAAAGCAAAATGCTTTATTTTCTGCACTCTTTTATATTTTAATTTTTTTCTTCTGACCCTAACAACTGTCAAATACAATGTGAATTTCTATGACTTTTTTTGTGAAACTGCAAATCAGTTATATAAAGTTGGCTTTTTAACAAGTATATAACCACTTCAGGATGAACCTTCAAAGCTCTCCTGCTTGTCAAAAATTCCTTTTGTCCTCCTCTTCTTTACATATATGCATGTGTATAGAAATGTTTCCCTGACTCCTTAAAAAAGAAAAGAAAAACAAAATCCTCCAGAGCAAATATGCATAGTTAAAAATTGGGGCCTAGATTAGGGGAAATGATTTGGCTAAGGTACTAGGGCTGGTAAATGGTAGACCATAGGATTTGGGAGGCATCACTATGCAAAGAAAAGAGGGGGAGACTGTTTCTGCCACTTTGGGCAGGTAGGTCACTCCCCTTCTCAGGGCCTCAGTTTCTTCATCTATAAATGAGAGGACTTTACCTAGATGATTTCCAAATTGTCTTCCCGCTCTAATAATCTACAATCTCAGCAGGGAAACAGAGCCAAAAAAATCTGAGTTTAAGGAGGGTTGAGGAGAGCAGAAGAAGGAGATTTTCATGGTGTTTGGGTAGTTATGATATTTTTTGTCTTAGTTCTTGCTGAAAATCTTTGTTTATCCTGATTCTGGATTCAAAACCTGACTGCCACTTACCACCTATCTAAAATGAGGGTATTGGACTGAATGACTGTGTTCCTCTCAAAGTTTTCTGATTTCCAAATCTAGTACCCTTTCAAACACAACAGAAGTAAACTAAATTGGCATATTAAAAAGCTTATTCTTTAATCAATTTGTGATAATTCAGTGTGCTTGCTCTGAAAAACAAAACACAATGTAAAATTTTTGGTTATGAAGGAAAGGATGTAGAAATACATACCCAAAACAAGTATGTAAAAGAAATTCCCACACTGGCTGAAAATCACAGGTTTTGAAGTGTATAAACCTTTATGAAATAACTAGAAGTTTTGTAATACACTGACTTTTAAAAAAAAATCTTTGATTTTTTTTATTCTGAACTTAATGGATACTAAATAAAACAAGCATTTCTAGTAAAACAGAAAAAAAAAGATTGCATGTAGAACTGGTAACTTCTATTATGTAGAGCTGGCTTTCAAAAAGTATATAATCAATTCAACATGTAACTTTCAAAGCTATCCTGTTTATCTGTGATTCCTTCTGAGCAGTTAAACTAGAAATATTGTAATAAACTCTAATTTATATATGTGTACATATATAGTGTATGTATGTGTGTATATATATACACACATGAGCATTTTCATATACATAGTAGAATAAAAACAGTTTACACATGAAATTGCAAAATATATTATGTAGAGCTAGTTTTAAAAAAATATATAAGCAATTCAACATTTAACTTTCAAAAGCTATCCTTCTGGTCTGAGATTCCTTCTGGCCTTCTGTGCATTTCAAAAAAGTTTCAATGATTCTTTCTTTGAGGGAGAAGAAGGCAATCCTATTTCTAGTCCCCTTTTCTCCCTCCCACCTGCACCCCTCCAAACTGGAAAACAAGAAAAAAAAACTTTGTATTAAGTATGCAGTCAATTCCCACATTGACCCAAAAGCTCAGGTTTTGAAATGGAAAAACCTTTAAAAGTAACTAGAAGTTTTGCAATAAACCTTGATTTTTTAAAAGTGAGACAAAGGTATCTTATCAATATACCCTGTTGCAAAATTCAATTAAACATTAACATGTGGCATCTGCTGGAGAAATCGATTTACAGAAGTTATCCATGGTCCCAAATCTGTCCAATCCCTTAACCCTTTTCTGGAGGGAGGGGAGTGGGCTAACTTTTCTTTTAATCAGTCCCAGGAAAAAAAATTGCAACTTTTTTCCTTTAAAAAAAAAAATCCTGGTTCAGGGGTGTGTGTGTGTGTGTGTGTGTGTGTGTGTGTGTTGTGTGTGTGTGTGTGTGTGTGTGTGTGTGTAGGGAAGGCCTTTCATGTCTATAAGACTATATTAACTTGGAGCAGTCCCATAAATGGGGGCATTCATATTTGCAAAACAAAGATATCCCAGGGCATGTGAAATAGGGCATGAGGGAATTGTTTCCACAGAGCTGCCAGCCTTCAGAAACTGAACAGGTAACTTTCATATTACAAGGGTGAACATGGGAGTTATCTTTATTTCTTTTTTTTTTTCTCCAAATTTTCTTTTCAGGTCTGTATTCTCTCTCTCCCCCCTGATTGAGAAAGCAAGAAAAACAAAATCTGGTTAACTTTCAACAGAACGTATGAGAACATTTCTGATCAGGCTCATTTCAAGGCCAGGAGCTTAATACAACGAGCATTCATTCTCCCAAAGAGGAAGGGGGTGGGTGGGTGGAGGAAGCTGAGCACCTGAACAGAACATCTGTTTGTACTTTCCTGGATCAGTGCAGGTGGTCGAAATGTTAGGATTCCAGACCCAACCAGCTTAGCATGGTCACACCCTCATCAAGTTGGACTCCACTGAATTCACAATTTGTGATCATTTGACCAAGTGCCAGGCCTGAATCTTACTTACCTGTTCTTAGCAAATTCTTTAAGAAAAACGATTGAGCTCTTTTTGTTTCGATGTTCCATCGTTTCCAAATAGATTGCCATTTGGGGGTAATTAAGAATAAAACAGGAAAAAAAGCCGGTTCAGCCAGCTTAACTCCTGCCCATACCCTCACCCCTGACCTCTTCAGAGAAGAAAGGAAAGTGCATTTGGGCAACTCTTTCTGGGTCAAGCTTGGCCATTATTAGATTCAGCAGTTAGGGGTATTTTCTTCCTTTTTCTTTTTTTTTAAATTCATCATTTATTTATTTTTTAGCTTTCCCTTTTTTCCTTAACAAATGCTTTAGACAGTATAAATACCAAAAAAAAAAGGGAACTTGAAAACAGTTTGCAGGAAAAACAAGTTTGAAGCACCCTTTGAGGCTTCCAACTGCTCCATTTGCTTCACTCAAATAGGTAATGTGGCAATTAGAAATCATTCTTACCTAGCCGGTAAATCAGACCTTTTTGCAAGAACCACCTGTTAGAAGACCACAGAAAGAAAGGAGGGACTTTGAGATCACAGGCCAGGGGTTATTAACCTTATTTGTGTCTTGGAACCCCCTTTGGCAATTTGGAAAAGGCTACACCAGGGGTGGGGAACCTTTCTTCTCAAGGCCTTATGTGGCCCTCTAGGTCCTCAAGTGTGGCCCTTTGCCTGAATCCAAACTTCACAACTGGATTCAAAGGGCCATACTTGAGGACCTGAAGGGCTACACGTGGCCTTGAGACCGAAGGTTCCCCACCCCTGGCCTACCCTCTTCAGAATCATGGTTTTAAATGCATAAAGTGAAATACATTGGAAACCAATTAAATTGAAATGTGGCATCAAAATTAGAAAAATTTTTAAAAAACCAACCCAGGTCTGTAGACCCTGGTTACGAAACCCTGATCCAAGGAAATGAGGACCAAGGAGGACAAAACAGCTTGGCTAAGGTCACCTAATCAATGGCATAGCCAGAGCCTTGAATCCAAGGTCTCCCCCCAGACTCTCAGCCCAGAGCTACTTCCCCTCCACCATGTTGAATAAGGCATTGCCTCATCCAGGCAACATCCAGGGACTCTGTAGACTGTGGATAATTTGTGGTTGAGTTTACCTGCTTTGCCTCCCTGGGTTTGCTACCCTGTTATACCTCAGTGATGATGCAAGGGCACCCCATCAATTATGTTTATTGGATGTGCCTCTAGGTGCACTTATGAATGTTATTTTAAATGCACCCCTATATTTTAAATTACACTTTTAATAGTAATATGTCTCTTTTTGTGGTACTGAAAAACTGCAGACTAAGAACAGGCCCACTGAATGGGGAATGGCTAAAGAAGTTGTGGTCTATAGATGTAATAGACTATTACTGCTGGGAAAGAAACCAGGAACATGAAGGGCACATATGAAGCTTGGGAAGACTTCTATGGGCTGATTAAGAGTGAAGAAAGCAAAACCATGAAAACAATACACACAATAGGAAAAAAACATATATGGAATTAAAAAAAAGTCAAGGAGACTGAACGCTGTTAATTGTAATGACTGAGCTTGGAGCTAGAGTAAAGAAAATATATCTCCCTCCTTTCACTGACTACAGGTGTGGATTACTACATACGCTCTCAGCCCTGGTGGGATGCATTGACTGGGTTTGTCGAGTTCCTTTTTCCTGTTTCATTTAAAATCTTTGTTATAAGAGCTGACTTTCTGGGAAGGGAAGGGATAGATATATGTGGCAATGCAGGCTGTATTAAAAACAAAAGGCATCAATAAAAATCAGGTTGAAAAAATGAACTATGCCCATGGAAGACAATAAAAGGAAGGAATATTCCACAAGGAAACATACATACGCAGAATTCAGAGGATTGATTCTCAAGCAGTTCTGCATACCTGATTTTCAGGTAAGCTATAAGGTTTACCTAAGACTCCTGGGGGGGGAGGATTTGTGGTTCATTTGTCCTCCCCTCCCACCAACCACTCCTGAATAAACAAACAAAATTCCCATCCTCTTGGGGTTCTCTTCAAAGCTCTTGCAATCAACACCATACGTAAATCATTTTGTAAAATTCAAAGTGCCATCTACCCTTCAGTTATTATCATTCCTAATTCTCCCACCCTCCCCCATGGCTCTGTGCCGCAGCTGCGCCCCCCCCAACCTTCACTCCAATTTTCTATTCTAATTATCAATCCTGCTCCCACCTGACCATAATCCTTTAGCTGCCAGCCCAACCACCAAATCTTATACTCCTCAATTTCCAATCCCCAGCGCATTTGGAGTCAATAGATTTGGAGCTGGGGGAGGCCTGAGAGGCCATCTTGGCTACCGTTCTCGTTTTAGAGAGCAGCATACTGAGGTTGGGAGGTGAGAGAAATTGCTCAAGATCACGTGGCTAGAAGGCTGCAGAGGTGGAAATTTGAACCTAGGTCCTCCTCAGACTCCAGACCTGAGGTTCTGTCCACTGCATCACCTCGCTTCTCCTCTCCTATCTCACTTTCATGCTCACACCCATATTACTTCATATTTCTAATCCAACCTCTAACCCTTTTTTCCCTCTCTCCCCCCCCACACCTACAACTACCCTGCCCCAGGCGTCTAGTATCCTGTTCTGCACGTAAATGCTTGCTGATTGACAGATGGATCCCTCCCCAAAGGGTTCCACCAAACCTGTCCATTCTCCCCTTTAGCCCTCTTGCCCTGCTCTCCCACAGGGTCCTAAATCTTTCTCAGACACTAGACATTCTTTCCAGCCTTCCTCCAATATCTGGATTTGGGCTCCCACTCCTCGGAGATTCCTGCACTGTGCCCCTCCCCCCCCACTCCATTACCCCGACTGCCCGAGTCCCCCATTTTACTCCTCCTCAGTCTCCCATGACGGCCCTCAGGTCTCCATGATGATCATTTCTCCATGGCAATCCAATCCTTCCATCTTCCTCAATGACCACCCTTCCCAGGCTGAAGCCCTCCATGATTGCCTCCCCATGACCACTCCGAATGCCCGCAAGATTCCCCTCCTCATCCCTTATTGTCCCCCAGGTCTCATCTGTCAGCCGGCCAGTCCACGAGCCCCCAGCCCCCCAAATTGTCTCCCCCCCCGTCAGTCTGTGCGCTAGCGCCCCCGTCCCACCCACCGTTCTGCAGGTCAATCTGTACGCCCTCAGCCCCCGCCCTGGCTGCACCCCACCCCCCTCCCTCCATGCAGATTAGCCCGCATGCCTCCCGCTAATCCCCGCAGGTAGTCCCCGCGCCCCCGCCCTACCCCCCCCCCCGCAGTTCAGCCCACGTGCCCCCCTCCACCCCCGCAGGTAGTCTGCTGGCCTCCGCCCCACCCCCGCCCGTCAGTCAGCTAGTCCCTAGGGCTCCCGCCGTAGCCCTCAGCTCCTACCCGGCCCGTAGAACTTCCTGCCCTTGGTCACGTCGAAGACCTTGCCGTTGATGGCCATCAGGATGCGTGGGTCCTGGGTGCCGTCGAAGCGGCGCAGCTGAGCCAGGGTGAAGTCTCGCCGCTTGAGGCGGGGCAGCGCGGGCGGCTCGTCGCCGTCCCCTGGGCCAGCGGTCGGGGGCTGCTCGCCACGCACGATCTTGTAGAGCAGGAAGAAGCAGAGGCCGAGCAGCAGCAGGTTGAGCGGAGACGTGAAGATTTCCTGCAGGAGGCCGCCCGCCTCACCCTCCACCTCGCCGGGCGCCACCTCCTCGGCGGCCATGATCGCCATCGAGTGCACTGGGGGAGCTGGAGGGAACGGAGCGGGGCTCGGGCCAAGGGCCGGAGTCTGGATCGACAGAACGAGGGATCGGTCTCTACCAGGGGGGCTGCAGCTGCGGCTGCTGCTGCTGCTGCGACCAGTCCCGCCCTCACTCTGGCACACTGAAGCGCCCAGAAACCCAGCGGCCAGAGGACGATCAGAAGGCGGGGACAGGGGAGGTGGCCTGGGGGGTGGAGTCAGCTCCGCGCACCTCCCCTCCCCCACCTGCCCTGGCCCCGCCTCCATCCCGCCTCCTCTCCCTCCTTCCCTTCCTCTCCCCACCTCCATCTTGGCCACACCCCCCCAGTTGAAGCCTCAGCAACAGACCCCACTTCTAGTGCCTGTACCAGGGAGAGGCGGTATGGTTTAGTGGAAAGAGTGCTGGCTCCTAAGCCATGAAAACTGGGTTTCTAATCCCTGCTCCATTACTGACCTGCCGTGTGGTCTTGGGCAAGCCATTTCATCTCTCTGGGCCCCATTGTTTTTTTTTCCTCCTCTATAAAATGACCCCTCAACATCCTTAACCTGTCATATTCCATAACCTGTCAAGAAACCAATTACTAATTCCATCAAGGGAACTGGAGCTTATGTTTACCATGTCTATGGTCATTGGGCAAATTCTTTTTGCACGTCCTAGGCTAGCTCGTCACTAAAATCAGGGGATTGGACTAGATGGCTTTTGCAGTCCCAGCTCTGGGTCAAGGGTCTTCTGTTCGACCTTGGGCAATGCCTTCTCTCCCTGGGGCTCAGTTTCCTCCCTTGTGAAATGAGGAGGGTAGACTAAATCAAGGATGGGGCTCTCTACCTGAGGCCCACAGATCGGGGCTGGGGGGGGACTATGAATAGATTTCAGGAGGTCCCTGAACCCAGCTGTGAAACAAAAGCATCTCGTTTTGATTTCCCCTCTGAGGTCTCTAACTGCAATTGCCCGTTTGCTTGCCTTGTGCTGAGGAGGGGTCCTTGGGCCTGGCCAGACTGTGTCCCAGGCATCCCTGGCACAGTAAGAGTTAAGGATCTGTGGACTAGGCTGCTAGCACAGGTCCCTGCAGCCGAGGTCTAGGAGGCTTGATGTCATCCCCAGCAAATCAGAGCCTCAGCATCCTCAGCAGTCTCAGCATCATCAGCAGCCTCAGCAACAGAGCCCACTGGCAGCGCCTGCTTCTCTGGGAGGCGGCATGGTCTAGTGGTAAGGGAGTTGGCTCTAGAGCCAGTAGAACCCAGGGTTCTAATCCCGCTCTTCCACTGCCTGCCGTGTGGCCTTGAGCAAGCTGCTTGACCTCTCGGGTGCTCTTTTTTTCCCCTCCTGGACAAAACACCCCCACCTAACCCCCTCCCACCTCCCCAGAGTCCATCACCTGTCAAATAAAGGAATTCTCCTTTTCCTGATGGGCTCTGGCTCTGAGCCCATAGGAGGTGACTCTTTTTGGGATCACTGGGCAAATCCTTTAATTTGGGGGTCCTCAGTCTCCTTATCACTAAAAGGGGGGACTGGCCTCAGTAGGCCCTGAGGTCCCTTCCAGCTCTAAGAATGTAGATGTGATCTTGGGCAAGTCTCTCCCCCTCTCTGGGCTCACTTCTTCCTCTGCAAATGGGAGGGTTGGGCTAGAGCAGCATTTCTTAACCAGGGGTCCACTGGTGGGGGGCCTGTGGATAGATAGCAAAGGGTCTGTGAATCCTGATGGAGAAGAATATTCTTTATTTTCACTAACCCTGAACTGAGACTTACCATCCTCTAGTTCTGCATTATTTTTGCAGACAGACTGCCCGAGGGGCCCCTGCCCCCAAAAGGGTAAGAGCCTCTGGCCTAGATGGCCTCTGAGGTCCCTTCTAGCTCTGGGTGACCTTGGGCAGTTCACTACCTCCCTGGCTTCTGTTTCCTCCTCAGTAAAAAGAAGGATTGAACTTAGTAGCCTCAGAGGACCCTTCTAGCCCTAGGAGCTTTTGTGTGACCTTGGGCAAGTAATTTTTCCTGTGCCTCAGTTTCCTCCTCTGTAAAAAGAGGGGATTGAACTTCCTGAGGTTCCTTGAGGCTCTAAACCTACCATCCCATCATCCTTTCCTGAACGCTCCTGCTCCTTTCCAGCTGTAGACTTGGGATCCTGTGCCCTGTCCTCAGAGAATCTGCGTATTCCCAGATAAGGGCCGTCAAATTCCTGGTGCCTCCTTAGAGAAGTCCCAGATCATGCATATTGTTTTTCTGAATCAAGAATGTTTCTTAAAAGAATCCCAGGCACTACTGGTGTTTGCACTCTGAACTTGTTGGGGGGAAACTATCTGATTGACTAAATTATAGGCTGTACACATTCAGATAGAAGAAAAGAACAAAACGTCTTCTTCTTTGGTCTCTAATTTGCTCCCAGAGGCACCAGGAATTTTTCCTTACTAGGCATTTTAAAGATTTCAAAGTTTAATTTTTTTTTTTTACTCTACGCTTCACCCCGTTTTCATAGGATTCTAGACTGAGAGCTGGAACGGACCTCAGAATTCCTCTAGTTCAACCCTTTCATTTTACAGAGGAGGAAATTAAGTCCCAGGGAGGGGAAGTGACCTGCCCATGGTCACACATGGGTCCATAGGTCAAGAGCTAGAAGGGACCTCAGAACATCTGGTCCAGGGGTGGGGAACCTGTGGCCTCGTGGTCCTCAAATGTGGCCTTTTGACTGAATCCAAAGGGCTGCACTTGAGGGCCTAGATCTAGTCCAACCTCTTTATCCTATACATGAGGGAACTAGGGAGATGAGTGACTTGCTCAAGGTCATATAAGTACTAAGCACTGGAGCAGAGATTTCCCATCAGAGCCTCTGACTCCAGAGGGAACACTCTGGTACTACCACCAGGAATTGCATCCCTAAATTTGAAGCCTTTCCCCACTCCCCCACTCCCTCCCTCCCATACCCAGCTAGGGCTACTATTTTGTTAATACTGGTTGGCTTCCCTTTTCTAGGTGAATCTGTGGAAAATAGGCTGATTGGAATCAATACTTAAGCAATGTATTGCCTGGATACTCTTCTGGCCCTGACCACAAATATTGCAAAATGGCAAGGCTTCAGTTGAGCTTGGATTTTGAACTTAGATGCCATCAGGTGGTAGGAGGAAGTCCTTAGGTCATCCCACCAGGCTCTTTGGACTCCATTATAATCCATGCAAGCCCTTCAACTTATTAGTGGGGTTTGTCCGAGCTCGTGTCCTATCCTTCCCTCATCCCCAAGACAATATTATCAGCGCTGGCCAGGCTCCAAGACCACCCAGTAGAAGTCATTATGTAGCAGATTCAGTACTGATGTCTGGAGTCCAGAAACAGGCAGTACAGGATGGAGGAGGAAGAGGAGGACAGGGAGGGAGAGGTGATCCTCAGCCCTTTGAGGGGTACAGAGTGAGCTCAAGGCAACATTATAAAACAACATCCTCCTTGCTACACCCTTCTTCTATGCAAAGGCTTGCTTGCCAGGGTCACACAGTCATTTTTAACTACGGAAGGTCAGGTCCTGCTCCCCTACCCTCCACCCCCACACCCTTCACCCCCACACCTCCCCCAAAGTGCTTAGATGATTCCAAATTCCTGACTTACCTCCTGGGTTTCTGAAGCATCCTCACTTCCGCCAGGGAAGTTTTCTTTCCTTGCCTCTTGATACTGAAATATGTCCCACTGAAGTGTGAGCGATGGCCCCCAAAGTCAGGGGCATTTGTATTTGGAAAATTAATTTGTTAAGGAGAGATGACAGGATAAATAGCCCAGTAACCTCATATGGCATAAGGACTAGCCATGAAGAGGAGCTGGCAACTGAAGATGACATAAACACAATCACAAAAAAAGGCTGTGGGTATTAGGTTCGTGAATGGGTAGAGAGACTAGGTACAGTGGAAAATATGCTAACATCAGCAGCACATATACTAAAATAGGAATACAGAGAAGATTAGCATGGCCTCTGCAAAGAATAACATACACATTTATGAAGTGTTCCATATTTTTAGTTGAAAATAAAAAAAAAAAGAAAAGAAAGTATCCAATCCCAAAACAAGGCTCAAGGAACAGATACATGTCAGGAAACAGGGCAAAATCCATTTCAGGGTATGGGTGCCCGGTAAATACCAAGGTATGGGGACCAGCAACATAATATGGTACTAATGCTGGTACATTCCATAACATGCAACTGGGAGCAGTTCTATAACAGCATTCTGGGAGTCCTCATGTAAATGGATAAAGAGACCATGGGTATGGGAATTAATAGCATAAATCTAGAGAGGGGCCACACACATAAAAGAGCAAAGTGACTAGGGATTTTAAGAGTGTATAGGGCCTAGGCACAAAACTGGGGTACAGAGACCAACCACATATAAGAATATGAGATATGGAAATCTCCCAGAATTCAGAGGTCAATAAAACAACAGGATTAGGGGACCAGCTACAGATGCAGAAGGCAACCACATTACAGGAGCAAGGAGGAGCCAGCTAAATTCAGCACCCAAGGACATCGTTGGGCGTAAGGAGCAAGTACATACCTGGACGTCAGCCACAGCCCATAGAAGAGAAGAATGATCCCTCATCCTCCAAAGCCAGTGACACTGGCCTACTTCCGGTTCCTCCCGACGTTCCTCCCAACTCTTTGCTGTTCCATTGGCAGTGCCCCGGGCCTGGGCCTAGATGCTTTCCCTCCTTATCTCTGCCTTCAGGCTTTCTTGAATTCTTTCCAGGCTCGGCTCCAAAGCCACCTTTGGGCAAGAGGCCATTCTCAGCCACCTTCACTCCTCCACTCCCCAGCGCTAACGTTTTCTCTTTATATTTCTGTACTTCCTCCAGTCACACTGTATATATCTTGTGTTTACCTAGTTATTTGCAAATTCTTTTGCTCATTAAAAGGAGAGCTCCCCCCATGGGGCATTGCCCACACCTGTGGGGAGTGTTTTTGCTTTTCTTCATAATCCCAACACTTAGCACAGTGTGTGGCGCATAGAGTCAACCATGTAACAGGGTACGTGAACCTGGTAGGCACCAGAGTACAGGAAACAATCACACAACAGCACACAGGGGTCAAGGACAGACAAGGGAATATAGGGACTATGGACATCAGAGGGTCCAGGGACAAGATATGTACCAGGATTTAGGGGCCAACCATATAATGGGGCATAGGGCCCTGGCATGTACTAGGCTATAGGGAAGAATCACATAACAAAATACAGGGATCGGGGCAGCTAGGTGGTGCAGTGGATAGAGCACCGGCCCTGGAGTCAGGAGAACCTGAGTTCAAATCCGGCCTCAGACACATAACACTTACTAGCTGTGTGACCCTGGGCAAGTCACTTAACCCTGATTGCCTCACTAAAAAGCAAAAAACAAAATACAGGGATCACGTAATAGTGACAACAACAACAACAACAATAATAATAGTAATAAGAAGCATTTACAAGGTTCTTTAAGGTTTGCAGAGCACTTTACAAGAACCCTATGTGGTAGGTCCTATTATGATGTCCACTTTACAGCTGGGGAAACTGAGGCTGATAGCAATGAAGTGACTCGTCCAAGATCACAGAGCTAGTAAATGTCTGAGGCAGGATTTGAATTCAGGTCATCCTGACTTCAAGTTTTATTCCCTATCCATTGTGCCACCTAGCTCTGTCAGACAAGGTCAATGAGGCAAAGACCAGATGCTTGAGATGGCTCAGGAACCAAGCATTCATCGAATATTTTAATATTTTTTCCCCAATTACATGTAAAACTAATTTTAACATTCTTTTTATTTTCAAATTTTGAGTTCCAAATTCTCTGTCCCTCCTTCTCCTTTCCCTCCCCGCTCATTGAGAAAGCAAGCAACTTGACATAGGTTATATGTGTATAGTCATGCAAAACATATTTCCATGTAAGCCATGCTGTGAAAGAAAATAGACAAACACCACCCCCCCCCTCCGAAAAATAAAGAAAGTAAAGAAAAAGTATCTTTGATCTGCATTCAGGCTCCACCTTTCTTTCTCTGATGCTGGATAGCACCTTTCATGAAGTCCTACAAAATTGTCTTGAATCATTGTATTGCTGAAAAATAGCTAAGTCATTCACAGTTGATCATTACGCAATATTGCTGTTACTATGGACAAAGTTCTCTCGATTGTTCTCACTTCACTTGTATCAGTTCAGATAAGTCTTCCCACATTTTTTCTGAAATTATCCCCTTCATCATTTGTTATAGTGTAATAGTATTCCATCACAATCCTAGGCCACAGTTTTTTCCAGCTATTCCCTAATCGATGGGCATCCTCTCAATTTCCAATTCTTTGCCACTACTAAAAGAGCTATTATAAATATTTTTGTACATATAGGTTCTTTTCCTTTTTATTTTTTAATCTCTTTGGGATACAGATCTAATAGTGGTATTGCTGGATCAAAGAGTATGCATGGTTTTATAGCCCTTTGGGCATGGTTCCAAATTGCTCTCCACAATGGTTGAATCAGTTCACAACTCCAATGACAGTACATTAGTATCTCAATTTTCCCACATCCCCTCCAACATTTGTCATTTTCCTTTTCTGATAGGTGAGGGGTGGTATCCCAGAGTTATTTTAATTTGCATTTCCCTAATTAATGTGATTTAGAGTATTTTTTCATATGACTATAGATAGCTTTAATTTCTTCATCTGAAAACTACCTGTTCATATCCTTTGGCCATTTATCAATTGGGGAATGACTCTTATTTTTATAAATTTGACTCACTTCTCTACATATTTGAGAAAAGAGGCTTTTTTCAGAGAAACTTACCGTAAAAAATTTTTTTTCACAGTTATGATTACTATGTATTCCCTTCCATCTTACTTTCCCCCTGTTTATTCTACTCTCTCTCTCCTTTGACTCTGTCCATTCTCAAAAGTGTTTTGCTTCTGACTACCACCTTCCTCAATCCACCCTCCCTTCTATCAGTACTCCCCTTCTCCCTTCCCCTCCTACTTTCCTGTAGGGTAAGATAGATTTCTATACCCTGCCGAGTGTGTATGTTATTCCCACTTTGAGCCAATTCCAGTGAGAGTAAGCTTTTGTACCTCCTTTTCAGTGTAGCCAATTCTGCTTTTTAAGGAGTTCTCTTCAGTGGATTTTTGTGCCTCTTTTATCATTTAGCCTAGTCTGTTTTTTAAGGTGTTATTTTCTTTGGTATTTTTTGTGCTTCCTTTACTAAGCTGCTGACTCTTTTTTTCCCCCTGATTTTCTTGTACCGCTCTCATTCCTTTTCCCAATGTTTCCTCTACCTCTCTTATTTGATTTTTAAAATCCTTTTTGAGCTCTTCTAGGAATTCTTTTTGGGCCTGAGACCAATTCACATTATTTTTTTTCTTTGAGGCTTTAGATGTAGTAGTTTTGACTTTGTGGTATTCTGAATTTGTGTTTTGATCTTCCCTCTCACCATAATAACTTTGTATGGTCAGGTTCTTTTTTTGTTGTTTGCTCATTTTCTAGCCTATTTCTTGACTTTTAAGTTTATGTTAAAGTTGGGCTCTGGTCCTGGAGTGGAGGGGGCACTGCTCTTCTTCAGGTTTTTTGTACAGCTGCTTTCAGAGCTAGTTCTGAGGGTCTATAAGTTGTCAGTTCTTCCAAGTTGGTATGATCTCTAAAGAGAGATGGGCTTACTACTCTAGTCTATGAACAGCCACAAGTATTCTTTTCCATTCTGAAACTGGGACCAGGTCCCCACTTCCCTGCAGCCACAAACTCTGGTGTTCTAGTGCTCTTCCTTGCCCTGGAACTACGGCCCAGAGGATCTGTGTATGAGCAATGCAAAGAGTCCTGCACCCAGTGCCAGCAAAGGGACCCCTGTACTCCTTCTGACTAGTTGTTAGATCCCCTTACCATCTGCGGGCTGAGAACTTAGGAAACCATTTGCTGATTCAGTTGCCCCAAGGCCTGTCTTACCAGGGCATTACATGTGCTGCACTGTGCTCCACTCTCACCCTGGTGCCACAGACCTTACTTGCCAACCTTATAAGTTGTCTTGGGCTGGAAAATTGTTTCAACCCATCCTTTTCTGGGTTCCGTCATTCCAGAATTCATTTTGAGACATTATTTAAAGTTGTTAGGGGGAAAATTTGAGAGCTCAGGTGAGTTCCCACCTTTTCTCTGCTATCTTGGCTCTACCCCTTGTTTGTTTTCAAAGAGGACCAATGATATCACAGGGTAATGTCTTGACTCATGTGTGAATTGAACTTAAGTGAGGCAGAGTTGTAAAATGTCGTCAGCCTCACTCTCTCCTTCAGAGTTACCAAAGTTCAGTAGCAGGGCAAAAGTCAAGGTGATTGGCAATGGCCCAGGGTGAAGTGGATGACTGTGGTGTCTTTGATGTCTGACCCAGCTGTAAGTGTTCCACAATGCCTGCTTCAGTCACCTTCATGAATGTTGGAACAACTTGTTCTCATCTGCTCATTCCTAACTCACCAACAGGTTTAAGGCCTGTAGATTACCCTCAACCTGGTTTAGCCTGTCTGCTGAGATGGTTTTACTGGGGTGTGGCTGCTACATGTGCTACAGCTTCTTGGAGCCAAAGGTGAGAATTAGGTGACCAGTTGGACACCAAAGGTAGATGAGCAGCCCTGAAAAGGGCTTGGCAAGACCTCACACCAGTGGTGCTAGTCCTCCTTGAACACCTCATAACCCCCCTCCCCAATTTTGAAATGCTTCATGAATTTCTGTGTCATCCTGATGGAAAGGTAAAGGATTCAGAGAGCAGAATGAAACATCTCTCAGTCTCTCTCTCTCTCTTTCTCTTTCTCTCCCCTCCTTCCCCTCTCTCTGTCTCTTGTACCTACATAAAAAAGAAAAAAATATATGTGTGTATTTATTTAGACATGACCATGGTAGTTTATTTTGTTTGACTATAGATGTTTGTACCAACGTTTGTTTTTCTTTTGTTCCTTTTTTGGGTGGAGAGGGGAAAGGAGAAAGGGTAGATTTTTGATGACTAAAAAGTAAAAGTAATAAAGACAAGGGGACTTCAGCATGTTTGTTGTATAAAGAAGGAGAAGCAAGAGGATAAATACTTTAGTGGAAAGAAGAAGGGATCTAAACTAATAGATCAGGTGTCCCTGACCTGGGGTCCAAAGACACTCCCTGCCAAGGACACCATAGATATATTTCATGGGATCTATGAACCTGGATGAGAAAAAATTCACTGTTATTTTCACCCCTTTTAAAGGGTCCTACTAAGTATAGGACTACACTTACATCGCAGGTCTCTTACACTTTTCAATGCATGTCTTTCAATGGAAACTTTCCATGCTTTGGGGTTGGAGTGGGGTGTGATGTTGCCAGAAAATATGAGGCAGTCCCATAGCACCAAAATATTCCCAGTACTACTTGGGAGGTGGGGGAAGGGGAAGGGGGAGCAACAAACTGGAGACAAAGTGGGTGCCCATCGGTTGGGGGTGGTGCTGAACAAACTGAAGTCTATGAACGCAATGGAATATTATTTTGCCGTAGGAAACAGTGCATATGAGGAATTCAGAGAAACCTGTGCTGACTTGTATGAACTGGTGAAGAGCGAAGCCAACAGAGGCAGGAGAACAAAATGCCCAATGCCCATGACCAGATAGACACAAACAGCTTTGAAGGACTTTAGAACTCAGCCTACTAGGGACTGCCCATCTCAGTTGTGGTGAAAACACACCTCTTTCCTCTCAGTTCATTTTATTCCTACAATGTACATTGCGACCCTTTCATGCCTACCCATCCTTTGCAGCAGGGATGATTCAGAGAATCAGAGAAGCTCTGATTGGTTTCATTGGAGCACCTCCCAGGGAGCTGAGCAAGAGCTCGGGTTTCTTGCTGTCCTAGAGACCTGAGCTTCACAGCCTTAGTCACTGGGACCCAATCAGGAGTTAGCTGCGTCATTCTAGCAAGCCCAGGAAGAAGTCAGAGCCCTTGTCCAGTTGCCTAGGAGATGCTCTAGTCCAGAGGCATGCCTATCTCTAAAGCTATTATTGAAGCCCAATTAGTTAAGTGATTTTTTTGGGGGGGAAAACCCCCATAGAGTAGGGCAGGTGCTTGGAGGTGAGGAGAAGTCCTAAGGGAGGTGAGGACAGAGGAAAGGGGCGGGGTAGGAGAGCACCAAAAATCAGAAACTGTGGATCTCAGTGTATTCTTTTAGGGGTTGGGAACTGAACTTAGGATATTGCATTTCAGAAAACATAATCCAGACCAAAAATACCTCTTCTTCTTCCTAAGAAAATAGCGTTTTAGGAAACTGATCAGAGCTGTGTTGTGCTAATAAGCTCAGTCAAAAAGTTGTGATGACCAGTCACAGGGTCACACTCTCCCCTATAGGGCACTTCTGGTTGGCATAAGAAATTCTCCCCATCAGCCTTCAGTTCTATTTGCTTGCACATAAAAAGTCAGCCTAAGGCCCTTTGATGGGCTATGGATTCAAGATCAGACATCACAGAATCCAAAAGCTTAGCACCAGAAGAGGAGATGCCCATGTTAATGTGAATGCCTATGCTAAGCCTCGGTAGGGGCCTGAGCTCCTTGCCTAGAGCAAAACCGCAGCCCAAGCCCACTTAGACACCTTTCAAGCCGAATTTCCCATCTGTCCCAAGCTCTAGCTGAGAAAAGCTGGCAGGCAGTGCATTCCAAAGTCACTCAGGGTTATGGTGACCTGTAAGCAGTGGCCACAGTGACCAGGCTGTGTAAATAGAAGAGCAAGCCTATACAGGGCCAAGGTACCTTTCTAGGGAGAAGTTCCAAAAGGCCAACCCATGCTTTTCATAAGTGATTTCCATAACTGTTCTTCCTAGCTTATGCACTGTTATTGGGCAGAAGTGTTTAATCAGTCAGAAAATAAACTTGGCTTGGAGGAGTAGAAAGAACATGGCATTTGGAGGAAGGAACACCGGAACTCAAATCCTGCTTCAGACACTTACTAACTATATGACCCTGGGCAAATCACTTAGCCTCTCTGCGCCTCAGTTTCCTTATCCGTAACACGGAGATAATAATAGCACCTACCTTCTGGGTTGTTGTGTTGTTATCTCAAATGAGATAACATATGAAAAGTTTTTGGAATCACTAAAGTGCTATATAAGTGTTAAATATTATTATGATTAAAGGCTTCACTAATAGGCTGAGCACATTTCAGGGCTGCAACCTTCCCCATTCTATTTGGCCTAAGTGTGATTTTTATTTTGTGTTGTTCTGACCTTGACAAACAACCTTGACAAAGAACATAAGCATTTCCATATACAAAGAAGAAGGGAAGAGAATACTACCTGAAACTACAAATCCCAATTGCATAGAGTTTGACATTTTTTGTTTTTCAAAAAGCATGTAAGAGGGAGTGTGGAAAGAGAGAATATGGAATCAGATGGTGGAGTGAAAGTTGACATTTCTGCCTAGCTCTCCCAATATACCTCCTCCACAACAACCTAGAAAACTCACCAGACCAAATTCTGACTTGGAAAACCAAGAAAAAGTCATAATGAGTCATTTTTTTTTCCAGCCCAGTACAGCTTAGGAAGACAGGCAGAGAGGTCTGTGGACAGCAGGGCAAGGGTTGGCCAGGAGTTCAGAAGAGTGCAGCAGTGGCCTGATGGAAGCATTCCAGTACTCAGGGATGGAGAAAGCACCAGTACAGGAAGCTCTAGGACAGAAAAAGAACCCAGGTGACCCCTGAACTAGCCCTGAAGCAAGAACGGGTACCATTTGGCAGCTCTGTTACCTATTACCTACTATGGGGTCATAGATCTAGGGTGGAGAGGCGTGGCTGTGATTGAGTGCAGGGGTCTTAGCTGAGTACAGAGAACAAAACAAATTCCGCAAACTTATCTGTGACTCTGAGCACAGGAGCAGAGCAGTGATTCAGTTCTAACCTTTAGCCCAGCACTTACTTGTATGCAGTGGAAAAACTAGGGCAGAAGATTAACACCAAAGGCTAGCTAGCAGATTAGTTACTCTGAACCTGCAGAACATTTCATTGGGCCAACAGCAACTGAGTCCAGCAGCAGTTGCCTGAAAATCAACCAAACAGACTAACAGATGCAAAACTGGATCAGGAATTTGCAGAGGTCAGACTAGAAGGTCAGCGAACAGATGTCTCCTCCAATCACACCGATTTGAAATAATATTTTATTTTTTCCCAATTACATGTGGAAAACAATTTTAAACATTAATTTAAAAAAAATTTGTGTTCTAAATTCTCTCCCTCCCTGAGATGGTAAGCAATTTTATATAGCTTATACATGATCGCACCAATTTAGAAGCATTGAAAACTCACAGGTCCCTAGAATGAGCTGTGAAAGCAACAAAAAGTTGTAAAAATGACAGAAACTCAGGCCAAACTTTCCATCCTTTCAACCACCCCCCCACCCCGACCCCTGAGAAGTGAGAAGTGCTCAACACTAGCATAAGGTTTGAAGTCAAGAAGTAGAGTGGAAGAATGCGCAAACAAAGAAAAGAACCTGACTATAAAAAGCTACTATGGTGACAGGGAACCTCAAGACACAAACTCAGAAGAAAAGAATGACTTGAAACATCTACAAGCAAATCTTCAAATAAAAATACATATTAGACACAAGCCCAATAAGAATTACTAGAAGAGTTAAAGCAAACATTAAAGAAAGATTTTTTTTTTTGGGAGGGAGCATATAGGTGGCATAGTAGATAGAGCTCCGGCCTTTGAGTCAGGAGGACCTGAGTTCAAATTTAGCCTCAGAGACTTGACACTTACTGTGTGACCCTGGGCAAGTCACATAACCCAGATTGCCTCACCAAAAAAAAAAAAAAGATTTTTTTTTCTTAAAAAAGAAAAATATTTAAAAACAAAAAAAGTGGTAGAGCTAAAAGTAGAAAAAATGGGAAAAGAAATAAGAATCAATCAAGAAAGTTCTGAAAAGAAAATTAACAGCTTGCTAAAAGAGGTTCACAATCTCAATAAAAAAAAAAACTTCTAAAAAATTAGAATTGGCCAAATGGAAACTAATGACTCCATGAGCCACTAAGAAAAATTAAAACAAAGTCAAAAGAGTAAAAAAGGAAGAGAATATGAAATATCTGATGGGAAAAAAATTGGAAACTATATTGAAGAAAGATAATTTAAGAATCATTGGTCTACGTGAATGCCAAGAACAAAAAGAAAAAGAGCCAAGAAATCATACTTCAATAAATTATAAAGGAAAACTGCCTAAATATCTTAAAACCAGAGAAATAAAAATTGAAAGGGTCCACCAGTCAATTCCTGAAAGAAATCCCAGAATAAAAACTCCCAGGAATATTATAGCCAAAATCCAGAGCTCCCAGCTCAAGGAGAAAATACTGAAAGCAGTCAGAAAGAATTCAAATATTGTGGATCCACAAAAAAGAGATCACACAGGATTTAGCAGCTACCACTATAAAGGAGTGGAGGGCTTAGAAAATGATATTCTGGAAGACAATGGATCTAGGATTACGACAACAACAAAATAACCTACCCAGAAAAACAGAATATAATGCAATAGTGGAAAAAGTGGATATTTAATGAAATAGAGGACTTTCAGGCATTCCTGACAAAACCACCAGAGATGAACAGAAAATCTGATACTTAAGACCCAAGAGAAGCATAAAAGGTAAATATAAGTAAGAAATAATAAGAGACTAAAAAAGATTAAGTTATTTACATTGTTATATGGGGGATATGATACAGATAACTCATTAGCACTTTATCATCAAGGATCTTAGAGACAGATTAGACAGATAGTCTAAGCGTGATTCTATTGTGTTTGGGCAATCTCAAAAGAAGAATGGAAGGGTCAGGAAGAGAAGTTCACTGGAAAAGGAAGAATGGGGAAAATTATCACGTAAATGAGGCACAGAAGGAAGAGTTTATATAATGGAAGGGGGATTGAGGGGGGAGTGAGAAACAAACTTCATTCTCCTCTGAACTAGTTCAAGGAGGGAAGAATGCAAATACACACACAACTGAGTACAGATATTCATCTTACCCAACAGGGAAATAGGATGGAAAGAGGTTAAGAGAAAAGGGGTGGTCACGTTTAACAGAAATGACAAGTGCTGGAAGGGAGGAGGGAAAATAGATACACTAATGAACTGTTGGTGGAGTTGTGGTGGTCCATCCATTCTGGAGAACAATTTGGAACTACTCTCAAAGGGCTATGAAACTGTGCATACAGTTTTACCTAGCAACACCACTACAACGTTTGTGCCCCAAAAAGATAAAAGAAAAAATACAAAGTACAAAATAGATAAATGAAAATATTAAGTAGTAAAAAGTACAAAAAATTTTAGCAGCTCTTTTTGTGGTGGCAAAGAATTGGAAATTGGGAGATGCTCATCAATTGGGGAATGGCTGAACAAGATGTGGCATATGATCGTGATGTTATAAGAAATGATGAGGGGGATGGTTTCAGAAAAACCTGTGAAGACCTATATGAACTGATGCAAAGTGAAATGAGCAGAACCATGAGGTCATTGTTCACAGTAACGGCAATGTTGTAATAATGATCAACTGTGAAAAGATTTAGCTGTTCTGATCAATACAGTGCTCCAAGACAACTCCAAAAGACTCATGATGAAAAAATGCTATCCACCTGCAGAGTGAAAAAGAATGAACTTTTGAGTGCAAATTGAAATGTAATTTTTTACTTGCTTCATTCTTCTTGCTTTTTTGTGATATGGCTGATACAGAAGTATGTCTTGCATGATGTCACATACATAATAGCTATCATATTGCTTGTCTTCTCAGTGGGTGGAAGAGGGGTGAGAGGAAGAAAGAGAATTTGGCTCTTAAGTTTTTTTTTTTTAAAGAATGTTAAAAATAAATGAATAATAAATTTAATTTTTAATAAAGAGAGAGAGGTTTGGGGAAGAATTAGAGGAAAGGTAGATTAACAGAGGCTATGGTAAAAAGCAAAAGAGACTTTTGAAGAAGGGACAGAGTAAATAAGAGAAGGATAAGTATAATAGACTAGGATAGGGAGAAATACATAGTTAGCAATAACCATGAATGTGAATGGGATGAAATGGCCACTAAAGTGATTTTCCTAAAGGTCAGGTCTGATCACATTGCTTGCCTACTTAATAAATTCCAGTGGCTCCTTATAATCTCTAGGATCAAATACAAAATGCTCTGTTTGGCATTCAAAGTACTTCCTAAACTAGCCTCTTTGTACCTTTCCAGTCTACTTACACCTTACTCCTTGCCACATATTCTAATCCAGTGACACTGTTCTTTTTGCTGTTCTAGGAACAAGACAATCCATCTTACGGATCCTGGCATTTTCTCTGTCTGCCCTCATCCCTGGAATACTCTCCCTCTTCAACTTCACCTACTGACTTCTCTTCCTCCCTTTAAGTCCCAACTAAAATATTATCTTTTACAGGAAGCCTTTCCCAACCCCTCTTAATTCTAGTGCCTTCTCTGTTAATTATTTCCTATTTATCCTACATATAGCTTGCTTTGTACATATTTGTTTGCATGCTATCTCATTTGATTATTTTTTTATTTAAAATTTTAATTTTCAGTTCCAAAGCTTCTTCTTCCCTATACTCCTTCCCCCACCTATTGAGAAGGCAAGAAATATGATGCCTATCATACATATGGAAATATGCAAAACATATTTCCCCATTAGCCATGTTGTGTGAAAAAGCAAGAAAAATAAAGAGAGAGAAGAAATATGCTTCAATTTGCACTCCCAGTTCTTCACTTCTAGAAGTAAATAGCATTTTTCATCATGAGTTCTTTAATTGTCAAGGATCATTGTACCAATCAAAGTTGCCAAGTCTTTCACAGTTGATCATCCTCACAATGTTGCTATTACTGTGTACCTTGTTCTCCTGATTCTGCTCACTTCATTTTGCATTCATTCATATGTCTTCCTAGGTTTTTCTGAAACCATTTCCTTAATTTCTTACAGCACAATAGTATTCCATCACAATCATATACCACAACTTGTTCAGCTGTTCCCCAATTGATAGGCATCCCCTCAATTTCCAATTCTTTGCCGCCACAAAAAAAAAAGCTGTTATAAATGCTTTTGTACATATAAGTCTTTTTCCTTTTTCTTTGATCTCTTTGGGTTATAACTCTACTAGTGTTATTGCCAGGTCAAAGAGTATGTACAATTTTATAGCCCCTTGATCATAGTTCCAAATTGTTCTCCAGAATGGTTGGAATAGTTTACAAATCCACCAACAGTTCATCAATGTACCTATTTTTCCACATCCCCTCTAGCATTTGTCATTTTCCTCTTCTGTAATGTTAGCCAATCTGATAGGTGTGAGGTGATACTCACAGTTGTTTTAATTTGCATTTCTCTAATCAATAGTGGTTTAGACAATTTTTTCATATGACTACATCTAGCTTTGATTTCTTCATTGAAAAACTGCCTGCTCATACCCTTTGACCATTTATCAATTGGAGAATGACTCATAGTCTCATAAATTTGACAATGTTCTCTGTATATGTATGATATGAGACCTTTATCCAAGAACTATCTATAAATTTTCTTCCTAATTTTCTGCTTTTTAATTTAATGTAATCAAAATTATCCACTTTACATCTCACAATGCTCTCCACCTCTTGTTTATTTATAAAAAATTTCTCCTATCCACAAGTCTGTTAGGTAACATGTTCCATGTTCTTCCAATTTACTTACGATATCTCCCTTTATATCTAGGTCATGTATCCATTTTTACTGAATCTTGGTAAATGGTGCAAATTATTGGTCTACATGCCCAATTTCTGCCAGACTGCTTTCTGGTTTTCCTAACAATTTTTACCAAATAGTGAATTTTTATACCACAAGCTTAAATCTTTACATTTGTCAAACACAGGGTTAATATAATAATTTACTATTTTGTATTATATGCCTACAACATTGCAATTATTGAGATAATAATGAATTTTAATAATTTCAGATAAAATTTAAAAGCAGTTACCTCAGTACCTGGCACATACTAAGTGCTATACAAATGTTAGCTGCTATTATTATTATAATTAATATATAAATTATTCTATGAGACTGAGATGAGGAAGGATTGAGTGTCAGGTCTGGTCAACCACTTGTGCAAAGGCTCCAAGATGGCAGATGCTATGTGCCTGAAGCAGTCTAAGTCTCAACTATCACAGCCCCCAAAGAGGATAGCATTGCCAGCCTGTCCTAGCAAGCCTTTTCCTTCTCTGGGCAGCCAGGTGGTACGGTGGACAGAGTACTCGGCACATAAGTATTTAATAAATGCTTGCTCCCTTCTCCCTTTTCCCTTCTTCACTCAGACAAGACACTCTATCTATATCGTCAGTATGGCACATTCCAACATTCTGAACTTTAAATGAGATAAATTCATCCTTTTCAGTTAGTATGACAGAATTGGGTCCCAGAGGTATGTCAAACAAGGAAATAGAGAAATAGCCACTTAGAACTGGACTTTGGGAAGTACTAGGAAGATGAAATAAAAGCAATTATTAGGAGCTATTTTGCTCAACTTTATGCCAATAAAACAGATAATCTAAATGAAATGGATACATCTTTACAAAAAGATAAATTGCCCAGATTAAGAGAACAGGAAATAGAATACTTGAATAATGCATCTTAGAAAAACGTGTTCTGTTACTCATTTGAACCTCAGACAGCTTCACTGACAGTCACAGCCAGAATATTTATTATCCATAGGCAGCAACCAACGGCCTTTTTTGCTAGAGCCTTCCTGTACTGGCCTGGCCACAATGGGAGCTATCAGAAAGCCCCAGTAGTACTTCTGGGGAGCAGTCTGTCCATGGAGGTAGGAACAGGCCTGAGGAGGAAGGGAAGGCTCTGAAGAGCTCTGTCTGGCTTTCCCCTCCATCTCCTGATGATCATCTTTCAGATGCTTGTCCACAGTATTCCAGAACCCTGCTGTGGTCAGTAACTGGGGTGACCAGAGTTCAGCAATAGCCACAGTGACACCTGGGGATCAGTACTGAGGATCAAGATGGTCAGTCTCTCTCTCTATCCTGAATTGGCACTGACAGTTCAGGGTTGAATAGCAAACCAAACATCACCTGAGCCGAAACAGACATCATGACGAGGGTAGGAATAAAGTGACATTTTCCAGTTATAGTTTCTATTTTGTATAGAGAAAGGAGAATGATCCAAGAGGTCAGTCTTTTCCATCCTGATCTGCTGGGGGTCAGAGGAATGAGCAAATATTCACAAATCTTTTGATTTAAAGGAGTTGTCATGGAGACAGCAGGTATCTGGTGTTAGATCAATGGAGTACCCGGGTCATAATCTCTGTCCTGTATTCAACATGGGGAAGCCATCTGAGAGACCCTTCTCTCTCCATCCTGACCTGGAAGAGGTTGGGGGGCAGTAAGCAAGAATCCAGAGACTGATTGCTCTGAAATAGGCTTGATGAAGATTGAAGGGTGTATGAGTGAGAAGCAGTCAAGGGATGTGGGAAGGGGTGGAGTGTGTGGATAGGGCCAAGGTAATTTCCATCCTCTATCCAACAGACTTTGGGAGATAGTGGAGGATAGAAGGGCCTGGTATGCTATGGTCCCAGGGTCACAAAGACTGAACGACTGAAAAACAGCAACAACAGGGGAAGGTCCAAAGAGAGTAGCCAACCCTGGCTACCTTCCTCGTTGCCAAGATCCCAGCAGACAATTCTGTATCTAACCCTGCTTCAATTCCCTGGCAGTCAGGTACAGTGAGGAACAGTCATTTTGTATTTATTTTTCATGTCGTTTTTCTCCCAATATAATGGAAACGCCTGAAGGGTAGGGTTTCTTTTATTTTTCTCTTTTCATTTCCAGCACCAAAAGGCCTGGTCTCCTCTTCCTGTTCAACTCCAGACCCAACTCATTGTCCAATTGTACTATGAGAAGTGCAGGTGACTGTGGGCAGGCAGCTACACAAATCCAATGAGGGACTTTGAAGGCAAACAGTAACAGACGACATTAAGGACATGTACGGAAGATGGAGAATCCCCAGGAGGTCAATGGCCCTCCATCCTGACCTGGCAGTGAGGGTAGTGGAGTAGTGGAGGGGTGAGTGGTGAGCAAGAGTCTAGACAGTAACTGTTTTGATGCAGACTTCATGAGGATGACAGGGATCTGGTGAAGGTGGTGGAAGGGTGGGGCAGGTCACAGCTTGTGTCCTGTATTCAACAGGAGGACATGAGACTCACCCAAACTGTCCAGTTCGTGGCCAGCTTCCCAGTGTCCTGGAAGTGCCAGGACATAAGTGGTCGAGGCATTAGCTATTGGGAAGCAGACATCAAGGGGATAGTGATTGAGGCAGATGGCAACAATTTCTCCCACTGTGTTTTTGTTTTTGTTTTTTTGGTGAGGCAATCAGACTTAAGTGACTTGCTCAGGGCCACACAACTAGTAAATGTCAAGTGTCTGGGGTCAGATTTGAAGTCAGAGCTCTATACACTGTGCCACCTACCTGCCCCATGCTCCAATCGTCCTTTATGGGCATTTGCCAGCTCCACCCATTCTGAGCTTTTAGTGGAGATTGACTGGGCCATGCCTTTGACCTCCCTCTCTTTCCTTCAGATCATTCATCCTGACCCCTTTGGCCCTTGTGTTTCCCGAGGTGAGTCCCATTGCACAGATAATATTCCAAGACAGCATCAATCTCCATGTCTATCCTCCTCCTCCTCCTGCTAAATCCATGTACACTGCAGGGCTCATGGAGATGGTGAAGGAAGGATGGCCCCAGCAGGCTCCAGGCCTGTCCCCCTCCTGCTATCCTGGATGCTTGTTCTGTACCAGAACAGAACTGGGACTCTCTTTCCTTTTATTTTTATATTGCTATTGCTAGCTCCCATCCTCTCTCCATATTCCCTCTCCCAAATTAAAACAAAATTGTAAGAAATAAACATAGGAAGGCAAAACAAATGTCTGTCCCATTCTAACTCTCAGCTCTATCACCTTTCTATGAAGAAGTGGAGTATTTCACTACACTGATCAGAGTTCTTAAGTCAGCTGTGTGATTAGGAAGCGAATAGGACCTACTGTGATATGCCCTTCAGCACCAGCTCAGTGGGTTGGCAGGGGGAGTTTGATGGCACTCAGTTGAAACCCCATTCTATCCAAAATCAAATGAGAACCAAAGGACCTTGGTTCAAATCCTGTCTCCTTCACTTCCTACCTATGTGACCTTGGACAATTCACTTCTCTCTGAACCTCAATTTCTCTATCTATAAAAAGGAGGTATTGTAGATATACATACATATATGTATATATGTATGTACATATATATGTGTATATACACACACGCACATACACACATGTATATATAAATATACACTGTATGTATACACACATACATGTGTGTGCATATGTATACATGCCCACACATGTGTATATACATATTCTAAGAGGCAGAGGTGAGAGAGAGGGAGGGCATTCCAAGCATGGGGTACAGCCAGCACAAAGGCGTGGAGATGGGAGATGGGAATGTCACATGTGAGGAAAAACAATACCTCCTCCTTTTATAGCTGGAGAAATTGAGGTTCAGAGAGAAGTGAATTGTCCAAGGTCATATATATATGTGTGTGTGTGTATACATATATATATATATGTAAGTATATATATATATATATATATATATATGTGTGTGTGTGTGTGTGTGTATAAGTATATATATATGTGTGTATATATACATACATACACACATACATACATAAAGATATGTATGGAGTACTACCTTTGACAGATACTGACTGCGTGAACCAAGGAAAATCATTTAAGTCCTCAGTGCTTCAGGTAATTCTGTAAGACTGAGGTGCCAACCTTCATTGATAGAGGGTTTTCTCATCAGAAGCTTTCTGCACCTATGGAATCACAGGTTCAGTGAAAACAAAAACACCTAGATCTGCACATGTTGTCTCGTGCATTAGAATGTAAGCTCCTTGAGGGCAAAGACTATTTAATTTTTTTCTTTGTACCCCCAGTGCCTAGAACAGTGTCTGGTACACAGTAGATGCTTAATAAAGGCTTGTTGATTGAGTCTATGCCCCTGTACTACAAGATAAATATCATTTAAACTGTTGTTTGATATTAATTAATTAATTAATTAATTAATTAAAATCACAGAGCAGGTAAGGTGCTTGAGGGGAAGGGTAAAAGGGAAGAATTCTTGGGGCTTCTAGCCCTAAATCTCTCCATGTAACTACTCCTCTGCTAATCAATCCAGCCAAAATTAACAGCTGATATAGGGATGGAATAGGATCTGTCCCCAAATAGCCACTAGATGGCGATGAGAGGCCAAAACAGGTTTTGATGGGGTATTTACATGTTAAAAACACATACAACACGGAGTTTCTTAATTCATAGGATGAAAGGATCCTATATCTAGCTCTAGAAGGGACCTCAGAGGCCATATAGTCCAACCTTCTCATTTTACAGTGGAGGAAACTGAGGCTTAGAGAGGTAAATTTCCTTAACCAAGAATATTGAGGATGGATTTATGAATGTTTGCACCTTGATTAATATGTGTGCCAGTTAAAGGCATGATTCTTCATTAGCAAGAATTCAAGAAGGTAGAATTTGTTGGTTTTGAAATTTTATTATTTGTTTATGTTTAACATTCATTTTTTTAAATTTTGAGTTCCAAATTCTCTCCCTCCCTTCAGCCCCTCTCCCACATATTGAGAGGGACAGCAATGATATCAATTAAATATGTGAAATCATGCAAAACATATTTCCATATTAGCTATGTTGCAAAAAAGGCAAGAAAAATAAAGAACATGAAAAAAGTATGCTTCAATTTGCACTCAGATTTCATCAGTTCTCCCTCTGCAGGTGGATAGCATTTTTCATCATAGGCCCTTTGAAATTATTTTGGATTGTTGTCTTGATCAGAGTAGCTGATCATCATTACAAAATTGCTGATACTGTGGACAATGTTCTCCTGGTTCTCACTTCACTTTGTATCAGTTCAGATAAGTCTTCCCATGTTTTTCTGAAACTATGCCCTTCACCATTTCTTACAGTGTAATAGCATGACAACTTGTTCAGCCATTCCCCAATTGATGGGCATCCCCGCAATTTCCAATTTTTTGCCACAACTAAAAGAGCTGATATAAATAAAAGGACCTATAGGTCCTTTCCCTTTTAAAAAAATCTTTTTGGGATACAGACCTAGTAGTGGTATTGCTGGATCAACAGGTATACACAATTTTATAGCCCTTTGGGCACAGTTCCAAATTGCTCTCCATAGTGGTTGGACCAGTTCACAATTTCACCAATAGTGCATTAGTGTTCCAATTTTCCCACATCTTCTCCAACATTTATCATTTTCCTGTTTGGTCATGTTGGCCAATCTGATAGGTGATGTGGTACCTCAGAGTTGTTTTAATTTGCATTTCTCTAATCAATCGTGATTCAGAGTATTTCTTCATATGCCTACAGATAGCTTTGATTTCTTCTGAAAACTGCCTGTTCATATCCTCTGACCATTTATCAACTGGGAAATGGCTCTTATTTTTATAAATTTGATTCCGTTTCCTATATATTTGATAAGTGAGGCCCTTATCAGAGAAACTTGCTGTAAAAATTTCCCCCAGTTTCCTGCTTGCCAAGAATTTATAGCTAAGTGTTGCAATAGGTATAGTACTGGTCCTGGAGTCAGGAAAACCTGAGTTCAAATCCTGCTTTAGACACTTACTAGCTGTGTGCCCTTGGGCAAGTCATTTAATCTCTCTCAACCTCAGTTTCCTCATTGGTAAAACAGGGATACCGATAGCACATATTTCCTAGGATTGTTGTGAAGATAAAATGAGAGAATATTTACAGAATGCTCTGAAAATTTCAAAGCACAATATGTGCTTTTATTATTTTTATTATTGAAAATGAGTAAGAGAACCAAGGTCCTTTTCATCTAGGCTATAAAGGCTTATGAATGACACAGTGCATAGAGTGCTGGGCCTGGAATCAGGAAAACTCATCTTCCTGAGTTCAAATCCAGCCTCAGATGCTTACTAGTTGCGTGACCCTGGGCAAATCACTTAAGCCTCTTTGCCTCAGTTTCCTCATCTGTAAAATGAGCTGGAGAAGGAAATGGCAAACCACTCCAGTTCCTCTGCCAAGAAAACCCCAAATGGGGTCAAGGAGAGTTGGACATGACCCAACAACAACGACAACAACAACAGCAGGTCTATTTTATTGAAAGAACAATTGCTTCTTGCCTGTCTGAGGAGTATTATAGGAACCTGAAAAGTTGTCATTTTTTTGGTAGCAGATCCTACAGGCAGCTGATGAAGGTGTTGAAGATAAGAACAGATTTGAACCTACTGGACTCTGTCCATTAACTGTCGATGGTGAGGCTCTCAGCTAAAAGCACAGAGCAGTACAAACCCTGCGTACACAGAGTAGGAAGATGCTCATGTAGAATATAAACTCTCCTACAGGTAAGCCACTTCCTCCCTCTGTGCCTCAGTTTCTTCCTCTGTAAATTGAAGCGGGTGGACTAGAGGGCTTCTGAGGTCCCTTCCAGCTCTAGGGCTATGATCTTATTAAATCTAACTATGTGACTCTGGGCACAGGATGAAAATATCTTGGCAAGGATTGGAAGCTCTTTGAGGGCAGGGACTTTTCCCATTTTTATTTTATCCCCTCCTGGACACCTAATGGGGCCATTCAATGGTTTAATGTAATATTATTTAATAAATGTTTGTTGATGGAGAGATTGATTGGGTTGGTGTGATTTGAGGGGATGTAGGGACTCAACAATTATAGCTTTAAACCTTTAGGTGTTAGAGCCTTTTCCATTCTTTAAAGGTTCCCTATTCAAAAGCAAATAACACTGACAGGGAACAAACTTTAACTATGGACAACAAATTCTTTTTTTTTTTGTTTTTTGGCTTTTGTGTCTCTGACATATACTAGCTATGTGACCCTGGGTAAGTCATTCAACATCTGAATACTCTAGGAAACTCTCTAAGACTTTTATGTTTCAGAGAACGTGCTGACCTGTATTGGCAGAGGGAATTTCTTGACCCAGTAGTTCCCTACACCAATGACACTAGCCCCTAGCCCTATCACTCTGTGTCCCTAGCATGTGGTACAGTGCCTGACACAGAGTAGGTGCTTAATAAATGCTCCTTGGATTGGATTGGGTTGGGTTGGTTGAAGAGCAAGAATGGATAGGCAAGGAGAAAGGGATTGAGGAAAAGGATCCTGGGAGCAGGAGTCTCCTCCAGAAGAAGGAGAGAATAGTGGGTAAGGGAAGGTAAGGCAGAAATGATAACTATAATAAAGGGGTAAGACAAGGCAAGAACTCAATGAGGGAAGGAATGGGAAGCTGACCATAAGACTGGATTGCTCTGTTCACCTAAAAAACACTGCTTCCCACTCCTAATCCTCAGTCATAATGGACTGTCCCATTATTATGAAGTATAAGCATCTTCTTCTCCAATGTAAGAACCCAACAGAGATATTTGTCAGCAAGTAGAAATTCATATGCCTCCATTGTGGTTTTTTGTTGGGAGGGGGGAAGGAAAAGGGGACAGGGCTACTAAGCTAGCAGATCAAGGGGACCACTACAGATATTTTACTTAGATTTTTTAGCAAAATATTTGATAAAGTATCTTATGTTGTTCTTGTGGAAAAGACGGAGGGATTTGTGCTAGACAATAATAGAATTAGATGAATTTGCAACTGGTTGAATGACTGGCTTAAAAGTGTAGTCACTGTTCTGGAAAGCAATTTGGAGCTATGCTCAAAAAGTTATTAAACTGTACATTCCTTTCACCCCTGAGATACCACTGCTAAGCCCAAGAAATAAAGAAAGAGGAAGAGGATTCATGTACATGGAAATATTTTTGTTGTTGTTCACGACCCCATTTGGGGTTTTCTTGGCAGAGATACTGGAGAGGTTTGCCATTTCCTTCTCCAGCTTATTTGACAGATGAGGAAACTGAGGCAAACAAGGTTAAGTGACTTGACCAGAGGTACACAGCTAGTAAGTGTCTGAGGCTAGATTTGAACTCAGGAAGATGAGTCTTCCTGACTCCAGGCCTGGTGCTGTATCCTCTGCAGTGCCACCTAGCTGCCCCTGGAAATATTTTTAGCCCTTCTTTTTGTAACATCAAAGAACTGGAAACTTAGGGGGGTGCCCATCAATTGGGGAATGGCTGAACAAACGATGATGCATGAAAGTAGTGGAAAACAATTGTACCACAAGAAATCAGGAAGGGGGAAGTTTCCAAGCAACTGGGGAAGACTTGTCTGAATTGATGCAAATGAACGTAAAATCAGGAGAAAAACATATTACAATAATGACAACACTGTAAAGACAAATAAGTCTGAAAGACTTAAGTACTCTGATGAATGCAAGGATCAACCGTGATTCCAGAAGACTGATGATAAAACATGCTACTCCCCCCAGACCCCAAACAGAGTGGTGATAGACTCAGGGTGCAGATAGAGACATATATTTTTTGGACATGGCCAATATGGGGATGTATTTTGCTTGACTATGCATATTTTGTTACAAAGATTTTGTTTTTCTTTTCTCTTCTTTCTGGTAGGGGGTAGGGGAAGCAGAGGTGAGAGGGAGAGAAAATAGAACTTTGATAACTGAACAAAATTAAATTAAATTTAAAAAAAGGGTAGTTACTAATGGTTCCACGTCAACTTGGGAGGAGGTTTCCAGTGGAGTGCCCTAAGAACCTGGGCTTGGTCCTGTACTGTTTTTTAAAAAAATATTTATTTTTACAAGCATGTATTATCTCTCCCTCCCACTACCTCGCATTGTACAATTAAAAAAAAAGGAAAAGAAAAATCAGATTCTCATAACAAATATGCACAGTCCAGTAATACAAATTTCCATGTTGACTATGTCCAAAAATGTATGTCTCATTCTGCATTTTAAAGCCATCACCTCTGTCAGGAGGTAAGTATTAAGTTCTACCTTCAGTCCTCTGGACTCATAGCTTATCATTGACAATTGGTCAGAGTTCTAAAGTCTTTCAAAGTTGATTTTCTCTGTAATGTTGTTGCCATCATATACATTGTTCTAGTCCTGCTTATTTCACTCTTCATTGGCTGGTGGAAGTCTTTCCAGTTTCCTCTTATACCATCTCTTCCATCATTTCTTATGACACAATATTATTCCATTACATTCATATATTATCATTTGGCCATCCCCAGTAAAGAAGTCAAGGGAAGGGGAGGGAATAAGCATTCCCATAGTGTTAACATGTGCCAGACATCGTGCTAAGCTCTTTATAATATTATCTCATTTAATCCTCACAACAACCCTGGGAAATAAATGCTATCATTATCTCTATTTTACAGATGAGGAAACTAAGACAAACGGAGGTTAAGTGACTTGCTCAGGGTCACACAGTTAGTAAGTATCTGAGGTAGGATTTGAACTCAGGTCTTCCTGACTCCAGACCCAGCACTCTATCCATTGCTGCCTAATAGGTGAGCATCCTTTTAGTTTCTGGGTTTGTTTGGTATTTTTTTGCTACTATTAAAAGAGCTACCATGAATATTTTTGTACATACAGGTCTTTTTTCTCTTTCTCTGATCTCTTTGGGGGTATAACTTTAATTAAAAGTTAAAGTTTACCTTTATGGTTTGAAAAGCACTTTACATATATTAACCCATTTGAACCTCACAGAGATCCTATGAGGTAGGTACTATTGTTATCTCCATTTTACAAATGAGGAAACTGAGGCCAACAGAGTTAAATAGCTAGTAAGTATCTGAGGCAGAATTGGAACTCTTGTCTTCCTGACTGTAAGTCCAGAGCCAGCCCCAACATGACAAACTACTAACTAACATTTTATTGGTGTGTTTTTTTTAATGATATCTTTTTTTTTTTCTTTGCCAGGCAATTGGGGTTAAGTGACTTGCCCAGGGTCACACAGTTAGTAAGTGTAGTAAGTGTCAAGTGTCTGAGACCGGATTTAAACTCAGGTCCTCCTGACTCCAAGGCCAGTGCTCTATCCACTGTACCACCTAGCAGCCTCTTAATGATATCTGTATGAAATTTGCAGATAACATAAAGTTGTGCATGGTGGGATGGTGGTGCTACATGACAGTCAGAATTCTGAAGGATCTTTGACAGGCTAGAAAATTGGGTTGAACGTAATAAGATGAAATTTAATAGAAACAAATGTAAAGCCTGACACTCAGGTTCAAGCAATGGACTTCACAAGCACTAAATGGTGGAGGCTTAGGCCACTCAGTTTGTCTGGGAAAAAAAGAATTGGTGAGTATTGTAAGTTCAATAGAAGTCAACATGGTGGTTGCAAAAAATGACTTCAAACTTGGGTTGCATGAAGACAGGCATAGTCTCCAAGAATAAAGGGGTGATAATAATGAGTTAAATTTATATAGCACTTACTAGCACAAGGCATCATGCTATGTACTTTACAATTATTATCTCATTTGATCCTTTTGACAACCCTGGAAGGGAGGTGCTGTTATTATCCCAACTTTACCGATGAGGAAACTGAGGCAAACAGAGGTAAAGTGACTTGCTTAGTAAATGTCTGTGGCCGGACTTGAACTCCGGTCTTTTTGACTTCGGGCCTGCTGTTCTGGGCACTATGGTGCCACTTAGCCACCTAAAAGAGAACCTCTCTACTCTATACTGGTCAGAATATTGTGTTCAGAGCTGGTTATCCATACCAAGAAGGACGTTGGTCAGCTGGAGAGCACCCAGAGGGGACAACCAGGATGCTGAAGGGCCTTGAATCCATGTCACATGAGGATCATAGAATCATAGATGTAGAGTTAGAAGGGATTTCTGAGGTCATCTAGTCCATTCATTTCACATGGGAGAAACTGAGGCCCAGGTAGGGGAAGGAACATTCCCAAGTTTATGCATAATACCCTAGATCTAGAGCTGGAAGAGACTCGAATTAGAGGCTATGGAGTCTTACCCCTCCATTTTATAGATGAGGAAACTGAGGCCCAGAGAGAAGAAGTGGTTTGATCAAAGTCACACAGTTGGTAAGGATGACGTGAACCCAGGTCCTGAGACTCAAGGGCCAGTGATCTTTTTAGCCTGGAGAAGAGAAGGCTAGGGGTAGGAGTGAATGGGGAACTTAATCCCTGTCTTCTTATACTTAAAAAGCCCAGGTTTAGTAAAAGCATTAGAATTACTCTCTTTAGGGCCAGGGGGCAGAGATGGGGCAAAAGGTGGAAGGTGGAAAGATTTTTCTTGTGGCTATGAGTTAGACTAGATGGCCCCATAATCCCTTCCAACTCAGAAATTCTATGTCTCAGTGATGATGATGATGATGATGATAACTGATTTTATATAGCATTTTAAAGTCTATAAACCACTCTACAAATGTTTTATCATTTGATTTTCACAACAACATAGGAGGAAAGTGCTATTATTATCTCCATTTTACAGATGAGAAAATTGAGACAGAGATCAAGTGATTTGGCCAGGGTCACAGAGACCTTAGAAGCCTGACGTGGAATTTGAATTTGGGTCTTCCTGATTCCAAGTCCACAGCTCCCAGTTCTATAATCCTATGTGTAACCTTGGGCAAGATTTTTAATCTCTCTGGTTATCCATTTCTCTGTAAAATGGATGTGGGGTGGAGGTCCCTTCCTCGTCAAAATCTATGATTCGGGGAATCTATGATATTGGCTCAGAACGAGAATGTAAGTAATACCCTCCAAAGGTTTAGATATGTTCGTGGATGAAAGATCCTTGTAAAGGGAAATCAGAATGTACAACAGGATCTCTTAGGGGCCTTCAGTTCAGGGATATACTGGATGGCTCTTGAGAGCTGATTGGTAAATTTCCAGCTTGAGTATTTACACCTCCAAAATTAGCAAAACTACAAATGAGGGCTTAATTTATCTTTTTGTTGATTATCTAGGCCAGGCCTCAAGGCTACATGTGGCCTCTAGGTCCTCAAGTGCAGCCCTTTGACTGAATCCAAACTTCACAGAACAAATCCCTGTAATAAAAGGATTTCTTCTGTAAAACTTGGACTCAGTCAAAAGGCCACACCTGAGGACCTAGAGGACCACATGTGGCCTGGAGGCTGCAGGATCCCCACCCCTGGACCTAGGAACATGATGGAGAAAGTCTTAACAGTAGAGATTAAACTTAAAAGTATGTCTTGTGTACACTGTTTTTGGAGGAAGGACAGTTGTTAAGCATTTACCAGCACACCTCTTATTCAGTCAGTCAAAGAACGCTAATTAAGCACCTATTGCATGTCAGGCACTGTGTGCGAAGTGCTGGGGATGGGGCAGGGGGGAGGCAAAGGCCAGTTTTTGCTCTTAAGTTCATAGTCTAAGGAAAGACAACAGCAACAATTCTATGCTCCATGCAGGGTAGACTGGAAATGGATCACTGACAGAGGAAAGGGGCCGACGTGAAGGACGACTGAAAAAGACTTCATGGAGAAGGCGCAATTTTCGCTGGGTTTGGAAAGGAGCCAGGGAAGCCAGGAGGAAGCGATGAGGAAAGAGAGTGTTCCAAGCATGGGGGCCATGTCAGTGAAAATGCCTAGAGTCAGGAGATGAATTGTCTTGTTTGAGGAACAGCGTGAAGGTCAGTGTCACTGGCCAGTCAACTTGTTTGAAAAAATGAGTTCTTGATAACTGGATTTCAACATAATTGGTTTTCTTTGTGACTGCCTGTCTTTTATTTTATGCGTTTGAAAACATTCTGAGAAGGGGTCTCAAGGCTTCACCAGGCGTCCAAAGTGGGGCCGTGACACAGAAATCATGACGAATTCCTGATCTAGAGAATATATTCTCAATGGTTCAAGGCTGCTGTCAAGGAAGACAGCTAGATCCATCCTGATCCGGAATTCCAAGCTGTGCAGCCGTGACTCAGTTAGCAAAGCTGATTCAAGGGGGCAGTTCTGCTCTTGTCTGATACTCCAAGATACCAGGGCCTATTACGCTATCTCCAAGACTGTAGTAACAGAATAAAGGGTACAATTTGATCTAGTTACAATTTCGTCAGAACGATATTATCCATATCAGCTTCCAACTATGCTCCTGGAAGAAGCTATCTAGCATCCTGAGAATGTAGCTAAGCACTTGCGAGTTTCTCTTTTTGTCTTAAGGATAACTACCCCCTCTCCTCTGCAGCTGAATGAAAGGCAGGGTAGAATCACATTTTCCAAGAAATGGAAACCACCTCTAATTTCTTTCACTAGGTCAACAGGTGACATTAGAAGGAATATAGGGACATGGAACTCAGTGATAGAATCTGGGGAGAGAGCCATTTGTGGCCTGGGAAGGATTCCAAAACATAAAACCTTATCTACAATGCTGTCCTATCTGATTCCTGGGAAAATAATGTCCTTAACTCTGGTGTCACTGGCCTGGACTACTTACCCCCCTCTCTTCTTGTCTGCTCTCCACTCTACCCCTCTTTTTGACTTTCTACAAAGGAAAATAGCTTTTAGAAAGGAGAAGCAAAGTAGATGCTTAGGTCCGAGGATAGACTTTCCCAAGTAGCTGAAGCTGACCTTGGTTGAATCTCTCCTTTATCTTGTTAAAAAAAAAAGTAGCTGTTTAACGTTGTAAAAACAAATCACTTTGAAATCCTTAAAAACTGATCAACACAATCACCCATGATGAAGCATGCTACCCAGTTCCTGACAGGTGATAGATCCAGGATGCAAAATGAGTCTTAGTTTTTTTCGGATGTGGCTAATGTGGGAATTCATTGTTCTTGACTACATATGTGTGTGTGTGTGTGTGTATACACACACACACACACACACATTTGACTAAATATACATTTGTTACAAGGGTTTTTTTTTTCTTACAATGGAGTTGAGGAGGCGAGCAGACTTTTGTTCTGGAAAAAACAAATGAAAAAAATAAAATAGATGTTTTCTCGATACTTTTACATTGCTATCCCTTCCCAATTACCCACCCCCACCACAACAGAACACCACCTCATAACAAACAAGTATAGGTAAGCAAAACAAACCAATGCAATGTTTTGAGAAGGTGCAACTCATTCCTCACCTATAACCCACCATCTCTCTGCTGAGAGGATCATGGGATGCTAGATCTAGGAGGGACCCTGAGGCCATCTGGTTCATCTCTTTCATTTTACAGGGGGATAAACTGCGGCAGTGGGGGGAATCAAGTACCATCCATACACAAGGTCACACATGGGATCATAGCTTTAGAATTGCCAAGTAGCTTAAAAGTCATCTGGCTGAGCTCTTATTTTGCAGAGGTGCTAAGTGGCTTTCTCCATGTCGCACAAGTAGTGAGGATCATTTGTGGGATTTTACCCCCAAGTCCTCTGACTCTGGAATCAAGATTGGTCATGTGATGCCTGTGGCTGTTCATGTTGTCCACTTGTACATTATTATGGTCGTTGTCAACTGGCCTGCTGGTTCTCGTCCCTTTGCTCTGTATCAGTTGCTGAGAGCCTCCTCAAGTTTCTCTGAGTCTCTTCTATTCTGGAAGGGCGGTAATGCTCAAATCTCCTCTTACTGTCAAGCTCTGTTCCTTTTTGAGTAGCAACACCTCCTTTCCCCAAGGGAAGTTCCCTCAGGCTCTCCACCATCTGGAGCCCAGCCAGCTATCCAGAAAAGACCATCCATTCCCCCAATTCTTTCACAGTAAGGTGTAAATGACTGATGAGTCTGCTTTTCCTTCATGTTGTCAAAATCAGAAAGGTAAGGCAGGATGACAAAGGCTGTCACCAATGGTCCTGATTCATTTCAGTTCAGCCAGCATTTATTAAGTCCTACTGTCTTCCACTAATGCACAGCAAGAGCTGACTTCCAATCAGGAAACCCTAGGTTTAAGTCTCACCTTTGACCTTTATCTGCTGTGTGACTCTAGGAAAGGCAATTAACCTCTCAGGGCCCCAGGCAACCCTCAATGACTGGGAATTGCAAAAGAGATGCCAACTCGGGGCAGCTAGGTGGCACAGTGGATAGAGCTCCAGCCTTGGAGGCAGGAAGGACCTGAGTTCAAATTCGGCCTCAGACACTTGACACTTAACTAGCTGTGTGACCCTAGGCAAGTTACTTAACCCCGATTGCCTCATAAAATAAAGAGATGCCAATCTGATCTGGCAGATGGCAGTTTCCTCACTGGGAGTTTTCCATGTGTATGAAAACAGTTCTGGTTTAAAAAAAAAGTGTGTCAGGCACTGTGCTAATCACAGGGGACACAAAAGCACAAATGAGACAGTACCTGCTTTCAAGGGGTGTATTATATCCTCCTTGGGAGGTGGGAGAGGGAAGAAATGAAGACACAAAGAAGTAAATCCAAAGAAATCTTTTTTTGAGGGGCGGCACTAATTTGGGGAAAGGGAAAGCCTCATGTAAACGTTGGTTCCTGACCTGAACCTTGGCAGCATGTAGGGAAATTGAGAGAGGTCACTTGACTTTGACTAGTAAGTGTCTGAGGCAGAATTTGAAGTCAGGTCTTCCTGACTCTGAAGCCAGTACTCTATCCACTGTGCCACCTAGCTATTTCCTTAACATAAAAATGGATAAACCAGAAACCTCTGGGCTCCTGCTAAGGTTAGCTAATTATACTGTGGTTGTGTCTAATGAGACCTTTTTATGACAGAGCAATTGAGGCTTAGGGTTCCTGGATGGTATTTTCAATTTCTGTGTTTTCCTGCACTCAGACAATAAGCATTTATTAAACACCGACTGTGTGCTAGGAACTGTGCTAAGCACTGGGGATACAAAGAGAGGCAAAAGACAGTCCCAGCCTCAAGGAGCTTACAATCTGATGGGAGAGACAACATGTAAACAAATCTATACAAGGCAAGCTACAGACAGGAGAGAGGGAATATTTAACAGAGGGAAGGCAGGATAATTAAGAGGATTTGGGAAGGGCTTCCAGTAAAAGATGGGATTTTAGTTGGGCCTTAAAGGAAGCCAGGAAAGCTGGGAGGTGGACAAGAGGAGAGACAGCATTCCAGGCATGAGGGACACTCGGAGAGTGCCCTGAGTAGGGAGATGGAGTACCTTGTTTGAGGAACAGCCAGAAAGCCAGTGTCATTGTGTTGAGGTCTAGGGGTGCCAGGAACCTCGAAATTCAAGGGCAAAAGACGCAGGTCTGCCTTGAAAGAATATTTTGGGGTTCTCAGCAGCCCTAGACTGTAACAATTAGATAGAAGAATGCATGGGAAGATGTAAGGTATAAGGAGACTGGATAGGTGGGAGGGTGGCAGATTAGAAAGGGTTTTGAACACCAAACAGAGGATTTTATATTTGCTCTTGGAGGTGAAAGGGAGATACTGGAGTTGGCTTATTAGGAAGGTGACATGGTCAGACTTGTCCTTTAGGAAGGCCACTTTGGTGGCTAAATGGAGAATGGACTGGAGTGGGCAGAGATTTGAGGCAGGGAAATCTACCCAGTAGGCCATTGCAATAAACTAGGCATGAGGTGATGAGGGCCTGCACCAGGGTGGTGGAAATGTCTGAGAAGACGAGAGGGCATATTCAAGAGGTATTACAAAGGTCAGATTGACAGGCCTTGGCAAGAGCTTGGATGTGGGCAATGAAAAAGAGTGAGGAGTCAGAGACAACACTTAGATTCTGAGCCTGAGGGACTGAGAGAAGGGTTGTACCCTTCACAGTAATAGGGAAGTTAGGAAGAAGGGGAGGTTTGGGGGGCTGGGGAAAGATAAGAAGTTCAGTTTTGCACATGTTGAATTTAAGACGTTTATGGGCCACCCAATTTGAGCTGTAGAATAGGCAGTTGGAGATGGTTTTGGGGGAAACATCATATGCTGATCTACTCTGTGGACTGTTCACTGAAGGGCAGAGTATCCTGGATCTGCCACTTCCTTCCTGAGTAACCAGGAACAAGTCCCTTCTCCTGGGCCTCAGTTTCCTCCTCTGTAACATGAGGGGGTTGGACTATCTGGCCTCTGAGAGCCCTTCCTGCTGTAGATCTAGGAGCCTATGTGTGACCTTGGGCAAGTCCCTTCCCCTCCTGGAGCCTCAGCTTTTGCCTCTGTAAAATGAGGGCTTCTTGACCGGCTGGCCTCTGCAGGCCCTTCCAGCCCTAAATCAACGGACCTATGATAAATATTATAAAGTCAGTGACAGCTGTGTCCTTGGCAACATCTTTTGAACCTTTCCTCAGTCTTTCATGTGTGCCTCTATCAGAGGTTGAGGGACCCTGACACTAGGGATATTTGTAGGTTTTTTTTTTTCAAAAAGACACATCTCCGAAGGAGAGGAATAAATTTCCAGTCTGGTCTGGCATCCAAGGCCCTCTCCAATCCAGATATAACCAGTCTGATTTGTCCTTGTGCTGTCTACCACAGCCAAACTGGTCCATTCATGGTTCTCTTAGCATGCCATAGCTTGGTTCCCTCTACTCATGATGCTTTTCCCATTACATTCCTCCCTAACTTCCTATGGGAAGCTGTCTCTTAGCAGCCTGGCTCCCTAGGACCTTCTCCTCCTCCGAATTCCTCCAGAATTGGCCTCTCCATCATGCCTTTGGCATTTATTGCATATGACCTTGTGATTAGTTAGTTTTTTGTGTCTTATCCCCAACCTGAGTGGTCTCTTTTAGGACAGAGACCACATCTTCTAGCCCTTTGTATTTCATGAAATGCTTTATGGCTAGTAGGGGCTCACTAAATTACAAAAAATTAATCGTGGAGTGCCAGGTTTCAGCAAGCTGACAAGAGGACATTTTTTTTGAAGAGGCAGGATTTGCTTATCCCCAGTGCTTAGCACAGTTCCTGGCACACAGTAGGTGTTTAATTTGCTTATCCTCCACAATGACTACTATAATGACTATCCTACCGTTTTATTGTCTAACTACTTTCCAGGCTGATCCTAATTGAGTCACTTTTATTAAATTGTGGCTAAAACCCCCCTTCTAGCCAATTACCAGAGTACTTTTCATTCTCTGATGGCTTATTAATAGAACATAAGCCAAAAATGCCCTATAGATCTGTCCCCTGTTTCTCTCTTAGTTTAGGGAAGTCAGAGGACCTGGGTTCTAAACCCTACCACCTAAGTGACTTTGGACAAGTCATTTCCTTTCCCTGGACTTGAGTTTCCTCCACTGCAAAATGAGGCAGTTGGATTACATAGCCTCTGAAGTCCTTCCAGCTCCAAATCCATCATCCTATTCAGGGGTGGGGAATCTTCCACCTCGAGGCCATATGTGGCCTTCTAGGCCCTCAACTTGAAGTTTGGATTCTGTCAAAGGGCCGTACTTGAGGGCCTAGAGGGCCACATGTGGCCTCGAGGTGGAAGATTCCCCACCTCTGTCCTATGTAATGACCTTGGGCAAGTTCCTTTACTTCTGTCGGCCTCAGTTTCCTCTTCTGTAAAATGGAGGAGTTGGCCTAGGTGGCTTCTGAAATCTGTTCTGGCTCTAGGTCTATGATTTTATGTCTTGGAGTAAGTCACCCCAACTCCACGGGGTCTCAGTTTCCTTCTCTGTAAAATGAGAGATTTGAACTAAAATGGTCCCTGAAGCACCTTCCTCAATGTAAACATAACACTTTTGGAAAGAAGAGAAGGGTGCCATTTTGCTGGCTAACTGAAAGTTAATCCTTGAAACACCATTCCTTTTAGGATGTCTTTCTAAAAAGATATGGATATTTGATTTGTACCTTCCATCCCTCCGTAGGTGCGGTAGGAAAACCATGTGGACCATTATGTATACTTTTCAACTGGGTTGATGTGTTGATTAGTTTTAATGAACTATCTTTTTTCCTTCCTTTAAAAATTCCTTGTTACAATGGATGGTTCTCTGGGGAGGAGGGTGGGATACATTAGGAATGAAGGTGATGTAAACCCAAAAGATAGCAAAACAGTTTTTTGGGGGGTAGAAGTTTAATGCCTTGAAAGCCCACACTGCTACTCCTATGCCTCTACCATGTAGGAAAACATAGAGACTTGGAAATTCAGGAAGAATAGAAAAAGACCAAGCATTTTCCTAATAATATTTATAAAGTCTTTTACCTACATTATCTGGCTTGATCTTTATGATACTGAGAGGCAAGTATTATCATTCCCACCATACAGAGAAGTAAACTGAAGCTCAGAGAATGTGAATTGCCCACAGGTACGTAGGAAATGGGAAAGCTGAGACTTGGTCTGAGTTGAGTGTTTCTTCTCTTGTACCTAGATGTCTTTAATTAAAATAAATAACACTTGATGGAAAGAGCAACAATACCGTCACTTACCCAGATGTTTTTGCTAAAAATGGCATTGGGCATCTGTATATTTGTTAACTCTGCCAAAGCACTCCAGCGCTGCCCGGATCTTTCACTATGGTTTTGGCCTTGGGTATACACAAGCCTAGTTTGCCACCAATGTGCTTGAAGCAACTCCAAAGAGGCAAAAGAGGGAGAGGGGACCTTACATTTGGTAGAAAACCTGTCAGAGTTGGCAGGGCCTTCGGACAGCATCTAGTTCCAACCCCTCATTTGAGAAAGTGAGGCCCAGGAAGGGGAAAGTTTTTTTTTTTAGAAAATTAGGGTTTAGAAAACAGGATCCCAGATCTAGAACTGAGGCCTAGGTAGATGAAGAGACTTGCCCAAGGTCTCACACACAGGGTCACAGACCTTGAGTTAGAAGGAGCTTAAAAGTCCAATAGGCCTAGTCCGGTAGGGGCAGCTAGCTGGGTAGAGCGCTGGCTGGGCCTGGAGTTAGGATGCACCTGAGTTCAAGTCCAGCCTTAGACACTTACTAGCTGGGTGACCCTGGGCAAGTCACCTCACCCAGTTTACCTCAGTTTCCTCATCTGTCAAATGAGCTGGAAAAAGAAATGGCAAACGCTCCAATATCTTTGCCAAGAAAACCCCAAATGGGTTGTGGAGAGTTGGACACGACTGAAAAATAACTGAAGTACAACTATCATTTTACAAACAAGGAAACTGAGGCCCACAGAGGAGCCCAGAGAAGGGAAGTGACTTGGCCATGGTTACTCATAGGGTCTTAGATCCAGAGTTGGAAGGGATCTCAGAGGCCATGCAGTCTAACCTCCTCATTTTACAGAGGAAGAAACTGAGGCCCAGGGCAGGAAAGGGGCTTGTCCAAAGTCACCCACACATTAGGATCCCAGATCTAGAGCGGGAAGAGCCCTTAGAGGCCACATAGTCCAACCCCTTCATTTTACAGAGAGAGAGAGAGAGAGAGAGACAGAAAGGGAAACTGAGGCCCAGAAAAGTCAGAAGTCATGCAAACATTAAGCAACAGAGCCTGATTCTAACCCAGAGTTCAGCCCACTTTCCTTTCTTCTCCACTATCTCATCCTTAAACTCTTGTTGGTGGAGCTATTTCCTCTGTTGGTGTTTGCGATGCTTTTGTGTACTGTATTAACCAGATCCCGCACAGCCCATTTAAAAGAAGAGGATTTAATGCTGGCCAGATGTTGAGGAAAGATATATACATGCCTTGTATCCTCGAGCAATGATTTGAAAAGAATAGTTCATCCTGATGTCAAGATTTCTCAACAATATTGCCAAGGTCAACGAAACCTTAGGTTATCTGCAATATACACACAAACCATGCTTGTTTCTTTTTTCCTCTTGGCAGACTTCACCGAACCTTCATTTCATCCCACAGCACTGGGTTATAGAAAGCAACGCTCTATTCCAAAATTCACAAAAATCCGAATTCATGATTGTCAACTCAGATCACATAACATTCAATTTCAAAACATTCAGAATTCATAATCCCCATGTCAGTTCATGGCGAGTGGGTTCTGCCAGGCATTATAGCCTATTTCAGGGGACTGGGCATCAAGACAGAGAGGCCATGGCGTGGTAGACCTTCTTGAAGGGAAAACAAGTAGGCCTGTTGGCCAACTTAATGCAAACACTGGCTTGACCTTCAGAGGCTCTGGGTTTGAATCTTTTCTCTGAGGCTTGTTACTGTCACGGCTTCAGTTTCCTTCTCTGTCCCTTTCTGTCAAATGAGAGGGCATCTGAAGGTCCTTCCAGCTCCAGATCTAGAAACTCTCTGTGTGTGTGTGTGTGTGTGTGTGTGTGTGTGTGTGTGTGTGTATGTGTGACTTTGGCCAAGTCCCTTCTCCTTCCTGGGCCTCAGTTTCCTCCTCTGTAAAATGGGGAGGTTTCTAGACTAGACAATTTCTAGAGCTCTGATTCTATGATATTACCCACCTCAAGGACATCATTCTCTCATAGCCTCTGCATCCTTCCTGGCTGTCTGTTCATTGTCCACACTTATCATGATTGCATAATTGTTAGAGGCAGACCCAGGACCTTGATGGGTATAGATGCTTTCTGGGTCTCTGCTGATCCAGAAAGGGATATTTTTTGAACAGAGCCATTGTATAAAGCCTGAAAAATTTCTACATACCATTTCAGGATACCCAGTTCTTCTGATATGCTGTTTCCATGGCAGCCAAATCCTTGCTATAAGAGCCAAGACTCCCCCATCCCCCAACTGTCTGATAGATATAACCAATTTGTGTAAAGAGTTTTTTGGGAAATCTCTATTCCTTAGTGTTGCAACCTCCCATTGGCTCTGGGACCCCAGGCATATTTGCTGCTCAGATCACACCAAGCACCGACCTCATTTTCAGCCCCAGCACTGATCTGAGCTGCCATATTCCTCTCTAGCCCCTGCTGGCTCTAGCCTGTCTTTTGGCAAACTCCCTTAGGACATATCAGCTGTGTCTTTGGCCTGTTTCTACCTTCCCTGGGTGTGACCATTAGTACGTTACAAAATCACTTATTTGGAGAAATTATGAAGAGAGGACTGATCTAGTCCTCTTTCAATAATTTTAGGAACCTTAACTCCTTTGGGAATTATTTCACTGGTTAACTGAGAGTTAACCCTTTTAACATTACAACCCTGTTTTCCATTCCTTTTAGAACATCTTTTTAAAGACATGGGTGTCTAATGTGCACTTGGAACTGGGAGGTAGGGATGGGGATGTGAGCAGCACAGATCTACCCATGGACATAGCTGGGTCCTGGGAAGTGCACTCAGTCATTTTATTTTTATTCTTTGGAGGCAATTGGGGTTAAGTGACTTGCCCAGGATCACACAGCTAGTAAGTATCTGAGGCCTGATTTGAACTCAGGTCCTCCTGACTCCAGGGCCAGAGCTCTATCCACTGCTCTACCTAGCTGCCCCACTCAGTCACTTTAGAAAGATGCTTTTGGGTAATGTTTGTGGGCATTGAAGGTCAAACTGAAAGCCCTTTAGGATCTCTGTCTGCTGGGGAAAATCTTCCTAAAAATTATTTTTCCATTTTTAAAAATGAGCAAAGTAGATCCTAGCAAGTGGAGAGAGGGAGGCCTGGAGAGGAAGGTCAGGAGAGGGATGAAGAGAAAGCTTGGCATCTAAGGTTGGCTATAGCCACTGCCCCCTGTTGTTGGCACCTTGAGTTCTGGCCCGTTTGGCTGCCAGTTAAAGCCGAGACTAAGCAGTCTGAGTGAGGAGCCAGGTACTTGGGCGTTTAGTTCCCTACTCAGCTGCCACTGATTCATGCAGGGACCCTGCTCTGTCAATAGGATCAGGTCTGATAGAAGGTTACATGTTTCTGTGGGACCCGAGTAGAAATCCTTTTGTGGGGGTGATAGATCCATGGTGCCAAAGGGTAAAAGCAGGGCCTCCCCATGTATCATCCAGTCTGAGTCAGTTGCTAAACATCCAATCCATTTCCCATTTGGGGGTCTAGCCCACTTCTCATGTCTGTTGACCTCAAGGGTCTGCAAAGTCTTCTTGAAATGGTCCACTTCCTAGCCACAGGAAGCACAGTTCTGCAGCCCATTGGTGAATCTTGGCTGACTAAGCCTCCTGAAAGGAGTCAGTGTGTGGGAAGAGCACCCACTGGCTCTGGAGTCAGAGAACAGAGTTCAAAATCTGCCCTTTATGCTTATTTTCTGGGTGACCTTGAACAAGTCCCTTCCCCTTCCTGGGCCTCAGTTTCCTCATCTGTAAAATGACAAGGTTGAAGTTGATGGCCTCTGAGGTCCTTTCTGGCTCTAGAACAAGGATCCTATGACCCTAGGGTCATTAGCTTGACAATCTGTGATCTCTACTGAAGCCTAGAAATGGAGGTGGAGAAGGTTTGGTATACTGGACCCCCAGGCTACATCCCCGGTTAGTGTGTGCGAGCATCATTGAATTATCATGTGTTCTTTTTTCCTTCCCTTGTTATACTGGTACACACGTTCCCTGCCCTTACTCAAAGGAGGCTGCAGGAAAAATTATAATTAAGAGAAGGTCCTGGTGAGTCCCACCTAGTGGCAGCTGGGTAACATAATAGAATGTTTGACTTGAAGTCAGGAAGACCTGAGTTCAAATCCTGTCTCAGATACTTAATGTCTTGTGATCCTGGGCAAATTGGTGAACTTCTTTCAGCTTCAGTTTCCCCATCTGTACAATGGAGATAATAATAGCACCTACCTCCTAGGATTGTTGTGAGCATCAAATGAGATAATGGCTGGAAGGTGCTTTACAAACCTTAAAGTGCTGTACACATGTTAGCTCTCATGATTAGTCAAGGTCTGATACCACAGATTCAGGAAATGAGGTCCATTGTGATGTCTCTGGGCAATTGACTGCCAAGGCTGATCCCAACCTGATGGCCTGGTCCAGCCCAGGCTGACAGTTGACTGGTGGCTGACCAGCATTGTATAGAACACTGGCCACTATGTGCTTACTGGGGATGGGAGTGCTGAGCACTGGGAGGGAGAGAGAAGGCAAATATTTAGGAAGAGAGATGAGAAAAGTAGAGGCTACAGAGTTTCAGATGGCTTGTGATCCTGGCCATGCCTGGGCCAATAGAGATAGAAGGTAGAGCAGGGTGGGGCCACAGAAGGTGTACGGCCCTTGATGGCATGGCATCTATTTCCTCTGCACTTTCATAGACCAGTCAGAATAGAACACTCTTCTCTCTCTTATTTCTATCATGCCACATTCATGTCCCAGAGATTCTAGGTCCCAAGATACCCCTTTTTACAGAAAGGGTCAGTTAAGGTCCCATGATTGGCAGCATCATAGGAATCCATCCAAGCAGGAGCTTAAAACATTATTTCTGGCCCTTTACAGTCAGTTCAGTGCAATTGAATAAGTATTTATTTATTTAAATGCCTACTGATGTGATACCATGAGAAGCTCAAAATGGATACTGTATTTGAATATTAAAGGTCACATGATAAAAAAACAATGAGGAGAGTTACATTGGTACCTCACACCCAGGATACTGGAAAAGATAACAAAATATATATATATATATATATATATATATATATATATATATATATATATATATATATATATATATAGAGAGCTGGAGGACTTGTGAATTAGTTCAGCCCTTCCGGAAAACAGCATAAAGTTCTTCTAAGAAAATGTGCTACATAATGAAGGTCATTGAAATGACTTTCAAAAAAAAATGCAGAGAAGAGAACATAAGGAAGGCTGGAAAAAAGCATAAATACTCAGGGTAGTTTTGAAAGTTCCAGATTTAATTTTATTAATAGTTAAAAGTAAGCTGTACATAAGAAACAACTGCAGCTTTCTTCATAATCCTCTTTTCCTGCTCAACTATGTGCACAGAAATTGGCCATTTCATTGAATGTTTGTTAAGTTCAGAATTTTTAAAAAATAGAAAAAAAAGTATATCAAAATGAACATACCTCCTGACCCAGAAATTCCACTGCTTGGCATGTGACTGAGGAGGTCAAAGATAGAAATATCCTATATACACCAACCTATTTCTAGAAGCCCTTTTTGTGTAAGCAAAGAGCTGGAAATAAAGGAATGGTCCATTGATCACAGAATGGCCAAATTGTGGTCTGTGAACATAATGGAGTATTATTTCACATAAGAAATCATGAGCATGAAGAATACAGAGAAACGAGAAGAGTCATATGAACTTGATGCAAAGTAAAGTATGCAGAACCAAAAACAATTTACACAATGACTACAACAATGAGCAGCAGCAGCAACAACAAAGAAATTAAATGATGGCTAATTATAATGGTCGAGCTTAATTGGTCCCCCAAAAGAGAGGAGAAGATAAACTTTCCTCCTTAATTGGCAGATGTAAGCAAGTATGAATGTTTGTTAGTTCTGACGAGCTGTTCTCTCTGTCTCTCTCTTTCCCTCTCCCTCTCTTTCTCTTCTTTGTTCTAATGGATGGTGAGAGCGAGAGAGAAGTGGAAAGGATATATTTGGACCTGAAGGCCATGTAAAAACAAAAGGTTTCAATGAATGCCTACTATATTGAACAGGGTTGAGCCCTCACATTGTCTCAGGGTGTTAGCATCCTGGGTCAACTGACCATTTGTGCCTAGTTTGGGGTACATCTTAACCCCTAGAGCTCCAGGAGCCCACATGGTTTGCCAGAACCTTGAGCTGGCCCAGGTATGCTGGGTACTATGCAGGTGTGTGTGGTGTGTGTATGTATGTGAGCACAGGATGGGAAGTGTGCTTCAAATATTAGTGACACATTCTGAGCCCTAATGGAACTCAGCCTTCTTCTCTGTGACAGAAGGGGCTGGATTAGATGCTTTTTAAGGACCCTTCTGGTTGTGACATTCTGTCGGATCCTTTGAATATGGAGAAGCAGGATGGTAAAAGGATAGAGTGCTAAAAGTCAGAAGTCAGAAGACTTGGCTTCAAGTTCCACCTCTTCCCTTTACCCGGACGCTGGGCAAGTTACTCCCCTTCCCTCGGCCTCAGTTTCCTCCCCTGTAAAATGGAGAAGCTGGATTTGATGGTTTTGAAGGTCCCTCCTAGCTCCAGATCTATAATTCTATGAAATTATGAATGTGCTGCTGACCAAATTCAAAGGAGAAATGTGATCATGAAGGGTCTCTGGGGGAGTTGAATTTGGATCTTAAAAGAGAAGATGGATCTGTAGAGGAGAGAGGGGCAGGCATGCTAGGCAGGGGAAATGGCTGGAGCTGAGGCACTGAGATGAGAATAGTAGAGAGAATCAAGGAGAGACTGACAAAGATGTCCTGTTTTGAACTCAGTTCCGTTGCTCCTCAGAGCCTTTGCTTAGATTTCCACCATGACTGCGACTTCCCTTTATTTTGGAACCAGTTGGGTCTCCCTGGGCCCAGGGCACTCAGGGAGGCAACTAATGCTTGGCTGGCTCTGAGGAGGCCCGAGTCACTCTGGGCCTGGATCCCCTAGAACTCGCTTCTGGGCTGTATTTACCTAGCACGGCATATTTCCTATAAGGAACCAAAGCTTCTTTATTCAGCCTTCAACTTACATATGTCCAAACAAAGAAGTTATAGAGTGCTCATTTATAAACTCTTGGCTACCCTAGAGTTTGGGCAGGAAATACCAGTTTTTTACATGGTGTCAAAAATTAATCGGCTTCCCATCTCCTCCCACAAAAATGTTTCTCAGTGGATGTAAAGCAGGGGGAGTGCAAGGGGAGATCCCGCCACTATTGGTTCATTCCGTCTTCTCATAGATTCCCCCCTCCCCCTATAAATCAAAGGGGAATGCAGGCCTGATGTTTATCTTTGCAAGTGAACAGAAGGACCAATTTATAGAGGCCAAACCTTTACTCTCCGATAGGCCCCATCTGGAATGTCATCCCCCCACCTTGCAGCTCATGTCTTCAAATCCCTGAGCTGGGGCTAAGGGCTAGCCTGGATGGTGGAGTAGCCATGCCCTGGAGGGCCGACACATTAGAGGACCACCCCTCTGTGCCCACGTAGGGTGCTTAGACCCCTGTTCCCAGCTCATAACTCTCATGACATCCTAGGCTCCTAGATCTATAGCTGGAAGGTCTCTAAGAGGCCATCTAGTTCTACCCTCTCTCATTTTACAGAGGGGGAAACTGAGGCCTAGAGAGTTGGAATGACTTGCTCAAGGTTACTCATCATAAATTTAGGCTAAAAGAGGCCTTAGAGATCATGTAAAGGATTCTTGACCTGAGGTCTATGTACTTTATTTGTAAATATTTTGATACTATTTTGATAACTATTTCAAGATAATTTGTTTCCTTTTTATTTTATTGTTTTTCTTTTTTTAAAATTAATTTACTTTGATTTGTTTCCTTTTTAATACTATGTATTTTATACATTAAAAATATCATGGGGGCAGCTAGGTGTTACAGCAGATAGAGCACTGGCCCTGGAGTCAGAAGGACCTGAGTTCAAATCTGACCTCAGACACTTGACTCATACTAGCTGTGTGACCCTGGGCAAGTCACTCAACCCCGATTGCCTCCCCTCCCCACCAAAAAAATTATGAGAAAGGGTACGTAAGTTTCGCCAGACTGCTGGAGAATTTCCATGATACCCAAAAGATTAAGGACTCCTGACTGAATCCAACCCCTTCATTTTATGGATGGGGAAACTGAGGCACAGGGAGATGACATGTTTTGCCCAAGGTTAGGAATAGGATCATGGCATCACAGATCCGGAACTGAAAGGGACCTTGGAAACCATCTGATACAACTGTCTCATTTTACAGAAGAGGAAACAGGCACAGAGAGATGAAATGACTTGCCCACGGTTACCGAAGTAAGACTTGACATAGTCAGAATCGGAACCCAGGTCCTCTGACTAAATGCAGCGCTCTTCAGGAAATAGAGACGGCACTTTCAAGGTTGGGGGAGCAGGGAGGACGTGGCACTTGAGTTGGGTTTTGGGGGAAGAAGAATTTCAACAAGTGCCTATCCCTGGCCCTTAGCCCGTGCTCCCTGGCACTCAGCCTTGAGCCCAGCAGCGGCGGTTATTTAAAAATGTTTTCCTTCGAGCAATGGAAGATTTATATACATTTGGAAAAGTCCCGAACCTTGGGGCCAGTGCCCTCCACCCCTTCAGAACAGAGCCCATACTGTATATGTTCTGTCCAAGGGGGAGGAGCTACCCGCCTACAGTCCTAGCTGGAGTTGGCAGATTTGAGAAGGCAGCAAATGTTTCTTCAGCTGATTTCTGCATCCCTTGTGCCCCTTCCAGTGCTGTCCCCTTGGGCACCCAGTGGTGGCCTCCCTCATTTGGCAGCCTGGGCCTCCAGAGCATTTCTTTTCCCCATCCTGGTCCAGACAGCAGAAGCTGCCATGTGGAAAGATGTGCCCCTTAAATCCTGAAAGTTTGCCAGCATCTGAAAGGGGCACATCCTTACTCAAGTCTCTAGGGCTTTATAATAAAGTAGTATGCAATAAAGGTAGAAACTGAGGCAGAGAGAGAGGAGAGAGACAGAGAGACACACACACACACACACAGAGGGAGGAGTTAGGGAGGGAGGGAAAAGAGAGACAGAAAGAGAGAAGAGAGACACAGAGAAAGAGACAGAGAGAGACAGAGAGAGGGAAGGAAAAGAGAGAGACAGAGAGAGGGAAAGGATAGAGTGGGAGGGGAGAGAGAGGGAGCAGAGACAGAGAGAGACACACAGAGACAGAGAGAGAAAGTGACTTTTCCATGTTCATACATCTAGCGAGTTGAGGCAAGGTTCAGACCCAGAATTCTCTATTCCAAGTACAGGGTTATGTCTACTATTCCACAACAAGAGATAATATCTCTTGCTTTGGACTGCTTACTTCTATCTTTCTTTCTCCATTGAAACTTCCCTATTTGCTCTGGGACCTGTTCTGTGCTAGGGAGCTGGAAAAAGTATGTGGTTAAAGTGATAACAGGTGAGCACCTTAATATGTGAATCCTTTCTGGGGTAACATTCAGTCAATTTGAAAGAGGCTTCCTAGAGACAGCATCTTAAGTGAAAGGTGTGTTTCCTCTGGTGGGAATTGGGAACCTTTGAAGGCTCATAATTCTTTGGGAGAAGAGGATCTTTGGATACTCCTCAAATCATACCCTATAGGCAAAAAGTAGCTCTACTTATAAGTATGGTTGGGATCTTACCTCTGTCTCTTTGCTGCCTGTGTGACCGTGAGCAAGTCCCTTCCCCTCCCTGGGCCTCAGTTTCCTCCCCTGTAAAATGAGGGGGTTGGACTAGAATGATGGCCTTCCAGTTTCGATCTGGGATTTTATGATCCTATAGATTGGACAGAAAAGAGTTTGGAAGCTGAGAATCCAATTAGGAAGCTATTCCATAATCCAGTTAAGAGGGGATGAGAGCCTGAAGTAGCATGGTGGTTGCGTAAGTGGAGGGAGCACTGACAATACCCAGCATATGGAGGGTGTGGGAAAGAGAGAAGTTGAAGCGCATTCCCTTTGACCCTGAGATGCTGATACTAGAACTATACCCTGAAGAGATCAAAGAAAGAGGAAATGGATCCATATGTACAAACATATTTATAGCAGCTCTTTTTGTGGTGGCAAAGAATTGGAAATTGAGGGGATGCTCATCAATTGGGGAATGGTTGAACAAGTTGTGGTATATGATTGTGATGTTATAAGAAATGATGAGGGCAATAGTTTCAGAAAAACCTGAAAAGACATATATGAACTGATGCAAAATGAAGTGAGCAGAACCAGCAAAACAATGTACACAGTACCAGCAAAATTGTAATGGTGAGCAACTGTGAAAATCTTAGCAACTAATTTAACACAGTAACCCACCACAATTCCAAAGGACCCATAATAAAACATACTATCCATCTCCAGAGAGAGAGCCGATGGATTCAGATTGTAGATTGAAGTGTATTTTCTTCTCTTTTTCTTGCTTTTAAAAAATGGACATCACTAATGTGGACATTTGTTTTGCATGACTATACATATTTGTAATCAGTTCTTGCCTTCCCAGTGGGTGAGGGAGGGGAAGGAGGAAGTGAGAGAATTTGGCACTGAATATAAAATTAAATTGAAGTTTTAGAAAAGAAAGGAAAAAGTCAAAGATAAGTCTGAAGTTACCAACATGGGTAGCCATAAGGATGATGACGATGCCCTCAACAGAAACAGGGAAGTCAGGGGAGGGGGTTGGGGATGGGGGATGGGGGAAGAAAATTATTTCTGTTTTGAACATTTCCAATTTGAGATGTCTTACAGAGGCAACTATGTGGTGCAGTAGATAGAGAGCTGGCCTGGTAATCAGGAGAACAAGTTTAAATCTGACATTAGACACGAGCAGTGTGATCTGGGAAAGTCACTTAATCTCTATTTGGCCTCGATTTCCTCAACTAGGAAATGGGGGTAATAACAGTACCTTCTGTACAGGGTTCATGTGAAGATCAAGTGAGATAATATTTGTAAAAGCACTTAGCACAGTGCCTGGCACATAGTAGGTGCTACAGAAAGGATTCTTCTCTTCTCTTCCCTCCTCCAGGACATCCAGTTGGAGACATCTACCAACAGGCAGTTAGTGGTACGGGATGATAACCCAGGAGAGCAACTAGGGCTGATACGGGGATCAGCCATTGGCATAAAAAAGAGAATTGAGTTGTGGGAATTAATGAGGTCACAAGATCACTATGTCGAGCTAGAAGAGGGCCCAGGACTGAGTCCTAAGGACACTCATATTTAGGAGGTCTGTTTCTTTCTTCTTCTGATGTGGAAGCTACTTATCACAAAAATAATTGTCAGTTGTAGGAAGTACAGAAAGTTCTCAATTTATGTAAATCCGCATTAAGCAAATTAGACTTCTGAAAGAAATCCACATTCCAAAAAACACCTATGTGAACCTTACTGCACAGTACTCTGCTTTCTAGGGCAACATGAAGGCTCAGTGGTAGTGTGCTGAGCCCGAAGTCAGGAAGGTCTGAGTTCAATTCCAGCCTCAGACCTTTACTAGCTGTGTGACCCTGGACAAGTCACTTCACCTGGTCTGCCTCAGTTTCCTCATCTGTAAAATGAGCTGGAGAAGGAAATGGCAAACCACTCCAATATCTCTGCCAAGAAAACCCCAAATGGGGTCAGTAAGAGTTGGGAACGACTGAAAAGTGACACAACAACACCGTGCTGTCTCTGCTCCCACCCCTCAGCTCCACAGCCTTCCACTCCAAACCAAAAAAAAACCAAAAACAAAAAAAACAAAAACCCCCACAAAAACAAAAAGAACAACAACAAAAACCTCTAAGTAAAAGCAGAACAAAGAAATAGACTTTACTATAGCCACCACCACTGGATAGGGGTTTGGCTTGAGACCTCTGGGCTGAGAGAGGAGGGAGACCTTTGCCTGGTTCAGCCCACTAGCCCGATCATCTATCTTCCGTGCCTTCTTGCTGGGTACTGGGTGTACCTTCCGGCCCCTGCACGTCACCCAGTCTGTCCGGCCCCCATGTTTCTGCCCTTCTGCCCTCCTGCCCTCCTAATGCTCTTCCCCTTGCTTCTGTCCAGGCCCCCGAGTATCTGGCCCCAGCCTCGGAGTTTTCTTTCTGCTTCTCTGTCCCCAGCTCCTACCTGTCCTTGAACCAGCAAAAATCAGCTGGCTTTCTTCACAGGGCGCGTGGCCCCCTTCCTGCTTCTCTCCGTCCCTTCTGCATGTCTCTGGGCAAATTCGCACTGGTCCATTTGGGGAAAAGAAATAGGGCATTTAATTTGGTACCAATCATTTTCTTATTAATTCACTATTATTGATTTAACGATTTCGTGATAAGCTAACCACCATGCCCAGGAAAGAAACAGGAAAGGTGAACAGCCTCTCATTTGCCCAGATTTCATTATTGAAGCCAGGTGAGAGCTGGTAATATACTCCCCAGGTGTCCATCTAAGTATCTGGGCAACCCCAGAGGCCTGGGATCCCTGATCAAGCAGGTGGGAAGGGGAACTGAGGGAAGCACCTGAAAGATCATGCTGGCCCCAGGCAACAGCTTGCCCCGGGGCTGCTCAGCAGCTTTCTCCTCCTAACCCAGAGGTCTCAGCTTTGAGACACTAGGAGGCTATGTCATTTTTCTAGTCCCAGGGCTGAATCCCAGTGATCAGCTGGCTGGAGTGACAAACTCCTGCCTCTCTCTTATCTGTGCTTTAAGATGCAGGAAATCTATAGGAATTTAGGTGCAAACGCAACCCAACCAAAATCACTTCACCTGGATGGAGATAAGTATTGTCATCCCCTGGAAAAGATGGATAGATCTTCCAAGCAGATTAGGGGTTCAAAACAAAACAGTGAAATAAACTGCCTGGGGTGGGGATAAGCAACCAAATTTTCCTGAAGAGGTTGCCCACAATGGGGGTGGGGTGGGGGAGGGCAATGGAGTCTTCCCAGTAGAGTACACAACTTTCCCTAGGGGATGCTACCATATGAATGGTGAGCTAGCTATCTGGATTAGGAATAAATCCTGGATTTGTGACTTCATTGGCATAGAGAACTCGATAAAATAACTCCCTCTCTTCTCCTCTACCACCTTCTATTATTAAAGCTGCTTAGATCAGGGGTGGGGAACCTGCGGCCTCGAGGCCACATATGGCCCTTTAGGTCCTCAAGTGGGGCCCTTTGACGGAATCCAAGGGCCCCACTTGAGGACCTAGAGGACCACACGTGGCCTCGAGGCTGCAGGTTCCCCACCCCTGGCCTACACCATCCAAGGGTTAAGTAACCTGCTCAGAGTGACACAATCAATGTGTGTCAGAAGGGGGACCTGAACAGAAGCTACAAACATGCCCTGTGCCAAATGCTTTACAAATACGATCTCATCTGAGCCTCACAACGACTCTGGGAGGTGGGTGTCCATTTTCTAGATGGGGAAATGGAGGCAGACAGAGACAAAGTGGCTTGTCCAGGGTCACACAGCTAGGCAGGAGTTGAACTCAAGTCTTTCTAACTCCAGGCCTGGCCCTGTATCCACTGTACTTATCTTGCTGTCTCTTCAAGGCTGGCTCTCTATCCGCTAGATCACACTGCAACTCCTGACCAGGATAGAAAGGATTCTGAAATGAGAAAGAAGGGGGTCAATTTACCAAAATAACTATGCATGAACGTGTATGCAAGTATTCTCCAATAAGCAGTAGCAGCTCATATTCATTCACAGAGCTAGGTGGGCACTTGCAAAAAAAAAAAACCCTTCTGTAGAAAACCTAGCCTTATATACAGTCTTATAAACGGGAGCATAGAACAACCACAGAGACCAGATCTCATGAAATGGAGTGCAGTAGGGGCCCAGGGTGTTTGCGGGCAGCAGGAAAGCAGCCAGGAGAACTTACTGTCATTCCCTTCCCCCAAGCCAGTGCCCCTTCAGAATCTTCCCGTTTCTGCCCAGAGAGTCAGTACACCCCCAGGCACCCAGGTTCATAACCTCCATGCCATCCTTGACTTCTCCTTTTCCCTCTCACCATATATCCATCAGTTGCAAGTCCTTTCCATTCTGTCTCCCCACCACATTTCATCAGTCTCTTTCTCTCCACTCCCTCGGCCACCCTCATTCAGTCCTCTTATCATTTATTTCCTGGACTACAGCAACTGATCTCCCTGCCTCCACTGTCTCCCCTCCCCCCTCCATCCCCCATGCAGTTACCAAAGGGATATTCCCAAAGCATTAAAGTCATTCCCTGACTCAGTAAACGCCAGTGCTTCCCTGTTAGCTCTAGCATCAAAAACAAAACTCCTCTCTGTCTGCTCTTTAAAGCCCTTCACAACTTGGCTCCAACTTCTCTTTCCAGGATTATTATGCATGGCTCCCATTTGTCCCAGTCAAACTGGTCTCCTTGCTCTTCCTCACATAAGACATTTCACCTCCCATTTCCACGCTCTTGCACGGGCTGTCCCCCCTGCCTGCCCTCCTTACCTCCACCTCCCAGAGTCCCTTAGTTCCCTCCAAAGCTCAACTCAGACTCCATATCTGCTACATGAGACTTTGAATCACCTTCAGTTGCTAGAATCCCCTTGTATTAATTTTGTTTTAATATATAATATTTTATTTTCCCCAATTACATGTTAAAAAGTTATTTTTTAACATTTTTTTTAAGTTTTGAGTTTCAAATTCTATCCGTCCCTCTTCTCTCCTCCCCTACCCCCTCCCTGAGATGGTAAGCAATCAGATATAGGTTATACATGTGCTATCATGTAAAACATTTCCATCTTAGTCATTTTCCCTCTTGAATAAAACAATATACACACCTGTTGTTTCTCCTGTAGAGAATGTAAGCTCTTTGAGGACGGGGATAGTTCCATTTATTCTTTGCATTTCCAGTGCCTAGTACAGTGCCTGACATATCTTAGTTGCTTAATAGATGTCTGCTGATTCATTGAGCCAGTGGATAGGGATAGGATGGAGATTACAAAGAAAGAGTAGAAAGGCCGAGATCCCAGAGGGTCTCCTGGTGCCTGCCAGCACGTACCTGATCAGTACAATAGGGCTTTGGGCTGAAGTTAGGGAACTCTGGGTTAGTAGCCCCAGGCCCTTGTGGGACTGAGTAATATGGCCCCAGGGTCTCTCCTTCTGGGAGACTCACTCTGCTAGGGAGTCAGGCTGGAGGCAAGTGGATGGGGAGGGAGTGGGGAGGAAGGGTCTTCATTGGAATAAGCTTCAGGGAAACAATGGGCCAACAGTCTGGGTGTCTAAACTTGAGCCTGACTTGCTTCCCAGCCATTCTCAAACTTGCCTTAGGTCTTTGGTTAAGACCAGTCAGCACGCTATGAATAGGCTCTCTGTAGAGACAGGAGTGGACAGTTTCCAACCCAGTGAGCGAATTTATGCAAATGGAAGCCTATTGACTTTCATTTTAAAATTAGAGATGGTTTCTAATGGGAAAATCCCTTCAATAAACTAAGGCGACAGGATAACTTAGAGGAAAGGGCAACTTACTGGGCAGTAAGAAGCCTTGGTTTGAATCCCAGCTATACCCACTCATTAGCTATAGGACCTGGGAGAAAGAAGTCTCTTTTCTCTGGGCCTGTTTTCTCTCCTGTTTATGTACCAGCTGTGTGATCTTGGGCAAGTCCCTTCTCTCTGGGCTTTAGTTTCTTCTGTAAAACGAAAGGGTTGGCCTAGATGGCCTCCGAGGTCCTTCCCAGCTCTAGATTTATGATCTTATGTGTGACCTTGGACAAGTCCTTTCCCCTCCCTGGGCCTTAGTTTCTCCAACTGTGCTTGGCAGAGCTTGGCAAGTGGTTGATAAAGGGTTTTTTCCTTTTATTCCCCATGTCATCTGGCTAATATTTAATATCTGTTGGTTATTACTGTTATTGACCCCCAACTGTCCAACCTGGTGGCCAGGGGAATTCTAAATATTTTATCTCCTCTGCCTGGCCCATCTTCCAGTGCTGTTCCCAAGGAAAACTTGTGAGCTAATTTGTCTTCTGTCCTCTTCACCCACCTCCTTTCCCTGAGTGTCCCCATATTTCCCACCCCTACCATTTGGGCCGCCCACTCCAGTTAGCTCCCTAAGGTTGCCTTCTCTTGGTAGGACCTATCTCTCCCCCTTCTTCTCCCCTGTCAAATTTGACCTCAGTCTCATTCCCAATTAATCTGCCAAAATATTCCAGGCTAATGTATTCAGGGCTCTTAATGGGTCACCTTTACAGGTAATGTTTGCATTTTAGAGGGGCCTTCTGAAGACACTAGCCTTAATCCAAAGGAAGGACTAGAATGACGGGCATTTCACACACTTGAAAGTAATTGGGGGAGATATCACTGGGTCGGGTGGCAGGGGACGGGCTCCTTTACATCTCATTCTCTGGGCGGCTCATTATTCTACCACTCACATGATTTCACCATCCACCACAGACTAGTTTGTTTCCATAGGCACCATGATGACTTGGGAACATTCTCTTGCAGAGGACAGTGGACTTGGGGAAGGGAGAATTCAAAGTTTATCCCACAGGAATTTCCTCCCTCCTCATTTGGGTATTATCAAGGGAAACTCTTGCCTTTGGCCTCACCTCTCCAATGGAAATGCACACCTTGCCCTGTGCTTACCCCCCCCCCCAATAATAGTAATAATTCTTGACATGTATTAGTAATCCAAAAAAAAAATTAGAAGTACTTTTACACCTCTTGGCCCCAGGGAGGGGAAGGGACTGGCCCAAGGTCATGCATAGGATCTTAGAGTTAAAGCTGGAAGGGCCCTCAGATGCCCTCTAGTCCAGGGCTTCTTAAACCTTTTCCATTCTCAAACCCTTCAGCACTTCTTAAACTGTAGGTCACAACCCCACCCCCTTCATATTACAGAGGAGGAAAATGAGGCACAGGGAGGGAAGGGGACTGGCCCAAGGTCACTTGAGTAGCAACCTTCAGAGGTAGAATTTGAACCTTCATCTTCTGGATCTAGTCAAACTCTTCCAACGATAGCAAATCACATTGCAAGTGAGTAGCAGAGCTAAGATTAGAACCCAGGGCTCTTCATAGAACCTCATTCATTCCCAGTTCACATTTGGGGTTTCTCTAAGAACTGACTTGAGAGCTAGGCAGGTAAGGTTTATCTTTTGATGACCTGTAGTCCCTTAAAGGCCACAATTCTCCCCCTTCCCTCTCCCCACCACCCATACACTCCAAAGCCCCAATTTCCTGGGAGTATTCTGCAAGAAGAAATTTCTGCCTGATGACGCCTTTGTACATCTTTCCATTGCTTTGGAATCCACATGCTAGGTTCCAAAAGAACTCCCCTCCTAATAAATATTGCCATTGGCAGTCTCTGCTGGGGCCAGGGCAGTGTGGAGTTTTTGCCTCAAACACTCATTTCCAAGCAGGGAGAGGGGTCTATAGGAACTCTGTGTGTGTGTGTGTGTGTATGTGTGTGTGCATAGGGATGGTCCTGTGGGTGTGCAAGAAGTTGAGGGGTCTGGCATGCTTTCTGTGAATTTTGAAGGGAATTCCTCCCCTATTTGCACGGAGACCAGTGGGGAGCCTGGTCTCCAATGACCGTGTGTGCATTGAGGTATGGGTGGATAAGCAATGGCCATTTATGTTGCTAGAGTTCACCAGAGTGGTGAAGTGAGTGTCACTCATGGCGTCCTAGATCTAGGGTTGGAAGGGACCTCAGAGCCCACCTAGAACAAGCTCCTTTTACTGAGGAGGAAACTGAGGCCCGAGGAGGGGAAGTGACTTCCCCAAGGTCACACCTAGGATCCTAGTTCTAGAGATGGAAGGGACCTCAGAGGCCCTCTAGTCTAACCTTTTTCATTTTACAGAGGAGGAAACTGAGACCCAGGGAAGGAAGGGACTTGGCCAGGGTCACACCTAAGATCTTAGATCTAGGGTCAGAAGGGACCTCAGTGGGCCACCTAGGCCCAGGGACAGGAAATGACTTCCCCGAGATCATACCCAGGATCGTAGATCTGGAGTTGGAAGGCACATCAGCGGCTGTCTAGTCCAAGCCACCTGATAATAACTACTTCCAGAGCTGCAGTGACAGGGAGCCTCCTGCCTCCCAAGGCAGTCCCTTGCACTTTGGGGTGGCTCGAATTATGAGGAAATCTGTCATTATCTTAAGCCTAAATCTGCCTCCCTGCAACTTTGACTTAGAACTCATAGTTTGATCCCCAGGGACCAAGATGAGTAAGGCTAACCCTTTTTCTAAGTGACAGGGCTTTTGAATGCTGAAAGACTGTGATCTTCCTGACTCTGCTACTTACTGTCTGTGTGACCTGGGCAAAAATCACTTCATCTTCCACGAGCCTCAGTTTCCACAATCTTAAAGTAAGGCAAAGTGGCATCAATCAATCAACCAACATGTATTTACTAAACATCTAGGAGGAAATGGCAGTGTCATCTTCCTGAGTTCAAATCCGGCCTCAGACACTTCCTAGTTGGGTGACCCTGGGCAAGTCACTCGACCCAATTTGCCTCAGTTTCTTCATCTGTAAAATGAACAGGAGAAGGAAATGGCAAACCACTCCAGTATCTTTGCCAAGAAAACCCCAAATGGGGTCCCGAAGATTCAGACACGACTGAAAAATGACTGAACAACTAGGTGCTAGGCTCTATGCTAATCATTTGGAGCGCAAGGATAAAAATGAAATTGTTCCTGCCTTCAAAAATCTTGCAGTCGAAAAGACGTAGATTCTAGATTCAGAGCTGGAAAGCGCTTTAGCAGCCTTTTGGTACATTCTTCCCATTTTTCAAGGGAGGAAACTGAGGCTTATGGAGATAGAGTGATTTGTCCAAAATCACACAGGTAGTAAGTGGTAATCGTAGGATTTGAACCCAGGTCCTCTTACTCTAGTTTCCATCACACCACATGATAGAAAGAGCACAAGGTTTGAAGTCCAAGGACTGACTGGGAGGTTTACATCCCAGCTCTGGCATTTACTCTCTGTATGACCTTGGCTACCCCTTCCCTTCCCCCACTCCCATCTTTGCCTGACTTGAGACAATTTCTAGTTATGGTGCAGTTGTAAGAAGTCAAATTGCTGCTGCAATTTTAGAAGTTGGGCATGGCCCATATCGCTAGTGGAAGGGGACTTGGGACTTGGGGACCCACATGCTTCAGTGCCCACTCCAGTGACCATCCCTGGTAGCACAGTATAATAAGCCTGTGCACTCTCAGTGGGGGAGAAGGCTCTCTATGCTCCTGCTGCCGCAAGGTCTTTTCTGTTCCTCAAAGTTCACTCGTGTTCATCAGGTTTAGCCTGGCACCCTCTGCACCCCCCTACCCAGTCTAAGTGGTGACTTGGAACTGCTCTTAGCCCAGGAAATAAAACCATAGCAGGAGGTCACTGGGCAGATGGAGCCAGTCAATGATTCCGGACCTAGGAGTGTCATTTCCCTCCTAGCTGCCAGAGAAAGGAAGTGGACTCACTTCTGGACCCAGCTAGGTAGTTAAAAGAGATTTGTTTTGCCAAGCAAGCCTCTGATCTCCCTTGAGATGGCCTCCCCTGGCCTGGCTGGCCCCTGCACCAGGGTTACTGCTCAGAACTGTTGGTGGAACCTTGGAAAAAGAGGTCTGCGGGGGAAGTGCAGCTGGTCAGGGTGTTGGCCCATCACCTACTCTCTAGGAGGCATCAGCTATAGAGTTATAGCAGCCTTCCTGCCCCCCCCCCCAGGGTGAGGGCCCAGTGATCTGTGGGTGTGCTTCATCTCTCTTGCTAAAGTTCCAGCTTAGAGGTATTACTCTGGACTGGGCTTGAGGTGAGGAAAAAGAGAAAACTGAAATGATTCTCCTCTTTTTTCTTCCAACATGGACCATTTCTTTACTACCCTTCTCCTGAATGGCCGGGACTGAAATTCACCTTAATCCCTAGCTGCCCGTATCGGATACCTTTTCTTATAAAACAGGATGGGCTGGGGGATCAGGAGAAAAGAAAAAGGGAAGGCAAAAGAAAGAAGGGAAGAAGAGAAGGGAATGGAAGGAGTGAAGAAGAAAAAGGAGGGAAAGATGAGAAAAGGAGAGGTGAGAAGGGAAAGAGAAAGGGGGGAAGAAGTGAGATGTAAAGAAAAGGAGGGTGAAAGGAGGAAGAGGAGAAAAAAGGAGGGTAGAATTGGGCAAAGAAAAGGTGGGAGGAGAAGAAAAAGTAAGGGAGAGAAAGAAGGAAAGAAGTCAGGAAGAGCATGGAATTATTATTAATGGGTTTTCACTCACCCAGAAATAGAGGGAAATGAAAGCTTCTCCTAAAGCAACCAGAATGATCTGCCACCTCTCTGTATTTCCACTCCCGCCTCAAGGTATGCCTAGGGTCGTTTGGGCCCTAGCAAATCAAGCTGAAAAGGTGATAGGTGGGAAGGCCAAAGGGTGGAGGTGAAGAAGTCTTGAGGTGGGAAAGATAGAGCTGGTTGAAAGTGGTAATGGGGAGAGGGTAGGGCTTTGGAGAGGTGTGAAGAAGTCAGAGGTTGCTTAGTTTAAGGAGGAACTTTTAAAAATAAGATCAAGCCATCTCTGGGAAAAAAGGGGCAGGTGCTGTTGACTCACTTTTAAACCAGGTCCCGGTACAAGGCCTATGGTTGAAGTCCCTTAACAAGTCGATAGTAGTCAATAAACTTTTTTTAGGCACCTCCTATGTGCTGGGCACTGTGCTAAGCGCTGGGGATACCAAAAGAGGCAAAATACAGTCCCTGCTGTCAAGGAGCTTACAGTCTAATGGGGGAGACAGCAAGCAAACATATGTGCAAACAAAGCTATATACAGGATAAATAGGAATTAATTAACAGAGGAAAGGCACTAGAATTAAGAGCTGTTGGGGAAGGCTTCCTGTAGAACATGGGATTTTAGCTGGGACTTAAAGGAGGCCAGAGAAGCCAGGAGGAAGAGTTGAGGAGAGAGAGCATTCCAGGAATGGTGGACAACCAGAAAAAAATGCCCAGAGCTGAGAGATGGAGTGTCTTGTTTGTAGAACAACCAGGAGGCCAGCGTCACTAGATCAAAGATAATATGGTAGGGAACAAAGTGTAAGAAGACTGGAAAGATGGGAGGGGAATAGGTTGTGAAGGGCTCTGACTGCTGACTAGTGGATTTTTTATTTGATGTTGGAGGCAATAGGGAGCCACTGGAGTTTATTGAGTGGGAGTAGGGGTGACATGATTGGACTTGTGCTTTAAGAAAATCACTTTGGTGGCTAAATGGAGGATGGATTGGAGTGGGGAGAGACTTGTGGCAGACAGACTCATCAGCAGGCTACTGCAATAGTCCAGGTGTGAGGTGATGAGGGCCTGCATGGTGTGTGTGTGGGGGGAGTGGCAGTGTCAGAGAAGAGAAGGAGGCATGTCCTAGAGATGTTGCAGAGGTGAAATCAACAGGATATGGTAACAGGTTGGATACGGGGGGGGGGTGAGAGATAGTGAGGAGTACAGGATGACTCCTAGGTTGTGAGCCTGAGGGACTGGGAGGGTGGTATTGCCCTCTATAGTAATAAGGAAGTTATGAAGGGGGGGAGGGTTTAGGGGAAAACATAATGAGTTCTGTTTTGCACATGTTGAGTTTAAGATGTCTACTGGCCATCTAGTTGAGATGTCTGAAATGCAGTTGGAGATTCCGAGACTGGAGATCAGCAGAGAGATTGAAGCAGAACAGGTAGATCTGAGAATAATTAGCACAGAGATGGTAATTAAATCCATGGGAACTGATGAGATCACCAAGTGAAGCAGTTGTATAGAGGGAGAAGAAGGCCCGGGACAGAACTCTGGGGGACACCTAGAGTTACAGGATGTGATCTGGATGAGGACTCAGCAATGGAGGCTGAGGAGGAATAGGGAAGGAGCCAGTAGACAGGGACAGATTAAAAATAAGTGATAGAGGGGGGATGTCAGAAGGGACAATCTGATGGAGGACAGATGTAATTGGAATAAGATCGCTTGAGCAGGTAGAGAGGTTAGACTCAGTAAGGAGTAAGTCACTTCATCGTGTGAGGCAAGGGTGAAGTAGGAGATAGTGACAGAAGGCACCTGAGTGATAGGAGATGAGGAAAAGAGAAGATAGAGCTCATAGACAATGGCCTATCTTTTTTTCTTTCCGTAAAATATGAGGCAAGATTCTTAGCTGAGAAGGTTGGAGTGGGGAGGAGGAGCCGTGGGGGGTTTGAAAAGAGAAGAAAAGGTTTAATAAAAGGATTTGTTCTGTGACGTTTGGATTCAGCCAAAGGGCCGCGCTTGAGGACCCAGAGGGCCACATGTGGCCTCGAGGCCACAGGTTCCCCACCCCTGGTCTAGTCCAATCCCCACATTTTACAGAGGAGAAAACTGAGGCCCAGGGAGGAGGGATTTGCTCCAGGCCACATAGGTAGTGTTGGGGGGGGGGATTTCTATTGTTAAAAACCCCGTAGCATTTATTTATTGATTAAAAAAATTCTGTGGCTAAGCCCTAGTTTAGAAATCATCGCAGAATATAGGAGCTCAGAAGGGAGTAACCTCACTCTCACTAGACAGAAGTACCTCTTGCCCCCCCTCCCAACAATACACCCAATAATTATTCAATCCTTGTTATTCTAGATTCAAATGCTCCAAATGGATCTGTGACCTCATGAGGGTCTATCCTTGAAAAATGCCCCCCCCATCCTGTGTAACTCTTTCCCCCAGGGGTCCACCAAGAGGCCAGGGACCTTTACATTCCATTTGTATTCTCCTGCCTCCCTTTGAAGGTGCTTTGAGATCCTTGACTGGATGGCTCTGTACAAACATTTATCTCATTCTCCTCATCTCCTTGAGATGTCACTCCACTTAGATTGCTGTGAGCATACCAGGGTCATATGTAAGTTGACATAAACCTTTTACCCCTTTCATCCCCAATGTCACCTTCTTCTCCTCTGCACCCATTGCTCATAACTCATTCATTGGCTCCTATCGGGGAGAGAGGGTGAAGGTTTCAGTTAGGGTTACGTGGGAGGGCTAAGGAAGGCAGATACCTGGAAAACAACTAGAGCATAATCCCAAGCAGTGAAATGTTTTGTACCAGACAAGTACCATCTGCAGGAAGCTGTGTGTCTTTATCTCCTCTGTAGGGCCAGGGCCCCTCATTAAGAGAGCTGGAGGTACCTGCTTACCTCTTTAAGCATGGAGCTACCACGATTAGGACTTTTATCTTGAGGCTAGATGGTGCACTGGATAGAGGGCTAGTCCTGGAGTCAGGAAAACCTGAGTTCTAATTATGAGCAAGTCACTTGACCTCAGTTTGCCTCAGTTTCCTCATCTATCAAATGGGGATAATCATAGCACCTTCCTCCCAGAGTTGTTGTGAGGGTCAAATAAGAGATTTGTAAAGTGTCTGGCACACAGCAGGCACTTAATAAATTCTACCTAGTATTATTAGCCACTTTTTTTCTAGAGTCAGGCTGTAAGCAGACTTGGGTTTCTTTTTGTTGCCAATTTATTTGAGATCACGCATCCACAGAGTTGGACGGAAGCTTAGAGCTTATCTAGTCCACTTCCTAATCTTACAGATGGGGTCTGAGGCCCAGGAAGGGAACCACGGTAACCCCAAACTCAGGTCTCTTGATTCTCTTTGTTCTTTGTCCTACACCCAGGTTAGATCCCTCTCTCATAGCCTCCATTCCAGCCAAACTGATTTACTTACTGTTCTCCATAGCTGACCCTTCATTTCCCACCTCTGTACCTTTGCACTGGCTGTCCCCCATACCTAGAATGCACTCCCTCCTCACCTCTTCCTCTCCTGTGGTCCCTAGATCCCTTCAAATCTTAGCTCAATTGCTGCCTCCTACACAAGGGATCCCTTGTGGGATCCCTGATCCTTCCCTCCGCCACCCCATCCCTGCCCCTTAGTGCTGTGCACCCTTTCCAAAATTACTTCGAATAGATGTACTTATCTGTATATGAGTCGTATCCCCCCATCCCTCCCCAGCCCTGATGCTCCAGTGTCAACTCTTTGAGGGAGATGGCCATTTATTTTTTGTCTTTGTATCTCCAGAGCCTAGTGCATAGTAGGCACCTATATGTGTCTCTTTCTGTGTGTTTGTATGTCTCTGTGTCTCTGCCTCTTTCTCTGTGTCTCTGTCTCTCTGTGCATCTCTCTGTCTCCGTGTCTCTATGTATGTGTCTCTCTGTGTCTGTATCTTTCTGTGTGTCTCTGTGTCTGTCTCTGTCTCTCTCTCTGTGTCTCTATCTCTCTGTCTCTGTCTCTCTTTCTCTGTGTCTCCCTCTGTGTCTCTGTGTCTCTCTGTCTTTATGTGTCTCTGTCTTTCTCTCTCTCCTTGGAGTTAGGATTTCAGGGTTCCTATCCTGTCACCTCCCAACTGTGGGACCCTAGCCCTTTCTGAGCCTGTTTCCTCCTCAGTAAAATGAAGTCTACCTCACAGAGATGTTGTAAAGATAGCTATTTGCTTAAAAAAATCCCTATTTGCTCTTAATTTTTTTTTGATATCTTTTGTTTTTACATCACCTTTATTTCCAAACAGATCTCTTGCCCCTCCCCTCCCCTTGTAAAAAAGATTAAAAATGGAAGAGGGGAAGCAAGCTGCTTAGCAAAACTAAGCAACACATTTCCCCAAGTCTAACAGTCCACACACAAGATTCTACACCCAGATGCCTTGGCAACTCTTCTCCAGGCACATACAAGTTCGCCCTTTTTAATTACATGGGCTTCACTTTCTTTTCTTCCCTCCTTCCTTCCTTTGTTTCTTTGTTTCTCTGTTTCATTTTCTTCCTCCCTCCCTCTCTCCTTCCTTCCTTCCGTCTTCACTTTTGTTTCTTATGTCCCACAATATAGTTAGAGGATGTTGGTTCAAATTCTGCCTCAGTTTACCACCTGTGTGACCCTGGGCATCCTTCTCTTCCCTGGGCCTCAGTTTCCTTATCTAAATGGACTCTGGGGTTCCTTCCAGCTCTGATTTTAAGCTGAACCACAATTTATGCAGCCTTTCCCCTATCAATGACCACCTGTTTTGTTTCCAGTGCTCTATACCACAAAAATGTTGAAATGAATATTTTCCCGCAGATAGGACCTTTCTCTCTGTCTGTGACTCCTTGGACCTAGCAGTGAGTGGGCTCTCTGGGTCTGGACATGTTGGTTACTTTCTTAGCCTAATTGCGAATTGCTCTCCAGACAGCGTGTACCACTTCGTAGCCTCAGCAGTAGCTTATTTGCGTTTCAGTCTTCCCGAGGCCCTTCCACCATTGACCAGCTCCATCTTTTGGCATCTTGGCCAATTTGCTGGGTGGGAGGTGAAACCTCAGAGCCGCTTTGATGTGCATTTCTCTTCTTATTAGAGATGTGGCCCAGTCGTTCAGGGGGTTGTTAATAGTATACAGTTTGCTGTCACCCTCGAAGAAAGTTCTTTGGAAGCCTCAATTCTGCATAAACGAGAGTTGCTGTTATGACCACCCCTCAGCATTCTTTTAAAAACTTTTATTGCTATTTATTGTTTTTGCATCTTCTACTGGTCCTGCACTTTCTGAACACAACAAAACTTTTTTTTTTTAAACTGCTTTTCGGGCCTGGGCCGCTGCCAGTGTTTCCCCCAAGCCCCAAGCCTCTCCCCACTGATTATAATCTTAGCTAGGGCTTCTACTCCGGAGGACGACCATGATTCCGGACTGTGACCTTGGCAGAGGCGCCTCTGCTCCTCCTTCCCCCTTCTTTGCCCCATGGGCGGCTGGCCGGGGAGGACAGCCACGTGCCCCGTCGCCTGTGGGCTGAGGTGGCCTCGGGGAGGGGAGGGGAAGGGAGGGGGGAAGTGGAGGAAAGGAGGAGTGAGCTGTGGTGCCTCCGGACGGAGGGAACGGGCCGGCCCTTCCCCTTTGGCAGCTGTCCAGGCGTGAGGGGGAGGTTTGGGCAGCGCGAGCCTTATCTGGCCCGGCCGACAGCAGCCTTTTTAAGGCGCGAGAGCAGAGGCTTGGGCTGCTTAGTCAGAGCAGGAGCCCGACGGGAGCGCAGAAGGAGGTAGCGGAGCGCTGGGCGCTTGGGTGCCTGCCTGCCTGTCTGCCGGTCTTGCCTGTCTGTTTGCCTGACTGTCTGTCTGTCTCGGTGTGCCTGACTGCCTTTCAGCTTGCCTTTCAGCCTGCCTGCCTGCCTAGTCGGGGCGCCAACTTGCCTGTCGGGGTGCGCTCTGGATTTCATGTGTTTGCGTGCTGGCGCGCTCTGGCGCGCACAGATAGTTTAGACCTGCAGGAGATCCGAGTGAGTAGCGGACCAACTATTCCAAGCAGATCCCGGGAAGACCAGGTCCAGCTCAGAGACACCATGACCACTTCATACCGCTGCTGGAAAGCCAAGAAGTAAGTAGCCCGTCTCGGGGCGCCCTCCGTGCCCCGGCTAACCAGACCTCAGGGGGTGCCTGTAGTGGTGTTTTGCCAGGGCCGTCGTTACTAACACACGCTCTAATGTAACGGCGCGCGAGTGGGAGCGAGGTAGGGGGCCTCGGGAGCTGAGTAAGACTGTTCCAGCTTCCTTCCATGCCACTGTGAGCGTCTTTCCCTTGTCACCCTGCCCTCGGTGGGGAGACTGACACCAGCCGCTGGTTGGTACTGCTGTCGGGCTTTGGGGCGCCAATGCTCTAAGACAGTGAGAAGTCCCTAAAGAGACTGACCCAAAGGGAGATCCACTCGGGGAACCTGTGTGCCCAGTAAGACTGAGTAGAGAGGGAGATGGAGCGGAAAGGCAGATGTTCCAAGATGCATTGGTTAAGAATTCCCCAGAGGACAGACCTTTCCTTCAATCATCAAACCCCAAAAGGTACCCCGATTGTCCAAGACTAATTTCGCTGATAAGGAACAAAATGCAAACAACCTTCTCAGGGGACAAGTTAGTCAAAGTAATCGTGTTTCATTTATATCATGCATGTTGGTTAGCAGCCCACGTGACTGAAAAGGAACATATCTATGGACGAGGATCGGCTAGGCAAGCCGGTGCTCTTAGGTAGGAACCTCGATCCAGAACTGACAGGGACCTCAGAGACTATCTGGTCCATCCCACTCCTTTTTCAGAAGAGGAAACTGAGGCCCAGGGAGGGAGAGTGACTTGCCCAAGGTCACCCATAGACTCACAAGAGCTTACATCTAGAGTTGGAAAAGACCTCGTGCTCCAAAGGAGAAAATAGGATCTTGAGGAAGTGAAGGGACTTACCCTACACAAGTACGAACTGGTGAAATTGGAACTCGGGACCTCTACCTCCAATTCTAGTGCTCTTTCCATTGTCAATACTGCTTCCTTTAAGGGCTTAAAAAACCCAAACCCTTCTTGGGCCTCAGTTTCCTCAGTCTGCAAAAAGAGGGGGGTTTTTCCTTTTTTTTTTTTTAAATGGATTAACTTTTCAGGAAAGGTATTTTGCATAAGGGTTTGTTTGAGTGTTGGGAAATGTCTGTTGTGTGCAAACAAATTGAATCCATATATTTAAAAAAATTAACAAAATCTCTGGTGAACAAAAAAAATGATAAAATGAGAAGCCCTTTCCAACTTTAGCCCTTTCTATTTCAGTTCTATGATCCTAATGAGATCATGGTGGGGTGGGATGGGGGAGAGTAGAGGGAAGAAAGGCAGGGAACTTTGAGAGAGAAAACACTAGAAGAGATTTCCTTGTAAGAGTTTGTTGACATCTGTATAGTTCTTATTTTCTAGCTATACAGGTGATGTAAATAGGGTTGGAGTAAAGCAATCATTCTATGTGCATTTATTGAGTGCCTACTGTATGTCAGACACTATGCTGGGTGCTTGTGTTACAAAGACAGAAATGAAAGAGTCTTTACCCTCAAGAAATGTACTTTCTCACTGGGTGAAAGAACCAGTACACAGGTAAGTCCCAAGTCATTTGCTGAGAGGGAGGCAGAGACCTGACAACTGAGGCTATCAGGATAGGCCTCCTGTAGGAGGTGGTACCTACTCTACTTTTCTGGTGGCCTTTGGCAACGTGTTTGTGTGCCTGTATATACATGATTATTATGTGATTATTTTGTTTTCACTTGTGAAGTTAACAAGTCTCAACCTCCCTCTCCACTCTTACAGAGTAGAATTCCTGTTAGAGATGGATTCTAGTCATTCTGCAGCTATCGACTGAGGTGATTATAGCTGACCTAGGAAACCAGGAACCTTAGTGGGAATTCCCTAGAAGCTGACACTGGGGCTGAAGTACAGGTTTGAGTCCTAGTGTCCTTACCAAATGATATTCTCTGTCTTCTTTCCTCTTTTTCTCCTTCCCTTCTTTCTCTCTTTCCCCATTTCTTTCTTTCCCTCCTCTTCCCTTCCCTTCCCTCCTCTCTCTCTGTCTTTCCCTCCCCCCTCCTCTCTTCCTCCTCCTTTTCTGTCTCTGTCTCTCTCTAATTTCATCTCTCTCTCTCTCCTCTCCTTCCTCTCTCTCCCCTTCCCTCCTTTTTATCTCTTTCCTTCCCCCTCCTCTCTTCCTCCTCCTTTTCTGTCTCTCTGATTTTATCTCTAATTCTCTGTCTCCTCTCCTTCCTGTCTCTCTCTCCCCTTCCCTCTTATCTCTTTATTTCCCTCCCCCCTCCTCTCTTCCTCCTCTTTTTCTGTCTGTTTCTTCTCTCTCCCTCTCTCTCTCTCTCTCTCTCTCTCTCTCTCTCTCTCTCTCTCTTCTCTCTCTCTCTCTCTATCTCCCTCTCTCTCTCCCCCTCCCTTCCTCCTTCTCTCTCTTCCTCTCTGTTTCTTTCTCTTCCTCCTCTCTCTCTCTCTCTCTCTCTCTCTCTCTCTCTCTCTCTCTCTCTCTCTCTCCCTCTCTCTCTCTCTCTCTCTCCCTCTCTCTCCCTCCCTTCCTCCCTCCTCTCTCCTTCTTTCCTCCTCCTCTGTCTCTGTCTGTCTGTCTCTCTGTATAATCTCCAATTTTCATTTTCCATCTAATTAGTTGACACTAAAGAGCCATTATCAGTAGGACATGCATTCTGAGTCATTTATCCAATAGTGGGGATGGGTTTACACCAAGTCCCCTCTGAGCTACACCAAGTACTGTATCTTTTCTGCTTTCTCCCTTACCAAAGGATACCCATGTTCCTTTCAGCTAAGGAGGAAGCTAAGGGGCCCAGGCACTAGGCCACTGGCCACAGACTCATTAGTACTAGCTACCACTTTCTGTGTTTCAGTTCCAAAGCAACAGTCTCAAGATTCACTATGAAAAGATAATGGCATCAGAAAATGTGGCCTTACTCCACCCTGACCAATGTGTGCACAGATGTGTGTTTCTTTTGAGGAGACAATAGCCTTGAATTCATGTAGCGCCATTCAAGGATTTGTGAAGTCACTTATCAACTTCACTTAATCTGACATCCTTCCAGAGTAATACTAACTTATGTTTTGTATCAAAGTTTCATTTCATTTTCAAAACACTCCTTAATTGAGAGGTTGTGCAGACATTATTACCATTTTTATTGAGGAGAAAACCCTGCCTAGGGCAGCTGGCTTGCTTGAGGTCATCCAGCTCATAAGTGGAAGAGGAAAAAAAGTGCATCTAGGTCTTTAGAGACAAAGGCCAATGCCTGTGTCCCCCAATGGTGCAGCTGTCCTTCAGAGGCTGGGTGGTATTGGCTCTGTTTTACACATGGGGAGGCCTGAGCCCATTAGATACTATGACTCCCCCTGGAGCACAGAGTTAGTCAGTGGCAGGGCCAGGATTTGAAAGGAGCTCAGAACCCAGACATAGTAGGCTGATTTTAGAGAGATCAGCCCATGAACAGTGGGCCCACACCAAGAACTGTGGGAATTAGAGACCATAGGATTATTGATTGGCAGCTGGAAGAGACTTTAGAGGTCATCCCGTCCAAGGGGAGGTAAGTGAAGCAAAGAAAGTGTAAGCAGCTTGCAGAATTTGAGCCCTGGTCTAACTAATTCTAAGGTCCAGCATCCTGTCTACTGAATTGGAGAGCTGAACCAACCCACACCGATATCCTGCCTTGCAGAAGGGCAACCTGAGGCAGGTGAGCCAGCCTATTCCATTGGCTTCCTTTTTTCCTTTTCAGTGCTTCAAGCACCCCATCCTGCCCAGGGGCATCCACCAGTGCACCCCACCCAAATGTATCACAGTGCACCTCTGTCAAAACTTATCTGTTCTGTGACCCATTCACCCAATGTTTGTCTACATTTAGGATGACTAAATAAACCAATCTGTGGGAAGGTTTTAGTAGATGAGGCTAGCTTTCCCAGCTCAGCGACCTTCAGGAGATACAGTGCTTTAATGCAAGCATAATCTCACAATGGGGGAGATATTCCTCTGCCCCAGTAAATAGCTGGGCAGCTAGGTGGTGCTGCAGTGCATAGAGCACTAGATTTGGAATCAGGAAGATTCATCTTCGTGAGTTCAAATCTGGCCTCAGATACTTATTAGCTATGTGACCCCCGGGCAAGTCACTTCACCCTGTTTGCCTCAGTTTCCTCAATTGTAAAATGAGCTCGAGAAGAGAATGGTAAACCACTCCAGTGTCTTCGCCAAGAAAACCCCAAATAGGGTCATGAAGTGTCAGACATCACTGAAATGACTCAACCAGCAATAATCTGCCTGTTCATAGGACAAGTTCTGGACAAATCCAGGGCAGTCTTGTAACTGCTGTGAATTACCTTCTTTGAGTACCCTCTACCTACTAAAAAGGTTCTAGAGATACAATAGATTAGGGCTGTAGGCTGTGAGAGCTTGAAAACCACCCTTGGGGGGGCATCTTGTCCAAACACTTCATTCAACAGAGGTAGAAACTGAGCCAATAAGTGGGGGGTGGGGTGGAGGGACTTATTCAACATCGCAAAATGATTAAATGTGAGTCTGACTCCCATGATTCTAGGACCCCTTACCTTGTACCATCCTGCCTTTCTCTACCCCAGCTTTTCCAGGCTCAGCTTCTTAAGAGGCTGGTGAATCTGAAAGCTTCCTAGTTCTTGGATGTCGAGACAAGAATGAGTTTCCATCCTCCTTAAGCTCCAGTTGCTTGGGTTCTGCCAATCCTTCTATGCTGGCTGTGTGACTGAGATCCAGATTACAAATGGTGATGATGCCCCCTTAGAACTTTTCAAAGTGTTTTCAACATGTGTCATATAGTGCTGTGTATTATCTGCAAACCTGATAATTGGGACAAGTATCATTACCATCAACCCATTTTACAGGTGAGGAAATAGAAGCTTATCTAAGGTCACATGGGAATCCAATGGAAGAGCAGGGATTAGAGTCCAGAACTTCTTACTATGTCCAATGGTTTTTTTTTTAAAGTTATTGATGCTACGGTAATTTCTCCTTCCTCCACCCCCACCCCCACCTCACCCTCCTTTCAAAGGCTTTAGATCTGGAGCTGAAAGAGACCTCAGAGGCCATTGAGTCCAATCCCTTTCCTATTTTACAGATGAGGAAACTGAGGTTTAGAGAAGCTGCGTGGCTTGTAAAAGGACGTGCAAATAGTTAACCATCAGATTTAGGACTTGAACCTGGGTCCTGGGACTCCAGAGTTAGTGCTCTTGGCACTGTAAAACATGACTTCCCTTTTCTATACTCCCCAAATGAACCCTCCTTTATAACAAAGAAAAACAGCCAAGCCCAGCTAGTCAGCAGAGTGACCACATCTGCCAGTGCATGCAGCATTCTGCAGACTTGGGGCCCTATTTCTTGTGAATGTCCTTTTTTTTTTTTTTTTTGGCAGGGTGGGGAGGGGATGAAGTGGGGGAAATGGGTCTGCACCTGTGTTTTCATCAGTGTAGGATGCTCCCTGAGTGATGGCTGTGGTGTACAGGACAAAGAGTCAGCCTCCTCAGGTACAAACTGATTTTATGATCTTTGGACAATAACTGAACCACTCTCTCATTGCCCCAGGCAACTCTTTAAGACCTGAAGTGTGTGACTTTTTTTTTAGAGTTTCAATATAATCACTTTCCTTTGTAATCCTTTGAATTTTACTTTATGCATTTAAGAACATTCCCCAGACACCGCCCAAAGGCAACCAAAAGGTTAGGAATCCTTGCCTTAAGACCTTAAGTTGTAGGGCAGCTGCTGATCTGCATTGGGTTTACTCGCAGGCATCCCCCATATCAACCTGTGATTAGAGGTTGAGTATCTCCCAAAGGAGTAGAGCTTCTAATCAACCAACCAGCATTTGTTAACCACATTTGTTAAGTATGCCAGCCACTGCCCTAGGTGATGGGGACACAGACAAAAATAAAACAGTCCCTACTCTTGAGGAGCTCACTCCCAGTATGGAAATTCCCTCCACCCATGCAAACTCCTGCAGCCAGCTGGCTGCTGTGCTCATCTACAACTTAACATGTTAGTCATCCAGGGCACAGAAAAAAATGGAGTGAAATAAAACCAATCGATAGGCTCAGGGGATTGTAGTATCCTTATTCTTCAATCAGAAGGGTCCTCAGAAGGCATCTTCTCCAATGCTCTCATTTTACAGAGGAGAAAACAGGAGCCAAGAGAGGTTAAGTGACTTGCCCAGAGTCACACAGCTAGTATATGTCAGAGGTGAGACTTGAACCCAGACCTTTCTGATTTAGCTTTCTAGCCATCACACTGGGTTGCCTCTTTTTGTTGTTTATTGCCATGTGGAGTCCCTACTGGGCCAAGCCTACTCCACTTCCATAATCATTATTAATTCACCGTCTACTATATGTCTAAGAGAACCTGTGCTCCCTGGCCTTCCTCAGTTCCCCAGCTAGCTCACTTGGCTCATCCCCTGTGCAGAGCTCCTGCTTTGAAATGGCAATCCTGCTCAGACACAGCTCTGGCTCCCCCCCCCCCGTAATTAAGTGTATCTAACGTGGTCATTAGAGAACCCCCTGGCACTTCTCATCCTTCCTTCCCCTTCCTATATCAGGAGAAGGGGGTTAGTACTGGTTCTCTGGCAAAGGGCCTGGCCTGAGTATTGCATTCTGCTAACCTGCATTCATTCACTCAGCAGCTTTGGTCTTGTTTCCATCTGTGAGTGTGACTCCAGGATCTAGGAGGCACCAGGGACAGTGAATTTTCCTCCTTCCCTTTGTATGTATCTTTAGCACTTAGCATACTGCCTGGCACGTAGTAATACTTTAAGAAATACTCTGCTGATCTCTCTCTCTCTTTCTCTCATCTATGAGCTATCAGCTATGATATATTTATCTATTTATGAGATATCTAACTCTCTACCTATCTATCCATCTATCATCTATCATGAGTGATCTATCTACTTGTCCATCCATCCATCCATCCATCCATCCATCCATCCATCCATCCATCCACCCTTCCATCTATCTATCCATCCATCCATCCATCCATCCATCCATCCATCCATCCATCCATCCATCCATCCATCCATCCATCTATCTATCTATCTATCTATCTATCTATCTATCTATCTATCTATCTATCTATCTATCTATCTACCTGTCTGTCCGGCTGTCTATCTGTCATGTCATGTATTTCTCTGTCTGTCTATCTCTCCCCCTGCCCCCCTCCCCACTCCCCAAGTCAACATTGTATGAGAGGTCTGGGGATGGTGATGTTATCACTGGAGTCCATATGTGTACTTCACTCATTTGGACTAACTGGAAAAGGAGGACAGCCTGAATTAGTGAAAAGCCTGAACTCAGTGAGGCCTGGACTTGGAATCAGGGAGACAGGTTCAAATCCCACTTCAGACACTTAGTAGCTGTATAACCCTGGGCTAGTCCTAGCCTTAGCCTGCCTAGACCTGAGTTTCCTCATCTGTAAAATGAAGGGGTTGGGCTTGATGATCTTTAAGGTCCCATTTAGCTCTAAATCTGATTCTATGAAACGCAGTTTTATTATTTTATTATTGTCTGAGTGAGCTATTTGGCTAGTGAATAGAGCACCAAACTTGGAGTTGGGAAGACCTGAGTTCAAACCCCATCCTAGACACTAACTAGTTGTGTGACCCTCTCTGATCCTCAGTTTTTCATCTGTAAAATGGGGATACCTTACAGGGTTGTTGTGAGGATCAAATAAGATAATGTATTATTATTTTCAAGCACAACCTAGGCTATTTTTTTTTTCTCTGTAGAGGTCCATAGGGGACCAACTTTAATTAATAAATATACAATATGATAAAAAAAAAACAAATCTGAGTTGGAAAGGACCTTAGAGGTCATTTCAGCCAACCCCTGTAATTTTACTTTTGAGGAAACAGGTATAGAAAGAAGTGGCTTGCCTAAGGCCATAGAGGTTAAGGATGAGGACTGCTAGAAGTAGAGCTGGAAGGGGCCTCAGAGGTCATCTAGTCCAGCTCCCTCATTGTACAGAGGAGGAAACTGAGGCCCAAGGAGGGGAAGTGACTTACCCAAGGTCACACATACACTCCTAGGTCTGCACCTGGAAGCCTCAGAGGCCATCTGTCCCTAACTTGTCGTGTGACTATGGCCAAACCCCTTAATCCCCAGGACCTTTTCTTCTACTCCGTAAAATATGCAGATCATATCAATTTACTATAAAGTAATGCATATGTTAGCACTGATATATGTATGATTATGAGGCTTCCACTGTGAATTTACATAACCAATCATCTTGCTCTCGGATACTTTTCATAAATTCTAAATGAGCTAGTAAAGATATTCTGTGGGAGCCATAAGGGGGCTCCTTGGAGTTTGGCCTTCTATATCCCTCTGGCTACTCTGATACCACCAGGATTCCTCATTTCTGTTGAATAGTGAGCTCACTACCAGGCCTTTGGAAGCAAGGATGCCATAGAATCCTAGATCTAGAGCCGAGAGGGCCCTCAGAAGCCAGCTCCCTCGTTTTTACAGAATATGAAACTGAAGCCTGGGGAGGTGAAGGCGACTGGCCAAAGGCACATACGGATGGAATGGAGAGGATAGATGCAGAGCTATGAGAGAGGACTCTGGGAGGGGAAGTGACTTGCCCAAGGTCACACATGTATTAGGTATCAGAGGCAGGATTTGAACCCAAGACTTTCTGATTCTTAGTCTAACGCACTGTGTATTATGTTACACTTCCTTGTTGATTAGGGTTCTTCTTCAACATAGAATATGCATTCTAGCAAGGGAGGGAGGAGAGAGGGGGGAGTTATTCATAAGGAACTCCTGTATAATCACACAGATAGTAGCGTCACCCCCACTGAGGTGGCCTGTCAGATTGTAATGATGTTCAGGCTACCTCACAGAGTTCCGGGGGGTCATTGGCTACTGTCTTCTCCCCCTCAATGGGGCAGGACAGATATCTCTGATTAGCCCCCTAGGACTCCTCACAAACTCCATGGGCCTGAGTGCTGGTCAGAAAATGTTCATTCCATCTCTCCTATGTGAAAGCTAGTGCCACTGGAGAAAGCCAGGCAGGTAATAGTGATTTGGGAAATTCAGGAGCTTGTGGGCCCTGCTTCTTGGATCTTGGCATGGCTGGCCATTTGGGAAGAACAGAGACATTGGTTTCAACAAGCCCTGCCATCCAGGAGTATAACGCATATGAAATAATTAGAGAACAGGACAAGATAAGCTACAATAATGGCTGCGCTCCAGGTGCCTCTACCTGACCGAGAAGGGCTTGGTGCTGAAAGAGACATGGCAGACCTTAGAGCTGGAGGGAGATTTTAAAGGACAGCCTAGGCCACAGTGACTCAGGTGATGTTGTTTCTTTTTTAAAAAAATTGTTGCTATGCTTTATTTTTATATAACCTTCATTTCCAAATACATTCCTCCCCCTTGGCCTCCCCAGAGGGCTCCACGGGATGTTTAAAAAATTTATTGGGGGCAGCTAGGGGGTGGCCCTGCAGTAGATACAGCACTGGTCCTGGAGTCAGGAGGACCTGAATTCAAATCCAGCCTCAGACACTTGACACTTACTAGTTGTGTGACCCTGGGCAAGTCACTTAATCCCATTGCCTAGCCCCTCCCCCCAAAATTATTTTATTTTTAATTTATGGAAGGAAACAAGCATCTCCATAACATTGTACCATAAAAAGATAATTGTATAAGAAACTGCAAATTTACTATGTGCAACTTGCTATTCCTTTCAAATATGTGACAAAATTATCACATAAATTTCTTTTTTTTTTTCCTCCCCCCACCCTTGACATGGCTATCATTAGACACAAATAGGTATATAATATATACTTGTGTTTGGTTGACTTTGGGTTCCAGCTTGCTTTTGCTGCACGTGGCTTGGTAATTCAGTTCCCTGCTGTCAGTGAGGATACAGCAAGGGTAGAAGATAGGCCCAAACACAGAATGAACCCAGGAAGTTGGGTTTTTTTTTTTAACTGTGATCCTTGGCACAGGCTCATTCTCTTGTCATTTTCCCCCTCTCTCCTTCATGTGGTATACGGAAAGTATTCAGATGAATGGAGGCTCTACACTAGTCGGCTTCCAGTTAGTTCTATCCCAGGGACTAGAAATAGGTTAAGCTTCTCCATTCCTGGGCAGTGATGCACACTGTGTGGTCGCTTGGTGCTGTGGGAACAGTAAGACCTTTTGGCCTCCCTGGCACATCTTTGCCTATTGAAGGGACTCCTTTGGTTGTGAAGCGTCTGGGATTGGGCTCTTCTTCCTCTTGACAAGGTATGTATGTGCTGAGCCCCTGACACAGGGAGGGTGACCCCAGGCAACTCTGAGAGCCAGCGGCGCCCTCCTCCCTTCTCAGGAAGGGTAAACTCTGATTAGGACACTCCATTGGTGGCCCTGATCTAGGTAGAAGGCTCTACACATGTTCAAAGGTTGGGCAGGCTAAATGCCTGGGTGCCCCGAACCAATGCCTGAAGATATCCATCCAAGTCAGCTGAGTGAGCCTGCCTGGTGGACAGGATAGATTGTTGGCAAGGCTTCTGAGACAAGTGATGTTGACCACAGGAAGTAGGGAAGCTTAACTCCCTTCTAACTTTGTCTGAAGTGGGCACCTGGGCAACATTTTGCCAAGCTGGCAATGGGGGCAGAGGGAGGCAATGGTGGGCAGTGGCCCAAGTTCAAGGTCTTGGAGGACTCTAGGACATCTCCTCTGGCCACATTCCTGAGATGGGTGAGCTGTGCACCTCACTCCATGTCCCTTCCCACCTTTCCTAAGTAATTCCGACTCAGGATTGCTATGCCAATTGTCCTATCTGAGTGGGGCTCTTTGAGAGAAGACGTGTAGACACAAGTATATTCAGTGAATTAATGATTTTTTTTTTCGGGAGCAGAGTTAGCACTATGTCACCAGCAGGAAGGTATTACCCACTGGATCAGCCCTGAGATGACCATAACTGTAGTACTAGGGCATGGTCCTCTGTGTAGAGGTGATATTCGAATGGGTCATTCTCTCAGATTGGGGATAACCATCTCCAAGAAGTTGATCAAAGGGTTTTTGGTGCCCCGGAGCTAGAGACGTGTTAGTAAATGTTTAACAACCGGTTGTGAAGAAGGGGAGGAAATGTATGCAAAACACACTTTTCAGTTTAATTTGCATTATTAACATTTTCTCCATCACTTTCAAAATTTAAACAATCAACAAAACCGTGTATCGAGTACTGATTTCTAACATTTGCCAATTTGCAAGGTGTAAATAATCACACTGAAAATTTAACAACCAGCTCCTCCCTGTGTGGAGAAATGGAGCAATGGTTTGGGCTACCAAATGCTATTTGAGTTAACTCTCATTTATGTTTCTGATATCAAAAGTAATAAGGGAACTTGCCTTCAAATTCTTAAAGCATATGTTTGTGATGTTGTTTGAGTAGCCTTTGCAGATGGATATGCTCAGTGATGGTCTCTGCCATGGAGGCTGTTTCTCAGTCGCTGGCTCCTTCTGCCTTAAGCTTCCAAGCAGGTAGATTGCTGTCAGTCAATACTGTCATATTATTAAGTGGGGGTGTGGCATAGCAGTTGGAGGGCTGGATTTGGAGTTAGGAAGACCTGGGTTCAAATCTCTCCCTGACAAGTGTCACTTACTAGCTATGTGACTGTAAACAAGTTATCTAACCTCTTAGAGACTCAGTCTTTGAGAGGCAGCACGGGGAGGTCAGGAATCAGGAAGAGCTGGGTTACACTAGTTGGCTGTGTGATGGACAAATCACTTAGCCTTTCTTTGACTCAGTTTCCTCATCTGTAAAATGAAGATAGTAATGCTCACCTGACAACTGAGATCATTTATGCAAAGGTTTTGTAAAAAAGTGAAAACTATAAAATGTCAGTGATCAGTCAATTTTGAGAATTTCTTGGGAAAGATGCCTTCACTCTGCCCCGCTCACTTTTTTTTTTTTTTGCTTTTTTAGGCAATTGGGGTTAAGTGACTTGCCCAGGGTCACACAGCTAGTAAATGTCAAGTGTTTGGTCTGAGGCCCGATTTGAACTCGGGTCCTCCTGACTTCAAGGCCGGTGCTCTATCCACTGCACCACCTATCTGCCCCATGTCCTGCTCACTTCTAAATGGGGCAATCATAATATGGAACTGCTTCCTAACCTGTAGCAAAACCAGGAAGACCTGGGGTTAGGAGGGGCTAGACATGTCTGGGTAGGGACAGCCCCCATTCAGGCCATCCTCAGGGGAATGGAAGGATGACTTGGGCTCTGGGTTTAAAGCCAGTAGGTTGTGTCCGTGGTGGACAGCCCTGAGACCAAAGCATAAGGGGTGTGTGTGTGTGTGTGTGTGTGTTGGGAGTGACAGAGACAGAGATTGAGAGAAAGCAAGAGGAGGTGGGGGAAGGAGAGGGAGACAGAGAGAGACAGGAAGACAAAGAAAGAGACAGAGACAGATAACCCACTCCAGAGTTGCAGATCACTTCTGCCCCCCTCCTCACCTCTCTTAATACAGGGAATTGCTACCCTTGGGAACCACAAGGCCTGGGCTTGAATCCCAGATCTGTTGTGTACTCAGTGGCAAGTCCTTTTACTTCTCTGAACCTCAGTTTCATCATCTGTAAAATGGAGGCAGCATGCTGCAGTAGAAAGAAGTCTGGGTTTGAAAACAAAGTACCTGAGTTCGAATTTCAGGTCTGCCATTTAATAACTTGTAAAATGAGAATTTGGACTAGATGGCTTCTGAGGTCCCTCCCAGCCTTATATTTATGATCCTATGTGTAATCTTGGACAAGTCACTTCCTTTTTTGGGGCCTCAGTTTCCTTCTCTGTATAATGGGGTTGGACTAGAACATTAATAATAATAATACTACACAATAGTAATACCTAGCATTTATCTGGCACTTACTTGAAGGCTTACAAAGCACTTTACATATAATATCTCATCTGGTCCCCGTAACTACTTTGGGAGGTTTTATGGAGGAAGAAACAGGCTGATGGCTTCTAAAGTCCCTGCTAGCTCCAGCTCTCTGCTCGTAGGAATGATCTTGAACAAGTCCCTTCCCATCTCTGGGCCTCAGTTTCCTCCTCTGTAAAATGAGGGGATGGGACTATGTGCCCCCTCAGGCTCCTCCCAGCTTTAGGGTCTATGATTCGATCGCTTGCTCTGGTACTTTCCACCGCTGACACCGCTGCTTCTTGGACTCACTGAAGCTTTGCAGCTGTACGCCATGGTGGTTGTTACTAGCCCAAAGGTGTGACAGACGGAGGTTTTAGGTCAGTGGGGAGATCTTTGGGACTGGGTGAAGAGAAAGAGGAGAGATGCCTGGCTCTGCTTTTGCTGCATCACTGAGATAGGGGTTGGACATTTCCGGTTCTCCTCTGCTTGACTTGGAGCTTACAGGGAGGTTGCCTGCAGAGTGACTTCTTGGGAGAGGTCCCCCAGGGAAAAAACCTCAGGTGCATTCTTTTTTTTTTTTTTTTTTTGGTTTCCAGTTTTAAGAACCTGCAAGTCCAACAATAACTCCTGGCTGGTAATGGCTGAAATGGGCATTGGGGTGGCCCATCCAGGGCAACTTTAGAGGTCAGAGGAGATAGGAAAGCACATCCTACTTTGTCAGTCTCTTGGGGAGGGAGGAGGGTGGTGATCAGATCCCAAGCAGACCTCAAGCATGCCATCAGGGAGGGACTGCCCCAGAGGACAAAACTCAACATTTGATCAGTACCTTTTCCTAGACTCAGGGTTAGAGGGGGGCTATCTCTGCTTAGTGTCTTGGGTGCCTTGGGGATTTGGCTGGCCTACTCTGGGGAGTCTTTCTTGCTGGCTGGCCTGAGCTGCCCGGGCACAGGGGGATGACTGTGGTAGATTTACCTGTTTAGGCACAGGACATTAGGAGTTGGGTGAGAGGATGCTGGTCAATCCCCATGAGGGTCATGCTACCAAGTCTAGCACCTTAGATGGCTGCTATGCCCTCCTCTAGATAGAAGAAGGCTGCCCCAGAGAACCCCTGATTATCCTGGAGGATAGTTGCTGTCCAGTGTCCAAATTTCCTCCCCTTTGCCCTTCTCCCCCACTTTGAGATGAAGCTTGTTGGACTCAATAGAAAACATCCCCCCCCCCACTGCTTTAAGAGGAGCAGGCCCAGGACAGCTGCTTCCCATTAGCAGGCCCATGCTGGGGGGTGGGGCCCTAGTGGAGCAGGAGAGGTCCTGGAATCCTTGAACCTGAACCAGGCCGTTAGGAAAGCATTGCAGCCGCGGTGGGGCTCGGAAGATGGTCCCTTGTTTTTCTTCTTCTTCCCGCCTTGGTCAGCTCCCAAGGCAGTCAGGAAAAGGGGGAAACATGGGATGATAAGCTGCTGGAGTGGCCCCAAAGAGACAGAGACTGAGGGAAGGAATATTTCACTAATGCCTTGATAATGAAAGGGGCTATCTCTGCAGATTCAGACTTCCTGATGCCTATTGGTACAGTACCATTTGGGGACCTTGGAACTGAAGTGAAAGGTCTCCTGTTATTTTTTTGGGGGGAGTGAAAGCCTCCATTTCCTGCTTGGTCTTTGGATAGCCAGTGGCCTTCCTGCAGAGGAGGGCTGAAAAGACAGTGGTTCTCACATTTCACACTCCGCGGCTCCTTTCTGTACCCTCAGAGGAGGGGGAATGGTGTAGTGGGTGTGCAGTCAGATGACCCAAGCTGGAATCTCAGCTCTGCCACTTACTACCTCTGTGGCCCTGGGTAAGTCCCTTCCTCTCCCTGGGCCTCAGTTTCCCACTCTGTAAAATAAGGTGGTTGGACTAGATGACCTCTGAAGTCCTTTCCAACTCTAGATCTGTGATTCTATGAAACCATGACTACTATCCCTTCTGTTTGCCCACACCTACTCTCAGTCAGATGAATAGTCTGGAGTACCTGGTATGGTGCCACAGGTATTAATAGAATATCACAAACACATTCTAGGCAAACAATAATTCATGCTAAAAAAAAAGTTGCAGTGGATCTGGACAGTTGTTAATGAGCTCCATGGTTCCCTGGGAATCAGATAGAAGTGGCGGTCTCAGGCTCTGCTCTCCTCAGGAACCCCATCTGATCTGGTCGGTTAAGCTACCAAGGTTCTGCAGTAGTCCAGCTTCCCAAGGGGCATCATCTCCCATGATATAAGGACATGACAACCTTACAGGAGCTAAGTGGATGACTCTCTCACTTTGTCATTATTCATGTTATTCACACACACACATGTCATCCCCCCCCCCCTTAGAATACAAGCTCTTTGTGGGCAAGGACTATTTTAATTTTTGTTTTTGATTTCTTAATGCCTGGGCAGGGTGCCTGGGGCATAGCTGTTACTTAATATAAATGTTTGTTAACTGACTGACTGAGACATAAATTCATGGAGAAGAAAGGAGCAGAGCTGGGTGTAGTTGCTGGGAGGCAAGAGGCTAGTCAATGAGATGGACCCCTGGCACACAGACATCAGCCGCCAGGAGCAATGTCACCTGCCAAACAACTGACGAGACCTGAGGAGGCATCTGATGCCCATGACTGTTCTCTGAGGCCATTGTTACTAGCTTCTCCCACCTTCCACTAGAATTAAAGAATAAAGGCACGTTGATTACGTACTGTTTGCCTGACACTGTGCTAGTCATTTTGGAGGAGATGAAAGAAGTCTAGTTATGTAGTCAGGTCAGGGGTTTAAGAATGCCACTTGGGAAGCTGAATGGAGAATGCAATAGAGAGGGGAGAAACTTGAAGCTGGTTTATCAATTAGCAGATTATGGTAATAGCCCTGGCAAGAGGTGATTTGAATGGGGCTTCGAATAGGAGTGGGGCTGTATGTGAGAGATGCTCTGGAGATAAAAACAATAGACTTGATATCAGAAGGAGTGAAAGAGTCCACATATAAGAGTTTACAGACACACGTAAATGCACATGCACACTAATGTATTGTTGGTGGAGCTGTGAACTGGTCCAACTATTCTGGAAAGTAATTTGGAATTCTTTTAAAAGTGACCAAAATGTTCAAACCCTTTGACCCAGAGATCCTAGTGCTAGGTGGGCATATACCCAAAAGAGGTCAAAAGACAGAAAGGTCCCCAAAGCCCCAAACTATTTATGGCAGCACTTTTTGTTGTAGCAAAGAGCTGAACACAAAGCAGATGCCCACCAATTAAGAGATAGCTAATCAAATTGTGGTATGGGAACATTACTCTGCCATAAGAAACAATGACCGCAAAAAAAAAAAAAATCAGAAAACCGTGGGAAGACTATTTTGAAATGATGCAGAGTGAAGGAAGCACAGCCAGGAAAACCATATACTCAATGACTACAATGATGTAAAAGGAAGGAACGCAACCAGGAAACTGAGCTCTGCGTGATTATCATGACCAAGCTTGGCCCCAGAGAAGAGTTATCAGTTTTGTTGCTAGAGAGAGTTTAGAGTTCCTTGGCATGATTCTGAATAGTAATGATTGGTGTGCTTTGCTCCCCAGCACCCCAACACAAAGCTAGGGAGGCTACTGTCTGGAATGGTGGGCTACACTTTCTTGATTCACCTTGCTGAAAATAGTTCTTTTTCCTGAGGAAAAGATTATTTCATTGGCCTTTTTTGAGTGTCCATGAAGAAGTTTAGAATTCATGGAATTACCTTTTTTTCTCTCCACTTTTAGTGACTATCTTATGGCTCTGAAGTCAAATGAAATCTTCCAGAGTCTTAAGACAGAGGAGGTCCATGAGTTCCAAGAGCCTTCTAGGATCCTTGAGATCCAAGGCATCCATAAAGCCCAAGAGACCGATGAGGCCAGAGAAAGCCAGGAGGCCCAAGAAGCTCCAGATGGTAAGGACTGTAAGATCCTTGAGCCCCAAGGATCCCATGATCCCCGTGAGCCTCAAGTTATCAATGAGGCCCAATTCAGCTATGAAATTTTGAGGTTTGTTGACGCTGGTGAAACCAGTGACATTTTTTCAGGTAAGTAGCTGTTTTTTCCATTTGAAATTTATTTCATGGTTACCTTTGGGTTAGCACCACCTGCATCCAACCAACAAATGGATTCTCTTGCAAACTAGTGCATGTTAAGTCCACTGTGGGGGTAGGGCCTCTTACATATGCAGACCCCTAGGGACATCTCATAGTCCTGCTCTGACACTTCAGTCTCCTCTTTCTTTTATGCAGAGGGTCTCTCTGATTCCTTTTCTGCTGCTAAGGGCTAAAGGGCTACTTCCTATGTTGGGTACCTCCTCGCCCTTTCCCCACTTGTACACAGGTGATGGCAAAGTCTTTTTGCATATAATGGACCAAAGTAACATTTCTGTTCTAGAAGAAACACAGACATCTTTCTCATAGGAACTGGGGCTGACTAAGGGAGGTCTCTGGGGTAAATAGCAGGGCAGAGCCCAGGGTGGGGTGATTAAGCACTGAGGGGGCCAAAGGTTTGTATTGGAGCCTGAAGATGATGCCAGATGGGAAGAACACTGGGGCTGGGGGAGGGGTAGTGATGGGAGGAAGAAGGCATAGCCTTTAGGGTATGCCTCTCCTTTCTCCCTCCTACCAGTCACAGTAAGACCCACCCTGGTCTGGTTGGGGAATGTGTTGATGACCTGAAGTCAGCCATGGCCCCAAGTGGCAGAAGGGGGATGGGACAGGGCTGATCCTGTGGCCACCCAGTCACCCCATTAGGATAGCTGTTGCAGTCTAAAAAAATCAAGCAGTGTGCCCCAGGCATTGTGCCAGGTACTGGGGATACAGAGACAAAAAGGAAATAGTTCTTGTCCTCAGGAGGCTTACATTCTAGGAGGATTATTAAGTTTTTATTGATACACTTAGCATTTGGAGGTGGGGGTTTAGGGGTGAGGAATGAACCCTTACCTTCAGAGGTAGTGGGAGCTACCTAACACTCTAAGTATTTAAGCAGAATACGGATGACCATTAGTTAGGGTGTTCCTGTAGCAGGTATGAGTTGGATTAGTTTCCTAAGGTCTCTTCTGACTCAGAGCCTCTATACATCAATAATTTGCATTGAAAATATTTTTTCCTGTGCATACATTGTTTATTTTCAGTTAGATTTTAATGCTATCAGGCCCTAGGGTGGGGCTAACCAAGCAGTAAGGATTTCGGAGTGAGAGGAGGGAAGGGGTATAGCAGGGAATTAAGCACTTGGTGCAGTCTAATAGCACAGATATCACTAACTGGACAGCAACATCTCTTTGCCTGCCACTTTGGACAGGTGGTGTCAATAATGGAAGCTTAGAGAAACATGAGGCACTAGGATGGGGGCCAGAATAGAAGCATCTTAAGGTTCAGGTCCTGGATATTGGGACCTCTGCTTTCCCTAGAGAGGCTCAGGCTTGGTCAGTGAATGATTAGGACGGGCCTGAAAGCTAGCAAATGGGGCAGGGAAGCAATTGTACTCTGTGCATCATGCTAGTCTCTGCTGTGATGGTATTCCTCCCTCTCCCATATTCTGCTTTCCAGGAGGGAAAAAATCCAAACTTCAGACTTTCAAGGACTTTTTTTCCAAAAAGAAGATATTTCCTAAGGTCCCGAGAAGGAACAACCTGCAAACTAGCCAGTCCAGCAGTAACATCTCCATTTCAGAGCTTGGGGTGTTTCATTCCTTAATTCATTCAGGGTAAGTCAAGGGAAGTGTAAATGCCAAGATCAAGTCTGCTTCCATAAGGAGGAGAGGGGGCCTTGACTCTTCTGGGGGCCTCATATCAAGGTTCCAATCTTATATACTTCCCTTCCCTGTTACTTAAGAATCATCTCAGCTGCTTAGCCCAGCCTGGTGTCAAGGAGTCCAGAGACAGATGACAGGCAGTGCTGTGAAGTGGTTAGGGTCCTGGACATGGAATCAAGTCAATCTGGTTTCAAATCCAGGTTTCTGATACTGAGTCATTGGATGACCATGAAGAAATCCTTTCACTTTTCTGAGCTTCAGTTTTCTCACTTTAAAATAAGGATAACATCTCCCTGTTTAGTAATCCTGTGAAAGAAAGAGATGGGGTTGGATTGACCATGACCTATGTCTTAACGAAGCCATGCAGGATCCTTGTGATCACTGCTTCCTTTTCTATACGTTCACCGACAATACCTTTAATAATCCATTCTAAAATTTCCTCAGGAATCAGTCAGGCTCACTGACCCAGGATTTTCAGACTGTTCTATTCCCCTTTTCACAAAATCAGGACACTTGCCCCTTTCTAGTTCCGTGGTCCTGCAGTTCCATATGGTCCCAGAATCTTTTATGTATCACTACTAGTGGCCCAATAATCACAAATACACATTCTTTCAGGATCTGGGGAAAGTTGTCTCAGCTAGGTGACTTGAAGTCATCAAGAGGGACTAGAGGCTCTCTTATTTCTTTTCTCATGTTAGGTATAAACTCCCTGTTAGCCATTCTAGTTCTGTCATTTCCATTCCAAAGGTCATTCTCCTTGGCAACGAAAATAGAAGCAAAATAGGAAAAAAAAATCTCTTCTCTTTCTCCTCCAACAACCAGAGATGCTGGGAGTTTCTTTTGGCTGATTCATTATACCAAATGGCATAAAAGCCAAATGGGGATTACTGGGGGATGGAAAACAGAGCCCATGACTTGTGATTTGGTACCAGAGCAACATCCTCAGCTCATTGAAAGGCCCTTTCCCTTTCCTCCTTTCTTTCTCTTTCCTCCATATTTCCTTCCCTCTCTCCTTCCATTCCTTCCTTTCCTCCTCACAAAGGAAAAAAAAAGACATAGGATCAGAAGCCATTTTCCTCATTTTATGTAGGAGGAAGCTGAGACCCAGAGAGGAAATGACTTGCCCAAGGTCCCACCTAGGGTCATTGAGACCTGCAGAATAAGACATGCTTTTTCCAAAATGGTTAATACAGGAATTTTTTTTTCAGTCAGCTGCATATTTGTTACAGAGGTGTTGTTTTGCTTTTTTCCAGTTGTAGTGGGTGAAAGGGTTAAGTAGAATAGAGATAGGGTAGGAAACAAAACAACCCCCCCCAAAAAAAAAGAAAAGAAGAAAAAAGAAAAGAAAGAGGATCACTGGATTCTCTTTTTAAAAAATCTACAGAAAACAGAAAGAATCACAGTCAAGCAGGACAACTCTGAAAGCTATATCGAATTTATGATGTATTTGAAAGAAAAGCAAACTGTATATGTTGGAGAACCAAAGTCTGTGTGTGGGCCTCTTCTGTTATATTATGTATATGCAACTGCCCATTTTGTTTGGTGTTTGGTGAGTTGAGGATTTTTTTAAAAAAGGAAAAAAAAAAAGCCAGGATGATTGATCTCCAGTTAGAAGAGGTCTCATTGGTCTCAAGCTGTACTTTGTTGTCTATTGTCCCCTAAAGAAATGATCTTGAAGCATTGTCTATTCCTAGGAGGCCAGTGTGTCAAGGTGTGCCTATCTACATGTGTCAGCGGATTAGGGCGGGGCAGGGTGGGGACACACAATTTTCTAGAAAATTGAGCTAGATCTTAGCTAAGATTTCAATTTTGTTGTGTATGGTTTGTTCTTCATTCTTGAAGAGGACCATGACATCTGGGAGATGATGACATGTCTTGCAATTGACTTTGATTGGCGTGAGGGAGGGCTGTGGAAGGTCACCGGCCTCACTTTCTCCTTCAGAGCCATCTGAGTCCAGTGGCCAGATGTCTATCAGGATGATTGGAGATGGCATGCCTTTAGGGTTAGTTGGCAAGACATCAAGCAAGAAAGAGCACAACACACCTTATCCTGGTACCTTTCTTAGTGGAAAGGTTAGAAAATAGCACTCCAGAGGCAAGAGGAGGGAATTCAGGTGGGATTTTTTAAAGCTATTACCTACCAGCTGGGAAGGTAGGCATAGAGACTTTGCAGCCAGCCTTCTTAGCCTTCATACTGTTGTACAAATCCAATTCCTAGGTTTGGTTTTTTAATATGTACAATTGAATGTTGGGTATTGTCCTTGGACTTATATTCTTTCCAAGTTTCTGCAGGAGCAGGCAGCCTTCACTAAGCACTGAGTAGCCATGGGTCTAATATAAGATGCTTATTTTCTGACCACCTTGGTTAGCGTTCAGTAGGGAAAGATTGTTGTTCAGTTGTTAGTCAATTGTGTCTGACTCTTTGTGACCCCAGTTGGGGTTTTCTTGGCAAAAACCCCAAAAAACCCAAAAAACCAAAACAGGAGTGGTTTGCCATTCTCTTTTCCAGCTCATTTTACAGATGAGGAAACTGAGGCAAAGAAGGTAAAGTGACTTGCCCAGGGCCACACAACTAGTAGGTGTCAGAGGCTGGATTTGAACTCAGGAAGACTCATCTTCCTGACTCCAGGCCTGGTGCTCTATTTACTGCAGCATCACCTAGCTGCCCTAGGGAAAGATTAGGTTTCTGCAACTGGATTCTCAGTTGACCTAAGGGAAAGCATGGTTTATCAAGGAAATTTAGTGGATTTTTATGCACAATAATAGCTGGAGCAATGAGCTAGGCAAAATATTATGAATAATGTGAGGAGGGAGAGATGATTTTGAGTTGGAGGTGGGAAGGGAGGGTCAGGGAAGGTTTCATTGAGTAGGAAGCACTTGGATTCAGAGTTGGAGGGGCCCTCAGAGGCCCTCTAGTCCAAATTCCTCATTTTACAGAAAAGCAAACTTAGGCACAGGGAGGGGAAGTCTCTTACCCAAAGTCACATCTAGGATCTTAGGTCTAGAGGCCATGTAGTGCCTTCATTTTACAGAGGATGAAACGGAGGTATAGAGAGTTTAAGTGACTTTCTTTGCTCTGCTTTATCCTTCAATATCTCCCTATGATCCTGGGAATTCTTCAGTTTCCCCATTTCTTATAGTGCATTGCATTTGTGTACCATAGTTTTTTTTTTAACATTTCAATTGCTAAGCACGTATTTTGCCCTAACAAATTATGTTGGTGTAACTATTTGTTATTTTTTCAACATTGGGGTTAAATTGCATTTTGAGTTTTCTGGCCCAGGATCCTCTTGGGATTGTGGTATACATTTCTTTTTCCCTTCTCTTTCTTTCTTTCTTTCTTTCTTTCTTTCTTTCTTTCTTTCTTTCTTTCTTTCTTTCTTTCTTTCTTTCTTTCTTTCTTTCTTTCTTTCTTTCTTTCTTTCCTTCCTTCCTTCCTTCTCTTTCTTTCTTTCTTTCATAAGCAATGGAGTTCAGTGACTTGCCCAGAGTCACACAGCTAGTGAGTGTTATGTGTCTGAGGTCAGATTCGAACTCAGGTCCTCCTGACTCCAGGGCTGGTGCTCTATCCACTGTGCCACCTAGCTTCCCCTTTGGTATATATTTCTAAGATGGCAAATTCGTATTTGGAGCACAAACTAGAATTATGGAAATGTTTTCCTAGCTTTTCCAAGTGAATTGACCTGCATGGAAGGGGATCATTTCCATGACTTTCACCTAAATAGGGCTGGTCTCAGAGAAACAGAGAACCAATATGAGTGTGTATGTCACAGGACTAATCAGAGGAGGGCTCCTTGAGAGGGAGCCTGGGAATATTTTGCTTACTTTGTTGCGGAGAGTGGCAACCTGCTCAGATTAAGGTGGGACATTTGCTGGGGCTCAGGCTGCTACTGCTGTTGCAAACACAGTTTTCCCGCCATTTTCCCATGGATCACCAGGAAAGTGCCCCATTGCCTTCTGGGAGAGCCTCACTCTGCCTTGAGTGTGAGGTGATCTACCTCACAGTTCTGAGAGACTTTTCTCTTGTTTCCAGGTCCAAAGGCAACATGGGGAACAAATCCTTGTCTCACGAAAGCATCTTTATGCTGGACTCAGTCCTGGGAGACTCTTCCCAGGATGACCCTACTGAGAAATCTGGAACCTTGCAGGTAAGAAAGCAGCCTTATACTTTTTTTCCCTTAGCTAGGCCCGTTATATAGATGATGTTACAGAAGGGTATTTCTGGCCCATAAGTTCTTAGACCAATTATTAATTTTCTGTGAGAAATGGAATTAAAAGTACAGACCTTCCCTGTCAGACTTATAAACTCTTGCATGTGGAGAATTAGATAGATTTAGTCAGAGTAAGATCCATGGAAGTGGGGGGCTCCTTGGGGGTGGGGGTGGTGGGAGATGGCTTTCCTTTTCTTTATATTTGTGTATTATAGATTACAGGATGATAAATTTAAAGGTGAAAGGAGAGTTAAAGTACATTCATTTTACAGATGAAGAAACCAAGGCCCACCCAAAAAGACAAAGTGAGATTCTCAAGGTCACAATACAGGACTAGAAATATAGGCCCCTAGGGGGTGCTGCAGTGCACAGAGTATGGGCCTGGAATCCAGAAGACTTTCATTCAAATATGGCCTCACATACTGCCTAGTTGTGTGACTTTGGGTTAGTCAGTTAACCTTTCTCAGTTTCCTCATCTGTAAAATTGGGAGGTTATTGTTATTATTTTAATAAAAGGATGTGTTTATATTTACAAACAAGTTTCAAAAACAAAAAGAAAATAAGTATGTTGCTACTAACCTTTTTCAAAATGCCAAGGTGTTGTATGAAGGTTTCTTAAGACTTAGAAAAATTTAGTGTCATTTCAATAGGAACACCTTTTTTTTTTTTGAAAATGCAGCAAAATTTAAAGGACTAGTTCTCCTCTGTATCACTTATAAGGAAGCTTATCTACAGATAAGTGTCTACAGATACTGTTTACTTTGTGTCTCATTTATAAACATAAATAATCCAAATTATTAACAGCTAATAGCAGAAATTGAATCAATTCAATCAGTCCAAGGCTTCATTGCCTTTCTCAGCCTCCCTCTACCCTCACCCTCTTTAAGGACCAAGAGAAATGAAGCTCTGCTAAACACAGATTATACTTGCAGGGATATAGAATTTTTAAGTAATCGAGGTTAAGTGACTTGTCTAGGGTCACACAGCTAGTAAGTATCATGTGTCTGAGGCCAGATTTGAGCTCAGGTCTTCTAGACTCCAGGACCTGTGCTCTCTATCCACTGCAATACCTAGCTGCCACTAGGATCATTCTTTTTTTTTTTTTTCACTAGGATCATTCTTAAGGACAGTCTGTGACCCATGGGTCGCTTACACCAAGTTACTGTTTATTAGTCAGACTTCATTACTCCCCACCCCCTAAAAGGACCCTCACAGTCTGGCAGAGAGCCTTTTTGTTTAAAAAAAATTCTACATCCCTGCAAGTATAATCTTCTGTTAAAATCCAACACAATGGCTACTATCTTGTCCATCACAACATGTGAAAGCAGCCAGTTCCAATTTGTTTCTTTACAAGGCAGCTTACAATCAGAGGGATGTTTCCAGACTATGCAGGGGGCTTCCTGGGGATGAAAAGCTAGCATTGCGATTCAAGATGAATTCCACTGTCTTCTGGGGTTGTCATGAGGATCAAAGGAGATGATATTTGTAAAAAGCTCTTACTACAATGCTATTATGATTGATATTGTTATTATTATTATTACCATCAGCAAGAAGAAAGTCACTTATAGGATCATAGATTAAGAGTCAAAAAGGACCTCAGAAGCCATTCTAGTTGGATCTAGTCTAAGGATCAAGCATCTGGGGTGGCACAGGGGATACAACACTGGACCTGGAATCAGGAAGACTTGAGTTCAGATATGGCCTCCTATACTTACTTACTAGCGGTGTGACCCTGGGCAAGTCACTTCACCTCCACCTGCTTCAGTTTCCTCATCTATAAAATGCGGACAATAATAGCACCTCCAGGGTTGTTACACGAATAAAATGAAATAATATTTGGAGCCTTAAGGTTGTCTATCATTGCTAGCTATTATTTTATAGAAGAGGAAACTGAAGCCCAAAGAGATAAAGTAATTTGTAGGATCATAAATGTGGGGCTAGGAGGACCTTTGTAGGTCATCTCATTTGACTGAAGTGAGGGTCTAATGGTCCCGTAGACTGTGAGAGTCCACCGATTCCAAATCCAGCATGCTTTTCACTGCAATACCTAGCACCATTGACATTTAATCAATGTTTGCTATTGTTTATTTGAACTGAATCTCAGAAAGATAGTGCTCATTAGGTGCCAGGCTAATCTCAGCCTTTGTAACAGTTCTTTGAATAGAACTGAGGTTGGTGACTCAGCAGGTGGACTGGCTGCTTTCTGAGCCCCCTCCCAACTCTGAGATTATGATCTTCTGTGAAATATCACCTAGGAGAGGCCCAAGGTGATGAATAGACTAACAATCCATTGTAATTTCTATCTTCGATTTCTATCTTATTTCTCCTTGGGAGCTCCTCGATGAGTATGTAGCAGCAGCTATCTCACAGCCTCCAGGCATCTCTCGAGTTCCCTGGGTGATGCTCGCCTGCTGTTCTTGGAGACGGCTGTGTTCCATGTCTTGCTGGCTTACCGCCTGCTGCACCCTATAGAATGGCTGCATTCAAATGACGAACCTTGGTTTCCATGGGAAACGGGGAGAAAGGAAAGGAGCCTGATAATTATCTGAAAGCAATGCAGTCCATGTCCCTTTCCATTTTTTTTTCCCATTTGGACTGTCTGTTCCAGAGATGTTTACCATTTTATAACAACGCACAAAAAACATCATTTTTAGACATTTCTTTGAACCAGTGTCATAGCCAGCCTAAGCAGCTCCTTTGTTTGCAAGCCGGGGAAGGGGTGTGGGGGGGGGGTCTCCTCAGACCTGAAAAAGGGCTTTGGGTTTTTTTCTACATAGGGAAATATTCTCCTTTCAAACTTATTGAAATATATTCGTATGCTTAATATATCCCCTTTTTCTCCAATGATATGCAAAGGCAGGCTTCAAACAAAGCCTTCCTAGGGTTCTTCTAAATCTCCAGTCAATGATTTTAAAGCAGAGAGAGGCTGAGTGGTTCACTGGGTAGAACACTGGGTGTGCAGTTGGGAAGGCTGGATTTCAAATCCTGCCTCAGACACTAGCTGTTTGAGCCTGGTCAAACGATTTTATTTCCCTGGGTCTCAGTTTCTTCCTCTGCAAATGAAAGGATTGGATGAGATGGCTTCTGATGTTGCTTTTAGCTCTAGCTATAGGAGCCTACATGTGATCTTGAGCAAATCACTTAATCTCTCTGTGCCTCAGTTTCCATCTCTGTAAAATATGGCACTTGGACTCCATGTAAAGTCCCTTTTAGCTCTAGGATCCTCTAACTGTTTGGGTCGTGGCCCTAGTGGAATAGAGGGGTGTGTGTGTGTGTGTGTGTGTGTGTATCTGTGTGTCTGTGTTCATGTTCATCAGTAGGAGAGATTAAAGCTATCTGGGCTGAAGCCAGGGAAAACACAGAGGTACCCCCCCCATTCCCTTCTCAGACATTAAGATTTTTAAAAGTAAACTGCTATCTTTTGTTTTCCTATTAGCTACATTTCTCAATGTACTCCTGCCCTCTTCCTCTTCCAGAGAGTCATCCCTTATGACAAAGAATAAAGAGGGAGAACAAAAAACAGCAAAGCTAACCAACATATCAAAAAAATCTGACATTGTTTACAATGATCCACACCCATAGCCCCCCACCTCTGCACAGAAGTAGGGGATGTTCCAGATGCCCAGATGTGTGGGAGCAGGTCTGAGGATCATAAGCAAATGGCAACTGATTTCTCTCCCCAGGCAATAGGGTACCAGAGGTGGGGCCTGTCTCTGGGTCCCATAGCTGGGCACAGGGCTCATATGAGCACATGGGTGGAAACAGCTGTGTCATGGTACATCCTGAGCAGGTCCTGGTCATTCCTCATGAAGACAGGCAGCTGAGCATAAAAAGATGGGCAGCAGAGACTGGCCTCAGTGCTGGTGAGCTGATCTCAATCTGGCCATATGGCTTAGTGTTGTTACCCAGGCAAACACTGAAGCCAGAAGGCTGGGCAGGGGGCTTTGCTGAAGTGTGTGCAAGGCAGGGGACCTTGGGCAGCTTTGGACCTGCTGGAGTTGCAGGCACAGGGCATCACCCACGGGAGGCATATGAGGAAGGTTGGGGTTTTTTGAATCTTACCCTTTATGGCTTCCGATGCCTCCCCTGGGGTCAGCCCAGAGGGATCATAGGATCACAGTCACAGATTTTGAGCTGAAAGGGACCTTAGAAATCTAAGTGAGCCCTTCATTTTTACAATACAGATGAGTTTGACCCTAGGAAGATGGCTCTTCTGTCTCTGGATTCCCAGGAGAATGGAGAACCCTGATGGAGCTCACCATTGGTGTGTTCAAGGATCCAGCCTGAATGAATCAGCCTGTATAAGAATCAGATGGTCTTAGATCTAGAGTTGGAAGGGACCTCAGAGGCCATTTAGCTTTATGTCTGCCATCTTGCAGATGAGGAAACAGGCTCAGAGAGGGGGAGACACTTACCCAAGGTCACACAGCTAGTAAGTAGCAGAGTTCCACTTCAAGCCCAGGAGGCAGCAAAAGGCAAATTGCCTGCCTAGAGGAGGCAAATGAAGCTCACAGGTTCTCCTGTTTTGGTTTGTGATTCCAATGCCCTTTCCTTTTTTTTTTTTTTTTGAGCCTTGCCCTGCAGGGGTGGGGGTCACTTGGATTACTGGCAGACCTGAGTTGTTTCTGCTGCCCTCTGTTATTTCCCCCTGCCCATGGGGGTGAAGGGCAACGCCCACCCCAAGAGGCAATTCGGCATTTTGTTGTGGGTCACCATGTATAGCTACCCCAACCTTCTATGCTACCAAATGGCAAAGGGTAGCCCCATCTGCAGGTTGGCTACCTATGAGAGCCCCCTTACTTCAACACCTTACTGGATTCCTCTGCATTGCCTTAGGTAAAGACTACAGTTATCCCTTCCACATCAAAACTTTGCCCATTGTGGTTTTAATGTATCAAACTTTGCCCATTGTGGTTTTAATGTATCATGGGTTGGTATAAGAAATTAAATGGGAATTTTGAGGAGTTTTGCAGAAGCCACAGACAATACAAAAAGGCAGATGGCACAGAAATAGTTTGGAAACTCAGAAATGCATAAAATATGTGTATAGTATCCTATAAGATGGATGGAAATTTTACAATAAGGTCCTGTAAACACCCCATCAAAGAGAAAGAAAAAAAAAATCAGACTTCTTCTCTGGTACAAAGGGAGGGCCAAAAAATTTTATGCAGATTTTCCAGATTGTGGGGGAGGTACTGCGCCCCCAACCCCTCTATATGGAAGGGATAACTGTATTTGGTTTTAGTGTTGCTGTTTGAATTTTTTAATCAAAATGAAACAGCACATGGTGTTTTTTCCCTTTGACTAACCCTTTCTCTCTTTTTCAACCCCACAGGTTTCCAGTGTTGATCAGGACCAGAGCTCCAAGAGTTTATCTGGGACAGATGTGGAGGGAGTGGTAAGTGTATGCTCTGTGGGAACCACTGGGGATCTCTGCCCAGGCTCAGGTTTCTCTGACCCCAAAGGCTCTGTGTTCCAGACCAGCCTGGCTCAGCCATCAGGACACCTCAGCATGCCCCATCTCAGCCTTACTGGGTCAGATTTCTCTGCCGGGTCCTCACTTTGGGGAGTGAGGGGCGGGGGAGCCCTAAGTGGTGAGGGAATTTAGAACCATACAACCAAGACACATTGGACTTTGAGGGGACAGTGCCTTCCTAGCTACTGAACTCTTTTCAGGTTATATTAGTTTAAAAAAGGCCCTGACTTCACTTCTAGATAAAATAGAAACATGGTACTCTGCTAGGCTGGGGGGAGGAGGGTCCTTGTTAGCCAAATATTGTTGGTTACCTAAGAGTTCAGACATGCTAAAGCTAGTCTTTTCCCATGGGACGTCTGGCAGCTGAATCCTTCCCTATGTATTGTCTTCCATATTGTACTGGAAGCTCCTTGAAATAAATAATTGTCTTTCATTTTGTATCTCCAGAGCTTTAGCACAGTGCTGTCTACATAGTAAATGCTTAATAAATGCCTTTTCATGTATCGATTCTTTCCTTAATGGAAGGCAATGCAGGCTCTTCATGAAAAGATGGTGGGTTGGGGGTTGTTTGGTAATACGGCCCCTCCGGCATTTTCTTTTCTCTGGAAGAGTCTAAAGGAAAATTTTCAAAAGCATGATTAAAATTGATGTCTGGGAAGAGAGCTTGAGAGGATGTGGTTGCCATGGCAGCCGTCTCCATGACGTTCTTTGCAGATTATAGGAATCGTGCCCCGACCGTTTTTTCCTGCAGGATGTGCTCTGCTTGACTCAGAGCTAGTGACGTCTGTTGACTGTTCTAGAGATTGGTGACAATTGACAACCTGCTGGGCTAAATTCCTCAGCTTCATCACCTTGAACTTTTTAATTTTGACCTCAATTACTTATTTCCTCTGCTGGATGGTCTCCCTGAGCTTATCACGCATTGCAGTATTTTCTTCCGCCTACTAATAGATCTCTATTGAGTGGGCTATTGGATTTTCCAGTCCACTGTTTCACTTAGCCAATAAAGCAATCAATCAGCAAACATTTTTAAGTGCCTACTATGTGCCAGGCAATGTGCTAAGTTCGGCATATACAGAAAAAAGGCAAAAGATAATTCTTGCCCTCAAAGAGCTCACAATATAAGGGGGGGGGAGGAGAGAGACAAATGTAAATAAAATAGGAAATAATGAAGGGAGGAAGGCACCAGAATTCAGAGCAGTTGGTGAAGGCTTCCAGTAGAAGGTGGGATTTTTATTGGGACTTAAAGGAAGCCAGGGAGGGCAGCAGTGGGAGCAGAGGAGGGGGAGTGTTCCAGGCATGGAGGACAGCCAGAGAGAATGCCTAGAGCTGAGAGATGGAGTGAATTGTTCATGGAACAGCCAGGAGGCTAGGGTCTCTGCATTGAGGAGGCCATACATTCATCTCCAGAATTTGCTTGAGTTTCTCAAACTGGTCACTAAAGGATGCCCTTTGGTGGTCTCTGTTACTCTATCCACTGCAGTGCCACCTAGCACTTATAGTAGGTGCTTAATACGTGTTTGTTGATTGAATATTCAACATCTGTCTCACTGGTTTTGTACTTAATATGGGAACAATAGTAGGTCAGCTTTGCATCTATTTGCCTGATTGACATCTGCCTTCTACTTTGGTACATATCCATACCTCTCTCTGAAGAACTTTGGAATCTGCGAGACATAGGAGACACTGGCACAGGATTGCCCAGTACGGCGTGCCCACATCAAATAAGGTGCTATGCTCTATGAGCAAAGCAGAATTTCAGGAGCTCAAAAGAAATGTGAGATGGGCAAATTTGGAAACATCTCCACTCCAAAGGTTCATGTGGACTATTTGGTTTTTTTGTTTGTTTGTTTTTTTGCTTTTAGGCAATTGGGGTTAAGTGACTTGCCCAGGGTCACACAGCTAGCAAGTGTCAGGTGTTTAGTCTGAGGCCGGATTTGAACTCAGGTCCTTCTAACTTCAGGGCCGGTGCTCTATCCACTGCGCCACCTAGCTGCCCCTATGTGGGCTATTTGTGCCCGACCTGTGGCAGAGCCTTCTGAGCTTGTATATTGGTTTGATCAGCCACAGTTGAACACATTGTATCTTGACCCCAACATAGTGATGTCATTTTGATGCTCTTCAAGAATGAAAGACAACAACAAACCCTAATAAATATAGTGCCTGGAACATACTCAGTGCTTAATAAATGCTGGTTTATTGATTGACTAGCTGACTCCTAATGCCCTTCAAGCCCTAAGTCTCGGATATTCCATAATCCTTGATTATACTCACACAGATGCCAGAAGATCCAGGTCTGGGGATAGTCTTTTATCTCACGATGAGTCCTTCCCAGGTTCAGAAGGCTCATGATGCAACCAATCAACCAACAAGCATTTATTAAGTGCCTACTATGTGCCAGGCCGTGTCACAAAATGAAGTCCTGGGGGAGCACATAGTGAGAACAGCATGCTTCTGTTGTGTTCTGCCTTAGAGTTCCTCATCGGCACCAGACTCATCCACATCTGCCTCTCAGACCAGCTGTGAGCTCCCCATTGATTTCAGTACTACAGCCAACCCCCTGGGTTGCTTGGACACCTCAGCTGCTCGACACAAGATGGCACTGAACCCGAGGAAACAAACAATGAAAAGGGAGCTACAAAGGGCAAGGGTAAGTGCTCAATTGTGGGTGGTTTGGCACCCATGCACAAAGAAAGACATGTCCAGAGCTCCAGAAACACCCTTGAGCCAGCCACTAGAGCTGGTGGGAATTGCCCAGGAAATAGGCCAATGAGCAGGGCTAGGTAACAAGGGGACGGAGCTGGCCTTAGGCCCTGACCTGGCTTGGACTCCCCAAGTGGGGAGTCAGGCATTGATTTGTTAGGTGTGGGTAACCTCGACTTTGGCAACTCTTAGAGCTAGGACCAGTACAGGAAGTAGAAGTCTCTTGAGGGCTTTGGCATCTGAGAACGTGCCCGATCTTTGTTGCGGAGGTTGTCAAAGGGCATTGCATAAGTCACAAAATGCAGTGAAGCCCCTCTCATCCCCACTTATCCATTGGTCAAGTTTGGGGCAACTGCAACCATCTATCATGCTAAAGTGAACCCCAAAGGTAAATTTGAAAAAGGGGGTGGGGGTGCAGATTGGGGAGTGAACACCTGTCACACATCCGATGCACTTTATACTCTGGGTTTATTTGGGTAAAATAAGGCATCAAGGCAGAGTCAAAGACCTACTGACCCCATTGAGAAGTAACAACAGAGTATCCTGGGACCATTCATCTTAGGGGCAAATAGCTAGCTCTCCACCACTGAGGGCAGGACAGTAATGGAAGTACATGATGATAACCGTATCAAGGGAAGGGGAAGGGAATACAAATTTCTAAAGCACCTACTATGTGCCAAACACTATGTTAAGTGCTTTACAAATTTTACTTGATCTTCAGCACAACCCTAGGAAGTAGGTGCTAATGTTATCCCATTTTGCTGATGAGGAACCTGAGTCAGACAGGAGTGAAGTGACTTGCCTAGGATCACACAGATAGTAAGCGTCTGAGGCCAGATTTGAACTCAGGTCTTCCTGACTCTAAGCCCCAGAACTCTATCCACTGAGCCACCTATCTGCCTTGTATCAAGTAAAAGATTAATGATGTTCAGTCTATGCTATAGAAGGCAGGGAAGTGTAAAACATTTGATATACTTTATTTTCTCTTTCTTAGTGAAGAATATTTATTAAAATGTTTTATTGATGCCTCTTGTGTTTACATCACAGTCATTTCTGGAGATACCAGTTCCTCCCTGCTCCCACCTTTACCTCAAAACTTTCCTTGTGACAAAAAAAAAAATTAAGTAAAAATATCATGTTTGACTGGATACCGGATGTCTCAAAAGGCTTAGTGAAATTTGAACCTTTAATAAAAACTTTGGGCTAAAACATAATAATAATAAAGCTTCACTAAGCCTTTTGGGACACGTTGTGTGTTTATGCATATGTATACACAGACACACACATATTAATATGATGTATATTACCATCTGCTTTGTTGTTGTGCCCTAAAGACCAGGGGGCTTTTCCATCTGACTTGTAACTGAAACTTCCTAGGTATTGTCTCCCCATTAGAATGTGAGCACCTTGAGAATCAGGCATATCTGTTTGTGTCCCCTCTTTTTTTTTTTTTGCTCTGTTTGTATCCCCAGTTGCGTATAGAAAGTACTTAATAAATGCCTTTTCATTCATTCATTCATGCATAGCATTCTACTCTAAGAGTCCCCCAGTTTCTTGCTTCGAGGAGAGAGGAAGTTTGTGTAACCCATTTTAGAAAGATTTCTATTTAGCATAGATAAGCAGGATGGTTTTGAAAGAACTGCAAAATTGATTCTATGTTACTGTTTTTTTTTTTAAAGCAAAAGCAAGTGTGAAATGGTGATTCACAGTTTCATGAAAAATCCTTTTTGTGTGTGTTCTGCTATGCGTACGGAAATGCCCTTTTTGGGGGATGCTGAAGTCTAGAATAAAAAAAATTGATAAGAAAAAAAGCACAATTTCTATCCAAATGAGATAATGTGTGTGAAAGTACTTTTTTTTAATCATGATGCACTTAGTAAATGTATTTGCTATAAAAACAGTTAACATAAAAATGTTTTGTTTCTGTTTTTTGAAAGCTACACTTATCTAGAAACTTAATTTACCCAGGACAGTGCAATGTTAGATAAAGGAAACAATTCTATACAAAGTAGTAAAAATGAAAAATAGGCCATTTCCTAGGCCAGTGGAACATCTCAGTGTAACCCTATAAAATGGACTCAGTATGGCTCAAGTAAACCGAAATGTATTCCTCTGGTGACTTTGCCACTGACTGCTTGGTTAAACTGGTATCCATGGATAGTGGTGAAGCACATTTCCCATTCATTGCTAATACATTCTTTTATAACTATCTTTCTCTGTGAGTACATTTATTCTGAAGGCTGATGGGGGTGCTAATTTATCTTCAAATCCATGCTGCCAAAGACTTCTAAGGGTAACAGGTACTGTGACTGCCTCGTGCACTGGGATATCTGGGACCAAAGCAATTTCACCCTCTTATTTCTTTTCTTTCCTTTTTTTTTTTTGGCTAGGCAATGGGGTTAAGTGACTTGCCCAGGGTCACACAGCTAGTAAGTGTTATGTGTCTGAGGCCGGATTTGAACCCAGGTCTTCCTGACTCCAGGGCCGGTGCTCTATCCACTGCACTACCTAGCTGCCTCTCACCCTCTTATTTCTAAGGATCAGATGTGAAGTTTGGATTCAGTCAAAAGGCTGCACTTGAAGACCTAGAGGGCCACATGGGGCCTTGAGGCTGCAGGTTCCACACCCCTGGATTAGACCTTTCGTGTCCTCCCTCCACTAAAACCCCAATTCTCTTTCCTCATCAGTTTTTCCTTGGAAAGACACTGTTTATAATAGCTATTAAAGGTTAAAACTGCAGTAAGCCTTTTGGGAGGCCTTGTGTTTTTACTATATTCCCTAAAGTGAAGCCAAGAGGCTGGCAGTTGTTCAGATTTGAGAAGCCCCTGCTTACTAGGGAAGTGTCCTTTATCGGACTTGTTTATGCTGTTACCAGATTTGTGCCTTTCGGCAGAGCCTCAGGGGTTACAGGTATGCAGCATGATACTCAGAGAGCAGGTCCCAGAACATCTGTTTTAAAAGTACATCAGAAGGGGCAGCTAGGTGATGCTGCAGTGGATAGAGCACTGGCCCTGGAGTCAGGAGGACCTGAGTTCAAATTCGGCCTCAGACACTTAACACTTACTAGCTGTGTGACCCTGGGCAAGTCACTTAACCCCATTGTCTAGCCCCGCCCCTCCCCCCTCCCCCCCCAGCCCCAAAAAGTACATCAGAAAGCTTTCTCACTATCAGTGGTATGTGTAACAAGAATGGTCGATGGACTATCAAGGTCTTGTCTCTGAACTTGAATCTTCATTCTTACTTGGGCAGAGCAGAGTGAATAATACTCAATTTGATCCAATCTTTTTTCCTGTTTCAGATGGAAAAAGAAAAGGAAAAGGGGGCACAGGCAAGTGTCCCAAGGGCTGAAGGAGAGAGTGGTAATGACCAGCAAGCAAAGGGGAACCAGAAGGCTGGAGACTCTCAAGGTAGTCATCTCTATCATCTTTGTTCTCCTTTTCCTCCCCTTCCTCTTCCTCCTCCTCCTCCTTTTCCTCCGCATCACCCAAAGTGTTTGTTAAATATCTGCTTGTGTGTGGTCTTTGATAAATGCCTTGAAGAAAGCATCTCCCAGACTCAGGTCCTGTCCTCTGAGAGCTTACAATCTAAGTCTGAAGGCACTGCAGTGGCCTGGAGTCAGGGAGACTCCAGTTAAAATCTGGCTTCAGACACTTTCTAGTTCTGTGACCCTGGGCAAGTCACTTTACTTCTGTCTGCCTCAGTTTCCTCATCTGAGAAGTAGAGACAATAATAGTACCTACCTATCTCCCAGGTTGCTGTAAGGATCAAATGAGATAATATTTATAAAGTGCTTTGTAAACCTAAAGTCACCAAGTATAAATGCTAGATGTCATTGTTCTTATTACTATTACTATTATTATTATTATTATTATTATTATTTGCTTTTTGGTGAGGCAATTGGGGTTAAGTGACTTGCCCCAGGTCACACAGCTAGGAAGTGTCAAATGTCTGAGGCTAGATTTGAACTCAGATCCTCTTGACTCCAGGGCTGGAGCTCTATCCACTGCAGGGCCACCTAGCTGCCACTACTATTATTATTAAAACAGACCAATTGGAGGGGGCACATGTCACTGATGTAGCTCAGGTATAGTTAGGGATGCAAGCCTTGCTGAATGTGAATTTTCAGTCCCACAGTTTCAAATCCCTTCCCCAGGGCTCAGGAGGCACATTGTGAACGCTGCAGGGAGTCCTGAGAACTGAGATGTGCTGGTGATTGCCCTAGACAGCAGGGCCCCTCTAGACCAGAAAAGTACAGAGCTGGCATCCAACTCATTGTAAAATGTATTGTTCCAATGTGGCATACACTAAACAATGCCTGCCTCATGGAGTTTCCATTCCCCTTCACAGAAAAGTACGTACAGTACATACAAGTGCAAAGGGATTTTGAGGGCAGTAGAAGATACCAACAATTGGGGTCATGGTAGGTTCACGTAAGGAAGTGGGCCCCTGAGCTGTACACATTCAAAGGCTGGAGAGGAGTGTATTCTGCACGTGGAAATACACCTGGGGAAAATTCACAGGTTCACAGATATAGAATTGGAAGGGACCTCAGAGGCCATCTGCTTCAAGACTGTACAGATGAGGAAAGCAAGGTGCAGAGATCCAGTGAAGTGACTTGCCCAAGGTCATTTAGGTATTTAGTGGCAGAGACAGGATTCGAGCCCAAGTCATCTGACTATAAATCTGGCACCCTTTCTATATCACTCTGGCTCTTCAGGAGTTTTTTATAATGAGGGGGCTCTCAAAGTCACTTTACCTTGCTGAGCCTCTGTAAAATGAGGGGGTTGAACTCAATGACCTCTGTGGTCCTTTCCAACTCATGATTTCTGAACCTGAGTGCACATGCTCTCGGTGAAGGTAACCTCATTCCCCAGAGAGGCCAAAGGGACAGATGCATCCTGTGTCTCTGTTGGCCTTTGAGTTAAGGTGCAGGAATGGCAGTTGCCAGGGAAGAGGAAGTGTGTCCCTATTTGTTCCATGCTAGCTATGGCTCTAGGCATTGGGAGAGGCAAAGGCTTGGAGACCGGAGATAGAATAGGGAATATGAAGCGCCGCAGGTCAGTTTGGCTGGAATGGAGAATGCTTAAAAGGTTATAAGAAGTAAGATTGGAGGGGGCAGCTAGGTGGTGCTGCAGTGGATAGAGCTCCAGCCTTGGAGTCAGGAGGACCGGAATTCAAATCTGGCCTCAGACCTGACACTTACTAGCTGTGTGACCCTGGGCAAGTGACTTAACCCCAATTGCCTAAAAACAAAAACAAAAACAAAAGAAGTAAGATTGGAAAGGTAGGTGGGAGCCACGTCGTGCAGAGCTTTAAATGCCAGCCTGAAGAGTTTGTATTTTATCTTAGAGGGAGCCACTGAAGGTTGAGGAGAACACTCAGATCAATTCCTTTTCCAAGGGGAGAGAAATGGTCTTGGTAAGGGTGAGACTGATTCTGAGACTTCTGGATGAGAAGGAGGGCTTTGATAGCTAGTGGTGGAGCCATGGTGGATAGAGCACAGGATGGGAAATGCCAGGACGGTGAAAAAGCACTGGGGGGGGGGGAGATCTCTAAGCCCCATGACCTACTTACTTTAGACAATATTTCATTCAACAAAATCCCAGTGAATCCAGACACTTCTTGGAGTACACCATAGTGGGATTTGACCTCTGCACTTAAACTTTTAATTCCTTAAGAACAAAATTCCTTGAAAGGAAATGATCAGGAACCTGTCCCCACCTCCACCTAACCCAAGACTTATAGATGACATGCCTGACTTAGTGCCATCAGAATACACACAGATACACAGACACACACACACACACATGCCCTAATTTGGGGGAGTAAGTTTGGGCTACAACATCAATTGAATTTTGTTTTTCCTTTCCCCTACCCACCTTGCCACTCATGAGGGTTCATTTGGGAGATAGTTGGTTAAGATTAGGGTTGGAGCCTGGGATCAAGCATTCGAGCCCCTGGAGGCAGGCAGGCTCAGTCCTTGGTCTTGGGAGATCTATTTGTTAACCAGCTGAGCTGAGCAGTCCCAGCCAACGAAAAAGACTAGAGAGGAAAGGGAAAGGATGCTTATCATATGGCCACTGATTTGGGTTAGCCCTAGACCTTGAGCTGGTACCACATGTTTGGTACCAGGAAGTTAGTACCATTCTACAGGAAGAATGTCCTAGCTCTGCTCTGATGTGTGTGTGTGTGTGTGTGTGTGTGTGTGTATGAGACCATTGACCAGGAGGGTGGGTGGCCAGATGCTGTTCTACATGGACTTCCTTTGGTTTCTAGTTCCAGAGGCAGAGTGCTGTTGACTGAGGTGTTCTGTGTCTGCTAAAGAGCAGTCTCTTAACATTAGGGACCAGAATTTTATTCAGAACAGCCTTACTAAGTGGAAGCTAAAGCGCAAACGATTCATGTCTTCCTTTCCTCTCCAGGCCCAGGTCCTTCTGTCTCAGACCACAGCAGTGACAAGGAGAGTCATTCTATGATCATGCCAGACCTGGTGCCCAGATCCAATAGGGCCAAACAGCGAGGTCACCTGAGAGCTGTAGCTCTTGGTACCACCTCTGGGCAAAAGAGGGCCAGCCCTTCAGAATCCTCTCATGCTAATATTGAGGCAGCCTCCAGACCAAAAGTCCTGCCTAGGCAAATGAGTCCTTTTTTCATCAAAGACAATACAGCATCAAGACCTTTCCAAGACCTTTCCAGGGAACCCATCTTCCCATCACGCTTCCCCAAATGTAAAGTCATCGGGATGTCCAGACCTTCAGAACGAAGATCATCTTGGGACATCCCTTCCTATTTTCTCAGCCTGGAAAAGAGGAGTGATACCATACCTGTAGAACGCAAATGGGCACCATTGCTGAAACTCTTCCCTGACTCCAATGGAGGTTCCCTGGGCAGCCGAAGAGGCAATGAGAATCAGTATTCTGCTCACAAAGGCTATTCTACCACTGCTACTTTTGAGCCTTCCAGAAAGATGACATTCAACACAGAGAAATTTTCTACAATGGAGAAGCCAAAAATTGAGTCTCCATTTGGTCTGGTAGCCAGAACCAAGCCAGTCCCCAAAGCACATGGGGAGGTCCCTGTTGTCCTAGAGAGCGAGGTTCCAAAAGGTCATTTAGCATCTTGGCAGAATCTATTAAATGATAAGTCATTAGCTGAAGCACACTACGATGAATCAGAAGCCCAGACATACGGTTCCTTACCACCAGAGGCTTCAGCTCCAGAGAGTGCTCAAGCTGCTGCTCACACTCTTCCGAAGCCCTTTGCCCCAGCCACCAAGTCTGTGAGGTTCACTGTGACCCCTGACTGGCCAAAGTCTTTGCCAGAAGCCTCAGGCCTGGCAGCCAAGTCTAAGAAAGAGCCCTGGGCTAGCAGTTCTTCATTTTCACTGAAACAAGAAGCATCTTACAAGGCATTCCAAGGTTTTGAGAGAGACCTGAATTTCCAAGAATATTCCAACCTCGAGAACCCATTTGGGGTCCGCCTGAAAAGGATCAACTCTTCCCTGAGTCTGACCAGGAAGAAACCAGAGTTTTCTCGTCTGTCTTCCGTAATAAAGGAGGATCCCAAAGCAGCTAACGAGCCTGGACAGGAGCCCTCAGATTTCTGTCCAGAATGTCTGAAAGACATTCTCTTCAATCTCAAGTTAGAAAATGAAGACAGACAGCCCTGTGCTGAAGTGCCTTTAGGTGAGACCTTATCTTGGCTTAGCCAACCACTGGGAGAAAAGAGCCCAAGATCACATAGCAAGGTAGTGGCAGAACCTAGATTAGAATTTAGGTCTTTTGATTTGTAATCCAGGGCTCTTTCTTGCTCCCCCACCCCTGCCTCCACTTTCCCCACCACTATTTTCATATCACCAATCAAATGAGATAACATATGTAAATCACATTGTAACTGTAAAGCTCTCTATAAATGTTGTCTCTTCTAATCTTCCTAGACATACCCACATTTTGACATTGCCATGGAATGCTTGCTTTATCAAGCTGGTTCTCCCACTGCCAAAGTACTTTGGATTTTTCCCAAATGCTTTCATGGCCATTAAACTTCCTCATCTGTAAAATGGGAATAATACTTTCCCTGCTTACATCACAGTGTCCTTGTGAGGCTAAGATAAGATAATGTTGGTAAAGGATTTTGTAACTGTAGCATGAGTTCTTAGGATTATGCTTTCAGCCATCTGAGGCAACAGTCAATTAGAGAAGAGAGATGGAAAAGGTGCGTTTTCCACTTGCTGATTTGCATTGCCTGGCTTTGTTTCTGAGTGGGGTCTGACTGCCAAGGCTCCCCTAGCTGAATCCAGAACAATTGGGGCCTTCTAGGTCCTGGCCTCTCTCAGGCACCCTCCTGCTCAGTCTCTGCCCCACTTGCGCCCACTGGCCTAGGACAGAATCATGTCACATCCCCTTTTCCATTAGGAGAGAGAAGGAGGGAGTGGAAACATCCTGGGCCCTGACCTCCTGGCACTTGGCCCAGGAGGCTTGGCAGCAGCCAAATAATGTTAGAGCTGTAAGGGGCCTGAGGGCTCAGCTAGTCTAAGGTGCTCAGCTTACATATAGGGAGACCAAGTTGCCCCAGCTTGATTCGGTGACAGGCAGAATGGGTCATAGAAATGGTGCCACTTGAAACAATTTTTTTAGCCAAAGTCTAATATTGTCCAGATGCAGGGGCATAATTACTGCCCTAGAAGCCTCTCCATTGGGATGAGCATTAAAGGAGCATTAAACCCTTTTTCTGGAGGGTCAGCTTTTTAACAAAGGACCAGGGTCCAAGAATGGAAGCCTAGATTTCTCGTCTTTTTTCTAAGCTCCTTCAATTCTTTTTCCTCAGAAAAGGCCGCTGCTGCCCAATGCAGCTCTGACCTCTCTGAACCTGTGTGGGTCATGATGGCCAAGCAAAAGCAGAAAGTCTTCCGGAGATATCTTCTGGCCAAAGAACTTGTCTCTCAGAACAAAGCTGGAGCTGAAGCAACTAACATCTATATTGATGAGGTATGGAAACATTCTAGGGGGAGGAGAAACATAGCCTGGAAATTGGGGGCAAGAAATCACTGCCTGCTGGTTCAATCACAGGCAGAGTACCATCCCCTCGAAAATGACCTTCCATTTGTTCTAGACTTATATGTTCCCATTCATAGATCTCTCCCCCAGCAGGAGGTAAATTCCTTAAGGGAACAGGCAGTTGACTTAGGTCTTCTTATTCTCAGCACGTCATGGGCACTTAGGCTTTTCCCCATTCATTCATTTATTCATTTGCTCATTCCTATAACCTCCTCAAGAGTAGAAATTGTTTTATTTTTTCTATGTGTATGTCTTTGTACGTCCAGCACAGTGCCCAGCACTTAGGTGCTTAATAAACACTCATTGATTAGTTGATTGACTTTGCCTGGCTCAGCACTTCCTTGCATACCTAGTAGAGGCCATGGGCCTTTGTGGGGCCAGACATTTGAACTGGCTGCTTGTCTTTTGCCATGAATATAGGTGTATTTGACTTTGTGCAGTCAATGTATCCTTGAAAAGTATTTTACACAAATGTGTATATATTGGCTTTGTTTGTTTTTTGGCAAATCTACTCCTGCCTTCAATCCACTAGGGCAAGGATTCTTAACTTGGGGTCCACAGGGTTCATGGATAGCTTTTAGGGGATCTGTGAATTTAGGTGGGAAAATATATCTTTATTTCAATATAATTGATTTTCTTTTTAATCTTGTGTATTTTATGCACTGAAAACCATTATTATGAGAAAGGGTCTATAGGTTTCACCAGTCTACTCAAAGCGGGTCATGGCATACAAAAAGGTTAAGAACCCCCAAACTAGGAGAAGGTGCTTTTTTTTAGGAACCTTGAATTCATTCTTTTTTAAATTAGTCCATACTTGTAATTTAACTGGTATAGAGGACTTCCAATAAGGAAACTCCTTCCACCAACATAGTTCTGTGATTTGTAGTTTTAGAGTTACTTGGGGGGCCTGAGAAGCTACCCAACTTGCTTAGGATCTCAAAGCAAGTATGTGTCAGCTGGACATTGAACTCGGGTCTTCTTGATCCCCCCCCCCCTCCTTTATCTACTGCCTTACTCTGCTGATCTCTGCAGACTCACGTGCAAAGACCCATCCCATAATGTGAATTATTGAACCACCTGCAATATAAAATGTATATCACCTGCATAATTAGTGATACAGTAAGTTTAGATTTTTTAAAAATATCATATATGTTTAAAGTAGGACTCACCTCTTGGTTGCTATAGAAACTGGGATGGATGATATAACAGAGTTTGCTGATAGCACAGTGGGCTTAGGGGCCTGGATATTCAGTCCTGGTCCCCATCTCATCGTATATATAAGTCTTCATCCCCAACATGGGCAGGGTAAGTGGTGCTGCAGTAGACAGAGCACCAGGCCTAGAGTCAGGAAGACTCGTCTTCCTGAGTTTGAATCTGGTCTCAGACGCTTAATAGCTATGTGACCCTGGGCAAGTCACTTCACCCTGTTTACCTCAGTTTCCTCATCTGTGAAATGAGCTGGAGAAGGAAATGGCAAACCCCTCCAGCATCTTTGCCAAGAAAACCCCAAATGGGGGTCATAAAGGGTGGGAAACAACCAACAATCACTACCATAGCAGACCAATCCCAGGAAAAATTGACTCGTTGATCAAGAGACTTGTCTGGATTTATCTATGTCATAATCTTACTCCTCTCAACAAGGAGCCATGCATAGGAGATAGGACAGGAGAAGCCCTTTATTTCCAAGTTTTCTTTTTCATCAGAATGTGGAGAGGGCCAGTATCTCATGAACTGTGGGGACTAATCAGAACACCGACTGATAGAATTGCAGGAATCTTAGAGACCATTTAGTCCAACTCTCTTATTTAATAGAGGAAAGAATTGGGTTTGAGAGGGGAAGGGACTTGTTCAGGGTCACATAGCTAGTGAGCAGTTAAGCTTCTACTCACGATCTCTTTATTCTCAGTATTTCCATTACACCAGTGACCTTTCTCAGCAATAAGTATTTGAACCATGGAAATTTTTGAATGATAGGGTGCTTTTTAAACAAAGAAATACCTTTTGATTCATTTTTATTTAAATTTTTTTTTTATCTTTTTGGTGAGGCAATGGAGTTAAGTGACTTGCCTAGGGTCACACAGCTAGTAAGTGTCAAGTGTCTGAGGTTAGATTTGAACTCAGGTCCTCCTGACTCTAAGGCGGGAGCTCTATCTGTTGCACCATCTAGCTGCCCCTTTGTTTAGTTTTTAAATGCAAAGGGTGATTTAGACTAGATGTTAAAAAAGCATTTGCTATGTAGAGATCCCTCCGACAACTGGAAACATAGATTCTCTGACAACTGGAAGCATAGATGAGATTCCATTGTCGTTAATAATAAAAACAATCCTTACTCTCAAAGAAGTTTCAGTTTTTCAGAGAAGGAAACTGAGGCTGAGAGAGGTGATGTGACTTGCCCAGAGTCACATAGCTAGCAAGTGGCTGAGGCAGGATTTAAACTCAGATCTTCCAGCCTCCAAGTGCGGCACTCAATCTACTACGCCACTTTTAGGCTGTATGAAACTAGATGCGGTTAAAAGACCTGGAAACCAGTCTTCTCTTCAGTAGGTCCAATGGTTCTTTTGTACGTTTGTTGACACTCTTCATTCATTTCTCATCCATTTGCTAGCCAGTCCTTCCTTCATAGGTCAGATGAAGATAAAATTCCGCCCAAGTCCTTCTAGTTATTGTTGATTCCAAATGAGTAGAGTCTAAATGAATGATGTTTTTTATTCTTTTTCTTATCACTACAGGAGTCACAGTGCCTAGGACAGGGTTTTGCCTCCCCCTGGGCACTGAATAAGTACTTATTGCCTGTCAGTCCTTACTGGGTTCATGCTTTTCTAACTGAAATGCTCTCTGTCCTCATTGTGTATTCAAGAAAGCTTATTCTGAAGTAGAAAACCAACTAAGAAAGAATTACATTCCCAACACCCATAAGCCAGAAGAGGCACCACGTATGGAGGGTGCTGTTTCTGCCATAATGGGTAAAAATACTCTTGGCAAAACATGACTAAAATCTCTACATATGGGGCATCCCAAAAGTCTTAGTGCAAGTTGAAGCTTGCAGGGACACCCTGTACATTCCCCACAACCTAAATCAGTTTTAAGGAACTCAGAGGTCATTTATTACAACCTTCTACCTGAAGCAACATCCCCAGCAAGTTGTCAGAAGTTCAGTTTCTTCTTGAATGACCCCAGTGCTGGGGAGTTCATTACCTCCTGAGGCAACCCATTCCATTTTGAGACAGTTATGATTAACAGAGTTCCTCTTATATTGAGCCAAAGCTGCCTCTATATAGCTTACTTACCCCATTGGTCCTATTTGTTCTGGCCTCTGGGGCCAAGCATATAATAAGGCCTCATCTAAGCGTTTGGAGGCTTATCAAACAGTTTGATAATTGAAGAGGATAGCTAACCCATTGGATTAGAAAGTCATAAAGCAAAAAGATCTCACTAGGCTAACACGATGAGCCAAATCAAATAAGGTAGAATTAAGTAGTGATAAATGTCAAGCCTTACACTTAGATATCAAATGTGAACTTGACATACACAGGACATAGCTTGTGCTAGAAATACTCCATGGCCTGATTAATACCAGCCTCTTTGTCACTTCGGTGAGGTCTTCCCACACTTTCCTTTCCTGACCAGTAGGCTACAGGCATAAACTCGTGACCATCAAGGGAGTATAGGCTCAGATGACTGAGATATACAGTAGGAAATCACCAGTTTACCCTTTGCAGATTTGGATAATTCCAATATGTTGCCCATATTTTCATTTGCATCTCTTTTTTAAGTTACAACTTGGCAAATATGACTATTTTCTGATGGCTGATAAAGAGCTTGTTTCTAACCCTTGATACCACACATGTAACATCCTCTCTCCAGCTTACACATATGCACACCACCCACTCTTTCCATTCGTACCAAGCTATAACTTCTCAACTGTTCTCTTACCCTTGAGAAAGATCGGTCTGCAAAGGCTTACGGTGTTGAGCTAAGTTTGTGTGTTTGACAAACTTTTTGAGAGGTTTATCTAAGATGTTTGGTGTTGCTTTGAGTAGTGGTCTAAGAAACAAAAGAAATTACAGAAAAAGGTCTTTCATATATGTGAAAACAAAGGCATTTTTGACCTACTCACCCACTGTCAGCAGCACTGGGAATGTCCTGGGAGTGGTTTGTCCAGTAGTGGGGATGGATCTGCAGGAGCCATCTACACCCTCTTGTCTGGACCCGTTGTGCCCTAGGGTATGATGAGTATATGAGCCAGTACCCTAGGGAGCTTGGCGTAGTCTGTAGATATAAAGCAGCAAAGTTAACCAGCTCACACTGACCCCTGTTATTGACCTCGTTAGCACCACTGAGCCAATCAGGCACGGAATGGATGATGAACAGAATAAAAAACCTGGAAAATGAGGGCTAGCTCCTTTTCTGTGTCCGGGGGCTAAGAAACACAGATTCAGATGGACATATGATGAGCACAGAAGTGTCTCCCTTCCATACCAGCTTGGTGCAGTACTCCTTAGCTAACACAAACTTGTTTCTGGGTTTCTCTCCAGAGATGTCATAAAATTCTTAAAAGAAAAATAATTGTCCTTTATTTGAACTTCTAAAAATGTCAAATTACTGCCCTGACACTCTCGCACCTCAGGCTATGTTCAAAACTGCAAGTAAGCAGAGATGTACATTCTGATAAAAAATGATTTGCTGCTGCTCAAAAGTTAAGAGTACCTGCTGTCCTGTGTGGCTTTGGGCATGTTATTTCACCTCTCTGGGCCTCAGTTTACTCACCTGTAAAATGAGAGGGTTGGACTAGATCAATGGTGTCAAACTCAAATAGAAACTGTTCCCTGCTCCCAGCATATTGACTTAGAAAACCACAAGTTAACGTTGTCTATGTTGTATTGTATTTTTATTTATTTTGTTCAACATTCCCCAATTCCCTTTTAATCTGGCTCTAAGCAAACTCAGGAGTTTGATACTCTCTGGACTAGATGACCCCTGAGAGCCCATCCAGCCCTAGGCCTATAAGCTTATGACTTTGCTGGACTTCCTGTGTCCTGAGCTTTACTCTTGGAGGCCTACATCCCAATTGGTTATCACCATCATTTTCTTCCTCGTCCTGGGCTAATTGTCTCTCAAAGCCTTCTCTGTCGTCACTATAATAGGGGATAGCTATTGGACCTCTGATTTCTTTTTTTGGAGGCAAACAGGGTTAAGTGACTTACCCAGGGTCACACAGCTAATAAGCACACAGCTAGTAAGCATCTGAGGCTGGATTTGAACTCATGTCCTGCTGACTGCAGGGCCAGTGCGCTATTCACTGTGTCACCTAGCTGCTCCTGGACCTTTGATTTCACTGGGATAGGGCAGCTGTGATTCTCAACCTTTTTTGTCTCAGGATCTTAGATTTCTTAACAATTACTGAAGACCAGGGGCAGCTAGGTGGTGTAGTAGATAGAGTTCTGGCCTTGGAGTCAGGAGGACCTGAGTTCAAATCTGGCCTCAGAAACTTGACACTTACTAGCTGTGTGGCCCTGGGCAAGTCACCTAACCCCCATTGCCTCAACAACAAAAAAGAATTATTGAGGACCCAAAAGAGTTTTTGTCTATCGGAATTTGCCATGTTAGAAATTATACCTGAGAAGTTTTTATAATGTTTATTAATAAATCCATTATATGTTAACATAAATAACATATTTTGATGAAATAGCTATATTTTCCAAAATAAAAACATTGAGAATGAAGAGTGGCACTGTTTTTACATATTTATGCAAATCTCTTTAATGTCTGGCTTAATTGAAGACAGCTGGAGTCTCCTATCTGCTTCTGCCTTCTGCAATATGTTGTTTTGATTGAAGTATATGAAGAAAATCTGGCTTCACAGATATGTAGTTAGCAAAGGGAGGGATATTTTAATAGGCAAATAACATCTTAGTGTTATTCTGAAAATGGTTTTGACCTTGCAGACATCCTCCCCCTGCAAAAGGGTTACAGGAGCCTTCGAGATCCTCAGATAATACATTGAGAACTGCTATGATAGGGAACTCCCAGGTAAGGAACGTCCCTCCAGCAATGCAGATTGGTACCTTCTCTGCAACTTAGAGCCTTAGAGAGTTGTCTAGAGCACTGAGGCTTGTTAAGGGATTTGTTTGGGCTCACATACCTAGTATATGTCAGAGGTGGGCCTTGAACCCAGGTCTTTCTGGCTCTGAGACCAGATTTTGAATATACTATATCATCTCTCAATAATAATAATACCTAGCATTTATATAGTGTTTTAAAGTTTGTAAAGTTCTTTATATATGGTATTTCATTAGAAACTCATAAGAAGCCTGTAAGGTAGATGTGGTTATTATTCCCATTTTACAAATGAGGAAACTGAGGCTCAGACCTAACATACCACCAATGACTGAGCTTCCACTGAAGTGGGAAGGACTTGAGATGGCATTAAGAAGGTGTAGAGACCCAAGGGGACCTGAGAATGGGGAAGAGTTATCCATGCTTTGTGACTCAGTCATATCAGCAGCTTCTGACTTATACTCATATGTTGTTTGCAGTGATTCCGGGTGGAGAGCAAGAGACATCTCAGGTGTCTGAAGCTGGAAAAGGACAGCCCTTTCAGCTGCCTTAGTTCAGTCCCACAGCTCCAGCCAGCCACCCTGGTTCTCCTTGGCCAAGAAGAAAACCAAAGCGTGGAGTAAGATGTCATAGATATAGTTCAATAATTCCATAGCCAAGCCTTTTGGGGCAAGAATTGCCAATAGCTTGATAGTTGTTTCATGTAGCAATTTCTTTATTTTTTATCATTTATTATTATTATTATTATTATTATTATTATTGTTAGCATTATTAGCAGTATTAGTAGTAGTGGTATTATTAATAACTGCAGCAACAGTAGTAGTAGTAGTGGTAGTAGTAGTACTAGTAGAAGTTGTAGTAGTCATTGTAGTCATAGTAGTAGTAGTAGTAGTGGTAGTAGTAGTGGTGGTGGTAGTAGTAGTAGTAGTAGTAGTAGTAGTAGTATTGGTTGTAGTAATAGTAGTAGTAGTAGTAATAGTAGTAGTAGTAGTAGTAGTAGTAGTAGTAGTAGTAGTAGTAGTAGTGGTAGTATAATAAGTAAAAAAGCCTGATAATGAATTACATGCCTGTTGTCCAAAGACTAGCCTAACACTAAATTCAGAGACTCACATTAATGTCATCAGTAAGCCATAGTGTATCTCAAAGACCATCAGCTAGAGAGAGGCCTTGATCTCCACTGAGGAAGGGCATGCCCACCTTAGGGAAGTCATTGATCCCTGATACATTGAAGCCAAAAAGCCTTAGAAATGAGAACTGGCCTTGCAGGTATTTAAAAGCCAAGCATACCAAGGACTGCGTAACCCTCAGTATAGCTAATTGTTAATATCAGCAACCAGAGTCTCAAGAAAAAACAGAGAAACTATTTGGATTGATGCACTCACCATATATTTTCCCCCTAGCCAGCCATGTGCTAGAATTCTCTTAGGGAAAATATGAAAACATCGCTTGCCTTCGTGAGAGGTAGTATTTCTAATGGAGCAGCCCATCCACCTTGGCTCTGGTCAATGGCTCCAGCCTGCAAGCCCAGTTCAGAACTCTGGCAGTAAGAGGCTCTGAGAAAGGACACATTGGTGCCTATGAACAAAATGAAGAAAACCACCCCCACAAAATGCCTCCAACTCTGCCCTCCCCTCTCATTGTAGGTCCCCGAGTTTCATGGGGGCTGCTTTTTGTTCGTTCTTTGTACCCTTGTTCCCCAATTCCAATCTTGGTAGCCGTGAGACATGACAGTTAAATTATGGCCTATTATCTTATTTCTCAAGGCAGTTAGTATCACCATTTGGCCTCTTGCCCCAAAGTGCCCAAAATGTGCCACCTATTTGTCAGTTTGTTGCTTTAAGCATTTAAGCCCTTATTGAAAATACACTTTCCATAGATACCAAAAGCCATCCTCCCTTCTCCTCTGTTTGGCCTAGAGCAAAAGGCTCATCCTGTCCAGGGCTGTGAGGAGACTTTGCCAATTCTAAGAAGGAAGTCTTCATCATCAGAACTTCCCTTTCCTCTTCAATCTAGCCATCAACCAATTAACCAATTATGAAATGCCTTATGCGTGCCAAGCACTGCTCCATGAGTGCTGGGAATACAAATATAAAGACCAAATAGTCCCTGCCCTTAGGGAGATTACAGTCTACTTGATAAATTCAGCATATGTGCAGATATAAGTAAATACAATGTAATGGAGGAGAGCAGATCAGGAAAGACCTCAAGTAGCATGTGGTCCTTGAGCCACTTTGAAGGGAGCTAAGGATTCTGAGAAGGAGGAAAATTCCAGGCAGAAAATCAACAGAACAAGAAATCCTCCCCTCCCCTCTTCATGCTTATCCTAGTATAGTGCAACTGTAAAGCAGTGAGGGGACAATGAGAGAAAAATCTAAAGTCACTTGGAAAGTCTAAGACATCCTTTCCATCCTCCCACTGCAAAGCTTCTCCTACCTTGCCCACCCAATATTGCCCTCCTCTTTATCCATTCTCTTCTTTCTCAGCTCTTAGAAATTACTGCTGAGTAATCCTGTTGGGTTCAGTTTTGTAAAATGCATTTTTATTGATACTTTTTATTCTTGCATCATTCACATTTGCCAATATACCTGTCCCTGCCAGAGTTCCTTCTCTTATGAGGAGGAAAAAACAAACAAACAGAAAAGGCAAACAATTCAGCAAAACAAATCAACACACCCCAAAAGGCTGACATTATATGCAGTGCTCCACATCCATATTCTACCACCTCTGCAAAGAAAGTCAGGAGAAGTGCTTTCTTATATCTCTTCTTTGGGGCCAAGCTTACCCCAAAGAGGGTTTAATTTTAGTGAAGCTAGTCCTAACCAGAGAGGCAGTCATGCCTGGATTAAGACCTGCCTCTGATCTATCTTGGCATCACATAACTTCTCAGTGCCCCAGGCGACTCTCTAAGGCACTGTAGAGCAAGTGGTGAGCTACCTTGGGTACTGAAGACATCACAGGCCTGGGAGGGGTTGGATTACTAATCAAATATCCCCTTAACCCTTCTCCCATTTTCTTTTATAGTTTTGGGAATGAGTCTCTATTAGTATTAACTTTCTAAAATAGGCTATTTACTCACAAATACAATCTATAAAGCTTTTGATGCAACTGTTGATCCAAACTCTGTAAAATCGATTAAATAAAAGCAAATTTGTTTCTCCTCAGCCCTGCCTCTCTCCATTTGTAGTGGGAAGGGTGGGTCAGATCTTTCTTTTCTCTAACTTTTGGTTGTTTCCTTTGTAATCAGATGTGTTTTATTTTATGCATTTAAAAGCATTATTCTGGGAAGGGGTCCCTAGTCTTCAACAGACTGCCAAAGGAATTCAGAACACACAAAAAAGGTTTAGACCCTCTGTACTAGAGGCATTATTATCCTCCATTTATAGATGAGGAAACTGAGATGCAGAGCACTTAGTGGTCATGCCTCAAGGAGGCACTTAGTGGGATTGGATCACGTTGGATGGTGGGGAAGGGTCCAGATCCCTGGGGGCTGAATGGGAAGGTCCCAAGGAAGTGGTGCTTTCTCAGTGGGAAGATGATAAGCACCTTTCTTTGTTTGTCGTATACCCAATTTAGCTCTTATAAACACAGTAAGTGTTTGGTCTGAGGCTGCATTTGAACTCAGGTCCTCCTGACTTCAGGGCCGCTGCTCTATCCACTGTGACACCTAGCTACCCCCCCCATTGAACTATTAAAAATACCCACAAACCTAACATTTATAAAATATGCCAAGTGCAGTAAAACAAATCTGCACATTGACCTTGACCATGATCAAAAAGGTACGTTTCATTCTGCCTCCTGAGTCTGTAGCATGCTAGATCACTGGGCCTCTGGCATCCTGGTTTATCCCTGTATTGATGTCTCCTCTCTCAAGTTCAAAGGCCAATCGACATGGGCTTAATGCATCCAGGCGTCATTCTCGGGCATCAATCCAATTTTAGTATATGTGCTGCTGAAGCAAGCATGCTCCATCAGTCCAGAATCACCGTCAGCAGGCAGCAGGTTACCAAGCCACATAGAGCCCATCCTTCACCTCTCATCTTAGTTTCCTCTGAAACTGGCCATTTCACCATTTGTTATGGCACGATAATATACAAGTTATACACCACAGTTGGTTTAGGTGTGGCCCAGTAGGTGGGCACTCCTTCAGAATCCAGGTTGTGGGCTACTTCAAAAAGAGTAGTGTGGAAGCATTGAGGAAGGAACGAATCCAGGAAGAGGATTAATGGATGGAATGAGGTCAATTGAGGGAGGGAGGTCCCCAGAAAGTTCAAAGCCCTGCCCCCTACCCACCCCACCCTCTAGGACCAGCCTCACCATCAGTGGTGATGTTGGGTCCTATGAGCACTGGAACTGTTCATTCTACCCTGTCTTCTATCCAATGGCTCAACCTAATCTTTAGAGGTAGTATTCTACTTTTCAGCTAGCTGCAATATCTCATCTGGACACTAGGCATCACTCAAAGTATGTCACTAAAATGGTCAAACTGAATTTATAATTTAGTTACTGATATGTGCCAGGCCCTGTCCTAGCTTCTGGGGATGTAAAGACACAGCCTCTGCCCTCAAGGAGCTTCCATGCTATTGGTTGAGACCATGTGTATGGATGTATATACAAAATGTGTATAAGCATACAAGGTAGTGGAGGAGGGAGGGAGCACCAACAAACAACAGAGGGGTTGGCTCAGGAAAGGCTTTGGGTGGGAGATGGCATTTGGGTGGGGCTTGGAAGGAACCAGGGATTCTTTTTTTTTTCATTTCCTAATGAATTATCCTCCCTGAATATAATCCATAAATTCAGGAGTTTGCAAATGTCTTAAATGTAGTGAACCATTCTTTTTTATTTATTATTTTTTTTTTTAGTGAGGTGATTGTGGTTAAATGACCTGCCCAGGGTCACACAGCTAGTACATGTCAAGTGTTTGGTCTGAGTCGAGATTTGAACTCGGGTCCTCCCGACTTCAGGGCCGGTGCTCTATTCACTGTGCCACCTAGCTGCCCCAGGAACTCAGGTGAGGATGAAATGTATTCCTGGCATGAGGGAGAGCCTGGGCAAAGGCATGTAGATGGGAAATGAAGCTTCCTGGGTGAAGAACAGCAAGAAGGCCAATCTGGGGCTACCCTGGAATATGTGAAAGGGGAGCAATGTATCAGAGTTCTGTTGTAGCCAGGTGATGGATGCCCTTCCATGTCAAACAGAGGGATCCATGCCTGATGTACTGGGGACTCACCAGAGTTTATTGACCAGGGGATTGACAAGATCAGGTCTGTGCTTTAGGAATATCCTTTTGGCAGTTGAGTGGAGGATGAACTGGAGGGGGCAAAGACTTGAGGCAGAGAGAGCTAGGAGGAGGCTACTGCAGTATTACAGATGAGATGTGATGAGGTTGTGTGTGTGTGTGTGTGTGTGTGTGTGTGTGTGGTGAGAGAAGATGGGTGCAAGAAAGGTACTAATGAGGAGACCCAGGAACTGATTGAATATGAGGGCTGAGGGAGAGTGAGGAGCACGGGCATACATACACACACACACACACACACACACACACATACATACATACACATACATACATACACATACATATATACATACATACTACGATATAGAGATAGAAGATTTCTTAGGGGCTTACTATGTGCCAGGCACTGTGTTCTCTTCTGAGGATGCAAACTAGCCCCTGCCTTCAATGAGCTTATATTCTCCTGGGGGAAGAGAGCATATAAAGATGAAAAGGGACTGGAAATGGCTTAGAGCTGGTGGCCAGGAAGTGAGGTGGAGGTTTGGTTCCAGGCAAAAGGTCACCTGTCAGAAGATAACTTTGAAGTTTCAACCCTGGATGACTGGGAAGATGGAGGTGCCCTTGAATTTCAGAAAAGTGGTAGGGTTTGGGGAAAAGATAATGAGTTCTGTTTTGAACATGTTGAGTTTGAGGCGTCTATGAGATCCAGTTCAAAAGGGCAGTCACACATTTCTCTTTTTGTTGGCCTTTCTCCTTCCCTTTGTAAGTAAGTGGAGGCATGGGTCCCTACCTGTAGCATTACCATGTATAACAAAGTATATGGTGTCCTACCTATAAGCAGTGTAGCACTTTCTTATGATAATTAGTTAATTTTTAGCCTAGGAGTGATATAATGGCCCCTAAGTTCAAGTCAAGCCAATAAGCATTTATTAAGTGCCTACTATGTTTCAGGTACTGTGTTGAGCACTGGTGATGCAAAGATTCTAATGAGGAAGACAGTGGGCAAAAATGTATACAAACAAGATCTAGACAGGATGAATTGCAGATAATCTTTGAGGGAAGGCAGTAACATTATGGGGGACTGGGAAAGGCATCCTGAAGATAATGAGATTTTAGTTGGGACCTGTAGAAAATCAAGGAATCCTAGAGACAAGATGAGAAGGGAGAGAGTTCCAGGCATGGGGGACAAGTAGTGGAAATGTTTGGAGCTGGGAGATGCAGGAAAATCAAGTGACTAGTATCACTGGATCCTAAGGGAAGAAGGAGGGGAGTAAGGTATAAGAGACTGGAAAGGTCAGAAGGCATCAGGTTGTGAAGGGTTTCAAAAACTAAAGTGAGGGTTTTGCATTTGATCCCAGAAGTGATAGGGAGTCACTGGAATTTACTGAATTGGGGGGTTGACTTGGTCAGATCTGTATTTTAGGAAGATCAATTTGATAACTGAGTGGAGGCAGGAGGAAAAGAGACAGAGAGACCAGCCAGTGGGCTCTTGTAATGGTACAGGTATGAGGTGACGAGGGCATGTACCATGCTGGTGGCAGTGTCAGACAGAAGGATGGATATAGGAGAGATGTTATAAAGGTAGACTCTATAGCACTTGGCAAGAGATTGGCTACGGGAGGTGAGAGAGTGTTAGGGGTTGAGAACGACGCCTTGTGAGCCTGGGCAACTTCGAGGGTGGTGGTACCATGAATATTAATTGAGAAGTTAGGAAGAGGGGAGGATTTTACGGGAAAGATAAGGAGCTCAGTTTTGGCCATGTTAAGTGAAGGATGTCTAAAGAACATCCAGTTCCCCATGTTCAGTTTGCTGTTGGAGATGTGAGGCTGGAGGTCAGCAGAGAGGTTAAGAATGGACAAGTAGATTTGAGAATCATCTGCTTAGAGATAAATGCATGGGAGCTGATGAGATCATCAGGGGAAAATGTGGAGAGCAGGGGTGGAGAGGAAGAAGAAGGCACAGGCTAGAACCTTGGGGGATGCCCACCATTAGCGGGGATGACTTGGATAAAGATTTAGCAAAGAAGCCAGAGAAGGAGCAGTCAGAGAGGAGGAGAACCAGGATCAGGATGTTATCATGAAAACCTAGAGAGAAAAGAGAATCCAGGAGAAGGCAATTGACAATGTCCAAGGCTGCAGAGAGGTCGAGAAGAAAGGATCGAGAAAAGGCCATTAGATCTGGTGATTAAGAGATCACTGGAAACGTTGGAGAGATCAGGCAGTCAGCTGAAGAAGATGAGATGGAATGTGCTCACTTGATCATGTATGTAAGAGTGGATCCAAGGAGCAAATAGTGGTGAGAGGCAGGATGTGAGTTGCTGAAAGGAGAAGAGGGAGCTTTGAGCAAATGGCCTTCATTTTTTCAGTGAAATATAATATAAGACAAAATTCTCAGCCTGGAGGGTGGCAGGAGGGGGAGTCATGGGAGGTTTGAGTAGGGATGAAAAGGTTTCAAAAAGCCTCTGTGAAAAATGGGAGAATGAGATAATTAGAGGGTTACAAAAGGATTTTCTTGCTGCAGTTCAGGCCCTGTTGAGATTATATAACATAAATTTGTAGTGGACTTGTGCTCTCATGATTTTTCTCCAGCTTCTTTAAAGCAAAACAGTAATAGCAGGGGATGATGGGAGTAATCTAAGGCTGAGGCTTGGCAGAGTAAGAGGGGACTAGGGACTCGGGAGAAGAGGACAGTGTAGGAATTGTTTAGCAAGACAAGTGGAATGACAATGGATTGGGATCAGATGAGTGAATTTCGGAGGTTTTTCACTTCATCTTTAGGGAGTTTATTTTAGATGAAAAATTCTGAGTTCGATTATAATCTCTTTGATGAGCACAGCATGATGGGTTTCGGTCCACATCCTTGGAAGGAAGTACCTATCCCAGAAGATCCCAAATCCATTTAAGGATTTGAGTACTGAGGAGGGTGCAAATGTCTCACCTGCCAACCTATTACTGATGTCTGAAATTCCATCGTTAAGGGTTAAGGGTTAAGGGTTGCCTTGCCTGGCACATTCTACCTCCTATCTCTCCCTCAGGGCTCCTGATGCTTCAGCAAAGCTGGCTGGCTTGCCCTGTGGGTGGTAGTTGGCTCCCTTTCCATACAAGGGTTAAGAAAAAAGGTTAAGATGAAAATGCTCCAGGGGTAAGGTCTGTCACCATACACGGAACCCTCAGCAATCACTTATACTTTGGTGTGAATTCTGTTGGGCTTTAATAATAAGAACAGCTGATGCTTAAATCAATAGTGCTTTACTGCAGATCAAGTCAAGTGGGTGAGTCAACAAGCATTAATTAATTAAGTAATTGCACTTACTATGGCCAGGTGCTGCTGTGAACGCCCACAGAGGCAAAAAGCAATCTAGGTATGCCCTCAAGGTGGTGGGGGAAAGATAAGACTTACAAGAGAAAAGTGGGGGTTGGGGTGAGCGGTGGGGGACGGCACCGGTGCAGGGGTCTTGGTGGATGAAATAAGAAGTACAGAGAGTCAGGAGCAGAGCTCAGAGAGGAATGAAGGCAGTGAATATGGCTAGCCTGAGCCCTTCCTTAAAAGGGAGGTTCTGGGAGAAAATGACCAATCAGAGGAAGGAGCTGCTGGTAATGTTCTATAGAATAAATGAATCATTTATCAGACACTATGTTCAAAGCACTGGAATTACAAATAGAAGAATAAGGCAGTACCTGCCTTCAGGGAGCTCCCACTTCGTTAATGTCGGCTTCCACTGATAAAATCATAGTTTCCGATGTTGAACCATTTGACAGGGCCGAGTACTTAGGTGACAAGAGATTTCTTTCTCGGGGTCTTCGGTAGCCACGACCACTACTCTGGCAGGATCAGTGGTCTGGCTGCATCTCCCCCCGGGTTGGTTCCCAGGATCATGGCTTCGGACACTGGGCTGGAAGCATCATTATTCCCAGAGCTCTTGGGTTCAGGGTCCTTGGGCGTCTCCATCAGGATATGAGGAGTGGTCAAGGCAGTGGTGGTTGTTTGCCTGGCCTGGCACATGATGCCTTCTGTCTCTCCCTCGGGTGCCTGGTGGGCTTACCAGCCCCGTGGGTGGTAGGTGGTGGTTGGTGGGGATGTCTGGCCCCTTTTCCACAGGAGTTGCTTCCCTGGATGATGGCTATGAGGGCTGGGCTGGAAGCAGGACTGGTGGTCTGGGAGGGGCTGTTACTACCAGGGCTCCTGTGCTTATGTGACAATTCCTGGCAGTTGGTTCTGCAGTTGTTGATGGTTACCTATGAAGAAACTGAGGCTCAGAGAGGTAGTAGATGATATGGTCATGGTCACCCACAGCTAGACAAGTTCAGGGGCAGGATTGGAACCTGGGTCTTTGTGCATTCACAGGCCACTAGTCTGTGCATGTTGCCACCCTGTCAGTGGCCAGAGCAGCCCCCAAGTTAGGGCACAGAACACAACAGCGTACAATAAAAAGACCCACAGGGAGAGGGCAGTTCCACGGGTAGGAGGTAGATGCCCTCACCCCAGTTGCCCAGTTGTATGGAGAGCAAGAGATAAGGGAATTCCCTAGGGCTAAGGATAAAGGCAAAGTCACCCTTTGGACCTGGCCCAATTAGTGCAGGTTTAGGGTCTGGGCATGATGCCCTGAGAAGGAAGACTCATAGGGAAAGAATGAAAAATTAAGCCTCATACAGAGAGGAGAGGGTTCAGGCTACCAGGCAGACAGCCTACATTGTCAGACAGTCCCTCAATGAACAAGCAATCAGGAGACAGGTCCTCAGTCAGCCAAGTTACTCGATTCAGTCTCTCCCCCCCCAAGCCTCTCCTTTAGCCATGATAGAAGAATACTGTATTAAAAATGGACAATCCCAGGGCAGTGAATAGAAAGAGCCCCGGAATGGGAGTCAAAGGACTGGGGCTTGAGTCCCTTTTCTGCCACTCAATGGCTGAGCCTTTGGACAAATTTCTTCTCCACCCTGGCTCTTGGTTGGACTCATCTAGAAGGGAGGGGTCTGAGCTGTGTGACCTTTTGGGTCCCCGGTACCTCAGATATTCCAAGTTTCTGTGATTCACGATCAGGTATGGACAGTTGCAAGATCTGGAGCCACAAGACCTGAGTTCAAAAGCCCCTCGAATGGTGACTGCCTGTGTGAGTCTGAGTCAATTACTTCAGCTCTCTGGATCCTCTGCTCTAAGATAAGGGCTTTGCATGGCATGCATGGCCTCTGAGGATCCTTCCAGCTCTAGGTCCACAGTCCTGTGTGTGACTTTAAGTCAACCACATCCTCTTTTTTGGCCTCAGTTTCCTCATCTGTAAAATAAGAGGGTGTAAAATAGTCTCTGAGGTACCTTGCAGTTCTCAGTCTAAGATCTCATGTGTCTCCTTGGGTCCATGTCTTTGTGCCCCCATGCCCAGGACAATGCTTGGCACATCAGAGGTGTTTGCTGTATTGGACTGGAACCAGTTCTTGCACATGGAATGGTTGTGAGGCCCTCCTCATCTTGGCTTTCCTACTCTGGAGTCTGCTTTATCAGGATCTTTCCTAAGATATCAGTCAGTCAACAAACATTAATTAAAGGCTTCCTATGTGCCAGGCACTGTGCTAAGCACTTGGGATATAAAAAAGGCAAAAACCAGGTCTCTGCCCTCAAGGAACTTACATTCTAATTGGAGAGACAAGATGCAAACAACTGTGTACAGAGAAGACGCTGAAAGGGTGAATGGATGGTGATCTGAGAAGGAAGGCTCTATGGTGGTGGTAATGGTGGGAGGGGACCTGGTAAGGCCTCTTGGAAAAGGTAGGATTTGAGCCTCATGAGTCTTGAAGAAGGCCAGGAGGTGGAAGTAAGGAGGGAATATGTGTGTCCAGGTATGGGAGATGGCCAGGGCAAAGACATTGAGTCTGGAGTTTGAGTGTCCTGAGTGAGGAACAGAAAGAAGACCAGAGTTGCTGGATTGTAGATGAAAGGGAGTATAATGTAAAAAGATGGGGAAAGCAGGAATGGGCTGGGTTGGGAAGGGCTTTGAGAGCCCTGACATCAACAGGGAGCCACTGGAGTTTATGGAGTGATCTGGTCAGACCTGCACTTTTGGGAAGACCACCTTGGTCACTGAGTGAAGGATGGGCTGGAGTGGGGAAAGGGGAGGCAGGGAGACCCAGCATCAGGCTATGGCAGTGAAGGCAGCTCTTTTTCTGGTGACACAGAGCTAGAGAAAGAGAGGAAGAGTGAGACATCGAAAAAGAGGCTGGAGACAGAGGGAGGGGGGATGAGAGAGAGTGAGACATAGAAAGAGGCAGACAGAAACTGAGTCAGAGAGAGAGATAAAGGAAGAGAGCAACAGAGAGAGGCAGAGTGAGAAAAAGTAGTGAGAGAGAAGGGGCAAAGGGGGAGGGAGAGGGAGAGAGAGACACACACAGAGAAATTGAGACAGAGACAGAGAGAGGGAGGAAGGGAGGAAGGCAGAGAAAGGGGAAAGGGGGATAGAGAAGGGAGAGATGAGAGAAGAAGACAGAGAAGGAAAAATAGGGTGAGGGGGAGGGAAGGTGAGAGGGGGAATGAGCGAGAGACAGAGAGAGAGAAAAGGAGAGAAAGCAAGCTAGCAAATGAGTGGGCGAGAGGGAGGGTAGAGGGAGAGAATGAGAAACGGAAGTAGCGTGGGAGGAAGAGAGAAAGATGGAGGGAGGGAGAGACTGCAAGAGAAGGAGATGGGGAGGGAGTCGGAGGAGGAAGAGGGACAGATAAAGACAGAGATAGAATGAGATTGAGGAAGACATAGAAGGAGAGAGAGAGGCAGAGAAGTGGAAAAGGAAGAGAGCAACAGTGAGGCAGCGTGAAGGACAAATCGAGACAAGAGGAGAGGGAGATAGACACACAGAGATGGATAGAGTGCGTCTTAGACAAAGAGAAAGAAAGAGGGAGGGAGGGAGGAAGGAAGGAAGCATGAGACAAAGAGAAAGGAGAGGTAGAGGCTAGAAAGGAGAGATGGGGGGAGGGAAGGAGAGAGCCAGAGATAGAGAGAGACAGAGGCAGAGCCAGAGAGGCCAGAGATAGAGAGAGATGCAGCCCAGGAAAGCCATCCATCCTCACCTCTGCCCCTTAGAATCTCTGGTTTCCTTCAAAGCTTCATTCAAATGTTCCCTTGTAAACACAGCTCTTCCTGATCCACAACACACTCCTCCCCTCCCCCCAAGTGTTTGTTCTTTCCTCCCTAAATTACCATGTATAACTTCTACCCATCTTGTATATACTTATTTATGCACATGTGGTCTCCACCAATGTATATAAGCTCTTTGAGGTCAGGGGGCTGTTTCATTTTTGCCTTTCTATCCCTAGAACCTAGTAGGTGCTAATGAATACAGTCTGACCAATTGAATACCAATAAGGAACATCACGTGGTCTTTAAATGACATCCAGTGACCTGATGGGATATTGTTTCAGAGGAAGCTGGTGTAAACCCACTGCCAAGCAAGCCAGGAGGGGGAGAGGCAGGCCTCCACTGCTTGGAGCTGCTGTCTGAGGAAGGGGATTATGGATTAGTGAAGAGAATGGTGACTCTGCACTGCAGGGGTGAGGGGCAGAGATGGGGGGGGGAGAGCTCAGGAGAGGGGGGACTGTTGCTCCCTGCTTCCAGTGACGACTCATTTGTTTCCAGACTAGTTTCAGGGAGAAACCTGCAAAGGGAGAGAGAGAAGAGACTTCGGGAACTGGCAGACATGTAGAGGAACCAGAGACTCAAGACTTTGCGGGATTTCACCTTGGCTGAGATAGGGACTCTTTCTCTGTCTGTCTGTCTTTCTGTCAGTCTCTGTTTCAGTTGACCTAATTTAGTTCATTCCCATTGGGGGAACTCATTCACTCTATGCATTCTTCAGTATGTTCTAACATGTAGAACTCTGACCTCATCTATAAAGGAGCTTGAACGGATTTACTCTCTACTCACCATTTGTGATGGGTTTTTGTGTAACTAGGATTTGGTAGGCAATGAACAAGTCTCAGACAAGCTGCACCCCTCCACCTTTAAGGAATAGCAACCAGGGAAGCAGCTTCAAAGAAGAATGAATTTAATTACCAAGAGTAGCAATATTCAGGGGGATGAACTGATCTAATTCTAGTCTGGTTGCTCCTCTCTGAGGAGAGTAGAGCAGCTAGCAGCTGGCCTAGAGACCTCAATTTCCTGCTCCTCTCCAGGCAGGAATCAGAGCCCCGCCTCTCCCTCCCCACCTTGGTGAGAGGATATGTTGCCCAACATATCTATTCATGCCATCCATGAATTTTAGGCAAACCAATGTGAATATGTACGTAACATTCATGGGTAACATGCACACACACACACACATACATGAACACACCTCACACTGGGAAGACCTCTAGGAATTGGTGCAGAGTGGGATGGACAAAATTTGGAGAACAACTTATCTGTTGAAAACATGATAATGGAAATCACCTTTGAAAGGCTTTCGTCCTCTGACGCATGCAAAGATAACCCAAGATGCCGGAGGACTGAAGATGAAGTATGCTACCCACCTCTTGCCAGAGTCTCAATGGACTTAAAATACAGAAAGAGAGAGGTCACTGTTGGGCATGGCCAATTTGGAAGCAGTATTTTCTAACACTAAACCAAATTTTGCCAATTGACCACTTCTACTCATTGGTGCAAATCATGATTAATCAGGAATGATTATATAGTGCTTAAGGTTTGCGAAGTATTTTGTCTCTATTATTCAATGTGATCCTCCCAACATCTCTGTGAGGTAGGTGGTCTTATCATCCCTATGTAACAGAGAAGGAAACTGAGGCAGACAGAGGTTAAATGACTTGTCCAAGGTTACATAGCAAGTGAGTGCCTGAAATGGACGGGGTTCAGTCTCTTGTCTTCCTAATTCCATGTCCAGCCCTCTGACCACTATGCAACACTGCCTCTCCTTTTTCTGTCCTCTGGGGCCAAGCTCTTTCAGGTGACAATTTCATTAGCTGTTTTCCCTCATGTCTTTGTGCTCCCATGCCCAGGATAATGCTTGGCACATCAGGGGTGTTTGTTGAATTGGACTGGAACCAATTCTTCCACATGGAATGGTTGTGAGGCCCTTCTCATCTTGGCTGCCCTACTCTGGACTCTGCTTTATCAGTATCTCTTCTAAGATATCAGTCAGTCAGTCAACAAGCATTAGTTAAAGGCTTCCTATGTGCCAGGCACTGTGCACTGGGGATACAAAGAAAGGCAAAAACCAGGTATCTGCCCTCGAAGAGCTCACATTCTAATTGGAGAGACAAGATGCAAACAACTGTGTATAGAGAAGGCACTGAAAGGGTGACGGGATGGTGATCTGAGAAGGAAGGCTCTATGGTGGTGGTAATGGTGGGAGGGGACCTGGAAAAGCCTCTTGGAAAAGGTAGGATTTGAGCCTCATGAGTCTTGAAGAAGGCCAGGAGGTGGAAGTAAGGAGGGAATATGTGTGTCCAGGTATGGGAGATGGCCAGGGCAAAGACATTGAGTCTGGAGTTTGAGTGTCCTGAGTGAGGAACAGAAAGAAGACCAGAGTTGCTGAATTGTAGATTACATGAAAGGGAGTATAATGTAAAAAGATGGGGAAAGCAGGAATGGGCTGGGTTGGAAAGGGCTTTGAGAGCCCTGACATCAACAGGGAACCACTGGTTTTGAGTGATGGACAGTGAGTGAGAGATATGGAGAAAAGAGCAAGTGATAGCAAGGAGGAGGCAGATAGTGAGAGAGTGAAAGAGCAAGAGCGAGAGGGAGAAGGGAGGGAGACAGGAGAAAGAGAGAGAGACAGATTGGGAGACTGAGGCAGAGAAGGGTGTAAGGGAGGAGAATGAGAGAAAATGGGAGAAAAGGGGGTGGGGTGCGGGTGGGAACAGAGCAACAGAGAGAGGCAGATAAAGAAGAGGTGGGTGAGTGTGGAGACTGAGACTGGGAAACGCTGAGGGAGAGGAGGATCATTCCGGGAATACATTCCATTCTCACCTCTGTCTCTTACACTCCTGGCTTTTCATCAAAGCTCCATTCAGACCCACCTTTTACACAAAGTCTTTCCTAATCCTAAATCTTTCCTAATCTCCCTCCCCACCCCCGTTGGACTTTCACTTTTAAATTACCTTGCACACACCACACTCATTTTGTATATAATTATTTTGTACTTGTGATCCCCACCAGTAGGATATAAGTTCCTCAGGGCCAAAGGCGGTTCCATTATTGTTTTTCTATCCCTAGCACCTAGGACAGAGCCTGGCACTGTCCTACTACGGCACTTAGTAGGCGTTTAACAAAGGCATTGGACTCCACTCATGGTCATCATGAAAGATCACATGGGAATATAGCACTGTCTTAGAGGGCCATCTAATGGCCAGATTGGATATGCAGCTTACTGAAAAGTTGAATACTGCTGCTAATGGGTCAAGCCTTCCCATAGAAGATAGGGAAGAATGAATAGTTCCTGTGCTCATTGAACCTCAAGTTACCATCAGCCACGAGGTTAGACCTGGGGGTGGTGGAGCTTAAACAAACTGATCGCCTGTCTCCCTCAACTGACCTCTCTCCCGGCCTGCTCTCATTCCTTCCTCAGTTTAGCAAAATCCCAAACTACTCTTTTCACGGTGGCCCAGACCTGGAAACTAAAGGGATGCCGCTCTTACTGTCTCACGGATAAACGAAAGTTTATGTGCTTGGAATATTCCATATGCGGTGAAATATGCTTGCATCATAACAGAAGATGAAATGGACAGTTTCAGAGGAAGCTGGTATAAACCCACTGCCAAGAAAGCCGGGAGGGGAGGGGCAGGCCTGCACTGCTTGGAGCTGCTGTCTGAAAAAGGCGATTCTGGATTAGTGGAGAGAATGGTGGCTCTGTGCTGCAGGGGTGAGGGGCAGAGATGGGGGGAGAGCTCAGGAGAGGGGGAACTGTTGCTCCCTGCTTCCAGTGACAACCCACTGGTTTACAGGCCAATTTTAGAAACATGGGGAGAGAGACACAGAGACAGAGGACAGAGAGAGAGAGAGAGAAAGAAGGAGAGGAGAGGAGACAGAGAGAGACAAAGAGAGAGAGAGACAGAGGGACAGAGACAGAGAGGAGAGAGATAGACAGAGAGACAGAGAACAGAGAGACAGAGACAGTGTATGAGAGACAGAGACAGAGAGACAGGGACAGAGTGTGTGAGAGAGAGACAGAGACAGAGGGACAGAGATAGAGATGGAGACACACACACAGAAAGAGACATACAGAGACAAAGACAGAGACATAGAGAAAGAGGACAAAGAGACAGAGACAGAGACAGTGACAGAGTGACAGAGAGACAAGGGAGGAGAGAAGAGAGACAGAGAGATAGAAACAGACAGAGAGACAGAGGTAGAGAGACAAACATGGAGAGAGACACAGATAGAGGATGGAGAGATAGAGGCAAAGGGATAGAGAGAAGGAAAGGAGAGGAGAGAGAGAGAGAGACAGAGACAGGCAGAGAAAGAGAGGATAGAGAGACAGAAACAAATGGATAGAGAGGGAGAAGGAGAGTTGAGGAGAGGAGAAACAGAGACAGAGACAAAGAGGGAGAAAGACAAAGTGACATAGAGGGGAGAGGAGAGGAGAGAAAGAGAGACAGATAGAGACAGACAGAGAGAAACAGAGGGATACAGAGAGAGACAGACAGAGATAGAGAGACAAAGAACAGAGAGACAGGGACAGAGATAGTGAGGGGGAGAGAGAGACAGAGAGACAGACACACAGAGAAAAAGAGACAGAGACATAGAGAGAGAGACAAAGATACAGAGAGTCAGAGACAGAGAGACAAACACAAAGAGAGACACAGATGGGATAGAGAGACAAAGACAGAGACAAAGAAACAGAGGACAGAGAGACAGAAACAGAGGGACAGAGATAGAAAAAGAGAGAAGGAGGGACAGAGACAGAGAGACTGGGACAAAGGGACAGAGGACAGAGAGACAGAGACAGGGTCAGAGAGAGAGAGAGACAGAGACAGAAGGACAGCGATAGATACAGATAGAGACAGACACACACATGGAGGAAAAGACAAAGAGACAAAGACAGAGACAGAAAGAGGAAAATGAGACAGAGACAGTGACAGTGACAGAGAGAGAGAAGGGAGGAGAGGAGAGAGAGACACAGAGAGACAGAAACAGAGAGATAGAGGTAGAGAGACAAACATGGAGAGAGCCACAGATAGAGGACAGAGAGACAGAGACAAAGGGATAGAGCAAAGAAAAGGAGAGGACAGAGAAAAAGGGATAGAGAGAAGAAAAGGAGAGGACAGAGAGACAGAAACAGAGGAATAGAGACAGAGGTAGAGAGAGAGAAGGAGAGTTGAGGAGAGGAGAAACAGAGACAGAGACAAAGACAGAAACACAGAGAGAGGGACAGAGACACAGAGACAAGGACAGAGGACAGAGAGACAGAGAGAGACAGAGAAATAGGATTAGGGAGAGAGACAGAGGGACAGAGATAGAGAAAGAGAGAAAGAGGGACAGAGACAGAAAGACTGGGACAAAGGGACAGAGGACAGAGAGACAGAGACAGAGGGTCAGAGAGAGAGAGAGACAGAGACAGAAAGAGACAGAGACAGAGGATCAGAAAGAGAGAGAAACAGAGACAGAGACAGAGGGACGGAGATAGATAGAGATAGAGACACACATGCAGAGAAACAGACAGACAGACAGAGACAGAGAGACAAAGACAGAGATTGAGAGAAAGAGGACAAAGAGACAGAGACAGAGATAGTGACAGAGTGACAGAGATAGAGAAGGGAGGAGAGAGAGAAACAGAGAGACAGAAACAGACAGAGAGACAGAGACAGAGGAACCAGTAGAGATAGAGACACAGATAGAGGATGGAGAGACAGAGACAAAGGGATAGAGAGAAGAAAAGGAGAGAGAGACAGAGACAGGCAGAGAAAGAGAGGACAGAGAGACAGAAAACAGAGGGATAGAGAGAGAGGTAGAGAGAGAGAAGGAGAGTTGAGGAGAGGAGAAACAGAGACAGAGAGAAAGAGAGAAACACAAAGAAAGAAACAGAGACAGAGAGTCAGGGACAGAGGGACAGAGGACAGAAAGAAAGGGTCAGGGACAAAGACAGAGTAACATAGGGAGGGGAGGAGAGCAGAGAAAGAGAGATAGAGAGACAGAGACAGAGAGAGACAGAGAGATAGAGAGAGACAGACAGAGATAGAGAGACAAAGAACAGAGAGACAGAAACAGAGAGACAGTGAAGGGGGAGAGGGACACAGAGAGACATAGAGAGAAACAGAGACACACAGAGAAAAAGAGACAGAGACATAAACAGAGAGATAGAGACAGAGAGAGACTGAGACACAGAGAGTCAGAGACAGAGAGACAAAAGACAAAGAGACAAACACTGAGAGAGACACAAATAGAGGATAGAGAGGCAGAAACAGAGACAAAGAAACAGAGGACAGAGAGACAGAAATGGAGGGTCAGAGACAGAGGGACGGATACAGAGAAAGAGAGAAAGAGGGACAGAGACAGAGACACTGGGATAAAGGGACAGAGGACAGAAAGACAGAGTCAGAGGGTCAGAGAGAGAGAGAGAGACAGAGACAGAGAGACAGAGATAGAGAGAGAGGATCAGAGAGGGAAAGAGAGATAGAGAGAGAGGGACAGAGATAGAGATAGAGACACACACAGAGAGACAAACAGAAATAGAGAGACCAAGACAGAGACAGAGACAGCAACAGAGTAACAGAGAGAGAGAAGGGAAGAGCAGAGAGAGGGAGAGACAGAGAGACAGAAACAGGCAGAGAGACAAACACAGAGAGAGACATCGATAGATGACAGAGAGACAGAGGGAGAGAGAGAAGAAAAGGAGAGGAGAGAAAGACGAAGACAGGCAGAGAAAGAGAGGATAGAGAGACAGAAACAGAGGGATAGAGACAGAGGAACAGATAGAGAAAGAGAGAAAGAGGTACAGAGACAGAGAGACTGGAACACAGGGACAGAGGACAGAGAGACAGAGACAGAGGGTCAGAGAGAGAGAGAGACAGAGACAGAGAATCAGAGAAAGAGAGAGAGACAGAGACAGAGGGACAGAGATAGAGAGAGACACACAAAGAAAGAGACAGAGAGACAAAGACAACGATAGAGAGAAAGAGGACAACGAGGTAGAGACAGAGATAGTGACAGAGTGACAGAGAGAGAGAAGGGAGGAGAGGAGAGAGAGACCCAGAGAGACAGAAACAGACAGGGAGACAGAGGTAGAGAGATAAACACGGAGAGAGACACAGATAGAGGACGGAGAGACAGAGACAAAGGGATAGAGCAAAGAAAAGGAGAGGACAGAGAGAAAAAGGGATAGAGAGAAGAAAAGGAGAGGACAGAGAGAGACAGAGAGAGGCAGAGAAAGAGCAGACAGAGAGACAGAAACAGAGGGATAGAGACAGAGGTAGAGAGAGAGAAGGAGAGTTGAGGAGAGGAGAAACAGAGACAGAGACAAAGACAGAAACACAGAGAGAGGGACAGAGACACAGAGACAAGGACAGAGGGACAGAGGACAGAGAGACAGAGGGACAAAGAGACTGACATAAAGAGGGGGAGAGGAGAGAGAGATAGAGACAGAGACAGAGGGATACCGAGAGAGAGACAGACAGAGGCAGAGAAACAAAGAACAGAGAGACAGAGACAGAGAGACAGTGAGGGGGTGAGAGAGAGACACAGAGAGAGAGACACACACAGAGAAAAAGAGATAGAGACAGAAACAGAGACATAGAGACAGAGAGACAGAGACACAGAGAGTCAGAGGCACAGAGGGAGAAAGAGGAGAGAAGAAAGACAGAGAGAGACAGAGACAGAGAGACATAGACAAAGGGTCAGAGAGAGAACAAGATAGATAGATACATATATAGTTAGATAGGTAGATACAGATACAGAGACAGAGACAAAGGACAGAGAGATAGACAGTAGACAGAGAAAGACAGAGAAAGAGAGAGAGACAGAGACACATAGAGACAGAGACAGACAAAGAGAGACAGAAAAAGACAGAGACCAAACAGAGAGATAGAGACAGAGAAAGACAGAGACACAGTCAGAGACAGAGAGACAAAGAGACAGAAACCGAGAGACAAATACAGAGAGAGACACAGACAGAGGACAGAGAGACAGAGACAAAGAAACAGAGGACAGAGAGAAAGAAATGGAGGGACAGAGAAAGAGAGAAAGAGAGGTGAAGGGAGGAGAGACAGAGACAGAGACAAAGACAGAGACAGACAGAGACAGACAGAGACAGAGAGAAAGAGGGACAGAGACAGATAGAGAAAGAGGGACAGAGAAAAGAGATTGGGACAAAGGGACAGAGGACAGAGAGACAGAGACAGAGGGTCAAAGAGAGAGAGAGAGAAGAGAGAGAGAGAGAGAGAGAGAGAGAGAGACAGAGAGACAGAGAGAGGCAGAGACAGAAGATCAGAGAGAGAGAGACAGAGACAGAGGGACAGAGGTAGATAGAGATAGAGACACAAACACAGAGAAAGAGACAGAGAAACAAAGACAGAGACTGAAAGAGGACAAGAGACAGAGACAGAGGCAGCAGCAGACAGGACACAGAGAGACAGAGACAGAGAGACAAACACAGAGAGAGACACAGAGACAGAGACAAAGAAACAGAGGACAGAGAGACAGAAATGGAGGGACAGAGACAGAGGGACAGAGATAGAGAAAGAGAGAAAGAGGGATGGAGACAGAGAGACTGGAACAAAGGGACAGAGGACAGAGAGACAGAGACAGAGGGTCAGAGAGAGATAGTGAGAAACAGACAGAGGGACAGAGAGAGAGAAAGAGAGGTGAAGAGAGGAGAGACAAAGACAAAGACAGAGACAGAGGAATGGAGACAGACAGAGAGAGAGGGACAGAGACAGATAAAGAGAGAAAGAGGGACAGAAACAAAGAGACTGGGACAAAGGGACAGAGGACAAAGAGACAGAGACAGAGGGTCAGAGAGAGAGAGAGAGAGAGACAGAGACAGAGGATCAGAGAAAGAGGGAGACAGAGACAGAGGGACAGAGGTAGATAGAGATAGAGACACACACACACAGAGAAAGAGATAGAGAGACAAAGACGGAGACTGAGAGAAAGAGGACAAAGAGCCAGAGCCAGAGACATCAACAGAGTGACAGAGAGAGAAGGGAGGAGAGGAGAGAGAGAGACAGAGAGACAGAAACAGATAGAGACACAGAGAGACAGAGAGAGAGACAAACAGAGAGAGACACAGACAGACAGAGGACGGAGAAACAGAGACAAAGGAATAGAGAGAGAGAGAAGAAAAAGAGAGGAGAGAGAGACAGAGACAGGCAGAGAGAGGACAGAGAGACAGAAACAGATGGATAGAGACAGGGGGAGAGAGAGAGAGAAGGAGAGTTGAGGAGAGGAGAAATAGAGACAGAGACAAAGACAGAGACACACAGAGAGAGATGGAGACAGAGACAGAGAGACTGAGACAGAGAGACAGGGGACAGAGAGACAGAGACAGAGGGACAGAGGACAGAGAGACAGAGACAGAGGGACAGAGACAGAGTAACATAGAGAAGGGAGGTGAGGGCAGAAAGAGAGATAGAGAGAGACAGAGACAGGGAGAGACAGAGGGACAATGGACAGAGAGATAGAAGGACAGAGAGAGAGAGAAGGACAGGAGAGGAGAGAGAGACAGAGATAGAGACAGACAGAGAGACAGAGTGAGACAGAGAGACAGAGATAAAGAAAAAAGAGAGACAAAGACAGAAACAGAGTAACAGAGAGAGAGGGGAGGAGAGGAGACAGAGAGACAGAAACAGAGACACAGAGAGACAGAAGACAGAGACAGAGACAGAGGAAGAAACAGGACAGAGATAGAGGGAGGGAGGGAGAGACACAGAGAGAGAGACAGAGGAAGAAACAGGACAGAGATAGAGGGAGGGAGGGAGAGAGAGGGAGAGGGAGAGGGAGAGAGAGAGAGAGAGAGAGACAGAGAGAGACAGAGACAGAGCGAGAGACAGAGAGACAGAGCGATAGTCTACAGAGAGAGAGAGAAATAGACAGAGAGACAGAGACAAAGGGACAGTGGACAGACACACAGAGAAGGGCAGGAGAGGAGAGACAGAGACACAGAGTGAAACAGAGACAGAGAGACAGAGAAACAGAGGACAGAAACAGAGGAAGAAATAGGACAGAGAGAGACAGAGACAGTGGGGGAGAGAGAGATAGAGACAGAGACAGAGAGAGACAGAGGGACAGAGAGAGAGAGAGACAGAGACAGAGACAGAGAGAGAGAGAGAGGACAGGAGAGGAGAGAGAGACAGAGAGAGAGCTAGAGAGAGACAGACAGTGACAGAGTGAGACAGACAAAGAGACAGAGGGACAGAGATAGAGGGAGAGAGAGAGAAGGAGAGGAGAGGAGAGGGGAGAGAGAGACAAAGAGACACAGACAGAGAGACAGAATCTCTTTAACTCTGTACACAAAAGAGCTAGGAAAGCCTTCACAGCAAAGGAGCTAGTCTTCAAAAAGAAAGGCAATCCCTGCACTCTAAGAGCTTACATTCTAATGGGGGAAAGAAGTTATAAAGGAGAGCTGAAAAGTAGGAGTTGGGGGGAGAAAGAAAGAACTGCAAAGAGTCAGGAGCAGAGCCAACAGGGGTGTAGAGTGAAGGTGGCTGGCCTGAGCTGTCTCTTCAAATGGAGCTTCTGAGAAAGAATGACCAATTAGAGGAAGGGACTGTAGCTATTACTGCCTCATATTACCAATAAGGAAACTGAGGCTCAGAGATGGAGGTAACATGGCTATGATCGCCTACCTAGTAAGAGGCAGGATTTGAATCCAGGTCTTTATGCATTCTCAGGCCTCCAGTTTTTGCACATAGCACACTGCCTGCAGTCAGGCAGAGAAAGTAGGGAGGTTGTGAGGTAGGGGAGGAAGCAAGGTGGGGGTGAGAGGGCAGGGCAGGAACAAACCAAATCTTCCTCCTAATGTTGCTGGGTTTGGGGGGTTGGCGTATCTGTGTGGCATTGCTATTCTGAAGTTTTCTGCAAGCAGCCTATGAGAGATGGAGCTTGCAGCCTTGGCTTCAGTCAAAGGGCTGCACTTGAGGACCTAGAGGGCCACATGTGGCCTCGAGGCCGCAGGTTCCCCGCCCCTGAGTTAGCTTGCTTGACTGCAAGTCAACTCCACCACCTTACCCACTGACAGCAGATGGCGCTATAGCCTTGTTCAAGAACCAAACTCTCTGTCTCTCTGTCTCTTCTCTCTGTCTCTCCCTCCCTCTCTCCCTCTCCCTTCTTTCCCCCCTCCCTTTCCCCCTCTCTCTTTCTTTCCTTATCTCTCTCTTTCTCTTTCTTCCCTCTCTCTATCCCTTCCTTCCCCCCTCCCTCTCCACCCTCTCTCTTTCTCTCCCTGTCTCTCTCTGTATCTCTGTGTCTCTGTCTCTCCTTGTCTCTCTGTCTCTGTCTCTGTCTCTGTCTCTCTTTCTGTCTTTCTCTCTCTCCCCCCTCCCCTTTCTCTCTCTGTAATCATGCTCACCCACGGAGGCAGGGGCAGGGCTCAAAAATAAAGGCACTCCTAAGAGGTGGACCCTCATCCTAGAGACCCAAAGGGACAGAAGAGGTCCATGGTTGGGTGGAGTTTGGGGATGCCCTCCCCTAGATGCCCTAGATGTATGGAGAAGGAAGGAGGATGCATTCCCTAGAGCTTTCCATGGCTAAAGAGAAGGGCAAACTGACCCTTTGGGCCTAGCCTAGATCACAAGCAGAGTTTGAGAGTGGTGTCTTGAGAAAGAAAGAAGACTGACGGTTAGGGAAATGAAAAATGAAGCCTATGACTGAGCAGAGAGGGCTCAGGCTACCAGGCAGACACCTGAGCATTGTCAGACAATCAATCAATCAGCAGTATTATCTAGGGGACCTATATCACTTCCTATATAATAAGATACCCATATTATACAATATAATAAGACAATACCTATATTATCTCAATAGGGAGAGGGGAGGTGGAAGGGAGAGAAAACAGATATTAATTAAAAAAATAAATTTAGTGAAAACTACTGTCAAGGAATTTAAAAAAACCAAACAAACAGAAAAGCTTGCTGAAGAAGGAAGCTTCCTTGGTGTTCATGGTAATTCCAGGAATGTGTCCAGGCCAGGGTAGGGCCTCTGTATAGTGGTGTCAGTGGGAAGTGTCTGGGATTTGAGGCCCATACACATCTAAAGGGAGCAGTTTGGCCCTGGGAGAAAATGTTTGTAACAGGATTGGATTAGGAATGATTTCTGCTGCTGAAATTCATCCCCAGCTGGATTAAGTTTATGTAGAGAAGGTTTTCATCTGACAGCTAAGCAAAGGGGCCTGTGGAATGTTAAGAAAGAAGGCAGATTCCCCAATTAATAAATGATCAAAGGATATGAACAGATGAAGAAATTAAAGCCATCTATAGTTATGAAAAAAAACGCTCTAAATCGTTATTGATTAGAGAAATGCAAATCAAAACAACTCTGAGGTACCACATCACACCTATCAGATTGGCCAACATGACAAAACAGAAAAATGATAAATGTTGGAGAAGATGTGGGAAAATTGGAACACTAATGCATTGTTGGTGGAGTTGTGAAATGATCCAAACATTTTGGAGAACAATTTGGAACTATGCCCAAAGGGCTATAAAAATGTGCATACCCTTTGACCTAGCAATAGCACTTCTAGGGCTATATCCCAAAGAGATCATACAAATGGGAAAAGGACCCACATGTACAAAAATATTCATAGCAGCTCTTTTTGTGGTGGCAAAGAATTGGAAATTGAGAGGGTGCCCATCCATTGGGGAATGGCTGAGCAAGTTGTGGTATGTGAATGTAATGGAATATTATTGTGCTATAAGAAGTGATGAACAGGCTGACTTCAGAAAAACCTGGAAAGACTTATATGGTCTGATGCTGAGTGAAGTGAGCAGAACCAGGAGAACGTTGTACACAATAACAGCCACGTTGTGCAATGACTAATATTGATAAACTTAACCCTTCCCAGCAATACAAGGATCTAAGACATCTCCAGAGGCCTCGGGATGGAAAATGCTATCCACATCCAAAGAAAAAACTATGGAAGCTGAATCGCTATCATTTTTTTTCCTCTTCTGTTGAGTTTTGTTTCTTCTTTCTAATGGTTCCTCCTATTGGTTTTAATTTTTACTTACAACTTCACTAATCTGAAAATATGTTTAATAGGAATGTAAATGTATAGCCTACATCAGATTATGCGCCGTCTTGGGGAGGGTGGTGGGGAGGAAGAGGGAGAAAAATTTTAAACTCAAAAGCATATGGAAGAGATTATTGATAAATCAAAATAAATTAATAAAATTTAAAAAAAAGAAAAAAAAGAAAGAAGGCAGAAGGGGCAACTAGGTGGCGTTGCAATGGATAGAGCACTGGCCCTGGAATCAGGAGGATCTGAGTTCAAATACGGCCTCAGACACTTGACACTTACTAGCTGCATGACCCTGGGCAAGTCGGTTTACCCTGATCACCTTGCAAAAGAAAAAGGCAGAGTGTTAGGTGTTAGGGATTCTGCAGGAGGGTTGGTTGAAGGAGCTGGGGGGGGGGGGTTTGTCTGGAGAGAAGTATTAGAGGGAATTTCAGAGAATTCTAGCATCTCAGAGGTGGAAGGGAGCTCAGAGATTTGCAATCCAACCTAACCCTGACTGAGGATCCCCTCTGCTACATTTCAGATCAATGGACAGCCTGCCTGAGCTTGGAGCCCTTCAGATAGGGGAAGCCCACTACCTCCAGGGCATCTCAGTTCACTTTAGGACACCCCTAAGTGGAGACAGTTTTTCCAGAAATTACTTCCACCTAATCACAACAGGGAATGATTCTATACCACTTAAGATATGCAAAATGCTTCATCTCTATTTTCCTATGGAATACTTGTATTCCTAATGCTTAGCACTGGGATTTGAGCTGAAATGTTGAGCTGAAGTCAGGAGGTTAAAGTGAGGATGGAGGGCAATAGGGAGCCATTGGAGTTTATGGAGTGACCTGGTCAGACTTACATTTTAGAGAAAATCACTTTGGTCACTGAGCAGAGAATGTAGGGAGAGCCTTGAGGCAAGGAGACCCAGCAACAGGTTATTGTCATAGGACAGGTATAAGATGATTAGGGCCTGTGTTATATAGCAGCTCTTTTTGTGGTGGGACAGACAGAGACTGAGACATGGAAGGAGAGAAAGAGGGAGAAAAAGTGGGTCAGAGAAAGAAGTAAGAAAGAGGGGAGGGAGAAGAAGGAAGAAGAAGGAGAAGAAGGAAGAGGAGAAAGAGCAGCAGCAGCAGCAGCAGCAGCAGAAAGACAGGCAGACAGAGACAGAATAAGAGACAGATTCAGACTGGGATGTTCAAACAGAATCTCTCTCCTCCCTTCTTCCCCCCTCCCTTTTCCCCTAAATTTCTTTCTGAACAAGGTCTATAAGCCCAGGGGTTCTCTCTGGAAGGAGGAAAGATCATTCCTCTCCCAAGATCTCAAAAGACTCATGATGGAAAATGCTATCCACATCCAGAGAAAGAACTCTGGAGTCTGAGTGTAGATGGAAGCAGACTATTTACTCTCCTTTTCTTGTTTTTTCTTTCTTGTGATTTTCCCCTTTTGTTCTGATTCTTCTTTCACAACATGACTAATGGGGAAATATGTTTAATATGATTGTACATGTATAGCCCATATCAAATTGCTTGCCGTCTTGGGGAAGTGGGAGGAAAGGGAAGGAGGGAGGAAAAAATTTGGAACTCAGAATCTCATTAACATGAATGTTGAGGACTATCTTTACATGTAATTGGAAAAAAATGCTATTAAGTGGGAAAAACAGAAATTTAAAAATGAAAAAAAGAAGCTCCTTGAGGGAGACAAGGGATGGATCAGACTGCTCAGGGGCCCCTCCTGAGGGTCCAGCCTTGTGGCGGGTGGTGATGTTGGTCCTGGGAGCCCTGGAGCTATTCTTGTTTCTCTATCCCCTATCTGTTGGCATAACCCAATCATTAGAAATATAGCACTCCCCTTTTCAGTAAGCTGCAATATCAGATTTGGACACTAGATATCACTCAAAGACCGTGCTATAGTCCTCAATGGGCTTAAATTGATCAAAAAGCATTTATTAAGCTCCTACTATGTGCCAGGCCTTGTCCTAGGTGCTTCTGGGATAAAGACAAGATGAAACCACCCCTGCCCTCAAGGTGCTTCCATGCTATTGGTGGAGATCACATATACACATATAAATGTATACACAATATGTATAAGTAGGCAAGGTAGTGGAGAAAAGAGGGGAGTACAAACAAACCACAGTGGGGTTGGCTCAGGAAAGGCTTTGGGGAGAGAGAGAGAGAGAGAGAGAGAGAGAGAGAGAGAGAGAGAGAGAGAGAGAGAGAGAGAGAGAGAGAGAGAGAAAGAGAGAGAGAGAGAGAGAGAGAGAGAGAGAGAGAGAGAGAGAGAGAGAGAGAGAGAGAGAGAGGGAGAGAGAGAGAGAAGTGATAAAGAGGGGACAGAAAGAAGGAGGAGGAGGAAGAGGAAGAGGAGGAGCAGCAGAAAGAGACAGGCAGACAGAGAATCAGAGATAAACTCAGACTGAGATGGTCAAACAGAATCTCTCTCTTCTCTTCTTTCCCCCTCCTCTTCCCCCTAAGTTCCTTTCTGAACAAGGTCTGTAACCACAGGGGGTCTCTCTGGAAGGAGGAAAGATCATTCCTCTTCCAAGATCTCATGCCAACTCCCTTGCTCCTGTGGGCCCTCAGCACCAACTCCACCCATGACACAGTGTCAGGATCCAGTCTTCTCTCTCCCCCAGTCCAGAATCACCACTCACAGGCAGCAGCAGGAAGCAAGCAGCAGGACTGCCCTACGTTGTTCGAGGCTGGTTGGCAAAGAGCTTATACCAGTTTCCTCAGTAACTGGCCTTTCCATCATTTCTTCTGGTGTCATAACATCCCATTCCATTCCTATGCCATCATTGGTTTAGCCATGGCCCAGTAGGTGGGCACCCCTTTAATTTCTAGGTATGGGGCAGCTCACAGGAAAAGAATAGTGAGGGGATGTGCTAACCCCTGAGTCCAGGCTGAGGATCTGTGGCAGGATAGAAGCTCCTTGAGGAAAATGATAAATGTTGGAGAAGATGTGGGAAAATTGGGTCACTAATGCATTGTTGGTGGAGTTGTGAACTGATCCAACCATTCTGGAGAGCATTTTGGAACTATACCCAAAGGGCTATAAAACTGTGCATACCCTTTGATTCATCAATGAAACTATTAGGTCTGTACCCCAAAGAGAGCATAAAAAATGAAAAGGACCTATAGGTATAAAAATATTTATGGTTGCTCTTTTTGTGGTGGCAAAGAATAGGAAATTGAGGGGATGTCCATCAGTCGGGAAGTGGCTGAACAAGTTGTGGTATATGAATATAATGGAATACGATTGTTCCATAAGAAATGATGAGCAGGCAAATTTCAGAAAAACCTGGGAAGACTTACATGAACTGATGCTGAGTGAAGTGAGCAGAACCAGGAGAACATTGTACACAGTATCAGCAATATTGTGCGATGACCAACTTTGATAGACTTAGCTCTTCTCAGCAATGCAAGGATCGAAGATAACTCCAAATGACTCCTGATGGAAAATGCTATCTACATCTAGAGAAAGAACTCTGGAGTCTGAATGCGGATGGAAGCAGACTATTTACTCTTCTTGTTTTTTCTTTCTTGTGATTTTCCCCTTTTGTTCTGATTCTTCTTTCACAACATGACTAATGGGGAAATATGTTTAATATGATTGTACATGTATAGCCTATATCAGACTGCTTGCTCTCTTAGGAAAGGGGAAGGAAAGGGAAGGAGGGAGGAAAAAATTTGGAAGTCAGAATCTTATAAAAGTGAATATTGAGAACTATATTTAAAAAAAATTAATTTATTTTGATTTATCAACAATCACTTCCATATGCTTCTGAGTTTAAGATTTTTCTCCCCCTTCCTCCCCACCACCCTCCCCAAGACGGCACACAATCTGATGTAGGCTATACATTTACATTCCTATTAAACATATTTTCAGATTAGTGAAGTTGTAAGTAAAAATTAAAACCAATAGGAGGAACCATTAGAAAGAAGAAACAAAACTCAACAGAAGAGGAAAAAAAATGATAGCGATTCAGCTTCCATAGTTTTTCTTTGGATGTGGATAGCATTTTCCATCCCGAGGCCTCTGGAGATGTCTTAGATCCTTGTATTGCTGAAGGGTTAAGTTTATCAATATTAGTCATTGCACAACGTGGCTGTTATTGTGTACAACGTTCTCCTGGTTCTGCTCACTTCACTCAGCATCAGACCATATAAGTCTTTCCAGGTTTTTCTGAAGTCAGCCTGTTCATCATTTCCTATTGCACAATAGTATTCCATTATGTTCATATACCACAACTTGCTCAGCCATTCCCCAATTTGGGCATCCTCTCAATTTCCAATTCTTTGCCACCACAAAAAGAGCTGCTATGAATATTTTTGTACATGTGGGTCCTTTTCCCATTTGTATGATCTCTTTGGGATATAGCCCTAGAAGTGCTATTGCTGGGTCAAAGGGTATGCACATTTTTATAGCCCTTTGGGCATAGTTCCAAATTGTTCTCCAAAATGGTTGGATCATTTCACAACTCCACCAACAATGCATTAGTGTTCCAATTTTCCCACATCTTCTCCAACATTTATCATTTTCCTGTTTTGTCATGTTGGCCAATCTGATAGGTGTGATGTGGTACCTCAGAGTTGTTTTGATTTGCATTTCTCTAATCAATAATGATTTAGAGCATTTTTTCATATGACTATAGATGGCTTTAATTTCTTCATCTGAGAACTGTCTGTTCATACACTTTGACCATTTATCAATTGGGGAATGGCTTGTAGTCTTATAAATTTGTTAATTCTCTATATATTTTAGAAATGAGGCCCTTATCAGAGAGACTGGTTGTAAAAATTCTTTCCCAATTTTCTACCTTCCTTCTAATCTTAGTTGCATTGGCTTTGTTTGTGCAAAAACTTTCAATTTAATGTAATCAAAATTATCTATTTTGCTTTTTGTAATGTTCTCTATCTCCTGTTTGGTCATGAATTCTTCTGTTCTCCATAGATCTGATAGGTAAACTATTCCTTGTTCTCCCAGTTTGCTTATAGGTTCAGCCTTTATATCTAAATCATGAACCCATTTTGACTTTATTTTGGCATATGGTGTGAGATTTTGGTCTATGCCTAGTTTCTGCCATACTCTTTTCCAGTTTTCCCAGCAGGTTTTTTCAAAGAGTGGGTTCTTGTCCCAGAAGCTGGGGTCTTTGGGTTACTCAAATAATAGATTACTATAGTCATTGACTACTGTGTGTTGCATATTTAACCTATTCCACTGATCCACCATTCTATTTCTTAGCCAGCACCAAGCAGTTTTGATGATTGCTGCTCTATAATACAATTTAAGATCTGGAATTGCTAGGCCACCTTCTCCTGCCTTTCTTTTCATTGAGAACTATCTTTACATATAATTGGAAAAAGTAAAATACTATTAAGTGGGAAAAATAGAAATTTAAAAATGAAAAAAAGAAGCTCCTTGAGGGAGACAGGGGATGGATCAGACTGCTCGGGGGCCCCTCCTGAGGGTCCAGCCTTGTGGCGGGTGGTGATGTTGGTCCTGGGAGCCCTGGAGCTATTCTTGTTTCTCTATCCCCTATCTGTTGGCATAACCCAATCATTAGAAATATAGCACTCCCCTTTTCAGTAAGCTGCAATATCAGATTTGGACACTAGATATCACTCAAAGACCGTGCTATAGTCCTCAATGGGCTTAAATTGATCAAAAAGCATTTATTAAGCTCCTACTATGTGCCAGGCCTTGTCCTAGGTGCTTCTGGGATAAAGACAAGATGAAACCACCCCTGCCCTCAAGGTGCTTCCATGCTATTGGTGGAGATCACATGTACCCATATAAATGTATGCACAATATGTATAAGCATACAAGGTAGTGGAGGAGGGAGGGGAGCACAAACAAACCACAGTGGGGTTGGCTCAGGAAAGGCTTTGGGTAGGAAACGGCATTTGGGTGGGCTTGGAAGGAACCAGGGATTCTTTTTTTTTTTTTCATTTCCTAATGAATTATCCTCCCTGAATATAATCCATAAATTCAGGAGCTTGCAAATGTCTTAAATGTAGTGAACCATTCTTTTTTATTTTTATTTTTTAGTGAGGCAATTGGGGTTAAGTAACTTGCCCAGGGTCACACAGCTAGTACATGTCAAGTGTTTGGTCTGAGTCGAGATTTGAACTCGGGTCCTCCCGACTTCAGGGCTGGTGCTCTATTCACTGTGCCACCTAGCTGCCCCAGGAACTCAGGTGAGGATGAAATGTATTCCTGGCATGAGGGAGAGCCTGGGCAAAGGCATGTAGATGGGAAATGAAGCTTCCTGGGTGAAGAACAGCAAGAAGGCCAATCTGGGGCTACCCTGGAATATGTGAAAGGGGAACAATGTATCAGAGTACTGTTGTAGCCGGGTGATGGATGCCCTTCCATGTCAAACAGAGGGATCCATGCCTGATGTACTGGGGACTCACCAGAGTTTATTGACCAGGGGATTGACAAGATCAGGTCTGTGCTTTAGGAATATCCTTTTGGCAGCTGAGTGGAGGATGAACTGGAGGGGGCAAAGACTTGAGGCAGAGAGAGCTAGGAGGAGGCTACTGCAGTATTCCGGATGAGATGTGATGAGGTTTTGTGTGTGTGTGTGTGTGTGTGTGTGTGTGTGTGTGTGTGTGTGTGTGTGTGGTGAGAGGAGATGGTGCAAGAAAGGTACTAATGAGGAGACCCGGGAACTGATTGGATATGAGGGCCGTTCAAATCAACAAGTATTTAGTGGTGATCTGTGTTGTGCCAGGCACCATGCTAAGTGGTAGGGATATGAAAATGATGCAAAGCAAAAGAAAACAAACAAACCATTTGTCCCTGCTCTCAAGGAGTTCACAACGTCATGGGGAAATTAACCCTTAAAAACCACGTACAAACAACCTAGACAAGATAACTGTAGAGAACCCATAGAGGGAAGGCCCTGACATTAAGTAGGATAGGGAAAGGCTTCTTGTAGAGAGTGGGATTCGAGGTGGGGGTTGGGGAGGGGGGAAGGGACGTGAAGGACAGGATTTAGCAACCAATTAGATGCCTGAACAGAAGCCACTGACAGCAGGTGGCAGAGCAGTCTGAGCGAAGGACCAAGCCTTAGGCTGATAAAGGCGTTCCCTAAGGGTGGACCCATATTCCAGAGACCCACAGAGAGGGGGGCAGCTCCATGGGTAGAAGGATGTGGATTCCCTCACCCCAGACTCCCCATTCTATGAAAAGCAGGGGTGGAAGGAGCTAGGTTGCACTCCCCAGGGCATCCCAGGGCTAAGGAGAAGGGCAAACTGCCCCTTTGGCCTTGCTGTAGGATCTGAGCTAGGTGCCTTGGGGAGGGAGGTTAGGTTTTCCCATGGTTAGGGAAATGGAAAATTAAGCCTCATACAGAGAGGAAAGGGTTCGGGCTACCAGGCAGACAGCCGGCATTGTCAGACAGTCCCTCAATGAACAAGCAATCAGGAGACAGGTCCTCAGTCAGCCAAGTTACACCATTCAGTCTCTCCCCCCCAAGCCTCTCCTTTAGCCATGGTAGAAGAATACTGTATTAAAAATGGGCAATCCCAGGGCAGTGAATAGAAAGAGCCCCGGAATGGGAGTTAAGGGACCGGGGCTTGAGTCCCTTTTCTGCCACTCAGTGGCTGAGCTTTTGGGCAAGTCTCTTCCCCACCCTGGCTCTTGGTTGGACTCATCTAGAAGGGGAGGGGTCTGAGCTGTGTGACCTTTTGGGTCCCCGGTACCTCAGATATTCCAAGTTTCTGTGATTGCAAGATCTGGAGCCACAGAACCTGAGTTCAAATCCCTCTCAAATGGTAACTACCTGTGTGAGTCTGAGTCAATTATTTCAGCTTTCTGGATCTCTATTTCCTCTGCTCTAAGATAAGGGCTTTGCATAGCATGGCCTCTGAGGATCCTTCCAGCTCTAGGTCCACGGTCCTGTGTGTGACTTTAAGTCAACCATGTCCTCTTTTTTGGCCTCAGTTTCCTCACTTGTAAAATGAATGGGTGGTACTAGATGACCTGTGAGGTAAATTGCAGTTCTCAGTCTAAGATCTTATGTGTGTCCTTGGGCTCATGTCTTTGTATCCGCATTGCCTAAGACAGTCCTTGGCACATCAGGGGTGTTTATTGGATTGGACTGGAACCAATTCTTCCACATGGAATGGTTATGAGGCCCTTGTCATCTTTTTTTTGTTTGTTTGTTTTTGGTTAGGCAATGGGGTTAAGTGACTTGCCCAGGGTCACACAGCTAGTAAGTGTCAAGTGTCTGAGGTCAGATTTGAACTCATGTCCTCCTGTTTCCAGGGCCCAGTGCTCTCTCCGTTGCACCACCTAGCCGCCTCTAGGCCCTTCTCATCTTGGGTGCCCTCCTCTGGATTCTGCTTTATCAGTGTCTCTCCTAAGATATCAGTTAGTCAGTCAGTCAACAAGCTAGATCTTGGTTTCAGAAAAAAGAATTTTAAAAAGCCAAGTCAAGGCATTAGAAAAAAACATACCCATTTCAGGGCTTGCTGATAAAGGAAGCTTCCTTGATGTTCATTCATACCAGTGCCTAGAACACAGCAGAAAGTGCTTGGCTGTGTGGGAGTAAGTGGGAGTATGGGGGGGTCAGTGGAAATTGTCTGAGATTTGGGGCCCATACACAGCTAAAGATGGCTGCTTGGTGCTGGGAGAAAATGCATGCAAAAGAACTGAATTAGGAAATGTTTCTGCTACAAAAATTTGTTTATGTAGAATAGGTTTTTCAGGTGATAAGCAGACACAAGGCCCAGCAGAGTAACAGGGATTCTGTAGTAGGGAGGATTGGGCAAAGAAACTGGGACCTTTGAGCCTGAAGAAGAGAAGACTTGGGAGGGGAGGGAAGGTATTTAGAGAATCACAGCATCTCAGAGAGGGACAGGAGCTCAGAGGCCTCTCACCCAATCCGTCCTGGATTAAAGATCTCTTCTGAAACATCCCAGATAAATGGGCCTCCTCTTTGGAGTCCACTAGCTCCCAGGGCAGCCCAGGCCTCTTCAGGACAGCATTCCTCATTCCAAATTTTTCAGATATCAAAATGAAATATGTTAATTAGCATCTTTCATTCCTCGGTCCTCTTGCTGGTAGCAATCATCTCTAGAGACAGCCCTGTAAGTTTAAAGAGTTCTTTACCTCTATTGTCCTATGTGATTCTCATAGCAGCCCTGTGGTGGTCATGTCATCACGCCTATGTTACAGTTAGGGGGTGTCTACCCCAAGTATGTGAAGAGTTCCCCTTGGGGCAGCTAGGTGGCGCAGTGGATAGAGCACTGTCCCTGGATTCAGGAGGACCTGAGTTCAAATCTGACCTCAGACACATAACACTTACTAGCTGTGTGATCCTGGGCAAGTCACTTAACCCCACTGCCTAACCAAAAACAAAAAACAACAACCAAAAAAAGACTCCCCCTGGTGGAATGGGCAGATGAGAGCAATTTGTTCCAAAGGCCATGACAGCAGCCGAAGCAGGTACTGTGGAGCACCTAGAGCTTGGTCAGGCATTGAGGATGCCAAGGTCATCCACTGTATCCTGGGCCAACACCAGCCATCCTGACTTTTGTCTTGCCACTGGACTTTAATGACTCCAGATGATCGAGTGAGATTGATGACTTTATGTAACTGTCTCACTTAAGCCCAATTCACTCACGAGTCAAGACCTTAACCTGTGATAGTCACTGGTCCTCTTTGAAAACAAAGGACAAAAAGCAACAACAAAGGAGGAAACTGAGGCTGGGATAGGTTAAGTTACAAGGCAATGTGTCTGTGTCTGTCTCAGACACTCCTCAGTGTCTGAGGTGGGATTTAATCTCAAGTCTTCCTGATTCCAAGTCCAGGACTCTACCCATTATGATTTACTGCCTCTCCCTGTCCTGTCCTCTGGGGCTAAACAGCAGAAGTCTGATTCTTCATGTGACAAGCCTTTAAATACTTCTGGCCACCCACTCAAACAACCCTCTCAGTTGTTTTTGTTTTTGTCTTTGTATCCTTAGGACCTTGTACATAATGAGTAAATAATAAATGCTTGTTGAATTAGATTGGGACCAGATCCCAAAGCCCCCCTCACCCTGGTTTCCCTTCTCTAGATTCTAGCTTATCAAGGTCCTCCCTAAGATGCCACATCCTGAATTCCACCAAGTGCCTGTGGAGTCTGAGTAGAGCAGGGGGTGGCAGAGCTAATCTCATCACTCTTGTCTGCGACACTAGGCCTCTTTTCACGAGCCTAGGTTTGCATTTGCTTTCTTAGCTGCTGCATCATACTGCTGACTCATTCTGAATCACAAATGCACTGAAAAGACCCCCTCAAGATCTTTGCAGACAAACTGTTGTCTCTAGCCATGTCTCCCTCATCATTGTATTTGAACCCAAGAGTGAGACTTTACACAGACTGTAATTAAATTGCATTTCATTAGATTTGGGCCAGTGTTTCAGCCTGTCAAGACCTTGCTGGATTCTGTGAACCTTTGTTCAGTGTCTGAGGAGGAAATGCAAACTGCTCAGCCTGTCATCGGGAGCCCTCCACAATCTGGCCCCCACCTACCTTTCCAGGCCTTTCATTGGAGATGGTGACTAGATAAGCATTAATGATGAAGGGCCTGCCAAAATAATTACTTGAAGTGGGAATCGGAGGCTTTCAGCTCTTGTGGGTGACAAAAAGGCCCAAAAGATGGTTAGGAAGAGTAATCTGGTAGGTCCCTGCAGGCTAGACTGGAGAGGAGGGAGGCCTGTGCTGTAGGTGGTCCTCATGAGTTGTCCTGAGCAAAAAAATCATCCCCCAGTAACTAAACTGCGAATGTTTGCACTTGTACTTAATGGACAGGCAACAGGCACAGAGTCCATATTGTTTATTTGTTTGTTTTATTCTTTTTGTCACTTACAATTATCCCTTCAACATTGCCACTTTCCCCACTGCAGTGTTGATATATCACAGGTCAGTCGGCATAAGAAATTAAATGGGAATTTGGGGGGAGCTTTGTGGAAGGCACAGATAACATAGAACCTACGACCAAATACTTAACCCAAATTTTACAATAAGGTACTGTAAACATCCCATAAAAGAAAAGGAAAGCAATTCAGATTTCTTCTCTGGTACAAAGAAAAGGCCAAAAAATTTTATAGGGGTTTTCCAGATAGCGTGCGCGCACGCGCGTGCGCGCGCGCGCGCGTGTGTGTGTGTGTGTGTGTGTGTGTGTGTGTGTGTGTGTGTGAGCTGTGCCCCTAACCTCCCCCAATGTGGAAGGGATAACTGTATATCACAAACAATTTCTTGATGTGCCCTCACTTTTTGGGTTTTTTTAAACATTTTTTTCCTTCATTTTTAAAAGAAAAAAAAGCTAGGGATATAAATTGGATCAGCATTGTGACAGAATAGCCCAGAGTCCACACCCGTGGTCCCTCATCTTTCTACCAAATGGAGGACAGTGTATTCCATCATCCATTCTCATGGACCAAAGTGGCTCATGGCAATGAAGCTGAGCTTAGCTTATGCCCATCTATAAGAATATCCTATCATGGTTGGGCCTTCCTGAGCCTTCAGAACCCAACGTCATCCCCATGCCATAGGGAGATAGGAGAGGAGAAGACTACTAGAAATTAAGTTTATTATTTGCCAATATAGTCTGCCACAGTGCAAGCTTTAGGAAGAATTTGGATGGCCTCCCATTTGGGGCTGTGGTAAGAAGGGGGCAGTAGCTGAACCCGGTGAACCCCAAATTGGCTGGGCAAGGAAGCAGTGATAAAGGGAAAAGGCAGGACCCAGTATATCACCAGGGAAAAAAGAGTTTTTTCTGCTTGTTAAAAGACTTCCTTCAACAGATGCTTACAAACACAATTGCCCCTAGAAGCTGCGCAAGGGAAGGGAGTCTGGGCCAGAGCCATGGGAATGATTGTCTGGGTTTTCTGCTGTGGGTGGCCAGGAAGTGTAGGGGAATCTTTAGGAAGATGGCATTCTGTGTTTCAGGGGAGGCCCTGGGAAAGTGCACTCCAAAGCTCATCTGTAGAGAATTATGAAAGGTTGGCCCTTTGGAGGAATGAGAAGGGGAGGGGAAAGACTTTTATACATGGTGCTTTGGCTTCGCTCCTTTGCCTGGGGGCTGCAAAGGGGATGAGAACTCTTCTCAAATCAAATGAGACAATATTTGTAAAGCTCTCAGCACAGTGCCCACCCATAGTAGGTGCTAAATAAATGCTCATTCTCTTTTCTCCTCCCCTTTCTCAGCCTATATGGCAGGTAGACGGCTGGACTTTGAGTTTTTTTTTTTTTTATTGTTTTTGTTCTTTTTGGTGAGGCAATCCAGGTTAAGTTTCTTGCCTAGGATCACACAGATACTAAATGTCAAGTGTCTGAGGTCAGATTTGAACTCAGGGCCTACCTGACTCCAGGGCTCAGGCTCTATCTACTGAGCCACCTAGTTGCCCCATGGATTTTGAGTTTTAAAGACTGAAGTTCAGTTCTGCTTCAAGTGGTATCCATCTGTGTGATCTTGGGCAAGTCACTTCACTTTTATATGCCTCAGTTTCCTCATCTATAGGGACAATATGTTAGTCAGTCAGTTAATAAACATTCATTAAGTTCCCATTATGTGCGAAGCACTGGGCTAAGTGATGAGGGTACAAAGAAGGGTAAAAGACAATCCCTGCTCTCAAGGAGCTCCCAGTCTAATAGGGGATAAGACATGTGACCGGCTATGTGCAAACAAGATATAGACAGGAGAAATCAGAAATAATCAACAGAGGGAAGTTACTAGCATTAAGACAGAACTAGGGAAGGCTTCCTCTAGAAGGTGGGATTTAGCAGGGACTTGAAGGAAGCCAGGAAAGCCAGGCAGCAGAGATGAGGGAGGCCATTCCAGGCAAGGGGGGGGGGTAGCGCAGCCAGGGAAAAGGCCCAGAGTGGTTAAATGTTTCCCTTCTCATTTTAGCTGAATTGTTTCATTTTCTTTGTGTGTGTGTGTGTGTGTGTGTGTGTGTGTGTGTGTGTGTGTAACTCCCCAAAACTCCCCTCCACCCATAACAACTTTTCAACATTATGTAATCAAAATTGTCCATTTTATCTTCTGTGATCCTCTTTTCCCCTTGGTTCATTGTGAATTTATCCCTTAACAATAGATCCAAAAGATAGTTTTTTATCTTGTTCCTCTGATTTGTTGATGATGGGACTTTTTTTTTTATACCTAAGTCATGTATCCATTTGGAGCTTATCTTGGTATATGGTGCGCAGTGTTGATCTAAACCTAATTTCTGCCAGATTTGTTTTCTTAGTAGTTTTTTGTCAGATTGTGTGTCCTTACCCCAGCGGTAGGAATCCTAGGGTTTATCAAAACTCTGAGCTAATAGGTTGGTTTGCTTCTATATGTTGTTTTACGTAATCTATTCCATAGGTTGATTCCCTTATTTTTTAACCAGTACCCATTTTATTGATTACTGCTTTGCCATATGGTTTGAGATCTGATACTTCTAAGACTGCTTTCCTTCCCACTTTACTTCATTTCTTTGAATTTGTTGTCCATTTGTTCTTCCAGATGAATTTATTTGTGATTTTTTCCCCAAACTTTAAAAAGTATTTCGTTTATAATTTGATTGCTATGGCACTGAATGAGTAAATGCATGTAGAGGATATTGTCATTTTTATTATATTGGCTCTGCCTACCCATGAGCCATTAGTATTGCTCCTATTATTTAGGTCTGTCTGGATTTCCATCAAAAGTGTTTAGTAGTTGTATTTGCAGAATCCTTTCCATAATACACTCAAGGAATTAAAAAAAAAAACACACCAGGGCTTGCTGAGAAAGACAGCTTCCTTGATGTTCATGCCAATGTCTGGAACACAGCAGGGAATGCTTGGCCAGGCTGGGATGTGGGGCCCATACATAGCTTAAGGTAGCAGCTTGGCCCTGGGAGAAAGTTCATGTAATAGGATTGGAGTAGAAAATGGTTTCTGCTGTTGAAATTCATCCCCAGATGGATTAAATCTATGTAGAAAAGTCTTTCAGGTGATAGGGCAGGCCCAAGGAGCAGACAGAGTATTAAGAAAGAAGGCAGAGTATTAGGGATTTTTACAAGAGGATTGGTTGAAGGTGGTAAGCCTGGAGAAGAAAGGATTTAGGAGGACTTTTTAGGACTACAGAATCTCAGAGGTAGAAGGAAGCTCAGAGGCTGCTAGTCCAACCTGTCCCTGAGCAAGGATCCCTTCTGCAAGTCCCTAACAAATGGGCCTCCTGCCTCTACTTGAACACTTCCAGAGAAGAGGAGCCCACCAGTTCCCAGGTCATTTTGTGCCACTTGGAGACAGCCCCGATTGTTAGGAAAATTTTCCTAACATCAGATTTTAATCTGCTAGCCAACTGCTCCTTCCTATTTATCCTAATAACAGTTGTGAACATTTCTGTAGTGGGTGCTTTAGGTTTTCCAAAGTGTTGTACTTATATTATCTTATTTAATCCTCACAACAACCCTCCAAGGTGCTTGCCATTATTATTCCCATTTAACAGAGAAGCAAACTGAGGCCAAGAGTAGTAAAGTGACTTGACCTGGATCACACAGCTAGTAAGTGGCTGAGATGGGGGCTTCCTTATAGGGTGTGTGGAGGGGAGACATGTGTAACAAGGCTGGAAAGGTAAGATGGAAGAAACTTTAGAGATGATCTAGTCCAATCAGGGAGGCCTCAGTTTCCTCCTCTGTAAAATCAAATTATAAAATTTCAGGAAGACTCAGGTCCCTAACACATTCAAAGTGGATTTGATTCTGTCCTGTTGTCTTCTCCTTTATCCTTTCAGTTTTTAAAGTCATCTGCTCTGCTCATTGTCTTCTGTGATCTTTTCTTCCTTCTAATTCAGGGGGTGGGGTGGTTTCTTCTGTGGTAGTATTTTTTTTTGACCTGTACAATTTTTTTTTATTCTTTTGGCATTAGGAAAGAGAAACTATTCTCAAATCTAAGATCACAAGGTCAAAAAAACATGGTTCCTTACCACAAGGAACTCACATTCTAATGATGACGTTTTGTTGTTGTTCATTCACTTTTTTTCAGTCATGTCCAACTCTCTGGGACCCCATTTGGGGTTTTCTTGGCAGAGATATTGGAGTGGTTTGCCATTTCCTTCTCCAGCTCATTTTACAGATGAGGAAACTGAGGCAAACAGGGTGAAGTGACTTGCCCAGGGTCACAGAGTGTCTGTGGCCAGATTTGAACTCAGCAAGATGAGTCTTTCTGACTCCAGACCCAGTACTCTATCTACTGTAGCACCACCTAGCAGCCCCTAATGATGAAGACCACGTGTGAATACCTAGGTACATGACAAGATGCATACATAGTATATGGGGGTCGTCCTAGAAGGAAAGGCAATAGCAGTGCTGCTTTCTGTCCTCCCTCCCCCCAATATCTCTTATTTTCCCTTTTCCTTGTGACCTCTATGGCTCAGTAGAGTGTTGGCATACAGTCAGAACTCAATAGGACCTTGACTTCATCCTGAGCTCCCATCTCCTGCACTTCAATCCCACTTGTATTTCCTTTTTCCAGTTACTGACTCTGGAGAGAACACCAAGGGTCATGGCTACGACAGGAATACATAGGCCAGGGATATGGGGCAACCCTCCAGGTTTTCCTTGGGCTTTGAGGCAGTTTGGTGTCTTAGTGGCCAGTGCATTGGACTTGGAAAGTTAGGAGAGCTGAGTTCCAATCCCGTCTCAAATATTTCCTAAGTAAGTGACACTGGTTATATCACTAAACCAATTTGTCTCAGTTTCTATTTCTGTGAAAGGGGGATAATTACAGCACTTACTTCCCAGGGCTCTTGTTAGGATCAAATGAGATAATATTTATAAAACACTCCACAAATCATAAAACACTATAAATATGTGAGCCATTTATTATTATTGTGATGCAATACTGGCCTTATGGGGAGGCAAAATAGTCCAGTATCTATCTACCTTAGAGTGACTTACAGGACCCTAGGGAGGTATTAGGAATATGTAGATGGACTGGTCTTCTGAGAAGGCTTATTGATGACAATTGGACACCTGAATGCCCCATAGGTACCATCAAGACATCAGACAGAAGGAACAAAAGGTCCTGACAGACTGGATGAACTCCCACTCATGAGGGAACATGTACAAGAGTCCCACAGGATGGGTAGGCATGGATGGGTAGCAATCTGCACTCCTGAAGAGAACTCTCTAATCAATAAGATCAAAGAGCCATTTGAGTATTTGAGTGTTGATGAAAGACTAAATATCTCACCTGCCAGCCTCTCATTGATGCCTGAAATCCCACCATTCATTTGGGTTAAGGACAGAAGGTCAAATGCAAATACCTCAGGAGTGAGGTCTGTCACCACACATGAAGTCCTCAGCAGTCACTTAAATTTTAATGGGAATTCCTTTGGCTGGTAATAATAACAGCACCTGGCATTAGAATTTAGGGAGATCAAGAAAAGGCTTTCTGTATAAGATGGGATTTTCGCTGAGGCCTGAAGAAAGCCAGGAGGTGGAGAGGAGGAGGGAAAGCTTTCCAGGGATGGAGGGGAGAAATGAAATGTCTCTTCAAGAAACAGCAAGGAGGCCAGGGTCACTGGATCAAGGAGTACTTGGGGTGGAGGTTGGGGTGTGTAAGGTATAAGAAAACTGAAAAGGTGGGGCACGGGGCTCTAGGTTATGAAGGGCTTTGAATACTAAGCACAAGATTTTATATTTTATTCTGGAGGTGATAGGGATCCACTGGATTTTTTTTAGTGGAAGGGTAACATGGTAAGACCTATGCCTTAGGAAGACTATTGGGACCACTGAGATGGACTGGAATGGATAGATATTCGAGGCAGGGAGACCAACCAGATGACTGTTGCAGTAGTCCATGCATGAAGTGATAAGGTCCTGTGCCAGGGTGGTGGCAAAGTCAGAGGAGAGAAGGGAGTATGCGGGAGAAATGTTATGAAGGTAAAATTAACAGGACTTGGCCACAGAATAGATACGAGAGGTGAGAGAATGAGGAGTTCAAGCCTGGGTGACTGGAGGATAGTGATGTAATAGGGAACAGTAATAGGAAATTCAGGAAGAAAGTATGGTTTGGGAGAGGGATGATGAGTTTAGTTTGGGGCATGTTGAGTTTAAGATGTTGGTGGAATATCCATTTCCATATGTCTAATAGGCAGTTAGGGAGGTGAGACAACAAAAAGCATTGGATAAATAGATTTGAGATTTATCAGCATAGAGAAGACAATTGAAACTATGGGAGCTGATGAGACCACCAAGGGCAATAGTATATAGGGAGAAGAGAAGATGCCCATGGGCATCTGCTTTGCTTCCAATTCTTAGCTATCACAAAAAGTGCTGCTATAAATATTTTGGATCATATGGAGACTTCTTTTTTTCTTATCAATGGCTTCCATGGGATAGAAGCCTAGTAAAAGAACCTCCAGATGAAAGGGTATGGACATTTCAGTCACTTTATTTTCATAATTCCAAATTGCTTTCCAAAATGGTCATACCATTTCACAGCTCCACCATCAATGTATTAGTGTGCTTATCATTACACAATCCCCCCCAAAGTGAATATCGCCATTTTTTGGCCATTTTTGCCAATTTTCAGGATGAAACTACAGGCTTGTTTTGGCTGTGAATACTTCATAATTCTTTTTGAGAACTGTTTGTTCATATCCTTTGACCATTTACCTATTGGGGAATGGCTATTTGTCTTGTATATAATCATTAATTATTTATATATATGAGATACCAAACCCTTTTCAGAGAAATTTGATACAATTTTTTTCACACTTGACCACTTCTCTTCTTATCCTAAGTGCATTAATGATGTCTGTGCAGAAACTTTTCAGTTTAATGTAATCAAAGTTAATTATTTTACCTTTTGTAATTGCCTCTATCTCTTGTTTGATTAAGAATACTTCTCCTACCCATAGCTGTGAGAAGTATATGATCCATCTCTCTTCTAATTTTTTTGTAATCTGATCTTTAATAATAAGGTTGTGTATCATTTTAGAATTTATTGTGGAATATGGTGCAAGGTGTTGGGCTAAGCCTAGTTTTTACCAGACTGCTTTCCAGTTCTCCCAGCACTTTTAAAAATCAAATAAGGAGTTTTCACCTACGTAATTTATGTTTTCCACTTTATCAAACTCTAGGTTATTGAGTTCTGTTGTTTATGAATCTCTCTTGTCTAGTCTGTTTTACTAATCTATCTCTCTATTCTTTAGCCAGTACCAGCTGGTTTTATTTACTGCTGCTTTATAATAAAGTTTGAGGTCTGGAAGTGCTTTTCTTCCTTTGTCCCTACTCCTTTTAATCGTTTCCCTTTATATTCTAGACCTTTTGTTTTTCCAAATGAATTAAACAAAAGAAAAAAAATTTTAATCAAATTCTGTAAAGTATCCCCTTGATAATTTGATTGGTATAGCATTCAAAGTATAAATTAATGTGGGTAGTACTGTCATTTTTATTATGTTGGCATGACCTAGTCATAAGCACTGAATTCTTCTGGTTATTTAAGTTGTTTTTTTATCTTTTTAAGGAGTACTTTGTAATTAAATCTATGCAAGTCTTCTGTGTGCTTATATTTTATGCATTTTGTAGTTATTTGGAACAGAATTTCCCTTTCTATTATTGCTTTTTGTGTTTTGTTATTATTATATACATATGCCAGTGATTTTTAAAAATATATACTTATTTATTTTCAGTTTTCAACATTCACTTTTATAAGATTTTGAATTCCAAATTTTTTCTGCCTCCCTCCCTTCTTCCATTCCCCCCTCCCCAAGACAGCATGCAATCTGATATAGGCTATATATATACAATCATATTAAACATATTTCCACATTGGTCATGTTGTGAAAGAAGAATCTACACTGGTGATTTTTGAGGATTTATTTTGAGGCTTACGACTTTGCTAAAGCTATTACTTTTCTCGGTATTTTTGCTGATTCCCTAGGATTTTCCAGGTAAACCATCATATTGTCAGCAAACAGTGATAGTGTTATCTCCTCTTAACCTAACTTTATTCCTTCAATTCCTTTCTCTTGTTTTATTGCTATTGCTAGCATTTCTAGAACAATATCAAATAATTGTGGGGAGAATGGTCATTCTTGCTCCACTCCTATATTTGTTGAAAAAGATCCCATTGCATATGATGCTTGCTTTTCATTTTACATAGATGCTTTATTTGATATTAAAAATGCCTATGGTTTGTTTTGGCATATTGTATGTTCTGTGCCTATACTTTGTAGGGCTTTTAGTATAAAAGAGTGTTGTACTTTGTCAAAGGCTTTTTCTGCATTATTGAAATGATCATGTGGTTTGGGATATTTTAATTTTTAATATGATTAGTTATGTTGATTGTTTTCTTAATGTTGAACCATCCTTGCATCATTGGTATAAATCTCATTTAGTAACAATGAATACTTTCTAGGACTAATTGCTGTGTTCTGTTTGACAGAATTTTGTTTGAAATTTTTGAGTCAATGTTCATTAATGATATTGATCTATGGTTTTTTTTTTTCTGTGTTTTATCTTTCCCTGGTTTAGGTATTAGAACTATATGTGCCTAAAAGAATTCTACTAGGGTGCTTTCTTTATCAATTTTTGAGAATAATTTGTGAAGTATGGGTACTATTCTTTAAAAGTTTGATAGGGTTCTGCTACAAATCTATCAGTACCAGAAGTTTTTCTTTAGTAGTTCCTTTGTAACTATGTCTACTTCCTTTTTCTGAGATTGTGTTATTTAAAATCTTTATCTAGTCTTCTGATAGTTTGAATATTTTATATTTTTGAAGTTGTTTCTCAATTTTTTTGTGTTCTTGGTTTTGTTAGCATATAATTATGCACAATGTTCTGATTATTCTTTTTATTTCTTTTGCTATTACACTTTGCTGATTTGCTTTTTTAAAATTCGATTTTCTGCTCTCCTATTTTTAATGACATTATTTAAGGGTTTATCAATTTTATTAATCTTTTAAAAATAGCTTTCTTTATAATTTCTATTTTTTTTGTTTTGAATTTATCTATTTCCTCTCTAAGTTTTACTATCTCCTCTTTCATGTTTATGTTAGGTTTATTTGTTGCTTTTTTAAATTTTTTTCCCCTTTTTTTTGGCTAGGCAATGGGGTTAAGTGACTTGCCCAGGGTCACACAGCTAGTATGTGTTATGTGTCTGAGCCTGGATTTGAACTCAGGTCCTCCTGAATCCAAGGCCGGTGCTCTATCCACTGTGCCATCTAGCTGCCCCTTGGTTTTTTAATTTTTAAAATGTATAATCAGTTCATTAATCTTTTCTTTTTCTATTTTGTCTGTTTCTCTGTTTTGTATTTTGTATGTTTGTAAGGATATGATTTTCCCCTTGAGGACTACTTTAGCTGCATCCCAGAAATTCTGGTATATTGTTTCATCGTTATCATTTCCTTTAACGTAGTTATTAATTGTTTCTATGATTTGTTCTTTGAACCACTCATTACTTAAGATTTTGTTGTTATGTCTCCATTTAGGTCTGTGTCTTCTGTGGTCCTTGAATCAATTTCTTTTTTTTTTTTTTATCACATTATGGTTTGGAAAGACTATATTAACTATTTCTGTTTTTTTTATATTTATTTGTGATATCTCTGTGGCCTAGTACATGGTCAATTTTTTTTTTTAAAAGTTCCATGAGATTCAGATTCTTTTGCTATTCACTTTAGAAGATACCATAAGTCTTTTAACTCTAGTTTCTCCAGCAGTTTGTTCAGTTCCATATTTCCCCTTTGTTTATCTTTCTGTTAGACTTATCCAAAACTAAAAGAAGGACATTGAAGTCTCCTATCACTATTGTGTTACTGTCTGTGTCTTCTTGAAGCTCAGGTAATGTTGCCTTTATGAATTTGGATTCTGGGGCATTTGGAGCATAGAAGTTTATTACTGATACTGTTTTGTTGTCTATAGTGCCTTTCAGCATAATGTAGTTTCTTTGTTTATCCCTTTTTATTTTTTGAATGCTTGCTTTTCCTTTTTCAGATAGTATGATCTCAACTCTTGCTTATTTGGATTCACTTCATGCATAGCAAATGTTTTCCCATCCCCTCAATTTTATTTTGTGTATGTCTTTGTTTCTAAAACATGTTTCTTGTAAGCAACAGATTATAGGGGTTTGTTTTCTTATCCAATCTGTCTTTCTTTTTTGTTTTATTGGAATGTTTAGTCCATTCACATTTAAAGTTATAAGAGTCTGTTGTTTTGTTGTTGTTCAGCCATTCAATCGTGTCCAACTCTTCTTGATCCTGTGGGCCATAGCACACTATATAGAGACAGTTTAATTTCTAATACAGCTATGTATAGATATATAAGTGATCTCAGTCAGTCATTCTTCAGTTGCGTCTGACTCTCTCCGTGACCCCATTGGGTGTTTTCTTGGCAAAGATATTGGAGTGGTTTGACAATTCCTTCTCCAGACAAACAGAGGTGAAGTGAGTTGCCCAGAGTCATATGGTAAGTGTCTGAGGCTGATTTGAACTCAGGTCTTCCTGATACCAGGCCCAGTGCTTTATCCACTGAGCCACTTAGCTGCCTCCTTAGAAGAGTTAAGTTTATATTTTCCTCCGTTTGTCTCTAATATTGGTGTATTTTTCAAATTATTATTCCCCCCTCTTCTGATATAAACAGTATTATGTTCTTTTAGTTACTTAATTTTTTTAAGATGTGTCCATTCCCACTGGGTCTCTTCCCCTCACCCCTGAACCCCTCTTCCCATTTGTTACCCCTTTCCCTCTGAGGTTTTGTTTATTAGTTCCTCCTTTTTTCCTGTTTTTATCTGATTGTATAATTCTTACCCCATTTATCCCTTGCTTGGTCAAGTGGATTCTTCCTTCTCTTCCCCTTCAACTAATCCTCTTTTTAATCAGTTTAAAAAATTTCCTTTTTCGCACCCCTTTCCAAAAAGGATTTCTATCATCCTCTTCATTATCTGTCCTCTTTCTGTCAACTCTAGACTGCTCATTCTCTGACTCATTACCCCTATAATCATTTAGTCTCTCTCTCTTCTCTGTATTCCTCATGTAATCAAAGCTTTCTACATATCCATTCTAGGCTCTGCTCTCTAGGCACTTTCTGCCACTGCCTTTTAGGACTGACCTCATGGATTCCCCTTTTCCATTGTGTCTCACTTCCAGAAAAATACCAATTATGTTAAAGAGGACAGTGCTCCATGGTAGCCCTCTTCTCCACTCCCCCCCCCCATCAGGGATTATTCTCTTCACCACTGATCTATACCCTCCCCTGGTTACTCTTTTTTTCTTCCACATTTACCTCAAAAATCTCCTCCCTGTGTCCATGCTCTCCTACTCTCCCAGGTGCCAGTTGCCCCCAGGGGTTCCAACTCCCCTTCTTCCAATGTAGAGACCAAATCCCCCAGGCCATACCCCGTGTAAGGTCCCTATTTCCTTTCACAGACCATCTTTCTTCACCCATAAGACCATTCATCCGTAGGACCTCCTCCTACCACTAAAGTAAGGTCTCCTTTCTTTCCCCCTCTTGTCAATACTTTCCCTGTCCTCCTCACCCACTTCCCTATAGCCTCTTCTCTTTTTGAGCCTATAGAAGTCATCTTCCCTTAACTACTAGCCCTTAATTTGACTTAATCTGGCACATTTCTTTCTATCGCTCTGTTCCCCTCCCCCTTTGTACCTTCCCATGTTGTAATACAGTCCCACACACAAAAAAGAAAAAAAAAAAGCAACGATTCAACTGCAGGCAAGTTCTGTCCACAATTCTCCGTCTGCCTCTTCATTGCGACCTCTGTCAAGTTTTCACCTTCACTCCAGTCTCCTTGTGTACATTTAGAAAGAAATCTCTTATTGGCCTCTCTACTGTCACTCTGTTGTTGTTACTGTCCTTGCCTGCTGAATGTATTAATTCCTCCTGCATTTTTATTGTTTGGGATGTTTGAAAAGCAAATAGTATCTTTAGTTCTTGTTTTTCTTTCTAAAAATGTTTCTAAATTCTTCTTTATTATTGAACGTCCATCTTTTTCAAGTATGGTTAAGCTCAGAGTTGCAGGTTAGGTCACCCTAGGCTACATCGTGCTCTTTGGAACTCTTTATTCCATTTTCTCCTACATTTTCTAGGAGGTGCAGAATAGGCTTGTGTTATTTGGATATCCTTTCCTTTCTATTTGAAGGTCTTTCTCCTGTTTTTTGCAGAACTTGTTTCTGAATTGAATTGTTAAGTTTAACCACTATGTATCTGAGAGTTTGCAGCCTTGAGTTTTTTTCTAGAGGCAAACTGTGAATTCTTTCAATTGGAATTTTATTTTCTATGTTCAGAAGTTCTGGGTAGTTCCCTTCTATTATTTCCTTCATTATGATGTTAAGGGTTTTGTCCTGTCATGTTCTTCTGGGAGACCAATGATCCTTAAGTTGTCTCTACACATCCTGTTTTCAAGACCCATATGTTTTGCTTGCATGCTGAGCATATTTCCTTTTAATATTCTTGCTTTTTGCTTCTCTTCTTCTAGCTAGTATTTCTCTTCCATGTATTTTTCATCCCCAATCTATTATTATTTTGTCTTTTGTTTCTTTGGTAAGGCTCTCTGGTACAATGTGGTACTTGAGCTGGAAGATAAGGAATTCTGAGAGGAAAAGGTGATGGGATGGTGCATTACAGGCATGAAGGATAGCAAGTGTAAATGCTCAGAGATGGGACGTGTGAAGAAGAGCAAAGAGGGTGAATGTGAGTGAAGGGGAGCTAGGTGTAACAAGGCTGAAAGGTTAGTTGGAAGAGACCATCTAGTCCACTCAGTTTCCTCATCTGTAAAGTGATATGATTAAACTTTTAGCAATACGTAAGTCCTTAATATATTCAGGGAAGATTTGATAATAATGCCTATTATCTTTCAGCTTTTCTGTTTCTCATATCTTTTGCTCTGTTCATTCTCTTCCATGGTCTTTTGCTCCTTCTAATTTGTGTAGCTCCTCTTTAATCTCTTTGGTTGGTTGGTTTTTTGACCCTCTACATATCTTTTTTATTCTCCTGATGTTAATAGAGAGGCACAAACCACTTTTGGTTTTTCACTGTATTTCCTCTGAGATTGGTTATATATCCTATATGATTGAGACAGTATGTCTAGTACAGAGAGCCAGCCTCGAAGGTGCGATAACACAGGTTAAATTCCCAGATGTGTATCCACCACATTTCTTGGTGTGACCATTGGCAAATCATTTGACTTCTCAGTGATCTAGGCAAACCTATAAGAATATAAGTGTCAGAAAAGGTTCTAACCCGTATTGGTAAAGGGGGTGAATGAGGACTTGGAAGTTCCTTATATTGATGAAATCAAAGGTCCAGTCCTTTATCCCTTGTGATTATTATTTTGTGCACATGTATTAAATATCTATTTATTACATATTGTATTTTGAGTGCCTTTCTATTTTCCCATTTTTTGTGAGATCCTAGAAGCTGAGATTGCCCCAGGGCAGTCAGAGGATCATAGATTTGTAGCTGGAAGAGATCTCAGGGCATCTGGTACAACCCTCTCATTTTACAGAGGAGAAAACTCAGGCCTAGGGAGACAGATTGACTTACCCAGTGTCACAAATAGGATCACACACGTTTAGGTCCATATGTGTGTGTGTGTGTGTGTGTGTGTGTGTGTGTGTGTGTGTGTGTGTATATATGTATATATATATATATATACATATACACACATATGAATATATATACACACATACATATGCATATATATACACACATACATATGCATATATATATACATATATATGTGTGTGTGTATATATATATAGGTCTAGAGGGTATGTCTGAATCTTCCAATCAAATTTTTATGTCATTTTTGTTTCCATTCTATGAGCCACCCCTATTTGTGGTTGAAACCTGTGGTTTCTCATGTAAAGCTTATTTCCTAGGGCATTCTTTAAAAGGTTTTAATTAGAATGGGAGAAATAAATTGTAGCACGTTAATATCAATACCCAGTACATGTAGTCTCACACTATGACTCTTCTAGTCTTGCATCTCAATTGTCAAAAGCCCAGGAGGTTAGATCTCTATTGTTCCCAGCAGCGAGCTGTCAAGGACAAAGCATCATTTCCCGCCCCCCCCCCTTCTCCCTCTTCATGTTCAAACCTAGTTTCCCTTTAAATAAATATCTCACCCTGACTGGGCTTTCTCTGTCACCTACATGACTGCAGGCTGCTCCTGGGGAATGGGAGGACCACGCATGCCATATACGCTTTTGCCTATTTGCTGTTTCCATAGTGAAGTTTCATTTCCCACGATGCTGACCTTGTGTAGGCTATAATAAGCCACTGGTTTTCAAATGTATGATCTCTGATTTCCGTGTCTTTGTTCAAAGCTCTCCAGAATCCTCATTTATTCAGGGATATTTAGAAGAAAGATGGCTGCAACTCAATTTAGTATTAATATTCTGAATGCTGTTTGTTCCCCCCTCCCCTTTTTTTTGCCTTGAATTTCTTTTGATATTATCCCTAATGAAAAACACGTTGGAGGCAAACAGTTACATGTGTTTGTCACTTGCATTGGGTCTGTCTACATTCTTTTCCAGGTTTCCACTGTTTCCCACCCACATCGACCAAATGCAAAATCCAATTCCTGCTTGGTCTCCTGCAGGCTTCCAGCCCCTATGACTGACGTGTTTCTTTTTGGTGGGAAGTAATAGTTCAGCTCTCCTGCAGGTATTTGGACTTGAAAACATTGTACAGATTGGACTTGGAACTACTTTGTTGCCTTTGCTTAGAAGGGCAGTGGGAAAGAGTGGTCAGAGAGCTGCATTTGGAGTCAGAAAAACCTGGATAATATTCCTACTCCAGATATACAAGTCCTTTCCCCTCTATGAGCCTCAGTTTCCTCCTCTATCAAATGAGGGAGTTGAACTAGGTGGTCTCTGAAATCCCTTCCAGATCTAGATCTATGCCCCTATGTGTGACCTTGGGCAAGTCCCTTCCCCTCCTGTGACTCAATTTCCCCTTCCATAAAATGAAAGGGTTGGACTTTATAAGAGACTGGCCCTCTGTCTTATAAGGCCTTTATAAGGTATCCTAAAAGCCTTAATGCAATTTTAAGTTTTAATAACTTAATTTTTTAAAAAAAATGTCAGAATACTTTCCTAATGACAGAAATCTTCATTAAATTGTGTTGTTCAGTGTTATGTTTGTATACATAGAATACACACACTTATACATCTATATACTTTGACACACCTCATGGATCACCACCAGTGGTGAACTAATAAACTAAACCTAAAAAAAAAGGAAGGGGGGTAGCTTTAAGCTTTTGAACTTTAATAGCTTAAAACCGCACTAAGACTTTTGGGACACCCAATCTGGCTTCTTTGTTCCCTTCTGGCCATGGTGCTATGATCCTTCGTGTGACCTTGGAGAATTCATTTAGCCCTTCCGGGCCTCACAGGACTAGGTAATCTTTGACATCCCTTCTGCTCTAGAGCTAGGAGGCTTATGGGTGACCTTGGGCATGTCCCCCCTCTCAGGAGGCCTCAGTTTACTCCTCTGTAAAGTGAGGATAATAAGCCCTAGCACCTGCCTCATTTGTCATGAAGCCCAAATAAGAAAATGTATGTAAAATGTTTTGCAAACTTTAAATGCCAGTTATGACTATACTCTAGTATATATTACCATATGCTACAAAAGGGACCATTTATGTTGTTGCTTTCTGGCCAATTTCCTCATTGCAACCATCACATCCTAGTCATTTATTCTCATCAGAGCAGATATGTTCACTATGTCAGCTTCTGGCATTCATTCATGTTGGTGCCATTAGAATTATTGGCTGGGAGGAATTGGGACAAATCCCTAACCCTCCCTGGGACCTTGGTTTCCCCCTTTAAAATGAGAGAAGGATGAGTTCAAATCCGGCCTCAGACACTTGACGCTTACTAGCTCTGTGACCCTGAGCAAGTCACTTAACCCTGACTGCCTTACCAAAAAGCAAAAAACAAAAAACCAAACAAACAAATAAAATGGGAAAGTGAGTGAGGTGGATCTGAGGGTCTCAGAGGACCTTCCAGTTCCTCTGATCTCACATTTCACAAAAAGGATACACTGAGGGGAACATGCATTTATTAAGCTCCTATTATGTGTCAGGCACTGTAATAAATGCTTTACAAATACTATCTCACTTGATCTTCATAGCAACCCTGGGAGGTAGGTGCTGCTATTATCCTCATTTTAAAGTTGAGGAAACAGAGGCAAACGAAAGTTAAGTGATTTGTCCAGGATCACACAGCTAATAGATATCTGAGACTGGATTTGAACCCAGACCTTCCTGACTTGGTTCCCAGTACTATATACACTGTGCCACCTAGCTATACAAGGTGTCCCAAAAGGGCTAGGGCAGGGGTGGGGAACCTGCAACCTGAAGGCCACTATGTCCTCCGGTATGGCCTTTTGACTGAGTCCAAGCTTTATAGAACAAATCCTTTTATTAAGGAGATTCATTCTGTGAAGTTTGGATTCAGTCAAAGGGCAACACTTGAGGACCTAGAGGGCCACATGTGGCCTTGAGGCTGCAGGTTGCCCACCCCTGGACTGGGGACTTAGAAATAGGAACAAAACTATGGTTTCCTAAAGATGTGAGTTAGCAGATTTATGCATGGAAGACTGTGAAATGATGGAATTAAAGAAAACATTTTAGTTTTCTTTTTTTAACCAGACCTGGGATTTCATTGACGCAGGGAACTTAGAATGTGGGCTCTCCTTCCACCAATGCAGATTAGGACCCACTTTGCAACTTGTAGTCTTAAGGAGTTGTCTAAATTGGGTATGTATGTATACACATACACATACATAAACATATTAAGCTCCCACCTTACGCAAAATCAAGAATGAAGCTGTCTCTACTCTGAAGGAGCTTACATTCTAATGGAGGAGACAATATATAACATCTATAATAGCATATCAACCCCCCATATATAAATATATATAAATAGAATTGCAGGTATACATACATACATACATATATATATATATATATGCCTGGTATTTCATTGGCATATTGGAATGGGGCAGCTAGGTGATGCTGCAGTGGATAGAGTACTGGCTCTGGAGTCAGGAGGACCTAAGTTCAAATCCAGCCTCACTTACTAGCTATGTGACCCTGGACAAGTCATTTTACCCCAATCACCTCGGAAAAAAAAAAAAGAAAGAAAGAAAGAAAAGAAAAAGGGAAAAAAAAGAAAAAAGAAAAAAAAACCCTCCCAATGCCAGAAACCTCCCTTAACCAATACATACCAGCATCTGTTCTGCAACTTACCATCTTAGAACATTGCCTGGTATACTGAGAGGTTAAGTGACTCTCCCTGGGTCACATAGCCAGAAAGGCTCAAAGGTGAGATTTGGACTCAGGTATTCCTGGTATCAAGGCCAGCTACATTGTGGTTTAGGAAACCAGTTAAGCAAGCCAGGTTATTCTTAACCTGTATATCAAAGGGCCATATGACAACTATTTTAGGAATTTTAGTTTGGGGCTATGCTCTAAAAGAGGATTTCTTAACTTAGAATCTGTGAATTACTTTTTTAAAAATATGTTGATAAGTGACTTGCCCAAGGTCACACAATCAATATATTTTTGAGGTAGGACATGAACCCAGATCTTTAGGGTTCTGAGCCTGGCTCTCTATTCACTACTGCCTGTTGTTTCTCACATATACATATACATGTGTGTTTGTGTATACACATATGTATATATCCATACATGTACATACATCTGCATATATGCATATGTATATTTAGTTGCGTTTACATACAAAATATGTGCTGAGTAAATAAAAATTAATGGGTGGGGGAGGAGATACTGCCAGGTGCAGGAAATGGAGAAAGTGTCATGTAAAAGATGGCACAAAAGTCAAACTTTAAAAGAAACTAGAGATTCAAAGAGGTGGAAATGAGGAGGGAGGGCATTCCAGGCATGGGGGTAGCCAGTACAAAGGCACACATGTGGGAGAAAGAGTATCACTTGTGAGAAACAATAAGAAGGTCAATTTGGCTGAACCATAGAGTGTCAGAAGAGGAGTCATGTAAAGTAAGGCTGGAAAGGTAGGCTGAAGGCATGATACGAAGAGCAGGACATTGTATTTGAAATGAGAAGAAATAGGGAGCCAAGGGAGTTTATTGAGCAGAGGAGTGATATGGTGGGAATTATCCCTATGTATCTGTATATGTAAAAACACCAAGACTATTGCTTTTCCCATTGAGACCTGGGAAATGGGCTTGGGGCCAAGGAGCAGCAAAGTCTCCCTTGAGCTAGATTGCTATAAAATTATTGAACTAAGAGCTTAAAGGAGCCTCAGAGAGGTCACCAAGCCCAAGCCATAGTTGAAATACGTGTCAACTGGACATTTGGGCTGCCCCATAGTACTGGAATATGTGGCCCTAAGACATTATAATATGCAGCCCTGAGATAGCATAATATGGTGACCTGTGATGACATAATATGCAGCCCTGAGATAATGTCATTTGCTGCCTTGAGGTAGTATAACATGCTGTTCTAAGATAGCATAATTTGCTGATCCAAGACAGTATAACATGCTTCCCCGATAGAGTATAACATGGTGACCTGTGATAGCGTAATATGTAGCCCTGAGAGAATTTAATATGCTTCCCTGATATAGTATACTATGTTGCCACAGACAGTATGTGCCCTGAGGTAGTATAATATGGTACCCTGAGATTAATCCTTTGATTGCCTAATATACTGTTCTAATATGGCATATAATACTGCCTTGAGATAGTATAATATTCTACCCCATATTATCATATTATGGTACCCTAATATAGCATATTACTTTTTCCTATGATATTGTATAATATGCTACCCTATGGTACCATAATCTGATGCCCTGAGATATTATATTATCCTGCCCTAATTTAGTATAATATCCTAGCTAAGATAGTATAACATTCTGCCTTTAAATAGTTCAATATTTGACCTAAGATAGTATGATACACTGCCCTGAGATATCATAATCTGGTGCCCATAGATAGTATAATATCTTTCCTTAAGATTGTATAATATCTTAAGTAAATATAATATCCTGCCCTATAATAGTATAATATAATGTCCTAAGTCACCATCATATGCTTCCTTAAATATTACAATATGCTCCCCTGAGACAGTAAGATATACTGCCCTGATATGGTATAATATGTTCACCTAAGATAGCATAATATACTGTCCTAATATAGCATAATCTGCTGGCCCAAGATGGTATAATATGTTATCCTATGATATGTAATATACCACCATGAGGTTGTATAATGTGCTGCCCTAAGATAGCTTAATATGCTGCCCTTTGATTGTATAATATACTGTCCTAATATAGCATATAATACTGCCTTGAGATAGTTTATTATGCTTCCCTATTTTGGTATAATATATTGCCCTTGATTGTATAATATACTGTCCTAATATAGCATAAAATGCTGTCCTGACATAGTATAATATGCTGTCATGTGACGCCATAATATGCTGCCCAAAGATAGTATAATACTCTGCCCTACATATATAATATATACTATATATGATAGCAGGATCTGCTGCTTTGAGAGTTTTATACCCTTCCCTGATATAGTACAATGTAATACTATATATGCAATCTAATACAATATATACTGCCCTAAGACAGTATAATATGGTACCATGGGATAGTTTAATGTGCTGCCCTATGATAGCATAATATCCGGCCCTACTAAAGTGCAATATGCTGCCCTAATAATATGCTGCCCTATGGTAGCATAATATTCTGCCTTGAGATAGTATCATTTGCTGCCCTGAGATAGTATAATATGATTCTACAGAACCAGATGACCCTAAGAGCCTTTTTTCTGTACATATTTTGATTCGACAATCATTCATGCCTGACACTTTTTGGTTGTTGTTCAAGACCTGTGATTTCATCAATCTCCTGGTGTGGAAACTGTCCACACACAGATCAGCAACTCAGCTGAACCATATAGTCTGAAAGAATTGCCTGGAGCCTGGAGAGGTTGTGACTTGCCCGGGGTCACACTTCCAAATTGTTTCAGAGATGTCTCAGAGGCCCGGCCCAGCTTGCTGCCCTACCCCATGCTGCCTCTAGCATGTCTAGCAATTGTCTGTTGAAATGCGCAAAGCTTGAGAATGCTTAGTACAGAGCCTGGAACATAGTAGGAATTTAATGAAAGCCTGTTGATTAAGCAGAAGTAATGATTCCTCTGTTTGCATAGGCACAAATAAGCATAGACTTACAGGGACTAATTCCAAACCTCGGACTGGACTGTGGCATCTCAGCAGTGGAAAATGCAGGTAAGGTGATGGGGGGATCGGTTCTTCACTATTACCAACCACGGAGGTGGGGGGCTGCTTGCCATGATGTTTGAAGCCTTTGAAATGTACAAAGTGCCCTGGGTTCTATGTCTCACTCCATTGCCCTGGTGTCCTCAAGTATGGCACTACTAGGTAGGAAACACCCAAGTGTGCAAGGTTCCAGCCTTGTGATCCTCCCTTTCTTTGCTTACTATTGTCTGCCTTCCTCCTTTTTTCCTAGTATGGTATATGAAAGAGCCCATGCTCTCCAGTTGGAGGACCTGAGTTCAGATCCTGCCTTGGATGCCACCATTTGTGTGACATTAGAGAAGTCTTTTAACCTCCCGAGTCCTCCTTTCCTCCTCTGTAAAATGAAGGGACTGGGCTACATGGCCTCTTAGGTACCTCTCAGCTCAAGGGCTAGGATCCCATGCATGATCTTGGGCCAGTCCTTTCCCCTTTAGGTGCCTCAGTTTCTCGTTCTGTAAGGTGCTACAAACTCACTGGGCATGTGGGCCTCCTCTTTTAGTTTTCCTTAACCCTAAGTGGCCTACATTGCTGGCCTCTTTGTTTACAAAGCAGAGGTGCTCCTGATAAAGAAAAGTCTGAACGGAGATTCAGGCTGTATTGGAAGAGCTAGCAACAGTTTGATGAATTTACCTGGAGTTCCTGAATGCACATGCATGCTCCTCATAAAGGAAATTTTAGCTTCCCAAGAAACCAAATCCCTGGAGGGTCAGCAACTTCTCCACAGAGCACAGGTATTATTCCACCACCACCCCTGTCCCCCACAATACCCAGAACACAGACAGTATTTAAGTGAAATGAATGTATGAATGAATGTATGAAAAACATTTCGGTACCAAGCACTAAGGCCTGTGCAGGCCAGTGCCCGATCCTGGGAACACAAATAGAAAAGTAAGGCAGCTCTGAAACTCTGAAACAGCTCACATCCGAATAGGTGGAAAGAAAAAAAAAACCACCACACATAGGAGGGTACAGGCACATGGCACACAGTGAGATCTGAATACAATGGCAAGACGAGGATGCTTTTTCTATGTCATAACCCCAAATCTCAAAAGAACAAGAGATCACAGTTTCTAGGTAGCCCTAGAACTTAGTGTCAGGCTTGGTGCACAGTAGGATGCTTGTGCTTGTGTGTGTGTGTGTGTGTGTGTGTGTGTGTGTGTGTGTGTGTGTACTTGTTGATTAGGTAAGTTTTGGTGACTCTTTTTCAGAAAGAAAGGAATCAGAGCTGAGAGGAACCTTCCAAGCCCTTCTCGTTACAGAAGAAGACATCTTGAAAGGCCAGAAATTATAGGGCACTTACCCAAAGTGACATTGCTAGTAAGTAGCTCAGACTCCAAACCTGGTCCTCTGCCTTCGAATCCCACTAGGATCAGAGATGTAGAGCTGGCTGAAAGGCACCTCAGAGGTCAGCTAGTATGACCCCCCCTCCCCATTTCATAGATAAGGACACTGAAACCCAGAGAAGCTAAAGGTACACTTTCAAAATACACAATGATTTGGAGCAGGGGGAACTCTGAACACCCAGAGCAATCAGAAAAGGTCTCTTGAGGGGGGTGGCTTTTGAGCTAAGCCTAGAAGGGAGCTGGGGCTCCCGAGAGGCAGAGGTGAGGAGAGAGAACATCTCAGGGATGAGGTCTAGCCCATGCAAGCACAAGCCGGTGAGACATAGAATGTCAGAGAGCAAGAAACAGTCCATTTTGGCCAGAGTATGAACCACATGCTGCAAAACAATATGTCAATTGGCTTGGGAAGATAGACTCAATTTAGATTATGAAAGACCTTAAATTCCAGAAGAATGTCTGTTTTATTGTATTTTATTAAATTTATTTATTTTTAGTTTTCAACTTTCACTTTTGTAAGATTTTGAGTTCTAAATTTCCCCCCTTCCCTCCACTCCCCCCTCCCCAAGACAGCAAGCAATCTGATATAGGCTATACATGTACAATCATATTAAACATATTTCCACATTGGTCATGTTGTGAAAGAAGAATCAGAACAAAAGAGAAAAACCGTGAGAAAGAAAAAACAAAAAGCAAAACAAAAAAGAGAAAATAGTATGTTTCAATCTGTATTCGAACTCCGTAGTTCTTTCTCTGGATGAGGATAGCATTTTCCATCATGAGTCTTTTGAGATTGTCTTAGATCATTGCATTGTTGAGAAGAGCTAAATCTATCATACTTGATTATCACATAATATTGCTGTTACTATGTACAATGTTCTCCTGGTTCTGCTCACTTCACTCAGGATCAGTCCATACAAGTCTTTCCAGGATTTTCTGAAATCTGCCTGCTCATCATTTCTTATGGAACAATAGTATTCCATTACATTCATATACCACAACTCGTTCAGCCATTCCCCAATTGATGAGCATCCCCTCAATTTCCAATTCTTTGCTACCACAAAAAGAGCTGCTATGAATATTTTTGTACATGTGAGTCCTTTCCCCTTTTTATGATCTCTTTGGGATACAGACCTAGAAGTGCTATTGCTAGGTCAAAGGGTATACACATTTTTATAGCCCTTTGGGCATAGAGGAATGTCTATTTTAACCTAAAGGCAGGGGCAGTCACTGTAAATCTTTGTTTGGGGAAGTGGGGAGTGACATGGTCTGGCCTGTACTTTAGGAAAATTCTTTTGGCCATTATATGGAAGATGGATTTGAGAGACTTGAGGTAGGTAGACCTTGAGGTAGGAGACTATTAACAATAGTCCAGGTGAGAGGTAATAAAAGGCCTGAATTTGGGTGGCGGCTGCATGCAGAGAGAAAAGGGGATAGGGGTGACAGAGATGCAACATGAGATTTGGTAAGCAATTGGCTAATGGAGGGTGGGAGGGCTGGCAGGGATGGAAAGTGAAGACTTGAGGATGACCCAGTGAGTGGGAAGATGATGTTGCCTTTGACAGAGATTGGAAAATTTGGGGAACAGAGAAAGAGACCCTTGTTATTCCATTAGAACTTGGTCTCTGAGCATTTCACAATGCAACCTTTAGTGATGGTATGATCCAGAGTTTGGAGATGATTCCCAAATATCTGCTCCTCATCCCTCAAAGTCAGGCTTTCCTGCCAAAGCAAAGAGGCCAATAGTGGTGATCCCCTTGGCTGACATATGACTCTGAACTGCAGCCACAGTTCCTCAGCTGGCTGCCTGCTGCATCTTTGTGTTTCTCTTAGAGATGAAGGCCAACTGTCCACACAGTTTAACAAACCCAGTAGGCAACCGACCTGATCAAATGCCCTGTTTAACCAGAATGAATGAGGAATGTAGCAGTATCCTTTAAGGAAAACCAAGTCAGATGAAAAGAAAGTGGTTAAACTCAATTTAGCACCCACAAAGAATACTTCAACCAAGGAGTAGCTGCCCATGGGATACTGGGAGCTCAGTCTAGTCTCCCATATCTCCTCTGTTTTCATCTACAGGTCAACTAAACCATCATAGAATCAGAGTAGTAGAGCCAGAAGGGATCATCATTAAAGATCATACACTTTATAATATTTTACAGATAACAAAACAGGCCCTGAGAGGAAGAAGTGACTTGCCCCAGCTTACACAAATGGGAACCAGAAACCTCTTGACTCCCAATATATTGTTCCTTATGCTAACAATCTGCTGAGGGACTGATGGTCATGACAATGACCTTGAGGTTCTGAAAGACCCCTCAGCCATTGCACAAAGATTCAGTGGATTAAAATCAGCTGGGACATTTGAGAAAAGTTTCCAAGAAGGGTTAACAATTCATTGAACTTCAGAGGAACCATTACGAGTATTTGAGGTTAATGGTGGTTTGACTGTACCTTGCTGAGGTCATTGGGGCTTTTGAACACATCCATCACCCTTGTTTTTTGGCTTATGTGGGTTCTTTTCCTGTCCAAGCCCCACTGTATGCATGGTCAGAGGACTATGGTTGCCAAAAGTATTTTAAGGTCCTCTTGACTTTATTTTTGTTAGATTGGTGAAATAATTAAGCGTGCTTTAATGGAAGAAAAGTTTCTGACTCCTGAGATAAGAAAACTATATTTTTGTTCTTTGTGTTTCCCAGAACATCTGCATTCTCTATTCAGCTACAGCTTTAATAAATAGCTGGAGAGATAAAGCCTTGGATAAGAAAAGGGACATTTTCTATCTGGGTACACTGTTTATGAAATTTGCTGGACCTTAATTAAGTGCCCACATATATTTTGTGGTAAGAAAAGAAGTCATGGGTTGAAATGCATTTTCGTTTGCAAAGAGGAAAGAAAATATAAAATATGGGTCAGGGAAAGTATGAAAAATCAACATATCTGGTTTTAGCAAGCTGCTGTACTTATGTGTCTGGGGGGGAAAACGTTAGCTGAAACTTGTACACTTGATATCTGTGAGATCGTTAAAAAGCTGAAAGTCAGAGAAGCTTGTCTGGAGATTAGACATGGGCTAAAAGTGCACTGAGGTGGGCCCAAGTTAAAAGGACGTTCAGGGGTATACACAGCTGGCCTGGGACATAAAGCTGCCTAATTCCTTGGAGCCATTGAGTTGTAAGGTTGGTTACTCAGGGAACCCTTCATCTATTTGGTGTGTTCTCCAATAAATTTTTCCTTGATGTTATGCCCATACCTTATGTAGCAGATGATGATGTTTGAGTCCTACTGAGGTGTCCACATTGTCAATGATGGAAAAAATAGAATTTGTTCTTGAGGTCTCTGACAGATCTTATCCATTTTTTGTGGGACTTCCTTGATGTTTTCTAGGTGATCTGGCTTTATTAGATTTCCTGTCAAATTTTCTACAAACTTGCTTCTTCCTTGCTGTTTTATGTGCTCATAATCTTCTACCATATTCCTTTATAAATTTTAAAAACAAGTTTATATTCTAAAATGGTGTTGCCTTTGGCTTCCATATCTTTCCACTTGGCAAGCAGATTAAGTGGGGGTTTTTTTGGTAATTACTAGACTCTTGGTATCTTGGAGACACCATTCTATCACTTGCCAGTCTCCTGGGCTAGCCTCTTCCTGCCTGCTGGGGGACAGAGAGCTTGCCAGATCACCTAGGCTGTCCTCTTCCTGCTAGTAGGATCTATTGTATGCTGGTCTCCTGGTTGGTCTCTTTTTGCTTGCAGGGGATCCTTCTTGATTGCAGAGGATAGAGAGGCACCATTCTTTCCTGCTCCCTTGGCCTGTCACCTGACCTGGCCTGCCTTCAGGAATATGATAGAAACACCATTCCATCAGCTTATGCAACTGGTCCTCTTGCCTGAGTTGCCTATCACCCTGAGAAGACTCAACCCAGAGGCAAATCACTAGTAATGTTAACAACCCACCTGAACTCATTTCTGCTTAACAAACTTCCATCTGCTCATACCCTCCCCATCTCAGTGATTCTGAACCCTGGGTTGTCATTGTTCAAACCTGAGTCTCAATTGCTCACTCACTGCTCCCTTTTTCCCATCTGGCTAAACCCAATTTATCCGCTGCTATACTCTAAAGTTACCCACCACTCCCTTTGTGCTCTCTGCAATGCCTACTCCATAGGTAACAAACCTGCTTTCAACTCAAATCTTTTCCTTCCCCACTTCTTCCTTCTTCTGGAACTCACTTAGACCTGGCTCCTTCCTAATAACACATTCCGTTACACTTTCATTCATTGTCCCCAACTTACTGGTCAAGGTGAGAAAGCTAGAATACCACTTGCTCTCTACTGCCACTTCTTGGTCCTCTACCTTCCACCATCACTTAATAATTCCTCCTCATTTGAGATTCATTCAATACATATCTACAATACAATCAAAATCTTAGTGGCTATTGTCTACTGACCTCCAGGATACTCCCCTTCTTTCCTCAATGAGTTCAGTCCCTAGCTTCGTCTTTCTCTCCTCCCTAACTCCTGCCCTCAAACTAGGGGTCTTCAACATACATACTGACACTCCCTCAAACACCCTTATCTCCCAGTTTCTCAATTTATTCATTTCCTATGACCTCCTTTTGCACAGAGATGGCCATACCCTTGATCATGCCATCACCCTCAAAAGTCCCACTTCCATTTCCATGAACTCAGAACTTATCTGATCACAATTTGTTGTCATTCTACCTCTCCCTATGCCCTGCAACCCCAACCCCTGTTCCTCATCCTCACCATAACCTCCAATCCTCCACCCTTTAGTTCTCTCCCAGGCCAGTGCCCCTGCACTAACTACACTTTCCTCCCTTCTCCGTCCTGACCCCTTGGCGAACCAGTTTAGCTATCCACTTCTGTTGAATCCTTTGACCCTTTATCCTGTTGCTAGTAATGTCCTGCAAAGCTCCAGCTTTGAATTATTCCTACCACCGCTGTCTTCACTCTTACTCACATGCTGCCAAATGAAGCTGGAGAAAATCACAAAATGGTGGTGACTAAATCCACTACAAATTTATGTTACATAATTTCATCCTGGTTCTCCTCTTACCTGACTATTCCTTCTCTTTACTGGATCTTCACTCAGGGCAAACCTGCTAACTGTGGATGTCCCCCAAGGATCCTGGGGCCTCTTTTCTTTTCCCTTCATGCTATTTCACTTGGTCTGCATCCCAGGCCATCTCCAGTGGTCCTGATCAATATCTGGCCACTGGACACAGATGGCCCTGGAGGAGAAAGTGAGACTGGGGACTTTGCACAGCCTTCCCTCACTGAAACCAAATTCATTTGCAAGCCATGTCATCATCTCCCTGATGTCATGGTCCTCTTCAAGAATGAAGGACAAACCACATTTTACTTGGTGATTTGATCAGTTCCCATGTTTTCAATTATCATCTCTATGCCAATAATTCTCAAATCTTACCTAGCCCTAACCTCTCTGCTGACCTCCAGTCTCAAATCCCCAACTGCCTATTGGAGATCTCAAACTGGATGCCCCACAGATATCTTAAACTCAACATGTCCAAAATGGAGTTTATTATCTTTCCCTCCAAATGCTCTCTTCTTCCTAATTTCCCTATTACTATAGAGCAGGGGCGGGAAAGCTGTGGCCTCGAGGCCATGTGTAGCCTTGTAGGTCCTCAAGTGTGGTACTTTGACTGAATCCAAACTCCACAGAATAAATCCCCTTAATAAAAGGATTTATTCTGTAAAACTTGGACTCAAAGGACCACACTCAAGGACCTAGAGGGCCACATGTGGCCTTGAGGCTGTAGGTTCCTCACCCCTGCTATAGAGGGTACAACTATCCTCTAAAGTCACCTAAGCTTGAAACCTAGGTATCACTCTCGACTCTTCACTCTCTTTCATATCCATGCCTCCCATCCCCCATTTCCAATCTATTGCCAAGTCCTGTCAATTTTATTTCTTATCTCTAGTGTATGTTCCCTTCTCTCCTGTCACTGCCACCACCCTGGTGCAAGTCCTTATTATCTCATGCTTGGATTATTGCAACAGCCAGTTGGTCAGTTTTTCTGCCACAAGTCTCTTCCCACTCCAGTCTATCCTCTACTCAGCTATCACATTGATCTTCCTTAAGTACAGGTCTGAACATGTCACCCTCCTACTCAATAAACTCCAATGGCTCCCTATTACCTTCAGGATCAAATAAAAAAATCCTCTAGTATTTAAAGCCCTTCATAACTTGCCCCTTCCTACTTTTCTGGTCTCCTTGCACCCTTCTGCCCCAACCCCCCCCAACATACTCTTCAATCCAGTGACACTGGTCTCCTGGCTGTTCCTTGGACAAAACCTTCCATCTCCTAACTGGGCCTTTTCACTGTCTATCCCCTATGCCTGGAACACTCCCCCTCCTCATCTCTGCCTCCTGGATTCCCTGGATTCCTTCAAGTCCCAGCTGAAATTCTGATCAGAGTGGGACCAACTTATGAATAGCTCTTGTAATTCCATACTGGAAAGATGGGGGGAGAGAGGGAGGGGAGGGGAGGGGAGAAAGAAGAGAAGAGGACAGGAGAGGGGAGAGAGAGGAAGGAAGGAAGAAAGAAAGAAAGAGAGAGAGGAAGGAAGGAGGGAAGGAAGGAAAGGAGGAAGGAAAGAAGAAAGAGGAAGGGAGGGAGTGAGGAAAAGAGGAAGGAGGGAAGAAAGAAAGAAGGAGGGAAGAGAGAGAAAGAGGAAGGAAGGAAGAGAAGGGGAGGGAAGGAGGAGGAAAGGGAAGGGGGAAAGAGAGAGAGACAGAGACAGAGAGACAGAGAGAGAAATTTTGGTGATGTTTACCTGGTGCTCACCGTGTTCAGTGCCTCCTGAGTCTCTTTCTTTGAAATAAATGTTCATGGTATATATATAGGCAGCCTTTGGCCTCTCTCATTTTTTGCTTCAGAACCGTTTTTCAAACATATTGTCCATCATCCTCATCTAAGTCTGTCTCTGCATTGACATCATCAAGCTTCAAAGTATACACTGATTTAATTTGAAGGGTCTTAGCCTAGAATTACGGATGTGCATAAGCATCGATTATCTTAATGGTGGTCTTTTTATAAATGCCTCTCGTGAGCATTGTAATATGAGATGACCAAATATCCCGTGAAATGCTGTTTCTTGTTGCCTTTGGACACATCATAAAACCACTGCACCAAATCCTTTCTTTGCCTCTCCAAGGACAACTTGTGAGCAATCCTTCCATCTAGCTGCCATTTCCTTTTTCTTCCAGTTTCATTTATAGCAGGGATTCTGAAACTGTTTTTGTGTCCTTGACCCCTTGGGCAGTATCTGGTGAAGCCTGTGGACCCCTTCTCAGAATGATGTTTTAAATGCTTAAAATAATATACATATTATTACAAGGAAGCCAATTCTATTGAAATAATTATCAAAATATACATGTAAAATTTTTTATAGATTCCAGGTTAAGAACCTCTGATTTCTAGCCAGAATATCAAGATGGAGCCAATTCAGTTCCTCCAGCATTATTGCCAGTTTGCCATTGGACAGGGTTTTCACATATAGATTACTGATAGCTAAGTCCAGGTTAAAAGACAGTCTAAAAATTGTGATTCTTAGCACTCTGCGTCTCCTCTCCACCCCCATTCTTCCGCCTCTCTAGAAGTGGAGGGGACCACACAGGTCTGTCGGCTATTTTGTATTCTTCTTTGTGTCATCGGTTGCTATGGCTAAAGGCTCCATCCCCAGGTGGGTGGCCCCCTGCTGATGAGCTTTCTCTGCTTAGCTAGCCTGGTCCCCAGAAAGCAGACACAGGCTGTTGCTTGGCCCCTGCTCCTACTTATTTCAGCAGGGTAAAACCTGCCAGTTTTTGCTCTGATAATATAGCCTTTAAGAGTCCAAGGCACCCCCATGCCACAATGCCATGCTGGCATCAGAGTGAGACTTTGTGAATTAGGATGCCTGTACTTCAAAAGAAAGGTCAAAATCACCCCCCCAAACTCAGCAGGAATTAGAGGTGAGGCCTCTAATTCCACAAAGGATTAAGGCCTGAGTAAGTGTCAAATGACTGAGTAGGTAAGAACGTGCAATTGGGACCATTTCAAAGCCATAAAGGGTAATCAGCAAATGCTATTGTTGGGGGGGGAGCTGAGATGAGAGTGGGGGGCTTTGGCAGAGGGGCAAAGTAAAGAAATTGGCTCCCAGCTAAGGAGTAATCACACCTTTTATTTGGATCACTTTTCACTTTCCAAAGTACATTCTCATCATTAATTCGTTTTGTTTCTCTCTTTTTTTTTTCAAAAGAAAGACATTAATGAAATAGAACAAAAAAAAACCCCATAGCAACTAAACAACCAAGTGTGGGGGGTCCAACCAAACACAGCATCAGTGTGTAAGAGCAGTCACGCTCAGGGAACATGTGTGGAGAGGTGAATGAATGAATGAATGAAGCATTTATTAAGTGCTTATTAAGAGATGCACATGTATGGCCAAGGTTAGTTCATTTCTTTTTCGTAGGATCACAGGATCATAGATTTAAGACTGGAGAAAGGGCCTCAGAGACCATATAGGGCAAACCCTTCATTTTACAAGAAAGGAAACTGAGGCCCAGGGAGTTGAAGTGATTTGCTCAAGGTTACACATAGGATTCTATCTCTAGAGCTGAAAGGGACCTCAGAGGCCATCTATTCCAATCCCTTCATTTTATGGAAGAGGAAACTGAGGCCCAGGTGGGAAAGAGACTTATCCAAGGTCCCACAGGTAGTAAGTGACAGAGGCAGGTGACACAGTTAAAGAATCATAGATGTAGAACGAGAACCATGATGATGGTGAGGCCTGGTGCTTTTTTTTTTTTTTGCTTTTTTTGGTGAGGCAATTGGGGTTAAGTGACTTGCCCAGTGCAGGCCTGGTGCTTTTTAATGTTTAGACCAGTCTCATCTTCCAAGACACAGTGGAGTGTGTGGTTAAGCTCAGAGAAGCAATTCGCAATTTGATTCGGACCCAAAAAAGGCACTCAGTCCATCCTTTGACAGATTTGCACTCCATCTCAGTGCTGGAATCATTTCTCTCATGTTCCTCTCCCCATTTTTTGTACTTCCATTGTGGGGCTGCAAGGGAGTGATTTCCAGGTAACCTGGTCCTTAATTCAAACATAAAAGCAAGGGGTATTTGTATATGAGAGAATCTGTTAAAAAGAAACAACCACCACTGCAAAAATGAAATAGAAAACAGGAGAGATGAAGCAGCAATTGGGTCAAGTGGCCTGGACCCTCAGAAGCAATGGCGCCGAGTTCTGAAGGGATAGAAATGAGAAATGAGATGATCCTCTCCAAACATCCCAGGGGTCCTCCCCCGCCTCACCTTCCCTGCCCAGCCTGGGCGCAGCTGGTGAGGCTGATCTCATCCCGATTCCTGCCTCATCTCTGCCCCCTCCACTTCATCCTCTATTCAGTCCCCAAAGTGATGTGCTTAAAACATCAGCCTGACTGTGGCAAGCACCAGCTCAAGCTGCAGCAGCTCCTCTGACAAATTCTTGTTCGTCATTTAAAGCCGCTAGCGACCTGGCCTCTGTGAATCACCTTCCTAGGTTTCTTTGCCTTTCATTAGTTTCCTTCATACCCTATATGGTCCAAACAAACCAGACTCTCTTGCATCATGCTCTACCTCCTACCCAGTCTGTCCCCCCATGCTTGGAATGCCCCCCCTTCTCAATTCTGCCTCTTAGAATTCCTAGTTTCCTTCAAGGCTCAGCCCAAACCGAGTCCCTCCTACAAAAAGCCTTTCTTACTGCTGATGACTCTCCCTCTCCAATTATCTGTAAATGTTTTTTTTTAAATTTTAAACAAATACAAAATAAGAAAAGAAAAAAAAAAGAAACAGATCCTAACACTAAAATAATACAAAATAAGAAAAAGAAAAGAAAAAAGAATTGTCATGTGCACAGCAGAATGTAAGAGAGGATTCAAAACATACAGCAATAATTAATATATTATCCGCCTCCAATTATCCTGTATTTATTCTATATATAGTCTGTATATGCTTATATGTGTACATGTGATCTCCCCCTTTAGAAAATAAGTTCCTTGAAAGCAGGAATTGTTTCATTTTTGTCTTTGGACCCCCACTATTTGGCACAATGCCTGGCACATAGTAGGTGCTTAATATAGGCTTGTTGGTTGGTTGATTGACATATTAGTAGGTATCTGTGAGGGCCTTCAAACAAAAGACCTGCCTTGAGATATTTCTCTCCAAAATGGACTTGTAAGTGCTCTTAGCAAAAATTAGCCTCTTAATACAAAACAGAAGCACAGACATAGTTCTGAGATTCTGATCACTTCCCAATAACCTCTGGTCTCTGGTCTCTTTTTCTTGGTGGGAGTAGGTTTGCTGAGCAAGTGAGAGAGATCAAAGCCTTGCTCATTTATGGAGTGTCGGGTTTTTTTTTTTATTGTTTGTTGGTATCTTGGGAAAACCAGTGCTGTTGAAAGAGAAAATAATGCAGTGCATTGGAAAAAGCACAGGACTGAAGGTCCATTGCTTCCTTTCTCTGGGCCTCAGTTTCCTTCTCTGTAAAATGAGAGAGGGGTTAGAGGGCAAGATCTTCTGTAAGGGCCATTCTAGTGCAACCACTCAGGTAGGGCTCTATAATCTCAGAACCTATGGCTCTGGTCTTATGCAATGCTGAATTCTGCAATGATGAAATTGTATGAACCAAGTCAGGTAGCACAAGCTAGTGCTTAAGGAGCCAGCATCACTGTCCAGGAAGACCTGAGTTTAAGTCCAGCTCATGAAACATCCTGGCTGTGTCACCATGAAAGGGTCATTGAATCTCCCTGCATTGTCTTCTATCAGTGAAATCACATGTCCAGTCCCTATGCCCATTTCTCTGATAGAGGGATAGAGGGTGGACTGAAGAAGTGAGAAATTACAATCACAACCTGTCAGTGCTACAGTTTCTGAACAGGTGCTGATATGCACCAGTGGATGGAGTTTCTCCCTCTGGGAGTTCCCTATCCTGGGGTGGGTGGGGGGAGGGAAAGACAGGTGCAGTCCCCAACCCAAACTCTGTATTCTTCCTCTCCCACATTATGCAGGTTTGTAATCTCCCCCACTCCTGCAGTAGCTGTGAGCCAGAGGCTGCAGTCTGGGTTGCTGGGGTGGGGGGGGGCGGGTGACTGGAGGGGGGATGCCTGGGGATCCAGGAGCTGTGTGCATTTGAGAAGGCTGGCAGAGCCAAAGCCTCATATAATGAGCATGCTGATTGAGGCAGGGGAGCCAGCCCACGCCTGAGCATTTGCTCGCATTTGTTTACGTAACTAACCTTTCAGGCTGCCACGCAATGGCATGCCCTGGCAGCAGCCCATACGCCATCTCTCTGATGAGCACAGTGGAAAACATCAAGGGAACGTCTCAGAGAGATGCTGCCCGCCACAGGATTTGCGTCATCCAACCTGGTTTTTTTTTTTTTTCGGGGAATGGGGGAAGGGAGGAAGGGAATCCATCCTTTTTCCAGAGCCAGGAAGCCTGCTGATTTATCCACAATGGCAAACCTGGGGGATGGGGGTGGGGGATGGGAAAGTGAGGAGAAATCAGAGCTTCTGGTTTTCTGAGCCCCCCTCTTCCCCTCCCCCTTCCTGAACCCACCGTGATGCAGACACTGATACCGCAGAGCAGCTTTGCCACATCCCAGTCTGCTTTTTGATTGAAAGCCCAGTAGGAAGCATGCAGCTGTTGATACAGTTGTTGCCAGTGGGCACAGCTGGCAAGACCCTCCTTGAATAGTGGGCTGCTTTACTCAGTTAGAGTTCTCATGGGGCCAATAATAACAAGGGTCTCACCAAGGCCTTAGTAAGACTATATGGGCCAAAGAATTTTGTACACAGCAAAATACTTCCTCATCCATGGGCTGCAGGCTCCTCTAGCCCCAGCTATCTTGTGAAAATGTGCCTGGAGCCTGAGAATATGGCTAAGGGCAGTTCCATTCCTATGATCTGGAAATATATTCAAAGAAGAGGTCAGTGGAATCTTTATAAAGCTCAGAACCTTTTTTTTTAGCTTAGGGTTTGCCAATGAAATTTGGGTAATTTCAGAGCCATAGCTGAGGTGGGACACCTAGGCTTAGATCCATCAGGGCACCCACCACAAAAGTGAAGAACCAGATGCTGCTTTCCCATGGTCATTTTCTAGCCTGCCTTCTCCCATGCCTATGCTCCCTACCAGTTTCCTTCTTGGGGGATGGTAGAGGATAACCTTGCTGTGGGGGCTGGGGTATATTCTCTAGGTGTTGGACTGTTCCCTATCCCTGCTTGACTGTACTTAACCAGAGCACACTGCCCTCTGTGCCATCCCCTTTCCTCCTTGATACCTGGAGTGCTAGAATTCTTAGTTATTTTTTCTGGCTGAATTGAATCAATTAGTCCATGAGCATAAAAATGGGCAAATCAGGGATACCTCTAGCCTGCCCAGAGGTCTGCTGGGAAAAGCCAATGAACATTAATTAATACTCAATAAGCACCATCAGGAAATGCAATAGATGTAACAGACCCAGTTTCTGCCCTCATGGAGCTTGATTTCATATATCACAGGAAGACCTTCTTAAAAACAAGAACTTCTATTGTTAGCTTTGGTTTTTACATCGCCTTTATTTTGGAATATTTTTATATCACCTTTATTTCTGCAGTGGATGGGGGTGGTAGTGGCTGGAGTTAGGAACGCCTGAATTCAAATTCTGCCTCAGACATTTACTAGCTGTGTGACCCTGGGAAAGTCATTTCACCTCTGTTTGCCTCAGTTTCCTCATCTATAAAATGGAGATAATAATAGCACCTACCTCCCAGGGTTGTTGGCAGGACTAAAAGAGATAATATTTATAAAGTGCTTAGAAAAATACCTGGTATATACTGCTGTTCAGTCATGTCCGACTCTCTGTGGCCCCATTTGGGGTTTTCTTGGCAAAGATACTGGTGTGGTTTGCCATCTCCTTTCCCCAGCTCATTTTACAGATGAGAAAACTGAGGCAAACAGTCACAATAGCTAGTAAGTGCCTGAGGCTGGATTTGAACTCATGATTATGAGTCTTCCTGATTTCGAGACTAGTGCTTTATTCACTGCATATAGTAGGTGCTTAATAAATGCTTGTTGCATCCATCCATCCATCCATCCATCCATCCATCCATCCATCCATATCCTTCCCTCTTTCTTCCCCCAAAGGGCCATCCTTTGTAACAAAGAATAGAAAAGAAAGAAGTGAAAAAATCAGTTAAGCAAAACTAATGAATACATCAACCAAGACATACCGTACATGCAATGTTCCACACCTGCAAGTCAGTCACACTTTCAACAGGAGTCTATTTTCTCTCTTGGCAAGAATTCAATCAAATTGACCATACTTTCATTTAGTGACCAGTATAGGCCAGGCATTGTAGTAGGTGCTGGGGACAGAAAGACAGTCCCTACCCTCAGGACAAAGCTATTTCAGTAGGGAAAGAGCATTGGCCCGCCGCTGATGGCCTGATGGAGGACACATCTGAGCTGAGCCTTGAGGAAGCTGGAGGCACCAAAGGGATAGAGACAAAGTGAAGAGAGAATGCATCCCAGGCACAGACGTGGTAGATGGAATATTGGACTTAGGGAACAGCTTTCAGACTAATCAGAGTCAGGAACAGGAATGGGAAGAGGACTGTAAGGAAGGATCCTTGCAAGCCCAGGACCCAATCGCATTTAAGAGGCCCATAAAGAAATGAGCAAACTCCACTGAATATGAGCAAACTCCCTGGGGACCAGTACCAGCCTTGCCTTTGTATCCCTGCTGATAGTGGAGGATGGAATGGCCTGGTGTGCTATGGTCCATGGGGTCAGGAAGAGTATGGCATGACTGAATAACAACACTGCTTAGTATAATGCCTGGCACGTAGTAGGCACTTCATAAATGCTTGTTGGCTGACTGTCTGTAGAAAAAGAACTCCCCTTATGAGGTGGTAATTAGTGCTTTGAATGAATTAGAATAAAAAAGAATGCTATGGCCAGAGAGGGATAGATAGGTCACACCTCAGGGTAACCTTTCAAAGTCAGTTCATTGAGCTCAGCCTGAAAGAAGAGCCCGCCCCACTCCATTCCTTTGCAAAGGTGTAAGGTCCAGAGATATGGAATATTGCATGTATTTTGCATCTGTTATCAATGTTGCCAATGGTTTTTTCTCTTCTTTTTCTTTATGTTATTTGCTATATGGGATGGCTCTCTCGCACGTATGGGAGATGGACAGAGGAGGAAATTTAAATGATGTAAAAACAAACAAAATTAAATTTTTTAAAAATTTCCGTTCACTGAGTCCAGGAGAGGAGCTCAGCTCCTGATAGGAGAGCATGGGAAGCTGTACCCAGATGTGTAGGGCTAGGCGAGAGGCCCAGACAGAGGCAGCCACTGACAAAGAAATACATCATGACTCTGGGAAGGAAACTGCTTGGGTCCATCAGCTAAAAGGTAAGTCAGGACAGAACGTATGTTGCTGTAATCCCTAACCCTAATTTGTCCTGCTTGTCCCCAGAGCAATAGTGGGAAGTTGTACAGATACAAAGGTAGGCTTGGCATAAAGAAAAACTTCCTAAAAATAGAGGGCTTAAACAATCAACATTTATTAAGAACCTACTGTGTGCTAGGTACTGGACTAAGTGCTGGGAATTGTTGTTGTTGTTGTTCGTCCTTGGTTCTCAAAGAGGACTAATGACATTGGGAGGGTGATGTCTTGGCTTGCGAGTGAATTGGATTTAAGTGAGGCAGGGCTGTGCAAAGTCACCAGCCTCACTTTCACCTCCAGGGTCATTGGAGTCCAGTGGTCAAGATGACTGGTGATGGCCCCATGCAGTGGGAGACCTTGGCCTTTTTAAGCTAAGGTCTTTCTGCAGGAAATACAAGGAGGCAAAAGACAGTCTGTGCCCTCAAGGAGCTCCCAATCCAATGGAGAGAAGGATCCAATATTACAATGGGCTGCCTTGGGACATCAGACTTGCCCCCTCATTAGGATCTTCTTCTAGAGGCTGGATGAATGCCTACTAGTGGGATATGTTGGGGAAAGGATTCTTGGGCAGGCATAGATCCACCTAGATCCACTTTTGAAAATGCTTTTTGCCTTTAGTTGTATGTGGGTTCAGAAAAAAAAGGCTCCCAGCTGGGAATTGTCTAGCATGCATCTGCGGAGTTGGCTGCTTGCACAGGTGGCGGGACTATGGAGCTGGCACCACTGAGCATACAACAGACTCCCATTCCACAGGATACTTAGAAAAGAATTTGTCTTTGCACCATTTTATGACCCAGGCCAGCATGGGATTCTTCTGCGTTCTCATGAGCAGATGCAGAGTCCACAGCTGGGTTAGATCATGCTCTGCAATTCCCCACATGCAATGAAGCTGGCTTGATAAATCTATTCCCAGCTGGTTTGTGGAGGTGTTGTTGTGATGACAGGACCCTGTGGTGGCTATTCATTTGCAGACATCTCTGCATTAATCACTCATTTTCTACCTAACACTCTGGGGCACAGTGGAGATCGTTTGGTTGGTTATAATAGATTGGGGGGGGGGTGAAGGGCCAGGAATATGTTCCCTTGCTTTGTCCATCTCAACCTGGGGAACCTTCAGATTCCCAAACACAGCTTCTCAGTCCCAGCCCTGCTTTATCTTTCTGTGCTTCTGTTTTCTCTCTTCTTTTTTTCCCCCTTTCTCTTTCTCTCTTTACTTTCCCTTTCTCTCCCCCTCCCTCCTCCTCCTTCTCTCTCTCCCTCCCTTCCTCCCTCTCCCCTTCCTCTCTCCCTCTCCTTACCTCTCTTCCCCTCCTTCCCTTTCTTTTCTCACTCCCTCCCTTCCTCCTTCTCCTTCTTCCTCTCCCCCTCTTCCTCCCTTCTTCCCACTCTTTCTGTCTCTCCTCTTTCTCTTTCTTCCTCTCCTCCCCTTTCCCCTCTCTCTTTTTCTCTTCTCTCTTTCCCCCTCTCTCCCTTTCTCCCCTTCCCTCCCTCTATCTGTCCCTATCTCTCTTTATCTCCCTCTGCCTCGGTCTTTGTCCTCTCATTCCTCTCCCCTCACTATCCCTCCCCACTATGTGTTATTTCTCCTTTAAGAAGACTCCCAAGAGTAAGGTCCTTTACTGTGTAGTCATTCACAGGTCACATGGCTTGGCCACAAACCCTACAGATGCATATGGATTTTACATTTACTCCTATTCCAATAAAACCTTGGTCTTCGAGCTCAAGTCTTTGCCTTGTCCTCCTTCGGGGCTTTCAAATCTTTAGTTCCCTTCCCCCCTTCCCTCCCCTTCCCTTCCTTTCCCCCCTTCTCCTCTTCCCCCCTGCTGATTTTCTTTTTGGAGGTTCTCTAAACAATCCTGAGCACAGCACAGCTGTGGGCCTTTGGAAATACCTTCTTGTCCCTTGTAGAGTGGCTTCCAGCACCAACCTTTAGTTATTTAGCTTACATAATCGGTCAGCTGATTTCCACAAAGCACTTCTTTGGCCCAGTTGTACTTCTAGACAACCTAACAGTTTCATAAGTTCCAGGAGTTGGCTGCCAGGTTGCTATAGAAATCTTTGCTCTACTGACCCTGTTTTCCTTAATAAAGTTATATCAACTCTTCTACGAAGAATTAGGGGATGTACCCACTGAGGAACGCTTCAAAGCCTTCTGCCTCAGATACAGCCTCTAGCTTTCCTGACATCCTCTGTTTTCAGTACACAAAGTACATTAATCTTAGGTAATTTGAATGGGTCTGTTAACCCAGAATAGGAGTTTTTAACCTAGTTTTTTTTAATATATATTTTGATAGTAGTATTTGATAGAATTGGTTTCTTTGGTATTCTAATGGATTTTTATTTTATATATTTGAAGGCACGATTCTTAGAAGGGGTCCTTGGCTTCACCAGGCTGCCAACGACGTGGATTGGGGAAGGGAGTATGTTCTATGGCACCAAAAAAGTGAAGAATTTCTGCACTAGGAAATACATAGTTCTTAGGCATACTATGCGCAAAGACTAATGTCATTCCAAAACTTGGGCCCAGCAGGATAGGAAAGGTTGGATGGAACAGGGAAGGCGGGCAGGGGTTGGCAGGCATCACACATAAGGTGAATGAGTCATATCCAGAGAGCTCAGCTAATGCTTGCAAGTACTATAGTTCCAAACTTCATCAAGTCACACAGCAGGGATCCAGAATGCAAGAGAGACTGAGGAAACAAACAGGAAACCAAGCTAGAGAGGCTGGGCAATAAGACATCAGGATGTGAGGAGGGGTATGAGGCACAGCTCTCTGAGGCCTTTGCCTCCTTATTATCCTTCCTGCACAGAGCTAGATCTGGCCTCGGAGTGTGGATGAACCTGAACTTATAGAAGAAGTCAAGTGGTATATAGACAACTCACTTACCCTCCCGGTGCCTTAGTTTCCCCATCTGCCAAACAGGAGAATTGGAAGACAATCTTTAAGGACTCTTCTAGCTCTCATATTCTATACCTATCTGACTGGAATAGAGGAATCAAGGACTGGGAAGGAGAAAAGACAGTTTCAAAAACTCAGCAAGAGAATTAAAATAAGCAAATTCATCTGCTGAATTTCTGTTTAATATTTTTTCCCCCCAGTGTCTAATTGGGAATGTGGGACAGTGGAAAAGAACCCTGGCTCTCCAGTCACAGAATCTAGGTTCAAATCCCATGTCTGCTGCTATTTCCCCTCCCTGGGCCTCAGTTTTCTCATCTGCACAATGAGAGGGTTGGAGTAGATGAACCCTGAGATTCCTTTTTAAGTTTACTCCTCTGGAAAAATAAGGGAGGAAACTGGATTTGATGGTCTCTGGAGTCCCCTCCAACTCTAGAGTGATGCTTCTCTGATCCTGTTCTTCCTGAAGACAGGAGCTGACATTGTAGATATTTGTGTAACTTGAGTCCCAAAGCCCATTGATATGGGACTCTCTCCTCGTTGGTGGAGATCAATGCCCTGCATGTATGAGAGGAACACAGTTGGCAAGAGCAGGAGAGAAGAGAGATCTCTTCTGTCTCTTTGGGTGGGTTCTTTGACCTCTTGAGGACTCTTCTAGCTTCCAGCTTCAAGAAAGAAGAGGAACAATGCACTTCAGGGTGCTAAAGGGAAAACAAGACTCTGGGAAGAAGCCAACATGAAAGGCGCTGACACTCTCAATCATGTCTCTGTCCTCAGCTTGTTACACTAGAGACTTCAGGGAATTTCCCCCTTTGACTGAGATCTGGGACTCTCTCAATCTGAGTTACCTCACTTCCAGAGGGAGAGCTCCTTCACTCTATATTGTCAATCAACCAATAAATGTTTATTAAGGGCCTACTATGTGCCAGGCACTGTGTCTGGTATATATTCTCCTCCGTATACTTTCTCTGTTTTCTGTTTGTTGTTGGTTTACTTAAATTGGTTTCTTTTCTATTTGCTGTGTGTGTTTTTTTTTTTTGTGTGTGGAATTAGTGGGAAGATAGGCCTTGGGGGTCTTTCTTTTTCTGTTAAGAAATAGCATTCAGTGCAGATGGAAGCATACTATTTGCTCTTCTTTTCTTTTGTTGTTTTGTTTTGTTCCTTCATTCTCATGGTTCCTCCCATTAGTTCTAATTCTTCTTTACATCTTTACATCTTTATAAATGTGAAAATATGCTTAATATGAATGTATAAGTAGAGCCTATATCAGACTGCATGCCATCTTGGGAAGGGGGGAGGAGAGGAAGAGGGAGAAAATTTAAAACTCAAAATCTTATAAAAGTGAAGGTTGAAAACTAAAAATAAATAAATTAATTATTTAAAAAAACAACAACTGAGGTACCATATCACACCTATCAGACTGGCTAACATGACAAAACAGGAAAATTATAAATGTTGGAGAAGATATGGGAAAATTGGAACACTAATGCATTGTTGGTGCAGTTGTGAACTGATCCAACCATTCTGGAGAGCAATTTAGAACTATATCCAAAGGGGTATAAAATGGTGCATACCCTTTGACCCAGTAATACCACTTCTAGGGCTATATCCCAAAGAGATCATAAAAATGGGAAAAGGACCCATATGTACAAAAATATTTATAGCAGCTCTTTCTGTGGTGGCAAAGAATTGGAAATTGAAAGGATGCCCACCGATTGGAGAATGGCTGAACAAGTTGTGGTATATGAATGTAATGGAATACTATTGCGCTATAAGAAATGATGAGCAGTCAAACTTCAGAAAAACCTGGAAAGACTTAGGTGAATTGATGCAAAATGAAATGAGCGGAGCCAGGAGAACATTGTACACAGTATCAGCCACCTTGTGCAATGATTAACTTTCATAGACTTAGCTCTTCTCAGCAACGCAAGGATCTAAGATAACTCCAAAAGACTCATCATGGAAAATGCTATTCACAGCCAGAGAAAGAACTTAGGAGTCTGAATGCAGATTGCTCTCTTTTCTTGTTGTTTTGTTTTGCTTCTTCTTTCTCGTGGTTCCTCCTATTGGTTCTAATTCTTCTTTACAACATGACTAATGTGAAAATATGTTTAATATGAATGTATATACAGAGAGTATATCAGATTGCATGCCATCTTGGGGAAGGGAAAGGGAGAGGAAGGGGAGAAAATTTAAAACTCAAAATCTTATGGAAGTGAATGTTGAAAACTAAAAATAAATAATTTTTTTATGAAATTAAAAAAAAGAAATAGCATTTAGGAGTTTAGCTTGAATCTGAAAACTATATCTTCTAGATTAATAACACTTAAAGGGAGAATACAGACATAATTCTAGCCTGGTATTCCTCTCTCTGAGGAGAGCAGAGTAGACAGCTGCCCTTGGAGCTGCCTGAAGCCCTTGGAAAAGGGTAGGGGGGAGAGGTGCTAGAGATGTATCATTCTTGCCTCCCTTTGAGCCCAATTGGGACAGCCTCATTACATGTGTTGGCTCAGTCCATAAGAATATAATTTTTGGTTGATTTTTTTGCAAGAAACTGGGGAGGGTTTGACAATTTTTCTAAAAACCTTGGACAATTTTTTTTCTCTGTCCATCTGCAGTTCTTCAATATTATTTACTCAAGAGCACCCCATTTTTTTCTGAATGGGATACAACTTTTTAGCCCACATTGCCTTCAGCTTTAATTGAACGGCCACTAAAAGTTCCAAACTTCAATTCTATAAGGCCTGTTGCTTTAGGGTTTTTTTTTTTTATGTTTGCTGGCCTGGAATAAATTTAAATAGAAGTAGTTTTGTACAAACAGACTGGTTTGCAGTTTGGATGCTGACAATTTTTTTTGCAAGAAACTTTGGAGGTTTTTTTCCCACTGGTTTTTTTTGTGTGTGATGGTGAATCCTGAGGCTATCTCCTTTGTGTCATTTCTAACATAACCCTTTGTGTCGTTTCTAACATAACCCTTTGCATTTGAATGGGTGTCGTCTCAATCAATTAGTCTGAGGTTGGGAAACTTCTTTAATTTAGAATTTCAAGTTGTTTTTTACCCTCTCACCCCCACCCCTATTTGTTTCAAAACCACATTTTGCTTCCCATTTTGGAAAACACTTTTTGTTTGCAATTTTTTTCATTTATTTTTTATTCATAGGAAATCATTTCTGATTGTAATTGCTGACTTTATCGATATGGTGTATTTCTTTAAACATCTGAATGCTATTGTATATATAATTGATTATTATATATAGATATATGAAAAAGTCACTGGTACTGTTTTTATGATTTGAATTCATGCCTTTTGCTGTACTGTTGTGTTGCTTAAGCACAGTATATTAATCTGATAGACTTTTGTTGCTGTAATACCATGCCTTTCTAAATTGCATTAATATTTGCATACGAATATGGAAACACATGGAGAAATCTCTAGAAAAGATGGAGGCTAAGGCAATTGAGGGGTTACTGTCTTGCTTTTGCAGCTGAAAAGCATTGAGATCTTATATTAGGAATAGACTCAGACCTTGAGAATGAGAACATTTAAAGGATATTGGGCAGAATAGTGAATGGTTTGGAAGAGTATACAGTTCAGACCACTTATGTTAAGGCAGTGAGTCAAACTCAGGAATTAGTCATACCTGAGAATTTTGACTGTGGAAATATACTAGAGGAATTGATAATAGGGAGTTATTCTTGGGAATTTCAGACTTGTCCACCCTCTGAGGTTGTGGAATTACTTCCAGAATTACTTTCTAATCAAAGGAGGCATTTCTAAAGAGATACTGTCTAAATTAAATCCAGGTACTCCATTTCATCTATGAATAAGGCTGAGACCATACTCCCTGTCATATATAGATACTAAAGGCCCCAAATAGCCATTTTCTCTAGAGGGATATGAAACATGTCCCCCAGGAGAGGAGAACAGTCTTGGGAGACTTGGGTTGCACTGTCAAGAGTGTGCCAGGGACACTGAAAGGCCAGACAAAGTGATAAGACTGCCAGCCTAAGGGGGAATAGCTGCAAAGGCAGGAGATACCCTCATAGAGGAAAGGTGTGATGGTACTGATGGGGTTGGGATCTGGGCCCCAGAAAGGAAAACCCCTGGACTTTCCCACTTGGCCAAATCTCTGGCATTCACTTGAGGCTATAATCCCATCAACTAGCCTTTCCTACACCCAATCTCCCAATTCTGTTACCTAGCCTAGCCCTCCCTATAGCCCCTGGCCATTTCCCACACTTAATCCTATCTAGGCTCCATTGTCCAGGTCCCAGGAGTCCTGTTCACCCAAGTTTACTGGCCACTCCCATCCAGATCTCCTTAGGCCCCTCCTCCCATCACCCCAAACTACTTGGCCATCCTGGATCCCTCCCACAGGCTTTCTGTATATAAGGTCCATCTTGTCTCCATTAAGATGCTGGGATTCTTATAAGCTAGCCAATGCTTGGATTCTTATAATCTAGTCACTGCTCAGATTCCTAAAATCCAGCCACTGCTGGGATTCTTATAATCTAGCCACTGCTTAGATTCTTAAAATCTAGCCACTGCTTACTCATGTTCAGAGTCCTTAAGAGTCTGCCCAATGTGCCAATGTTCTAATAAACCTTGTCTTTGGCTGAAAGAAGGCTTGGGTCAAATTTGTGATCTTGGGGTCCCAGCACCCCTGAACCCCTAAACTGCATCAGTACCTGGCATGAATGTGTACGGACTTCAACTGAGGTATTTGAGGGGGGATCAGAAGACCTTTATGCTAATTTTGCCTTCACTACTGGGCAGTGCAAAGGAGAACAAGCCTAATGAGTTCCTCCTCAGGGTGGAATAGCCTGTGCCGAGACTGATAGAGATAGCTAGGTGCTGAGGGGCCTGAGAATATAAGAAACATTACATTGCAGAGACTGAGCTGGACCTGGGCACATGACCTTTATGCAGCTCACGTCATTAGCTCTACGCAGACACAGAAACCACTGCCAACAGTGTCTAAGGTGAGGTTCAAGGGGCAATATAATTCACAGAGCTCAGCCTCAGCTGCCTCTAGGCCTTCTCCAGTGTGGGCCACAGGAGCAAAGCAAGGCAACAGCACCACCAGTGCTGAGCTGCAGGCACAGAAGCCAGGACAATCAGGTGAGGGTCGGAACAGGGCACAATCCTACCCTGTGCGGACAGGGAGGGGACCAAGGGACAGGCCTGACATAAGAACACCTCCATCAAGTAATCATCAGGGGAACACCCTATCTACCTTTTATTATAGTTGTGGATTAGATGGCCATACTTAGGTTGGGTGTACTGGCAAAGGGAATGTAGTGTTGGTCATGAGGCAGTTAAAATCTTCTGATCTAGCTTTGGGATCAGGGAAGGAAGTGATCCTGGGCCCCAAAGCCAGTCACATGGACCTCATCATCAATTCCTTATGGGTCTTTTCCACTTAGATTCATGGGATCTCATGCAGAGGTGATGGTACAAATTGAGAATGTGCACTGAAATGCTGTCCTGCACAGTGGAACTTCAGTTACCATCATTTTGGGGAAATCTTTTTATTACAGATATTTGGGCAAAATATCTTTAAAGTCTATGACAGGGTATGGACTTGTTGGTTTGAGTAATAAAGATTATCCATACCTGGGATACATCCAGATGAGCTTGAAATTTTCCCAAGGAAGTTGTTAATATCAAAAGAGAGTTGGACACTCTGACTCTGCTATGTCCAGAGCCTCCATCACTCACTGGAGGGTTAGCACTGATTGGAACTAATTGTAGTCTTTTCACAATTCTAGCAAATTCTACAAGCAACTAGCCAATGCCTGCACATTTTGACCATCTATGCAGACTGTGCAGAGACTTGGGTTCCAGGGAACATCACAAGAGCCCCAAGTGTTTGCCTTCTGCTCTATATGCTGATGTATTTGACTTTGGGGACTCCCAGTACCATAAGAGCAGAAGTGTAAACTGAGGCTGGAATTTGGCAAGAAGACAGGCATACTTTTTTTTTTTTCTTGATGAGGCAATTGGGGTTTAGTGACTTGCCCAGGGTCACACAGCTAGTGAGTGTTGTGTGTCTGAGGCTGAATTTGAACTCAGGTCATCCTGACTCCAGGGCCAGTGTTCTATCTACTGCACCACCTAGCTGCCCCAACAAGCATATTTTCATTGCATGAGTGGGATGTGGATTGTGCTCAAGGTGCACCCCACAGAATCCAGCTCACTGATTCCAGACCATTCAGAGAAAGCTCTAGGCCAGGGGTGGGGAACCTGTGGCCTCGAGGCCACAGGTTTCCCACCCCTGCTCTAGGAGGATTCCTCTGTGTATGACAGAGAATATCAGAAACCATCTCATAGAAATTCTGGTTAATGGCATCATCACAGAATCTAGCAGCCCATGAATCACCCATTGTGGTAATGCCTAAGAAAAATGGAGATAAACAGATGTGTGTTGATTACTGAACTTTTATCAAAAAGACTAAAGTGGACCAGTACATTATGCCATGGGTGCGAGATGCTGTGGATTGTCTGCTAGGCAGCCAGTGGTTTTCAGTCTTGGACTTGCATAGTGGATATTACCAGATTCCTATATTTGAGGAAAACATTGGAAAAAAGGCTCTTTTATCTGTTGAGCTGGATTTTTTTTTAACCAGTTTGAGAGACTTGGCAACTTTCCAATTCACAAAATAGCCTCAGAGAATAGAGGGGGCCCCATCAAGACTATTCACTACAACCATCTATTGCCTGTAGGAGAGTTAATTGGAGTTTCTAATGAGCAGGTGGAGAGAACTACCGGACATTCACCTAGGCAACGGCTGAAGAAAAGAGGCTGTCCACCAGCTGTACAAAGACTTCCTGACCCAGATATGGGCACTGAAAGTGATGCAGCCAGTGAAGGAGACTTTGTCTATTATTACAGAGCAGACGAATTGAAACCAGAGGCAACTCCTTTCTTGCTTAAAACTGCTACAGAGACTCTTAGGGGACAGATTCAATCCCCAAGGATCTAACATGCTCATAGTCAGCCTGGCATGGCTGCCAGCCCAGGTGTAGACACACAAGTCTATAATGATCCGGACAGTCAGACCATACCAACTACTGGCTCTGATATAGGAACAGAGAGATCTGTCAGTGACAGGGAAACTAGACCTATCGGACCAGTGACTAGACTAAGTGATGGTGTTATAGGTAAACCTGAAGATGTAGTTACATATGTATCTCACTGATGATGCCCATAGGAAATGTGCCTTGCATGTATTTACTTACACTTACTGCTGTACATAGGAACTACTCCATGCTTGAGTATGGTCATAGTCTTTTTGTTTGTTTGTTTTGCTGTTATATGACTATTTTTTTGGTGTGTGTTGTGTTTATGCTAGAGCAATGTCTGTTCATTGTTTTGCATATATGCTATTGCTTACGCTTAAGTCATATTTTATATGTAGGCTTATTAATAGCATCATTGTTGCAACTGGCTACTTTTGCTTTGTTATTTAGCTAAGCTTGTTGCTTTTGATTAATTGCTGTGTACTGTGGATATCCATGTACTTTCAGGATATTCACATGTTATATGTCTTATATGTAGTATGTGATATCCTCCCAGCTGATGCTCTGTGTGGTGTCATGCCTATTACATGTAATTTTTAAAAAATCTTCTTATTTTTAGTTCCAAATTCTCTTTCTCTCCCACCCACTGGTGAGGCAAGAAATATGATACCTATTATATGTATGAAATCAGGCAAACCATATTTCTGCTTTAGCCAGATTCTGAAAAATAAAGTAAGAAAAATAAAGAGAGGAAAAAATGCTTCAACCTATACTCTGAGTCCATCAGTTCTGTCTGAGAGTGGATAGTATTTTACATCCTGAGTCCTTTGGAGCTGTGGTGGATCATTACATTGATCAGAGTGAAAAAGTCTTTCACAATTCATTATCTTTACAATATTGCTGTTACTGTGTAGATTATTTTCTTGGTTCTGCTCACCCACTTTCTATCAGTTCATACAAGCCTTCATCATTTCTTTCACCACAATAGTATCCTATCACATTCATAGAACATAATTTTTTCAGTTATTCCCCAAATGAGGGTCAATCCATCAGTTTCCACCACAAAAAGAGCTGCTATAAATATTTTTGTACATATGGGTCCTTTCCCTTTTTCTTCTTTCTCCTTTTTTTTTAAAAGATTCATTAATTTGTTTATTTTTAGTTTTCAACATTCACTTCCACAAGATTTTGAGTTCCAGATTTTCTCCCCATCTCGTCCCTCCCCCAACCCCAAGACAACGTACATTCTGAATACCTTCTCCCCTAATCTGCCCTCCCTTCTATCTCCCCCACCTTCTCTTATCCCTTTCCTCTTCTATTTTCCTGCAGGGCAGGATAGATTTCTATACCCAATTTCTTGTATTTCTTATTTCCCAGTTGCATGTGAAAACAATTTTTTAACATTTGTTTTTAAAACTTTGGGTTCCAAATTTTCTCCATTCCTCCCTCCCCACCCCCCCTCAGTGAGAAGGCAAAAACTTGATTAAGGTTGTACATGTGTAGTCAAGCAAAACATTTCCATAGCAGTCATGCTGTGCAAAACTAACTGTATTTCCCTTTATCCTATCCCACCCCCTGTTTATTGTATTCTTTCTTTTGACCCTGTCCCTCCTCAAAAGTGTTTGCTTCTGATTACCTCCTCCCCCAATCTGCTTTCCCCTCTATCATCCTCCTGCACTGTTATCCCCTTCCCCCCTATTTTCCTGTAGGGTAAGATAGCTTTCCATACCCAACTGAATGTGTATGTTATTCCCTCCTTAAGCCAAATCCAATGAGAATAAGATTCACTCATTCCCTCTTACCTTCCCCCACTTCTCCTCCACTGTAAAAGCCTTTTCTTGTCTGTTTTATGTGAGATAATTTACCCCATTCTACCTTTCCCTTTCTCCTTCTCCCAGTATAATCCTCTCTCACCCCTTAATTTTATTCTGCAGATATCACCCATTCATCTTCAACTCACCCTGTGCCCTCTATCTATCTATCTTTCTATACATATAATTTTTTCCCCTCCAATTACCCTAATACTGACAAAGGTCTCATGAGTTACAAAGATCATCTTTCCATGTAGGAATGTAAACAGTTCAACCTTAATAAATCCCTTATGATTTCTCTTTCCTGTTTACCTCTTCGTGCTTCTCTTGAGTCTTGTATTTGAAACTCAAATTTTCTATTCAGCTCTGGTCTTTTCATCAAGAATGCTTGAAAGTCCTCTATTTCACCAAATATCCATTTTTTTCCCCTGAAGGATCATACTCAATTTTGCTGGGTAGGTGATTCTTGGCTATAATCCTATCTCCTTTGCCCTCCAGAATATCATATTCCAAGCCCTCCAGTCTCTTAATGTAGAAGCTGCTAAATCCTGTGTTATCCTGATTGTGTTTCCACATTACTTGAATTGTTTCTTTCTGGCTGCTTGCAATATTTTCTCCTTGACCTGGGAACTCTGGGATTTGGCTACAATATTCCTAGGAGTTTTTCTTTGGGGATCTCTTTTAGGAGGTGATTGGTAGATTCTTTCCATTTCTATTTTACCCTTTGGTTCTAGACTATCAGGGCAGTTTTCCTTGATAATTTCTTGAAAGATGATGTCTAAGCTCTTTTTTTGATCATGGCTTTCAGATAGTCCAATAATTTTTAAATGATCTCTCCTGGATCTATTTTCCAGGTCAGTTGTTTTTCCAATGAGATATTTCTTGTCTTCTATTTTTTCATTCTTTTGGTTTTGTTTTACAATGTCTTGATTTCTCATAAAGTCACTAGTTTCCAATTGCTCCACTCTAATTTTTAAGGAAGTATTTTCTTCAGTGAGCTTTTGGACTTCCTTTTCCATTTGGCCAATTCTGGTTTTTAAGGCATTCTTCTCCTCATTTTTTTTTTTTACTTCTTTTGCCATTTGGGTTAGGTTATTTTTTAAGGTGTTATTTTCTTTGTATTTTTTTTGATTCTCCTTTAGCAAGCTGTTGACTAGTTTTTAAATGATTTTCTTGTATCACTCTCATTTCTCTTCCTTCTACTTCTCTTACTTGCTTCTCAAAATCCTTTTTGAGCTCTTCCATGGCCTGGGACTGATTCATATTTTTATTGGAGGCTTTGGATGTAGGAGCTTTGACTTTGTTGTCTTCTTCTGGTTGTATGTTTTGATCTTCTTTGTCACCAAAGAAAGATTCTACGGTCTGACTTTTTTTTTGTGCAGTTTGCCCATGATCCCAGCCAATTACTTGAGTTTTAAACTCTTTGTTAAGGTAGGGGTCTGCTTCCAGCGTGAAGAATGTACTGTCCCAAGCTTCAGGGGGTTTTGTGCAGCTGTTTTCAGAGATACTTCGAGGGACTTGTAAGTTTTCAGTTCTTTCAAAGTGGTATGATCAAGGGCGAGGTGTTTACTCCTTTCCTAGCCTGTGCTCTGGTCTGTGAGTGACCACAAGCACTCTTTTCTGCCTTGGAACTGTGAGGAGGATTTTCTCTCTACCACCACTACAAGCTCCACCATGCCAGTGCTCCTCCTCCCCCCAGGACTGCCACCCAGAACTGTGACCCAGATCCAAGCACAAGCAAAGCAAGAAAATCTTGCCTCAGCACCAGCAAAGAGATCCCTGCAATCCCCCTCTGATCAGTCACTAGATTTCCCCTCAGTCTGTGGGCTGAGAGCTCCAGAAGCAGCCACCACCCTATGACTGGGCCAGGACTAGAGCTGAGACTGAGCTTCTCTCTCACTGTGGGATGACCTTTCCTACTGGTCTTCTAAGTTGTCTTTGGTGTTTGTGGGTTGAGAAGTCTGGAAACCGCCACAGCTGCCCATGATTCAGTCCCTTGAGGACTGCTCCAGTTTTGCTAAGACCTGGTCTTTACCTGGTGGCGCATGCTGAACCATGCTCCTCTCCCAGCCCAGCACAACAGACCTTTCCTATCAACCATCCAGGTTGTCTCGGGCTGGAAACTTGCTTCACTCTGTCTTTTTGTGGGTTCTGCTGCTCTAGAATTTGTTTACAGCCATTTTTTTACAGGGATTTGGAGGGGTTTGGGGGAGAGCTCAAGCAAGTCACTGCTTTTACTCTGCCATCTTGGCTCTGCCCCCTCTTATTTCTTTGTGGCATAGACCTTGCAATGGTGTTGCAGGGTCAAAGGGTATGTACAGTTTTATAACCCCTTAGGCATAGTTCCAAATTATTCTCCAGAATGGTTGGTAGTTTACAACTCTACCAACACTTCATTAATTTATTTATTTTCCCAAATCCTCTGCAGCATTTGTCATTTTCTTTTGTCATCTTAAGCAATATGACAAGTGTGAAGTGGTACCTTAGAGGTGTTTTGATTTGTATCTCTCTGATTATTAGTGATTTAGGACATTTTTCATGTGACTACTGATAGCTTTGATTTTTTCTTCTGAAAACTGCTTTTTCCCCTATCCCCACCTTCCCTCTGCCTTCACTAATTACAGGGACTTGCATTGTCTGTCTGTGCTGCTGCCCCTTCTCCCTAGCTTGCCCAGGGTGGGTCTCGGCCCTGCTTTTTCTTCCAGAGCAAGGCTCCAGGAACTGCTCCCAATTGGTGAGAGCCAAACTGCCAAATCTCTAACCTGCTCCTTCTTTCCGTGCCCCACCCCTACACTCTAGAAAGTTGAGGTTTTTTCCACTCCTTGGAGACCTGGGGAGGCTCTGGCTTCCTCATCCCAATCACTTCCACAGGGTCAGGGCAGCTCTCGTATCTGGGGAGTCTTTAGGCCTAGTTGAACAAAGACCCCCAAAGGACAAAGCAAATGGTTGAGCCTTACTTGTCCCTGGCTGGAGCTCTCAGCCCCTGCCTTGGAATCTTGTGCCTGGCCTGTCAGTTATGTATTGCCTTGATCTGTGCCAACCTGTGCCCCTGCTCAGCTGGCCCCTCTTTCTCCCTTGGGATCCAGGGCCTCCATCCCCAGGCAGGGGCCCACCCTCATCCTATAAGGCCTAGCCAAGACAGACATGGGACCAAGTGCACACAGATTGGGAGCTGTGTCTCCTGTGCTTCCTTTCCTTTCTCTCCCTCCCCCACTTCAATGCCGCCAGTCTTTCGGTTTGGTGTCACAAACTCTGGAGGCCCTCGGCAACAGGTTTGGAATCACCTGGCTATTTCTTTTCACATTGGGGAAATAAACTCTCAATGCAGACAAAAAAACAAAATCAAAAACAAAAACAAACCCCTGCCTGTTTGACTTTTGACCTTTGACCACTTATCACTAAAACAATGGCTCTTAGTTTTATGAATTTGACTTGATTCTTTATATATTTGAAAAAAATGAGACCTTTATCAGAGAAACTTGCTGCAAAATTCCCCCCCCCCCAGTTTCCTGCTTTTTTTCTGATTTTGAATGCATTGGTTTTGTCTCTGTAAAAACTTTTTAATTTTATATAATAAAAATGATCCCTTTTGCCTCCTATGAACCTCTCTATCTTTTTGATTTGGTCATGAACTCTTTCCCATCCATAGATCTGACAGGTAATTTCTTTCATACTCCTCTGATTTGCTTATATTATCCTTTATGTCTAAATCACATATTCATCTTGAGTTTATCTTTGTATACAGTGTGAGTAGTTGATCTATGCCTACTTTATGCCAGACAGCTTCCCACTTTTTCTAGCAGTTTTTGTCAAACAGTGAATTCTTGTCCCAATATATGGGATCTTTAGTTTTATCAAACACTAGACTATGGTGCTCATTTGCTTCTGTACATTGTATATCTGAATTTATTCCATTGGTTAACTACTCTATTTCTCATCCAGTACCAGATTATTTTGATGATTATAGCTTTGTAGCATAGTTGGAGACCTGGTGCTACTGGGCCCCCTTTGTTCATATTTTTTCATTGATTTTCTTGACATTCTTGACCTTTTGTTCCTCCAGATGAATTTTGATACTATTTTTTTCCTATCTCTATAAAGTAGTTCTTTATAGCAGCAACAAAAAACATCCCAAAGGAAAAGAAGAACAAGGAAGCAAAATGGCTGTCTGATAAGGCTTTACAAAGAGCTGAGTACAGTAGATAGAGAATTGGAAAAGACCCTGATGTTAGGAAATATTGAAGGCAAAAGGAGAAGGAGATGGTACAGGATGAGATGGAGAGATAGTGTCATGGAAGCAACAAACATGAGCTTGGACAGACTTTGAGAGATAGTGGAGGACAGAAGGGCCTGGTGAGCTATGGTCTATGCGGTCACCAAGAGTCAGATGTGACTGAACAAATAAACAACAACAAAAGTAATTCTTTGGTGGTTTGATTGGGAATGCACTGAATAAGTAAATTTATTTAGGTAGAATTGTCACTTTATTATATTGGTTAAGCCTAACCATGAGCAATTAATATTTTAACAATTATTTAAATCTGTCTTTATGTAAAGAGTGCTTTGTAATTGTGTTCATATAGTTGTGCGTGTGTGTGTGTGTGTGTGTGTGTGTGTGTGTGTGTTGGCAGGTAGACTCCCACGTATTTTATACTGTCTGCAGTTATTTTTAATAGAATTTTTCTTTCTATCTCCTCTTGCTGTGTTTTATTAGTAATATGTAGAAATGCTGATGATTTATGTGGATTTATTTTATATCCTGCAACTTTACTGAAGTTGTTAGTTGTTTTGACTAATGTTTTAGTTGATTCTCTAGGGTTCTCTAAGTCAACTATGATCTTCAGAAAGTGATAGTTTTGTTTCCTTGTTGTACCTTCTTATTCCTTCAATATCATTTTCTTGTCTTATTGCTATAACTAGCATTTCTAGTACAATATTGAATAATAATGGTGATAATGGACATCTCACCACTGAACTTATTGGAAAGGCTTTTAGTTTATCCTCATTAGAGATGATGTTTGTTCCTGGTTTTAGATAGAAACTACTTATCACTTTAAGAAAAGCTCCACCAATTCCTATGCTTTCCGGTATTTTTGGTAAGAATGGGTGCTGTATTTTGTCAAATTTTTTTTTGCCTTTATTAGTATAATCCCGTGCCTTTTTTGTTGCTTTTGTTACTGTTATGGTCAATTATGCTAATAGTTTTCCTAATATTGAACCAGCCTTGCATTCCTAGTATAAATCCCACCTGGTTGTACTGCATGATCTTTGTAATATATTGCTGTAATCTCCTTGAGAGTATTTTATTTAAAACTTTTGCATCAGTATTCATTAGGGAAATTAGTCTATAGTTTTCTTTCTCAGGTTTTGCTCTTCCTGGAATAGGTATCAAAACCATATTTGTGTTGTAGAAGGATTTTGGTAGGACTCCATCTTTACCTATTTTTTCAAACAGTTTATATAGTATTGGAATTAATTGTTCATTAAATATTTGGTAAAATTGACTTGTAAATCCATATGGTCCTGCATTTTTTCCTTAGGAAGCGCATTTATGACTCATTCAATTTCTTTTTCTAAGATAGGGTTAGTTAAGTATTTTATTTCCTCTTCTGTTAATCTGGACAATTTATATTTTTATAAATATATACCCATTTCATGTTAATTGTCAGTTTTATTGAACTATAATTTGGCAAAATAGCTCCTAATAATTGTTTTTATTTCCCCTTCATTGGTTGTGCTTTCACCATTTTCATTTTTGATACTGGCAATTTAGTTTTATTCTTACTTTTTTTTAAAAATCAGATTAGCCAACAGTTTGTCTAGTCTTTTTTTCCTCTCTCACAAAACCAGTTACTAGTTTATTTATTAGTTCAATGGTTTTTTACTTTCAATTTTGTGAATCGCTCCTTTGATTTTCAGGATTCCCATTTTGGTGTTTAATTGGGAATTTTTAATTTGTTCTTTCTCTAGTTTCTTTTTAGTTGCATGCTCAATTCATTGATCTACTCTTTCTCTATTTTATTGATATACGTATTTAGAGACATGTACTGCTTTGGCTGCATCCCACAAATTTTGGTATGTTGTCTCATTGTTGTCATTATCTTTAATGAAATTATTTTTTGTTTCTATGATCTTTGACCCATGCATCCTTCAGGATCAGATTATTTAGTTTCCAATTAATTTTTAATCTGTTATGGTCCCAAAAGGGTACATTTAATATTTCTGCTTTTCTGCATTTGTTTGTACACGATCAATTTTTGTGAAGGTGCTATATACAGCTGAGAAAAAAAAAAGTATATTCCTTTCTACTCCTGTTCTCCAGAGGTCTATCACATCTAACTTTTCTAAAATGCTATTCATCTTCTTAACTTCTTTCTTGTTTATTTTATGGCTAGATTTATCTGGCTCTGAAAAGAGTAAATTGGACCCCCCCAGCTACTATAGTTTCACTGTTTATTTCCTCCTGTAATACATTTAACTTTTAATTTAAAAATTTGGATGTGATGCTATTTGGTTGAAAGTTATTCAGTATTGATATCAGTTCTTTGTGTATTGTACCTTTTAGCAAATGTAGTTTCCCTGTTCATCTCTTTTATTATTTTTTAAAGTACATTATTATTTTGCTCAATATTTCCTGATTACATGTAACATTTTTTTAACATTCATTTTTTAAAAATTTGAGTTCCAAATTCTCTCCCTCCCTCTCACCCCTCCTCCATCCCTTGAGAAGGTAAGCAATATGATGTCAATTATACATGTGAAGCCATGCAAAACATATTTCCATATTAGCCACATTGCAAAAGAAAGCACACACACATAAGGAAGGAAAACAAAGAAAGCTTTTAAAAAGTATGCTTCAATCTGCACTTGGGTCCTCTGGAACTGTCTTGCATCATTGACTTGATCAGATAAGCCTTTCACAATTGATCATCCTTATACTATTACTATTATTGTGCACAGTGTTGTCCTGTTCCGTTCACTTCATTTTGCATCAGTTCATGTAAGTCTTCTCTCATTTTCTGAAATCATTCTGCTCACTATTTCTTATAGCAAAATAATATTCCATCACAACCATATACCATGACTTGTTCAGCCATTCTCCAATTGATGGGATCCCCTCAATTTCCAATTCTTTGCCAACCCCAAAATAGCTGCTATAGTCTCTGATGCTGCAAACTGAGAATAAAGGCAGATGAAGACTGCAAGCTTCTCTCATTTTGGCTTCTTCCCAAAGTCTTTTTCTCCCTTTACCTACCTGAAGTGGGGTTGGCAGGGTTGGGGTGGGGAACCTGTGGCCTCGAGGCCACATGAGGCCTTCTAGGTCCTTAGGTGTGGCCTTTTGACCGAGTCCAAGTTTTACAGAACAAATCCTTTTATTAAGGGGATTTGTTCTGGGAAGTTTGGATTCAGTCAAAGGACTGCACTTGATTATGCCATAATCCATCTTCTCTCTCTGGAAGCCAGTAAAGTCCCCAAAAGACTGAAGAACTCATCTGAAGAGATTGAAAAGATCTCTTCTCTGTCTTGCTCTGCCAATTCCACTCTACCTCTCACACATGTAGGGCTCTGAGCTCTACCAGTGTGGAGAGAGTAGCATACCAATGGGCTTTGGGGCTCTGGTAATATTCCTCCTCTGGACCAAAAGTCTTTGTAGATCCTTGCAAAGATCAGCTGGGGCAAGTCCAAAATCTAACTATATAGTATATACACAAACATGAGCACTTTGAAATAACAAGGGTAATTTTCCTGGTGTCTCAAGCACTCAATATTTCATATTGTTGAAACTGAAATAAAATAAATGCACATTAACAGTACATTCAAGAGGGTGGAGCCAAGATGGCAGAATGAAGTTAGAATTTTTGCTGAGCTTTCCCAACATATTCCTCTACAACAACTTAAAAAACAAAAACAAAAAACCCCACTCCAAACAAAATTCTGGGTGGAAAAAAAAATCACAGTGAGATATTTTTTCCAACCCATAGAAGCTTAGGAAAAGAAAAAAAGAAGTCTGTGGATATTGAGGTGGGGGCTGTTTGAGAATGTGGTGCAGTAGAAGCAGCATTGGCTGTGGGCTGTGGGGTACAGGAGCAGCTAAGTGCCTGGGGATGGTAAGGGGACTCCTGTACTAGCACTGGGTGCAGGATCAGGTGCCATTTGGCAGGTGCCATCTATTAGCTAGTTCTGAGTGACAGCTTCAGGATGAAAGAGCAGGGACCCTGCTATGTAAAGACCTGAGAACAGACCAGGAGGGCAGTACCCAGACCTCTCACTGGATCATATCATTTTGGAAGCACTGAAAACTTAAAGGCTGTCCAGATTGAGATGTAAAAGCTGTAAAAGCTCATAACAGACAGAAGGGCAGGCCACCTGCTACCCCCAGAAGTGAAGTCCAATATCAAGAAATAGGCCGGAAAAATGAGCGAACAACAAAAAAAGAACCTGATCATAAAAACTACTATGGGAATAGGGAAGCTCAAGAAACACACTCAAGGGGCAGCTGGTGGTGCAGTGGATACAGCAACAGCCCTGGAGTCAGGAGGACCTGAGTTTGGATTGGGCTTCAGGCACTTACTAGTTGTGTGACCCTGGGCAAGTCACTTAACCCGGATTGCCTCCGAAACAAAAACACTCAAAAGAAGACAATGACTTGAAAACATCTCTCAAAGCCTTAGCTCCCTTTCCACAAAACACCACTTCCACAATAAACACATGTAGCAAATAGGAAAGAAGACATCCATTTATCCAACTTGATAGCAAAACAGAAATCAGAGAAAATATACATAAGAGCATGTGCACCAGACCATACAAAATAAAGGAGTTCAGCTTAATCTAGAGAATCCTTGATCCAGGCCAAGTAGGGTAACTGACTTCCCCTGTGTCCTTGGGCAAGTTATCTAACCCTCCCCCCCCACCTGCCTTACACTCTGTAGACCTCTACTAAAGAAGAACCCCACCCCCACCTTCTAGCTCCCCTTGTTTTTCCTCCATTAGGATATAAGTTCCTTGGGGGCAGAGTCTGTCTTTCTGGGCTTGTATTCATATGCCCAGAAATTAGTACAATACCTGGCACAGGATAACCACTTAAATGTTTTTTCATTTGTTTATTCATTGATGGATTTGATGGAATCTGATGTAGAGATTCTGGATTGGTGACCACTTGGAAAACGCTTCTCCTAGGATGTGCTTAGATTAGTTGGATGCCAAGCTCCACAAGCTACCTCCAACCAAATTGCCTGGAACATCTGCGTGCACTGGGAATACCTTTTATTCTTTATCTTCTACCATTGACTTGGGAGTCTTGGAAAACCCGTGACTGTCTTCCTTCCTCATAGAGGAGCCAGCCAGAGTAGGGCTCAGCTGACATGTGTGTGTATGCATGTGTGGTGGTGTTGGGGGTGGGGGGGCAGAGGGACTGATGGTGGTGAATTATCAGTGTGTTTGCCATAGGTGTAAGGGATAGACAAGGAGGAGGGAAATGGCAAACAAGACACTGAGGCAGTTGATAGAGTGTGGAACTTGGACTTTCTAGACCAGGGTTCACATCTTGCCTCAGATACTTATTAGTTGTGTGACCCTGGGAAAGTCCCTTCACCTCCCTGGGCCTCAATTTCCCCATCTGTAAAATAAGGCCGTTGAACTAGATGGCTTCTGAGGTCCCTTCCAGCCCTAGATCTATGGTTCTAACAGTCTCTAATTAGGGCCAATAGCCCATAAAGAATGTGCTTCCATTTTATATAAAAAAGCCATGCCCAAACTTAATGGTTCTTAGCAAGGTAAAGGTCTTCACTAAACAAACAATTCCCTTCCAGCTCTAAATCAATTATCCTATGAAAGGAAAGGAAAGGAATCAACCAACAAGCTTTTATTAAGTGCTATGTGCCTGACATCTTTCTAAGCAAAGAATACCAAGACAAATACAATACAAATACAAATACCAAGACAAAAACCAATCCCTTCCTTCAAGGAGCTTACAGTCTAATGGAGGAGACAAAGGGTGGGGCAAAGAATACTGCAAAGCTAGGGAGAGCAAAGAGGAGAAAAAGGCATCAAGATGATGGATGAGAAGAGAGAGTACCATCTGTTTGTTTGTGACTCCTTAAATGTAAGCTCCTTGAGTGTAGGGACATCAGTTTTGTCTTGGTATCTCCAGCACCCAGTATAGTCCCAGGCACTTAATGAATGTTTGTTGGTTGATTGACCCCAGCCAGAGTTTGCTATGGAGAATGGTGTTTTGGGGGAGGGAAAGGAGAGAAAGAAGGAAGAGGTAGAGCAGAGGGATATAAACAAAGGGAAAAGACTATTTGGTATGAGGGAGGCAGAGAAGGAGAGAAAGAGGAAGGATCATTGGGGATGGAGGAGAGAGAGAAGGAAGAAACCAGTAAAGAAGAAACCAGTGAGAGAGAAGGAAGAAACCAAGGTGGAAGAGGGGAAGAAGGAGCCATTGAGGAAAGAGGGGAGGGAAAGAACAAAGGAAGGAACAACTGGGGTTGGGAGGATAGAAGGAAGGGAGAGAGACAGAAGGAAGGGACCACTGAGGAGAGAGAAGAGGTAGAGAGACAAAGGGAAGGGATTACTGGGAATGGGGAGGTGGACAGAGAGGGAAGAGACTTGGTGGAAAGGAGCAATGGCAGAAGGAGAGAGAGAAGACAGAGATTTGGGCTGAACTTGGGTGACTAGACAGAGGGACCATGGAATTGCTAAGTAAGATAGCACTTAAGCTGGAGACAGCTCTCTCCTGGCATGATGCTGTGCCTGTGATTATTCATTTGTAGATAGTTCAGACTGAGACAAATTCTCAGGCCTACAGCATGATAGTTTTGTGGTACTCAAGGCTGATGTTGGTGTCTTACTAGAAAGGATGATTCTGGGTATATAACAACCATGTTTTGGTACCACAAGTTGGCTAACATGGTCTGACAGAGGCTATCTACACATATATTTTGTCAAAGCCTCCTTAAAAGTGAATTTTCTTGTCTATTCTACCACCCCAAAATCTCTATTTTCCTTTCTCTCCACTCACCCAGCCACCACCTTGTGCAGACTTGCCTAGACTATTGTTGTAGCTTCCCAATTGGTCTCAGTTTCCAGTTTCTCCTTTCTATAATCTAACCTCCATACATATTTATATTCCTAAAATTGCCCTGCTCAAAAACCTTCTCTGACTCCCTAATGTCTCAAGCATAAAATACCAGTTCCTTAACTTGGCATTTAAAGCTGGCTCCAACCTACCCTTTTGGTCTTATTACCCATCACTCCTCTTTGTGTACCCTGGGTTCCAGCCAAACTGGCTTACTCCCATTCCCTCAGTTCAACATGCCATGCCTTGTTTATGAATCTTGGCTGGAATGCTCTCACTCCTCAGTTCTGGCCCTCAGAATCCCTAGCTTCCTTCTAAATTGAGTTCAGATGTCACTTCCTACTTGAGGCCTTCCCTGATCCCCTGAATAGTTAGTGCTCTCATCCTTCTCAAATAATCACATGTTGGATCTTCCTGCTCCCCCTCCCCATAATGTAAGCTCCCTGAGGGCAGGGACTGTTTCCTATTTGCCATTGTCTCCTGAGCACCTGAGGGTCTTGCATATATTCTTGATGTGGTATTTGTTGAATTGAACTAAATTTCTTGAAATCAGGATGGTAGGGGATCTGTCCAACTTAGGAAGGCTAGTCAAGTGAAGGAGAAGGACCATAGACTACAAAGCCATACGTGAGGGCCCATGGCTGCTATAAGGCCAGAGGAATGTCAGGTGGCATTGGTAGGCATTTTTGCTGTTGCCTCATGCCAGCCAAAGCCATAGGCCTCCATACTCTCTCCTTCAAAGCCTGAGCCAGGGTTAATAAAGAGAAGCTGGACACACTTATCTTTGTAGACCATCCCCCCTAACCTGGTTTAAGCATCTGGGCCCTGTATGCTTGGTCTAGGCCAATTCAGCTAGCCATATTTTCCTTTTATCCCTTTTCTAAAGAATTCTGCTGGGTTTTGACCTTTTGGGCCATGTATTTGTCCAGATCACCTCCAGGTCTTTGGTAGTGGTAGCTAGGCCTTGTGTTAACTCCTACTTGGAGATCTGAGAAAAACTTGTTGGGGGTTGATTCCTGGGGGCAGTGCTAATGTCATGTCCCTGAGGTTACATTCACCGGTATCGAATTCTGCTGTCCTTGGAAAGAGGACGGTGAAAGAACATATTGTCCGCATAGAAGGGAAGAAGAAGATTACCGAATTTGTTATCAAATATGTGTTATTAGGTCAGTGAGTTGTTTGTTTGTTTTTTTTTTCATTCTGTAAATTGCTACAATCTTGTTTTGAAAATGGAAAGAAACCTTAATTCACTAAATGACCCACTTTGGGTATTAAGTGAACTGGCTGAAATTCAGGCCTTGGGAAGCAGCAACGGAGGCCTCCTTTCCTCAGGAATGCAGAGATAGGTTCAAGCCTCTTCCACATGGCAGTCAAGGCTTAGCAGAGTTTTTGAGAGCTGCAGAGAAGCAGGGAAAAGTCAGATGTGTTGGTGGTGTTTTGAAATGGCATGGTAACTGTGGAGTCAGAGGACCTAGGGTCAAATCTTCATTCTAACATGATCTGTATGACCTTGGGCAGGCCATTCCCCCTTTCTATAACTCAGTTTCCTCCTCTGTAAAATGAGGGATTTGGACTCAATGGCCTCCGAGATCCCTTTGAGCTCTGCCTCTAGGATCCCAGGTATAAGCTTGGGCAAGTCCTTTCTCCTCCCTGGGCCTTAGTTTCCTCCTCTGTAAAATAAAGGGGTTGGACCAGATGGCTGCTAAGATCTCGTCTAGCTTGAGAAAGCTAGGATCCCATGTTGCCACGATGAGGTGAGGAAAAAAAGACCTGGACTTTGTCCTCTTTTTACTGTGTTAGTCAGATAATGTCCTTACAAAATAAAGGGGGTTTCCTTTCTAGCAACTGCAAGCTCATTTTCCTTCTGGGCATGAGTGGGATGGAATCCAAACCCATAGGCTAGTACCATAACAATGGAATTCTGGATGCTTCTCTGAGTGACAGCAGAACTCACTGGAATATTAAGGGGTATCTGTCTAGCAAGCCCAAGTTTGCCTCCCTTCTTAGGGAAGTTGAAATCACAAGGTCAGGGACAGTGTTCTGAGACACCAGTAATTGTTCACTGCCAAGATACGAGAAAGGACTCAGTACTGGCTCCGTAGCAAGTAGCATCAATTTGTTATATCTTTCAGAACTGAAGATTTTCCAATTAATGTTTATCATTATTAATTCATATCCTCTTGCTTTTCTTTTTGTATTTATTTTATGTGATTTTGAAAAAAAATTATTTTTATATCTTCAAGCTCATTCAGCTTGTCTCTGATAATAATCTCTGCTTCTTCAATAGTCAGAAGGGTTATCTCCCTTCTGCAGCTGATATGAAAATGCTATTGCATTGGCTCCTTTTAAGAAAAAATCCAGCCGCTTTTATTAGAATGTGCAGTGAGAGCTATGGATCCAACTTAGTTCTTTTCCATGCTTAAATATTTCAAAGCTCTGGGGTTCCCTTGCTCAGCCGGTGAGTTAACAAGAATTTTTTTAAAGTGACTGTTATGTGCCAGACACTGTGCTAAGCCTTGGGGATTACAACAAAAGCCAAAAACAGTCCCTGCCCTCAAGAGGCTAACAGTCTAATGGGGAGACAACATGCAAACAAACATGTGCAAACAAGATATGTATATATACATATACACACATATGTGTGTATACATATGATAAATTAGAGAAAATCAACAGAGGAAAGGCGCTAGCATTAAGGGGAATTGGGAAAGCCTTCTTGTAGAAAGTGGAATTTTAGCTGGGACTTGAAGGAAGCCAGAGGCAAGAGGCAGACGTGAGGAGGGAAGGGATTTCAGACATAGGAACTTTTTTTTTGTCCTCTGGGGGTCCCCAAGACCCTTATGGGAGGTCAAAGTGAATATTATAATAATACAGAGACAGTTTAATTTCTGATACAGCTATGTATAGATATATAAGTGATCTCAATCAGGCATTTTTCGGTTGCATCTGACTCTCCATACCCCATTGGGGGTTTTCATGGCAAAGATACTGGCATGGTTTGCTGTTTCCTTCTCTAACTCATTTTACAGAAGAGGAAATTGAGGCAAATGGGATTAAATGAATTGCCCAGGGTCACACAGCTAGTAAGTATCTGAGGCTGGATTTGAACTCAAGTCTTTCTGACTCCAGGCCCGATGCTCTATCCGATGTGCCATCTAGTTGCCCACGAGTGATCTATATAATCTACATAATAATCCATATATCAATACATATAATTCATATAAACAAAAGTTCTTTGGGAAAGATCCTCAATAATTTTTAAGGGTATAAACAGGTCCTGAGACCAAAAAGTTGGAGAAGTACCACTCTAGATAATTCTCTAAGTCTATGTGTTGCAAGGAAGGTGCCAACCTCCATTGGTAGAAGGAATTCCATATCCAGAGAAATCCCAGGTCTAGTCCCTGTCTCTATCCAGAGATAGTCACTAGCTGCTAGACAGACATAAATCCTCTTAAGGCCTAAGGGGCACTGGATTCCACCAACCCCCTTGCTTTCCCTACAGAGCAGCACAGCTCCAATGCCCGTGACCTCTTTTCTCTGTTGGGTCTTTCTTGACTATAGAGATAGAAGCAATCACAGGCAAACTCTGATGAAGCATGCCAAACAACGCTCACTGCTCTGGAAGCTTCTGTTCAACCAATTTGCTGCAGAAGACTCATGACGACGGAGCTCGCCAGGGGCAACCTGGAACAGAACTTGCTGCTATTTGCCTGGGAAAGCCAACGCCAAGATGGGGACATGAATACCCATTTGTAAATGAACATTGACTGCTGGACATAGACAGATGCCATAGATGAGATTGTAGCAGTGGAACTCACTGATGTTATTTCACGTTCTCTTTGAGGCGTAAACTAGATCCAAAGAGAGCTGCTTGTTGGTGTCCTTGTTGATTTTTTTCACTAGGCTTATGGCCTAGTGAAAAGGGCATGGCTCTGAGTCAAAAGGCCCAACTTTGGGCTTAGATCTTAATTTTTAGATAGGTTTTATTGAGGGCTCTTGTTTTGACATCACAGTCATTTCTGGAAATATCTCCCCCTTCCCCTTTGTAATGAAGAAAATCGGTTAAGCAAAAATCACTCAATACCATGTAAGGCACAGACTATTCCTTCAATTGTTGATGGAGGTGATGATCTATGCCCTAGTCTCCCCTGAAGTGAAGATCAAGAGAGGCTCTGTGAAAGTGTTATATGCTGTAAATGTGAACACCTGTTAGGCCTTCTTCCAATAGGACTTCCTTAGTCAGTCCCCAGTGGGCCCAATGGATAGAAGTTGTACAGAGGGAAGATTTTGGCTCCATGTAAGCAAAACCTTCCTGGCAGGGCTGTCTGGAAGGAAAGTATGGAGTAAGTTCCCCATTATTGGTGCTCTTCAAGGGAAGATTGGCTGACACCTTGGTAGGGGTGTTGTAGAAGAGAGTTTGGACTAGATGACCTCTGAAATCCAATCCAACTCAGTCTACGATTCATTAAGACTCTAATGTGAGAAATTTGGTTTCCTCAAATAAAATAAGGAGGTTGGATTAAGTTATTTCTTAGGGTCCTTCCTAGCTCTGATATTCTGTATCTTAAGGTCAGTAAATCAAGAAGCATTTATTAAGCATGTACGATGTCACGTACTGTGACACAGTTCTCCAGCAGATTGCCCCCTCTGTCATCCCCTTTCTGACACTCATCTTCAATCTTTCCCTGTCTATTGACTCCTTCCCTGCTATGCACAAACATGTCTGTGACTCCCTCATCCTCAAAAAACCTTCACATGATTTCTCCATCCCCGATAGCTATTGTCCTATACCTCTTCTTCCATTTGTGGCTAAACTCCTAGAACCATCTACAATAGGAGCCTCTGCTTTCTCTCCTGTCACTCTCTTCTTAACTGTCTACAGTTTGGCTTACAACCTCATCATTCAACCAAGACTGCTCTCTCCAAAGTTACTGGTGATCTCTTCATTGATCCTATGGCCTTTTCTCGATTCTCATTCTCTTTGACCTCTCTGCAGCCTTTGACACTGTTGATCACCCTTTCCTCCTGGATCCTGTCTTCTCTTTTTTGCTTTTTAAATAAGCCTTCCACTTTTTTTTTTAAAAGCAATTGGGGTTGAGTGACTTGCCCAGGGTCACACAGCTAGTAAGTATCAAGTGTTTGGTCTGAGGCCGGATTTGAACTCAGGTCCTCCTGACTTCAGGGCCAGTGCATTATCCACTGTGACACCTAGCTGCCCTAGGATCCTGTCTTCTCTCTAGGGTTTCAGGACCCCACTCTCTCCTGGCTATTTTTCTACTGATCTGACTCCTCGTTCTCAGTCTCCTTTGCTGGATCCTCCTCCAAATCACATCCTCTAACTATAGATGTGCCTCGGGGCTCTGTCCTGGGCTCTCTTCTCTTCTCCCTCTAGACTACTTCACTTGGTGATCTCATCAGCTCCCATGGATTTAATGACCACCTCTATGCTGATGATTCTCAAATCTACCTATCCTGCCCTAACTTCTCTGCTGACTTCTAGTTTCTCATCTCCAGCTGTCTATTAGATATTGCAAGCTTGATATCCCATAGACATCTTAAATTTGACATGTCCCAAAGTGAATTCCTTATCTTTCCCCCTGAAACCCTCCCTCTCTTCAAACTTCTCTATTACTATTGAAGGCACCACCAACCTCTCAGTACCCTGGGCTCTCAACCTATAGGTATCATCCTGGACTCCTCACTATCTCTCCCCCCTCATATCTGATCTGTTGCCAAGAAAGGCCTCTCAATCTCATCTTTCTTACATCTCTTGAATCCACCCCCCTTCTCTCCTCTGATACCACTACCACCCTGGTGTGGGCCCTTATGTCCTGAGGCATGGACTATTGTAATAGCTTGCTGCTGCTTGGTCTGCCTGCCAGATGTCCCTCTCTACCCTGGTCCATCCTCCATTCAGCCACCAAAGTCATTTTCCTAAAGTGCAGGTCTAAGCATGTCATCCCTTCTCCCACTGCCAATAATCACCTCCAAAATCAAATACAAATGCCATTTGGCATTCAATGCCCTTCATAACCAATCCCCTTCTCCACCTTTCCTATCATTTTGGGGAGGCAATCAGGGTTAAGGGACTTGCCCAGGGTCACACAGCTAGTAAGTGTCTGAGGCTGGATTTGAACTCAGGTCCTCCTGACTCCAGGGCCAGTGCCTTATTCACTGCAGCGCCACCTAGCTGCCCCCTTTCCTATATCCTTATACCTTATTCTTTACCACGTCCTCTTGCTACTTTGCTGTTCCTCAAACAAGACACCCTATTTCTGGGCTCTGAACATTTTCACTGACTATCTCTCACGGCTAGGATTCCCTTCCTCCTCATTACCATCTCCTGACATCCCTGGTTTATTTCAAGACCCAGCTCAAACCCCACCTTCTACAAGAAGTCCTTGTTTCGCCTTAATGCTACCTAGTGCCATCTCTCTGTTACTCATCTCTAATTTGTCCTGTATAGACCTTGTTGGTATGTGGTTGCTTGTATGGGGTGTTCAGGAAGGACTGGCACCTCTGGTGTGAGGGCTTGCTGGGCCCTTTTCAGGGCTGCTTATCCACCTTTGGTGTCCACCCGACTCGCCTAACTCTCACTTGGGGCTCCAAGAAGCTTTAGCATGGACAGCATCCACACCCCAGTAAAACAGTCTTAGCAGATGGGCCAAATCAGGCTGAGAGTAACTGACAGGCCTCAAACCCATTGGTGAGTTAGGAGGATGTCTACCTCAAGCATGTAAAGACTTCCCCCAGGGAATGGGTGGATGAGAACAATTTGTTCCAACAGTCATGAAGGCAGCTGAAGCAGGCTCGGGGGAGCGCTTAGAGCTTGGGTCAGCCATCGAAAGCGCCAAGGTCATCTGCCTCAATCCCAGGCCAGCGCCAGTTGTCCTGACTTTTGTCTTGCCACTGGACTCTGATAACTCTGGAAGAGAGAGTGAGGCTGCCAACTTTGTGCAGCTCTGTCTCACTTAGATCCAATTCCCCCAGAGTCAGGACATCACCCCATGATGTCATTGGTCCTCTTTTTAAAAATGAAGGATGAACAACAATAACAATGTGACCTTGGGCAAGTCATTTAACCTCTATTTGCCTCAGTATCCTCAACTGTAAAATATGGACAATAATAAGGGTTGCTGTGAGGACAGAATGAGAAAATATTTGTGAGGTTCCTGGCACATTGTAGGTCCAGTATAAATGCTCATACCCTCTCCTTCTTCCCATGTGGAGTGTATGTGAGGGAGGAGTTGAGGGGTACCATCGAGATTGTAAGCCTGGATGACTTCATTTTGTGTTCTTAGATTCCTTCCAACTCTGCCTTTCTGTTCTAAGGATCTTCTAGCTCTGAGATTCTATGTTTTAAGATCCCTTCTATCTCTGAAATTGCCTCAATGCCCCCACCCACCTCTGCCATTCTTGTTCTGAGGGTTCTCTCAGCTCTGCCATCCTGGTCTATATTCTAACATCCCATCTAGCTCTATGGTTCTCTGCATCCATAAATTGGAACTCCATTCCTCCTGACCAAGAATAAAGCTAAACATATTCTCTGCCATTTCTAGAGTTTCCTTGTGTTTCTTTATACACAGTAACATTTCCATAATAATTTGAGCTGAATTTTAAGTCCATTTCACATCAGACCTCATGGCATGAGCTCCTTTATATAAAATTCCTGTCACAATCCCTCATTTAGGAGCTGGGGAGGAAGTCAATGCATTCCCCCTCCATCAGTGACCTGTAATCTATAAAAGCAATGCTGTCCACAAAAGGCCCTTTTTTTTTTCATCTGCAACACTGCTTATTAGTACCTAGCTAGCTAAGCAACAGTAATAGGGACTGAGCAGAAAGGCACTGAGTCATCAATGAGCAGCAACCATTTTGTTTAGGGAAAGATGGAAAAAGCCCAACTCAGAGGAAAAACAAGCCAGGCAAACTGCACAAGCCAAGGCTAGGGGGTGACTGGAGGGGGGCTTCTGTCTTGGATTCAGCCTGTTGCCTCCTCCCACCCCTGCTGTACATATACAAACACACATTCCCCAGGAGGGATCTTCTGGGTCCAAACCATGGGACCAAAACACCAGCCTCACCCCAAGTTTGGTTTCTAGAATTGACCCACAGGGCAGTTTGGTTTCTTGGTGTTAATCCATCCTTCCACTCAACTTTCAAAGTGATATTCCTAAACCTTTAGTCTGAATAATACACCCCACCCCCACCCCCTTAATAACTCTAGTGATTGCCTGTTACCTCCAGGACCAGATATATATAGTCCCTTGACTTCTAAAGCCTTTCACAGACTGGTCCCTTACTACTTCTCCAGTCTTCTTATGCTTCAGCCTTTCCACATCCTCTATGATGCGGCAACACCAGCCTCCTATTGTTCCTTGCATGAGATACTCCATCCGAGCATTTTCTCAAGTGGTTTACCATTGGAATGGTCTCCCTCCTCATCTCTCCTCCTTCCTTCAAGACTCAGGTCAGATGCCACTTTCTTTCCCAGTTCCCCCCACCTCCCAGCCCCCAGCCCGTGCCTGTCCTCTGAGATGATCTTCTATTGGGGCTGGATTCATCTTCTATGCACCTGGTTGCTCACTCTTTTTCCTCCCTTAAAAAGTGAATTCCTTGAGGGTCAGCACCCTGTGTACCTGCCTTTCTTTATATCCTCAACAGTTAGCACAATGCCTTGCTCATAGCTTGATAATGATGAAAGGTTTGGCCCCTTGGGGGCTTTAACTGCATCAATCACAAGGGGATGGCACCTTAGGGTCAGGCTCTGGTATGAGGACAAAAGCAATCCTGGGAGCATCTAGCTCCATTTCGAATATATCAACCTTTGTCGAATACACTTGTGTCCCATTTGGATGTATTTACACGTCACTTAGGGTGGAAAGATGTGATTTGGGTACTTAAGAAAATCCCACAAAATGAGCTGAAATGCTATGTCATGAAAGTCACTTTAGCTGGTCCATAGTCTTAATTCAGTATATATGCTGAGGAAGGGATGGTTGAGCTTTCTAGTGGAGTGGAAATGTAGGGCTTTCATATACCGAAAATAGCTAGACATTCTGGCCTCCAAGCTAAAAAGGGTTAGAGTTAGGAAGGAGGCTGCTGGCAGGCTTGGGCTCTCACTTCGTCTGCATGGCTTGGCACTTATTTAGAGAAGACAGGATTCATTGGAAAAGACCCCTGACATTGGGAAAGATTGAAGGCAAAAGGAGAAGGGGATGGCAGAGGACGAGATGGAGAGATAGTGTCATGGAAGCAACCAATATGAGCTCGGACAGACTTCTGGAGATAGCGGAGGGCAGAAAGGCCTTGTATGCTATGGTCCATGGGGTCACAAAGAGTCAGACGCAACTGAGAAACAAAGGGCCTCTTCAGCACTTAACTCTCATCAAGGCCCTGCCCTAGCAATCATTGGATGCTCAAATTTCTCATTGGGGGGAGGTGTCATCTAGTCCAAACTCATTTTTCAGAGCAAACAGGCCCAGAGATATGAGGTGATTTATTGGAGGTGCCACAGGTATGAAGCAGAGCTGGGATTCTTTCCACTGTACCCCACGGTGCCTCCTGCAAGTTTGGTGGGTTCTGTTCAGAACTCCAATAGAGTTCTATGCCTATTGCAGTTGCTTCATTTTGTGTTTGCATTTTCAGTGCCAGGCACCTAGAAGGTGCTCCATAAATGCTTGCTGGATGGAAGCAGAGTTTTGCTGGAACTGCTCAGTCTACCTTTTATATTAGCAGTAGACAAGGGACCAGGCTGTCTCCTGTCATGTTACTCAAGCCTGACAGTTTTTCACTCTTCACTGACTTAGCCTAATTATCAACAGCAGTACCCACAGAACACCTGACACATGCACAGTGCCTGCCACATAGTAAGCTATTTCACTCATTCACCGGGGCTGTCAGGGAAGGTTCAAAAAAGGCCAAAGAGGTAAGTGAACTGGCTTACAGGACTGGGCCAGTCATTGGGCAGCTTGGGAAAGTTCCTGCCCTTCTCTGGGTTTGCATCCTTCTTTATCAACTGAAAGGGCTGATCTCAGCCAAATGGGCCAGTCTGTGATAGCAAGGGCCAAAGCAGAATATTTTAGCTGTGAAGTTGTGAGGGTTAGGCATAAATGTACCTTTGGCTCAGTAGCTGGGGATGAGGGAGAGCCACCTCCTATGGAAGGCTATGTGTGTGTGTCACTGTAGCTGGGAATAACTGACCGGAAGAAGCTGACCACTCTATTGTTGTTCATTTGTGTCTGACTCTTTGTGAGCCCATGTGGGGTTTTCTTGGCAAAGATACTGGAGTGGTTTGCCATTTCCTTCTCCAGCTCATTTTACAGATGAGGAAACTGAGGCAAACCAGGGTAAGTGACTTGCTCAGGGTCACGTAGCTAATAAAGTGTCTGTGACTGGAATAGAACTCAAGTCTTCCTGACTCCAGCCCAGGCGCTCTATCCACTGAAGTGCCACCTAGCTGCCCCCACTAACTGGGACCATTTGCTGAATTTCCAGTCCCTTTCCAGTCCTTTGCATCAGGACCCAAACTCCTTTCTAGTATTCTTGGACCAGGATTATTCTTCACACTATTTGTTCTTGGGCCCTCATCAGAAATGAAGTGGGAGGAAGGAGTGTTGGGGTTCAGATCAAATGATACATATTTTTGATAAAAGAGGCCAAATAGAATTGTTCCTTTTAAAGCAAATAGCTTTTTTTCTTGGCCCTGGACCTCTGCTGCCTGGAGCTGACTGAAGGAGAACATTGGCACTGACTTAGCTTGACCATCTTCCTTACTTGAATATAATCTCCCCCCATCTTTGTGGCAAATCCCAAGACTCCCTTATGAAATGGGGTTGTTTTAAAAGCCAAAGACTTGCTGCATTTAAAAAGGCTTCATTTGTTTACCTTCCCTGATAACAAAACAGCCTGCAATAAAGGCCATCCTACCCACTGCCTAGGGAGCTCCTCCATGGAGGGCTGCCCAGGTTTGTCTTGATCCAGGACAAACACCCCATCTCACTGCCCCACTGTCCCTCCTACAATAAGCTGAGTCAAACCATGTGTTTATAGACCTTGTTTCTCCCCAAGAAAATTCATGGACCCATAGGGTTAAAAGGGAAAGCCTACAGGGCTAGAATGGGAAAATAATCATGAACCATTAGACTAGAAGATCTAACTGGGTGGAGTAACCCAATGGAGTGAGGAAGTTGAAGCCAAGGGGAACTGAACTGAGTTAGGGAGACACAGCCCTGGAAGTGGAAGAGTACAGAGTTCCCTCTCTTAACAAACCTAAAGGGAAGTCTCCTACACAACGTTGACAAAACACCACAGGACACAATTGTGCGAAAATAAATTATTCAAACAGAATGAAGTCGTGAACATTAGCTGAATCCAACCAGAAGCATTTGGAATAAGACCAAACATGGGTCAACAAAATAAATTCATCAACATCAACTGTTTCACAGTAAGACTAAACATTTTTTCTGAAATGTAAATGCTATTTTCTGAACTTTTGAAGGCAAACAATATCACTGTGTGCTCTAGAACAACACCTAGGCCATTCATTTAGCAATGCAGCATGTCAACAATTGCAGATAGAAAGAGAGAAGAGAGAAGATGGAGGGGGGGGGAGAGGCAGGAATGAGGGTTTTCCAAATGGAGTACCCCTAAGCAGGTGTTATTTAGGACATCCTGCTCAACACTCCCCCTGAGGTTAATAATGACCACCCATTAAGACAGTATTTCGATTAAAGACAGTGACAATAAGTTCCCCCCCTCCCCCCCCCCCAACCAATTAGGAAGGGAAAGCAGAGCAGAGCAGAGCCCCTTCCTTTCTCTTCATCTCTTGGGTTTTACTGGCCCTGGTCTTGGCTTGGGCCCTGGCCTTCGCCTTCACCCTGGCTTGGGCCCTGGCCTTCGCCTTCACCCTGGCTTGGGCCCTGGCCTTCGCCTTCACCCTGGCTTGGGCCCTGGTCTTCTCCCTGGCTTGGGCCCTGGTCTTCTCCCTGGCTTGGGCCCTGGTCTTCTCCCTGGCTTGGGCCCTGGTCTTCTCCCTGGCTTGGGCCCTGGTCTTCTCCCTGGCTTGGGCCCTGGTCTTCGCCCTGGCTTGGGCCCTGGTCTTCGCCCTGGTTTTGGCCCTGGTCTTCGCCTTGGTTTTGGCCCTGGTCTTCGCCTTGGTTTTGGCCCTGGTCTTCGCCTTGGTTTTGGCCCTGGTCTTCGCCTTGGTTTTGGCCCTGGTCTTCGCCTTGGTTTTGGCCCTGGTCTTCGCCTTGGTTTTGGCCATTGTCTTCGCCTTGGCTTGGGCCCTGGCTTGGGCCTGGCTCTGGTCCTTGGCTTGGGCCTGGCATTAGTTCGCGGGATGGGCTTGGCATCGGTTCGTGGCTTGGGCCTGGCATTGGTTCTTCATCATGGTCTTGGTCTTGATCTATATCTTGGACATGGACTTGGATTTGGTTTGGGTTTTGGTTGCGGGCCAAGAACATCAGGACACGCTGAATGCCATGCAAGCGGTTCTTCAGGGACTTCATGGATAAGAAAGGAAGCTGAGCCCTACTTTCAAGTGGAAGGACTGCCAGGATCCACCAGCACCAGGAAGGGCCATTGGGGTTGACCTGGAGTAGAAATACAAAGGAGGACTGGTCATTTTCAGAAGAAGTCCCATGATGCTGGGAGATTTCCTAAACCCAAAGCACAAGGATCTACCTTGGTTTGCTTTTTCAGCTCCAACTTCTCTGCCCTGTCCCTAGGCTACTCTCAGACTTTTTTTCTTTTGGTCTATTCTACTGCACCCCTAGTGGCCTCTACACCTACCCGCTAACCTTCCAGATGCTGGCTGTTGTTCTGAATCAAAGTTCATGTCTCTTGGCCATCCCCTCCAGGTCTGCATTTGTATAAACTGCCACATGCAGCTGCCTGGTAGCTCTGGGCTGGTGCTGCCCAAGCGACAGTGACAATTACTAAGAGTGTCACCATGCCCTTCTGAGTCGCTGGGGCATCTGTGTGCTTTTCTTGGAAAACTACTCTTACTTCTGCTGTTTCCCTTCTGCCAGCTGGGCAGGGCTGAGAGACAGTAGCTCAGGCTGAGCACAGGGGCACTGGGAGGAGACCTCCCTCACCAGGGAGATGCTTCTGCATTAGGGAACCTGAATCATAGGCAAAGGGAGAAGGGTCACCCCTTCCCTCCCACTCTGGGAATAGACAATGTCACCTTAGCATATGCTAGGGATAGGAAGTGACTGTTTTAGAACACAGAAAGGGACAGGACTGGAAGGGCCCTCAGGACAGAGAATGTACCAAGTCTGAGCTGCAGGGGACCCTGAGACATAGAACATGGTGACAGAAGCTATGGCCATGAGTTAAGTCTGATGTCTCTCCTGAGCTCCACTTCCACATAAAAGCCTGCATGCTAGACATACGCACCTGGACAGTTTCAGTTCTATCTCCTCATCTCACGCCTGGCCTTTTCTCCTTGCCTGTTTGCCTGGCCTGTCCAAAGTTTTTCTAGTCAAGTATCCTATCTCCCAGCCCAACTAGGAGTTCTCATTGCTCTGACTCAGACTGTGAATGTCAGCCTCACCTTTGCTTTGGAAGAGATGAGACCCTAGGGCCAAAAGGACTGCTTATGTTGCCCTGCCCTCCAACTTTGGTTTAGGCTCCTACTTGCATGGCCAGATAGTAACAAAAGCACAAGCACGTAACAACCTCCACTGCTTCTCCTGTGATGCCCTTGTCTGCTAATGACTACACTCATTCAATCACCAACCCCAGGGACCCTCCGTGGGCAAGTGCTCTTCTGTTGTACCTGTGGATCCAGATCTTTTGGTGGCATGGGACCAAAGTGGCCCAGAATGCGGCTCCGGAGTGTTTGTTTGAGCGAATCAAACCAGGCAAGTGACTGATCATACACGGTGCTATGCAGGCTTAGCAATCTGGCATACTCTTCCCCTTCAACCTGGAATTAGCCAGAGAAGTCACATGAGCAGGGGGCTGCTGGCCACTCCCCGGGCATTCGGTCCCTCTAGCAAAGACCCTTCAGCCAGACATGCTTGAGTCCAGCCAGCCAGCATGACTGACCCATTCAGATGGATGATGGCCCATTTGGAGAGAGGTTTGGGCACCCTGCTTCTGTCTGTGTACTTGCACATCAACTTACATGTGTCCAGACATAGGCAATTACACGGTAGCGGGAGGGGAAGAGGCCAATAGCTGTTGAAACTAGTTTTCACAGCAAAACATCTGCATCGTCAAAGATATTAAAAGGGGACTGAATTCCTACCCCCCCCCCCCCACCCACCCATTCATTCCTTATGGATCCTCTCTTAGGACCAGGAAGGGAATGTGAGAAGGTACCATTCTAACTCAGCATTCCAAAGCTACACTTCATTCATTCCACAGATATGTGAATGAATGCCTGTTACATGCATGAAGAGAAATGACTACTGTCATGGTCACCTCTTCTTCTCACCACAAGCAAGTCAAAAATGCGCTGCCTAACTGCTTGCCACTATCTCACTGTGAAACAGGATAGTGCATTCATGGGAAGATGGGGATTTGGGGAGGACCTGTATCCCAGGTCAAGTTAAAGGACGTGCTCTTCCTGAGGCCTCTAGTTGCTCAGCTACTGAGCTAGGGGAGAGGGGCCAATGCTCTGCTCTAGCTTTCTGGCTTCTCGTAAGGTACCACCTGAAGCCTAGAGGGAAACCCCCAGCAAAATGCTCATGAAGCCAGGTGGGCATTCCAAGTTCCTGGAATCTGCTGGATTCCTGATTCTCAGCCCCTGGAGCAAACCCACCTTGTGATCCTCAACATATTCGATGTCAGCCGTGTTGTAGCCATCCCTCTGGCTCTGCCTCAGCACCTTAAACCTCCTCTTACCAATGCTGTCCACCACGGAGCGACCATCAGGAAAGAATTCAACATTTCTTATCTCCAGCAAGCAACCATATTCTGCAAACCTATATATTGGGGTAGGAGTAAGTAAAACAGTCATTCTTATCACTGGCTTTGTTTCCCCAGGCCTGAAGCTTAGCCACCTTGGTGATTCTAGAATATGATTTGGCCAACTCCAGAGCCTGAGTCCTTGGGGGTCCCCACCAGGAATGCCAGGAGTCTGTGTCAGGCATGGCCCCTTGGACCAGAGTCTTTACTCCATGTGCCCTTTTTCTTCATGTGGACACTGGCTCAGTTGAGAGTCCTCAGAGGCTTCTCTGCAAAAGAAGGGTGTACCAGAGCCCATGACCCTATCTATCTCCCCCTCTACTCACTGGGCCTAAACAGATGTTCAGGGATTTCAGGTAATGAACTAAAGTGGGCCTGAGGAACAATATGTACTGAAGAAACACAAAACAAAAAACCATTCCCCCTGTGTCATCTAATCAAGGCAGCTGCAAGAGCAGGGAAGATACAGTGATGGTCACAGATACTCTGCTTTGAGACAACAAGGATCATCAATCACACTGGGGCAAGTGAGCACAGATGTCCTTGCAAGCAATTATGGAATAAGCATCCCTTTATACAACAAGGACATCAGGTCCCCATCGTTCTGAGCACTGAAGGGAAATTCAGGATGTCCTAGGGCAGCTCTGCCCCTCAACCTAGGAACCCCCCCAGGGGCCCCAAGCACTACTCTTATGCCAGTGGAGACTTAAGGCATAGAAAGCAGAAGCTGGAAAGGAAGGAGTGGGAAAGAGAAAAAGAGGAAAGGAAGAGAAATGAGAAATATCTTTGCTGGAGCAGGAAGGGAGAGAGTTGAATTTAGAGTCCAAAGTCCCGGGTTCCAACCTTGGCTCAGCTGCTCTGTGGCCTTGGACAAGTAGCCTGGCTGCCACTGCTTCAAGTACACTCTCTTATAGTAAGACCAGTCTCTCCTTCATGTTTCCCACTACAATGCTCATCCCTACTTCTATTCCACTTGCCTGGTGTACCCTCTCTCCTCTTTCCCACTTGGTAAAGTGGTATGTGGTAGAAAGTAGAAAGCTACTAGTAATAGCGAGGGATTCACAGGCCATGTTCCTACAGGGTTAGGGGTAGTCTAGGAGACTCCATGCCTTCCCCAAGACAAGCTCAAGGTGGTCCCACAGGTTGCCAGAGCAACTCACATCCTAGTATTGCCTAGGGTTCAGAAAAAAGGTTATGTTGCCTATGTTCCACTGCCTCTCTGGGGCCTAAGTTTTGCCATCTGTAAAACGTGGGCGTTGGGCTAGATGTGCTGGGACAGTCTGTCTATGTTGTCCGAGTTTCTCCCCACCTCCCATACCACACCCTACTTGAGCCGGGCCCCATGCCTTCAGGCTGTCCTTCTGGCGGCCTGCCACACACTCACCCTCTGGAGGAGTCGCCAATGCACATGCCGAAATGCTTGCTGCCAGTCTCCATGCATCTTCGAATCATAAGGCGGTAGCAAGGCTCGAAGATGTGCAGGGGGCATGGCACAGTGGGGTAGGCCATGGTGCACACAAATATAGGCACATTCTTACTCAGGCTGCTGCAGAAGGGAAATATAATTTTGACAGCAGGATTCTTCCCTCATGTTCCCACCAGAGAGGGGCCATCTTTGAGCACCTTTAACACTATGGAGGAATGTCTTGGCCCGCCTCTGATTTTGCTGTCTTGCCAAACAAGGGCCTTCTGATGCTCTGCTTTCAGCTTGGAGAAGCTGCTGTGTCCAACAGGAGGAAAGACGGCCCCCAGCTTGCCCAAGGAATAGAGGCCTTCTCAGCCACCATCACTCCTGGACCCACCTGTGAACCTCTCCCTTGACCTCTCACCTGCTGGCTCTCCCTCCAAGGAACCATCAGGGCAAAAAGGGGTAGGGGGAAAGCAGGTAAACTGCCAAGCCCCACCCCATCCCAAGCCCAAACTGGGGAGGGGGTGGGAGGACAGCTTTGTTTAATGATGCAGAGAAATCCTAAGTTGCTGAGGGCTTAGTCAAATTCCAAAAGGAGTCATCCCCAAGCTGAGTCCTCTGGTGCTGCCACAGTAGTTGGGGAAAGCTAGTTTCCAGGGGATGCTGCCAACCAAATAGCCATGAGAATAGAGCATGGGAGGGCCATAGTGCCTGGCTCTCAATTGGAAAAAGTACTCAAAATGTAAATGGAGTTACTCTTCATCCAATCAAAAGTCATCAGGAGTCCAGCCTTTCTTGAGCTGTGGCCAGGGCAGTAAATGCCCAGAAGCAGGTGGCCTTAGGAACAGGACTGCACTGCTGGTTCTTAGAACTCAATGAGATAGTATTACCCTTCCCAATAGACTGAGCCAGGGATATCACTTGGGTCCCAGTTCCAACCTTTTGCCTCACAAGCACATGAGCGCTGACCTAGGGCATCTAGAATGTTCCTGAGACAGAAGGATGATGGGATCCAAGGCCTAGAGCTAGAAGGGACCTCAGAGGTCATCTCGTCCAATCAGCTCATTTTGTCCTTAAGGGAACGAAGGGAAAGGACTTGTTCATGGTCACACAGGTAGTAAGGTAGCAGAAAGCTGTGATTTGAACCCAGTACCAGTAACTCTGAGTTGGGTACTCTTTCTATTGCATCACGTTGGCTCTGTTGGGGCCTAAAGAGATCATCTGGTCCTACCCACTGCCTCCTGCTTTTTTGAGCACCTGGCCCTTAAGGATACCTTCCTTGGAGCCAGTTGAATGAACTTATCTTGACTCACATTTCAGTCTGTTCCCTCACATGCTGGGGAGACAAAATGACATTTATAGGGTTACATACTTGGAGAGTTCTGCCATTTCCTCCTCATAAATCCTGCGGCGCTCATTGAGGTCATCAGGCAGGTACTTGGCTATCATTGCCTCCATCAGTAAATTTTTGCTACATTTCCTCACAGACACACACTGCACCAAGAAGGAAAGAAATCAGTTGTCTCTGGGGCCTGCCCAGTCATTGTGAAGGTCCAGTGATCAAATGAGCCCTGTGTGAAGGCTGTTTTGACACACAAGTCAGGCTTCCTATAGGTTTTAATTCCTAGGAAAGTTTATCAAGTATATCAATCAGGGAAGGAGGAGGGGGAGGGGACAAAGCATTTCTATAGCCCCTATGGACAACACAAATAGTGTTTTTTATAAATATCTCATTCTCTTTTTATCCCCACCTGACAGTTGAGAAAACTGAGGCTTGAGAGCCCAGGGTCATGCAGGGGATAGATAATTCTGTTGGGCTCTAATTATTCATCTCAAGCAAGGCCTAAAACAGGGAGATCTAGGCTTGTTAAAAGCCTAGAGACAAGATTGGAGTTAGCCCTATGATGACCTGTCTGAGAAGTCATGGGTCTATTTCAGACTGGTCCTAGCCATAAAGCTTTGACTCTCATGAAAAGGGTCTAAATGTCTGATCTCTCATTCTCTCTCTCTCTCTCTCTCTCTCTCCTCTCTCTCTCTCTCTCTCTCCACCATGGTAGCTATAACGTTTTCTTGAATTAAATATGCTGTCTTACCTCTGCAAGGCCTTCTTTGCACAGGGGACACTTGGGGTTGTGATCCAAGCTTCTTTCAAGACATTTCATGCAGAAGGTGTGTCCACAGGGGGTGGTGACAGGCTCATAGAACAGCCTGAAATCAAGTCATAAAAACCAAAATTAAGAATTTAACTCGATTTTAAGCTTTTTGGGGTATCTTTGGCAAAGCAGTGGGATTAGAACCCTAGGAAGGTAAAATGAAAGCATTTGTTAAGGTTTTCAGCATATCTACAATCAGGGCACTCCCAATCTACCCAGCAGGAGATGAATCAATCAGCATTGGAACTGGCTCAGGATCAGCCCTGCCCTCAGTAACACCAGAAACAGGCATCTTGCCATCCCATATCTAACCCCAACATTCAACACTCTGCCCAATGCCTAAACAACATCTACCCTGTTCACCCTGCCTTCGGTCTTAGGGAATGATGATCACTGATCAGTAACCATTGCTACTAGAAATGGTGATCACAGTGACTGCCCTCCGATTACATGGCCTGACGTCCCTTCTAATTCTCCACCTAGGATCCCTGGCCCTCTCATTTCTGTTCCACTCTACCCTCCCATTTCATTGGGCCCCAAGAAACCCTTGTTCTACTGTTAAGGAAGTGCCCTTTATATTAAGTAGTTTCTCATGTTCCTTCCATTTCTTTGCCATCATGGAAGCCTGGCTCTCCCCTGAAGAGAGGCCTTCAAGAAGGGATCACTGGATTCAGTGCTGGTGGAATACTGATGAGAGGCAGAGGGCAACAGCTGACTGTCAAAACTGGAGCAAGGCCCCAGAAACAAAGGCCAGGGTTGAACAGCTCAACCCAGTGACCTGAAGAGGCAACTGGCTACAGAGCGCCCTCCGGTGGCTAGTAGTTGTACCTGCAGCCCTAACTGCTCATTTGCCCCAGCACATACAGAGGACTAGCCAATGGGACCAGTAGCTAACACAGTGGAAGACCAATTCTTTCTGGACTGGAATGCCCTCACGGTACTCTAATCACTGGCTTACAAGGAATATCCTTTCTGTCACACTATGCTGTTCTTTTTGTAGCTGAACTGCTTGGGCATGTTCAGAATGAAGAATTTTGCCCAGTTTATAATGCCCAGGCCTAGTCCAGCCCACCAGAGAATGGGGGCTTTTGGTGGGGGTGAGGAGGGCTACTCCTTCCTCTCTCTTCCCAGTCAGACCACATGTGCTGAAAACACTAAGGCTGATTCTACTAGACAAGATAGGACTCAGGATGGGAAGGAAAAGAAGAGATGATAGCTAGAACCAGGTGGTGTATTAGTCCATGGGTGGCAGTATCCCTTGGAAGCTAGCTGTTGCTCTGGTTTTTTTTTTTTTTATGTCAGGCCTGTGATTTTCATCAGTGCAGGAACTCCCAGTGGGAAAAAATTCTTCCACCATGCAAAGTGGTACCAACTTCGAAACTTCTATTCCTAGAGAGTAGCCTGGAAAACTGAAAAGTTATGTGACTTGGCCAGGATCACACGGCCTGTATGAATCTGTGGTCTCTCACAACCAAACCTTGGCTTCCCTGTCTTGGCTTCCATAGTCTTCCCTAGCCTTGGGGTGTAGCTGAGCATCTGGGCTGCTGATGCAGCAGACATCAGGAAAAGTGACCCATCAAGAAGTATGGGATTGATGACACTGCATACCTACCTCATGCAGAGAGGGCAATCCAGGTCAGTTGGGTCAAAAGATTCAAAGGGAACATTGTGACCATGATCCCCATCCTGGGAGTCATCTGAATCTGAAATGTAAAATGTCCAATCAAATTTGGAGTGAGCTACTATACCTGGCCCAAGAGGGTCTGGTTTGTTTTTAAACATCAGAGAGCTGATTTCTTGCCCTGTATTTCCATCCTCAGCCTTTGGGAAGGACCTCTCTTGGAGTGGAAGATGTCACTCCCCAGGTAAGGTAGAATCTCCATGTTTCTTACAGACTAGTGGGGAATGTGACTGGGAAGAGGTGACATCAGCATTTATATATCTTATGCCATGTTTAGGGCATGATGAGGGAAGCCTAGCCCAGAAAAAAGGGACCTGGACTCTTGCTAACTAAAGTACAGTGTGGCCTTCAGGAAATGTTTTCACCTTTCTAGGCCACCTTCTCCATAAAAAGAAGGGGTGGATTAGATAGCTTCCCTCAGGCCTCTATCTGGGATTCTATGGATGATCTTACACAAGTCACTTCCCCTGCTTGGGCCTCAGTTATAAAATAAAGATCAGCCCATCCTTCATTCTCTTTTCAGACTTAATGACTCTGGGGCCCCCATACTCTCTTTAGGTAGGGCTATTACCTGTCTTGGGAATCTTGCATGGTACTTCAGAGTCTAAGGACTGCGAGGGGCTGCGTTTCCGTCTTGGCAGCTGACGTTTCTTGGGCTCTTTGTTCTCCTCCTCCTTGGCCTGGGCCGCTTGAACCTGTCTCTTCTTGGCCTGGACCCCTCGAGCCTGTCTCTTCTTGGCCTGGGTGTTCAGAGCCTGTCTCTTCTTGGCTTGGACCACTCGAGTTGCTTTCTTCTTGGCTTGGACCACCCGCCCTATTCTCTTCTTGGTCTGGGTCACCGGGGTCTGTCTCTTTTTCTTGGGCTGGGTGACTACAGTCTGTTTCTTTTTCTTGGGCTGGGTCACTGCAGACTGTTTCTTTTTATCCTTTGGCTGGATTGCTGGAGCCTTTTTCTTCTTGGGCTGGGTCACTCGTACCTGTTTCTTCTCCTCTTTAGGCTGGGCTGCCCGAGCCTGTCTCTTTCTGGGCTGGGATGAGGAACCTTGTTTCTTTCCAGGCTGGGATGAAGAAGCCTGTCTCTTTCTGGGCTGGGATGAAGATGCCTGTCTCTTCCCAGGTTGGGATGAGGAACCTTGTCTCTTTCCAGGCTGGGACCCCGAAGCCTGTCTCTTTCTGGGCTGGGTTGAAGAAGCCTGTCTCTTTCTGGTCTGAGACAAAGAAGCTTGTCTCTTTCTGGTCTGGGATACTGAAGCCTGTCTCCTCTCTGGCTGAAACAGGGAAACCTCTTCCTCATCAGGCTGGAACATAAAAGCCTGGTACTCTTCAGGCTGTCCCTCATCGGGGTGAAATACTGAATCCGGTCCCACATTGGGATGGAACAGAAAAGCGTGTCCCTCTTTGGGCTGGAACACTGAATCAGGTCCCTCATCAAGATGGAACATAAAAGCATGTCCCTCTTCAGGCTGGAACATGGGAGCCTGTCCTTCTTCAGGGTGGAACATAAAAGCTTGTCCGGCTTCGGGCTGGCACATGGAAGCCTGTCCCTCTTCGGGCTGGAACATGGGAACCTGTCCCTCTTCGGGATGGAACACAGGAGCCTGTCCCTCTTCAGGATGGAACATAAAAGCCTGTCCCTCTTCAGGTTGGTACATGGAAGCCTGTGTCTCTTCAGGCTGGAACACAAAAGCATGTCTGGCTTCGGGTTGGGACATGCAAGCCTGAGTCTCTTCTGGCTGGAACACAAAAGCATGTCTGTCTTCGGGACGGGACATGCAAGCCTGTCTCTTTTGCTCCAAAGCCTGGGCCATCAGAGCCAGTGTCTCCTCCTCATCAGGCTGGGCCATGAGAGCCAATGTTTCCTCTTCTGATTCGGGCTGGGCCACCAGAACTGGTATCTCCTCCTCGTCCTCCTCCTCCTGTTTAATCTGGAAGTCTGGAATGTCTATTGGTTCCTCTTTAGGCTGAAACTCAGGAAAGTCTAAATCTTCCTCTTCCTCCTTGGGCCGGAACTCAGGAAAGTCTAAATCTTCCTCTTCCTCCTTGGGCCGGAACTCAGGAAAGTCTAAATCCTCTGCCTCCTCCTTAAGCTGGAACTCAGGAAAATCTAAATCTTCCTCTTCTTCCTTGAGCTGGAACTCGGGAAAGTGCATCTCCTCCTCTACCTCCTCCTTGAGCTGGAACTCAGGAAAGTCTATCTCCTCCACCTCCTCCTTGAGCTGGAACTCAGGAAAGTCTATCTCCTCCACCTCCTCCTTGAGGTGAAACGTGGGAAAGTCTAAATCCTCCTGTTCCTGCTTGAAGTGGAAGTCAGGAATGTCTAGCGGCTCCTCTTTAAGCTGGAAGTCAGGAATGTCTAGCGGCTCCTCTTTAATGTGGAAATCTGGAATGTCTATCTCTTCTTCCTTGGGCTGGAATACAGGAATCTCTATCTCCTCTTCCTTAGGCTGGACCACTACAGCCTGTATCTCTCCTTCCTCCTCCTTGGGCTGGAACACAGGAATCTGTATGTCTTCCTCCTTGACGTGGACCATCATAGCCTGCAACTCCTCCTCAGGCTGGACCACTACAGCCTGAATCTCTTCCTCCTCTCCCTGGACCACCACTGCTCGTATCTCCTCTTCCTCTCCCTGGACCACCACTGTTCGTATCTCCTCCTCCTCTCCCTGGACCACCACAGTCTGTATCTCCTCCTCCTCTTCCTCCTCCTCCTCCTCTTCTTCCTCCTCCTCCTCCTCCTCCTCTTCCTCCTCCTCCTCTTCCTCCTCCTCCTCTTCCTCCTCCTCCTCTTCCTCCTCCTCCTCCTCTTCCTCCTCCTCCTCTTCCTCCTCCTCCTCTTCCTCCTCCTCCTCCTCCTCTTCCTCCTCCTCCTCCTCCTCCTCTTCCTCTTCCTCCTCAGGCTGTATGACCAGTGTCTGTCTCTCCTCAGGCTGGGTCACCAGAACCTGTATCTCCTCTTCGTCGAGATGGACAATTGTTGCCTGTCTTGTCTCCCTGGATAGGGCTTCTAGAACCTGTCTCTCTTCCTCCTCCTCCTGCTCCTCCTGGGCCTGGATGACTGAAACCTCTCTCTCCTCCTCCTCCTCCTCCTCCTCCTCCTCTTCCTCCTCCTCTTCTTGGGCCTGGAACACTGCAGCCTGTCTCTTCTCCTTGGGCCTAACTACTAGAGTCTGTTTCTCTAGCTCCTCGGGCTCCCCTTCTTTCCTCTCCTCCACACATTCCAGGCCAATGCAGCCAGGAGGGTCTGGCTCCTCCTGAGCAGGACAGCATTTCTGTATCTCCTGTGAGACAGGGAGGTTAGGCAAAATGAGTGGCTACTTGCAATTCTGGTCCTCCTCTGATTCCCATCAATAGCTGGGGTGGGGGCAGACGGAAGGGGAGGAGGAAGGAGTAGAGCAACCCCACCCCAAGTCACTCAGACTCTGAGCCTCAATTGCTTCATTGTAAAATGGGGATAATCCCTGTAACACCTACTTCATGGGATTCAAATAAGATAAACTGAGGTCTGTAAAGCACTATGTAAATGTCAGTTAATGTAACAAGGCAAGCCTTTTGCAAGGGCCACAATACAAACTTATGCTACTATTGCGTGAAGCTGAATTGGGAAAAGTTTAATTAGTTTTAGAAGCCCCCTCCCTCAAAAAAAAGAGTCCAAAGTGATTTAAGGGAAAAAATGTATTTCCCTTTTTTGTAAAACTTTTTGGTCTGAATGCTTGGAAACTGATAAAGCAAGAACACTTTTAACCCAATCAGGACTTGAGGACCCACACTGTGACAGGCCAGGAATTCACTGGGCAGCCTGTGAATGGCATTCCTAATAAGCAGGTTACTGGGGCAATAGGTCAGCTGGTTAGATAACCAGTTTCCCAGAAGCTTGGCTAGCTGCATAGGGATTATTCAAAGCAGAAAGAACTTTTCTTTACCCAGGGAATCAATCTAGTGCCAACTTGGGGAGATTGACCTGGGGGAAATCCCTCCCTAATCTTAATCTGCAGTCCAGAGGTCAAAGTTGGCCAGACTCCTCTTCTCAGGGTACAGGTCGGTAGTAGGTGAGATACAGGGCAAATGGGAGACAGATTTGAGGTAAGGTAGAGAAGTAGCCATTATCTCCCCTCCCATAGTCTGTGGTGTTCAAATTTTCGAACATAATGACATGAGGATTTAACTTCCTAGCATGAGAACCCCATTCTTCCCAAGATTTTCAAGTACTTGGCATGCTGGTAGATCATGCTTTACAATGGAACTTTCTTCCAGGCCTTCCTGCTGGTTCACAATGCCAGGTTCTCCAAAGCTATCTAAATAGGCTGCCAGGAACTCCTGCCCCATCCTCTATCCCCTTACATGGACACCCTCGCTCTGTCCTCTATTTCTTTCCTTTCACTTAGAGACAACTCTGTCCCAGGCACAGTTTGGTATATCTTGTTTCTTAGCCTGATACATGGGAGAGGGCTTCAGCAGGAAGATGGGTAGGCCAAGCCATCACTCCTCCAGCAGAACCCACATTCCCAGCTCCCTCTTGCCTTGGATGTGGCGAAAGCTGTTGTAAGTTTTACAGACTGACTGACCCTTCCTCTCTAATGAAACTTTCCCCAGATCTTTGACACCAAGAGCTCCATGGAAGACTTGGAAAAGCAGAAGGGGAGAAAGACCTTGTCACTCCCTCCCCTTGAGCCAGCCCCCTCCCTCCCTCCTCTCCCCTGCCCCTCCATTCCCCTGACAAGGCCAAGTCCATTAAAGATCAGAGCCCTAAAGCAGCAGCCAGCAGCACCTGTCTGCCTTACCTGGACCAATCCTGGCAGCTGAGGGTCCCCTCTGCTGGCAGCTCCACGGGTCTGGGAAGCCACGGCACTGCTTTTTGGTCTAGAGCTGCTGGGCTCCAGTTGTAGGCTGCTTGCTAAGCGCTCCTGGGTATTCCCAGGGATGGGTGAGAATAAACTTAACAGGAGCTGAGACAGAAAGCATAACATTTCACTCCTTAGTCAGCTCCTTCAAGGCTCTGAAGGTAAAGTGAGCAGGAGAGCAGCTCTCTTTTTTTTTGGGGGGGGGGGAGCAGCTCTCTTACAGAAAAAGAGCAAGGGACAAAGTGATTTTTCTAGTCGAGGACCGCCCCCAACATGTTGGACACGAAGGAACTAACTCTGATCTGGTGTTGGGGAGCTAGCTGTCTACCCAGCTCCCAACAGTCACTATTCCAGAGCAGGCCTGCAGATAGATATGCTTCTGACCCATTTATTTGGCAAGGAAGCAGTGAGTGAAGAAGCAGACAGAGGAAACCAGGAAAAGTCCTAGCAGAGAATATGGACCATTCCCATAGGGTGTCTTCAAGTCATAGGGAGGGGGTCCTTTGTTCACTTTTCCTACAGAACCTCAAACTTAAACTTACTTTAATCTGGCTGATCTTTCTCCCTATTCTAGTCAGCCCTCATCTCCTCCCCTCTGCCAAAGACCCTGACCCTCCTTGTCTCTCTTTAGAATGGTGTCATGTCTGAGTTTCAGCTTCTCTAGCCAGACTCTGAGCAGCTGGGGTCAGGGTCTGTGTTCTCTCCCTGCTTTTTCAATTATGTTCAATTTCAACCCTCCTCAGTCCTGGAGGCCTAAAAGGTGCCTGGATTCTCAAGGCCTAGAGTTGGCAGAAACAAGCTACAGGCAGAAATCTACTCAATGGTTGGCCAGTAGCCAGGGCCCAACAGTGAAGAGAATGACAGAAGCCTGGGGACTTTGTTCCCTGAACGGGTCCAGCCGGGCCACACAATTCCAAGGTGAGACCTGGGAAAAAAGGCAATGACCTTCCAATGCAACCATATTAGAAAACACAAATAGCTTCCTTTCTAAAGAGAAAAAAGCAAAGGGGAGTGGAGATAAAGGGAGGAAAAAGAGTGAACAATGGTACCATCAACCCTTCTTCAGTATAAACCAGAAAACTACTCAATGACTGGAGAAATCCAAGGTCTAACCCAAGGTCTGGTTCATCTCCCAGTAGGAAAGACCACTCCACAATGCTAAATCAAAGTCAATTCCACTCCAGTCTCAGCCTTCCAAAGAAGAGACTTGAATGGGTCAATAAAGGAGGCAAAAAAAAAAAACCCAAAGAACCCCCCACAACCATAACGTTCACTGTCCTAAGTACTCTCTATAAGAGATCTTAAAGGTCATCTAATCCAACCCCTTTGTGGTACAGAAAAGGAAAACTGAGGCTTAGGGAGGGGAAGAGACCTGCCCAAAGTCAAGGAAAGAGCTCAGTTTCAAACACAGGTATTCAGACTCCAAATCCAGCATTCTTTCCGTTATCCATTCTGTGGAAGGAAATTGCAGCCCACCACAGAAACATCTGCGTTCTAACTCCTTTTCCTTCATTTACTTGAGTCTTTGCACATACATTTTCCAAATCTGACAACCATATTGTCAGCTCCACCCAGCCCTCTTTCCATTGAGTGCCCGCCTAGAGGCCCTTGGAAGGGACAGGACCCTGAAGCTCGGGGCGGTTATGCAAGCAGTTGGGAGAGAAAAAGGAGGGGAAAAATCCCAAGCATGGATGGAAGAGCCCAGAAAGAAGGGGTGAGAAGCTAAAAAACCGAATTCCCTTATCAGAAGAGAGAGCCAGCCTTGGGAGGAAGGGGTATGCTAGAACCAATGTATAAGCTTACCACTGACTGTGGCCTGGCACACAGTAAATGCCTGGTAATCCAGCAAGGACCCCTACTCTTTGGGTGAGCCTCTTATCTATCTACTGACTGACCCCAACCCTTCCCAGGCTCTCTCCTTCCTTCCCTCCATCCCTCCCTCCCTCCTTCCCCATGAGCTAGTCTGTGGGATAAGGCAATGTCATCTCCTCATCATTAGAAGCAGCAGTCTAGAACAGCAGGTAGGCAGCCTCGATAATTGCTTTCTCTCCTTGGGAAGCCAGGAGGCCTTCAAGCAGGCCTCAATAGCCACTGATTTTTTAAAAACCTTTAAGGCTATAAAGCCCCCAGCTCACCCTTCCCCCAGAGGAGGGCTCCTATAAATGTGCACCAAATCATGGCATCTGATTTCCTGGAAACGCTGAAAGGAAGGGCTTCACCTGGGAGGTAAGGGGCAATAATGTACAGGAGGTGGTGCTCCCTTCCCTGAGGCCCCAGTACAGAAGCCTTGGAAAGGATGGCTAGTCAGTTCAGCCCAAAGGGATCTGTCTGTCTCATCTCTCATCTCTCCTCTCTTTGTTTTTCCTCTCATTCTCTCTTTCTTCTCTCTCTATCTCACCTCTCATTCTCTTTTCTCTTTTTGTCTCTCCCAGACAAAGAAAAGAGGGCAGCAGGCCAGCCCCTCACTTGCCACGGGAAGCCAGCCCACCAGAGTTATCTAAAAGCTGGCTTAGACTCACCTTGGCAGCTTCACATCTGGCCAGCCTATTACCCTCATCCAAAGCCACACAGAACAGGAACTCCCTGACGGCTTCTTCTGTATTTCCCAGGATGGCCAAGGCTTGGCCTTTGCGTAAGTGACCCTACAAAGAGATAGGTCCCCTTATTCAAGCCCCACTTGAGCAAAAATCTGCCTTGAGCAAGAGTTCAGATTAGAGAACCTTGAATCTTATTACACATAGCAAAGCAGGCGCGGTCTCAATTGTTAAAAGAGAGTTATAAGATGGCCCCTGCAGGTTCTGCCATTTAGTCTAACTACCTCATTTTACAGATGGGGAAACTAAGGCCAAAAGAAGGAAAAGGAATATGATTATCTGGACCATGCTCTCTTTTATTAAGTGTTACTTGCCCCAGAAAACATATTGTACATTTTATTTTATTTTATTTTGCTAGACAATAGGGTTAAATGACTTGCCCAGGGTCACACAGCTAGTAAGTGTTATGTGTCTGAGGCTGGATTTGAACTCAGGTTCTCCTGAATCCAGGGCCGGTTCTCTATCCACTGTGCCACCTAGCTGCCCCCATATTGTAAATTTTAACAGAGGCCTTCTAAAGCCAATGCAATTTGGGGGCGTGATGGCAGTGGGAAAGGGATTTAGGAACAGATAGGCCTTTCGATGCCTTGCAAATCATGCCAAGTGCCAATGCACTTGTTACATAGAGAACTACTTCAGTCTTCTTCTTTTCCTTTTTTTTTTTTTTTTTGGAGGCAATCAGGGTTAAGTGACTTGCCCAGGATCTGAGGCCAGATTTGAACTCACAGGGCCAGTGCTCTATCCACTAAGGGCGCCACCTAGCGGCTCCCTTCTCAGTCTTTTTCTTGACAGGTTACAAGGAGACTTGGATAAAGGGGGGTGGGGAGAGCTAATGAATGCCAGCATCTTTTCTGCTGCTAGTCTTCAATTTCATAGGCAACTGAGAGCTGAAGTTGGGGGGAGGGGGAGGAATAACACACAGCCAGTTTGTGTTCCAGGCACAATTTAGATACTGCATTTATATCAGTACACTGAAAGTTTCTGAGAAACAGGGCTCCAGGCTCCAAATAAATAAAGTAGGGCTGCAAGTATATTTCAGAACCTTCTAGCAGATAAGCCGTGTTGAATTTAACATACAAATTTACATTTAAAATGTTCAAGTTAAGGAGGGGAAAAAGCTGGTCAGTTTGAATTCTAGAAAATTTTCCATCTCCAAAGAGCTGGTCCAAAATCAGGGAAAAGGCAGCAGGAGCCCCCTTTTTGCCCTTCCCAAAAGGCCTTTCCAACTTGTTCTGCCACGGTGCCTGGAAGTTTACCATTATTGACTGTTTAGGTTCAATTAAGTCCTTATTTTTTTTTTTGTTTTATTTTTAGGCAATTGGGTTTAAGTGACTTGCCCAGGGTCACACAGCTAGTAAGTGTCAAATGTTTGGTCTGAGGCCGGATTTGAACTCAGGTCTTCCTAACTTCAGGGCCAGTGCTCTATCCACACTGTGCCACCTAGCTGCCCCCAATTAAGTCCTTATTTTAAAATGTGAAAAGGCTATGTAGGAGGGGAGGCCTTTGAGGGGATCATGCTTCACTGGCATTTTATCAGAGAAGAAGGATGTTTGCAGGACAGGAAGGCCAAGATTAGTGCTTGGGGACCTGCCTACAGGGGCCATCTTTGAGGTGCTGGAGGACAAGGGACAACAGGGACTTGAAAACAGGGACTATTTATCCCTTTCTTTGTCTCCCCATGCTCTATCTCCCCTTTTGGGCCACCCTTCAAACATTTTCTTAGCACCACCCCCCCCCCCCACCGCACACCTGTGGAAGCTCACAGAGGACAACGGGGTGGGGGGCAGGGGAAGAAGGGACCTTCCTAACTTGTTTCTACCAGGAACAAACCCATCACCCAGTAAGAACACGAACCTTCAGCCAACGTGGCTGGAGTCTGCAGGCCATGTCAGCATCATGCAATGCAGCTTCAGGACGTTTCAAGACAGTATTGATTTGAGATCGGTTGCTATAGAGCAAGTAGTCATTTGGAGCTGTTGATTGAAACACACAGCAGCATACAGTCTCATCAATTACCATCATCAGCACAGAGCCCCAGTTCTCTCTGAGCTGGAGCTGGATGGCTGAGTCCCACTCCCAGAACCAGGTGCCAACCGGTCCAAACTGGATCTGGCTGCCTGGCAGGTGATCCCTGAAGCTGGTCACCACTTACCATTTATAATGTGCTGCCATTTTCTTTTTCTTTTTTAAATTTTTATTAATTTATTTTGATTTATCAACAATCACTTCCACATGCTTTTGAGTTTAAAATTTTTCTCCCCATTACTCCCCACCATCCTCCCCAAGATGGCACACAATCTGATATAGGCTATATATATATATATATGTATATGTACACACACACTCTTATTAAACATATTTTCAGATTAGTGATGTTGTAAGTAAAAATTAGAGCCAATAGGAGGAACCACCTGGGTTTTTTTTTTGTTTATTTTTTAGGTTTTAGTCTTGGTAGCCCTATTTTCAGCCATCCCTTCATTCACTTTAACCCATCTGCATTTGAATTTTACCATCTGTAAAATAAGCTAAGAAATAAGGCTTGCTATTCTATTACATTTAACTATCTAGACCCCCCAAAGTGGGGGTGGGTGGGAAGGGAAGAGCCAGGTGTGACAGTTTAATCCTTTTACAATCCAGTTAGCATCACACAGACAAAATGTTTCCTGGCTACAGAGCACACTTCTTAACTGATTTAATAAATGTATGTTAACCTGGGGCTGGGTAAGTGTTACAATGAGATAATATTTGAGAATGAAGAGAGATAATATTTGTAAAGCACTTGGCAAATCTTAAAAGCACTATATAAATGTTAGCTGTTATTATTAAAACATTAAGATTATGTGAACGATTTAGCATAGATCCATCCCCCACTACTGGACAAATAATGCCAAGTTAAAGAAAGCCAGGTGACCAGCAGCATCTCTGTATATATTAAGCAGCCCCTATGATGGAAGGGCAGTTTCTCTAGGGAGAGGTGAAATTCATTTGGGACAAGGCACTCCACTAATCTCCCCACCAAGGCATGAACAACAGAAGTGCTCAGGAGGAAAAAAACAGATACAAGAAACAAGCACCTGTAATCAGAGAATGGCCCTGACTTTTGTGGTGGTTGTCATTTTCAATCAAGTCAGACTCTTTGTGACCCCATTTGGGGTTTTCTTGGCAAAGATAGTAGAATGGTTTGCCATTTCCTTCTCCAGTTCATTTTACAAGATGAGGAAACTGAGGCAAATAGGATGAAATGACTTGCCCAAGGTCACACAGCTAGTAAGTGTCTGAAACTGGATTTGAACTCAGGTCTTCCTGTTTCCAGGCCCAGCACTGTATCTGTCTACTCGGCCACCTAGCTGTTCCATGGCACTGACTAGGAATTAGCAAAAGCACACAAAGTCAGAGCTGCAAGGGCCTTTGGAGATTATAAAATTTCAGAGGTGGAAGCTCTCGAATCTAAGTCAGGGGCCACCTACACTCACAAGAGGGCATCTAGCTTTTGCCTGAAGATCCCTAGTGACTGGGAACTCAATACCTCTTGCGGTTGTCCATTCCAAAACGACCTCCCTAAAATACAGATCTGACCTTCAATAAATCTCAATGGCTCACCATCACCTCTTGGATCAAATATAAAATAGCAATATAAAATAGCAAATCCTGTTTGGCATTCATAACCTGCCCCTCACCAAGTCTTCTGGAACATTACAACCTCTCCCTCCCCCACCCAGTACTCTGCAAACCAGTAACACTGGAGGCTTTGCTGTTCCTCACTCAGGATTCTCCATCTTTGCCTCCTCCTGGCTTCCTTCAAGCCTCAGCTAAAATCCTATCTTCTGCAGGAAATATTTCCTGATCCCCCTTAATTCTTCCCTCTGTTGCTGAGCTCCAATTTATCCAGTATAAAGCCTGCTGCATCCCCTAATTAGACTCTGAGCCCCTCCAGAGCAGGGACTAGCTTTTGTATCTTTGCACTCTTTGTATCCACAGCACTTAGCACAGTGCCAGGCACACAGGTGCTTAATAAATATTTGCTGATTGATTGACACTGAACCTAAATCTGCCTCTGTGCAATTTCTGCTCATTATTAATCAATAATAGCTACCATTTATATAGTGCTTTACATGTATCATCTCATGGCTCCTGGTTCACATCTAGCCCAACCCATAGCAGATGAGGAAAATGAAGTCCTGAGGAAGGAAGGGTATTGCCCATAGCCATATAGCTGGGAGGTTAGGATTAGAAAAGCTACTCCTAAACTGGGTAGATGAAAATGGGGGGGGGGGCACAATGAGAATTTCTCTTCCCAGGGCCCTTTTCTCATAGGGTCTGATAACCCTTCTCTGATGTCACTGGATGATGGGGGGGGGCAGTTTCTGATTGTGGTAGCAAAGAGGGTGGGGGTGTACAAGATCACAGAGCTAGAGCTACAAGGGATTCAAGGGTCAGGTGGGATTTTGGTGCCATCTTGTCTTACCAGTGTCAGGTTTTTTTTAAAGCCTATCCCAAGGATTTGAAATCACCCTTTCCAGACCTTTTGAGAGCTCTGCATAATTTGCTAATAAGCATCAGCTAAGGATGGATGAAGATTTTTGATTTTTTTAAAAAATATTTCCTGTTGGGGTGAGTCACAGAATGTGGACAATGGGTCCAAAGGGAGCTTCTCTGCACCTTAATCTGCAATCCTTCTTGGGTCTGAGAGGCAAGAATGACACAGAAAGCCATATACCAGTCCCTCTGTATGGGGGCTGTTGTGGGGAGGGGGGAAGGGGGAAGGGGGAAGGGGGAGAGGCCTCCAATTTTGCCTCTCCTCCAGCAATGCTTGTCACTGCTCCTTTCCTTCCCATCCACATTTTTCCTTTCCTTCCCATCCACATTTTTCTTAGGTATTACATTCTTACTTTGTAAATTAGATGCCATCCCCCTGCTTATACCTGTTGCAGGCCTATGATGGCAGTCAACAAGTAGTTCCAATTTTGCCCGTTTCCATGTATTTGCGTCAATCCCATATCCCCTAGAGTTACCCGCATTCCAGATACCACGGCTATTGCGGGGGGGAGTGTTTTTGCCCACTGTCAGCCACTAGAGCTGCTTTCGAGCTCAATTCTCGTCACCCCCAAATTGCCCCGTACTCAAGCCCTCCGCCAAGCCACCATCACCGCTGCGACAACTACGCAGCAATACTGGAGAGACACATGGGAGGGGGAAGGAGAGAGTGAGGAAAGGGAGGGAGAAAGAGGGCAGCAGCAGTCAGAAGGCATAGCACCCCCTGAAATGGCCAAGGGGATTCCAAAAGCTCGCCTCAGGAGCCCATCCAGACCCCCTCCAAGCAGACACACAACTCTGAAGCTACTACCATAAACTGGCCGACCTGGGCTTGCCTAAACAGGGAGGCCAGCAGGCCCAGACGATCGATGGCAAAGGAGAATCGATCGGGCCCCGCCAGCGGGGGCGGGGGAGGCAAAGCGGTTCTTTCGGCCTGGGGAATCGCGTGATGGTAAACAGCAACCTTGATTCACAGGCCAGTTGGGTGATCGGCGCCCGCTCCCACCTCTCCTCCCTAGCTCCCAGGGATGGTTTCCGAAACCCTGGCCCGCTTCAACTACCTCACCCGTTACACAACCCGGCCCCACCGGGAGGAGGGGCCGGGAGCCGGGCCTGGTCCGAGTGGCCGAGCTCAAAAAGGGCTTATGCAACACGATGCTCTCCCGGCCTAATTCCACTCGCGACTTGCACGCAAAAGAGCATCCATGCCCCCCGAAAGTTACCAATTCACACAGAACCCCACGCCCCCTCGGGACCGAACGATCGAGAGGATGAGGCAGAAAATTCTCAGGCCCCGACCCTAAGATAGCCAGACTGACGCACGTGAGCACACACCCACCCGCCGCCCAGCCAGCGCCACACACTGCCCTGAATGGGCACCTGCGGCCCTCGCTCGCCGCCCTCCCCGCGGGACCCCCAGGGGTTCGGGTGTTTTGGGATGGGAGCAGTTAGTCAGGGAAAAGTTGGTACCCAAAGTGAGCAAGCAGGGCAGGGGGACAGGGAGGGAAAGACGCGCTTGGGGGGACAGGTTTCTCCCCTCCACCCCTCGGGCCGGGACGCCCCGCCCCCACTAGGGCCCCGCTCCTTACCTAGATCGAGCGCCTCGCAGTACTTCTCAAGCGCCTGCTCCGGCTTGTGCTCCTGGTACAGGCGGTTGCCTTCGTGGCGAAGCCGCGACGCCTGGGATGGGCCCGGGAACCACTTGGTCAGCAAGTTGCTGAGCAGCACATTGACCCGCAGGCGCGGCATGGGCGGTGGCGGCACCGGCACCGGCAGAGGAGGGGGCGGCGGCAGTGACTCGCCCGAGGTACCTGGGCTGCAGCTGGCGACCCCAGGCTCAGGGACACAGCACAGGGTGCAGCGGCGCTCTTGCTCCAGGCACACTTTGCAGAAGGTGTGTCCGCAGGCTAGGGACACCGGATCGGACAGGAAACCTTGGCATTTCCGGCATCGGAACCCATCCCAGGGCGCTGTGGGCGACTTGGCGACTGCTGCCTCCACATCTTCCACCGGGGTCGCCGCCGCCTCGGGGGGCTGGCTCGCGCCGCTGTCCTCCGCCCCGGGGGCGAGGAGCCCCTCTCGGCGCCGGATGCTTTCGGCCAGGCAGCGCACCAGAGTGTCGAGGTGCTCGGAGCTCAGCTGCCGCTGCTGGTACAGAACCTGGTACAGCCCGAAGGCTTCGTGGAAGCTGCCGCTGGCAGCCAGGGCATCCGCCTGCTGGAGGATCCCCTGGCTTTCAGGGGTAAGAGTCAGGGTCAGCTTCGGAGGGGATGCCTCCAGGAAGGCGGGACGCCCGTGCATGCCCGACGACGACGCCACCACGGGAGGCTCCGAATTCCTGCCAGCCGAGTGGCGGAGCATCGGCCCCTGACGGGGATTGGAGCTCATGGTGGATGAGCGTTGGAGGCGCCTAGAAGCCGTAGGGCTGGAGGCGCCACTGGAACAGTAATCGGGAGAGCTGGCCCGATAGGGCCAAGACCCGATCGGCCTCGGCCGCTGCTGCAGCGATCACTGGAGGTGCTGCAGCGGCGGCGGAACTGGAACGACAGGGATTGATGCTGCTGGAGCGGCGGCGTCTTCTGCGACTCTGGCTCCTGGGGATGACGAACAGTGTTTTTCAGCTCTCCACGGAGACCCTAACACCCATTCCGCGCGCCCCGCGGCTCCTGATAACTGTCTCGTCTCGGCTTCGTCTTATATAAACCCAAACCACGTGACAACCGAGCTGCCTCTCATTGGCCGGCGGCGAGAGAACTGTTACAAAACCTGACGAAGGGTTTTGTAACAGTTGTGAGCTCTCTCTTCTTTTGGCTCTGCTTTTTTTTTCGGTGTGAGTGCGAGTGTGAATGTGTGTGGGGTGTGTGTGTATGTGTGGTGTGAGTGTGCCTGGCGTGGTATATGTGTATGGCTTGTGCTAGCTATACGCATTTTAGGATGATGTGTATGTATGTATCTATGCGCGCGCGCGCTCTCGCTGGTGGGTGCTATGCGCCTGTGCCTTTTGGATGTTGTTGTTTATCCGCCTTTACCGGCAAGTCTTTTGCAAAAGCAAAACTCACTGTCTTTGCTTTTGCACCAACAGCCACCCTAGCGCCCCCCCTCCCCCGCAGGCTGCACGTGTGTACGCAAACCTTTCTGCACATATAGCTTCTTCCCCCAACTCCAGTTCCTACACGGCTGGACAATCATTGCCCGTAGAGAGCCCTAGTGGCTGCACAATTGGGGTGTGGGGGGGGAGCGGCGTAGCGGTTTGCAGACAGCCGTCTCCTGAGCATGGCTGATCTGCCCTCTGCACACATCCACGAGCACGCACATTCTATTCTTTTGGGTGGTTTGCTGCAGGGTTTGGGGGGGGGTCCCTAGTCCCTCTCGAGTGGGGAAACGGACAGGGCTTGAAAGGGCCTTTTAGGAGCCTACTAACCTTGTGAGTCGGGACTAGCTGACCTTCTGAGTGGGGGGGGGGGCATAGAGAATTGGGGAGTGGACAGCCCGGAGCTTAGAATTTCTTCTCGATCTACTCAGGACAATAAGATCCTTCTAGGAGTTTTGGAGGGGTTGGACATGACCTGTCAGAGAAGAGGACCGGAAAGCACAGATAAACCAAGCTGAAGCCCCAAGGAACATTCTGGGTTCACCAACTAAATTCTCTAAACGGGTTCCCTCAATAGTCCCTGTCCTAACTACCCCCCTCCGGCCCCTGTGAGACTATTTTCTCCTCAAAGGACAGAGTCGGACTAAACGAATCGTGAGCTTCCCACGCCATCTGACTTCCTGGGATCCTGCATCACAGTCTTACGAGTGACCACTCAGTAATAGTAGGGGCTGCTTGGGCAGCAGCTGCCACAGTCCCCCACTTCTGCAAAGAGGGGTGGATTATTGTTTGGACTCAATTTTGAGAGAGGTCTGTGGTCAAGAAGGCAAAAGGGAAGATATCCCTGACAAAAATTGGCACGTGTGTTCAGAGTGTGCAACTGGAGGCAATCTGAGAATTCCCACTCCACACACTCCTTTCCACCCTTCCGACACTCCTTTCCACCCTTCCGACACTCCTTTCCACCCTCCCGATCTCCCCTGCCCTCCCCCACCTTCCCAATCTCCTGCATTCACAGTCTTGTGATCTCCGAAACTTTGGGCCTGGTGTCCTTTCCTATTGCCTGCTCTTCTCCTCCCCCACTCTCATGTCCTTTGGAGCCCTGTGCCAACTTGGGGGGGAGGCAAGGAAAGCTGGAGACCCAAATTGTACTTTCATGGGTCCCCAAAAAGTTATAGGTGCATATTAGCAACTGGTTAGGAGGGGTTTTCCTCCTGGGATCCAAGGTCTCCAAATGGACAATGACTCCAAATGACCCAGTGGTTTCTACCCCACAAGGAGAGAAAGGGGCGCACATATACCAAAGGGGGTAATACACATTTACATTACAATGAATGATTATACTAATTTCAAGGCAATTGATTCTGAGGTCTGAGAAGCAACCTGGTGGAGATTTCCAGTGGTCTGGGGGGAGGATGGTTTGGGAGGGGTGGGGTAGGTAATCACGAAAAATATGTTTGAGGAGGCCAGTTCTGAGCTGACTAAGGTATTTTAAAATCTTATTTTTATTGATTAATCTTATTGATTTTATTATTTAACATTTTATTTTATTATCACATCACTTTCACTTCCAAATATATCCCTCCACTACCCAATACCTTTCAAAAGCGGTTCAGCAAAAATCAAAGGGCAGCCATCATGCATGCAGGAATACACATCTACTGTCCCCTAATTCCGCAAAGAAGGGAGGATGGTCTGTAGTCAATTTTGAAGGAGGCTAGTAGCCAAGAAGGCAAAAGCGAAGATATTCCTGACAAAAAAAAAAATTGGCACATGTAGATGCCAGAAGCAGTGCAAGCAAGAGAAACATCGTCTACTTAATACAATGTATGTGCAAGGCTTTGCAGTTGGAGCAGATACAGAGAGAGACCAGGGCTGTGCTTTTGAGGAGTTTATAATCTGCCACATCGATTGGAATTCATTTCTGTATCCTAGAATCATAAGTCTAATGCTGAAAGGGAACTTAAAAATCATGTCTTCATTTTACACTTGAAGAAATCTCAGTCGTCGTGGCCTGTTCCTCTATTTCACCTGGCTAATCACAGGGATGGTCACATCTTTGATCTTGCCATCCACACATGATAAGTGATTCATTTTCATGGTCATGAAATCTGATGGTGTACTGCAGGAAGGAGCCAATAGGGAGATATTGAAGATCAGAGACAGAGACAGACATAAGAGAAAGGTAGACAGAGAGATCAATCTGATCACAACCCATTGTCAGTTGGACTTTTCCTATGTTTCTGTTCTCACCCTGACCTCCAAATCCTTTATCCATACCCTGGCTACATTTGCCCCCTCTCCCAATACTGACCCCTTGGTAAACCAGCTCAATACTGCACAATCCTCAACTGTCCAGTTCCTGAGTCCTGTGAAAGAGCCTTGCTAATACATCAACAATGAACATGACCACAATCTCCCTCCTCAGCAACTGCCCACAGGCTGCTATGTGCCAGGCACTGGGCTGAGGGCTAGGGATACAAAGAAAGGCAACAACAGTCTAATGGGAATGAAACCATCTGGCTACAAATAAGCTCTATGCACAGTAAATTGGAGATAGAGAGGGAATATAGAGGGAAGACTGAAGGTACTAGAATCAAGGGAGAATGGGTAAGTCTTCCTGTGGAAGGAATTTTAGCTGGGACTTGAAGGAAGCCAGGGAAGCCAGGAGGCAGAGATGAGGAGGGAGAGTGTTCCTGGCATGGGGGGCAGCCCAGGAAAAGGCCCAGAGTCTAGAGATGAAGTGTCTTGTTTGTGGAACAGCTAGGAGGCCAGTCTCATTGGATCAGAGAGTATGGGGAGATGTGGGGTGTAAGAAGACCGAAAAGGTAGGAGGGGACCAGATTGTAAAGCACTTTGAATGCCACACAGAGGATTTTATATTTGATCCTAGAGGTGATAGGAAGCCATGAAACAATACTGACGCTGTCCACTACAAACTTATTTTGTCTAACCTCAAATGGTCACTCACTGCAGCAAGACAATCCTACTATTCCCTAATTGATTCACTATTCCATTCACCACAATGTCTCTGTCTCTTCTCTCCTCAAGCCACCCATGCCACCTCTTTCCCCACCCTCAGCGGAAGACCTTGTCCCATACTTGGCTGAAAAAAATTAAGGTTATTCCCTTAGAGTTTCTTCTCCTGTTCTTAGGCTGTGTGCCTCTGACATCATTCCCCACTATCTCTTCCTTCACTCCAGTCTCTGATGAAGAATTGGCCCTTCTCAGCCAAGATAAACCCCTCTGAAAATATCCCTGATCCCATTTCTTCTCATTTTATAATACTTTTCTCTCTCTCTCTCTCTCTCTCTCTCTCTCTCTCTCTCTCTCTCTCTCTCTCTCTCTCTCTCTCTCTGCCTCTCTCTGTGTCTCTCTCTTTCTCTCTGTGTCTCTCTGTCTATCTCTGCCTCTCTTTCTCACTGTCTGTGTCTCTCATCTTCAATATCTCCCTACTGGCTCCTTCCTGCAGTATACAAACATACACCTTCTTATACTTAAAAATAAAATAAAATAAAGCCCCCAACTTGATCCAGCCATCCCTATTAGTTCTCCCCCTTCTCAGCTAAACTCCTTGAAAAAGCTATTGCCTTGCCCTCTTCTAAATCCTCTCTCTAAATTTGCTTCTAAACCCTCTTCAGTCTGGCTTCCCATCTCATTATTCAACAGAAACTGCTCTTTCCAAAGTTACCAATAACCTCTTACTTGTCAACTCTAATTGCCTTTTCTCTGTCCTCATCCTCTGACACTGCTGATCACCTACCTCTTCCTGGATCCTCTCTCTCTTCATTCTGACTAATTTTTCTCAGTCTCCTTTTCAGGATCTTCATCCAAGTCACTCCCACTAACCATGGGTATCCCCCAAGGCTCTGTCCTGAGCCCTCTCTTCTTCTCCCTTTATATTATCTCACCTGATAATCTATCACCTCCCATGGATGCAATCATCATCTCTATGCAGATGAACTCTTGTGTGAGTGTTGTGTGTGTTGATTTACTTTTTAAAAAAAAATGTATATCTTTAGTGCAGCAGATAAGTAAGGATTCATCCCATCCTGGGCTGTTTTGTTTTGTTTGTTTCTAAACTGAATTCTAACCTATGGGAAGAGGGCTGGAGAGCAGAGGGAGATGTTCAGCAATAATCTGTTCCCCTAGAATCGAGCTCTAGATTATCAGTGCTAATGAAGGGGCAATACAGGCAGCCACTAATTTACAAATGATTGGTCTTATGTGGTAAGTGGCTGTTGGGAATTTAGGAAGCTGATTAATTCTCCAGATCTCAACATCTATAGAGGGCCTAGTAGTCACTTCTTAGATGTTCTAAAACTAGGAAACAAAGGGCAGTTCTCATAGATCCAGACTCTAATTCATCTTTATGGGGGTCATCTTTAAGTCTAATGTTCAGTTGAAAAGGTTTTATACAAAATCAGTGCAGCTAGAATTAAAAGACAAACAGTGGAGTAGGGAAAAAAAATCTATGTGGTAAATTTCTCTGATAAATGCCTGATATATAAGATATGTATATTAAATATATGTTATACTTAATATATTATGTAGGGCATTATATATGGAACATATGTGGAATTATACACACACACACACATCTTCATGGCAAATTTCTTTGATAAATGCCTGATATTCAAGATAGATATATATGTTATATATTATACAGCATCTGTGGCATTGACATAGATATGGATTATATACATATATATTTGCAGCAAATTTCTCTGATCACTGTCTGCTATCCAACACACACACATCTATCTTTATGGTAAATTTCTCTGATAAATATCTGGTATGTAATATATAATATATTTTCTATATAATATGTGTAATGCAGTATATAACATATTATTTGTAATATTATATGTGGACTTATGTATATGTGGAATTGATACAAATATATAAAAACAAGAGCCATTCCCCAATAATTAGTCAGAGTATGAAGGGGCCATTTTCAAAAAAAGAAACGCAAACTTTCAAGAATCATGTAAAAAAATGTTCCAAATCCCTAATTATAGGACAAATGCAAACAAAATCCAGCATTCAAGAATGTGGCAATCATTGTAATCCCAAACACTAGCTAATCCCAAAGTCATTTCCCTTTGGCTTTTGGAATGCTTTGCCTGATATTGTTTTTAACAGCATGTTTATCATTTTAATTAATCTTTATGCTGAAGATTTTTAAAAATTAGTTTGCATTCCCACAGCAGCTGTGGCTTTGTAAATATTCTCAAGTCATTGTCCTTTGTCTATGCTGCCTATCACCACTGAGGCCCTGACTCTCTTTACTCTCTTTAATCTGTTCAGTCTTCAAAAGTAATTAGTGTGCACACTCTTTAGAGGTTTTCAGGGTTTGCAAAACATTTTACAAAAATTATCTTATCTGATTCTCACAACAACCCTAGGAGGTCTATGCTATTATTATCCTTGTTTTATAGATGAGGAAAGAAGCTGAAAAAAGGTCAAGTGCCTTGCACAAGGTCACACAACTAGTAAGTATCTGAGGGTGGATTTGAACTCAGGTCTTCCTGACCACAAATCCACTACTCCATCCACTAGACCACTCAGCTGCCTTTACCTAAGTTGAAAGCCCCTACACCATGATCCCTATTTTTTTTTCACCTTCCTCCCTCCACTCCAAGTACACAAATCCACCCTCAGGGTCCCATGGTCTTTCAGGGTTTGCAAAACGTTTTACAAAATTTATCTTATCTAGACCACTCAGCTGCCTTTACCTAAGTTGAAAGCCCCTACACCATGGTCCCTATTTTTTTTTTCACCTTCCTCCCTCCACTCCAAGTACACAAAATGTTTAAGGCAGCAATTGTTAACTGACTGATGGGGTGGGAATATGTTGGGTGGCAGGAGGAAGCTGAACTGAGATTAGCCATTGGCCATGGATAATTTACAAAGTGAGTAAGAAGCATGTAGAAAATTAGCTAAGTGCTTACATGAATAAAATACAGAAAGAGCAGATCAATGAATTGGGCATGCAATTAAACTAGAAAAAAAATTAAATCCCCAATTAAACACAAAATTGGAAATCCTGAAAATCAAGGAGAGATTAATAAAATTGAAAATAAGGAAATCATTGAACTAATCAGTAAAGCTAGCAGCTGGTTTTATTAAACAATTTATTTATTAATTTTTAGTTTTCAACATTCACTTCCATAAGATTGAGTTTCATTTTTCTTCCCCCCCCTCCTCTCCCTTCCCCAAGACAGTGTGCAATCTGATATAGGCTCTACTTATACATTCATATTAAGCATATTTTTACATTAGTCATGATGTAAAGAAGAATTAGAATAGGAGCTGGTTTTAGGGAAAAAATAAAATAGACAAACCATTAGTCAATTTGATTAAAAAAAAAAAAAGAAAACCAAAATATCCAGTATCAAAAATTAAAGGGGTGAATGCACCACCAATGAAGATGAAATTAAAGCAATTAATTAATTAATTAAGGAATTCTTTTCCCAATTATATGCCAATAAATCTGACCATCTAAATTAAATGGATGAATATTTATAAAAATATAAATTGCTCAGATTAATATAACAGGAAATAGAATACTTAAATAACTCTTTCCTAGACAAAGAAATTGAATGAGCCATCAATGAAAAAATTAGGAAATTAGTAAAAAAATTACCATGACCAGATGGATTCACAAATGAATTCTACCAAACACTTAAAGAACAATTAATTCCAATACTACATAAAGTATTTGGAAAAATAAGCAAAGAAGGAGTCCTACCAAATTCCTTTTATGACACAAATATGGTGCTGATCCCTAAATCAGAGAGAGCAAAAACAGAGAAAGAAAACTATAGATCAATTTACCTTGTGAATATTGATGCAAAATTTTTAAATAAAATACCAGCAAAGAGATTACAGCAATATATCACAAAGATCATAGGCTATGACTAGGTGGGATTTCTACCAGGAATGCAGGGCTGGTTCAATATTAGGAAAACTATTAGCATAATTGACCATATCAATAACAAAACCAACAGAAATCATGCGATTATCTCAATTATGTAAAGGGGCTAAGCTAGAAACCTTCCCAGTAAGATCAGGAGTGAAGCAATGATGCCCATTATCATCACTATTATTCAATATTGTTCTAGAAATGCTAGCTATAGCAACAAGACAAGAAAAAGAAATTGAAGGAATAAAAATATGCAATGAAGAAACAAAACTCTCACTCTTTGCAGATGACATGATGGCATACCCAGAGAATCCTGGAGAATCAACCAAAAAACTAGTTGAAATAATTAACAATTTCAGGAAAGTTGCAGGATATAAAATCAACTCATATAAATCAGTATTTCTAATTACTACCAATGAAGTCCAGCAGAAAGAGATAAAGAAATTCCATTTAAAATAACTATAGACAATATAAAATACTTGGGGATCTATCTGCCTACCAAGACAAACCCAGAAACTATATGAACATAATTACAAAACACTTTTCACACAAATAATGACAGAGATAACAATTGAAGAAATAAATATTAATTACTCATGAGTAGGCCAGGCCAATATAATAAAAATGACAATTTTACCTAAGTTAATTTCCTTATTCAGTGCCATACCAATCAAGCCACCAAAGAACATTTTATATAGCTAGAAAAAAATAATTAAAAATTCATCTGGGAGAACAAAAGGTCAAGAATATCAAGCGAATCAATGAAAAAAAAAATGTGAAGGAAGGCAGCCTAATAGTACCAGATGTCAAACTGTATTGCAAAGAGGTAATCATCAAAACATTTTGATGTATTGTTGTTCAATTGTGTCTGGCTCTTTGTGACCCCATTTGGGGTTTTCTTGGCAGAGATGGTAAAGTGGTTTGCCATTTTCTTTTCCAGCTCATTTTACAGATGAGGAAGCTGAGGCAAACAGGGTTAAGGGACTTGCCCAGGGTCACACAGCTAGTAACTGTTTGAGGCGATTTGAACTCAGGAAGATGAGTCTTCCTGGCTCCAAGACAGGCATTCTATCCACTGCAGAGCCACCTGTCTACCCAAATAATCTGGTACTAGTTATGATGGCGTGGCATGACCTGGACCCCCAAGAGCTCTAAGACCATGTCTCTGAAAGTAACCCCAGCCCCACCCCTTCCACCCTGGGGAGAAAATTTTCCCTTGTTGCAGGCCTGAATCTGTAATTCCCTTATCAGAGCAGACACAAGGATACTGACCCAAGGACTCTTACCTCCACCAGATCTCCAAGGTTTATACCTCTGACAACTCCCTCGGTGTCTGGTGTACTCCCTACACTTTCCCATCCATAGCTCCCAAGGACACCTGGACCCTTAGATCACCTAATTAGCATCCCTGGCATTCCTTTCCCATGACCCTTTTCTATATAAGCTTTAGATTCACCCCCATTAGGGTGCAAGTTCCCCAAAGGGGCTTCACCTACTTCTATTGGTGTTACAATAAACTGTCTCTTGACTCACAGATGGCTTGAGTGTGTGAATTCATTCCAGGCGACTCTGCCTTGGCATTCTCAGGGTCCCAGAACCTCTAAAACCTCTCCATTTAAGAAACAGAGTGGTGGATCAGTGGAATAAATTAGGAACACAATACATAGTAGTAAATGACTATTGTAACCTAGTGTTTGACAAACCCACAGATCTAAGCTTTTGTGGTAAGAACTCACTATTTGACAAAAAAAATTCTGGGAAAACTGCAAAGCAGTTTGGCATAAACTAGGTATAGACCAACATCTCACACTGTATACCAAGATATAGTCAAGGTAGGTACATGATTTAGAAAGAAAGGGTGATACCATAAGCAAATTAGAGGAGTGTGGAAAATTATACCTTTTAGATCTATGGTAAAGGGAAAAATTTATGACCAAACAAGAAATAGAGAGCATTAGTGGATATAAAATGGAAAATTTTGATTACATTAAATTAAAAAGGTTTTGCACAAACAATGCAGTCAAGATTAGAGAAAGCAGGAAACTGGGTGAAAAATTTATAGCAATTTTCTCTGATAAAGGCCTCATTTCTCAAATATATAGAAAACTGAGTCAGATGTGTAAGAATATAAGTTATTCCCCAATTGATAAATGGTCAAAGAATATGAACAGCTTTCAGATGAAATCAAAACTATCTGTAGCCATATGAAAAAATGGTCTAAGTCACTATTGATTAGAGAAATGCAAATTAAAACAACTCTAAGGTACCACCTCACAGCTATCAGATTGGCTAATGACAGAAAAGGAAAATGACAAATGTTGGAGGGGATGTGGAAAAATTGTAAGACTAATGTATTGTTGGTGGAGTTGTGAATTGATCCAACCATTCTGGAGAGCAATTTGGAACTATGCCCAAAGGGCTATAAAACTGTGCATACCCTTTGACTTAGCAATACCACTACTAGTTCTATATTCCAAAGAGATTTTTAAAAAGGAAAAAGATCTATATACAGTGTGCAAAAACACTTATAGCAGCTCTTTTTGTGGTGGCAAAGAATTGGAAATTGAGGGGATGCCCATCAACTGGGGAATGGCTGAATGAGCTGTGGTATATGAATGTAATGGAATGCTATTGTGCTACAAGAGATACCAAGCAGGCGGCTCTCAGAAAAACCTGGGAAGATTCATATGAATTGATACAAAGTGAGGTAAGCAGAACCAGGAAAACATTGTACATGGTAACAGCAATATTGTATTATAATATTGTAATGACTTAGCTATTCTGATCAATACAATAATCCAATACTCCAAAACAATTCTGAAGGATTTATGATGAAAAATGCTATCCACCTCCAGAGAAAGAACTGATGGAGTCTGAATGCAGATTGAAGCATTTTTTTTTCACTTTCCTCATTTTTCTTTCTTTTTTTTGTAACGTGGCTAATATGGAAATAGGTTTTGCATGATTTCACATGTATAATTGATATCACATTTCTTATCTCACAATGGGTGGGGGAGGAGTGGGAGTAAGGGAGAGAGTTCAGAATTCAAACTTTTTTTAAACATTGAAAATAAATAATTTTTAAAAAGAAAAGGAAGGGCTTGCTGACGTGTACATTAAGGGAACTGAATAACAGCTCCGAAGGATATGAAAACACAGTATTTAGAGGTAGGTTTGCCTCTGAGGACAGCCCTTCATTAGGGACGGAAGCATGGGTAAGATCACTTAACTGTTTTGTTCCACAGTTTTCCAATGTTCATTTGAGAGAGAAAAAAAATCACTTTACAGGTAATAAGGTTAATAAAGACTTTATTAACATTTGGAAATCCTCTTACAGACCCCTTGCTATCTATAATACAACTTTACAGCCAGAAGGGACCTTAGAATTCATGTTGTACACCCCCTTCTTTTCATAGAAGAGGAAACTGGAAGATCATAAGGTCACAGCTCTGTGAGGGGCAGCATGATGTATTAGATAAGGCATTATCTTTGGAGTTAGGAAGACCTGGATTGAAATCCTATGTCAGATACTTACTTTCCAGCTGTGTGATCTTGGGCAAATCACTTCATTACTCAAGGCTTAGTGTACTCATGTGCAAAATAAAGAGATTAGATAAGATGGCCTCTGAGCTCCATTCCACAGCTGGACTTTTCTATACCAACACTTGTATTATCTATCTCACAATATTTGTAAAGTGTGTGCATTTTTTTAAAATTTTAACATTTATGAAATGATATGTGCCAATCTGGAGGAAGTTTCTTGATGAAATCACAGGACCAAATAAATAATGCTTCCAATTTCATTTTATTATTTCATAGAGAGCTCCTTTTTGTTTGTTTTTAATAACATATTGAGGGAATACTCCCAATAATGGAATGATGGAGTCCAAGGGTATGTTTATTTTTGTAATTCTTAATGAATACCACCTAACCACTCCAAAAAACTTCAACAAGTTGGCAATTGCACCAGCAATGAATATCCCTATTTCTCCACAACCTTCTCACATTGTTTTGCTTATTTTCATTCTTTTTTGCCAATTTGATGGGCTTTAGTTGGAACTCAAAGTTGTTTTAATTTGCATATGTTTGCTTATAAGTGAGGATGAGCATTATTTTAAATGATGATTATTAATAACTTGTGTTTCTTCTTTTGAAAATTGTTCACACTCTTTGCTATTTGTCTTTTATGGGCTGGATATTACCTTTGTATATTTTAAACAGTTCATTTCATATTTTAGATGTCAAATATTTTATCTGTCATATTTACCATAAATATTTTCCCCAATCTGTTTTTGTTCTTTTCTCTTCCTTCCTTTGCTCCCTTTTTTCCTTCTTTCACTCCTTTTTTCCTTCTTTCACTCATTCTTTCCTTCTTTCTTCTCTTCCTCTTTTTCAAGAGATTTTTGTTCTACAGAAATTGTCTCAGTAGTAATAGTTGTTTTGTTGTTGTTTTGTTTTGATGAGGCAATGGGGGTTAAGTGACTTGCCCAGGATCACACAGCTAATGTCAAGTGTCTGAGGCCGGATTTGAACTCAGGTCCTCCTGACTCCAAAGCCTGAGCTCTACCTATTGCACCACCTAGCTGTCCCCCTCAATAGTAATAGTTGAGGTTGAGTGACTTACTCACAGCCCATTGATTTGCACCTCTTGAAGACACTCCTATAATACATTAGTTTCTAATGATCTATGTGCATCATATGCCATTCCTAGACTACAGGCATGTACTTTCCCCAAGTGCCAATGCAGGGCTGAATTCTCAGTCAACACAGATTAGGGAGGATGCTGAGCTCTGGATTCCTAATAGTGACCAATGATGGAAACATACCATCCGAAGGATGGTTCTTGGTGGCCACATCTCAGCAAGACAAGTCTGATCTGTTATCCCAAGCTTGAAGAATGGCATCTCCAGAGTGGCCTTGGAGTGGGATGGGGCCCAGGGTGAGGTTCAAGGTTGGGAAGGTGATTCAGTCCAGGCCACTTTTCCTCTCTCTTTGTGTGGGCTCCCTCATCTATTAAATAGCAAAGGCTGAAGTCATTGAGGTGCTAGGATTAGCCTCTTAGTGGTGGGAAAATGCAGCTATGCAATTGGTCCCAGTGTGATGCTGGGGAAAAGTCACAAGATTGATTCTTCCCCCCCCCCCATGTATACTAGCTACCCCCAGAACAGAAGTATTGGGGGCTAGGGAAGAAAAGGAGGTTGAGGCTTCAGGCTCTGACCTGGCCTGGCCTGCTTTCAGGGCCACTGAGATGCTTGCCACTCCCAGAGATATTTACCCTGAACTGGGTTAATCCCAAGTGGGCCCTCACTGCTGCACGATAAGAAAGACTTGCCATGGCACTCCTTATATTGACCCCTCCAAACTTCTCTTCTCAAGCCACCTAGATCACCTTTGGGTGCTATGGTTTATACTCACACTATTCTCTCCTTCCAAGAGGAGCAAAACATACTGTGCCCGAAAGGGAGTTGGCCAGAAGGAGAGACCTCCCTTACACTGAATGGATGAACTAAAACACACTTACAAGTACTTGCTATGTGTAAGAGAAGCACAAAGCACTATCTAATGCATTTTCTTTTTATTCTTATGTATTATTTTCACGTTAGTTAACAAGACCTTATATGAGTGCCTCCTGGCAGGTAGGTGGCACAGTGGATGGAGCGCTGGACCTGGCATCAGGAAGGCCTGAGTTTAAATCAGGCCTAGCTGTGTGACTCTGGGCAAATTACTTCACCTCTGTCTGCTTCAGTTTCCTCGATTGTAAATTCGAGATAATCACAGCACCTACCTCCTAGGGTTGTTTAATATTTCACAATATTTATTAATACTACTAATAATTATGTAATAATATTTGTAAAGCACTTAGCAAAGTGTCAGGCACATGGTAGGTGCTTAATAAATGCTTGATTCCTTCTCTTTTCCCTCCCTGGGTACAGCATGCAGGCCCCGGAGGAAGGGAAGAAGTCAGAAGGAGAGAAGGATCCCAGGACTTCAACTTGGATGAGGCCTTACAGATCATTTGGTTTTTTCACTTGCTAGTTGAAGAGACCAAGGGCCAGATTGGGGATGTGACTTGTGGAGTAGCCCAGGGGGGCCACTTTTAAAATTATATTACAAATGCACATAGTTTAGTGTCAAAAGCATTAGCCAACATTCACAATATCCTTTGAGCCTCTTAACAATATAAATCTGTTAGCTTCCTTATTTTACAGATGAGGAAACAGAGGCAGACAGCAGGTAAGTGACTTAACCTGAGTCACACAGCTAGTGTGTGTTAGAAGCTTGATCTGCATTTAAGTTTTCTGAGCTCTAAGCTCCACATTCTACCCACTGCCCCTTAGCCTACTCTCTCTGGAAATGTCACATGCTTTACAAGGACAGTCAAAAAATTCTAGAGGAAGAACACCTAGAACAAAATGTTTAAATGCAGCAGGGCCTAGAAATGCATTCTGGGTATAATAGCTGAAATGAGGTACTTTTGAATCACAAAAGACCCTCCCTCATTTGAGCCTTCCAATACTCCTATGAAGTAGGTAGTGTTAAGTATCAATACGCCCATTTTACAGATGTAGAAACTGAAGTTCAGAGGTGAAATTCCTCTGTAAAACGAGGGGATTGGACAAGATAACCTCTGAGTCCCTCTCCTCTTCTAGATCTACGATTTTATGATCCTGCTTGTAGGTTTTGGCAAGTCTCTTTCCCTGCCTCAGTTTCCTCCACTGTAATACAAGGAGAGTGAATTAGAAGGCCTCCAAACCAATGACTCAATCAAACAAGGAGATCAGGAAAGACTTTCTATAGGAAATAGGTAGCTCTTGAGCTGAGCCTTGAAAGAAGTTAGGGATGTTAAGAAGCAGGGGGGAAAGGCAAATGTTCCATGCCACAAAGTAGGGGTGCCAGAGAGGGAGACACAGATTACTCCACCTCTAGCAGCACTCAGGAGGAGTTCTCAAGAGTGCTGTGAGACGTCAGGGGTGTAAAGATTGTGTCAGGATGCTGTGATTTTGTAGATGTGAGAACTCTCTCTGCCAGGGCAGGTGCAAGCCATCAACAGCTTGTCTTATGGACTTGCCTAAGGTTTAAAGGAGCGATTGAAATTCAGGTCCTCCTGACGCCAACCAACCCCTTTGCACTACCCATTACCCCCATCTTCTCCAGCAAGGTAGCTTCTGCTACAGATGAAACCTGGAGAGCAAGATTATACCCATTTTACAGAAAAGGAAAACTAAGGCTGACAGACAGGAAGGCACTTGTCCAAGCTCACACAGCTAAAAATGTCTTTGAGCCCAGGCCTTCCTGCCTGTAAGTTTACTGGTCTTGCCACTGCCTCCAGATCTCCCCAGCTGACATTCCTTTAACATGGGGATGTTACTAAAAGGTTCTGGTCCAACACGTGATATACACCTACTGTGTGCAAAGCCCTGTGCTGAATGCCTGCCATTCAAAGATGGAACAAAGTAGTCGCTCCCAACCTGGCCCTTCCTCAACTCAACCTATCAGTCACCAACTCCAACCTTGACTGACGAGAAGACAGAGCACAAACTCTCAGGTACTGGTGGCCAGTTAGAAAAGGGTGTTTAAATCTGTAGACTTGAAATTGAACTCAACATTCCATTACATGAGTGTTATTAAGTAATCTATCTTTGGGAGATATAAAAAAACAAACAAACAAATAAAACCTATCCTCAAGAAGCTTATAATCTAGTAGGAGAGATGAGACAAATATAAAAAGAATCACAATACAAGACTGAGTGTGAATGTGTCTAAAAGGGATAGAATTTAATTCAGATGAAAAGATGTATACACACACACACACCCACACACACACATCCAAGAGCTTGTCCTCTGAGCTAAAGATACAACCAGTCTCTGTCCTCAAAGGACTACACAATAAATTGCCATGAGTATTCAAGGGAAGGAGGGATCACACCCAAACAGGACAATCAGAGAAGGCTCCATGAAACAGCATTTGATCTAGGCCTTGAAGGATGGGGTAGTATGTCAGCAGGTGGAGATGAGGCTTTGGGGAGAGCATTCCTGGTGTGAGGGATGGGCAGCACAGAGAACTTTCAGAATGATAAATTATTAGGCTGGAGCATAGGAAAGGGCGTAGGAGGAGATGAGTTGAAGCCAAGAAGGAAAGCTGGGACGGAATATGGAAGGCTAAGCTGAAAATTGCCTTTGAGCTATAGTCAAGAAGCCACTGACACCATCTCCAATCCAGAAGGTTTTTGTCTCTCTACCTGAGTGCTTATTCAAATGTGAATTAGGTAAGCTTCTGTCCAGAGAATTCAGAAATGGAAAAAAGGCAACTTAATTTGGCAATTCCCCAGAGACTAAAATTATAAAGTGAAGTCAGGTTAGGCTAGATTGTTTTATGTGTCTTTCCCTAGGATAGGAAAAACCATTAGGGCACTTCCTATCCCCCTCCTCAAAAACAGATTCATTTTCACATTCATCATAATCAAAACTAAGTGAGGTGGAACAGAATGTCAGTAGTTAATTTCCCTTCCTCCAATGGTGGCACTGAGTGACCAGCCTTCCCCAGGCTGGCTATGGAGGTAAGTGAATGAATGAATGAATGAAAAAAAAACGCTTGTTAAAAAGAAACAACAACAACAACAACAACTTTGAAAGATGACAAGACTCTGATGAGTGCAGTAACCAACCATGACTTTCTGAAATATACTTTTCATTTCTTAATGGAGGAGACTAGAGAAGACAATAAGTTTTTGAACATGGCCAATGTGTGGATCTGGCTTGCTTGACTGCTTACTGGGTACAAGGGAGAATTTTTTGTTATTTTTTTTTAACAGGGAAGAGAATGGGCGGGGGGTAATGTTAGTGATGCAAACGAATATTTAAATAAAAGTATCAAAGAAGCATTTTTAAAAGTGCATAGAGCAGAACAGAAAATGGTTCAGACGGAAACACAAGTGGAACAGCTTTGAAACTAATATACTGAATTTATTATATCTCGAATACTGTACTGAGTATATTATAAGCAAAAAACAAGCTGCAGGTAATGGATATTGGTGGCTTCATGCACAATCCTCTTTTCTGTTCTTTTTAGTGAAAATACTTATGCTTGCTAGCTTTTTCAAGTTTAGTACAGCCAAAACTATAAAATGGGTCTAAATAAATGGACCTCGTATTAACATTTTTATTAAGTGCCTACTGTCTGCCAGGCCCAGTATTAGGTGCTGAGGATACAAATATGAAAATGACACTCCCTGCCCTTAAAAGGCTTACATTCTTTTTTTAAATTTGTATTATTTATTTTTAATATTAATTTAAAATTTCTTGGGTTCTGAATTCTCTCTCACCCCTCTCCCACCTGTTGTGTGACAAAGAATGTGATATCAATTATACAAGCGAAATCATGCAAAACATATTTCTATATTTGCCATGTTGCAAAAAACCCAAGAAAAATGAAATGAAAAGAATTATGCTTCAATATACATTCAACTCCATCAGTTCTTTCTCTGGAGGTGGATAACATTTTTCATCAATGGATAACATTTTTCATAAGTCCTTCAGAATTTTCTTGGATCATTATATTGATCAGAATAGCTAAGTTATTTACAGTTGATCATCCTTACAATATCATTGTTACTATGTACAATGTCCTCCTAGTTCTGCTCACTTCACTTTGCATCAGTTCATATAAATCTTTGCAGGTTTTTCTGAAAGCATCCTGCTTGTCATTTCTTATATCACAATAGTATTTCATTACATTCATATACCACAACTTGTTCAGCCATTCCCCAGTTGATGGGCATCCCCTCAATTTCCAATTCTTGGCCACCACAAAAAGAGCTGCTATAAATATTTTTTTATACTGTGTATAGATCCTTTTCCTTTTCCTTTAATCTTTTTAGGACATAAACCTAGTAGTAGTATTGCTGGGTCAAAGGGAATACACAGTTTTATAGCCCTTTAAGCATAGTTCCAAATTGCTCTCCAAAATGGTTGGATCAGTTCACAACTCCACCAACAGCACATTAGTCTCTCAATTTTTACACATCCCCTCCAGCATTTGTCATTTTGTGGAGCTTACATTCTTAAAGGAGACAGAAAACACAGATTGCAGAGTGGTGGCCAGAAAGGGAGTCAGATACCTGTGAAATTTGAGGGGCTTTAAAGATACCCCTGGTGCCTGGTCCCACCCCCAATTCAAATGGGGCCTGGAAATCCTACTCTTGCAGTTATTCCTTTGGGTTAAGGCACCCCCCCTCCAAGAACTCCATTAAAATGCATATCCCCAGTTTCTAAGCTACATATTCTTTTCACCTTGCAGGATAGGGAGAAACCTGGAACACACTGCAAATTTAGAAAAGAGAATTTTTGAGCAGGTTCTTGAAGGATCTTAGCAGTTTTCCTAAAGATTTACCAAGATGGGATTTACCCAATGTTCAAAAATAATGATGATGAATCATAACTGTGAGAAAACAGGTTTCTGTCTTTATTATGAAGTTATTTTAAAAGTGTTTCTTTATGAATCATACAAAATTGATTGCAAGCACAAATTGTCATCTTCACAAATATTTTTCGTTGTTGAGAGAGAAAAGATCTAGCTTAAGGCTTTTTTTTCTTCGACCTATATTTTAATTGCAAAATATTCACAGCACAGTAAAAGATATGACGGAATATGGAAAGATGTGTTTTTATGATTCTGGGTTACATCATAATTAAAGAATAAGGTGCTCTGGGTTTGGCTGAACTAAAACTACAGGCAATTGGGGATTATTTCTGGATTTGAAGAACACATCTCTTCCTTAGATCATTAATTTCTGCAGGAAGGAATTTCTTCATTCTTGAAACATTGCCATTGGGACATAAGAATAAGAAAAAAGACATACAAATAGCCATTGGTTAATTTCAATTCAAGAAAAGAGAAAGGAGAGAATTTATAATTTCTGAAACAGACCTCCTATGAAGGGTGCTTCGCAGTAGTCAGATTAATGGGGGCCGTGGAATTTCCCACTCCTAATTTCCCACCAACTTATTTGCATAGTTCACTCATGTAGTGATGCATCTCTGGGAACAAATCTTTGGGAAATCGAGTCCTTCAGAAAGATCCACTAAGCCTTGGCACTCACACCTCATCAGTGCCTCTTCCTTTCTGATTGGACCCTCTCATTGAACCTTGGAGCCATAAGCTTCAAAACCTCCGTTTCAGGAGAGGGTCCAGGACACCCACCTCCCTATTGCCCTCCAACCACACCCTCTTCCTCTCTGATTTCAATGGGCACTTGAAAGTTTAGAAATATCACCATCGTTCAAAATGGAATCATGCTGTTGTTATACTCACAACTCATCAGTAACTTCCACCCTCGATTGGAGTTTGGAGCCACAAACCTCCAAATCTCCACTTGAGGAGGGGGGCCAGTAATCAGCTAGCGCCTCATTAACCTCCAGCAGCGATACTTTTGCATAGCCCATTTGCCTCATGGCCCAGAGCTCCTGGACCTTTGCATTGGGAAGTCTCAGCATCCTACAAGACCCAATCAGCCTGCCTGCTCACATCGCATCAGTATTCCCTGCCCCTCTGACTGGAGGACAGAGTCATGAACTCCAAATCCTCCATTTCAGGAGGGGGTCCAGGACACAGTCAGTTCCTTGTTTTCCCCTTCCTTCTTTTCCACTATCATCCCCTAATCCATCAGGCCTCCTGGTGTCTTTTCTCACTAGATTGTAAGCTCCTTGAGGACAGCCACTTAATTTCTTTTCACTTGTTTTTGTATCCTCATTGCTTAACAGGGTGCTTGGCACATAGTAAGGACTTAATAAAAGGTTATTGGCTGACTGAATGACTCTGAGGGACCATATAATACCTCCACTTGATTTGAAAAGGGGGCATGTGATTGTCCTCAAGATTAGCCTTCTGCCAAGGTCCATTTTCTGTGCTAAATGAATGCGGCAGGGGACATTCAGGATCTACAGAAGGATCCAGGGACTATTTGGTATCACATGGACCCAACTGAGGTTTCATTGATTTAGAAGCAACTGATTTGGAAACTCCCTCAGTCAACTAATACAGCACCTGTTCTGGACGCAGGAAGAGGCTAAGTGGTTTGTCCTAGGTGACACAAGGCAGTATATGCCAGAGGCAGGATTTGAACCCTGGTCTTCCTCCAAGGCCTTCTCTCTATCTCCTACATTATACTGCCTCTCTGTGCCCACAGTAGCTAAAAATAAGACCAAACTTAATTGATGCTTGTTGACTGATCAAAAAACAAAACAAAACAAAACAAAACCCTGGCTACCAACAAAATTAGAGCAATTTATTTAAAATTCTAGAACTTTGTCATGTAAATGAGTCCCCTTGGTAGAAGATGAGGAGTAGAGAGGAGACAGTGATTTCAGGAGCTCTTCTAGTAATCAGACCTTTTTTTGGACTGACTCCTTTTGGGGACCCACCTTCTGGGACAGTTAGAGCCACAGGAGAAAACCCTTTGAGGATGCTCATAACTGAGTTTTTTTTCTCAGTAATACCAAGCGATTACCAATTCCTCAGCTTCATTACACAGTAACTCCTAGAATGGTCTGAGCTGGAAGGAAATTTGATACTGAAATCTCTCATTTCCCCTACCTCTATCTCTACTGGGCCTGCCTCTGGTGATGAGCCTGTTCTCAGAAAATAGAGTTGCCTCCACTGAGGGGACCCCAGCCCTACGACACTCATAGGGTCACCCCCTCTGAGTCTGGTTTGAGGCAGCCAGGTGGTACAGCGGACAGAGTGCTGGGCCCGGAAACAGGAAGACCTGAATTCAAATCTACCTTCCGAAATTTAATAGCTGTGTGACCTTGGACAAGTTACTTAAGCTCTCTTTACCTCAGTTTCCCCAACGGGGATGATAATAGCACTGACCTCATATGGCTGTTGTCAGTATCAAATGAGAAAAACTGTATAGGGCTCAGCACAGTACTTGGCACATAATAGACATTTTGATAAGTATCTATTTCCTTCCTACTTCCTAAAGGGTCTGAAGCAAGGGCTGCATTGCTGGACTCAGTGCTCAGCCTCATAGGGGGACTGCTTGGGGCAGATGGGCCCCCATTTGGCTGAATGAGCTCTGATGAGCTGGCTGAAATCAATCAGTCACTCCTATTCACTCTCTAGTCTAGTGATACCTCCAGCTTTCAGCTCAGATCCCCTGAAAGGATGGTTACTTCCATTGAGTTTACTGGACCAGCCATATAGAGAGCTTTCCCCCAGCAGCTCAGTCTAACAACACAGGTCCCTATTTCCTCTGTAACTAAACTGGTGAGAATCTTTGAGTTCTCATGTAACAGATGAGAAAACTGAGGGTCAGGGGGGTAAGTCTCATGAGTGTGGTGAAATGGATAGAGTGTGTGGAGAGTTAGGAAGACCTGGTTTTGAATCACACTTGAGGCACTATCTGTATGACCTTGGGTAAGTTTCTTTCCCTCTTGTACTAGATGGACTCTGAAGTCCCTGCCAGCTCTAAATCTACGATTCTGTGTGTGATCTCAGAAAAGCCACACCCCCTCCCTCTGCCTCAGTTTCCTCCTCTATCAAATTGAATGTGTGGGGAAAGGGAGTTGACCAAGATGCCAACGAGGTCCCTTCCAGCTCCACATCTCAGATCTCATGAAAGCAACATAGTAATCATTTATGCTATTTCATTGTCGAAGATGTTTGCTCTTTAAAAATTACCATAAATTCTTAATTTATTTTTCACTGAAATACAAGCTCATAAAAATATTGGCTTTGACTCTTTGCAAAGTGGGTCAGGAGGAGAGGACCCATCATTTTTTCCCCACCATGAGTGGGGGATGCTTTGGTACATAATATTTGGAAAACACTGACCCAGACAAAGGGAGAAAGGACACGTACAGACAGTGAAAAAGAAAACCAATGTGTTTGTTTTGTAGTTCAAAATATTCCGTTATAAATTCTGGGTGATGCCATTTGAAATTCTGTCCAAGAACTAGGTTCTCAAAGAACTGGCACAGCAAGACGTTAACAAGTAACTAGCAACCCCTTTACTTTAGGGTTAATTCCAGTTAAGTCGAGGGAGGTTGCAGAAGCTGGGTCAGCCTTCCCCTGAAGACAGCTGAGGGGGCAGGGATCTCACCTAAGACTGGAGGGACCCTGAGCCCCCTGTTTGGGAATCATCCCAGCCCCAGGCCTAGGGGACAAAGAGAAGGTCTTAGGACACGAAGCCAGGCCTGGCAGTTTTCTTCCTCCCTGGCAAGCAGCAAAGAGACGGCCCCAAAGCAAAATTCTTTGATGCCTAATACTAGCCCCATAGGGAGTAGGGTGGGAGAGTGGAAAGGGTTTCATCACAAGGCCAAGTAGGTGGGTGAGAGAGACTTTATTTGATTTTAAACTGAGCACAACCAGTCCAGGCCTCCCTTTTCAGAAAACTTTTTATGTTACCTTATGGACCTTCCCACAGCCCACTCTGCTCCACCATACCATGCCACTCCTGGATGAAACCCTTGGGCTTTTAGAAAATCTGTGGGTTTAGGAGTTAATAGAGCAAAACAGCTATTTAAATAGGAGCATCTTGAAGAGATAGGGCCAGTCTACACCATGACCTTCCATCCTCACATATTCCCAGTTACTCTGCAAATACCTGGGTGTGGACCATTCACATGCTAATGTGAATTAGTTTCAGCTTCCTAACACAGAGATGAGGAGTTTGACTGAGGAAAGGAGTGTAATTTTTGCAATCTTTGGGTAGGGAGAGATGTTGAAGTGAGAGTTTAAGGATTATGGGACAATAGATTTAAAGCTAAAAGGGACCTTAGAGGCCATCACCAACCCCCCTCCCACTTTGTAGATGAGGAAACTGAGGCACAAAGAAGTTTAATAATAATAAAAATAGCTTGCGTTTACATATAGCACATAAAGATTTGTAAAACAGCACACAAATGTTCCCTCATTGTATCCTCACTACAACCTTGGGAGCTGGGTACTATTATCATTCTCATTTTATAGATAAAGAAACTAAGGCAGACAGAGGTTAAGTTACTTGCCCAGGGTCACACATTTAGTAAATGCTTGCAGACCTTCAGGGAGGGGAACCCTCCCAAGGTAGGCCATTCCATTTTGGAATAGCTCATATTGATAGGAAGTTTCTCAGGCAGGATTTGAACTCAGGTCATCCTGGTTACATACTAGGCTGTTTTTCTCTTGGCCATGAAGATGTAGGGAATCTAGGAACAGGAAGACTAAGCAAGAGAAAGGTGGTGGGAAAATGCTGGAGGTAAACTTTCCTTTTTTTTTTTTTTAATTGCAAAGGCCTTCTTTCTTTCCTTTTCTGCCCCTGTACACTGCCCTTTAGACCTAGAACTCAGCCCATCTATTCTGGAGGAAATAGGCCTTTGTCCTCTAACAGCCTCCTGTGTCATTGTCTCTAGCGGAGAGAACATTTGGGGATCCTCAAGTGAATCCCCGGCCAAGCCAGCACCTCCAGGTTTCAGTCACACCAATGGGGTAGTCTCCCACCACCTGATTGCAGCACCCCCAGGCTTCAGAGAAAATTCTTTGAGAAGATATCTCTTTGGGAGTCGAATCTGTCAAACTGAAGTCCTGAGGAGACAGTCTGGGGTATCTCTCTCACTCATCCCTCCCCCTTGGATTAACACTAAAACAGAATGATTCAAGTCATCTGAGAAGAGTGGGGTTCCGCTTCTGATCCAAAGTATGTCCAGCCTGAGAATCCAGAACCTGGAGTCTCAGTTTCCCCATTTGAAAAATTAAAGGGTTGGCTGCAATGGTCTCTCTGGGCCCTTCCTTTCTAGTTCTGACATTCAAGGAGTCTGGCCTTGAGGACAAGTTGTAATGTCACTTCCTTTTATTACAATGGGGTGTATGGAATGAAGCAGCCCTGGAAACCCTTTGCCCTCAGCCCTCTGCCTTGGCTCCTCGGCTCCCTCTCCTTAGCCTCATGCCCAGAGCTGGCTCAAGACTTTGGTGGAACAGAGAGCCAGCCATATAATCTGAAAATGGAGACAGGCCTATCAATCTTGTAACCTGGGCTGTAGACATGAGTTTTGGGCACTTACAAGATGGATGAGTGATTTGATTTTCTAAATAAGCCTCAGTTTTCTCATCTGTAAACTGGGGGAAGGATTTGCTTTACCTATTTCGCAGGGATGTTGTGAAGAAAACACTTTACAAAACCTAAAGAAATGGGAGTTATGATATTAAGGGGATGAAAATTAGTTAATATTTGTAAAGTGATTAGCACAGTGCCTGGCACATAGTAGGCTCTTAATAAATGCTTATTCCATTCCATTCCAACTGGGTGAAAGATACTCTAATGTCAGGGAGCAGAGGTAAAGTGTCCTCCCCCCTTCTGACAACCATCCTATGTTCTATGTCTACAAGCTTTTGTTCTTAATAGGTGCCAACCTCTCCTAAGATATTATGGTATAAACTTCCTGGGAGCAGGAACTGACTTTTGCTTCTTTTTGCATCCCCAGCATTTAACACTGTGTCTGGTACATTGTCGCTCTTCAGTTGTTTCATTTGTATCCAACTCTCCATGACCCCATTTGGGGTTTTCTTAGCGAAGATACTGGAGTGGTTTGCCATTGCCTTCTCCAGCTCATTTTCCATATGAGGAAACTAAGGCAAACAAGGTGAAGTGACTTGTCTAGGATCACAGGTGCATAAGTTCAGATTTGAACTTGGGTCCTCCTGACTCCAAGTCTGGCACTCTATTCATTGCAGCACAACCTAGCTGCCCCGCCTAGCATATAGTGGGCACTTAATAAATGTTTATTGATTAATTGATCAATTATTCTACTCAGGGATGATTACATTCTAAAAGGAGACTAATGACTGATCAACCTTTAAGATACAAAGAGATGAATTTCTAGTGATGAAATTTCAGCCACATATATACACACACACACACACACACACACACACACACACACACACACACATTTTTTTCCCTTTTTTTGACTAAGTAATAGAGGCCATTCTCTGCCTTAATCACTGCATGGGTGTTGCCTCAGACAAACTGAGACCTGGGAAAGACCTTAGCTTAAAAAGGCCAAGGTCTCCCATTGCATCCTGGGCCATCTCCAGTACTCCTGACCTATGTCTTGCCACTGGACCCAGATGGCTCTGGAGGAGAAAGTGAGGCTGGTGACTTTGCACAACCCTCCCTCACTTAAATCCAATTCACTTGCAAGTCGTGAAATCACCTCCCTGATGTCATTGGTGTTCTTCAAGAACAAAGGACAAACAACACATATGCATATGGGGAAGGAATTTCCTTGATATTCTACATGACCAAGCCAGCCACTGCTAGGAGGATGGAAGGGGAATGGAGGCAAATTAGGACCGTGGGATTTAGAGCTGAAAGAAAGTCTCAGAATTTCCAAGGAACAATCTCCATAGTAGAACAAGAATTCTCTCTCTGGTGTTCCTACCCAAGCCAAGCTTTTCTCTTCAAGGCTAAACCTCCCTAGTTCCATCAACCAATCTTCACACAATGTGAAAGACTGGCTTAGAGACACAAAGTACTTTGTTCAAGGTCAGATGGTTAGGTAATAGCAAAGCGAGATTTGAACCTATAACCTCTGATTCTAAATGCAATACCCTTTTAAAAATATTAATTTAAATTAAAAAATCAATTTTTTGCCTTCCAATCTCCCATGCCTCATCAAGAAAAAAAACCCCAACAGAATCCCTGTTACAAATATGTATAGTCATGCAAAATAATTTCAAAGTAATTTTCCTAAAGCATGGGTCTGACCATGTCATCTCCCCACTCAATAAGTACCAATGGCTCCCCATCATGTCTGAGATCAAATACAAAATACTCTATTTGGCATTAAAAGTGCCTCATAACCTAGCCCCCTCTTACCTTTCCAGACCTCTTACACCTAACTCCCTACCAGGTACTCTCTGATCCATTGCCCTCTCTCTGCTCTGGGCATTTTCTCTGGCTGCTTCCCCCATGCCTAGAATGCTCTCCCTCTTCATCTCTGCCTCTTGGCTTTCCTGGCTTTCTTTAAGGCCCAACTAAAATCACATCTTTTACAGGAATTTCCTAAATCCTCTTAATTATCCTGCCTTCCCTCTGTTAAATATTACCTCTCTCTCCTGTCTATATAGCTTACCTTGTATAGATTTGTTTACATGTTGTCTCTCCCATCAGATTGTGAGCTCCTTGAGGGCAGGGACTGTCTTTTGTCTCTTTTTTTGTATCCTCAGTGCTTAGCACAGTGCCTGGCACATTGTAGATGCTTAATAAATGTTGGTTGATTGATTTTGGCCCTGGTCATGTCCAAAAATATGCCTCATTGTGCACCTGTGTGCCTTTTCCCACTAAATCCTGATGATTCAAGTTATCCAGCGTGAAAAGGACGTTAGCTATCCCTTATCCCTTGTCAAGTCAACAAGATAACAAGCATTTATTAAGCACCTAGTATGTACCAGGCACTGTTTTAAGTGCTGGGGATACAAGAAAGACAAAAGAGATGGTCACTAAGTAAACAACTATGTACAAATAAGATATAGATAACCACACAGAAATATATTCAAAGGAAGCCATATGCAAGATAATTATAAAGTAATTGACAAAAAGAAGGCACTAGAATTTAGGGGGGTTGGGGAAAGCTTCCTGTAAAAGATGGGATATTAATTGGGACTTGAAGGAATCCAGGGTGTGGACAGAACCCTGGATTGTCTGGGAGGGGTAGGCAAGCCATTTGGTGCCCTTAAATAGTCATTCAGTGCCCTTCTGCCTTCACTTGCCTGGCACTAAAAATGTGGCCACATCCTCTACTCTCAGCCGAAGGATGGAAACATTTCTGCCTAGCTGAAATAAGGATGGGAAGAAGGCATCTCCTGCTATATTTGCATCTATCCATTCAGTCATTTACTAAGCACTAAATGCACTGTGCTCCTGGAGATACAAAAACACAATGCCTGTCCTCATGGAGTTTATAATCAAAGGAAAGAAGGAAGGAAGGAAACAAGTATTTGTTAAGTGCCAACTATTCACCAAGTACTGCCTAAGCACTTTATATACACTATCTCCTTTGATCTTCACAATAACTCTAAGGGGTAGGTGCTATTATTATCCCCATTTTCTAACTGAGGAAACTGAGGCAGACAGAGGTAAGTAAATTGCCCAGGGTCACATAACTAGTGAATGTCTGAAGTAGCTATTTGAACTCAGGTCTTCTCGATTGCAAGTTCACCAATCTAGCCACTTGACCACCTGGCTGCCTCCAATCCAACAGGGATACAGTCTGTTTCTTTCAATATGAATATGGGTCTGTGGGGGAGAGGTGTTCTGAGGATCTAAATTTATGTGTGACTCCAGGCAATTCTTTTCACTCCTGTGAGCCTCAGTTTCCTCTTCTGTAAAATGAAAAGTTTGGACTAGATGGCCTTCTAGCCTTAGAGCTATGATCCTGCAAGTTACTCAAGAGGTTCACCACTAAAGCAGGAGAGTGAATTCAAATAGTTTGGTTTGCTACCAAGGGAGGAAACTGAAAGGAATTTTCCTTAAGTCTGAGGGAACTAGTGAAGTCCATTACTCAGAGCTAGTGAAGTCCATTACTCAAAAGCCTCCCATTCCCCCAGCTTGGGTTACTGCCAATGCTCTTGTAAGTATTGGGTCCCACAATCTTTCACAGTCACACACACAGACACACACACACAGAGACACACACACACACACACACACACACACACACACACACACACTTCCTTGGAATGGTTCTCTGAGTGTTCCACAGTATTCAACTGTTTTCTTTTCCAAGTAGATTAAACTCTATGAGAACAGGGATGTATCCATGAGGATATTCCTCACACTTGCCTTGTGACACAGTAGACCTTAAATAACTGCTTATGGACCTAAAAAAAAATCTAGACAAGAACAGCAACAACAACAGTAGCAGCTGATATTTTATATATTGCTTTAGGATTGCAAGGCACTTTACACATATGAGCTCATTTGTTTCTAAGGACCACCCTTCCAGTTAGATATTATTATTATCCCCATTTTACTGATGAGGAAACTAAGGCTGAGAGAGGTTAAAGGACTTACCCAAGGGCACAGCTAAGTGGGCAGGGTTTAAACCCAGTTCTCCCAGATTCCAAGTCCAGGGCTCTAAGGCTTACAAATCTTCTTTTTGTATCCCCAGCACTTAGTGCTTGGCACTTAGTAGGCACTATGTCAACATTAACTATTATTATTTTCCTCCACAAAATGGTGAGCTCCTTGAGGGCAGGGACTGTCTTTTGCCTCTTTTTATAACCCCAGAGAAGTGCCTGACTCATAGTAGGCACTTAAATGTTTATTGATTAATTGGTTGACATGTAAATGCTAGTTCTTATTGTTGTTGTTATTGCTAGAATACCATAGCTGCCCATACAAGATTACGCGCGCACACACACACACACACACACACACACACACACACGCGTGCGCGCGCGCACGGAAGGTTCCTAGGGCGTATCTGATAATGGCACTTGTCTTTTGGCTACATTTCAACAAATGAAGAGCCTATAGGCAAGGCACCGTAGGCTTTTGTCAAGTGGAGTCTTGGTGAATGGATCAGAGATGTGAGACTCTGGAAATTAGTTTAGGAGTTTCCATTCAAACGCTAACTGAGGTCTAGCTGTGCTAGGGTAGTGGGGAGGGACAGGTGTGAGCAGAAGAGCAGAAAAGTCCAGCAACTTGACGAGAAAAGAGAGCCTTGAAAGAGCCCCAAAGAAGCACTGGTTTTCTAAGAAAAGGAAACTGACAGAACAATCAGCAGGAAACTTGGAAGGACAACACTCAGGGTAAACTCCCAACCCATGAGTCCTCCCATAGGAAAGCTTCAATTGTACTAAGATGGACTGCTGAGGTACTGGCTAATAAACCTGCCCTTCCCCCACATCAGCCTGCCAATGTGAGGGGACACAGACCATCAGGCCATCTGTATGAATGACCCCAAACTGCTGGGTACAAGTCAACCTGGCACAGCCACTGGCCACAGGAGTTTGACCTACATCTGCCACTCAGGTATATTCCCTTGTCCTGCTGCTGCTTTTGGCACTTAAATGCAATTCATTTACTAAATGGGGTGTGCCAGAGGCAGGGAATAAAAAGGTAAAGGCCCAAAGGTCTCTTGCCTTCAAAGGGCTTGCATTTCACTGGATGATACGAGGGACCAAGATAAGTATGCCACAAGGAAGGGACTAAGGAGAGACAAAATATTCTAAGAATACTCTAGGAGGAAGAGCACCCTTTAGGCCAAGGGAAGGCAAGAAGCACCTTGGGATGCAAGGGGGGGGGGGGAGAGGATTAACCCTGTAGTAGCTATTAATTAGAGCTGCCAAAAGGGTTCAATTTGAGTAAAGCATTTTGAAATCTGAATGTGCTACAGAAATTTGAGTTATAATAATAATAATTTATTATTATCATGGAAATTCTGAATGAAGCAGTCAATTTTCAATTATCCATGACAAAATTTGAGCCTGAGGCTAGCTTCCCCGGCTACCTAACATGGTCTTAAGCCTATCCCACCTAGCTGGCGGCCTCCAGGAATATAAATTAAGTTTAATATGGCCCTTGACCATATTATTCATTAATAATAATATTCATTCAATAATAACAATAAACATCCTTCAAAAGTCAAGTCTAATTTAGAAATTGGGGGCAGCTAGGTGGCACAGTGGGTAGAGTACCAGGTACTTATCTGCCTGGGGCCCATTGTAGTTCTGCCTCCCTTATTTTTGCTGAGGCACTGGGAGACCCATTTGCTGGGCTGCTGCACTGCTGCTCCCCGTCTTTCTTCTAGTTCAGCTGTTCCAGGGTTTTTTTTTTTCTGGGGTGATATTTTCTGGGTTTTCAGAGGTTGAGAGGGGAGAGTGAGAGCGACTACCTTTTCACTCTGCCATCTTGGCTCCCCCACTGTTAGTCTTTTTTAAAGATAAAGTCATAATCAATGATTATTTTGTTCTGTTTCTCCTACTTTTGCTTACATTGCTATAGATATCTTGACATATTTCTTATCCATCTCATTTTGTCACTTTTTCCAGCATAACAGTATCCTATCACATTGTCATGCAACAATTAACTTTTTTCTCCAGCCTCAGACCAAGGCCTGGAACATAATAGATACTTGAAAAATGCTTATCAACTTAATTTTGTGACTTATTATATATTTTGTAATGTCCTGCCTCTCTTCCAGAAGCCTGGATACTGCTGAGTTATCTGGGCTTCCTATTTTTGACAACCTGATGGCTAGAAGTTGGGTTTAAGCAGTTTTCATTTGAATTTATCTGATTATTTGACACTGAACAGTTTTCAAGTTGATATTAGCAATGTGTTTGTTCATGTCCAACCATTTTATCCTTTGGGATAAACTGGTAAGCCATTCTTTATAGATTCTAGATGTCAGGTTACTATCAGGTATATTTACAGTAAACATTCTCCCCAAAATCTTTCCTTTATTTTTATTTTGGAAACATTGCTTTTTTTTTTTGTCCTACGAAATTATCTTATTTTTGTATAATCAAATCCATGGACTATGCTTCCAGCAATTTGTTGAACAGATATAAAGTATTCCCCCTCATTGCAATTGAGAAAGATATATATTCCTTTTTCTTTCAATATTTTGGCTTGGTTTTTTAATTAGATCACGTGAGGGCAGGGGGAACCGGTAGAAACCAGCTCAGAAAACCACCAGGTGCCTCGGCACTCTACCACAAAGGAATCTCCCAGTACATTAGCAGAAAGGAGGGAGACAACACTGCAGGGGGCCCCAGGCAGATAAACATCCTGCAGCACCCATTTAAAAGGAGCTGAAGAAAGCTAAAGGAAAGGAAAGGCAGGCAACCTAGAATTGCCTGAAAGTTCCAGCCTTGCTGATTCCAGCCCAACACAGGTAAGCTGCCAGAAACCTACAGCCTCCAATTGCCAGCATAAGAGGCCCCAGCACAAAGCCAGTGACCAAGACCTAGGCTCCCAACACGAGAAGCTTGGGTCAGTAACCTCTGTTCCCCAGCAGGAGAGCTCTTTAAAGGCCAGGGAATAAAGAAACACCATGAGTAAAAAGAAACATACCATAGATTCATATTATGAGAAGAGTGAAGATCAAGACAGAAATTCTGAAGAGGACAACATTGTCAACAAACCCACATCTGCAACAACAAAAGGGAATATGAACTGGTCTGAAGCCCAAAAAGCCTTCTTAGAAGAGCTCAAGAAGGATTTTAATAGTCAAATGAGAGAGGTAGAAGAGTCCTTCAAAAATACAATTGGCCAATTGGAAAAAAAATACACTGAAGAAAACAAGTCCCTAAAAAACACAATTGGCCAATTGAAGAAGGAAGGACAAAAACTAACAGAAGAGTACTGAAGAAAACAAGTCCCTAAAAACACAATTGGCCAGTTGAAGAAGGAAGTACAAAAACTAACAGAAGAAAACAATCTGTTAAAAACTAGAATTGGACAAATGGAAACTAATGTCTCTATGAGAGAGCAAGAATCAGTCAAACAGAAACAAAAAAATGAAAAAATAGATGAAAATGTAAAATACCTCATCAGTAAAACAACAACCTGGAAAATCACTCAGGAGAGACAATTTAAAAATTATTGGACTACCTGAAAATCATGATGAAAAAAAAGCCTGGACAGTATCTTTCAGGAAATCATAAAGGAAAACTGCCCAGAAGTCCTAGAACCAGAAGGGAAAATAACCATAGAAAGAATCCACCAGTCACCACCTGAAAGAGATCCCAAATTGACAACACCAAGGAATATAATAGCAAAATTCCAAAATTACCAGATGAAAGAGAAGGTGCTGCAAGCAGCCAGAAAGAAACAATTTAAATATCATGGAACCACAGTCAGGATTACACAGGACCTTGCAGCTTCTACATTAAAAGACCGCAGGGTGCGGAACATGATATTCCATAAGGCAAAGGAGCTTGGAATGCAGCCAAGGATCAATTACCCAGCAAAAATGAGCATCATTTTTCAAGGGAGGAGGTGGATATTCAACGAAATAGGAGACTTCCAAACTTTCCTGATAAAAAGACCAGAGCTCAACAAAAATTTGATCTTCAAGTACAGGACTCAAGAAGGACTTAAAAAGGTAAATGGGACAGAAGATACAATATGTTGTTAATAAGGGGGGGGGCTGTTTAAACCCCTACAAGGGAATATGACACTTGAAACCCTTGAGAACTGTATTGTTATTACACCCTGTTAAAGGAGTATACATAAAGAGGGTGGATATTAGTTGACTTTGATGTAATGATAAAAAAAAATCTAATCAAGTGGGTTAAATGGATCCAAATAAGTGGATCAATCTGATCTTAGAAAATGTACTGAGAAAGGAGGAGGCAGACAAGGGTAAATTACATTACAGGAAAAGACACAAAATCCTATTACAGCAGAGGGAAAGAAGGGGGGCAGAGCATTGTTTGAACCTTACTCTCATCAGATTTGGCTCAAGAAGGGCATAACATAATCAGTTAGGTATAGAAATCTAACTTGCCCTATAGGCAGTAGGAGGGAAAAGGGGAAAGAAAAGGGAGGGGGGAAAGAAGGGAGGGAAGAAGGGAGCAGTAAGAAAAGGGGAAGAAAAGGGAAAGGGATAATAAAAGGGGGAGGGACTGAAGGAGGCAGTGGTCAAAAGCAAAACACTAGTGAAGGGGGGAAAGGAAAAAGGAGAAAGAAAAGCATAAATGGGGGGAAAGGATGGAGAAAAAGACACAGATAGTAATCATAACTGTGAATGTGAATGGGATGAACTCTCCCATAAAACGAAACGGATTGCAGAATGGATTAAAAACCATAATCCTACAATATGTTGTTTACAGGAAACACATTTGAAAAAGAGTGACACATACAGGGTAAAGGTAAAAGGCTGGAGCAGAATATATTGCTCAGCTGAAGTAAAAAAAGCAGGGGTAGCAATCCTGATCTCAGACAAAGCAAAAGCAAAAATAGATCTAATCAAAAGAGATAAGGAAGGAAACTACATCCTGCTAAAAGGCACCATAGACAATGAAGTAATATCATTACTAAACATATATGCACCAAATGGTATAGCATCCAAATTCTTACAGGAGAAGTTCAGGGAGTTACAGGAAGAAATAGACAGCAAAACTATACTAGTGGGGGACCTGAACCTCCCCCTCTCGCACTAGATAAGTCTAACCACAAAATAAACAAGAAAGAAGTTAAGGAGGTGAATAGAACATTAGAAAAGTTAGGTATGATAGACCTCTGGAGAAAACTGAATGGGGATAGAAAGGAATATACTTTTTTCTCAGTACATGGCACATACACAAAAATTGACCATGTACTAGGGCATAAAAACCTCACAATCCAATGCAGAAAGGCAGAAATATTAAATGCATCCTTTTCAGATCATGATGCAATAAAAATTATATGTAATAAAGGGCCATGGAAAGATAGACTAAAAAATAATTGGAAACTAAATAATCTAATCCTAAAAAATGATTGGGTCAAACAACAAATCATAGAAACAATCAATAATTTCATTCAAGAGAATGACAATAATGAGACAACATACCAAAACCTATGGGATGCAGCGAAAGCAGTTCTTAGGGGAAGTTTTATATCTCTAAATGCTTACATAAATAAAATAGAAAAAGAGGAGATTAATGAATTGGGCATACAACTAAAAAACTAGAAAAAGAACAAATTAAAAATCCTCAACTAAACACCAAATTAGAAATATTGAAAACCAAAGGAAAAATTAATAAAATTGAAATTAAGAAAACTATTGAACTAATAAATAAAACTAAGAGCTGGTTTTATGAAAAAACAATAAAATAGATAAACCTTTGGTTAATTTAATTAAAAAAAGAAAGAAGAAAACCAAATTACTAGTATCAAGAATGAAAAGGGTGAAGCTACCACCAAGGAAGAGGAAATTAAAACAATACTTAGGAATTATTTTGCCCAACTATATGCCAACAAATTTGACAATCTTAGTGAAATGGATACATATTTACAAAAATATAAATTGCCCAGATTAACCGAAGAGGAAGTAAAATACTTAAATAACCCCATCTCAGAAAAAGAAATTGAACAAGCCTTGATGAACTCCAGGACCAGATGGATTTACATGTTCTATCAAACATTTAAAGAACAATTAATTCCAATACTATATAGACTATTTGGGAAAATAGGTGAAGAAGGAGTCTTACCAAATTCTTTTTATGATACAAATATGGTGTTGATACCTAAACCAGGAAGAGTCAAAATAGAGAAAGAAAATTATAGACCAATTTCTCTAATGAATATAGATGCAAAAATTTTAAACAAAATACTAGCAAGTAGATTGCAGCAACTTATCACAAGAATAATACACTATGACCAGGTAGGATTTATACCAGGAATGCAGGGTTGGTTCAATATTAGGAAAACTATCAGCATCATTGAGCATATCAACAAAACCAACAGAAACCACATGATCATCTCAATAGATGCAGAAAAAGCTTTTGACACAATACAGCACCCATTCCTATTAAAAACACTAGAAAGCATAGGTATAAATGGAGTCTTCCTTAAAATAATAAATAGCATATATCTAAAACCTTCAGCAAGCATTATATGTAATGGGGACAGGCTAGAAGCATTTCCAATAAGATCGGGGTGAAACAAGGATGTCCATTATCACCACTGTTATTCAATATTGTACTGGAAACCTTAGCTTTAGCAATAAGAGAAGAAAAAGAAATTGAAGGCATTAGAATAGGCAAAGAAGAAACAAAGCTATCACTCTTTGCAGATGACATGATGATATACTTAGAGAATCCTAGAGAATCAAGTAAAAAACTACTTGAAATAATAAACAACTTTAGCAAAGTTGCAGGCTATAAAATAAACCCACATAAATCATCAGCATTTCTATATATTACCAACAAAGCCCAACAGCAAGAGATAGAAAGAGAAATCCCATTTAAACTTACTGTAGACATTATAAAATATTTAGGAGTCTACCTCCGAAACAAACCCAGGAACTCTATGAACACAATTACAAAACACTTTTCACACAAATAAAATCAGATCTAAATAATTGGAAAAACATCAGTTGCTCATGGGTAGGCCAGCTAATATAATAAAAATGACAATCCTACCTAAGCTAATTTACTTATTCAGTGCCATACCAATCAAACTACCAAAAATTATTTTATAGAGTTAGAAAAAATAATAACAAGATTCATTTGGAAAAACAAAAGGTCCAGAATATCAAAGGAACTAATGAAAAGAAATGCAGGGGAAGGTGGCCTAGCAATTCCAGATCTTAAATTGTATTATAAAGCAGCAATCATCAAAACTGCTTGGTACTGGCTAAGAAATAGGGAGGTGGATCAGTGGAATAGGTTAAATATGCAAGACACAGTAGTCAATGACTATAGTAATCTATTATTTGATAAACCCAAAGACCCCAGCTTCTGGGATAAGAACCCACTCTTTGAAAAAAACTGCTGGGAAAACTGGAAAAGAGTATGGCAGAAACTAGGCATAGACCCAAATCTCACACCATATACCAAAATAAAGTCAAAATGGGTTCATGACTTAGATATAAAGGCTGATACCATAAGTAAACTGGGAGAACAAGGAATAGTTTACCTATCAGATCTATGGAGAACAGAAGAATTCATGACCAAACAGGAGATAGAGAACATTATGAAAAGCAAAATGGATAATTTTGATTACATTAAATTGAAAAGTTTTTGCACAAACAAAGCCAATGCAACTAAGATTAGGAGGAAGGTAGAAAATTGGGAAAGAATTTTTACAACCAGTCTCTCTGATAAAGGCCTCATTTCTAAAATATATAGAGAATTAAGACAAATTTATAAGAACACAAGCCATTCCCCAATTGATAAATGGTCAAAGGATATGAACAGACAGTTCTCAGATGAAGAAATTAAAGCCATCTATAGTCATATGAAAAAATGCTCTAAATCGTTATTGATTAGAGAAATGCAAATCAAAACAACTCTGAGGTACCACATCACACCTATCAGATTGGCCAACATGACAAAACAGGAAAATGATAAATGTTGGAGAGCATGTGGGAAAATTGGAACACTAATGCATTGTTGGTGGACTTGTGAAATGATCCAACCATTTTGGAGAACAATTTGGAACTGTGCCCAAAGGGCTACAAAAATGTGCATACCCTTTGATCCAGCAATAGCACTTCTAGGGCTATATCCCAAAGAGATCAAACAAATGGGAAAAGGACCCACATGTACAAAAATATTCATAGCAGCTCTTTTTGTGGTGGCAAAGAATTGGAAATTGAGAGGATGCCCATCAATTGGGGAATGGCTGAGCAAGTTGTGGTATATGAATGTAATGGAATACTATTGTGCTATAAGAAATGATGAACAGGCTGACTTCAGAAAAACCTGGAAAGACTTATATGGTCTGATGCTGAGTGAAGTGAGCACAACCAAGAGGCCTCTGTACACCATAACAGCCATGTTATGCAATGACTAAGATTGTTAAACTGAACCCTTCTCAGCATTACAAGGATCTAAGACATCTCCAGAGGCCTCGGGATGGAAAATGCTGTCCACATCCAAAGAAAGAACTATGGAAGTCGAATCGCTATCACTTATTTTTACCTTCTGTTGAGTTTTGTTTCATCTTTCTGATGGTTCCTCCTATTGGTTTTAATTTTTACTTAGAACTTCACTAATGTGAAAATATGTTTCATGGGTATGTAAATGTAAAGGCTATATCAGATTAATGTGCCATCTTGGGGAGGGTGGGGGGAGGAAGGGGGAGAAAAATTTTCAACTCAAAAGCATATGGAAGTGATTGTTGATAAATCAAAATAAATTAATAAAATTTAAAAAAAATAAAAAAGACTAACAATGATAACAAAACTTTCTAAGTGTAGTTGGAAAAGACCTTGGAGGGAGAAAAAGCAAGTAAGATGTTTGCTTGTTCAGCTTTTTACCTCCTCTTCTCTCAGTCTTTGAAAAAAAGAAAAAGTGTTTGTGGGGTCACAGATTAGCATTGGAAGAGCCTTTGGACATTGCTTAGTCAGAATTTGGGTCTTGATTTCTCCAAGTCCCAGGCTCTGTGCAGTTTACCAAACTTTCTGTTAGTGGAGGGAACACTGGCTTTGGGTCAGGGGACCAGTTCAGCTCTGGTTGTGATCTATGTGACCTTGAGCAAGTCCCTTCCCCTTCCTGGGCCTCAGTTTCCTCATCTGTAAAATGAGGGAGTTGGACTATATCTCTCTAAGCTCTTCTGCAGTTCTAAAATTGTATGACTCATGGTTCGTCTGTGGCCTTGCATTATGTGTGCTGCTGCCACCCCTCCCTTCATTAATGTAGGAAGCCAGGCTATGGCAAGGAGAGTCAAACTATATGGCTCTGTGCTCTGTGTTCCAGGACAGGTAGGGGCACATCTCAGCTGTGCTCAGCTGCCAGCTCACACCATCATAGGGCAATGAAATAAATGAGCAATTGGTCATATGGTGGGCCTGGGAAAAAAGGCACTAAGAAGAAACCAACCAAGACTTGCTGGGGGGTGATTCTTACTCAAGCTGTGGCCCAGGAGATTGGTACAATGAGAAGAGCACTCATTCTGGGGTCTGAGGACCTGAATTCAAATTCTACATCTGATACTTACTACCTGTGTGGCATTGGGAAAGTAATTTCCCGTTCTTTGTCCTCAGTTTTCCCCTCAAAATGAAAGGCTTGGATTAGATGGTCTCTAAGGTCCCATACAGCTCTAGGAAACAGCTAAGCACCACAGTGGATAGATAGCTGAGCCTGGAGTCACGAAGACCTGAACTGAAATATTATCTCAAATATTTACTGGCTGTGTGACCCTGGACAAGTCACTCTTTGTCTCTATTTGCCTCTGTTTCTTCAACTGCAAAATGGGATGATAATAGCACCTCCCTCCCACATTACTGGGAGGATTGAAGGAAAGAATAATTGTAAAGCATTTGGCCCTTAGTAGGTGCTAAATGAATGCTTACTCTTTCTCCTCCTAGATTTAGGATCTTATGTCAGCTCTGTCATTGACTAGTTCTATGACCTTAGGAAGGCCCCAAGCCTCTTTCTTCATCTGTAAAACATGGATAATCCTTTTACTACATACGCACAGGATTGTTGTGAGGATTCAAGGGATTCTCAAGTATGTGTTAAGTATTTTCTGAGCTACTCTTTCTATGACTGGAGAGTCTCCCTTCCCCCAACCCCCCCCCCCCCCCGCACCCCTTTCTCTCTCTTTCTCTCTCTCTGTCTGTCTGTCTCTCTCTGTCACTCTCTCACACTCACACACACAGACACACACACACACACACACATCAGGTGAGAACTGTGCAAATACTTGGATTCCTGCTGAGTAGCAATCAGGCACCTTGACTGGGCACAGCACACAGGGACCACTACAGGCCCATTTCCCCTACCTAGTAGAGATGGTTACATCCACTTCAATATTTGCCAGCTGTGCTCGTACTTCTGGGTGAGGCTTTCAAGGGTGGGCTATCTTAAGGGAAAGAGAAACACAAACACAGGCCTATGAACAGCAGAGCTCTTCCTCCAATCAGGAAAGGCTGAGGCCTGGAATTCATAAACAGGCTTTCTATTTGGGGTTTCAATATTTGTAGTCAGGGCAAGCATAATGAAGAGATAAAATGGAGCTGGGCATCCAGTTCCACAATAGGGGCCACATCAGAGTCCAGTACCAGGAAAAGCTCCTAAAATAGACAAAGTTTATTGCCACATCTCCTTCTACTTTCTGTTTGGCCCACATCTCTCCACCCCCACCCTCCATCCAGGGGCCTGGCTGGCAGTCTGTTAATCTGTACCCTTCTTGCCCCAAGCACACCTCAGTGCCCTGATTTATAGCTAGCTTACCTTATAAACTCACCTGTATAAACTAGGATAATTGGTGGTTATGGTTCCTTGTGCCATGGCAGGGAGGTGGGGGGGTAGAGGGTCGTTTCATTAATATGCTATCTTAACCTGAAGGACAGACTTCAATGACGGGAATTTCTGACAATGGGGAAGGTTACAAAGATTTAGAGTTAGAAGAGGCCTTAGAGGTCATCTAGTCTAACACCCTCCTTTTACGGATTGGTAAACTGAGGCTCAAAGGAGGAAAATGACCTGCCAAAGATCTCACAGCTGCTAAGTGCCAGAGATGGATTGGAGTCTGGGTCCTCTGACTCCAAGTTGATTTGAGGGGAGCAGAGGTAACTTTTAACTGACTGCCTTTGTGGCCTCCTTCTCTCCCCACAGGATTCGCACAGGAGGTCAAACATGGTCATCAGATTCTACAACACAAACAGCTGAAGCTTGGTGGAATAGGCCTCCATATACCTGGACGCCAGGTTTGCCTACAATTCCAACCACCCAAGACTGTCATATTGGTATCTGAAGGCCTGGGTCTTTTAGGCCCCGGCCAAGCCCTTGGGGATAAAGTCCCACAGCAAATCCAGGGCACCAAGGACATAGACACTGATAGCAGCCCCAAACCCCAACAAGAAGCAACCACAGCTAATCTTGGTGGAACAAAGGCAGAAGAGCTGTCAAAACCCAGCAGTGTGGGGCCTTGTGGCAGTAGGGGCAGAGAATCCTTCCCAAATCAATTGACTCTGAGAGCAGCCCTGTATTAGAGTTCAAAACAATGATTGCTTTCCATAAGGTTGGCACAGAGCCATCTCTACTCTGTTGAAAAAAAAATAGTTGAGTATATGACCCATTTGGAAAAGGCTTCCATCCCCATCTCCTAGCCTGTACTGGCTGTCCCCCATGGCTGGAATATACTCTTTTCTCATCCCTACCTCTTGGAATCTCTGGTTCCTCGCCAAACTCAGCTCCTTCTACATGAGGCCTTGCCTGTTCCTTTCATTGGCCATTACCTCCCCTCACCCAAACTATCTGAATATATACATGTTTGCCATTCTCCACCCCCACCCCACTCCTACTCCAAATGTAAGTTCCTTGGGGGCAGGGACTAATTCATTTTTGTCTCTGTAGCCCCAGTGCTTGGCACAGTGCCCAGCACTTAGTAGGTACTTAATTAATGCCTGTTGATTGATTAATCCATGCCAAATAGGAAAAAGATAAAAAGCTAATATGTTTAAGGGGCAAGCTCATTACATGGAGAATTCATTCCCTGGTGTTCCCTTACTGTCCTACTTGGCACAGCAGAGTCCAATGTCCCATGAGGCCAAACAGACTGAATATGTAAGCAATCCAAAGAAGATTTGGATGAGTTCAAATATACCAGACCCATAATAGGCTATTAAGGGAAACGAGGATTTTTTTTTTTAGAATCCGAGATCTTGAGCTGGAAGGGACTCCAGAGGCCACTGAATCCCACTCCTTTATTTTACAGAGCAGGAAGCTGAGGCATGAAGTGGTGACATGACCTGCCACGGGCCACACTGCCTAAGGTGAGATTTGAACCTAAATCTTCAGTCCTATTCATAGCTTTGATGTTGGGGAGGATAACTGAGCCCTCTCCCAATATGGATCCATCTGGTTGGCTCTGTGCAAGATGGAATCCTGGGCTGAATGGACTATAGGGGCAGTTTACATGTCAGACTGATATTACTCCGACCCTAACTGGCTACTTCTAATCTCTCTGCATTCAAAAAAGTCTCTTCTGGAAAGAGGATCCTTGGGATTCCTCAAAGCCCCTAACCCTGGGCAGAAAACAGCTAAACCTTTATCCTGGATATGTACCAACAGAAAATCTAGCACTATGATCTCATTCTTGGCATCACTTGACTGCTAACTTCCTTTACCCTGCCTGCTTATGTGGAAGTGGTCATTAGGCCTGGTGTATTCTATACTGGTGAAGGTTGGGGAAGGGTGGGCATTCTACACTTATGCAGAAGTGGTCACTAGGCCTCAGATGTGTGTTCTACACTTGTAAAAGCCAGGGAAGGGTGGGCATTTACACCACTGGTCATAGTGGGGGGAGGAGTTGGAGACAAAATACTCTTGGGGAACAAAGTTCCAAAGGGTAAACTTTCTGCTCCATAGTTCCAAGAGGACCATCGCACAGATGGTCCCAAATAGAGACTAATCCAAAGGGATTACATTATATGATCTCTTTTCCCCTCCCTGCATTCTCATCCTTAAGTAAATCTGTCTTCCTAATTAGGGTCAAAGAATCTTAGATCCAGGGCTGGAAAAGACTCGAGAAGCCATCTAGTACAATTGGCACATTTTATAGATGAAGATACTGAGGTCCAGGGAAGCTGTCCCATAGGTCCTAGTTCTAGAGCTAAAAGGCACCCTCTAGACCATCTAGCTCTACCCCCTCATTTGACAGAGGAGGAAACTGAGGCTCAGGGAGGGGAAGGACTTGTCATCTAGGCAGTAAGTAGTAGAGTCAGGATTTGAACTCAGTGGCTCATTCCCACACACCACCATAGTTTTGCTTTGGTTACTATCACAATGAGGGGGCATTTCTTTCTTTCTTTTCTTTTTTTTTTTTTTGCAAGGCAATTGGGGTTAAGGTACTTGCCCAGGGTCACACAACTAGTGAGTATCATATGTCTGAGGCTGGATTTGAACTCAGGTCCTCCTGACTCCTGGGCCGGTGCTCTATTCACTGTGCCACCTAGCTGCCCCTGAGGGGGCATTTCTTGAGCAGATTCTAACTCATGGGGCAGAAGGAGGTGGCCCAAATGCAATTATTTAAGAGTCAGCAGTATATACTGTGCAAGAAGGGGTGCCCTGGCTAACAGGTAACCCTGAAGAGTCCAAGACTGTCCTCTTTCAAAGCCTTATCCAGTTCAGCAGGTTCCTTGCTGGGGCATCCTTCCCCCCCACCCCGGGCAGCTCATCCTTTTATTCTCAGGAGCTGTGGTGCTGACTCAATTGGCTGAAAGTCAGCTGTGAAAGAGAAGTACCCTTGCCCTCTTGCCAACATAGGTGGGCACAAGATCAAAATGAGCGACTCTGAGCCCAGCTTGTGGGCCAAAGAAATGGCTTGCGTGGAGTAAGGAAGACTTAATGCCCATTGCTGCCACTGCCAGGTTGAAGGGTATACCCTGAGCCTCAGTGGGCTCATCTGCAAAATGGGAATGCATCTCTCCATTGATGGCTTCCAGCGAGTTGAGAGTGGAGTAGAAAGGATACACAGACAGGCCCCCAAAGCAAAATAACTCAACCTAGACACCTATTGGCTGCTGTCCTTTCCCTCAATGGGAAAAAGTAGGTCAGTATAGCCAAAGAGCTGTGACCAGGAACTTCGAAGTCCTATACAGATTAAACACTAAGAAAAACACTCAGCTGAGGGCTAGTGGCTGAGGTCATTGGGCCTTGTGCACAGCCCAGGCTCCTGAGCTTTGGGGGCATTTTCCTGACAGGTCCCGGGAGCTGGGAAGTTGCTGCTCAAAACCAACATATGAACTGCTGGCTGGCATGAACCAGCAGGCACAAGAATGTCTCTCAGCCAAAGGCATGTCTGCTTTGGCTCTCAGACACCCAGTGGGCAAGGTTGAGGCAGGCTGGTTAAACAGACAACCATGGTGGACTGGACAGGCAGGACACTGGGCTGCTTTCTTCTTCAACTCTTTGAAGTACCCTGGGGAAAGCCCAAACTTCAGAGGCTTAGGTCAGGTCAGCCGAATGAGGAGGAAAATTCCCAAAGATGGTTCCTGGGTATGTAAAAACACAAGGCTACGGCAATTCATTAAACAGCCAACTATTTATTAAGCATTTACTGTATGCCAAATCTAATACACATTTAGTGAGGCTTAGATATTGAGAAAAGGGCTTTCCAATCCAGCTAAGTTTGCAGTAAGCAGCTGTCCACCCACACCCACCTAGTTTCCCCTCTGATGGCAAGTGTTAGAGAGATAGCTGACAGGGGTCAAGGTTCCCATGAGGACTGGCTGAGGAACAGAGCAAAGCTAGGAAGGGGAAACCCAGGCCCTTGGCCTCATTGGAAACACGTGCCTGTCCAACTGGCAGTCCAGCCCCAGTGGGAAGTGGTGGGGGTGATGTGGGGATGGAAGAACACTTTATCCTTGTGAGGGTCGTTGAGTACAAAAGGAACAAACAGAAAACTAGGAATGTAAATCCCTATGATTAAACTGTGTGCTGGCCCATGGTGAGAGGGGCATTATGGGTAGGAAGAGGAGAAGGAAGACCCTCACTACTAGCTACAAACTACCTGGCTGTTGAAATTTTCCTTGCTGAGCTTGGAAACTGTCCAGGAGATAAGTACCCTGCCACAAACGTGGCCTCCAAAGGCCACTTGGATCCAGAACAAGACTGAACTTGCTCACAAGCTAAACCCTTCAAGTGATGCAGCTGTTCCTCCAGTTGGATTAGAAAGCACTGCCTTCAAGGCAAGATACTCTGTTATGTACCGCCATTGTCTAGCATCTATCTATCCTAGCCTCAGATCATTGGAGAATGCCACTGGATCCCAGGCCCACACCAAAATTTTCTTTCTTTCTTTCTTTCTTTCTTTCTTTCTTTCTTTCTTTCTTTCTTTCTTTCTTTCTTTCTTTCTTTCTTTCTTTCTTTCTTTCTTTCTTCCTTCCTTCCTTCCTTCTTCCTTCCTTCCTTCCTTCCTTCCTTCCTTCCTTCCTTTCTTTTCTTTCTTTCTTTCTTTCTTTCTTTCTTTCGTTCTTTCTTCTTTCTTCTTCTTCTCTCTCTCTCTCTTCCTCCCTTTCCTTCCTTCCTTCCTATTCTTCTTTCTTTTCTTTCTTTCTTTCTTTCTTTCTTTTCTTTCTTCTTCTCTCTCTCTCTCTCTCTCTCCTCTCTTCCTCCCTTCCTTCCTTCCTTCCTATTTCTCTTTCTTTCTTTCTTTCTTTCTTTCTTTCTTTCTTTCTTTCTTTCTTTTCTTCTCTCTCTCTCTCTCTCTCTCTCTCTCTCTCTCTCTCCCTCCTTCCTTCCTTCCTTCCTATTCTCTTTCTTTCTTTCTTTCTTTCTTTCTTTCTTTCTTTCTTTCTTTCTTTCTTCCTTTCTTTCTCTTTCTTTTTTCTTTCTTTCTTTCTTTCTTTCTTTCTTTCTTTCTTCTTTCTTTTTCTTTCTTTCTCTTTCTTTCCTTCTTTCTTCCTTTCTCTTTCTTCCTTTCTTTCCTTCTTTCTTCCTTTCTCTCTTTCTCTTTCCCTTCCTTACTTTTTCTCTCTTTCTTTCTCCCTTCCTTCCTTCCTCTGGCCCTATGATTTGATTTGTATAGAGAACTCCCTCTACCACCTTAAACCTTTAAGTATTCTGCATTTTCTAATTTCAGAGAGTTTCAGGGGACACTGAGAGATTAAGGGTGTGAATCTTACAGAGTCGCCAAGGGAGACACTGGACATCAGAGGCTTCAAACCAGGCCATCCTGACTCTGAGGTTAGCTTTTCCCCCACTACATCAAGCTATCTCACTCGTTCCCAGACTGAGGTGGCAAGATTTGCAACAAACTCTTCAGGCATCCTGAAATGCAAATATACAAACCCATCTGTAGCCAATTTTGTAATGAAAACAATACAAACATGTTTCAGAATGTGACTGAAAGCAGCATATATCTGCAAAATTCACCACTGGCTTCAATGAACTCTCGGGAATCACAAGCTATGTTACCAACTAAAATATCCCCACATTTCTGCCTCCCCTCTGTCTTATCTACTACATTCCTTCCCAGAAATAGCCAAGTGATAAGTATCAGCATCTTGTCTCTTAATGTCCCACTTGTATGTCAAGAGTATTTGTTTTACCAATCTCACAGCCCAAATTCAGATAACCATTAAATAATAAGAGTTACTTTTTATACGATGCTCTACAAAGTGATTTCCTATGATTCTCCCAAGAACCCAGGGAGGTAGGTGCAAGTATTTTCCAGCTGAAAGAATTGTGGTTCAAGAGAATTTGAAAGAACTGCTCACAGTCACATAGCCAGGAACTGTCTGAGACAGGATTTGAATTCAGATCTCACTAGGTGTGTGACCATGGGCAAATCCCTTCTCTGTACCTCAGTTTCCTCCTCTGTAAGATGAAGGAGTTGGACAAGATTAGCTAACTTCTGAGGTCCCTTCTAGCCCTAGCTCTGAGAACCTATAACTTGTGCTAAGATGTTGAGGCCCTTGTTTCCCTAATTATTAGGACCCTCCTGAAGGGTTTTCTCACCTAGAATCTAGGCTAGCATTCATATGAAAAGTCCCAAAGGAAAGCTGTAAATACTTGAAAGCCAAGGCCTTGTAGTCTTTTCAAAAGAACCTGCCTCAAGTTCATTCCCCTTGGCACTGGCCAAGCTGTTGAGAAAGAAAGGAGCTCCTTAGGATGCTGATTGCTTATTCTCTGGCTTACTCGGGCAATTTCACTCTTTTGTCTTAACGCTCTAAACTGCTGGAAAGAACAGCCCCTGTTTCCAAAGTTCTGATAATACGTACCTCCATTCAAGCATAGCTTTAAAAAAAATTCAGCACCGCCCCCCCACTCCGGTTTCTATAGTTTTCTGATTATTATTATGCTATTGTCATTATTATTATCATTATCATTATTATATATTCTACATATGATGATTCTACATATATAATATTATATTCTGTATGTTTCTAAAGAGATAAGAATCATCAGTCTTCTGATCTTCCACCCACTATCCTAGCCAGCCCACCACTGCCAGGAGATCCCTGGGAACTAGAAAATCAAAGCACTATAAACCTGGGTCAGAGATAGGACTTTTTCTGTATCAAGCAGAAACCTGGTGAGCCACAGCATCCTCCCCATTTCCCATCTAGAGTGTAGCCACACCATCTTGAGGGGTGGGATAGTTGAAAGTGGATTGGTGTTGGAGTCAGAGGACCCAGGTTTGAATCCTAGGTCTGTTACTTATTATTTGTGTGACCTTGGTCAAATCCCTTCCCCTCCCTGGGCCTCAGTTTCCTCCTCTGTAAAATGTGGGTGTTAGACTAGCTGGCCTCTGAGGTCCCGTCTAGCTTTAGATCTAGGATTCTGTGCATGACCTTGGGCAAGTCACTTCCCCTGCCTGGGCATCAGTTTCCTCTTCTATGAAATGAGGAGGTTGGGAGACAGAACCAAGCAGAATGATAAGAAGCAATGCAGCCAACTCCTCTCCATAGAACACCTCCAGATAGATCTACAAAATCTATCAGACTCAAACTTGGTGGACAAATCTAGGAAAAAAATGTGAATCATTTGTCCAGCTCAGTTTGGCATTGGGAGACAGAAAGGGAGATCTGCAGATACTGGGGACAGGGTTGGGCTGGGAACATACTCCAGTGCCCAAGGATAGGCTGTGCACAGGGGAAAGAAGAGGCCCCAGCCCCACACTGGGGCATCACAACAGGGATAGGTATGAACTGGCAGCTTCGTCACCACTACCTAGTTCTGGGTCACAGATTCAGGGTGGACTGGGAAGGGGACCTTTGCACAAGGGTGGCATTCTATACAGGGAGGCTCTGGGTGGTATATCTGAGAAAGGAAGTTCAGAAGCCAACAGCTGGAGCCATATGTCTCAGACTCCAGGAGCAGAGCAAGTTCTCATTTCCAACATCTAGCCCAAGCTGCAAAGAAGTAACCAGGGCTGGAATCCCAGAACAAAGGGGAACCTACAGGTCTGAACCAACAGAGGCTTCCAGCTGGTATACAGGGGCTGAACCCAGCAGAGATCTTTTCTTGTTCAGACCCAAACCCAAGTAAGAGATTTACAGAGCTCAGCTGAGAAGGGGCAGTAATCAGACTTTGTATGAGTGGGACAAGAGTGAAAGCACAGAGTTTGCAAATCCCCAGCCTGTTACTGAGATCTTGGGGTAACAATATTCAATACCCCAAGAAAGCAACAATAGGATCAGCACAGACCTCCCTTGTAGAAGTGTTGCAGAACCCAGCTCTAACCTCAAGTCTCATAGCAGGAAGTAGACTGGAAGAATGAGCAAATAAAAAAAGATTCCCACTGTAAAGAACTATTGTGATAGCAGGGAAGCTCAAGACACAAACCTAGAAGAAGAGAATGACTTTAAAATATCTACAAGTAAAGCATCAGAGAAAAACACAAATTGGGTGCAAACTCAACTAGAATTCCTGGGAGAGATGTTGAGAGTTAAAATTTTTTTGAAAAAAAAATTGTTATAAATAAAATGAGAGTGCTTGAGTAAAATATTGGAAAAGAAATGAGAGTTCTGGAAGAAAGAATCAGAAAGGGAATTAACAGTTTGGCACAATAGTGGAAAACCTGGCCCAAGTAATAACTCCCTGAAAATTAGAATGGACCAAACAGACCAATGATTCCATGATGCAATAAGAAACATTACAATAAAGTTAAAATACTGAAAATATAGAGAAGAAAATTTAAGGTATCTATCTCATAACAAAACCAACTGACCTGGAAAACAGATAGAGGAGAAAAAAAATTAAGAATCATTGGACCATCTGAATGCCATGACCAAAAAAAAAAAAAATTCTAAGTCATCCTATTTCAAGAAATCTTAGAAGAAAACTCCCAGATCTCTTAGAACCAGAGGGCAAAGTGGAAATAGAGAGAATCCACCAGTCAATTCCTGAAAGAAATCTCAAAATGGAAATTCCCAGGAACATCACAGCCAAAATCCAGTGTCCAGGTTAAAAAAAAAATACTGCAAGCTGCCAGAAAGAAATAGTTCGGATAATGAGGAGCCACAGTCAGGATCACATACAATTTAGCAACCACCACTATAAAGAAGTGAAGATCTGGGAACACAATATTTCAGGAAGGCAAAGGATATGGGCCTATAGGAAAACTGAGTATAATGCTGGGGGTCAGGGTGGGGGTGGAATGGACCTTTAATGAAATAGAGGATTTCAACGTATTCTTGGCGAAAAAACGAAGTTCGAACACAGGAGTGAAGAGAAACATAAAAAGGTAAAAATGAATGAACAATGATAAAGGAATAAACAAGAATAAACCACTTACATTTAAATATGAGGAGATGCTACACGTGTCCCCTCTGAGCCCTGTCATCATTAGGACTCAGAGAGGGAGTCCAGTTAGACAAAGCTTGAGAGTGGTTCTGTTATGTCATCATGATTTTAATAAAAGAATGGAAAGAGAGGGGAAGAGGAATATACTGAGAGAAAAAGGAAAGGAGGGTAAGAGAAATTTATCACATATAATCAGGATGCGTGAGTAGACATTTCTACAGACATGGAGGAGGAGACAGGGGAAATAGCTGACACTTGAAACCTAACTCTCATCTGAACTGGTCAAAAGAAGGAAGAATACACACACACACACACACACACACACACACACACGGAATTGAGTACAGAAATACATTTCCCTCAATAGGGAAATAGGAGGGAAAGGGGAGAAGAGGGAGAGGGAATTAGAGGATGAGTAGATTAAGGGTAGGCAACTAGGTGGTGTAGTGGATAGCGCACCAGTCCAGGAGTTAGGAAGATTCATCTTCCCACGTTCAAATCTGTCCTCAAACACTTGTTAGCAGTGTGACCCTGGATAAGTCACTTCACCCTACTTGCCTCAGTTTTCTCATCTGTAAAATGAGCTGGAAAAGGAAATGGCAAACCACTCCAGTTTCTTTGCCAAGAAAACCCCCAGTTGGGTCACAAAGAATCAGACATGATTGAAAAATGACTAAACAATAACAAGAACAAAGATTTAGGGTAAGTTTAATCCTAAGCAAAACAAACTCTAAGGCTGTACAAAAATATTTATAACTCTTTTTAAGGTGGCAAAGAATGGGAATCTGAGGGGGTACTCATAAATGGATGAACAAATTATGGTACCTAAAGGTAGATGGAACATTGTTGTACTGAACCCATTAGCTAGCATATGACCAGTTGGGATTCTAGAGGATTAATGATGAAACATGCTACTCACCTCGAACAAGTATTTTTTTTTGACATGGCCAATGTAGAAATTTGTTTTGATTGACTATACATATTTGTAATGGGTTTTATTTTTCTCCTGTTCTTGATTTGGAGGGATGGGTCAGGTAAGATAGGGAGGGTAAGAAGGCACATTTTGGCTGATTAAAATAAATACAATATTTTTTTTTTGAATTTATAGGTATTTTTTTATTCTCTCCTTAAAGCTCTCCAAGGGATCAAGAATTCATATAATCTGGGTTCTTTTATTTTCTTTCCTATCCTTTCTTTTTTCTTCTTTCTTCTCTTTTCTCCTTTCCTATCTTTTTTCATCCTTCTTTCCTTCACTCTTTTCTTCCTTTCATCATTATTACTGTTTATTGTGTCTCCTGGATCCTGATATAGATCAAAATTTTGTTTTAATTTTAGTCTTCTCCTTATGAAAGCTTGGAACCCTTCTCTTTTATTGAATGGTCATTTTTTTTTCCCTTGATGTATAATTTTGCTGGGTAGGTGATTCTTGGTTGTGGTCCTATCTCCTTCGCCTTCCAGGACATCATGCTCTATGATGTCTGATCCTTTAATATTACAGCTGCCAATTCCTGTGCAATCCTGATTGTGGCTCACCAATATTTGAATTGTTTCCTTCTGGCTACTTGCAGCATTTTTTTTTTTCTGAGACCTGATAGTTCTGAAATTTGGCTGTAATGTTCCTTGGAGTTTTTATTTTGAGATCTCCTTCCTGAGATAATTGTTGGATTCTTTTAATGCCTATTTTGCCCTCTGGTTCCTGGATATCAGGGCAGTTTTCCTTCATAATTTCTTTAAAGATGCATTACAGGTCCCCTTTGGATTATGACTTTCAGGTAGTCCAATGATTCTGATATTGTCTCTCCTGGATCTATTTTCTGGGTCAGTTGTTTTTCCCATGAGGTATATTACATTTTCTTCTATTTTTTTTTTTATCCTTTTGAATTTGTTTGATTGATTCTTGATATCTCATAGGGTCATTCCACTTGCCAATTCTGACTTTTAAGGAGTTGTTTTCCTCAATTAGTTTTTGTACTTTCTTTTCCATTTGGCCAATTGCACTCTTTTCCCTGGGGCTATACTGAAGCTCATGGTGCACTTGCCTCTGGTGGCTTCCTGTTTGTTCATGGCAATGCTGAAAGAAGTGGCAGTAGGCCTCTCGGGTTTGCTTAGGGACTGGTAGGCTTGACATTTACCTGTCTGCCAGGGGCTACTCTGAAGCAAGTAGTGGTTCTCCCAGCTGCAATCTGCCTGGTCTCTTGGCTATCCTGAGGCACATGGTGGGGTTCTGGTATTAGTGTTTGCCTGCTCCTTCACACTGGGGCTCAGTGTGGTTTGCTGAGGTGGGGCTTGCTCAGATGTCGCTTCTCCTGGACTGTGTTTCACTTTTACTTGAGTGAGACATACCTTTCCTGTCAATCTTCCAAGTTTCTTGAGCTCAAAAATTGTTTTACCCCATCCTGCTGGTTCTGCTGTTCCATGACTTGTTTTGGGACACTATTCTATGGTTGTTTGGAGGTGAATAAAGGAAAATTACTATGCTTTACTGCTTACTCCACCATCTTGGCTCCCAGAAGCCAAATACAATATTTTTAAAAAGGTTAAAAAAAAATGAAAGGGTTATACCAGATGATCTCTGCAATTCCCTCCAGCTCTGGATCAATTATCCTAAGATAGGCAGATATGGGGAAGAAGCAATAGAAAGAGATGGACCAAAAGTGATATTAAGCCCACATTTTACAGAAGAGGAAGCTTTGGCCAGGTAGGATCAAGGAGCTGCCAGGTCACACAACCAGTCAGTGGCAAAGGAAGGACTAGAATCAACGTTACCTGACCCCCAGCCCACCGTATCAGGCTGTATTTCACTAACGTCATTCCCTTACCACAAAGGTCATTCATTTCTTCACTCCAGATAGATCCCACAGCAGAAACCCTAATCAGGGAAGTGGATTAAGGGCAACAATGGAGAAAGGCAGAAGGGAAAATAGCCAGGTTTGTGAGAAGGCCTAATTCCAGCCTGTCTTTGGTAACTCTAAGAGAACTGTAGCCTTCCTCTTGAAGTCTCTGCTCTTAACCAGAAAATCAGATGTAGTGTCAAGCAGGAGGCAGGAACAAAACTGCTTTCCTGCTGGGAGAAGTGGGCCTCTGGGCCACTCATTCAAGAGCTAAAGGACATAAGTAATGCTCACACACAAAGACAAGGCGCTAGGAAGCATCAGCCTTAGAAGCTGAGTCTCCAGTTGTTCTGAAGGCTGCTTACAAGGTCTCAGGTGATGGCTCAGGGAACAACTCTGCAGGGGTCTCTGACTTGCTATGAATTGATGAGTTCAGAGCTGAATCATGTCTTCTTCAACCCCAGACTCTCTTATGGCTTCATGTCACCTGCTCAGAAAGGCTATTTTTTGATGCTGGTATCAGAAGACCTGAATTAAAATCCTGCCCCTGCCACTTATTATGTGACCTTGGAAAATGGGACAGCTAGGTGATGCAGTGGATAGAGCACTGGGCCTAGAGTCAGGAAGACCTGAGTTCAAATTTGGCCTCAGACACTTATTAGCTGTGTGACCCTGGGGAAGTCACTTCACTCAGTTTCCTCATCTGTAAAATGAGTTGAAGAAAGAAATGGTAAACCACTTCAGTGTCTTTGCTAAGATCCAAATGGGGTCACAAAGAGTTGGCCACAACTGAACAACAACGACCTTGAAAAAAAATACTTCACTTTGCCTGGGCCTCCGTGTCTTTCTCTGTAAAAAGAGGAGGTTGGACTGGATGGCTTTTAAGGTCTCTTTCAGCTTTAGCTCTGTGAGCTTATGTGTGACCTCGGGTAAATCACTTGACTTCTCTGGGGCTCATTTCTATAAAAACAAGGGGTTAGACCAGATCAGAGGTTCTTAACCCCTTTGACACTGTCAAGTGAAGCCTATAATGTTTTTAAATACACAAAATTACGTACAAAGGATTTTGTGCAAAAGAAACCAATATTGAAATAGTTATCAAATTATTTAAAAATAAGTTCATAGACCCCAGAGTAAGAATCCCTTTGGATAAGGCAGCCTCTAAGGTCTCCTCCAGCTCTGGCTCTATAAACCTATATGTGATCTTGGCCAAGTCACTTTCTCTGGATCTCAGTTTCCTCATCTGTCAAATGAAGAGGTTGGACAGATTACCAAAGTACCTTCCAGTAGTTTTATTTAATCCTCACTACTAGAAATGCAACATTCAGAACAAATACCAATAAACTAACAACTGAATCAAACAATGGACAGATCACTGATCTCAAATACCCCAATCCTAACGACTTACACTTTTGATGTAAGAGAAGGGAAAAATAAAACCCACCCAAACCATACATTTTAACAAAATTGAACCAAAATATAACAAACCAAAATATAGCTCAATCCAGCTATTTATAAAGCAACCGTGGCCTTGTTTTGTCGACCTTTCGAAAAATGTTGACACTTATGTCACTCAGGCTCTGATTTTGTTCATTTTGTCCTCTATGTTCTTATATGGTAAGTCTTCCCATGTTTCTTTAAAGTCTTCATATTTTCATTTTTAAAGGTGCCATAACATTTCTTTTCACTCCTATAGACTGTCATTTATTTAGTCATTCTCCAAATTGCTGTCATTTCCAGTTGGGATTTTTTCTTTTTCTACTACAAATAATGCAGCTATCAATATTTTTTATGTAGATGAGTCCCTTTTTTTCTTCTTAATGATATATTTAGTCTCTAGACTGAGCAAAGGATTAGTCTGTGACTCAATGTGTTTCAAGATTGCTCTTGAAAAAGTTTGCCCCTGGGGCGACTAGGTGGATAGAGCACTGGCCCTGGAGTCAGGAGGACTTGAGTTCAAATCCAATCTCAGACCAGAAACTTGACACTTACTAGCTATGTGACCCTGGACAAGTCACTTAACCCTAATTGCCTTGCAAAAAAAAAAGTTTGCCCCTGTCTGAGGGCCTACCCACAGGCTAAGAGCACTTGTTTTCCTGCCACTCTTTGCAATTTCGGCCAATTTAATGGTACAAGGTAGTACTTGAAGGTTTTCTTGATTTATCTCACTCTGATCATTAGGAAATTGGAACATTTTGTCATGTAGTTATTAACAATTTGCATTTCCTCCTTTAAAAATATATTTTAACAATTTCTTTATCAGCAAGTTTACATTACTCTTGTGTGTGTATATTTGAGAAGTCAGACCTTTATCTGCTACACCCACTGCAAATAATTACCTCGTGGTTTTTTTTTCTTTTTATTTGAGTGTTACTGCTTTTGTCACATAAAATTATTTTGGTTTTGTGTAGGACAATAGACTGAGAGCTACAAGGAACTTCAGGCCATCTAGTTCAACCCACTCATTTTACAGATGAGGAAACTGAGGCCCATAGAGATTAAATGACTTGTCCAAGGTTGCCCAGAGGATCATTGTTTTAGAGTTGGAAACCCTTCAGGGACCACTTAATTCAACCCCCTCATCTGACAGAGGAGGAAAATGGATCCACAGGAGGAAAAGTGACTTGTCCAAGGTCATACAGGTAGTTAAGTGTCACATGCAGCTCCTGAACTCAGGTTCTCTGACTCCAGAACTAGTGCTCATTCCTCTGTACCTTACCGCCTCAAACTCATGTATTGACTTTTTTTGGGGGGTCTCTAATAATATCTTCAATTTATCTGTTTCCTTTGATGGACCTGAGGTTTCTCCCTCTACTTTTATAGTTTATGACCCATCTTCACCTTCTCATCCTGGGCAATTAGTGGCCACACTCTCTCAGAGATCATCTATAGATCCACCCAGAACATCACATGCCTTCCTGCATGGTCTCGACATCACTACTTTACATCATTCAGCATCACTTTTACCAAATGTATGGGGGACGAATGCTTTCTTGGAGGAGAGTCTTTGAGCTGGAGTTCTTTCTGTGATTTATTCATTTCTCAAATCTCTTTGACTTCCTTGGTGATTTTCTTACCAATCTTAAGACTCGCTTGTATTCTTTAAAATGAGTCATCTATCCATTTAATGTCTCCTGGGACATTGTGCATTGCTCCTTTGCCTGTCTGTGTTGTTCTGGTAACTGTGGGCTATTGTAGTGGCTCCACAGTATTTCTTTTAAAGTGCAGCAATATTAATTTGTTCCCTTTCCTTTTGGGCACATCTGTCTGTATTAGAGTGTGCTTTTCAGCCATTTTCCTTCCTTTCAGGTTTTTTTTTTTTCAGAGAATGTGAGCAGACTTATTCCCTTTCAATATCTTGCTCTGCCATCTTTGCTGGTAGGCTTTTTTATTACCTGCTTAGGCAGGGGATACTGAACAGAATGTCACTAAGGTGACATCAAGTTGTTTCTCCAGAACATGAGGGGAGGGCTGATATAGCCACCACAAACTCTCATTCCAAACGGTTAGGAGAGCATGTCACAGCTCCTCCAAAGCAGAGCTAGGAAATATACTGCTTTATCAAATCCTAGAAATAAGAGCTGCAAGGGCTCTTAGGAACATTCTAATCGAACTCCTATTGTGGTTTTTTCCAGTCCTCTCTTTTTAAATTTTTTTTTTCCTTTTAAAAAAATATTTTTTGGTTACATTTTGAGTTCTGAGCTGACTCTCTCCCTCCCACTGAACCCCAAGTTACAGAGGCCAACATTTGACATATATGTGGAACCCTACAATACATACTTCCATATATCAGTTATTTCTCTGTAGGTGGATAGCATCTTCCTTCATAAGTCCTGCGTAGTTGATTTGAATATTCACATAACTCAGAATAGCTCAGTCATTCACAGTTGCTCTTTGAATGATATTGCTGTTTGCTGTATAGAACATTCTCTTGATTCTGCTCATTTCACTCTTCATTATTTCATGCAAGTCTTTCCATGTTTTTCTAAAATTAACCTGCTCGTCATTTCTTACAGCACAGTAGTATTCCATCACAATCATATACCACAACTTGTTCAGCCATTCCCCAACTGATGGGCATCCCCTCAATTTCCAATTCTTTGCCATCACAAAGAGAGCTGCTATAAATAATTTAGAACATAGGGGTTCTTTTCCTTTTTCCCTGATCATTTTGGGAAACAGACCTAATAGTGATACTGCTGGGGCAAAGGGCATACAGTTTTATAACTCTTTGGGCATAATTCCAGGTTGCTCTCCAAAATGGTTGGATCAGTTCACAGTTCCACCAACAGTGTATTAGTGTTCCAATTTTGCCCCATCCCCTTCAGCATTTGTCATTTTCCCCTTCTCTCATTTTAGCCAATCTGATAGGTGTGAGATGGTACCTCAAAGTTGTTTTAATTTGCATTTCTCTACTCAATAATGATTTAGAGCATTTTTTCATAAACTATATGTAGCTTTAATTTCTTCTTCCAAAAACTGCCTGTTCATATCTTTTGAGCATTTATCAGTTGGGGAATGACTCAGATTCTTATTCATTCGATTCAGTTCTCTATAGATTTGAGATATGAGACATTCATCCAAGAAACTGTCTATAAAAATTCCCCCCAATTTTCTGCTTTCCTTTTAATCTTGGCAACCCTGGTTTTATTTGTACAAAGCCTTTTTAATTTAATGTATTCAAAATTATGCATTTTATATCTTACAATGCTCCCTATCTCTTATTTACTTATAAATTCTTCTCTTATCCATAAATCTGATAGGTAATATGTTCCATTCTCTTCTAATTTACATATGATACCTCCCTTTATGCCTAGGTCATGTATCCGTTTTGACCTTATCTTGGTAAATGGTGTAAGATATTGATCTATACCTAATTTCTGCTAGACTGTTTTCCAGTCCCATTATGTTTTTAAACACCCAGAGACTGAAGCCCAGAGAAGGGTGAGGATTTTCCCAGGGTCATACAGCAACTTCACGACACAGCCAGGACTAGAACCCAGGTTTCCTGACTCCCAGTCTTTCCACTGGAATTTGGGCAGATTTCAAAAGGCGCTGATAGTCATGTAGGATCTCAAATGATACAGGTGAGGGTATTGTGTTTGAGTAATTGATAACCCATACATTATAATTAAGATAAAATGAGGGTTCAAATGTCTGAGATTCCTTGAGAATCCCTTTAAAAATCTAGGGGGAAAAGAATGCATGCAATCAAACTCATCGTAGAAGCCATTCTCCCCCCATCCTCAGAAATAATTGTTTCCATAATCCCAGAGGACTGATGATAAAGCATGCTATTCACCCCCAGACAGAGAAGAGATAGCGGAGAGAAGGAAACAATGGGATGTTCTCTGGATGTGAACAATATGGCAAATTTGTTTTGTTGGACACATCCATTAAAAGAGTTTTCTTTTTCAATTTGTGGGAGGGGAGGCAGGAGGGAGAGCAGGAAACAGAGATAGGGTAGCCAAAAAAAAAAAAGGATAAGGAAAGAAAGATAAGAGGGACAGTGAAGTATTTTTAGGAATGCACAGAAGAAGATAGAAGGAGGGCCAGAAGGAAACAAAGAAACCCTTTGAAAATTACATGTTGATGCCAACCTTGGAGCCTCAGAACTCAGATTCAAGACTCAGAGGTCTTTTTTTAATTTGTCGTGGAACATGGGCCAAATTACTTAAACTCCTTAAGCCTCAGTTCCCCCATTGGTCAAATGAGAGGGTTAAACTAGAGAACACCTGAGGTCCTTTATATGACCCTGTGACCTGAGACCCTGTGAACCCATGTATTTGGTAGAGAATGTAGAAGAGTATGGAGTAGTGATTCCACAGTATTGCTATAGTATTGGCACTACCCCCTTTATGTCTTGATTGTGGTGAGACTGAAGTGTTTACAGGTGTCCATATTGGTCTAACATCTTGATTTGTGCTGTGCCAGAGGAGAGACATGGGGTATACAAGAATAAAGCAAGTCTGAAACAGGACTTCAGATGCGTCCTGGAATAGCTTGTCTGACTTTCCCAGTTGGGCTTACTTTCCCTCCCATCATCTCCCAAATGAGAAGGTCTCATAAATGGGCAGTAAAATATGGTTCATTTTTAATTTCAGAAAATAAAAACTCACTTTACCATTTAACACCATTCGAGTTGTTTCTAAGATGCCTGAAACTAGTCAAGTAAGTCAAAATGTTATAATAAAATAAAATTCATTGACAACCAAAAAAAAAAAGAAAATTACATATTGAATTTATTATATACTTAAAACAGAAAAGCAAGCTATATGTAATAAGGAGTCATATATTTGCCTATAGAAATGCTAACTTTATTTGGTGTTCGTTAAGTTCAAAATAAAAGAAGAAATAAAAAAGAAACAACTGGTTACATTAAGAGATGAAATCGCATCTACTTGATATTTAGAACATGACTAGTCTTTGTTACCCACCAGGTCTTAAGAATGCCTTCTGGGTAATTAAGTCCTGCTGGCCACAAATGCCCTTTACGGGTTAGCATAAGAGTAGCTGCCTCATGGGAGACCTTCATGCTGGTCATCTTCACCACAAGGCTGGGCTGCATATGGAACTGTCCTAGGCCAGACAGAGGAGCATAGCTATATAGCTCAAAGGGACCTTATAAAGCCAATGAGGCCAGCTCCCTCATTTTACAGAGCAGGAAACTGAGGCCCAGAGAGGTGAAGTGATCTATCCAAGATATAAAGCTAGAAGAGATCTCAGGAGCTACCCAGTCCGAGTTCATTTTACAGATGGGAAAACCAAGGCTCAGAAAGGGAAACTGACTTGCCCAAGGTCACACCGCTAGTAAGTGTATGAGGTAGGACTTAAAACTAGAGGCACCGTAGACAGTGTGCTAGATCTGGAGTCAGGAAGACCTGAGTTCAAATCCAACCTTATTACTTATTATTACTTATTAGCTGTGTGACTCTAGGCAAGTCACTTAACCTCTGTCTGCCTCAGTATCACTATCTATAAAAGGGGAATAATAATAACATCTACCTCCTAGGGTTGTTGTAAAGATAAAATGAAATATTTAAAAAGCACTTTTCAAACCTTAAAGTGATATGTAAATTGTAGCTATCATCATCATTATTAAACTAGGTCTTCTTTACATCAAGTTTAGTGCTCTCTCCATTATACCAGTGGTTCCCAATGATTTTTTGTAATTGAACCTCTTTCAACAAAAATGTGGTATGAACCCCCAGGGCAATTCAATATACTACTCATTCCTTTAGATTTATTCATTAAGTGCTCACAATAAGGGCAATAACTTTTGCCTCCAAAAGCTCCAAATTAAAATTTACATTATGTAATAATAAACATAAAACGACATTCTGCCTACAATTATGAAAACTCCAAATATAAAATTATAAAGTAATTATGACTATGTTATGTATGACATCCTGTAAGAATTATAAGTAATCCAGCAAGACCTCCTCATATGTTTATTATCTGAAAGACTTCATATTAAATTTATTTTACAAAATTTGACAAACATAAATAACATTTTAAGTGAAATACTTTGCAATATGGAAGACTATTAACATAATCTAATAATCCTACATATGCATTTAATTTCAATATTAGACTTTTTTCTTTGGACAGAGATTTGCAATATTTGGCTCAACATCAGATAAACAGAGTCTTAAATCTAGCTCTGCATCAAGTATATTTCTTGTATTTTGGTTTAAAACAAGAATAAAATGAAAATTCATGCTTACACAAATCTGTGGTAGGAAATAGTAGTAGAATCTTATAAGCTCTCTTGCTAAGGGATGAAAATTCATTTTTAATTTTTAGCCATCTAACCAATCGACAAAATGAATAGCTAGTTGAAATGTAAACTATTTACTTGTCTAATAGCTAATGATAAGAACTGTATTAAATGATAAATGTACTTTAAATTCAATTGCATATCATACTTCATTTTCAAACATTGTTTATATGTAAACTAACTTTGTAAGGAAAGAATCTCTTCAAACATGACCCTTTCCTTTTCTACTACTGGCACACTGGCTATACCTGCTAGGCATCTAGGTGGCACAGTGGTTAAAATACCAGGCTTGGAGTCAGGAAAACCTGGGTTTGAATTTGGCCTCAGACACTCACTAGTTGTATGACCCTGGGCAAGTCACTTAACCTCTGTTTACTTCAGTTTCCTCAACTGTAAAATGGAGATAACAATAGCAACTACCTCCCAGGGTTATTATGAGGCCCAAATAAGATAATATTTGTAAAATGCTTAGCACATAGTAAGCACCATATAAATGCTAGCTGTATTATTATTACATTCTCATAGAAATTCTTTTGGATAACTGACCAGTGCTCCCAACCAGTTCATTTGAAAATCTGCCAGATAGAAGAATAGTAAAATAAGCAGACGATAAGTTTAAATTATAAAACAGCCTTAAGACTGCAACAAGAGGCAATATAAGGTTTGTTTTCTGCAGAACATTTGTGATGGTCCAAGATGGTTTCAAGATTGCCCAGCAATCACAGTTCTCAAATCGCCTGATCTTTGTGCTGCGATAACTGAAGTGTTCTTAACATCTTGATCATGTGATTAAATAGTCAAGATATAATTATAGGATAACATAGGGGAACCATAGAGCTTTTCTGGTGTGGGGTACAGGATGTAAATGCTGCTGAGTATGTGTATTCATTTGACTATCTGATGGGAATGGTTTATATTCAAATGTCAAACCCTTGTGGCAGTTTGGAAACAATTTGATGACAGGTTGAGAAACTGCAAGCACATGTTGCACTTTGTCAGAAGCAGTTTGTTGTAATTGCACAAATACGTAAATCATGTGCATGATTGTGATGGTTTTAAATCACTGCAGAAACAAACCTATAATGATGCAAACATGTGCCTACTTGTTGTCACAGAGGAAAAATATATTTCCAACATCACTGGGCAATTACTTAGTTCATAGGGTGCCATTAAAGAATTTTTAGCATTGAACCTCGTGGTCCATTGTCACAAACCTCCAAGGGGTTTGGGAACTTCTAAATGGGAATCACTGCATTACATCATATTGCCTCTCCACTAGATTGACACAAGCCCCCTGCCTTCTAGGGGCTCAGAGCTAAAGAGTCCAGGGACCAACAAAACATTAAGCACTGTAAGGAAATTTTGTACTGAGGGGTGCCACACTTCATCTCTTTCCTGGAGTGGGGAACTCCTGAGGAGGAAGGTTGGACTGTGAACTCCTTAAGAGCAGGGACTGATTTCTTTCCCTTTTTCTCTCTTTGTATCCCCAGTGCACTAAGCTTAGTAGTGCACTGGGGATACAAAGTAGAAGTTTAATCCATATTCGTTGACTTGATTTGTTCTGTGGAGAACTCAGCATCCCTAGCCTTGACTCATGATACAACAGAGCCTGTGACAATAATCTTGGGAGTGATTCCCCTAAAACTCCTTTGGATCAGGGATAGGGGGGGGGGTAGCAACCTTTGCACAGCTGTGACTCAATAAGAGTTCTTATTCCCAAGACTAGTTAAGAAGAAGATCAGGGGAGGCATTAAAGAAAAATTCACAAAGCATCCCTGCCACGGGACATGGTCTAGCCAGCAGACATCTGGGTAATTTTGAGGAAGTTGTGCATCTTGTCTCTGCCTCGATTTGTTCATTCTGAAAATAAAGGCAACACTACTTGCCACCCTCCACCGTTCTGTGATTGAGTAACAACTGAGTAAGCTGTGGGAAGTACACACCAGGATGCCTGGGAGCGTGATAATACCATAGGATTTTATGAAGTCTTATCTTGTCCAGGGCTAAAAATCCTCTGTGATTTAAAGGGCTTTATGAGAATCTGATAAAATAAATCGCTATAAGCCAAAGAAAGGAATGGCAGAAATGAGCAGAAATAAGAAATGCTGGGGTCTGTGTGTAAGGAGGGAGGCAGACAGAGACTAGGCAGAGGAAAGAAAGGCATGGTGAGACTTGGTTTATTGAGAAAAAAAAATAAAGCACAAAAGTAGCCTCCTAGGTTAGATACCTATTCAACTAGATTTAAAAGGTAATGAAATAAAAGGCTTTTTATTTTGTAGTTTTTTCTTCCAGAGAGACTGAAGTATAGGTGGTTAAGGAAAGGCAGTGAGGTGCAAGAGGAAGTTGCTGGATGTGGATTCAGAGGGCCTGAGTTCACATCTCGGTTCTTAATTAACCTTTTTGGGCTTTTTTCAGTTTCTTCTTTTGTAAAATGAGGCAAGAGAATTAGATGGCTCTAGACTAAGTGTTCTTAACTTTTCTTGCGTCCGTAGACCCTTCTGGCAGTCTGGTGAAGTCTCTAGACCCCTTCTCTAGGCAGCTAGGTGGTACTCTGAGCCTGGAGTCAGGAAGAGCTGAATTCGAATCTGGTCTCAGATATTAGCTTGTGTAACCCTGGACAAATCATTTAATGTCTGTTTGCCTCAGTTTTTTCACCTGCAAAATGGGGATAATAATAGCACCTACCTTCCAGGGTTGTGGTGAGAATGAAATGAGATAATGCTTGTAAAAGGCTTTAGCACAGTGCCTGACACTCAGTAGGTGTTAATATATTCTTCCTTCCTTCCTTCTCAGATTAAAGGTTATAAATGCACAAAATAAAATACAGATTACAAAGAAAACCAAAGGTTAATGAAAATAGATGCAACTTTTTTCCCCCCATCCAAGTTTATGGACCACATGAAATCTATTGGGGGACCCCAGGTTGAGAACTCCTGCTCAAGAACTATGATCCTCTGCATGACCTTGGGCAAGTCACTTCCCCTCCCTATATTTCAGTTTCTTCCTCTGTATAACAGGGTGACCTCTGAGATTGGTCCCTTACAGCTAAGGTTTAGGAGCCTATGAATACAAGTATTATTGAAGGACATGGTCTTCTAAGGTCCCTTCTAGCTTGAAATCCAATGCTCTCTTGTCATGCTGGTGTGGTTTCAGTTGTGTCTGACTCTCTGTGACCTCATTTGGAGCTTTCTTGGCAAAGATAGTAGAGTGGTTTGCCATTTCCTTTTCCAGCTCATTTTACGGATTGAGGAAACTGTGGCAAACAGGGTAGAGTGACTTGTCCAGGGTCACACAGCTACTAAGTATGTGAGACTGGATTTGAACTCAGGAAGATGAGTCTTCCTGGTTCTCAGCGCAGTGCTCAATCTACTGTGCCACCTAGATGCCCCTTGTCATAGTATAATAAGCCAAATATATCCATTGTCATTAATCAATGAAATCCAACAGAGTGCCCAGGTTCGGGTTTTGTATTACATATAAAAAACAGGGCCTACCTTGGTCAAGTCTTTACTCTTGTATGGGACTCAGTTTCCTCCTCTGTAAAATGGGGTGAGAGGAGTAGTTTGGTGGGATACCTTTATAGAGTCCTTTCTAGCTCTGATTGTCTATGATTCTCAGATGAGCTTCTGAAATAAATCAAACGTTGACTGAGGCTTAGAGATGGGTGTGATGTGGAATGGTCATTGGGGCTGCATTCATGAATCTATGAGGCTCAAAAGCCTGTGTGGGAAAGGGTCAAATGAAGTCATCAATATCATATATGTACAGTACCCAATCTGGACCTGAGAGAGGTACCCAAAAGCTAATCATCAGAATCCTATTTGTGATTGATAGGACTCTTCCTTGCTTTGGTTTAGCCGGTAACTAGGCTATCCAGTCCAAGCCCTTTGTTTTACAGATGAGGCCACTGAGGCTTAGAAAGGGAAAGTAATTTGCCTAAGGTCACACAGCTAATAAATGTCTGAGGTAGAATTTGAACTCAGGTCTTCCTGACTCCAAGTCCAGAGCTCCATACTGTGAATCCATTACACCATATTGACTCTTACCTAGATAGACACATGCCTCTGCCTTCTTCTTTTATTCTGGCCAATCCTTGTCAAGGCTCAGGGCCAGCGTCCCACTCCTGCAGCTTGGCCACATACAAAAGAAACACACAGCTGGCTTTTGCTTTGATCTCAGCAGTGGGAGGGCTTCTCTGAGCAGGGGACAGATCCTCCAGACAAGGAGACTGAGCTGCTGCTTGGACAGGGTGGAGATCTCCAAAATGAGCCAGGGTGACTCAAGGCAGTCCCTCCCCTTCGGGGCACAGAGCACCACTGTAAGACAGAGGGCAGATGTAGTAGGTCACTTCCTTGGTTCCCTCATTTCAAAGCCAATATTATCTACTCCAAAAGGGTGGTCATGAGAAATCTCTCTGGAAAAAAGGAGTGCAAAGGGTCCTGCAATGTAAAGACTGTGATCTGAATGGCTAGCAGTAGAGAAAAATACCAATGAGGCTACAGCCTTGTTCAGAGTCAACAGACAGGAAAAAGGACAGCCATCCACAAACTCTTTTTTTTTTCTTTTGGCTAGGCAATGGGGTTAAGTGACTTGCCCAGGATCACACAGCTAGTAAGTGTTATATGTCTGAGGCCGGATTTGAACTCAGGTCCTCCTGACTCCAAGGCCAGACCTCTATCCACTGTGCCACCTAGCTGCCCCACAAACTCTCTTTCAAGTCCCTTCTTGGCTTCTCATCCTATCTCCCCTTACCACCAAGAAACTAGAGACCATTCTGCTGATCTCCTGGAGAGCAGAGGGGTTAGGGACCGTGGATGACAGATGGAATCTCTTTCTCATATGATTTTGGACAAGTTACTTCTCTCTGGGCCTCAGTTTTCTCATATGTAAAATGAAGGGATGGAGCCAGATAGTCTCTGAGGTTCCTTCTAGTTCTATCTCTATGGTCCCAGCTGTGTGACCTTGGACAAGTCCCTTGTCCTCTCTGGGCCTCAGTTTCCTTATCTGTAAAATGAAGGGATTGGACTTGATGTACTCTAAGGGCCCTCCACCCTTAGATCTAGTATCTTCTGTGTAACCTTGGACGAGTCACTTCCTTTCTCTGGGTCTTGGTGTCCTACTCAAACAACGGGGCTGGATTAGATGAGATGGCCTCGAAGGCCCCTTCCAGCTTGATATCTTGGATCTTATGAATGTAAGTCTTACTGAAGGACAATTCCATAGATGTGTTTGTGGATATGTCTTCTACTTAGAATCATTAAGATAGAATTAGAGAGAGTCAAGGTCCCTGTGGCAGATGGATATCTTTGAATTGACATCAGAGGGAATGATTACTAAACTTCAAGGGTCTGAAAGACAAAGAGGCCTGGACTAAATGATCTCAAAGGTTTCTTTTGGCTCTGGAGAGACGATGGTTCTACCATACTTAACCAGGAAATAGCCTCTAGTGCCCTGTTAGAAATAAGCCCAGGAAGATGGATAATTGAGCCTGAACCAGGGTAGCAATTCTGAAGTTCTTATGGGCCTGGAGTTGGGTAGAGAATGAGAAGGGAGCACTGCTGTGAGAGGGCTCTTCAAGAATTTCAAGTAGTCATATCGAAGATGGATCGAATTGGTTCTGTTTGACCCCTGACTTAGTTACCCACAAAGAGAGAAAGCTCTTTCAGCAGGAAGTAAATTCTCTTCATTGGGTTCTAATAACAACAACAATGATAATGATAACAACAACAACAATAATAATAGCTAACATTTATATAGTGCTTACTATATGCCAGGTACTGTGCAATCATTTCAAGAGATCTTCAAGCCTGCCATCACAAGGCAACTTTACCCAATTAATGACTACGGTAGGCTGAGGCCTTGGCCCTTTCTTAGCATGGCATCATCACCAGCTTCCTCCTCCTGGAGGGGAGGGAGGAGAAGGTGGCTCCCAATAGCATCTGCTTCTGATCATTCATTTACTGAAAGCTAGAATTCTGGGTTAGCAAATGGCTGGCAGGCATTGGGGATTGGAAAAAAGGTCCGAATATCATCTATTACGTAGGCTTTTAAAGGCAAGGACCTGGAAATTCACAACCTTTGTGGAGAGAATGAAATTTACAGGCGTCTCTTAAGCCAATTTTCCTCTTGGAACCTGAAAATGGATGGGAAGCTGCTCCCTCTGGTGGAAGAAAAATAAAAGGCAGAGGCTTGGCTTCTGTAACACAGGTGAGTATTTGTGACAAAGGAAGGAAGTCCCTTTCTCTTCCATTCCTCCTCCCCACACACACACACACACACACACACACACACACACACACACACACACACACTCTAAAAAGGACCATTAGGGAGGAAGGCCTCAGAGATACAGGAGCTCGATAATCAATGTCATTGTTGGGACTAGTTCCAGAAGGGAGGAAATTAAGAAAATCAAACATTTACTGAGCATCTATGTAACAGGTAACTGGTAAGATACTCGGATGAATGAGAGACTTGAACCCTGTCTTAATATCACGATCTAAAGCTAGATGGGTCCAAATTCCTCATTTTACAGAGCAGAAAAATAAGAGCTAGGAAAGTGAAGCCACTTATCCAAAGTCTTAGAGCTAGTAACATGTGATTTGAACCCAGGTCATCTTGACTCCAATTCTAGTGCTCTCTTTACTACCCCATGCTGCCTTCTGAGCCCTAGGGGATCAGGCCTGAGTGAAGGAAGCCCACGGTGCTGACATAAAGACTCCTAACTTTAGCTTAGAAAGCAACGAGGATTCATCTGAGGCTTCAGAACGCTGAAAAATAAGCACTTCAGAAAGATCACTCTGTTAACAGTGTATGCACATGATCAATCAGTGAGGCAAGGAGACCAGGTGTGTTACAGTATAAACATGCAATAAATACGGGCTTGACCTAGTGAGGCAGGAGGAAGAATCATCCCAGAACTAAAGATCATGCCCTAGGAATAGAGGGAATCAGCCAGAGGCACCTCTAAGGCTCAAATGTGGGGGAGGTGGGGTAATGGTAATCATAGTTTAGGGGTCCTTGTTGTTCAGTTGTTTTCATGAACCCATTTGGGGTTTTCTTGGCAGAGATACTGGAGTGGTTTGCCATTTCCTTCTCCAGGTCATTTGACAGATGAGGAAACTCAGGCAAACAGGGTGAAGTGACTTGCCCAGGGTCACACAGCCAGTAAGTGTCTGAGGCCAGATTTGAATTCAGGAAGATGAGTCTTCCTGACTCCAGGCCCAGTGCTCTATGCACTGCAGTGTCACCTAGCTGCCCCATGGGATCCTTAGAGATCCTTAGCCCACTCTAAAAATCAAGCCCCCTGATTCTGTGGAGGGAGACATTCCCACACACCATTTCCCACCATCTCAATTTTAATCAGATTTCACTTTTATTAAAAGGTGAGTGGGGAAGGCTCCCCAGCCCCAACTACGTAGTGGCCCAGCCAACAACTTATACTGAGCAGGAGTCAGATTCATCCTTCCATCCTTTCCCTCTGGACACTTAGCTCACCAAAGCCACACCATGTGAGAGGGAGGCCAGGGACAAAGGATTCCTATGGAGCAATAGGAAGAAGCCATTGAGAGTAGTGTGTGCTTAGAACGAGGGAGAAAAGAAATCGAGGTGATTCATGAGTCATCTCTGTTGGAGAAAAAAGAAAGCAGCAAGACAGTATGGCCCACATGTACAATCAACTCAAAGGCTGATTTTAGACCTCCTGAAAGGAAGCCCTGGGTAAAGGGGGAGCATAATGTTGATGGGAACAAGGAGCAGGCCAGTTTAAACCTGGAGCCCCTCAAGCAAACATTTCAGGAAGGCCTGCTTTGCCTGGGACGTTTCGGGCAGCCTCCCTTCACAGGCTCCCTTAACTGGATAACATCAATATCAATGGGAGCGCTAGAATCCTATAGGTGAATGTGGGATTTTTGGTAGGAGGAGGGGATGGCCTCCAACACCATCTAGTCCAACTCCTGAATTTTTCAGATGAGGAAACTGAGGCCTAGAGAGAGGAAGTGACTTGCCCAAGGTTACGCAGCCAAACAAAACTGGTACTAGAAGCCAAGCCTCCTGGGTTCCTTTTTCAGTCAAAGGCTACTAGTTTTTAACCTGGGGCCATGGACCCCCCAAGTGACCTGTGGATCCATTCTGGGGGGTCATGAACATGGATAGGACAAAGGATTACATTTCATTTTCACTAACTTCTAACTGAAATTTTGCATTTCCTTCAGTTATTTAAAACATGACTCTAAGACAGGGTTCACAGGCTGCCAAACGGGTTCAGAATACAAAAAACCATTAAAAACCTCTCTCTCTCTGCACTAGATTACACTTGCCCATTTTCTTATGATTAGCCTCACAATTGAAGCAATGATGATTTTTGAGTGGTTCAGTTGGAATCTAGTTAATTGAGGTTTCATGCTGCGTGCTTCAATCTAATCATAAAAAGGAACAGAGAGGCAGAAGAGACTAGGATGATGGGGGGGGCAGAATGAGCCTGGCACTGAGAGGATAGAGTCCTACCCACCTCCGCCACCCAAAACCAAACCAACCCCCAAACCACCCAGACCTCTCATACAGCCAGGGTAATTACAGTTTGGGGTTGGTCTTACTTTGGTGCTAACTCTAAGTGAAGTGACATTGTAAAAAAAGCATCTCCTATAAAAAAGAAAGCATTATAGGATATTATCTAAATATATTTAACTTAATAAAACAGAAATAAAGAAAATAAACAACTATATAAATTATATAAATAAATTCGACTTGTGACTAATCTACAGACCAGCCAGACGCCCCATTTGGCTCATCAGGGCTCCAGGGGCTGACCACATACCAACAATCCCCATTTTATGACTAATTGTTCACAAGAAATGCAGACATGAAAGTAAAATCTCTAGCAGTTTTCACAACTACAGGTATCCTGGCACAGTGGGCAGGGTGTTGGCATTGGGGGTCAAAAGGAAAGACCTGGGGGTACAAGTCAAGACTCTCTATGCCTCAGTTTCCTTATATGTAAAGTGAGGAGGTCCCTAAGAGACCTCTAAGGTCCTTTCCACCTCTAAGACTGTGACTGGGAACCTGGTCATTTGTACCTTCATGACAACACTCCTAAAGGTACCCTTCTCTTCACTCACATAGCACTCCCCCCCCCCGTTTGGGCCCTCACAATATCTCACTTTGATGACTGAACTAGCCTTCTAATTGGTTTCCCAGCTTCAAAGTCTCTAATGCCCAAGCTTCCTTCAAGACTTAGCTTAAGTCCTGCCTTCTGAGAGAGGTCTTTCCTGTCCCTCCCTTTATGGTACCTTCCCCTCTCAAATTCTCTTCCATCTACTTGGTATATATCATGTATACACCCAGACTAGAATGTAAGCTCTTTGTGGGCAAGGACTATTTTTGCCTTTCTTTGTATCCCCAGCCCTTACCACAGTACCTGGCACATAGCAAGCACTTAAATACCTCCTGACTGACAATAAGGCAGAGGTTAAATACCTGCTTGGATCATTTGTAAAATGAGAGGGTTGGGTTAGATGACCTTTGAGGTCCCTCCTAGCCCTAGCCCTCTGCTCCTATGTGTGACCTTGGACAAGTCCCTTCCTGGGCTTCGGTTTCCCCCTCTGTAAAATGAGGGGGTCGGCCTAGATGGCCTCGAAGGTCCCTACCAGCTCTAGCTCTGAGATCCTATGAGTGCCTCCACAAACGTTTGTTACCTGTACTTTATGCATCCCAACGATGGCTCAGCCTGAATATTTATCACCTCCTCAATTTACAATGGGGGAAGCTGGAACTCATGGTTGGCAGTACTTCCCAAGGTAACCTTCACATCCCTCTTTTGCATATGGAAAAACCAAAGGGTAGGAGAAAAAAATGATGGAGTGTCCTAGAATCAGCAGGAGGCTCAGCTATTTAAGGAAAAAGAGGAACCACCTGGCTACTGTGGGTTGACATACCCAATGTGTGACATGCATTTTCTTTTGGCAAGAGTTTCCCTGTTACGATACTTGGAAATACAAATCCTGGGGAATGCAGGCTCATGCTGCATTTTGACTGCCTATAGATTTTGAGGCTTGGGTGGCAGTGATACCTCCAGTTCCTGGACCTCACTCTGCCCTCCCAGTTTCTCCCTGAAGTCCTCACTGATCTATCTCTGCTAGTTTCCACTTTTGTCCACCCCCTTCTCCTGTGCATGCCCTGTGATAACCAGGAAAAAAAATTTGGAGTTGTGGAAAAATCTTCATTCCTGGAAATTCCTGCTCAGAGTTGTGGCCAGGATAGACTGTAGCTGCCCTCAGCCAGTTCAGGCCAGGCCAGCTAGCCTGACCGCACCACCTGTAAGCCTACTCAACAGAAGAAAGGGATGTCCCTTATGACAGGTAGTTAACAGAAGGCTTATCTTGTTTGCCTTTCCCTTTTCTGTAGAGTAGCCATCGTTTAAAGCCTAGAGTACAGATACTAGAGTCACAAGATCTGGGTTCAAATGCTGCTTCTGATGCTTACTCCCTATGAAATCTTGGGCAAATCTCTCATCTTCTCTGGTCTTCGGTTTCCTAATATGTAAAATGAAGGGTTAGCCCTTTGTAAGTCCATTTCAGCTCAGAGGCTGGGATTATAAAGAGGTCAAGGACCACCACGGGCCTCACTATGACTCATTATGGACCTTCATCTGTAAAATGAGGGTTCTTTGCAACTCTAGATATAGGATCCTATGTGTACCCTTGGGCATGGTCACTCACCCAGTCTCAATTTCCTTGTCTGTAAAATGAGGGGATTGAATTAGATGGTCTCTGAGGTCCCTTCCAGCTAGGACAATAAAGAAGAGGTGAAGTACCTTCCTGGGTCTCAGTTTCCTCCTCTGTGAAACAAGAAGCAGATGCTGAGGCAGCTAAGTGGTGCAACTGCTAGAGCTCTGGGCCTGGAGTCAGGAAAGCCTGAGTTCGGATTCGGTTTCAGACACTTACTGTGTGACTCCAGACAAGTTAAGTTACTTAACCTGTTTGACTCAGTTTCCCCAACTGTAAAATGGGGATAATGTGAGGGTCAAATGAGGTTTGTGTCAAGCATTTAGTATAGTGCCTAGCACACAGCAGGCACTTAATACATGCTTTTCCCTTTTCTGCACCCCCCCCCATAGCCTCTGAGGTCCGTTTTAGATCTAGGGTCCTAGCTCGGTGATCCATGTGCCTCGTTTTTCTCTTTCATAAAATGGAGGACGTTTGACTAAATGTCCGCTGGCTGCTTTACTGCGTAGCACCCCGAGAAGGGTTGTGCCCCCAGGATGGAGGAGGGATGAGTGCTGAGCACCTGCCTCCGCTCCAGTCCTCTTGGCTGGGCTGCGCAGGCGCGTGAGTACGTTTCAAGGGCTGGATGACCGCATCCTTGCCCAGGGTTTGCACTTGCCTAGCCTTGATTACCATCTGGGCCGGGCCGGGCTGGGCCGGGGGTCTTGAAAACTCCCTCGGCTGCAGTGCAGGTCCGCAGGCCCGGGAGGTGGGCTTCTGTCTTCAGGCAGTTGCTAGCCCACCTGCCGCCGCTGCCCCGGATGGAGGGCGTGGCGCGCGTTGGCCGCAGTGGAGTGGGCCCCGAGGTGGGCGGGAGGGGAGAGGGAGCGCCAGAGTAGCGGATCGCACATCCCTCCAGGACCCAGCAGCTCTGCAGTCCAGAATCTCCCGGGGCATGACAGCAGGAGGCCGGGCTACGGAGAATTCGATTGTTCTGCAGCGCTCCCTAGTGTCCAGTCCAGGCCAACACAATCCCCTTAGGCTGCAGGGAAACGGGAGGGGCAGCGGGGAGGGCGGGGCAGGTCTGGAGGCAAACGTAGCTTAGCAGAGGACGCTATGTTACCGCAAGCAAATGACAACCTTATAGGTATCATTAACTCTTCCCTCTGCCTCACCTGCAAATGCAATCGAGTGTCAAGGCTTGTTAGACGTATAGACTCCACAATATCTCTCCCATCTGTCTTTGAACTACTCTGACACTGCCACCACCGCCCTGTTGTAGGACCTCATCACCTAACCCCTGGATTACTGCAATAGCCTGCTGGTTGGTCTTCTTGCCTCATCTCTCCCCACTCCAGTCCTTCCTCCTCTCAGTTGTCAAACTGATCTTCCTAAAGCTCAGGTCTGACCATGTCACCCCTGTGCCCCAAAAGCTCCTATTGCCTCCGGGATGAAACACAAAACTTTTTTTTTTTAACCTTTAAAACCCTTCACAGAGGCTGGCTGCAAGCAGTCTTTCCAGGCAGATTGCATATTAATCTCCCTTCATCTCCTCTCACTCCTCAACCCTTTACAATTTGGCTTTCGACCTTACCACGCAACTGAAAACATCTCTTTCCAAAATTCCTAATGATCTTTTTTATTGACAAATATCGTAGTCTTTTATCAGTCTTATCCTTCTTGACCTATCTGTTGCATTTGACAGTGTTAATCACACTCCCCTCCTAAATATGCTCTCTAGGTTTTTGGAGGGAGGAGAACAACCATTTACTAAGCACCTACTATGTGCTAGGCACAGTGTTAAGCACTTTACAAATATCTCATTTGATAATATCTGACACCACTCTCTCCTGTTTCTCCTCCTACTAGTAGGTCTGCCCCTTCTCAGTCTCTTTGCTGGCATATCATCACACCCCATAACTGTATGTATTCCCCAAAGTTCTGTCTTCAGTCTTCTCTTCTTTCTCTGAACATTATTCTCTCATCTCTCTCTTCCCTCCTCCTCTTCTTCTTCCTCTCTCTCTCTTTTTCCTTAGCTTCCATGATTTTAACTATCGTCTCAATGCTGATGACTCTCAAATCAATACATCTAGCCCCAGTCTCAACCCCCCCTTCCCGGCTTCAATCTAGCATCACTAATTGCCTATTGGACATTTCAGATTGTATGCCTTAATCATCTCTAAAACTAAACTTATTTTCTTTTCCCTAAACCCTCCCCTCTTCTAAACTTCCCAATTTCTGCCAAAGGCAACAACTGTCCTTTCAATATCTCAGGTTTGTCATCTTGGTATTAACCCAGACTCCTCACTCTCCCTCACCCCACATATCCAATCCAATCACCAAATCTTGTATCTACCTGTATAACATCTCTCCAAACTAACCTTTTATCTCCATTCACAGAGCTACCACCTTAGTTCAGGCCTTTGTCACCTCTCTATCCTAGATCATTGCAACGGCCTTCTAATTGATTTCCCGAATTCCAGTCTCTCTCCATTCCAGTCCAAATTACACACACTGCTGCCAAAACAATTTTCCTTAAGTGCAGATATGACAATGTGACTCCTCTATTCAATTAGCTCCAGTGACTTTCTAGGATTAAGTAGAAACTCCCTTGTTTAGCTTTTAAAATGCTTCACAAACTGGCCTCAACCTCTCTTTCTGGCCTCATTGGCCAACCTTTCCCCTCCCAAACTCTATAATCCAGCCAAATTGGCTTTCTCTCCATTCCCTCAAGCATGAGACTACATCTCCCAACTCAGTGCTTTTCCACTGGCTGTGCCCCATGCTTGGAATGCACTCCCTTCTTATCTCTGCCTAATAGAGCCCCTCTTTTCTCTTAAGATACAGATCAGGCACCTATCTTTTTTTTTTAAATAGTATTTGATTTTTTCCAATTACATGTAAAGACAATTTTAAACATTCATGTTTTATAAAATTTTGAGTTCCAAATTTTCTCCCCCACACCCGCCCCCAAGACGATAAACAATTTGATATAAGTTACATGTAAGGCCCTTATCTTCTACAGCATGCCTTTCCTGATGCCCCCAAGTGCTAGTGCCTTTTCTCCCAAATTACCATTTATTTAATTTGTGTGTGTGGTATAAACTTTATTTTTATGTTACTAAATTTCTATGTGTACTTGTCTTCCCCATTAGAATGTGAAGCCTTCCTGAGTAGGGACTGCTCTATTCTTTGTACACACATACCTTGTTTTATTTTGCTTTGCTTTATTGCACTTTGCAGATATTTGCATTTTTTTTCCACAGCATGTGCTCATATCATGTTTCTGCGTCAGATTTGGGTAAGTCTGCCAATATTTTGAACGTTTTCATTATTATTCTGTTATGGTGATCTGTGATGAGTGATACTTTGATATTTGACGTTGTTTTGGGATGTCACAAACCGGGCTCATACAAGACAATGAACTTAATTGATAAATGTTCTATGTGTTCTGACTGCTGTACCCACAGTCTTTCTCCCTCTCTTTGGTGCCTCCCCATTTCCTGGGATACAATAATACTGAAAGAAGGACAATTAATAACTCTAAATGGCCTCTAAGTGTGTAAGAGAAAGGAAGAGTCAATCAGTGTGGCAAATTTCATTTTTGTCTTATTTTAAGAAACTGCCACAGTCACCCCAACCTTCAGCAACTACCACCTCGATCAGTCAGCAGACTCAACATGGAGGCAAGACCTTCCACCAGCAAAAAGATTATGACTTGCTGAAGGCTCAGATGATGGTTAGCATTTTTTAGCCATAAAGTATTTGTAATTAAGGTATATACATATTGTTTTTAGACATACTATTACATACTTCATAGACTACAGTATAGTGTAAACATAACTTTTATATGCACTGGGAAACAAAAAAAATGTGTGTGACTCGCTTTATTTCAATATTTCCTTTACTGCAGTGGTTGGAACCAAACCTGCATATCATCGAGGTATACCTGTACATCTTTCTCCAGTGCCAAACACATCGCAGGAAATTAATAAATACCTATTGATTCATTGGTTGGTTGGTTGGTTGATATCCCAATTGGCCTATTTACTCTTCCCACAACACAGGTCACATTCCATATTTTCCATCTCCCAGCCTTTAGACAGTAGAGACTGTCCCTTGCGTCTTCCCCTTGCCCCTCAGAGCCCCTCACTGCCTCTAACATACAGCTGAGATGCTATCTTCCATATGGGACCTTTCCTGTCCCCACCCCTAATTGGTGGTGTTCTTTAGCTTTTGAAATTACTTTTATAACCTTGTAAATAGTTGATGTTTACTTCTCTGAGTACATGTTGTATACAATCCACAGTAATATATAAGTTCCTGAAGGCAAAAATGTTTCATTTTTGTCTTTGTACTCCCAACATCACACACACAGTAGGTATTTAATAAATGTTTGTTGAATTGAACTTTAAGCACTTCTGATCTAGTAGAGTGACAAGATATGCAGACATCAGATAATTAAGGACCCAATTCTTCATGGTAGAAAGAATGGCTTTGGAGTCAGGGTACCTGAATTCAAATGCTGGATTTGTTACATTGTTCCAAGGTTACCTGTGTAACCTTGAGCACCTTACCTCACTTTCCTGGACCTCAGTTTCTTCATCTGGAAAATGAGGTTAGATTTCTAAGGAAGCATAATACTATAGAAAGAACACTGGCCCTGGAGTCAGAGAGTTGTTCACTCATGTGTGACTCTTCTTGTCCCCATTTGGGGTTTTCTTGGCAGAGATACTGGAGTGGTTTGCCATTTTCTTTTCTAGCTCATTTTACAGATGAGGAAACTGAGGCAAATAGGGGTAAGTGACTTGCCCAAAGTCACACAGCTGGTAAGTTTCTGAAGCCAGATTTGAACTCAGGTCTTCCTAACTCCAGGCCCAGTGCTCTATGCACTATGGTACCACCTAGCTGCCCCTAGTCAGAGAATGTGGGTTCAAATCCTGCTTCTGATACCAACAGGGACAAGTCCCTTCCTCTCTCTGGCCTCAGTTTCCTCCTCTATAAAATGAGGGAGTGGGGCTAAGATGACATCTGAGGTTCCTTTCAGCTCTAGATGACTTAGAAAAGGAAGTGGTGATGACAAAGAGCAAGTATGGTTTCATTAAGAACAGGTCATGCCAGACTAACCAGCCTAGGATCTTAAGATCTCCTTCCAGTTTTATATATCTATGAATGAAAGGCAGTATGTTGGTTACCTCAAAGAGTGAGTTATTTCTAGGCCCATGATCAATGCTTGAGAAAGGGATAATCGGTGTGAACTGGAGCACTTTCAGGGTAGTGGGTCTGGAAGGATTCCTAGAAAGAAGCAGAAGGCAGGGGCATTGCTGGTGAGTTCCAAGGCATGGGGATGGGCACTCGCTTGTTCATAGGGTAGTTTGTGAACCAAATTTGTCAGTACCTACTATGTGCCAGGCCCTGGGGATCCCAAAGACAAAAATAAACCAAACCAAAAGGAAACCGTGGCTGCCCTCAAGGACCTAACATATGACAACCTCCTTTTCTCCTCCTTTTTCTAACTGCTCTGCATTAATTCTCTGGCCTAGACCTGCCTCCTTTAGTTCTCCAAGTTCTAGGTAGAGTTCAAGTTTCCCTCCTCCCACCAAAGCAAGGCCTCTCCCCTCGGAACGGCAGAAGCCTCCCGAGTCCTCCTGGTTGTTTTTTTTTTTTTTGGTGGCTCGGTCCGTGTATGTTTGAGTACCAGAGGTCAGAGATCATCTCATTTTCCGGTTCCTCCTGGGGTTGAGTTACCTGGCCTTGGCCTTGAGCCACCTCCCACGCCCGCCCAGCCGCCGCAGGGCTCATTCCTCCTTCCGGCCGGCAGGGGGCAGAGCCCCGCGCATGCGTACGCAGCGACCCCTCCAGGCGCCCGCAGCCCGCCCGCTTTAGTTAGTAGCGCCTGTGGCGGGCGTGGCGTCGTCGTCGTCGTCGTCGGGCGAGGCGAGGGAGGAGGAGAAAAAGGAGGAGGAGGCGGCCAGTGCTGCAGCTCGGGCTGTCTGGGCGGCGGCGGCGGTCGCTGTCTCCTCGCATCCCGGGCCTCGCTGGGCCCCCTCCCCCATGCCCGCGGGCAGCCTGTGAGCAGCGCCCGCCCAGGCCTGGAGAAGAGAGCGGCGGCGGCAGCGGCAGCAGCAGCAGCGACAGCGACAGCAGCAGCATGGCGGACGACGGGGCCGCGGCGGCGGCTTTGGCCGAGAAGTTCCTGACGCCCGACGAGCCCTTCCCTCTGCTGGGGCCCCCGCGCGGCCCGGGCACCTGCTTCAGCGAGGAGTCGGGCTGCCTGGACGTCAGCGACTTCGGCTGCCAGCTGTCCTCCTGCCACCGCACCGACCCCCTGCACCGCTTCCACACCAACAGGTATGGCGCCGCCCACCCCCTCCCCCTTCCGCGGGACCCTGGCACCTGCTCCTCGCGCCCCCCCCAGCTCTCTCTCCTCGATTCCCGCCCTTCCCCCTGGACCGGGGCACCTGCTCCTCGCCCCACCCCCACTCCCACCTCTCGGCCCCCGCCCCTCCCATGCGCACCCCTTTCCGTCGGCACCCCGGCATCTGCTCCTCGACTCTCCCCGTCCTCGATATCTCCCCCCGTCTCGGCTCCTACCCCTCCCATGCATCGCCCCCGCTCCTGGGACCCTGGCACCTGCTCCGCTCCTCCCCCTCATCTCCCTTACACCCACGCCGGGAGAGCCCTTCCCACACCGCCTCCTCTCAGTCGCCAGAGACCTTGGCCCCTCCCCTCCCCCACTTTGTCTCTCCCTTCCCTCCCGACCCCCCCCCCCCCCCCCCCCCCGGTTCCTTTCCCCTGCGGTGGGCCCCTTGCCATTCTGTGCTCCTAGCAACCCAACTCCTCACTGGCCAGAGCCCTGGCGTCTTTTCTGTCCTCGCCCCTCATCCTCCCAGTACCTCATAGGTCCGCAAATCTATAGCTAGGAGGGATCAGAGATCGGATGATGGAAGGCACCGTGGAGGCCAGGGAATATTGTGTTCGATACTGAAGGCTACAGTGAGAAGAGGACAGTGACCAGCTGGAAAATGTCCAGAGAGGCCATGAGGAAACTGAGGGCCTGGGAGGTGAAGTTATCCCACCTTTGTTCAAGATCACACCTAGGATCATAGATCGAGGCCTGAAAGGGACCCTAGAGACCATAGTCCAACCCCTTATTTTTACAGGGGAGGAAACTGAGGCCTGGGAAGGGGAAGTGATTTGCCCAAGGTCACCCATAGGATTTTAGATCTAGAGCTGGAAGGAGCTTCAGGGGCTATCTAGTCCAACCCCCTCATTTTCTATTCACTGTTCTGCAGTTGCCCAGTTGTTAGCCTACCTCCTCCCCAGCAACCATCTTCCACATTACATGCTTAGATTCATAGATTTAGAGCTGGAAAGGACCTTAAAATCATCTAGTCCCTCGTCCTCATTTACAGATGAAGAATCCAAGGCCCAGAGGCAAAATCTCAACTAATCAGTGATGGAGCCTGGGTTCCAGCCCAACTCCTCTGACTCCAAATCCAACATTTCCCCCAGCACCAGGCTGCCTCTCCCCATACAGTTTTGTTTTATTGGCTACCATTCTTTCCTAAGCTCTTTCCACTCCCAGATCTGCCCAGGCTCATTGTTTACCCTGTTGCATGTATTTTGTTCTTGTTTTCCTTTCTTCCTTCGCTGTTCCCATTTTAAATACACCCTTTATCCTTACTCTGCCAGTACCAGTGCTAAGTCCCAAGACCCTACCTTTTGCCACGTTTCTTCGTACTTAATCCCTTGAATTCCAAGTCCAGTATATAGAATCTCAGAACTTTTGAATCCAACTTCCCACCCCATGCAGATATTCTCTCTGTGCTTCAATTGAGCATCGTCAGTGAATGGTGGGAAATTTACTGCCTAGAAAGCCAGGGTTGAACAACTCTTAATTGTTAGAAAGTTTTGCCTTATATTGATTTAACTTCTCCCCATTTATTCTAGTTCTATTTTCAGAAGCCACACAGCACCAGTCTAATATTTCTTCAGCCTGACAGCCTCTTATAAATATTTGAAGATAGCTTTCATAAGATTGGTAAGGTAAAGGGGAAAGTATATCTATAGTTGCATCTCCAGGGCTGTAGTCATTCTAAAATGCTTTTAACTGAACAACTAAGGGCTCAACATAAATCCTTGTTTCTGCTATAAAAATCCCTACCTCTGAAAAGTACACCCTTTTGAGTTTATCTTATGCCTAGGGCCTTATCTTAATCTTCAGTAAAATTCAACAAACATTTATTAAGTAACCATTTCTCTTGATTGCACCTGGGGAAAATATCCTCCCTTGAATTGCTCAAAGGATTGTGAGTAGTTACTAGGTTCTTTGAGCCAGGCACTAGATTTCAGTTCAGATTTTATTCTTTGAAAAGGAAGTATTATTCCCAAATATACATTTGATTTTTAGTTTTTTTAACCTGTAATTTAGCTGGTATAAGAAACACCTATCAATTCAGATTGAAAACTGTTCTGCAATTTATAATACAGTTTTAGTTCACTGGGATACTGAGAGTTTAAATAACTTACCCAAGGTCATGCGGCCAGTGTGTGTCAGAGGCCATACTTGAACAAAGATATTCTTGACTCTGTGTTAGCTTTCTATATATCAAGACATGCTAACTGTCATATATTCTAAAGGGCCTTTAAAAGTCAAATTAAAGACTTTTTTCAGTTCTGAGAAGGGCAAGGACTGGGAATTTGGGAGACTATTATAATAATCCAGGCTGAAGGTGATGAATGAGAGCCTGACTTGTAATGGTAGCCTGTGAGTGGAGAAGAGACTGATTTGAGAAATGTGGAGGTAGAGACAAAAAGATCTGAGGACAAGAAAGAGTCACAGTGACTTGAAGTTCCATGTTTGTGTGATCAGAATAATGATGGGCCCCTTAGAATAAATAGGGAAGCTTGGAGGAGGGGTAGGTTACAGAAGGAAAACAAATAAGTTCTATTATGGACACATCTAGTTTGAGACTCTAGGTAGAGATCTGTACCGGACAGTGAATGATGTGATGATTGGAGTTCAGAAGAGATACTAGGGCTGGATGTGGGTATTTGGGAATTATCTACATAGAGATGGTCCCGTCTGTGGGAGCTGCCAAGCTTGATGAGAGATTATAGATAGAGAAGGCACAGGGTAGAACCTTGGTGAATACTGACTATTCGTGGATGGCCATCTAGCAGTGGAAACTGAGAGTGTGTTAGGTAAGAGAAGAATCAGAAGAGAATAGTATTGAAGAAGCCAAGGTTCCCCACCCCTGATCTAGGAGAAGGTGTCTGGCAGTCATAAAAGCTTTACAGAATTCAAAGGCGAAAGAGAACTTAGAACAGGTCATCAGATTTGGTGAAAACACTTTATTAAGTAGTAGGGTAAAGAACCCAGGGAACAAGGGGTTGAAAGGTGAGTGGCAGGTAAAGAGATGGAGGCCAGACTGCAAAAGAGAGAAGAGGTACAAGAAGATAACTTGAGGTGGCAGGACTAAGTGAAGGATTTTCAAGGAAGGGAGAGACCTGGGCATGTTGATAGGTGGTCAGAAAGGAGCCAGGAGATAGAGGAGGAAGATGAGAGTGAATGATGTAGCGATCAGACTCTCAGTGCAGATAGGAGGGGATGTTATCAAGAGCGTGAGTGGGAGGTTAGCCATTTTGGAGTACCTGAAGGGGAATGATGTCAGGTATGTTGAGGGGATCCTTTTTCAGGTATGCACTGGATGCTGACATTCTGGGATCCAAGGCCAGAGTATATAGTACATTGGGTTTGAATTATGTGACAGAGTAAACAGAACTAAAGACAGAGTAAACCTCGAAGGAGGTCACTGATTGTGGCCAAAGGACCATCTGGAAGGGGCAGCGAGGAACAAGAAATGTGTCTATTCTTCCTCTTGGCCTACTGTACCAGAGGCATGAGAGGATTATGTAGCATTGGAGAGGGTTGCCAGAGGCATAGTATATTCCTGAGGGAGCCAGGTTTCTGTGAGTGTCAGGAGATAGAATATAAGAAGAGGAGGTCTAGGATGAAGAGAAGTTTATTAATGATAAAATGAGAATCCCATAGGGAACAATAGAAGAAGAGGTTAGAGAAAATACAGGACTCATGGGCATTAGGGATGAGAATGTGTGGAGTGGGAGTAGAGGAAAGGGATGCCAGTCCCTTAATAGAGGGCATCTTTGAATCAGAACCTCGGACAAGGGGAGGTGGGAAACAGCAGCTGGCTAGAAGTCCCACTCTCCACGGCCCTGGTGAGGATGGAGTGTAGTCAGACTACTCTCCCAAACAACAGGGAGAAATGGTTTGATCCAGCAAGGAGAGTGGGTTGAGTCAAGCTGGGTTGGTAAATATCCGGTGATCAGGTCTCAAGAGGTCTGACTGAACTGGTGCCAGTTCCTTTGCCTCATCCCAAGGTGATAGAGGATGGTGCAGCCTGCAGCATGATACCCTGCATGTGGCTCCTGGCTCTTTGTGGGGACTGGTGGCTGTTGGACAGAGGGCTAAGGCAGGGCTGGGGAACCTGTGGCCTCGAGGCCACATGTGGCCCTCTAGGTCCTCAAATCCTTAATTTAATTAATAATTGATACATTCCCAAATAATTAATTCCCAATAATTCCCAAATATCCATATCCAGCCCTAGTATCTCTTCTGAACTCCAATCACACATCATTCACTGCCGATAGAGATCTCTACCTAGAGTCTCAAACTAGATGTGTCCGTAATAGAACTTATTTGTTTTCCTTCTGTAACCTACCCCTCCTCCAAGCTTCCCTATTTCTTCTAAGGGGCCCATCATTATTCTGATCACACAAATATGGAACTTCAAGTCACTGTGACTCTTTTTTGTCCTCAGATCTTTTTGACTCTGCCTCCACATTTCTCAATCAGTCTCTTCTCCACTCACAGGCTACCATTACAAGTCAGGCTCTCATAATTAAATTTGTGAAATCTTTAATAAAAGGATTTGTTCTGTGAAATTTGAATTAAATCAAAAGGCTGCACTTGAGGACTTAGAGGGCCACACGTGGCCTTGAGGCTGCAGGTTTCCCACCCCTGGGCTAAGGTATTGTTGCTTATGCTAGCTTTGTGTACAAAGGTGAGGTCAACAGTGTCAGCGTATGTGGCAATAGGTTTCAGAGAGAAGAGGCCGTCAGATACAGTCCCTGGACCTTCAGCAATAATAAAGGGCTATCGCTTTGTTTTCTCAGATGGTTTGGCAGCCCTGGACAGAGCAGAGATTCCTCTACAAGTATCAGTAAGTTCCAGGGCAGAGAGAACTTCAAAGGAAAAAAAAAAACAGGTACTGGGACAAGAGCCATGTCCAGGCGCCAGCAGTGGGCTCCTGCTTGGGCACTTGGCTCATCAAAGCTATTTATTGGCAGGAATACTAAACCAGAATGTATAGACATCAGTCCTTAGTCACCTCTGGGCTCCAGAGTTCCTAATGCTCCAGTACACCAAGCCATGGTATTTTCTTCAGAGAGCTAGCAGTCTTATGTGATGCGACAGAACCCTCAGTTGAATGTCTGGCAAACACAGTGTTAAATCTCTTATTGATGTTGCAGCTCTGCCTGGCCTGTGCTGTTGGCAGGGAGTCTTCTCTGACCTTGACACAGTTCAGGACCTCTCTCCTCTGCTAAAGATTTACAAAATAAAGACTCCCACTTTTTTTCTCAACCAGATCTTTTCTCTTAAGAACTCTGGGTCCTTTCAGCAGCCCGAGGTGTTTCTTCCTTCACACCCTCCTCCTTACCCCCTAGTACAAGTTGTTCTTTTAGTAGCATACCCAGTGGAAGGGAGGCCAAGATAGTGTCAGTTGTAAAGATTTGTTTCTGGGTACATTCTCTCATGGTAACCAGGTGGTTGGGATGCAAAGGACTAAGAAAAATAGAAAGAAAATTAGAAAGATATAGATTTTGTTCGGGTGCAATCATCAGCTCTTCCTGTGACTGCAGGCAAATGAAACAGTTCACCACGTTCTTCCAATCAAATCAACCTGTACTTGAGTGCCTCCTATATCTTAGCTACTATGCTGGGTTGTGTGGGAGCACACAAAATGGTAGCTGTTCTCAGGGGACTAACATTCTAGTTGTGAGAACAAGGCAAAAATTCTAGGGCGTTAAGTAGTCATAATGATAGCTAGCTAACATTTATAGAGCTTATGTAACCATAGAAGACAAAAATACAAATGAAATGACAAGGCAGTAGTCCCAGCTCTGCTTGCAATTTTGATCACTTGTTGCCTTAGAGCAGATACTTATTTTGTTCTTGAGGATTTTAAAAATGCTTTACAGCCATTACTTCATTTTCACTTCACAACGACCCTGGGAGGCAGACATTATTGGTATGTGATTATCTCTACTTTGAAGACCATTAGATTTTTTTGGGCAGCCAGGTGCTGGGCCTGGAGTCAGGAAGACCTGAGTTCAAATTCAGCCTGATACTTATTAACTGGGTAGTGCCACTGCCTTCGTTTTGCTGGTATCTCCAGTTTATCCAGTGTATATCTTGTTTGTACATAGTTGTTTGCATGTTATCTCTCCCATTAGATTATGAGCTTGAGGGCAGAGACTCTTTGGCCTTTCTTTGAATCCTGATGTACCTGGCACACAGTGGGTGCTTAATAAATGTTTGGTGACTGATTAAAACATTAAGAGGCTATGTGGAATAGCAAGCACTGCTAGTATGCCTGAGACTTGGGAAAGGTGAGGCTTTGGGAGACAGTGTATGGGGAAGAGCCACATGATTAAGAGGAGAGGGAATGGCTTGGGAAGCCACAAACCTGGTGTTGAATCCTAGCTCCATTTTTCACTACCTAGGTGACAGTGGCTTTCTGAGCCTTAGTTTTCACATTTGTAAAACTATCTAGATTCTCTTGAAGAATTCTCTGAACCTAACCCTCCATTTTGATTGCTCTTGTTTGGAAAGCCAGTGTTCCTCAAGTTCCTCAAATGGGCTTTGAGCATGTCACTTCCCTGCCAAAACAAAAGTCACCTTTAATGGCTCCCACTGTCTACAGTATAGTGGTGCATTCAGGGCCATGTACAGTATGCCCTCAACCTGCCTTTCCAGGATTCTCTCCGTGCTGACGTAAGGGGCTCATCTACCATTGCCTCACCCCCAAACAGATTTCAGCTGGGTTAGATTGTCCTCCAGATACAAGTTAGGCTTTCAGACTCTTGCTAGCCTGGTCTCCATCTAGAAAACCCTCCCCCTTCTCTTTTCCTCTGCCCACATCCTTCAGGAATTGCCAGCCACCCCAACTCTCTCCTTCTCTGACCAGTTCAAGAATTCAACATTTATTAAGTACCTGTTACATGCAAGGTAGGATAAAAAGAAAAAAAAAATAAAATGGCCCCTGCTCTCAAGGAGCTTACATTCTACTGGGGATATTACAGCGTAGATATTTAAATAAAGTAATCTGAAGAAAGAAGAGCATTAACTGGGGGAGAGTGATCTGAGAAAGGAGTGATCAGAGAAGCCCACAGTTATCACCTCCTACTCTGAAATCAGTACTTGTCTAAAAGAAGCACAAAAGGAAAAAAGTGCTGAACTGGAGCCAGTCAATGAACAAACGTTCAGTGAATGGCTACTGTGTGCCAAGCACTTTACAAATACTATCTCATTTGATCTTCACAATAACTCTTGGAGGTAGGTGCTATTATTGCCTTCATTTTACAGATGAGGAAACTGAGGTAGGTTAAATGACTTGCCCAGAGTCACATAGCCAGGAAGTATCTGAGGCTGGATTTTAACTTGAGTTTTCCTGACTCCAGGACCAGCAGTTCTATCCACTGTACCACCTAATGGCCTCAAAATCTAGCTGTCTTCAAAATGGATATAATCACATACTGATAATGTTGGAAACTCAAAAGAAGCCAGGAAGCAGAACGTTCCAGGTGTAGACGACAGCCAGTGAAAATGCCTGGAGCCAGGAGATAGCAAGGTGGCCAGTGTCAGTGGATCACAGAGTATATGGGGGAGTAAGAAGCCTAGAAAGGTAGGAAGGGTTTGGAAGGCTAAACAGAAGATTTTGTATTTGATCCTGGGGCCAGTAGGGAGTCCCTGGAGTTATTTGAATTGGGGTATATGGGGGTGTGTGAGAGAGACAGACATGTTCAGACCCATGCTTTAGGAGGATTCATTTACAGCTGAGTAGAGGATGGAGTTGGGGGAGATTTGTGGCAGGAAGACTGACCAGCTGGTGGTTTGCAGTAGTCCAGGTGTGAAGTGATGACCCTGCACCAGGGTGGTGGCCATGTCAGAGGAGAGAAGGAGGCATATTCGAGAGAAATTTTGAAGATGAAAATGGCGACTAATTGGATATTGGTGGGGGGCAGGGTGAAAGAGTAAGAGGTCAAATATGACACCTAGGTTGGGAGACTGGCAGGGTGGTGGTGGTGCCCTGTATAATAATAAGAAAGTTAGGAAGAGGGGAAGTTTTGTGGGGAAGGAGAATTTGGTTTTGGAAGTATTGAGTTCCATAATATCTCCAGGACATCCAGCTTGAAATATCCAGTAGGCAGTTGGAAGATGTAAGCCTGGAGGTAAAGGGAGAGGTTAGTGCTGGATGAACAGATCTAAGAAATCATCTGCTTAGAGATGAGAATTAGGTCCATATGAGTTGATGGGCAGCTAGGTGGCGCAGTGGATAGAGCGCCAAAGACTCATCTTGCCGAGTTCAAATCTGACCTCAGACACTCACTCGCTGTGTGACCCTGGGCAAGTCACTGCACCCCGTTTGCCTCAGTTTCCTTAATCTATAAAATGAGCTGAAGAAGGAAGTGGCAAACCACTCTAGTGTCTTTGCCAAGAAAACCCCAAATGGGGTCACAGAGTTGGACACGACTGGAATGACTGAACAATAAAAGAGTTGATGAGATTGCTAAGAGAATTAGTTTAGAGGGAGAGGAGGATTCAGGAAAGATGGTTAGGGATAGTTAAAAACCCATAATTATTGGGCATGACTTGGCTGAAGATCCAGCAAAGGAAATTGGGAAGGAGCATGAACAGGCAAGTAGGGGGACAACCAGGAGAGGGCTAGGGTCATAAAAGCTTAGAGAGTGTTGAGAGATGAGTGGGCCAGGATTAGGGAATATGTTAAAGGATTGCCTTGCTGCTCTGAAGGCCCACCTGAGATTATGTAACATAAATTTGTAGGTGGTCATGTCATTACTGTGTTTTGGTTTTTTTTCCAGTTTGATTCAACAGCAGGTGAGTAGGAACGAAAGCAGGGGATAGTGAGAAGAAGCCAGGGCTGGGACTTGTCAGGATAAGCAATCAAGGGTCTCCAGAGAAGAGGAGAGTGTAGAATTGAGCTGCTCCCCCAAGGGGTCAAGATAGGAAAGGGAGGAGGGTATAGCCAATAGATAGTGATGACTGGGGAAAGAACTGACGGGTGGGGGGGTTGGAGGAAGGACAGAGTTGGGGGGTTATAAGGCAGAGGGAGGGGTGGAATGACAACAGATTATGATCAAATAAAGGAATTTCAAAGTTTACGAACATGGATGTGGAACACTTGTGGGTGATGCCAGGATCCAGGGTATGGCCATTTCTGTGTGTAGCTGTGGTGAGGTGGAAGAGGGGGTCTTGGGAAATAAGTGAATTGAGGAGCTGAGTATTTGAGGGAGAGTCAGTATATATGTGTTGAAGTTCCCTAGTATGAAGGTAGCAGTGGAAGAGGGGGGAGAGAGACACACAGGGAGCCAGACACCAAAGAAAGAAGGGCTGTGACCTGGGGGGTGGGAGACAACAGCTGTGAGACTTTCCATTCAGTGGTAAGTATGGATCGAGTGGCTGAACCTCAGAGGAGCAGAGGTTACTGGGTGGGGGTGAGAGGGAGAGTCTGCAAGTGACAGTGGGGAACAAGGAGTAGGGTGTGGGGGCAGGGCCATGTGTGAAAGTGCATCCATTAGTTGCAGGAGGCAGCCCTCTGCTAGAGTTCTTGTCATCCCTTTGGGTTGAAGTGGAACATCCCCTGAAAGTTACAGAGCTCACAAAAGACACTTGCTGTTCTCTCCAAGATTGGCCTTGTAGCACTCCTACCCGCTGCCCGATTGTCTGTCCCCCAGAGTTGCTTATGCTTGGAGACTTCCATTTTTACTGCACATAGCTAGCCATTCCAAGTGCCAGGGGCCCTGATGCTTTGTAGTATCTTGTATTAGCCTTCCTTTCCTATCTGGGGGGTGAAGGACATCAAAAGATGCTTGGGGACATTCAAGCCCCCATTCAAGCTTCCCTGGTTTTGTCTTGTTTACCTTCAACTGTGTACAGACAGAAGTTGTTTTCAAAGGGATTTGAAGGGCAGCTACCTGGCGCAGTGGATAGAGCACTGGCCCTAAAGTCAGGACCTGAGATTAAATCCAGCCTCAGACCAAACACTTGACACTAGCTGTGTGACCCTGGGTAAGTCACTTAACCTTAATTGCCTAGGGAAAAAAAAAAAGAAGAGGAAGACGAAGAGGAAGAAAATGAAGACTCATTGGACAACATGAAAAGCCATGGCCAAACCCCCCCCCCCCCACAAAACCAAAGGGATTTGAGGTGCTATACAACCATTATTATTTGTTCCCCTTTCACACACACACTAACATGAAAGAGAAGGCAACATCACTCAGCACCTCAATGGATTCCCAGGCTCAGGTTCTACTGCATATATTCCAGTGGAATATCTCTATTGCATGAATCACCTATCTGTTTGTGTTACTAGTGGTCAGTACACTGAACTCGCAACTCTTGATTTCTTCTCTCCCCTCAGCTGTCACTGGCTTAATCAGTGATCTTTAGGGCATATTTGATGACTATAAAACTCTGCTTAGTCATTTTAAGTTTTCAATTCACTGACAAGTAAAAGGCGTCTACCAACTTTTACAGAATTATTTCTCATTCCTGGCAGTTTGGCTTATCAAACTGGCACAGACCAGTCATTTTTCTTCTCTGTTGACTTTGTCTTCCTTCTCACAACCTCATAAAATTTGAAGGTTCTCCTAAGGCCAGTTCTTTGTAATTATCAAATATGGAATACCTGTCAGTTATGTGACACCTATAATCTCTAGCCAATGGAAGCACGGAACTAGTAAGTGCCTGTAGAGTCTAGCATCCTGTAATATCTGCTCATAACAGAATGTAGAGGGTTTGAAGAGCTTCATGGGGTGAGCTCCTTGGGGTTTGCTCTCTGGTCCATCACAGCACTGTCAAAGGATCGTATTGACAATCCCCTAGGAATGAATGGGAACATTTTAAAGAGTATTCTGTTTCTGTTCAGATTTGATGACTGAGCTGGGTTTCTTTCTCCAAGAGACTTTTTTTTTGTTTTTTTCTTTCAGCCAAAGACAAGGTTTATTAGAGCATGGGCAGACTCTTAAGGAGTCCGAACATTAGTAAGCTATTGGCTAGGTTATAAGATTCTGAGCCGTGGCTAGATTTTAGAAATCTGAGCATCTTAATGGAGACGAGATGGACCTTATATACAGAAAGACTATTGGAGGTATCTAGGAGTGGTCAAGTAGTCTATGAGGTAATAGAACTCCAGGGGTGGCCAAGGGAGAATGGAGCCTAGATAGGAGTAAGGGTGGGAAGTGACCTGGGGCTATAGGGAGGTATGGAATTATAACCTCAGGAGAACACCAGAGATTTGGCCATGTGGGAAGGTCCAGGGTTTTTCCTTTTTGGGGGGGGGGTCTAGATCTTATCCTCATCATTCCCCCCTCAAACAAATGGGACCCAAATTCTTTTGATGTAAGGGGCAAAGGTCTCGTCTTCTAAAACTGCTTCCTGCTGGCAAGGGCCGTAGAGCTTTCCCCGCCTTGAGAGGATCCCAAAGAGGAGGTTGACTGGAACTGAGCACAGGCTGCATCCAGGGAACAATAGACATTGGCTGGTACCTGCTGTTGCTACCAACTGTAGGTGAATGGCCTGTAATCTGGAAGACACAAATCTGACAGAAAAGACTACAGGGCCCAGATATGACAGGTACTAGATTCAGGGCCCAAGTTTGAGAGGATAAAACATCCTTAGCTCTGTTTGGATTCAGATAATTCAGTTTTCCAACTACGCAGTATCAAATCCACCTTTGCCATACTCGGGATAATATTCCCTTTCAAAGGAACATAATGGGGAAACTGAGCCAGAAGGATCCCATCTTAGACTGAGGCTAAAATTGTCCTCTCAGCTTTTCTGATGCTGGCTTCCCACCAGTATAACCTTCTCTGAGTAGCTTGTGGCATTTGTCTTAGATGGTAGATTATTGATTATCAATGCATTATGACCCATCAGACAACTCAAAATAAAATCCTATGAGCTTTTACCTCAAACAGCAAGTTTTACTAATCACAGCTTAGAAAAACTTTTCCAGGATTTACATCTCAAACTTAAATTTGTCCTGATGTAAAAAGCCAATCATTAGAGATTTCTATACACTTGCAAATTCTCAGCAAGCCATTCATAATCCAAACAAGCTTTTTGGCTAGTTTACACATTAAAAATGATAAGCAACAATAGCTAAATTATTTTATCAGTAACCAAATTCTGAAAAGTTGCTTGACGTAACTGATAACAGAAACTTCACCAATTTGAAACTTGAAATAAACCCATTACCAATCAGGTGACTTCAGTTTTGTTAAATGCACTTCCAAATTACTTTGCACAGAGAATCAACATCTCATCATTAGCAGTTAAAACTATACATTTAAAAGAGTGTGCTTACCCAAGTTCAGAGGCTAGCTTCATTGCCTTGAGCAAGATGTGCTGAACCTGGGTGATGCTTCCAGGCAAAGGTTGCCCTAGAGCCCAAGACCATTGCCAGGGGGCCCCCATGCTGTAGCTGCTGCCCCTCCCCCCCTTCCTTTCCCAGGTGAGGGGTAAAGGGTGAAACTCCTTCTATGAGAGGGGTTAACAGATACCCTCTTGACTCAAGGGAAGGGAGTGACCAGGTTGTACAGGTGTATCAAAATTCCTTAATGATCAATCACAAAACTTCCAGAATATGCCAACATATTTTTAACTTGTTCTAACTTTCCCTGTAACCTCCATGAAGGAAGATTCAGAGGTGCAGAGGGAAGGGAGTAAGTAAGGGAACCAAAAAGGAACTGCAGTTTTCCCCAATTCCCTAGTGCTGAGGGAATTAACAGAATTGAGCATACACTTCCAGATAGGGTGTCCGTCCTTGTCCTCTATGCTGTGGGAGGTGTACCCAGGTCCATAGCCTTCAACTGACCCAGTGAACTGAGAGCCTGAGAGCTTCAGGCTGAGTGAGAGACAGCCTCGTAACTGTCTGCCCTAAAAGCACTTCCAAGCCTTGCTGCAGAGCAAGAAATGAGGGGAGAGAGGAGGTTTACATACTTTCCTGTCTTGGCTGGAGAAGAACTTGGGGTTAGGTAGTTTCCCCGTATGGGCCACCAAAATAATGTGGTTTAAGGGTTCAGGGGTGCTGGGACCCCAATATCACAACACGTGGGTCCTGTCTGAAAGAATTCGACCCAAGCCTTCTTTCAGCCAAAGACAAGGTTTATTAGAACATCCGTCATATTGGGCAGACTCTTAAGGAGTCTGAATATTAGTAAGCTATTGGCTAGATTATAAGAATCTGAGCAGTGGCTGGATTTTAGGAATCTGAGCCCAAGAGACTTTTTTTTGGAAGGAATAAATAACATTTGAGCTATCTGGAAAATGTTAGGGTCTTTTTTCAGGTGCTCATATGCACTATGCATTTTATTTGCCAGGAGATTTTCTGATGTAAAGAATGTCACTCCTAAAATCGTATTGTCTTTACCCCTCATGTGTGTATAAATCCTTTGACATTAGAAGACTGTGAAAACTGTGTGGAAGAATTGTACCTTATGTACACCTTACATCTTGTTGGTAGCACATCAGAACTACAGCCAAGGCCAGAGGCACTTGGCCAGAGCAGTAAAGGCTAACTTTTTTTTTTTTTAAATAACAACCTTGTGCTATAGGTAATAGAGAATTATCATCCCCCTTTTACAGGTAGAGAAATTGAGGCTCAAGGGTAAAGTGACTTGCCTGGTCACATAGCTCAGAAATGTCAGGACGTCAATCCAGGTTTTTTTGACTAACTCCATTTTGACTCTACCACACTGCCTCTTTTCTGTGACTTACGAGTTATGAAACTATGGATTAGTAATGATTTCACACAGGCCTCCACAAAACTATGTGCTTTGCACACTCCTGCACTTCCACAATGAAGAAATTAGGTCTCAGAGCCATTGGTTATACCTGAAAGGATTCAATGACCCAGCAAGGACAGCTGCTTGGTCATTCCTTCCAAGGTTACTGTTAAAGTCATGGTGTCCTGTCTAAAAATGTCCAAAGTAGTTTCATGTTAAACTGCCACCTCCTCAAACTCTCTCCTAAGTCTGTCTTTAATGTTCTTGCAGGTGCTAAGAAGATTTGTTTCCTGGTAGCTTAAATTGAGTTAAGCAACATCTCATGGATTTTGCTTTTTCATAAATTTGGAACATTCCCATTTTAAATAATCCTTTTAGCCTTGCCTTTGTAAAACTGTGGCCCAGTGCTTAGCTCACGGTGCCCATTCCCTGTGTGTTAGTGACTGACAGAGCATTGGACTTAATCACAAATTTATTACTACTTAATCCTCAACCTTTTGGGAGGGGAAAAGAAAGGGGCCTTAAGTGACTCAGGGCAGAGTTGTTTGTGGCCTTAGCTTTATTGAACATTGGGATACAGGTTTGCTTTTAGGTCTCAAGAGCCCCTTGAGGGCAGGGCCTATTTCCTTTTCGTCTTTGTATTTCCATTGTATCTCCATGGGTGCTCAATAAATGTTTATTGTTGTTGCTGCTTGTCCAGCTTGTAACAATGATCAGCTTTTCAGTTTTTTAGCTAGTATCAAATGGTTTTGATGATTACTCTTTTTATATTATAGTTGAATTGGGATCTGGTAATTCTGGGCCTTCTTTCCTTTTTTTTATTATATTCCTCCAAAATTTTGTCTAGTTATAATTAGATGTGATATATAATTATAATATAATTAATATAATATAATATACATTTAGGTAGTATAATTTTTATTATTAAGCATCTCAGTTTCTTTAATAATTTATAGTTTTCTAAGTAAGCCATTAAGATCTTCTGCAAATAGGGATAGTTTTGTTTTCTCTTTGCAAATGTTTATACTTTTATTCTTGTGTCTTATTGCTATGTTTAGCTTTTCCAGTTCTGTGTCAAATAATAGTGGGATGTGGAGCATTTTGGTATTTATTTTTTTAAACTGGAGAAAGTTGTATGTTTGTCTTGAACTTGAACATCTTTTCATACTTACTGGTTTTCCCTCAAAATTTAGTCAGTTCGTGTGAGTAGGGACCTCCTTTGCAATACAGTAACATTTTATAAACTAGCTTTTATAAACAGGGTTTGAGCCTGTTGCAGATACTAACCTCTCAGCATCCCTACTGGTAGGTGGTAAAAGGAGAGGAATTTGCTGACTTTGCTGTGCTTTGTAGTGAGTCACTAGCAAAGCTGTGCTTAGAAATCACAAGTTCTTCCTTAGAGTCCCTATGGCTTCAATCTGACTGCACCTGTTTTTCATAGAAATTGTTTTTGTACAAAAGTTTTTGGAAACTAGGGGCATGGAATTCATTGTTTTTTTTCTTTGAGATCACATCATATTTAGTGAAATAATACATTGGGAGCCAGAAGACTTGGGCTCTAGGCCTAGTCCTGCTACTGACCAATTACTTTGGGAGGCTCATCTTTCTCTGATTTAATTTTCTCATTTTTGAAATGAGATGGTTGGACTCAATGGCCTTTAAGGCCCCTTTCTAAGTGACAGGCTATGTATGATTCCATGATTTGTTTGATTTTAGGCAGAATTCTCAATCACTGCATACCTCAGTTTCCCTTCAATGTATTATGTGTGCAGTTGTTAAAATGTGGAGATAATAATGTTCTTCTAAATTCACAGGTAGCAAAGCAATTGGGCTTATGTGTAATTGGGCTTATGTTTTTGCATATATAAATTTTTTTCCACCTAAGCACTTTTAGAAACCATGTTCACTTTTTAGTCATGAACCTCTTATAAAGGAGATCAATTCTTTTTGTTTGTATTTTTATTATTATGAATTTGACGAATATTTCCTTATACAAAAAAAGATCAGAAAGAGAATTATATGTGACTTCACCATGACTATATTACATTATAGTCTGTTTTTTAAAGAATCAATTAAATTGAACCCAATAGTTAGTTCCATTACTGCCCTTCTTGTTTGGGTCCCCCTTTAAACTCTGAGGTAAATTTTTCCTTGAGCGCGCCAACCTTAGCCTCCACATCCAGCCTGTGGCTTCAGTTCATGTTTGTGAGCATGCACGTGTGCGTGCATGTTGGATTTTGAATTAAAGCATTGCCCCATTTGTTGTAAATGGCTGTTGCTACTCATTTACTTTCTGTTGGGTTTTATACAGGTGGAACCTGACTTCCTGCGGAACCAGTGTAGCGAGCTCTGAATGCAGTGAGGAGCTCTTTTCATCAGTTTCTGTCGGTGACCAGGATGATTGTTATTCTCTGCTAGATGACCAGGAGTTCACATCTTTTGATTTATTCCCTGAGGGAAGCGTCTGCAGTGATGTCTCTTCTTCTATTAGCACTTACTGGGACTGGTCAGACAGTGAATTTGAGTGGCAGGTAGGTTTTTTCTTTCTTTTCTCCTTATCAACAGACATACAAAATATGATTCCCTTGATAGCACTTTGCTTTTCATCTTAATTTCAAGTGTCTCTTTGGATCTGATAACCTAATCTAAAGCTGATAATTCAAGGATGTAATAATTGTAATTTTTATATTGTTTGATGTTATAGTTATAATGATAGGACTCTAATATGGAGTCATTTGGGCTGAGTGGTCCTAACGTCCATAAAGCATATAGGCAGTGACAGAGAAGTTTGTATTTTTCCATTGTTTTGATTATTTTAACCTTGTGTCAATCTCTGCAGCTTCTGACTGGATAAAACTCCTGGCCATCTTCAGTGGCCTGTAAGTTACTCCTTCTGCTGCCCCCAGATGGCCAACTCAAACACTCTCCAAGTTTCTGGTCTCATTAAAGAAAGACCCCTACCTGATCCTCACCTGAGTCTGGTATCAGTGAGTGACCCCAAGAACTTTACCACATCTGGATCTGTTTAGGAATTCCCTCTTCCGCATCTGGCATTGATTACCTATTCTCCACCAAGTCCAGTTTGGGGGCATAAAACTTCCCTACCTAAACCCCAACTTTCAGCATGTATTTCCTCTGATAGGACTTACTCCCTCTAGTATTCAGAGAGCTTCTTGTATTTGTGGGGACAAACTTCATTCTATATTGCCATAGAGAATGTGTGTGTGTGTGTCCGTCCTTTTTTTGATGTTGTGCCTGCTTGCTGCACCTCATAATAATAAAACTTCTGTTTGTACCAGCTTCCTTAGTACCAATTTCTTGCAATTCCCTGAACCCCAGGTCTTTGCTTTAACATGAGCTGTGAGGCCAGATAAAGCAAGGGGTATACTTACTTATTTTGCTCCATTTTAATTAATGGATCTTATAAATTTCTGATACTTGCTGTAGACATTCTTGTTAATTTATATATAATCTAGTGACTTATGTGTATTATATGAGATGAGTCAAAGACCTTGAGGACCATAGATGAGAATTATGTAGAAATAATAATTATAATAACTCCTATTTTAGGGCAGGTTGAGATTTGCTAAGTATTTGACATATTATTTCATTTGATTCCCACAACAACCCTGGGAGGTAGGTGCTATTATTATCCCTGTTTTACAGATGAGGAAACTGAGACAGGCTAAGCGAAAGTACGTAAGGGTTTTTGAATCATCTAATATGCAAAGAATTATTTGGTAGAATTGGAGCTAGAAGAGATCTTGGAGATGAGACAGTGGAGATCCTGAGTCACACACATCCTAGGTAGAAGAGCCAGAATTTACAACCATGTCTTCTGACTCCAGCTACAGTGTGCTTGCCACACTGCCTTTAGGAGGCTTATCACTTGCTGAGTTCTTTTCCTTTCATTCATTTCTCCCCTGGTTCTATCCTCGTCCCCAAACCATGCATATATAAAATGTCTTTTGTTTCAGATTAGATGAAGATGCTGGTACAGCTTGGGTATAGCCTTTGTTAGCAAATGCAAATATACTGTTGTAACATTGCAGTTTGGGTGCCAATATCCTCCCACTGCCCACAACTTGTCCCTTGTTCACAGTAAGGTCCTACAAAGTTTCCCAAGAGAGCAGTTACATTGAATGCTTTCGTGGTGGGTCCTCTTAGAAATGACACTTTTTATACCTTGCTTATCTCATGCAGTTTATTTAGCATTTTCATATGTAGTTGTAAGGGAGAGCTACCACTAGTATTTGCTGTTGTGTAAATGTGAGTGTTTACAATATTAGACTAGACTCTAATTATATCCAGTAATGCCTTCCCTCGTCTGAAATTAGAATATGTATACTCTCTTAATAATCTGATGGATTTAAGTTTATTTAAATGTACTGTTTAACAAAATTGGAAAACATTTAAAAAACATTCTTTTGTCATGGAAAGATTCTTACTAAATTTGTATAAATATTTCAAAAATTTAAATCTTAGAAATTTAGGCTTCTGGGGGAGTTGACTCTCTTTTTTACCAATCAAAAAGAGAAAATCCTCTTCCTTCACAGGGTCCTAGATTTAGAACTGGAATGGCCTTAGTCACAGGGTTGTTACCAGGATCAAATAAGTTGATGTGTGTTAAATGTCTTACAAAGCTTCAAGCACGATAGAAATGGCAGTTATTATGAAGGGGTGCTAGAGACGAAGTCAAATTCCGACTCAGGTTGAGGCACCTGCCACCATTGGGCCAAACACCTTACCTGATCCTCAGCATCTTCATCTCTTGAGAACTTGGGTAAATGATGATGATCATAGCTAGTATCTCAATAGCACTTTAAAGTTTGCAAAGCTATTTACCTCTATTATCTCATTTGATCTTCACAACACCCTGGAAGGCAGGTGCTGTTATCCTCATTTTATGGTGATGAGTGCAGGGGAATGAGTAACTTGTCCAGGGTCACACAGCTACTAAGTGTCCTAGGCAGGATTCAAACTCAGGAATTCCTGACCCCAAGTCCAGCGCTCTATCCATTGTGCCATCTACCTGCCAGAAGTTAGTTAGCAAATGGTTTTGGTCATAGCACTAATGCAGAAGGCCTTAACCTGTTTTTGTGTCCTGTACCTCTTTGGCAGTGTAGTGATAGTGAAGCCCCTTCTCAGAATATTTTTAAATGCCTAAAATGAAATACATAGGATGCAGAGAAGTCCTATTTATGGTGAAATAGTTACCAAAATATTCTAAAAAACACAACAAATTCACTGACCTCAGGTTATGAACCCTTGCACTAAGGTGTGGAGCATACAGTGAGCTGGGGCAGTGGAAAAGATGCCCACACTGATGAAATTTTACCCCCTTAAGTTGTTGGCATCATCTCTGTACCATTTATCTCCTATCTGGAGTATACAGATCTGATTAGAGAATGTGGATGGGCATATCCTATTATGTGGAGTATGCTGGTTCAACTCCTGATTTAGTTTATGTGACCTCAGGCAGGTCACTTTACCTTTTCTGTACCTCTTCTGTTCAGAAGAGATTGAATTAGCTATTTGTGGTCTCTTTTCTCATAAATCTGTGAGAAAACTGAAGTCCAGAGAAGTTAGTTACTTTCCCAAGATCACACAAGTAGCAGAACTGGGATTTGAAACCAGGTCCTCTGACTTCAAATTCAACTCTTTTTGCTGCATGCCTTTCTTCCCTTTGTTCAAAAAATTACTTATTTTCAGTTCCAAATTCTCTACCTCCACCCATTGAGAAGGCAACAAATATGATACCCATGAAGTCATGCAAAACATGTTTCTGCATTAGCTATGTTCCAAGACAGAAAAAAGCAAGAAAAGTAAAGGAAAAAAATACACTTCAATCTGCACTCAGAGTCCATCAGTTCTCTCTCTGAAAGTGGATAGCATTTTTCATCGTGAGTCATATGGAATTGTCTTGGATCATTGTATTGATCAGAGTAGCTAAGTCATTCACAATTGATCATCTTACAGCATTGCTGTTACTGTGTTACGATGTTCTGGTTCTGCTCACTTCACGTTGCATCATTTCATATAGACCTTCCCAGGTTTCTCTGAAAGCCCCCCCCCCCGTTATTTCTTATAGCACAATAGTATTTCTTTAATTTCTTTCAAAAGAAATACAGTATGCAATTCATTTTTTAGTCATAGAGCCATCCATAACAATTGGAACTTAAGTTCTTAAGGTACAGTGTCGTGCTTTTGCACATAATGATAATAATGGGATTATTAACTGGAGATAAAGTATAGGTGGGCAGCATTCTTACCTTTAGAACAAATTTTAATTTTAAGGACAATCACTCAAACATTGTTTGTTTTTTGTTTGTTTTTTTTTGGCTAGGCAGTGGGGTTAAGTGACTTGCCCAGGGTCTCACAGCTAGTAAGTGTTATGTGTCTAAGGCCGGATTTGAGCTCAGGTCCTCCTGAATCCAGGGCCGGTGCTCTATCCACTGCTCCACGTAGCTGCCCCAAACATTGCTTGGTTTTTTTACTTAGTTTTTTAAAATCCCATGAATGAACTGTTAGAAATCCCTTAATAAACACTTGAATTCGTTAGTGCTTAATGAAATGATAACATAGACTTGAATATTAGTAGCTGCTTTTGCAGGTGTACAAAGAATTATGTTTTTCATTTGCACTAAATTATATTTATTTGACTTACCTAATCTACTTTTGCAGCTGCAATTTTTATCTCTGGGAATGACTCAGAGATTTCCATCTTCTTCCTATGGGTCAAACCCAATATGACTAAAATAGAACATCTTTCTCCATTTGCCCCTTCCTACTTGTCTTTTTCTGTCAGTGGTAGATAGCATCATTCTGTCACTTAGGCTCCAAAGCACAGATTGTCATTGGCTTCTTCTGCTGTACTACTCCCCCAGTCATCTTTTTCTCCTTAGAATCCATCAGTGTGCCTTTTCAATATATCACTTGATAATCTTGCCCATTTGTTTTGTCCATATCAATTTTCTTATGATTTTGTCTTGCTTTATAAAAAAGCAAAAGTATTTTATAATTTCTGTGTACTGTCAGAGGGCTTTCCAAAATGATTCCACAGGTTTGCAATTCTACCAGCAATGAACGTGCATCCCCACCACCCCTTATGTTTTTTACTATTATTACTACTCTTTTTATTGCTAATCTGATGTATATGAGGTGGTACCTCAGAGGTTTTTTTTTTTTTGCGTCTCTTTGATTATCAGTGAAGTTAGGCATTTTTCAAGTGTTTTCTTTTGAAAATTGGACTGTTTATCCATTGTGAACTAGGTACTACTGTTGTGACTTAAAAAATAAGTTTCTCATATTTTAGATGTCAAGCCTTTGTGTCATATGTAATCATAAATATTTTTTCTCAATCTCTTGTGCTTTTTTTCTGAGAGCAGAGCAATACCAAATAATTTGTTTACTCTCAAGTTAAAATTTGAAACACTATTCTTTAATTACCATCTCAATCCAGTTCTCCAAGAAGTTGTATTTTTTCCCTCTTCCTTTATTTTTTTCTCAATTACATGTAAAAAACCCCACCTTTTAGCATTCGTGTTTTTTTTTTAAATTTTGAGTTCCAAATTCTTTCCCTCTCCCCTCCTTGAGAAGGCAAGCAATTTGATGTAGATCATACATGTATAGTCATATAAAACATATTTCCATATTAGCCATGCTACAAAAGACAACACAGACCAAAAAAAAAAAACTCCAAGAAAAGTAAAGTGAAAAATAGCATGTTTCAATCTCTATTCAGGCAACATTAGTTTTTTCTCTGGAGGCAGATACCATTTTTCATCATGAGTCCTTTCAGATTGTCTTGGATCATTGTATTTCTGAAAATAGCTAAGTCATCTACACTTCCTTTTTTCTTTTTTTTTTTGTTTAAATATTTGTCATCCACACAACATCATCATACAGTATTGCTGTTACTCTGTACAGTGTCCTGTTGGTTCTGCTCACTTCAACTTGTATCAATTCATGTAAGTCTTTCCAGGTTTTTCTGAAATCATCTTGCTTGTCATTTCTTACAGCACAATAGTATTCAATCACAGCTCTATACAACTTGTTTAGCCATTCCCCAATTGGTGGGCATCCCCTCGATTTCCAGTTCTTTGCCACTACAAAAAGAGCTGCCATAAATAATTTTTTTATGTATAGGTCCTTTTCCTTTTTCTTTGATCGCTATATAATATAAACCTAGTAGTGATATTGCTGAGTAAAAGGGTATACACAGTTTTATAGCCCTTTGGGCATCGTGCCAAATTGCTCTCTAGAATGGTTGGATCAGTTCGCAACTCCACCAACAGTGCATTAGTCTCCCAATTTTTCTATATTGCCTCCAACATTTGTCATTTTCCTTTTTTGTCATATTAGCCAATCTGATAGGTATGAGGTGGTACCTCAGAATTGTTTTATTTTACATTTCTCTAATCAGTAGTAATTTAGAACACTTTTTCATACGACTATAGATTTCATCTGAAAGCTACTTGTTTCTTTTGACCATTTAGCAATTGGGGAATGACTGGTATATAAGTTTGACTCAATTCTCTGTGTAAATGAGAAATGATGCCTTTATCAGAGAAACTTGCTGCAAAAAATTTCCCCCTGGTTTCCTGCTTTCTTTCTAATCTTGGCAACATTGGTTTTGTTTGTGCAAAACCATCTAAATTTAATGAAACCAAAATTATCCATTTTACATCCTATAATGCTATCTTTTCTTTGGTTATAAAATCTTCCCTTATCCATAGATCTGATAGCTCAAATTTTCCATGCTCTTCTAATTTACTTATATATCTTCCTTTGTGTCTAATCATGTACCCATTTTGACCTTATCTTGGTATACACTGTGAGGTGTTAGTCTGTACCCACTTTCTAGTTTTCCCAGCAATTTTTGTCAGATAGTGAATTCTTGTCCCAAAACCTTGGATCTTTGGGTTTATCAAACGCTAGATTACTCTGGTTGTTTGCTAGTGTGTGCCCAATCTATTCTACTAATGCACCACTCTGTTTCTTAGCCAGTACCAGATTGTTCTGTTGTGCTAAAAAAAAAAAAAGTTTATGTTATACTGATTTTTTATTTTAATTGGTCAAGTACATCAATTTTGCTGCTATAACAAGACCCTTCTCTTTGTTGAAATGAAATAATTAACCTCTTTTGCACACATATAGCTGGAATTCACTTGGAGGGGAATATATTGTGTAGGATGTGGAGTTAAGTCCCTTTCCCACCAAATTGCCAGCGAATGGTTTTTTTTTTTTGATCTTAAGTTTAATAGCCTTTTATTTCTCTACTTGTCCTCTAATTTTTAAGATTTCTTTTTTCTCTTGTTTATTATTTATTTCTTTGTTCAGAACTTAAACATCAAATTTCTATATGTAGAGTAGATCAGAAAAAGAAGATTGTTATATGCTGTGGATCTTTCATATGAAGCTGTGGACCTTTCATATATACTTCTTGTCTTTTAAAGCATGTGACAAGTTCAACAGGTGACTTTCAGAGCTGTTCTGGTTGTTCTAACCTATTCCTTCTATTCTCTTCTGGGCATTTAAATTAAAAAAAAATGCTTCAGTGGTCTCCTTTTTAAAAAAATTTCTTTATGTTTTTTGGCAACACCAAGACTGGGTTTCTATTCTTTACTCCTTCCCCATTCCCACTGGAAAAAAAAAAGAAAAAGCCCTTTTAAAGAAATAACTCTCAGTCAAGTAAAACAAATTTCCTCACATTGACTACGTCTGAAAATGCACATCTCATTCTGCACCCATAGTCCATCACTTCTCTGTCATGAGATGTAGGTATCATGTTTCATCAGTCCTCTGGTATCAGGGTTGGTCATTGCATTGATCTGAGTTCTTAAATCTTTAAAAATTCTGACCATTTTTTAAAAAGAATATTTGTTAAATAATGAGTCCTTTGCTGCTTTTTTCTTTTCTATAAAAAAGTTCACCAAACATACCAGTGTTTTGTAGACATTTGATTGGCTGCCTGCTGTATCTATTCTGTTCTATTGTTGTTTGTCAGTCTTTCTTGTCCAATAACAGATAGTTTTGCTGATAAAACACTCAGTAATGTGTTTGCAAGCCTTGGGGTGGAAGAGCCCTCTTGCCAGCTTTTCTTTTTCTGTGCACCCCTTGGGGTTCTTGTCCACTTGTTTCCTTTTTTGTTATTAATTTGGACATCAAGAAACATAAACATTTCAGGATACAAAGAACAGAAAAGGAGGATTTTGTGTGAAGCATATATGTGAACTTGTATTTTATATGTCTTTACATATACATACATATATAAACGTATATTAAATTTTAATACAGTAGTAACAAAACTGCCCTGCTTATTCCCTTTAGACCTTCCCTCTGCTCTCATATATGTATTTAAATTTTTTTTCATTTATTCTTTTCTTTCTTTTTGCATCATTATCACTGCATTATCACTGTTCACCCCCTTCCCTCAGATGCTTTCTTTTGTAACAAAAACTCACTTGTTTTTTCCAAATAAATTTCGTTGTTATTTTCTCATGTTCAACAAAGGGAGTTTCTTCATAATTTGTTTGGTATCATATTAAATGAAATCCATTAATTTGAGGTATATTGTTAATTTTCCTATATTAATCGGACCTATCCATGAATACCCATAGATTTTTACCATTGCTGCCACCCTAATCCAGGCCCCTCAAGGCCACTGGTTCTTGTTGAGCATTGTCACTCAGGCCCTGATCCTTTTGTGTTAATAAATCTTTCATTAAAACTTTCTCAGTAATTATTCAGATTTCGTTTAGCCAGTTTTGATGCTCAAATTGTCACGACACTTTTTCAGTTACTCTTTTTAAATCTCCTTCATGATTCTTGGTTTCTTCGCTCTTCCCTTTTTCCCCCTCATATGTTGATTTATTTTGCTGAACTGCTTTTGTTTTTCTTTGTTACAAGAGATGGTTCTCTGTGTAGGGGAGAAGAGAGACGTGTTTGGAAGTGAATGTGATGTAAAAACAAAGGGGTCAACAAAAAAAGCCATTTAAAAAACCTTTAATATTGAACATCAATAGCCCCATCTAAGCTTTCTCTGCAGTTATTAATATTTAAATTGCTTAATTTTTATGCATAAAGTATAATAATTTTTTAGTTACCACCTCTGAGATCCCCATTGTGGTCCTGGGTTTTTTCATTCTTCTGCTGCTTCTACTTTCTTCTCTTTGCTTTCTTTTCTTTCAGAAGGGTTTTTCTGGGTATCTTTCCTCCTCAAATATGTTGGTTGTAATTTCCCTGTAATATTCATATTCAGTATTCATGAATATTCATAGAGGTCATCTTATTTAACCCTGCTGTTTTACAGATGATGAAGCTTCTACCAGATGAGATTAGGTGATGCTCAAAGTCACATAGGGAGAAGTTGTGTGGCCAGGATTTCAACTCGGCTTCATAGGATCCTAGTTCTTGAGCTGGAAGGGACCATAGGACATAGGGAAGAGACCATAAAGGCCAACTCCCTCATTTCACAAGTGAACACACTGAGTGCTAGAGAGGTGGAGTGGCTTACCCAGGATCCCATAGGGAGTAAGAAGTGACCAAGGCAAGATGTAGGAGGCAGACACTCCATCTCTAGAGCCTATTCTTTTTCCACTGCCTCTAAATAGGGCCTCACACTAATGTGCCACACGCATTGGATGTTTCTGTTGCATCCAAGTTTTTGGCAATTACATATAATGCTGCTATGAACATTTTTGGACAAAAAATTCCTTGTTGATTTTTTTTTAAAACAACACTTTTAAGGTATATTCTCAATAATTGAATAATTGGGTCAAAGATTATAATTATTTTTTTATGACTGATGCTCAGTGATGCCAGATTGTTCGTAACAGGTGCTGTGGGTTTGATATTCTACCAGCATTTAACCTATTTCTCCACATACCCTGTTCATCTTCTTTCCTTTCTTCCTTCCTTCCTTTCTTTCTTCCCTCCATTTCTCCCTTTCTCCTTCCCTCTCTCCTTTCCTCTCTTCTCTTCTCTTCCAATTTAATGAGTGCAAAGTGGTACTTAAAAGTTGCTTTCATTTGCATCTCTTTGATTATTAGTGAGGTTGGATATTTTTCAAGTAATTCTAAACAATTATGTGCTTCCTCTTTGGAAATTGTTTCTGTTCTTGAACTACTTTTCTATTGTGGGCTGGGTGCTGCCAGTGTGATTTTTTTTTACCATATTTGTATATTTTAGATATCTTATATTTATATATTTTAGATATCACATATATTTATATACTAGATGTCTAAGATAGCTATATATACCTTATATATTTTATATACCTTGAATATAAATGTCTTATATACATCTATATATATATATATATATATACGTACATATATATCTTGTATATTTTAGATATCATATCTTTATCACACACACACACACACACACATGTATATATGTATAAATGGCCATAAATATTTTCCTGAATCTCTTTATTGGAAGAGAGATACAGGGAGAAATTTAGGCTATGGAAAACAATATTAATAAAATTTTACTATAAGCAGTATAAAATTATTGATCTATATTGTACAAAGTTTATATTTTAATATAGTTGAGCTTATATTTTAATTTAGTCAATCACATCAGTTTTATTGCTAATATTGCCTTTTGGTGACTGACTATTTTGGTCTCTAATCTCCATCTTGTTGCCCCATAACCATTTATCTCATAAAGTATTGTTATGATTTGTGTGTGTGCAATCATTTCTGAAAACATTCTTTTGTTATATGAATTAACAAACACGATAGTATATTAAAGAATTAGATAAAATGCCATTCTTAATGAATGTTAGGTGACTTTGTCATCATTATTTCTCCTATATAAATAATTCTGGACCTATGGTATTTTGATTTTCTGTAATAACCAGTGATTTCTTACCAGGAATACTAATAAATATAAATTAAAGTTGGTCAGTTTTTTAAATAGACTTGCTTTAAGTTTTGTGTATGAAGGTTTCTAAAGCTCTAATTGAATCAGAGTTAAATTATCCACTGAGGTGTGACCAAACTTTGAAAGACTAGTCTTAGCCAGAGATGCACCTAAATGGTCTTCTGTCATTCCTCACTCTGAGGAAATACACTGCTCCTCCAGAAAGAGATCTTCCATTACTTTGGTTCTTTTTTGTTGGATTTAAAAACCCTTTGGATGTTTTTGAGAAATAGAAATCTTTAAAAAAGAATTCAGGGTAGCTAGATGGCTCAGTGGATATAGTGGTAGGCCTGGAGTCAGGAAGATCTAAGTTCAAATTGGGCCTCAGACACTTAATAGCTGTGTGACTCTGGACAAGTCACTTAATGTGTGTCTTAATCCATTAGAGAAGGAAATGGCAAATCACTCCAATATCTTTGACAAGAAAACCCCGTGGATAGTATGGTCCCTGGGGTCACAAAGAGTCAGAAACAACTGAACAGCTAACTTCATGTGTTTCTGGGGGTTCCAGGAAATCTTGATGTTCTAGTTGTGAAATTAGAATACCAAGACTTCCTGGAACCCCAAGAAATATATGAATAAAATAGCTCAAGTTTCTGTAGTGTTTTAAGAGTAGCTCATTTGTCACAACTACCCTTGTTGGAAGCAGGTAAAGTAACATCTCAAATTTACCAGTAGAAAACTCAAGCCCAAAGAAGTGACTTGCCCCAGATCACACAATAGGGAAGTTTCTGAACTAGGAGCTGACCCCAGGTCTCATGGGCCTCATTCTACACTTGTCTCTGCAGGAATATCCAGTAATAAAGCCCTTCCATCCACTGTTAACTGTTTTCATTCTGAGGCAACAGACATTGCATTCCTCCTCCCCTCCACACATACACTTAATAGTATTTTATTTTTTCCAGTTACATGTAAAGATAATTTTCAGCATTTTGAGTTCCAAATTTTTATGTTTATTTACACACACACACACACACACACACACACAGACATATATACATACACACACACACATACACACACATACATATATACACAATGCTATTAAACATATTTCCATAGTTGTCCTGTTGTGAAAAAGGATGTGGATAGCATTTTCCATCATGAATCTTTTGGAATTCAGACATTGCATTTTAAGGGTTTTATACTTACCTTCTTCAAGGCTTTCTATGTCCTACCCTTAAGTACTATCCTCTTTTCTCCAAAATTTTTTTTTTGCTTTTTAGCTTTTATGTAGATTACATATACATTTGATAGTAAACTATTTGAAGTCGTGTTTTTTCAAATGTTCTTGACTTCTTCAAAGAGTTATGCTTTGTGTTTAACCATTTCAAGATTCAACAAGGATTTCCACAATATGGTCAAGCTCATTTATATCAGATTTACAATTTGAGTTAGAATTTATGGTTGTTTGAGATGAAAAGCTCTCAAGCACATCACAATGTCCCATTTTTGTGTTGCTCATCATTCCTGTTAATATTGTATCAAGATCATAGTAAGAATTGTCAACATCTGAAAATAAGTCTTCTACAGAATTAGGATTTTTGTTCTCCAGTGTTTCAAATATTTGATCTAGTGACTTCTGAAAGTTTCCCCTATTTTCTTGAGGGTTCTCCATTTCCCAAACATTACTTTGAGGATTTCTTGGAGCTTGTGCTGATGCAACTATGGACAGGTCAGAAATAATATTTTGGGACTGGATATCTTCAAAGTCTTTTGAGAAACTACTATAACTTGGGACAAGTTTCCCTTCACCCTGTTCTTTTGTTGAACGACAAAGGATATCTGATGATACTAGGCGATCAAGAAAAGCCTGTCCTGTATTCTGAGCATTTATCACTTGCCAAGTTCCATCCTGGGTCATTTCTTTTTGAATCTGCCTTACAGTGTTTGCTATAAGAACTGATCGACACAGATTAGGTTCAGCAAGCATGTGACACAACTGAAGCTTTACCAGAGACATGTCTAAAAGTGATTGCCGCTGAAGATTATATGAGGGAACAGATTTAAAACCAGCCAGGGTTCCTTCAATATCTTCTTCACCATCAAAACATTTTCTCTTTATTCTTCTTGCAAACACTGTGTCCCATATCTAAATCTTACAGAGTTGCTCAGGGCTCAAGTTAAGTGACTTTCTCATGGTCAGAGGTGATTGTCAGAGGCAGAATTTGAACCCAGGTCTTCCTGACTCCAACTCCAACAATATTCACTTACACCAAGCTGCCACTCTCATCCGTACGTGGTAGGAAGAGAACAAAATTAACTAGCATTTAAAAAGGTGTCTGTTATTTGCATTTTGAAAAAGTTATGGCCAGTTCTTCATGTGAGGTTCAGAAATCTGCCTGATTCATCTATGTATTCTCCACAGCACTTTGCACATAGTAAGCATTCAATAAATGTTTGAAGGAATAAGAGTAAGTACAATCCAGCTATGAAGAACTTTTCTCCAGTAAATGTTTGGGAGAACTGTCCTCTTCCCACATCCTGTTTTCCTCCCTGTCATCAGTCTCCATTTGACTGGTCAGCTTAAACAAGACATGTCAGCATCGGAAAGTGGGCCACAAAGAAGCATGCCTTTTATTAAAATGTTTCATGGTTGATCACCATTCTCCATAAATTATGATGTATCACTTGTTATACTTTTTAAAAAGAGTAGATAATGGCATTTTTTGATGAATAGAAGGACTGGTAGGATGATATATTATACAAGTCACAATGTTTAAAATCCAAGTCAGTTGTATGATATGGTCCATATACGTCCCCAAATTCACACCAAATAAGCTGTTTTTAGGATTGGTGGGTCTTATCGCCAATTTCAGCAGGGTCTGAGTATTACAGTTCTGAATAAACTGCCATCTTATTCTAGAAGCAGCCTTCCAATGGTCTGGCTTTGATATAAAGAACCATATTGGGATAATCTCTTTCCCCAGCCCATCTGAGTCAATAGGCCAAGTACTTCAGCTTCACAGTGGTAGCACCTCCTTTACTCACAGAAAGCTGCTTCGCACTAGAGATTTAAGATGTCACCAGCAGCTCTGGATGGAGTTACAATGGTTGGTAGAAGTGACTTTCCATTACTCAAAGTACGTTTCCTCCTGCACAGCAGGAAGTTTGTCCTGCTGTGGAGGCGGCCCCGGGGATCCATGGGGAACTGGCGCTGCCCGGAGCCTCTGTGCGAGGAGCGGCCTTCTTGGCTGGGCAGGTGGGCTGAAGCCGCCTTGGCCCCCGTTCTGGCTCCGGGCTCCGACTCGGGGACCCCAGTTTACTCACAGCTTGAGCTCTAAAACCCGCTCCAGCTCCGACTCCTCACAGCGCCTAGGCAAGGAAAGCAAGGTGGGGCCCTTGAGGAAGGAAAGGGGAGGAGCGCCCAGGGAGGTTCTCCAAATTTATTTTCAAAGGATAACTTGTGTGTTGATATTAGCAAATCAAACTATATTGACTGGCTCATTGAATAACTAACTGCCTAGTATTTCTTGTTCAGGTTTCTGAAATTTTGGCTAAAAACTTGATATTCTGAGTTCCTTTATTTGCCATTAGGCTTGCCTTGTAACCTCCAATTAGATTGTAAGCTCCTTGAGGACAGGGATTGGTCTTTTTCAAAACCCTTTTTGTATTCCCACCTCTTAAATATCTGGCACATAGTATGTACGTAATCAGTGCTTATCAATCGATTGATTGAACTAATTTTGTTTGCTCAGGCCTTTGGCTTCTTCAGAACTGAAAGTTTGGCTTTTTTTCCCCCCTTTTGAAGTTACCAGGCAGTGACATTGCAAGTGGGAGCGATGTGTTCTCTGATGTCATCCCCAGCATTCCCAGCTCACCATGCCTGCTTCCCAAGAAGAAAAACAAACACCGCAATCTAGATGAGCTCCCCTGGAGCGCCATGACAAACGATGAGCAGGTAGAACTCTCTTCTCCATTTGTAATTAAAAGGCGAAGGTCAATGGACTGTCTCTTTAAAGCTGGAGTGCACACGTAGGCAATCTGAACTTGAACTTGCCTTTAGAGAGAGCTTTTTGTTCCCCTTATAGAGCTTTCGGGCTTTCAAAGTGCTTTGCTCACAACAGCCTTATGAGGTAGGAGAGCCAGCTTTCGGCAGGGGGGAGGGTGTGGGGAGGGGGAAGGAGCTCTACCTGACCTGTTCGAACAAAACATGGAACTGCAAAGTACTTTTTTGAAATATGTGACACAGTATCTATCCATGGAATATATACTAAACATTAACAGGTTTTAGTAACAGCACTCTTTTTCATTAAATAGGTTGAATATATTGAGTACTTGAGTCGTAAAGTCAGTACTGAAATGGGTCTTCGGGAACAACTTGATATCATTAAAATTATTGATCCCACTGCACAGATCTCCCCTACAGACAGTGAGTTTATTATTGAACTGAACTGTCTCACAGATGAAAAACTCAAACAGGTACGTGAGGGAAAAAATACTTTATATATTTAAACAGAAAGAATCACAAATGTTAAACAATATATAAAAGGTCAGATTTCTGGGTAAATAAGCATGGATAATTAAAGTTTGCATTTCCACACTGAAAAAAATGTCTAAAAATAACAATTGGTGTTTTTAGATAGCACATTATGGTTTACTAAGTTGTATGTATATGTCATTTGACCCTTACCCCAAAGCTTTGAAGTAGGCAAGTCAGACAGTATCATCTCCATTTTAAAGATGAGGAAATTGAAGCTCAGAGACGTTGATTGGGCAAGTGCCCAAAGAGCTGGAGCTTGCATTTTTATTTGGTACCTTTCCTTTATAGTAACAGTTCTCAATTTTTTTTTGGTCTCAGGACCCTTTTACACTCTTAAAAATTTTTGAGGACCCCCCGCCCAGTAACTTTTATGTGAGTTATATCTATCAGGATTTACCATATCAGAAATTAGAACAGCTGTGTCATTATAAAAATAGTTTTTACCTCAAAGACCCCCTGAAAAGGTCTCAGAAGACCTCCAAGGGTTTGAGGACCACACTTTGAGAATTACTGCTTTATACCACAAACATGAGTCTCTGATAATGCTTTTATTTTTTGATGGTCTAGCTATGTATTAGATTTTTTTTTGGGGGGGTGGACTTCAAACACTGCCATGTTTTTCTTTGTGGTACTTTTTCTGATTTTAAAAACTCACCTCTTCCTTGGACCTGTCTGGCACATTTAGCTGTACTTACGTTGGGAGGGAAATCTGATTTGATTTTGTAGTGGATTGCTGAAAGACCATGGAGGGCCTAAATTTGAGCCACTTTTCCTGTGTGTGCTTCAAGGTGAGAAACTACATCAAGGAGCATGGGCCTCGCCAGCGGGCCACGAGAGAGCCCTGGAAGAGAAGCAGCTACAACTGTGGCAGCACCAGCGGTGTGAGCGGCGCCAGCGCCAGCAGCAGCAGTGCCAGCATGGTCAGCTCTGCCAGCAGTACTAGTTCCAGTGTGGGCAACTCCGCTTCCAACTCAAGCGCCAACATGAGCCGGGCACACAGTGACAGCAACCTGTCTACCAGTGCAGCGGAGCGGATTCGAGATTCTAAGGTAAAGTGTCCCATTGGTAAGTGCAAGGGCCTAGTGTGGTTTTGGTGGTTAGTGATGGTACTGCTGTGCCTCTACTTGGAACGCACTGAGATGCTTTCCAAACTTAGTTCTAGGGATGGTGGCTTGGTTGTTTTGGTGCATGAGCTGGATGCAGTGTTGAAAATCGCATGCCCTGAGGTAGCAGGCCATCGTTTGTTCACTTTGTTCATGACATCTGACAGTGTTGCTTTCTATGAAAGAATCAGGAAAATGATTTTTTAAAATGCTTTTATCTTTCAGGGTTTATCACCTCCCCACCATTGCCATATTTGTAAAGGGTCATGTAGAGCAGAGATGTCAAACATGCTGCACGGGCTATGGCCCATGACACTCCAGAGAGCCACCTGAACCAAAAATTAAAATATTTAACAAAATAACTAGAAATATAATAGAGCAGGTAACGTTATCATGGTTCTCTAAGTCAGTATGTGGCCTGCAGGGATCCTTACGTACCTTTGGCAGGCTCTGTTTCTATTTGAGTTTGACACCACTGGGCTAGAAGACTGGACAGTTTATTTAAATTTTTTTTCCCAATTAACAAGCATTTATTTATTCCCCCTGCCCCCCTCTCCAGTTGAGAAAGAACAACAAAACCTTTGTAACAAATAATTCAGTCAAGCAAAACAAAGTCCTGCATTGGTCATGACCAAAATTATGTGTCTCACTCTGCATTTTGAGTCTTTCACTTCTCTGGCAAGTAGTGAGTGTCATCATGGGTCCTCTGGAATTGTGGTTGGTTATTGTATTGTTCAGGGTTCTTAGGTCTTTCAAAATTGTATACAATGACAGTGTTCTTATTTCAGTTGTTTTCCTGATTCTGCTCACTTCACTCTGCATCAGTTCATTCAAATCTTCCCAGTCCGAGTAGGGGAGTGCTTGGCATGCTGGTGAAATTTGCCTTCTTCCCCCACCCCCACCCCGCCAGCTTTCCCTGCCATGTGAAGGTATGCCAGGTGCTCGGGCACAGGGAGCTCTGGGCTTGGTGCCAGGAGCTTCCTGCCTGCTTCTGTCACCTGTAGAGCTGGAAAGGGGACCTTAGAGGTCAGCGAATCAGAGGAGACTGAGGTCCAGGAAGGGGAAAGAACTTGCCCAGGGTCATGTAGCTAGGAAGTGTCTGAGGCTGAATTGGGACCCAGCTCTCCCAGCTCATTGTCACACTGCCTAGTTGCGGGATCATGGGCGAAGCATTTAACCTCACTAATGCCTGGAGCACCTACCTCATAGCACCAGGCATTGAAGAAGCTAATATATATATGTAAAGTGCTATATAAATGTCAGTGCCTGTTATTATGTTCTGCCTTACGGGCAGACAGCAGTTTTCAGGTTTGTCTGAATGCAAACTACATAGAAATACATTGTCCATTATGATCGAGAGAACTGCTGAGAATAGAATTAGTGATTCAGAGGGTTGGATTATTTCTTAAGGTTCACTGCTGAGTCAGTATTACCATGGAACATGAAATGTGGATGGTGCCCTGGCAGAACAGGCTGTCCCACACATGGCCTCCCCATTCTCCAAGAGCCTTGTCAGCTCTTTGGTCTATGTGCTTATAAACTTGTATGCTAACTGCTTGTTCCATGCCAATTTGCATAGGAGGTACTTCTTCCTGTGTGATTTCTGCCTGACAGAATTCTTTTCTTCCTCAGAGGTTGAACATTATGTATAGTTTTTCTGGTCTTAACAAACAGAAGTCATATTAATAGAGTTCTTTGATGTCTCTCAGTGGGGCTTTGGGGTCCTTGCCATGGCAACTGAGCCTCGAGCCTGGTTCATGAGCACGGAGGTGTTTCCCCAACTCTGTGGGAACCAGTAGAGAAGAGCACCATGGTCCTTGGAGGCAGGACCATAGCTAGCTTTGTAGGAGGCGAGAAGTGTCCCGATTCTTCCCCAGCCTGCATGGCCCAGCTCCAAGGTACTTATTTCCATCTGCATTTAAAAAGCCGCCTCGATGCCCACACATCTAGAGCTGTAATGGAACCAAGCCTGCCCTCACGGTGATGACCTACACTAGGCAATAAACCAAGCAGAGAAAATTGGGGAGGAAGGCAGATGTGAAGGGTGTAAAGGGGAGGATCTGTTGAGTTGCTGAGAAGAACTTAGGAGAGAGCCCCTTCAGCTAGGGGTAAAGGGAATCTGCAAAGGCCCTTGGAGCAGGGGCTGTCTGATGGGAGCCTGGGAGACAGGAACATGGGTTGGTTTAACAAGAGAAATGGGTGATTAGAACTGGGGAATCCATTGGGACCGGTGGGGAGCCGTGGTATGGAGATGGGGGAGAGCAGGACGGGAAGGGGAGACAGGCAGTAGTCTCAAAGAGTTATACAGCCTTACCTGGATCTCATGGGTGACATCAGTCATGTTCATTTGGCCTTGCTACTATTGGGCCTTAATTACAGAGAAGTTAATTTAAATGAGTTAACCAAGTCCCTTATTACTAGATAAAATCACCTACTTTACACTCTGCTTGATCTAAAGAAGGAGGGATGTATTGGTCAAATACTATTACAGCATAACCCTGGACAGCAGCTGGAAAATGACTTTTTGGTTTTGGTTTTATCCTTCCTGTCACAACCAGAAAAATAAATGAATTATATATAATATTATTATGCTGGTTTCAAGTATAATTTCAGATTTTGTCTGTCACCCACTGCTTTCACAGGGATCATAGTTTAAAGTTCTAAAAAATTGTTTTTCTAAACAAAATTGCATTCATTTTATTCTCCCAAATGTAGCTACTGCTGAATTTCCATGGTATTTCACCTGGCATTAGGTAGGACACAGGGATTCTTCTTGCCCCAGTGTATTTTTTCCATTATGGGGATTTCTTGTTGGAAACATTCCCAGGGCTCATCACAGAGCAATGAGGGTTGGGGGGGAAGGATTCCAAATGTGAATCCAAGAAATAGATCTTGAGTGACATGTTACATTTCCTAAGTTTATAAGCTTGAGAACGTCATTGACAGTTTCTTGCTAATTTTATGCCTCTTAGTTGCCCAAAAAAGAAAACCATTTTGGTCCCTTTTAAAAACAATCTCCATGTAATTACTTCAGCTTCATTTGGTTCTTTTTTTTTTTTTTAAATTCAGTTGTTCTTCAAAAGGTTCATCTTTTAACACTTCTCTTATTGGAACACCCATACACAAATTATCCTCTCATAGTTTGCAGTTTGAAAAAGATCTTATCGTGTTATATTTGTTTAACAAAAATAGCAGACTCTTTTGAATGGTCTTTTTGTTTTCTCCAAATTTTAGGAACCTTAAAAGGCATGTGCTGAGGTTTATGGATTCAGTCAATCATCTAAGGGTCTTTAAGGTTTATCTTGAGCATCTATTTTGTGACCAAAATTGAGTTCCTCTACTTTCCTCACAGATTCTTGGAAATTTATTTTTCAGATAAGGAAAACCTGGATTGTTTGATCCATTTTTCATTGGACCGTTTTAGTTTTTGATGGTGGTAAGGTAACTTTTACAGGACTAGCCAGCAGCTAGCTTTTTTTTTTTATCCCTCATTCTTTTTGGGAATTAGTTCTTTTCTTTGAGGCCAGTGTCTTTGAATGTATTGTGGCTTGTTTTTCTGTTTCTCCAGTCCCACTCATAAATAAAGTGGCACTCTTAGAGAGGCACATTGCATACCTAATAAGAGAGAGCAGTCCCTTTTAGATCCCCACACTCATGCCAAAAGTGCTTTTCATATTGAATAGTTCTCAGGGGAAGTGTTCTGTTTTGAACATACTTTGACGTCCTCTTGCAGGACATTTCATCCTTTTTTTAGTCTGGAAGCTAAAAGTTCAGCTTGAGTTATGGATGCATTAAGATCCTAAACAAGGTCGTTTATGTCTTCTTGAGTTGTTCAGCGAGGCTTGGAGAACAGAGAGTGATTTCCAGTGAAGGATCAGTCACCACCTGTGTGGTTTGCTGAGCTGAGCAGCCTGATCCTTATAATCAGAATCATCAGGTTCATCTTTTTCCATTCAAGTTTCTGCAACAGGTAGTTTGCGGTTTAAAAAAGATCTTATCCTGTTATATTTGTTTAACAAAAATAGCAAACTCTTTTGAATGTTTTTTTTTTGTTTTCTCCAAATTTTAGGAACCTTAAAAGGCATGTGCTGAGGTTTATGGATTCAGTCAATCATCTAAGGGTCTTTAAGGTTTATCTTGAGCATCTGTTTTGTGACCAAAATTGAGTTCCTCTACTTTCCTAGCTTGGGGAGTGGGGAGAGCTTCAGTTCTTGAGTTTTCACCATTTGGATGATCAGCACACTTCTATGGCATAGGAGGGATTGGAGAAATGCGCACAATGTCTCCAGAGCATAAACATTTGGGGATGAATTAGGAAGAAGAATGATATTTACCAAATGATGCCCAGCATACAACCACCAGCACTTTTTAAGGCATATTGAGACTTTTACTGCTTGACTAAACACATGTGAATGAACGTGGCCCAGCCTGTTTTGCCATGTAGCATGTAAGCTAGGTCTTTACACTGGTGACTTCTCACTATACCACTCCTTTCCCAAACTGTACTTCATTACTGCTTCATATTACATAATTTATATCACAGTTTACTTCTTACTCCATAACAGTGGGTACTAGAGAAATTCCTTATGTATTTTTTGATTCGGCATCAAAAATATATATAAAATAGCAAGAAATTTTCATGTGACAAAATGCGGATTCAGTACTCTAACCTGTATTTATTAAAACTTCTAAGCCTTGGGCTGTGGCCTCTTTACTCAAGCAATATGAGCTATAGCAGTGAAATAAGTCCCTTAGCATTCTAAATACTGGGGTTTGATCTGTAAAGTTCTTGCAGAGAGAGAAGAGTTCACCAGAACTGATACCACTTTTAAAACTTGATTTTTCCCAGAAACGTTCCAAGCAGCGGAAGTTACAGCAGAAGGCCTTCCGCAAGAGGCAGCTGAAGGAGCAGAGGCAGGCCCGCAAAGAGAGGCTTAGTGGGCTCTTCCTCAATGAAGAAGTGCTGTCTTTGAAAGTGACCGAAGAAGATCATGAAGGAGATGTTGATGTTTTAATGTAACCAGGGTGAATTTGGCCGTGGGGTTTCTAAGCCTTAACATTATCCTCAGAGTTTATGTGGATTTTTTGTTTTTAACCAAAATTTTGATTAGAGCTGTGCTGATGAATTAGGTAAATGTTTGACTCCTCAACTTAAGTGTAGTAATGAAAGTGGCTTTTTGCAAAAAGACAAAACGCTTTTCCAAGTTAGAAGACTTCACAAGTTGGTTTGTAGTTAAATCCATTAATGTTGATGTTTAGATTTAAAATCACTCTGCAAGGTAGATGATTCTCTTTGTGGTAGTACCAGTTGAGTTTTTCCAAAGGGTTGCTGTTTCTGTGTTTGATGCCCAGCTGGTGGTTTTGTGGTGTTGGGGGCAAGAAGGCAGGGCTGCAGGTGAAGGGACCGTTTGTATATTTTTAGGGAGTATTGTCTTGTGTCTTCACCTGTTATTTATTCACAAAATCATAGATATAAGATTAGAACCTACTTTTCTTCTCCTTTCTATTCTTTGTGAAGTCAAAATCCCATTGGAATTGGAGCCTGATGATTGTAGGGGAATAGCTGTGCATGCAATCACAGAGCGGGGAGCCTAACGTCATACTGAATAGTCATTGGGTGAGAAAGCTTTGAAAGGGGGAATTGCTTTCTGACGTTTTCTGGACCTTTAGTGTCTAGAATCATTTTTTTCTCTAAGGCTTATTTTTCTTTTCAATTTGACCTAATCTTTGATTTCCTTTAGCCCAACTTGAGCCTTTAAGTTTGAGTAATGGTTTCTGGCTTGCTAAGAGACTCATGTACAAAATTCCCTGGTGATAATCCTGGAAACTCTTCTGGACTTCTGTGTGAAACATTTTATAGTACATAAAAACTTTGAATCATGGGAGTTTTCCATAAGAACCATAATTTAAAGTGTCTGCCATGAACGTGAACTAGGTACATGTTAATATTCACTAGTTTATCACTACCTTGTAAGATAGTGTGAAATGAGGGCATTCTTTAAAGTATTTTCATAGTAGTATGTTTGAATGAGTATTAGAAATACTAAAAATTTTAAGTAGCTTAAGACAGTCTTTGACTCTTTCTGTAGGGAAGTTTATGATGGGGACTATTGGTGTTGACAGTTGATGGGCTGCTCTTTAAAATTGTTTGATGGTTACATTCTTGGAGGTAAGATATTTTTGGGTGATTATAGCTTCATAAAAGCAACCAGTCAGAGTAGTCATGCTGTAGAGTCCACATTCTTCTCCAGTATTTTACTTTTCTGTATTTTGTTCTAAAAGTAGGTAATTTATTGAGGAGAGACGTGCTCTAAATTCCTACTTTGATGTCTTGGGGTGACTTTATTTTTATTTCACTTTGATACCTAAAGGGTTAAATAAGGAAAGAAGAAGGGAAAGAAAAATGACAAATGAAAAAGAACTAGTGTAGCTTTTGTGACACATGGTCAGAACATTGAAAATGCTACCACGTGACTCTTTTGTAAGTATATTGTAAAAGACCGCATTCATAAGAGATACCATTGTTTTCTCACAGTAGTTCTGCTTCTCTTCTTCTCTTCCTACTTTTTACACCCTCAGATGGCTCTATTCCTTCAGAAGCAAGAAGGCTAGACACTAGAATCCTCCAAGAGAGGGTAGGCAAAGCCATATGACTCTAGGCCACGAGTGCTAAACTCAAACAGAAACAGATCCCTGAGACTCCATATTGATTTAAAAACAGCAAAATAACCTTATCTATGTTGTGTTGTAAGATTTTATTTGTTTTGTTAAACATTTCCTAATTATATTTTAATCTAGATCAGCCCGTGGCATTAAGTTTGACACCTCTACTCTAGATAATTTAAGTAAAAGGAACAGATTTCTTACAGCCAAGCCATGAAAAAAGTTCAAGCCAAGAAAGAAGTTCAAGGAAATAATTGGCTGGTCTGTGGAGCTGTTTTTCAAGGAAAACAGGACAGCTAGTTTTTGGTTTGAAAAAATATCATTTGTCCCTCAGATAAATAGAAATTTATCCAAATGTGGATTCAGATGAACTTTATTTGCATTTCATTTCTTTTGACAACGAAAGTGTTTCTGATTCAGTGATAACCTTCAAGATTCATCTGTCAGACTCCATAGTGTCCTGTCTTGGCTGATGTCTTATATCGTACCCATGTGGGCATGTTGGATAACAGATACTTGAGAATTTGTGTTTTCCCCTTAGTCGGATACCTTTTCCCCATTCAGTGATATTGCTCCGCAGTTTCACCTCACTTTGGTGGATCTGTGATCTTATCAGTGTGCATGCTCCCTGCAGCATTGCAGGGAGTACCCCATCCTGTGTGGCTCTTGTCCATCCTGTGGTTCTTGTCTATCCTGTGTGGTTCTTCTCCGTGCTTTCCTGTAACTCCTACACTAGGGCTTCACCCAGTGCTGGGACCCTTCCTCAAGATCTTGTGATACAGAGAGGATTGGGGATACCAGAGGAGTGAGTTAGTAACCATCGGTTATCCCTTTCTTTATATAAAACTAGCCCATCCCCTTCATAGTAACTTTCCTTAAACTGTCTAATATTGCAATTGCAACTGACTGCACATGTCACTTTATGCTATTATTGTTTTCCATTTCTTAACAGAAAGGAAGCATGTTGTAACATTAGTTGTGTGAAACCAATATTAGTTGTATTTGATTTGAATTCTTGTCTTCATTTCCAATAGATAATCACTGTGTGTATATTCTTTGATTCTGCTGTCTTTGCTTTGTGTCACTTCAAACAAATCGTAGATTTCACTGGTATCCTTTATACCACTTTTCCTGCATAGTGTCTCTTTGGTAATCTGTGGTAGCCTATTCACATGTACCTTTCCATTGTTGACCCTTAACTTGACATCTTAAGAGATTGGGATATTCCATGACTTGGAGCCATACTATATCGCAAGAGGAATAATGATGCCAAAAATATGGACCTTTGTTTTAGGGTGAAATTTGGGGTCATTAAAAGCCCTGCACACTTACCCAAAGGCAATCCAGTCAGCCCTCTTGTTCCTACTCAACTCTAGGCTCAGGTCATCGTAGATCCACAGTGTCTGTCAAAAATAGAGGGGTTTCCATTTCAGCTGCATGCTGTAGTCTAAACAATACATTCTCTATTCGTTTTTTTAAAATCTTTTAAAAATATTGACATACTTGTTTTAACAGAGTGGTCACTTTGAAATAAATACCCCCTTCATACTACCTTTTCTTAAATCGTCTAATATTGCAATTGCAATTGACTGCACATGTCACTTTATGCTCTTAGAGAGTAAAGAAGCTTGTTTTAATATTAGTGGCGTGAAATTATGTTAGCTGTGTGAAACTACTATTAGTCCTGTGAAACCAACATGTCATTGTATTTGATTTGAACTCTTGTTACATTATTGTAGTCGTGTATGATCTTTTGGTTCTTTCTTTGCTCTGCATCAGTTCATACAATTCTTCCCATGTTTCTCTGAACTCTTCATATTGTTTTCAACAGCATAATAGCAGGCCATTGCATTCATATGCACAAGTCTATTCTACCATTCCTCACTTGTTGGGCATGTGATTTCCCCCCCCTTCCCCCTTTCCTACTACAAAAAATGCTACTCTGCTATTTTGGTACATAGAGGACTTTGCTTCCTGTCATTGACCTCCATCAAGTATGAGTAGTATGACTAGATTAAAGGATATGGACAGTTTAGTAACATTTCTAAACATGATTTCAAATTGTTTTCTGGAATGGTTGAACCAGTTTATAGTTCCACCAACTGTGTATTGGTATACCTGTCTCCCACATTGTCCTCCAACATTGACTATTTTCATCATTTAAAATATTTGCCAATATGCCTCAGTATTTTTGCATTTCTCTTGTTAATGATTTAGAGCATTAGTATTCTCCTTTTTCTGCTAGTCTCACATGACTGAGAGCCATTTTATATTTTTCCTTATTTCCTGGGTCACTGTGGGTAGATGATTGATCACTCTGTGGCCAGCCTACATACAGGTGATGAACACATCAGTTGGAGCTATTCCTTACAGAGTAGCCATAGCCCCCTGGGACTGGGCTGTGCAGCCCTAGCCTTGGAGAGCCTAGAGTCACCATCCTGGCCATGATAAGACAACAGAAATGAAGCAGTTTCTCCTGGTGTGTTTAAAAAAAAAGGTAGAAATCAAATTAGTCATTTAGGTATATAACAAAAATGAAACTTGTCATTTCTGCAGAGATCATTCATTGAATGATTTGAATTTTTTAATTACAATATTGAATTTATTAATTACAGATTTGATGAATGTTTACAGATGTAGCAGAACAGTTTATAAATGACTCTGCATTTCAGCCTTTTTTTTTTCTCTTCTTCCCTTCCAAGGGTTTCAAGTGTCTGACCTGTGGGAAAATAATGGCTAGAGAGTGAGTCTTCAAAGCAGGTGAACCTGAGTTCAAGTTGTCTCCTCTTTAGCCTAGTTGTGTGACACCTCTCATTGCCCCAGGAAAATCTCTAAGGTGGCCCATTGTCTAGGTCGGAGGTGTAGTCTGCATGGGTAGAAGTACAGTCCCTACTGTGGGAACTTCCCAGAACCAATGAAATCGCAGGTCCTGATTGAGGTGACACCGCCCAACTTTCAGTTCAACAAAATTGGCTTCGTAGAGAGAATTCATTAGAAAGAAATTGAATGTCTAGTGAGAGATCACTTGATCTGCTGTCTCAACTAGTGTTTAAGTTGAGTGCCATCTTTCTTGCCAATGAAATAAAACTTGGTCAGATTCCATAAAATACAACAGTTCTTTGACCAAGCCTGCAATTCCTTCAAATAAAGTCAAAATTGCAAAACAAATCCCCAGAGACTGATATTTCTGATTCCTCACAGATTTGATGCAGATATTATTTTAATCTGCCTCTTAAAATTGTAAAAATCTCCTCTTGAAAGAATAACCAATTAAGCCCCAATTTACTCTTTTTTGGAATAGTTTTGATTCTCAGATTAAGTTCATGACATGTCTCCATATTGATGACTCAATGTGCATCTGAGTTCAGAAACAGTAGGGAAAGCTTCTTTGCAGACCGTATGTGGAAGATATTCCTGCACCATGTTTGTAGTTACTTACATGTAATTAAGGCCCACCTCAGGCTTCTTGCTTCTTTCACTTTCCCTCTTATGTATTTGTTGTTGATATATGTACTTTGTTCTACTGCTTCTGCTTGTTTCATTTCACATTATTTCATAAAGGCCTCTCCAGATTTCTTTGTATTCCTCAAACTTGCCCATCTTAATTACATTATATTAATGTACCACAATTATGTCACCATTTCCCTATTGTTTAGACATTTAGGTTCCTTCCAGGTTTTTTGCAAGTATATTTAATGCCGCTATGAAAATCAAAGGCATTTTCAAGTCATGATTATGTTTTGTAGCTTGTACTGGCTGGATGGCTCTCCAGAAAGGTTTTATGGGCTTACATTTCTGCCAGCAATGAATGAGTTGTTTCACAGCAACCCCTGTTGCTTTTAGTTATTTTTGCTAGTTTGCTAGGTGTGGGGTGATACCTCAAAGTTGGTTTCATTTGGTATTTCTTTTATTATTAGTGAGGTTAACATTTTTCAAGTGGCTAGTAACTTGTTTTTATTTTGAAAATTGTATCCTTTAGCCATTTATCCATTGTGGATAGAGGGGGAGGGGTTTGAGGTAGTTACCACTGTGATTTTTTAAATAGCTCCTTATATGTAGATATCAATCTTTATCTGTCATATTTGTCCTTAAATATTTTCCCCAGTCTATTCTTTTTTTAAAAGTTACGTTGAGTTTTATTGTACATAAAATTTTTGTCTTAATGTCGTCAAGCATGTCAGTTTTGTTGTCTTCTATTTGAATGGGCAAAGATAATCCATCCCCCTTCTACAATTTAGATGAACACTTTATTACATTTTCATGTTTAAGTTCATCTTTCAGCTGGAATTGACTGGGATATAGTGTGTAAAATGTGAGTCTCAATCTCTTTCCTGCCAAATTGCCAACCAGTTTTCCCAAGTTAAGTAATGAATTCTGTGCTCAGTCTCTTTCTTGTCTATCAGTTCACCAAACATTGGTCTTTTGTAGATGTTTGGCTGGATATCTGGTGTATCTAGTCTATTCCATTGATAGATTTCTCCATTCCCTGTACAGTACCAGATTGTTCACTAATAACCACTTGGATAATTTGTTTTAAAGTTGGGCAGGGCAAGACCACCTTCGTCAGCTTATTTTCTTTAGTGTGCCCTTTGGCAGTTTTGCTTCCTCTTTTCCATACAGATTGTTTTGCCTTGTTCTGTAAAGAAGCCCTTGACATTTTGATTTGTATTGCATTAAATAGGTAAGTTAATTTGGGGTGAATGGTCATTTTTACTATATTAGATTGTACCTTATACCAGGCTTGTCCAAATTTGAAAAAAATGTGATTGTTTTTTGACCAGGGGAGAATAAGTACACATTATGTTAGGTGACAAATTAGATCTAAATTTAGAAATGCTTTTTAAATCTCAGATCAAATTAAACTATATTGATTCTACTATTTCAGTATTTAAATTGTACAAGTTTAATTATTACCCATCAAAGCCTCTGGAGCTAGGTAAGAAATTAAGTAGATGACTCTCTTCTTTTTCTGTCCCAGACTTGCCTTTCTCATTTTCATAGCAGCTAAGAACAAACAATATAGTTTGGACTCATGCAGGCATGCCACATGGTCTGTTGAGTGATAGTCTGAATGCTTTAAAAATACTTTTTTCCTTTTTTTAACACCATCATCTTTAGCACATTTTTCTTTTAGATTTTTTTGGCAGGTCACTTTAATTTACAGTGTGATATCTAGAATCAGCACATTCACACTGCATTGTTGATAGTTGTAGAGTTTTTTAAAGTCTTTTTTGATTATATCTCTAAAACTAAATTATTTTAATGAGTAAGAGAAGCAACTGAGAGGTACAGCAACTTTACTAACCTAGGCATTGCTGTCATCCTTGGGCCTGGGCCATAAGTGCTTCATTTAAAACAATTTCAGATCACTCTTAGCTTTTACTTCCTTTGGAAATAATTTCCCTACTAAAAAGGCTTCAAAGGAACATTGACAATTGGGTTTCAGCTGGATTGTAGAGAAATCGACAGCTCTGAAGTCCAGCTGTTCAGGAAGAGGGCAGAGCAGGTGCTTGGCTCCCTTTCCTCTTTTAGGTACCTGTTCTAAAGTGCTTTTCGGCTTCTCAGCACCATTATTAAATTAAAGCTTTTAAAATACTTCTAAATGAAGTTCTTACTAAGCACAGTAAGCAAACCAGTTTGGTCTTCACTGGGTTCAATAGTGAGAGTTTGTGATTTGGTATAAAAAGTATTTTTCTATCATTGTGATGAGTAGAACCTTTGGAGATGGAAGTACAGGGCTGTGTGTGGCTGGGGCTCTGCTCTAGCTGTGGATGTGCATCTTAACTATAGAAACAGAGAAAGAATTCCTTAAGTTTGTTTTGAGGCTTCATCTGGATGGCTTGAACTGAGCTGGAAGCCAGAACCCTTCCCATGCATGGGGCTGCTTATTTCTCAAGTAGTACTTGATCCATTAAGCTTCTTAAGGTGACAGCTTGGTGTTTGGTTATTTGCCTGAAGGTTTTAGAAAGATGGTGGCAAATTCCCATTACTGACATTGTTTGGATTCATTTTGATAGTTCAGATAGTCCACTATTTCCCATTCTGAGGCTTTGTGTGTCTGGAATTCGGTAACTGTGCTGTCAAAATCAATGAAGGAAATGAAAACAGATTTAAAACATTTCATAGGTGGTTAAATTTCAAATCAGCATTTTTTTTTTTCATTTTCAAAGGTCAGTAGTTAATACAGCCCAAGATCAGAACCAAAACAAGAATAAAATTGGCTGGTGTGAGTAATTTTCAAGTTCTCTGAATTACTGTAGAAGATGGTTGAATCAGGATTTCCCCCTGATCTCTGGTCACTGTATTCTTACACTATAATATTACATTACAATGCACTTTTGTGTACATACATCTGTTTTCTGTATATTCTGTACCTACCACAATGTATATAAAAGCCTTTTTCTGAAGTGAAGGAATTGATAATAGCTGCAATATTCATAGTTTTTGTTGAGGCCCTTGTATTTAAAAATTGTCATACAGTTGAGAATGAACACATACGGGTTGCAGTTAAAGCTGACAACATGGCAGAGGTGTCTGTTGAAACTGTATATACAAATGAAGTGTTTGGATTGTGAGGCCTTCATGCAGAGATACCATTGATCAGTCATGTTTACATATCGGATTTAGACACATCCCACATTTGCTTCATTCTTGCTCTTGCCTAATCTTCCCCTTCTTACCCCACCCAAGAATCTTGACTTACTGTCCCGGAAGGAACATAACAATGGTGCTACCTACCATGGTGCAGTTGATAAATCAGCACACTGTACACATGGATTGCATGGAATGGCATTTTGATGCTTCTTCCCTTGCCCTATTTCCTACCCCTCTACACGCCCCCCCCACACAGATTTTCTTTAGTCCCTGTAAGCTTTTTTGTGGATGTCATTTTCCAGGGTTCATTCATTGGTTATACCAAAATTTGCCCACAGATATCAGATACTTCCTGATACTTTATGGGCATCATAATTAAGTGCATTTTTTGTCATTTACAAAAAGCTAATATAAAACCAGCTTAGAAGGTTTGCATAGCATCTGTAACATAGTATTTTTTTATTCTTTCTCACTTCAAATATTGCCTTTCACAGATTTTTCTATAAAAACTAATAATTATAAACAGAATGTTTCCATTACCGATCAAATTGAAGATTATCATTGAACCATGGTTAAGAAATATCCAGAGATGAAGACTTCAGTTAGATCTTTAGGAATATCTCTGCCACTAATGGGAGGGTTACAGTGGAGAATAAGGGTAGCCTTTATCTCTTCCCCACCCACACCCGCCCTCATGGAAAAGCTGTAGGATTGTATAGAAGGAAATTGACCAATCTATTTCCGATTGCTTTGGGGAAGAAAAAGTGGGGTTGGGAGAAGCGGCAATTTTTTTTTTGTCAAAGATACAAGGTTCAAGAAAATAATTCATGTTTTTCATGAAAATCTAATTCATGCTTTGTCTGTAGTCTTAGATTTTAAACAATGTAGCTTAGAACATGTGGTACATATATATGTGTGTATATGTGTGTGTGTGTGTGTGTGTGTGTATATATATATATATATATATATATATATATATATATACACACATACACACACGCACATATACATATATATGCTTATGCTCCTACTTTTGGTCATGTAAAGCTTTGGATGGGATGCAAAACCACTTATCATAGTTTAAAAGTGAGCATTAGTGATCGAGAAATTGAGGACTTGGGGGTTATATGAAAGGAAAATTGTTGGCTTAAACATGAAAAGCTACTATTCAATTTGGGAACTTGGGCAGTTTAACACAGCTGGGTGAATAGCTTTCTCAAGTCTTAGCAGTTTCATTTGGCTGAGGGATGATAACTAATGATTGAATAGGTGGGAAATTCCCTATCTTCATTAATCTAGCTTAGGAATTTCTAGTTCTCTCCCCTGTCCATTGCCACTTAACTTTTTCTTATTAGCCTATTTCTCCTTCTCTTTGACAGGAAAGTTATAAGTAACGTAAATGTTCACATAGGGAAGGAAAAAAAATCCATTTTACATTGATATATTACTGTGGTATCAGAAAACCCATTGGCAGTGATGTGAACTATACAGACCCACCCTCCATAAAGTGTTTATGGCACATTGTGCAGCATTGGCACATTGCTAGGGGCAGAGAAGCCCTTCCCGTCATGCTTTGATGGGTACGTTTTACTTCATTTTTGGGGGTTTAATGGGAAATGTAGGCGATGTGTTTGAGCGTATGTGAAAATGCGTGTGTATTCCTCTCTATATGTGTGTGTGATCTTAGAATTTTAGTAGGTTGAAAGAGAATAAAGCCGGCTCTGAATTTTTTCCAGTGAGTAAAATTCATCTTCTGAATCTCTTGTCATTTATGTTGATTTTAGCAGTCGGAATCCAAGAGAATTCATTTTAAATAAATATGTAGTGTTTATTGTTCCCTTTCATTTTAAATTAAGCTCTTAAAGCTTACTTAATCATTGTGCATTTGACTATCACTGATAGAGTAATTGTTTATACTATTATTGTATGATAGGCCATAAACTACTGATGGTGTTAGCTTGAACACGTTTTTGCTGAGCTCAGTAAGCGTTTTTGAGCTAAAAGAAGCCTGTGTCTGTTTTTCTCCTTCCATTTGAGCCATGGAGAATAAAAAACATGGGGTTGGGGGGAGAGGAGGGAAGGAACTACTGACAAGGAGTAGGACAAAACCAGAAATTATCTAACAATCCCAGGACCTAAATAATCTGAGCCGGTTTGGGCCAGAATAATCAGTAAACATTGTTGAGCACCTACTGTATACAAGTGCACTTTGCTAGCCATTTTAAGGAATTCAAAGAAACATAAAACATAGTCCCTGTCCTCAAGTTTTTCTAAAAATAAATCATAAGAAATTCAAATTTCCAAATATGTGACTATATCGAGATTATTATTTTTTAAAAAAGAAACCTACCAGAACATAGATAAAATTAATTTTAGATTTCAAAGGTATATTAGAGTTGATCTTATTCAACCCCCTCATTTTATAGATGAGGACGTTGGGATGAAGTGAGTGAAGGACCCATATAGCCAGTTAGTGTCAGAGCCAGGATTCGCACCTTGGTCTTCTAACTCCTGGTCTGATGCTCTTTCCACTCTGGCATGTGTTGTCTCCTTCTCTATGGGTAAGCTGGCATGGGAACTGCTACATTCTTTGGAATATGTGTTTCTGGGGGTGGCAAATCTTTATCTTTTTGAGGAAGGATTTGGTTTTGGGAACTAGTCAAAAATTATCTGGAGGCAAGGCTAGGTAATCAAGCTGGGATTTAGGGTTTTGTTTCCAGAATGTTCCCAAAGAGTACAAAGAAGGTGAGCAGAGATAGTGGCTTCATTGTAATAATTGTCCAGCTTCTCAATGTCACCACCTTTTAGAGACCAGTGCTTACTTCTGTTGAGGTATACTTTCCCACATGTCTTTGTGAGAAAGTAATGTCTTGTTTAACCTTGTAAGGAGGAAGAATGGCTCAGATTATGTGAATAAATAAATTGGGGTGAAATTTATACAAAGTCATCTACAAACTCCTAGAGTACTATAGAAATAGGAGACATTCCTTGGAGTTTGGCAAGAGGAAGTTTTGGGGCAGAGAAAACTGGATTTTATGCCAGGTCATAGTTATGAGACTCCTTCCAGGAGGTGAGTGATAGAAGCTGGATTTGAACAGGTTTGAAAACTCTTGTCTAAATGGTCACAATTATTCATGGAATCAGGGATATGTGAGGATTTATCACTGAGGATGGTCCTTCATACTCCACTACTGATTGATTAGTTTGATATTCAATATTTCAGTCACTTGGGTCTTCTCACTGTGCTAAAAGTAGATTGCACTCTGCTGCTTTTGTGATTTTTGCTCCTCCTTCTCCCCACCCACCCCGACTGTACATACTTGGAGTGTCTTTTTCCTCCTTCTTGCCTGTCTAGATCTGTTTTCTGAGGCCCCATATCAAGTACCACCCCTTCCCTGAGGCCTTGCATATCTGTTCCATTCCAGTACGGTGACATTTGGGCTCTCAATCCTCTACTGACTTGCATCGTTACCTGATTGTTATTTGTATGTGTTGTGTCTCCTTGTATGAGCTCCTTGAGAGTAGGAACTGCCTTCTGCTTCTTTGTTACACCTCCCCCCCCCCTTAGCTCAGTGGGGAAGGACTTTGTCAGAGTTCAATAGCTACTTAATGAATTGAACTGAATTAATTAACACTGGAAGCAAAATGAATTTGGACAACTATAAGAAAATTGTTTAAACAAATTTCTCCCTCTACTCTACAATCTCCCTGTTGCTTTAGGGGATCCAAAGATGTACTGTTTCTAAATGTGACTTAGCTTTAGTCACTTGTGAGTATCTGAAGGTATATACTGAAGTGCCGTTATTAGTCATGAGAGCTTTTAGGATTTGTGCAGAAAGAAATATATTTTGATCCCAAATAGAATTTCATAAAGCTCTGGGCACAACATTCTTCCCTTCCTCCTGTTTTAGAGGAGTCCGGTTAATTGAAAGCAGATGTGAAATTCTGTGTTTTCTACCAATCCTTGTTGTTCTCTTCAAAATGGTTTGGAGCTGCACATTGTTGTTGATTGAGCTTGCTACAAGTGCCGGTCGGTCGTTGGGAGATGAAGCAAAGGCTTGACCTTAGGACAAGCCTGTTTGCAGGCTGATAAAGGGAGTGTAATTTAGGGTTCTTAAATATTGTATTGACATATGTATTAAAGTTCTAGAACACTTCTTGCTGTTGCATTAACCCTGATTTGTCTGTGATGCTTGATTGCATTTTATAGCTTTGTCCGTTACAAATGTGCTGACAATGTGTATAAGGGGTCATCACTTCATCGTAATTGCACACAAACTTCCTGTACACTCTGATGCTGAGACCAATAACATGACTACCATAGCCAGAAGAAACTCATTCGCCTCTTAATTTAGTGCTTGTACCTGCTTTGTAAGGGGAGAATAGTCTTTAAATGAGCCTAGTAGCATTAATTTGTGATTAATCATTTTTACTTAGTGACTCATCTGTGATCATAGTAGAACAACAAGGTTGTGTTTGCTCAGTGGTAGTAGCTCCATGTATCTTGTGTGCATCCAGAAAATGGCCTTGGCCATGAACTGTGTGTATGACTAAGAGTTGTTTAAAGATATAAGGGGGTGGGGGTGGGGTGGGGAGGGTGGGAAGGGGGGAAGAGAGTGTGTTCATTTGCAAACCCCAAAGAAGAATTGGAATTAAATAAAAACCTTGATTTGAAATTGTCAAACAGCACTACTCATGGTAGTCGCTTGCAGTTGTTCATCGGGTACCTTGCTGTTATTTAGGCTTGGAATTTGAAAAAAAAAAAGTTTTGTCCCACCTCTATTTTTCCCTTCTTTCAAGTTCTCAAAGTATTTGTCACATTAACCTCACACTCGGAATGGTAAATTTGGGGGAATTAATAAATTTGTTCTATCACTTCATTCTGTTGTAGCTGATTCAATTGAAGTTTGTGTTGTGTACAAAGCGCGTAAAGAAACAGTCATAGACACAAAGAGGACTTTATAGGTCACCTTTCTCAACCTCTGTCTGAATCACCCGTCCCCTCTGTTGTCAGAAACAAGATTGCTCTGCTGTAGTGATCACCATGCTCCCCTAGCATAGAATACATACAGTTAATAGGGGTCCCCAGAGGCCACTCTCCCGAGGGTAAAACACAAAACATGCAAAAGGAGCCGGACTGAGCCATTTGAAGGTATTGGGGGGCCTAGCAAAAACAACACATGAGGGTTAAGAGCCAAGATTCCCCAGTGCCACTGCGGCATGGGCATACTGTGTGAAGTGCCCCCTCCCTCTTACATATAGATTGAATACGGTCTCCTCTAGTCGACCTGGAGTCGGTCAGTGTCAATCCCCAGTGGCAGTCTACTGCTGGAGTCAGCTTTAAAAGTACTCTCTAATTATGGTCCCCTGGGCTAGCATTTCCTGTGGTGGCTTTCCATCAAATGTCACCATTTCTTGTATTTAAGTGCTGCTTATATCTCTCCTCCCTGACACCCTGCCCCCCACCCCATGCTGTGTAGAAAGGTGTAATCGGCCTGTTCTCTTGTATGATGCTAGCATCTATGAGAACCATTCAGTTGTCCATTGTCACTGATACTGCCTCTGCAGCAGCTCTCATATCCATCCCCTTCTCAATAACCACCACTCTAGTTGAGGTTCCCATTACCTTTTGCTTGAGATAGTAGGAGACAATAGCCTCCTAAATGAGCTTCCTGCCTCTAGTCCATCCTCCATATAATCTGTCAAATTGATGTCTCTAAAGCACAAGTCCAACCTTGTCACACCACCTTTCTTGAGAAACCCTCATGTTGAGCCAAAATATGCCTCCCTCTAACTTGTGCCCAGTAGCCATGCTTGTGCCCTTCAGAACCAAATAGAATGCCAAAGCCTTCTTAGACTTCAATCAACGTTTATTCAGTACTTTCTGTTTGCCAGGGATACAAAGAAAGGCAAAAAACATAAAAACAACCCCTGCCCTACAGGAACTTATAAACTAATGTGGAAAACAACATGTAAGTAACTACAGAAGTGAACTCAAGTGCCTGGAGGGACCAGGAAGACCTCCAGCAGAAGGAGGCCTTTGAGCCAAATCTTGAAGCCAGGGATGTCAAGAGGCAGAGGTGAGAAGGGCTGGCATTCCAGGCATGGGGGACAGTCAGTGCAGAGGCCCAGAAATGGGAAATGAAACACCGTGTACAAGGAACAGGAAGTAGGCCAGTAGAGGTAAGAGGACTCAAGTGTGAGTCCTCCGGCATTTAAATCCCTTCCTACCCTTCCACTTTACTTCCCTCCACATACTCTTCAATCCAGTTAAAGTGGCTTCCTTGTAGCTCTTCACCCTTGACCTTCCATCTCCCAACTCTGGGCCTTTGCGCTGGCTGTCCCCTATGCTTAGAATGCTCTCCGTCCTTACCTCTGTTACATAATTTTCCTGGCTTCTTTCAAATCCCACCTTCCTCAGGAGACCTTTCCCTGTCGTTCCCTGAGATTGCCTCCTGTCCGTCCACTGTATATATTTTGTATGTAGCTAGTTATGTGTTGTCTCTGCCAGTAGAATATGAACCTGAGAACGGGGACAGTTTTTTTTTTTTTGCCTTTCTTTGTATCCTCTGCACTTAGCACAGTGCTCCGCACAGAGTAAACCTTTACAAATGCTTTCTGGTCTGGAGGTGGTAATGAGCCACTGGAGTTTATTGAACAGGATCATGACATAGTCCTACGGTTTAGGAAAGTCACTTTGGCAACCCTTCAAATATTTGAAAATGATGATCCTGTGTCCCATTCCTAGCTAGCTATCCCTCCTGACTTGTCATCTGTGTGTTTGATAAACTTCCAAGTCATTGCTTTAAAATACGCGGCGGGATCAAGAATAGTGCTTTCAGGGAATGGCTGTGGGTCCAGTTCTGAATCCACCTAACAGTGGTTGGAAATAACTGCCCACTCCTCCATGTTGCCCCTTTTTACCCTAGCTACTTCCTTGTGCTCAGCACTCTTCATCCCAAGAAGCAGCTCCTAACAACCATTCACTTAGCTAGCAGGGATTGGTCCAGATTTCCATCAAGAACAACCACCGTGATGTGAAGATGTTGAGAACCCAGGTGTCCTACCTAACCATTGACGGTGGAGAGGGGATCACAGGGCAGTCTCTTTGGTGGCCCACGTTGGACAGCGGCTGATCCCCATGACGGTTACCTGAAATCCATCACACTTGAGACCCCAGGGACCAATCTACTTATACTCTTTATCCTACTCCCCTTTTCTCTTTACCTCCCTCTCCCGTCACTCTCTCTAGGTACTTTAAGCAACACTGCTACTTAGCAGGTTGGCCCATAATAAAGATTTTTATGAATTATTGGTCTGCCTGGTTCTTTATGAATACCTAGTCTCTGAGGTGACTGGGTCACCTCCATGTGTCCATTTCATCCACAAAGTAGGGGGAGAGGGGAGGAAAAAATATTAAGCATTTGCTATGTAGCAGACACAGCTAAGCACTTTACAAATGCCTCATTGGATCCTCAGAACAACCGTGTGAAGTAGGTGCTATTCTGATCCCCCTTTTTACAGTTGGGGAAGCTGAGGCAGAGGTTAAGTGATTTGCCCAAGGCCAGTCAAAGATTTAAGTGCCTACTATGTGCCAGGCACTGGAGATACAAAAAGAGCAAGGACTGTCTCTGTTCACAAGGAGGTTACAGTCTAATGGAAGAGACAACAGGCAAACAAATAAAACAAGCTATATATAGGGTAAATAGGAAGCAAGGGGAATGGGAAAGGCTTCAGGTAGACAATGGGATTTTAGTTGAGACTTGAAGCCAGGGAAGACAGTAGGTAGGGATGAGGAGAGAAAACATTCCAGGGAAGGAGACAGTCAGAAAAAATGCTTGGGGCTTAGAGAGAGTGACTCATGTAGGCAAGGGAAGCAGGCTGGTGTCACTGAGTTGAAGGGTGCATGGCTAGGGAGACTGGAGAGGACCACAGTAAGTATCTGAGGGAGAATTTGAATTTGGGTCTTAAATCCAAATCTAGCCCTTCATCCACTGTACCACCCAGCTGCCTCGGAAAGGTATTATGAGAGGCTCTGTCAAGAAGCTTGCTGAAATTTCTGCATACCATTTCTATGGCATTTTCCTCACCTATCTAGTGATCTTGTCAAAAATGAAATCATTCTTTTTCCCCCCATTATTATGATCTTCATTCACGAATACAAGCCTTCCAGTCAGGCAGAACACTTATTAAGTGCCATGCCCTACTCACCATTTCTAGGATACAAAGAAAGGCAGAAAAATAGGGATTTCCACTTGCTCTTTCCAAGTGGTTGTTGTTCAGTTATATTCAGTTGTGTCTGACTCTTTGTTGACCCCATTTGGGGTTTTCTTGGCAGAGATACTACAGTGGTTTGCCATTTCCTTCTCCAGCTCATTTGACAGATGAGGAAACTGAGGCAAACAAGGTGAAGTGACTTGCCCAAGGTCACAAAGCTAGTAAGTGTCTGAGGCCAGATTTGAACTCAGGAAGATGAGTCTTACTGATTCCAGACCCAGTACTCTATACACTGTGCCACCTAGCGCCCCAGGGCACTTTCCAAGTGAAAAAAATATTAAAAATATGCTCTTGAGTTTTGCCAGGAAGTTTATGCAGTTCGCTGGCCTACGTTCTGTAGAATCTACCCATTTTGCAAATTGGGATGTCTGCCTGTCTCCAGCCCTTTTGAGTTCTCCTCAGTTTTTCAGAGGTCATAAGTAGCTCAGTAATCACGTCCCCCAGTAAGTACCCTGAAATTCGATCTGGGCCTGGTGACCTGTCATTGAGGACACCTAGATATTCTCATCATCTCATCACTCTTCTTGGATTTCAGTTTTTTGTTAACCATTTTTGTTTTGTCTTTTCCAGTCTACAGGTCATTGATAGAGGAAATTGAAGTAAGCTCTGATTGAGAAGCTTGATGATACATCCACAAGTCCCAATTTGTGTAGCTTCTTTACTAGTTTACCTGCTCAGCAGCATATCACACAGTAGGCAATGCCTTTCTATTTATTGATCTCAAAGCTTCTCCAGGATCTTGCCCTCCATGGTCACCTCCACATTAAGGCAGCACACCTTTTCACAGTAGTCTTGCTTTTTATGAAAATCTGGCCCCAATCCCTGCTAACTTCTTAAATGCTGAACTGACCTGAAGCTGCCAAATTTGCAGAATTGTGCTTTTGATTCAAGGCATTGTATGGGGAAAGCTCTGCTACCCATGCCTATAGTGCCTCGTGAAGTTATTTTGACCTTTCAGACAATCAGTATGTTAAATTGTGTGTGTAGAAAGAATGACTGAAAAGCATTTACTAAACACTTACTGTGTGCCAAGTATTGAGCTAAGCTGGGGATACAAGCACAAAACAGACAGCCCTTACCCCCAGGAAGCTTCTATTCTATGGAGGAGACAGTGTATATACTGGTGGCCAGGTAAGAAAATTGTAGTCCAGGAAGTCACAAGATGGACAGTGAAATAATAGGGCAATTGAGGCGAGATAGTGGTGATATGATTATAATTCTCAGTGCAAGAGGTTGAGGTGGGGTGGGGTGGGGAGGGAAAAGGCTGGCTGAGTGAGGTTGCATGGCCCCATGGATTGCTGATCTGAATAGCCTGGTTCCTCCCAGGTATAGTCTCCAGAGGCCCACTTTGGGGAATGGAACTAGAGTGGACAGCAGGATCAACAATCATTATAGGTAATCATTATAGGACTCAGTAATTGGATAGTTTCATCCTAATGTAAATAGTATAGGTACAAAGTTAAGGAAACCTATGAAGGTCATTTATCTTGCCATCAGTATGGCTTCCACACCAGTGGATGTCAACAGCTCATTTTACAGATGAGGAAACTGAGGCAAACAGGGTCTTGCCTAGGGTCACATAGCTAGTAAGTGTCTAGAGGCCAGATTTGAACTCAAAAAGAGGAATCTTCCTGACTCAGGCCTGGTATTCTGTAGACTGCAGTACCACCTAGCTGCCCAGAAGAGGGATTAGTTACCTTCATTCTATTTGGCCCCAAAGAGCAGTGGAGATTTACAAGCAAAGGTTAGATGGTCACTTATCAGATACATTATCAGAGGTAATTCTTTTTTTGGGTACAGCAAGGGGGATGGGAGAGGGAGAGGAAGGAAGTAAGAAGTACCTTTTTCCAGGTACTGACTCACCCCTGAGGTAACTTCCAACTTTGAAATTCAGTGATTCTGAGTGTACCAGGAAATTCATCAACTCATATAGCTGAGCCAAACAACTTACCAGGCCTTATTTTTAGTAACTAATCCAACCTGAAAAATCATAGGATCACAGATTTAGAGCCAAAAGGGATCTTAAAGGTATTAGGTCCACCTTCCTCATTTTGTAAATGAGGAAACTAAGGCACAGAGAGATGAAATGCCTTCCAAGAAGTATGAATTTGGAAGGAGAAAGTCCATTCTATCATCTTCATATCACCCCATGTAATACAATGGTAATAATGAATCTGATAGTCAACAAGCATTTATCAAGCACTTACGAATCATTAAAGATACCAAAAAGGGAGGTGGAGGCAAAAATAGTCATTGCCCCCGACTCTTCATATAACTTCATTTTCATCCAAATTTTTGCCCATTTCCTAATTTCATTAGATCTTACCAAGGAAGTAAGTGGGGAAAGGTGGTGCTCTAGAAGGGGAGCTGGCCCTGCAGTCAGAGGACCTGGGTTCAAATCCCACATGTGGCATTTGAAGCTAACCACAGGTAGACCACCTACCTGTAAGACATTGGGCAAGTCCCTGGGCCTCAGTATCCTCCTCTGTAAAACGAGGGGGTTGGACTAGTTGGCCTCTGAGGTCTCTTCTAGTTCTAGGATCCTAGGTGTGACCTTGGACAAGTCCCTTCCAACATTGGGCCTCAGTTTCCTGTTTGGTAAAATGAGGGGACTGAATTAGAGGGCATCTGTGGTTCCTTCTAGCTCTAGATGTAGAATCCTAGGTGTAACTTTCAACAAGGCCCTTCCCCTCCTAGGCCTCAGTTTCCTCCTCTGTAAAATGAAGGAGTTGGAATAGATGGCTTCTAAGGGCCCTTCCAGATCTAGAGCAAGGATCCAACAGGTGACCTTGGGCAGTCACTTCCCTTTCTGAAGCAGCCTCAGTTTCCTCCTTTGTAAAATGAACCCTTGGACTAGATGGTCTCTGAGGTCTCTTCCAACCCTAGATTTGGGAGTGCATGATCTTTGGCCTTTCAAGCCCTGGGCTTTGGGAACCATACAAGCCTAGCATGAATGCCTTAGTTGCAGCTAGCTGGCACCAGAACTCTGAATGCAGAGTCAGGAAGAAGTGAATTCAAATATGATCTGAAACACTAACTGTGTGACCCTGGACGAGTCACTTAACCTCTCTTTGTCTCAGTTCCTGGTCTGTAAAATGGGAATCACCTACCTCCTGGATTTGTTGTGAGGATCAGATGAGGCAATTATTGTAAAATGCTTAGCACAGTGCCTGGCACATAATAAGCGCTGTATAAATGTTGTTATTGTTATTATTATTATTACTGTCAAGCCATTAGGCTTTAGAGGGGGTTGAAGAGTTACTTTGTCCTTTTTCATTTCTAGCTATATTTACTTTATCACTCTTCTGTACTAAGAAAACCTCCCTCAACCTGAATGTTAGACTATACCCTTGTGAGCTTTCACATGTTCACCCTGAAAATTCCTATTTTCTGTAAGAATTCATCTTTGTCTTCATGAAAGATACTTTGAAGGTCTCAAGATACTTCTGACTCATTCTTTGTATCCCTTTCCTTGTTCCATTCTAGTCTTAGGTATTCAAAAGGAATTTGCTGTTTCTCAAAGTTCTAAAAGGCTGTCATAGTAATTGAAGCATTTTCTTTTTTCCCTTGAGAACTTCAAAATGGGGCCTAAGTGGTAAGTTGATGTCAGAAGAAATGCCTTATGTGTTCATGATGGACAAGATATTCTTTCTGAACTAGAAAAAAAATAATCTTTTTAGTATGGAAATTATTTTGTATCATTTTCACATTTCTAAAGAATCCAAAACCAGTAATCCACCTATTCTAATCAGTAACACATTTTTTTTATTGTTGCCACTAGCAACTTATGTGCAGTATTTGTTACAGCAATAGGGAGGACATGAGTTCCTTCATGATGCCTTTCTGATAGCTTTCTGGTTCCCGTCCGTGGGACTGTGGGTAAAAAAAAAACAACTTACCACTCTTATTTACTTTTTCTGGATGAGAGGTCTTCGGAAAAATGACAGCCACTCTAGCCTGTAATTTTGATTTCTTTCAATCTGTGAAATCTTGACTAAATCATTTCCACTTCACCAATCAAATATTTCCATGGATGCCATGCATGGATGGGGATGAGCTTTAGTAAGAATGTGGGATGGGCCCTTTGTGTCCTGCAGAGGCCAGCATTTAACTAGAATAGGCTAAGAGCAGTATCTCAGGTCGTGCCCGCTAGAGCTGATGTCTTTTTGGAGGTTGTTTGCAGAGATTCTGGCTCTCCTGTCATAATTAATGAGAACCAAGTGATATCTTACTCAACCCCATGCTGGAAGGCAGATAGATACCTATTTGTTGTTGATAAACCCCAACCCCAGCAGGCATGGGGAAGCATGGAGAAAGTCCAACCCTGGCCCACCCCACCCCACCAATACTACATCTGTTTCTAGTAGCTCCAACCTTCAGGATCAAGGGCACTGAAGACTATGAGGGACCTATTCCCAGGAGCAGCTGAGGAGAGGAGAGGAGAGGAGAGGAGAGGAGAGGGGAAAGGAGGGAGGGAAGGGGAGGGAGGGGAAGATGATCCTGGGTAGTTTGAGATCAGTAGAGGGATACTCTGAGCCACTGCCTCAGGTCCTGGAGTCTACCCTGCCTGAGCAAAAGGATTGTCTTCTCTGGGGCTCTTTGTTTCCCCCTTCTCCCTCCAGGATCTGGCTCAGCCTTATGTGCTCTTATACAGGGTTCTTTCCCTCTCTGGGCCTCAGTTTCTTCCTCTGTAAAATGAAAGGGATGAGCCTGAAGGGGATAATTTCTGAGTTTCCTTCCAGCTCTAGAGCCATGATTAGTCAAAGGCTTGGTGCTGAACTATATGCCTTTCATCTGAAGACAAGCCTAGTTAATTCCAGAGAGGCCTATACACTGACAGGAGCAACACTCCGGTCCTCATTAGAGAGTATATACTGTCAGGTGTACAGTAATGAGACTGTGCACAACTCGCAAGAGCAGACTTGCACACTCAAATACATCGCCTGCCTCCTTTGCAGCAGGAGCCGGGGAGGAGAGGATGGGCACCATCATTCCAAACAGGCCCCCTGGGTTTGTTGGAATCCCTCTTTGGGAGGAAAAGTGGCCCTTTTGGCAAGTAGTGGGGTGGGGGGGTCCAAGCACCCGGTTCTATTTTGCCACTTTAAATCCGATTAGCTTTGACAGAGGAGTAATTACTTCCAACATAAAGCAAGAGTAAACACATAAACATTTCTCCCAACACCTGGGAAGGGCATAATTCTCCTCCTCCAAAGCCCACAAAACCTCAATCTCTGGGGAATGGAGAGGGATTGGGCTCACAGTTTAACCCAGTTCCTAGGACACATTAGTGCTACCAAATTTAAGCCCAAAAACCTCCCTGTGTTAGCTCCCCAGGAACCTGGCTTCTCAGGGATTCTCTACTGGCCTGGCCACAATGGCTAGCTTGAAATGCTGGGTTCCAAGATTGCATTGGCTCAATTGATGACTCTGGGGCTCCACTCTCAGCACCTAGAATTAAAAAGTATAAACAAAATAGATAAAAACTCCAATCTGTTTCTCTTGGGACATATAGCCTTCACTCCTGGACACTGGTGGCAGGGGAGAAGAGAATGTGGGAGGAGAAAGGAAGAAGAGGAAGGAAGGTGGGAGGAGGTAGAAGAGGCAGAGAGAGAGATAGAGACAGAGACAGAGAGAGACAGAGACAGGGAGAAGAGAGAGACAGAGAGAGAGAGAGAAAGACAAGAGAGATAGAGAGACAGAGAGAGAAAGAGACAGATAAAGGGAGAGAGAGAAAGACAGAGAGGGGAGAGACAGAAAGACAAAGAGAGAAAGTCAAAGAGAGATAGAGAGAAAGGCAGAGAGAGAGAGACAAAGAGATGAGAGAGAAAGGCAGAGAAAAAAGACAGAGAGGGAGGAGAGAGGAGAGAGAGAGAGAGAAGAGAGAGAGAGAGAGAGAGAGAGAGAGAGAGAGGAGGAAGAGAAAGAAACAGAGAGGAAGAGAGAGAAGGAGGAAGACAGAAAGACAGAGACAGAGAGTGAGACAAAGAGATGAGAGAAAAAGCCAGAGAGAGAGAAGACAGAGAAAGACAGAGGAGGGGGAGGAGAGAGAGACAGGGAGAGAGAGAGAGAGAGAGAGAGAGAGAGAGAGAGAGAGAGAGAGAGAGAGAGAGAGAGAGAGAGAGAGACCAGAGAGGTGGCAGTGAAAGAGGAGAGAGGGAGAGAGGTTTTAAAGCTTGAAAGATGCTCATGCAGAAAGAGGCTTCACGTGCCAGCCCTGTCTCACAGGAACAAGTCCCTGGCATCTCCCACATGAGGACCTCCATCTTAGGTGATCTGTGTACACGCTAAATACTACTATACTCTACTCCCTGTTTGAAAAAAAATTGCTATCTCCAGCAAATAGGTAGAGGTGCATTTGGAGCACATTGTCCATGTTCCCACATCAAAACAGTCCTCTGGGGAGGCCTAAGCAATATCCTTTCACTTGCTTCCCCAATGTGATACAGGAAAGAGTCTTAAAACAGTCAATGTGGCATGATCTTATGCAGCTCCATAAGTACACTCTCTGCCACTTTCTTCATTCCTGTCTCACTTGAAGAGGTGGCCCTTCTCCTTACCAAGACCACCCTTCTACAAGCACAAGGGATCCCATTTCATCCCATCTTCTCCAGCAGATTGCCCCCTCTGTCATCCCTACTCCCTCACTCATCTTCAATCTCTCCCTGGCTGCTGGCTGCTTCCCCGCTGCCTATAAACAGCCCATGTCTTTCATGTCCTCAAAAAACCCTTTCTTGAGTCATTCATCCCTCCTATCTATTGTCCTATATCTCTTCTACCTTCCATGGCTAAACTTCTTGAGAAGGCCATCTACAATTTGTACCTCCACTTCCTTTGCTCTCATTTCTTTCCTAACTCTGCACTCTGGCTTCTAACTTTATCATTCTGCCAAAACTTCTCTCTCTAAAGTTACCAATGTCCTCTTAATTGCCAAATCCAATGACCTTTCTTCAAATCTCATCCTTCTTGACTTCTCTATAGCTTTTTTTTTTTTTGGTGAGGAGGCAATTGGGGGTGACTTGCCCAGGGTAACACAGCTAGTGAGTGTTATATGTCTGAGGCTGGATTTGAACTCAGGTCCTCCTGACTCCAGGGCTGGTGCTCTATCCACTGCAGCATCACCTAGCTGCCCCTTCTCTATAGCTTTTGACACTGTTGATTGATACTCACTTCTCCTTAGGTTTTTCTGACACTGCTCTCTCCTTGTTCTCCTCCTACCTGTCTGACAATTCCTTCTCAATCCCCTTTGCTGGAGCTTCATCCAAGTCATGATCACTGACCTTGGGTGTCTTGTAGGACTCTGTCCTGGCCCTTTTCTCTTCTCTCATTCTACTATTTAGCTTGGTGATCTCATCGGATCCTCTGGATTTGATGATCATCTCTATGATGGTGATTCTCAGATTTGCTTATCCAGCCCTAAGCTCTCTCCTGATCTCTAGTCTTGCACCTACAACTACCTATGGGACATTTTGAACTGGACGTCTCATACACATATTAAACTCAACATGCCCAAGACAAAACTCATCCTCTCCCCTATATCCCAGACCTTCCCCTATTCCTAGCTTCAAAGACAACGTTTTTCAGATTCAGAAAATAAAGAGCATTTCACAAAGTTTACCAAAGATACTTATGGGCAAAGGAAAGTAAAAACAAAGAAAATTGCCTTCCTGTCATAGATGTAAACTTGATCCATAGTGAGTTTTCCAAACCACAAGAAACTCCCCCCACAGGGATTTAGGACCTGAGGTCAACCAACCATCACCCTCTTTCACGTACAACATGTATACAATGCAAATAAGTGGAAATTCATCTCAGAGGGAAGGTACTGGGGATAGAGAAGCAGAAAGGCCTCTTGTGGAAGGTAAGACTTGAGCTGAGTCTTGATGGAAACCAAAGCTAAAGTGGAGGCGAAGGTGAGTAGGAAGAGCAGTCCAGGTATGGGAGACAGTCAGTACAAAGACACAGAGTCAGCAGATGGAACAACGTGTTCAAGGAACAGCAAGAAGGTGAATATTGAAGGAAAGAGGCACAAGACTGAAGAGGTTGAAGAGTGGGAAGTCCTGGTATAGCAAAAGCTTGTCCTAGTCCAGAGGTTCCCAAACTCATTTGGCCTACTGTCCCCCTCCTTTTTTGGCAAGGCAATTGGGGTTAAGTGACTTGCCCAGGGTCACACAGGTAGCAAGTAATTATGTGTCTGAGGCCAGATTTGAACTCAGGTCCTCCTGACTCCAGGGCCGCTGGTCTATCCACTGCGCCACCTGGCTGCCCCCATACCACCTATTTTAAAAAAAAGAAAATTACTCAGCAACTCCCTGGAAATCTACTTTCTTTAACCCTTTAACATTTTTTTAAAATTTGCTTCATTTCAGAACAATATGTAATTTTTTTAAAAAAAATGATGCATCTTAAATTTAATAATTTATTGTAAATTTGTGGTTTTTTCCTACATTGAAATTTTGGTGATGCAATATTGCATCATGTAACTGTATAATATCATATTGTAAATAAGTCATTACACACATGTATCCCTGCTGATGCATGCTGGACTTCCCGATAATGCATGACACACCCTCCTGCCAGCACTTGTTTGTTAAGACCTGTTGGTGGACTTGACCAGTGCTTGGTTACAATGTGCATTTTGTGTGTTTATTTGGAAAATAATGTAATCACTATGACTTTAACTCTGTTATATAAGAGATTAAACATATATGAACAATTTTTCAAAATTTTCTCCTTTTCTTTTCTTATACTTCCACCGCCTGCTTAGTTTTATTCAATGCCCCCCCCATTACACCCAAGGCTACCACCTACTTGGATCATTCCAGTGCTCCCCCCAGGGGGTGGTATCACCCACTTTGGGAACCTCTGTAAAATGGCTGGTCACACACAGATGCCTGGCTTTTCTCCCAACACCAGCACTAATAGGGACTGTGGTTCTTACAGAATAAATGTATCACCATTTTAGCGAATGGGATTCTTATTAGTAATAGTAATATATCCTGAGGGGCTGTGCCAGGGCACACTGGATGTAGGACAGGGCTGGCCTTGGAAGCAGGAAGACCTGGGTTAAAATACTGTTTCTGATAAATACTAGCAGTGTCACTGGGGCAAGTGTCTTCAACTTGACAAATGGGCCAAGGAATGGTTGAGACTAAAAGTTACAGATGAGTTGCTATTTTGGGATAAGGAGGTTCTCTATGTGTACAAAAAATTTTTTAAATGGTCTTGCCCCTTCTCCCCCACTCTCTGAAAAAATTTCTGTGGTTAAGACAGGTCCAACTCTTAGCCTGAAGAGCAAATAGCTACTTTGCACATATCCTTCCAACAGCTTTGGGGGGGGGGGCTTCCCCATTTTACAGATGATGAAACTGAGGCAAAGAGAGATTAAGTGCCTTGCCCATGGCTACACCCATTAAGTAAATTTCTGAGGACAGATTTGAGCCCCAGTCTTCCGGACTCCAAAGGCCAGCTCTGCACTGCCTAGGTGTCTCTAATGTTCTCTCTGCCAGAGTTATATGGGGAAAGTCAATCCCCGTGTTGGGCAACTTGGTTTTGTTGCTACTCTGCCATCGAATTTGGAGCAAGAGCACATGTGTGTGTGGTGTGTGTGTGTGTGTGGTGTGTGTGTGTGTGTGTATGTATGTGTCCAAGGACATTTAAGAGATTCAGAAGAGAAAGCAAAAGATAGAAAACAATTTTTAAAAGATATTGCTCAATGGCAATGCTAATTTATCATTTGGATTTAAAATCTGAATGCTGGTGGTTTAAGATCACATTCTTTCAGGCTGGCATAGGATCTCGGATATTATCCAGTCCAATCTCATTTTAAAGAAGAGGAAACAGAGGAAGCCCAGTTAGGGGCAGGGACTTGCCTTAGGTCCCATAACTGGTAAATGCTGGATCCAGGGCATTCAAAACTAGGTCATTTCATTTCAAAACCAGCTCTCTCCACTAAATGCTGCCTCCAGATGAAGAGAATTAAGTTTCTGTCCCCTCTCTCTCCCTCCTTCTCTCCCTCCTCCTCCTCCTCCTCCTCCTCCTCCTCTTCTTCTTCTTCTTCTTCTTCTTCTTCTTCTTCTTCTTCTTCTTCTTCTTCTCTCTCTCTCTCTCTCTCTCTCTCTCTCTCTCTCTCTCTCTCTCTCTTTCCCTCTCTCTTCTTCTTCACAGAGTCCACATCTCCATCAACCTCCTCCCTCATCTAGAGTGGTCTTTTATCTCTCTTTCTTTTCCACCTTCCTCTGTCTCTTTCTCCTCCTCCCTAATGATTTCTTCCATCTCTTCTTAGTCTCCTATCTCCACAGAGATCTTTTCTCTCTATCTCTTGCTCTTACCCCCTTCCCCCAGGGTTCTTCCTTCCTTCCTTCCTTCCTTCCTTCCTTCCTTCCTTCCTTCCTTCCTTCCTTCCTTCCTTCCTTCCTTCCCTCCTCCTCCTCTGGACTCTTCTTCTTCTTCCTCCTATTCCTCTTTCTTTCTCCATCTCTTTCCCTCTCCCTTTCTTTCTCCCCCCATTGGTTTCATCCCTTTGTCTCTCCTTCTTTATCTCCCTCTCCCACCTCTCTCATCCCCAAACATTTTTTATCTTGCCCAAATAACAATGAGCTACAAGTTGGAAACTTCTTGTCAATGAACTGCTATATCATGTTGGACAAATCACTATCTTTCTCTGGACCTTGACTTCTTCATCTATAAAATGAGAGATTGGGGCCCTTTGCTTCATTCCAGCTCAAAATAGATTCTATAAACAATTACAGTATATTTTAAATAGATAGAAGTCATCTTATTTGCATAGAAGATGGGTAAAACACCAAGAAATCCTAATTTGAAATCATAAAATGAATGGTAGCTAGAGTTAGGTACAAAAATTGTTTTTCCTCGTAGATCTAACCAAATATCAAGTAACTTTCTATAACAGAAATGAAAATAACTGTGGTAATTCCACTCACATCAGTGCCATAACCACAGTGGAGCAAGAGGGGCTTTGACCAGATGTGGCCAGATTTAGAGGGCACCAATTGGTACCAATGGAAGGGATAGCATATATCATAGCAGTAACATTCTGGCACCTGACTGAAGTGGGAGAGGGCATCCTAGCAGCAGGGTGGGAGCAGGCTGCTGTCATAACATCATGAGCTCTTCTATTTGGAGAGTCTACTTCCTTTGTTGATCAGGCTTTCCTAAGAGCAGGAGGAAGAGACTAGTGTCCAGGCTTCTACAGACACTAAGAGGGGGGAACCAATGTGTCCTAGGATGATCTGCTTCCTTCTGCCATCCCTTTAACACACATGTCAGGCCATGAGTTAATGACTTCATTCCTTATCCCACCCTTTTGGGGCCTATTCCAGCCTCCCTCCCGAGCCTGAGTCTTTCCAACTATTGGTGGGAGAGGTCAGAGAATCCTAGATCTAGAGCCGAAAGGGATCTCAGGGGCCATCTAGTCCAACTCACCCATTTTACAGGCAAGGAAACTGAGGCCCAGAGAAGTTAAATGACTTACCCAGGGTCACATAGCTAAGTGTCTGAGTTGAGTTTTGAACCCAGATCAGCCTGACTCTAGGTCCACTTCTGGATTAGGGCTATGACTGCATGAGGACAGGGTTGGGAGTGTGGTTCAGGAAATAAGTGAGTGGAATAGAGGCTTAGTCCTTCTGTCCTCCTATCAAGGCCATCCTGGATTGGCCACATGGCATAACTAGCACATGATTGGCAAGAATACTTTATGTGAAACAGGAGCTGTTTCTCCTTTCTTTCACAGCCAAAACCCATCTAGATTCTTTGCATCTGCTCCCTTTCTTCCCCCTCACACTCTTTCCTCTGCAAAACTCATTAGTTTCCCCCGAAAAACCCACTACTCTTCCAAACTTCCCTATCTCTGTGGAGGGCACCACCCATCCCTCCAGTTTCCCATGTTCTTTCAGATATAGGTCCTTTTTTCCTTCTTGTGATTTTTTTTAAAACAATAAAGTCCTAGCTACAGAATTTTGATAATATTTTGTAACTCATTGCATGTTGTTCTCTAAAATGTTTGCCCCACTTCCCCCCTTCCATTGGAGAGGCAGGGGACTATGGGTGTACAACGTTGCATACAATGTCAGATTAGCTTCATAGTTTTTCTTATAAGAAAAGGTTCATAGGATGGAGAGTGGGGTATATATGGAAATGACTAATATAAAAACAAAAGGCATCGATAACATTTTTAAAAATAATTGAATCAATTTGCAATCGAAGATTTTTATTTAAACTGGACCTGTGATTTCATCTTGGAAGAAAGGGGCTTCGTCTCCTTATTCAAATCGGCACTCCGGTCTTAGAGAGAGTTGCCTAGGTGTTAAGAGTTATAAAGCCAGTATGTGGCATGGGCTGAACATTGAACTGAGTCCTCCCGAATCTGAGCCTGGTGCTCTATCCATTACAACACACTGCCTCCCCATCAAGATTGCATTAGATGATTAAGATCCCTCCACCCTGCCCCCACATCACCAAAGACTTAAAATATTCTTTGCATTTCTCAATAACACTTGATCTCTGCAGCTTGCTGCATGTCATTCCCCACACATGGTGTAACCAGTAGCTGGTGTGCTGCTGCTACTCTGGGATGTTCCCTCCTCAGCTCTGTTACAGAGAATTCCTAATAGCTTCATTTAAAGCTCCTCCACAAGACCTTTCCTGCTCACTCCAGCTGTGAATGCCTCCAGAAATTAATTTGTGTTTACTTTGGCCAAGTCATTTCACCTCTCAATGTCCCAGATAGCTCTCTAAGACTATGAGTTGCAGAGAATGTGGCAACTTGCATTGAGACAGTCAGTTTACTTATCTGGGTGTTCCCTGTACCAATGAAATCACAGATCCAGTCATACTAACTTTGTATATGTTTTATATTGAATTGTATGTATACCTGTTGCTTCCCTCCAAAAGAAAATAAGCTCCCTGAAGGCAAGGACTGATTCATTTTTATCAGGTTCCCAGAACCTAGCATAATCTCTCTGTTTCTCTCTGTCTCTCTGTCTTTCTGTCTCTTTCTGTCTCTCCTCTGTCTCTCTGTCTCTGTGTCCTCTGTTTCTCTGTCTGTCTCTGTCTCTCTTTCTCCTGCCTCATCAGAGTGGTCTCTTCACTCCATCCCCAGTCCCCATTGGTCCATTTTCTGTCTTTCCACCCTACCTCCCACCTCAATCATGGTGGGCACTTGCTTTTGTCTCTAGCTCTCTCCCTTCCTCCCTCTCCAGTGGTCCTTTCTTTCCCTTCACCCATCCAATCTCTCTCTCTCTGTCTCTCTCTGTCTCTCTTTGTCTCTATCTCTGTCTCTCTTTCAACATTACTATGGTCTCTCCTATTTCTCTTTAGATTTCCTTTAACCTCCCTAGTGACACTTTCCCTTTGTTTCTCTCCCTCTCCAAAGTACCTTTCCTTTATTTCTCTGCCTTCTCCTACTTTTGTGCTATTTTTGCCTCCAAAGTGATTCCTTCATTTTGTCCCTCTATCCCCCACCCCACTCCAAACCTCAGTAATCCCAGCTCTTTATCTCTTCCCTCTCTTTCCTTGAATTCCCAGGTATCTGTTCCTCTCCCCCCACCCAATAACAAGTGATCTTTTCTTTATATCTCTCTCTGCTCCACATGATTACAACAATAAATATAATGGAGGCTTAATAATAAAATCCTAAATGGGTCAAAGAACCCTAAATGAATGGGTCAAAGAGCAGATCATAGAAACAATAATTCTGGGCAAAATTATAACAATGAATAACAAAATTAATGGGATGCAGCTAAAGTGGTCCATGGAGAAAAAATATATCTTTAAAAATATACATTAACAAAGTATAAATGGAGAATATTACTGAACCAAATATGCATTTTTAAAAATTAGAAAGCCAGCAAACCCAAAATAAGCACAAAAAGAGTGATACTAAAAATTAGAGGAGACATAGATAAATTAGAAACAAAAAACTATAAAAATATAAAACTAAAAGTTGATTCCTTGGGGAAAAAAAGCATTAAAATTGATAAATCTTTAGCTAAACTGATTAAAAAGAGAGCTGAAAATCATGTCAACAAAATAACCAATGAACAATGTGAAATCACAACAAAACAGAAGAAAAACTTTAAAAGTATAAGATATGCGCAGTTATATAATAACAAATCTGAGAATAAAAAAGAAACAGAATACCTTCAAACATATGCACAAACTAACAAAAGACCAGATAGAGATCTTAAACAATCTAGTCTCAGAAAATGAAATAGAATTAGCTGGAAAGGGGTGGAAGAACTTCTGGTCCTGATGGGTTCACAAAAGAATTCTTATACCATTATTACACAAATTATTTTCAAAACCTGAGAAAGAATGCACAATATCATACCCCTTTTATGAGACAAATATAATTATTTTTTGCTTTCTGATTTTTAAAAAAAATTAATTTAATTTATTTTTTGTTACATTTTAAGTTTTGAACTATTTCCCTCCCTCCCTCTTCCCATTCTGCATTAGAGAAGGCCACCATTTGATGCACACACACACACACACACACACACACACACATGCACGCACATACATATATACACATATATATGTAAAGTATACATATACATATATATATATTATGTATATATATAATATATATATATATGTATATGTATATCAGTTTTTTCCTCTGGAGGTGGATAGCATCTTCTTTCATAGGTCCTTCGTAGTGCATTTGAGTATTTGTAATACTCAGAATAACTTAGCCATTCGTAGTTATTCTTAGAATAATATTGCTATTGCTGTGTACAATGTTCTCTTGGTTCTGCTCATTTCACTCTTTATTATTTCATGGAAGTCTTTCCATGTTTTTCTAAAATCAACCTGCTCATCATTTCTTACAACATAGTAGTATTCCATCACAATCATATACCACAACTTATTCGGCCATTCCCCAATAGATGGACATCCCCTCAATTTCTAGTTCTTTGCTGCCACAAAGAGAGCTGCTATAAATATTTTAGAACATATATGTTCTTTTCCTTTTTCACCTAATAGTGATATTGCTGGGTCAAATCTAACATAAAGTCCAAAGTCAAGAAATAGGCTGGAAAAATGAGCAAACAACAACAACAAAAAGAGAACATGAGTATAAAAACCTACTATGGTGAGAGAGAAGTCCAAGACACAAACTCAGAAGAAGACAATGACTTGAAAATATCTACAAGCAAAGTCCCAAAGAAAACACAGATTGGACACAAGCCCAACAAGCATTCCTAAAGAAAGAAATTTAAAATAGAGCAAAAATTTATTTTAAAAATCAAATAAGAATGGCAGAGGAAAAATTGGGAAAAGAAATGAGGGTTATATAAGACAATTACAAAAAGAGAACTAATAGCTTAGTAAAGAGACACCAAAAATATTGAAGAAAATAACTCCTTAAAAATCCAAATTGGCCACCTGATAAAAGTAGCACAAAACTTCACTGAACACAGTAATTCCTTTAAAATTAGAATTGGTCAAGTGGAAGCTCACAGCTCTATGAGACATCAAGAAACAATTTTAAAAAGTGAAAAAATTGAAAAAAAATAGAAGAAAATATGAAATCATTTATAGGAAAAACAATTGACCTAGAAAATGGATCTGGGAGAGATAATTTAAGACTTATTGGGCTAACTGAAAACTATGAACAAAAAAGAACCTAGACATTATATTTCAAGAAAGTATAAAGGAAAGTTTCTCAGAGGTTTTAGAACTAGAGGGCAAAATAGAAAATGAAAGAATCCACCAATCACCTCCTGAAAGAAATTCCAAAATGAAAACTCCCAGGAATATTATAGCCAAAATCCAGAGCTTTTAGATCAAGAAGAAAATACTGCAAGCAGCCAGAAAGAAATAATTCAAATATGATGGAGCCAGAGTCAGGAACACACAAGATTTAATAGTTGCCATTATAGAGGAGTGGAAGTTTTAGAACATGATAATTCCAGAAGTCAAAAGAACTAGGATTACAACCAAGAATAACCTACCAAACAAATTGAATATAATCCCACAGGGAGAAAAGAGGACTTTTAACAAAATAGAGGGACTTTCATATATTCCTGATGAAAAGACCAGAGCTGAATAGAAAATTTGACATTCAAACACAAAACTCGAAAGAAATATAAAAAGGTAAATGTGAGTGAAAAATCATAAGGGACTAGATAAGGTTGTTGTTTATATTCCTATGGGAAAAAGATACATGTAACACCTAAAAACTTGATGATCTTTAGGAAAGTTAGAGGCAGCCTACTTAGATGGGAGGCATGAGTGTGAGTCTACTATGTTGGGATAATCTCAAAAGAAGAATGCAAGGATGAGAAAGAGGAATGCATTGGGAGAGAAGGGAAAGGAGAGGAAGAATGGGGAAAATTATCTCACATAAATGAGAGATGCAAGAAAGAGTTTATATGATGAAGGGAAAAATTATTGGGAGGAGGGAAGGAGTAAGCAACTCTTGAACCTGACTCTCATTTGAACTGGTTCAAGGAGGAAATAATATACATAGATACAGTTGGGTACAGAAATTAATTTTACCCAACAGGGAAGTAGGAGGGAAAGGAACTAAGAGAAAAGAGGTAGGAGGGAAGGTAGATTAAGGAAGGCAGTAGTCAGAAGCAAAGCAGACATTTGAAGGGGGGACAAGGTTGAAAAGAAAAGGATGACTATGAGAGAATAGGATGGAGGGAAATATAATAGTTCACAATCATAACTGTGAATTTGAATGGGATGAACTCACTCATAAATCAGAAGAGCATAGCAGAAGGGATCAGAAACCAGAATCCAACAATATGTTGTTTATAAGGAGGAACACAAGGTAAAGAATATCAAGGGAATTAATGAAAAAAAAATGCAAAGGAAGGTGGCCCAGCCATAGCAGATCTCAAACTATATTACAAAACTGTAATCATTAAAACTATTTGAGGGGGCAGCTAAGTGGCTCAGTGGATAGAGCACTGGCCCTGGAGTCAGGAGGACCTGAGTTCAAATCTGGCCTTAGACACATAACACTAACTAGCTGTGTGACCCTGGGCAAGTCACTTAACCCTATTGCCTAGCCCCCCCCAAAAAAAAATTGGTACCGAATAAGAAATAGAGAGTTGATCAATGGAATAGATTAGATACATTAAATACAGAAGCAAATGAGCACAGTAGCATAGCATTTGGTAAACCCAGATATCCCAGCTACTGGGGAAAGAATTCACTATTTGACAAAAACTTCTGGTAAAACTAAAAAATAGTCTGGCAAAAGCTAGGCGCAAACCAACACCTCACACCACATAAAAATATAAGTTCAAAATAGGTACATGATCAGGGCATAAAGGGTGATATCATAAACAAATTAGGAGAGCTTAGAAGAAATTACATATCATCTCTCTGGATAAGGAAAGAGTTCATGACCAAATGAGATAGCGGACTCATGGGAGGTAAAATAGAGAATTTTGACTGTATAAAATTAAGAAGTTTTTGCATAAACAGTACCAATGCAGGCAAAATGAGAAGAAAAGCAAACTGGGGGAAAATTTTGCAGCAAGTTTCTCTGATAGAAGTCTAATATCTTAAATATATAGAGAACTTGGCCAAACATAAGAATAAGAACCACTCCCTTAATTGATAAACTGTCAAAGGATATGTAAAGACAGTTTTCAGAGAAAGAAATCAAACTATCATTAGTCATATGAAAAAAATGCTCTAAATCACCAATAATTAGAGAGGTGCAAATTATAACAACTCTGAGGTACCACCTCACACCCATCAGATTGGCTAAGATGACACAAAAGGAAAATGACAGATGCTGGAGGGGATGTGGGAGAATAGGTTCATTAATGTACTGTCGGTGGAACTGTGAACTATTCTGGAGAGCAATTTGGAACTGTGCCCCAAAAGCTATAAAACTGCATATACCCTTTGACCCAGCAATACCAATACTAGGTCTATACTCCAAGGACATCAAAGAAGAAGGAAAAGGACTCATATATACAAAATTATTTATAGCAGCTTTTTATGAGGTGGCAAAGAATTGGAAACTGAGGGGATGCCATCAATTGGGGAATGGCTGAAGAAGTTATGGTATATGAATGAGATAGAATACTATTATGGTATAAGAAATGAATGAGACGGTTTCAGAAAAATCTGGGAAGACCTATGTGAACTGATAATGCAAAGCAAAGTGAGAAGAACCAGGAAGACAATTTACACAGTAACAGTAATATGGTAAACATAATCAACTGTGAAAGACTTAGTAACTCTGATCAATACAGTGATACACCATGATTCCAAAGAACTCGTGATGAAAAACGCTATCTACTTCCAGATATAGAATTGATGGACACAGAGTATAGGTTGAAGTATATTTCTTTCTATTTCTTGTTCTCCCATCCCCCGCAAAAACAAAACAAAACAAAACAAAAACATGGCTAATGTGGAAATGTTGTGTGTGACTTCATATGTATGAAGAATATTGTATTTCTTGCCTTCTCAATGGGTGGGAGAAGGGATAGAGGGGGAGAGAGAATTGGGAACTAAAAGTAAAATAAAGTTGAATAAAAACATCCAAAATGGATATATGATTCCAATATAAAAGATCATACCATAAAAATATGGAAAAGAAGCAGATCCTATGATTCTTACAGATATGGGTAGGACATATATCCTTAACTAAACAAAGCATAGGAACAATTACAAAAATGAAATAGGTAATTTTGATTACATGGAATTTAAAACCTTTTGAACAAGTAAAATTAATATATCTATGTTAAGTAGGAAAGTGGTTGAATGGGAAAAAAAATCTTTGTGTTGGATTTCTCAGATAAGGGTTTGGTATTCAAAATTTAAAGACAAATATATATATGTATATATATGTACATATGCATATTTATATATTTAAAATCAAAAGCCATTCTCCAATACATAAGTGATCAATGGTTATGAGCAAAAAATTCTCAAAAGAATTGGAAACTATTAATAACCATATAAAAGAATGTTCTAAATCACTAATAATAAGGCAAATGCAAATCAAAACAACCTTGAGGTTTTACCTCATACCCAACAAATTTGCAAAAATGACAAAAGATGAGAATTGTTAATGTCATAGTAGTTGTGGGAAGGTAGACACACTAATGCATTTTTGACGGAGCTGCGAATCAATATAGGCCCTCCTGTCACATGTTCCTGAAATTTGGAATAAATCAATTGTACAATCTTTAAAAAAATTTGGATAGTAATTTGGAATTATGCAAATAAAGTACATAAAAATGTGCATACTCATTGACTCAGAGACTGCACTACTAGGCTTATACCCCAAGAAACTCATTGATAAGAAGAAAGTCTTCACATTCACCAAAATATTTATAGTAGCACTTTTTGTGATAGCAAAGATTTGGAAACAAAGTAGATGTCTATTGGTTAGGGAATGGCTAACCAAATTATGGGACATTAATGTAATAGAATATTACTGTGCTGTAAGAAATTATGTATGTGATGAATAAAGAGAAGCCAGGAGAGATAAAAATAATTTGATGCAAAATGAAGTAAGCAGAGCCAGGAAAGCAATATACATAATGACCACAACAATTTAAGAGGAAAGAATATCAGTCACAAAAGAATTGAAAATGAATGTTGCAAAATGACAAAGAACAAGCAGGGCTTCAAAGAAGAGAGATGAGAAGACAATCCCCCTCACTCTGTCCATTGGTGAAAGGTCCACCACTGTCAAACATTGCAAATATATTTTTAGATTTAAAAAAAAAAATTTTTAAGCAATCGGGGTTAAGTGACTTGCCCAGGGTCACACAGCTAGTAAGTGGCAAGTGTTTGGTATGAGGCCGGATTTGAACTTAGGTCCTCCTGACTTCAGGGCCAGTGCTCCATCCACTGTGCCACCTAGCTGCCCGTTAGATTTTTTTCAGTGGGTTTTGTGGATTTTTTTCTTTTTTCTTCTATTTCTTTCTTTTTTTTCAAGTATTCTTTGTTACATGGGGATGGCTTTCTGGGAGGAGATGGAAGGATCCTGGGAGAAATTTAGGAGGTATAAAGTCAAAAGATATCAATAGAAAATTTTTTTAAAAGAAGGATTATAATAGTGTTACCCTTGCTTGTCTTCTTTCTTAAACAACAATCCAATTTTTTTTCAGTACCAAATAATCCTGCAGCTAGTGTGACCTGTGTCAGAAACTGGAAAATGAAAAGGTTTTGGTGAGAGACAGAATAGCAGAGTGGAAAAGAGCATTGGCTTTGGAATCAGAGGACCTGGATTCAAATCCTGCCTCTATTATTTACTAACTGTGAGACTTGGGGCAAGTCACATAACTTCTGGGAGCCTCAATTTGGAATTATGTAAAGTGGAGAAGGGCAATGGACTTGATGGCCTTTGAGGCCCCTCCAAGCTCTAGATTTAGGATCTTATGTGTGATGTTGGGCAAATCCCTTCCCCTCCCTGGGCCTCTGTTTCCTCCTTTGTAAAATGAGGGGGTTGGACTTGATGGCCTTTGAGACTCCTTCCTGCTCTAGAGCTCAGATCCTAGACATGACCTAGGGTAGGTCACTTTCTGTCCCTGTCCCAGCTTCCTCTGCTGCGAAATAATGGAGTCAGACCAAATGACCTCTCAGGTACCTTCCAACTCTAAATTTATCACCCCATGGTATGCAAGTCCACCTTGGTCCAAGGTCCTAGTGGTGCCTGAGCACTTCCAAAATGCCACATGTTACTCTTTTTCACACATTTTTTTGCCAAAGAGCTTTGTGCAAAGAGTTCCTTATGGACCCCACAGGCCTGTCTTCTGGGATTTCTTGGAATTGTCCCAGGTCCTGTTATTGGACTGCTGCCCCCAAAGACCAGAAGTTTTATCTTCAGCAGACCCAAAGAGTATACAGTTTTCTGTGGATTTGTTACTATTCTAACAAAGAAATATGAACATTAAAAAATTCCTTTCAGCTGTGAAGCTTGCTTGAGTTTCATAGATTTTTGAAGTCACAAGTCATTTTGTAGCTTTGTCACTTGCTTGGTCAATTTGGCAAAGAGCCACTGGGGTTTAGAAGAAGGAGCTCTAGATTTGGAGCCAGGAAATGCAGATTCAAGGTCCAGCTCTCCCACTTTCCTCTCTGGCTGACCTTGAAGGGCAGATCAGTTCTCTCCTATGAGGAGCTTAACTTTCCTTCTTTGTAAAATGGGACTAATTTTACTTGCACAAAGTCAGGGGGGTTCTTAACCTTTTTGTGTTTCATGAATCCCTTGGGTAGTCTGGTAAAGCCTACATACAAAATGTAGTATTACCAAGGAAATCAATCATATTGAAATAGTTATCAAAATATGTATTTTTAAAGTTCACAGGGGGAGGATTCTGGGAAGATAATGGAATAAGGCAGAAAATTACCTGACTATCCTGAATTCCCCCACAAACAATTTAAAATAACATTTCATGATGAGCAGGTGGACTTCAGAAAAACCTGGAAAGACTTACATGAACTGATACCGAGTGAAGTGAACAGAACCAAGAGAACATTGTACACAGTAACAGCAACATTGTGTGATGACCAACTTTGATAGATTTAGCTCTTCTCAGCAATGCAATGATCTAAGACAATTCCAAAAGACTCGTGATAGAAAATACCATCCACATCCAGAGAAAGAACTATGGAGTTTGAATGTAGATTGAAGCATGCTATTTTCTCTCTCTCTTTTTTCTTTCTTGTGGTTTTTCCCTTTTGTTTTGATTCTTCTTTCACAACATGACTAATGTGGAAATATGCTTAATATGATTATACATGTATAGCCTACACCAGATTGCTTGCTGTCTTGGGGAGGGGAAGGGGAGGGAGGAAGGGAAAAATTCAGAACTCAAAATCTTATAAAAATGAATGTTGAAAACTATCTTTACATGTAATTGGAAAAAATAAAATACTACTAAGTGGAAAAAAACAAAATAACATTTCAAAGTGAACTTTGAGCTGTAAAAGCCAGGGTAACGCAATTGTTCAGCCTAAGGGAACTTGAGAGGAAGTTAGGAAAGACTTGACCTCAGAGCAAAAACCAGAATTCTACAATATGTTGTTTACAAGAAACACACTTGAAGCAAAGAGAGACACACAGAGTAAAGGTAAGGGGCTGGAGCAGAATTTACTATGCTTCAGTTGAAATGAAAAAAAGCAGGGGTAGCAATAATGATTTAGGCAAAAATAGACCTAGTTTAAAAAGATTAGGAAGGAAACTATATTTTATTAGGAGTTGCCATGGACAATGAAGCAATATCAATACTAAACATATATGCACCAAGTGGTATAGCATCCAAATTCTTAAAGGAGAAGTTAAGCAAATTGCAGGTTCATGACCGAACAAGAGATAGAGAGCATTACAAAATGTAAAATAGATAATTTTGATTATATTGAATTAAAAAGCTTTTGCACAAATGAAACCAATGCAACCAAGATTAGAAGGAAAGCAGAAAGCTGGGAAACAATCTTTACAGCAAGTGTCTCTGATAAAGGCCTCATTTCTCAAATATATAGAGAACTGAGTCAAATTAATGAGAATACAAACCATTCCCCAATTGATAAATGGTCAAAGGTTATGAACAGGCAGTTTTCAGATGAATAAATCAAAGCTATCTGTAGACATATGAAGAAGTGCTCTAAATCACTTTTGATTAGAGAAATGCAAATTAAAACAACTTTGAAGTACTACTTCACATCTATCATATTGGCTAATATGACAAAAAAAAAGAAAAATGATAAATGTTGTTGAGTACATAGGAAAATTGGAACACTAATGCACTGTTGGTGGAGTTATGAATTGATCCAACCATTCTGGAGAGCAATTTGGAACTATGCCTAAAGGGCAACCAAACTGTGCATACCCTTTGATTCAGCAATACCACTACTAGTTCTGTATCTGAAAGAGATCATGAAAAAGAAGAAAGGACCTACATGAGCAAAAATATTTATAGCAGCCCTTTTCATGGTGGCAAAATATTGGAAACTGAAGGGATGCCTATCAATTGGAGAATGGCTGAACAAGCTGTGCTATATGAATGTAATAGAATACTGTTGTAAATGATGAACAGGCAGATTTCAGAAAAACCTGGAAAGACTTGTAAAAACTGATGCAAAGTGAAATGAGCAGAACCAGGAAAATGTTGTACACAGTATCAGCAACATCACGTGATGATCAACTATGAACGACTCAGCTCTTTTCAGCAACACAATGATCCAAGATTAAGTGCAAAGGACTCAGGAAGAAAATGCCATTCACATCCAGATAAAGAACTGACAGACTGAATGCAGATTATATTTTTTTCACCTACTTTATTCTTTCTCGTGGTTTTCTTTTCTCTTTTGATCTGTTTCTTCTTTCACAAGTGTGACTAATATGGAAATATGTTCTACATGACAGCACATGTATAACCTATATCAAATTGCCTACCATTTTAGGGAGAGAGGAGGGGAGGGAAGCAGGGAGAAAAATTTGAAACTCAAAATCTTAAAATTGTCTTGATGAGTGATTGGGAAAAAATGAAATAGTATTAAAAGAAAGAAGAAAGACTTGACCTGGGGGAGTGGGGTGGTTTGGCCTGATTTAATGTGATATTGCTGAATCAAGGAACAGCAATCCCTGGGGGCAACTGTATGGGCAGCAGCCTCAGCTTCAGAAACTTTCACCCTCCTCCCCCGGAGAGTCTGGGAGTCAGACAGCTGATCAGGGGAAGACTGCAGGGCCCTCCACTGGTGCTGGACACAGGGCCTAGGTGCACTGACCAGACCAGCAGGGCCCAGGCTATGGCTGCGGATGAGGAGGAGTGAGCACACCCTGGTGAGTGTAGCTGTAGAGGGGCAGCAGGAGCCCTGCTGGTTGTGGGCACATGTGAGAGAGGAGTGCCTGGTTTCAGTCTTGGGGCAGAGGGGAGAGCTGACACTTGCGTGGTTGCAATGACAGTATTGCTGGGGGCCCTGGTCATGGATCAAGGGCAGAGAAAAGTACCTGAGGTCAGGCCCCCAGATAAAACTCAGAAAACAACAGCATGGAAAAACCTGAAGCCTGAGACATTATCCTCTACACAACAGGACTAGAGTCCAACTCTAACATAAAGTAAACAGAAAGATTATACATAGTGACCAAGTGGGATTAATGCCAGGAATGCAGGAATGGTTTAACATAGGGAAAACTATTAATACAAGCAATTATATCAATAACAAAAGTAACAAAAATCATATAATTATATCAACAGATGTAGAAAAAGCTTTTGACAAAATGCAACACTCATTCCTATTAAAAATACTGAAAGCATAGGTATAAATGGCGTTTTCCTTAGAACAATGAGAAGTGTCTAACCATCAGCAAGAAATATTTGTAATGGGGATAAGCTCAAAGCTTTCCCAATAAGATCAGGAGTGAAACAAGGATGCCCATTATCACCAATACTATTCAATATTGTATTAGAAATGTTAGCAATAGCAATGAGAAGAAAAAGAAATGGAAAGAATCAGAAGGACAGTGAGGTAATTAAATTATCTCTTTTTGCAGATGATTTGATGATATGCTTAGAAAATCCTAGAGGTTCAATTAAAAATTTAGTTGAAACAATTAATAAATTTAGCAAAGTAGCAGGATATAAAATAAACCCACATAACTCATTAGTATTTCTTTATGTAACCAACAAAACCCTGCAAGAAGAGATATTCAATTTAAAATAACTGTAGAGTGAATGGGCATTGCCTCAGGCAAACTGAGACCTATTAAAGACCTTAGCTTAAAAAGGCATTCTGGGCCATCTCCAGCTGTCCTGATCTATATCTTACCACTGGACCCAGATGGTTCCAGAGGAGAAAGTGAGGCTGAGACTTTGCACAGCCTTCCCTCTCTCAAATCCAATTCACTTGCAAGTCATGGCATCACCTGCCTGATGTCATGGTCCTCTTCGAGAATGAAGGACAAACAACAACAACGACAATAGACTGTATAAAATACCTGGGAGTATACCTGCCAAGACAAATCCAGGAACTACATGGATATAATTATATGACACTTTTTATACAAATAAAGTGAGATTTAAACAATTGGAAAAATATTAATTATTCATGGGTGGGCAGAGCTAATATAATAAAAATGACAATTTTACCTAAAACTCATCTACTTATTCAATACCACCCCAACTACATTACCAAAAAATTATTTTATTCAGCTGGAAAAATGATAACAAAGTTCATTTGGAAGAGCAAAAAGTCAAGAGTATCAAAGGAATTAATAAAGAAAATGTAAAAGAACAAGGTTTAGCAATACCAGATCTTAAACTATACTATGAGGCAGTAATTATCACAACTATCTGATACTGGCTAAGAAATAGAAATGTGAATCAGTGGAACAGAGTAGACATACTCTGTAGTAAATGATCATAGTAACCTTTGTTCGACAAATGTAAAGATTTTAAGCTTTAGGGATAAGAATTCACTATTTGACAAAAATTGTTGGGACAACTGGAAAATAATAATCTAGCAGAAATTGGATATAGACAAATATCTTACACCATTTACCAAGATAACATCAAAATGGATACATGACCTAGATCTAGTAAGAAAATTAGAAGAACGTAGAACCTAACAGACTTATAAATTAAAGAAGAATTTATGAATAAACAAAGATAGGAAGCATTGTGAGATGTAAAATGAATCATCTTGAATGCATTAAATTAAAAAGGTTTTGTACAAATAAAACCAATGTAGCCAAGATTAGAAGGAAAGCAGAAAACTGGGGGAAATTTTATAGACAGTTTCTTGGATAAAAGTCTCATATCTCAAATATATAGAGAACTTTGTCAAATTTATAAGAATATGAGTCATTCCCCAATTGATAAATGGTCAAAGGATATGAACATCTATATTTTGATGAAGAAATCAAAACTACATATAGTCATATGAAAAATGCTCTAAATCATTGTTAATTAGATAAATGCAAATTAAAACAACTTTGAGATATCATCTCATACCTGTCAGATTGTTTAAAATGATAGAAGGGGGAAATGACAAATGTTGGAGGGGATGTGGAAAAACTGGGACATTAATACACCGTTGGTGGGATTGTGAACTGATCCAATGCATTTTGAAGAGCAAGCTGGAATTATGCCCAAAGAGTTATAACACTGTGTATACACTTTGACCCAGAAATACCACTATTAGGTCTATTTCCCAAGGTGATCAGGGAAAAAGGAAAAGAGCCTATATGTTCTAAAATATTTATAGCAGCTCTCTTTGTGTTGGCAAAAAACTGAAAATTGAGATGTGCCCATCTATTGGGTAATGACTAAACAAGTTGTGGTACATTATTATGATGGAATACTACTGTGCTGTAAGAAATGATAAGCAGGTTGATTTTAGAAAAACATAGAAAGACTTTCATGAAATAATAGAGTGAAATGAGCAGAATCAAGAGAACACTGTACACAGCAATAGCAATATTGTTCTAAGAACAACTATGAATGACTACGTTATTCTGAGTATTATAAATACTCAAATTAACTACAAAGGACCTATGAAGGAAGACGCTATCCACCTCCAGAGTAAGAGCCAATAAATAAAAAATATGATGTATATAATACATACATAAATATATGTATTAATATAAATATAAATATGTGTGTATATGTGTGGCGCATAAAATTTGTGCCAAATGGTGGCCTTCTCTCATACAGGGTGATCAGATCTGAGAGCATCTGGTAGATCCATTCTAGAGTGGAGAAACAGCACAGTAGAAGGGAAGGAGCACTGACTCTCTAGTCAGAGGACATAGGTTCAAATCCTTTGATGATTACTACCCATGAGACATTCATCAAGTCACTTCACCTCTCTGGTCCTCAGTTTTCCTATCTATAAAATGAAAGGGTTTGATTAGATGGTCTCTTCTAGCTCTAGATTTTTGATCCAGAATGTCATCTTGGCCAAATGACTTAAGCTCCCTGGGCCTCAGTTTCCTGTCAAATGAATAGGTTAGAATAATTGACCACTAAAGTCCCTTTATCAGGGGCACTTAACCTCTTATTGTGTCCTGAACCCCTCTGGCAGTCTGGAGAAGCCTAAGGACCCCTTCTTAGAATCGTGTTTTTGAATACACCGTACAAAATTCATAGGATTACAAAAAACCAATTATACTGAAATACCACTATCAAAATATTAAAAAATATATATACGTATACATACATACATACATACATACATACATACATACATATATATAATTCATGGACCCACCAAAATCTATCCACAGACCTGTTGGGGACTACAACCTGGATGTAGTTTTGTTATTTGTAGGGTAACATATACACTTACAGCCAGAAGGAACCCCTTAGGAGTTTGTGAGCTCCAGGCTAAGAATCCCCTATTGTAGCTGTATGAGTGTGATATATGAAAGGTTGCTTGGAAGGTAAGTCATTTTCTAGAAATCACATAATAGCGTTTATATTTCTCCACATGTTATTTCCCTTTCTTTTTTATACTTTTTTTTTAAAAATAAGTTTTTATTGATAATTCTGTTTCTTTCATCATCATAGTTATCCCAAGGATCTTTTCCTCTCCCCTTCTCATAGAGCCATCCCATGTAACCAACAGTATTTTTTAGAGAGGAAAAAGTCAGCTCAACTAATCAATACATAGAAAAAGTCCAAAAATATATACAATGTGTCATACCTGTGGACTTATATTTCTTCATTTGAATCCTGCTTGATCTCTATAATTTTGTTACATCTACTTTCGAGGTTTTGGTTATTGTTGTAGTTACTGTGCATATTGTTTTCTTGGCTCTGCTCACTTCACTCTGCATGAGTTGTTATATCTCTTTCCATGCTTCATCATATACATAATTTCTTTTTTTCCACTTAATAGTTATTTTATTTTTTCCAATTACATGTAAAGATAGTTTTCAACATTCACTTTTATAAGATTTTGAGTTCCAAATTTTTTCTCCCTCTTTCCCCTTCCACCTCCCCAAGACTGCATGCAATCTGATACAGGCTATACATGTACAATCCTATTAGACATATTTCCACATTAGTCATGTTGACACACATAATTTCATACAACACAGTAATATTCCATTACATTCATGTACCATAACTTGTTTAGTCATCCTCCAATTGATGGGCATCTACTTTGCTTCCAATTCTTAGCTAATCACAAGTGTTGCTATAAATATTTTGGTCTATAAGAGTACTTTCTTCTTACTGATGGCTTTCTTGGGCTGTAAGTCCAGTAACGGAGTCTAATTCAAAGCATACACATCTTAATCACTTTATTTGCATAATTCTAAATTGCTTTTCAATATGGTTATACCATTTCACAGATCCACCAACAATATATTAGTGCCTGTCAATCCATAACCCCTCCACTATTGACTGTTGTCATTTTTTGTCATTCTTACCAATTTTTTGGGTGTCAGAAAAAACTTCAAGGTTGTTTTGATTTACATTTCTCTCATTATTAGTGATTTGGAGCATTCTTTCATGTAGTTGTGAGTACTTCATAATTCTTCTTTTGAGAACTGTTCATTCATATCCTTTGACCACTAATTTATTGGCAAATGGCCATTAGTTGTACACACATATGTAGATATAGATATAGATATATAGTTTTGTCAACCCTTGTCAGAGAAATTTGCTAGATTTTTTTCCCATCCTACCACTTACATATTTATCCTAGATGCATTAATTTTGTCTGTGTAGAAGCTTTTCAATTCTGTGTAATCAAAGTTATCTATTTAATCTTTTGTAATTGCCTCTGTCTCTTGTGTGGTTAAGAATACATCTAACAGCTGTGAGAGATATATGATATTCTTCGTTTCTGATTTCTAAATAGTATGATCTTTAATATTAAGGTCACTTGTCCATTTAAAATGTACTGTGGAATGTGGTATAAGGTATTGGTTTAAGTTTAAATTTTGCCAGATTGATTTCCAGTTTTTCCAACAGTTTTTTTATTCAAAAAGGACTCTTTTTTTCTATGTAATTTTTGTTTTCTATTTTATGAAACACTGTTTTATTGATCTCCAGTGTTTCTGATTCTTTCTTGTCTAGTCTGTTCCATTGACCTATCTCTCTTTTCTTTCACCAATACTGGATGGTTTTGATGACTGTTGCTTTATAATATAATTTGAGGTCTGAATGTGCTATTCTCCCCTCATCCTTTATTCTTTTCATCATTTCTCTTGATTTTTTAAATATCTTTTATATTTCCAAATGAATTTAATCATTACTTTATCAAGTTCTATAAAAGTTGTAGAACTTTTATCAAATTCTTAGTAATTTGATTGATATAGTATTAAAAGGAGGGGCAGGGCCAAGATGGCAGAGTAAAAGCAGTGACTTGCTTTAGCTCTCCCCCAAATCCTATAAAATACCTATAAATACCTATAAAAAATGGCTCTAAACAAATTCTAAAGCAGTAGAACCCACAAAAAGACAGAGTGAAATAAATTCCCAGCCCAAGACAACCCGGATGGTTGATCAGAAAGGCATATCGCACCTAGCTGGGAGAGGAGAATGGTTCAGCATGGGTGTGCAGGCCACAGAGAACCTAGAGCAGGCTTCAGAGGACTGAATTTCAGGCAGCTGTGGTGGCTTCCAGACTTCTCAACCCACAAAATCCAAAGATAACTTAGAAGGTCAGTGGGAAAAGTCTGTGTCTGTGGTGAGAAAGAGAAGCACTGGGTCACAGCCCCATTACCCCCAAGCAAGGCCCTGGGGTGGTGGCTGCCTCCTGAGCTTCCTGCCCACAGACTGAGGGGGAATCCAGTGGCTGATCAGAGGGGGATTGCAGGGATCTCTCTGCTGGTGCAGGATTCTCTTGCTTTGCCCCCTGCTTGGATCTGGTTCACAGTTCTGGGTGGTGGTCTTGCGGCGAGGAGGAGTGCTAGTGTGGTGGAGCTTGTAGTGGCTGTAAAGAGAAAATCCTCACAATTCCAAGACAGAAAAGAGTGCTTATGGTCACTCATTGACCAGAGCACAGGCCAGGACAGGAGTAAATGCCTCACCCTTGATCATAGCACCTTGGAAGGACTGAAAATTTACAGGTCCCTAGAAGTATCTCTGAAAACAGCTGCACAAAACCCCCGAAGCTTGGGACAGTACATTCTCCACACTGGAAACAGACCTTTACCTTAACAAACAGTTTAGAACTCAAGTAATTGGCTGGGATCATGAGCAAGCAGCACAAAAAGAGTCAGACTATATTATTTTACTTTGGTGACAAAGGAGATCAAAACATACAACCAGAAGAAGACAACAAAGCCAAAGCTCCTACCTCCAAAGCCTCCAAGAAAAATATGAATTGGTCACAGGCCACAGAAGAGCTCAAAAAGGATTTTGAGAAGCAAGTAAGAGAAGTAGAGGAAAAACTGAAAGTGATGCAAGAAAATCGTGAAAAACTAGTCAACAGCTTGTTAAAGGAGTCCCAAAAAATACTGAGGAAAATAACACCTTAAAGGTCCAAAAAGCCAATGAGGAGAAGAATGCCCTAAAAGCAAAATTGTCCGAAAGGAAAAGGAAGTCCAAAAGTTTACTGAAGAAAATACTTCCTTAAAAATTAGAATGGAGCAATTGGAACTAGTGACTTTATGAGAAATCAAGACAGTGTAAAACAAATCCAAGAGAATGAAAAAATAGAAGAGAATGTGAAATATCTCATTGGAAAAACAACTGACCTGGAAAACAGATCCAGGAAAGAGAATTTTAAAATTATTGGACTATCTGAAAGCCATGATCAAAAAAAGAGCCTAGACATCCTCTTCCCAAGAAAGTATCAAGGAAAACTGCCCTGATATGTTAGAACCAGAGGGCAAGATAGAAATTGGAAGAATCCACCGATCATCTCCTGAAAAAGATCCCCAAAGGAAAACACCTAGGAATATTGTAGCCAAATTCCAGAATTCCCAGGTCAAAGAGAAAATATTGCAGGCAGTCAGAAAGAAACAATTCAAGTATTGTGGAAACACAATCAGGATAACACAAGATTTAGCAACTTCTACATTAAGGGACCGCAGGGCATGGAATATAATATTCCAGAGGGCAAAGGACATAGGATTACAACCAAGAATCACCTACCCAGCAAAACTGAGTATAATGCTTCACAGTAAAAAATGGTCATTCAATGAAATAGGGGACTTTCAAGCATTCCTGAGGAAAAGACCAGAGCATGTTTCACAAGGGGTCATCTGGAATTGTGGTTGGTCATTACACTGATCAGAGTTCTTAAATATTTCAGTTGTTCTCCTGGTTTTGTTCTCTGCATCTGTTTATATAAGTATTCCAAGGTTTCTCTCAAACCATCCCCTTCATCATTTCTTACAGCACAGCAGTTTTCCATTACATACCATATACCATTGGCCATTCTCTAATCAATGCTCTGGCAGATCTTGGGTTCTTTTAGAAATAGGGGAAGGGAGGTTCTGCTTCCAGGAGCCAAGATGGTGGAGTGAAAAGGTAGTCGCTCTCAATCTCCCCTATCAACCTCTGAAAACCCAGAAAATATCACCCCAGAAAAAAACCCTGGAACAGCTGAACTAGAAGAAAGATGGAGAGCGGCAGTGCAGCAGCCCACCAAATAGGTCTCCCACTGCCTCAGCAAAAATAAGGGAGACAGAACTACAAGGGGCCCCAGGCAGGTAAGTACCCTGTGGCATTCATCTGAAAGGAGGTGAAGAAGGCAACCTAAAGGCTTCCTAAAGCCCCAGCCTTGTTTATTCCAGCCCAACATGAGGTAAGCTGCCAGAAACCTACAGCCTCCAATTGCCAACATAAGAGGCCCCAGCACGCAAAGCCAGTGACCAAGACCTAGGCTCCCAACACAAGAAGCTTGGGTCAGTGCCCTCTGTTCCCCAGCAGGAGAGCTCAATCTCTTTAAAGGCCAGGGAATAAAGAAACACCATGAGTAAAAAGAAACATACCATAGATTCATATTATGAGAAGAGTGAAGATCAAGACAGAAATTCTGAAGAGGACAACATTGTCAACAAACCCACATCTGCAACAACAAAAGGGAATATGAACTGGTCTGAAGCCCAAAAAGCCTTCTTAGAAGAGCTCAAGAAGGATTTTAATAGTCAAATGAGAGAGGTAGAAGAGTCCTTCAAAAATACAATTGGCCAATTGGAAAAAAAATACACTGAAGAAAACAAGTCCCTAAAAAACACAATTGGCCAATTGAAGAAGGAAGTACAAAAACTAACAGAAGAAAACAATCTGTTAAAAACTAGAATTGGACAAATGGAAACTAATGTCTCTATGAGAGAGCAAGAATCAGTCAAACAGAAACAAAAAAATGAAAAAATAGATGAAAATGTAAAATACCTCATCAGTAAAACAACCGACCTGGAAAATCGACTCAGGAGAGACAATTTAAAAATTATTGGACTACCTGAAAATCATGATGAAAAAAAGAGCCTGGACAGTATCTTTCAGGAAATCATAAAGGAAAACTGCCCAGAAGTCCTAGAACCAGAAGGGAAAATAACCATAGAAAGAATCCACCGATCACCACCTGAAAGAGATCCCAAATTGACAACACCAAGGAATATAATAGCAAAATTCCAAAATTACCAGATGAAAGAGAAGGTGCTGCAAGCAGCCAGAAAGAAACAATTTAAATATCATGGAACCACAGTCAGGATTACACAGGACCTTGCAGCTTCTACATTAAAAGACCGCAGGGCATGGAACATGATATTCCATAAGGCAAAGGAGCTTGGAATGCAGCCAAGGATCAATTACCCAGCAAAAATGAGCATCATTTTTCAAGGGAGGAAGTGGATATTCAACGAAATAGGAGACTTCCAAACTTTCCTGATAAAAAGACCAGAGCTCAACAAAAAATTTGATCTTCAAGTACAGGACTCAAGAAGGACTTAAAAAGGTAAATGGGACAGAAAGATACAATATGTTGTTAATAAGGGGGGGGCTGTTTAAACCCCTACAAGGGAATATGACATTGCAACCCTTGAGAACTGTATTGTTATTACACCATGTTAAAGGAGTATACATAAAGAGGGTGGATATTAGTTGACTTTGATGTAATGATAAAAAAAATCTAATCAAGTGGGTTAAATGGATCCAAATAAGTGGATCAATCTGATCTTAGAAAATGTACTGAGAAAGGAGGAGGCAGACAAGGGTAAATTACATTACAGGAAAAGACACAAAATCTTATTAGAGCAGAGGGAAAGAAGGTGGGGGAGCATTGTTAGAACCTTACTCTCATCAGATCTGGCTGAAGAAAGGCATAACATAATCAGTTAGGTATAGAAATCTAACTTGCCCAATAGGCAGTAGAAGGGAAAAGGGGAAAGAAAAGGGAGGGGGAAGAAAAGGGAGGGAAAGAAGGGAAGAAGCAGTAAGATAAAGGGAAGAAAAGGGAAAGGGATAATAAAAGGGGGAGGGACTGAAGGAGGCAGTGGTCAAAAGCAAAACACTAGTGAAGGGGGGAAAGGAAAAAGGAGAAAGAAAAGCATAAATGGGGGAAAAGGATGGAGAAAAAGACACAGATAGTAATCATAACTGTGAATGTGAATGGGATGAACTCTCCCATAAAAGGAAATGGATTGCAGAATGGATTAAAAACCATAATCCTACAATATGTTGTTTACAGGAAACACATTTGAAAAAGAGTGACACATACAGGGTAAAGGTAAAAGGCTGGAGCAGAATATATTATGCGTCAGCTGAAGTAAAAAAAGCAGGGGTAGCAATCCTGATCTCAGACAAAGCAAAAGCAAAAATAGATCTAATCAAAAGAGATAAGGAAGGAAACTACATCCTGCTAAAAGGCACCATAGACAATGAAGTAATATCATTACTAAACATATATGCACCAAATGGTATAGCATCCAAATTCTTACAGGAGAAGTTCAGGGAGTTACAGGAAGAAATAGACAGCAAAACTATACTAGTGGGGGACCTGAACCTCCCCCTCTCTGCACTAGATAAATCTAACCACAAAATAAACAAGAAAGAAGTTAAGGAGGTGAATAGAACATTAGAAAAGTTAGGTATGATAGACCTCTGGAGAAAACTGAATGGGGATAGAAAGGAATATACTTTTTTCTCAGCAGTACATGGCACATACAAAAAATTGACCATGTACTAGGGCATAAAAACCTCACAATCCAATGCAGAAAGGCAGAAATATTAAATGCATCCTTTTCAGATCATGATGCAATAAAAATTATATGTAATAAAGGGCCATGGAAAGATAGACTAAAAAATAATTGGAAACTAAATAATCTAATCCTAAAAAATGATTGGGTCAAACAACAAATCATAGAAACAATCAATAATTTCATTCAAGAGAATGACAATAATGAGACAACATACCAAAACTATGGGATGCAGCAAAAGCAGTTCTTAGGGGAAGTTTTATAACTCTAAATGCTTACATAAATAAAATAGAAAAAGAGGAGATTAATGAATTGGGCATACAACTAAAAAAACTAGAAAAAGAACAATTAAAAATCCTCAACTAAACAACCAAATTAGAAATACTGAAAACCAAAGGAAAAATTAATAAAATTGAAATTAAGAAAACTATTGAACTAATAAATAAAACTAAGAGCTGGTTTTATGAAAAAACCAATAAAATAGATAAACCTTTGGTTAATTTAATTTAAAAAAAAGAAAGAAAAAACCAAATTACTAGTATCAAGAATGAAAAGGGTGAAGCTACCACCAAGGAAGAGGAAATTAAAACAATAATTAGGAATTATTTTGCCCAACTATATGCCAACAAATTTGACAATCTTAGTGAAATGGATACATATTTACAAAAATATAAATTGCCCAGATTAACGAAGAGGAAGTAAAATACTTAAATAACCCCATCTCAGAAAAAGAAATTGAACAAGCCATTGATGAACTCCCTAGGAAAAAATCTCCAGGGCCAGATGGATTTACATGCAATTCTATCAAACATTTAAAGAACAATTAATTCCAATACTATATAGACTATTTGGGAAAATAGGTGAAGAAGGAGTCTTACCAAATTCTTTTTATGATACAAATATGGTGTTGATACCTAAACCAGGAAGAGTCAAAATAGAGAAAGAAAATTATAGACCAATTTCTCTAATGAATATAGATGCAAAAATTTTAAACAAAATACTAGCAAATAGATTGCAGCAACTTATCACAAGAATAATACACTATGACCAGGTAGGATTTATACCAGGAATGCAGGGTTGGTTCAATATTAGGAAAACTATCAGCATCATTGAGCATATCAACAACAAAACCAACAGAAACCACATGATCATCTCAATAGATGCAGAAAAAGCTTTTGATAAAATACAACACCCATTCCTATTAAAAACACTAGAAAGCATAGGTATAAATGGAGTCTTCCTTAAAATAATAAATAGCATATATCTAAAACCTTCAGCAAGCATTATATGTAATGGGGACAGGCTAGAAGCATTTCCAATAAGATCGGGGTGAAACAAGGATGTCCATTATCACCACTGTTATTCAATATTGTACTGGAAACTTAGCTTTAGCAATAAGAGAAGAAAAAGAAATTGAAGGCATTAGAATAGGCAAAGAAGAAACAAAGCTATCACTCTTTGCAGATGACATGATGATATACTTAGAGAATCCTAGAGAATCAAGTAAAAAACTACTTGAAATAATAAACAACTTTAGCAAAGTTGCAGGCTATAAAATAAACCCACATAAATCATCAGCATTTCTATATATTACCAACAAAGCCCAACAGCAAGAGATAGAAAGAGAAATCCCATTTAAACTTACTGTAGACATTATAAAATATTTAGGAGTCTACCTCCCAAACAAACCCAGGAACTCTATGAACACAATTACAAAACACTTTTCACACAAATAAAATCAGATCTAAATAATTGGAAAAACATCAGTTGCTCATGGGTAGGCCAAGCTAATATAATAAAAATGACAATCCTACCTAAGCTAATTTACTTATTCAGTGCCATACCAATCAAACTACCAAAATTATTTTATAGAGTTAGAAAAAATAATAACAAGATTCATTTGGAAAAACAAAAGGTCCAGAATATCAAAGGAACTAATGAAAAGAAATGCAGGGGAAGGTGGCCTAGCAATTCCAGATCTTAAATTGTATTATAAAGCAGCAATCATCAAAACTGCTTGGTACTGGCTAAGAAATAGGGAGGTGGATCAGTGGAATAGGTTAAATATGCAAGACACAGTAGTCAATGACTATAGTAATCTATTATTTGATAAACCCAAAGACCCCAGCTTCTGGGATAAGAACCCACTCTTTGAAAAAAACTGCTGGGAAAACTGGAAAAGAGTATGGCAGAAACTAGGCATAGACCCAAATCTCACACCATATACCAAAATAAAGTCAAAATGGGTTCATGACTTAGATATAAAGGCTGATACCATAAGTAAACTGGGAGAACAAGGAATAGTTTACCTATCAGATCTATGGAGAACAGAAGAATTCATGACCAAACAGGAGATAGAGAACATTATGAAAAGCAAAATGGATAATTTTGATTACATTAAATTGAAAAGTTTTTGCACAAACAAAGCCAATGCAACTAAGATTAGAAGGAAGGTAGAAAATTGGGAAAGAATTTTTACAACCAGTCTCTCTGATAAAGGCCTCATTTCTAAAATATATAGAGAATTAAGACAAATTTATAAGAACACAAGCCATTCCCCAATTGATAAATGGTCAAAGGATATGAACAGACAGTTCTCAGATGAAGAAATTAAAGCCATCTATAGTCATATGAAAAAATGCTCTAAATCGTTATTGATTAGAGAAATGCAAATCAAAACAACTCTGAGGTACCACATCACACCTATCAGATTGGCCAACATGACAAAACAGGAAAATGATAAATGTTGGAGAAGATGTGGGAAAATTGGAACACTAATACATTGTTGGTGGAGTTGTGAAATGATCCAACCATTTTGGAGAACAATTTGGAACTATGCCCAAAGGGCTACAAAAATGTGCATACCCTTTGATCCAGCAATAGCACTTCTAGGGCTATATCCCAAAGAGATCAAACAAATGGGAAAAGGACCCACATGTACAAAAATATTCATAGCAGCTCTTTTTGTGGTGGCAAAGAATTGGAAATTGAGAGGATGCCCATCAATTGGGGAATGGCTGAGCAAGTTGTGGTATATGAATGTAATGGAATACTATTGTGCTATAAGAAATGATGAACAGGCTGACTTCAGAAAAACCTGGAAAGACTTATATGGTCTGATGCTGAGTGAAGTGAGCAGAACCAAGAGGCCTCTGTACACCATAACAGCCATGTTATGCAATGACTAAGATTGTTAAACTGAACCCTTCTCAGCATTACAAGGATCTAAGACATCCAGAGGGGGATGGAAAATGCTGTCCACATCCAAAGAAAGAACTATGGAAGTCGAATCGCTATCACTTATTTTTACCTTCTATTGAGTTTTGTTTCATCTTTCTGGTGGTTCCTCCTATTGGTTTTAATTTTTAGTTACAACTTCACTAATGTGAAAATATGTTTAATGGGTATGTAAATGTAAAGGCTATATCAGATTGTGCCGTCTTGGGGAGGGTGGGGGGAGGAAGGGGGAGAAAAATTTTCAACTCAAAAGCATATGGAAGTGATTGTTGATAAATCAAAATAAATTAATAAAATTACAGATTGCAAATTTGTAATAAAATTACAAAATAGAAATAGGGGAAGGAAAATGGCTTCAGCTGGGAGGTGGGTAGTGGGGCTACCATTATTTTGACTCTTGATAAGAGATAGGCTCATATTTGGAGATAGTACCTGAGCAATGCCCCAGTGGATGGCTAAGAGCAGAGAAGGTGGTATTAAATGTACCAAGGAGAAGAAATCATGGCTAATAGAAGGTCTTGTCTGTCATTGTAGGCAGAACAGATGGAGACCAAGGCCCAGCCCGTAGTCAAGCTGCAGACCTCAGGGAAGGGTAAGGTTTGGGAGGGGAACAGAAAGAGATGAGAGCATAAAAGGAATGAGCAAGACTAAAAACTCCTGTAGTGAGAAGCACAGTCACAGATTTGTTTTTTAGTATTACTGAGTGTAGACATTCCTCATCTTAGGAATAGCTGTACCCCCCAAAGACCTGTGTATAAATGGGGGTTATTTTCCCACTGATAGGAATTTCAGGAGGCTTTGTCTTCATTCACAACCTAGCAGTGGTTTCTAGTGGCTTAGCTTTCAGTTTCTTTGCTTGTCTCTTTTTCACAGCATCTTGGTTAGGTAGCTATTTAGTTATGATGAGAGAGAAGTTTGTCTGGGAAAGGATCTAGGCATTCCAATGGACTGCAAGATCAATATGAGTCACTAGTGGGATTTGGCAGACCAAAAAACCTATGCAATCTAGGGCTGCATGTAGACGGAGCATATTTTCCAGGAATAGAGAGGGTTCTGATCAGATGGCATCTAAAGAGTCTTGTGTTCCATTCTGGTTACCACAGTTAAAGAAGAATGTTGATGAGATGGAGAGGAGGACAACCAGAATGGTGAAGAATTTGGTGTGCCTGTCGTACGAGGATTCATTTAAGGAAGTGGGAATATTTAACCTGATGAAGTTGGGGTGGGGGTGGGGACCCATGATAGCTGTCTTCAAGGATCCTAAGGACTGACTGGTGGAAGAGGGATTTGTTCTGTTTGCCCCCAGGAGAACAGGACCAAAAACAATGGGCAGAAACTACAAAGAGACCAGTTGAACCTCGAAGTCTCCAAATGCTTCCTAACAACCAGGGCTGTCTGAGTGGAATGGGCGGCCTTGGGAGGTGGTGGGTTCCCTTTCATTGGAGGTCAATTTCTAGGTTGTTCTGTCGTGGTGATTCCTTTCCAATCTGTGTGAGACTATATGGCTACCAAGGTCCCTCCCCTCCAGCTCTCAATGATGTGATTCAGGACTAAGAAATTACATGCAAAATTCTATGAGTATCCTTTATTTTCTATTTCAGTAGATAAAATGTAACTATCTTTAAAAATATTACATTATCCAAATATTTCCAGGCTGAAAATATCAGTCACATGCATTCTTTAATCTTGAGTTGCTTCTGGAAATGTTACCTTTTTAGACATTGATGATATGAACGTTCACAGATTGCTTGCAATCCACACAGAGAAATCTTTTTACAGTTGAAAAAATAGATTAAGGAGGAGGAAAGGAAGTCTGTTTGAACGGTGCATGCTAAAGAGAAGGTGAGAGAAGAGGCCCTGTAGCAGTAGGACACCATAAATATGGTGGGAGGCAGCATGGGATATAGGAAGTACTTGATGCTTGTTGACTTGACCTGGAAAGGAAGAAGCCTTGGATTTGATCACAGCCACAGGGCTAAAATCTTAGCTTCATTAAGTACTAGCCATTGTAATACTGGGAAATTGTTTTATTTCTATGGGCTTCATTTTCTTCAGCTATAAAATGGAGAGAATAATATTTACATTGAAACCCCCATGAGGTTCAAATAAGAGGATAAATGGAAAGTGCTTTGGAACCATGGACTACCCAATGTGGGCCATTATTGTGTCTGTGTGAAGTGAGGGATAGAGTCAACCCTAGAGCCAGGAAGACATGGGCTTGTCCCACTTGACACATACCAGCTGTGTGAGCCTGGGAAGGCTGCTTAACCTTTGGTGCTCTAGGCAAATTTCTAAGACTCAGAAATTGCAGAGAAGGTGTCAACCTACATTGGTGGGTGGACTTTCCTCATCTTGGAGTTCCTTATACATTAGGAACTCTTTCCCTATTATGTCTCCTATCCATATTATGTCTCCACTGATGTGCTTCTCTTATGCCCCTGTGCCAGATGGTAGGGAGCAGCTGGAATAAAGGTAGGGGGGCACTTTTTCAAATGAGAAAGTGTGCTCAAAGTTCTTTGTAAAGTTTCATGGGTACTGCTAGATGGTGCCATAGAGCATAGAGTGCTGGGCTTGAGGTAAGGCAAACTCATCTTCCTGAGTTCAAATCTAGCCTCAGACACTTACTAGCCGTGTGACCCTGGGCAAATCACCTCACCCTGTTTGCCTCAGTTTCCTCAATCTGTCAAATGAGCTGGAGAAGGAAATGGCAAACCATTCCAGTATCTTAGCTGAGAAAACTCCAAAATGGGGTCATGAAAGAGTTGGAAATGACTCAACAACAGCAACAAAAATGTCATGGAACACCAGTTAATCATCACTGTGATTATTATGAACTTTTATCATGATCTAAATACTGTTAGTTGGAAGCTTTCAAAAGTTTTTTGTTCAAGAAAGAGATTAGAGAGAGGTGGTCTGGTTTAGTGGAAAAAATAGGCCTGGAGTCAGTTGACCTGGGTTTGAATCCCACATTTGCTACTTGCTTATGACCTTAGGCAAGTCACTTACCTTCCTGGGCCTCAGTTTCTACCTCTGTAAAAAGATTTATACTACCTGCTATGCAGGGTTGTTGCTCTGCAAGCCGGAGTTATTTTACTAAGAAAAGAAGTGGGGAGGTGCAGTTAGGTGGTACAGTGTATAGAATACTGGCCCTAGGGTCAGGAGGACCTGAGTTCAAATCTGAATTTAGACATTAACTAGCTGTGTGACCTTGGGCCAGTCACTTAACCCTGATTGCCTCAAAAAATGTTTTTAAAAAGAAGTTGAGAATTCCCTTGAAACTGAAAGAGTATGATGTTGAGGGATTCTTCGAAAAATGAATGCAAATTGCCTAATGGCAGATTCAAACCATTAGCTGACTTTACCAAAATACAAATTCTTCCTGTCACTGGCTGGAAGTCATCCATATGGTCCTGCCATTTGGGGAATGGGAGGAGGGTTGTTGTAGGGGAAGCATGTTCAGGCTTTTGGGAGTAACATTCACAGAATTATAGATGTAGAGCTGGCAGTGACCCCAGAAACCTTCAAGTCCAACTTCTTAATTTTAAAGAGGAGGAAACTGAGGCAGGTCACACATAGGCTCCTAGATCTCAGAGGTTGGCTAGTCCACTCTTTTTCTCTTCTTCGAAAGAGACTGAGCCTAACCCTAACTGAGGCTCAGGTAGAAGTGACTTTTTCAAGGTCACACATAGGTCACAGAACATAAAGCTAGATCTGGATGGGACCTCAGTTCACCAGTTTAATTTTCTCATTTTACAAAAGAGGAAACTGAGGCCCATAGACAGCTTAGATCTAAAGCTAGAAGGGCCTCTGGAGTCCATTTAACCCATTCATTCCTTTTACTCTGGAAAATTGAAAGATAGCAATATTATATGAAGAAATCGAGATCCGAAAAGATTAGCTGACTTACCTAAGACCAAACAGATGTCACAGGTGGGGTTTAAACTCCAATTCCAGAGCTGATGCTCTTGCCCTTGCACCACAATACTGAGCCACATCATTCTTTGGCCCCTGCTGCTTTCTCCAGAAGAGTGGCCACTGGCCTATCTCCTCCAGAGGTAGGTGTTTAATTATTCCCAGAGAGCACCTGACTCTTTGGCCAAGAATTGAATCACAAGCCTACCACATTGGAGAGGAAATGATTCTTTTGGAGATGGAGGTGGTAAGATGCAAGAATCAGGACTTAAGCTGAAAAGAGAGCATTAAATGCCTGGGGGAAGGGTTTCAAGAGCTAGATTCGAGTTCTACCTTTGCTACTTATTCTTTGTTTCACCTTGGACAAGTCCCTTCGTCTCTTAGCCTCATTTTCCCAGTCTGTACAATGAGAAGGTTAAACTGGATCAAATGGATTTGGAGAAAAATCCTGGTTCAAATCCTGCTTCTAACACTCATTGGGTACGTGACTACCGACATCCTTTGACAGCCTTAGTTTCCTCATCTTAAAAATGGGCATAATGACAATAGCTTCAGTACTTACTTTTACAGAGCTGTTGTGAGCCTAAAATGAGATGGCATATTTGAAGTGCTTTAGAGTGTTATATAAGCATTAGTTATTAGTATTACTTGATACTGATTAGTGAAAACCCATATAGTCAGAGGCAGCAATTTCCTGGTTTTGTGACATGGGCCCCAGGGTCTCTACCTAAGAAGTGTGGAAATCTTTATTTATTTTTAATAATTATACATTAACATTTATTTAAAAATTTTGAGTTCCAAATTCTCTTCCTCCCTTCAGCTCCTCCCCCCACCCATTGGGAAAGCAAGCAATAATGATATAGATTATACATGTGAAGTTATGCAAAACATTTCCTTATTAGCCATGTTGCAGAGGAAAAAAGAAAGTAGATGAAAAAAAGATGCTTTGATCTTCATTCAGAGGTCACCAGTTCCATTTCTGGAGGTGGGTAGCATTTTTCATCATGAGTTCTTTGGAATTGTCTTGGTTCATTGAATTGATTAAGAGTAGCTAAGTCTTGAGTTGTGAAATTTTCAAATGAGTACCAGAGGAAAAGTTTTAATGTATTTCAAGGGAAAAGAGGCAGAGAGTCTTCTATAGATCGCAATATCCTCTGCAGGATATTGTACTGACTGTAAAAAGGTCTGGGACCCGACAGAACCTACTGGAGGAGATCCATAGCCACTCAAAAGTGCTCGGTCTGAACATTCACACTGGGAAAACCAAGTGGATGAAGAAACATCTATTGCCTAGAAGATGATAGGTAGGTGAATGGATAATCCATAGAAGTAGTCTGTTAGTACATATATCTTTGATGGGTACTTCAGAGGGACAATAAGTTGAGTTTCTGAGTATATCCTGAAATGATACACTTGTTGTTGTGTTGTTAAACAATAGGGGGTATCAAAGAATTGCTCTCATGAGAAATTCTTTATATTCAAGGAATGTTCAAAGGATCGAGAATCAGTCAAAGTTTGATTTTTCAAGCAGAGTATCCCATGAGTGATGGTGTTTGGATATCACCCTGTGACTGCTTGGGTCTGTTCTGTTTCCTAGAACTTAGCCATGGGGACACCGAGTAAAGCAGCCCAGGTATAAATTCCATCCAATTTGAGGTGGAACATTCTAGGATCTTTGGGAAGCCTCAACTTTCCTCTTCTGTAAAATGAGGGGGTTTCCAGGATAATTCAGCTATTGGTTCTCATATGGGCTATTCATAAGAGCATAGCTCTAGAGCTGCAAGGGACCTTAAAGGTCACTGTGCCCAATCCCCTTATTTTACAGATGAGGAATCTGAGGCCCCCAAAGGTGAAGTGACTTGTCCAGGGTCACATAGCTAGAATTTGATGCGGGATGTGAAGATGGGTCTTTCTGACTTCAAGTACCCACAAACTGCTCATCGATAACTCTTCTCTTTTTTGAATTTCCTATGGACCCCTTAATATTCCTAAAGAAACATGTTCTAAGGTTATCAAAAGCAAGCCTGGGAAATAGAGAAATTATATCATAGGGTTGGAATGACACTAATTATAATCAATATTATACATACTGGAGACATGTACCAGCTGCCTATGCTCGGGGACACCACTCAGTGACTAGATCAGTGACTTATTCTCATCCTCCTCCCAACATCCTCCAGGGTTTTGCAGTCAATGTGTATCCTGTAGGGTTTTAAAAATAAGACACACTTCCAAGTTCTTAGATGTAATAAATTTTTATTTAATTTTATTTTGGAATAAGATACAGTTTATGCAAGCCAAGTAACGAGTTGTATCTTTTTATTCATAACATTTTATGCTTTCTCTTTCATTTAATTATGAAAATCACTTGTCTGGCTTGTAACATTTCATTGGCTTTAGCTTTAGCGTGGTGTTTGTTTGAAAGCTATTAATACTATGTTCCCTAGAAATGTCATATATATATATATATGACTTTGCAAAACGAAACAAATTTTGACAGACACCTTGATCTTGGGACTCCCAACAACCACTGATGTTGGACATTGACTCTGATTTTTAAGAGCCAAAATTCTCTCTTTAAACTCTACTTCTTTATAGCGAGTGGCCTTTGGCCTTTCTACAAGAGAGATAACCCAGCCAACCTCATGTTTTTTATCAATGACCCACAGTAGTGTTGTGTTTCCTTCCATGTCCTGCCCTGGCCCCTTGGTTCCCAATTGGCCAAATGGAAGAACTCAATATGGGTGTCATGCTCATATGCTGTATCTCTAAGAGCTGACCCATTTGTAGGAAAGAGTTCTGGCTTTTTCTTACAGTCAAAGAGTGTTTGCAAGACTGATATGATGCTTAAATGGGAGGATATGGTCTTGGCTGTCTTTTCCCTCCAACTGTGACTAGATCAGAGGAGGCAGAGATGGGTCTGATGGGAGTTCTACTAGGCATCATTATTACAAAAAGAATTATATCATAGAGTAACTAGATATTGAAAAGAGCTATGTCTTCCTAACTTCTAACTCAGTTTATATCAATTGAAGCACATTTCTGAACCACCAACTCTTTCCCTCTCTTATTGCAAGCCCATTTCACACAGAATATCTTAGTGACCATTTGATAGCCATAAATGTGAAGATGGACAAAAGAAACTAAAAATTCAAAATAAGCAGCACTAGGAATACATGCTTTTTAAAAGAAAATATGGCATTGGTCTCCCAACCGGGAAGATGAAAACTTTGTAATGATTAGCATTTGATAAACCAGCATGTGAGGAAACCTTGGCTAGTCAAAAGCCCTTATCGGCTGCAGTTACAGTTGCTTCATGGTAATACAACTACGTTCATAACTAACATTCATCTGCATTGAAGAAGCTTTGTATTGCCGAATGTCTGGCTGAAAGAACTATGGAAAACAAAAACTGGCTCATGATAGCCAGGGTATCAATAGCATATGGAGCCTAGGAAGCCTCAGAGCTGCAGAAAAAATCCCAGGTCTCTAGCCAGAGACTGCACATTAAGCTATCCAGCATGTGCTTGTGGTGAAAGGGTGGGGGGCAGTCTGGTACTATGGGGCCTGTGGGCTCAGTGTTAATATGCTACCATTGCTAGGGTATTATTAAGGGTATTATTGGGGTATCACTGGTATTGCAAAAGAAAGACCAACACATACACAACTTCAAATGCACTTGAGATTCTCACACTTTGAAAATAAACCCTTGCCCGTGCTCTATGAGAAGGAGATATTGAGAACTCAATTTAGGCCATACCTTCCAAATGGGGGGTTTAAAAGAGGACCTCCGAACATAGAGGTCCAGGTCACGCTGCTGACACCAACAGATGATACATTGCCTTGGGCGATGACTGGGCCTCCAGGTGGGACCATGGCTGGTGCCCCAGGTGGTGCTACAGGTGGGGCCATGACTGGTGCCCCAGGTGGGGCCATGACTGGTGCCCCAGGTGGGGCCATGACTGGTGCCCTAGGTGGGGCCCTGACTGGTGCCCCCATTGGTGGGGCCATGAGTGGCGCCATGGCTCGTGCTGCAGGTGGGGCCATGGGTGGGACCATGGCTGGTGCTGCAGGTGGGGCCATGGGTGGGGCCATGGCTGGTGCTGCAGGTGGGGCCATGGGTGGGGCCACGGCTGGTGCTGCAGGTGGCACCATGGGTGGTGCCATAGGTGGTGCCATTGGTGGTGGCATGTGTGGCATGGCTGCGCCAAAATGCTGGACCCTCCAGGCAGCATCCGTGGGGTTTTCAGGAAATTGCATATCTCTGTAGAAGCCTATAGGCTGGGTGATGGTGAAGGCTGAGAAGCGTCTGAACATCTCTTTTTTCTCACGCTTCCGTAGTTTGGCCCTACGGTTCTGAAACCAAACCTTCATTCAGAAGGAAAGAGAGGGGTCCTTTTAGTACTGAGAAGTTATGACCTTAAAACTGTACTTGAAAAATAACTATGCCACCCCAATTTTTAATTGTAAGAGAAAGCATCTGGAGAAAGAAATGGCAAGTTCCTGCTGGGCAATGAACACGCTCCTATTCTTTGCTGTATGGGATGACTCTGGTAAGGAGGTGGAGGTGGGGTGAGGACAGATATCTCAATGGAAAACCAGAAAAATCAATAAAATTTTTATTAAAAAAAACCCCAAACCAAGACCTCCTCCTTGTTGCTCTGACCTTCTATTCTCTCACTTGCAGTAGTTTTACTTGCACTATTCAGAACTGACCCACAGTGAAGAAGTACAACCTCTATTAATTATGGAACTTCATCTCTTTCCTTGAGCACAGCCTACTAGTTTGAGTGTTGTCCCTGAAGTCAAGAATCTTGCCTCCAATAATTACTGGCTATGTGACTTTGGGCAAGTCTCTTAAACTTCCTGTGCCTCAGTTTCCATACCTGTAGGCTAAATATACTAAGTGCCTCAAATGGTTGTTGGCGAGGATCAAATGAGTTAATAATGTATGTGAACTATTTCACAAACTTCAAAGTGCTTTATAAATTAGAGATGTTCTTAGTAAATAGGAAATATAATTTCAAAATATATTTGCCTATTGTCACTTGACCTTGGAGAGCCAAGAGGAAGGCTTTGCCAAATGGGGATGCAATTATAATAAATCTTATCTTATCTTATATTATTATATTATATTATATTATATTATATTATATTATATTATATTATATTATATTATATTATATTATATTATATATTATATTATATTATATTATATTATATTATATTACATTACATTATATTATTAATAATAAAAATCTTAAGGCACAAGACATGCTTATGTACACGTACAAATCAGTCCCATGTTCTCTCCAGGGCAGGGCTCTAACAAACAGGTTGGGGGACTTAGTTTTCCTTCATGATGTGAAATCTCAAGGGTTAGGGAGAGAGACATGATGGAGACCATATTTTCCAAACCCTGAATTGAGGACACATAGTCTGATGAAGTTTGGCTCCAATGTTCCAGTTTCATCCCCACTATGGACCTGCGAATTTAGGGAGTCAGACTAGCCAGCCTGTGAGAGATCCTTTTCAGCTCTAGCACTACAGAACTTTGAGAGTTTAAATTCAGCTGATAAAGAGACCAGAAGAGGTCCCCTTCCCCACCAGCTACCATCTTCTTTTTGTTTTAAACCAGGGCTACTAGATAAGACACCATTAAGCAAACAAATGACCATCACCTTTAGATTTGCAATCTGTTAGAGGAATTCACTGACTGTTTCCATTTAGGCCATTTTGATGATGGCAAAATCCTGCCACAATTCTGCCACATTCTGCTTTCCATTTTAAAATGGGGACCTCATGACTTGGCCTTCCTTTTAGGGTGGCCAGATGCTGTTATTCCTTACATTTTCCATAGGACATTGAAAATGAGGGGGGCTAAGGCCCAGCTTTGGCACGGAAATGCCTGTTAGGAAATTCTCAAAACAAAATTAACTAACTGAACAAGAGAATGAAAATAAAGAGTCTGGTACATAAGCTATGGCATGGGTCTCCTTTTCTGCTGTTGGCTGAGGGAAAAGAAGGTATGACAAAATCTAAGCAGTCAATGGCAAGAAGCTACAATTCCAAATGTTGTAAACACTAGTACTAGTACTACTACTACTACCACTACTATTACTTCTATTACTACTATTACTTGATATAGTTCTTTCAATTATAGAGTGACTTCCATACATAGTCTCGTTTGATGCTTATATGTGGATTTTAGAACAAAGAAGAAAGCCATTATCAATCAACATTGCTAACCATCATCTGACATTTTATGAAGGAAAATATCTGGGGTTCAATATATATTCAGCACAACAGCCATCTAACTATAGTTCTAGACAACTCTAGACTGATAGAATAGAGACTATAAAGATCACAGTTATTTTACAGATGGATAAACCGAGGCCTAGAAAAAGGAAGGGATTTCCTTGAGGTCTCATAACTAGTTAGTGGCAGCTGGAACTCAGTCTCACATTCTTGACTTGCAGTGTTTACTGGGCACAGAACTGCTATCACAGAGATTAGGAAAGAGCTTCAATTAGATTTAGTCTTTAGACAGAATTCAATGATAGTCCTTGGACTATATACATATGATAAATATAGGCATTCCTAGAAATATATTTGTTTTACATGTATTCTATAATCTATATATTTTCTACATGTATTCTATAATCTATATATGCATATATACATATATCTATATGTATTCTATAATCTATATAATTCTATAATAAAATAGTTTATAATATATTTATCAAACGCAAATATATTTAGATTTATGTAACCTAGAGAGTTGCAGAGCAGGTGCCCAGATGCACTGGTAGAGGGAATTTTTTAAACTAGGAGATCCCTGTACTAATCAAAATCCCATTTCTGGTATAATTTTAAAATAGACATGAATATAAATTATTCAGAAATATATTTAGATTTTGATAGCATTTTAATATATTTCATAAATATTTCTAAGGAATACATGTTTTATCAATCATAGAAACTGAAATATATTAATATAAACATAACACATCTATATTTTAATATAGATGCTTTCAAAATCACACAAGACCTGTGATTTTATGGGTGAAGGGAATTCCTTGTTCAGAAATTCCCTTTCTGAATGCAGGTTAGCACCTGCTCTGACACTTTCCAAATTATGCAAATCTAAATATATTTATGGTTTACATACTCTAGAAAGCCAAATATTAAAAGATTACACCAGACTTTCATTTATATGGCAGAGATCCACTGGCAAAGAAAATTCCTCTATCAATGTAGGTCAGTATCTGCACAGGAACTTGTATTCTAGAAATCTAAATCTATTAATGGTTTCCTCTAACTACTAAAAAAAATCACAGCAGACTTATGATTTATGTTGGTATAGGGAACTCCCAGAAAAGAAATTCTCTCTACCAATGCAGGCTGGCATCCACTCTGCAATGTTACATTCTGTAAATGGCAATTTATTAATGCTTTATAAATGCACATATATATGTATAAATATATTTGATCTAAATATTTTAAAAATCACACTGGATTCATTCTGTACTTTCATTGGTATAGGGAAGTCCCTCCCTCTTTGAAATCTCTATATTATATAGATGGTTTGGAAATACATAATACATACACATATATTAAAAGAACACACTCAATATTATACATTTGTATAGGGAATTCTCTCCTTCCCTCAAATTTCCATATTATAGATGGTTTAGAAATATATTTATATATATATATATTATATATATATATAATAAAATATTATACCTAAGGTTATACACTTGCAAAGGGAATTCCCAGTGTAGGAACTCCCTCTACCAATGCTGATTGGCATTTGCTCTGCAAATTTGTTCTATGAATCTAAAAATATCCATGCTTTATAAATAACATGTGCACATTTATCAAATGTATTCATTTATATAAATTTAAAACATATATTTTATCTAAGTATCTTAAAATCACAGTAGCCCTGTGATTCTGTTGGCATCGAGAATCCCTGGTAGAGAAACTCCTGCCACAGTAGCTTGGCCCCTCTCTGCAACTCTATATCACACAGGGCTACATACATTTGTGCTTTATAAACATACATGTATAATGTTATATAGAATGTATATAGTATGTACATTATGTATATATTACATATATGCATGTATATAAGTATGTACATGCATATAGGTATATTATATACCATATATCATATGTACACACACATATACAACCTACGTGTATATATACATATAATATACATACATGTGTACATATGTATAATATACAATATAATCTTATATAAAATATATTCTAATTTATATCTTATCTAAATATTTTAAAATCACACCAGACTTGTGATGTCATTGCCAGGGGAAAATTAATTCTCCCCATGTAGAATGGCACCAGGTCTACAACTTTACATGATACAAATATAAATATATTTATGGATTCTAGGGCCTTGGGAGTGGCCTTTTAACTGAGTCCAAGTTTTACAGAACATCTTTTTATTAAGTGGATTTATTCTGTGAAGTTTGGATTCAGTCAGAAGGCCACACTTGAGGACCTAGAGGGCCACAGAGTGGCCTCTAGGCCACAGGTTCCCCACCCATGGTCTAATCTATACAATGGGTTTAATCTCTTACCTTTTCATATTAACCTTATAAGGTGCTGAAGTGCATTTATCAATGGACAGATCAATCGACAAGCATTTAGTAAGTTCCAGGCACTGTGCTAAGCACTAGGAATACTAAAAAAGGGGAAGAATCCTTGCTCTAAAGGAGCTTACATTCCAAGAGATGAATTCCTTCATCATTAGTGTACATTTATTTCCAGTAGGGAGTGGAAGGTGCTCCTTACCCCAAAGTACACATTTCCCCAATCTACTGCCCCACCTGCCCCTCTCCACCCATTCTCCAAAAGTCTTAGCCAAAATGGGTAAAGAAAAATGCATGGAAATAAAAAGTGTTGCTAGGAAACAGGGTGGACCTGTCCTCTGACATGTTTTTCGGTAGCTGCCCTTCCTAATCTATTCCTTAGGATCCACTGACCTGAACTCTGGATTCAGTCAGCTCCAGGCGAGCAGCTAATTCTTTTCTGTGGGAGAAAAACAAAAACCCAAATATTTAATGACCAGGCCTGGAGGTGGAGAAAGAGTCACACACTCATCTCCTGTTTTTATGGTTGCGCTCACCTAGAAACATACATGAATTTATTTCCTACTCAGTTGCAGGTTCAATTAAGGAATATTTTAGATCAGATACCTTAGAGGGAGATGAGAAGGGGGTCAACTTTTTTACTGGCAAGGTTCTAAATGACAATAAACACAAACTCTTTTGGACTTGTGTACTTGCAGCCAGAGGTCCCGGCCCTGGTGAAGGGAGTTTCCACACCGGGCTGTTCCTCACGTCAAGGAAATCGAAGATCATGGCAGGAACTTAAAATTAGTTTCTAGCCAGAAACTCCCTGCTCTTTTTGTGAAAGCAACCCCAAGGCCACACCAAAACGAGGAAGGCAAGGGGGAAAGTCAGTTCTGTCCTGCTGCACGGCAAGTGACCGGAGCAAAACTGCCCTTTGTAAAATGGGGGTGGAGCTGTGGCAGAGTCCATTGTCCCACCCCACACTGGGTAGCAGTAAAGGGCAAGGGTCTTCAGTGTAGGAGGCCCTGCTGCCACGCTTCTCTTGAGAGGGAGGGAAGGAAGGCACGGGTGAAAGGAAGCGTAGCGGGGGCCCAGCGCTGGCTGCGATCGACCCCCTTCTCTCACCTGGTGATGATGTCTGGGTATTGAGACTGCTGAAAGGCGCGCTCCAGCTCCTCCACCTGGAGAGCAGTGAAGGTGGTGCGGCAGCGGTGCTGCTTCTTTTTCTGGGGTTCGCCGGCCGGCCCAGGTTCTGCCGCTTCTGGCGGGTTTGCTTCGGCATCTGGGGCTGCTTCAGCTGCTGCGGCTTCTCCAGTTTCTGGGGCCACTCCAGCTCTGGCCCCCGCTGCTCCCGCGGCCGCGGGCGCTTCCGCTCCACCGGGCTGCTCCTGGCGTCGGGGACGCCCTCTTCTCTTTCTGCCTCTTCCTTCAGTTGCTGCCACTGCAGCTGCAGCTGCTGCCGCCGCTGCCCCTTCTTCTCCTCCCATCCAGCCAGCTTCCACGAGTTCTTCCAGCCCTGCCTGAACCTCGACGCCGAAGCCCAGGCCCAGGCCGGCAAAGGGGATGTCAATTCGTCTTCGGTCATCAACCTGCTCTCTTTCACCTCCTGCCTCCGCAGGGGCTTGGGGTCCCTCAGCCGCCCACTCGGGTGCGACTGCCTGGGTATCGTCACCTGGAAAAGGAGAAACGGCCGCGATCGCGAAGGGCCTCGACGGGCAGGGCCAGTCTTCGCTTCCCAGCAAGGCAAGCCTTCCCCACTCCGCAACCTCAGAGCAGAATATGGAGAAGGGGACTCTCTGCCCACTTCCAGCCCTGGGATCATCCTTTGACAGCTGGGACTGCTGGACCGAAACTAGGGCGCCCTTCCTCACAACTCTGGCACCGAACGCTAGGGGGGCTCCCTACTCTCGGCTGGAGGAACTTTCCATTGTAAACCCCCGTCGTTGCCGAAAGAGTGTGTGTGTGTGTGGGGGGCACTTGAGCTACCTCACTCCCCCCCGCCCCTCCTCCCTTTTCCCCAGCCTGGGTGTCAGCTGTGATGAACTTGACCAGCTCTTTACCGCGTGACCACCTACCCTACCCAACACCCGGCCTCAGTGCTTTTCCTTGAGGAAAGACGGAGGATTGGAAGCCCAGATGGCTGCCGAAGTGTGTTGTGTAGGACGTCTAGCCTAGATACCTCACCTCAGCCCAAAGTTCTCTTCCGTAGAGAAAATGAAGGCTTCCCACTAGTCCCCCTCGCGGGATTGTTAAATTAAGGTTCTTATGGCAGAACCGAAGTGCGACTCTCGTTATCTCCTCCCAACCCTCCTCCTCTTCCATCTCTCTCCTTCCTTCCCTACTCTGTGATCGCCTCTAAAGACTGTGCAAACTCCCTCCCCAAGCTCTCTCTATCCAGGGCACGACCTCAAGAGATGAGGGGGGAGGAAACCATGCTACCAATTCTGCCCCACCCTAGTAATATCTGAGGAGGAAATTAATAAAGTCCCTTTCCCCCTTTTCTGCCTAGAGACGTACCGAGAGCACTACGGTGGGGGCTGAAATGGGTGGGGCGAGCACCAAAGATACCAACCCCAACCTGGACCCCTCCCTCAGTGATCCCCTCCAAGGAGAAAATGCGCACGTTGTACGTGTTCCCTCCCTCAGCCCCTAAACCAGTCGATCCATAGCAGGAGTTTCTTTTTTCTTCTTTTTTTGGGGGAGAGAGGATAGGCAATGGGGTTAAGTGACTTGTCCAAGGTCACACAGTTAGTAAGTGTTGTGTGTCTTAGGCCGAATTTGAACTGAGGTTCTCCTGACTCCAGGGCCGGTGCTCTATGCACTGCAGCGCCACCTAGCTGCCCCCATAGCAACAGTTTCTAGGGGCCCCCACCGACCTACCATTCCCCCAACACTGACCTCGACCCCCCCCACCCCGTGATCTCCTTAGGAAAAAATGGGATTAAACTTTCGTTTCCTTTTCCCAAGATTCTTCGACTGCATTGTCATCTACGTCATTAGACTTCTAGGGACTCCCACCACACCGCCACCCTCCAACACTGACCCCGCCCCCGCCCCCCCTTCCCGTGATCTCCTGAGTAGAAAATGGGACGACTCTTTTCTTTTCTTTTCATCCGGACTCCAAGACTGGTCGTCAGCATTATCGTCGACGTCATTAGACTTCTAGGGGCCCCCCACCGCGCTACCATTTCCCGCCCCTCCCCTCCCCGCCCACGCCCCCGCCCCGCCATCTCCTGAGAAGAAAATGGGACGACTCTTTCTTTTCCTTTCCCCGGACCCCAAGATTCGTCCACGGCATTATCATCGACGTCATTAGACTTCTAGGGGCCCCCCACCGCGCTACCATTTTCCCGCCCTTCACCGCCCCCGCCGCCGCCCGCGTCCCCGCCCCCCTCCCGTGATCTCCTGAGGAGAAAATGGGACGACTCTTTCCTTTCCTTTCCCCAGACTCAAGATTCGTCGACGGCATTATCGTCTACCTCATTAGACTTCTAGGGGGCCCCCCACCCGCTACCATTCCCCTAACACTGACTCCGCCCCCCACTGTGATCTCCTGAGGAGAAAATGGGACGACTCTTTCTTTTCCTTTCCCCCATCTCAAGATTCGTTGACGGCTATAGCCTTCTAGGGGCCCCCCCACCGCGCTACCATTTCCCGCCCCTCCCCTCCCCGCCCGCGCCCCCGCCCCGCCATCTCCTGAGAAGAAAATGGGACGACTCTTTCTTTTCCTTTCCCCGGACCCCAAGATTCGTCCACGGCATTATCATCGACGTCATTAGACTTCTAGGGGCCCCCCACCGCGCTACCATTTTCCCGCCCTTCACCGCCCCCGCCCCCGCCCCCCTCCCGTGATCTCCTGAGGAGAAAATGGGACGACTCTTTCCTTTCCTTTCCCCAGACTCAAGATTCGTCGACGGCATTATCGTCTACCTCATTAGACTTCTAGGGGGCCCCCCACCCCGCTACCATTCCCCTAACACTGACTCCGCCCCCCACTGTGATCTCCTGAGGAGAAAATGGGACGACTCTTTCTTTTCCTTTCCCCCATCTCAAGATTCTTTGACGGCTATAGCCTTCTAGGGGCCCCCCACCGCGCTACCATTTCCGGCCCTCCCCTCCCCGCCACCGCCCCGCCCCGTGATCTCCTGAGGAGAAAATGGAACGACTCTTCCTTTTCCTTTCCCCCGACCCCAAGATTCGTCGATGGCTATAGCCTTCTAGGGGTCCCCCACCGCGCTACCATTTCCCGCCCGTCCCCCCGCCTCTGCCCACGCCCCCCCCCCGGTTATCTCCTGAGGAGAAAATGGGACGACTCTTTCTTTTCCTTTCCCCAGGCCCCAAGATTCGGCGGCGGCATTTGCCTTCTAGGGGCCCCCCACCCCGCTACCATTACCCCAACGCCGCCCCTGCCATCTGCTGAGGAGAAAATGGGATGACTTTTCCTTTTTCTTTCCCCAGGCCCCAAGATTGGTCGACAACATTAGCCTTCTAGGGGCTCCGCACCGCGCTACCATTCCCCCAACGCCGACTCCGCTCCCCCCGCCCCCGACCTCCTGAGGAGAAAATGGGACTACTCTTTGTTTTCCTTCCCCATTCCCCAAGATTCGTCGACGGCGTTATCGTCGACTTCATTAGACTTCTAGGGGCGGCCACCCCATATCACATTATCTCTAGTTGCCTCTGAGAGAAAAAAAAACTGGAGGCCGCCCGAAGTTACTGTCCCCACCCGAAACCCACTCAGTGCTATTTCTCTTCCTGCACCCCGCCCCTCCTACCATTTCAGCTGGAAGGATGAGGGGCTTCCCACTTGCTCTGAACCCAGAGATCTCTCGGTTGTCCGCCCGCGTCGCCCACCCCCCAATAGACTCCACTTTATCCCAGTGTTCTTTGTGCAAAGGATGAGGGGGGCTCCGTACCCACCCTCGGCCTCGAGAACGGTTAGATTTTGAGGCCATGACCTAGCTTAAGAAGGGGTTCCCTCCCGCGTTACCCGTACTCTAATTCCATAACCCAACCCTCCTTCAGACCCGGGGGCTTACCTTGCCGAGCTGCTTGTGCGCGTTCCGGATTCTGAGCCATGACTTCGTCAACGAAATAAGTGAGCACATGCAGAGTTTGCGACTGGCCAGATTGAGCCCCCACAGGCACCGGGACCGGGACCGGGACCAGGACAGGTACCGGCAGCGGGTCTGGTGCACGGAAGTCGCCTATGGGCAGCGGCGGATGGAAAGCAGGCAGCACTGGGTTGCCCTCGGGGGCCAAGGCCCCGGGGCCGCCCGGGACCGGCATCACGGGCTGTGGAGGAAGCTGTGGGGCCTGAGCGGGCGGACCCATTGGTTTTCGGGCACCGGCCAACAGCATCCTCGTGACGTCGCCGTCGTCGCCCCTGTCTTCTCTGTCACCGACACCGACACCGACTTCTGCACCGTCTACTCTTTCTTCATTCCCAGGCTGTGAGAGCGCCTCTGCTGGGTTTGCAGCCTCTGGAAGAACCCTCTGGCCCTGGAACGGACGCCAAGGCGTGGACACAGCTGAGCGAGGAGGCAAAGGCCAGAGCCTTCGGAAAGGTGCCTCCTCCACTGGCCTGTCTCCAGCCAGGGCGTCCTGGCTAGTGCCAGGGACCTCAGAGTCGCGCACTAGCCGTGCCCTCTGCATCTCCGCTGCCGTCCCACAGACTTGTGAGGAAGAGCGTCTCTCTGGAGAGCTAAGTGTATCGCCTGCTCCACCCACTTTCCTGCTACCCGGGGGGGGGGGAATGTCCCTCCCCCTGGGTCCCTAACCACAAGTACTTCAGGCTCGGGACGAGGCTTGTGATTGGCACTGAGCCTTGTCACTGTGAGCTTATGAGCCAGTCCCGAAAGCGATCTCCTCACCCCCTCCCTCCCCCGCCCCGCGGATACTTTTGATACTCTGAACTCTGCCTAGAGCCCAGATACCTGGGGGGTGGGGGATGGGAAAAAAGAAACATCTGGATTCCAAGGCATCTCAAGCAGGTCACAGTTACGTGTGACTGGGGGCTTCTACAGTGACACGAAACGCTCGGACATTTACAGCCACCTTAGGCTCTGGACAGTGCTACCTTGCCCCTTTCTGTGTCCCCACTCCCTTGATCCCATCCTCCTTTATGAAAGAGACCTTGTGGGAAAAGCAGGGATTTTGTCATTTTTCCAACTAATTGGGGAATAAATGTAGGAGTGCAAACCCTTCATTGTTTAGGACATTCTGACAGTGCAAGTGGCTGTCCTTCAGCTACCCTGAGGAACCGCTTCCACTTACTAACCAATACCCTGATGACCCTCTATCCTAGAGGCGGGGTTTGAATCTCATCTAACTGGAGAGAATTAATTGCCTGTGAGATCTGATTTTTTGTGGACATGTCACTGACCCTCTCTCTCATACCTTCAGTTTGCTCATCTGTTGTGATGTCCAAAATATTGGACATCACCTCATAGAATCAAAGATTTAGAGCAGGAAGAGGAAAGTCAGGTGCAGGGAAGTAAAATAAAGTGACTTGACCAAATGACATGTTACACAGGTAGTAAGGGTCGGGTAGGATTTGAACGCAGGTCCAGTGTATTTTGCATCTTTTTCAGTCAAGTGGTAGTGTCAGAAATCACACCACAAGGGATTAAAAAGTGAGTAGAATGTGAGGACATGAAAGCAACAAATGTGCACAACTGTTTGTAGGAATTTTTGGCTTTGAAAGGATAAAAAAAGTATGAAGGAACAACAGAGTCAAATAAAGGTTTAAGGATTAGGGAGATCTGGGCATGGTCATAGACTGTGAAGAAATGCATAAGGAGAAATGGAAGATGAGAGACAAGCGACAAATTCGAGGAGAGACTGGAGATGATGAAGACACGTAAGGAGTGGAGTGGAGGGCGGGAGGAGAGAGAGCTAATGGTCTCTAGTGACAAATGCCTCTTTTTCTCAGTAAAAGTAGGAAATGTGTACGGATGCTGAGAAGGAGTGGAGGTGGAGACAGAGGCAGGTCTGCAGCAGGTGGAGAAAGTTAAGAACTGTTTTAGAGGAGAAAATAATAACTAAACCAAGCCAGAATCAAAAGATTCTGGCATAGCTGGTAGTATGTTGTTGAGATGGTCACCTACCATGTCAAGTCTGTAAAGGGAGTGAAAGGGGAACAGAGCAGGGACAATTGAAACAGGGAAAGCAAGAAGGATTTCAGGGACTTACGGTCATAGTGAGGGCAAAGTGAGGTGGTAAGGTGGGAGAGGCTGAGTAAGAGATAGAATGTTGTGTTTTGGACATTGAAATCTCAAGAGTTCTGGATCATGGAGGGGGAATGGGGCCAAGGTAAGACCATCCTTGTGTATGGTCAAGGTGGGGTGAAGATGGAAATTGACAGTCGGGGGGCTGGGATTGGGGGTGGGTGAACTGAGGTGCCAGGCGTTCAAAGGGTCATCCTGATGTACTTGACAACATTGCTTCATTGTAGAGACTTGGATGGAAAGGAGTGTTGTGAGTCAGGTACTGCGCTCAAGAAAGGAAGGAGAAAGTTGAAGGTTTTGACAAGGAATTGGACAGGATGGTAACAACAGGAAAGGATGAACCTTGAAGGAAAAGAAGTTATTAATAATTATGATGAAGGCCAACATTTATATAGCATTTGAATATATGCAAAACAGTTTCTAGATTTGTTTCTCACGATAGCCCTGCATAATAGGCCCTGGTATAAATTTTTACAGATGAGGAGTTATAAGAGGTCATGTAAGTTCCCCGGGGTCACAGTCAAAGGCAATGGTGACTAAGTGGCTCGTCTAAGGTAATATTCAAATGCAGGTTTTTCTGACTCCAAGCCCAGCACTTTGGCAAATCAGGGAGTGAAGGGGAAAGAGAGAGGGATCTGGGAATGGGCTGAAGGGGTGAAAAGTGTGCTTATTACTCCCGACCCCGTGATTTTCTGGCGTGAGAGGAGCACCCAGTATGGAGAGAGTAGCCAGGGATTTGGTGTCTTCTGGTGAAGCCAAGTTTCTGATAGTGCCAGAGGGTGGGCAGTATGAAGTGAAAAGATGGGGAGGGCTCAGTGGAAGGGGAGGGCAGAGTACAATGTGGGCTACAGGTGGAAAGCTTGAAAATATAAAGAGAGCTAGGAGGGGGAGGAAACTTCCTCCTGAGCAAATGTGGACTCCCCAGCATGGGGATAAGGGGAATAAGAGTTGAGAATTTTACTGGTATTAAGATGGGGAATGACCAATGATGAGTCACCCACCCCCTAGGTTCCTACGACAAATGAGGCAGTGTGGGACCTTAACCAGTCTCTAGGATTAAGTTTGGTCATTATAATGATGGTACTCAAATTTTGTTTTCTTCTTTCCATTCATATTGTTGAGGGGGTCAAACCAGATTTCCAAGGTTCTGTCCCAGTTCCAACATCCTATGTTTCTTTGCTTCTATTCTAGGTAGAAATTTGTTTTTCACAAATTGAATTTGCTTAAAGTGGACTTCACCGTTCCTAGCAATGGCTAGTCTTGGGTACCTGGGCAGGTAGTTTCTACTGTTTACTCTGAGGTATTAACTAAAGCTACAAACCTGCCCCCTTAGAGAGCCATGATTTCTAATTCTGACTGGCTCACATATGGATGTTCTGTGGTCATGGTTCTTGGATTTTGTGAATCTACAAACTGGTTAGCTGGGGCAAAAGACCTACTCCCATCCTCTCCATTCCAGAGGGATCCTTAATAAGATCAATGGGATGAGTAGTATTGTTTTTCTTGAGACTCCAATGGTATATGTTTTTAAAAATTAAATATCCTAAGTAAATTATTCATTCCTGCCATGAAAAGTCCAGATCTGGTCACATCTTCATCTTCATCATCACCCTATCCCTGATGTTGTTCCAGAGCTGCTTTCAATGAGTTGGCTGATGTAATTGAATACAAAAAGAAATCATCTTGTCCAGCTGTGAGAAGGTCTGTAGACTATGAAATTCCAGGGAGGCTGGGCCTTGCCTTCTGCACGAAAATAAAAGGTGACTCAACTAATTTTTCATTGTGATCTTCTTTCTACATAAGGAAAAGGACTATAATCTATATAACACCTAACAATCAATGAAGTTTAGGGACCGGTTGATGGTGTGACTGGGGTACATGGGATCGTAGATCTAGAGCTGATAGGACCCTCAGAGGCTAACTCATACAACAACGCTTTCAGTTTGGAGAGGAGGAAACTAAGGCCCAGGGAGGAAAAAAAAACTATCTGCAGAGGGTCTAAATGGGGCTAAATGGCAGAATACAGATCAGAGCCCATGTCCAGTGGTTCTAAGATCTTTGATTTTTTTTCATTGTATCCCACTAGATTTCACTCTAGCCATTAGCCAAGTGCTTGGTGGGGAACAGTGGGGAGCATGGAGGGCCTGAGGCCTTTAAAATACACGCATCCATTTTTCCAAGTCCTCGGTTGCTATGTGGGAAGCATTTCAGAATGCTACCAACCTAGTATGGGAAGCTTTCAGGTATGGGAAGGAAGGGAGAACTTTGGGGCAGAGCTGTGACCAGCAGCATGGAAAGAGCCCTCAAATCAGATTTTTAAGACAAAGTTAGTCAGGGTAGGTGAAGGCAAAGGCCTCCCTTCCCCTTCCCTCCCCCCTCCATCCCTCCAGTGAAGAGGGAGAGGGAGGGAAAAGCTTCATCAACCTTGACATCTACTGGCTTTCACTTTAACTAATTGTTCTTGCTAATTAAACGCCAAGGTCAGTTGTTTCTACCTACTGGAGGAGTGTAAGGCCTGTCAGCGCTCTATATTTCAGGGCCAGAGTTGCAGCTCTGGTCAAGACTCCCTTTCTTTCTTGGGCAAGGTCATAGGATCCTAGCTTGAGAGCTGACAGGGTCTTTAGAGACCACTGAAGTCCAGTCCCCTCATTTACTATAAGAGGAACCTGATACCTAGGGAATGACCTACCCAAGCTCACACATAGGATTCTAGATCTATAGGGGGCCTCAGAGGCCATATAGGCCAAGCCCCCCCCCCCAACTTACTTAGGGGAAAATTATGGCTGAAGGAGGGGAAAGTGACTTTTCCAAGGCTACACAGATTATAGGGACCAGAGATGGGACTTGAACCCAAATCTTCTAACTCCAGAAACAGTGTTCTTTCTGCTGTACTACCAGCTTCTACCCTGTTTGGTGGGGATGGGAGAATAGAGACTGGAGTTTCTCAAGGGTGTGTTTGCTTGCTATTCTAAGCATGAATAAAAGAATTAACACATCAAGGTCAACATCCTTTAGAAATATCTATTATGACTACAAATACAGCCCCCCATTCCCTCCCTTCCCCCTCATTTTATTTGGGAGTTGATTAGGAGAAAAGGCTTCTACCATTCACCACTTAATTACCACCTTAACTAACTATTTCATTTATTTGAAGTCTTTGTGCTGTGCAATATAATACAATATTTATTATTCAGTGCCTATACCCCTTAATAAAAGGATTTGTTCTATGAAGTTTGGACTCAGTCAAAGGGCCAAACTTGAGGACCTAGAAGGCCACTGTATTCAGAACCTTGGAGGAGCTACAAAGTTCAGGTGACCTTGATCACTGCCCTCAGGGAGATCCTAGTGGGGAGATCCAAACTGATACAGTGAACTTTATTCACAATCAGGGAAACTCCTGCCTCTGACCCACACTGGCTGTGTGACTTTTGTCGAATCACAGATTTTCTCAGTACCCTAGGCAACTCTAAGATAGAAGTTGCAGAGCAGGGAGCCAATTTGCATTGGCAGAGGGAGGTTTCTCACCTGGAAGTTCTCCATGCTAATGAAAGTATAGGTCTGGTCCAAAAGCAAGTTATTTTTTTTAAAAGGATGTGGGGTCTTGGGGGATCAGCAAACATATTTGAGGTGGTGGGATCTGATTTAGTCTTTAAAGGATAGTAAAGGATTTCAGAGGTAAAGAGAGGAAGGAAAAGCATTCCAAGAGGCATTCCAGAAAGCTCAAGAAGAAGGACCAAAGTATCCAAAGGCCCTGGGGTCTAAGGACAAGAGACTGAGTATGGGAAGAGGGGCATAGAGAACAGTTTAGCTGGAATGTGAAGGGGCCTGAGGCAATAATTGGAAGTAAGCCTGAGTAGGATGGATTGCAGAGGGTCTTGAATTCAGGGAAGAGGGGTTTGAATACCACTTGGTAAGTCATAGGGAGCCACAGAAGACTTTTGAGTACAGTAGTGAATGCATAAGGGAGAGAGTTGTGGCAAGAGTATACTAGTCGGATTGGAGAAAGAAGGAGGGCCTGTAAAGAGGCTATTGGAATACTCTAGGCAAGTAAGCTAGTGATTAACCAAATGAGTGACTCAGCTCAAGGAAACTTTTATTTTTAGAAGGTAAATATAACAGCAATGAATAATAGAAATCCCTTTCCTTCAGTGTCTTACTGAAACTGAATACCCACCATTCTTATCCTCTGCTTTAAGGAAAAACACAGCATAACAGACAGAAGCCCCACTCCCCCCATAGCTTTATGTGGGACTGGAAGAATCAGGTCTCCTCTCTCTCAGCTAGAGGAGTAGGCAGATCAATAGGTGCATCAATCAAACATTTATTTGCTGTATTTGAAAGACAGGCAGTATGAAATCACCGAATAGGAAGGTCCAATGTTCTGTGCATTTTAGGTAGGGTGGAGATGGTGCTGCTGAGACAAACTCTGCACATCTTAGTTTTGCTTATGACCAAAGTGGGCTGGTAGGGATGGAGGGAGGGAGAAATGTCTACTTAAAGGATGAAAATATGGTCTAATAGAAAAGACCCAAGACTGGGGGGTCAGGAGATCTGGGTTTGAGTCCTGGTTCTGCCACTAACTTGTGTGATCTTGGGAAAGTCTCTTTCCTGCTCTGAATTTCCTCAGTTTCCTCATCTGTAAAATGAGGAGGATCAGATGATCTCTAAGGTCACTCCTGGCTCTAAAATGAGGCAACTCTATAATTCCAAATTTCAAAATGTAAGGGTGTAAATGAGCAAATTCAGGGGAAAAAATAATTTAGTAGTTGTTGGTTTTGAGATGAGGGCAGGTATCTCATAGCTCTGGAGAAGTTCTAATGGCAGGGTTTGTCTTGTTCCTTGGTTATCTCAAAGCATTTATAAAAGAATGGAGTTTCTGCAGAATGACCCAGGCTTTCAGGTACCCTCTTCTGGGCAAATCTGGCAAGCTTCCAAGGTCCTTAGCTAATGTGAGGTATGGCTATATAATGTTAGATGTTGGGGTTATCCTGACAGAGATAAGCATGTGGGGTGACAGGCCCACACTCTGGAGAGCAAGCAGAATAGCATAGTAAGCAGTGATGGCATTAGTCTTGAAGATTGCTGCCATGCTCCTCTGTATGACATTGAATGCCCTTTATAACCTGGCACTAGCCTTTTTGCATATCATCCTCCATACCCTTCACTTCCCCACTTGTGACATTTCAAGTTCCAGCTCCATGCCTTCACACTGGCTGTCCCTCATACCTGGCATCCACTCCCTAGCTTCTTCTAAGGTTTATTTCTAAGACCACCTTCTATATGAGGCTTTCCTCCCAGTTGCTAGCACCCATCCTCCCTCCCCTGGAATAATTTCCAATTTACTTTGTGTAAATTTTGTGTTACTTTTGTGAGTTTGTGTTGTTTCCCTTCAATGGAGTGTAAGTTTCTTGAGTGCAGGGACTGTTTTTTAAAAATCCCCTAAGATTGACACAGTGCCTAGTACTAAACAAAAAAACATTTTAATTGATTGATCACTCATTTATAACATTGTTCAGAGGATCTGAGCTGGAAAAGACCTCAGAAGTCACTGAACCCACCCATGCTTCTCGTGTCATAGCTAGGAAATGGCAGTGCCACTTTACAGTAGACCAATTTTATAGAGCCCTGACTATGTGCCAGGCACTGTGCTAAGTGGTGAGGATAGAAAGAAAAGCAGAAAGAAAGAAAGAAAGAAGAAAGAAGAAAGAAAGAAAGAAGAAAGAAAGAAAGAAGAAGAAGACAGAAAGACAGAAAGAAAGAAAGAAAGAAAGAAAGAAAGAAAGAAAGAAAAGAATAAAAGAAAAGAAAGAAAAAAGAAAAAGAAAGAAAAGAAAAAAGGAGGGAGGGATGAAGGAAGGAAGGAAAAAAGAAAGGAAGGAAGGAAGGAAGAGAAAAAAGGTCTCTGTCCTTATCAGTAAATTGTCAGAGATGAAGTTCTAACCCAGACAACCCATGATGTCATGCTACCTCTCAAGCCCTTAATACCCACGGGGGGGGGGAACCTAATATCCTGATGTTAGAAACAATTTTTTTTGAAAAACACCAAGAAAACAAAAAAAATTGCCAAAAACAAAAAGCCAAAACTGTTTAGATACCGTATCCTGTACATTCCAGAGAAAAAGGAAAGCTCTGAGAATTGGGGTGAAAACCAAGGAAATCCTCCTAAGTGAATGAAATGCAAACAAAAACTAGGTGATGTTCTCTCTTTTTCATCCTTATGCCAATCGGATGAGAAAATAAACATGTAAAGGAAAATACAAAAAAAAAAAACTAAAAAATCATCCGAATTAGAAGACAAGAAGAACCAAAAAGAGAAAGAAAGGGGAAAAAATGTGGTAGAATGTTGGAAACAAATGACAAGGGCTGTCACTAGCTTGTTACTCAACTTATCTGAGACTCAGTTTCCTCAACATGTTGAATGAAGAATAAGAATACTTTTTGCTACTTACTTCTTGGGGAGGTTGGGAGATCAAATGAGACAGAATATTCAAAGAGCGGAAGGCAGGAAGAGGGTCAGAAGGAAAGGGGGAGGTATTCTGTTCTTCCTTCTTGACCTCATTAAAAGACAAACTGTAGTCATTCCAAACAATTTCTGTTGTGCATATTTTGATTATTTTTAAAAGTTCACTCCAGGTTTGAAAATTTAGCCTCAGAATTGGGAATATCCAGGCTGTGTCACTAGCCAAATAATGTAATTTCTCAGAGCTCAAGGGGTAACTTAAGATTAGGCGTTTCAGAGAGGGTGTTGACCTGCATCGGTAGAGGGAGTTTCCTCACTTGAGAGTTCTCTCTGCCAATGAAATCCCTGGTGCAGTCTTTGTCCCCCCAGATTTGTAATGTTTAAGGTTTTAATAAATAAAGATGCCAATTGTCATTTGTTTCAAGCACTTCCCTCCTCAAACTGATGAATTTCGGGTTAGGGTTTCCAGCACCTTTCCCAAAAGTGACACTTAAGTTCGGAGGAGGTATTTGTTCTCTGTTCTGACAACAATATTGTAGGGACATCTTTTGTTTACACGCCACCTTCATATCCTTTTCTGTCCCTGACCTACTAAAGAATTTCAAAAAAGAAAGATAATAATAGATATCATTTATAATAGCACTTGCCCTGTGCCAGACTGTGTACTAAGCGCTTTACAAATAGTATCTCATTTGATCCTTACAACAACCCTGAGAGGTAGATGCTATTATCCCCATTTTACAGATGAGGAAATTGAGGCAAACAGATGTGAGGTGATTTACTCAGGATCACACAACTAGTAAGTGTCTGAGGTGGAATTTGAACTCAGGTCTTCCTAATTCCAGGCCTATCATTCTATCCACCTAGCTACACCTCCCCGCCCCCCCTCAAAAAAGAGAGCTGATAAAGCAGCCAAATCTGACAGCATATATAGTATTCCAGACCCATGGTCCTCTACTTCTACCAAGAAGGGAGGGAGGTACATTTTCTCAATTCTTCTCTGGTCTTGCCCCAAAGGAGCTTGGCCCCAGATAGAATTTCTCAGTGTTCTGTTTAATGTTCTTTCCCTTTGTAATACTGTACTCATTGCATGCATTGTTGTCTTAGTTCTCCTTAATTTATTTTGTAACACTTCATATGTTTTCCCAGAGTATTTGTTTCTAATGCCTCCATGGAATCTAGACTTAAGATTTCCAAAGACTATCCGAAACCCAAGACATTTAATGTATAAGAATAATAGGATCATAGATTTAGAGGTAGAAGGGATCTTATGGAGGGGGGCACCTATCCAACCCCCTCATTTTATAGAGGAGGAAACTAAAGCCCCAGCAGGGGAAGGGACTGACCCAAGATCTTCTAGGCCTAGAGCTAGAAGGGAACTCAGGAGCCATCTAGTTCAACCCCCTTATTTTACACAGGGGGAAACTGAGGCCCAGAGTAGGGAAGCGATTCATCCAAAGTTATACAGGTAGTGACAGAAGTGGAATTTGGACACAGTCCCTCTGACTTCAGAACTAGGGTAAGCAAGCCACAGCCCTCTCACGCATCTGCTGTCTTCATGCCAGACTTCATGCCTGTGCCCTGAGAACCTGCTTAATTCAGCAGAGGGTCATTTCTAGGTTTTTACCTCAAGTTGGTGGTGACTGCTTCAGCCATAGCGCCTCTGGAAAAAAGCACCTACTAAGTCCTTGAGGAGTTGCAGTCTATATTGGTGGAGGTGGGAAAACACTGCTGAAATGACAGATCTTTGCAGTGTTTCAGCCTCTCACCTGCCTGGGAAGTTACCAAGAGCTCTTGGCCCATAATCAACAACATGGCACCTCTTCAGCTGTCCTTTACTAACTTCTAAGTGTCCCTCCTACTGCAAGGTTGCCTGTACCTTTAGCCACACACTCCCAAGGCATCCTTCCTACTTTCTCTCCAGTGATGGAGCCCTCAGTAGAGCTGGACTGTCCAGTTTGAGGCATGATTGGAAGGAAGCAGGTGCTGTGGGTAATGGGAGAATGAATAATAATTTCCATTGATTAATACAGAACTTTGGTTTGAAAACATTTGCATGTATTTTAGCTTGTGACCCTCAGAATCACAGTAGGTAGTAGGACACATATTTTCATACCCATTCAAAAGACAAAGACCCAGACAGAGAGAGAGGGAGGGGAAGTTGGGGGGAAAGGAGAGGAGGTAGAGAAAAGAGGTAGGCAATCAGGTAGGTACTGCCAGGGGCATTTGAGGAGGACAAATAGGGAAGAATGGAAAGGAATGGTGGGGAGGTAAATTCTGACTTCAACGCTTAGTGGGCCCTGGTGTCATCTGCCCCTTGGGTCAGAAACTGACCACAGGTGGGGATGGAAACTACCCCACTCCCTTTCTTGGAAAGTAAGAGGAGTGATCTCTCTGGTGGCTAAAAAGAATGTTGTATGGCTCTGAGGAGAAGGTGGGGCTTCCTGGCCTGTAGGTACTGGGGAGGCAGACATGGAAAGAGGGAAGGGGAGATGGAAAGGGGTAAGGTGGAGGAGAGAGAAGAAAGGAGGAGGGAAAGAGGGAGTGAAAGAGGAGAGTGGAAGAAGGCTACTGGAGAGGGATGTGGAGAAAGAGGTGGAGAGAAAAAAAGGAAAGGGAAGAGGAGAGAAGGGAAGGAATGGGGTAAAGAATGGGGAGAAAGAGGAGAGGGAGGGAGGGTCAAGGGAGGGGGGGAAATAAAAGAGAAGAAAGGGTGGAGAGGGAGGAAAGTTCAGGGCACAGGCCTTGGTTAAGCATGGCTGTGGGTCTGGACCACTGATTAGGTGAGCAGGAGAGGCCCAAGTTCACCTTGGGAGGAGGACCTAATTCTTAGGTAGTGCCCCCCTCCCCTCACAGTGGGTTAGGCAGTACCATTACTTTAAAAATGGAAATGAATATAGATCATTTTTAAAAAACAGATTTTTATTGATATCTTTTGTTTTTACATAATCTAGATTTCCGTCAGTAGCCACCTTCCCTTCCTGGAGAGCTATTCTTTATAATAAAGATTTTTTTTTTAAAGGAGAAAAACAAGAAAAAAAATCAGCAAAACCTATCAACACACTGAAAAAAATCTGACCTGTTAGGCAATGCCCCATAATTGCGGACCACTCCTCTCCCCACAAAGGAGTGGAGGTGTGGGTAGTAGGGGAGGGCTAGTCTCCTTTTCTTCTTGGAGGCCAAGCCTGTTCTTTCTAATTTTGTAACATTCATTTTTGATTGCCTTGTGAGGTTGTTGTCCTTTCCATCTCCATTGTCGTGGTCATTGTCCATGTTGTTTTTCTGGCTTTACTTCACTCTTCATCGGTTCATGTAAGTCTTCCCAGGTTTCTCCATATTTATCATGCTCTTCTTTTCTTCCTGTTCACTAATATTCCATTGAATAGAGCTGATTTATGAGACAACTGGAGAATACCTAGCTCAGGAGGCAACTTGAAAATATTGGACGTAGCCTGTGATTTCATTGGTCTAGGGTACTGTTAGTGAGAAAACTTCTCTTAATTCTCCTAATTAGGCACTCCCTCTGCAACTTGTAACCATAGAGAGTTGCCTGGTAATAATTGGGGTTTAATAAGTTTTATTGATGCTTTTGTTCCTGGGAAATTTCTCATGAATCTCTAGAAAGAATAGGTCGTCAAGGAAATGTGTGACTGAAAAAGAAAGTGGACTGATGAGGCAGGTGTTGAGGTTGAAGGATGGCAGGCAGGCAGCTTGTCTGCTCTGCTGGTGTCTTTGGCACAGTACAAGGATGTGCCCTATCTTCTGACCACTTATCTTTTAAGGAAGGGCTTTTGTTCTTTGTTATTATTGTTGTTTAGTCATATCTGACTCTTCATGATCCTATTTTTTGGGAGTTTTCTTGCCAAAGGTACTGGAGTGGTTTGCCATTTCCTTCTCCAGCTCATTTTACAGATGAGGAAACTGAGGCAAAGAGAGTTACACAACTTGCCCAAGGTCACACAGCTAATAAGTGTCTGAGGCCAGATTTGAACTGGGGAACATGAGTCTTCCTGATTCCAAGTGCAGCACTTCATCCATTAACTGCTGTTTTGGTCTTACACACTTATATCAATTCCCTATATATCTTGGCTATTAGACTCTTTTGCCCCCTTCTTTTTCTTTTTTTTTTCTTTCTTTTTTTTTTGGTCCGTACCTGTCATGTCACTGTTATAAAAAATTCTCTGTAAAGAAACTCTTTACTGATGCAGATTGGCAAATATTCTTAGTAAGCTAACTGGATTTTGGGAAGTTAAATGACCTGTCTCCATTATTTACAGACAGTTTATATCAGAGGCCAGCTCTCTCTAGCCTCCACATCATGTGGTCTCCAAGCAGGCCTTTGTCAAAGATATTTGACATGGAGATTTTTTCACTATCCATAGTTTCTTTTCTTATCCCAATTTCCTTGATTTCAGTTGAAACTGAGGCACAGGGAGTTGCCCAAGGTCATACAGATAGAAAGTATCAGAGGCAGTTTTCTCTTCCCCTTGAAGAGAATTATCCTCCCTCAGCTTTTGCTTCTCTGGTCTAAATATCCCTAGTTCCTTCAATCAATTCTTTAACGCCATGGTGTTTAGCTCTGTCATCATTCTGGTTACCTCTTCTGGGCACACTTGTAATAGCGAGCTCTTTCTCTGACTTTATTTGCCCATAATGACTGATAGAAGGGAGCTATTGCTCATTGGAGGAAGCCTCAGGGCATCAGAATCCTATGAGACTGGCCCTAGAGAACAGATATGAGAAGACATCCCCCTCTCCCCACTCCTACTCCTTTGCAGAGGTAGGGGTCCAGGAGTTGGGAACATCGCATATATTTTCAGACTTTGGGGATGCATTCATTAGTTCTGCTGATTCTGTTCTCTACCTTTTTTTTCTTTAAAAATATTCTTTGTTATATGGGGTAGCTCTCTAGGAGAGGGAAAGGAAGGGTACAGGGGGAAATTTCAGTGATGTAAAGGCAAGATTTCAATTTTTTTTTTTTAACAAAAAGAAAAAAGACTGCCTGGAGATTTTCTTGAATGCAGGGGTCACACTGAGAGAGCTAGGCTGACTGCAATAAAGAAGCTTGGTGCCTAGAATAACCTGAGGCAGTAGGGCAGAATTTGCTGGACAGAGGATGCCAGTGTTATATATGACACTTGTCATGTCTGGGTTCCAGAGGAAAGGGATATGTATACATATATATACATATGTATATGTATATGTATGTTATATATACATATATATATATACACACATATGCATACAAATACAGAGAGACAGAGAGAAAAGAGGGAGAGAGAGACAGACAGAGACAGAGAGAGAGACAGAGAAAGCACAGGAACCAGTGGTTACGGAGAGGGACACTGATGATGTTTGAGCAAAGGAAATTGTGGAAGAACAATCGGACAATTAAGAGGAGAACCAGGAGGGGGCAACATCGTCAAAGTTGAATGAGGCTAGTGCACAAATGAACTAGTTCACTATAATGTCGACTACAAAGCAAGGGAAGGAGTGATGGCCTGGGAGAGCAATGAGGAACGGAATAATGGTGGAGGAAGTAGTGGAAGGGTGGGAGGTTTTGATCTGAGACAGGAGTTTTACCTTGCTTATGTGTAATAGAGACATCAAGGTTATGACCATCCCTGTGAGTGGCTAGAGTGGAATGAAGTTATAGGTCATGGGAATTGAGGAAGTTGATGATTTGGGAAGTCACAGTGTTGTAAGGGACACCATCATGCATATCAGTTAATGCCTTTGAGTGTCAGGGAAGGACTGTCATTCTTCTACCTCAGTTTTTCAGCTGATCCTCAGTTGTTGTGACATCTAGCCCTTCATTATTCTCATCCTCCTCTTCTGAAGAGTCTCTAGCTATGACTGTTCTAAAAATATGGTGTCCAGAATTGAGTGCAATATTCAGGAGGTAATCTGACCAGGGAAGAGTACGACAGGGTTATAACCTCTATGGTTCTGGGTGCTATGCCTCTCAGTGTAGCCTGGAATCACTTCAGCTTTTTTGATTGCCAGATCATATTGTTGAATCACTGAGCTTGCAATCCCCTAATGACTTCTTTTATTTTATTTTGGAGGCAAGCTGGGTTAGGTGACTTTGTCTGAGGCCACATTTGAACTCAGGTCCTCCTGACTCTGAGGCCGGTGCTCTAATCACTGTGACATCTAGCTTCTCCTAATATCTTCTTTTAAAAAAATATTTTTAGCTTCAAACTCTCTCTGTTCCTCTTCCCCCCCTGACCTATTGAGAAGGTAAGAAATGTGATACCCATAATACATATGAACTCATTCAAAATACATTTCCATATTAGCCATGTTACAAAAGGAAAATATGAGCAGGAAAAATGAAGTGAAAAATATGTTTTGATCTGTATTCAGAGTTCATCAGTTCTCTCTCTGGAAGTTGATAGTATTTTTCATTAGAAGTCCTTTGGAATTGTCTTGGATCATTGTATTGATAAGAGTAGCTAAGTCTTTCACAGTTGATTATTTTTATAATATTGCTGTGACTGTGTACAATGTTTTCCTAGTTCTACTCACTCCGCTTTGCATCAGTATAAGTATTCCCAGGTTTTCTTGAGACCATCCTGCTCATCATTTCCTATAGCACAAGAGTATTCCATCTCAATCATATACCATAACTTGCTCGGCCATTTCCCAATTGAAGGGTATCCCTTTAGTTGCCAATTCTTTGCCACCACAAAAAGAGTTGCTTTATATATTTTTGTACATAGGGATCCTTTTCCTTGATCTCTTTGGGGTGCAGACCTGATAGTGGTAATTCTGGGTCAAAGAGTATGCACAGTTTTATACCCCTTTGGGCATAGTTCCAAATTGTTCTCCAGAATGTTTGGACTAATTCATAGCTCCTCTAACAGTGTATTCATATTCCTAATTTTTTTCATAGCGCCTCCAGTATATGTAATTTTTCTTTTCCATAATGTTAGCTACTCTGATGGGTGTGATGTGGTACCTCAGAATTGTTTTAATTTGCATTTCTCTATTAGTGGTTTAGAATATTTTATGTGATTATTGATATTTTTATTTCTTCTCCTGAAAACTATTTGTTCATATCTTGGACAATTTATCAATTGAGGAATGGCTCTAATTTTTATAAATTTGCCTCAGTTCCCTATGTATTTGAGAAATGAGGCCTTTATCAGAGAAATTTGCTGTAAATTTTTTCTTCATTTTCCTGTTTTCCTTCTAATTTTGATTGCATTACTTTTGTTCATGCAAAAACTTTATAATTTCATACAATCAAAATGATCAATTTTACTTCCCTTGATTCTTTCCATCTCTTGTTTGGTCATAAACTCTTCCCTTATCCATAGATCTGACAGGTACATTTTTCAAGGCTCCCCTAATTTCCTTATGATAAAACCCTTAATGTCTAAATCACATGCCCATTTTGACCTTATCTTGGTGTATGGTATGAGATATGCTTAGTTTCTGCCAAATTGCTTTCCAGTTTTCCCAGAAATTTTTTTTTTGGTCAAATGGTAAGTTCTTACCCCCAAAGCTCGGGTCTTTGGGTTTATCAAACACTAGATTAGGATGGTGATTTACTACTGTATATTGTGTACCTAATCTATTACACTGATTCACCACTCTATTTCTTAGCCACTACCAGATTATTTTGATGATTACTGTTTTGTAGTGTAGTTTGAAATCTGGAACTGCTGGGATACCTTCCTTAACCTTTTTTTTTTTTCATTAATTCCCTTGATCTCCTGGATCTTTTTTTTTTTATTCTTCCAGGTAAATTTTATTACTATTTTTCTAGCTCTATAAAATAATTCTTTGGTAGTTTGATTGGCATGGCACTGAATAAGTAAATTAACTTAGGTAGAATTGTCATTTTTATTATATTGGTTTGGCCTAACCATGAACAATTAATATTTCTCCAATTGTTTAAATATGTCCTTATCTTGTGAAAAGTGTTTGGTAATTGTATTCATACAATCCCTGTGTTTATCTTGGCAGATAGGTTCTCAAGTATTTTATATTGTCTGCAGTCATTTTAAATGGAATTTGTCTTTCTATCTCTTGCTGCTGGGTTTTATTGGTAGTATATGGAAATGCTGATGATTTATGTGAGTTTATTTTATGTCCTGAAATTTTGCTGAAGTTGTTAACTGTTTCAACTTTTTTTTTTTTGCTTCTTTCTCTAGGGTATTCTAAGTATACCATTATATCATCTGCAGAGTTTTGCTTTGTTTCCTTATAGCCTATTTTTATTCTTTCATTTTTTTTCTTGTCTTGATGTTAGTGCTAGCATTTCCAATACAATATTGAATAATAGTGGTGATAATGGACATCCTTGTTTCACTTGAGATCTTACTGGGAAGGCTTCAAGTTTATCCTGGTTATAGACAATACTTACTCTTGGCTTTAAATAGATGCTACTTACCATTTTAAGAAAGGGTCCATTGATTTCTACACTTTCTAGCGTTTTTAATAGGAATAGGTGTTGTATTTTGTCAGCAGCTTTTTCTGCATCTATTGAGATAATCATATGACTTTTGTTATTATTATTATTGATGTGGTCAATTATGCTGATAGTTTTCCTAATATTGAATGAGCCCTGCATTCCTGGTTAAAAACAAAAAGCCCACTGAGTCATAGTGTACGATCTTTGTGATATATTGCTGTAATCTCCTTGCTAGTATTTTATTTAAAATTTTGCATCAATATTCATTAAGGAAATTGGCCTGTGGTTTTATTTCTCTCTTTTTATTCTCCTTTGTTTAGGTATCAAAACCATATTTATATCCTAAAGGGAATTTGACAGAATTCCTTCTTTATCTGTTTTTTTCAAATAGTTTATAAATTATTGGGATTAATTGTTCTTTAAATGTCTGGTAGAATTCACTGTAATTCCTTCTGGTGCTGAGGATTTTTTCTTAAGGAGGTCATTTATGGCTTGTGAAATTTCTTTTCCTATGATAGGGTTATTTAAGTATTCTATTTCCTCTTTTGTTAATCTGGGAAATTTATATTTTTGTAATTATTTATCCTTTTCACTTAGATTGCTAGATCTGTGGGCATATACTTGGACAAAATAACTTAATAATTGCCTTAATTTCATTTTCATTGGTAGTGCACTCACTCTTTATTTTTGATACTGTTAATTTGGTTTTCTTTTTAAAAAAATCAAATTAACTAACAATTTATCTATCTCCCCCCCCATAAAACCAGCTCTTAGTTTTATTTATTAGTTCAATGATTTTGTTTTTACTTTCAATTTTATTAATCTTTCCTTTGATTTTCAAGATTTCCATTTTAGTGTTTAATAGGGGATTTTAATTTTATTCTAGTTTTTTTCAGTTGCATGTTCAATTCATTGATCTGCTCTTTCTCTCTTTTATTGATGTACATGTTTAGAGATATAATTTTCCCCCTAAACACTGATTTGGCTGCATACCATAAATTTTGGTATATTGTCTCATCATTCTCTTTAATGAAATTATTGACTGTTTGTATGATTTGTTCTTTGACACACTCATTCTTTAGGATTAGATTGTTTAGTTTCCAATTAATTTTTAATCTATGCTTCCACAGCCCTTTATTGAATGTATTTTTGCATTATGGTCCAAAAAGGGTTCATTTAATATTTTTGCTTTTCTGAATTTGGTTGTGAGGATTCTATGCCCTAATACGTGGTTAATTTTTGTGAAGGTGCCATGAACAATTGAGAAAAAGGTATACTTTTTTCTATTCCCATTAAATTTTCTCCAGGGGTCTGTTATATTCAACTTTTCTAAGATTCCATTTACCTCCTTAATTTCTTTATTATTTGTTTTATGGTTAGATTTATCTAACTCTGAGAGGGGAAAGTTGAGGCCCCTCCCTACTGATGCAGTTTTATTGTCTATTTCCTCCTGTAGTTGATTTAACTTTTCCTTTAAGAATTTGGATGCTATGCCATTTGGTGCACATATCCTTAGTATTGATATTACTTCAATATCTATGGTGCCTGTTGGTGTATGGGGTATTTAGGGAGGACTGATATGTATGGTGTGAGGGCTTTCTGAGCCCTTTTCAGAGCTGCTCATTCACTGTTGGTGCCTACCTGTCACCCAGGTCTCACCTGTGGCTCCAAGGAGCTGTAGCATGTGCAGTGGCCACACACTGGTAAAACTGTCTCAGAAGAGGGGCTAAACTAAGTTGAGGAAAACTTGTTGGTGAGTTAGGGGGATGTCTACCTCAAACATGTGAAAACTTCCCCTGGTGGAATGGATGGATCAGAACAATTTGTTTGAATAGCCATGAAGGTGGGTGAAGGAGGCACTGTGGAGGGCTTAGAGCTTTGGTCCAGCAGTAAAGAAGCCAATATCATCCATTGAATTCCAGGGCATCACCAGTTGTCCTGACTTTTGTCTTGCCACTGGACTTCAATGACTCTGGAAGAGAGAGTGAGGCTGAGGATTTTGCACAATTCTGCCTTTTTACAGACAGTTTCTCAGATAAAGGTCTCACATCTCAAATATTAAAGAACTGAATCAAATTTATAAGAACGAGTCATTACTATGCCCAAAGGGCTATAAAAATGTGCATACCCTTTGATCCACTAATAGCACTTCTAGGGCTGTATCCCAAAGAGATCATACAAATGGGAAAAGGACCCACATGTACAAAAATATTCATAGCAGCTCTTTTTGTGGTGGCAAAGAATTGGAAATTGAGAGGATGCTCATCAATTGGGGAATGGCTGAGCAAGTTGTGGTATATGAATGTAATGGAATACTATCGTGCTATAAGAAACGATGAACAGGCTGACTTCAGAAAAACCTGGAAAGACTCACATGGTCTGATGCTGAGTGAAATGAGCAGAACCAGGAGAACATTGTACACAATAACAGCCATGTTGTGCAATGACTAATATTGATAAACTTAACCCTTCCCAGCAATACAAGGATCTAAGACATCTCCAGAGGCCTCGGGATGGAAAATGCTATCCACATCCAAAGAAAGAACTATGAAAGTTGAATTGTTATTTTTTTCTCTTCTGTTGAGTTTTGTTTCCTCTTTCTGATGGTTCCTCCTATTGGTTTTAATTTTTACTTACAACACCACTGATGTGAAAATATGTTTAGTAGGAATGTAAATGTATAGCCTATATGAGATTGTGCGCCATCTTGGGGAGGGTGATGGGGAGAAAGGGGGAGAAAAATTTTAAACGCAAAAGCATATGGAAGTGATTATTTTTAAATCAAAATAAATTAATACATTTAAAAAAATAAAGAAAGATGGCTAAAAAATTTAAAAAAAAAGAATATGAGTCATTCCCCAACTGATATATGGTCAAAGGATATGAACAAGCAGTTTTTCAATGAAGAAATCAAAAGCCTTTATGGCATATGAAAAAATGCTCTGTCACTATTGATTAGAGAAATGCAAATTAAAATGCAAAAACCCCCCAATTTTGAGATATCATCTCACACCTATCAGATTAGCTAAAACGATAGAAGGGGAAAGTGGCAGATGTTGGAGGGGATGTGGAAAGATTGAGACACTAATTCACTGTAGAACTGTGAATTGACTTAACTGTTTTGGAGAGCAATCTGGAATTATGCCCAAAGAGTTACAAAACTGTGTATAGCCTTTAACTGAGCAATAGAAACACTATTAGGTCTGTTTCCCAAGGTCATTAGGGAAAAAAGGAAAAGAACTTGTATGTTCTAAAATATTTATAGCAGTTCTCTTTGTGATGGCAAAGAACTAGAAATTGAGGGAATGCCCATCAGCTGGAGAATGGCTGAACAAGTTGTGGTATATGATTGTGATGGAATACTACTGTGCTATAAGAAATAATGATTTGGTTGATTTTAGAAAAACATGGAAAGACTTGCATGAAATAATGAAGAATGAAGTGAGTAGAACCAAGTAAACATTTTACACAGTAACGGCAATATTGTTCTAAGAACAACTTTGACCAACTAAGTCATTTTGAGTATTATAAATACTCAAATCAACTATTACAAAGGATCTATGAAGGAAGATGCTATCCATCTTCAGAGAAAGAACAGATAAACAGATGTATGTATAGCATGGTTTTACATGCATACATATATTTGTGTCTAATGGTAGCCTTCTCTAGGGTGGGGTGGGGAGAGAAAAAAAATAAAAGTGCACAGCAGAGAACAAAAGAAAACAGAAGGAAGCATAGAAAAGCAAGATAGCTTTGAAAATGATGTGTAGTATTTATTACATAGTTTTTTAAAGTGTGAAATGGAAATTCATGGTTTTATATTGAATTCTCTTTTTATGTTGTGCTATATACATAGAAATTTTTTGTCTTTTTGTTTTTAAGTTAAAAATGAATAAAAATATTTTTAAAGGTGCAAAAAGGTGAAATTTCCCTGCTTATCTCTTTTAATTAGGTCTATTTTTTGCTTTTGCTTTGTCTAAGATCATGATTGCTACCCCTGCCTTTTTTTTAACCTCAGCTGAAGCAAATTAGATCTTGCTCCAGCCCCTTATTTTAACTCTATGTATATCTCTTTGTTTCAAGTGTGTTTCTTTTAAACAACATATTACTGGATTCTGGGTCCATTCTGCTATCAGTTTCCTTTTTATAAGTGAGTACATCTTATTCACATCCACAGTTATGATTACTAACTGTGCATTTCCCTCTATCCTATTTTTTTTCCTGTTTATCTTCCTCTCTCTCCTTTTATCCTGTCCCTCCTCTAAAGTCTGTTTTGCTTCTGACCACTTCCTTTATCCATCTTCCCTTTTATCACCGTTTCCCTTTCTCTTATTATTTTCCCTTCCTACTTCCCTATTGGGTTAGATAGATTTCTATACTCAGTTGAGTGCGTTTATTTTTCTTTTGTTGAATCCATTTTTTTTTGTTTTGTTCCCCCCCCCCATTTGTTTTTAGTTTTCAACATTCACTGTCATAAGAATTTTTTTTTTACTTTTTTTGGGGGGGCACTAGGCAATGGGGTTAAGTGACTTGCCCAGGGTCACACAGCTAGTAAGTGTCAAGTGTGTGAGGCTGGATTTGAACTCAGGTCCTCCTGACTCCAGGGCTGGTGCTGTATCCACCACGGCACCTAGCTGCCCCCACTTTCATAAGGTTTTGAATTCTAAATTTTCCTCACTCCCTCTCTCCCTCCCTCCCCAAGATAGCATGCAATCTGATATAGGCTATACATGTACAATCATATTAAACATATTTCCACATTGGTCATGTTGTGAAAGAAGAATCAGAACAAAAGGGAAAAAACTATAAGAAAGAAAAAAAAGAGAAAACAGTATGCTTCGATCTGCCTTCAGATTCCTAATTTCTTTCTCTGGATGTGCATACCATTTTTCATCACGAGTCTTCTGGAATTGTCTTAGATCATTGCATTGCTGAGAAGAGCTAAGTCTATCAAAGTTGGTTATCGCACAATGTTGCTGTTGCTGTGTACAATGTTCTCCTGGTTCTTCTCACTTCACTCAGCATCAGTTCATGTAAGTCTTTCCAGGTTTTTCTGAAATCCTCCTGCTCATCATTTCTTACAGAACAATAGTATTCCATTTCATTCATATACCACAACTTGTTCAGACATTCACCAATTGTTGGGCATCTCCTCAATTTCCAATTTTTTTGCCACCATAGAAAAGCTGCTATAAATGTTTTTATACAAGTGGGTCCTTTTCCCTTTTTCATGGTCTCTTTAGGATACAGACCTAGAAGTGGTATTGCTGGATCAAAGGGTATGCACAGTTTTATAGTCCTTTGGGCATAGTTCCAAATTGTTCTCCAGAATGGTTGGTTCAGTTCACAACTCCACTCACAATGCATTAGTGTCTTTGAACCAATTTAGATTAGAATGAGGTTCGAGTGTTGCCCACACCCCCCTCCAGTCCTCCCTCCCACTGTAAAAGTTCTTTCTTGTATACCTCTTTAAAGTGAGATAATTTCCCCCATTCTTGCTCTCCCTTTCCCCCTCTTCCAGGGCATCCCTCTTTCTCACCCATCCAATTTCTTTACATCGTGCCAACATAATCAGTTCACTCTCATATCCTCTGTCTGTTTAGAATCCTTCTAACTGCCCTAAAAATGATAAAGTTCTTAGGAGTTACATGTATCATCTTTCTATCTAGAAAGGTAAACAGTTCAACCTTATTGAGTCCCTTATGATTTCTCTTTCATGGCCACCTTTTTTATGTTTCTCTTGAGTCTTGTGTTTGAAAATAAAATGTTCTATTCAGCTCTGGCCTTTTCATCAAGAGTGCTTGAAAGTCCTCTATTTCATTGAATATCCATTTTTCCCTTGAAGAATTATACTCAGTTTTCCTGGATAGGTTATTTTTAGTTGTAATTCTAGTTCTTTTGCCTTCTGGGATATCATATTCCAAGCCCTCTGCTCCTTTAATGTGATAGCTGATGAATCTTGTGTGATCCTGACAGTGGCTCTATGATATTTGAATGATATCTTTCTGGCTGCTTTCAGTATTTTCTCTTTAACCTGGGAACTTTGGAATTTGACTACAATATTCCCAGGAGTTTTCATTTTGGGGTCTCTTTCAGGTAGTGATCAGTGAATTTTGTCAATTTCTATTTTACCCTCTGGTTCTAAAATATCAAGGATGTTTTACCTTGATGATTTCTTGAAACATGATGTCTAGTCTTTGTTGTTGTTGTTGTTGTTGTGGCTTTCAGATAGTCCAGTAATTCTTAAATTATCTCTCCTTGATCTATTTTGCAGGTTAGTTGTTTTTCTGGTGAGATATTTCACATTTTCTTCTATTTCTTCATTATTTTGACTTTGTTTTATTGTTTCTTGATGTCTCGTGGAGTCATTAACTTTCACTTGCCCAATTTTAATTTTTAAGGAATCATTTTCTTCAACGAGCTTTTGTGCTTGTTTTTCCATTTGGCCAGTTCTACTTTTTAAGAAGTTATTTTCATCAGTGTAGTTTTGTACCTGTTTTCGCATTTGGCCAATTCTGTTTTTTAAGGCTTATTTTCTTTAGTGTTTTTTTCTGCCTCTTTTACCAAGATATTAATTGTCATTTCATAAATTTCCCCCTTGCTCTCATTTCTTTACCTAACTTTTTAGCTACCACTTTTAACAGTGATTTCTTGGGTATTACTGATATCAGTTTGAATACTATTATGGACTAGTAGTAAGGTATCAGATATATAACATTAAGTTTGATCAGGAATGCATTGAAAGAGGAGGAAAATACATAATCATAAGTGCTTTTATTATTAAGAGAAAAGATGGAGTGAAAAAGAAGCGACATAGGCTTTAGTTACCGTCAATGAGAACAAAATGGACCCCTTATTATATAATTTTTACCAACTGTTTGTTACTGAGAATGATTCAAACAATAACTTGTAATTAACACTTTTAAACTGCAGGTATATTTTAGACATTTTTAGACTCCAGAAATTTTTTATCTTTCAGTACCTCTAAAAACATGGATTAAAAAAAACCCGGGATTTTCCTTACACATTATTTAGGTGTTGTCTTATCTTAAAATGAAACCCATTTACATAATAACTGGACAATGCAGTATATAATATGGAGGGGAAAAGAGAGTTCCTTTAAGAACAAAAAAAATCATAAAAGCCAGGGTTCAAACCTAAGGAAATGGAATACCTTCATATAGGCTACTTATTAATTTTCCCGGAATCATATTACCTCTGTACTAATCTGGGGGAAAATGCCTAGCTTCATTAGGGAAATCCTTGGGCAGCCTTTGGGTCATTAGTGAAAAAAGCCAAAGAATCTAGTTCTGCTCAGCAGCTTTTAGCAATAAAACTTTTGGGGGGAACGTCTTCAATTAGGAGCATCAGCCCTTTATGGTCTTTGATAATAGCTTCCATACCCAAAGGGACCCCTGTCAAACTTCAGGGGTCTTGTTAAGCACCTTCCCCACCTTCAATCCCCAGCTAAGCAGTTACCACTGTAATTGAGGCAAAAGAACAGTGTATGCAGAGTGGAATGGGTCAAAAATTCCTGTTTCTGCCCTATATAAAGGAAAGCATTTGGAGGAGTTTGATACTCTGAAATCCAATGAAAGCAGAGAGAAGACTGAGGGAGGTGGTATCAGTGACAGTTTGAGTAAGCAGCATGGTGATTAGAAATTAGAGGTGAAGAGCTTAACTCTTGGAGGAGCATCTTGAGCCTTGGAGTTCAAAATAGGCAGAGCACCAGATACAGAGTGGACTTCAGAATGTCAGAACTGGTTGAGCCTGAAAACAGAAAATGTAAGAGCTGAGAAAACCTCTACAACAAAGCCTGTCAGATCTAGGAGGAACTTGAGAACATTGAATGTCAGATTAGGAAGAGAATTTAGAACAGGGAATGTCAGATCAAGGAGGGACTTTAGAATGCTGAATGTCAGATCTAGGAGGGACTTGAGAACACAGAATGTCAGTGCAGGCATGGACTTTAGAATAGAAGATGTCAGAGCTTGGAGGCTACTGAGAAGACAGAATGTTGTAGCTAGAAAGGCTGAGAAGAGATAATGACAGATCTAGGAGAGACTTTAGAACACAGAATGTCAGATTTGGGAGGGAATTTAGAATATAGTATTTCAAAGCTAGGAAGTTCCTTAGAAGAGAAAATATCAGAGCTGGGAAGAGCCTTGGAACATACAATGTCAGAGATGTTTTTGTTTGTGTTTTTGATGTTGTTCTTGTTTGTCCTTCATTTTGGAAGGGGCCCAATTACACTTTGGGGTGATTCTTGACTTGAGTATGAATTGGATTTAAGTGAGGCAGTTGCAAAAAGTCATCAGCCTCACTGTCTCTTCCAGAGTCATTGAAGTCCAGTAGTAAGACAAAAGTTAGGATGACTGGTGATGGCCCAGGATGCAGTGGATGACCATGGTGTCTTTGATATCTAACCGAGCTCTAAGCACTCTATAGCATCTGCTTCAGCCTTTGTGGCCTGTTGGAAGTAATTGTTTGTATAGACCCATTTCACTGGGGGAAGTCTTCACGTGTTGGGAGTAGACATCCCCTAACTCACCAACTGGTTTGAAGCCTGTTTGTTACCCTCAAGCTGATTTAGCCTGTCTGCTGAGACAGTTTTATTGTGGTGTGGCCACTGTACATGCTACAGATTCTTGGAGCCACAGGTGAGAGTTGGGTGACAGATGGAAACCAAAGGTAGATGAGCAGCTCTGACAAGGGCTCAGCAAGCCCTCTCTGTACACCTCATAATCTCCAGTGTCAGAGATGGACATTATAGAGCACATAATGTCAGAACTAGGAAGGTTCTTAGAACACAGAATGTCTAATCTGGGAAGGCCTTTGGAATACAGAATGTCAGATCTGGGAGGAATTTAGAACACAGATAATGTTGGAGCTGGGAGGAGTCTTGGAACATATAATGTCAGAGATGAACAGCACATAATGTAAGATCTGGGAAGGATTTTAGAACACAGAATGTCAGATCTGGAGGATACTTTGGAACACGCACTGTCAGATATAGGAGGAAATTTAAAATACAGAATGTCAAAGCTGGAAAGGCCCTTAGAAGAGATAATGACAAAGCTGGGAGGAGCCTTGGAACATATAATATCAGAGATGAAAGGGACCATAGAACATATAATGTCAGAAGTAGGAGGGCTCTTAGAACACAGAATGTCATATGTAAGGGATTTTAGGGCACAGGATGTCAGATCTGGAAGGGATTTTATTAATATTTATTTTTAGTTTTTAACATTCACTTCCACAACATTTTAGGTTCCAAATTTTCTCCCCATCTTGTCTCTCCTTCTACCCCAAGACAACATATATTCTGAATACCCCATTTTCCTAATCTGCCCTCCCTTCTATCACCCCCCCCTTCTCTTATCTCCTTCCCCTTCTATTTTCCTGTAGGGAAGGATATATTTCTATATCCCATTGCCTGTATATCTTATTTCCCAGTTGCATGTGAAAACAATTTTTAACATTTGTTTTTAAAACTTTGGGTTCCAAATTTTCTCCCTTCCTCCCTCCCCACCCACCCTCATCGAGAAGGCAAGCAACTCGATACGGGTTATACATGTGTAGTTAAGCAAAACGTGGAAGGGACTTGAGAACACAGAATAGAAGATTAGGAAGGGATGTTAGGACACAGAATACCAGAACTGAATAGGCCCAGAGGACAGAAAATATAATATCTGGGAAAGTCCTTGCATACTTTAGAACCAAGAATGTCAGATCTGATAGGGCCTTTAGAATACAAAATGTCAGAATTGGGTGAATTTGAGAATACAGAATGTCTGATCTGGAAGGGACTTTAGAATCTAGAATGTCAAAGCTGAGAGGGCCCTTAGAAGAGAGAATATCAGAGTTGGGAGGAATCTTGGAAGATAAAATATCAGAGATGAAAGGGACTATACAGCACATAATGTCAGAGACAGGAGGGCTCTCAGAACACAGAATAAGAAAAATGGGAGGACTTTAGAATGTGGAATGTGAGAACTGGGAGGGATTTTAGAACAGAGGATGTCAGACCTGGGAGGGACTCAAGAATACAGAACTTCACACATCAGAGGGACCTTAGATCATAGAATATGAGAGATGACAGGGACGTGACATCACAGAGTATCAAAACTGAGGAGGACATTAGAACTCAGAATGTCACATCAGAATTGGACTTTAGAACTCAAAATGCCAGATCAGAAATGGAGTTTAGAACTCAGAATACCAGATCAGAAGTGGAGTTTAGAACACAGAATGTCAGATCAGGGAGGGAATTTAGAACTCAGAATGTTAGACCAGGTAGGAACTTTAGAACTCAGAATATCAGATTAGAATTGGACTTTAGAACTCAGAATTTCACATCATAAATGGAGTTCAGAACTCAGAATATCAGATCAGAAGTGGAGTTTAGAACACAGAATGTCAGATCAGGGAGGGAATTTAGAACTCAGAATGTTAGACCAGGTAGGAACTTTAGAACTCAAATATTAGATCAGAATTGGCCTTTAGAACTCAGAATTTTACATCATAAATGGATTTTAGAACTCAGAATATCAGATCAGAAATAGAATTTACAATTCAGGATGTGAGGTCAGTTAGGGATTTTTTTCCCTTAATATTATTTTCTAGTGTCAGATCAGGAAGGGATATTACAGCATAGAATGTCAGAAACGGGAAGAGAGTTAGAATAAAGAATGTCAGATCTTGGAGGGACTGCACAACCGTGAACGTCAGACCAGGGAGGGACTTTAGAACTCCTAATGTCAGATCAGGGAGAGATTTTTGAGTTCAGAATGTCAGATCAGAAGTGGAGTTGAAACTCAAACTTAAAATGCCAGATCAGAAATGGACTTTAGAACTCAGAATGTCAAAGTAGAAATGGACTTTAGAAAACAGAATGTAAGAGTAGAAATGGACTGTAGAACTCAGAATGCCAGATCAAAAGTGGAGTTTAGAACTCAGAATGTGAGATCTTAAAGAGACTTTACAACCCAGAATATCAGATCAGAGAGGGACTTTAGAACATAGGAAGTCAGACCTGGGAGGGACTTTAGAACACAGAATGTCAAAATAGAAATGGACTTTAGAATTCAGAATGTCAGATCAGAAATAGAATTTTGAATTCTGAAGGTCAGATCAGGGATTGAATTTAGAACTCAGAATGTCCATTCAGGGAGGGACTTTAGAACAGTAGAATGTCAGATCAGCGATGGATTCTAGAACTAAGAATTTCAGATCTGAAATAGACTTGAGAATTCAGAATGTGAGGTCAGGGAGAGACCTTACAACCCAGGATGTCATAAGTCATATCACGGAGGGACTTCTGAACCTTGAATATAAGATAAAAAATGGACTTTAGAATTCAGAATGTCAGATCAGAAATGTAATTTAGAACTCAGGATTGAGGTCAGCTGGGGACTTGACAACTCAAAATATCAGATCAGGAATGGAATTCTGAACTCAGAATGTCAGATCAGGGAGGGACTTTAGAACTCAGAATGTCAGATCAGAAATAGAATTTAGAGCTCAGGATGTCAGATCAGGGATGGACTCCAGAACTAAGAATTTAGATCAGAAATGTAGTTTAGAACTCAGAACATGAGATCAGGGAGGGACTTTAGAACTTAGAATGTTAGAACAGAAATGGAATTTAGAACTCAGGACGAGAGGTCTACTAGGGACTTGAGAACTTAGAATATCAGATCAGAAATGGACTTCAGAAACTCAGAATGTCAGATCATGAAGGCAATTTAGAACTCAGAATGTTAGATCAAGTAGAAACTTTAGAACTCAGAATGTCAGTTCAGAGAGGGATTTTAGAACCCAGAATGTCAGAACAGAAATACAATTTAGAACTCAGGATCTGAGGTCAGCTAGGGACTTGAGAATTTAGAATATCAGATGGGGGAGGGCTTTGGAGCACACAAGGTCAGGAATGGGAAGAGACTAAGGATAGAGAATGTCAGAACAGGGACCGTCTTTATAAGAATGAATATCAGAGCTGGGATGGACTTTGGAATGGAGACTATCAGAACTGTGATGGCATGGAAAACAGCTAAGCTGAAAAGGGGTTGAGGACATAGAGTACTAGATCTGTGATGAGCATTAGAACACAGAATGCCAGGTCTAGGATATACTTTAGAACTTCATATATTAGAAATGAAATGGATTTTTACAGCACACACTGTCATAACTGAGAGGATGTTTTGAATACAAAAAGTCATAGCTGACATGGTCTTTAGAACTGAGAATGTTGTAGCTGGCAGGGCCCTTTGAAGAAAGAATGTCAGAGCTTGGATGGTGCTGAGAATGCAGAATTTGAGTTAGAAGGGACTTCAGAATACAAAATGTCAGAGCCGGCTTGGGGGGGGGTGCCTTTAGAAGAAAGAAGGTAGAGCTGAGTTGAGCCTTGGAACACTGAACGTCAGAAATAAAAGGGGCTTTGGAGCACCGAATGTCAAAGCTGGGTAAGTTCTTAAAATTCAGATGAGCAGAACTGGGTGAATCTGAGAACAGAGAAGTCCAGAGATGGAACAGAGATTGTCAGACCTGGGAGGGTCCTCTGAACACAAAGCAGAGGTTTGAGGAACTTAGGAACCCAGAATTGTAAAGATTAAAGGGGCTTTTGGACACAGAATATCAGAGCTCAGCATTGCCTGAGAATAGAGATCATCAAAGCTTGGAGGTTTTTGAGAAAAAAGAAAATTACATCTGGGGTAAAACTTAGAACAGAGAATGGCAGATCAGGACAGGACTTTAGAATACAGAAAATCAAGGCTGAGAGGGTCTTTAGAACACTGAATGGTTAGATTTGGGAGGAACTTTAGAACAAAGATTGTCAGGGCTGGGAGTGGCCAGAGAATAGATAATGTAAGAGGTGGAAAAGCCCTTAGATTACAGAAAGTCTGATCTGGGAGGGGCCTTAGAACGTGAAATGTCAGAGCTAGGAGGGACCTTAGAACATAGAATGTTGGATCTGCAAAGGACCTGTGAAGAGGTAATGTCTGAGCTGGGAGATCAGTCCTCCAATATGAAATGTTAGACATAGAATGAACTTAGAACAAAGGGTTTTCAGAGCTGGGAGCAACCTTAAAACATGGAATCTCAGACCATTGAGAGTCAAGTAAAAATTAATCGAAACAATAACTTCAGCATACTTCCAGGATATAAAATAAATCCACATAAGTTGTCAGCATTTCTATATATTGCAAAAATCTGAGCAAAGAGAGAAAGATAAATCCCTTTTAGAATAACTACAAAATATTTGGGAGTCTCTAAAACACTTGGGAGTCTACCTACTAAGGAATACAAAGAACTTTATGAATCTAATATATAACACTTTACACAGTAATGATGTTGGAGAGTATTTATTGCTTATGAATAGATTGAGTCAGTATAATGAAAATGAAATCATATCTTGATTAATTTACTTCTTCAGGCCCATGCCAATCAAGCTCTCAAAGATTTACTTTAGAGTGCTAGACAAAATCATAACAAAATTCATCTGGAGGGGCAAAAGGTACTCCAGGGGAAATAGTAGGAAAAAAAGTGGGAAAGAAGGAGGCCTAGCTAGCCTTGATCTCCATTTGTACTGCAAAGCTGAAATCATTAAAACACTTTGGTGTTTGTTTAGAAGTAGACAGGTTGATCAGGGGAACGGATGAGGTACATAGCATAAATATTTAGAAGCCAAGGAACCCAGCAACTTCAATCAATCAGTCAAATTTATTAAGTACCTACCAGTACCAGATACTTTGCTAATCAATGGAGATGCAGAAAGAGGCAGAAGACTATGCCTGCCTTGAAGGATCTCACAATAGAATGCAAACAGATATATACAAGCAATGACAGACGGGATAAATAAATAAGAGAGAGAAGGCACTAGAATTAAGAGGTGCTGGACAAGGCTTCCAGTAAAAGCTGAGATTTCAGTTGGTACTTAAAGGCAGTCAGAAAGGTCAGTAGTTGAAATGTAAAAGAGAGAGCATTCCTGGCGTGGATGACAGCCAGAGAAAATGCTGGGAGTAGAGAGATGAACGTCATGTTCTTGGAACAGCCAGGAGCTCAGTGTCAGGTTGAAGAAGACTAAAAAGGTAGGAGAGGGATAGGTTATGAAGGGCTTTTGAATGCATAAGGAGGCAATAGGGAGACACTGGAGTTTATTGAGTAGGGAAAATCACTTTAGTGGCTGAGTGGAGGCTGGATTGGAGTGGGGAGAGACTTCAAGCAGGCAAATCCATCAATACACTATTAAAATAGTCCAAGAATGAGATGATGTGGACCTGTACTAGAATAATGGCAGGGTTTAGGGGGGAAAATAATGAGTTCTGCTTTGGATATAATGAGTTTGAGATGTCTACTGGACATCTAATTTGAGATGTCAGAAAAGTAGTCGTGGATGTGAGATTGGAGGTCAGTGGAGAGACTGGGGCAGGATAGATTTGAGAATCATTAGCATAGAGCTGGTCATTAAATCCATGGCAGCTGGTGAGCTCAACAAGTGAAGTAGTATAGAGGAAGAAGAGAAGAGGCCTCAGGAGAGAACTCTGAGGAACACATAGGGTTAAAGGGTGTGATCTGGAAGAAGGAGACTGGGAAGGAGTGGATAGATAGGGAGGAGGAGAACCAAGAGAGAGCAGTGTCTTGCCCTGAAAATTCAGAGAGAAGAGAGCTCCAAGGAGAGGAAGATGATCAACATGTCAAAGTCTTCAGAAAGGTTAATGAGAATGAGGATAGAGAAAAGACCATTGGATCTGGTGACCCAAGAGGTCATTAGTAACTTCATATAGAGGGTAGTTTCTGCGGAATGATAAGATCAGGAGCCAGACTGTAAGAGGTTAAGAAGAGAGCAGGAGAAAGTAGAGGCACCTATTTTAGAAAGGTGTTTGATAAATCATAAAACCCCACCTATTGGGGTGGATAAGACCTTACTATTTGACTTCTGGAAAACTGGAAAGCAGTCTGGAAGAAATCAGTCTGGAAAGAAGGGACTAACACCTCACATTTTACCAAGATAAGCTTTAAATGGACCCATAATTTAGATATAAAGGGCGATAACATAAAAAAAAAAAGATAGAGGAACAAGGAAGAAACTACTGGTTAGATTTGTAGATGGGGAAGAGTTTATGACCAAACAGAGACAGAGAGGATCACAGAAGACAGAATGGACAATTTTGATGTTATAAAATTAAATTTTTGCACAAACATGGTCATTGTAGCAAAAATTGGGAAACTGAAACATAACTGAGAAAAAAAATCTTTACAGCAAGATTCTTTAATAAAGGTTTTATATCCAATATGTATACAGAACAGATTCAAATTTATAAGACTTAGAGCCATCCCCCAAAATGACAAATGTTCTAAGGATATGAAAAGTGGTTTTTAATATGGAATAAAACCAAATTATCAATAGCCATATGAAAAATGCTCCAAATCACTAATAATTAGAAAAATGCAAATTAAAGCAACCTTGAAGTTCCATATCACTCATACTCATCAGATTGGCAGAGTTGACAAAAAATGAAAATGACAAATGTTGAAGGGGCTGCAGGAAAATGGGCACACTTTCGTAATGCTGGTGGAACTTTGAATTGGTCTAGTCATTCTGGAAAGCAGTTTGGACATGTGCCCCGAACATTATTCAATAGAGCATATGCTTTGACTTGGTTATATCACTGCCAGGTCTATACTCCTGAGTGATAAACGAAAGAGGAAAAGGATGTGTTTGTGCAGAAATATTTATAGCCTCTCTTTGCATAGTGCCAAAGAACTGTAAATTTAAGAGAGTGTCCATCTATGGGGAAATGTTTAAACAAATTATGAAATATGAATAGAATAGAATATTCTTGTGCTGGAAGAAATTATAAAAGGGATCTCTTGGTGAAGGGGACTGTTTCAGAGAAACCTGGAAAGACTTATATGAACCGATGCAGAGTAAAGTGAGCAGAACCAGAAGAACAATTTCTACAATAATGACATAGTAAAGACAACTTTGAAAAATGTAAGAACTCTGAATAACGTTCAACTAGAAGTCCAGAAGACTGATGATGAAACATGCTACCTACCACCCAACAGAAAAGTGATGGACTCAAGGTATAGAATGAGACATTTTTGATTTAGAACATTATAGAATTAATTAATTATACTTATAGAATGAGACATATAATTGTTGGACAGGGCCACCTCAGGACTTTGTTTCCCTAGACTATGCAATTTTGTTCTAAGAGGTTTTTTTTCCCCAAAGGGGAAGGTGAGGAAAGAGAAAAATCAATTTTTTGATAATTGAAAAAATAAAATAGAGTAAGAAACAAATTGCTTGCCTACCAGCCCTCCAAAATAGAACAAGGAAATATGGGGATGGAAGGAACTGTAGAACATAGGATGCCAGTGATATAACACAGAAGATCAGAGCTGGGAGAGAGCATAGAAAAGGCAATCAGAGCCGGGAAGACCACTAAGGACTGGAGCTGTGATTACTGGCATAGAGAATTCTCAGTTAAAGAAATTTCCTTTACCTGAGGTGGGGGGTTTTTACCACAGTTTTTCCCTTTGGTTCTAAGTCTTCTTTATAACATGACTAATGTGGAAATATGTTTAATACAGTTGTACATGTATAGCCTATATCACATTGCATGCTGTCTTGGGGAGGGGGGAGGACAAAAAGGGGGAGAAAATTTAAAATTAAAAAACTTATAAAAGCGAATGTTGAAAACTTAATATAAATAAATAAATAAATAAATAAATTTTAAAAAGAACCAGGAGAACATTGCACATAGTAACAGCAACATTGTGTGATGACAGACTTTGATAGACTCAGCTCTTCTCAGCAATCTAAGACAATTAATTACAAAAGTCTCATTATGGAAAATGCTAACCACATCCAGAGAAAGAACTATGGAGTCTGAATGCAGATCTAAGCAGGCTATTTTCTCTTTTTTTGTTTTTTCTTTCTCGTGGTTCTGATTCTTCTTTCATAACATGACTAATGTGGAAATACAATTGTACACGTATAGCCTACATCAGATTGCATGCTCTCTTGGGGAGGGGGGAGGGGGAAATTTAGAACTCAAAAGCTTATAAAAGCGAATGTTGAAAACTAAAAACAAATTAATTAATAGGAAAAATTTTAATTAAAAAAAAGAAATTTCCTTTACCAATGCAGGTCAGCATCATCTTTGAAATGTATAGGCGTAGACAATTGCCTAGAGGAATATGAGGTAAAGTGACTTACCCAGGGCTATGTAGATAGTTTCCGTCAGAGACAGGACTTGAATCCAGGTCTTCTTAGCTTAGAGATCAGCTTTTTTCAACCATGTTTTGTAGTCTGTCATGGGAGAGATTGGAGAAAATAGAATGTCAGATATTTGAGGGATCTTCGAGCATAGAATGTGAGAACTGAAAGGAACCTTAAAACATGGAATGTAAAAGTTGGCAGGGATATTAGAACTGAAAATGTTAGAGGCCAGGGGGACTTTATATCACAGAATGTCAGACATGGGAAGGAACTTAGAACAGATATAGCTTGGAATATTGGAAGTAAAATTAGAGCATAGAATGTCAGGCATTGGAGGGATGTTAGGGACTGAGGTTGTGATTTCCTGGATATTGAGGACTCCCGGTTTAGGAAGATGCAAGTCAGTATCTTCTTTCAAACCTATAGGGTTACAGAACTGCCCAGAGCATTGAGTGGTAAAGTAACACACTCAGGGTCAAACAGCCTGTATGTGTTCGAGGTAACGCTTCAATCCAGGTCTTCTTAGCTTTGAGATCAGCTCTCTATCCACCATGTCATGCTTCTCTTAGGGGAGGGACGTTAGAAGAGAGAGGATAAAAGTTGGCCAGGGGTAGGGTGGGGAAGGAGGGAGGGTTGGTGCTTAGAACATAGAAAGTCAGAGCTGAAAGGGATAATAGAGCATATGCTTCCAGCATATGCTGGAAGGGACCTTGAAATGGAAAATGCCACAGTTGGGCAAGAACTTAGAAGAGAGAGTGTCAGAGCTAGAGAAGGCATGAGCCAATGAAATGTCAGACCCAGGAAGGACCTTAGGGAATGCATCTGTGATTTCACTGGCAGAGAGAATTCTCAGGTGAGAAAAAGACCTTTACACCTGGACATCAGCATCTTTTTTTGTATCGTGAAGGCCTAGAGAATTGTCTAGAGGACTGAGAGGTAAAGTAAGTCATCTGGTCATACATCTAGTACATACCTCTCACTGATTGTAAGACCTGGTAAGTCAATGACAGCTTGAATGCTGGTGTTGCTGATTTTGAGCTTAGCTCTCTTTCCCTGTGTCTCATGGGAGGAACCTGAGAAGCTAGAATGCTTGAGGTGAGAAAGACTCCACAAGAGATTGAAGTAGAATGGACAAGTACCTTGGAACAAAGAACGCCAGAGCTGGGCAGAACTTTGAAAAAGGGAGCTTCATATCAGCCATGGGAGAGACCTTACACCATGGAATAATAGCAATGGGAGGAGACTGGGAGTGTAGAAGTGAAGAATTGGGATGGATCTTAAATGAGAGACTCTGAGGGGTAGAAGGGAATGTCAGACTGGGGAACGACCTTAAGAAATAGAATGTCAGAGATGGAGGGGGCCTTAGAACAGAAAATGGCAGACCCGATTGGGGCCCTAGAATATTCAATGTCAGAGCTGGGAGGAACCTACAGGACTACAGCTGTATTTTCACTGGTACACAAGACTCCCAGTTTGGGGTACTCCTTCTACCAATGCACATCATCAACACCTTTTATAACTGGTAGCCTTAGAGAGCTGCTTGGAGGACTGAGATACAAGGTGACTTATCCAGGGCCACAGAGCCAGGATGTGTCAGAGACAGGGCTTGAATCCAGGTCTCCCAGTCTTTAAGATCAGCTCTATTTCAACTATGTTATGCTATATCTCCTTGGAGGTACCTGAGAACATAAACTATCAGAGAATGAAGTGACCTTAGAATAAAGAATATCAGAACTGGAAGGGACTTTGGAAGATGGAATTTCAGAGTTGGGAAGAGCTTTAGAAAAGAGAATGTCAGAAATGGGAGGGGCCATAGAGTACAGTAAGTCAGCCATGGCTGGAGTTTACAACACAGCATGTTCCAGATAGAAGAAGCCTTAGAACTTAGAATGTCAGAAATGGGAGGAACATTACAACCCAGGATGTCTGAGATTAAAGAGTCCTTAGAATTGAAAATGTCGAGCTGGGAGGGACCATAAGAATGGAAGCTGTGATTTCCTGGGTATAGAGGACTCCCAAGTTAGGGAAATCCTTCTATCAATGCAGGTCAGCATCTTCATTGCAACTCAGAGGTGTAGAGAGTTGCCTAGATCACTGAGAGTTAAAGTGACTTATCTGGAGTCACACAGCTACTATGTGTCAGGGATAGGACTTGAATCCAGGTCTTCCTTGTTTTGAGATCAACTCTCCTTCAAACCATAACATACAGTCAGTCACTCATGGGAGGGACCTGAGTGTGTAGAATGTCAGAGGTTGGAATGACCTTGGAACAGAGAATATCAGAAAGAGAAGATCATTACAAGAAGAAATGTAAGAGTTTGGCAAGATTTTAGAAAATAAATGTCAGAGCTGTGAGGGAGAATAAAAAAAAAATGGAATGTCAGAGATGGAAGAGACCTCAGTGCAGAAAATGTCAGACCTAGCAGGGGTCCTGAAACAGAAAATGTCAGAAGTGGGAGGGAACAAAAGAGAATCCTGGGATTTCACGAGTATAGAGGATTCTCAGTTTAGGAAACTCCTACCAATGCAGCTCAGCATCCTCTCTGGAAATTATTGGTCTAAAAATTTTCCTAGAGGCCCGAGAGTTTATGTAACTTACCCAGGAGCACACAGTCAGTATCATGGCTTGAATCCAATACTTTCTGGCTTTGAGATCAGCTCTTCATCCCCTATTCCAGGCTGCCTTTACTTTTATGTCACTGAGAACATAGAAAATCAGAGATGAATGGGAACTTACAATATAACAATTCAGCCGTAGGAGGAAAACTTAGAATATTAGAGATGAAAGGAATTTTAGAACATAGAATGTCAGAGATGGGAGGGACATTAGAACCCAGAATGTCCAAGGGAAGAATTCCTAGAACTGAAATTTTCAGATGTAGGAGTGACTTAATGCAAAGGTTGCTGTGATTTAGTTGACATAGAGAACTCTCAGCTTAAGAAACTCTCTCTGTCAATAGATATAAGCACCTCATTTGTAACTTAATGTCTTAGAGATTTGGCTAGATCACTGAGTGAGTGACTTACCTAGGGCCACACAGCCAGTATGAATCAGAGATAAGGCTTGAATCCAGGTCTTCCTGGCTTTGAGATCAGATCTCTATGAGTTCTATCATGTTTCTCCTTTTCTGGACCTGAGGACATAGAATGTCAGAGCTTGGAGTCACTTCAGAAGAGACATCTTAGAACCTGGAATGTAAGAAGTGGGAAGAACTTGAGAATATAAGATATCACAGTTAGGCAGGACCTAAACCCTTCCTGTCCTCGCTCCAGGAGTTCTTCTTGCTTTGGCAAAAGGGCACAATTTAGCCACCTCCAAAGAGTGACTCTAAAGGGAGGCATTGTGGTACAGCAGGAAAAGTCAGAGGCTTCAAAAGCTAACTCTGATGCTTACTATCTCTGTGATCTTGGTCAAGTCACAGAAAATATCAGCCTGGAGGGACTCAAGCTGTGATTTCATTGAGACAGAGGACTTCCAGGTGAGGAAATTCCCTCTACCAATGTAGGTCAGCACCTTCTTTGCAACTTAAAAGCTTAGAGAGTTGCATACAGCACTGAGAGGGAAAGTGACTTACCCAGGATCACACAGCCAGTATATGTCAGAGACAGAACTTGAATCCAGTTCTTCCTGGCTTTGAGATCAGTTCATCCAGTCTACCGATTATCTCCAATTTCTCCTGGGCATATCTTGTTTGTACAATCCGTTGTCAGCCTGCTGTCTCTTCCATTAGACAGTGAGCTCCTTGAGAATGCTTAGCATAGTCCCTGACACATAGTAGGTGCTTAATAAATGCTTATTGACCTACTCACTGAATAACTATGTCATGCCTTCCCTCATGTCAGGGCCCTGAGAACACAGAATGTCAGAGAACAGCAGGGCTGGAAGGGCTCTTGGAACAGAGCATGTCAGAGTTTGGAGGGGTCTTAGGACACAGTGCAGTCTTTGAGATCTAGTCCAACTGGTTTTGAGGGTTTCACTGAGTGTAAAATGATGATACCTGGGGCTCAGGAAGCACCAGGCCCTTTGGAGCTGAAGCTGGAAGGGACATTGGAGATCATCCATAGGACCTCCTCCCCCGCCCATGCCCAATGGGGAAACAGAGGTCTGAGACATCGTGTTGCTCACCTTTCCTAAAACTAGTGATCTGAGATGGACATCATGAAGAAAGGTGTGGTGGTAGAAAGTCACATGAGCTCCCTGGGACCCAATTTGAAAGAAGAAGAAATGATCTGGAGAAAGGCACTAAACCAGAGGTGGGGAATCTTCGACCTTGAGGCCACATGTGGCCCTCTAGGTCCCTAAGTGTGGCCCTTTGACTGAATCCAAACTGCACAGAACAAATCCCCTTAAAAATAAAAGGATTTGTTCTGTAAAACTTGGACTCAGGCTGTATCTATGGACCTACAAGGCTACTTGTGGCCTCGAGACCAAAGCTTCCCCACTCCTGGGATTAAACCCTTCCTGTCCTCACTCTGGGACTTCTTCATGTTTTGGCAGCCAACACCAAAGAGTGACTCTAATGGGAGGTATTGTGGTGCTATGGGAAAAGCCAGAGGCCGTGGGCTCTGAAGACCTTCGTTCAAATCCTAACTCTGATATTTACTACCTATGTGATCTTGGGCAAGTCTCTTTCAGCTCCCAGGGCCTCAGTTTCCCAATTTATAAAATGAGGGAGTTGTATTAGATGACTTTGGGGTCCCTTCCAGGTCTAGACTGAAGACCCTATATATAGCTTTGCCCAAGTCACTTTTTGTCCCAGGGCCTCAGTTTCCCCTTCTATAAAATGAGGGGGTTGAATCAAGACTTGAAAAACAATGATAATGAAATATGCTTCTGCCCTCTTGGCAGAGAGATACAGAAGGAGACATTTTTCAGACATTGCTGTTGTGTGGATTTATTTTGCTTTACTATGCTAATTTATTATAAGGGAGGACTTTTTTGGGGGAGGGAGAAGAAAGAATAAGGCAAATGGTGGATAAATGATTGTAATGCCAAAAAGAAAAAAAGGAAAAAAAAAGAATGTCAATTAAACGTTTAAAATACACAGATGAGACCAGAAAGAAGTCCCAAAGGGGGCATAGACAAGTAGGGTAGTGTTGGCACAACTGTGTTAAATTTAATAAATACTCCAAAAAGCCAAGCAGTATAACTGAAATGCACCGTGTTACATGTAACCCTTTGTCTGTTCTTTGTATCTAGAAATGTCTGTCAGTTTATCAAGTTCGTAGTAATAAAGAAAAAATGTTAAAAATAAAATAAGGGGATTGGACTACTTGGCCTCTACGGCCCCTAACAACCCTAGATCTAATATCCTATGTGTGATTTTAGACAAGTCCCTTCCCCTCCCTGGGCCTCAGTTTCCTCCTCTGTAAAATGGGGTGGTGGTGGTTCGATCAGCTGGCCTCTGGGGGCCCTACCAGCTCTAGCATCAGGACCCTATGGGTAGTTCACATCTCAATTTGAATTTTCAATGCTCCAGACATGCTGAACTCCATCATGACACGTGGTACCATCTTGGTGACAAGGCACATGAGGACTGTCTCAGAAAAGCACGGGAGAGAATGAAGGCACTTCTCTAAAGGGGGCTGGCATTGCCCACATGATTTTTTCTCTGTGACTGCTTGCCTGCTCCTCTTGGCCTCTTGGCTTTTAGCTCCTGTTCTGCATCCATCACAAACGCTCTCTCTCCAGCTAGGAGTGTGCCAAATATTTTGACCGAGTGGTTATCTGCACAACTGCAAAGCCAAAACCATCAGTTAGGGAAAAACAATTTCCTCTGGCAAGGAGAGACAGCCTAATTGCTTAATCTGACAGGTTATTAATGGTTCAAGCCAACCAGAAGTATAATGGATATTGATAACCACTGGCAGGTTGGACATTGGATGCATATGGTATCACTGGAGATTACTTACATCAAGGGTTGCAACTGACCGTGAGACAAAGTTGTTCCATCTCCATGGGTTTCATTAAACAGTTCAATCAATTTGATAAAGTGGCAGGCTGGTAAGGGAGTCCATTAAGTCTACATGTGCAAAGGAAAAAACCAAAGAGGATAGAGGGTTTTTGCTGTATTTAGGCTTCAAATCAATGTGAAAATCAATCTACTTTGCTAAACGACCCTCTGGGTGTTGGGAGTGGTGGTCTGGGGAGCCAGGTTAGGTGATTACACTGAAATGAGTGTGGTTTCGAAGCAGGTAATACAGTCTAGAACCTGGGGACAAGGCTGGATTCATCGTGGGCTCATTTCCTGCCTTTAAACCACCCCGCTAGGAACCCTGGCAGAGATGCCAACTCCCCAAAAGGCTTTGGGGGCAGATGACTTGGCTTCAAATCTTATCTCTGTTGCATAGTACCTGGGTGACTTTGGGTAAGTCACTTGCTTTCTCTGGGTCTCAGTTTCCTCATCTGTAAGATGAGGGAGTTTGATTAGCCAGCTCCAGCTCTGTCATCCTGTGATCATCCTTCAGGGCATCCGGGGCCAAAGCTGCGGCTTATGAGATGGAAAGGCCCTTAATATATCTCTGAGAAAAGTGTGCTTCAGGGGAAACCTGGTTCTGAGATACATGGGGCTGTTGGAACTGCAGCTAGATAGATTTCAGGGAGAAATGAATGGATGGGGGAAAATTCCATTTTTATTTTAACCAACCTCTAACTGAAATTGAACACTTCCTTCAATCATTTAAAACTATGATTCTGAAAAGGGACTTGTCCATAGATTTCCCCAGACCGCCAAGGGGGTTCATGACACAAAAGGGGGGTAAGAACCCCTTGACCACAACAGCAGGGGCACCTTCCTTGATGTTCTGATAAATAACTGAACAGCTGGGCCGTCTGGATCAGTACCTGTACCCTGGGCAAACTCAGCTGGCTATGGCAGGCAGGCAGAGATGCCAAGATGCCAACTGGGAGGCACTGGGGCATATTTCTTGGGTTCTAGCATCCCAGCTCTGAGGGGAGTGGGCAGACCAGTGCCACTGGCTTAGTCTCTCCCAACAGCTGATGCTTTCAGCTCTCTTTCCTCCTTAGGGCTGGCTGGCAGATGGGGTCTTGTAGAAAGTTGTGCCTATCACAAAGTGTCAGGGGTTAAGCAGAGCTGCAGGTCTGGACATGACTCTATCTAGCTAGGCAGGAGACCAGTGGTACTGCTTGTTTGCTTTCATATCATATACATGTACACATACATATGTGTACACATATGTGTATGTGTGTATATACTCATGTACCCAATCAATTGCCAATCTTATTTCTGCTACTTTCTTTGGACTCACATGATCACAATCCTCATCACCTCTTGCCTGCTGTATTGCAATGGACTCCTAACTGGTCTGACTGCCTCAAGTCTCTCCCCACTACAATTCATCCTCTACTCAGCTGCCATACACAGAGCTGATCATGTCTCGTCTCTGCTCAATAAACTCCAGTGGCTCCCTATTACCTCTAGCATCAAATACAGAATCCTTTGTTTGGCATTTAAGGTCCTTCATGCCAGCCTTTGTAGCCATGTTGCATGTTCCTTACCTTCATATACTCTCCAGGCCAGTTAAACTGTCTTCTTGCTGTTCCTCACAAAAGGAACTCCATCTACAATCCCTGTGTTTATGTACAAATTTTTCCCTATTTGAAAGAAAAGAACATTTATTAAATGATTGCTATATGCCAAGCCCTGCAATAAGCACCAGGCATACAAATACAAAAGTGAGATAGTCCTTGTCTTTGAGGAGCCCACGTTCCATTGGGGGAGAAAAGACATAGAAGTGAGTGGTGACCAGGGTGTGTTTTGACCTGAGAAATTACAGAGATGATAGGGGGAATCATAAGGTAGTACACTGATAAGATCTCACCAGAGTCAATGAGAGTGTCGATGTGATTACAGTTCTAAGAACAAGAGGTGGAAAGGGGTGTGATTCTACATAGTGGTGGGGTAGGAAATGGTTTGGATGAAGGTGAAAATACTTGGTCCCAGAGTTCAGTGCTTAGATCTTCCAGGGCATGGTCACTGGAATTCTGATTTGGAGGGTGGAGCCACCAGCATTTCTGAGCATCCTTCTATAGACATCTGTTTTACCTTGACTGGGTATTGTCTGACTATATAGCTTGATCTCCCATGCAGAAACTTCCCTTGCCACTAGCTATTCCTGTCACTGCCAACCTAGGCCCCTAGGTGGCACCATAATGCACAGTTCTGGACCTGAGTTCAAATTTAACCTCAGCCACTTTCTAGTTGAGCAAGTCTCTTAGCCTCTATTTGCCTCAGTTTCCTCATCTTACAGATGGGGATAATAATAGCACCTACCTCCCAGGGTTGTTGTAAGGATCAAATGAGATAATAATTGTAAAGCACTTAGCATAGTGCCTAGCATATAGCAAGCACTATGTAAATGTTAGCTATTATTACTGCTATTAATGGATATTGTTGCTATTGTACCTGCAGACTTTTCAAACTAACAAGATCAAACATAAAACACTCTTTGTCCAAATAAGGGCAAATCTAGGTAATTGGAATAATATTTTATTGGTCATGAGTAGGTAAAGCCGATGTAATAAAAAATAACAATTTTACTTAACTAATCTATTTGTTCAATGCCATCATTATTAAATTACTGAAAAATTATCTTACTGGGTTAGAAAAAAATAACAAAGATCATTTGGAAGGACAAAAGGTCAGAAATTTCAAAGAAAACAGGGAAAAAAGATGTAAAGGAAGAAGATGCAACAGTATCAGACCTTAAACTATATTATAAGGTGAGAGCATTGTTGAAGTATAAAATGGATAATTTCTACTATTTCAAAGTAAAATTTTCTTATATAAATAAAGCCAATGTAGTTAAGAATAGAAGGAATGCAGAAAATTGGGGAAAAAAAACTTTCATAGACAATCTCTCAGATACGATGTGATTGTGTTGAAATATTGCTGTAATATGTGAAATGATGACCTGGATGATTTTGAAAAACATGGAAAAATTTGGACCTATGAAGGAAGATGCTATCCACCTTCAGAGAAGGAGATTACAAGTGGAAATATGTATAGTACAGTCTTACATATATGTGTATGAATGAATATGTGTATATATGTGTGTATGTTTATATTTATGTATTTGCGCATATATATGTATGTATATATGTGTGTGTGTGTATGTGTGTATATATATATGTATGTATGCATGTATGTATGTATGTATATATATCCATGTTTAATTGTAGCCTTCTTTAGGTCAGGGAAAAAATAAACTAAAAAGTGCACAGCAGAGAACAAAAGCTTCCTTCTTTTTTTGGGGGGGGCAATAGGGATTAAGTGACTCGCCCAGGGTCACACAGCTAGTAAGTGTTATGTGTCTGAGGCCGGATTTCAACTCAAGTCCTCCTGAATCCAGGGCCGGTGCTCTATCCTCTGCGCTGCCTAGCTGCCCCCAAAAACTTCCTTCTACAAGGAAGCAAAGAAAAGCTGGATAGCTTGGAAAATAATGTGCAGTAGTTATTATATAGGTTTTCTTGAAATGGAAATTTATTGTTTTATGTTGAATCCTCTCATTCTGCTGTGTACGTGGCAATGTTGTTTTTCTTTTCTTGTTTTGTATTTAAATTTAAAATTAATGACAAATTAAAAAAAAAACCCACACAAGATCACCTATTCAAGGAAGGAAATTCAAATGTCGCAGGTACTGCCAGGGATCTAGGTGTAGGCTCTTCTAGTTATGAGTGCCCACACTAGCTTCCATACAGGCAGAGTTGCCATGATATCAGGACAGAAAATATATAAACAAAAGTGAAAAAAGACCAATTAATTTAGCATACAAATAAAAACCCTAGAAAATAAATAAATGCATATGTCTAAAACATGCAAAATAGATAATTTGAAAATCAAAGGAGAAACTAAAACAAAAAGTGATAAAACAAAAAAAAGTCCATATTGAAAAGACAAATAAAATTGGTAAATCATTACCTGATTTGAATTTTTTAAGAGAGGAAAATCAAATTATCAATTGAGAATAGAGAAGAAATAAAGAAAAATAATCAGAAACTACTATACCCAATTACATGCCCAATAAATTGAAAATGTCAATTAATGGGTACTTTTAAAAAACGTTTGGACAGGAAATAGAGAATCTAAACAATCGGATCTCAGAAAGAAAATTTAAGTAAATCATAAATGAACTCCAAGTATCTTCTAGTACAGATGGCTTTATAAGTGAATTCTAACAAATAAAGAGCAAGTATTTCTATAACACAAAAATGTTTCATAAAAGTAAAGGAAGAAGAGACCTTATCAAGCTCCTTCTATGAAAAAATACGATTCCAATTCCCAAACCAGGGCGAGACAAAGCAGGAGGAGAAAATTATGTACAAAAAATCATTAGTTAATACTAATGCAAAATATCAGTTAAAATATTAGCAAAAAGTCCACAGAAATATGTTTTAAAATGATTAGTTATAATCAAGTTGGATTGATAGCATGACTGAAAGGATATCTATATATTTATATACATGTATGATATATTTATATATGATATATATATATATATATATATATATATATGATATAGAGATATATAGCCATATGCTGTGTGTGTATATATATATGCTATATGTCCATATAGTATATGAGACATATAGATATATTGCATAAGATTAGGAAATCAGCACAAGGTATTGGCATTAGTTCAAGGTACCATGCAGCAATGCAAACTAATAAGCAAATCACATATATCTTCAGGACTAAGGCAAACACCTTGGGGAGGAGGGCATCACTGTATAAGCATGCCCCTCTCAAAAGCAATTTATTCCAGTACCAGAAAGCCTTGACAATATCCACATCTGCTCATCCATGCCCCCTGTCCCCAATATAGCTCTAGTCCTTCAGGTGCCCAACGATCATTGACAATCCTCTTCCTTCTTCAAGAACTACACTATTGAAGAAATCACCTCAAATTCAGGAACTCAATGTTTTGGGAATTCTTGAACTTAGGTTTATCTAGGAGGTAATCCCCAAGTCAGAGAAAGCACATTGGCAGGAATTCTAGTGTCTGACTTTTTTTTCTCAGAAAAGGAAATAGAAAGGCACAAGGTGGCCTTGAACTCGAAGTCCATGAAGTCTTCCCTGCAAGGTGCCAGGACATGTACTTACTGTGCTGCTAGGTGCCCTTTCACTAATGTAAATAATTAATTTCATCCAGTTGACTGGGGGACTCATTAAGAGCCACTATGGCACACTACCTCTTATAATATGATATGATAGAATAGAATATAATTAAAATGTCTTGGTATAGGATCACAAATTTTAGATCAGAAATTCGTAATTTTAGAATTGGACGGGACCTTGGAAATGAAGACACTGAGAACCACGGAAGGAAAGGTTATACAGTGAGTGTTAGGGCTTCCAAACGAGTGCCAGTCAGAGTCTACTATACCGTATTGTCTCTAAAAGTCATCCCTCAACCTTCTCTCTTGCACTCTAAATAATTCCAAATGCAAGTACCATTGAGCCCTAGAGCAAAGGAAAACAAAAGTCTTCATTAGTAAAGTGAAAGGGAGATTCCGGGCTGTGCTTATGTTAATGAGCAAGCACCCTTGACTTCCCCTAAATGAGTGTCTGCTGGTTTGATTCCAGTTCAAAATATCTATTGCATGAATTCTTGTCTCTCTTTATGTTCCTTACGAATACTGTGGCTATTTTAAATGAATTACTCTTCCCTTCTATTTATAAAAGCAGACCTACTTTCCAATGTTTTGTTGCGTGTTCTTTTCAATAACTCCATTCCCTGAATCCTTTTCCATCCTCTTTGCTATTTATGTGCTCGCGCCTGGGCGATGGGCTTGGTGGTACATTTCTAAATGTGGTCTTGGTTTCTAAACTGGCAGTAGAGCAATTCACAGAATCATAGAATGCCCGAATTTCTGAGTTGGAAGAGACCTCCATAGCCATCTCTTCCAACCTGTGCTTCACCAATAACGTCCTTTACAATATCCCTGACAAGTAGGCATCTGGCAACCTTCAGTGAGGAGGAACCTACCACCTCTCTCGTAGCCCATACCATTTTGGGCTCTGATTGTTAGACATTTTTTCGTTACATCAAGACTCAATTTCCCTCTCTGTACCTCTAGCTACTGCTCTTAGTGCTGTATGAAATAAGTCTAAACTTTTTTTTTTTAACGAGGCAGCCTTTTGAAAACTTGGTGGCAGCCACCTGTCCCTCTTCTCTAGTTTAAGCTCTAGTCCTCTTGATCTACCCAGAGACACATCTAATATCTGGGATCTACCAAATCAGAAATTATCCTCCCCTCCCCTCCTGTCTCCTGCCCCAGGTCTGCTTTCCATCACTCCACTTTTAGGGGAAAGTTGCAAATCCCAAGAAAGAAAATATATGCTAAGTATTTGAACACAAACTTGCAGGAATGTCCTGGGTGCAATTCATGCTCAGCCTAGTCTCCTATACTTTCTCTACATGTGCACTTAATCCCATCCCTTCCCATCTTCTCCAGTAGATTACATACTTAATCATCCCCCTCACTTAAATCTTCCATCTCTCCCTACCAAATGTTTCCCTCCCTACTGCCTTCAGATAGCCCAAATCTCCTTCATCCTTTAAAAACAAAACAAAATACCATCTTGTGGCGTTCTCAGCATTGACGATTATAAAATCAAAATATTGATCAACTCTGAAAAACATTGAAGATGCTCTACTTCCTGTAGTATCAAATATTCTGCCAAGATGTAATTCTTTATGTAAAAATAAACAAGCACATCCATCTCATTAGTATGCAAATTTGCTTTCGTCTTTAATAAATGGTAAAATTATATATATACCAAAGAATTGTTTTAAAATAAATTTCTTTACGATTTATTATCAGTAAAAAAAAAAAAGCAACAAATCTACCGTCCTTTCAAGCTACCACCCTAGATCTGTCTTCCATTTCTTAGACAAACTCCTAGCAAAAGCTGTCTATAATAGCTGCCCAAATTCCCTTTCCTCTCAATCACTCCACAACACTTGTGACTTGGCTTCCAAACTTATCACTCAGTGAAAATGCTGTCTCCAAAGTTTCCAATGAGATTTTAATTGCCAAATTTGACTGACTTCTCTCACTCCTTATCCTTTTTAACCCTATCTTCTGCATTTGACATTGTTACCTGGATTCTCTCTGTTCTCTGGATTTTCTTGATACTGTTCTTTCCTCGTTCTCTTCCTATTTGTCTGTTCTTCTGGTCTCCTTTGCTAGCTCTTCCTTCATCCACATCACCCTCCATAACTATAGGTGTTTCCCAAAGCTCTAGCCTAGGTTCTCTTCTCCTTTTCCACTTTCTTTTTTTTTTCTTAGCAAACTCATTGGCTCCCATGGGTTTATCATACAAATATGTGTATCTATATCTATATCTATATCTATATCTATATCTATATCTATATCTATATCTATATCTATATCTATATCTATATCTATATCTATATCTATATCTATCTATCTATCTATCTATCTATCTATCTATCTATCTATCTACATATATATATCTTCATTTGTAGCTAATTAGCTAGCTATCAAGCCAAATCTTTACCCTGAACTTGATTCTCACATCACTAACTGCCTATTAGACATTTCAAATTGGATGTCTTGGAGACATTTTAAACTCAATGTCCAAAGCCAAACTGATTCTCTCTCCTCACCCCACTCCATCTTTTCCTTTTAAAAAATATTTTTCTATCCCGAACTTAAATACCGAAAAAGGGTGTTTCCATATATATATATATATATATATAGTAGAACACAAAATGAGAATTCTTTATGAAACTATGAATCTCCATTTCATACTACTTGCTTTTTTAAAAAGGCACATAATAAATCCTATACATTACTTTCAAACCATCTTGTTTGTCTGTGCTTCCTTCTGAACTTCCTTCCACTTTCTTCTGGGCATTAACAATATTTCAATGCCCCCCTCCCGCCCTTTTCTTGGTGTGCCTATTGACAACCCTTCCTTCCCCTTTAATCCCACTTCCTCAATTACCTGAGAGGAAGGGAGGAAGGGAGGAAGGAAGGGAGGAAGGGAGGAAGGAAGGAAGGAAGGGAGGAAGGAAGGAAGGAAGGAAGGAAGGAAGGAAGGAAGGAGGAGGAAGGAAGGAAGAAAGAAGAAAGGAAGATCTTCTCACAGTGAGAGACAAAAAGACAAAGACACAGAAAGACCAAGATAGACAGAGACACTAGAGAGAAAGAGGCATGAGAGACAGGGGGTATAAACAAGCATTTATTAAGCTCCTGCTCTGTTCCAGGTACTGTGCTAAGAACTTTTCACAAATATTATCTCATCTGATCCTCACAACAACCCTGCAAGGCAGATGCTATTATTGTTCCCATTTTACAGCTGAGGAAACAAGCAAAGGTTAAGTGACTTTTCTAGGGTCACACAGCTAGTGTCTGAAGCTGGATTTGAACTCAGGTCTTCCTGCCTGACTCTAGGTCCAGCTTTCTTTGCACCGTGCCACCTGATTGCCCAAAAGGTAAAAGACAGAAGCAAAGTGACAGAAACAGACTGAGAAACACAGAGAAACGAAGAAATGTAGAAAGAAAAAGAGACAAAGATAAGAGAGACAGATAGACATAGAGACACACAGAGAAAGAAACAGGAAGATACTTACAGAGATAGAGAGAAAACACAGAGATAGGGAGGCAAAAAGAAAGAGAGGGATAGAGAAAGACAGAGACAGAGAGACAGAGAAAGTGAAACAGAGAGACGGACAGAGACAGACAGAGAGAGACAAAGACAAAGATAGTGAGACAGAGACAAAGAGACAGAGAAACAGAAATAGAGACAAAAACAGAAGCATAGAAATAGAGACAGAGAGAGACAGTGAGAAAGAAAAAGAGATAAAGAGATAAAAATTGAGAGGGACAGAGCAAGAATGAGATAGGAAGTGAGATAGGAAGACAGAGAGCAAGAGAGAGATAAGGAGGGAAATGCAAAGAGAGAGGGAAGGAAAGAGAGATAGAAATAGAATGAGATAGATAGATAGATAGATAGATAGATAGATAGATAGATAGATAGATAGATGGATAGATAGATAGAGACAGAAAGCCCCCAATCTTACCCAAGATGAAATTCCTCCAAGTCTTTAGAGGGGCAAGCTGGAAACCAGGGAGGTGTTAAGGCACAGACCGACTTCTCCCTATATGTCTACTGCTTTCCAAAGTCTTTTTCTCACCAGGTTTCTCTCTGAAGAGGATCTGGAACCATGTGGGGCCTCTCCTCTTCCAAAGTAGAAAGGGCCAAGTTCTCCCTTCTCCAAAGCTCTCATGCCGACTCTGCCCCCTCCCACAGGCATATAGCTCTAAGTCATCTTTCCACCAACAAGCAGATTCTTATGCAAATATTCTAGGTTTGAATCTAGGAGTAAATTCATACACCACTTTTGGGCTAACAAAGACATTTCTCAGGACAATTCTTTGAGGTAGACAGTGCAAATATTATCATCCTCATTTAAGGAAGAGGGAAATGAGACTGAGGCAAAGTGACTTGTCCAGAATCACTAAGCTGTGAATTGCTTGAGCTGGGATTGAAATCTAAAGCCTTGCTGATGACAAGACAAATGTTTATTCCTTTCTACCAAAGTTTGGCCTTTGCACCTGAGGAAATTCCCTCTCCTGGTTGCCCTCTCATGCTTCAGATTTTCAATGTCCCTTCTAGAATATGGTACCCAGAGTGGTAGGTAATACTTTAGATACAATCTCCCCAGAGCTGAAGTCGGGGGTAGTGGTTCTTCCCTTAATTTGAACAGTGTATTTCTTTCCATTAAAGTAGCCTAATATTGTAGTTCAGTCATACTCTAGGCTTTTTTGTTGTTTAGTCTTTTTTTCAGTCATGTCTAACTCTTCATGACCCCATTTGGAGTTTTCTAGGCAAAGATACTGGAGTGGTTTTCTATTTCCTTCTCCAGCTCATTTTCTAGATGAGGAAACTGAGGCAAACTGGGTGAAGTGACTTGCCCAGGGTCACACAGCTAGAAAGTGTCTGAGGCCAGATTTGAACTGAGGAAGGTGAATTTTCCTGTCTCCAGGCTCAGCATTCTATCCACTGCACCACCTAACTTATGTTGTCCATCCCCCCTGCAGGGAGTAGGTGGGGGTGGGGTGGGGTGGGGGTTTGGGGGGAAGAGGGGAGGGGATGTGGTCTACCTCACTCCCAAATGCAGCACAACCAGATTAAAATGTAGTTCCTATCTGATTTAAATGTGTTGACGTATTAATTTAAAAATAAATATATAAATGTGCAGTTTTCTAAGTCAATATGTCACCCTCAGGGATCCTCATTGATCCAGATTTTTGAATTTGACACCATTGCTTTATAGTGCCTGGGATAATGAGAAGTTAAACAACTTACTTAGAGTCATCCAACTACTGTATGTCCAAATAGGAACTTGTAACCAGTACTTCCTGACTCCAAGGCCATCCTATTATTCCCTTCATCATTAATCTTCTTGTCAACTAAAACCTACAGGAGCTTTTTCCACATAAATTCTATAAACTTCTGCAGAAGTATCAAACTTGCAGCCCTCCCATAGTCATGAAAACATCAGATGAAAATGAAATTGGGAAATGTTTACCAAAATAAAAGGACAACACAATACAACGCAAAAACACAACATAGTGCTAATTTATGGTTTTCTAAGTTAATATGTGGCTTGCAGGGATCCATCCTGTATCTGCTGAATTGTCTTTATTTACATTTATCCTATTAGATTTCATCTAGTGCCTTTGGCTTAGGGTTCCAGCCCATGGAGATGGATTTACATTTAGATTCCATTACACAATGCCTTAGTTCTTCCTCCCATTTGGGGCTCATCTGTGCCCCTGGTAGAAGGGTATTCATTCAAGTAGACAGTCTCTCTCCTCTAAAAACCAGATGGACATCCATCTCTGAAGATGGAGTCTTTGGAATGAATGACTTAATTTTGAATTGATCAAAATGGAATCCTCCCTGACTGAGATCTCAGAGACAGATGTTTAGTAACTGGCTAGTGTTTCAAAGAGAGGCTGAACTCCACTTGTGTGATTGATGAGTGGGAATGGGCCCTTAAGCAGAGGTGTAGCTGAGCTGAAAGTATGTGTGGTTTAGCCAGAGGTGTCCTGGACCCAGTTCAAACTGAATGGTGAGAATCTAATTGTAAATGTTCAGTATGACCATTTATACCTTGCAAACTACAAAGCAGGACTTGATTGTTTGTTGTTGCTATTGATTATGTAGGCTTAAGAAAGTGATATAGAAAATGTTAATAATGGGAATCGAGGTTGGAGAGTGAAAGGTCACAACTGCCAAAGTTACCCCAAACTTCTCCTATTAGACAACCACAGAAAATGCCAAATTGAATTCTAAGTGGAAAAAAAAAACAACAAAAAATCAGAGGGAGTCATTATTGATTCCCAGGGAAGATTAGATAGGTAAAAAGAGAGGTCCGAGGACACTGGGGTGGGAACTGGTCAGAAGAGTGGGTATGGGCACATGCACACACACAAGGGCAGTAAGGTGACTGAATACCTGGTCAGGAAGAGATTTTGAAGGACTCCTGTGCTAGTAATCGGCACAGCATTGGGTAGCATTTGGCAACTCTGTAGCCTCTTTCCCAGTTCTGGGTTGCAGTTGCAGGGTAGAGAGGAGTGGTCACAGTCATGAAGGAGCAGGGGCCTTATCTAGGTAAGAATCAGTGTGCAGAGCAGGAGGGCAGTGACCAGATCCCTCCTGGGATCATACTATTTTGAAAGCACTGAAAACCTACAGGCCCCAAGATAAGCTATAGAAGCTCAAACTGGCCATCACCTCCAGAGATGAGCAAAGCCCAAATATAACATAAAGCCCAAAGTCAAGAAATAGGCTAAGAAAATAAGCAAACAACAACAAAAAGAACCTGAGCATAAAAAGTTTCTGTGGTGACAAGGAAGCTCAAAACAAAATCAGAAGACAACAATGTGAAAACAGTTACAAGCAATGCCTCAAAGAAAAAATGCAGATTGGACACAAGCCCAACAAGAATCTCTAGAAGAGCTAAAGAAAGAGATTTTTTAAAAAGAACAAATTTTTTAAAAAATCAAATAATGATAGAGAAAAAATTGGGAAAAGAAATGAGAACACTGCAATTATGAAAAGAGAATTAACAGCTTGGTAAAAGAAGTAAACAATTTCACTGAATAAAATAACCCCCTACAATTAGAATTGGTCAAGTGGAAGCTAATGACTCCATGAAATATCAAGAAACAATAAAGCCAAATCAAAAAGAAGAAAAAAATAGAAGAAAATGTGAAATATCTCATTGGAAAAACAACTGACCTGGAAAATAGACAGAGGGGAGAGAATTTAAGAATTATTGGACTACCTGAGAGCCATGATCAGAAAAAGAACCTAGACATAATATTTCAAGAAATTATCAAGGAAAACTGCTCAGATATTATGGAACCAGAGGGCAAAATAAAAATGGACAGAATCCACTGATCACCTCCTGAAAGAGATCCCTAAATGAAAACTCCCAGGAACATTATAGCTAAATTCCAAAGTTCCCAGATCAAGGAGAAAATACTAAAAGCAGCCAGAAAGAAATAATTCAAATACCATAGAGCTGCAATTAGGATCACACAAGATTTAGCAGCTGCCACCATAAAGAAGGAAAGAAACAAGAAAGGGAGGGAGGGAGGGAGGAAGGAAGGAAGGAAGGAAGGAAGGAAGGAAGGAAGGAAGGAAGGAAAGCAAGGAGAGAGAAAGAGAGAGAGAGAGAGAGAGAGAAGAGAGAGAGAGAGAGAGCGAGAGAGAGCACTAACCCAATCTACATTTCTGACAATTGGAAAATTTCTCCCCCATCTCAGAATATCTCTGGGCTATTGTGTTGCCTGGGTCTATCTGGCATTTAAGGCACTGTGCTAAGCACTGGTGATGCAAAAAGAGTCAAAAGATAGTTTCTACCCTTAAGGAGCTTACAATCTAATGGGGGAAAAAACATGCAAAAAATATGTACAAAGCAAGCTATACACAAGATAAACAGGAAATAACAGAGGGAAGGCGCTAGAATTTAGAGGGATTGGGAAAGGCTTCCAGGAAAAGATGAGATATAAGTTGAGACTTAAAGGAAGTTAGTAGAAAGATCAGTAGTTGGAGGGGAGAAGTGAGATCATTCCAGGTGTGGGGAACAGCCAGAGAAAATGCCTGGAGCTGAGAGATGGATTGTCTTGTTCATAGAATAGTCAGGAGGCTAGTGTCACTTGATTGAAGAGTATGTGGTGGGGAGTAAGGTATAAGAAGACTGGAAAGGTAGGAGGGGCTAGGTCATGAAGGTTTTAAATGCCAAACAGAGCCTTTTGTATCTGATCCTGGAGGTGATAGGGAGCTACTGGAGTTTATTGAGGGGGAAGGGTAACAGGGTCAGACTCATGCTTTAGGAAAATCACCTTAGTGGCTGAATGGGGGATGGACTGGAGTAGGGAGAGACTTGAGGCAGGTGGTTCCACCAGCAGGCTATTGCAATAATCCAGGCATGAGCTGATGAGGGCCTGCGTCAGAGTGGTGGCAGTGTCAGAGGAGAGAAGGAAGAGTATGTGAGAGGTGTTGCAGAGGTGAAATCGACAGGCCTTGGCACCAGCTTGGATATGGGAGGTGAGAGAGAGTGAGGAGTCCAAGATGACCTCTAGGTTGGGAGCCTGAGGTGGGATCTGATGAGATCACCAACGGCAGTAGTATAGAAGGAGAAGAGAAGAGGGCCTACAACAGAACCCTGAGAAATACCTATGGTTAGGGGATGTAATCTGGAAGAGGATCTAGCAAAGGAAACAATGAAGGAATGGTCAGCTAGGTAGGAGAAGTAGATAGTAGCATCTGGAAAACCTAGAGAGTAGAGAGTATCAAGGAAGATAAATGATCAAGTGTCAAAGGTAAGAAAAAAGTTGGGGCAGGAAGAAGGTAGCGCTGGTCTGACTGACCAGCAGAGTGAAGGGACCACTGTACATTTCCAGGAGTCATTCTATAAAATGTCTATAATCTTATGGGCTTCCATCCTGAAATATACAATGGGATTGGAGGATGGCAGGCCTGAAATCCCCTCTTTGCACTGGAGAGTCACCACATCCTGGTTGGGAGACTGGGATGGCAGCTCCTGGCTGGTCCAGGTGGAAGCTGAGAGGAGACAGACACTGCTAGGCCAGCTCCTTGTAGGCTTCCTTCAAGGGACAGGCTGTTCCCAGCAGCTTGGAAGGCACCAGGTGCTTGGGCATTCTGAGGAGCTAAAGAGCCTCTTCTCACCTGAGAAGGTTGGCAGTGAGGTGGCAATAGGAAGTACAGTAATGGATTCACTTAACCAAGGGAAGTCCTCTTGGGCAGATGGAAAATCCATGGCTCAGCCCTCTGCAGTGCTAGGTGTGATGCTAGATGCTAAGGATGCAATGCCTACCCTCAAAGCCCTTATGTTAAACTGGGAGGAAACAACATGAACACACATAAGTAAATACAAAATATGTACAAAGTCAATCCAAAGTAATTGGGAAATGGGGGGAGGGGTGAAGGAGGTGGTGCTTGAATTGAGCACTGGAGGAAGCTAGAGGCGCCAGCAAGTGGAGGTGAAGGAGAGCATGCCAGACAGAGACATTGCATCAAGAACCACAACTTTGGCCTATTGGGTTGTAGTATAGAACACATGAAAGGGAGTCATGTAGAATTATCTGGGAAAGAAAGGCTGTATCTCAGATCATGAAGGATTTTAAATGTCAAATAGTGGAACATACTAGAGGAAATAGTGAGCCACTGGAGCTTCTTGAGCAGGGGAGTGACATGATCAAAACTGCTTTTTAGCACTATCAATTTAACAGCTGTGTGGAGGATGGATTGGAGAGGAAGAAATACTGGAGGCAGGGAGGCCAATTAGGAGTTCAAACAAGAAGCAATGAGGACCTGAGCCATGGTGGCTGTGCTTTGGAGTACAGTGAAGACATATGTGAGAGGGGGAGGTAAAATCCACAGCCTGTGGCAACTGGTGAGATATGGGGAGTGAGTAAGAGTGAAGAGTTGTAGATGACTCTGAGGCTATGTGCCTATGTTACTGGAAGAACGGTAGTGCCTGCAGCAGAAATCAGGACATTAGGAGAGGTTGGGGGAAAGCTCTTAAGCGTCTGAGGCAGGATTCAAACTCCGATCTGACTCTGAGTCTACTTCTCTCTCTCTTCTGTGCCACGTGGCTGTTTCTACAAAGTAGATAATCTCAAAGGAAAAGGATCAAGTGACTGGGTTGGGGGGGGACTGGGAAGGACTGAGTCTTGAAAGAAGCCAGAGATGTCAAGAAGGAAGAGTGTTCTGAGCAGTAGAGACAGCCAGCCAGTGGAAGAGCATGGAGAGGAACTGTTGTGTGTGCCAAAAGGCAAGGAGACCAGTGGAGCTGGATCTTAGAGTACGTGGGAGGAGTATGGCGTAAGAAGACTGAAAGGAGCCAGGTTCTGAAGCACTTTAGATACCATATTCCATCCTGGGGATAATAGGGAGATATAGGTGTTTATCGAACAGGGCACTGCCATGGTCAGACCAGGACTTCAGGGAAATCACTGTGGCAGCTGGATGAAGGGTGGGTTGAAGTAGGAAGGGAGATTTGATCAAGAAACAGTTAAACTATGTTCAGTTTTCTTTTTAAGAAGGGAGGAAAGTATGTGGCATATTTTAGAAAGATTTTCAGCTAAAATGATTGAAAGAAAATTTAAATAAAATGTGTTTTGATACTTGGAGGAGTTATCTCCAGTTTCTCTGAAAAGTTCGCTTACATAGACCACTTTTTCTGAAGATGCTGAAAATAAGGCATTACTGTGTATGATTATGCATATATTTGTATGTGCCTCTATGTATGTGGATATATTACATAGTAGTTTGTTCCTAGAAACAAGTTTGGTAATAAATTAACAAAGAAAAGCAGAAGCAGGTAGAAATCAATCATTCGGAAGTTTTTGAAAGAATTTGTATTCAAAAAAAAAATCATGGCGAAGAGGATAGAGTCTTGGAAACCTGGTTTCAATCCTGCTTCTAACACATACTGACTGTGTGACCCTAGGTAAGTCATCTAACTTCTTAGTATCTCAGGCAACTCTCTGAGACTATAAGTTTTAAAACAGTACTGGGAACACTTGATGAAATTACATACTGATTGCTTTAAGGAAAGGGTGCCCTGTCTCTCTTCTCCCCACTGGGTGTGCGTGTGTGTGTGTGTGTGTGTGTGTGTGTGTGTGTGTGTGCGCGCGTGCGTGTGCGCGCACAAATAGGCACAAATAGACACATAAGCATAGAGACTGTCTCTGACTTATTAACACTTGCCCCATGAATGACTTAACCACCTATAACTATGGCCATGTGTGTGAATGTGAATTTACTGATCTTCCTTCCATTCCATCCAATCGGGGAGCTAGCCTTTGTTCGTGCATTTGGAACAGCTAGGGCTGGACTGACTTGAAGAGCTGCTTACTTTCTATTAAACTGATAGCCAGAGACTTTCCTATTCTTTAGCAAAAAGCACCTCACCTCCTTTCACTTCATGTTATTGGCCTCGAGTATTGCTGAGACTTGGTGGGCTAAAACTCATGATTTGCCTAAGACACTGGAATTTTTTTTTAATATAAATTTATTTATTTTTAGTTTTCAATATTTACTTCCACAAGATTTTGAGTTCCAAATTTTCACCCCATCTCACCCTCCCCCCACCCCAAGATGGCATGCATTCTGAATACCCCTTCCCCTAGTCTGTCCTCTCTTCTATCTCTCCCCCCTTCTCTTATCCCCTTCCCCTTCTATTTTTCTGTAGGGCAGGATAGATTTCTGTATCCCATTTCCTGTATTTCTTATTTCCCAGTAGCATGTGAAAACATTTTTTTTTTAAAAAAGTATGTTTTAAAAACTTTAGGTTTCAAATATTCTCCCTTCCTCCCTCCCCACCCACCCTCATTGAAAAGGCAAGCAACTCAATATAGGTTATGCATGTGCAGCTGTGCAAAACACTTCCATAATAGACATGTTGTGAAAAACTAACTCTATTTCCCTTAATCCTATCCTGCCCTCCCATTTATTCTATTCTTTCTTTTGACCCTGTCCCTCCTCAGAAGTATTTAATTCTGATTATCCCCTTTCCCACTCTGCCCTCCTCTCTATCATCCCCCTGCTCTCTTGTCCCCTTCTCTCCCTATTTTCCTGTAGGGTAAGACAGATTTCCATACCAATTGAATGTGTATGTTATTCTCTCCTTAAGCCAAATCCTATGAGAATAAGATTCACTCATTCCCTCTCACCTTCCCCCGTTTCCCCTTCCACTGTAAGAGACTTTTCTGTTTTTTTTTTTGTGAGATAATTTGCCCCATTCTACCTCTCCCTTTCTTCTTCTCTGAGTATAATCCTCTCTCATCCCTTAATTTTATTCTCCAGATATGACCCCTTAATCTTCAACTCACCCTGTGCCATCTATCTATCTATCTATCTATCTATCTATCTATCTATCTATCTATCTATCTATCTATCTATCTATCTATCATCTCTCTCTCTCTCTCTCTTCTCTCTCTCTATCTCTCTATCTCTCCATACATATAATTTTTTTCCTCCAACTACCCTAATACTGACAAAGGTCTCATGAGTTATAAATATCATCTTTCCATGCAGGAATGTAAACAGTTCAATCTTAATAAGTCTCTTATGATTTCTCTTTCCTGTTTGCCTCTTCATGTTCCACCTGAGTCTTGTATTTGAAAGTCAAATTTTCTATTCAGCTCTGGTCTTTTCATCAAGAATGCTTGAAAGTCCTCTATTTCACTGAATGACCATTTTTTCCCCTGAAGGATTATACTCAGTTTTGCTGGGTAGGTGATTCTTGGTTGTAATCCTATCTCCTTTGCCCTCTGGAATATTATATTCCATGCCCTGTGGTCCTTTAATGTAGAAGCTGCTAAATCTTGTGTTATCCATTGTGTTTCCACAATGCTTGAATTGTTTCTTTCTGGCTTGTAGCTTTTATTTTCTCCTTGACCTGGGAACTCTGGAATTTGGCTACAATATTCCTAGGAGTTTTCCTTTGGGGATCTCTTTCAGGAGGAGATAGGTGGATTCTTTCAATTTCTATTTTGCCTTCTGGTTCTACTATATCAGGGCAGTTTTCCTTGATAATTTCTTGAAAGATGATGTCTAGGCTCTTTTTTGATCATGGCTTTCAGATAGTCCAATAATTTTTAAATTTCTCTCCTGGATCTATTTTCCAGGTCAGTTGTTTTTCCAATGAGATATTTCACATTGTTTTCTAATTTTTCATTCTTTTGGATTTGTTTTACACTGTCTTGATTTCTCATAAAGTCACTAGCTTCCAATTGCTGTATTCTAATTTTTAAGGAAGTATTTTCTTCAGTAATCTTTTGGACTTCCTTTTCCATTTGGCCAATTTTTTTTTTAGGGCATTCTTCTCCTCATTGGCTTTTTGGACCTCTTTTGCCATTTGGGTTAGGCTAATTTTTAAGGTGTTATTTTCTTCAGTATCTTTTTGGGTCTCCTTTAGCAAGCTGTTGACTTGTTTTTCATGATTTTCTTGCATCACTCTCATTTCTCTTCCCAGTTTTTCCTCTACTTCTCTTACTTGCTTCTCAAAATCCCTTTTGAGCTCTTCCAAGGCCTGGGACTGATTCATATTTTTCTTGGAGGCTTTGGATGTAGGAGCTTTGACTTTGTTGTCTTCTCCTGGTTGTATATTTTGATCTTCTTTTTCACCAAAGTAAGATAATATAGTCTGACTCTTTTTGTGCTGCTTGCTCATGATCCTGGCCAATTACTTGAGTTTTTAACTCTTTGTTAAGGTAAGAGTCTGCTTCCAATGTGGTGAATGTACTGTCCCAAGCTTCAGGGGTTTGTGTAGCTGTTTTCAGAGATACTTGTAGGGACCTGTAAATTTTCAGTTCTTGCAAGGTGGTATGATAAGGGGCGAGGTGTTTACTCCTTTCCTGGACTGTGACCATGAGTACTCCTTTTTGTCCTGTAACTGTGAGGAGGGTTTCTTCTCCACAGCCACTATAAGCTCCATCATGCCAGAGCTCCTCCTCACCCCAGGACTGCCACCCAGAACTGTAACTGAGATCCAAACATGGGCAAAGCAAGAGATTCCTGCCTCAGCACTGGCAAAGAGATCCCTGCAATCCCTCTCTGATCAGCCACTGGATTCTTTCCCCCTCAGTCTGTGGGCCAGAAGCTCAGGAGGCAGCTGCTCCCCCAGGGCCATGCTTTGGGGGAACTGGATCTGAGACCCTGCGTTTCTCTCTCAGCACCACAGAAACAGACTTTTCCCACTGACCTTCTAAGTTGTCTTTGGCATGCGTGGATTGAGGAGTCTGGAAACTGCCACAGCTGCCCCCGATTCTGAGGCCCGCTCCAGGTTCACTGCTGGTGCGCTCCCATGCCACACTGCACTCTTCTCCCAGCCTGGTGAGATATACCTTTCTGATCAACCATCCAGGTCGTCTTGGGCTGGAAATTTGTTTCACTCTTTTTGTGGGTTCTACTGCTTTATAATTTGTTTAGAGCCATTTTTTTATGAGTATTTGGAGGGGTTTGGGGGAGAGCTCAAGCAAGTCACTGCTTTCACTCCGCCATCTTGGCTCTGCCCCTCCAAGACAAGAAACAAGATAGGGTAAAAAGGAGTGGGGTGGGGCAGCACTGTATGTTAACAAAATTTCCTTCTGTGAGCAAATCCAGGAACCAGAGGGGAGAAAGCATGATGGAAGGCATTTCTGTGAAGCTCCAGGGGAGAGAGAAATCGAATTTCAGAATAAATTCTTGACTGGATTTGATTTTCACCAAGAGGAAGGCAGTGGTTGCTAGGGTGGCAATGATTAGGAACACTGGGAAGAGGTGACTCCTCACTTCTACAGTTTGTTATAGAGAAGGGAAACCAGGCATGGTCTCCTATGCAATCATGATTTCGGAAAAGCAGATTTCAAAGGGTTCTGAGATAGGATGTTTAGCATTTTATAGACTAAAATTGTATAAAGGGAAGTCAGGCCAACAGGGATGGTAAACCCTCAAGAATGAAATTCTCAAGGCACAAGAGGAAATGATTACAATAAAAAGGAAAAATGAAATTTGGCTGAAGAGGACTAATGTGGATGACTAGGGGACTCACTAACCAACTTAGATTTAAGGAAAAAAACTATACAGAATATAGAAGCAAGGGCAGGTAACAGAAGCAGAAAAAACATCAGGAACACTAAGGCTCAGAATGAGCTGAGTCTGTTGAGGGAAGTTAAGGAGTACAATTTTTTTTTTCTTCCTACAGTGGAAAAAGAGGAAGGTTCAAGATGGATGGGTTGAAAGTAACTGACAACAGAGAGGAAGCTCCTGTTTTTTTCAGCCAAGGAGAATGACCCTTGTACTGGAAATGAGAGAACAAAAATGGCTTAGAGGGAACGGATGCCTCAGGTCAGTACTTGAGAAATTCTAGTCCTCCAGCCCTGAGGAACTACATCTTTTGGTCCTGAAAGAACTGGTGGATGGAATTGCTAATGGCCAAAGTGCTGCAAGATTGGAGAAGGGTAAGTGGTACCTTAATTTTCCAAAAGAGGAAGAGAACAGTCTAGAGAAACTAGAGTTGGTCTTGAATTCCTGAGAAAATTCTATAATGGATGAATAAAAGCCAACTGCTACATCTCCATGGCATTGTCCTAATCTATCAGTTTGATAACTTCATCAAACCCTTTTTTGATTTTTTTCCCTTTTTCTTTCACAGAACCTCATTGTAAAATTTGGGGAAGATGGGGAAGGAGCCATGTGGGATGGGGAAGGGGCCATGGGGGATGGGGAAGGGGCTATGGGGGATGGGGAAGGAGAGGGGAGGAGAGAAGAACCAGAAAAGGCTTTCTACAGAATATATTCAAGCTGAGTCTTGAAAGAAGCCAAGGCTGAGGGCAGCTAGGTGGTGCAGTGGATAGAGCTTTGGCCTTGGAGTCAGGAGGATCTGAGTTCAAATCCGGATTCAGACACATGACACTTACTAGCTGTGTGGCCCTGGGCAAGTCACTTAAGCAATGCCAACTTCCTGCTTAAAGGAGGAGGGTTTCCATTTTTCTAGGCAGTGTAATGCCAAAATGTAGCCTTGTAACCAGAAAAGAGAGATTTCTTGGGCAGCATTAGCCTTGGGTGTCACTTCTTGTTTGAGAATTTAGGGATTAGAAATTCTAGAGAGAGCAGGAAATTTCTTGAATATTGTCCCTCTTGGTGAACGATGATGATCACTCTCCTGGCTGTCTTATGAAAGGGGAGCTAGATGGTGCAGTGGGTAGAGTGCTGGGCCTGGAGTCAGGAAGACCTGAGTTCAGATCTGACCTCAGACACTAGCTGCATGACTCTGAGCAAGTTACTTCTGTTTGCCTCAGTTTCCTCAATTATAAAATTGATATAGTAACAGCATCTAACCCACAGGTTTGTTGTGTGGATCAAATGAGAGAATATTTGTAAAAGTGCTTAGCACAGTGCATGGCTAGTAGGTGCTATATTAATGCTTGTTCCCTTTCCACCCTTCCCTACCATGCTATTATATTTGCCTGGATCACTAAGGTTAAGTGATTTGTTTAGTGCTGCACAGCCAATATGCATCAGAGATGAGACTTGAAACCAGGCCTTCTTGATTCCAAAGCCAGCCGTCTGCTGCTCTGTCAGTCTAATTATTCTGTGAAGCAAGAAAATAAATTGCATCTGGCATGATAGTGTTCTTGCTGAAGCCAGGATAGTATTTAGTAATCACTATTTCCCTTTCTAGATGTTTACTAATCATCCCTGTAATAAAATACTTGAAAATTTCACCAGGAAACCAAGTGAAGCTTGTACTTTTCAGATTTTACTTTCTTTCATTCTTAATTTCTTTCTTTTAAGCCAATCCTTTTTACACCATGATCTAAATACCTTAGTTTAAGCTGAAAAATGTATTAACGAACGCTGAGGAAATTTGCCCATGTTCAAAAATCAAAAACCACAGAGGAGTTTGTTCTGTGGTCTTCTTTTTCTAGAAGGGCCATTAGTATGGACTCATCACCAACATGACCCATGCTTGAAAATTGTTTCCTAGTGGGGACAGACTCATACCCATCCATGCACTCAGTCCCTGTTATGATTCAAGGTTGGAATTTTTTGATATCTATCTAAGCTGAACGATGCTCTCTATGGCTGTGTAACAGAGCAGAACGAACTGGCTCACAAGGTGTCATCAATCTTCCAACACTGGCCTCATTGACACAACCCTGTAACCCAGTGGGCTTTAAGTTGATCAAACTCACATGTCCCATTTGTTTTGGGGCCCTAGCACTCATATACTTGGAGGAATTTTGTCAACTCTTTGCTTCAAAATTTGTTCATCTGATCAAAGGCTTTTTTGACCTAGAGGCAAAATGGTCTGAGTAATACGGGGGTCCCCAAAAATCTTAATGCAGTTTTAAGCTATTAGACTTTTGGGACATCCTGTATTTCTTGATGAAGATCCTTTGAGATTCTTCTAACCAGTGACATAACTGACCAGAGACAGCCTGGCACAGCATGGACAGAGGGCAGGTGTTAAATAATGAGGCCGAGCCATTCCCATTCATATTAACAATAATACTCAAATTTCTATAGCAATTTAAGGTTTGCAAAGCATTTTACAAATATTATTCCATTTGGTCCTCACAACAACATTGTGAGGTGGATGCTATTATATCTCCATTTTATAGATGAGGAAATTGAGGCTGAGAGGGATTAAGTGATTTGCCCTGGTTTATACAGCTAGGAAGTGTCTGAGGTGGGATTTGAACTCAGATCTTCCTGGCTCCGAATCTAGCTCACCATCCACTATGCCACTTAGCTGTCTCTGGGTGGTTATTTGTAATGATTTGGAGCCCAAGAGATTGGGCCAATATTTTAACCATTTGAGGTCTGCCCACTTTGTTTCCAGATGGACAGATTTTAGAGGGGTGGGCACACCCAGCCCCTCCTACCTTTAAATTTAGGTCAAGTGGCCAAATATAAACTTAGGTGTTGCTTATAATTCCATAAGAATGAAGCAAAATTAGTGTAAACCGAAATGTTTAATTTTTTTAGGTGCTCTGTTTAAATAGCCAAATTATGGGCTAAATTTAAATGAAAACCAGCATGAATTGGATGGCTTATGTCTTTGTGTGATGGCTTTTATATTAAATAGTTTACAGGGATGCTGTTGTTTATCTCGAAAGCAGGTTGTCATGCATTTTAATAAGGCCCAGGTGCCAACTTCGTGCTGCTCTCTTTCCAACTCGGAAAATCTTTATATTAAGTTAAAGCGTTTTTACAAGTATTTGTTATAATAATTAGGAGGCACCGCATTCAGCATCATAATGCTTACTGGGTGCCACGCCACCCATGTTTCCTAATCCCCCTCTTTCCTGTTGTACATTTGCTGTCTGATGCTAGGAACCTGCAGTCATCCCTGGAGGTGGGGGTAGGGGGATGGTGGGGGGAGGTCAGGGGGTGGGGCTGGGTGTTCACTGGAATTCAGCAGCCAGAAGACCAACCAAGTCAATGTGCTGTGGTACAAAGAACACTGAATTTGGAGTCAGGAGAACTGGCCTCAGTCCTGCCATATATGAGATGTGCGACCTTAGACAAATCACATAACCTCTCTGAGCCTCAGTTTCTTTCTCTGTAAAATGGCAATAAGAACACTTGCAGCCACTTGCATTTGTAGGTTCATAGGACCATAGATCAAGATCTGGAAGGGACTTCAGAGGCCATCTAGTCCACTCTCCTCATTTTACAGAGGAGGAAACTAAGGCCCAGGGAAGGAAAGGGACTTGCCCAAGGTCTCACATAGAGTCATAGCTCTAGAGCTGGAATGACCTTAGAGGTCATTTAGTCTAGCACCTGCTTTACCAAGTTGATGCTAGAAATGCTCTTTGTAACCCTTATTAAATCAACTGGATCAATGAATCAATTAAGAAGCATTTATTAAGCACCTACTGTTTGCCAAGTCCTGTACTAGACCATGGGGGTACAAAAGCAAAACTGAAGCAGTCTTTGCCCTCAAGGAACTTACCTCCTTACGTTTTATTTTTATTCTGAATTTAACAAATGCCATCTACAATGCACATTGCCATATACATATGTATGTGTGTATATATATGTATGCATACACACACACACACACACACACACATATATATATATATATATATATATATTATATATATATATACACATGTATATTTAGTAGAAGAGGGAAAAGGAAATAGATTTCTATTATATACAGCTTGCTTTTCTTTTAAAATACGTAATAAATTCTATACATAACTTTCAAAGCTGTCTTACTTGTCTGTGATTTTTTTCTTCCCTTTTCTTCAAGTCTCTTCTGTATAATTTTTAGAAATATACTTTGATGGCTTTTTTTTCATTTTTTCTTTTTCCACTTCTCCCCCTCACCCCAAAAAAATTTGGGGAAAAATTAAAGCCTTTGTAACAAATGGATAGTCCAGCTTTGGAGTTAGGAGGACCTGAGTTCAAATCTGGCCTCAGACACTTATTAGCTGTGTGATCCTGGGCAAGTCACTTTACCCCAATTGCCTCCCCTCCAAAATAATAAAAAAAGTACACAAGAAACTGTATCCTTAAAAAAGGGGGGCAGTTAGGTGGTGCCCTAGTGGATAGAACACCAGGCCTGGAGTCAGGAAGACCTGAGTTCAAATCCGGCCTCAGACACTAGCTGTGTGACCTTGGGCAAGTCACCTAACTCCAATTGTTTAAAAAAATGTAACAAATGTTTGTAGTCAAGTAAAATAAATTTCCGCATTGTATGTGTCTGGAAATACATATCTTGTTCTGCATCTTGGGTCTATTACCTCTGTTAGGAGAAATGGCAGATTTTTTCTGAGTGAGTAGAGGCTGTACTGCTGATCTTTATATTGGGTGAGCCAGAACCCTGGAATTGCTGCCAAAGAAGTAGCAGGAATGCATGCTGTATAACAGGCTCCTTGGAAGATATTGGGTGATCATTTGGTGGTTGTATCCAGCTACATTGGTGATAAAATCTGGGCATCTCCATGAATGAGATAGCTTGGATCATTTCAATTATTTCTTGAGTGGACTAGCTCCTAAGCAGGATACCTTAGAGATCATGCATCATCTAGTCAAGTCCTTAGTGAAGCAGAGGTTCCCCCCATAGCATCCTGGGACAGCAGAAGGAGCATGGGATTTGGAGTCAGATGTCCTGGGTTTGAATACCAGCCCTGCCACTTGCTATCTACATGACCTTGGCCAAGTCATTTATCCTCTCAGGTCTCCATTTTCAGTGTATGGAAAATGAGAGGGAGGGGGCCATGGTTTAACATGATACTGGGTGACCTTTAAGGTCCCTTCTAGTTTAAATCTATGATCCATGCTGTTTAATAATAATAATAATAACTAGCATTTATATAGCACCTCTTTGTGCCAGGCACTGTGCTAAATGCTTCACAATTATCTCATTTGATGCTCACTATGGCCCTGCAAGGTAGGTGCTATTATCATTCAGTTGTTTCAGTCGTGTAGACTCTTCATGATGCCATTTGAGGTTTTCTTGGCAAAGATACTAGAGAGGTTTGCCATTTCCTTCTTCAGCCCATTCACAGATGAGGAAACTGAGGTAAACAGGGTTAAGTGATTTGTCTAGGGTCACACAGCTAGGAAGTGTCTGAGGTCAGATTTGAATTCAGGTCTTCCTGATGCCAAGCCCAGTGCTCTATCCACTGTACCACCTAGCTTCCTTGATCACTAACAGTGATGGGTAACTCACTACCTTGAAGAGTAAGCCATTCCATTTTTGAATCACCTGAACTGTTAGGAAGTTCTTTATATTAAGCCGGAATCTGTCTCCCTGTAGATTCTTCTCCCTGCCCCCCCCATACCTCCCCAGCATATCAACAAGATAGAACTAGAAGAAAAATTCGAGACCATCTAGTCTTAACTCATTTTTTAAAAATTATTTAGTATTTTATTTTTCCCCAATTACATGCAAAAATAATTTTTAACATTCATTTAAAAAATTTTATAAGTCTTCATTTTTCAAATGAAGAAATGGAAGGCCAGATAGAGGAATATACTTATTTACTTCTTTATTTATTAAGTCCACCTGGCTAGTTAGTAGTGTGAGGGAGGAGGACGCACTAGAGCTGGTGAAGCTGACCAGCAGTACCAGTCAATCGGCAAGGCACCAGAGATCACTCCGAAGATGAAACAGTTTCTTTTCTCAAGGAGCTGACACCCCATCTATTAATAGGGGGCAGCAAAGAGCTGTCAGAGGCAGGGGCTCCCTAGCTGCTATCTTGCAGATAGATACTGAGCAGAGAATGCTGGCCAAAGAGAATCCAGGTATGAACACACCCAATATCCTGGTGGGGGCCCCCAGAAGTGACCAGCTTAGTGGGAAGCAGCTTTGGAGTCAGATGAGCTAGATTCCCACACAGAGCAAACAGACAAGGGGTATAGGGAGTAGCTCAGCCAGAAGCCATCCCTCTCCTTGCCACTCAGAAACACTATCCTTTTGAATGGAGTTATGATTATACGATTACCCCTGTCTCCCCCAAAGCACCGTACGGATCAAAATCAATTTTGCCTGAAGACTTTTGAGTCCTCCCTTTGAAATGCTAGGAAATGCCACAGAACGTTGCAATAGTGGGAGTTGAGAATTATTGACCTGGGGAGTCACTCAGGGACAGAGCAACCAGATGGTATCATGGAAATAGGCCAGGATTTAGAATCAGAAGCCCTGCATCCCACTGCCTGCTCCGGTAGAAACTAGCTATGTGATCTTGGGCAATCTATCCTTGTTCTTCTGCCTGGGCCTCAGTTTCCTTCTCTGTGAAATAAACAGTGTTGGACTGGATAATTGGTGAAGCCTCTCAGACATTTTATTCTATCCCAATTCTTGCCACCTAGGTAAGTAGTTCCAGTGGATTGCTGACCACATCTCTGTGTTTTCAACACTAGCTAGCTGGTCCCAGAGATGGGGCAATCAAGTCACCTCATTTCCTGTTTTCTGGGAAAATTCAAAGTTCCTTCCTTAAGGGGACCATGTGTAAAACCAAGCAGAAGGATGAAAGAAGAATGTTTCATTAACAATGGAGCCCATGTACTGGGCACCATGTTTGTGCATATGGATGACTAGGTGCAAGGTGATATTGACAACATGAAAGTGATGAGATAATGTGCATTGGTGCTGAGAAAAGAAAATGAAATGGACATGTGATGGGCTGGGAGTATTCAGGACAATTGAAAATCTGTGAACTCGCCTGTTTTTATGTAAATTAGTAGGAGTTTTTCCAATCCTTTTATACACTGTCTTCTATTTTTTATCTTTTTTTTTTTTTAAATAAGGCACCACCTCTCCCTCTTCCTAATCTAGGGGGAGCCAGGTAGAACATATTCCATACCAACCAATCAGTGAGCATTTATTAAGCACCTATTTTGTGCCAGGTACTGTGCTGATAACAAAGAATGAGGCAGTCCCTGCTTTTAAACGGGTTACATTCTAATAGGGGAGACAACATATAGCCGTATGTATGTCTGTGTGTATGACATACCTCCAAGACTCGGAGGTGCTTGGATCATAGAATTGTAGATTACCTCTGGAGCTATAAAGTTATACCTCAGAGGCCAGCTAGCCTAACCCCCTCATTTTACAGAGGAGGCAACAGGCACAGGGAGGGGAAGGGACTTGCCCAAGGTCACACCTAGGGCCCTAATTCTAGAGCTGGAAGGGACCTCAAAGGCTATCCAGTCCTACCTCTTTATTGTACAAATGAGGAAATTGAGGCCTAAGGAGGTGATTGCACAGGCAGTAAGCATCAGAGGCAGGATGTGAACCCAGATCCCCTGCTTATCCTGGATTTCTGTATTCTTATAAAATACTTGCTCCTTTTGTTTCTTCCTGAATTCCTAAAGCAGTATCAGCCTCAGTATCTAGAAGTTACTCAGGTGTGATTGCTATTCCAACAGGGCCCATTCCTGGTCAGAGGTCATGTGTGCTGTGGCAGGGCCCAAATCAGCTCCAAAGGGTCCTGGGTGGCTATGGCACAGGCTGCCATACATCCTTGTGGTATTCCTTGCCTTGACAGCAGCAAATTTGAACTAGAATAGTTCCCCGTGAACATGAGCTGTGTCTCTCTCCCAGAAATCTTGAGGTGGATTGTAACAACAGCAATTCTTTTGGGCGGGGCCCAGCCTCCCATTTGGAATGTCACTCTGGGCATGGAAAGCAGAGCTGCTGAAGCAAGTGAGGAGCAGATGGAGATGTGACATAGTTTAACTCTCAGTAGCAGAGATTACATGTATAAAGATATAGATACGTATGAAAAATTTGCTTTTAGCCTTTTGGTTTGAGTGTTCAGGAAACAGCATATATAAACTTCCCAAGACTTTCTAATAGCTAAACTAGAGGAGGAGAGGAATGACCTTAGCAGTGAATGAATGAATCATTGAGCACCTACGCTTACTGTATAGGCTGGGCACTGTGCTAGGGACTGAGGGATATAAGGAATGAAATAATCTCTACTCTAAGGGAGGTGGCACGGTAGCTGATCCTGGAGTCAGGAAGACTTGAATTCAAACTTGGGCTCAGATTCTGTCTAGCTGTGTGACCCTGGGCAAATCAGCACCTCTGGTTGCCTAAGTTTCCTCACTTGTAAAAATGGGGATAATAATAGTGCCCACCTTCCAGGGTTAAATAAGACAATATTTATGAAATATTTTGTAAACCTTAAAGTATTATATAAATGTTAGCTGTTATTATTATGCTGATGCTGGAGAACAAAGTATTCATAAGGTCCAAATTGAAAGTCCAAGCTTAAACTGTTATTCCTTGAAACAAGGACTTTTTTTTTCTCTTCTATTCTCTGTTCCTCACACAGTAGAAATCATACTTTTGGGATCAGGCACCCCCAGGAAGAATGTGGGTTCATATGAGTCCAGAGCCAGAGTCCCTTGTGGGAAGATAGCCCCTAGCCACTGGGTACATTGTATAGACCAAGGGTGGTGAACCTGCAGCCTCGGGGCCACGTGAGGCCCTCTAGGTCCTCAAGTGTGGCCCTTTGACTGAATCCAAACTTCGCAGAATGAATCCCAAAGGATCCAGGTAGAGTTAAGAAGCCAAAGGAAGTGAGCTTGACCCACTGGAAGTCTAGCCTCCAGGAGGGAACCTGGTCTAATTGAATCCAGGGTCCTTGGAGGTGGGAGGGAACCTGGGCCCCAAGTTACATTTTAAATGCTTAATAAATGCTCATTGATTCTACTGTGTGCCTTGGGCTCAGCAGTGATTCTGAATCTCAGAGATAGTGAAGACTTCACAGCAGGGACAGCTAGTCCAAACCTGATCCAAGACTCAAATCTACTTTACCACACTCCCCCCAGCAATCAAGAAGCACTTAGTAAGCACTTGCTGTGTGCTAGACAAGAGGTCATCCAGTATCTTTTGGAAGCACTCTTGTGATGGGGAACTCAAAACCTGCCAGTTTTGGACAGCTTTAATTTTTAGGAAAGTCTTCCTTCTATTGAGCAGTTTCCTGGGAATTTTTTCTCATTGGTTTTTGTCATTTTGCTTGGAACTGAATGATTTTCAAGGGTCTTCTTTGAGTGACTAAAATTTCTTTTTTTTTCTCCCCCTTCTTCCCCACTACCTTCCCCAAGACGGTACGCAATCTGATATAGGCTCTACATATACATTCCTATTTAACATATTTTCACATTAGTGATGTTGTAAGAATTAGAACCAATAAGAGGAACCACCAGAAAGAGGAAACAAAACTCAACAGAAAAGGAAAAAAAAGCAAATAGTATGCTTCAATCTGCATTCAAATTCCATAGTTCTTTCTTTGGATGTGGATAGCATTTTCCATCATGAGGCCTCTGGAGATGTCTTAGATCCTTGTATTGCTGAGAAGGGTTTAAGTTTATCAATATTAGTCATCCCACAACATGGCTGTTATTATGTACAGAGTCCTCTTGGTTCTGCTCACTTCACTCAGCATCAGACCATATAAGTCTTTCCAGGTTTTTCTGAAGTCAGCCTGTTCATCATTTATTGCTGGGTCAAAGGGTGAGTGACTGAGATTTCAATTCAACAAAACCATTTCCCTCCATCCACTAAGACATGGCAGGGTTTTGATTTGCAGAGAACAGAGTATGTCCCTGATGCAACGCTCAATTCTGCTTTACAACACCCTTATTAGTCAACAAACATTTATTAAGCACTTGCTAAGTGCTAGATAAGTGATCATCAACTTTCTTTTGGAAGAACTGTAGTGTTAAGGAATCCAACAAACGAAGGTGTCTGTGGGGTTTGGTTTTTTGCAAGCTGGTCTCATCATCTGGAGGGTGCCAGGAGAGAAGGTACTTCTAGGGAATGGGAGTTGCCTAAGGACAGGCATTGTTTTATTTTTGCCTTTATATTTCCAGTGCCTAGTATGAAGTAGGTACTTAATAAATGCATGTTAAATGAACCAATGGAATGTCAGCTCTATAAGGGCAAGGATGGTTTCATTCTTAACTATATTCTCAGCACTGAGCAGGATACCCAGAATGTAGTAGGTCCTCAATAAATGCTTACGCATTCATTGTCCCCCAAGTCCTTTCTATTTCAGTTAGTCATCAGAACTCTAGACGACAGCTAAAGTTTGAAAAGCCCATAGGGATAGGCAAAGGAATAGGCAAGTAGATGAGGTAGTGGCAAGGAACGAGGCCAAAGGGAAAGGAATTAGATGCATTAGCAGAAGAGAAGGCAACGAGGGAATAAGAAAGGCAAGGAAGAGGTGGAGAGGAATACCAGGTAACCCATAAAAAGCTTTACAATTTACAAAGCGCATTACAAAGTACAGTTATGCCTTCTACATTGTGGAGGTTAGGGGCATGGCACCCCCATGATCTGGAAAATCTGAGTAAAATTTTTTAGCTCTTCCTTCATACCAGAGAAGTCTGAATTTTTTTCTTTTTCTTTTATGGGATGTTTACAGTGCCTTATTGTAAAATTTGGGTTAAGTATTTGGTCATAAGCTATATGTAGGTCAAAGCTGTGTCATCTGCTGGCCTTCACGTGTCGTCTGCGGCTTCCACAAAACTCCCCCAAATTCCCATTTATGGTAATTTCTTATGCCGAGCCGTGATATATCAAAACTGTAATGGGAAAAAAGGTGCAATGTGGAAGGGATAACTATGCCTTCATATCATTAATTCTAACAATAAGCCTGTATTGTTGTGTTTATCCTTCATTCTCAAAGAGGACCATGACATCAGGGAGATGATGACATGACGTGCAATTGACTTTGATTTGAGTGAGGGAGGGCAGTGTATGATCACCAGTCTCACTTTCTCCTCCATAGCCATCTGGTTCCAATGGCCAGATATTCATCAGTATGGCTGGAGATGGCCCGGGATACAATGGGAGACCCTGGCCCTTTTAAGCTAGGCACTAAAGTCAGCCAGTCAGTCAACAAGCATTTATTAATAGCTCTCTACAGATTCTCAGTGCTCCCCCAAACACTAATGCTACTGATTCTGAGACTCATAGGATCCTAGATATAAAGCCAGGAGGGCCCTCAGAAGCCACCTAATCTACTTTCATCATTTTATGGAAGAGAAGACTAAGGCCCTGAGAGGTGACTATGATTTGACCAATGTCACACAGGTAGACAAGATAACTCTTCAAAATGGCCTTGAGGGTCAGCCAGGTGGTGCAGTAGATAGAGCACCAGCCCTGAAGTCAGAAGGACCTGAGTTCAAATCTGGCCTCAGACCAAACACTTGACACTTACTAGCTGTGTGACCCTGGACAAGTCAATTAACCCCAACTGCCTAAAAAAAAAATGGCCTTGGGTCTTCTGTTCCATTTCTGTGCCTCCCTTGTGCACTTATGTTCATTCTTGTTATACGGACACTTGATTGTGTGTTCTAGCCCTCTCCCAGATCCAAGAGACCAGGGACTATGATTTATTTTGTTTCTATATCTCCAACCTATAGCCTAATGCCTTGGGCACAATGGAAGTTTAATAAATGAGAATTGGATTCTCTCTGGCATTGCAAATTTGGCAAATGGTATCCTAGTTAGTTTCCTTGGTTCTAGTGTTTCTTCCCTCCAGTTCATTCTGTACACACCATGGAGTAACTTCAAAAGTACTGCTTTTATCTTGTCACTCAAAGACCTTTCACATTCTCCCATGATCTGAAAGATAGAGCCTGTATTCTTTGGCCTGCCAGCCAAGCCCTGGTATTTGAACTTCAACATAGCTTTTCTGTTTCTCTTTCACTACTTCTCTATGTGCATCCTATGATATAGCAAAGTTGAGCATTCAGTGTCCCTTGAAAACTTCCTGAACTTTCCCTGAGCTGAATAAGGCGCCTCCATACCTTACTCAGACCAATGTTCAATTCTCCTCATTTCCCTGTTTTCCACCTTGTAAAATCATACCCATGCTCGATGCCACTTCTTCCAGACTTTCTTTGGCCATATCTCCCCCTCCTCTGCAATTTTGGAGACCTAATTGTACCATTCACCTGGCACTTAATGCTATTACTGAAACCATTAGTTATAGTTTCAAGTGTCCATATCTTAGATTCTAGGGTCTTACAGGGTAAGCATCATAGAATAATAAGATGTCAGAGCTGGAATGAGACCTTAAGATCACTTAGTCCAACCTCTTCATTTTAAGGGGGAAATCTGAAGCTCAGAGAGGATAAAATCTCTGACTTTTAAAATTGCAAAATTAAGCAATATTTCCAGGGCAGAGTGGCTCTGATGGACTTTTTTTTTGTTGACCAAGGTCACACAGCTAGTTAATGATAGAGCTAGGCCATCAACCCAGGTTTCATGATGCCTCTTACACTTCTTTAAATCTTCAACATGAAACATGTGAAAAGAATGTTTTATTATATTATTCAGAAACATTTTAGACTATTTAAATCCAATGTTATGTGATTAGAAGTTGCTTGCACCCAGAATGTTGCCTGACCTCAATACCTCTCTGAGAATGCTAAGATGGCTAAAAGGAATTTTTGGTTCCTAGATTTACCCAAAGAATTCTTGTTTTGGGTCTCCATACTCATGACTTGTTTTGGGTTCACCTAAGCTTGTGTTTGAATTCCCCTCACGCAATTTGTGTGTGACTTGTGTGCTGATACCTTTGTCAAAATTCTATATAATATAAACCTTCCAGAACCTGGAGGGAGGGAAATGCCTCTTCTTTCTTGCTTTCTCTACTGAAAGACCTAATACATTGCTTTCTAAAACTATTTCAGATTTTGGGGTTTGTTCTCACAAACAGTGTCGGAAGTGAAATTCGCTAGTAGTTGCCATGAGTTCTAAAGGCTTTCTGAAACCACGGAAGCTGAGTAAGTCTCTGTGATTCTAGGCTTGAGCATGGGTGGGACCTGGCCAAAATGAGATCACACTGAGCACAGCAAGAGCCTGCTGAGTCCCCTCAGGTTCAGGTTGGACCCAGTCCAGGCCCTGACTCTAGGTATCCAGAAAATTAAGGGGCTGTGTTTGGCCTTAAGTTAGGGAAAGACTTGTTGGGGTTAGAATTCACCTTGGCCACCATAATCGGCAAATAAATAATCCTCATGACTTGATCACTTAAGATCAAGATTGATAGGAAACTGCTAAGAACAAAAAAAAATGGTTAAAATTAGATTAGTGATCTTTTGATAGAGCTTTTTTTCCCCTTTTCTCTTTCTCTTCCTGTCTTTCTCCTCAACTCTCCCTAGATACCTGGTCTGAGACTGCCAGTAGCCACTTGGACATCCTGGTGAACATGGGCATTAGTTCTACACTCATTCACTTAGGACAACCCTAGGTTAGTGAGGGAAACCTATATTTGGCTGGCAGTGAGGTGGGCTTGATGGGGCTTCCACGTCAGAAGTTCTCTAGTACCCACAAGGTCATATTTAGTTTGGAGAACTTTGAAGAAGAACACCTCACCACCCATAAAAACTTCTGTAAGACAGCATAGAAAGGGAGCTTAGAAGGGTGGGGAAGACCACTGAAGTCTCAAAACAACTCTCCTAGCTATAATATTGAGCAGGAACTTACTTTCACTGACTTGTTAGATTAGACTTTTGGTGGAAGATAAAGAGGGAAAACTAAGAGATTCTTTCTTTCTCTGCCTTTCTCTGGCCAGACTGGAGATTTCAGAGATAAAGACAGACAAGAAAGGAAGAAAATCTTTTTCCTGGTTTGTAGAAATTTATGGCATTATAAATTAATTAGAAACTAAAATTATAACTGATATGTAATACCTTTACTATAAATTTCCAAATTATGGTAACTGCTAAAACATCTTTATGGATTTTTTAGAAATTTGCAGCTAGGATTAAGGTTAAGTGCAAGGGGCAGCTAGGTGGTGCAGTGGATAGAGCACTGGCCCTGGATTCAGGAGGACCTGAGTTCAGATCTGGCCTCAGACACATAACACTTACTAGCTGTGTGACCCTGGGCAAGTCACTTAACCCCATTGCCTAGCAAAAACAAAAAAAAGAAACCAAAACAAAACAAAAAAAGATTAAGTGCAAACAGCACACACTTCTCTCCCCTACCTAGAAGGTGATACATGCATTGTTTTAGTAAAAGGTGATTTAATCTACTAGAGAATGAGCAGAACTGAAGCTAGTTTGAAATGATTCCATAGAATTTAATTGTTTAGGTAAACCAGTAACTAAGTCACCTAAGTTGAAGTAGACTATACAACTCAAGAAGTAAAAATATAGTAGGTAACTGGTATTGTCTAAGGAAATCTGTACAAGAGAGATTCTTTGGAGAGTTAAGGAGAATATGACTGGGAAACAAGAGAAGATGGATTTAAGAAAAGTAGTGAAGGTAAAGGGAAGTGAGGAATCAGAGTGTAAAGACAAAGGTCAGTTTCAAAGCTTTAATCCAAGGGGAAAAAAAAAAACACAAGAGAGAAGGTTGAAGTAAGTAAAGATAGGAGGAGAATGGGTGGAACATTAAACTTGGGAATCTGCACTGACAGTGTGAATGGAGAGTTTGAAAGTCGAGAAATTTGAAATGTATTTTACATTAAGTTCTGATTTACCACAATTACCCTAATAGGAGAATACCTCTCACTTTAAATGAAACCACATTCTAATTTAGTTTCAGGACAAACTTCAAATCAAATTTTACAATATTTACAATCACAAATTGGAACATTCAAAATTTTACAGATGGGAAAACTGAGGCAAACTGAGGTGAAGTGACTTCATACAGCTAATAAATGTCTAAGACCAGATTTGAACTTGGGTTTTCCTGATCCATGCAGTTTCCAAGTTTCAGGGAATTGAAAAAGCACTTTTAGTGACCCCACATCTCTCATAACAGCAACAGCCCATCTTTTTAATACCAATATTTTACAGGGGTTGCTGTATGACAATGAGACATGGAATATTTTTAAGAACTGAAGATGAGCGTCACAGAGAGGACAATGGAAATATTCATGGTGGGTGTAAGTGGGCTGACCCATATAACCAAGCAGGAACTCCAAAGAAGATGAGGAATAAAACATATCATCAAGGAATTGTGTGACACACAGAAGATGGACCAGTCATGTGGCAAGACTGAGGGATGACTTGTGGATGGCTAGAGTGCTCACTGATACCTTCATGAAGTTAGGAGAAATTGAAGAAGGCTTCCATCCTGCTTATGCGTAGAACTTTTGAGAGGACGTGGATAACAATCATACAGTATGGGCAAGCATGGATGAGTTGGGACCTGCTGTGTTGGAAAGAACTTCTGGGTGGATGAGATCACACATCCACTTACATATTTGAGTGTCAGACCTCTCAAATAAGAATTAAATAGGGCAAATGGGAAAGTAGGTAATTTAGAATACACTAAGGAGACTCTGCAAAACAGTCTCTAAAAACGGAATGGAATATTTGGAACTAAAAAAATACAGAAGTAGGGAAAAAAATGCTAAGGAGAGAAAGGAAATATTACCTCAGGCTTGGGAGACATGGACAAAGTCAGGTTAAATGTTTATGTCCCACTTTTGGATGAATCCTATGTAAATTGGCACTGAGAAAGAGGTGTAACTCTTCAGCCCTGATGGACTTTTTTATTCCCAAGTGGATTGTTGATGCTGTGTTCTGGGTGCATCCCTGGGAAGCAGCACCTGTCAATATATAGCCTGCTTAAGCATTTATTTATTATTGTTGAGTGTTTGTTTGTATTAAGCAAAGGTATTTTTTTTTAAATTATCATCCCCTACTTGTTGATTCAATCTCTCCAGATCCTGAGCTTATATTTGGGGGCAGCATATACCTGACCTGAGACATAGGCAAAGCAAAAGTAAAAATTTGCAATGTTGAGAGATAAATAGGGCAAGTAGAGATGAGTAAATATCATCAGAAACATAAAGAGCAATTGATTTTTATACTGCAGAAATTATGCACAGCAGTTGAGAAAGACAATACCATACCAAATTCCTTTTCTGAGACAAATAGGGTCCTAATACTTAAATCAGGGAGTGATAAAGTAAAGAGAAAGGGATAATAAATAATTACCACTACACTAATGCAAATAAATAAATAAAATCCTAGCAAAAAGACTGCATCAATATGTTCAAATAAATTATTCACTGTGAACAAAATTTATACTAGGGATACGAAGACAGTTCTGCATAGGAAAGCAGTTGACACAATCATTTTGCTTAATGGTACCTTAGACAATGAAATAGTATAAAAAGAAAATGTATGTTACTGGAAAATAAAACATCTAAATTTATAAAGGAAAACTTTACTGTGCTGCAAAAAGACACAGACTTAATGATGGTAGGAGACTTTAATGTCTTTCTCTCAGAGCTGGGCAAATCTGACAAAAATAAAAAGGAAAATGTTGAACTGAACAGACATTAGATCTAAAGGACTTATGATTTCTTATGAATGGGTACATTAAAAATACACATTTCACAAGTACAAAGAAATTATAAATGAATCTATAACTACAGAAATATTAAATACATGAACCACAAACCACAGTGCATTAAAGTAATATTTCATAGAGGGAACACAAACAAAAGATAAATGCCTAAATGGAGACTGAATGGCATGCTGAAGATGAGTGGCTCAAAGAGCAAATAATAGAAACAATGAACAACGTCATGAATGAGAACTCTAATGATGAGGCAACATAACAAAATTTTGGGAATGCAGCCAAATGAGTGATCAGAGGAAAAATTACATTACTTATTTAAAAATATTTTGCTAATTGTCTTTCAAGATAATTAGTTTCCTTTGTAATCCTGTGTATTTTATGGGTTTAAAAGCATTTTTTTTTTCCTCAGAAGGGGTCCACAGACTTCACCAAACTGCCAGAGGGGTCTATGGTATATAAAGGGTTAGGAGCCAAACAAAAGATGATATTATGAGAATTATAGAAGTAGCTAAGATAGAAAGCAAAAAACTGTAGAAATGATAAAATTGGAAACTGGTTCTTTAAATAGATTAACAAAATTGATAAATTTTTAGCCAATCTCATGAAAAAATTAAAAAAATCAAATTAATAAAATAAAAACTGAACAAATTGTATTCACAACAGAGAAGAAATAAATTATCAGAACATACTATGTACAATTATATGGCAGGAGATACAAGAATTTAAAGGAAAAAATATTGCCTACAAAAAATATAAGCTATTCAGATTAAGAAGCCATGAAATAAAGATCTTAGACAACTCAGTCTCAGAATATGAAATTGAACAAGGTATAGGATAATAGAATGCTAAAATTATAGATTAAAAAGGTATTTATCAGAGATAGGGAGTAGAGGGAGAAACTGGTACAGAAGATTTTATAAATCATTACCATCAAAAACTTAAAGAGCAACTAATTCCTATGCTGCACAAATTATTCACAACAATTGAGAAAGAAAGTACCTTTGCAAATTTCTTTTCTGAGACCAATAGGATCCTAATGCTTAAACTAGGGAGGGATAAAACAAAGAGAAAGAGCTAATGGGCAATATCACTAATGAATATTGATTCAAAAATCTTAAATAAAATCCTAGCAAAAAGACTACAGCTATATATTCAAATAAATTGTTTAATGTGATCGCGCTGAATTTATACTAGGGATATGAAGATGGTTCTACATAGTGAAACAATTGATATAATCATATTAAAGCAATAACAAGATACCCTAAGTCACAGGACTATGTAAATAAATGCAGGAAAAGCTTTTGACAAAATATAAAACTCCTTTATGCAGAAAGCATAGGTATTGAAGATCCACTTTTCAATGTGATAAAAGTATATATATTAAATCTAAAACTAGTATTATTCAGAGAAACACTAGTAGCTTTCCTAGTAAGTACAGAGCTAAACCAATGATGCCTCCTCTTCCCATTATTTTTTGACATGGCTTTAGAAATTTTAGCAATAAGACTGGACTAACAAATGAAAAGCATAAACACTGGTAAAGAAGAGAAAAACTTAATTCCATTTGCAGATGATGTGATAGTTTATTTAGAAAACCCCAGAGAATCAGAAAGGAAATTGAGATGATTAATAGTTTCACTAAAATAGCAGGACATAAAAAATAAGTCCACAAAAATCATCAGCATTTTAATATAACAACACCAAAAAACCATGAGGAAATAACAGAAAGAGAAGACCCATTCAAAGTAACTACAAGGTACATCAAATATCTGGGAATCAATCTACCATGTCACATTCAAGATCTATAAATAAAAATACTAAACACTCTTTAAAGAAACAAAAGACAAGCATTAATTGCTTGTGCCTGGGCTGCACAAACATAATAATGATGCCACCATCCTGAACAAATTCTAGATTTAGTGCTATATCAAATGACTAAAGAGTTTCATAGAGCTTTATAGAGTTTATAGAGCTCAACGCAGTAATAAAATTCATCTAGAGGAGCAAAGGTCCAGAATCTCAAGAGAAATGATAATTTAAAAATGTAGGAAGGAATAATAGCACTCCTAGGTTCTAATACTATGAAATAATAGTTATCAAAATTATTGTATTGGTTAAAAATAGAAAAGTACATAGTGCAAAAACATTTATTTAGCACCTACAGTATGCTAAGTCCTGTGGATACAAAGAAAACAAAAACACAGTCGCTGGAGAGATAGTATTCCAGGCATGAAGTACAGTCAGAGCAAATGAATGCATGGAGTTAGGAGATGGAGGGTCTTGTGTGAGGAACAGCAAATAGACAGGAGTATAACTGGATCACAGAGTAAAATGTGAGAAGCCTGGAAAAGTAGGAACAGTCCAGGTTATGAAGAACATTAAATTCCAAACAAAGGAATTTATGTTTGATCCTAAAGGTAATAGGGAACCACTAGACTTTGAGGGTTGGGGGATGGGCATAGTTAAGACCTATACTTTTGGGAAATCACTTTGGGAGCTGAGTGGGAGATGGATTAGAGTGTAAAAAGATTTGAGGCAGGGAGATAATTTAGGAGCCAACCAATTGGTTGGCTGTTGTTCTTCATTCTTGAAGAGGACCAAAATGACATCATCATGTTAGAGTCAAGTTACAGTGTATCTGACTGTGGCTGATCACACCAATGCTCTACCACAGGTCAGGCACAAATAGTGCATGTGAACATTTGGAGTGGGTTCTCTAAATTTGCGTATGTCGTGTTTCTTTTGAGCTATTTTAATTCTGCTTTGCTCATAGAGCACAGCACCTTCTCTGATGAGGGCACACCATGCTGGATGATCCTGTGCCAGTGTTTCTCATGTCACATAATTCCAAAGTTCTTAAGAGAGACCTTGAGGGTGTCCTTGTATTGCTTCTTCTGACCACCATGTGAACACTTGCCCTGTGTGAGTTCTCCATAAAATAGTCTTTTAGGCAAGTGTATGTTTTGCATTCACACAACATGGCCAGCCCTTCATAGCTGTGCTCTTTGCAGTAGAGTTTGAATACTTGGTGATTTAGTTTGAGAAAGGAACTTAGCTGCGGTAGTGATGTGAAGTGAAGAGGGAAGGAAAGTAAGTATGAATTGAATGTAAGTAGAGAGAAGGGGACATATGTGAAAGATGTTGTGAAGGTAGAAGCACAAGATTTGGCAACAGATTGGAGATGTGGGATGAGTGAATTAAAGATGACACTGAAGTTGAACCTGAGTGACAGTTATTGGAAAGTTTGAAAGAAGGGTGGGTGTGGGGGATAGGAGATGAATTCTATTTTGGACATGTTGAACTTGAGATCCCTATGGGACATCCAATTAAAGATGTACAAAAGGCAGTTGGATGATCTGGGAATCATCTGCACAAAGATAATAGTTGAGTCCATGGGACCTGGTGAGATCACCAAGTGAGATCCTATATATTAGAAGTAAAAGAGAAAAATTCCCAAGACAGAGACTTGGGGCACACTCATATAATTATTAGTAACTTTGCAGACAACTGTTTCAGTTGAGTCATGAAAGTCAGAAGCCAGACTGTAGAGGGTTTGGAAGAGAGTGAAAGAAGAAGGACTTCAGACATCAGCTATAGATGGCCTTCTCAAGGAGTTTAGCTATGAAAGGGAAGAGAGATTCAGAAATGTGTCTAGCAGAGATGGAAAGAACCAGTGAGAATGTTTTAAGGATGATGAAGACATGAGTGTATTTACAGGCAGCAAGGAAAGATTAGAAAAAAGAGAAGGAATGATGAAGGGACAATCTGTTGCATGAAGCAGGATGAGATGGAATTAAGGATGAATGTAGAGGGATTTTCCTTGGCAAGAAGGAGGTCTACAACTTCATCTAAGACCAAAGAGAAGGAAAGAGTAGAGGAAAGATGTAAGCGATGTGAAGTGAAGAGGGAAGGAAAGGGACCTCTTAATCAATGACCTCAGTTTTTTTTCAGTGAAATAAGGGGAGAGGTACTCAGTGTAGAGGATGGGAGGAGGAGGAGCAGTGGGAGCCTTGAGCAGGGATGAAAAGATTTAAAATAGCTGATATGGTGAGTGGGATAGCAATCAATTAGAGAGATGTAAAAGAATTGCCTTGCATCAGTGAGGGCCCAGTTGAGATTATGCAACATAAATTTGTAGTGGACCTAACCAATACGGTTTTGTGACTTTCTCCAGCTCCATTCAGTCACATGTGACTAGTAGTGAAGGAGGCAGACAATGGGAATAATCCAAGACTGATGTTTGACAAGCCATGATCATCAATAAGGACAAAGGGATTTGAATGAAAAGGATAGTGTGGAGTTGAACTAAGGTGTCAAGATAGGTAAGGGAAACGTGTATAACCAGTGGAAGGGTGATGGACTGGGAAAGAACTGAGAGGTGAAAGGATCGATGGTCACAATGAGAATGAAGAACAGGGTTAAGGGTACTGGGGCACAGGGAAAATGAAATCATGAGAAGCAATCAAACAGTTCAATAAGCAAGAACAATAACTACTTGGTGAAGCATTCTATTCAGTAAGATCTGCTGGGAAAACTGGAAAGCAATTTGGCTAAAAAATAGTTTAATCTAGTATCTTACAAGCATATACTATAATGAGTTCCCCATGGATACTTGACAAATATAAATAGTAAAATTGTTCTGAAAAATAGAGAAAAATGGATTGAGGTACCTTTCACAATTATGGCTAGGGGAAGGATTCTTAACTGGGACAGGTAGAGAGGAGATCACAAAAAGATAAAATTATGTGAAATTGAAAAGCCTTTACATGAACAAGTTTACTATATCTAGGATAAGAAATGAAATTGTTGACTGAGGGGAAAAAAACTTTTGCACCAAATATTTTTGATAAAGGTCTAATATATAAAATGTGGAAGGAATTGACAAAAATATATAACCAAAAGCTTTTCCCCAATGGATACATGATCAAATAATAAGAACATGAAGTTCTCAAAAGAATTACAAAGAAAAACAATTTATAAGAGAAACAAAAGCAGTTGTGTAAAAGATTACTTCAAATCATTAATAATTAGAGGAACACAAATTAAAACAACACTGAGGTTTTACTTCAAACCTAGCAAATGGGCAAAGATAGCAAAGGATGTAAATAATCGCCATTACAGGTGTGGAAAGATAAGCATGCTGATATAAGTCGATTTTAGTGCAGCCATGAATTGGTCCAAACATTCTGAAAAGCAATTTGCAATTATGCTAAAATAGTTATTAAAATGTCCATAGAGGATCATCTAGAGATTCCCTTGCTACTCATATATATCCCAAGGAAATCAAAAGACAGAAAAGACCTTTACACCAAAATATTCATAACAGCATTTCAGGGCCAGGGGTGAGGGTGCTACAAGAATTTTCAGGTTCCTTGCTAGCTGCTGTATGAATAAACTAGCGCAGGTTACAGATAGACAGATACTTTGTTTTAGTTTATTTATCTACTCAAGAGCATAACATAGTACATCAGTAGGTGGTGAACATGTGTGTCTCACAATTCCACAGATGACATATACACACACACACACACACATACACACGTATATATACATACAACTATATAAGTAGATATGAAACTATATATGTGCACTATAAAATATATATTTTATATATCTATATAGATATATATCTATATATCTATATCTATATCTATATCTATATAGATATAGATATAGATATAGATATAGATATAGATATAGATATAGATATAGATATAGATATAGATAGATATATATCTTACCAGGAGAAGGTATGTTTTTAGGAAAAGAGTAAGGCTGCTTAATCTGTCACAAAGGCTTTTAGCATAGCCATGTTGCTGTTGAGTCATTTTAGTTGTGTTGGATTCTTCATGACTCCATTTGGGGCATTCTTGGCAGAGATCCTACAGTGGTTTGCCATTGCCTTCTCCAACTCATTTTACAGATGAGGAAATTAAGGCAAACAGGGTAACGATTTGTCCAGGGTCACCCAGCTACTGAATGTCTGAGGTCTGATCCTCCTGACTCCAGGCCCAGAACACTATAGACTACGCTACCTAGCTGCCCAGCATGGCCATGTATACCAGACCAAAGAACACAGTATCTTCATTATCAATCAGTTAATTAACATTTGTTAATCTACTATGTGCTTTATTAGCTAGAATAAGGAGAAGTGGGTGAATTCCTAGAACTATTTACAATCCTTTGAGTTTTCTTTTGCAACTATAAAGTGATTGAGGGAAGGGGATTACTGAAGGAGACATTCCGTACATTCAGTGTCACACAGAAAAAGAAAGAAATATAAGAGCAAATCCAGCACAAAATAGAGTCAGTGTTGTTCTCCTAAAATCCTAAAAATCTGTTTTCAACAGGGGGAAGTATGTAGTTGCAAAGGACCAGAACGAAGTAGGTGCCGTTGATTGGGATATGACTAAACACATTTTAGTACATGAATGCACATGTGTGTATGGGAATATTGGGATATTGGAATATTTTATTCTGTAAGAAATGATGTCTATGAAAAAATTCAGAGAAACTGCAAAGATTGGCATAAACTAATGCAGAATTAGGAGAACCAGCAAAACAATATACATAATGACTACAAAAACGTAAATGGAAAGAACAATGAAACAAAACACCAGATTGTGTGATTATGATGAACAAATTTGGTCCCTTAGAAGAGACAAGAAAATGCACCTTCCTCCCTTTGTTAACTCTGAGTGTGAAATATGCTTTCAGACACCATCACTGCTTTGGATGGCTTTGCTGAACGTTTTAAAAAATGTCTTTGTTCTAAGAGAAGTATTTCTGGGCAAGAAAGGAAGGAGGGAGCATATTAGGAAATGAATGGGATGTAAAAGCAGAAAGCACCAATAAAATCTAAGTGGAATTTTTAAGGGGGGACTGAGGTGGTAGAGGGGAGGATCTCAATCCCCCCCCTCAGTTTTTTTGGGGATTTGTACTTCTGTTCTTGCCATATTTTCTCGTTAAATATCCTTTGTAAAAGTTAATTGATGTTAATTGCTTATTTGTAGTATTAAGGAGATATAAGCTAGTTATTGAAGAGATATTAGGGGGAATACAGTGAGAGGGGGCTAGAACCAACAGCATTAGAGAAAACTCCATAATCCTTTAGTTATCCCCGGAACCCTGAGGTGGAGTAGGAGCTGAGATCTGGGAACCCAACCTGCCAGAGCTAGTGGGGTTGTGACAGTGAGCCAAGAGCTTATATATGACAAAAATGAAATTTGAAAAAAAAAAAAAGCAAGTCTCCATTACCAGAGAATTTCTTTGGAAAAGTCTCTTATGAAAAAGGCATGATTCAGCTCACATCATCTTTTAGTAGCACTCAGAATGATTTGGGTGTCATTTCTTTGTGGTAAAGGGAATTTAGATGAAAGTTCAACCCAAGGTCCTCTTGAAAAGGGGTAAAATGGGGTGGGGGTGGGGGTGGGAGGCAGCTTTGAAGAATTCTCTTTCCTAATCCTGTCCATTCAGGAGGCATGAGGAACAGCCACTCTGTGGGGGAAGCTGGGTTGTCTGAAGAAGGCTTTGAACTTCTGAGCTTATTAACAAATCAAATCAATATGCAGAGAGCTGTCATTACTAGTTGTGTGAATCTGGACTTCTCCATTCAATGTGATTATTTCCTCCCCTCTAGCTGTCAGAGAGAGGTTCTTCTCCAGGCCATTCAAACCTGATCAAAACAGTAGCCACGTCTTGGGACATTTGGACATGCCAGGCAACCAACTATTCATTAATCTTGGGCTTTCATGACAGATGCTACAAGCCTGTGCATGTAAAGGTTTTTCTGTCACTGATCAACCTGTAACAGGCCTGAGGCCTAGAAGGAAAGGATGAAGCACACTCAGATGGTGACAGGCAGCCTGTAAAAAACTGGCCAGGATACAACCAGCAAAAGAAGGGGAGATGGGAATCTTGATATAAGAGATGACATTATCAGAGTATTCTACAGCTTAATTCTCTTAATGATCCTAAAGGTTTTGAAGATAATTACAGTTAAACAGCCCAAAAGGCAGCTCACACTTTAAGCTACATATGGTGAACATTTCTAATAGATACTTGCCGAGGACGTGAAATTATGCATGTCTATTTCTCAGGTAAGAATTAATTTGCAGGGAAAAAAAATCCTCCAATAAAAATGTTTGTGGAAAATTCTTTAGAAATTTCTCCAATAACCCAGAAAAATTGCCCATATTATTCTAAAGCCTACTAGATTAGAGACTTAGTCTCATAAGCCTACGGGAAATGCATTTATTAGGGTGTAACCTCTGTTATTAAGCGCTGGGGGGGAATCTCTATTAAGTTATAAATCACTGTCACTGTTGATCCAGTAAAAAAAAAAAAGCCATGTTTTCACAGACTTTCATGCTAATCTTTAGGTATTTAGAGAAAATGAAGAAGCCTTCAACCATAGGCTTTAAATATCTTTAATCCAAAAGACCCAGAAGCAGTATGGAAAACAGTAGAGTGTGCTGAACTAGGACCATTGAACTTGGTGTCATGGGGTCTAAGTTCAAAACTAGACTCTGTCACTTACTACCTGTGGGACCCTGGGGAAGTCCTATCATTTCACTTGGTCTCAATTTTCTCATCTGAAAAAATGAGGGAATTGAACTAGATGACTTTTGAGGTCCTTCCCAGCTCTAAATCTATGATGCTATAAGTCACTTAACTTCTCTAGGATCAATTTCCGCACTTGTAAAATAAGGAAGTTGGATTAAATGGTTTCCTGAGGTACCTTATAGCTAGAGAGTGATGATAATCTCATTTGTAATGAGTTTGACTTCTGTAATGAAAAGCCATTCAGGACTATTAGGTGTTAATTCTAGCTGCATTCAGGACCTGGGAAGACTCTACTAGGAAATCATATTTAAAGATGGCTTTATTTAAAAAATGGTTAGAAGATATAGATTGTGGGGAAGGATGGATATCAAAGCCCCTTTAAAGACCCTTAGATGGAAAAAATACTAACCCCAAACTAGAAGGAGGAGGAGGGGGTTTATAGGTGAAGTTCTGGGGGCCTGTCCGTGTCAAAAATCCAATCTAAGAATGAAAGGAAAGTGTTTGAGAGCAAAAGGAGGGATACAGGCTACCCAGGTCAACCTGGTCAACTTTACTCCTGGAGTTAGTTCCAGGTAGTCATATAGCTGCAATGCTATTCTTTGGATTTTCATAAGTTGGTCTCATGAGGGTAAAGCAAATAAACTCCAGAGGCGAGCTCAGAGACAATTCGAGAATCTGAAGGGAAGAGCTAGAAAAGACCTCTAATATCATCTAGTCCAACTCTCTCATTTTATGCATAGGGAAACTGAGGAAGCCCAGAGAAAGGAAATAACTTGGCCTTTGGCTTGTGCTAGAATGTTAATCCTAGACCATTCTGAGCCAAAATTTCCCAGTTTTCTTCTTTTCTGTCTTTGTCAACCTTTTGTCAACTGCAAAATAAGCTAGTCTTCATTGGAGAGGGGGCTTCTTTTGAAAGGTGCCCCATTTCCCTTCCCTCTTGAAATGGAAGGATAGCTTGAGTACTATCCTCACTTATGACTAAGGTTGCTATCCACCAATATCAGTCAGATGAACTCCATGGTAGAATATTTCAGTGAGCAAGGAGATGAAGATGGTTTCTGCCCTAGAGTCTGAATATAATGGGCATGAATATAATTTCTGTTGGTTCACCTCCACTGGTTACACTGAAGAGTCCAGAATGATTTCTGAAGGTTGAAGGGAGTCCCACAATACCAGGTCTGATGCAATCCATCCAGGATGCAATGAGAGGAAGTTCTAGGAGCCATGGGTGGAAGTTGCAAAGAAGCAAACCTAGGCTTTATGTAAAGAAAAGCTTCCTAAAATTTGAGCTGCCCCAAAGTGGAACAGGATGCCCTTAGAAGTGCCGAGTTCCTTCTCACTGAAGTCATAAGGCAGAAGCTGTATAACTACTTGTTGGGGATGTGGTAGAGGAGAGTTCTGTTTAGGTATAGGTTGGGCAAGATGGTCACTGAGGTAGCTTCCAACTCTGAGATTTGGGGATTCACTAGAAGCTGATAGTAGTCTTGCTACAAGGTCTGTAGCTAAGGCCACCTGGCTCCAGGAGAATTTGCAGAGAGGAGAGAACAGACCCAGAGGACTGGAGTGTTAATGCAACTGGTTCTGAGGGTCTCTCTTGGCTCTAGCTTCAAGACCTCTGAGCTCTTCTGTTCACCCCTCTTTCCCCTCTTCCTACCAGAGAGAACAGCACAGCCAATTCAGACTGAGGTGGGAGGCTTCTCTACTTTCCTGATTTATCTTAACTTGTGAGGGAATTAGGCACAGATTATTCCCATTTTACAGATGAGGAAACGGAAGTTCAGGGAGCTTCAAATTCAATCAGACAAACATTTATTCAGTAGTTGCTATGTGATGAATGAAGAAGCTAGGTGGCTCAGTGGATAGAGAGCTGGGCCAGGAGTCAGAAAGCCCTGAGTTCAAATCCCGAGTCAGACACTAGCCATGTGACCTTGGGCAAGTCACTTAACCTCTGTTTGCCTTAAACCTCCATCAAGCCCTCCTGGAGGCTTAGGGGTGATTCTGAGCCTTCCACAGTCCAAGCTTTCTGCCAGATCTTTAGATCATCCCATCCCTTGGCTGCCTGTCCTCAGTTGTGCATCACAGAGGTCCTGCCCAAGTATCCACAGAAAGTGCCATCCCCCAGCCTAGTGGTGTTGCTTCCCAGAAGTGAAGGGGTAGCAGACTCTGCTGGCTTTTGTTGTTTTTAGTTGCTTTACTGATTAGTAGCCAAGCAAAGAAGTGTGGAGGTTTTCAGAGTTTGAGCACTTTGACCTTAAAAGTAGGCAGTTTTCTAACATTGGCAGCTACAGCAGCTAAGTGGATAGAGCACTGGGTCTGGTGTCAAGAACTGAGTTCACATCTGACCTCGGTCACTTTCTTAACTGTGTGATCATAAGCACTTCACATAACCTCCAACAACATCTGTTCCCTCACTTCTAAAATAGGGATAATAATAGCACCTACCTCTCTGGGTTATCGTGAAGGTCAAAGAGCTTAGTACAGTGCCTGGCACACAGTAGGCACTTAATAGATGCTTGCCCCTTTCCCTGACCATTAATTGCTCTGACAGTGGGATAGGATTACCCTACCAGAATGCCTCAGCTCTGTAATATCACCCTCTCCCCCCGTGCAACAAGAACTTATCTCAGTTATGATCCTAGGTGTGACATTCAAGACACTTAAAAAATGAGGGAACAATGCATTTTTGCCACAACAAGCATATGAGGGTAGAAATGCATAGATTATTATCCTCATTTTACCAATGAGGGAAAAAACTTCAATTCAACTAAATTCAATAAATATTTATGAAGGGCTTCTGATGTGCCAGGAATTGTGATCAGCACTTGGGATACAAAAGCAGAAATGAAATAGCCCCTACCCCCGAGTAGCTTACATTCTCCTGGGGATAGAGGACACAGATGAAGAGAAGTAAATACAACATTTGTCTAAAGTAAATGCGGAATAATTTAGGGAGTGGGGTAGGAGAGCTCAGGCCAGTAGAGTGATCAGGAAAGGTCTCATGTGAGAGGCAGCATCTGAGTTGAGACTTTAAGGTAGGTTTAATGCTCCAGAAGCTGCCGCCTCTGCTGGCACATCTACGACATCCGGATTCATTAATCTAGAGTTAGAAGGGACCTCATGGGCCATTGAATCCAAACCCCTCATTTGACAGAGGAGGAAACTGAGATCAGTGGAACTAAAGTGATTTGTCCAAGGTCACTTGAGTAAATAAGCATCTGAGGTGAGATTTGAACCCACATTCTCAGACTCTAGAGACAGAATGCTTTCCCCAGCACAATGCTTAGAATCTAATATACCAACTCCCTATACCCACTAATTGTTAGTGATAGGCAGTATGGAACTAGCCTTTGGAGTCTTAGATATTAATCCCAGATCAGACACATAGTTGTGTGACCTTAGGCAAGTTACTCTCAGTTTCTTCATTTTGAAATGGAAATAAACACTTGCCCTAGCTACCACCCAGGTTGTAAGGAAAGCATTTTGTCAACCTGAGAGCTAATGAGTTATTATTGTTAATAATATGTAAAATAAATTAATACCAATTAATATTAATACAATAAACATGTTTAAAAGATCCTTGTTGAGTCAGAGGTGGACATGTTCCATATACACCCATAGGAGCTGTTGTTGAAGATATAGAGAGGCTGAGGTTAGGCAGAACTGCCTCCTTTTTCTCCCTATACTTTTGAAAGTTGCAGGGGAAATGTGGTATTGCCCAATGGGGTAATAACAAATCCATACAAATCCATCTCATGCACCTTCTTAGCAGTTAGCACTGGCCCTAACAGAATGTTGTTGAGCAGGAATAGTGGCTTCACTGGGGAAAAGTTTGTGGCAGGTAAGCTGAGGCAGGCCTGAGGAATGAAAACTGGTTTACTTTCGACCTCATGGGGAATTTTGGTTTTGTTCTCTGAAGTTCCTGGTTTTAGGAATCACCTGCAGAGAAGAGAAGCTTTATTAGTATGTTCTCTGAGAGAGGGAAAAACTCCAGAAGTTTGCATTTGTTTGTGTACGGGGAGATGGGCTGGGACGTCAGATAAATTCCTAAGGGAATTGCCCTAGCAGGAGAATTTGTCCCAGGATCGGCTGCCTGGTGCATGCTGGAGTAGTATCTGAGACATTTTCTCCCCTTGAGTTTCAGGGACGTAGGAAAGAGAGCATAGGTCCTCTTCAACAAATTGGTCCAATGGCATTGTGTTCTAATTTGACACCATACTAGGCTGCTTCTCTGACCCTATCAATCAAGCAACAAGCATTTGGTAAGCCCTAAAGATACAAAGACAAAACAGGAAGCAGTCCCTGCCCTCAGGGAGCTTACATTCTGTCAGGGGAGCTGATATGCATATGTAAGTCTATGCTGTGTGTGTACAAACATACACAGACACAAATAAATACAAAGTCATTTGGGGGAAAGAGTAGCAACTGGGTGGATGGGTGGGCAATCAGAAATAGCCTCACAGAGACGATTTATTATTACACATGTCAAATCACCAGTCAACTGTGTCTTGCTTGATTGGGTACTGTGTGCTGTCTCAAAAAGTCAGAAGAGCTAGCAGAGGTTCCCTCAGAAATCAGAGTTGGGAGCAGAGGCCATTGGAGCGGGGAGCAGCAATAGCTTAGTTTGGAGAGCAGTCAGCCTTGAGGAGCAACATGCTTGACCCAACCGGGCAATGAATTGACCCATGAACTAAAACATGGTGCCCTTCTAAGAGTTAGCTCAGGGAAGACTGGCACCTCTGGTGGGGGCGGGGCTTGCTGAGCCCTTTTCAGGGCCGCTCATACCCTTTTGTTCTCCTCCCCCCACCCAACTGTCACCTGTGGCTCCAAGAAGCTGTAGCATGTGCAGCAGCCACACCCCAGTAAAACCAGCTTGGCAGATGAGCTAAACCCAGTTGAGTTTCCAATGGGCCTCAAACCTGTCAGTGAGTTATGGGGATGCCTACCCCAAGCACATGAAGATTTGCCCCAGCAGAATAGGCAGATGAGAACAATTTGTTCCAATGGCCATGAAGGTGACTAAAGCAGATGCTGTGGAGAGCTTAGAGCTCAGTCAGACATCAAAGACGTCATCCACTGCTTTGCAGGCCATCACCAATTGTCCTGACTTTTGTCTTGCCACTGGAATTTGATGACTCTGGGAGAGAGTGAGGCTGATGACTTTCTGCGACTCTGCCTAACTTAGATCCAATTTATGCACAGGTCCTGACATCACCCTATAATGTCATTGGTTCTCTTAGAAAAGGAAGCCTGAACAACAATGGTGGGCTAGGTGTTATGCGGGAATTTTTTCTTTCTTTTAAGGTGATGATAAACTAACCAAGGTGAGAAGACTTCCTAGCCTGCAACCACATCAGTGAGCACGAGAGTTTCTGAACGAGTGGTAAATAGGTTTCCTCATCTGTAAAATGAGAGGGGATGGACTTGATGACTTCTAGGATCCCTTCCAGCTCTACATCTTGAGCTTCTGAGATTCTGAGTAAGATAGGCTAGGCCACTCATGTTCCAGTATCCCCAAATCCCAAAATTTCAGAGTAGGAAGGGGCCTCATAAGTCATTAATCCAATCCATACCCAAACAGGAATTCTCTCTATGATATCCTGGAAAAGTGGTCATCCATGGGCAGCTGGGTGGCACAGTAGATAGAATACCAGCCCTGGCATCAGGAGGTCCTGAGTTCAGATCCAGTCCTAGACCAGACACTTGACACTTACTAGCTGTGTGACCCTGGGCAAGTCACTTAACCTCAATTGCCTTGCCAAAAGAAAGAAGAAAAAGCGGTCATCCAGCCTCTGACTGGCAGAGCCCACTATTTCTTGGCAGTAGTCTGTCCTCATTGGATAGCTCATCTCTTAACATAAGAATCTTGAGAACCGGATGATGTAATAATGCCAGCCCCTAGGACAAGGTTACTCTGCCAGTGCCAATGTAATATGATACAATCAGAGAGGAGGGGTCATTTAATTCCTCTGGGTTATCGTAGTTACTGGGCAATGTTTTGTCTCTTTCACTTGTTAAAGATCCAGCCCAGCATGGTCTGTGATTGGTGACATCTGTTCCTGAGAGGCTCAGGCCCAGAATAACCAAAGGTATTTAAGGCTGAGACTGGCAGAGCTGAAACTGTGAAGCCTCAGCGCTTCACTCTGCATCAGACCACTCCACTCTTCACTCCCATAAGCACTAATTTTGTTCTCCCATTTAAAAAAAAAAGCCTTGTTTTCTTTAACTGCATTTTGAGGAAAGTTTAAAGACTTTGCAAAGCGTGTCTAGTTGGCTTCAACTCAGAGATCCTGCCAGATTCTACACAGATCTTGCCACAGTTAGAGTTGGGAAAGGGCTGGGTTGTAGGTATGCTCAGAATCTTGGGGTTTTTTAATGGAAGATCATTGAAACTCCCTTCCCTTCCTAACTACCACTCCCTACTCCTGCATACCCATCCATATCTCCCTATCATCCCTATCCCTGTCTTGTTCATCTCACGCTCTTCTCTACTCTTCCACTGTGCCTTCTGGAAGCCATACTTTTGTTGACAAACTGCTTTCATATTAGAATTGTGTTGTTGAGTCATTTTCAGTTGTGTCTGACTCTTCATGACTTCCTCTGGGGTTTTCTTAGCGAAAATACTGGAGTGGTTTGCCATTTCCTTCTCCAGCTCATTTGACAGATTGAGGAAACTGAGGCAAACAGGGTGAGGTGACTTGCCCAGAGTCACCCAGCCAGTAAATGCCCGAGGCCAGATTTGAACTTAGGCCAGGCCACTCCATCCACTGAAGAGCCACCTAGCGGCCCCCATTAGAACTGTACCTTCAGCCTAAAAACTATTTATGCTTTGTACTTGCTTACATGTATTCCAGATGACTATAAACTCCTTGAGGTCAGGCACTGTCCCATTTTGTCTTTATATCCCCAGACTAGATGTAACACAGCATCTGGTTATAGCTACTAGGTGCTTACTTGAGACATAATTGGATTGAATTGCTTAATTCGTGTTTGTTGAGAATTGAATTAAATAGTACTAATTGGCTGTTTTACTGAATTAACAGCAATGAGATTTGGAGTTAGAAAAACTGGGTTCAAGTCCCAGCTCTGTCCCTTACTAACTGTATAACCTTGGGCAAGTGAGCCTCAGTTTCCTTGTCTGTGAAATGGGAATAATAATAACTTCTTATCTCTCAAGATTATGAAGATCAACTAAGATAATAAACATAAAGTGATTTGTAACCATCAAGTTTTATATAAATGTGTATGATACCTGTTATGATAATCATTGTGATTACCTAATTCAATGTTTGTTCCCACACATCTACCTCAAACTTATTGATCTGTATATATACATCCATGAAGCAAAAAATTAAAGCTTCAAGTAGCAGCTGGTTTGCTGTAAGCTTGAAAGTAGGGATGGTTTCATTTTTGCTTCCTAATGCCGGGTTTCTAGAACAAAGCATTTAAGAAATGCTTGGTGATTGAATGATCGATTGATTGATTGATTGGGATAGATGATCTCCAAGGTCCCATCCAGATTGCACGATTTCATGATTCTTGCAACTGTTTGGAAGCCAGTTTTCTTTAGGTTTTCTATTTTGCTTTTTCACAGCCTTCCTTTTTGAGTGGAGTGAGGGGGAAGGAAAAGGAAAAAGGAAAAAACAGCAGCTGGAGTGAGAATATGAAGAAAAGATGGGGTGGAGACAGAAAGAAAAGCTTCTTCCTAATGAAGAGGAGTATAGGGGAGTGCTGAGTGGTAGAGCCATTGCTCTTTCTTCTAATCAACTTGTCCCAGGCAGCATCCTGATGGAGCTAATCATTTATTTACACAAAAAGGTGCAGACGCCAGAGGCATGTGTCAGAACAATTAATAACACTTTGTGGGAAAAGAATAGTCTTTTCCTAAGTCTGTCAGCATTGAGAATGTCTTCTCTTTAGCAAGGGCACCTTGGGATGCTTTAGCTCATGGCTGGAGGAGTGGTGTGGAGTTCACTTCAGGAAAGCCAGTACTATCAGACATACTCTGCCTGGATGTGTCCCAACTTTGCTGAGCATCTGGAAGAACAGAAATCACCCCAGAGGCCACAGATTTCTTGGTGTTGAGGCATGGATCTTCCTGTTGGACCTGCCCCTTGGTGGTATGGAGCAATGAACGGGACTCATCGTGAGCTGAGAATGGTCAAGTTCTAAGCTAAAGCTTCCATGGTTGACAGGAAAGGGAAATGGTGTCGCCAGGAATTTCCCATGCACTCGGGCTAAAAACATTGCAGAATCTACCAGACTTGGTGACTGCAATCCAGGTACCAAGCCAGGGACCAGAGGCAGAAATAGTGTTTGCAGTGGAAGTAGAATAAAGAGCGTGCTTTAAAAATGTTTCAGGGAGCAAGCAAGCATGGTTTGGGTTCCATACTGCTACAAACAATGGAAGTATGTTTTCAGCAGAGAGTTGCTATCATTTGCTGCGTTCATCTTTCTTCAGGTGTATTCTTGTTTTCATGCCTAGCCATAGTCATCTCATCCCATCTTCCAGCTCCCTCTGAATTTTCTACCATTGCTGCCATTGCACGTTGAGTTGCTCTCCATGGTGATAGTTACCTTTGCATAGCAACAGAGAGTGGGCAGCGTGGGTGACACCTGCCCATCCACCTCAGGCCAGGGACTATAACAACCAGCTAATGGGTCCCTCACACTGCTGACCGTTGTTTTTGAATCTCTGGTTGCTTCATTTATTGTCTTTGAATCTCTGGATGCTTCATTTGGACAAAGTTATTTGGTATGTAGGCACTGAAACTGGACTATCTAGCAATGTGGTTGTCTGCCAGGACCCCAAATACACTGTTCTTTCAGGTGTGGAGAGTTCATACTTTCTTCTCTTGGTATGTGGCTCTTGTATGCCTTGGCCAAGGTCAGAGAGTTCAATCCCTACTTCAGAACAGGGTTTCCTTGTCATGCTTTTTTCCTAAAGGGTTAGGGTCTGTTGGGGGCTGCTAATGACCTGGACTGGGTATTCTGCTGAGTCAGGAAACTTAGAAGGTGATCTTATGTTTTTAGATCCACCACCAGGTCTATGATTAGACTTGTCTGAGGCAAACAGAACCATGTGAGACCTAGCAGTAAACTTAGTTTTATAGAAAGAACACACCTGTGATCAAGACTTCCTTTCCCCTTCTTTTCATTTAATTTTGTCCTCTTGTTCCTAAGCTATCACCATCCTGTACTCTAGACTCCAGAGGAAGATTCTACTACTTTACAGACTGGAAAGGATATGGTCCAGAAGCTCACATCTATGTCCTTCTGTCTATGGAATGCCTTCTATCAACAGTACCTTCTACCACCAAATATGGACTCTCTCTTATTAGAGGGAGGCATAGTTTCAGAGCCTTGGGACAATGCCCTGTAACATCCCCCCCTCCCAGCCTCAACCATAGTAGGCGAATGAGACAGTGATGACCCCAAGACCTTGGGGAAGGTCATGTTCATGCTGCATCTGGTAGAGCACTCTGCCTTATGAAATGGAAGATTCCTGGGCTAAGGAAAATGAACATCCTGTTTTGGCAGAGTTAGACCATCTTAAATGGCCAATCCTCTTTAAAAGTGGAACAGACTACCCCTACCTAGGGTGGGGCTAATTAAAAAATGGTTCTTCTTGGGAAACTAAAAAAATACAAAACTGTAAATCTCTATTACATAGAGTTTGGTTCTTTAAAAGTATATATTAAATGTAATACAATCATACAAACATTGCCCCGCTTGTCTGTGCCCCCTTTTGGACTTCCTGCTGCTCTCATTTGTGTATTTTTAAATTTTCATTGATGCTTTTTTTCTTCTTTGTCTTCTGTTTTCCCCATCAGTATCACTAGCCTCTCCCCATTTTCCTCTTTACTCCAAATTCTCCCCACTGGTCACTTCTTCAGCACAGCTCACCCTCTTGGGAGAGATTCTGGCCATGCCTTCTGATTTGGGTCTGTCCATTTCTCAGATCCTTCCTTGGCACCTATCTGTTTTTCCTGCCTATTAGCATCCTATTCCTGTCTCTTTTCTCTCAGCCCATCAGTTTGCCTATTTCCATGAGACATCTCAGTTCCTAGCCCGCAGGTCCATCCCTACTCATTGGGCAGCCATCCATGCATCACTCAATCAGGCAAGTGCATTTAAATGTTGACTATGAGCCAGACACTGTACTGGGAGCTAGGCTCTCCCAGTGTTGGCCTCCAGCTCCCCTGGGGGAGTGGCCTTGTCCACCAGACATTCCAGCAGGAAGGTCCTGTGAAGGTCCCACCAAATCCAAGCTATGTCAGGCAGCTGAGTCCCATATGCGATGTTAGGATTTCAGCACGGGCCTGGCCACGTAGTCAGTATCAACACATGCTTGTTGACAGATTAAGAATCCTGAAAATACAAGAGATTTTGCTTTGGAATCCAGCAGTCCTCATAACAAGTCAGAATCCTTCTGGTGCTTTGGGACTGGAGACCAGCTTCACCTAGGCAGTGTGTACCTCAAAGTTTTGATCTCACCATCTCCGAGAAGATGGAAGAGATACTGGAGGAAGGTGGCAGTTACTTATTTAGTATTTAGACTTCACTATATGTGGAATCTCTAGGAGAAGTGACAGCAGCAACAGAGGCCAAACCTTGGCCAACTGAGCATTTAATTGACACTGTTTCATGGGCAAACTTGACTGCTATTAATGGGGATGTTGTTATTATGGTTAAATATAATCTCATCCCAACAGAGGACCAGGAGAGCTTTTGAATATTTATGTGGCAATAATTGATCTCTTACTACTGTCAAATGCTGCTAAAGATTATCAGCTTGCTATTTTAGCACCATATGCTGTATCTGAGATGCGCTCCATGCGTCCTTCCTGTGCCTTAGGGAGAGAACATTTGTGGTGGATCAGAATAGAAAATTGTATCGGCTTCAAAAAAGCAACATGCTCTAGGAGCTCCTTTCCTGCATGGGGGTGCATGAGATGTCTCTTAAGTAATGAGACTGGTTCTCAGCAGGACACAGGAAAATCAGTCTTAATCCTTTTACGCAGGGTTTGAGCCTACATGCAGCCAAGTACTGGCTGGCTCACTTAAGGAGAGCGTGGGGGAAGTCACTTTGCAGTGGATGGAAGTGGCAGGGAGGAAGATGTTGGCCACATACAAGGAAGACCTTCCCAACAGTTAGAGCTGCCCAACTTTGGAATGGACTACCTTGTTAGGCATTGAGCTCCTCGTCACTAGAGGTGTTCAAGCAGAAGCTAGAAGGATGGGGAATCAGCGGCCTCAAGGCCACAGTATAATGGCCCTCTGACTGAATCCAAACTTCACAGAACAAATCACCTTAATAAAACGATTTGTTCTATAAAACTTGGACTCCAGTCAAAAAGCCATACCCGAGGACCTAGAAGGCTAAATACAGCCTCAAGACTTCAGGTTTCCCACCCCTGCTTAGACAATCATCTTTCAGGAATATTTTAGAAGACTTAACTAAAGTGGGTGAGCAGTTAAATTCCACCTGAAAAGCTCTTATTCTGCATTGGATGCAGCATATTTTATTTTGTCTGTCTATTTATCTATATTATTATTATTATTATTATTAAAATGACCAATACCTATTGTTTTCCATCATATTCATTTCCACATTTATACCCTTATTCCCTCCCCAAGCCAGAGATATCATGGATTCATAGATGTTGAGATGGTAGGGATCTTTGAGGCCATCTAACCTAATCCAACCTCCTCATTTCACAGTGGGTGAAACTAAGTCTCAGGGCAGGAAGTGACTTGCCTATTCACCTGTTGCCAAATGAATTGGTTTTCTTTCTTTCTTTCTTTCTTTCTTTCTTTCTTTCTTTCTTTCTTTCTTTCTTTCTTTCTTTCTTTCTTTCTTTCTTTCTTTCTTTCTTTCTTCTTTCTTTCTTTCTTCTTCTTCTTCTTCCTTCCTTCCTTCCTTCCTTCCTTCCTTCCTTCCTTCCTTTCTTTTTTCTTTCTTTCTTTCTTTCTTTCTTTCTTTCTTTCTTTTTAAGGCAATTGGGGTTAAGTGACTTGCCCAGGGTCACACAGCTAGTAAACATCTGAGGACAGATTTGAACTTAGGTCCTCCTGAGTCCAGGGCTGCTGCTCTATCCGCTGTGTCACCCAGCTGCCCCGGTTTTATTTCTTTTAAGAAAAGGAAGGAGGAAAAGGAACACATTTCCTCCTAATTGGGGTGCTGCGTCAGAAGAAGACTAAATGAACCTGGAGATATCGTGGGAGGAGCAGACATCTCATGAAGGTTGAATACAAAATAAAAAAGTGTTAAACTAATGGGGAAATAAGTGAGTGCAAGAAGGGTGAAGGGTAGAGCTGGGGAGGGAATAGTTATAAGGGAAACACAGAAGGGAGGGGCTTAAAAGGAGAGAAAGTAAGGTGTAGAGACCCAGAAATTTCGATCTTGGTTGGGTGAAGGGAAGAAAGGCAATGGCATGGCATGGACAGAGGGCTCAATGGCCAGTTGCCAGTAGGATAGCCATGCCCCCACCTGGTACCTTAAAGAGAAACTGGGGTGCTAACAGGGAGGGCATTTGATATGAGGTGTGGGACTTCCTGCCTCCTCTCCCTCAGGTCTCCAGAGAAACAGAGAGGAGAGGAGAAACCCTATACCCTGTTCTTCTGTTCCTGTCAAAGGAGCTCCCCTGGCCATTCTAAGCCTGGAGGATACATAGCCAAGGCCTCTTGGCACAGAAGAAAGAACAGGGCTGATGACTACTTGTATGCAGAAACTTCATGGCATATGAGTGTGAATCAGAAGGGTTGTTTCTTAATGCCTTCCAATTCATCCCCATGCTGATGACAACGGGGAGCCCTGATTACATATTTTAGTGTATCTGGGGTAAGTATATGTGGATGGGTGGGGATAGAATGGGGGAGAAGGCCATGGATTTTGTTTTAACTTTCCATAAACTGAAAGCTTTGGGCTTTGTGTGACATGTAAAATTACAAGAGGAGGAGGGAATGGTATTGTTAAAAATTGATTACCAGGTGGGAGCAGAATAAATGGTCTTTTATACCTTAAATATAAATGAAAGACTTTTTATTTTTAAAGGAAAAGGGGCCATTTGAGGGGAATAATGGACTATTAGTTCAAAAGGTAATTTGTCTTAAAAATGCTTCTTCTCAAATGCCATCTCTGTAAGAGCTGCCCTTATAGCCCCAGAATCCTAGATGTCATTTAAATAAGGTATGAACTTTCCCTAATGTCCAAACAAGGAAGAACAATTAGTAGTTCATTCACTAGTGCCTTTTCTAATTGTTCTTTATTGACTTCTATTATTCACAGAATCATGGATTTTTAGAGCTTCAAAGGACTACTTAAGGGCCATCCCACCTAAATCCCTTGGTTTACAGATGAAAAACTGAGGTTCAGGGAAGTTTAAATGACTTGCTCAAGGTCACACAGATGTTAAGTAGCTGTCTAGATTTGAACCCTGGACCTCTACTATTATTTATTAGAGATTTCATTTGCATTCAACTTGAATGCAGCACCCACTGTGGGAAAGATCCCCTACGGTGATAATGAGCTGGCTTGATTTTCACAGCTTACAGCAGGGACTCAGGCTCAGTCACCATGTTAACCTGTTACCATATGTTAATATTCTCTTAACATAAGGACTTTCCAAGAGGACTTGAATGAATGAATTTGCTAATTGTTCTTCCTTTGTTGTTTGGGTGTTTTTTTTTTTTTTTGTCCTCGATCTATACATCTAGGGATCACCTAGAAATGTGGATACTCTTCCTTTGTCTTCTCCATTCTGGTGATCCTGAAATTTCATACGAGAAATACCAAAAAGCTATACATCTGAGCTCTTTGCATGGAAGGTTCCTCATTCAGTTGTGATTAGCAGAATGGATAAACCTGAAAAACCATTCTAGACAAATTTCTGAGATGTCCCTTCTAGACATCTCAACTGCCTTTACTCTGTCTTGTCCCTGGAGAAATATAAGGAGGGATTCAGCCTACAGTGGGACCAACTTGGGCCAAGAGAATGGCAATCCCCACCTGGGACAGAGGAGGTAGAGCCAAGTCAAGGGGAGAATAAGTAAAAACTAAAAACAAGTCAGGCTGGTGTTTATGAAACATTGAAGTCTATGGTAACTTCAAGAAATTAGAAGACTGCTGCTAAGACATTTGTGACCAGGGAGTCCAGAACCTAAATCCCCACTCCAATCCATCCTCCCCCATCACTGATATGGTAGAGGGACAGTGGGCAGGTCCACCAAACTTCGCATCTCAGCTTCTCCTGCTGGGCTGGAGGTACGTGGGCAGGGGGGAAGTATCTTTCAAAGCCCATGTGACTCATTGCTGGTTACTCTCCGAGGCTGTCAGATGCTGGTTATTGTCTTTCTGGTAGGGCAGTCATTTTTCAGTGATTTGGGTGTCACTAGGCTCATGGAGCTCTATCTCTAAAGGGCAGACTAGGAAGTGTCATCACTGCTGGGTTACTTTCTAGGAAAGTAAGTAGGAGAGAACCAGATCATCTCTCTCTCTGAGCATTTGCTCATGCTGTTCTCTCACTTGGAATTCCCCCCACCTCCACCCTCCTCCCTCCACCAGCTACTCCAAATCCCATCTATTCCTTCAAGATCCAAGCCAGGTCCCTCCATTTATATGGAGAATTTGTACATTTCCCAAACACTTCAGGCCACATTGACCTTTTCCTCCTTGGAACTCCTATGGAATCTGTTCTCTAGTTTTGTTGGTGGTGGTGTTGTAAATTGTCTTTCAGCCTTGGAGTAAAGAAAACCTGGGTTCCAGTCCTGTCTCTTGATGCATATTAGCTATATGGCCCTGGGCAAGTCATTAACTTTTCGGTGTCCAAGCAACGCTCTAACACTATAAGTTATAGATGAGTTGCCAATCTACATTGAGGGAAGGAGTTTACTCATCAGGATTTCTCTACATCGATGAGATCACAAAGGAAAAAAAAAAGTCATTTACCTGGCTAGATTGTGAGCTTCTCAAGGATCTTAGAAATGGTGTAGTACAGGGGTGGAGAACCTGTAGCCTCAAGGCCACATGTGGCCCTCTACGTCCTCAAGTATGGCCCTTTGACTGAATCCAAATTTCACAGAACAAATCCCCTAGTAGAATAATGGATTTAAAGATGGAAAACATGGGTTATAATCCTGGCTCTGTGTGACCTCAGGCATATCACTTTCACTCTCTAGCCTCTCTGGATCATTTGTAGAATGAAGAGGGTGGACCAGAAGTCCTCTGAAGTCCCTTCTAGCTCCAAATCCTCTGATTCTGTGGCTTGTGCCACACTGAATATGACACTGGGTACATGATAAGTGATTAATAAATACTTGTTGATTTGACTGGTGTGTCCCTTTCACGCCTCCCCTGCCCCCAGTCCTATGGTCCCTCTTTTGAAAACATCAGTTCTTTGGTCCAACCAAATGATCTCTTCATTTTCTTCCCATCTCTTCTTTCTTCCCAGCCTTCACTGCTTGGCCCTGGAACGAGAACCAGGGTGCCAACTTGGCAAGGGCTTGATCTCCTTGTTTCATATCCTGCCGACTCCCATGAATGACTGCTTGGGTACCACTCCTATTGGATCCTGGACCTTACTTTCATCAGCTGGAAGCCATGGTGATTGGAGTAGGAGAATTATCCCAAGGCCTTGCCAAGTCTCTCTCCTCCTCCCTCACTTCAGCTCAGAGACTTTTCCTGATGGACTGAGATGCTCCCAACCCAATTTGGTATAATTCAAAGTGAGGCACAGAGGCCCAAGCAGACAACCCAGGCCCAGAGAGCTGAGCTGCTTTCAAGACAGAGTTCTTGTCAACACAAAGCACAATATTTTTGCAATTTTAAGAAACTATATAAATTTTCACTTACCATCTGCCTGTTATTTTTTTTTACAAGTTTTTGCCCAAAGTAAGTTTGCATTTATGCTGTCAGAATTTGAAGGAATAATTGGGATATTGTTCTTCAGACTTCCTGTTCTACTGTCTTTCTAGCTGATTTTGCTTTGTATATTTCAAAGGCTTGTTTATTTTCATTGAGAGGGAATCAAACACATCAATGAGGCCAATCAGATGTCACCTCCAGGGAGCCATACATGGTAGTTAGACTGTCAAAGTTAATAAGTCAGAATATATTGTTAACAAACCCACCTTACAACATGCTTTAGTACAGGTAATTGAATAATTATCAAAAACGTTGATATTATTCCTATCCCTTGATAAAACAGACATTAAAAGTTTTCCTTCTCTACCTGACTCTTCTATTACATGTTCTTGGTAACTTCTTTTGTCCATTTGGACCCCATTTCAACAGGATTTGAGCCATGAAATGCCAGAATCAAAGATCTCATTTTATCTGCATTCATCACCATCTCTGGCCAAATAACTGGACCACTGCCTTGTCCCATTGAGCCTCTGGCTTCCCTCTGGCGGTCCTGAGCCATTCCGTCTGTAAGTTGGATGGTATGTTTTTTTTGTTGTCTTCACTCTGTGACCCACCCAGCGTGTTCTTTGCAGTGCCTGCTGGGTCAGTCTTCTTCATTCTTCATTCCAGGCTCACATCCAGATGCAAATATAAAGTCATGGAATCACAGAATCACAAGTTAGATGGGACCTCAGACATTTAGCCCAACCTATACCCCATGATAATACATTTGGCAGGGGGTCATCTAGCCTTTGATTAAAAATCCTTAAAGAAGAAAACCACTATCTCCCAACCTCAATGGAGCCGAACATTTCTCCTCTAGTTTTTATAAGTGTAGTACACATGGAACTCACACCTCAGAAATACCCTTTGCCCGTGGAGCCCCTCCTTCTGATTGGAGGGCAGAGGGCTCCTTCCAGAACCTCCATTTAAGAAGGATGCCCAGGCCAGCCATCCCTTCATTTCCCAACAGATTGGGACTTCTCCATCATTCCATAAAGCTACTTGTGGTAGGATACAATCTTTCTTTTCGCTTATACTTGTATCCCTGGCACTTAGAACAGCTAGGCACATAGCAAGTGCTTAATGAATACTTCTTGACTGGTATGTGGATGGAACTAATCTAGGCCACTTTCTCTCTTGCAATCAATCAATCAATCAGTCAATCAATCAGCAAGCATTGATTTAGTGACTACCATGTCATTGAAGATACAATGACAAAAGGCAAACAATTCCTGCCCTCAGGGAGCATATATTCTTTTGGAGGAAACAACATGTACACATAAAAGTGTAAGCAAAATATATACAAAATAGAGACAAGATGATGGAGGAGGGGGGAAATCAGGAAAGTTTTCATGTAAGTGACACTGGAATTGAGTCTTCTGGCCTGGTCTCCAACCATGCTGTCAGGAGTGTGCTGGCCAATATTTAACGACCAGCTTTCCAAAAATAAGAGGGAAACTTTTAAGTTTAATCTATATTATTAAAAATTTCTCCATTACTTTCTTAAACCTAGAGAATCAACACAATAATAAATCAAGCCTTGATTTGTCGAGGTACAAATGCTCAAAGTGCAAATTTAACAATTGATTCCGATGAGCCAGTTAGGCTGGCTCTAGCCCATCCCTGGCTGTTTCTTCGACGGATGACTGGGGTGATGATTCATGCCTAGACTCCCTTGAAAGGTTGTTTGTTGTGAGTTATCCCACTGAAGGTAGAGACTCTATATTTCTTCATTATAATGCCTTTTTGATTTCCAAGTCGTCTGTGTGGACCATAGCTTTCTTTGTAAATTTCCTTTGAATGGCATCAAACTGACCTCTCAGCGAACCACTGGTAAGGTCTATGTAACAAGAGGGCTCACAACACAAAGAACACCTGCTGCAGTCAATGTTAAAATTCTAGTCAGATGCTTGAGAAACCAAAGAAACATATAGTGGTGAGGGCATGCATGATGGGAGGTAAGACCAAGACAGGAGATAGGTTTGCTGACTCTCTGTTTGTTGCTTTATTCATTATAACATGCTTCTTCTAGATTTCTATTCATTAGTAATGAGTGTTCATTACTATATGCAAGGCAAATGATGCCTGTTAGAGAGAGGGGAGTTATGGATGGGCCATGGAGATGTCAGACATGATCCTTAGATAATGGAATGGATTAGTTAATGGCTGCACCTTACCTTGCTTACATTGGTAACCAGCCCTTTTAACATCAACAAGCCGTACTGCCTTTGATGGTGATGAACATCTGTAACACATTAATGCCAGTAGTGGTAGCAGCCTGTGAGTCTCTCAATTTTTAATCAAGTCACTACATGCCAACAGTTCAGTATGCCAACTCGGGCTCAGAGAGCCCAAATAATTTGCAAGGTGGATCTCAGGAGAATAATAGCCCTTCTAGCTCTATTTATGTTTTTCAAAATGCTTTTACATGCATTATTACTTCCATTAAATTCAACACACATTGGTAAAGCTACTGCTATGTGCTAGGCACAGTACTAGATCCTAGGGGTACAAAGAAGGAAATGAAACAGTTTCTATTCTCAAAGAAGTTACACTCTGAAGATGGAAGAGTAGAGAAAGCACTCAGCTGAGCCCTCCCAATATTCCCTATCAAACAACTTTAAAATGATGCCTCAAATAGAATTCTGGAGTAGCAGAGCCAATGAAAGGTGACAGTGAGGCATTCTTCTAGGCCAAGACAACTTAGGTGGTTGGAAAGAGAGATCCGTGACACAGGGGGTAGAAGGCTGGCCCAGAGCCCACGTAGATGAAACACCAGTGGTAGGACTAGATAGTGGTGAAAGAAGCAGCAGCAACTTTGGAAGCTCTCAAGTCAGATACAATAAAGGGACTTGGCAACTGGTCAAAAAGAGACTACAGGGCACCCTTGTGCCAGCATTGAATGCAAGATTGGATGCTGTATGGCAACTTCATTGCCTATACCCACTTCTGGGTCATAGTTCAAGGGCAGAGAGGAACACTTTTGGTCAATGGGAGTGGAAGCCCTGAGGGGCAGTATCACTTTCAGTTCCAAGGGGATCAAAGACCCCGAGAAGCAGTAGTGATTGTAATCCCAAGGAATCAGGGGCCCTTCCTGGGCAAGGACCAGAGTGTAAACCAGGAAAACAGTGACCATACCTCTTCCCGGATCACACTACCTTAGAAGTGCTGAAAACTTCCAAACCCTCAGAACTAGGTTTGAAAAGAGCAGTGGAAAAAAAGCCTGAAGCTTGAGACAGTGCCCCTCCAACCCCAGATCTGGGAACAGAGCCCAGCATAAAGTTCTAAATCAAGAAACAGGGTGGAAAAATAAACAAACGACAATAAAAAGAACCTTACTGTAAAAACTATCATGGTGACAGGGTATATCAATACATGAACTCAGAAAACAATGAACTCAAAACAGCTACAAGCAAAGCCTCAAAAAAAATATGGTCTGGACATAAACCCAACAAGGATTCCTGGAAGAGCTAAAAACACTTTGATTGTCCAAATCAAATAAGAGTGGTAGAGGAAAAATTAGGCAAAGAAATGAAAGCAAGGGAAGAAAATTATGAAAAGACAAATAACAACTTGGTAAAAGAGGTACAAAAATACTGAAGAAAATAACACTTTAATTAAAAAAATTGGCCAAATGGAAAAAGATGTCCAAAAATTCACTGATGAAAATAACTCCTTAAAAAGAAGAATAGGCCAAATTGAAAAAGAGGTACAAAAGCTCCCTGAAAAAAAAATTCCTTAAAAATTAGAATAGGGCAAGTAGAAGCTAATGACTTTATGAGACATAAAAATTCCAACAACAATAAAACAAAGTCAAAAAAATGAAAAAATAGAAGAAAATGTGAAATATCATATAGGAAAAAATCACTGACCTGGAAAATAGATCAAGGAGATATAATTTAAGAATTATTGGATTATGTAAAAGCCATGTTCAAAGAAGGGCAGCTAGGTGGCACAGTGAATAGAGCACTGGGTTAAAATCTGACCTCAGACACTTGCTAACTGTATGACCCCAGGCAAGTCACTTAACCCTGTTTGTCTCATATCCTCATCTGTAAAAATGGGCTGAAGAAGGAAATGGTAAACCACTCCATTATCTTTGTCAAGAAAACCTCAAATGGGGTCATAAAGAGGAAGATGCAACTGAAACGACTGAACAACAGAAATGATCAAAGAAAGAACTTAGACATTATATTTCAAGAAATTGTCAAGGAAAACAGCCAAGATATCCTCAAAGCAAAGGGTGAAATAGAAATTGAAAGAATCCACAATCACTACCTGAAAGAGATCCCAAAATGAAAACTTCCAGGAATATTATAGCAAAATCCCAGAGCTCCCAGGTGAAAGAGAAAATACTTCAAGCAGCCAGAAAGCAACCATTTAAAGGCTGTGGAGCCATAGCCAGGTTCACACAAGCTTTAGCAGCTACCATATTAAAGAAACAGAGGGCTTGGAATATGATATTCTTCAAGTCAGAAGAGCTGGGATCACAACCAAGAATAACTTACTCAGCAAAACTGAATATAACCCCCAAGAGGAAAAGTAGATATTTAATGAAATGATTAATGAAATAGAAGCCTTTCAAGTATTCCTGATAAAAAGGCCAGAGGTGAATAGAAAATTTGACTTTCAAATAAAAGACCGAAGAAAAGCATAAAAAAGATAAATATGAAAGAGAAATCATAAGGGATTCAAGAAGGTTAAACTGTTTACCTTTCTATATAGAAAGATGGCACATGTATCTTTTAAGAACTTTATCATTATTAAGGCACATAAAAGGATTCTATATAGAAAGAGGATGCAGGCATGAATCAATTATATTGATGTGATGTAAAAAAATGGATAAGAAAGAGGAATGGAGAGGAATAATGAGGAAAATTATCTCGCATAACAGATATGGGCAAGGAAGATCTTTTACAGTGGAGGGGGAAATGGTGGGAGGAGGTGGGCAGTGCTTGAACCTCATTCACATCTAAATTGGTTCAAAGACAGAAAACATATGTGTGTGTGTGTATCTACTATCTATCTATCTATCTATCTATCTATCTATATATGTATATATGTATTAGTAGTAGACATTACTAATAGTACTATTAGTAATACTAATATTAGTAGTAGAAATCTATCTTAACCAACAGAGAAGGAGGAGGAGGAGATAAAGGTGAGGAGTGATAAAAGGAAGGGCAAATAAAAGAAGACAGTGGCCAGAAGCAAAACAGGATAAAAAGAGAGAAGGATAAACAGTAGAAAAAAGGATGGAGGGAAATGCATAGTTAGTAATCATAGCTGTGAATGTGAATGGAACAAACCCATAAAATGGAAGTGGATGGCGGAATGCATTAAAAACCAGAATCCAACAATATGCTGTTTACAAGAAACACTCTTGAAACAGATTGACATGTACAGAATTAAAACAAGGGTCTGGAGCAGAATCTATTGTGCTTCAGCTGAAGTTTAAACGTTAGGGGTAGCAATCCTGATCTCAGACAAAGCAAAAGCAAATATAGGCCTAATTAAAAGGGATAAACAAGGAAGCTACATCTTGCTAAAAAGGAACCATAGACAATGAAGTATTATCAATGCTAAACATATATGCACTAGATGGCATAGCATCCAAATTCTTAAAAGAAAAGTTAAATGAATTATAGGAGGAAAGAAACAGTAAAACTATACTAGTGAGACCTCAACTTTCCCCTCTCAGAGATAGACAAATCTAACCATAAAGTAAACAAAAAAGAAGTTAAGGAGATGAATAGAATGTTAGAAAAGTTGGATATGATAGATATCTGGAGAAAATTGAATGGGAATAGAAAGGAGTATAATTTTTCTCAGTTGCACATGCCACCTTCACAAAAATTCACCATGTATTGTGGCATAAAAACCTCACAACCAAATGCAGAAAAGCAAAAATATTAAATGCATCCTTTTCAGACCATAATGCAATAAAATTACACTTAATTAAAGACTGCAGAAGCATAGATTAAAAGTTAATTGGAAAGTAAATAATATAATCTTAAAGAATGAGTGGGTCAAATAATGATAATTTCATTAAAGAGAACGACAGCAATGAGACAACATTCAAAAATTTGTGGGGGCACAGCCAATACAACCCAAATATTGAGGGGAAATATTGAATTTCTTAGTGCATTCATCAATTTAAAAAAAAGAGAGAAAGAGAAGATCAACAAATTGGGCATGCCACTAAAAAAAAAGAGAAAAAGAACAAATTAAAAATCCTCAATTAAACTCAAAATCGAAATCCTGAAAAATCAAAGGTGATATTAACAAAAGTGAAAGTTTAAAAAAATCATTGAAATAATTGGTAAAACTTGGAGCTAGTTTTATGGGGAAAACAATAAAATAAAGAAACCATTGTTTGATTTAGGAAGAAACACTACACTGCTTGCATCAAAAATGAAAAGGGTGAATTCACCACCAGTGAAAATGAAATTAAAGCAATTTTTAGGTTTTTTTTTTTTTGCCCAATTATATGCCGGTAAAACTGACAATCTAAGTGAACTGGATGAATATTTATAAAAATATAAACTACCCAGATTAACAGAAGAAGAAATAGAATACTTAACCCTAAGTTAGAAAAAGAAATTGAACAAGCCATCAATGAACTCCCTAAGAAAAAATCCCTTGGACCAGATGGATTCACAAGTGAATTCTACCAAATATTTAAGGAATGATTAATCCCAATAGTTTATAAACTATTTGAAAAAATAGGTAAAGAAGGAGTCCTACCACATTCCTTTTATGACACAAATATGGTTTTGATACCTAAACAAGGGAGAGCAAAAACAGAGAAATAAAACTATAGACTAATTTCCTTGATAAATATCAATGCAAAATTTTTAAATAAAATACTAACAAAGAGATTACAGCAATATATCACAAAGATCATATACTATGACCAGGTGAGATTTATGGCATGAATACAGGATTTATTCAATATTAGGAAAATTATCAGCATCATTGACCATATCAATAACAAAAACAACAAAAGTCATATGATTATATCAATATGTGCAGAAAAAGACTTTGGCAAAATACAATATCCATTCCTACTAAAAGTACTAGAAAACATAGGAATCACTGGAGCCTTTCTTAAAATGTTAAGTAGCATCTATCTAAAACTAAGAGAAAGTATTATCTATAACGTAGATAAACTTGACACTTTGCCAGGAAGATCAGGAGTGAAGCAAGGATGTCTGTTATCACTAATTTTATTAGATATTGTATTAGAAATGCTTGCTCTAGCAATAAGACAAGAAAAATAAATTGAAAGAATACAAATAAGCAATGAAGAAACAAAGCTATCCCTCTTTGTAGATAATATGATGGTATACTTAGAAAATCCTGGAGAATGATTTTTAAAACTAGTTGAAACAATTAACTTCAGCAAAGTTGTGGGATATAAAATAGACCCATATAAATCTTCAGAATTCCTATTTACTACCAACAAAACCCAGCAGCGAGAGATAGAGAAATTCTATTTAAAATAACTGCAGACAATATAAAATACTTGGGAACCTATCTGCTGAGATAAACTCAGGGATTATATGAATACAATTACAAAATACTTTTTTTTTGGGCAATTGGGGTTAAGCGACTTGCCCAGGGCCACACAGCTAGTAAGTGTCAAGGGGCAGTATTTGAACTCAGGTCCTTCTGACTTCAGGGCTCTATCCATTGCGCCCATCTAGCTGCCCCTACAAAATACTTTTCACACAAATTAAGTCAGATCTAAACAATTGGAGAAATGTTAATTGCTCATGTGTAGGCCAAGCCAATATAATAAAAATGACAATTCTACCTAAATTAATTTACATATTCAGTGTCATACCAAACTACCAAAGAATTATTTTATACAGCTAGAAAAATAGTAATACAATTTATCTGCAAGAACAAAAAAGATCAAGAATATCAAGGGAATTAATGAAAAAAAGTTTAAAGAAGGTGAATTAGCAGTTCCAGGTTTCAAACTATACTATAAAGTGATAATCATCAAAAGAATCTTGTACTGGCTAAGAAATAGAGTCGTGGATAAGTGGAACAGATCAGGTACATAATACACAGTAAATAGTGTTGGATAAACTCAAAGATCCAAGCTTTTGGGGGTAAGAATTCACCATTTGACAAAAATTGCTGGGAAAATTGAAAAGCAGTTTGGCAGAAACTAGATCTATTTCACACCATATAACAAGATAAGGTCAAAATGGATATATGATTTAGACACAAATACTGATAACATAAGTAAATCAGGGAGCATGGGAAAATGTACCTGTCAAACCTATAGATAAGGGAAAAGTTTATGACCAAACAAATGATAGAGAAGATTATAGGAAGTAAATAAGATCATTTTGATTACATGAAATTAAAAAGCTTTTGCATAAACAAAAGTAATACAGTCAAAATTAGAAGGAAAACAGAAAACTAGTAATAAATTTTATAGCAAGTTCTCTGACAAAGGCCTCATTTCTCAAATATATAAAGAACTGAGTCAAATTTATGAAAATAAGGGCCATTCCCCACTTGATAATTGGTCAAAAGATATGAACTTTAGGAGAAGAAATCAAAGCTATCAATAATCACATAAAAATGCTCTAAATCACTACTGATTAGAGAAATGCAAGTTAAAACAACTCTGAAATAGTGCTTCCTACCTGTCAGATTGGCTAACATGACAGAAAAGGATAATGACAAATGCTAGAGGAGATGTGGAAAATTAATTCACTGCTGGTGGAGTTATGAAGTAGTCCAACCATTCTGGAGAATAATTTGGAACTACACTCAGAGGTCTATAAAACTGTGCATATCCTTTGATCCAGCAATGCCACTACTAGGTCTGTATCCCAAAGAGATCAGAGAAAAGGGGAAAGGATGTATTTGTGCAAAAATATTTCTGGCAACTCTTTTTGTAGTGGCAAAGAATTGGAAATTGAGGGGATGCCCATCAATTGGGGAATGTCTGAACAAGGTGTGGTATATAATTGTGATGGAATGCTATTGTGCTGTAAGAAATGACAAGCAGGATGTTTTCAGGAACAACCTGGGAATACTTATATGAACTGATGCAAAGTGAAGTGAGCAGAACCAGGAGAACACTATACACAGTAACAATAATACGGTAATGATGATCAACTGTGAAAGACTTAGCTACTCTGATCAAGACTGATCCAAGACAATTCCAAAAGACCCATGATGAAAGATGCTATGCACCTCCAAAGAGAGAATGATGAGCTCTGAATACAGAGTGAAGCATACTTTTTAAACTTTCTTTATTTTTATTGTTTTACTTTGTGTTCTCTTTTGCAACATAACTAATATGGAAATATGTTTTGCATGACTTCACATATATAATTAATATCAAATTGCCTTCTTAAAGTGGGGAGAGGGCAGAAGAGAGGGGGAGAATTTGGAACTTAACATTTTAAAAACTGAATGTTAAAACTTTTTACATGTAATTGAGATATATTTAATGAAACAAATAAAAAATAATTTTAAAAGAAGTTATATTCTACTTTACCATTAATTATCTCATTTGATTCTCAGCATCTCTATGAAGTGTGGACAGATATTATTGCCATCTAGTGGACAAGAAAACAGGTTGAAAGGCAATAGTCCATACTCAGTAAACATTTATGAAATGCCTACTATGTGGCAGGCACTGTGCTAAGCTCTGGAGCTACAAACACAAGAATAATACAGTCCTTGCCCTCATAGAGCTCACAATCTAAGGGGTGGAAGATGACATGTAAAAAGAAACTGAAAAGTGGGAGGCAGGAGTGGGTGGCAGGACACCAGCATGGAGACATAATAAATTCCTGCTTCTAGAGTAGAAAATGATCTAAAGAGGTGTGAGTTTCAGAGTTGATTTTATCTCATAGCATGATGAGTTTCTGGAGATCATGAAACCCAGGACAGTAGCTGAGTGGGAAATGATGAGGTGAATTCCCTGGATACCCTCCTTAAATTCTAAAAGATTAGGGAGAAGTTGTGACTTACCTAAGGTCACAACAGAGTAGAGCTGGGATGTTTGCCTCTCAGACTAGGTTCTTCTCATGATCTCATGCTTATTCCAGGATGAGGACTGTCCCCTTTGGTCTCATTTGAGGGAAGGTACTTTGCAGAAGATAAGAAGCAAATCAAGCTGGGTATACCTCATGTGGCTGGATTTAACAGGAATCCTAATCTGCTTCCTGGTTGTTCCCATTTGTCTTGTCTCCCTAAGCAAGGGTGAAGTCCTAACTCGGCTCCTAGCCACCCCTGCTTTAGGCCACGGGTTCTTAATCTTTTTTTGTGTCATGGATCCCTTTGGTAGTTTGGTGAAACCGAAGGACCCCTTCTCAGAATAATGTTATTAAATGCATAAAATAAAATATATAGAATTACAAAAGAAACCAATTATATTGACATATAGTTATCACAATATTAAGGGAAAAAAACCAAGTATACAGACCTAAAGTTAAGAACCCCTTTTCTAGGCTGTTGTAGTGTTACAGCCTCCTGAATATTCCCCCAGTATTTAGTAGCAATTGCTGTCCAAATGGATGGTTATGTGGTAAGTTTTACCAATGCAACACTGAAAAGTAAAAGAAAAGCTTGATGTATAACTTATTGAAGGGTATAATAGCTGGCCAAGGGCCAAGATGATTGATCCAGACCAGTCACTTCTGTTCTGTCCACTCCAAATGCTTTTCACAAAGCTCTGCTTTAATCCTTGATTTCAGCCACCTGCCTCCTGATCTCTATCTTCACTCCAGGGCCTTCTCGGGGAGCCCTGTGTTAGCACTGGATCTAGGCTACCACCTCTGGCCTATTTGTTTCAGGCATTTCCCAACAACTCCAGTTTCAGCCCGGGATCCAAATCACCTACTTCTAAGCCTTTGTTTTTACTCCAGGGCTTTCTCCAGTGCTCCAGAGGCCTGTCATAGACTAAACCCAGCTGGAGGCGCCAACTCCCCCCTCATGCCTCAACTTCCCCAGGCCATACCATACCTGTTATGAGGCAAGCCTCCTGGGCCTCTTAGAACACAGTAATAACATTTATTTGGAGGTTGGAATTTGAAGGAAGGCCTTGAACAGTTTGGGCAGCTAGGTGGTACAGTGGATAGAATGCCAGGCCTAGAGTCAGGAAGACCTGAGTTGAAATCAGGCCTCAGACATTTACTAGCTGTGTGGCCCTGGGCAAATCGCTTTACCCTGTTTACCTCAGTTTCCTCATCTGTAAATGAGCTGGAGAAGAAAATGGCAAACCACTTCAGTATCTTTGCCAAGAAAACCCCAAATGGGGTCACAAAGAGTGAGACATGACTGAAAATGACTAAACAAATCTTGAACAGTTTAATCACCTGCTTCCCTTAATGGGCCTCTCTGTAGCTACTGGTACTCTTCATTCCTCAATGGTTAGCATATTCCTGTCCCCTTATACTGTTTCTATCCCAGTGATTCTGAACCTCTGGTTATCATTGTACAAATCCTATTCCTCATCCTCCCACTTCTTGTTCCTTTATGCCTGTCTCCTTCATTTCTCCCCTCTCTTTCCGCCCCCTCCATGTCCCACTTCACATCTTCTCCCTTACACTGTGTTCTCTGAAATATCTGCTACATAATTAACAAACTTGTTTTCATCTTAAACCTTTTCCTTTCTTACTCCCTCCATCTTCTAGTTCTTACTGGGACTTGTATCCCTTTTGATGTCATGGGAACCCTGGCCACTGTTTCCATTACTGATTGCACTTCTTCTCATACTCAGAATCTCACTGGTCATAGTTGGAGAGTTAGAATACTCCTTGATTTTCATTGCCTCTTCTAGACTTTCTATCAGTGACTCAGTAACTCCTCTTTTGATATCCATGCAATTCAACCTGATCACCCTTTCTATCAGTGACTCAGTAACTCCTCTTTTGACATCCATGCAATTCAACCTGATCACCCAATCCAGCCTTGTGATCACTTTCTACTGACCCTCAAAGCCCTCTTTTCTTCCTCAATGACCATAGAGCCTCGCTTGCTGTCTCTCTCTCCACATCAATGCCTACCTTCATTCTAGGGGATTTGAAATACGTATGTGTGTGTGTGTGTGTGTGTGTGTGTGTGTGTGTGTGTGTATACCTATATATCTATATCTATATCTATATCTATATCTATCTATCTATCTATCTATCTATCTATCTATCTATCTATCGGTACTCCCTCAAGTACTCAAACTTCCCAATTACTTAATACACTCAGCTGCCATGACTGATTCCTCCCCTTTACCTCGGGTATACACAGAGAGGATCACATCCTTGGTCTTGCCATCAGCAGCAAGTATTCCACCTTCATGTTTAGGAACTCAGAAATTCCTTTGTCAGCTCATCACCTTTTATCTTTGTGTCTTTCCTTCTGCCCTATGACCCCAATCCTGTTCTTCATCCTCACTGTGACCTCCAGTTCTTCCATGCCTCAATTCTTTCTCAGACCATCACTCATGTACTAGCCATGCTCTCTTCCCCTACTTTGAACCTTTGCAGAATCACTTTAATTCTATGCTGTCATCTCCACTGAAGTCCTTTACTGCCTTATTCTATCACTGATCATGCCTTGCCAAACTTCAACCTTAGATTGCCCCTGCCATCTGCTTCCTTCAGTCCTATTCACAAAACTGTTCTAATTGGATCCACTACAAATTTATGTTACATAACCTCAACTAGAACCTTGTTGCAGCACGGTAATCCTTTTACCTCCCAAATAGATTTTCTATCTCACTCAACACAATGGTTATTCCAAATCTCTACTTCCCTCTTAGGTCTCCCGTAGCACTGTCTCAACTCAGGATATTGCCTCATACTTCCCCCCAAAAGAATTTGAGACAATTCACTGAGAGATCCCTATTGACATCTCCCCCTCATCTCACATCACTCAGATGTCTTCTTTTACTCCCTCCTTCAACCCTAACTCTCATGAAGAGTTGGCCCTTCTACATGAACCTGTGTTCTCATTCCATCTCATCTTTTACAGCCAATTTGTCCCAACAACCATTCTCAGTCTTTCTCTAATCTTTAGTCTCTTCCTATCTATTGGCTGCTTCTCTACTACTTACAAACACACCTGTGTCTTCCCCATCATTAGAAAAACCTTCACTTGATTCATTCACCTCCACTAGCTATCATTTCATATCTCTCCTCCCTTTTGTGGCTAAACTCCTTGAGAAGGCTATTTACAATTGGTGCCTCCCTCTTCTTTCCTCTTGCTCTCTTCTTAGCTCCACAGTCTTATTTTCTAACCTCATCATTCAACTGAAACTGCTCTCTGCAAAGTTACCAATGATCTCTTTTTTATTTTATTTTATTGGCTAGAATGCTGGAGTTGGAGACAAGAAAACTTGAGGTCAAATCCAGCCTCAGATGTAGGACTCTGGATGAGTTCTTTCACCTCTGTCTACCTCAGTTTTCTCATCTGTAAACTGAGGGTAATAGTAGCACCTAACTCCCGGAGCTGTTGTGAGGATCCAATGAGGTATAACTCATAGAAAGCTTTGTAAACTATAAAGTGCTATATGAATGCTAGCTATTATTCGTTATGTTTTCAGTTAGCAAGCATTTATTTTTCTCTCCCTCCCACTTCTCCATTGGGGAAAAAAAGATAAACAAAACTTCTGTAACAAATATGCATAATTAGTCATGTCCAAAGACATATATATTTTTTTCATATTGAGTCTATATTGGTCTCTTTGCCTTGTCTCCTCCTGCCCCAAACATCTTTGACCTAGCTGCCAAAGTGATCTTTTAAAAATACGGGTCTGACCATGTCACCCTTCTACTCAATAAACTTCAGTGGCTCCCTATGACCTCCAGGATCAAATATAAAGTCCTCTGTTTGTTATTTAAAGCTCTTTATCACCTGGTCTTTTCTTATCTTTCCAGTCTTTCTACACTTTAATTCCTTTGAAACATGCTATGATCAAAACTTGACACTTACTAGCTGTGTGACCCTGGGCAAGTCACTTAACCCCAACTGCCTAAAACAATAAAAACAAACAAAAAAAGAAACATGCTATGATCCAGCCATACTGGACTGTTACTGAGCTTTCTCACACACCACACCCTATCTCCCAACTCCATGTATTTGCACTGGCTGTCCCCTATACCTGGAATGCTTTTCTTCCTCACCTCCATCTCCTGCCTTCCTTCACAATTCGGCTCAAATTCTACCTTCTGCAGGAGGCCTTTCCTCTGAAATGATTAGAATATAAACCCCCTTGAGAGTAAGGACTATCTTCTGTCTTTCTTTGTATCCCCAGCACTTTGCCAGACACATAGTAGTTGCTTAATCAGTGTTTGTTGATTGACTGATTGGATAAAGGTACTGGAATACAACTGCTTTAAATGTTTATTCCAGGTATATAATAAGTCTTTATGTCTTCTTAGCTTCCATGTCTGTGGAGGGCCAGAAACAATAGATTGAGGGCTGGAAGCAATAGGTCTCTTCAGTAATGGTTTTCTTTGGTAGAATGTTCAGTGGCAGACAATCAGCAGAGTGGATCTTTGGCAGAGTATGATTAGAAGCTGAGTTGCCCTTGTTATAGAAAAAAAAGTTTAATGTCTGACATCACTTAGCTGCGAAGTCCCAATTCATGATCAGCCTTGAAGATTTATTAGCCATAATTGTCCAAGATACATGTGGCTGAGCTTATGAATAGTCTTTACTACAATTGTGATTGGTCCTTCAAATAGCTCAGCACCCCTCAGAACCCTCAATGGCCTCAACTACAGGTGACTTATCTGGGAGGTAGGGTAGGCTTACAAGGGGAAGTTTCTCATAATTTGTCTAAGGATGATATGCATTCAGTGACCTTGAGAGGTAGCTGTTATCTCCGAATGGGCAATCTGTCCAGGACAGATACTAATAATTATTCTGAGAACAACCTTAGAAGACACTACTATTGTCTCATGGGGGAGATGGAAAAGCCAGTTCAGCTTCTTGAAAAGGGGAAAAAGCTATTGAACTTTTAATATTTGAACTATGAACCCACAAACAGCTATAATTCAAAGAAAACTATTAATTCAGCATGCAAACAAACACCATTAGAATAGACCATCATTGATACAAATGTTTCTTCTGTTCAGGAAAGGCATCTCCCAAAATGGGAGTTGTATTGATAGTTTCAATATATAGCAAATGATAAACAAATCCAATCCCACACAAGACTTAGTCCTTCATTTAGCCATGTTTCTATTGGCAGGAATTCATATATCAATAGCATTTGAAACATGAGGTAGGTCATAGCCACTTCAATGGTGAGGTGTGTCAGAGTAGGGACACTGACCAAGAACATTTCCCCACCCTAATTCTCCACTTCCCCAAGAGAGTAGAGAGAAGGAAAGCAAAATTTGAAAATACAGATGGGGAAATAATAATGTTACAGCTGCTCCCTAGGCTCCCTACTGCAGAGAATACTTCTGGGACTGGAATAAAGAAAGGGTGGCAGAAAAGAAAGTTTGGGGAAGGGTTAGTTGTTAGGTTAGTGAGTTAACATTGCGTAGTCTCCTACCTATGTTGGTGGGAGATATCTTGGCATATACAACATTTCTGTGGACATCCACAGAGTAGAGTCAGGTTTGGGGTCTGCTTTAGCTCTGTCCCTCAGAACAATAGTCTCTTGGAGTTGGAATCCATCTCAGTGTTAATCTAGTAATAATAGCTGCTGATAAAAACTAACATTTCTATAGCACCCACTACATTCCATACACTGTACTAAGCACTTTACAATTATTATCTCGTTTGATCTTCTCAACAATCCTGGGAGATAGGTGCTATTGTTATCCCCATTATACAAGTGAGGAAACTGAGGCAAACAGAGGTTAAGTGACTTGCCCTGGGTGGCTTAGCTAGTAAGTGTCTGAAGTTAGATTTGAACTAGGGTCTTCCGAACTCCAGGCCCAGCACTCTATACTTATAAATCCTCTCTCCAACATACCTGCCAAATGGCCATTCAGCCTTTATGTAAAGACCTATGGTGATGGGCAGCTCACTACCTCCAGAGGAAGCATGCTCCACTTTGGGATAGCTCTAATTATTAGGAAGTTGTCCATGACAACAAGTCTTAATGTGCTTGTTTGCGGTATTCCCCTCATTGCTCTGAGCTCTGCCATCTGAGATCAGGAGGGACAAGTCTAATCCCTCTTTCCCATAAGAGCCCTTCAGATACATGGACAACTATCACAGCATCCCTGAAGCCCTCTCTTTTCTAGGCTAAATACTCTAGTCCCTTCATCTGACTCTCACGGCATGATCTCAAGACCTTTGTCCATCCTGCTTACCCTCTCCTGCCTTTCAATGGCCTTTATACAATGCAGCACCTAGGCCCAAACACAACCCCCTAGATGTGGCCTGACTGGGGCAGAGGATAGCCAACCTATCGCCTTCTTAGTCTTGAACACTTTTCCTCTCCCAGTGCAGCCTAAGATGACATTAACAATTTGGGCTGTCCTATTATATTGGTGACTTTGGCACATATTGTGTTTGCCAGCCCCACCCCCCAGATATTTCCCAGATGCACTTGTGTCTAGCCACACCTCCCCCATCTTCTGTTTGTGAGGGTGATTTTTGGGGAACTCGAGTGTAAGACTTATTAAATTTCAACTGATTAGATTTTGCTCTATATTGTAACATTTCATCATTATCACTCTATTCACTCGAAAGCAACTGTTATCTTTCATCTTCTTTTCCCTAGCATCGATAAAACTTTCTTTTGTTGTCCTTGGCTTTCTCCACCAGCCTCAGCACGTTCTCAGCTCTCTTCTACCTGAAACTCTTCTTACTACAGAGTGCCATGTTTTTGTATTCATGCCCCCTTACCTTCTCTTTCGTCCATCCTTTGGAAATCTTTTAAAAATTTAAGTTGGTTACTGTGCAGCCCTGTGAATTCACATCAGTCTCTTCAGACAACTCTTTTTTCCCCTCCTCATTGGAATTGTTTTTCTTTCTGTCTTCAGAATTTCATTCTCGAGTATCTCTGATCCCTCCTGGGCTTCCTTCCCCTGTAGAATTTTAATCCATAAGACCTGGGCTTGAATCCTGTGACTGTTCCTTACTGACTGTTTGGTCTGGGCCACGTCACTTGTTTTCTTCGAGTCCCACTTTTTTCCTCTGTAAAAATGAGAGGGTTGGACTAGACCAGGGATGTTAATGTTCTTTGTGTCATGGACCCCTCAGGCAGTCTAGTGAAGCCTATGGACCCCTTCTCAGATAATGCTTTTAAATGCATAGAATTACAAAGGAACCTAGTTATATTTAAATAAAGTTATCAAAATGTTTTTAAAAAACCAAGTTCATGGACTTCAGGTTAAGAACTTCTATTGTTGTTGTTCATTCATTTCAGTCATATCTGACTCTTGATGACCCCATTTGGGGTTTTCTTGGCAATGATACTGGAGTGCTTTGCCATTTCCTTCTCCAGATCATTTTACAGATGAGGAAACTGAGGCAAACAGGGGGAAGTGACTTGTCCAGAGTCACACAGCTAGTAAGCCTGAGGCCAGATTTGAACTCAGAAAGATGTCTTCTTCTTGACTCCAGACCCAGCACTCTATCTGCTGCACCACTTAGCTGTTTTGTAAGAAACCCTAGACTAGATAATCTCAGAGCTTTCTTTATCTCTAAGTGGCAGAGCCTGGTAAATAGTAGGTGCTTAATAAATGCTTGTTGGCTGTATCAGATTGTTTGCTGTCTTGGGGAGGGGAGAGGAGAGGGAGAGAGGGAGAAAAATTTGGAACTCAAAATCTTACAAAACTGAATGTTGAAAACTATCTTTACATGTAATTAGAAACAAAAATACAATTAAGGAAAAAAATTCTTGTTGATTGATTGATTTGAACCCAGGTCTCCAGAGTTACAAACCAGTATTCTTTGGGTTACACATGCCTGGGAGCCAAAGTGTCCTTTGAACACAATATCCACCTTTGTCTTGACCAGATGATGGCCTCATTGACAGGGCTTGAGGAAGTGCCTTCTTTTTCTTGCTTTTTGGGGCACCTGTCTACTGATTTTCCAGTAACAAATTTTATTGTTGCTTATGGTTTGATACTGACGATGGTTTTTTTTTTTTTGTCATTTTGATATCACGCATGGACACATGACATCTGAAGTGGAAGTATTTGTCTCATCGGCATGCTAGCTTGGGCCCCTCCAAAGCTATCTACCTGCATGGCCTCTAGTGGTTCCATAAAGGTTGCTGGCTGACTGGTCTACTCTGATCTTTTGCAAATTCAGACCAAGGTGCTAATGACTACTATTTGGTTACTGTGCTATCAAGATCCTGGGGCTGTCTGCAAGAAATTTGTATATAGAGTAGATATGACCATTTTCAATATCAAGGCCTGAATAAGACATCCCAATTGATGGTAATTAAATGACTTAGGACCTTCTAGAGTGGTTATATTTCACATAGGCAAACAAAACAGAATTAATCATTAGCTAATTGTGATTCCTACTTGGCTCTGAATCTCTCTCTCTCTCCAGAATTGGCTACAGGGTATTTGCTTATGAGCAGGAACCTGTAAATCAAGACACTGGCTTAAAGAAAAATGGATTGTTTTTCTAATACTTATTGAACACCTGAAACAGGTGTTTAAATCTCTACTAGTCGAAGATAATGAAAATGATCAATCTATGCTCTATGGACAGGAACATGAGGCAAGATCAGAGGGACCAATAGAATCAGAGCCAGACTATTTCTCTTGTGGCTACAGGAGTGTATCTCTGCAACAGGTATTACCCCAGGCCTGGTATTGCTTTTGGAGATCCTCTCCTGGCAACCAGTGGCAGCATATTGCCACCACCCCCATCCCCACCCAGATTAGTATGCCCTGGACTTTGCTGATGGCTCCTATTACTTCTAACTGTCAAGGTCCTATGACTTCTGATGCAGGCAATCCCTTAGGAAAAAGGAAGGGCTTGGTCAAGATTGCAGCTGTCAAGGAATGATCATCACTCAGCCCCAAAGCCCTCAGGAAGCTTGAAGCTTCGACTGGTACACAACACTTCCCTAGAGAAACACAGTACAGAAGACACAAAGCCAGACATAGGGAAAGCTATGGACAAAGGAACACCATAGCTTACCCTCTGCTGTCAGTGCTTTGAAACAGAGATCAGACTTTCCTGCTCTTCGCTTCTCATACAGAAAGCTAGACAACCACACTATAGGGGGCCAATCCACCGTATAACAAATACCAGCCAGACAAGGATTTCTTCACCTTTTTTGTGTTGTGATCCCCTTAAGTGAAACCTATGGATTCCTTCTCAGAATAAGATCTTAAATTATGGAAGGAAATGCTAAATTTCAGATAGAGATGAGTGAAAATAGAGGTGTTTTCCCCCTGTCCCCATTCCCCTGGAATAGGGGTGGGGAAACTGCAGCCTTCAGACCACATGTGGCCCTCTAGGTCCTCAAGTGCAGCCCTTTGATTGAACCCAAATGTTTGGATTCAGTCAAAGGGCCACTACTTGAGGACCTAGAGGGCCACATATGGTTTGGATTCAGTCAAAGGGCTGCACTTGAGGACCTAGAGGGCCATGTGGCCTCAAGGCTGTAGGTTTCCCACTCTGTTGGACTGGAATCTATCCATGGATCCCTTGGGAGACTCATGGACACCAAGCTTTCTGATTTTCTCATCTTCCTATAAACAGTTTTAGAGTAGAATAGAGACTGCTGCCTTTATCCCTTCATAGATTAACCTCTATGCCTCTTTACTGTGGGTGTATCCTCAGCTCTTCCGTCAGTCCAACAACAATATCCTGCCTACTGCTAAAGAGGCCCCAGAAGTGAGCTTTTATCCCAGTACCTGTATTCAACTACAGAAAGATATCATTTTAGCTATCTATTCAAAAGCCCGCAGAACATTGACTATATAAGGTATGAATCCCAAGATTACTTATATCTAAACTCTGCCAAGAAGGTAAGATGAACAAGATGATAATAATGGGAACAGCAACAATTTTCCCTGGAGTTAAGGGGTCTGGGCTCAATCCCACCTATGACACTTATTACTTGTGTGACCCTGAACCTCTGTTTTCTCCACTGTAAAGTGAGGGGGGTTGAACTACAGGGCCTCTGAGCTCCCTTCCACCTCTAGAGCTAGGATCCTATGTTTGACCTGTCCCTACCCCTTCCTGGCCTCAGTTTCCTCCTCTGTAAAATGAGGGGGTTGAACTAGAGGGCCTCTGAGGTCCCTTCCAGACTCTAAGCCTAGGTGTGACCTTGGGTAAGTCACTTCCTCTCCCTCGGCCTCAGTTTCTTTCTCTGTAAAATGAGGTTGATTGGACTTGAGATGGTCTGAATTCCTATGGGCTCTCATTCCTATAGCACGTTACAGTTTACACATCACATTTCTCACTCTGTATGGTAGGTTGCATGTACATTTTTATCCTTGTTTCATTATTGTTACTAGAGTAGCATTATTGGTATCTCACATTTCTATAGTACTTTTCTGTTTACAAAGTGTTCACCCATTCCCAGCCCTGTGAAGTACGTAGTACCTATATATATGTAGGAGATACATATGAGGCAAACTAGAAGGGGCCACAGTGGAGAGAGCCCTGGACCCGCAGTCAGGAAGACCTGAGTTCCAATCTAGCCTCAGACACTTACTAGCTTTGTGACTCTGGGTAAGTCATTTGACCTCTGTCTGCCTCAGTTTCCTCAACTGTAAAATGGAGGTAAATAACAGTATCTACCTCCCAGGCTTATTGTCAGGATGAAATAAGATAGTATTTATAAGGTTTTTTTGCAAATCTATATAAACATTTGTTATTATTATATCCATTTTTACTGATGAGGAAACTGAGACTTCCAAATGTGAAGTGCCTGCTTCAGTCACACAGTTCCTAAGAGACAGAGCAGTAACTCAAACCTTGCTCTCCTGACTCCAACTCTATGTCTATTTTCCTTCAGAACACTGACTCTCTAAAGTTTCCAGACTTGCATCTTATTATCACCCATTCATAGCCTTGGTAGGTGGCTGAAACTAAGCTGAGCAACTATTTTTTTTTTTTGCTCTTTTTTGTGGGGTGAGGCAATAGGGTTAAGGGTCATACAGCTGGTAAGTGTCAAGTGTCTGAGGTCAGATTTGAGCTCAGGTTCCCTTGACTCCAAGGCCAGAGCTCTATCCACTGTGCCACCTAGCTGCCCCCTGATCAACTAATGTAAGATTAGGTATTAAAGTCTTGTGATTTACCCTCTCCTTATCCATCCCAATATTACTGAAGGAACATTTGCATATCAATGGCAGCCTGATGGAGACAGACATAGAAATTAATTTCTAATGGTAGAGTTTCGGTCGCTAAGGTAGCACTTGTGTGTTTGTTGGAGGTTTGTTGCCTTGTTATAGGAAGGAAAACATTTCCAGAGGTCTTCAAAGCATGCACCCCCTCTCCCTATGGTTACCCATCCACCAAAATAGCAGGGCCCCTCAAGTTCAGTTATCTCTCCATCTCCTGGTTCCTATGCCTTTCTCTTTACCAGGGACAGTGACCATTTTCTGAAAGGGTCCTGAATCTCTGAGACTCCTAGGGGGGCTGGAGGAGCGTTCATTCATTCAGCTTAGCTGAGCTGCCTTGATCAGTGAGTGAGTGAGTGAATGAAGCAAAGTTCACCTTAACCCTCCCCAGACCATGCTCAATATCCCATCCAACCATCCACCAGGACAGCAGGGCCTGCTCAGTTCAGGCATCTTTGGACCTTCTAGGCCATTGTATATTGCCATCCATTCCAATCTCTCTTCTCCTTCTCAGTACTGGAAAGGCAATGGCAGGGGGAGGCCTGTGAGCTTCACTCATGATCCCTGTGCTTGCCAAGATTAAAAAAAAAAGTAGAAGCTCTTTTCCTTCCTTTCCCCTGGCCACCATTCCCAATTGTGTCTAGGTTGGAGGCCCCTCTAAAACGTGAGCTCCATTTGTATCTGCCCCATTTAGCACATTGACTGGCACATAGTAGCTATTTAATAAGTATTTGCTAATTGATTGATTATAAGGGCCACAGGTATAGACCCCTGGAAGATCCTTCTGGTTGTATTAAGCAGGTGCCCCCTTTTATTTTTTCACCTTTTCAGTTATTCACTGTCATTGTGACTAGTTTCTTCTGTATCCTTGAAGATGACAGAAAGATTGCCATGCACAGTCAGGTTTGCATACACATGTACACACATACACTGAAAAGTATTGCTAAAAAAGTCAAAGTTTTCTTCTGAACTATTGCTTTGAGTGATGCCACCATGTCACGACACCAAAGCTCATGACACTATCACTGCTATGACCAAGGTCATACAATCTTCTATTTCCCAGTTACCTGGATGAGAACCCCCCTGCCTCAACCAGGAAGTCATTTACATTGGTGTCTCAGTTTCCCTATTAAGTAAAATAAAAATTGCAGCATATACCATTCCCACTCATCCACTCTGCCGGGATTGGAGAGCAGGATAAAAGATTTCTTAGATGTGAGCTCCTTGCGAGTAGGGATTGTTTTATTCTTTGTGTTTGGAACCCCAGAGCCTAGCATGGTGCCTGAAACCTAGCAGGCACTTAATAAATGATTAGGAATGAAGCAGTTGCTTGACTTGTTATGCATCAAAATATTAATCTATTCATAGAATCACAGAGCCAGAAGGGGACCTCAGAGGCTATAACAACTGGCATTTGTATAGAGCGTGAAAGCTCACAAAGGACTTTACATAGAGAGGCTGTCCCAAAGGTCTTAGTGCAGTTTCAAGCTATTAAAGCTTAAAATGACCTTTGGTGCCTATCTCACAGGGTGGTTGTGAGGCTCAACTGAGATAACCATCTTAGTGCACTTTTAAGCCAACAAAACTTAAAGTATTAATATCAAGCTATTAAAACTTAAAGTTGCATCAAGACTCTTGGGACATGTGATATTGTCTCATTTGAACCCCATGACCACCTTGTCAAGTAGATAGCAAAGGTCATATTGTTCAGTCGTTTCAGTCATGTCTGACTCTTTGTGACCACATTGGGGGTTTTCTTGGCAAAAAACACTGGAGTGGTTTATCATCTCCAGCTCATTTTCCAGATGAGGAAACTGAGGCAAATAAGGTGAAGTGACAGCTAGCAAATGTCTGAGGTCAGATTTGAACTCAAGAAGATGAGTCTTTCTGACTCCAGGCTCAGCACTCTCTCCACTGCAATGCCATCTAGTGGCCCAAAAGTCATATTACTCTCATTTGTAGATGAGAAAATTGAGGCTGAGAGAGAGTTGAAAGTGACTTGCCCAGCGTCACACAGCTAACGAGTATCAGAATGGAAATCTGAACTAAATCTTTCTGACTTGGTACTCTATCTGCCACATCATGATGCCATTTCACCTTAGTCCCACCTGCACCCTGGACAAGAGGTGATTGAAAACCTTCATCCAAAGAGCCTTCTCAAGCAGTGCATTCCATTTTTTGATAGCTCCATCTGTTGGGAAGCTCTTCTTTATCTCAAGCCTAAATGTACCTCTTTGCAATGTTGCTCCACTGCTCCCAGTTCCACCCTCTAGGAGCAAGGAGAATGAATGTAACCCCTCCTCCCTTCACTTATGACAGTCTTTTAGCTATATAATCACTATGTTCACCCCAAGTCTTCTTTAGGCTGAACTTCGCCAGCTTCTTCAACCAATCTTCATATGCAATTCACCATCCTATCTCCCTTTCTCTGAATAGTCTCCTGCTTGCATCCTCCCCAAAATGAGTCACTCAGAGCTGACTATAATACTGTAAATGAAGTCTGGCTATGGCAGAGTACAGCAGGGCTTTTAAATTCTGAGGCACTGTTCCTCTCAGTATAGCCTGAGACTGCCTTAGCTTTTTGATTCCCAGATCACACGGACTTATATTGAGCTTGCATTTCAAGATCTTTTCCAATTGAGCTGCTATTTAGCTGTGCTCTCCCTGCCTCGTAACTGTGAGGTTGCTTTTTTGAATCTACGACTCAAGGGGGAGACTTTTCATTTATCCCCATTGCATTTCATGGTATTCAATGCAGCCCAAAGAATTCACCTGTCAAGATCTTTGCAGCTCCGGACTCCATCAGCCATTGTATTAGCTAGCCCTCCCAGCTTTATCTCATTCTCACATTTGATGACAATGTCATCTATGTACCTTTGCCTGTCATTGAAGCCATCTCCAGTCTCCCTGATCTATATCTGGCCACTGGACCCAGATGGCTCCAGAGGAGAAAGTGAGGCTGGTGACTTTGCACAGCCTTCCCTCACTTCAATCCAATTCACTTGCAAGTCATCCCATCAACTTCCTGGTGTCATGATCCTCTTCAAGAACAAAGGACGATGACGACAACAACAGCAACAAAACAAAACAACATTGAAGCAAATGTTAAAACAGCTCAGGACCAGATACAGGTCCTTGGCAAAGTACACTGGAGACCTCGTTCCAACCCACTGAGTCTGATGACCACTCTTTGGCTTTGACCATCTAACCAATTCTGAATCTAAGTTCTAGTATCATCTAGTTCATATCTTCCCATCCTGCCCAAATGGAACAACATGAGGAACTCTGGGAAGAATAGAAGGTCTCCTAGAAGCAGTCTCCCACCCCTGTTCCCAGCACACCAAATAACACAGTCACAAATGTCACGAAGTCAGCAATCATGACCACGGAAAGAACCCCAAAAGGTTAAATCATTTGCCCAAAGTGGTTGTTCAGTCAGTTTTCAATTGTGTCTAACTCTTTATGACCCATTTGGGGTTTTCTTGGCAGAGATACTGGAGTGGCTTATCATTTCCTTCTCCAGCTCATTTACAGATGAGCAAACTGAGGCAAACAGGGTGAAGTGACTTGCCCAGGATCACATAGCTAGTAAGTGTCTGAGACCAGATTGGAAATCGTGAAGATGAATCTTCTTGACTCCAGGTCCAGTGATCTATCCCATGCAGTACCACCTGCCTGTCCAAGGTTACCCAGTTAATAAACAGCAGAGTTAAGATTAGAACCCAGAGTCTTTGACTACAAATCCTATTCTTTTTCCATTGCACCATGTTGTTTCCATGACCTTAGTCAATGATCATTTCTTGAGAATGGACTGTGAGCCTAACAGAATGCTACCATAACAGCAGTAGAAGTAGTGATCTCTGCCCTCAAAGAGCAAATAGTCTGGACAGGGGAGAAGACTTATACCCAGAACCAAATCAGAGAAAATACAAACTAGTCATCTGAAGTGTGTGGTTTGGAAGAAGTGCTGTCCAAATACCAAGAAGGAGAGATCAGGAAGGGTCATAAGAACCATATAATGGCCTATGTCAAGAGCTTTGCAAAACTTAAAGCACTATACAAAAGCTATTAATGTTATTGTTATTATTATCATTGTTACTGTCAAGGCAGGCTTCCAGGAGGATATAGCAATTGTATTGGGTCTTAAGGGCAGCTGGGTGGCACTGCAGTAGACAGAATTGGGGTGAGGGAAGGAGGAGTGGAATCAGGAAGATTGTCATCTTCCTGAGTTCAAATCTGGCCTCAGATATTCACTAGCTGTGTAACCCTGGGCAAGTCACTTAACCCTGTTTGCCTCAGTTTCCTCTTCTGTCAAATGAGCTGGAGAAGGAAATAGCAACATTACTCCAATATCTTTGCCAAGAGAACCCTGAATGGGGTCATGAAGAGTTGGATGCAACTGAAAAAATGACTAACAACAATACTGGGTCTTGAAGCAAGGGAAGGCAAAGGAGAAGGGGGGGTGGTGTTCCAGGAAGGGGAATGATTGATGCAAAAGCATATGAGCTAGAAATGAGAAGTTGTATAGAGCAGAGACCAGCCTGGCTGGAGCAAAGCATTTATATTGATCATTCTAGTTGTCCACCTTTGGGAATTTTTCAGCTCCATTATTTCAGTCTTGAGGTCTGACAACCAGATCTGTTCCCATTCTTAATACATCAACACAGTCTCCTTTTCCCACTCATCTGTAGTAACATTTCCAATCTGCTTAATTCACATTTCCAATTGCTCTTCAGCTCCTACTGCTTCAGCTTTGAGTTTTTTCTTGGCCCTTAAACCTCCTTCTCCTTCTAAGTAGTTAAGGCTCTGTAAACAAACATTCAAATACACCAAGAAAGTCAGATGCCCCTAGATGACTTTTTGGGCATTTTCATAGACAGTGAAGTGGTCACCATATTGGCATGCTTTAGCATGGTGGGAGTCATCTCCCACCCACTCCTAGACTTCCTCCTTCTGTCTACCTGTTTTGAGGCTCCTGGGGAGTGGGATCGGTGGCAATTAAATACAAGTGACTCTTTAAGTACTCATTGACAAACAGCTTTTGCCTAATTATGCCCCAGATCCTCAGAAGGCAGCACAGTGAACCGCAAAGACATTGGCAATTGACTTAGAGAGATGTGAAGGGCTTGCCATTTGAATTCCCATAATTAGATGGTTTCTTAATTGTTTCTGCTAATGGGTGTCTTAGGTTGTGAGTTTTTTCTATAGAAATTGTAACTTAAAAATATGTGAATCATTTCTTGGGAGAGCTCAGTGGGCTTTAGCTTCTGGAGCCAATACTATTTGGTCTGCTATTTCCAATGGCCTTTTCTCAGTCCTCCTCCTTCTTGACCTCTCTGCAGCCTTGGACACTGTTGACCACTGTCCTCTCCTGTATATTCTCTCCTCTCTAGGTTTTCATGACACTGCTTTCTGCTGGTTTTCTTCCTACCTGTCTGACAGTTCCTTCTCAGTCTCCTTTGCTGGACCATCATCCACCCCCTCCCCTCCCAACTGTGGATGTCCCCCAAGGCTCTGTCCTGGGCCCTCATCTTTTTTCTCTCTACACCCTCTCAATGCCCTTCTCAGTTCCCATGGATTCAGTTATCATCTCTACGCAGATGACTCCTAGATCTATATTTATTCAGCTGTAATCTCTCTGCTAAGCTCCAGTCCCATAACAACAACTGCTTATTGGACATCTCCAGTGAATGTCCCATAGGCATTGCAAAGTCAACATGTCCAAAACAGAACTCATTATCTTTTCCCCAAAACCCTCCCTCTTCCAAACTTCCCTGTTTCTGTGGAGGACACTACCATGCTTCCACTCACCCACATTCATAACCTCAGAGTCATTCTCAATTTTTCCCTTTCTCTCACTCCCACATCCAAGTAGCTGTCAAGTCATTGTTGATTCTACCGTGGCAACATCTCTTGCATAAAGGTCAGGACAGTGTAGTAGAAGGCGTTTTGTTTGTTTGTTTGTTTTAGTTTTTTTGCCTAGGCAATGGGGTTAAGTGACTTGCCCAGGGTCACCCAGCTAGTAGGAATTATGTGTCTGAGGCCAGATTTGAACTCAGGTCCTCCTGAATCCAGGGCCAGTGCTCTATCCACTGCGCCACCTATCTGCCCAGTAGAAGGCATTTTGGACTTGAAGTGAGAAGACCTGGGTTCAAACACCACCTCTACTATTTAGCTGTATGACTTTGGGCAAGTCAATTAACTGCTTTGGGCCTCTGTTTCTTCATCTATGAAATGAAATTTTTACTGAGATGTTGCCTCAGGTCCCATATCCCTAGCTTTAAATATGTGATCATAAGATGAGAGGTTAAATTTTAGCTGTCTCCTCCTCTTCATCTATTTTCCCAGTACCTAAAACAGTGCCTTGTGCATAGATGTTTACTGAACTAGAAGAATCAATTGTGTTATTCTTTACGCTCCTGTTCCTTAAAATGAAAAACCAAAAACCAAAAAACAAACAGCCCTCTGATATTCTAAGATCCCCTAATGCTTTAGTTAAGGAAACAAAGCATTAGAGTAAAGACTGAAGAGTCAAATCGGGAAATCTCTCTTGTGGTAACGTTGATAGTTGATGAACATTCACCAGAATATATGAATAGGTGCATATGTGTGTGTATGTTATGTATGTGTTCATATAAATATGAAACTGTGCTGATTGATGGGCAAAGATGAACATTTTAGGGATAAACTAAACAATAGATTGTCTACAAAATTATGCTGCTTTCTTTCTTGGAGGCAGCTAGAGTTAAGTGACTTGCCTAAGGTCACACAGCTAGTAAGTGTCTGAGTTTGAACTCAGATCCTCCTGACTCCAGGGCCAATGCTCTAGCCAGTGCAGTGCCACCTAGCTGCCCCATTATGCCACTTTCTTAAGGCTAAGGGAAAGCCAGGAATAGAAGGCAAAACGCCTGTGTTCTCTCCTCACTTTCTCCCCTTACAATCCTTAGTTTCCTTCTAGACTCAGCTCAAGTCCTACCTCCTCTTCCACCTGAGGCCCACTCTGACCCTCCAGTTGCTTGACTGCTGTCCCCAAACTACCTTGTCCCAGTTTTGTATATGTGCCACTTCTTTAGGGAAGTGACTGTTTCTTTTCTTTTCTTTTCTTTTCTTTTCTTTTCTTTTCTTTTCTTTTCTTTTCTTTTCTTTTCTTTTCTTTTCTTTTCTTTTCTTTTCTTTTCTTTTCTTTTCTTTTCTTTTCTTTCTTTTTTTTTTTTTAGGATAGGCAATGGGTTTAAGTGACTCGCCCAGGGTCAAACAGCTAGTAAGTGTTATGTGTCTGAGGCTGGATTTGAACTCAGGTTCTCCTGAATCCAAGGCTGATGCTCTATCCACTGCGCCACCTAGCTGCCCCTATGGCAGGGACTGTTTCACCCTTTGTGTTTACCCTTTGTTTTTGTATCTCTAGCACCAAGCCCAGTGCCTGGCACATAGTAGGTACATAATAAATGCTCACTGATTGATTGCCTTGACCTCCTAGTCTTTGGCTTTTTCTTTTGTTTCTATTTTGCTCTTTATGTATTTTGTTGATTTTCTGCCTTTGGATTGACTCCTGCAATGAAATCTGGCACTGAGATTGGAACAAGAAATTATCATTCATTTCTCTACCAGGTTTTCTGCTGGAGTTTACAAAAATGATTTTTCTCTGCCCAGGGAATATAACCAATGTTCTCCTCGAGGAATCCTTGCTATTTGTCTGTCAAGAAAAGGTTACAGAAATGTCCCTTTGGGGAGACTGCAGCAAAGATGTTTTCTCTCCTTCCTGGAGTAGTTTTTACAGATGCTTGATAGTGGAACATAGCAGAACTTCTCCTTTGAGCCTCTGCTGTAACGTGCCCCCTGAGAGAGGCTCCCATCATGGGCCAATATGGCAAGTAGCTTTTCCCATGAATATGATATAGAATATGCTTTCCTACTGTATGACTGTACCTATGGCAACCTAGAATGACCAAAATTCCATCTCTAGAGCCCTGATCTTCCTGGCAGTGCTAGGCTCCTTCCATAATGCTAGTGTCTGGGGACAGAACTGATTAATACTCATTTTCTAAGCACGAGTATTACACTTTCATTGTATGGAGTTATGCTCTGTGTGTGTGTGTGTGTGTGTGTGTGTGTGTGGTATAGTGGTGGAGGCAGGTTTTGTCACAGACCACAGCTCCTGTAGTGAGCCCCTCCTCAGGGAAAAGGCAAAGGCCTTGATTGGAAGTCTCAGATATGAAAGAGGCAGCTGAACCTTTGAGAACTCTTTCTATCATTGGCTAATTCCTCTAGCATATGCATTGCCTTGAAGTTGATGCTCCTTGCCTCTGCAGTCCCAAACAGGCAAGACGAATGTCACTTTGGCATATCTACCCTCTGGAACTCACGTGCAAACACACCCAAATGAGACAAACAGGACTGCTGCAAGGAGTCACAGAGAAACTCACCTGTGAGAAAAGAACTCGGGACATCTCCAGTCCACTGTTTAGTTCAAGCCAGCTAACACTTCCTAAACACCCACTATGTGCAAGGCAGTAGGCACTGGGCCACTATGACCCTAGGCAGCTGGCTAGAGTGCTGGGTCTGTGTTCAGGAAGACCTGAATTCAAATCTGTACTCAGACACTTACTAGTTGTGTGACCCTAATGAAGTCATTTAGCCTTCATTTGCCTCAGTTTCCTCACCTGTATAATGGGGATAATAGTAGCACCTCCCTCCCAGGATTGTTACAAAGACCAAATGAGATAATACTTGTATATAGTGCTCAGCACAGTGCCTAGCACATAGTAGGTACTTAACAAATGCTCATTCCCTCTTCTGTCTGGTCTGTTGGTGATCCTTTCCAGCTCTCCCTATTGTTACATTTTTACTTCACTCTGTCACTGACAAATGGGCTAGACTAGTCTGTAACACTCAGATCCTGAAGCAAATATAAATCAAATCAGCAGCATAGTTAAGTATCAGGGCTGTTATTTTCTGGAGAATACTTCATTTTGCAATCAGTGAAAGGAAAGGGGGCCCTTTCTCAGATTTTAACTTGGAACTCCCAGTCACACAGTGTGACTGACTTGTTGGCCTGTGTTTATCCTTTAATACATTATTGACCAGGGGGGAACTCTTTGAGGGCTTGCCTTCACTGTCAAGATCTTAGAAGGTGGAAGGCTGTGACAAGTCTACTGTGAGTCACTCTAGAATGAAGAGTGAGCACCAGGGAAGCTGAGACAAGGCTGAGAGTGCAGAATAGGACCCAGCTAGGTTCAGACAGCCCCAGAAACTAATGGCCAGGGTGGAGTCTGGGAACAGTTGAGCAGTCTGGAGTGAACAGCACATCCAGGGACTGAAGATCAGGACATGGCCCTGGGTAGAAATTGGAGTCAGAATATCTATAAAGAATAAGGATTCTGCAGACTGAGAAGCCCCAAATACACCAAAATACTCTTAACAGCACTTTCTGTAGTCACAAAGACCTGGAAACCACATAGACTCCCATAGATTGGGACTGGCTAAGTGTATTGTAGCACCAAATATAATAGCATATTAGTGCTGTAAGAATGATGAATACTTTAAATATGGAGAAGCATAGGAAAATGTATATATTGATGTAACATAAAGGAAACAAAGCCAGAAAAACTATTTACACTTGCTTTCTCATTCATTCCATTTTCTGGCATTCACTGAGACCTGTCTTGGTCCTGATGACAGTTTCCCTGGCCACCATTTCCAGGACTGGTTGCATTTTCACTCATTTCCCTGACCCACTGGTCTTGGTGGGACAATTGGAGTACTCCTTGCTCCCCAGTGCCACTTCCAGCTTTCCCCCTATTGCTATCACTGGGCCACCTCTTCTCCTTTGAGGTTCAGGCTGTTTGGATTTATCACCCAATCCATATGCTTGTGGCTATTATTTCTCGACCCCCAGGGCATTCTCCTTCCTTTCTCATTGAACTCTGTGCCTGGAACATAGTCTTTCTCTCCTCCCTATCTCTTGCCCTCATACCAGGGCACTTCCACATGTATATTGATGCTTTCTCAGATCACCCAGCTTCCCAACTATACATAGAGATAGGCATACCAACGACCTTGCCATCATTCATGAGAGTTCTACTTCCATGTTCATGAACTCCAAAATTCCTTTATCTGATCATAATATTTTATCATTCCATTTTCCATTTGCTTTACAACTCCAAACCCTGTTCTTCATCCTCACTGTGACCTCCAGTCCTTCCACCCTTCAGTTTTTTTGTCACCAGGTACTAACTACTCTCTTTTCCCTTCCTTATCTTGATCCCTTGGTAAGTGGATTCAACTACAGTACTATTCTCTGCTCTCAAATCCCTTGCCTTGCTATACCCCACCCTGGATTACTGCTACCTTCTATTTCCTTTGCTTCTATTGAAATGTGGTTGAATGGAGCTGGAGGAAATCACAAAAACCATGTTAATTAAGCCTTCTACGAATTCTATTCTATTACTCCTCCATAATTGAGTCACCATCCTGCTTTCCACAGTGGCTGTTCCAAACCTTCTTGTTTCTCCTCAACTCCTCCAAGGCACTCCTTATCTCTACCCCCTCAGCTGATGACCTTGCCTCATTGGCTGAGAGCTCCCTCCTCTCCCTTTCTCTTCATCTCCTCCTTCTAACTTGTCTCTAATGAAGAGATTATCAAGGCAAACCCCTTGAAATGTACACTTTATCCTATCCTTTCCTGTATTCTTCAGTAGATTGCTCCCATTTCTCATCCCTACTTTCTTCTTTATCTTTGATCTCCTCCTATCTAGTGGCTTCTTCTTGCTTCCAGCAAACACATCTATGATTCCCCTAGTCTTAAACTCTCACATATTCCTTTATACGATCCATTGATTACATGATCCATTCTCTATAGCTATCTTTCCATATATCTTCCCTTGGCTAAACTCCTTGAAGTCATCTACACTAGGTGCCTCTAATTTCTTTCCTCTCTCTTCCTAAATCTACAGTCTGACTTCTGGCCCCATCCTTCAAGCAAAACTTCTCTCTTCAAAGTTACCAGTGATCTCTCAATTGCCAAATCCAATGGCCTTTTCTCAGTCCTCATTTTTCTTGACCTTTCCACAGCCTTGAAACTGTCAATGACTTTCTTCTCCATGATTCTCTCTTCTCTCTTGCTTTTCAGGACACCACACTCTCCTGGTTCTTCTCCTACCCCTCTGATTTGCCTTTTTCTTAGTCTCCTTTGCTGGATCTTTATCCAGGTCATACCTGCTAACGATAGGTGTCCTACACAGCTCTGTCCTGCGGTATCGTCCCTTACCCATCCATCTATACTGTATCATTCAGTGATCTCATCAGATTTCATAAGTTTACTTATCTTTACATAGATGAATCCCAGATCTATATACCCAGCAACTACCTCTTGGGCATCTCAAACTAAACGTCCCATAGGAATCTCAGTTGGTCAGTCAAAAGACATTTATTAAACATTTACTATGTATCAGGCACTGTGCTAAGTACTGCAGATAGGATACAGAGTAAGGCAAAAGGCAATCCTTGTTCTAAAGGAGCTCATGGTCTAATGGAGGAAACAACTATTCTAGGTAGCACAGTGGATTAAGCACTGGCCTGGAGTTAGGAAGACTAATTTACCTGAGTTTAAATCCTGCCTCAGACACTTACTAGCTGGGTGACCCTGGGCAAGTCACTTCATCCTGTTTGCCTCAGTTTTGTCATCTGTAAAATGATCTGGAGAAGGAAATAGTAAACTACTCCAGTGTCTTTGCCAAGAGAACTCCAAATGAGGTCACAAAGAGGATAAGTTGGAGGTAAGCAACAGAGGGAAGATATGAGCATTAAACCCCTCTGAGTTTGCTTTGGTGTGGAGAAGGGCCGCCTCATTATGTGAGATATGGGTGAAGACTGTGATAGAGAGCATCTTGGTGATTTGAGTTAAGGAGGAGAGGAGAAGAAAGCTCTCTGAGAATAGCCTCAACTTTTTTTTCCTGTAAAATATGAAGCAAATTTCTCAGCTGAGAGAATGGAGGGAGTGTCATGGGAGGTATAAGGAGGGATGAAAAAGTTTGGACAAGCTACTATGAAGAGTAGAATAATGTGTTGATAAGTGAGATGAAAAACTCAATGTGTCTGAAACAGAACTCAATTTCATTGTCCCCCCCCCCAACCTTCCCCTCTTCCAAATGTCCTTATTACTGTGGGGGACACTACTATCCACCAACTCACTCATGATCATAACCTAGATGTCATTCCCGGCTCCTTATTCTCATTCACCCTCCATATCTAATCTGTTGCCAAATCATATTTTCTCTATCTGCACGTCTCTTGTATACATCTTCTTCTCTCCGCTCACATAGCCACAAACCTAGTCCAAGTGCTTGTCACATCTTGCCTTGACTATAACAATAGCTTCCCAATTGATCTCCTTGCTTCAAACCTCTCCATTCTGATTCTGCACTCTAATCCATTCTCCACTCCAATTCCAAAGTGACTTTCCAAAAGCACAAGTCTCCTGTCCATGGTAATCCCCTTGCTCAGTGAGTTCCAGGGGTCCTCTAATACCCCCAGGATCAACTTTAAGTTTTCTGCCATTTAAAGCTCTTCATAACCTGGCCCCTTTACACCTTTGCTCTCCCCATCCTTTGCTCCCTTCCATACACGCACCCTCTCGAATCCAGCTCCACTGGCCAATTGCTGTTGTTTACATACAACACTCTATCTTCTATCCCCATGCCCTTACACAGGTTGTCCCCTATTTGTGGATTTCTCTCCCTCCTCCTTTTTTGCCTCTTAACCTTCCTGGCTTCCTTTGTGACTCAGTTCAAATCTCACCTTCACCAAGAGACCTTTCCCTGTTCCCCCACCTGCTAGGGCCTTCCTTCCTGAGATTAGTTTGCATCTACCCTGTATCATATGGACCTAGTTATTTATATGTTATCTCTCACTTTAGAGTGTGAACTTCTTTTTTTTGTAAATAGTATTTTTTGGGGGGCAATTGGGGTTAAGTGACTTGCCCAGGGTCACACAGCTAGTAAGTGTCAAGTGTTTTGGTCTGAGGTCAGATTTGAACTCAGGTCCTCCTGACTTAAGGGCTGGTGCTTTATCCATTGCACCACCTAGCTGCCCCAATAGTATTTTTTCAACTACATGTAAAGATAATTTTCAACATTCATTTTTTTAATAAGATTTTGAGTTCCAAATTTTTCTCCCTCCCTCCCTTCCTCCCCTCTCCCCAAAATGGCAAGCAATCTGATGTAGGTTATACATGTATAATCATGTAAAACATATTTCCACATATGTTATGAAAGAAGAAACAGAACAAAAGGGAAAAGCCATTAAAAAAGTTTAAAAGTGAAAATAATATGCTGTGAGGCAGCTAGGTGGCACAGTGGATAGAGCATTGGCCCTGAAGTCAGGAGGACCTGAGTTCAAATCCAACCTCAGACCAAACACTTGATACTTACTAGCTGTGTGACCCTGGGCAAGTCACTTAACCCCAATTGCCAAAATAATAATAATAATAATATGCTGCGATCTACATTCAGACTCCATCGTTCTTTCTCTGGATGTGGATAACATTTTCTGTCGTGAGTCCTTTAGAATTGTCTTGGATCATTGTATTGCTGAGAAGAGCTAAGTTAATCATAGTTGACCATTGCACAATGTTGCTGTTACTGTGTACAATGTTCTCCTGGTTCTGCTAGAGTATAAGCTTCTTAAGGGCACAGATTGTTTTTGCCTTTCTTTGTATCACTTAGTACAATGCTTGGCACACAGTAAATGCTTAATAAATGTTTTCTAATTTGGTTGGAAAGAGCAACAGCAAAGCAATCAGAACTGAATCCTATGAAATTATAATGATAAAACTTGGTCCCAAAGAAGGAATATGGAAAGATACTTCCTCAGATTTCTTTGAAGAGATGAGAAGCTATGGGTGTGGAATGCTGCATACACTATCCTTTTTTTGATATCTTGATTAGTTGTTTACAAAATCTATTTAACATTTTGTTTTCCCCAGTTACATGTAAAAACAATTTTTTAATGCTTGTTTTTTTAGAATTTTGAGTCCTAAATTCTCTCCCTTCCTCTCTCTCCTCCCCCTCATTAAAAAGGCAAGCAATTTAATAAAGGTTATACATGTGCAGCCATACAAAACATTTATGTATTAGCCATGTTGTGAAAGAAAACACAAACCAAAAAAACTCAAGAAAAATAAAGAAAGTACAAAAAAAGTATGCTTCAATATGCATCCAGACTCCATCAGTTCTTTCTTTGGAAGTTGATAGCATTTTTCATCATAAATGCTTCAGAATTGTCTTGGATCATTGTATTGATCAGAATAGCTAAGTCATTCACAGGTAATCATCATACAATATTTCTGTTACTGTGTACAATGTTTTCTTGGTTCTGCTCACCTCACTTTGCATCAGTTCATGTAAGTCTTTCCAGGTTCTTCTGAGAGCATCCTGCTTGTCGTTTCTTATAGCACAATAGTATTTCATCACAATCCTATACCACAACTTGTTCAGCCATCCCCCAATTGATGGGCATCCCCTCAATTTCCAATTCTTTGCCATCACAGAAAGAGCTGCTATAAACATTTGTGCACATATACGTCCTTTTCCTTTTTGCTTTTTATCTCTTTGGGATGCCAACCTAGTAGTGATATTACTAGGTCAAAGGGTTTAGAGCCCTTTGGGCATAGTTACTAATTGCTCTCCAGAATCAGTTCAGAACTCTACCACCAGTACATTAGTGTCTCAATTTTTCCATGTCCCCTCCAACATTTATCATTTTCCTTTTCTGTCATATTCAACAATCTAATAAGTATGGGGTGGTACCTCAAAGTTGTTTTAATTTGCATTTCTCTAGTCAATAGTGATTTAGAGCATTTTTCACATAACTATAGCTTTGATTTCTTCATCTGAAAATTGCCTATTCATATCCTTTGAGTATTTATCAATCAGAGAATGATTTGTATTTTATAAATTTGACTCAGTTCTCTATATATTTGAGAAAAGAGACAATATCAGAGAAATTTGCTGCAAACATTTTTTCACACTTATGATTACTGTATATTTCCTTCCATCCTGCTTTCCCCCCATTTATCCTTCTCTCTCTCTCTCTCTCTCCCTCTCTCCCTCTTTCCCTCTCTCCCCTTTCACCCTGTCCTTCCTCAAAAGTATTTTGCTTCTGACTACCACTCCCCCAGTCCACCCTCCCTTCTATCAGCTCTCCTCCTTCTTTTATCCACCCCCAGTTTCCTGTAAGGCAAGATAGATTTCTGTACCCAATTGATTTTGTACATTGTTAGCTCTTTGAGCCAATTCTGATAAAAGTAAGGTTCAAGTACTCTCTCCCATCTCCTCCATCTTCTCCTCCACTGTAAAAGCTCTTTTGTGCCTGTTTTTATGTGAAATGATTTATTCCATTCTACCTCACCCTTCCCCCTTTTCCCAGTACAGTTCTCTTTCTCATCCTTTAATTTTATTTTTTCAGAAATTATGACATCATAGGCAACTCACATCTTTGCCCTCTGTCTATGTGAAGTGAAAGGGGCACTATCCCAAGCTTCAGGTTTTTTGTGCAGCTGTTTTCAGAACTAGTTCTGGGGGTCTGTAAGTTTTCAGTTTTTTCAAGGTAGTCTGATCTAAGGAGGAGTGTGTTTACTACTCTCCTGGCCCGTGCTCTGATCTGTGAGTGACCACAAGCACTCTTTTCTGTCCTGGAACTGTGGGGAGAGTCCGCAAGCTCCCTGGCAGTTGCAAGCTTTGCTTTACTCCTTCTTGCCTTGGGACTGAGACCCAGGACTATGACTCAGACCCAAGTATGAGCAATGCAACAGAGGCCTGTTCCATAATCTTCTTCTGGCCAGTTGTCTGACTCCCTTCCTGTCTATGGGCTGAGAGCTCCAGAAGCTGCTACTGCTGATTCAGTTTCCCCCAAGGCCTACTGCTGCCTTGCTGGGGCCTTGGCTCCACTGGACAGCACTCCAGCCCCATCCCCCACCCCAGTGCTACAGACCTTTCCTGACAACCTTCTAAATTGTCTTGGGCTGGAAAATTGTTTCATCCCATCCTTTTGTGGATTTCTGCTACTTCAGATTTCATTTTGAGGTGTTTTTATAAAATTGTTTGGAGGGCCATTTAGGAAAGCTCAGGCAAGTCCCTGCCTTTTCTCTGCCATCTTCAAGACTCAGTTATCTTGGTTAGTTTTTATTTGTTTGTTTGTTTGTTTTGTATTGTTCTGTTTTGGTGAGGCAATTGGGGTTAAGTGACTTGCCCAGAGTCACAGAGCTAGTGAGTGTTATGTGTCTGAGGCCAGATTTGAACTCAGGTTCTCCTGACTCCAGGGCCAGTGCTCTATCTATTATGCCACCTAGCTGCCCCTATCTTGGTTAGTTTTGATAAACATTTTCCTCATTTTTATTCTTTGTTGAAAAGTATAGCTTTTTGGGAAGGGGAAGGGAGGTACATTTGGAAATGTGAGAGATACAAATAAATTAAACTATGTCAATAAAATTTTATTTTTTGTAAAAGACTAAAGGGTCAGGGAAGATAGTGGATCAAGCTCCAGGTAAAGACCCAAGGACACAAACAGTGCAAGATAAAATAGGTTGGGGGTCCTAAAGTCTAAGGGGACAGTGGGGAACCAGATGTGTGGCCAAACATGGAGTAGAATAAAACTAACAGGAGAATAGAGTTGGGGAAATTGTACCAAAGAAAGACTTTCCTGGCTCAAACTTAGTGCTTTCATTAGCCAAACTAGGCAGCCTAGTAGGCAAAGACCTATTAGGAAGCTAGTACAATAGTCCTGGCAGGTAATAATAAGAGTCTATGACTAGGATGGTGGTAGTAAGACCAGATTAAAGGGGTAGGGAGCCTGCGGCCTCAAGGCCACATGAGGCCTTTTAGGTCCTCGAGTGCAGCCTTTTGACCGAGTCCAAGTTTTACGGGACACATCTTTTTATTAAGCGGATTTGTTCTGTGAAGTTTGGATTCAGTCAAATGGCCATTGTTGTGGCCTCAAGGCCACAGGTTCCCCACCTCTGAGATAGGTGATGGAGTAGATTCACAGTAGTAGATTGAGTAGATTCACAGATCTTGGCAACTTATTGAACATTAGTGGGATGAGGGAGCTGAAAGAATGAACACTAACCCTACAGTTTCAAGAATGGACAAGCAGTGAATAATGGTACAATGGATTAGAATAGAGAACAAGACAGAATGGATTTGGGGTAATGTTCATAGGTTTGGTTTTGAATATGTTGAGTTTGAGGTGCTGGAGGATCTAAATCCTAAAACATAGAAGTGGAGAGGACCTTAGAGATAACTAAATACAACCCCTCATTTTACAGATGAAGAAACTGAATCCCATAGAGGTAAAGTGTACAAAGTCACTCATTAAGTAGCAGAGTGAAAATTTGAATATACATCCTCTTATTGCAAATCCTGTGGTCTTTTCACCAAACCACATTGCTAGAGTCATACAAGTAGAGCTGTCCTGTAGGCAGTGGGAGGTGCAAGTTTGGCTCTGAGAAGTGAGAGTTGGAAATGCAGTTTGGAAGTTGTTTATAATTTATAGAGTTAATTATTGCAGTTATGGAACAAAAAATAGAAAAAAAAGGAAATAGAGACAGGGACAGAACTTTGGGGAGCCATCCACCTTAGGACCCTAGAAAGAGAATTAGAGAAAAGACAGAGTGAAAATGCTCAGAGAGGCAGGAGGAAATCCAGGAGAGTATGGTATCTATAAGTCAAGGGAGAAGGGAGTAACTGGAAGAAGAGGGTGGTCAGTGGTGTCCAATGCTGCAGAAAAACCAAGGAGATTGAAGTACAAAAAAAGGGCATGAATCTTGGTGAAGTAACAATCTCATCTTTGGAAGTATTTAAATTCAGGCAAGTTAGTTGATTTTTTTTTCTGCAAGAATTATTTTGGGATGGATTATTTTACTTTTCTTCTTCCCATCATTGTTGAATTGACTGTAATTGGCTTTTAATTTGTATTATTTGGTGTGGTGAGGGAAAAGCTGATCTTAAGCTATCTCTGATTCTGCCATCTTTCCAGCATTCACACTTTTAAAAAATTCCTGTTCAAAACAATCATTTTAGGTCCATTAAATCTAGTTTTTCCAACATTCTGTTTAGATCCATCATTTCTTTTCTTGTTTATCTTTCTATTAGAGGTGCCAATTTCTGGAAGAGGAATGTTAAAGTAGCCTATAATTGTTGCCTTACTAATTTAGGTCATTTGATACCTCAATTAGTCTTTCCCTCAAGTAGTTAGATGCTTTGTATTTTGGTGAACATATGAACATATGTAATTTGGTGAACATTAAAAAATATTTTTTATTATTTCATTATGTATTATGACTCTAAGCAAAATGTAATGCTCCGAGTATCTCTCTTGACTGTATCCATTTTTACCATTGCCTTACCTGGAATCACTAATTGCAACTCCTGTTTTTTGGATTCAGCTGAATCCATTTTTATTCCAGCCTCTTGCTTTTACTCTGGATGATATTTTATGTGTTTCTTTGATGCAAATGAGATAAAATATGTAGAGAACTTTGTAGGCTGTAAAGGGCAGAAGGGAACAAAAGAAAACTTACAAGGAAGCAAAGAGAATATGGACAGCTCAGAACACAATGTGTAGTATTTATTATATAGGCTTTCTTGAAATGTAAATTTATTGTTGTAGAATTTGAATCCTCTCTTATGTTCTGCTGTGCACATGGCAGTGTTTTTCTTTTCTTTTCTTATTTTCTGTTTAAGTTTTAATATTTAAGTTTACAGTGTTTCTTTTTTTCTCATTGTGTATTTAAGTATTTACAAAAAGAGAAAAAAATGCCATATAAATGTCAGTGATGATGATGATGATGACACAGCAATTCAGTGGGTTCTATTTTAATAAATTGTATGGCTCTCTTTTATTTTAATGGTAAATTTTAGCACATGACCATTCAAAGCTATAATTAACTTTGTTTTATTTCAATTAAATCCTAATATTTTACTTTAAAAATAATCACCGGGTATCTATAACTTGCTATGCTTGAAACAATCTGATCCCAGTTTTACTCTTACATACAGATCAAGCCTCCTATCTCTTTTTCCTAAATAGTCCAGACTCGGATCTCAAACATTTTTTTCAAGATAGAATTAGGTACCTACAATTTGTTTTGCTTGTAAAAGAATCTGAACCCAGTCTTGTGGTGAAGTGGAATGAATGCTTTATTTTGAGCCAGATGATCTAGGTTCAAATCCTGGTTCTGCTACTTACTACTTGTACAATACTGGGCAAATCACTTTTTCTCTGGGTTTCAGCTTCCTCATCTGTAAAACGCTGTCCAACCCCCCCCCCACACACACACATACACATACCCCTCAATCTAGTCCAGAATCAAACCACTTTATTCTATTCTCAATGTTGTATTTTTTTATACTTCTCTTGCTCAGTCTATATAAGAATATGGTTCAGGATCTTCTCCCTGCCCCCTCCCCTCACTGGCTTCTTTGCTGCAAAGACTTTCACTTGGCACCTGAATTTAAAGAAATATTAATTCCCTTCCTTTTCCCCCTAACTTCTTTTCTATAGGTTACTTTGTGGACTTACCCAAAGTTTTTTTTCTCTTTGATCTCTCACTGTCCTACATACAAAGTAGAGTCCTGTTTCCCCCTTGCCTCAAGTAAAAACTGATTTATCAATTAGATCTTTCATGCTATATGGGCTTTGTTACTTTTGTTAACTTTCCTTTGTTTGCTGAATTTACCTGTCAAATAAATGCCTTGCTTTCCCTAAAAAAAGATTGGGAATCACTAAACATTAAGATCCATCTTTTTTCATGAAGGATTACTTCCAGCTTTGTAAACAATATTATTTTGGAGGTGACGCTAATATTATTTACTTTCTAGTGTGTTCTAGTCCTTTCATTCTCATCATGGGGGAGGGAGGCAGAGAAAAGCTTTAACTTTCTTAAAAAACAGATTTATTAGAGTCACATTTTTATTTATTTATTTTATGTAGCAGCAAGGAGAGCTAAGAACAATATAGTGGGGTTATATGTTTCTAAGAACTCTGAGTAACACAATTAGATAGCTTTTACATATTCTTAAGATTAATCTTAGCAGTTGTTTCTAGTTTAAAATCTACATGTAAAATGCCAAAGATCAGCATAGGGATGTTATCTTAAGGAATTCAGCTCAAAAACTTTTTATCAATGTTAACAAGATAGGGCATGGCCTATATTCTCAAGGAACCTTGAGGAACTTTGGATGTAGTTGGGACAAGAACACAGAGGCAGAAAAGATAAAAAATAATGAAAGATAGCATATGCTTCAATGCCACATCACTGGAATCAAGTCAAATACATAATAAATCATCAGAATTCTTTGTTAAATGATTCTGAACATCTGCCTTTTTGGAAACATCTGGATGATTTGAGTGAATATTTCTTTCAACATCTAGATGTTTGGGTATTATAGAAACATAATCACCGTATGCTGAGTGACGAATGGTTGCCACTCTTACATATGACCCAAAGAGTCTACAATCCATATGGCTAGTTATTTTGTTTTTGTTTTTGTTGTTTTTAAAGGTACAGTATGGCACCGTGCCGGACTTGGGGTCAGGAAAGACTGGGTTGAAATCCTACTTCCGACACTTAATAAATATATCACATGAGGCAAGCTGCTTAACCTCTCTGAGACCCAGGAAATTCTAAGTATAAATTATCATCTGCATTGAGTGTGAGATGAAATCACAAGTTTCTGGTAAAATGATGTTTGTTTGTTCTTTTTAATGGCTCTTTAAATTCCCCACTTGCCACATGCTAAAAGACAGTGAAAGAGCATTTCATAAGTAGATGTATAAAATGATTATGATTTTTGGTTTTCATCCTTAATTGTAGTTTTGGTAGGCTAAGAAAAAGAAAAAAAGCTCTAAGGTAGAAAGCTCTGGTAAATATCCAGTGGAAAAGCACTTGCTTGATTATTTATGCAGACTTCCTAGAGAAAACTTTTCTGGAGCAAAGTTGTATTTTCAAGGTAACAACAATGACCTTTTAAATATGTAGGATGCTTTTATTGGGTGCAAAGTTTTACAAATAGAACATTAAAGGTAGTGAAATCTCAGCATTCCAAAAGAGGATGACCTTCAAAGCAGCAAAAAATTTACTTAAAATTAGGAAAACCTCATCATCTTTCAGGGACCTCATTAGGAACACGTAAAGGATAAGAGCTATCTTCACTGTTTTATTTATTTATTTTTTATCTTTACTGCTTTAACATAACATTTTGTGGGTGCCTCATGCTTTTGCTATAATATGGAGTTTACTGACTTCTCCCTTCCCCCCTCTTTAGCGCAGACTTTCAAACATGATGCCCTAATTTCTCCATCAGCTACCTTTTCTAAATTGCTAATGTATTCTTCAATCCTACAATATTAACTATTTGTCCAAAGGCATGGACAAATTTCTTGAGTTTTTGGATGTTTCCAAAAGTCTTCTAAATTAGCTCTGTTTCCTTTTGATTTTCTAGAATTCATGGGTCACCCACAAATTTGTATTCAAAGCCATGAATTGGGCATGTGATTATAGGATAGTTGTTTCAAAGACCGTCACAGATGTTTGTCTATTAAATATTATTGAGGTTACGGACAGCAAATCTGGTAGTCCATTGGGTTCCATTCTGTGTAAGATTTGGCTCAAGACACACCTCTAAGAAGCTTTCCAGGGCAGCTAGGTGGTGCAGTGGATACAGCACTGGCCCTAGATTCAGGAGGACCTGAGTTCAAATCTGGCTTCAGACACATAACACTCACTAGCTGTGTGACCCTGGGCAAGTCACTTAACCCCATTGCCTAGGCAAAAAAAAACCAAAACAAAACAGAAGCTTTCCCTGACTAACTTTACCTTTTCATGAGGTAATGGGAATAGTACCAAAAGATCTAGAGTTAAGTCCTTCTTCTATTTACCTTCACTTTTCAAGTTATTTAATCTGAGCCTCAATTTTCTTATCTATAAAATGAGAAGACTGTGGCACCCTAGGGTTACCCTCCCTCCCAGCTTATAGAATAAGGCTACCCCAGGTTCAAGTTACTCTGCTGATCCCCATCCACTAAAAACTTTATTTCATGAGCCTCCACCAATGTGCTTACTTTTATTAGTCAGACAGAAGACATGGTTCCGAGCAAAGGTATTTCATGAAATAATGTAGCAAGACAATTAGCAGTAAACATTTCCCATATAAACCTGGGGTATACTCTCTCACTCATAGTGGGAAGAATGGACACATGTAGGGAAAAGCACATATGTAGAAGCCACATGTAGGGGCAGCTAGGTGGCGCAGTGGATGGAGCACTGGCCCTGAATTCGGGAGGACCTGAGTTCAAGTCTAGCCTCAGACACATAGCACTTACTAGCTGTGTGACCCTGGGCAAGTCACTTAACCCCATTGCCTAGCCAAAAAAAAAAAAAAAGAAGAAGCCACGTGTGGCTAGGGTATACACATGGAGGTATATACATGTAGGATTTACCCAGAGCACATGTGTGGAAAACCTCTAACACTGCAGAGTTCCTGATATATTCTGTTGATATCATTACACTGCTCCTTCTAGGCCTGCCTCCACTGGTCTCCATCAGGCATATAGTGTCTGCCTGAAGCACATTCTCTATTGGATACTTCTCTGTTGGGTCACCGCCAGGCATAGCCCCGTAGGGCACATGGTTATGGAGCTTCTCTCTGTTCCCCATTTCTTGTTTGAGCTGAAGTTCTTGGCTGTGGTACTATTTCTTCCTCATGAAAAGAGTGGACTCTGCCATATTCTCTCACTTGAAAACACGCAGGCTTTTTATAGCTCTTATAGAAAAGCAACAATCCTCAGCCACCATCAAAAGTCCTCCCTAGGAAAAAAATAAAACATTACCTTATTTCTGTTCCTTTAAGGAGGGTCCTTTTGCAGAGCCTTGGATTATCATAACTGGTATTTACATAAAGATATTATCTTAAAATAATCTCATTTGATCCTTACAACAACCCTGGGAGGCAAGTGTTATTATTATACCGATTTTATAATTGAAGAAACTGAGGCAGACAGGGGTTATATGACTTGCCAAGGGTCACACAGCTAGGAAGTGTCTGAGCTGGATTTGAACTCCAGGTCCAAGCAGTGGATAAAGAGAGCATCATGTAGCTTCCCTAATACAGACCTTCAATCTTCGGCAGAAGAATCTATGACCCAGTCATCAGCTTGTTATGATACAGAGCAGGTCCTCCAACTAGCTGGTATCATCAGGCTTAGACTTTCTTTGAGCTAAACCTCCTGGCCTAGGGCTTGAGTCCCTCTTTTACAGAGTGCTTCCCAGTTTTAACTCCTGAGGCCTAGACTTCATATAGTAAGCAGCCATGTAGGGAATACTCTCTCAACAGTTGCCAAAAGTCCTCAGTGGATAGAGCTCCAGCCTTGGAGTCAGGAGGACCTGAGTTCAAATCCTGCCTCAGACACATGACACTCACTAGCTGTGTGACTCTGGGCAAGTCACTGAACCCCAACTGCCTTACTAAAAAACAAAAACAAAACAAAAAACAAAACCAAAAAGACAGTTGCCAAAAGTTGTGAGGTTTGGGGTCCCCTCATTTTCTTGGTTCTAAAACCCCTTCTGTTTTCTTATGCATATTAGTAAGGGGGGAAGGGGAGGAAGGAAACAAGTATTGGTGAGGTGCCTACTATGTGCCGGGCTCTGTGCTAAGCACTTGACAAATATGATTTAATTTGATACAACAACTCTGGGTTGGGGGGGGTAGATGTTATTATTATCTCCATTTTACACTTGAAAAAACTGAGGCAGACAGTAGTTAAGTGACTTGTCCTGGGTCACACATATAGTAAGTGCCTGAGGTCACATTTGAACTCAGGCCTTGCCACCTTCGAGCCCACTGCACCACCCAGCTGCCCCTAGGAAGGACGAATTTAAGCCTAGGGGTGAAGGGTATTATCTGCCCCCTGGTCTTTCCTAGACTCTTTTACATCACTGTCCCTATTATCTGCCAGCCTATATCATGGGCTGGGACAATAGGATGAACCCATGAGGTTCATGGACCCCAGAATTGTCCTCTGGAATGCTGATCAGTCTCGGGGCATGGTTGAGAATGAGGGGAACTCTGGTCAGTGTAAACAAAAAATTGGAAGGGCCAGGCAGACAGCCAATAGACTTGGCAGCGCAGGAAAGTCATTGGCCATAAGCCAGTTGGACAAAAAAAAATCACCATATAGTGAAGGCGAAGGGTGATTCTGTAGGACCAGCCACAGGTGAGGAATGAGGAGTAACAATGACCATTGGACAGCCAGTGGCTTGGCTGGCAAAGTGTAGCAACAGGTCAGGTAAACAGGTAAATAAACGATGTCCAAAGTTATAGCAGCCAGAACGAAGAAGCCAAGGTCGAGTTGAGAGGAACGTAAACAGGAAAGGGGGCTGTTAGCTTGGCATTATAACTAAAAGTCTGCTGCCTGTGAACCAGAGAACCCCAGCTCCTTAAGCCTCCGCACTGTGCTAAATGAATGTCAGGCAGCCCCAGCACTAGAAGCTGCGCAGACAATAATGACTGTCAAAGAGCTGGTTAACTATAGAGGGAGGACTATTGAAATGGCAGCTATTAAGTCAGCTCCGTTGTTTTGTGCTATGTGGTATTTGAGCAGCATTTTTACATCTTTGCTATTTTTTAACCTGCTTATATGCGCCAATTGTTTTTCTTCTTCCACTTCTTTTGAGGCTCTCTGAGGCCCCAAATCCCATCCTCCCTCATCTGTGTATCTCACACAATACCATCCTTTGTTCTCTAAGAGGTCCATGACATCAGGAAGGTGATGCCATGACTTGATGACTATGGTTCTAAATCACAGCATCTCAGAGGGGGAAGGGATCTCAGAGGTCAGCTCTGCCAGCACTTCTTAAACTGGGGGTCAATGACCCCATGGGGATCATGTGTTGACTAGGCCACCCTTGACCTGCACAGGAATCCCTCCAACAACATATGTAATCAATGCCTGGTCATTCAGCTTTTGCTTGAAGACTTCATGTAATGGGAAACTCATTTACCTTCTGAGAGTGCCCATTTCTCTTTGGGTTAGCCATGTGTTATCTTCCCTACAAATGCATTTTGTTTTTATGTCTTAATAATTTTGGAGGTATACTTCACCAGTCACCACCCAATCAGCCCTCCCTTGTAAGAAAGAAAAATGGTTATATAAAACCAGCAAAATAATGCTATATAACGACATTTCACACCCATAGTAGCCTTACTCTCCAAGGAAAGGAGTGAAATATATTTCCTCATCTCTTTTCTGAATGCGAAGTTAGGTCATTACAAGTGTGCAATGTCTTAGCTTTAGTTGTTACTACATTTTTCCTTATATTGAACCTAATTCTGTTTCTTTGCAATGTCCACCCATCGAGATGCTAGCTCTGATCTCTGGGTTTCATAGGCTCCTAGATTTGAAATCAGAGGAGACATTAGAGATTATCTAATTGAATTTCCTCAATTTACAGGTGAGAAAACTGAGGCTTCGAGGGGTGAAGTAACTTGTCTAAAACCACAAAAGTAGTAAGTAGCATGGATAAGATTTGAACCCAGGTCTCTGATTACAAATTCAACATTTAAACCCAGGTCTTCTGATTGCAAATTCAGCATTTGGACCCAGGTCCTCTGATTGCAAATTCAGTATTATTTCTTTCTTTTAAAAAATTAAATACATTTTTTCAATTAATAACCATTTATTTCTCTCATTCCCCTCCTTAACTAAATTTAAATTAAAACAAATTCTTGTAAGAAATATACATAATCAAGCAAAACAAATTCCCATATTGGTCATGTCTAAATATGTGTCTCAGTCTTCATCTGGAGTCTGAGCCCTCTGTGGCAGGAGGTGGGAGGCACACTTTTGTTACTGGGCCTCTGGAATCATGGTTGCTCAATGTGTTGATCAGAGTCAAGTCTTTCAAAGTTGTTCATTTTTATAATGCTATTTTCATAGTATATAGGCAGACTTCCTTCCAAGTCTATATCAAACCCTGACTGATGACTCTCAGCCTGACCATTCAAACAGGTCTGCAGCCACCTAACTGGAGTGGTACTGAGCTCACATCAATGCCCCTTATCAGAAAGAATATCACACAATGTCATTTATATCATTTTGTCAAATGCTTTGCTAAAATCTAACTATAGTGTAGTATAAAGGAAAGACTGCTGGATTTGAACTCAGGATCTAGTCTGTCAGCAAATCAACAAGCATTTATTAAGTGCCTACTGTGTACCAGGCACTGTGCTAAGTGCCAAAGATACAAAGAAAAGCAAAAAACCAGTCTCTGACCATAAGTAGTGTATATTCTAATGACAAGAATGAATAACTATGGATTTACAAGATATATACAGAGTAAATGGAGGGGGAGGCTGAGGAGGGAAAGGCCTCCTGAAGAAGGTAAGATTTGAGTTCGGGGTGAGGAACCTGTGACCTCAAGGCCACATGTGGCCTTCTAGGTCCTTGGGTGCAGCCCTTTGACTGAGTCCAAATTGTTTTTTTTTTGGGGGGGTGAGGTAATCGGGGTTAAGTGACTTGCCCAAGGTCACACAGCTAGTAAATGTCAAGTATCTGATGTCAGATTTGAACTCAGTTCCTCCTGACTCCAAGGCTGGAGCTCTATCCACTGCGCCACCTAGCTGTCCCAGCAGACTGAGTCCAAGTTTTACAGAACAAATCTTTTTATTAAGGGGATTTGTTCTATAAAGTTTGGATTCAGTCAAAGGGCTACTCTAGGGGACCTAGAGGGTCACATGTGGTTGCAGGTTCCCCACCTTTTTGAGCTGTCTTGAAGGAAGCCAGGAAACTTAGGGGCATAGGAAAGAGGGTAGAGCATTTTAAGCATCAGGTTCTGCCAACGAAGTGGCTCAGAGATGGGAGATGTTTGAGGAACTACAAGTAGACCATATATCAGGATTAGGTGAATGGAGAGCTGGGCCTGGAGGCAGGAAGACCTGAGTTCAAATCCAGCCTTAGACACTTGCTGACTGTGTGGCTCTGGGTAAGTCACTTAACCTTTGTCTGCCTCAGCTTCCTCATCTGTAAAATGAAGATAGTGATAGTACCTACCTCCCAAGGCTGGTGTGAGAATTGAATGAGATTTTATTAATACATGAGACTTTATTAATAAAGCACTTTGCAAATCTATATAAAAGCTAGCTATTATTTATTATTATTGTTATCATGGAGTATATGGAGGAGCATAAATAAGAGATTAGAAAGGTAGGAAGTGGCCAGATTATGAAGCACTTTAAATGCCAAACAGAGGACTTTATATTTGATCTTAGAGGTAATCAGGAGCCAATGGAGTTCATTGACTGGGTGTGTTATATGATCAGACCTCTGTTCCATAAAAATCACTATGGTTATTGTTGTTGTTCAGTCATTTTCAGTCATGTCCGATTCTTCTTGACCCCATCTGGGGTTTTCTTGGCAAAGATACTGAGGTAGTTTGCCATTTCCTTCTCCAGCTCATTTTATAGATGAGGAGACTGAGGCAAACAGGGTTAAGTGACTTGCCCAAAGTCACACAGCTAGGAAGTGTCTGAGGTCAGATTTGAACTCAGGAAGATGAGTTGTCCCATTCCCAGCCCAGTGCTCTATACACTGCAGCACCCTCTAGCTGGGTGGAATTAGAAAGGGGGGAGACTTGAGGCAAGAATACCAACCATATGGCTATTGTGAGTCATGATAATGAGGGTCTGCAGCAGAGTAGTGGCAGTGTCAAAGGAAAGAAGGGGACATCTTCAAGAGATATGAATAGAGAAAATATAAGATTTGGCAAAAAACTGGATATGGGTGGTGAGTATGAGTGAGAAGTCAAGGAAGAAATTGAGGTTGTGAACCTGGGTGGCTGATAGTATGGTGGAGCCCTTCCCCTAATAATATGGAAGTTAAGAAGGGAGCAGAGTTTGGGGGAGGGACAAGACAATGAGCCATGTTTTATATATTTTGGATATAAGAAGTTCTGCTTTGAGTTTGAGATGCTTCAGGATATTCGGTTTGAGATGTCCAAGAGGCAGGTAGTGATGAGGTAGTAGAGGTCAGGAGAGAGGTCAGGGTTTGGTAGATAGATCTGGGAATTATCTCCATAGAGATGTTAATTGACTCCATGGAAATTGATGAGATTACCAAGGGAGAAAGTATAGAGTGCAAAGAGAAGTGGGCCCAGAACAGAGCCCTGGGGACAGCCATGACTAGTGGGCATGACCTGGATGAAGATCCAACAAAAGTAGACTGAGAAGGAGTGGTCAGAGAGGTAGGAGGAGAACCAGGAAAGAGTAGTGTCATGGAAACCTAGACAGCATGGAGTATCCAGGAGAAAAGAGTGATAAAGAGTATCGAAGGCTATAGAGAAGTCAGGAAGGATGAAGATTTACAAAAGACCATTAGATTTGGCCATTAAGAGACCTAGGTCCACTTGCTGCTTGTATCATCTTGAGCAAGTCACTGGGCCTTATTTTCTTCATCTGAAAATGGGAGGATTGGAATAGAAAGCCTTTGAGCTCTCTTCCAGCTCTACATCTATGATCTTATCATCCTAAAATGTTTGACCCTGGACAGCAAGCCATTTCTAGGCCTCAGTTTCTTCCTTTGTAAATGAAAGGATGCTTCTAGCTCTGCGTCTAGGATACTATGATCTTACTACATGTGACCTTGGGCAACTCACTTAACTTTCCTGATTCTCAGTTCCCTCCTCTGTAAATGAGGAGATTGGACTAGGAGGCCTCTGAGGTCCCCTTAAACTCTAGATCCAGGATCCCATAATCCTTGATGTATTAGTCCAATGACCATGTCCTTAGACTGAAATCAACCTGAAGCCAGGCTGACTTTGTGATCAGTGCTCCCCTTTCTAAATGTCCACTAACAAATAATTTATATTATTATATAATAATTAATTCAGCATTCATCCCTTTAGCAATGCAATTTTGTTAGGAACTGAAGTTGGTCCCACTAGCTTATATTTTGCTGACTCGACTCTGTTTCCCTTTTTGAAACTGGGGCAATAATTAGACAATCCTCTTTCATCCTCCATGATCTTTCAAAGATGGCTATCATGGCTCAGCAGTCCCATCTGCTGGCTTGTTGATTACCATGGCATGGAGTTCATTTGGGGCTGGTGACTTGGGCTTGTCAAGGGCGGTGAGGTGTTCTCTGTCTGTCCCCTCTTAGCCATCTTCATTCTGTCCTTTCTAATCCATGCACATAATGCATGTTGGATGATTGGGCAAGGAAGGAAGGAAGGAAATAAGCATTTATTAAGCACCTATATGCCAAGGACTGTGCTAAACTCTTTACAAATATCTCATTTTACCCTCCCAACAACCCTAGGAGGTAGGTGCTAGAATTATCCCCATTTTGTAGTTGGGGAAACTGAGGCTGAGAGGGGTTGTGACTCATCCAGGGTCACACACTATTAAGGGTCTGAGGCTAGATTTTAACTCAGGTCCTTCCTGCCTCCAGATCCAGTGCTGCATACACTGTGCCACCCAGCAAACCCATTTCAGATTTATTAGTAGGGAGCCCTTTGTCCAGCTATTGCCCAATCATGATAGGCTTTGTGAATGAATGGATGAATGAATGAATGAATAAAAGAATGAAAAAAATTATTAATGCTTTGGCAGCTAGGTGGCACAGTGCATAGAGTGGTAGACTAGGACTCAGGAAGAGTTGAGTTCAAACTCTGCCTCAGACCCTTACTGGCTGTGTGACCCTGGGCAAGTCACATAAACTCTCTAAGCCTCAGTTTCCTCCTCTGTAAAATGGAGTGGTTGGACTATATGTCCTCACAGGTCCCTTCTAACTTTAGAACTAGGGGATAGGGCACTAGCCCTGGACTCAGGAGGACCAGAGTTCCAATCTGGCCTCAGACACTTACTAGCTGTGTGACCCTGAGCAAGTCACTTAACCCCAATTGCCTTAAAAAAAATCAACAAATTCTAGAGCTAGGATGCTATATGTGCTCTTAGATAAGTCACTTCCCCTCAATTTGAGGTCTCAGTATCCTCCTTTGTAAAATGAGAAAGTTGGATTAGGTGTCTTCTGAGGTCTCTTCCAGTTCTAGATCTGTGTGTAAAAGTCCCTTCACTCCCTTAGACTTCAGCTTCCTCCTTGGGAAAATGAGGGGGTTGGACTCGATGGCCAAGGTCCCTTCCAACTCTCCATCTGGGGTCCTCTGGGTGCTGAGTTCAGGGCTGGGTTTCTAGCTTTGAGAGGGCCAATGTTCAGAAGAAGGTATCTAGCTTGGGGAGGGGGTGGAAATCTGTTTTTTTACAAGGAATGGTTGGGGTGTGTTTAGCCGATGGAAAAGAGGACATAGAGAGGACATATTTGAAGAGTTGTCATGTGAAAGAGGGATGGGTCCCCTACAGAGAACAGAACTGGGAACAATTGAGCAGGCAGATTTGGGTGCTTGGGTCCATCCTTCCATTCTCTCTGTCTCTGTCTCTTTCTTCCTCTCTCCTTCCCCCTTCCTTCCTCTCCCCCCTCTGTTCCTTTCTTTCTTTCTTTCTTTCTTTCTTTCTTTCTTTCTTTCTTTCTTTCTTTCTTTCTTTCTTTCTTTCTTTCTTTCTTTCTTTCTTTCTTTCCTTCTTTCTTTCTCTTTCTTTCTTTCTTCTTCTTTCCTTCTTTCTTTTTTCCTTTCCTTTCCTTCCTTCCTTCCTTCTCTTTCTTCTTTCTTTCTTTCTTTCTTTCTTTCTTTCTTTCTTTCTTTCTTTCCTTCTTTCTTTCTCTTTCTTTCTTTCTTTCCTTCTTTCTTTCTTTTTTCCTTTCCTTTCCTTCCTTCCTTCCTTCCTTTCTCTTTCTTTCTTTCTTTCTTTCTTTCTTTCTTTCTTTCTTTCTTTCTTTCTTTCTTTCTTTCTTTCTTTTTCTTTCTTTCCTTTCTTTCTCCAGCCCCATGATTTCATCAGTGCAGGGGGAACTCCTGGTGTGTAGATTCCATCCACCAATGCAGACTTATAATTTGTCAGTAACCTATAGCCTGAGAAAGTTACCTGGTGGCACTGAGAGATTAAGTGACTTGCCCATGGTCACATAACTCATATAAGTCAGAGCTGGGGCTTGAATCCAGGTCTCTCAAATTCTTAGGCAAGCCCTCTGTCTGCTCTGCCACTTAGCTTCTCTTTTTGTTTAATAGAAGCAAGACTTTCTAACTATTAGAGCTGACCAACAAATGAAACAGGTTACCTTTAGAGGTAGTTAAATTCCCTGGAATTATTCAAACAGGAGCAAGATGAACATCTGTCATGGACATTGTCCAAGGGATTCCTACACAAGATGAGAGACTGTACTAGCTGACCTCCAAGATCCCTTTTAACTCAGGAAATCTGTGACTATAAATTCCCTTGGTTTATCCAAGGCAGGAATCCTACCTACAGAATCTGGACTGTTAGATACCTCCAATTGTTAGGGAGTTAAGCCCAGATAGATTTCTCTGTCATTTTACCTCATTGCTCCCAGTTCTGTCCTGCAGGAACACACAGACTAAGGTCAATTCTTCTTCCATGTCATTCCGATATTTGATGGTCTTTCCAATTTGATGGTCTTTTTGATAGTTGATTGTAGAAATGATCACATCTCCTCTTAACCCTTACTCCTTTAAGCTATCTTACAAGAAGATGCAAAGCTACTTGGACTATTAAAATCCTTCTTGAGCCCTTCTAAGAAGGCTTTTTGGGATTCAAACCAGTTCATACTCCCTTTTGTTGTTGCAGATGTGGGTTTGTTGACAATGTTGTCCTCTTCAGAATTTCTGTCTTGATCTTCACTCTTCTCATAATATGAATCTATGGTATGTTTCTTTTTACTCATGGTGTTTCTTTATTCCCTGGCCTTTAAAGAGATTGAGCTCTCCTGCTGGGGAACAGAGGGCACTGACCCAAGCTTCTTGTGTTGGGAGCCTAGGTCTTGGTCACTGGCTTTGTGTGCTGGGGCCTCTTATGTTGGCAATTGGAGGCTATAGGTTTCTGGCAGCTTACGTCATGTTGGGCTGGAATCAGCAAGGCTGGAACTTTCAGGCAATTCTAGGTTGCCTGCTGTTCCTTTCTTTTAGCTCCTTTTAGATGGGTGCTGCAGAGTGTTTATCTGCCTGGGGCCCCCTGCAGTGTTGTCTCCCTCGTTTCCGCTAATGCACTGGTGGTTTTCTGAGCTGGTTTCCTCCGGTTCCCCCTGCCCTCACTGAGGCACTCGGAGGTCCAGGTGTTGGTGTTTGCCCATTCTACCACCTGGGCTTCAGGATTTCTTCACAATTGGAGGCTGTAGGAGTCCAACAGTTCACCTAGTGTTGGGCTGGAACCAGCAAGGCCAGGGCTTTAGGAAGCCTTTAGGTTGTTTTCTTCACCTCCTTTCGATGAATGCCACAGGATACTTATCTGCCTGGGGCCCCTTGTAGTTCTGCTTCCCTTATTTTTGCTGAGGCACTGGGAGACCCGTTTGCTGGGCTGCTGCACTGCTGCTCCCCGTCTTTCTTCTAGTTCTGCTGTTCCAGGGTTTTTTTTCTGGGATGATATTTTCTGGGTTTTCAGAGATTGATAGGGGAGAGTGAAATCAACTACCTTTTCACTCCGACATCTTGGCTCCCTTAATTTACTGGAAAATGGAGGGAAAATGATTGTGTTTTAGCCTCCTCTTTTAATGTCGATATTTCCTACTCTGACTAGATCTTTGTCCATTCTCAATGTCATCTGATGAGATTATGATCATGCATAGGATTTTATCAGTAATCCCATGTTTGTATTAACTACAACTACTCCAGAACCCCAAAAGAGCAGTTAATATTTCAAAATCCAGGAAGAGCATGAATTATAGATGCTATTAGGAAAATCAATTAATCTGCTAAGAATCTGGGCTGTGAGGTCTTTGCTTTCTCTCTGCTAAAAGTCCTTTGAACCTGCCAGGCATAGTAGATAAGGTCTCTGAAATGGATAAGCTGTCTAGGAATTTCCATGGGGGAAAATATCAAAATATCCACTTTGGAAAGAGAAGGGCTCTTTTCATTTTTTAACCTTTCATTCCATTTTGGAAACATTGACACATACTTGTTTGCTGTGATGCTGGAATGTAGAGGCGTATTATGTGTTAATGGAAACACAAAGCATTTCTGGAGAGAGGAGAAAAAAAAAAAAAAGACTAATCTTTTGGCTGCCTGGTGTTGGCGATGGATTACTGCAGGGGTGGTTTTCTCTGCTGCATTGTTTGACTTTTAAATGGTCAGGTCCACTGGGGGGAAATCACATTATTCAGGAGCATTTGTGAAGGTTTTGAAATTCCATTTTGCATTTTAGTTAAGTACTGAAGTGTTTGCGCTGGTGAAGGTCCAAGGTGTTACTCCCAGCTACCTGCCTTTGCATTGGCTGTCCCCTATTCTTGGAATGCTTTCTCTCCTTGTGGCCTGTAATTTATAATCTCTATCTTCCTTCAAGGCTTAGATCAAGTGCCTTTCCTGATCCCCCCACTTTTTAAAGTCCTTATTTCCTCAAATTACACTTACCTGTATACATGTTGTATCCTCCCAGTAGAGTATAAGCTTCCTGAGGGCAGGCTCTGTTTCATTTTGCATCTGTGTATCCTGATGTCATGATCATAGACCTAGGACCAGAAGGGACCTCAAAGGTCATTTATTTCAATACTTTTATTTTACCAGTGAGGAAACTGAAACCTACAGAATTAAAGTGACTCACTCAAAGCCATGCGACTAGTAAGTAACTGAGTCAGTATTTGAACTCAGGTCAAAGAGTCATAAAGTTATAGATTTACAATTGGAAGAGACTTTAGAGACCAACTCCCTAATTTTACAGAGGAGGAAACTGAGGCCCAGAGAGGGGAAGGGACTCACTCAAGGTCATACATAAGATCCTAGACTTTGAGTGGGTAAGTTACTCATTTTACATAAGAAGAAACTGAGGCCCAGTGAAGGGAAGGGACTTGCTCAAGGTCACATATGGAGTAAATAGCAGAGCCACAATTTTAAGCCAGATCTTCTAACTCCAAAGCCCCAGGGTGCAGCACGCTACCCTGCTCATAGTAGGTGCTCAATACATGTTCACTGGATTGAATCGTACTTTCTGGTTCCTGTGAGAAACTTCCAAGGAAAAATTAGACCTGCTCTTGTATTTTAACTTAACTAACATGAATAAAGTCTGATCCCTTGTAAGGTGTTTTAGAAAGAGCACTTGATATGGGATCAGAATACAATTTTTGTTGTTCAGTTGTTTTTCATTTGTGTCCGACTCTTCATGACCCCATTTAGGGTTTTCTTGGCAAAGATACTGGAGTGGTTTGCCATTCCCTTCTCCAGCCCATTTTATAGATGAGGAAACAGAGGCAAAAAAGGTAAAGTGACTTACCCAGGGTCACACAGCTAGTAAGTACCTGAGGGCAGATTTGAACTCAGGTCTTCCTAACTCCAGGCCCACTGTAGCACTATCTAGCTGCCTGGAAACCATTTTGTTGTTCAGTCATTTTTCAATTGTGTCCAACTCTTCATGACCCCATTTGGGTTTTTGGTAAGGTTTTTTTGGCAAAGATAATGGAGTAGTTTGCCATTTCCTTCTCCCACTCATTTTCCAGGTCACAGGATCATACTTTTGTAGCTGAAAGGCATTGTAGGATTTTAGATCTAGAGCTGGAAGGGACCTCTGAGGCCATCTAGTACAGCTACCTCATTTAATAGATGAGGAAACTGAGGCCCCAGGCCATGAAGTAACTTTCCCAAGGACAGCTCATAAGTGGCCGAGTTGGGATTTAAACCCAAATCTTCTGATTCCAAATCCAACCTCCCCTCCCCAAGAATGCTAGGATTCCAGCCCTAGTTCAGTCCCTACCTCACTGTGTGACCTTGGGCACGTTGCCTAACTGCGAGGCCTCAGTTACCACATATCTTGGATGAAGGGATTGGTCTAAATGTCTAAGATCCTGTCCAGCTCATCTATTCCACAAGTCTCAGTCTTTTCCCTAGAAAACTGGGACAACAGTGCCTTGATTCTTGCTGAATACAACCACTAAGCACACCAGCCCCAGCCCCTGCATTTATGGCTTATGGTACAAAAGACCTTCAGGAAGGGTCATGGCCCGGCTGTGGGATCAGGCAACCCAACCCAACCTGTCCAATCCATAGTACTCTTCCTCTCCCCTTCCCCTGAGCTCTGGTCTCACTCTCCATCACTCCCTCCCAGGAGAACCCAGAATTGTTCTCTTTCACATATGTGAATTTCATCTTCTCCTAGGCTAGACCCTCCAGGGCAGGAGTGGGGAACATGCTGCCTTGAGGTCACATGTGGCCCTCTAGGTCCTCAGGTGCAGCCCTTTGACTGAATCCAAATTTTACAGAATAAATCCTTTTATCAAGGGGATTTGTTCTGTGGAGTTTGGATTCAGTCAAAGGGCCGCACTTGAGGACCTAGAGGGCCACATGTAGCCTCAAGGCAGCACGTTCCTGTCCCCTGCTCCAGGGCTTACCTTACTTCCATGCTCTAAGCAGGGATTTGATTTATAATAACGGCAGCCTTGGGGACCAGCAGTACAGACAATGGAAGGGAAAAAAAGAAATAGATAGGAGTTTGGTGAACCAATAGGAAGGCTGCTTCAGTTGAGGTGTCACCTTCTGATCTCCAACAGGAAGTCCTACTAGTGAGTTCACTGAGGCACTATGGTCCTCAGTCTCCACAGGGAACAGGCTTCTTATCAGAATCTCATGTATAAGATACCACTCTGGACTGTGAGGTCCTTGCACCTACAACTTTCTCTGGGAACTCAAGATATTGGGTGGCAGGTTAGGGCCATGGCATTCATCATCCATGTTCCAGAATCAGTCTTGGAACTTCAGTCAATCAATAAGTATTTAGTGAGCACCTGTATGTTTTAGGTACTGTCCTAAGTGCTGGTGATAGAAAATGAAATAATCCCTACTGGAAAGGAACTTATATTTTAATGGAGGAGATGACTAGGTCTTGTATAGGTATAAACAGAATAAATATAAAGGGGATAAATTCAGATAAATGCTTTCAAACATCCAAATATTTAAATGGATCTATGATCTCATCAACTCAGAGGTTCCTTCCAATGATGTAAATAGAAGCCCATGCCCATCTGTCTTCTCAAGTTTGTCACAGAGGGCCCACCCAACATATTGGGAGCCTTGCTTATTTTTACAAGAGTATCAGTGGAATTCTCTGGCCATCTGCCTGTCATCCTTCACTCTCATCACCATGTGACCAGTCCTCCACAAAGTCCACTTTGGACGTCTCATGATGTCACATAGGGGACCCTGGGTTCTTAAAGGCTATGCCAGCTGAGATACCTGTGGTATTGGGTAGGCCTTACTGAAGAATGATGGGGCACTAATGATGGACCCCTAAAAGGCCCTGGACTTTCCCACATAGCCCAGGTCCCTGGTGTTCACCTGGGGTACCTGGCCCTTCCCAATTAATCCTTTCAACTGCCTTTTCATTGTGGCCCTCATTGTCTGCACCTGGCCCCACCCTAGATTGCCACTTCTTGATTCCATCTAGACCCCTTCCAAGTGACCCAGGGCCCTGGCATTCATCTGGGGCACCCAGACCTTCTGGGTCCTTCTCTGTTATCTCCCAGTCACCCAAACTATTGGCCACTCCTTGACCACTACATATAAGCATCCATCTTGCCCCCATTAAATCACTCAAATTCCTTAAGAGTCTGGCCCACTTCTGTTAGTGATATCATAAACCTTGTCCCTGCTCAGACTACTTAAGAGTCTGGCCTGGTTGTATTAGCATCACAAAGGCTCTTATTCTTAAAATCTGGCCAATAGCAAATACTCACTAGGAATGTCGCTCACCCCAACCGGTGATGTAATAAACCTTGTCTCTGGCTGAAAGAAGGCTTGAGTCGAATTCATTTGAGGCAGAAACTTTCGTCACTTGCCCTTGAATTTTGGGCTTCCAGTGCCCTTAGACCTCAACATTACCATGCTAAAAAAAGGTTTCAATCTTGACCCTGGCAACAAACCAAGTCTGCTTTCCCAAGGACCAACTGAAATAAGAACAGAGAAACACGTCACCAGTAGGCTAACCAACTGGAATAAAAAACAATTTTTGATGATGGCAATCTACCAAACAGAAAAATAGGAAATGGCTTTCAATCCTATGTGGTCCCTTTTGAAGGAAGAAAGGGGGAAGAGTGCATTAAGAATCATATCATTTTTTTAGGCCAGTCTTGCCAAAATCAAATAGAAACAGGGCCCACTAAACCAAATGTAAGGATCTCTTGGGCCACATATTGACTTAGAAAACCATGGCCACATGTTTGACATCTCTGTTCGAGACAGTCAAGAAACTTTGATTTGGTTGTGGGTACTAGTAACGTGAGCTCCCCTGCTACAGCTGATTTGATTGATGCCAGGTTTGTTCACGCAGTCAAGAAACCTTGCCAAGTGTTCCTAAATACCCACTCAGCCCAGCTGGTCTTACTGGCATTGGGGCAGGAAGGCCATCTCAATCATGAGGTCCCTTCTTTGTTGCTAGCAACTCAGATCTGCTCTCTGGTAAGACCCTCAGACAAACTACAGCAGGAGAAGAAGGGAGGGGATTAGTATAAGGATTATAGTCCCCTCCCCTCCCCCATTTCCCTAAAGAAAGGAGCCCTTTGGGAAGTTCAAATCCCCTGAGTCACCCTATCAAAGTATGGCTTGCAATGACAGATGAAGGCCCCTTTTTTGGGGAATTAGAACATCCACTAGCCACCCATTTCCCCGGTGGTTCTCCTCCATCTCCCCTATCATGAATCAGAACCAGTCCCCAGGTCCAGGCTCTCTTCTCCCTCCCCCCAATACCTGGTTCTGCTTGACCCAGATAAGAACTCTATAAAAACTCACCCTGCTTCACTGGCCTCAGGTGACCATTTCCACCCAGCAGGACATTATCGCCTTTTCTTTTATCCTAGATTTTGAGCAGAAAGGTCATCTCGTCCAGCCTCCTAGCAATTAATTCATTAAGAGCATTTATGAAAGCTCTCCTTTGTGTCAGGCACTCTGCCAAGTGCTGGGGGAGACAGACAAAAGTGAAACATGCCCTGCCCTCAGAGAGCTTCCAATTGGTAGGGGGAGACAACATAAACATGGAAGTATATATACGGCACATGCCAGGTAAATACCCTCATATATTGTACCACAGCTGTGGCTGGCATTCCTAGCATTGATGATCCAGAAGAGAAGCCCCCAAGGACGCCTGGAGAGGGACTTTTCTTTCAAGAGTAGAGGACTGTTGGCAGCATGCTGTGAGAAGGTGGAAGGAAGATGCGTGGCCTCTTTCCCCAGCACAACAATATTGCCACTTACAAGTGGGAGATAATAATAATAATTATAGAGAGGGTATCTTACAGAGTGCTTAGCGCCCCAAAGGCCAGAAAGCCTAAAGGCCATTTGGGAACCAGAGAGAGTTCAGAATTTGGCACAGAAGAAAGGTTTTAAAGTAATGCCTCACACTTATATTTCCCATTCTCAGCTTGGTCAAGGAGAAAAGAAAGCTGCATTGATTTCCATAATAAAGCATATTCTCTCCCCCCTTGGGGGGGAGGGTGTCAATGGATAAAAGGGGAATCAATTAGTTAAGAATCTCAGAATGTTAATAGAAAATGTTGACTGAAGGCCACCAGGTCTTTGCTTGAGGCTTTTTTGTATGAAGATTTGAATAGCTCCAGATAGGACATTAGCATTCATGTAAATTCCCCATATTTCCCAAAGAACCTCAATTCCTTCCACTTGGAGGGGGGTTTAGAGAAGGAAGGGGGTGAGCTGGAAAAGGGGAGCTTCCTTTTGGTGTGTTCTAATGCAGAGGAGGAAAAGAGCTCAAGTCCCCAATCAATCAGAAGCTATTGGGTGTGGTGTGCAAATTGGAAAGCTGCCCATTCGGCTGACATAAGGCAAAACAAAGTCAGAGGGCATCTGCAAGGCCTACCTTGCCTTTGAGGCAGAAGTCATACTGAGAAGGTGGACTGCTGTTTGGAGAATAGGTACCAGTGGAAAGAGGTCTGGATTTAGAGCCAGAGGGCCTGAAGTCAATCCCCACTTTGCCACTCGTTACATGTATGACCGTGGACAAGTCACTTTGCCTAGTGGGAGCCTCAGTTTCCTCCTCTGTAATAAGACTTTGGACTAGGTGACTTTGAAGGTCCCAGCCAGTTCTAGATCTATGATTCTCTAGGTGATCTCAGGCGAATCCCATCACCTCCCTGGGTATCAGTTTCCTCCTCAATAAAACAAAGAGGCCTTCCAAGGTTCCTTTCAACCCTAAATCTGCTTTCTTGTGACTATAAATTCAAGGTACAGCATCGTTAAGAGGATTATCATTGATTTTGATACATCAGTGATTTGGTGTGCCCATGGCAATGTAGCGCCCTGTCCAGAGCTACTTTCCCAATTCCCACTTGAATTGGCAGGTTGGCTCCTCAGAAGGTGGAGCTCCCAGAATTCTATTGGATAAACCTGAGTGGCTGTGAAATGTCTAGTACTGTCACAAGCCTTTATGTGTGTGCTAATTATCACTCAGTAGCCTTAATTAGATTTCAGTGATGGTATTTACTAATACGTATAGTAAAAATAATTGGTACGAAACATTCCCCCCTCCTTGTCCCCTGAATATACCAGAGGTGCATTTTCACTTTGCACTCATAAGGTCCTTGGGGAGAGTGGCCCCAAATTTGAAGGGGGATGGCACTGATGATGGATGAGGCCCTCGGCTGGGTTGGCTCATTGCAAAGTGAGATAGATAGATAAACAGACCGACAGACAGACAGATCAGTTATTTCTTATCTACTTAACCATGTGCCAGGCACTATATTAAGTTCTGGGGAGATAAATAAAAGCAAGGAAGACAGTTCCTTCCCTCAAGGAGCTTACATTCTAATAGAAGAAGACAACATGTAAAGAGGTTTTGTAAGGGTGAAGGGTAGGTGCAATAGCATGGTGAGGAGGTTCTAGGGAAGCAGCATAAAGGCCTGGGCCCCAAAACAGAGGTTTTGACAGGAAGGAGAGGAGGAAAATGGGCTGAGAGAAGATGACTTAATGTGAAGATGGCTGAGCTTGTAGTCCACTAAAACCCTCAGATCTTTTTCCCATGGATTGTTATCTGGCCATGTTTTCCCAATAATAATTTGAATGAAATAAGTTGATTTTCTTAACCCAAGTGTAGAATTTACATTTCTTCACATTAAATATAATCATTTATTTGATTTGGCCTATTATCCATGAACCTTTTTTGAATCCTGACTGTCAGGAAATGTGTTAGCTACCCTTTTATTTTGTGGTTATTGTGGTTATTGTTAATTCCATAGATGTCTTTCTCTTTCTAGTTTTTTCCTGGGGTAATTTATTTTATTGCTCATGTCTTCCTTGGTTGCTGTATTTTTTTTCCTTTCTTGTATTTCTATTGTCTGGAGTGTTTTCAAAAACAGTCTGCTCAAGTATGTTTTCTTTGTAGAAATGTTTCAAATGCCTCTTTTTTTGTTAAACATCCAGAGAGGCGATGGATTCAAGGTGCAGAAAGAAACATAGAAAGGAACATGTTTAGATGTGACTACTATATGCATTCATCTGGCTTCACTATGCTTGTTTGTTACAAGGTTGGTTTTTTTCTTTCTTCTTTTTTTAATTGGGGTTGGGGTTTGAGAGGAATAGGGGAGATAAGTAATAGTGATGCCAAAAAGAAGAGAGCCATTGAAATTTTTTTTTTTTAATTTCCCAGAAGACGGGCAGCTAGGTGGCACAGTGGATAGAGCACCGGCCCTGGAGTCGGGAGGACCTGAGTTCAAATCTGGCCTCAGACACTTGATACTTACTAGCTGTGTGCCCCTGGGCAAGTCACTTAACCCCATTGCTTAGCCAAAAAAATAAAAATTAAATTTCCCGGAAGAGAACAGAAGGAAGTTCAGAAAGAAACACTGGTGAGCAGGATAGTTTTGAAAGTAATGTGTGAAATATACACATATGTATATATAATGTATATATAGTATGCATGTATAATGTATATATAATATATGGATAGATGTGTATGTATATATACATATATATACAAGAGATATGAATGCAATCCTTTTATGTTCTGCTAGGTATATGGAAATTCCCTTTTTTTGGTGTTAAAGTTCAGAAAGTTTTTTTTAAAAGTTACTTTAAAATATCTTTAAAATGCCTACTCTCTGGTTTTGACAATTCATCTAACTGTACTACCATCTAGCCCACATATTGCCAAGGGATAACATGAAAGACTGCTTTGCTAAAATGAATCTGCGGCCTTGAGGCTACATGTGGCCTTCTAGGTCCTTGGGTATGGCCTTTCAACTGAGTCCAAGTCTTACAGAACAAATCCTTTTATTAAAGGGATTTGTTCTGTTCAGTTTGGATTCAGCCAAAGGACCACACTTGAAGACCTAGATAGGCCCTTGGGTGTGGCCTTTCAACTGAGTCCAAGTTCTACAGGGATTTGCTTTGTGCAGTTTGGATTCAGTCGAAGGGCCACACTTGAGGACCTAGAGGGCCACCTGTGGCTTCGAGGCCACAAGTTCCCACCCCTGGCATAGACCCATTTCCCTAATCTTCTAGTTTAAGCACCCTATCAAAAAAGGAAATAAGGTTAGTCTAGCACAAGCTGTTTTTTTTGCCAAGTTGGCTCAGAGTGTTCCTTGCTTCTCTATCTAAAGGCCTACAATTGTAAGGTTTGGCTATCTTGGATTCCTTATGCTTGGTACCTTCATCCTGGTCTTAGAGGTGAGCATGAAATGCTCAGGCAGCTGTCTTGACCAAAATAAATGCATCCTTCTGAAGAGGCATTTTCCCATAATCCAAATTGAGAATGGTGGAATGGAAGTAGCAGCTTATCTTAATTGAGGGGGGATGCATTTTTGAGTATAATTCTCCTACATCTCATCAGTGTTTTGTATTGTGCTCCGAAGCTTGGGGAGAACTTGGCTCTGGGCCCTGGGTTGAGGAAGCAGCACTGAAGGTTGTAAACCAAGAGCCCATGTTCCCCAAAAGACAGAAATCATCCTAGAGATGGCTTTCAAGGACTGGAATCTACTGGTTGTTCTTCAGATTCAGTGTAGGCCCACCAACCCTGGGATCAGTCTGGAAGAAGCCTACCAGATGCACAAAGAGCCCTCTCTTGTTTCCTTATGAAGCCATTCACATTGCATTGTAGCTCCTTTCTTGGATTTCCAGTTATTGACTTTTTTAATTAGAGGAGATACTCAGAGCTGAACTGTACCCAGGCCTTTTCTACAGGACTCCAAGCCAATTTTTGTATATTAAAATGTTACCTTGAGCCAGAAAGCTCTGAAAACCAAATGTGAGGAGGAGGAAATTTGCCTGGCTTCTTTTGTTCTCTCTTCCACTTCTGGCCTCAGTCTCAGTGGTACTGCCAGCTCAGATGCCAAGTTTGGCTTTGGCTGAGTGAGGAATATCAAGCTGTCATTATCCCAAATGACCTCTTCCTTGGTCTTCTAATTTCTGGTGAAACCTTGGTTATCTGCCTCCCTACATATTCATGAAAGAGGATGGGGAAAATATATCAATGTCTTTATAGTGCTATTATGTTTTCACAATTTTACCTTGGAAAGCCACTCGATAAATTTGTTTTTATAGAGGTAGCAAAATAACCAAAATGAGTGAATGTAACACATATTTGACTTTTTAGTAGGGTAATTCCTGGTAGAAAAAATGCAGTCCACTAATGCAGATTGCAACCGTTTTGCAAGGTAGTCTTAGAGAGTTGCCTAGGGCTCTGAGATCTGTAACTTGGGGCAATGATGGGGATTGTATTAGATGACCTTTGACATCCCTTGCAGCTCTAACTTTGATTCTAAGACCCAAACTGCCAGTATGAGTTCACCCAGAGAGGTGCTATAATCCTATGCTTGACCTTGGCCATTTCCCTTCCCCTCCCTGGCCTCAGTTTCCTCCACCATAAAATGAGAGGATTGGACTAGATGGACCTCTGAGTTCCCTTACACCTCTAGATCTATGATTCTGCCTTGATTAAGTTACTTATTCAGGGTCACACAGGCAATATGGGTCAGAGGTTGAGTCTAAGTCTTACTTAAGGCTCTAAGACTGGCTCTCCACACTGCCTCTGATCTACAAAAATCTTTTGTGATATCTTTTGTTTGTACATCACTCTCATTTCTAAATATTTCCATTCCCTCCCACCTCCACCAATATGCACATCTCTAAGTATATGCATTTCTAAATGCTTCTGGTATGCCTCAATTTGGGGGTCTTCTTGGAACCTCAAACTCATTATGTTCAAAACTGATCTCATCAGGCTTCTTCTAAGCCTACTCCTAGTTCAGTTACCCGTTTCTATTGAGTGTACTTCCAGTCTCCTAGCTGCTGAGGCTTGAAACCTTAAGTCATAGGACCCTAGATCTAGAGCCGGAAGGGACCTTAGAGGCGAGGAGAAACTGAGGACCAGGGTTGGAAGTGACTCGGCCAAGGTCTTACAGAGGATCATAGCACCCCCTCTGGTGGTTACTCCCCCAACTAGAATTCACACTGGTGATTGGGATGTCCAGGTCATTTAGTCCAATCCTTTCATTTTATAGGTGAGGAAACTAAGGGCCAGAGAGGGAAATTGAATTGTCCAAGGTCACACAGCCATGATTTGAACTTAATCTTTTGATTCTAATGCCAACGCTGTTTTCATTGTACCGCATCGTCTCCCCTGAGAGGTTTCAAGTACTGAATTAAGTTAAATAAGTTTAAGGGGGGGAAATGGGACAGTGTATCTTACTTTTGTCAGGTTTCAGGGAGTCTTTCCTCAAAAAAGTTTCACAAACAGTGGCTTCACATCTTCCATTTCCTTATTTGAATTTGTCTTTTGTTGTTATTGTTGTTGAGTCATTTCAGTCATATCCTACTCTTCATGACCCCATTTGGGGTTTCTTGGCAAAGATCCTGGAGTGGTTTGCCATTTCCTTCTCCAGCTCATCTTACAGATAAGGAAACTGAGGCAAACAGGGCAAAATGACTTGCCCAGGGTCACATAGCTAGGAAGTGTCTGAGGCTAGATTTGAACTCAGGAAGATCAGTCTTCCTGACTCCAGGCCCAGCTCTCTATACACTGCAGAGCAACCCAGCCACCCTTGTCAGTTATTTCCCTGACCGTTCAGCTTCACGCTGGCTCTCCCCTTCCCATGACCTCCTCTCCAGATCCTTTCTTTTGATACCAGATCACAGTAGAGCACTTTAATTTAAAAACTAAACAAGTGAAACAGATGTGACACTGGCTCCCACACAGAACATTTTGGCTGTGTGGTTCAAGTGCTTCCTTAAGTCTACAGAAACATAACATGTCACTGGTTTAATTATCCAGAGAGAAAGCACAATATCTGAGTTGCCCACTAAGTGGTGCTCTGCTTGAGCCAACTATCTAGTTTTATAGTTACTTTCTCTGGTATATGCCCAAGATAGTTGAGCATTCAGCCTGCAAAAATCTAGGCTGTCTCTTTTCCCCATTCGCTCCCCCAAGTCTGCTGAAATGATGTCCTAAACGTCTTTATTAACCTCTTACTGGCTAGGTTCAAAATCTAGGGGATGAAATGAAATATTGTTCAAGTATTAAAATATAAAATCTGCTATCTGCTTAACTCAGAGCCCCCATTCCTTCTGGGTTCTACTTTCTATGATGCCCATTGCATCATAGAATTAGACACTTACATGCTCTAATGACATAAATCGACCAAAAACTCCTATAAAATGTTTACTTCGAACTCTCACGTAGTCTTCCATCTGATGCTCTCCTAGATCTTTGGATAAGAAGGGTAAAGAACTTGATAACACATGCTTGCCAATCATAGAAAGGAATGAGTGCAAGGTGTGTGCATCTGAGACCGATGAACTAAAATGGGGAAACAAGGGACATAGCTTTTCTCCCCAGCTCACTCAGCTGTAGGCACAGACAGATGTAATGTCATCTGCCAGACCTCAGTTGCTTCTGAGACATGCTGATCATGACTCTACTTCTCACTGTTTGCGTTGCTCCTTCTGCTCCAGCTGGCATCCAGTCATCATGCCAATCATGTGTGTCTGGCTTTGGTCTCAGCCTCCAGGGCTGCCACCTTAGAGGAAGTTCCTGCTGCAAGGTGAGAAAAAGAGTGATGAGAAAGCATCAAGAGAGAAAAGAAAAGAGGGAAAGGGCAAAAAAGGACTAAAGTCTGATAATGCCCCTTGCCTCCTGTTTCCTGGCTTCCTGTCCCAGAGTGCACTTGGCACAGGACAGCTTCCACAGTTTCCTCATTGTCCTAGAGAGAGTCAGGGCACTCTCATTTCCAGTGGAGTGGCTCACAAATTCTACCTTGTCTCCCTTTCTGAGAGGTTTTCTGGGCTCAAAGACCTCCATCGAGATGAAAAATAATGCAGAGGCAAGGAGTTACATAGAGAAGCAAACAAAGCAGAATATTTGACTACCCCCCACCCCCGCTATGACCTGCCTTCTCCTAGACCTCTCCTGTTGCTTCTCCCCTCACCCATCAGACAGATATAGTTTTCTTGGGTCCATCTACTTTGCTTTATGTAATTGAGGAATGTTTTTCTGCTAGCTTTTATGTCTCATGTTATTTCTTTCTACTATTTCTTAGGGATTTGGCCTGGTTTCCTCTTCCTGTGCCTTTGCTACTCCCTTCCAGGTCACCAAATTGCTCTGGGTTTTAGCCAATTTGGCATCAGATTACCTTGCCCTGGAATATAATAGCAGAGTGAAATGACTTCACTGTATTGTGCATCCTTTATGTTCCATTAAAACTAATTTTGAGAGACTTTCTTCTCCTATAGCTACCCAGTGTTTGGTTTAGTGTATGGAAAATTGATTTTGAGAGATTTTCTCTTATGACTGCTTCACGTACATTCCAGGATGAGCAAAATAGGGCAGGACTGGGCTGGAGTCCCTCCCTACATCCACCACTATTTTGTGGGAGATGGAAGGCCAAATCCATCTTTCCACTTTGGGCTGTACTCACACCAGATTAAGTTGTTCCTTTGTTCCTTCCATCACTGCCATGACTTCCTCTGTTTCCACCTGAGCCATAAGGAACTGATGAAACTTCCAGTGGAAACTATCCAGGTTATCTCTACTTCTTCCCACTTCATTCAAATTTCTGGATAGGGATAGTAGGACTGGTAGACAGAACTCTAGGGGGACTGGGAGTCAGGAGACTTACGTGTGAGTTCTGTTCCGCCATTTTCTAGCCATGTAATCTTGGTAAGTCAGAGGGAAAGCTTCTTCATCTATAAAATAGGGATGATAGTCCCTTCTCTGCCCACCTTCTAAGATTTGGCCTTTGGATCACATGAGAAAATGGATGGGAAAGTAGTTTTGTGAGGGTGAAATGTTATATAGATATAGAATATTATTTGTATTGCTTATTATCCCCACTAGCTTTTGTGAGGTATCTGTGTCCAAAAATCAGAAGAAGATTTATTAGGAACTGCTTAAAAGGCTGTATATACATAGAAAAATAAGATGCTTCTGCCCTCCAGGAGCTCACAATCTAATTGGAAGACAGATCAGATACACACAAATAGCTATAATGCAAAGAAGTATGTGATAAGGGCCTAAGAGAGAAATGAGGGCTCAGAAGAGCGACAAATGAAGGCTGGGCAGGATATCCCAGCTTTCCTTCAAACCCCAACAACTACCCTGAAGCAAGCTGGGAAATAGGTAAAGTTTATCCTCATGCCCCTCCATCCCTCCTGGTATCTCTCCATATCCCCCTTGGCACACCCTATCATGCTGCCCTGACTGCTTGCTCTGCTAGCCTGGGTAAGTGGTTTGGAAGCTTAGTTCAATCCATTCCAGCTCAGTATGAACATTCCAAAGCTCAGCTCACATTAAGCTTAGTCCTGCCCCTTCCAGATAGCTGTACATATTCTCAAGACCACAAATATCAGGGGAAAGGGTTTTTGGTATTGGCCAAAGGGGAGATTATTCATGTCATGAAAAAACAGAATTGCCAAATTTCAGCCTTGAAGGTGGCCTTAGTAACCATCTAGTTCAATTCATACCTCGAACAGAATCTAGATTATAACATACGTGATGGGTGGTCATTTGCTTAAAGACCTACAAATAGGGGTCCAAGGCAATCCATTCTGTTTTGGGACATCAAGGCTAAACTGGCCTCTTTGCTCCTGGTTCTGACCCCTGAAGCTAAAGATAGTAAGTCTGATTCCTCTTGCACAAAATTTGTTGTTCAGTCATTTTTCAGTCTTGTCTGACTCTTTGTGACCTCATTTTTTACTTTTACAAAGATCCTGGAGTGGTTTGATATTTCTTTCTCTAGCTCATTTTATAGATGAGGAAACTGAGGCAAATAGGAGGAAGTGATTTGCCCAGGGTCACACAGCTAGTAAGGGTCTGAGGCTAGATTTAACTCAGCAAGATGAGTCTTCCTAAATCCAGTCCTGGTGCTCTATCCACCGCAGTGCCACTTAGCTGCCCTATAAACAAAACAGCTTTTCAAATACTTGAAGATGTTGCTCATATCCATGTTGAATTTTCTGTTCTCTGGGCTGAATATCCCCACTTCCTTCAACCAATTCTCTTATAGCTTTTGCTCAAGGCCCTTCACCTTTTTAGTTGCCCTCTTCTGAATGCTTTCTAATTTAGCAATATCCTTCCTAACATGTATCTTCTAGGTAGCTGGGTAAGGCAGTGGCTAAAATGATGGATCTGGAGTCAAGAAGAGCTAAGTTCAAGTCCTGCCTCCCACTTGGCTATTTCTATAGTCCTGGGCAGCCACTGGCTGTCTTAGTTTCTCCATCTGTAAAATGGGAATAATACTAGAACCTACCTCTGAGGGTTGTTGCTATTAGGCAATATTCGTAAAGCAGTTCACAAAGTGCTATATAAGTCTTAGCTATTATTAATGACCCCAGACTAATAAAATACTCCAGATGTGGTTTGCCCTATGCAAGGGACAGCAGGACTATCAACTCCATGTTCCTAGAAACTACTCTCCACTTAATGTGGCCAAGAACACACTTGCTTTTTAAAGTGCCATATGATACTATTGATTCTTATGGAGCTTACAATCCTGTAAAATGCTCAAATCTTTCTTAGACAACCCCCATCTCACAACACTTCTTCCAGCTTGTACTTGTGAAGTGAATTTTTAAAAATCAAGTATAAGGTTTGACGTTCATGACTGTTAAAATTCATCTTTTTAAGTTTAGTCCAATGTTCTGAAGTGTGTGGGGCATTTGGGAGGACTAGCACCTCTGGTGTGAAGGCTTGCTGAACCCTCGTCAGGGCTGCTCATCCACCTTTGGTGTCCGCCTGTTTCCCAGCTCTCATCTGTAGCTCCAAGAAGCTGTAATACTCGCAGCTGCCATAGTCCAGTAAAACCATCTCAGCAGATGGGCTAAACCAGGTTGAGGGTAACCGACAGGCCTCAAATCTGTCGATGAGTTAAGAGGATATCTATCCCAAGCACGTAAAGATTTCCCCTGGCAGAATGGGTGGATGAGAACAATATATTCCAATGACCATGAGGGGAGATGAAGTAGAAAACTTAGAGATTGGTTAGACATCAAAGATGCCAAGGTATCCCAGTCCATCACCAGTCTTCCTGACTTTTGTCTTGCCACTGGACTCTAATGACTCTGGAAGAGAGAGTGAGACTAACTATTTTGTGCAATTCTGCCTCACTTAAATCTAATTCATGCTTGAGTCAAGACATCACCCTCATGATGTCATTGGTCCTCTTCAAAAACAAAGGACCATCACCCACAACAACCCAATATTCGAGACTGTTGGTGTCTTTGGATCCTGACTCTGTTATCTAGTGCATTAGCTAGCCCTTCTAGCCTTATGTTAGCTATAAATTTCTTAGGTATCCCATCTATGTCTTTATCCAAGTCATTTGTCAAAATGTTAACCAGCACAGTGCCAAAACAAATCCCTGGGGTACTCCATTGGAGACCTCTTTCCATGTTGACAATGAATGACTACTTTTCAAGTCCAGCCATTCAGCTGGTTCTGGTTCTATTGAATTGTATTATCATTTAGCTTGCATCTCTTCATCTTTTCCACAAGCAAAGCAAGAGAGATGCTTTGCTAAAATCTAAGTAAATGATATCAGTAGCATGGTCCTGATCTGTCAATTTGGTGGTCCTATTGAAAAAGGAAAAAGGGTCAGTCTGGCAGGGATTATTCTTGATTAATTCATGGTAGCTCTTTGTGATTACTGCTTGCCTTTTCTCCTCAGATGTTCACTAACTGGCTCTTGCTCAGTAAATTCTAGAATCTTCCTAGGAATTAGAGTCATAGTCACAGGTTTGTAGATCCCATTTATCTTTTTACCTTCAAAATTTCAGCTCCTATCTCTCCTGGTCTGATTTCCCTTAAATAAAGAGTATCCATCTAGAGCCATTTCCCAATCAATTGCCACTGATTTTCTGTGTAACCTATGAGGTCAAATTTGCATCTCTTATGTTAGGAATTCTAGTTTATCCTCCTTGTTGTCTACATTTTGTTTATCTGTGCACAGGCATTTGAGGCCATTGATTTTACTGCTTACTCCTGTCTTATATAGTCTCCTGTGACTATGGATCTCTCTACTACTATTTTTCTTTCTATATTGTAGTTATTCTCTCTGGAATTTAGCTTGGTGCATATAAGAGGTAGTCTTCTTCCTCCTCAAACCTTTCATTTTGAAGACTTTGATTAGATTAGATCTGCAAGATACAAGACGTTTCAAAATAAATTCTTATTAGTCTTTGTTAGGTGCACTCTATCCTTGGCCAGGAGCCTGTCATTCTTATGTTTTAAGCTTTGCTACAAAAATTCAAATCTGATTCTCAGACATCATCTTCTTAAACAGTTATTCATTTCCCAATTTGCAATTTTTGTTTTTCAAAAGGAAATTATACAGTGAATTCCCAAAGTGGGCTATGATTTCCTCTCTCATAAAGGGGAAAATATGACTGACAAATATCTAATATTGAAATATGACTAATTAATATCCCCAAAGCTCTAAACTCTAAGATCCAGAGTGCTGGATTTAGAGTCAGAGAAACTGACTGTGAAGTCTTGCTCTGCTACATATTATCTGCATGACTTTGATAAAGTTGCCTAACCTCTCTGTGCCTAAGTTTTCTTATACATAAAATGGGAGGGTCAGACTAGCTAGCCTCTAAGATCCTTTCTAGCTCTAAATCTATGATCCTAATAAATTTTCATTTATAGATCACCAAGTACTTGACAGCAAGGCTGGGGGAAGGGTCATGCCATGGGCATTGAGAGGAAGGTCAGAAAAAGTTAAATGTGATACTTTGTGATCCACAATGCACTGAAAGTCAATCAGAAATTAAGATAAAGGTGATCTGACTTTATGTGTTTTCAGTAGAGAAATAGGACTAAATTTACCAGCATTAAATTTATACATGATTTTTCAGGCATGTCTCTTGTAGAAAGTGGGGCAGATCTATATTATGGTTAACTCCCTAAGACTTACTCTAATTAAAACCATCACTATTGTTTTACAAGAAATGCTTATTATACAGTTAATACAGAGGTATTAGACCTATTCTTCACACAATTGCTTTTACACTTATGGGGGGGAAATGTCTTTAAGTAAAACAATCTTCCCACTTTCTCTCAAAATACACTTCAAGCTATGCCTATGGGGGGACAGATGGATGGCAGCCCTTTTTGGAATACCCAGTGCCAATGGGGAAAGTGTGGACACAAAATATGGTCAGTCAACAAGCATTTATTAAGTACCTACTATGTGCCAGGCACTGTGCCAGATGCTGGAGATATAAGGACAAAAAAAATGAAACAGTTTCTGCCCTCAGGGAGCTTACATTTTATCTGGAGAGGCAAAACACACACACATGAGTATATGCAAAATGTAGGGGTAGGGGTAAGAAGAGAGATGGGACCTGTGATATTATTGGTATAGGGAGTTCTGGGTAGAAAAGTTCCCTCTACCAACGAATGTTGGTCAGTATATTCTCTGCAACTTACAGTCTTAGAGAGTTGCTTAGAGCACTAAGAGGTCGAATGACTTGCCCAACATCACACAACCTGCATATATCAGAGGTATGATTTGAAATTAGGTCTTCCTGGTCCGAGTTCCCATGCACCACTGCCTCTTGTCCAAAATATAAACCAAATGCATGCTGGGTAATTGAGAGGAAGCTCTAGCAACTCAGGGTAGGGGAATCAGGAAAGGCCTCATGTAGCACTTGGTCCTGGAACTGAGTTTCAAAGAAAACTAGGAGTTCTAGGAGGTGGAGGCAAGGAAAGAGTGCATTCCAGGCATTCATATACAAAAGCAAGATGCTGAAAAAAGGAATTTCATTTGTGAGGAACACAGAGAAGGCCAGTTTGGCCAAAGCATGTGGTGTATTAAGGGGATTCATATGTAATAAACTTGGATAGGTAGATGGGGCAGGTTATAAAGGACTTGAAATGGCAAAGAAAGAGGTTATCCTGGAGGCCAAGAGGAGCCATGAGAGTTTATTGAGCTAGGGGATGTCATTGTCATTTCTATGGCTCAGAAACGTCACTTTGGCCACTGATGGCCACTTGGAGAAAGGAGAAACCCAAGACTGAAGGATTAATTAGGAGGCTCTTGCAATATTCCAAGTAAAAGATGATCATATCTTGAACTAAGATGGTAGCTGTGCCAGTGGAGAGAAGGGGGCAAGATGCAAGGTATGCTGTGGGAATGGACTCTCCAAGACTTGGCAATAGATCAGATGTTAGTGAAGAGTGGAAGTGATGAGTCAAGGATAACTCTGCAGTTTTGAACCTGGACGCTAGAATGATGATGGTAGGCAGAAGGATGAGCTTGAGGGAAAAGATGATGTGTTCTGTTTTGGACCTTTTGTATTTGAGGTGCCTATTGGATATCCGGTTGGAGATATCCAGTAGGTAGTTGGAGATTTAAGGTTGGATAATAGGTCTGAGAATTATCTGCATGGAGATAATAATCAAACTTATGGGAGCTGATATTGGTCACAAAATGAGAGTAGTAGAATTTTATTAACTTAAAGGGTTGTTCCATGTGGGCCATCCATTTCTCCAACATAGCTAAAAGTTTTCCAATAATCCAGTTCTCCAACATAGCTGGAGAGCTCTAAGACTCTTTCAGTGTTAACTATTATTATTATTATCCTCATTATCATTATTACATCCCATATGGTGAACTGAAGGTGAGGGGAAGAGTCCTTGGGCCTATCTCTAGTCAAATGTTATCCTGAGGTGATTTCTACTAAATAAGGCCAATTGTACCAGTATGGCCATGTTGCATTGAGACTTACTCACATCCAGAACCTGTTTCTGAGTTATATGAAGCTCTATTTTGAACTAGTTTGGGGGCTTGGGGGCTTCCCCACAAAGTAAATTATTTATTTGCCCACGTCAGCTTCTTTGGGAAGGAAGGTGTTGATGGACTGGTGATTAATTTTCTAGACACCCTATAAGAGGGTGTCTTGAGACACAATGTTATGGGCAGGAGGAGAAAGAGTTTCTTTGAATATGGACCACAGTTTGGAGACAGAAGATCGTGTGAAAGCAAAGCTGGTGTGTGCTGGGGTAAGATAGCTATTGGAGAAATGTGAAAGCCGGAGCCATCTTGCATTTGATGGAGAGGTAGGACAATGTAGTAATGTAAGGGTGGGGTCAAAAAAAACACCACTCTGTTCCATTTTAGCCTTGATACTTTAAGTAAGAACACACATATCTTTATAAATCCTTCATGCACCTTAGATTAAATGCTAAAAAAAACCCAAACCTTTGAACTTAAATGATGTTACATAAGAATCATGCTCAGATAGGTAAATTGAGGTAACTTGGTCATGTCTCAGAGATTGTCTATAAATTATCAGTCAAGTTGAGAAGGGATTCATTCCAGAAACTGGAACAAACATAGGGTTCTAACCCTATAGCTGGAGGAAGATCTTGTTGACTTCAGAAGGTCTGGAAGATTTTGGACTTCCCATCTTCCCATCAGTGTCCCTATCAGAGTCATTGGATCAGCTGATGGAAGTGTCTGCATTGGGAGCCCAGGATGGATGGGCACAGACTCCTCACATTTAAAGGGAAATTCATGAGTGATTCCACGAATGGGAAAAAAAAGGACTTTCAGCAGCCAGAAGCTGTTACCCCATTATCCCATGTGCTTTCTAAGCTTGAGTCCACTTTCCCCAAGACTCTGTTTCTACTTGTGGAAAACTTTGGTACCAACTTGTTTCTACTGTACCACCTTAGTATATACTCCTTTCCAAAAGCTACTTAATGATGGTTGATTAAATTATTCTCAATTGGTAGTCATTAGAGGAAGTGCACCCATATGGGTTTGAGCCAATGGCATTAGAGAATCACCTTTGACCTCTCAGAGCCTTGAGGGTGTAATGTAGCTTTGCTCTCAGGTATTGGAATAAGGATCCTCAGAACTTCTATGGGCTGCAGAAGAATGAGTCTCGGTTTCCAAGAAGTCCTTATGAGGTCCTGAGCACTTCCATTTTGTGGACCATTTGGTAAACACACTCTTCTAAGTGTATCTTATTTTTAGTTTAGAAGTTTTGTTTCCCATATTAATCTTTTTCCCTTTATGAAAAACATGATATTGATAGCGCTCCATTTCTTTGTGCACACACACATACGTACATACTCAAATAAGAGCCAGAATCGCGTTGTAGATAGGGTGCAGAAGGGAGTTGGAAAGGTCTAGGTTCAAATCCTGCCTAAGACATATGCTAGCTATGTGACCCTGTACAGGTCACTTAACTTGTCTCAGCATCAGTTTCCTCATTTATAAGATAAGAGTATTAGATCTGATGAATGCTAAGACCCCTTCTGGTTCCAAATTTAAATCCATGATCCTACATATGTATGTGTTTACATGAATGCATGAGGCCTCTCTGGAAGACCTCCACTTTCCTACAATGCTTGAGAGCTGGGTTAGAACCTCAAATCTTTTTGCATAGGCCTTAGGCACAATGCCAATTGTGATTGTCCCCAATTAGGAGCCAGAACAGGGTTGAGCCTTGATTCTAATACAAGCTATGTGATCCCCGGGAACATTACTTGACCTATCTGTGCCTCAATTTCCTCTCTGTAAAATAGGTATATTAATCCTTACGGGTTGTTGTTAGGAAAAGACTTTGCAAATCTTAAAGCCCCATAGGAATGTGAGCCATCTCAAGTTTATGAGTGAAAACATGGTCAAAGCCCTGGGCTCAGAGGTGCCCAATCCATTCAAAGCAAGGGCAGACTCCAAAGGAAAGCCAGTCTCCATACATCAACATAGCTCCCTTGTCATCCCACCATGGCTTCGCCTCCCCTCCCTTTGGGCTGAGCTTTCCACTCTCAGAGTCAGTGTTTGGGATTAGATCACAAGGGGATCCCCCACCCCCATCTCAAAAGGCCATTGGCAAAAGGCACGTGTTGACCTTTTCTCCTTAATAGTCATTATTTTTAGAAAGCCATCAAAGCTTTCCAGTGGGACCTCCCTGCATTCCTGCTCCAGAGTGACACGCTAAACGATGACCCCTATAGGACTTAACCCAGAGTCATTGGCAGCTTTCCGGAATCCTGGACCTGGCTCTGACCCATATTCTTGCTTGTTCTTCACATATAACTGGGCACGAAGTGAGAGCTCTGGGTGCAGCAAGCCACTTAGGTGAGAAAGGGAACAACGTGCCTACACAGGAGCAGAGAGGATGCCTGAGCCACTTTAGTGCCATGGGTGCCTGAACAAGATCAAACAAAAAGACCACATGCTCACACACACACACACACACACACACACACACACACACACCCCAAGACTAGGGAACTGAAACTCCCTGAAGGCCACTGGAAAGAGACATTCCGTATTCCATCCAAGCTGAAATGCTCATTTTCCCCAGCAGTATATTCTCACCAGCCCTGTATTCCAGCACATTGACATTTCTCTTTTCATTCAATCCAGCACACCCCACCCCCCTCTCCTCTTCTGAGTAAAGTGTGTCACATTAGCAGTGGCTGTGAAATGTACTATTTTCTACTAGTGACTCAGATGAGACCAGAATATGGTTTTAAAATTTCAATTTGCCATGGATGTATCTGAATAATGTATGTGTCCTTACTTTATAACATAATAATTAAGGTACAATTGATTTATTATAAAAAAAGTTAAAGTATGTTTAATGATATTGCTTTATCTGCGCATTTAAAATTAAAGTATAAATCAAAAGTATCATGAAATATAATTTCACCTTACTGTATATTTCAAAGTCCATGGTATATTCTATTTCAATACTCCTAATCTCTTAATTCAACTAAAAAAAACCCTGGAGATGGTTCTAAGAGGTGACATGATAAATAATTTAAAATAGAATACGTTCATGCCATAATCACACTGAGAGATGGGAAAGCCAATCTAAGATGTCAGAGGTTCTAAATTGCTAGACAGGTATTAGTATTCTTGGACTGAGTTCTGGTATATAGAAGAGAAAGGGTCTAGTGAATATTTCTTTATTATTTCTACTTGAAAGCTTTAGAAGGTATAAACATGGCATGAATTGTTAAACTAGGATCACAGCAAACTAGATCAAGGGCTAGGGAGAAGGGACTTCAGGGACCAGCTAAGTCCAACCCTCTCATATTACCTAGGGAAAGGAAGTGACTGGTCCAAGGTCACACACGAGCTTAGATCTATAGCTAGAATGGACCTCAGAAACCATCTAGTTGGCCGCCCTCATTTTACACAGGCAGAGACTGAAGCCCAGGGAGGGGAAGTGACAAGCCCAAGGTCACGCAGGTGTGACAGGGTCAAAAGTGGGATTTGATAGGTTCTCTGGTTCTAGAGCCAGTGATCGTTCCACTATATGCTGAATTCATGTGGGTTGTTGCACTTGTTGCTTTCAGGTAGACACAGAGATACATCTGTGGGAATTTTGGCTACCATCTAAGGAGGTCCATTTAAGGGAGCCTGGAACCAAAGTCTGTAGAGTAAGATGGCATGGCTGTACTAGAAGGATGGAGAAAAAGGAAATTAAGTGTAAAGAACGCTCAACAAAGTGACAAGAGGTCTGGAGTCTAGCCGTGTTCTGCCAGTACTTTGCCCTATTTCAAACAGATATTCTCATTGGGTCCTCACAACCTACAAGCCTGTGGTCTAGATAGTGGAAGTGTTGACATCCCCATTTTTCAAATGCAAAAGTTGAGGCTGAAGTGATTTGCCCGTGGCCACATAGTTAAAAGTGGCAGAAATGGCTTGGGAACTCTGCAGTTGTTTTCTTTCGACTTAACCACAATGGTCTCCCCAGAAAGATACAGCAGTAGTTAACTACCACCAGTGAGCTCTTTCTCCTTTTCAGACAAGGCTGACTTTCTCCAAGGTTTGTGCTTATTTAAGCTCTGGGTGGTTGATTTGGGCTTTCTGTTTGGGTAGTTCTTTCATTATAATGCGAAGGATTTTCTTGCTTTAGTGATAAAAAGTCCGAATTCTAATCAATGGATTTGGAAGGCCATTGAAACTGACTTTCACCCTTTCCTGGAAATGTGCTGATGCTTAGTGATATCTGACTTTCTTTTGACAGGGCTTTTCTGGGTGATTATCAAAATAAATAAATATTGATTTCTTTTCTTTGAGGGAGGCAGAGGTTTTGCTGAAACCCAGGCAGAGGGAATAGTTACACATTTCTCTGAGGAATGAAACAAAGGCTAGGAGATTTGGATAAGATATAAGGATACATTGGCAGAGTGTAATTGTGGCACTGAGGAAAGATTGTTGGACCTAGAGTCAATCAAGACCTGCCTCCCTCCTCTGATACTTAGACTGTAGTAGGCAAGTACCTTCAACCCCTTTGAGTCTTAATTTCATTATCTTTAAACTAGAAATGATAAGTACTTGTAACACATATATCTCTTTGTTCCATGCATCGAGACCTGGAACACAGCCTTCTTTGAAGAGCTAAAGATCTAGAACATAACACAGAAGACAATGGAGAGCCATATGGTGAGTGTGAGCAAGGTGCCACATACAATCAAGAAGGAACTCTGAAGGACAGGAAGGAATATCAGGGAAACATATAACAGAAAAAGAAGATTGGATGGTCACATGGCAAGGACAAGGGATGACCAGTGGACAGCCAGAGTGCTTTGCTGCTACCTTCTCCATATCAGGAAAAAGTGAGGAGAGTCTTCAGCGCATAGGGTAGACTCCCTGCAGTGAACTTTTGGGAAAATATAGATGACAGTCACCCAAAAATAGGCAGGTAGAGATGGGTTACAATCCAGCCCCAGTCTCTCCTCCGAGCTTCAGTCCTCTATAGTCAATTGTCTGCTAGATATTTCATACTGGATGTTCCAGAGACATCCCAAAATCAATATATTTTAAGTATAATTCATCTTTTCCCCTAAACCCTTCCCTCTTCCAGACCTGTATTTATATAGAAGGCACTACCATTCTTCTAGCTTCCCAATTTTATAACCTAGGCATTATCCTTGACTCAGTCATTCTTTCTCATCCCATATAACTAATGAATTGCCAAATCTTGACATTTCTTCCTTCATGACATCTCTTGCATCTGACTTGTCTCTCCACTCACACAGCTTTCCACCTTATTTCAGGCCCTTCACCTTTTGCTTAGATTATGGCAATGACTTCCTGATTGGTTTCCCTGCCTTAAGTCTCTCCCTATTCCATTCCATCCTACAAATTCCTGCTAAGGTGATTTTCTTTAAACTTAGATCTGACCTACTCAATAAACTCCAGTGACTTCCTATTGCCTGTGGAACCAAATACCAACCCTCTGTTTAGCTTTTAAAACTCTTCACAACCTGGCCCCAAATCTACCTTTCCAGACTAATGAGACATTATTCCCCCTCCTGCACTCTATGATTCAGCCTAACTGGTGTTCTCTCTGTTCTTTACACATGAGAATCCATTTCCCATCTCTGAGCTTTTCTACTGGCTGTCACCTGGAATGCACTCCATCCTTACCTCTGCCTCATAGAATCTCTCTTTTTCCTTCAGGCTACAGCTCCAGCACTATCCTATACGTGGAACCTTTCCTGATCACCTGTAACTCCTACAGCCCTTCTTCCCAAACCATCGTTTATTTAATTAACCACTTTGTATACATTTGTATTCACTTTACATTTATGCTGCACATTTTTTATATGTACTTGTCGTCCACATTGGAGTGTAAGCTTTCTGAGTGTAGAGGTTGTTTCTTTCTTTGTGCTTGTATCCTCAGTGCCTAGCGCTGGGCCTGGCACATAAAGGCATTTAATAAATGCTTGATGATTGGTTGACTGGTTGAGCAATCCCATGGCTGAGCAACTTGGCAGAGTCTGCTAATGAGGTATCTTTTCCCCTTATTCTTGCTCTTTTTCTACAAAAATAGAACCCATTATTAAAACAGCAAAATATATTTACTAGAATTGATAACCATCATATTTAAATAGCTGATTCACAATTTAGAGCAAAATTTCAAAAGATACAAATACTTAAGTACAAGTAGACACTGCACTCATCACTGTTCTGAATCACTGCTCAATTTAACCAGTTGCCAGGTAGCCTAGTGTTCTCAAAGTTAGAGCATGGGGGCTTTTGGGGAGACATTCTCCACATAGGTTCACAAGGTGCCAAACATAGAAATGGCTTATTTACACAAGGAAAGGCACAAAAGTTCTCATGCTAGAGACCAGAGACAGTCAAGAAGCCCCCATTACTTTCCATTGGGTTTTTGCCAGGGACTAATGATCCTTGGGAGGTGGGAAGGGGGCAACAAAAAGAAAAAATCCAAAGTTTCCTGTAATGTCAAGCAACCTCTCCCACCCATTGTGATGGGCCGATGCATTCCCAGAGACCTACACAGATTTCTATCATAAATGGAGCCCTAGGAGGGGTAAGAAAAGGCTTCATGCTTTATTGTTCACTCTTGTGGCTCTGGGTTCTCACTCTTATCGGCCGATCCATTACTCAGTTGCTTCTTTCAATTTGGCTTAGCTGCTCTGGCTCCCTGTCTTGCAAACTTCCTTCTCCCATCAACATTCTGTTGCTTTACTGCCTTGCTCACCCATTCGCAGTTGGGGTCCTTGGTCCATCTGGCCATGGTCACTGCCTCCAACTCTTAGCAATATGACTTTGGACAAGTGACTTACCCTCTTACACTCTCATTTCCTAATCCCTAAAGTAAGATAATAATAACATCTTCCTCTAGAGGGTTGTTGTGAGGATCAAATGAGATAATATATGTAAAGTGCTTTACAATCCTCAAAGCATTTGTATAACTGTTAGCTATTATTTCACGTAGGCCAAATGTCAGAATACCTCTGAGCCACTTACAGATATCCCTTCCACATCTCAAGGGCTGGGGCATGGCACTCCTGCGATCTGGAAAATCCTTGTAAAATTTTTTGGTCCTCCCTTCATACCAGAGAAGAAGTCTGAATTTTTTCTTTTTCTTTTATGGGGTGTTTATAGTACCTTATTGTAAAATTTTGGTTTAAGTATTTGGTCATAGGCTCTGTGTTGTCTGGTGGCCTTTATGTGTCATTTGTGGCTTCCACAAAACTACCCCAAAATACTCATTTAATTTCTTATGCCAACCCGTCATATATTGAAACTACAGTGGGGAAACGTGTGATGTGAAAGGGATAACTGTACTACTTTCTTCTTTACTTAGAGTTTCAGAGTCTCATGCCTTCCACAAAGGACCTTCTCACGTGGCTTTGGTAATTTCTTTACTTGCCTGTTCAACCAAAAGTCTCTCTTTTCCATTCATTCAACAAGTATTTACTACTCCTGGCCAAGTTAAAGCAAATTGGTCTCATTAATCTCTTCCCTTCCTCAGAGCCTGGGCAGTGTGCCTGGGATCAGCCCCTCCTACCAAGTCTTTCTGAGTTTCAGAAACACATTTTAAAACAATTTTGAAAATCTTTTTATTCATGCCTTTTGTTATATATTATATTCATTCCTAAATATGTCACTCACTCTCTCTCCAGTGAGCTCTCAGCCTGACATTATCTGTGTAGTGGAGGCCATCCCCCCTATCCTCCCTAAAAAGTGGGCTCAGATTTGTCCTTACTGGTTCTAGCTGACTACCTGGGAGTTCTGGGACAACAGACTCATCACTGGGGTGCCTGTCCAATGAGATGATGAAGCATCCCCTTCATGGCTGCTAGACTAGAGGATCACAGGATCACATATCATTGATCTGGAACTGACAGCTATCAGCTCAGAGCAGCTGACAACCCAGTGGATGTGCCAAAAGGATTCATCCAGGAGCAGCTGGTTGGCACAGTGGATAGAGCACTGGCCCTGAAATCAGGAGGACCTGAGTTCAAATCCAGCCTCAGACCAAACACTTGACACTTACTAGCTGTGTGACTCTGGGCAAGTCACTTAACCCCAATTGCCTAAAAAAAAAAAAAAAGGATTCATCTACCACTCTATTGCTCTCTTCCTTTCTACACTGTGCATTGTGTAGGGCAGCTACCCCTGATAAGTTGAAGTCATCAGGCTCAATCATATCTCATGGTAGTAAAAGAAGTAGCAGATGTGATCACTGATCTTCTTTCAGCTCTCTTCAAAAGAGGCAGCTAGGTGGCTCAGTGGATAGAGTGTTCAGTTGTTTTTCAGTTGTATCCGACTCTTAATGACCCCACATGGGGGAATTTCTTGGCAAAGATACTGAAGTGGCTTGCTATTTCCTTCTCCAGCTCATTTTACAGAGGAGGAAACGGAGGCAAATAGGGTGAAGTGACTTGCCTCGGGTCACACAACTACTAAGTGTCTAAGGCCAGATTTGCACTCAGGAAGATGAGTCTTTCTGATTCCAGGCCCGGCTCTTTATCAACTGCAGTGCCATCTACCTGCCCTAGTGGATGGAGTGAAGACCTGAGTTATGTCTTAGTAACTTTGTCACTCTGGACAAGTCACTTCATCTCCCTATGCCTCAGTTTCCTCATCTATAAAATAAGGATAATAATAGCACTTAACCCATGGGGTTGTGGGAGGATCAATTGAGATCATATATGTAAAGTACTTTGCAAACATTAAAATATTATATAAATGCTAGCTATTATTATTCTGGAGAATGAGTAGTTTTGCAGGAGTGGAGGAGGGCACATGTCTAGAGTTTCAAAAAAGAGAATATAGCGGAGTACACTGGAAAGGTTCAAGTGTAACCAGTAGGTTTCATTGTCTGGCAGGGTTTGGAAGTTTAAATTAGAAAATGAAAACAAAAGGGAGAGCTATTCGTCTCTCCTCTATGTCTTTGGAATATACAAGTAGCTTATCTTTTCAAATCACATCTTTCTTCTCCCACCAGGTCAACTACTCCCTTGTCATTACCCTTCCTTTCTCTTTCCCACCTGCTATTCTGCCATCATACTGGTACCACCATGCTTACTTTTATCTTTGAAGCTAACTATTGCCCATATTCTTTCCCTTCCCAATCCTTTCATACATCCCAACATGGAAAGACCCAACACCAGACTATACTTCTCACACTTACCAGATCAGGAAAGTTGACAAAAATGAAAAATGACAAATGCTGGAGAGACTCTGGAAAAACAGGTACATTGTTGGTGGACCTATGAATTGGCTCAGCCACTCTGCAAAGCAATTTGGAACTATGCCCCAAAGACTATTAACCTCTGTATCCCCTTTGATTCAATGATACCAGTATTGGATCTGTGCCTCAGAGATAAAAGAAAGAGGAAAAGGACCCATATGGACAAAAATATATATGTCAGCTTTTTTCATGGTGACAAATAATTGGAAACTGAGAGGATGTCTATCAGTTGGGTACTGTCTGAACATATTATGGCAGATGAATGGCATGGGATACTATTTTGCTATAAGAAATGATCAAGGGAATGGTTTCAGAAAAACCTAGGGCGATTTATATGAACTGATGCAAAGTGAGTTCAGCCGAATCAGAACAATTTACACATTAAGACAACCAACTTTGAAAGACTTAGAAATTCTGATCAACATAATGACCAGCCACACATGCTACCCACCCCCTGAGAGAGAGGTGAAGGACTCAGAGTACAGATTGAGGCATCTTTTTTTTGGGACATGGCCAAAGGGGAAATTTGTCTTGCTAAACTATACATGTTTGTAACAGGGGTTTTGGTTTTTCTTGCTTTCTCAATAAGGGGATATGGGTGGGGGCAGGTGTGAGAGGGAGAGAATTTGAACCCAAAAACAAAACAACATTGAATTAAAAATTATATGCAGACATAATTCATGCACACATCACAGCAACGATGCGTTTCTCAATATGAAAAGTAGATTCACATATTGGCAAGCAAAAGTAAAGGAAAAATATCAATAGGCCTATAAAATAATAAAATATGCAGCAATACTAAGAAGCATAATATCCTTCTAATGTAGCTACAACATAGTATAGGATACTAGCACAAAAGCAAATAAACAGACACCAGAAAACAATAGAACAAACCTACTCATACATGCAGTAAATAATATAGACATCAATAATATATGCTATTACATGCAAGACAGATATTGCATGGGTCAATACTAGCATTTTCATTGGGCTACAGGTATAACTATTTTTCCAGTTTCCCCTGGGAAATCATAAGTTAGTCTGGTCACTGGTTAAATAGTCCTAGCTCTCTAGCCACTGGCTTACCTGTCTGCTCCTCTACCCGATATTATGGGCTGACCACATGCCTCATCGGAGCACTGGTCTTACCTTTTAAAACCTGAACATGTAGAGGGCCCAGGCAGGCTAGCAGCGTTATTGCACTCTGTGGGATTGTCTGTGCTCTAGAAATCTCTCCAGCTGAAGTCCTAGGTACAAAATGTATTGCCTTTTGGTTCAGTTCACTCCCAACATTTGAACTGGTTACTGGGTACCAGTACACAGAATTCTCTTCACTTGAAATATCTGTTACATGATGGCCAGTCATGCAAAGACCACCTTCTACTCACTGAGGTGAGTTTCCATCACTCTTCACATTCTCCCTCACCAGGAAGCCCAACTAACTCATCTATACGTAATAAGTGGTTGCAATGAATTGTCTTTGCTCTGCCCCTGGCAGACTTTTGGGCTATTTTGTAAACAGGCAAGCTATCCACTTTGTCTATAACTAAGTATGGAGTAGCTTTCCACTGATAGCTAACTCTCATGTTCCATGAATGCCAAGATTTCTAGCAAAACTCTGTCACCTTGTTGAAGGTCTTGGCAATGCATACAGACATCTTACTGTCATTTATTTCTTTCATTGTTCCTCTGGGCTGAAGTTGTAACTAGGTGGTGATCTCTCTCAGCCAGATGGTGTGTCCACAATCCCTGCACCCTTCATCTGGAAAGCACAGGTCAATAAGTAGGAGTGGTTCCTGTCCAAACATTAGCAGATAGGGTGGAAAGCCATCGGTATTCTTCCAGGTGGAGTTGTATGCATGTACTAACAAAGCCACATATTGGCTTTACTGAAATTTTTGTTCTGGTCTCAAAGTCCCTAACATGTTCAGCAGTGTGCAGTTAAAGTATTCACTTTGTGAGTACACTTGACGTTGACAAGACTAGACTCCATAATTCCAGCCAAAGTTAGGAGCAGTGGACTTTTGAAGTCTGATTTGGTCCCAATGGATCCCAACAGGAAAATCAAAACACCGAGAAACTTTCCCACAGTACTTTAGAAACCACAGAAGCTTTCTAATTGTTGGTTGGGTATGCATGCCTGTGCATACCTTGTAAATTGGTCAGTCGGGGGAATATATGGCTTATGTTTCTTCTTCTTGAGATAGGAAGTCAATGCAGACAAGTTCCTAATGTTTGCTAATACTTATGTTCTCCAAATATGCGGCAATATTTGGTAGTGTTTTGCTCATGACATACACAAGTCTCACCCTTATTGGTAACATCTGTGGCCATCTTGGGCCAGTAAAATCTGTTCTTCCTATTTCTAGGGTTCTTTATTGACCCATATGTCCAAAAATCATCATGAAGCTTTTTCATGGCCATAGTCCAATGTGCTCTGAGGGGCACCAACTGCTTCCTGGCACTATGCGTGAGATCAGTTAGCATTTCCTACAGTATGCCATCACACATTTCCTGCTTCTGTCATTGTCTTGACAGTAAGGTGCCTTTAGGGGACTGGCACTGGAGTTCTTTTGCATCAATACCTTGTTTCTTGGCTTGTTATCACTTCTCTTAGACCTTCACGAGCCATCTGCTCTCTTTGCCAGGCATCCAGAGACAACTGAGGCAAAGAACATTGGTTCAATGAAGCAAGGGTCATATACACTGCCGGTAGAAGTCCCAAATTCGGAGATTTCCTTCCATCTGCTTGTAATTCAGTTCCTTGAGAGTCACATAGAGCTCTGTCTTCTTGTTTTAGGTATTACCACAGCTTTGGTGTTATACAGCCTTTGAGAGAGGGCATCTGCATACACATTAGTCTTCCTTAGCTGGCAAGATATGTTCAATTCATAATTGGTCCGTGCTATTATTAGTCTCAGGTAACTAAGATCTAAAGTGGCACTGGCCAGAAACTTACAGTTTTGCTCCTTGTACGTAGTCTTTGAACTTTTCAGTGCCAGCTCACTTCAAGCCAAGAATTCAAGCTTGTGTATGGAGTAACAAATCTCACTTTTACTTCAGTCTCCGCTGGCAAATGCCATTGGCTTCTGGCAACCACAATTGTCATGATACATGCCTATTCCTGAGTCCTCCAAATTAGCATGTCTATACAGGACAAAAGACTTGTTTGAGTTGTCCCAGTCTGCATAGGCCAATACTAATGCATGTGTGAGGGAACTGACTGAAGCCTGAGAGCTCGTTCACCTCTAGCTGTCCATTAATCTCTAATAGGCTTCGTGGATTTTAAGATAACTTTGCTTTTCTTGCCCTTCTGTGTCTGCCTCTTCAATCATATCTGCCTGAGTTAGGTCCTCCAGTGGCTTAGCCATAACCGCATAGCTTCTAATAAATTAAATAAATTCTAATATCAGTCAAATCCTAGAAAAGTCCTTAGATCTCAAAGGACTTGTGTCTGAGTCAGGAGTGCTTCTCTCTTCTCTGGGTAGTGCTTATATCCTGTTAAATACATATGTCTATGTGACCCACGCACTTGATAGAAGCTCTACAAAACTGGTACTTGTCAATTGAAGATGTTAGGCCCTTTTCCTTTACCCAATCCAATGCTTTCATTGGTCTGTTCTTACATTCTTCCAGGGTCTTCCAAAAGACAGGGACATCATTAAAGAACAGAAATACCTGCAGGTCATTCCTACCTGCAATGACTTTCTTCATCATCTTTGGAAAGTGGCAGGTACCCTTGAGATGGGTGTGCAGCATGTCCTCAAAGCTGGGCACCTGAAAGCAGTCTTCTTGTCTTCCTCCACCATAGGAATCTGTTAATAACCACTGCACAAGTCCAGTAATTGTAAACCACTAACTGCCTGACAGTCCAAGGCATCCTGAACCCTCGGCATGGTATACTAGTCCATTTTGCTTCTTTTGTTCAAAATCTGATAGTCTAGTACAGGGGTGGGGAATCTGCCATCTCAAGGCCACATGTGGCCCTCTAGGTCCTCAAGTGTGGTCCTTTGACTCACTCCAAACTTCACAGAACAAATCCCCTTAATAAAAGGATTTGTTCTGTAAAACTTGGACTCAGTCAAAATGGCCTAGAGGCTACAGGTTCCCCACCCCTGGTCTACACACATTTTTTTTTTAGGCAATTGGGGTTAAGTGACTTGCCCATGGTCACACAGCTAATAAGTGTCAAGTCTTTGGTCTGAGGCTGGATTTGAACTCAGGGCCTCCTGACTTCAGGACCAGTGCTCTGTCCACTGTGCCACCTAGCTGCCCCTACACATTTTGACCTTTCCATTCTACTTTGCCATTACCACTTACAGGTGATACACTATGGACTGTTATATTCTGTGATGACACATTTAATTAGTGGGTTCTTGAGATGGTTTCTGAGTTCTCTCATAACAGACAAAGAAATTTTTCTATATTGTTCCCTGAACAGTTGGGAGTAGGTGAGCTAGATATTTTGAGCTGCTTCTTGAACACATTCTTCATCCCACTTATGAGCATGAACCATTCTTTCCATTTTTTTGGTACTGGGGAATCCCCAAAGTCAAATTTCTCTGGATCCATTTCAGGGCCACTCACTTATTCTCCAGTATGCCTCTAGAAAGTCCACATAATGATTAAAGCATAGAGGTATTGGTACCTAACTTGTTTGCAGTATTCTGTCAATATCCTGAATAGGGTAAAACTGAAACTGATTCCATTTGGTGCTGACACTGCATTGACACATGGTGGAGCTGGACACACCAGAGTGAAAATGGTCAGTACCCTGTTTACATGAGCAATTTCTTTGGAAAATTCCATGGTCATTTCAATGTACTGGTGTTAGGCTACACATTCCTGACCATTCCTCCCTTTATCAAATATGAGGAAGACAATTCTGTGACAATTTGTTAAGTTGTGTTAAGGCTTAGGAAATGCTCATATGGTATTTAGATGATGAATTATCTGACTACTGATATCAACCATTACAAGTGCCTATCTGGTTTTGAGAAAATTTTCATAGACTCACTTCCAATATGAAACCCCAATATGTTATTGTTTTACTCTTGTGATGATTGATATTTGTATCAGAATATGTAGGAAGTAAAGAAAAGAACTAAAAGGTTTTAGAAAAGACATTGTATAAGCTTGATGAGTACAAAAGATGGGTATTTCCAGTGACCATTAAGTATTATTATTATTATTATTTTAGTGAGTCAATCGGGGTTAAGTGACTTGCCCAGGGTCACACAGCTAGTAAGTTTCAAGTGTCTGAGGCCAGATTTGAACTCAGGTCCTCCTGACTCCAAGGCCAATGCTCTATCCACTGTACCACCTAGCTGCCCCAGACTGTTAAGTATTATACCACAATGATGAACTTGTTGGCATTAGTATAAATTTGAGAAGTAACTGTAATGCAACGCACTTTAAGTTATAAACCATAGGACTTTCTGAGTATGGTGGAACCTGTTGACACTGTAACTCTGATCTGATCTGACTTTGACTCCAAGTAAAAGCTTATGCTACTTCAGAGCCAGTAATCTACCATGCAGGGGAAGACGCCAAAATGTTCTAGACAGCCAGGTGGATGCACATTACTGGAATGGTTGAGAGGCTGGCCTTATGAAGGTAATAGCAGGATCCCCTTGATTCTATTTCCCCTCTGAATGGGAACATTTCTCTACTGTTAAATCATGTTCCTGGCTATGATGCCTCTTGAGTATATGGAATTCAGATACATGACTTGGTTGTTCTAATAATTATTTATGACATTTGTCTGGAGTCAAACAGAATCAAAGGAGTTTTGTCCTATTATACCTATAATAGGTGACTTGTGGGGCTGGACCTGATAGAAGTTTTAATGCTGTTATAACCATGTCCTTCTTCTTCCTTTCACAAAAAAATGCCCAAGATTATGTAAGGAGAATTGCAAATGCTTCATGATTATTATTGTTATTATCAGCACATATTCCTGTTATGTGGGGATGCATGGGATGGGAAACGCTGCTACTTGTATTTCTACTAATTTGTGTATAGATGCTTCTTAATTATTTTTAGGACCCTGCTACTCATCCCAAACAACTGAATTGTGTCAGAACTCTTTGTTCAAGTGGCTGGTCCTAGTAATTGCCTTGAATCATGAACAATTGGTGGGGAACACTAATCCAAAGATTCTTGAACAGTGGACCCCAGGTTGAAGGGCTGGAGATGCTAGAAGAAGAACTCTACAAAGTTATAATTCCAATAAATAACAACACTATTTTTTTCATTCTAATGGCCATCCAGTGGGAGATACGTTATTGGACTCAAGCAGGGGAGATAGCTCTTAAATAATCAAAGAGATATCCCCAGTGGAGAATTCTGTCAAATGCAGATCAAATTTAGCTAAAAAGGGAGAGATTTTGGTAGGAGGTAAAATTGACTCTGAGTATACTACGAAGGTGGAGCTATTGGCTAGGGATCCCAAGGAAAGAGAGGTGATGATGGAAGAAGTCAAACAGTATACCTTCTCCAAGTTCCAGAATGAAGGATGGGAAATCCCTTGATTTGGATAACAAGATTATTTGGAGCCTTAAGTAAATGTATCCTCCAGGGTCTAACTGCAGCAGCAGCAGCAGTAGTTTTAGTAATACACTTTGTAGTCAGCTTATTAGATTTGGCTTAGAATGTTACAACCTAGAAATTAACCCAATACATAGTGCTCTATGTAGAAAAGAAGTCCTAGTCTTTCTTTACTAGGGATAATTAGGATCATGGAATAGCCACCTATGCTCTAATAAGGGGCTGGAATGTGGTAGGTTATGCCCAGGCCTATACTCATTACAGGATGGGAAGCCCATCTTAGGAAGAAGATAGGATTTGAAGGGGGAAATTTCTTGGCTGTGATAAGGATAGAATTTCAAAGGGGAGTCCTTGGAGTATAGGGCAAATAGAATTATAAGACACTGGTGGTCTGTTGGATGCTGATGGACAATGGCCCCCTACCATGTAGGTAGGTAGACCATTAACGTTTCTTTGTTTCATTCGTAATGGAAGGTTTTGAATTGGTGTTGTGGCATCTGGTAGCCTCCTGAACTTATAAAACTACCCAGTGCAGACCTGGTGAATTCTCTGCATTTGTTGCCATCTAAATGTCAGTACTTTGGAGAAAAAGAGAGACAAGGGAAGGTCTTGCAACCCAACAGAACTAAAGCACATCCAGCACCAGGACTATCATATCTTTGCTTTGTATTCAACTATGTCCTTATATGGGTAGCTAGGTGGTGCTGCAGTAGATAGAGTGCCAGGACCGAAGTCAGGAAGACTTGTCCTATGGTTATTATACATATTGTTTCCCTGATTCTGTTTACTTCCTGAGTTCAAATCTGGCCTCAGACACTTACAAGCTATGTGACCCTGGGCAAGTCATTCCACCCTGTTTGCCTCAGTTTCCTCATCTGTAAAATGAGCTGGAGAAGGAAATGGCAAACCCCTCCAGGATCTCTGCCAAGAAGACCTCAAATAGGGTCAAAAGAGTCAGACACAACTGAAAAACAACTGAACAACAAAAATGTCCTCATATGCTAAATGAGACTGTTCTTTTGTATTCGTTAATCATTTCACATAAGTCATTTGTATCATCCTGATACCTTGGTTTAGGGCAGTTTTTCTTGAGCTTTCTTGTGTTTTATCACAAGTATTGGCAGTTTTTGTCATTCAGCCAGCATAAAGATATTTTTAGAGGGATTAAAGATACTTTCTTCAGATGTCTCATAAAATGACCAGAGTACAGTGGTCATTTGTGCTCAGCTGTCCAGGACAGCAGTGAAGCCCACATCTTCCTTCCTCACAGTGATCGCCTTAAGAGGCTGTTGAGTCCAGACGGAATTGATGATGAGGTCATGTTCATTGTTTGCAAGGACCAAAGTAACTCCCTTCCCAGGCTCCATCTCCTTTCCCCAAATTGGTTCAGTAGCCCTAAGCTTTCATACCACTAGAACAAGGGGCCTTACCTGTTTTTGAGTCAGACCCCTTTGGAAGTCTGGTGAAGTTTATGAAGTAAATAAAGAAATAATATATAAAATAAATATACACATTTAATATTAAATAACATAATTTTATATTAAACAAGTAATGTATTTTAGGTAATGCAGAATTACATTAACATATAACATACATTACATATTAATATATAATATAATTTAAATGAAATATAAGAGTACATTAGTATAATGTATTTTATGTAATTTTGTATTACAAACAAAACCAATTAAGATGAAATACACTTATCAAAATGTGAAAAAATAAGTTCCTGGGCCCCAGATTAAGAACCCCTCCAGTAGAATAACATTCTCCTTATGAGTACATGTGACCATAGTTGTAACAAAAGGAAATCTTGCTTTTCTGTTTTTCTCTTGGTGGTGGTGTTTGTGTGTCAGGCTGGTATGGCCTCCATTCCCTTTGTCCAGATGAAACAGTTCTGCCTAGCTTCCACTACTTATCATCTTGGTCATTAAAATTATATGGCTTTCCTTTTTGAGCTTACTCTTTTATATTTCTTACTTTGTTATTTGATTCTTTCCATTAATAGTGTTGTGGTTATTGTGTATAGTGTTTCCCTGATTCTGTTTATTTTACTTTGCATCAGTTCATATAAACCTTCTGGTTTTTCTCCAAATTCTTTGTATTCATCATTTTAATATAGCAATAATTTTCCATACATTCATATGCCCTAATTTGCTTTACCACTTCCTGATCAATGAACACCCACTTCATATCCAGCTTTTTGCTTTCACAAAAATGCTGCAACCAATACTTTGATATATATGGGATCTTTCTGTCTTTCTCCTCCTCGGTTTATATCCCTAGCAGTGAGATCTCTGGGTCAAAAAGGTATAGAAATTACAGTCACTTTCTTAGTGTAATTCCAGATTGCTCTCCAGAACAGTAGGACAAATTCACCAAGCAACCAACAGCTTCTTAGTGTGCCTGTCTTCCCACAATCCTTTCGACATTTTTCCTTTCCACTTCTTTGCCAATTTTCTGCTTGTGAAATGAAATTTCATAGTTGCTTTGATTTGAATTTCTATTATTATTAGTGCAAGGGTGGAGTTCAACTGAAGAAGTCAATCAAATTACCCTACTTAAAGTGAGAGATAGATACTAACCTTGATGTCTTTATTGTGTGAGAAATACATTCTGACTAAATCAATAAAACTACAGATGTGAACAAGGCCTAAACATCTCTATGTAACTGATCCAAGATTTTCAGTCCTCTTAAAAAAAAACAAACTAAACTAAATAACTAAATAAAAAGTTCCCTAAAGCTATTAAATGAAGTGAAATGATTCCAGACAGGAAGTCTTTTCATATGAGTAAAGGGACTTGGTCACACTCTGAGGTGCTTGTATACGACCACTTGGCAGTTTGGAGTCAGGAGAATTGAGCTTCTGAAAGCTTAGAAACATTTTCAAGTTAATCCCAAAGAAGGAATCACTTGAAGGTAACAACTGGGGAGAAGAGTGCTTTGTTGGCCAGAGGAATGCTTTTAAAGCTTCTGAGGGTCTTGAAGATTCTAGACTTTTGGATTTCCCAGAAGTGTCCTAGCATTGTTCTTGGGAGTGCCCCTTGGGAGTCCTTGGACAACAATGGCTGGTGGTGTGGTCTCCATCCTGAACTGAGTCTTCAGGGATACCCCTATATTCTGAAGACGTATCTACAAGAGCTCTGGCACAGCCCGTGTGGAGGGGAGTTAAGTTGCTTCAGACAATATGCTACATTAGTAATGAGTGATTTGTTTCGGATGGTTGTCAGTAGTTTGCAGTTTTGCTTTTGAGAAATGTTAGTTCGTATCCTTTGATCACTTATCTATTGGGATTGGCTTTTGGTTTTTTATATTTGTGTGAATCCTTTTTATATCTTAGATATCAGGCCCAAATCAGAGATATTTTATAGAAAGAATCTCCCTGTCTCATCAACAATTTCCCTTCTTATTCCAGTTTTGTTTGTAGGAACAAAAACTTTTCAATTTCATGTACAGTATTTAAAATGATCTATTTTGGGGGAAGCTAGGTGGCACCGTGGCTAGAGCACCAGCCCTGGAGTGAGGAAGACCTGAGTTCAAATCCTTCTTCAGACATTTGACAGTTACTAGTTATGTGACCCTCGACAAGTCACTTAACCCTGATTGCCTCCAATAAAGAAAAAATACTGATCTATTTCATCTCTTGTGACCGCATTTGTCTCTCATGTGATAAAAATTCCCTCCCTAGCTATAGTTGTGAAAGATCCATTTTCTGCTATTTTCATCCAATTTTTAAATGATTTTTAAAGTTGAATATATAATTTAAAATGATATATTAAGAATCAAGTGGAGCTTATTGTGGTATATGGTATAAGATGCTAGTCTAACTATTTTTGCACCAAACTGCTTTCCATTTCCCCAGCAGTTCTTGTCAGATAGGGAGTCCTTCCCGAAGTAATTTATACTCCTGGGCATATCAGACACTGGGTTATTGAATTCATGCCTTTATAATCTGTACCAGTGATCTACTTTTCTCTTTTTTATCTGGTACCAAATATTTCTGATGATTACCGCTTTATAACATTTTTGAGGCTTGAAAGTTCTATTCTTTATTCATTTTTATTTTTCATGAATTCCTTTAAAATATTAGAAATTTTTTCTTCCAGATAAATTCTAGGTCTTTGTAACAATCCCTTGGTAGTTTGATTAGTATGGCACTAAATTTTTTTTTTTTGGCAAGGCAGTCAGGGTTAAGTAACATACCCAGGGTCATGCAGTTAATTAAGTGTTAAGTGCTTGAGGCTAGATTTGAACTCAGATCCTCTTGAGTCCAGGGCTAGTACTCTCTCCATTGTACCCCTATCTGCCCCACTAAATCTTTAAATTAATTTAGGCAGTATCAAAATTTTATTATAACCATGAAAAATGAATGTTCCAATAATTACTCAATTCATTCTTAAACTAGTGTTTTGTAATTGAGTCTTGGTAGACTGAATCGTAGTTATTTTGAATGGAATTTCCCTTTCCATTATTTCCTCCTGGATTTTGTAGATTTATTTTGCATCTTGCTATTTTACTGAAGTTATTGTTTCAATTAACTTATTTGTTGATTCTCTGAGGTTCTGTATACATGCCATCATGTCATTTGCAATATATATATATATACATATATATATTATATCATATTATATTAAAATCACCCTTCCACACTATGCATTGTAGGGATTTTTTAATTATGTTAGTTGTTATCTTAATGTAGACCCATCTTTGTACAGCACCTCCCTCTTGGGCTACTTCTCCAACTCCCATTTATCTTGGGGGGCTAGGTCCCCAGTATGTGTTTGACTTTTACTTAGGGTTCTAGGGGGTTTTTTGCATCAGCATTTATTAGTGATATTGGCCTATACTTTTCTCTCTTTGCTTGATCTTTCTCTGGCTCAAGTAATAGTACAATTTCTTATCTCACAAAAGGAGTTTGCTAGAGATTCCCCCCCCCCACATACACTTTTTGATAAGAATCTGTGTAGCATAAGGATGGATTGATCTTTGAATGTTTGATTAAATTCACTTGTAAATTTATCTGGACCATGGTTCTTTTTACACATTGGCAGTTCCTTTATAGCTTGTTCAATTTCATTTTTCTGACACTGGGGCATTAGAGATCTCTATTTTGTGTTCTGTTAATTTGTGTATTCTATATTTTTGCAACTAATTATGTCCTTTACATTCTCAGTTTTTGTAGCATATAATTATATATAGCAGGTTCTGGTAATTCTTTTTATTTCTCTATTTGCTGTGATTTCTTGTTCATCTTTTATTTTATCTTATTTTTGATCATTTGATTTTTATTTTATCTTTTAAAACAACCTCAGGGTGTGTGTGTATATACATATATGTATATGTATATATGTATATGTATATGTATATGTATGTATATATATGCTACTGTTTACATAGCACTTTACAAATATTATCTCATTTGATCCTCACAACAACCCTGCAGGGTGGGTACTATTATTATCCTTATTTTCTAGATGAGAAAGACAAGGCAGTCAGAGGTTAAGTGATTTTCTCAGTCATGCAGTTAGTGTCTGAGGCTAGATTTGAACTCAGGTTTCCCCGCCTCCAGGTCCAGCACTCTAGCCACAGGGCCACTTAGTTGTCCTGTCTAAGTTTATTAATTTTGTTAATTAACTTTATTAATTTGTTAAATCTTTTTTCAAAACAACCTTTTAGTTTTGTCATCTCTGCAGTATTTCTGTTTTCCATTTTATTTATTTCTCTTTTACTTCTAGGTTAGTCTGTTTGCACAAGCTGTTCCCAGTGGCATGGTGAGGTTCAAATGAAATAATGAATATAAAGTACTTTGCAAACCTTAAAGCACTATTTAAATGCTCTTATTGTTGGCAACCTCTAGTCACCAGGCCTCTAGCCTGCTGATGACTTCATTCCCGAAACCTTCTATGGGTCTCTAGCTGAGCACAAGCTACGTTTATGGAGCAATACAGAAGTGTGCTGGTAAATATTTAACAGCTGCTGGGGTAGGGGTAGAGTGATTGCACTCGATTTCAATTTCATTTGCATTATTAACACTTTCTTAAATCTAGGTAATCAACAAAGCAATAAATCAAGTTGATTTGTAGCAAAGCCAATTTCCGAGGTGTGAATATTCACTCTGGAAAATTTAACAATGGACTCTCCCAGCTAGAGCTTTCTCTGGCACGCCTTGTAGAGAGCTGGTTCTAATACAAACATCACACACAATTGACGCCATTGCAAACTTTTACTTGCCCTCCATACTTAATGAGATTTTTAGTCTTGTTTTGCGGTGTTCCTACCTCATTTCCTAAGCACCTCATTAAGCCTTATTATCTCTTAACATCAATCAATCGGTAGATTATATCGAGTAGCTGTTTATAGGCAATATAATAATTTTTTTCATATATGAAGATGATTTTAGGTCTATCTCCAGTGGATAGCACCAACATACACACTCTCTTTCCTGTGGTCCCCTTTTTGATTAATGATGAAGGTTGTGGCCCCAGAACAGAGCAAGGCTAGGTGATACACGCAAGAGTTGAGCCCAAGATCACAGTCTCTTAATTAGGTTCTTATGTCCTAATATGAAAGGTTGTAGTGATGGTCAGCCCTCAGTCTAAATGCTGAAAGGGCCTCTTTTCTCCAAAGTGCTGTCCTACCGAGCTGCCTTTCTCCATCTCAGTCTCATTCCCGTCTGTGGCCCTCTTCCCTGCTCCCCTCCCCATCTACTAGGAAGAGCTAAAAGGCAATCTAGAGAATTAGATCTATCTTCTCTGGCTCCTTGATTTCACCTGTCCCAGTTCTTCACAACCACATTTAGATGGATGCTTCTGGCTTCCAACTTTGTTTCCTCTAATGTTAAAGGGTCCTATCTTCAAGAAGTCTGGCAGAGAGGCAGGGCACAGGGGCCAACAACTGCCTTCCCAGTGGGGCCCTGATACTGATGGTGACTTTTGTCGGGTCCCATATATTATCTCCCAACTAGCTTGCGAAGGTTAGTGGTTAGGGGCTGTTATCTTGATGCTCACTAATGGGCTTGGGGGTGACGAAGAGGCCAGGCAAAGTGGACCTGGTAATAAAAAGAAATCCACTTGTTCTATGTCCTACTTCTACCTCCACCCCCACCCCTACTCCACCACGTGTGACTGCAAGGAATAAAGAACCACAAAACAACAGAAATGGTGGTGATGGTTTTCCAAGGCTTCAAGTGCATAAAAGTAGCCAAATCTGAGACAAGTTAGTGGGAAAAATCTTGTCTTTGAGGATCAGACAAAGGACCCTAAAATGTTTAGCCCAGAGGAGAGAAGACTCAGGGCAGTTTTTCTTTTCTTTTTTGGCAATTGGGGTTAAGTGACTTGCCTAGGGTCACACAGTTAGTAAGTGTCAAGTGTTTGGTCTGAGGCTGGATTTGAACTCAGGTCCTCCTGACTTCAGGGCTCTTTCCACTGCACCACCTAGCTGCCCCTTTTTCTTTTTCTTTTTTTTAATTAAGAGGACGGTTTTTAAGCATTCGAAGGGCTGACGTGTGGAAACAGCGATCAGACTTGTTCTGTGGGGCTTCAGAGGGCAGAACTACGAGCAGCAATAGGTGATACAAAGAGGGAATAATGCAGAGAGGGAAATATAGGCTAGATATCAGGAAAAGATTCCTAACCTCATATGGGAGCTGTCCCAAAGTGGAATGGGTTGCCTCCAAAGGTAGTGTCTTCCCCCTCGTTGAGGGGATCTTCAAGCAAAGGCTGGATGGGACAATTGTTTGTTGTTTTTGAGTCCTTTTCAGTCGTGTCTAACTCTTCATGACCCCATTTGTGGTTTTCTTGGCAAAGATCCTGGAGCAGTTTGTCATCTCATTGTTCAGATGAGGCAAACAGGATTAAGTGACTTGCTCAGGGTCACACAGCTAATAAGTGTCTGAGGCCAGATTTGAACTCAGGAAGAGGAGTCTTCCTGACTCCAGGTCCAGAACTCTATCCACTGTACCATCTAGCTGCCCCTGGCCAATTGTAGGGTATATTATAATGTGAATTCTTTTGGCTATGGGGGCATTTTAGCTAGGTGGCTGCTAGGATTCTGATTCTGTGAAAGAGCATTATGGATATCGTGTCAGACAATCAAATCCCAACTTAACTCCTTACTCATGCTGCTGCATAAATTCCTGTTTACCCTTTCACCCGGTGCCTCTCAGCTTCCCCCTCTGCAGGCTTCCTTCCAGGTTTCATTCTTCTGACCCTAGTTCTTAAGTAAATGGTCTTTCCCTACCATACTCTTGGAAGTGTGGGGGGGGGGAGGGAGGGACTACCCGCTTTGACCTGTCTGTTGCCAGATCTACACATGGGAGTAGTGGTGGGGTGTTGAAAACAATGAATAATGCAGAAAATATGGGTGGTGGGGGTGGCAGAGGGGAAGTAATTGTAAGTTTTGTGCTTACTTCTATTCTACATTTCAGGGATCCCAGTGGAGCAGACCCTCTTGGTGCCCAAAGGAACTCTGCTTTTGTGAGCATATGCCTGTATTCATATGATCATAGACTAAAGAGTTGGAAGGGATCTTAGAAACCACCAGTCCAACTCCTTTATTTTACAGAGGAGGAAACTGAGCCCCCACCCCCCACCCCTGGAGTGAGTTGCCCAAGGTCACACCTAGGATCCTAGATCTAGAAATGGAAGTGACTTCAAAGGCTGTATGGTTCAGGGATTCCTGACCAGGGGTCTCTGATGTTGTTTTTAAAGATATTTTGATAACTGTGTTTTAATATAATTGGTTCCCTTTGTAATCCTTTATATTTCATTTTAGGCATTTACAAACACGATTCTAGGAAGGGGTCCATAGGCTTCCTCAGACTTCCCAAGGATCTGTGATACAAAAAGAGATAGTACAAATCCATTATTTTACGGACAGGAAAACGAGACCAAGAGAGGTTAGGAGCCTGGCCCAAGGTCACACAGCTGGGTGGTGACAGAAAGGCTATGTATTTGCACCTGTCTTCTAACTCGAGGGCCACCGCTGAACTCAGTGTACTGGGCTGTGTGTCTCAGCTACCTTCTCGTCCCCAGGACACAGAGAGGAAGGTCCCTGCACTCGGGGCGCGGGCTGTGATAGTTTCCGTGGAGGTAGTGATCCTTCGGACGGGTCACAAGTGAGAGAGCCTGGACCAGCAACCCCGCCTGAGCTCTAAACAGAAACAAATAGTGCTTGGTGGATGATTAGGAGCCCGTGAGGTGAGCCTGTAGGGGCTTGAGTGGCAGCCCCAGTTCCAGGCCGGGGACTCGGAGGCTGCAGCCGGAGCTCGCGAGGTCAAACTGAGCGCCCGCTGAGGCTTTCTACCATTTCCAGTTGCTGTCTTCACCGCGCAGAGGTACGAGCCCCGTGGGTCTTCTATCCGGCCACTAGACGGCGCTGCAGCGTCACGCTTCCCGCCTGGAAAGGTGAGGCAAGGAGCTCTTTTGGGTTTGGGGTTGGGGTTGGTTGGTTGTTTTTTGTTTTGTTTTGTTTTTTTTTTTGGTCCAAGCCAGGGACTGGGGGGGGGGCGAGGGTTGGCAGCCAACTGCCTTCCTCCCCCCTTCCGCACTGAGCGCCCGGGCCGGCAAGCAGAGGGGGCGGAGAGGGGGCGGGGGCGGTGCACCGGTCCGCCCCATGACGCGCCCGGGTTCGGGCGGGCAGTCCCCACCCCCTTCCCAAGCGCAGTCCGCCTGCCCGGAGGCGCCAAACTGTGGGCGAGGAGAGAGGTGGAGGACGCTGCACACGGGGACTTCCTACAGTCCTTTCTGAGGGCGCGCCCCGGGGAGCGGCCGGTCGCGAGCCGGGCCGGGGCGGGCGCCCGGGAGAGCCGGGGGCTGGCCCAACCACGGGCACACGCACGCACCGAAGAGTAGACTGGGCACACCTGCCGGGGCACCTGTGCGGGTCTTGGAGCCCCTCGCCCCGAACGCCGGGGCCGCTCTAGGCGCCCTAGCAAGCCCCGGCGGGCGGGAAGGACTTGGCCGAAGGCAGGCACGGGAATCGGCCGCTCGGGATCCAGGCACCCCGAGAGGGGGTCCGGGGTCTGCTCGCCAAGCTCTTGTTCGTTGCTGCCCGACGGAGCGGGACCTGCTGCTCCAGCACAAGGCTTTTGAAGGATTTGGGAGACTTCCTTCACTCCCCATCTGCTTCCACCCTCAGTTTCCCTAAACGCCCCCCTTACATCAAGGAATTGCCCCTCGAGTTAGGTCACGGGACACTTGCATTCCTTAACGCTGCCTGTCGCCGGGAGAGAAGGGACAAGGTGCGAAACTGCGGCGCGCGCTCCGGGGACCAGACCCTGAGCGAGCGGCACCGGCGGGTGGCAGGAGCCTTAGCCCTCCGGCTCGGCCTCTGCAAACCTCACAGTCTGATCGAACCCCTGGGACTCTCGAAATGGGATCGGATGCGGCGTAAACTCCATCTCCCAGCTGTTCGGTCAGAAACAGGTAAAGCCAGAGGGCCACCTGGGAGGGGCTGCTTGGCTCTTTGGAGAGGGAAGGGGCGTTGGTGGTGGAGACCAGGGCGGGGGCCCGGAACTTTTCGATCTCTCTGGCTCCCACACCCCTCTTTTGGTTCCCCAGTCTGGGAAACCCTTGCCTGGCTGGATTCTACCCTAGTGGAAAGTTTGCGAGCTAGGACTGGAGCTAGGGTTATCCGCCTTGTGGAAACGCGGGTTCCCTTCGCCGTTACCAGACATCATCGGAACATAGATTTAGAGCTGGAGGGGGACCTCTGAGATTAGTGAGCGCGCCGCCCCCTTTTACAGGTGAAGAAATTGAGGCCCCGAGAAGGGAAGAGACTTGCCCGAGGTCACAGAGGTGGTAAGGGTGAGAGGCAGGATTGGCACTCAGGTCCTTCGACTCTAAGTCGATGCTTTTTCTACTGTGCCAACGCTTGGGAGTGGGCAGTTGAACCTTGCAGGGGAATCCTTGGTGCGCGCTCCTCTTCCTTCGTTTTGCCTTCACCGATGTGCCTTAGGGGGAAGAGATAAGGGGAAACCCTAAATCGGGGTGGAACCCAAGCCTAATTGCATGGGGCTTCCTGGAATATGTAGTGTGGTGTGGAGCTGTGGGATGTAGTACGTGCCCGCCAGCCCTCCGGCACTCGGAGATTCCCCGGGAGGCGCAGGTCCTGGGGATGGAGGTGGGTGTGTACTCTGGCACAGAGGACGAGTCCAGCCTGGTGTATGTCTTTCGAGTTCTCCTCCTGCCCTCCTCAGGCCTGGTGCCTCAAGCTAAATTGACTTATGCATCTTCTGGCCAAAAAGATAGCTTAGGGAGCAGTCCCTTACTATATTATCTGCCTGGCTTTTTTTTTCTTCTCACTTTACCTCTTTTGGGTGTTAAATTCCTTTACCATAAAGATTTGGAGCCCTTCAGGAAACGGGAGGTCTTCGAAGTAGAGCTGAGAGGGAGCTCAGAAGCCATCTAGCCCAACCCTCTTATTTGACAGTCGAGGAAACCGAGGCAGAGAGCGATTAAGTGATTTGCCCAAGGTCGCACAGCTAGGAAGTGTGTGTGTGTTTCAGCCCTACACTCTATCCACTGTCAGGTCACGTTTGTTGGGACAGCTGTTCCCCTTTCCAGCTGTTTCTCCCCATTCTTGTCGCCCCCTTCCAGGTACAATTCAGGGATCTCGTGTGTGTGTGTGTGTAAGTAAAACACACGCGGGGTGGGGTGGTGGGGAGTCAGGGCCGAGGGGGCAACCAGTTTGAGGCAAAGCCCGAGGAAGCCATCGAGAACTCGGGGATCCCTCGAGTTGAGCGCTTGTTTTTGTTCTTGGAAGCCATTCTCCGCCCTCGCCCCCTCCAGCAAAGTGAGCTGAGGAGGGCAGCTGGAAGGGGTCTGCTCCAGCAGGGCTAGTCCAGTCTGCATGTGGAGCTACTTTTTGCCTCTTCTGGGGATGTTGGGGGCAAGCTTTGCCTGTCCAGTAGGACTGTCTTCCCTGGCTTCCTTTTACTTTGGTTACCTAATAGCCGTTCTGGATCGGCTTTTAAGGCTGCTTTCCCTCTTCGCTGAAATCTGCCTCAGACAAAGGGAGGCTCACTTTTTTGGGGGACTCAAGGGAGGCAGGGGTGGGGAAGTCCTCGGGGTGGCCACTCTTCTCTGCTCCCTTTCAGTCAGGGATAAGGGAGAGGCCTGGGGGAGTAAAGTGCCCAGGGCTCCACACTCTTAATTTCCCTTTCTCTTTCTGGTCAGCCTCCACCTCTTCCCTCTCCTACTCTTCCTTTCAACCCAGAGGCAGCCCAGACAGACTGAACCTGAGTCTAGGGCTGGGAAAGACCCCTCCCCCCAGCCGATCTAATTCAACTCCCTCCTTTTACAGAAGGGGAAACTGAGGCCCATGGAGGGGAAATGAACCACCCAAGGTCACACATAAGATCACAGAATTAGAGCTGGAAGGCACCTCAGAGGCCACCTAGTCTAGAGGTCTCAAACATGCAGCACCCTGGAGTGCAGCCTGAACCACATTAAAATGCAATAGGGAAATACTTAGCAAGATAAATAGAAAACCAATGAAACATGGACAATATTACATTTTAAAGCTAAGTCAACATACAGCCCCTAGGGCTCCTTATTGTAGGTTTCCATTTGAGGTTGACCTCGATGAATTAGACCACCCCCTCATTTTACAGAGAGAGAAAGTGAGGTGCAGAGTGAGAAAATGAATAGTCTCGAGTCACTACGTAATAAATGTCAGGGATAAGGCTTCCGACTCCAGAGCTAGATGTTTTTTGCTTGCACTGTGCTGCTTTCTTTGGGCATTGCCAATCCCTCCCCGGCCAACATAGCAGCTTTCGGCTGGGAAAACCAAAGCTGCCCGGAGACTTTAGGACCACCCACAAGCCCTTGTGGTGGAGGTGGGTGGGAGGGAAGCAGCTCTGTGGCAGACCCACAGATGTCTTAACTCACCAGCCCTCAGGTTTTGGGTGTTACTAGTCGGGGCTTAGGGCAAGAGCGCACCTTAATTAGGAGAAGCTGCCTTGGCAGTGAAGAGGCCATAGTTAAACTCATGCCTTGTTGTGGGGCCTAGGAATTTGGAATCAGCTTCAGTTAAGAGAAGTCCCATATCACTGTAAGGGAATTGGGGGGGTGGGGTGGTGTCTTGGAGTCAGGAAAACCTGGGTTCAAGTTCTGCTTCTGACGCATCCTAACTGTGTGACCTTTGGCTAGTCCCTTAACCGCTCAGTGCCCAGAGCAGCTCTCTAAGGCTATCAATGACAAAATAGTTGCAGGTCTGAATTGATAGTTTCCCCACACTGAAAATATTAAAGTTTCAGATTTAAAAAAAAAATAAAACAACGAAATTTCACTAAAACAGTAATGCCCAATTGTCAGGTCCTGTGAGGCTGGACTATACCATGTGGGAGGGGAAGGCCCTGGCCTCCTTTCCTTTCTCTCTCTCTCTCTCTCTCTCTCTCTCTCTCTCTCTCTCTCTCTCTCTCTCTCTCTCTCTCTCTCTCTCTCTCTCTATATATATATATATATATATATATATATGTATATATGTGTGTATATATATATATATATAAACATTTTTGGGGAGGGGCACCTCTGGGACACAAGCTCCGACAAGCCGTGTCTCTTAATTGTTGGAATCAAGGCTGGAATCGTGAACCACCACTTTAGCTCTTATTTCAGGATTTGTAAGTGGGGAAACGGCTTCACTCAGTCCAAGAATTGGCTGGTTGGATTTGAGCAGGCAGAAGTGGCCACAATCCATTGTGGGTGTATGATGTTAAAGCCTCCTGATGCCTGAGGATTCTATTGCTGCTTGTCCTTGGTGGGGGGAGAGGGGGCTGAGAAATACATTTTGGCAATAACTGTCTAGTGTCAAAGCAAATACAGGTGCTTCCTGCTTCAAAAAACAAAAAACAGCAGCAACAAAAAACAAAGCCCAGCTGCTCCCATTAATGCACATCAGGTTAACCCTGGGCTATTCTTGTGTGTGAATTTACCCCTACTGGGGGGGTGGGGCACCCAATGGCCAACCGGGACTTTCTTCCTGGTACTTTAAGGAAACTGCTATGCAAACCCTGGATTTCCAAATACAATTCTTTAAGGAGGTGGCTACTCACAGTAAGCAAAGATTCTTTGCTTGACCCAAGGATCAGGTTCTGTGTGGCTGTGCTAGGTACTAGGGACAAAAGGAAACTGTTTCTATCCTCAAAGAGCTTTTATTCTATTGGGGGAGACATCAACTCATAAGCATTTTATAAGGGCCCAGTATATATAGTGCCAGGGAGAGAAAGACAAAGGAAATAATCCCTGCCCTAAAGGACCCCACATTTTATAGGGGAAAACAACGACATCAATCATTTGTTCTGGATTTGGATTTCAGACTACTTTTCTTGTTTCCTTGAGCATTTATGAATCTCTTACTGTGTACCAGGCACTGTGCTAGGTTCTGGAAATACAAAGACAGAAAGGGAACTATTGGCCCTGCTCTCAAAGACCTTATGTTCTATAGACGGGCAAGGACATCTACACAGATAAGGAAATAGAAAATCGTGCAAAGTAGCTCCAAACGTTTTGGAAGTGGGGGAGGTAGGGGGTAGGCAAATTGAGGGACCAGGTTAGGCCTTATGTAGGAGGTGGGATCTGAACAAGGCCTTTAAGGAAGCCAGGGATCCTAGGAGGCTTAGGTGAGAAGGAAGCCCTCCCAGGTAGGGGGAGGCGGCCTGTGCAAAGAAAAAGGGAGGGGCTGTGGCCACATCTTCCTCAGCCGTGTCATGGCCTCCATGCTGCTGTGCTGTTTAGGTTTGAGAAATGCCTGGGGCTCTTCAGCAGAGGTACAGAGACATGGGGAAAGCACCCAACTCTCCAGGTCAAGCTGTTCCAAACAGCCTCTTTTTTATGAATGCCCCCCTCTCCCATCACCCATTCTAAATTGGGATTGAACCTCCTCAGATTCGTTCCTTGCTCTTCTGGGCAGTTTGGGAGTCTCAGGCACATAGTGAGCAGCTGCAGGGGAGAGAATATCACCATTCCAATGAGCCTCCAGTCCCTGGAGAAGAGGGAGCTCAGGATGGTTTAGGATGAACCAGCCTTCTTGGGAAGGAAGGAGAGGGGCGGGAAGTGGAGCCAGATGTAAACTGTAATCCCAGTTGGGTATCTGGTGGCTAATTTATTGCAAGTAGGGGCCAGCTTCCGGTCCCCTCGAGCTGCTCATTAACTCTAACCTCTGAGCTTGGGATGCCTTATTTGTTATTCCAATGGGGGTGAATACCGGCTAGTGAAAGAACAGGAAAAAGAATGTTCTACACACATCTAGGGAATAGTTTCTGGAATTGAGATGCAGCAGGTAGAGGGTTTGGGGCATGGTGTTGCATTTAGGATGGTTTGGGTTCGAATCTTGCCTCAGATACTTAGTAGCTATGGGGCACTGTGCAGGTCATTGAATTTCTTTGGACTTCAGTTTCCTCATTTGTAAAATGAGAAGGTTGGATCTTATCTCTAAGGTCTGCTCCAGCTTTAAATCTATGATACTTTGAGCCTATGGAAACAATGCTCTACCAGTAGGGGTCCCACTGGTATCTATTGTTCAAGTATTAAGAGCAGCTAGCTGGGTAGTGGAAAGAACACCTGATTAAGAGTCTGGAAAGTTTGTGTTCGTGTTGTGAGCCTGCCGTTAATGAGTTGTGGGAGCAAGTGCCTTCCCTCTCTGGGCCTCAGTTTCCTCCCCTGTAAAATGAGGGAGTTGAGCTTGAGAGCCTCTAAGATCCTTCTAACTCTAGATCTGTGACCCTGTGACTAGATAGTTCCTGAGGCATCTTCTAGGGGCCTGAACCTGAAGTCTGTAAATTTGTTTTTCATATTTTGGTATGTAATTTTTTGATGTAATTGGTGTCCTTTGTAATTCAATGTATTTTATTTTATGCATTTAAAAATATGATTCTGAGAAGGAGTCTATCCATAGGTTTCACTAGACCACCAAAGAGGTGGGGGAGGGTCCATGACACAAACAAGGTTGAGGTCCAACTGTGGATCTAGGATCTCTTCTGTGTGACGTTGGTCATCACTTCCCCTTTCTGTGCCTCAACTCTGTAAAATGAGAGAGAGGTCTCCTGACCATAGTGTAAATGTCTCCAAGTATTGCCTTGTGAATTGTCAGAGCAGGAAAGGTTACCCTAGTTGGGTAAAATGTCTGTGTGAATTTCAAACCAGGCCACCTGCTGGGATGATAGTTGACTTTTTCCTCTGTGTTTTACTTTATAAGTCCATATTTGTTTTAGCTTCTCTGCTATGACCATTTGCATTTTTAAAAAAGTTTGGGTTTTTACAATGGGGAACAGTTCTTTCAATGAGCATATTAGTTTTAATTCACCTGTAGCCCATTAGCACCTTCGGGTAGAGTGTGATCCAAATGAAGCCAAGGGTATTGGTTGGATACCCTTGTGGGTCAGTTAACATTTGTTCTAGGAACCCAGAGACTGTGCCTTTAACCTTGGCCAAATGACTTAGTGCATACTGTTTGGCACAGTGGGTCTTGCAAAAGCATGGAGACTAGGGACTATAGGCAGTTCAGTGCAAGTCCATTCCCACGAACAGAGATGGAACTTTAGTTCAGGAAGGAGCTGTTGTTGAGTGCCTACTATGTGCAAGGCATTGTGCCAAAAACTAACTCATGGTGTGGAGTCATTAATGGTGGGTACCAGTAGTGCCATGTGCAAAGAGTGGTGCATTTTTAAGTAGCCCAGGTATACTTTAGGATTTGCAGACCTGTCTCTGCAACTTATTAGTTATGTTACCTTGAATCAGTTAAATCACCTCTCTGAGTCTCAACTTCATTATCTGTAAAATGTAGATAATGATCCCTGTCCTGCCTAGGTGACAGGACAGACCACTGCTCTAATGTTCTATTGTATCTAATATTCTGAGGACTATTGCACAGGTGAAAAAACTACTTTTGGAAGTTGAACAAAAGTACTAGATCCTAAGTTCATGTGCTGTAGGCTCAATCACAATGATGCATATGCCCTCTTAGTCCACCGTATCTACTGGCTGTCTCTGGATACTGGATCATACGTCACTTTCACATCCCATCCAGTTGTCTATCCAGATCATCTTACCATCTGCCTTACAGCCTGTCTTCTTTGCTTTCCCTATCTCTCTTCCCGACCATCACTTCCCTCTCTATATGTGTTGTTGTTCAGTCATTTTTCAGTCACGTCTGACTCTTCATGCACACTTTGGAGGTTTTCTGGAGAAAGATACTGGAGTGGTTTTGCTGTTTTCCTTCTCCAGATCATTTTACGGCTGAGGAAACTGAGACAAACAGAGTGAAATGACTCATCCAGAGTCACATAGCTAGTAAGTGCCCGAGGCCAGATTTGAACTCAGGAAGATGAGTCTTCTTGATTCCAGGCCCAGTGCTTTAGCCACTGCAGCGCCACCTAGCTGCCCCTATATGTGTTACCTTCCCCATCAGGATGGACTCTCTTTTTTTTATATTTGTATTCTCAGTACTTAGTACAGTACCTGACATGTAGAAGCATTTAATAATTACTTTTTCATTCATTCATTTATTCATCCTGTTCCTACATAATTTTAATTTCTTCTATTTTGAAAGCTTTCCATTCCATTTAGTTTAGAGGTTGAGTATTTGGTATGGCAACATCTATGAAAAACACTCATTTTTTTTTTTTTATGGATTGGGCTTATATCTGGATGATTCTGGGCAACAGTTCCGTTGGTAATAGTGGTCTAGTTTCAATACAGTTTGTTGAATTCTCCAGGATATTTTGAGGTTTGTATTTGCACAGGGATTTATTGTCTGCTTATGAAAGATAGTAAGCTTCTGATGTATAATCCTAGCCACTGGGTTGTGTCTTGTTAGGCATCGGGTGGGTGCTAAATTTTTGCAGCCTGCAGTGATATATTACATGATTTCTCATACTTCATTACATAATCAGCATTGATAAATAAATCTGGTATCCTTTTAAGGAACACCTTTCTGTAGTTTCTGGTGCTGGCATCCTGGTAGTGAATTGCCATTTTAATCTCTTTTTCCATAAACATATCTACATGGCTCAACCATTTGTGTAGTGTTTCCTTGTTAACGTATCATTGGTTGAGTTCATGTGGATGTTATACACGGGAGAGAGTTTTGTTTCTACTCTTGGATCTTAGCTTTTTCATTGACTTCATCTGGAGGCAAATCACTGTTACATTTGACAAATTCAGTGATATGTACTTATTATCACCTTGTAATTTTGCCTGTTGAAGTGAAAGCTGTTTATTCCAAAAGTATTTCTGTAGGTTTTTAACTCGTTTATTTTGTGCCCTGAGGCCATCCATAAATCCTCTTTATCCTTTTTGAAGAGGAAGAGTTAATCTTTCCATAGGTGCCTTAGGGTTATGGGCTCTGTGCTTTGTTAATATCATATGGAATTTTATTAGGATACTTTCCAGATCTATTATGATCCATTTTACAGTTACAAAACTGCATTAAGATTCATATTCCATAAGTTTTAGTTGTATTTAAGGTGCTCTTCCCAATGTGTTTTGGCTTCAGGATGCCAGTAAGCTTCTTGACAGTCATAGCTGCAGCTTTTTTCTTGATAACTTTTTTGCACTCTGTGTCTGGAGTTGTCTGAAAGATCATTTTAGAGAAGACGAGATTATTATTGTTATTGTTATCATTAATTATAGAATTAAGGTCTCCACTAGTGAGTATAATTTTAAAACACCATATGAGGCAGCCTCTGCACATAGTCACATATAAAGAGATGCTAGTACAGAGGTAGGGCAGCTAGGTGGTGCTGCAGTGGATAGAGTGCCTGGCATGGAGTCAGGAAGACTCATCTTCCTTAGTTCAAATCTGGCCTCAGACAGTAGCTGTGTGACCTTGGGCAAGTCACTTAACCTTGTTTGCCTCAGTTTCCTCACCTGTAAAATGAGCTGGAGAAGGAAATGGCAAACCATTCCGATATCTCTGCCAAGGAAACCCCAAATGGGGTCATGGAGAGTTGGATGCATCTGAAAACAACTGAACAACAGCAAGTATAGAGGTGTGAGTAGGATGGTGATGAGGAAAGAGGCTTAGGGATGTCTCTCTAAATATTATCCTTACCTACTAAAAAGCTGCCGAAAGGGGATATAGGCACAGGGGAGCCATCATACAACACCAACTGAAGAATACACAGAAGGATTTGCACAGTGTATCCAAAAGGCAACCCTTTACTCTTTCTTTTTCTCTGTCTGGCTTGTCTGCCCTGAGGAGCTCAACTTCTCTAGCCTAGGGGATTTTTAAATTTATGTCAGGTTATTCATCTCTCTCTCTCTGTTTATACTCTCTCCTGTAAATCAATTTTGAGCTGGCTGATGAGTATAAGTACAGAGTGACTGAAAAAGTTTGTGGTCTCCTAGGGCAGAAATCATTAAGCTGCTGCCTCCCTGGATGCCTCTCACTAGGAGCTAGATATGTCTTCCATTTCTCCCAGACTGACCAGTTTGTCCAACCTGTGTCTGTGATGCTAGCATTGAATATGAACAAAGGTTGTTCTGCTTAGATTTCTTTTCCTTTTGGAAAGGAGGAAGGAGAGAGTGCCCTCAGAGGAGTTTCTTAGTTAGAAAGATAGGGTCAGGCAGTTAGCTTGCATTTTTTGAGCACCTACTGTGTGCCAGGCATTGTGCTAAGTACTCTAACTCTGAGGCAGGGGAGAATGGTAACAAATGGGAGGGTCGCAGGTTATATCACTAATCATTGTTCTGATCAGCTCAGTAAAAATCCTTGTTGACCTCAATGGCTAAAATTTAGGGGCTTCTTATAATCTCTTGGGGAGCAAAATGCTTATATACTTGTTTCCCTCCATGGTATCAAGATGGAGGACAGGACACTAACCCCAAAACTGTAGCCTTACTTTCCCCTTTCCAGTTTTTTTTTTCTTTTAGAAATGCCTTACCAACAGGCCCAATTCCAACATGTCACTGGTTGATGGATGCTGGATGGTGTCTCCATGGCAATGCCTGGCTGCAATGATTGTTATTGTTGTTATTGTTATTATTATATTGTTATTCTCATTTAGTTCTGTGGAGTTTAGATAGAAACAATTCTGTGACAGATCAGTATTCTGATATTATTCTTTTGTGTTTAATGGAATATTGTGCAAGTGTATAAAATTATTGCTCTTTGCAATTGACTGTAAGTGTTGGGTTGTAAGCTCATCTTTTATAGGCCCGCTGAAAGCATCTTTGGGAACAGTCCAGTAGCAGACAGGATGATGGGCATGCTACGCACTCATCCCATTCCCACATGATTTTGATTTCTTCCATTAGGTATCTATATTTTAAAAGCTTTACATCCCACACAGTTTCGAGGTTATGAGAATTTGGTATGGCAGCATCTATTAAAAATGTTTTTCTTGAATTTTTATAGGTCAATGTTATTTCCCAGACATTGCTAGTAACTGTTCAGTTTGTGATAATGCTATGTTTCCAGCGCAGTTTATTTGTTGAATTCTTAAGGGTATTTTGAGGCTCATATTTATATTATAGAGGCAGGTAGATGGTTCAGTGGATACTGTGCTGGGCCTAGAGTTGGGAAGACCAGAGTTCAAATCCAGCCTCAGACACTCACTAACTATGTGACCCTGGGTAAGTCACTTAACCTCTATTTGCCTTAATCCATTGGAGAAGGAAATGGCAAACCACTCTGGTATCTTTGCCAAGAAAACCCTATGGATAGCATTGGTATGTTTTGGTCCACAGGGTCACAAAGAGTCGAACATGACTGAACAACAAAATTTTTGCTGCCTGTCATGATTTGTTGCATAGGGCCTGCCATTTCCTTGTATAGCCTGTACCCATCAATACATCTGGGCTCCTTAGGAATGACTGTTCTGTAATTTCTGGGGGCAATGATCTAGTCTTGTGTTATGATAAACCCCTCTGTTTCTGTAAACAAAATCACCAGATTCAGCCGTTTGTCCTAAGATTCTTTGACATATTATTGTTGGTTGAGTTCTTGTGGATTTTGCCCATGCAGGATCTTTTGGAGTGTTGCTGGCATAAAGCAGTGGGAAGTCCTTGACTGTAATTGGTATGGTTGCTTGTCAATTTTAGGATGACTGCCACATGTGATGAAAGCATTCGTATCTTGAGCCCATTGAATGGGTAGTCACGATTTACCATTTCTAATGGGCAGTTCAATCTCTACTGAAATATTCTTAGGAGCAGTTACACTGTACTGACCAGGCTCTGAATCCTGTCAATATCACTTCCAGAGCCCAATTTGTCAGGCTTTCAAGGTATCTGCCAGGCCTCTGCAGCTACCACAGTGGTCTTGGAGCACACCAAGTCTCTTTTCACACATCATCCTGATTGGCAATCTCCTTCTTTGCTGCCTCTGCCCCACTGTGTCCCCATGGTGGTAGGTTGGGTTTTGAGAGGGTTGTGAATATTTCTATTATTGTTTTATCCTAGGACAAAACACTTCAGTTTCCTTTCACCTTAACTGTTGAAAACTGGCTGAGAAGCTGCTTTCTGTTAGATGTTGGTGTCAAGTTTAGGTCCAAGAAGGAGAGCTGAGCCTCCAGCTCTGATGGCAGACCTGCTGAATCTTTTCAGGTAGGCACACAGAGAGAAAATGGTGTTGTATGGCAAAGGCTTCCATATATATAGGAAGCGTCCCAGGATTTGGAGAATTCCATTGATAGGTTTTTGTGAAGGAAAGGAAGCCAAAGTGGTTAGATATCATTAGCTTTCTGTTCTCCATGCTGTCAAGGGTCTTGGCTACTCAATTTCATTGCCTCATAGTCCTGGGAACACGTGGTTGATGATGAGGATTTTCAGGTTGTGATATGGCCATTTGCTGGACAGCAGCTGTAGAAGACGCCAGTTCTTTGATTTAGCTAGCCAGTGGTAGAAACAAGAAGATGTTGCTATCATTGTATGATGGCAATATTTTCTCTCACAAGCTCTTGGTAAAATTATGCAAAAATTTAATTTCAGTGCCCTCCCACCTCCTTTTCATCATCCTGCATCCTTCTGTTCCCTTTTCCCAACTCCCTTCCCTTCCCCCATTTATCTCCCCCCTGCTCCTTTTTGTACACACACACACACACACACACACACACACACACACACACGGAGAGGGATGACATTTATATAGCACTTTATTGTTACCTAGCACCTGGAACAATATGTGGGCCCCCAGAAAGTAACTTCAGGTTCAAGGCACTCTGGTAGGTCAGTACCCATTCAAACCCACCCATAACTCATAAGCCCGAGAGGACACAATTCACAATAAAAGGCAAAACAATAACTAGTCATGTTTATATAGCACTTTCAGGTTTGCAAAGTACTTTTTAGACGTTATTTCATCTGTTCAAATAACAGTAAATGAAAGACAAGATGGCCCCCTTGTACATGATGTACACATACCAGTGGTAGGGCACAAAGAATGTGCTTGGCCAAGGAACAAACAGGAGAAGGGCCTACATGGAGGACACATGTATGATTCAGGCAGCTCACATCTCTGATACAGAGTTCCTGACTGTCCAATGGCATGTCATCATGCCTTGTTGCTCATTGCTGTGTATCTTTTCTCTGCTCAGGGACTCTGCTGGTCTTGTGACTGCTAGCCTGCCCTCTATGACCATTTCTTTGCTAGGCTTTAGCTCTGAAGGACCATATTCTGGACTCTTGGTGCCCATCTATTTAAATACAATAGCTAGAAAGACTCTCCCTGACACTGGCCAGTGGAGACATTTTTAAGACATAGCTACAGAGGTTGAGTAAACTATGCCTAACCAGGAAGCCGAAAAGAAAGCCAATAGAATGCACCATGGCTAAGATTAAGTCTATTCTTTTAACTGTCCCTTTTTCAGTTTAGGAAAAAAGGAAGGAAACAAGCATTGAGTAAGTAGCTCAGAATGAATGTAGATAGAAGTTGTCTCTATTTTGGCCACAGGAACCCTGAGGGTCTTCTCTCAGATTGATTTTTTTCTTTTTTTTGACTAGGCAAAGAGGCCATTCTCTGCCTCATTTCTTAATTAAACCTTAATCACTGAATGGGTGCTGCTTCAGTCGAACTGAGACCTGTTAAGGACCTTACCTTGAAAAGACCAAGGTCCCCCACTGCATCAGGGGCGGTCTCTAGTCATTCTCGTCTGTACCTGGCCACTGGACCCAGATGGCCCCAGAGGAGAAAGTGAGATTGGTGGCTTTGTACAGCCCTCCCTCATTTAAATCCATTTCACTTGTATGTCATGGCATCACCTCCAACAAATAACAACAGCAGCCAAGCGCTTCACAAATCATGTCTCATTTGATCCCTACCGTGATTCTGAGTGGTAGGCTATTATTCTCATCCCTCTTTTACAGATAAGAAAGCTGAGGCAAACACAGATTAAATGAATTTCTCAGGGCCATACAGCTAGAATCTGACTTACCTCCAGACACGATGTTCTATCTACTTCACCCCCTAGCTGTCTAAGTCAATACTGATTTGAGTCAGTGGTCTCCAGCAGCTATCTGTCTGAAAATTCTTTGTAAAATTGTTTGTAACTCTTATTTAGCCCTGATATATGAACCTGTATCCCCAAACTCCCCACCGGAGTTGTGTGGAAGGGAGAGAGGTGATTTGGAATCTACCTTACTCCCAAGACCCTCTTTGATTGGCATGCAGATTAAGTTTGAGCTAGAATAAAAAGGCCGGGTTAAATAGCTATCCTGCATTTCTTTCTTTACTATACATATTTATCAATCAACCAACCAGCATTTATTGAGCACCTATTATGTGTCTGCCTTCATGCTAAGCACTTCCCTTTGGAACAGTTCTTTTTTTTTAAACAGCGAGCAGTTAAGCAAAACAAATGTCACCCATACCTGACTGCATTTTCAACATTCTGCACCCATACTTTCCTACCTCTGCAAGGAAAGAAGTTCATTTTCTTATCTTTTCTTAAGGGCTAAGATTGTTTATTATAATTGCAAAGTGTTTTGTTTTAGGATTTTGTTTTAGGATTCTTTTTGTTTATATGTTGTAGTCATGCTTTTAATTTTTCTTTGGTACTGCTTACTTTTTTATTGGCTTATATGAGTCTTACTAGTTTTCTCTCATATTGGTCATTTATTACGGCACAATAATATTTCGTTAATACTCAAGCATCACAATTTGTTCAGCCATTCTCCAAACCAACAGATATTTATTTTGTTTCTAATTTTTTTTGTGGCAGTCTGTAATTTTTTTTTTTTAAACTCTGTTCATTGGTGATTGTCTTTTGGTCTTATATCTGGGCTAATTCTCTATATACATCTTGGAGGATGGAACCTTATCAGAGCTATTTTATGTAGAGAATTTTTTCCCCCCAATCAGCTGTTACCCTTCTAATCCTAGCTACATTGATTTTATTTACACAAAAGTTTTTGCATTTTGCATAGTCAAACTTATCCACTTTCTCATTTATGTTCATCCCTTGTTTGGTAAAAATTCTCTCCCTAGCTGTAGTTGTAAAAGATGGAAAGAGTCCCGGCTCAGAAGTCAGAGGAGGTGGGTCTAAATCTCCCTTCTGATGCTAAGAACCCATGTGACTTTGGCAAGTCATTTATCATTTTTGAGCTTTGGTTTTCTCACCTATAAAATGACAGAGTGAACTCCAGTGGCCTTTGAGGTACTTTCTAAACTCTCTATCTATGATTCCATTCTCTTCAAGTTTTTAATATAATACTGGCTTGCACTTACTTAGTGCTTTAAAGTTTGCAAAGCATTTTGCAAATATTATCTTGGTGAGAAACAAGATGGCAGACTAGACATTTTCTCTGATCCTTGTGACTTCTCAAAACTCTCCAAAATAAAAGTGAAGAAAAGAACCCCCCCAAAAAAAAACCCAAAACAAAACAAGATCATTAAGAGAAAATTTGCTCAATATGCAAGCAAAATGCACAGGTTTTAAAAACAGGATGTGTATAGACAATCTGAAGATCATAGGTCTCCCAGAAAAAAATGATAGGACAGATCTCTTAACACCAAAATGAAGGAAATGATAGAAGAACTTCCTAGAACTTGTGAACATAGAAAATGAAATTCCAGTTGAAAGAATTCATGGATTGCCTCTAGGAAAAAAAAAAAAAGCAACCCTAAAACCCAAGGCTGCAAACTCCATCACACATAGTGGTTAAATTTAACAATTCAATTTAGAAACAATAAGTTCTGCAAGCCACCAGGAGAAAGACCTTCAAATACAAGGGAAAGACTATTCAAATAATGCAACACTATCCTGCTTCCACTAGAAAAAGGAGGAGGGAATAGAATAATGCATTTCAAAGAGCACTGGAACTCTGGATGCAGCCCAGGGTGACTTACCCTGCAAATAAGCTTAATCGTACAGGATGAGAGATAGACATTCATAATAAATTGAGAGAATTAGTTGGTATGGATAGGAATGCCAGGCCCAGAGTCAGGAAAACCTGAGTTCAAATCTGGCCTCTGATACTTCCTAACTATGTGACTCTGGGCAAGTGACTTAAACTCTGTCTCGGGTTCCTTATCTGTAAAATGGGGATAATAATAGCATTTATCTCCCAGGATTGAGTCACCTCCCTGATTTTTTTTAAGTTCCAACCAAAATTCTATTTTCTACAGGAAGCCTTCCCTAACCCCTCTTAATTCCAATGCTTTCCTTTTAATTATTTCCTATTCATCCTGTATATAGTTTGCTTTGTATATATTTGTTTGAATGTTGTCTCCCTCGTTAGATTGTAAGCTCCTTGGTGACAGAGACTGTCTTTTGCCTCTTTTTGTATCCCTATATATAGTGCCTGGCACACAGTAGATGCTTAATAAATGTTTATTGAATTGAAGACCAAATGAGATAATAATTGTAAAATGCTTAGCACAGTGCCTGGCACGTAGTAAATTCCCTAGAAATTTTTGCTGTTGTTGTTATGATGCTGAGTTTGAAACATTTTTTTTTAGAAAGAAAGCCAGAACTGAAGAGATTAGTTGCTTCTCAGACACCCCAAACAACAGAAATATAGGAGGAGTGAATAAATGGAAACTGCAACAGCCTGACAAAAGAAAGACAAGTAAGAGACTTCTTTCTAAATGTACCTAAGGAGACGGGGTGAAGAGGGAGCTTTGGTAGAGGTAACAGTGAAGAGGCAGAGAAGGGAGCATTCTGGACAGAACCTGGTGACACCCTGCCTACAGGTGAAGGCTTCTTTTGTGAACTATATTACAGCATGGGAGGAGATATGAAAAGGGGAAGAAGGCAACAGCAGGGTAGAGAGGAGTGAATGATGTCCTAGGGTCAAATCCAGGTCTAGCCATGAGGGGAAGGGGAACTCTGCAGTCTCAAAAAGAGAAGAGCCTATGGGGGAGTGAGTGAGGAGAAGGGAGAAAGATTGGAAAGGGAAGAAAAGGAAGGACGCCATACTTTGGAGGTGGGAGTAGATTTCATAGTCATCAATACTTCTGTGGGTGAAGGGAGAGGGGGACCTTTTACTGAATGAGGCCTGGAAACTGGTGCCTGAAAAATCTACTTGTCCTGGGAGGGGGAGGAGCTGGAACCCCTGTGGGCAACTGGCACCTGAAGGCACAGAAAGCATGGGCACAGGAAGGAGATTTCCAGGCAAATGTAGAAATAAAAGGTCAATAAGAGAGGGTGGAAGTGGAGGGGGAAGGGGCCCTAGCATGGTTCAGTCTCCTTCCTTTTTGACACCTGCAATAATTGGCATTGTTCTGGGAGTGGGGCACAATGAAAAAAGGGGACTCCTTGGGGTAATCCCTTCTAGACAGTGGCAGAAAGAAATAGGGCAGAGCCTAGAATGGATACCTGGGAAATTTTGTATGAAGAACACAGAGAAAAGAGAGAATCCTGATGATTCTAAGGGTCATGAATCAGAAAATTAGGGTCTACAGTAAACAGAGAAGATGGCTAATGAAAAGAGTGAGGGAGATTCTTTTTGGAAAAGGGCACAAAAATGAAATTAAAATGACAATACTAGCTGAAGAGGAGGAGAGGAAGGGGGAATCTACTTGACTGAGAGGAAAAAAGAGGAAAAAGAAATATATGTCCAGATAAAATCAGGAGAAGAACTAATAAACAAAATCCTAAAGGGAAAAAGGTAACAAATGAGAGAGGGGATCAGGGGTGAGAGTAAGAGAGCCAGTGGGAACAGGGCCATCTTAAAAAAAGATTAAAGTAAAGTAACTAAAGGAACATAATACTGTGTTTACAGCAGAAGAGGGGAAAAATAATAACTTGGAAAAAAACCCCAATTTTAGAGACAGATGGAGGAAAATAAAAACTTAACTCTTTTAACTTTAAATGTGAATGGATTAAATAATCCAATAAAATGAAAACAAGTGACAGATTGCATAAGAAAACAAAATCCTACAATCTGCTGATTAGAAGAAACATATTTAAAAAACAGACGTATGCAAAATAAAACTGAGGGAATGGAAAAGAAATTTACTATGCATCAAGTCAAAAGAAAAAGTTGCCAACATACTATCAGACAAAGCAAAAGGGAACTTTCAAAAAATTAAAAGGGATAGAAATGAATGGAACCATAGCCAACAAACTACTATTAGTAATAAATGTATATGCTCCAAATGCCCTAGCATCCAAATTCATAAAGGAAACTTTCTCTGAGCTTCAAGAAGACATGGATTGTAACACCATAATGACAGGAGACATTACTATCACCCTCTCAGTTTTGGATAAGTCTAACAGAAAGACAAGCAAAAGGGAAAATATGGAACTGAACAAATTTCTGGAGATACTAGAGTTAAAAGATTTATGGCATCTTCTAAATGGGACAGCAAAAGAATATACGTATTTCTTTGTACATGGAACTTTTACAAAAATTGACCATATACTAGGGTACTGAGATATTGAAAACAAGTGAAAAAGGCAGAAATAGTCAATACATCCTTTACAGACTATATAATACAATAAAAATAGAAATTGATTCAAGGACCACAAACAAAAGATACAGACCCAAATGGGGACTTAACAATGAAATTTTAAGTAATGAATGGGCCAAAGAACAAATTGTAGAAACAATCCATAACTATGTAAAAGAAAATGATAATGATGAAACAACATATCAAAATTTCTGGGATGCAGCTAAAGCACTCTTCAGGGGGAAACTCATGTCCTTACAATCATACATTAACAAAATAGGAAAAGAGAAGATTAATGAATGCAATATGCATTAAAAATTAGAAAATGAAAAAAAAGCTTAAATTAACACAAAAGAGATATTAATGATTAGAGGGGAAATAGATAAACTGGAAACCAAAAACCGCACAGAAGTGATAAATAAAACTAAAAACTGGTTTTCTAAAAGATTAATAAAGCTGATAAATCCTTAGCTAATCTGACTAAAAATAAAAGAGCAGAAAATCAAATCAATACAATAGCAAATAAGCAAGATAAATTCATGGTAAAACCAGAAGAAATTTTTTTTTAAAAATCAGAATACAAATATCTATTTTTATCCTCGCAGAGGTAGACAGTTTTATTAGTCTCATTTGACAGACAAGGACAATGGAACAAAGGGTATGTGACTTGTACAGGTTCATGCAGCTAATGTCTGAGGCCAGATTTGAGCTTGATCTTCCTGACTCTGAGCTGGTGCTTTATCCACTATGGCAACTAGCTGCCTATGGCTATGATGTGGCCTTTTATATTTAGATAGTGTACACATTTGGAGCTTATTGTGGAATATGGTTTAAGATGCTGCTCAAGCGTGTTCTGTCAAATTGCTTTAGTCCTTTCCCAAGTAGTTTTATCTTCTTGGGTTTATTGAACACTGGGGCAAAGAGTTTGATTTTCTGACTCTTGCTTATTTAGTCTGTTATACTGACCTATTTTTCTATATTTTTCACCAGTCCCAAAGAGTAGAGAGGCAGGAAAACCTGGGTTCAAGTCCACCTCTGACACATACTGGCTCTGTGACCCTAGGCAAGTCTTTTACCTTCTCAGTACTCTAGCTACCTTTCTCTGACTTTTAAGTTGCAGAGAAGCTGCTGACTTGCGTTGGTAGAGGGAGTTTCCTTACCTGGAGTTTCCTTTCCCCACCAGTGAAATCACAGGTCCATTCTTTATCCCCATCCCAACCAACTAGTTGCGCTGATTATTGATTTACAATATAGTTTGAGGTCTGGAAGTGCTGTTCCTACTAATTTTCATCATTTCCCTTGAGATTCTAAACCTTTTGTAACATCAAATGAATGTTGTTATTATTTTGTCTGGTTTTCTAGAGTACTGCCGTGGTAGTTTGATTGCAGTAGCACTAAATCTGTAAATTCACAGAATCCCAGACTTTCAGAGCTTGGAAGGGACTTCATCTAGTCCAACCCATATCCAAAAAGAACCCCCACGATAATATATGAAACCAAATGGTCGTTGCTCGGAGACTTTAGTAATGGGGAGACCACTGCTTCCCTCAGTGGCCAATTCCACTTCTGTACAGCTCTAGTTTTTCTAGAAATTTTTTCCTGATATTAAGTGAAAATTTGTTCATCTGAACCTTGTACCCATTACTCTTTGTTCTGCTTCCTGGGTCAAATTGAATAAGTCTAATCCTTCTCCAAAAGACAGTCCTTCAGGTACTTGAAAGTAGCTATCCTTATGTCTTTCAAATGCTTCTTATATGATGTGAACTCAAGGCCCAGTCTTCTACTTGTGAGGTTATTTTTTTTTAAATTTTCAGGGAGAGAGCAAATGGTGGCAAAAGAAAGTGAAGCCATTCTGTTTCCAGGATTTAGAAAGGAATGGAAAGACTACCTTAGGTTTAATTTACTGAAGTGTGAGCTCCAACTCAAAACCCTAAAGCTTCATGAGGATCCACTGATGTGTTTACTTTTGCCAACCAACCAGAGTTCAAAACAAAATAAATTTGATTAAACAACATAGCATATAAAATAAACAATTCCACAATGTCCACATGGGTGCACTCTCTAACAGGTTACCACACCACCAGTGAGGAGAGAAAATATATTCAGAGAACACATAATCAGGAGATCTGCATGGAGTGTACACAGGTAGGGACATGTGCCATGTGCAATCAGGGCAGTTCACACCTCTAATTTAGTAGAACTTCAAATATCCTCTGCTCATTCAATCATGCTACTCTTTTCCAGGCATCATGTCTCCATTCTCTTGTGGGCTTTGTGTCAGTTGTCAGATGTTGTGTGGTCTCTGCTGGGCATTCTTTTTCTGTTCTTTGTTGTGTTGTTTTTTGATCTTATGGTTGCTATGGTCTGCTACCATCCGAGGATCTTTATCTTTTAAAGTACATCTTCTCTCTGATCCTACTTGCTAAGGTGCATTGGCTGGAAAGCCTCTCCCTGACAGGGGTAGACTGATGTTCTTTAAGTGCATAAATGAGGCTGTGAGCCACTACACTTAGCCAAGGTAGGAACTACCAAAAGTCAGCAGAATGCCTCAGGCAAAAATGAATTCTATTACTTTGATTGTCTTTGGTGCTGATTCAGTGCCTAAAATTCCAAACATTTAGGAGTTAAAAAATTCCTTATGATTGCTGTTATATTCTTGATTGTGATTTTATACCCCTTCGCACTAGTCCGTGGCTAGAGTTGTGTGGATGCTTCCCAAGATCTTTTGCATTGACATGCAGGTGAAGCAGGCAAATGTCAACACTCTTGCCTTTACACCAGTAGCAATACCCCTGCCTTTTGCACTGTATTTTATCCAGCACAAAACCTCACAATTTCCCTTATAGATGTAACAGAAGGCTGCATTATGAACGTACACTGCCTAACACTGCCTAACCTCAGTGAGGCTTTCAGAGTGGCCTGCCAGTCCTCTTGGGTATCATCTCCTATCGAGTCATCCAGTTTCCCTGTAAACCTATTCAAGGCCAACAGCTCCTCTTCCCTCATCCCCCACTCTCTCAAGTATCTGTTTTCCTATTTTACTATGATCAGGCCATCCAGTGTTGAAAACTCTCAACTCCACATCCTTACTTCCAAACCTCTGTCCTTTCCTATCCTGCCCCATGTCCCTTCTGTCTCAAAAGAGGCAACCCTCTTTACCCTTCTCCTTGTGCCTTTGTTCCTAGTCTCTTTGAAGGCTGAATCCTCAGATTCCTCTCTCATTCCCCACATCCAGCCAGTGCTCAAATCTTGCCCTTTGTTGCTTAGATGATAAACCAACTTAAGAAGCTCATTCCCACTAAAACGTTCCTTGAACGAATGAATGCCTTTGCTGTGACCTGATAACTTAAGGTCTTCCATCTTGTCGCGCCTCAACTTGGTGCTGTGACGTTTGGTCCGCTGGTAACTATAGGCAGTAGGGTGTCCTAACTGGGCCAACAACACCTTTGGCTGAGCTCTGAATTTCTCCCATTCATTTGCACTGTTCTCATTCTCAAGACTAGGACTAATGCTGTGAAACTAATGATATATATACAGTGCCTTCCCCTACTTGCTCCCTAGCTATGGCAAAAACTAACTTGAAATGTTTATACCAACTTCTGAACCTAACCTCCCAGAAATAATAGATTGGAAGTTATGTCTAGTAAATTCTAATACTAAATAAGTGTTAATAAATATACATAATAAATAAAAATAAACATTAAATAAAATAAATACTAAATACTAAAAATCTAGTAAAAAAGTAACATTCCCTTATCTGTAAAATGAGGAGATTGGACTGGATACTCCTTGAAGTCCCTTCTGGTTCTGAAATTCTAAGTAAGATGTAATAATTCTTTTTTAACCTTAAATATTTTTATTGGTATCTTTTATGTTTACCTTGTCTTCATTTGAGAATATATCCCTGTCCCCATCAAGAAGCCATTCCCTTTTACAAAGAATAAAATAAGAAACAGAAAAAAGCAGTTTAGCAAAACTGACGAATATATTAACTGAACCTGACAGTATATATTATATATGTATGCAATGTATATGTATGCGTATGTTTACATATATGCATGCATGTGTTTATATGCACAGGGGTGTGTACATATGCTATATATGCATACATATATATACACACATGTATGTATACATGTGCACATATGCATGCATGTTGTTTTCTTGGTTCTTATTTTACTCTGCTTCAGTTCCTATGTCTTCCCATGCTTCTCTATATTATTCACATACATAATTTCTTATAGCTTTATAATATTACGTTACGTTCATAATGCCACAATTTCTTTACTCATCAACTGATGGACATCCAATTTGTTTCCAGTTCTTAGCTGGCTCAAAAATGCTGCTATAACTATTTTGGTATATATGGGACTTTTCATTTTGTCTTTGACCTCCTTGGGGGAATATGTCCAGAAGTGGGATCTCTGAGTCAAATGACATAGGCATCTATTTTTCTTCCTTCTCTCCTTTTCTCCCTCCCATAATTCCAAAGTGCTTTCCAGAATGGTTGGAAAAATTCATGGTCCCACAAATGTATCTTCCCCCAGCCCCTCCAGTATTGACTGTTTCCCTATTTTATCATTTTTGTAAGTTTTCTGAGTCTGAGGAGTGGGGTATAAGAATTTTCTTTGGGATATGGAAATTGTTATAAAACTCAAAGCAAGAGGTTAATGGTTTGGTCACAATATGGCTGGAAAAGATAAAATTAACATGGTTATGAGCATTAACCAGAGAGGGTTGGTACTGGAAGAAGGAATTTATTCTCAGCCTTGCAACCAAGTAGCTGTATCACCTTAGGAAAGTTAATGAATTCCTCTGAGTTTCAGTTCATTTTACCTATAAAATAAAGGAGTTGCACTATACGAACACTAAGATCCCTTCCCAATGTGCCATTCTATGATCTTATGATACTTTATTTTTGATTCAAGAGACTGTAGGCCTGACACAAGGCCTGACCTCATGGGCACCCTTTGGGATTCTTTCCTGATTCTCCCATTTGCTGGTGCACTACCCCTCTCCCCCAAACTACCTTGTATTTATTTTGTTTATATTATGTATATCCTTATATGTACATATTGGCTCCTCTGTTAGACTGTAAGCACCTTGAGAGCAGGGAGTATTTTTTGTCTTTGTATCCCTGGTGTTTAGCACAGTGTCTGGCATAAAGTAATCACTTAGTAAATACTTGTTGATTGATTTCATGGAGCCCCTAGCTGGTGCTTTGGTGGATAGAGTTCTGGCCCTGGAGGCAGGAAAACTCATCTTCCTGAGTTCAAATCTAGCCTCAGATGAATACTAGCTGTGTGACCCTGGGCAAGTCACTTCACCCTGTTTGCTTTAGTTGCCTCATCTGTAAAATGAGCTGGAGAAGGAAAGTGGCAAACCACTCCAGTATCTCTGCCGAGAAAGCCTTGAGTGGGGTCATGAGGAGTTGGACACAATTGAACAGTAACAACAAAAACTAGATCCCCAACACAGAATTAAATTTGCAATCATTTTTAAGTAAGGTTTTTGAACAGAGATTTAAAGTTTCACAAAAGGATTATAATGGCTGTACTTGAGTTGATGTTGCCCCTTCCAGGCAAGACATGTGCATTTAGACAGTGATTTGGTACCAAAGGAGTAACTCTAATGTTAGTAATATCCGACATGGTGTCAATGGGCAGAATTTGGTACAGGGTGGCATTTAGTGACCCGCAAGTTATATCACATAGGTGTGGGTTCACTCTGCTTGAGTAGAGGCTTAGCTCTGCAGTAGATAGGATTGTGTAGGCCAGTGGTTTAGTCATTTTCTCATTGGGGGACAACTGGCTGCATTTTGTAGGACAGAGACCCAAAAGGCAGGCAGTTTGGATTTGAGGTCATGCATCCTGGACATCATAGCTGATTGTGTCCCTGGAAATGTATCCCAAGTTAAGGAGGACTGGTGGAAATAGGGCTTGACTTTGACAAGGCATTACCATATGTGGACCCCTCTGAGTCCTTAATTCCAGGACTGGTGCCTAGGGTTTCCTTCCTTTCTCCCCAGTCAACAGTCTTGCCATGATGAATACAACTACAAAACACTCCCTACTGATACAGAGGAAGGGAGACAGAATTGGAGAGATGTCCATTGTTAATGGCCAGGCTCTGCCAATATAATAAAAAATGATACTACCTGCATTAATTTATAGATCTAGTGCCATACCAGTCAAACTACCAAGAGGTTCCTTTATGGAACTGGACAAAATAATAACAAAATTCATCAGGAGGAACCAAAAGATCAAGAATCTCAAGAGAAATAAAGTAGGAATGAAAAGGGGCCTAGCGTTACTGGATCCCAAACTGTATTATAAAGATGTAATCGGAAAAGCTATTCGGTACTGGTTAAAAATCGAAAAGGTTGCTCAGTGGAACAGACTAGGTAAGCAAGACCCAGAAGCAGCCTAGTTTTGAATAAACATTCTATCACAAACTGTTAGGGCCTAAAGACTCCCTGTTTGCCTAGAACTGCTGGAATAACTGGAAAAGCAGTGTGGTAGAAATGAAGGTTTGCTTAACACAAGAAATGAAGGTTTGCTTAATGGGTCAGAGCTAGAAGGGATATTGGAGTCCAAGCCTTTCATTTTACAGACGAAGAAACTTATGCCTGAGATGAAGTGCTTCTGTCCACTGTCCCTCATTCTTTTACTCTGTATCCCACAATACAGTCCAAATGGATGTGATAGACAAAAATGTCGTGTCGTTAAAAAAAAAAAAGAAGAATGGAAGGAGATGCTTTTCACAATGATGGTTATATGGGGAGAATTCTTAGACAAGGGATTGGGCTTCCTCAATTTCTTGCTCTTTAAAATGGAAGTGGTGGTGGTGTCTTTAGAGGGTCTCTGATGTCTGTCCCTTTTGACTTAATTACAGCTAGCTCCTCCATTAGTGCGAATAATAAATCCCGTAGTCACATGTATTCGCACCATTCGAAATTATAATTATGTAAAATATAGTAATTGGTTCCAGCCCAATGGAAATAATGCAGTGTGAATTCGAATAACGTGACCACTTCAGGGGATTCATCATCCCTGCTAATGGGGACCTAGCTGTATTCATTCTGTGGCTTCTTGATTGCATATCCAGGTGACAGATGGGAACGTAGCAGAGAAAAAGAGCAGGGCTTGAGGGACAATTAATTCCAGAAGAGGCTGGCGGTCCAGTTTTTCCACATACACTCTGTAGATTTCGGGGATCAGGAAGTGATTGATCAGCGTTGTCGGTACCTCTTAACACTACAAGGACCGTTTAAGCTGTGAATGACTCTGCATTTTTTTTTTTCAATTTAAAAGGCAAAGGAAATAGAAGGAGGCTGGACCTTTTTATTTCCATGTAAAATTATAAAATGTTTGTGTCAGTTGACACATCTGGTCCTTCTAGTTTAATGGCCAGGCCTGTGTGGTGATTGGCTTTATCAAATAAGAAATGGATGTTAGGAGCAGAAAAATTTCTTGTTGCCTGGCTGCAGAGTTGGAGAAAGTGCATTATGCCTGCATGGACAATTTGAAAAACCAACTGTGGGGACTGACTGAGGAATTCCTGCTTTATGCATGCACATATAAATTGCAAACAGCTTCACGACTATATCCATTTCTGATGGGCCCCAGGAGTCTTTCCTGCTGCTGGGGGTGGATGCTTAGGAGAAACTTGTTACTTTTCAAGTATATAAACCTGTTGTGGTTTTCCTTTAATTAAGTGTGCCTTTTTTTCCCCCTTCTTAATGAACTGCAGCTGTCTGGGCTGCACTCAGTCCTCTCTCCCTCTCTCCCTCCTCCCTCTCTCCTCCTCCCTCCTCCTCCCTCCCTCTCTCCCTCCCTCCTCTCTCCCTCCCTCCCTCTCCCTCCTCCTCTCTCCCTCCCTCCCTCTCTCTCCTCTCTCCCTCTCTCTCTCTCTCTCTCTCTCTCTCTCTCTCTCTCTCTCTCTCTCTCTCTCTCTCTCTCTCTCTCTCTGGCTGTCTTTAACTGCCTATCTCTGTCTCTGTCTCTCCCTCTCTTCCTTTCTCCCTCTCTGTCTCTTTCACTCTGGGTCTCTGATTCTTTCTTTGGCTGTCTTTCTCTAACTGCCTATCTTTCTCTCTGTCTTTCTGTCTCACTGTCTGTTTCTGTCTCTATCTCTCTCTTTGACATCATTCTCTGACTGCCTCTCTGTCTCTCTCCGCATCTCCTCCCTCCCCCTCCCCCCATTTGGATTTGGAAAAAGCGACAGAGTATATGTGCCCAAGAAGAACCTAGAGTGTTAAGAGAGAAAATGCCCACAGCATTGTTTGTTTGGGCTGGATTAGGGCTGAAACGTTTGCCTCAAAGTGAATTAAAAAAAAAAAAAACAGCGGCACAAGAAGTTTGCAGTGACAAAAGGAAGCCTATTCCACAGCTTCTAGCTTTGGCAGGTTCTGTTCTATGTCTTGGTTATTTTTATAGGGCAGATTCTTTTTAAAAGAAGAAGAAAGACAGCTGAATTTCCAAATAGCTCACAATATTAGTCCCATGTCCCAACCTGTTAAACTAAATAGCTGGTCTACAGACCATGTGAAAGAGATTAGGGGCTTACAGGAAAGCATGCAAAAAAAATCCATTTTGCAGTTTATAGATTGAAATTTAATCTAATTTTGCTCAGTTTCAAATCTCCTATCATTTTTATTAGTCTTTGCATTATTCGCTATTCAGGGGACCCACACCGCACTGAAAAAACTGGCATTAATGCAGAATGTGCATAGCATCTTGAGATGGTTTAGTACCTATTTAATAAAAACCATAATTTGAGCATCTTGATCCCATTGTTTCTGAAATGCACAACTGGGCAAAAATGAAAGTCTGGGGACTAATCTAAAAATCTAAGCAGAGAAACCCATTGCTTTGGCTGCAGAGAATACATGCAAGGTCTTGGTTGGGCTTAGAGATTCATTAGGAATAAAACACTCGTTTGCATTTGTATGTTTCTCTTGAAAACTTTCAAAGGCTCCCACTGATCTCTTATCTCTGATGAGCCTCAGGACAGCCCATTGAATAAGGCTGAGCAGAGAATGTTATTCTCATCTGAAGGGCTATCAGGGGAGAGGAAATGCTGCTTGCCCTGCTTGATTCTAGAGGGCACAACTAAGAGAAATGGGTGGAAGTTTCAGAGAGGCAGATTGAGGCTAGATGGTAGGTAAGGAAAAATTGCCTATCAATAAAGATCTGGAGACTGCAGGGCCACATGCTGGGGGTTGGGGTGTGCTGTTAAAGGGCTAACTGCTCAGGTATGGGTGGGACCAAGTGCCCTCCTGGGTCCCTTCTCCTTTTCAGATACTCTAACTCTATGACCAGTGATGAGATGGTGACATAGGCTGAGACTTGCTTCAAGTTACATGGCTACTTATTCCTGATCACATTTAAGATACTCACTTTATAAAATGGTCAAAGTAGAAAAAAGCATTGAAGTTAGGGTTGCCATGATGGATCGTCCAGGGTTAGTAGGTAAGGATAAAAATTTTGTAGTTCCTATCTCAGGGTTCTAAACACAGATTTCTTCCCCTAGTCCTTTTTATATACATCAGTTTTACTCTTCCTTTATTTACATCAGCTTTATTTTTTATGCTTTACTTCTTTTAGAAGTTAATTACCATTAACTGCTAAATACATAACTCTTCTGTAGCATCCCTAGCCATTAAATCACATCAGGTGACACGAACTTTCTTGGCCTGACAATCTTACTTTTATGTTGTCTTTAGTATTTTTGGCAGCCTGAGGTACCATCTACATTCAGAACAGAATAGATATGGATTAGAAAAACCTTATTTTTATTTATGTCTTTTGCTTTTGCATCATGTTTCCTAATATAGCTCTTCTCCACTACAGAGTAAGCTGTCCTTTGTGGTAAAAATAAGAAGAGAAAGAGCGAAAAAAAAAAAGTTCAGAAAAATCATCTAATGTATCTGTTTCTTTGTATACAACATTCCACATCCATAGTGTCCCCCCCCCCACCTCTTCAATGAAGGGAGGGAAGTATGTTTTCTTAACTCTTCTCCATGGCTGAGCTCTGTCATTATAATTATTCAGTTCTCAGGTGTTCATTTTCTTTTGGTTTTTTTGCTTTTGTACTGTTTACGTTGTTGTATTTTTTTTCTGGTTCTTTTTAGTTCAGCATCAGTTTATATGTGATCCCATGCTTGTCAAAATCCTTAATGCTTGTTGTTTCTCTCAGATTCTTCTTTTTAGAGATTTTCCATCATATATTTGCTTTTCTTCTACTCCATTCTTTGTGTTTTTAAATTCTGCTTGTAAAGCTCTGATTTCTGATCTAATGTCTTTGTTAAGATTTTCTCCTAACCTTTTATTTCCCCTTTGGACCAGTCTAGAAAATTTTGCTGCTGTTCCATGAACTCTGGGGAATCTCTGGTGCCGCTTCTAGCTCTGGGTGTATGAGCCTATATATGACCTTGGACCCATCACTTCACTTCCTGGGCCTCAGTTTCCTTCTCTGAGGCCCTGAGATAATTTCTAGCTCTAAGTCTATGATCATATCATCAGACCATGGTGATTTTGGAGGACATTTGGATATGACAAAATGATTGGGTTGTTAAGGCAGGTGGGAGCAGCTGGAGTGTGACCCCTCAGGTTGTAGCTCCAAACTTTAACTGATCCCATCACATACCAATTTAAAAATGTTCTCTCCTATCCTCCTCACTCTTTTTTTCTGGGTTCAAAGCCAAAACAGTTTTCCTTAGGCTGGAATGTTGAAAGAAATAGTACTCTCCTGGAAATGAGGTATTAAAGCTAGGGTTTCAAGCTATCAAACAGAGCCATCCCTAGGTCACGCTTACAGCAACTTTGGCCAGGGATGTGTGGTGGAGGATGGTGTGAAATATTCCTTTGCCTGGGTGTGGAAAACCCCTGGGAGGAGGTTGGGGTAGAAAGAAGACAATTTGGTCTGATTGGATGTAGTCCTGCTGGCTAAGCCCCTGGAAAAGGCAGAGAAGGGTGGATGGTACAGAGTAGAGCACTGGGGCAGAGCTCTCACATTGAAAGGTGGACCAAAGGAGAGGAGTGTGGTCCTTGTGATGTCCCCCCTCCTGCCCCTACACAGGATCTGCAGAGAACCCAGAAGCTCTCCAGAGTGCTTCTGGGAGTGGGTGGTCTGGGCCAGCAGTGGGGAACCTGTAATCTCGGGGCCAGCTGTGGCCCTTTAGGTCCTCAAGTATAACCCATTGACTGAATCCAAACTTCACAGAGCAAATCCCCTTGAAAATAAAAGAATTTGTTCTGTAAAACTTGGACTCAGTCCAAAGTCTGCACCCAAGGACCTAGAAGGCCACATGAGGGCTATAGGGAATTCCCCATGCCTGGTCTGGGCCAAAGGTCCCTTTTCCATAACTTAGTTTTTACCTCTGGCTTTATGCTGAAGGCACCTTATATTTGTCGGAGTTCCTTTCATGTGCCCTTCTGCCCCTTTCTCTTCCTTGCCCCTCTGCTCTCCTCCCTCCCATGCTTTTGAAATCACTGGGATTTCAGACAGTGCGATTTCATTTCCTGTAATAATAAGCAGCTGTCAGATGACAATCTTCTTATCTGAAGCCCCACAGGGACTTTCTCCATGCTGTAGAGTCAAACATCTGATTTCTCGTGTAAGCATTAATTTGCAGTGCTTTAATTTGACCAAAAGCAGCTTGCTACCTCGCCTTGTGAGGGCTTCCATCTAGCTTGGCTTTGAAATCTTCAGCAGTATGAGCTCCTCTTCTCCGGAATGATTTTTCTCACTCTCCTTTTCTCCTTCTGCATAGGAGCTAAGCTATTTGCCTAACACCTCTGTCTCCCTTCCTCTCCTTCCATGATTTCTTTTGCTTTCCTTCTGGGGTTGATATAGATAAAGACCTCTAGAACGCTGTCTGTGTCCATGCTAGGCCAGGCTTTGGGAATGGAGCCAAATGATTAGGACTGGGCAGCTCTGGAATTGCCCCAAGCACATTTCTTCTACCAGGTGTCTTATTAGCATTCCCTATATAACCCTAACCCCCACCTTTCCCCCAACCTAGCCAGGTTCATCTGTTATAGCAAACCTGCCACAGAGAATTAGGACATATACCTGTTTTTCCAAGTTGCTAGGATGGGTTGACCTTCAGTTGTGCTCATGTCCCACCTCCTGGCTTTTTAGAATATAGCTAAAATTTGCTCGTTAGTGGGGGTTAAGAGTGCAGTCTGAGCCAAGATAGTTGCTATGGGCATAGAGCCTGGCTCTCATTTTACAGAGGAGAAAACTGAAGCTGGGGGGATGTGAAGTGACTTGCTCATGGTCACACGGATGGAAGTTGGCAGAGCCGGGATTCAAACTTGGGTCCTTTGACTCCAAAGCCAGTGTTCTTTCCTCAACACTCCCAATGTTTATTGATTGGTTACCATAGAATAAACCTAACATCTTAAGCTCTTTTATTCCTAGCCATTGATGCCACACATGTCCATTTTCTTTCTTTAGAGATACAGGTTTCCTTTTTGTTGTTTTGAAAAGCCATTAAGCTGTCCTTAGCCTTCAGCTCTTTTGCCCTCTTGAAACCAGACTTTCTCTCTGTCTTGAGCTTCTTTTTACATCAGTGGGGTCACACTTCAGCCTGTTGACAAGTATCCACAAGACACCCTATCTTCCTGTTAGATTTTCTCATGGTCCAGAGATGTATTCAGGCCCATCCTTGAAGTGGGTGATAAAAATCAAAAATGAGCAGAGTTAACTGAAAACTCTATCTGCTAAAGCTCAAGAGAAATCTTTCATCTTAAGCCACTTTGAGAAGCTAGAAACTAAATTTCTTTGGTCTAGAGTTGTTTTACTCACTGCTTTCTAGAGATACAACAGAAGTAGATCTTAGGAAGTTTCTAGGGGTAATTGTTTTTCTTTTTCCTTTCCAAATGGTTTTGCCAATGGAGAATGGGAATCAAATTCGAGATCCTGAGCTGGCAGTGCCTTTAGCAGTCATCGAGTCCAATTCCTATGTTTTCCACAAGAAGTCACTGAGGCTCAGACAGTGAAGTGATTTTTCCCCAAGGTTACACGGGGAATTAAGTGGCAGACAACAGATTTGAACTCGCCTTTTGTCTCCAAATCCAATAATGTTTGCACCAAGTTAGTTTCTATGTTTTTAAGAAGTCCTATTGGGACTATAGGTCAATCACTTTCTCTAAAGTGCATGGTACAGCAGAAAGCTCACTGACTCCAGAGTCAGAGACCCTGGATTCAAATTCCACCTCTGATACTATCTGTGTGACCTTGGGCATTTCACTTTAGTTCCCTGGACCTCCTTTTTTTCCTCTGTAAAATGAAAGAATTGAACTAGATCAGCCCTTCCAGCTCTAGATCTGTGATCCTCTATGTTTATGTGTGGTCTTGGGCAAATCACTGCCTCTCTCTGAGCCTCAGTTTTGTCATCTGTAAAATGAGAAGATTGGACTAAAGCCAAAGGCATTTATAGTTTTAAATGTGTAATTCAAATATACTTAGGCATGTAACCCCATATACTACTGCCTAAAGCTGTATGATCACAAGTGTGTTTCTGGCCATGCTAGGACACCTGCCCCATGTTCTGTGCACATCTAGGCCTATGAGGTCAGTAGCGCTAATATTCCCTATCACTTTTTTAATAATGGTGAACTGAGGCTTAGCAAAGTACAATGACTTGCCTTGAGTCACCCAGTTAGTTTCTTGTAGGATTCAGGCTACCAGGGGTTGGGAACCTGCAACCTCAAAGGCCACATATAGCCCTCTAGATCCTTGTGTGATCCTTGGAATCCAAACTTCACAGAACAAATTCCCTTAATAAAAGGCTTTGTTCTCTAAAACTTGGGCTGCACTCAAGGACCTAGAAGGCCTCATGTGGCCTTGAGGCTGCAAATTCCCCACCCCTGAGCTTCTGACTCTTTGCCCAACTCTGCCACTCTCCCCTTTTTCTTTCTCTGGATTCCTTTTTCTTTGGGGTTCTTTTGGTAATGGCACTTGCCCAGTGAGTCCTGGTAGTAAATCACGTCATTACTGTACGAATAATACTGTCGAAGATACTCACCAAGCCTTCTTTCAGAGCCTGTCCCTGGAAGTGACAACTCACCGTCGTGAATGATGGACTAGCCTTTGTATTAGAGGCAAAGTGGGTTGATTTTTGAAAGAAGAAATGAGTCTTCTCAGCTGCCTCCCAGCTCTTATGGAGGTTTTGTAAACCAGGGATGCTCTGCCGTATATTTCGTTTCACAGTTGTCTTTGTCAGAAGCAAAAGGACCCTTTTAATCAGCTCCTGCGTGAAGGTCAGATAACACTGTGAACAAAAGTAATTTCTTTATGATAATATCAAAATAGAACTGTAGCCGCACTTCAATTATGAAGTGGGTTCCCCTTATCTGCAATATGTTTGTAGGGATGACTTAATAGGATCTGAGAGGATGTCTTATTTATGCTAGGGAGGAAGCCAAGACAAGGGCTAGCCTTCAGAGGCTGAAGTGCAGCTATCTGCTCCAAGTCCATCCCCCTAGTCCTGCCATTTATACCTCCTTGGAGCCTGAGTTGAGTTCTCTTGAAGGCATGGCCCCTTAGGCAGGTCCTCAAAGTGGCTTACGCTCTTAGAGAGTGGCTTGGCTCATGAAAAGGTACAGTGATGCACCCAGGGTGGGTCAGTCAGTATGTATGAGAGGTAGGATGAGTCCAGCTCTTCCTGACCCAAAGTCCACTTCCCTATCCATTATGCCAGTTTCCTTCTCTGTTACCAGGTGATATTTTTTTAGAGAGCTGCCCTTTTGGCCAGGAAAGTCTCTAGGGGAAAATAGCCCCAGATGCCTAACTTCCACTTAGAGGCAAGACTAGTTACTCTCCATTGCAGCTGTGTTTGGATGCAGGGAAACTGGAGGTACAATGAATGGGGAAAAGAACAGGTCTGTCTGGACCAAGATGGAACTATTTGAGCTTGAATGCATGCACACACGTGCGTGCACATACACATATGTGTGCACAGATGAGGACTCCAGATTAGACACACACAGATATTGTGGAGGCAGCATGGTCCATCAGAAGAGCACCACTGGAATCAGAGGACCTGGGTTCAAATTCCACCGCTGCTTATTGCCTGTGTGGTCTTAAGTCACTTCAGCTCCCTGGGCCTCAGTTTCCTCTTCTGTAAAATGAAGGGCTTGGACTGGTTGGCCTCTGGGGTCCTTTCCAGCTCTACCTCTACAGCATCTTGTTATATACCTTTATGTAATTTTGTCTTCCCATTAGAATGTAAACTTGATGGCAGGGGCTTTTTTACATTTTCTTTGCTCCCCTCTCCCGCCAACTCTTAGCACTGACAAACCTGTACATACTTAAGTATGTACTTAAATGATTTTTGATTGGGGTCCCCCTTAATTCTAGTGCCTTCCTTCTATCGATTACTTCCAATACATCCTGTCTATAGCTTATTTGTACATAGTTGTTTGCATGTTGCCTCCCCCATCACACTGTGAACTTGGAGAGGTGGGACTGTTTTTTGCCTCTTTTTGTATCCCCAGCACTTAGCCAAGTGTCTGACATATAGTAGGTGCTTAATAAATGCTTACTTACAATTATTTTATTGAGTTAGAAAAAATAAAATTCATTTGGAAGAACAAAAGGTCAAGAATGTTAAAGGAATTAATGAAAACAAATTGTAAAGGAAGGTCTAGCAGTACCAGATCTTAAACTGTACTGTAAGATGGTAATTATCAAAACTGTCAGATACTGGCTAAGAAATAGAATGATGGATCATTCTATTAGAATATGTATACAACACACAGCATAGTAACTTCATGCTTGATAATGCAAAGATCTAAGCTTTATGGATAAGAACTTGCTATTTGGTAAAAAAATTACCAAAAATTACTGGGAAAACTGGAAAGCAGTCTGGCAGAAACTAAGTATGGACCAACATAAGGTCAAAATGGATACATGACCTAGACATAAGTAAATTAGAGGAGCATGGAATATATTACCTATCAGATTTATGGATAAGAGAGGAATTTATGAATAAATGGGAGAGAGCATTGTGGGATGTAAAATGGATAATTTTGATTACATCAAATTAAAAAGATTTTGTACAAATAAAACCACTCTAGCCAAGATTAGAAGGAAAGCAGAAAACTGGGAAAATTTTTATAGACAGTTTCTCGGATAAAGACCTCATATCTCAAATATATAGGGAATTGAATTAAATTTATAAGAATATGAGTCATTCTCCAATTGAAAAATGGCCTAAGGATATCAACAGGCAGTTTTTGGAAGAAGAACTCAAAGGTATCTCTGGTGATAGAAAATGCTCTAAATCATTATTGATCAGAGAAATGCAAATTAAAACAACTGTGGTATAACATCTCACACCTGTCAGATTGGCTAAAATGAGAGAAGGGGAAAATGACAAATGCTGGAAGGAATGTGGAAAAATTGGGACACTAATACACTGATGAACCATTTTGGAGAGCAACTTGGAATTAAGCTCAAAGAGTTATAAAATTGTGTATACACTTTGACCCAGCAATACTATTAGGTCGGTTTCCCAAGGTTATCAGGGAAAAAAGGAAATGAGCCTATGTGTTCTAAAATATTTATAGCAGCTCTCTTTGTGGTGGCAAAGAACCGGAAATTGAGGGGATGCCCATCAATTGGGGAATGGCTTGAATAAGTTGTGGTATATGGTTGTGATAGAACACTACTGTGCTGTAAGAAATGATGAGCAGGTATTTAGAAAAAAAAAACATGGAAAGACATGAACAATGAAAGGGGCAGAATTAAGAAAACATTGTACACAGTAACAGCAATATTGTTCAAAGAGTGACTGGGAATGACTAAGTTGTTCTGAGTGATATGATCATTCAAATTGACTTTGAAGGACTTATGAAGGAAGATGCTGTCTACCTCCAGAGAAAGACCTGATATATGGAAGTATGTATTGTATGGCTCCACACACACACACACACACACACACACACACACACACACACACACACACACACCCCCAATGTTGGCCTTCTCTAATGTGGGGTTGGGAGGGAAGGAGACAACTCAGAACTCAAAATGTAACAAATAAAAATAGGTGCCTCTACTTCTCACTAGTCATCCATGTCTTAAGTTCTTGCATCTGGCTTTCTGCCTCACTTCCTTAATGGAAGCTCTTTTCTCAGACATCAGCAGTGACCTTCTAGTTGTCACATCCAATAGTCTTTTCTCAGTTCTCAGCTTCTCTGCAGCACCTGACACTATTGCTCATTCCCTTTGTTTTGTGACTTTCTTCCCTTACCTTCCATGGCATTGTTCTTTCTTGGCTCCCCTTTGATATTTTCCAAGTGAGCATATTCCACAAGTGTCTGTCTTAGTCCCTCCCCTTTTATCATTCCACATGCTTTCCCTTGTATATCTCTTGTCAGCATCTCTCTCCCAATATCTGGTCCTGCAGTTCTAAAGGCTTGTTGACCATTCCCATCTGGATGGCCTGGGAGCACAGAGGACCAAATAGAAGCCAATTAGTTCTGCCCCTTCCCCTCACTTCCCTATCTGTGAGTAGCCAGTACCAACTCAGGCATCAGAAATTGCATTAAAATTGGCCTCTAGCCTCTCTCTTGGTTTGATTTCCCTACCCACGCTGTGAACACCTTGAGGATAGAAACTAGTTAGCTTCCTTGGTATTCCTCACAACATCTAGAATAGTTATGAAATTTCAACTGGGTCTTGACTGCTTCATGCCAATCCATTAACTCTTCTCTGATTGAGGCTTTATTGTACTCTTTTCTCTTCAAGCCACCTGTAACACGTTCTCCCAGGTCTTGTTCATCAGAGAACCTCAAATTATGCTTTGACAACAAAACTGCCACTTCTTCCAAGCAGTCCTTGCTGCTTCCCCCAGTTTTTAGCTCCATCCCTGTAACTACTTTTATTTTTTTTGTTATTGTTGCAAAATGAAAGGAGTGGGATAGACAGCTAAGGGGTGCTGCAGTGGATAGAGTGACAAACCTGGAGTCAGGAAGACTCATCTTTTGTGAGTCTGAAACCAGCCTCAGACACTTACTAGTTGTGTGACCCTGGACAAATCACTTCGCCCTGTTTGCCTCAGTTTTCTCATCTGTAAAATGGGATGGAGAAGGATATGGCAAACCACTCCAGTATTTTTGCCAAGAAAACTCCAGATAGGGTCATGGAGAGTTGTCCAAAATTGAAAAATGACTCACCAACATGCCTTGTATACTCTTATTTGTATTTGTTTTCCCCCCAGTTTAAATTGAATGCAGGGAGTGTCTTGGTTTCTTCTCTTCATCCCCACTTCCTGGTTACAGTACCTAGCACGTGGTAGGTGCTTAATATATGCTTGCTGAATTGAACTGACCACAGAGTAGGTGTTCAGTGGGTGTATTAAGTTGGGCTAGTTCACTTGTAGAATGTGGAAGTTTTGGGGATGGAAAAGACTGGGTTGCCTGTCCTCAGAACACTCTCACTGCTCCTCAGCTAATTGTGCCCCATATTACATTATCTGAACAAGTCAAACTGCTATTTGATCAAATATTGACCTGTGGAGAATTGCTCAGATTGGCTCGTCAGCACACAGCTGGGCTGATTCACTTGGGGGGGTGGGGGAAGAGGGCAGAGAGAATAGGGAAAGGCTCATTCATTCATTCATTCCCCTGGTAGGAGCAGAGCTGGCCAAAAATTGTGTCACAGGTGAAGTTATTCTCAGGAATACTCTGTAAGGGCCCTGTGGATGTATCAGACATTCAGGGGAAGTACAAAGAGGGGTAAGCTCTGGCCTGTCATCTGAGGGAGAAAACTGGAAGAAGCTGACAGGAAGCTTTATTGAGCTGAACCTATCCTAGCATGTATACATTCCTGTTGTGGGCCTTACCTTGAAATTAGAGGACCTGGATTCAAATGCTGCAGGCCTCTGTGTGACCTTTGACAAGTGCTTTTCTGTTCCCTGCCTTCAATTTCCTCCTCTGTAAAATGAAGGGATTGGATTAGATGGCTTGTGAGGTCCCTTGGGGAATCAAGATGACCTGAGTTCACATATGACGTCAGATACTTCCTAGCTGTGTGACCTTGGGCAAGTTACTTCATCCTATTTGCCTCAGTATCTTCATCTGTAAAATGAGCTGGAGGAGGAAATGGCAAACCACTCTAGTATCTCTGCCAAGAAAACCCCAAATGGGGTCACGAAGAGTCGGACATGACTGGAAAATGACTAAACAACAGTGGGGTTCCTTCAGATTCTAGGTCTAGGATCCTATGTGTTTCTTTGGGTCAGTCCCTTCCCCTGCCTCAGTTTCCTCATCAGTAAAATGAAAGGATTGGGCCAGATGACCTCTGAGGTCTCTTCCAGGTCTCAAGCTAGAGTGCTGTGTGTGACTTTAGAGAAGTTTACTTCTCACTTTCCCAGGGAACACTTACTAACAGTTGTAACATAGGTGCACCCAAGCTTTATTGGCAGAGGGAGTTTCCTCATCAGGACCTTCTGATACTGATGAAATCACAGGTCTTAATTAAAAATTAAAAAAAAAAACCCAAACAGCCTCCCCATCGATCAGAGTTCCACCTAGTTATATGCTAAGATAGTGACGAAGTCCACATAGGGTGCCTGGCCAGTTCCTGTAGCTTCAGTTGTCTTTGTAGCCTCCCCAAATCCTCCTATATTATGACCACATTTGTTTTCAGGGCATGTGCAGTCTCTCAGGTGGTTCTTCTGAGGCTATTCATCAGCCTCTTCTAATTGTTGCCTCTGTTCCCTGCCATGGTTATATTAATTGTTCCCGGTTTTAGAGCTGGAAGGGCCCTCACCACGTAGTCCAACTCCTCTTTTTACGGAAGAGTAGACTGAGGCCCAGGGAGGGTACTTGACTTGCCCAAGACTCATAGATCTAGAGTTGGAAGGGACCTCTACTCCAACCCCCTCATTTTTACATAGGAGGAAACTGAGGCCCGGGGAAGGGGAAGAGATTTGCCCAGGGTTACCTATAAGAAGGAAGGAAGGGAAAAAAAGTTTATTAAGTGCTTATTATGAGCCAGGTACTGTGCGAAGTTCTCTATAAATATTACCTCACTTGATCCTCACAATAACCTTAGGAGGTGGGTATTATTATTATCCACATTTTACAGTTGAGAAAACTGAGGCAGATAGAGGTTAAGTCACTTACCCAGGGTCACACAGTATCTAGGGCCAGATTTGAACTTGGGTCTTCTTGACTCTAGGCTTAAAGCTGGAACGAACCTCAGATGCCTTATTATTCTAACTTCCTCATTTTTCAGAGGAAGAAACTGATACCCAGGGAAGGGGAGTGACTTACCCAAGATCACACATAGGATGATTATAGATCGATAGCTAGAAGAGGATCTCAGGGTCCCTAGTTCAACTCCTTTATTGATTTCTTTATTGATAATTTTTTTCCCAACTATTTATTATCTGTTCTTTCCAGTGTCTCTGCCCCCCCCCCCATTTTTTTAAAGCCTTCACAAGAAAATAAATGCAGATAGTCCAGCAAGGCACATTGGCCATGTCCAGATATACATGCATGTCTCATTCTGCATTTGAAGTCCGTCACCACTCTCGTGGGCTCTGGGTGCTATGATTCATCCTCAGTCCTCTGGCTCATGGTTTCTTGTGACTGTAATCAGAGTTCTAAAGTCTTTCAAGGTTGGTTTTTCTGTATATTGTTGTCCGTTTAGAAATTGTTTGCCTAATTTTGCTCACTTTTCTCTGCAGCAGATCATAGCTTCCCAATTTCCTTGGAAACTTTGCCTTTCATCATTTCTTCCAGGACAATAGTTTTCCATCGTGTTCATATATCATCCCTTATTTAGCCATATAATAGACACCCCAGTTCCCAGTTTGAGGTTACTATGAAGAGAGCTGCCATAAATACTTTGGAATACATGGACCCTTTTCTTCTTCCTTTGATCTCTTTGGAGAACAGGGCCCGGCTGGTACTGGTGTAATTGGGCCGGAGGCTATACACAGTTTGGTAACATTAGTAGGCACCGTTCCAAATTACTTTTCAAACTGGCTGGACCATTCCCAGCTCCCCTGGCAATGCATTCGCGTGACTGTTTTCCCCACAGCCCTTCCAACCATTTTATCAATGCCCTCTTTTGGTATTGTTGTCAGTCTGATGGGTATGGTGTGAGGTAGAAACTCAGTGGTGTTTTAACAGGAATTTCTCTGATTAGAAGTGATTTGGAGCAACCTCCTCATTTTACAGAGGAAGAGACTGAGGCCCAAGGAAGGGAAAAGTCTCTTGCCCAGGGTCACATATATAATGTATGGTAAATGCAGGATTTGAACCCAGATCCTCTGCCACTATCCCATGCTGGGAGGTTCAAGGGGCTCCTCATTTGATGAGCCTGAATTCATCCCTGGAAAAGCCTCCATTTTTTATCTTTTTCTTTTTTTTTTTAGGCTCTTAAAAATTTTTTTTTCTGAATATAATATAAATTTATTTATTTTTAGTTTTCAACATTCACTTCCACAAGTTTTTGAGTTCCAAATTTTCACCCCATCCCCCCTCCCCCACCCCAAGATGTCATGCATTCTGAATATCCCTTCCCCTAGTCTATCCTCCCTTCTATCTCTCTCCCCTTCTCTTATCCCCTTCCCCTTCTATTTACCTGTAGGGCAGGATAGACTTCTGTACCCCGTTTCCTATATTTGTTATTTCCCAGTAGCATGTGAAAACATTTTTTTAAACATATGTTTTTAAAACTTTAGGTTTCAAATTTTCTCTCTTCCTCCTTCCCCACCCACCGTCATTGAAAAGGCAAGCAACTCAATATAGGTTGTACATGTGCAGTTATGCGAAACATGTCCATAGTAGACATGTTGTGAAAAACTAACTCTATTTCCCTTAATCCTATCCTGCCCTCCCATTTATTATGTTCTTTCTTTTGACTTCTGATTACCCCCTTTCCCAGTCTGCCCTCCTCTCTATCATCCCCCTGCTCTCTTGTCCCCTTCTCCCCCTATTTTCCTGTAGGGTAAGATAGATTTCCATACCCAATTGAATGTGTATGTTATTCCCTCCTTAAGTCAAATCCTATGAGAATAAGATTCACTCATTCCCTCTCACCTTCCCCCTTTTCCCCTTCCACTGTAAGAGACTTTTTTTTTTTTTTTTGTGAGATAATTTACCCCATTCTACCTCTCCCTTTCTTCTTCTCTGAGTATAATTCTCTCCCATCCCTTAATTTTATTCTCCAGATATGACCCCTTAATCTTCAGCCCATCCTGTGCCCTCTATCTGTCTATCTACATATACATACATATAATTTTTTTCCTCCAGCTACCCTGATACTGACAAAGGTCTCATGAATTATAAATATCATCTTTCCATGCAGGAATGTAAACAGTTCAATCTTAATAAGTCTCTTATGATTTCTCTTTCCTGTTTACCTCTTCATGTTCCACTGAGTCCTGTATTTGAAAGTCAAATTTTCAATTCACCTCTGGTCTTTTCATCAAGAATGCTTGAAAGTCCTCTATTTCACTGAATGACCATTTTTTCCCCTGAAGGATTATACTCAGTTTTGCTGGGTAGGTGATTCTTGGTTGTAATCCTATCTCCTTTGCCCTCTGGAATATTATATTCCATGCCCTGCGGTCCTTTAATGTAGAAGCTGCTAAATCTTGTGTTATCCTGATTGTGTTTCCACAGTACTTGAACTGTTTCCTTCTGGCAGCTTGTAATATTTTCTCCTTGACCTGGGAACTCTGGAATTTGGCTACAATATTCCTAGGAGTTTTCCTTTGGGGATCTCTTTCAGGAGGAGATCTGTGGATTCTTTCAATTTCTATTTTGCCCTCTGGTTCTAATATCAGGGCAGTTTTCCTTGATAATTTCTTGAAAGATGATGTCTAGGCTCTTTTTTTGATCATGGCTTTCAGATAGTCCAATAATTTTTAAATTCTCTCTCCTGGATCTATTTTCCAGGTCAGTTGTTTTTCCAATGAGATATTTCACATTGTTTTCTAATTTTTCATTCTTTTGGATTTGTTCTACTGTGTCTTGATTTCTCATAAAGTCACTAGCTTCCAATTGCTCTATTCTAATTTTTAAGGAAGTATTTTCTTCAGTAATCTTTTGGACTTCCTTTTCCATTTGGCCAATTTTTCTTTTTAGGGCATTTTTCTCCTCATTGGCTTTTTGGACCTCTTTTGCCATTTGGGTTAGGCTATTTTTAAGGCGTTATTTTCTTCAGTATTTTTTTGGGTCTCCTTTAGCAAGCTGTTGATTTTTTTCATGATTTTCTTGCATCACTCTCAGTTTTTCCTCTACTTCCCTTACTTGCTTCTCAAATCCCTTTTGAGCTCTTGCAAGGCCTGGGACTGATTCATGCTTTTCTTGGAGGCTTTGGATGTAGGAGCTTTGACTTTGTTGTCTTCTTCTGGTTGTATATTTTGATCTTTTTCACCAAGGTAAGACAATATAGTCTGACTCTTTTTGTGCTGCTTGCTCATGATCCCGGCCAATTACTTGAGTTTTAAACTCTTTGTTAAGGTATGAATCTGCTTCCAATGTGGAGAATGTACTGTCCCAAGCTTCGGGGGGTTTGTACAGCTGTTTTCAGAGATACTTGTAGGGCCCTGTAAATTTTCAGTTCTTCCAAGGTGGTATGATAAGGGGGGAGGTGTTTACTCCTTTCCTGGCCTGCGACTACAAGTACTCCTTTCTGTCCTGTAACTGTGATGAGGGGCTCCTCTGCACAGCCACTACAAGTTCCTCCACGCCAGTGTTCCTCCTCACCCCAGCACTGCTGCCCAGAACTGTGGCCCAGATCCAAACATGGGTAAAGCAAGAAATTCCTGCCTCAGCACTGGCAAAGAGATCCCTGCAATCCCTCTCTGATCAGCCACTGGATTCTCCCTCAGTCTGTGGGCTGGAAGCTGGGGAAGCAGCTGCCCCCCCCCCCCAGGGCCACGCTCTTGGGGAATGGAGCTGAAACCCCGCCTTCCTCTTTGAGCACTGCAGAAACAGACTTTTCCCACTGACCTTCTAAGTTGTCTTTGGCATTGGTGGATTGAGGAGTCTGAAAACCTCCACAGCTGCCCGCGATTCAGTCCTCTGAGGCCTTCTCCAGGTTCCCTGCGGCCTGAACACCCATGCTGCGCTGCACATCCAGCCTGGTACCTTTCTGATCAATCATCCAGGTTGTCTTGGGCTGGAAATTTGTTTCATTCTGTCTTTTTGTGGGTTCTGCTGCTTCAGAATTTGTTTAGAGCCATTTTTTATGAGTATTTGGAGGGGTTTGGAGGAGAGCTCAAGCAAGTCACTGCTTTCACTCCGCCATCTTGGCTCTGCCCCGAAAAGCCTCTATTTTTTCCATACTGAGTGCCTTCACTGGCAGGCCTGTAACCTTCTCTCCAGGCCCAGGCATCCCTTCGGGTGGCTGAACTGCTCAAAGGGATGAGATCACTGGCCCCACACTGCTGAGGAAATCAGCCACGTGCCCCTGGATCATGCTTTGTTTCCTGCTATTTCTCATTTTGTCCCCAAGTCACTCTGCCTCCTTCAGGAAAGTCTCAAGCTTTCACATTGCATTGTTAAGGGATTTACCCCAGTAATTCCCCAGCAGCCCAGTTAGTAGTTGTCTCTTTGAGAATGCTGGAATGTGCTTTGTATCAAGCAACGCATGTATGATAGTATTTCTCCTTTAGAGAGAAGTAGTCCAGGGAAAACATGGCTTCCATGCCTAGCTGGAGATACACATTGCCCTCTCTCCCGTGTGATCTCACCTGTTCCCATGGCTTCAGTTATACCTCTCTGCAAAGCTAGCATCTTGTTATGTCAATCTTTAAGGTTTACAAAGCACTTTACAAATGTCTCTCTTTATCCTCACAACAATCCCTGTTAGGCAAGGGTTATTATCTTCATTTTACAGATGGGGAAACTGAGGCTGACAGAGGTGAAGTGATCTGCCAGGGGATGACCAAGGCCGGATTTAAGCTCACTTCTTCCTGACATCAAGTCTAGCACTCTATCTGCTATAATACCACCTAGGTGTTTCTATAATTGCTGATGACTCCCAGATCTAGATCTCTAGTCCTAACTCCTTTTTTTAACCTCCATCCCTACATCTCCAACTGCCTCTGAGAAGTCTCGGCTGAGATTTCCCAGGTGGCATAGTGTGGTAGAAAAAACTTTGGAACTGAAGTCAGAGGGCTTGCCTTTGAATCTCAGGTCTCTTGCTTATTACTTGACTGAACTTGGCTTCCCCATGTAGGCCTCAGTTTCCTCATCTGTAAAAATCAGAGATTTGGACTTAGTAATCGCTGAGGCTCTTAAAAGGGAAGCTAGGTGGCATTGCAGTGGAGAGAGCAGTGGGCTTGGAATCAGGAAGACTCCTTCCTGAGTTCAAATTTGGCCTCAGACACGCCTTAGCTGTGTGACCCTGGGCAAGTCACTTAACCTTGTTCACCTCAGTTTCCTCATCTGTAAAATGAGCTGGAAAAGGAAATGGCAAATGACTCCAGTATCTCTGCCAAGAAAACCCCAAATGTGGTCACAGAGAGTCAGACATGACTGACACAACTGAATGACAGCTACCACAAAAGTTCTTAAAAGCTCTAAATCAGTGATCTTACTGGCATCTCAAATGGAGCATGCCTAAAATGAAGCTTCTTATCTTTTACTCTAAGCCTGTCCTTCCTTCTGACATCACAATTCTTGTCAATTATGTTGCTATCCATCCAGTAACCTATGATGTTGCTCTTCTTTCTTCCTCCTCCTGTGTGTCCAATTAGTTGCCAAGTTTCCCTATGTATCATCTCCTTTCTCCCTTATATCCCAATGATACCATTTGAGTACAAGCCCTTATTTCCTCCTGCAATAGACTCGTAAGAAAGAGGTCTTCTTACCTCTGTACTCTCCATCCCTCTGCTCCAATGGATCCTTCATTGTCAAAGCTAATCTTTTTTTGCACAGATCAGGTCGTGTCCCTTCCTTTGCTCAAGGACCTGTAGCACCCCAGTGCCTGTGGATCAAGTTTAAACTCCTTAATTCTGCCATACAAGGCTCTCTTCAATCTGATACTTTTCCAACTTGCTTTCATATATTGGGCATTTCACTGTTTCCTGATCATACCCTGTGCCTTTTCTTTCTTTAGTAAGGATAAATGTCAGTTCCATTCTGGAAAGTTGCCTTGGCCAAGAATTGTGGCAGCAAATAACTCTGGGAGTTGGAGGTAGGGGAAGTAAAAAAAAAAAAATTAATCTTTTATGACATTTCTAGGATCATGTGTCAGTCATTTATTAAGCTACTATATGCCCAGTACTGTGGATAAGAAGATAAAAGAAGATGTCCCTGCCCTCAAGGAGTTTCTATTCTGCTGCAGAAGACAACACATATTTATAAAACATGTGAGAGATAGGGACTGGACTGGCCCTGTAATTTCATTAGTGTAGAGCTGGATGAAGACATTTTCTTTATTAATGCAGGTTGGATCCTTTATTTTTTTTGCAATTTATAATCTTAGGGCAGGGATTCTATTTAAAAATAAATTTATATTGGTAGATTTTGTTTTTATATCATCTAAATTTTCTTCTTTATCTTTCCTTTCCTAAGAGCTTGTTGTTAATCGTTTTTCGGTATTATCTGACCCTTAGTGACCCCATTTGGGATTTTCTTGATAGAGATACTGGAGTGGCTTGCCATTTCTACCTCCAGCTCATTTTACAGCTGAAGAAACTGAGGCAAACAGGGTTAAGTAACTTACCCAAGGTCATACAACTAGTAAGTATCTGAGTCTAGATTTGAACTCAGGAAGAGGAGTCGTCCTGATTCAGGCCTGGTACTCTATCCATGGTGGCACCTAGCTGCCTTCTAGTAGCTTATTATTTCTTAAAATAAATTTTTATATTTTCTGCATTTCCCAATGTAGCCTTCTACCTTTTTCTACTCAAACCGGAACCATCCCTTATAACAAGGAATAAAAAGAGAATTGGAAAAAAAAAATGTTCAGCAAAACCAACCAACACATCAAAAAAGTCTGACCTTGTAGACAGTCTTTACTTTTATTGCCCCCACCCCAAACATTGCAGAGAAGCCCAGGGAGGTACCTTCTCATCTCTTTTATTTGGGACCAACCTTGGTCATTATAATTTAATTGCATCCACTTTCAATTTTTGTTTTTGTCTTTTCTTTTAAAATTCAATTTTATTTTCAGTTGTGAATTCTCTCCTATCCACACCCTCTACCCCTCTGATTGAGAAAGCAAGAGAAACAAAACCTGTTTCAAATATCTGTAGTCTAGCAAAACAAATTTCTACATTAGCTACATCCAAAAAATATGTGTAAGCCTGCCCCTGGGTCCCTGACCTCTCTGTTATGAGGTAGATAGCAGGTTTCATCTTGAGTCCTCTGGAATCATGGTTGATCATCATGTTGATCAGAGTTCCTAAATTACTGTTGTTTTCATTTACCATTGTAGTCATTGTGTAGCTTGTTTTCTTGTTTCTACTTAATGTCACTTTGTATCAGTTGATAAGAAGCTTTTCCTTGTTTCCCTGTGGTCACATTGATAATTCTCTTAAAATGCTGTGATATTCGATCATGTCCACATACCACATCTTGTTTGGCCATTTCCCAATCAGCAGCATCTACTCCAACAAAAAGGCTCCTACCAAAAGTGTTGCTCTCAACACACGCCACATACATGTAGTCTTTCTTTTTATGATAGCAGTAAACCTAGCAGTGAGAGGGATCTCTGTGTCACTGGACAGGAAATTTCATCACCTTCTTAGCATAATTCCAAATTGCTTTCTAGCATGGTTGGAGAAACTCACAGCTTCACCAATTATGCATTAATGTGCCTGACTTTCCCTAGCCCCTCCACCATTTAGTCTCCTTACCTTTTGTCATTTTTGCCAGTTTGGTGGGTAGTTTGCATTTCTCTTGATTTATTGTTATTATTATTATTATTATCAGAGGCAGCTGGTGACAGTACACAGAACACTAGGCCTGGAATCAAGGAGACCTGAGTTCATATCTGGTCTCAGACACTTACTAGCTGTGTGACTCTGGGTAAGTCATTTAACTTTTGCCTCCGTTTTCTCAACTTTAAAATGGGGATAATAATAGCACCTACCTTCCAGGATTGTTTTAAGGATCAAATGAGATAATATCTGTTAAAAAAAAAAAAGCACTTAGCACAGTGCCTAGCACTTAGTAGGTTCTACAGAAATGCTTATTCGTTGTTTTTATGTGACCTTGGCCAAATCGTCACTTAACCACTTAGATCCTTACAGCTTCAAATATGTGATAGTATGATATGAAACCTCTCTGAGCCTCAGTCTCCTCATTTGAAAATGTGGGAATTGGACTAAATCAGAGGTGGGGAACCTGTGGTCTTCTAGATCCTTTTGACTGAGTCCAAGTTTTCCACAACAAATCCTTTTATTAAGGGGATTTATTTTGTGAAGTTTGGATTCAGTCAAAGGGCCACATTTGAGGACCTAAAGGGCCACATGTGGCCTCAAGGCCACAGGTTCCCCAGCCCTGGACTAGATGAATTCTAAAAAAGTATGTATTGAAGAAGTTTGATATTTTCATGGTATAAGAGAAAGAACCCTGGGCCAAGAGTTATGATCCCGTGGCCATCACTTGTCTCATACATAGGCTGATGGATTTACACTTTTCAAATGAGAAAATTGATGCCCAGAGAAGGGAAAGGACTTTCCCAAGGTCACGTGTAGGATCCTACAGTTAAAGCTGATAGGGACCTCTGAGGCCATCTAGTCTATACCCCCCCCTCCCATTTTATAGAGGAGAAAATAAAGGTCCAAAGAGGGGAATAAGTTGCCCAAAGCCCAAGAAGTAATAAGTGGAAGATGTGGAATTTGAATGCAGGATTTAGGATTTCACATCCACCCCCACTCACTCCCTAGCACCAGCCTGTCTGGTCTGTATTCCACAGACTTGCCAATGAACTCAGGGCACATACTGAATAGTTTACAATGACAAAGAAAGCTCTCTTGAGTTCTTATTGAACATTGGAATCTATTCATTAAACCATTTTCCATATTTAAAATTAGAAAGAGAAAATATTCCTTTCATACCTAGTTTTCTTTGTGTGTCTCTGATGTGACTTGTGACTTTTTTCATCTCTGCAATATTTTGAAAACATCATAGTGAGTGGACAAGCCATGTAACCCCCTCAATGGCCTAGCAACTCTCTGAGATGTTAATAAGGCAGGACAGGTAGCAGTCTGCAATCTGCATTAGTGAAGGGAATTTCCACACTGGGAAGTTTCCTATGATGAGAAAATCAGAGATAAGTCTAGTCTAACAAAAACAGTAAAGAGTGCCTGAGTCTAATACATGAGAAACATGTATTACATGGGGTGCAGTGGATAGAGGGATAGCCTCTGAATTGAGAGGACCTGGGTTTAAATACTTCCTCTCACACATACTGGCTATATGACCCTGGGCAAGTCCCTTAATCTCTCTCCCCCCTTCCTGCTCCAAGCAATTTTTAAGACCATAAATTGCAGAGTAGTTGGAACTTGGTATTAGTAGACTGACTTTCTTTGCTTGGAGTTGCCTATATGGATGAAATCACAAGATCAAAAAAAAAAAAAGAAAAAAGTAAAGGTCTATTTACTCAGTAGTAATTTTACCTTTGGCTCATCATACAATTGTGAATATCATCTCTATTATCCAGTAAAATGCTAATAAAAAAAGAAATAGCATCTGAATATGCTTAAGCTGGATTTACATATAGATTAAAACAATTTAGTCTTTCAAAATACATGTCCAAGTATTTCTCGAGATCACAGATTTAGAGCTGAATGGGCTCTTAGATGCTGTCTTGTTTAACCCTGTGTTCCACCCCCTCCCCCCCATTGTATAGGTGAGAAAATTGAGGCCTGGCCAAGGTCATACAGGGAGAAAATAGCAAAGGATGCACACCGGTGTCCTCTGCTTTATTCATGGCCAAACCCCTTCTCTCACCAGAAAATATAAAAAGACAGAAATATTAAATTGATTAAGTGTTAGAAAGCGATTGGTAGGGAATCTTGATTTTTCTTTTATTAAAAATTATTTCTGAACTAGTTCCAGTAAGTGGGCAGTGACATTCTTTCAATGGCCTTGCCAAAAAATAAAATAAACATACCTTCTGTGGACTGAATCAATAAGATGTCTCAGACCATTTTGGACTATTTTTCAAATGGCTGTCGATACTATTATGATTAAGGAAACGTGAATCCTTTTAAAAAGTCTTCCTATATTCCAAGTAGCTGTTTGCCGTGGTTCATTTTCTTAGGTAGGACTGCAAAACATTTGGGCACTAAGATGAGGTCCTCACACTCAAAAAAGAGTGGGAGCTACTGGGCTAGGCCTTTTAATACTTTGCTGGTGCCAGCGTCACCCACGGGCCAGGTACTCTTGGACTAAGTTATATCATTGGCATGCCTCCTTGTCCGTGTCCTTCACAACATCTTTTTTTTTTTTTTTTCTCCCAAGGCATTTAGGGTTAAGTGACTTGCCCAGGGTCAAGCGTCTTAGGCTGGATTCAAACTCGAGTCCTCTTGACTCCAGGGTCAATGCTCTATCCACCTAGCTGCCACAATATCTTTTATGTCACTTGTCAGGTGCAAGCATGATTGAAAGTCTATTCATGTGTTGCTGCCAGTCACTATGCTGTTTTTAAAATATTGCCAAGCTGAAACAATCACAAGTCACATGAGAGACGCAGAGAAAGCTAGGCATGAAAGGAATATTTTCTTTCTCTCTCTAACTTAAACCGTGGAAGATGGTTTAATGAATAGATTCCAACCATTTGTCTCTGCATTGGTCCCATGCAGTCTTGTTTCAGAGGTCTGAGTGTTGCATGATTTCCTCCCATATGGCATTGCTGGGAGAATTTAAAGGTTCAAAAGTTGGGCTTTGGTGTCAGCTTACAACTCAGGATATGTGAAAGTATGCCACGATTTCCCCAATGCAATCTGATTTCCTCCCTTCCTTCTGTTCACTTTTGGGCTGATTGTGTTTTCTATTTGCAGAGCTAGTAAGTATACAAGGCTGAATTTGAATCTATCTCCAAGTGCAACCTGCTGTTGACTATGCCCTTCTGCCTCTCATTAAAAGGCTGTAGCAAATGTGGTACACTCAGCATACGTGGAGATTAAGGGGATGGTGAGTGAAAGGGAGGCGGCATGGGTCAGTACAAAGAGAACACCATTGGTTCACCATTGGCTCACCATTGGCTCTGGAGTTAGAGTATCTAGGTTCAAATTATATCTCTGAAGAGTGAGTGACTTTAAGCATGATATTTCTCCAAATGGGCCTCAGTTTCCTCTTCTGTCAAATGAGACAGTTCGATGAGATGGCCTCTGAGATCTCTTCTAGCTTTAACTCTCTGATGCTGTGTGAGACCTTGGGGAAGGCATTTCCCATTTCTGGATTGTGGCGTTCTCATCTGCAAAATGAGGGAGTTGGAGGCAGCTATTGTGGCGCAGTGGATAGAGCTCTGGCCTTGAAGTGAGGAGGACCTGAGTTCAAATCTGGTCTCAGACACACAACATGTACTAGCTGTGTGATCCTCGGCAAGTCACTTAACCCCAAATGCCTAGCAAAAAAAAAAAAAGCAAAAAAAAATGGAGTTGTACTAGAATGGTCTCTGAGTCCCCTTGTAGCTCAACAGCTATGATCCTGAGACCTAATTGCAAATCCTGCCTCTGATACTTAGTACCTGTGTGATTCACTAGGCCTCAGTTTCCTCATTTGTAAAATGAGGGGGATTGGACTTAGTTTCTAAGGTTGTTTCTAGTTCTGGATCTGTGATCTTATGTATGTCCTTGGGCAAGTCACCTCCTTCCTGGGCCTGAGTTTCCTCATTTGTAAAATAAGGGAACCTGGTGACCTCTGAATGCCCTTCTGACTGGAGATGGCCAATCCTGGGAATGAAGAAGTGGATGAGACTAACTAGGGAAGTTTCCCTGGAGGGCGTAAATGCATCCCATTTTGGAAGATGGATATGGAGGAGAGCATTGTATCATTGCAGGCATCAATGCATTAGCAAGATAAGCAACTTTGCTTTGGAAATAGATCTAAGCTGGCCATGGCTAGCATCCTTGAGATATCAGGAGAAGGTGAACAGGCCTACTAGTGCATTAGGTGGTCCCCCTCTGGCAATTAGAAGTTGTTGAGGATGTGCAGGCATGGAGTTATTGCAATCTGCATTCCTGGAGACAACTTCCAAATCTGTGAGTATCATCTCATTAGAGAATTTGAGAAGCTTTTCATATGTGGCTCTCTCCCCACCTTGCCACCAAGAAAACCTCTTTCCCCACTGCACCCCTCTTCGTCATTACTTAAGCCCCTACTCCAATACAACAGCCCTCTATGGAATTACTATGTCTAAAACCATATAAAGAGCTTGGTTAATATCTTCAAGACACCCAATGACTTAATCAGGCAAAAAAAATGAAACCTCGGTTACTGGATGCCCTCCAAATAGAACCGCCTGCATGATTCACAACACCAAGGAGTGCTGGAGAGAGACTGGGGGTGGGGGAGCAGGAGAGAGTGTGTGGGGAGTGTCGGAGTTGTGGGCTCTGCAAGATGAGACGGGATTTGTTGTTTGGGTGTTTGGTTTGGCAAAATGCTTTCTTTTGATGCTGACAAGACTGAGGTGTGCGCTAATAGAGGGGCCTTGATCAGAAGCCCATTAGTATCACATCTGGGAAGGAAACTCGGTGAGAAGAAATCATCAGAAAGGGGGAAAACAACTGAACCCTTTAGTAATGGGGAGGCCGAGTTTGTGGGAGCAAAGGAGAGGAGGGAGATGATGGAAACCCTCATTAAAATTATAAGCCTCAGAAAAGTGGAAAATCACATCAAAGGCAATGGAACATAAATCATTATCTACTGGGCGGAAAAGACAAAAGAATTAGTGTTGTCACTTCATGCTTTCTGTGGAAAACAGTAATTTATTTCCTAGCATTTCTGTGACACCAGAGCTGACAATAGGAAACAGCCCAGAGGCTGGGCCTTGTTTTAATGAGTACTTTCTTCTTGGAACACCTGCACTGAAGTGGCAGCTCCAAAGCAGAGCCCTCTAGAGGGTTCCCAAAATCACATCAGGGGCCTGGGGAATGGCGAGATCAGAAGCACTGCTGGTACAAATGGACTCCAAGTAATGTTAGAGTACACTGCAAGGGACCCAGAATGGGAGGGAAATGGCAGCAGGGTCCACGACCAGGTGGGCTCTGGCCTGACCACCCAGAAAGGAATGATCAAGAACTCACAATATACCAGCACTCTGAAAAATCGGCCAGCATTTGCTATATGCCCGGCATTGGGATGGGGGTGTTAAGGATATGGTGTCTGTTGATGATGATTCTTCGGGTCCAGTCATTCAACCAGTTTCAAATCCACCTAACTTCACTATCACCCACCTGACCCATGTCTTCCAACTTATCCATAAACATAGCACGAGAAGGAAGAGTCAGATTATATATCTGGCTGTTTGCTCTTGGTCTTCTTTGCTGGATTGTCATCCATGGCTAGCCCCTTCAGAATGAGTTTTTCACAGGTTTCTGTTCTGTGTCGTCTTCTCTGGTGTCTCTATGAGTTTTCATTGGAGAGCTCATCAGTTCACATCACACTACATATCACCTCTGTGCAGATGATACCCAAGTCTACATACATATCTACTTCTGATCTCTCCAGGTATGTGTCACCAGCCACCTACTGGAATCTTTTCTCTGGGATGTCTAGTGGGCATCTCTGGCTCCTCCTGTCCAGGACAGAACTCATTCTCCTCATCCCCTAAACTTGTTTCTCCTCAAGTCTTCTCTTTTTCTATTGAGGCCGTCTGGGTTTGAATCCCAAATCCGCTGCTCAGTACCTGTGTGATTTGGCCTCTGTGGGCCTCAGTTTTCTCATTTGTAAGTTAAGGGGGTTAAATTAGATGATCTGAAGTCCCTTCCGCCTCTAGCTCTGTGAGCCTGTGTGTGACCTTGGATAAGCCACTTCACCTCCTTGGGAGAGTTTACTCCACTGTAAAAGGAAGACAGACAAGATACCCTTTGAGGTCCCTTTCAGCCCTAGATCTATGGATAATCTTGGCTAAACTCTTTCTCTGGGTCTCAGTTTCTCCTTCTGCAAACCGAAGTGGGTAGGGCTCAATGTCTTTCAGAGTCCCTTCCAGCTCTAAATCCCCGAGCCTCTGAACAACTCACATTTCTAGAGCCCCTTCCAGTTAGAAAGCTCTTTATATACATTATCTCATTTGAGTTGCATAGCAGCCCTGTAATAATAACTGACATTTACATTGGTTTTATGATTTGCAAAGCTTTTAAATCCATTATCTCATTTGATCTTTCACAATACCCCTGTAAGGGAGATTTCTGGGCAGTCATTATTATCCCCATTTTCAGATGAAGAAATTAAGGCTCTGGGAGTGTGTGACTAGCTGAAGGTGAAGTATTTGAGGGGGAGTTTAGCTGAACACAATTAACAGATCCATACCATCTCTTCCTCCTGGTGATCAGTATTTAGACAGTTTTCCAGACACCCTCCTCCTGTCTTCCAGCTTCTCTGTGAATCCTTAGTCTCTTTGACTAAGGCATTATCCCCTTGCCCACCTTGCAAGTCTGCCCCACCCACGCATATCACCATTTCTGTCTAGGGCATCAGCATCCTTCCAGTCACCCAGGTTGGCAACTTTAGTGTCATCCTTGACCCCTCATTTCCTTTCACCCTCCATGTTCAATCAATTGCCAAATCTTGCTATTTCTTTCCTTCCGTATCATCTCCAGTATCCATTCCCTTCTTTCTATTCTCAACCACTATCCTGGTTCAGGCCCTCATCATATCTTGCCTCGATATTACAGTAGCATAATTGGTCTCCCTGAATAGAGCCCCCCCCCCCAAATCCCTTTTCTATAAAGCTACCAAAATGATTTTCCTAAAATATGGGTCTGATCATGGGATTCCCCTCTTCATTAAGCTCCTTTTTGCCTCTAGGATCATCTGGCATTTAAGGACCTTTGCAACCTGACCCTAACCTACCTTTTTAGCCTTTGTATATTACTTCCATTTTCATGCAATCTAGTCCAGCTAAATTAGGTTTTTTTTTTTTAATTTGCTGTTGGGCCATATCACTTCCCATATGGGGTACTCCATCTCTTCTTTCTCTATCTTTTCTTTGACTGTCTTCCATGCCTAGAATGTGTCTTCTCACCACTATCTTCTGGAATCCTTTGCTTCATTTAAAACTCAAATGCTACCTTCTACATGAAGTCTTAGGAGCAGCTAAGTGGCACTGCAATGGGGAGAGGGCCAGGCCTGAGGTCAGGAAGACTCATTTTCCTGAGGTTCAAATCTGATCTTAGACATTTACTAGCTTTGTGACCCAGAGCAAGTTACTTCACCCTGTTTGCCTCAATTTCCTCATTTATAAAATGAGTTGGAGAAGGAAATGGCAAACCACTCCAGGATCTTTGCTAAGAAAACCCAAAAATGAGGTCACAGAGTCAGACATGACTGAACAACAAGAACGTGAAATTTTTCTAGATCTTCTTCTGAGGTGTTAGTACTTCTCTCATAAAATTGTCTTGTGTTTATTTGCTATACACTTCTATATGTATATGTTGAATCTTCTGATAGAATATAAATTCCTGGAAGGAAGGACTATTTCAGTTTGGTCTTTGTATCCCTAGCACAGTGCCTGAGACATACTAGGTTCTTAATAAATGCTTATCGATTGATTGGCCTGCCAAACCTGATGACCACTGCTAATTTCTGATAGTTAATGTGGAGTCACACTATTGCCAGAAAGAACCTAGAAGCCATTGCTAGTTACCATGAAGCCCTGGACAAGAAACTGAAGACTTAGGAGACTTAAGGAACACAGGTAATGTTTGTGTCACCAGCGCTGATTTGAAGGTAGAGTTTCTGAAGAGAGAGGGTAGATTTGGGAAGAGAACAGTTGACTAAGCAGGTGGTATATGAGAACAGGATTAGGGTTTCTGGACCATGGGTTATAATACAGCAATGATGGATGGGTGACTGGTACAACTACATTTGCCTAGGGTTTTGTAAATATGATCAAAAGGGATTCAAATCATGTAGGGAGTGAGAAAATGACTGACATTTATCTGCCAGTCTGGGTTGCACATAGAGTAGCTAAAACTTAGAAAGAATAGCAGTAGTTGCCTAGAAATTCACAGCAGACAAGAGATAGATATAAAAGCCATGATCTAAATGTTTAAATGCAATTAGAGAAAGTATGGGTGACAAGAGAAGGCACATAGCATAGTAGAAAGAAGGCCAACCTTAGTGTTAGGAAGGCCTGGGTTCCAATCCTGCTTCTGATACCTACTAGCTGTGTGACTTTGGTCAAATCACTTCCCCTTGTAGTGTTCCAAGAAATTCTCTGAGATTCTAAGTTGCAGATGATTTGCTGATATGCATGGATGAAGGGAGTTCTCTGCATTAATGCGATCACAGAGTCAGACCCTATCCTCCTCCAAATTTAATAGAGGGATGGTTAGTGAACATCTGTAGAAGGAATTAGCATTCACATGGCTTTGTTAAGATCAAGTTATGCCAGACTGACTTCCTTTTGGGAGGGATGGGGTTACTGTATAATTTACCTAGATTTAATCAAAAATATTTGGCTGAGCCTCATTTTGTTTTTGTAGACAAGATGGGGAGATGTGGCTGGATGTTGGTTATATCACTAGACCCAAAGAGTAGTTATTAATCAATGTCAACTTGGAAGGAGGACTCCAGTGGAGTGCCGCAGAGCAATATGCTTGGCCCTGTGCTGTTTAACATTTTTATCAATGACTTGGAGGCAGAGATGGCATGCTTATCAAATTTTTCGATGATACAAAGCTGAGAGGGCTACCCGATATGCCGTTTGACAAGGTAAGGATTCAAAACTTGACAGGCTGGAATACGGGGCTGAATTTCTTTTGGACACCGCAGTGGATCCACAATCTCGTTGATTTCAGGAGTTCCCTCCCAGCAATGCAGCTTGAAACCCATTCGTGCTTACTTATCCCGTGGGACACTCATCCACCTCTTCCCAAGAGTCCTCCACGAGGAAGCTAACCAACATGATGGAGACCTTCCTTGCCTTTCCCTGACATCATGAGGATATCAGTGGAACACTCTGGCCATTCACTTATCTTCCCTCTTGTCATATGGTCCCTTGATGACAGCCCTTAGGTCTTTTGGAATTCCTCTTCAGTTATATGTTGCAGTCTGCTCATACCCACTGTGCAATTTTCCGTTAAGCCACATGTGATACTCACCTTTGGTTCTTTGGAGGCAGTGGTGTTCTGGGTCTTGCAGTTATATAGTAACATTGGCGAAATGTATTAAAAAGATGGGTCTTTGTTGTTATGGGAAGCTTGGGGTTAGTAAAAGTGCTTTGAAATTTCCTGCTCTCCCCTGTCTTTTCAACTTTGGACCCAGTTCATTGTCCAACTGTGTTGTTTGTCTCAGATTTATGTACTTTTTTCATTTTTATTTTCTTTTTTAGATTTATGTACTCTTGCACAAGCTCTATGGGGTGCCTGTTGGGATGCATGTTCAAATTTGGATAACAGATGTTCTTTATCTCTTTAGTCTTTTCTTTGCACATGGATCCATGGGCTGAAAGTAAGAAGGTGCAATTTAATAGAGATAAATATAAAGTCTCATAATTGAGTTAAAAAAAACCTCATTATCCAGAATATAAGAAGGGGCACATCTGACTAGACAGCAATCAATGTGGAAAAAAAGGAGGGGGACTCCATGGATTGCAAGTCAAATGAGTGATAGTATAATCAAAAAGCCAATGCATTCTTAGGCCACTTGAACACTGCCATAATGTCCAGGGCTGGGGAGGTCATAGTCCCACTCTTTCATAGTCAGAAAATTAATAAAGAGATGATTAGCAAACATTGATCAAGGGAATCAGCAGTCACAGAGAGGTAGTATGTCTTCTTCAAGATTAGCTTATTCCATACTATGCATACTTGGAGTTAGGTTCAGTTTTGGGGGTCAAATTTCAGGAAAGACATTAAGCTGGAGAATGTTCAAAGAAAGACAACCAGGAAAGAGAGAAGAACACCAAATAATTCATTATCAAAAATTAAAAGAGGAGAATTCACAACAGTTGAAGGAGAAATAAATGGAATTATCAGAAACTATTTTGCTGTTATATGCTAACAAAATGGATAATTTAGAGGAAATGGATAGATACTTAGAAAAATTTAAAAGACCTAGATTAATGAGAGAAGAAATAGACTGTTTAAATAATCCAGTATTAGAAAAAGAAATCATACTAGCCATAAATGAATTCCCAAAAGGGAAAAAAAAAACCCTTTCTTACCAGATTTATTTCTTAGTGAATTCCATCAAACATTTGAAGAATGTTTTGGTAATTCCACTATTACACAAGCTGTTTGCAATAATAGGAAAAGAAAACACTCTTCCAATCTCTTTTTATGATACAAATATTATCTTAATACCTAAACCAAGGAAAAAGAAGGCGACAAAGAAAATTAAAGACCTCTATCCCTTATAAATACCTGATGCAAAAATTTAGAATAAAATATTACTAAATAGACTACAACAACATATTAGATTATACACTATGAGTGGGTTGGATTTATACTAGGAATTCAGGGTTGGCTCAACATAAGGAAGGTTTTTGAGTATAAATAATGTTAATATTGTGAATAATAAGAAACATATGATCATATCAATAGATGCTGAAAAGGCTTTTGACAAAATCCAGTGCTCATTCTTGTTAAAAATATGAGAAAGCATAGGAGTAAATGGAATTTTCCTTAATATAATGAATATTATCTTTCGAAAACCAGAGCCAACATTATCTGGCATGGACGGAAGAGGCTTTTCTAATAAGATCAGGGATAAAGCAAGGATGCTCATTATCACCACTACTCTTTAATATAGGGCTAGAAATGCTCACAATGGCCAGAATGCAAGAAAAAAAAAAAACAGCAGGAATATGCATAGGCAAAGAGGAAACAAAAATATCCCTTTTGGCAGATGATACAATGATTTATTTTTAAAAAAATGAGCCAACTAAAATTTAACTGAAAGAATACAGTCAGCAAAGTTGTAGGATATAAAATAAATTAATATAAATCATCAGCATTCCTGCATATTACCAACAAAACTGGAAAAGCTAGAAAGAGAAATTCCATTCAAAATACCTATAGAAGGTATAAATTATTTGGAATGTTTCTACCAAGATACATCCAGAAACTATATGAATCCAAGTGTGAAATACTCTTTGAAGAAACAAAGACCCTTAAATAATTGGAGAAATGTTAATTGCTTATGAATAGACTGAACCAATATAATGAAAATGACAAGACTACTTAATTTACTTATTCAGTGGTGTACTAACAAGGGTTACTGAAGTAGGGAAAAAAACCCAAATTCACAGAGTAACAAAAAGTCAAGAATCTCATGGATAATAATAAAAAAGTGGCAACAAAGAAAGTCTCATCATTGCCAAATCTCAAACTATACTACAAAGCAGTAGTTTATTATTATTATTTTTTAAAGAATAGTAGTTTTAAAATTAATTTATTTTTAATTTTCATCATTCAATTCCATAAGATTTTGAGTTTTAAATTTTCTCCCCTTTCCTCTCCTCCCCCCTCCCCAAGATGGTGTGCAATCTGATCTAGGCTCTACATATACACTCATTTTAAACAAATTTTCGCATTAGTCACATAAAGAAGAATTAGAACCAATGGGAGGAACCACGCAAAAGAAGAAACAAAACAAAACAACAAAAAAGAGCAAGTCATATGCTTCCATCTGTGTTCAGACTCCACAGTTCTTTCTCTGGATTGTGGACAACATTTTCTACCATGAGTCTTTTGGAGTTGTCTTAGATCCTTGCATTGCCGAGAAAGGCTAAGTCTATCAAAGTTAGTCATCGTACAATGTGGATAAAGAACAGTAGTTTTTAAAAAAAAGCACTTTGGCACTGGTTAAAAAAAATAGAGAGGTCGATAAAGATTAATTATGTAATACAGAAGCAAGAGAACACAATATAGTGTTCAATAAATACACAGTCCCCAGTTACACTGGTAAGGACCCATTATTTGAAAAAAACTGCTGGAAACACTGGAAAGCTGTTTGGCAGAAATTGGATATAGCCAGAGGTGTGCTGGAGCCAGCTCAAACCGATTCATAAGAGCTCATAATTAAATTTTCAGTGTTAGCATTTATGTCCTGGAAACCAGCAAATGTTTTAAATCGGGGCTTGATTTATTGTTTTCTTGATTGTACAGACTCAAGAAAGTGATGGAGAAAAAGCAATGCAGATTAAACTTAAAAGTGTTTCATGTACTTTTTTGAGATCCTGTTGTTTTTACCAGTAAACCTGAGTATAGCCCAACATCTCATACCATATAGCAAGATGAACTCCAAATGGATATGTGACTCAGATTGTGATATCATAAGCAAAATAGAGAAGCAAGAAGAAATTATTTTTCAGATCAAATGATAAGGTAAGAGTTCATGACTGAATAGGCAATAGAGAAGGTCACAAAATTAAATAGATAATTTGAGCATATAAACTTGATAAGGTTTTGCACAAATAAATAAAATGAAATTAAAATTAGAAGGGGAAAAGGTAACTGAAAAAATATTTTTGCAGTAAGGGTCTCTGATAAAGGTCTTATATCCTATCCAAGCTATATAAGGAATGTTTCACATTTATAAGATTCCAAACCCAAAGTACATGAACAATCAATTTTCAAAGGAAGAAATCTATACTATCAATAACCATATAAAAATTCTCCAAGTCATCCACAGTTAGAGAAATGCCAATTAAAACAACTCTGAGATTCCACCTCAAAATCATCAGATTGGCGAAGATGACAAAAGAGGAGAATGACAAATGTTGTAGGAGCTACAGGAAGATGGGCACAATAATGTATTTGTGGGAGAGCTGTGAATTTCTCTAGCCATTTTGGAAAGCAATTTGGAACTGGGTATCCCAAATTTCTAAACTGTACAAACCTTTGACCAAAGTATACCAGTACCGAGCCTATGCCCCAAAGAGATCAAAGGTAGAGAAGAAGGGTCCATACATACCAAAATATTTACAGCAGCCCCTTTCCTAGTAGCCCCAAACTAGGAGCTAAGGGGATACCCAGGTATTGGGAATTGTCTAAGCAAATTGTTTTATATGAATGTCTTAGGATATTAATGTGCTGCAAGAAATGCAAAATGGACAGTTTCAGAGGAAACGGAAAATTTCTATGATGTGATGCAAAGTTAAGTGAACACAATGGAGAGAACAGTTTATGCAATGACAACAACCTTATGGACAAGAACAATTTGGAAAAGCTTTAGAACTTTGATTAATGCCTTGATAAACGCAATTCCAGAGGACTGAATTATACCATCCACTTCCTTCCAGAGAGGTGATGGACCAGAGTGAGACGTAAATATTTGGACATGTATGTATAGTGTGGGCATTTATTTCTTGAACTATGCCAGTTTATTGTGAAGGTGCTGTTTTTTTGTTTTAATTATTGACCATGGGAAGGAAAAAATACTTATGTTTTTAATAAGATAGAATATCTTCTGAGGGGGGTATTAAATGATATTTATGTGTATATAAAAAGACATCAGAAAAGTATAGTGTATTTTTTTTTAAAGGAAGGCAACTGGAACGATGAAGGATTTTTGGTTTGTGTTATATGAAAATTATTTGGAGTAACAGTCGATGCTTCACATTGAGAGGGGAAGATTGATGGGGGAGAAGGTGGGGATAAACATGATCATTGTCTTCAAGTATTTGAATGGCTGTCATGTGGAAGGCAGGAGGCAGCTAGGTGACATAGTAGATAGAGTACTGGGCCTGGAATCAGGAAGACTCACCTTTCTGAGTTTGGATCCAGCCCAAGACACTGACTAGCTGTGTGACCCTGGAAAAGTCATTTCATCCTGTTTGCCTTAGTTTCCTCATCTGTAAAATGATCTGGAGAGGGAAATGGCGAACCACTCTAGTATCTTTGCCAAGAAAACCCCAAATGGGGTCTTGAAGAGTCAGATTTAACTGAGACGACTCAACAACAACATCATATGGAAGAGGCAAAATTATTTCATTTGACTCCAGAAGCCAGAAATAGGAACAAATGTGTGAAAGTTTTAAAGAGGCAAATATGCATTTGATATAAGGGGTAAAACATCTTTTAACAATTAGGTATTTAAAAGTAGAATGGGTGATAATGTGGTATTGTGTTCCTCCTGGGGGGGGTGTCTTCAGGCAAAGTCTAGATGATCATTTGTTAGATTTGTTGTTTTGTAGATTCTTTCTCTGGTATGGATTGGATTAGAGATAACCTTTGGGTTTCACTTCAAATCTGAGATTTTGCATGATGGGATGTGTGTGTGTGTGTGTGTGTGTGTGTGTGTGTGTGTGTGTGAGAGAGAGAGAGAGAGAGAGAGAGAGAGAGAGAGAGAGAGAGAGAGAGAGAGAGAGAGAGATAGAGATTGTGGATATGACAGCTTTCACAGTATTGCACCATTCTCTTCAATAAGATTTTGCAAATGAATTTATTTTTTATTCTGATATCAGACTTAGCTGCCATATTCTTCCATGTGATGAAGAGATCATCAAGTGGTTATTGACTAAGGTGATTTCCAAGTTCTTTTGGTCTCTTTATAGTGGCAATTAGCTTATATCTGTTAGACTTCCTTAGGAAATGTTGATAACCTATGTCTGTTCTTTTATCCATTCTCCCATTTTCCAGCAACAATAGCTTCTTTAAATAGGTTGGGTTAGGGCTTCTTTATTCTAATTTGATACTGATTTTTCACCTTTGCTGCAATAAGAACACAATTTGGCCATATTTAGATAACTGATTTAGAAATAACTCCCATATTGGTAACTAGTCATTTTCTGTTAGGATGTAATCATTCTATTAAAAAACATTATTAGAGCCTCTTAAATGATACCCATGATCAAGGTAGTTTGTGTTAACTAGGCTGGATATTGAAAAACAAAAAGAAAGGGGATACAGAGTCAAAAGATTTTTTCATGAAGGGAAAACCAAGTGGGATAAAGATTACCTGTTGTCTTGTGATATGAAATTAAATGGACAATCCAGTCTATAGAACTCATCCATCAGTGTATATATATTTTGTACAGACATTGGAAATGGATGATGACTTGGGAACAGAATTGAATGAGATGAAAATAGTTTGAATTTCCTTTGGGAATTGGCAAAGTTTTATTAATAGCTCCAAGCTTCACCTTGAAAGAAAGGCCCATCTTTTTGATAGTAATATTCTTCTGGTGGGGTTGTATGTCTCCAAATGATGGAACACTATAGTCTCCAAAGAATTCAAATTGAAGGTCACCAAAAGGGTGATGGAGAAGTGCCTGATCAGTGTAAACAGGTTGCAATACATTGTAAAGAAAGAATTGGGAAGGAGTAACAGTGTAAACATTGTCATCAAAGAAATGATTAAAAAAAAAAACAAACCACAGATTAGTCACATGATGAGAGCCAGGGACAATTGGTAGATAGCCCTTATTCTCCATGGGTATCATTGCCACGATATAATAACTCAAGGAGGGCCCCCACCATGTTAGGTAGACACCCTGTGGAAAATTTAGGGGGGAAATGAAGAAGACCTCCTCAAGATGGGAAGGCATGGATGAGTTGCAGTCTTCATCTTTGGAATAAATTCACTGATGAGACCACAGACCCACTGGAGTACCATGACAAGTGCATCCAGCCTCTTTTCTTGAAAGAAGTATTTACGATTCAGCCTCAGTATAAGCTATTAGGCTTTAATATAATCTCAAGACCTTTGCCCTTTTCTGTTTCTTACTACTTAACATCTGATAAAAACATTTTTTTTTTTGGCTGACTCCCACCTATGTATTGAAGTCACTGAGTATTCAGGTATACCTTACTTTAATCAAGAAAATCTTCTCCAGTTGATGACAGAATTCTTCTCCTTCATCAGCCTTTGTAACCAATTCATTAGTGCATAAGCTACAGATACCTTCAATATAGTGCTTTTATAATAGCTTTTCCTAAGCTCTGTAATATCAGTGTTTCATGAAATTAGATTATACGCTTCTTGAGGGCAGGGACTATATTTTTCTTATTTGTATCTCTAGTGCCAAGCACACAGTAGGTACTTAATAAAAGTTTATTGAATTGAAATGATGTTTTTGATGCCTTTGAAGGTTTGACAAAACTAACACCATCTTGACTTGCTTTTCTTTTTTTCAACTTATTTATTTTTAGCTTTCAACATTCAAATCCATAAGATTTTTAGTTCTAAATTTTCTCCCCCTTCCTCCCTTCCCCCCTTCCCAAGATGGCATGCAGTCTGATATAGGCTATACATATACATTCATATTAAGCATATTTTCACATTAGTGATGTTGTAAGTAAGAATTAGAACCAGCAGGAGAAATCACAAGAAAGAAAAGAAACCTTACCCCATAGAATGAAAGCTTTTGGAAGGCAGGGATTATTTCATTTCTGTGTTTGTATCTCCAGTGCCTGGCACATAGTACAACTTAATAAATGAGTGATTGTTTTAGCAATTGGTCAGACATTGAAGACACCGAGGTTATCTTCTGCATCTTGGGGCCATCGCCAGTCATCTTGCATTTTTTTTCCTGCCACCGGACTTTGACTCTGGGAGAGAGAGTGAGGTTGATGTCTTTGTGCAACTCTGCCTCACTTCAATCTAATTCATGGGCAAGTCAAGACATCACCCTGTAATGTCATTGGTCTTCTTTGAAAACAAAGGACAAAAAAAACCTGTTTGCCTGGTAAGGTACCAGCTGCTTACCAAGAACACAATGGCTTGGCCTTGGATCCAAGTCACTTCTCCCCTGGGGATGGTTTGGTCCTTTGTAAAACGATAGGGCTAGACTAGATTAGTTTTAAGATCTCCTGTAGCTCTGACTCCTAAATCCTACAAAGCCCAAATGGTGATTAAGCATAAGAACCCCCTTTTTGTTTTTGGTCTTTGTAGTTCCTAGAAGCAGCTTTTCACATAAGTTTTCTTGTTTATTTCTAACCAAGGCTGAGGATGATATAATTAGTTCTTTTTGTTATTTGTGTTATATTCTCTGAGCCTGGAAGCTTTCCTCACTTTTAAAGAGCTTGATGTGACCTGATGCTCCCCTCCCCTCAACCCAGCCATTTCCGTAGCCTGTTGACTTCTCGTATCTAGGGTGGCCCAGTGGAAAGATCACCGGTTTTAGAGTCAGAGGACCAGGGTTCAAATCCCACTACAACTGCTTATTATCACCTGTATGACCTTGGGCAATTCACTTATTCTCCCTGTGCCCAAGTTTCCACTTCTGCAATCTGTGGGAATTGGAGTAGAAGGCCTCTGAAGTCCCTTTCAGCCCTCCATCCGGTATCCTATGTATGACCTTAAGCAAGTCACAATCACTGCCTCTCTCTGGGTCTTAATTGTTTCATCTGTACAATAAAGTGGTTGGCCTCTCTCTCAGGTCCCTTTAGTTTCTAGATCTCTGCTCCACCATGGCTTTAGTTCCAAATCAACTTTTGGAAACATCCCAGAATGTCCACTGTATGTTACGATCAGTCCTCCAAAGCCCCAGCTTTCCTTTCCTTTCCTTTCCTTTCCTTTCCTTTCCTTTCCTTTCCTTTCCTTTCCTTTCCTTTCCTTTCCTTTCCTTTCCTTTCCTTTCCTTTCCTTTCCTTTCCCTTTCCTTTCCTTTCCTTTCCTTTCCTTTCCCTTTCCCTTTCCCTTTCCCTTTCCCTTTCCCTTTCCCTTTCCCTTTCCCTTTCCCTTTCCCTTTCCCTTTCCCTTTCCCTTTCCCTTTCCCTTTCCCTTTCCCTTTCCCTTTCCCTTTCCCTTTCCCTTTCCCTTTCCCTTTCCCTTTCCCTTTCCCTTTCTTTTTTCTTTCTGGCTAGGCAATGGGGTTAAGTGACTTGCCCAGGGTCAAACAGCTAGTAAGTGTCAAGTATCTGAGGTCGGATTTGAACTCAGATTCTCCTGACATCAGGGCCAGTGCTCTATCCAATGTGCCACCTAGCTGCCCCTGCAACGCCCTTCTAACTGGTCTCCCTGCCTCAAGGCTCTCCTCACTCCAGTCTATTCTCAATTTGGCTGCCAAAGTGCAGGCCTGGCCATGTCAGCCTTCTTAAATCTCAGTGGCTCCCTCTTCTTTTGTTTGGCTTTTAAAGCCCTTTGTAGCTTAGTCCAGGGGCGGGGAACCTGTGGCATTGAGGCCACATGTGGCCCTCTAGGTCCTCAAGTGTGGTCCTTTGACAGAATCCAAACCTCACAAGATAAGTGCCCTCAATGAAAGGATTAGTTCTGTAATACTTGGACTCAGTCAAAAGGCCACACTGGAGGACCTAGAAGGCCACAGGTCCCCCGTCCCTGGCTTAGCCTTTTCCTAGTCTTACTCCTTATTCCTTTCCATACCCTCTGATGCAGTGACACTGGCCTCTTGGGTATTGCTTTCACACAACAATCCATCTCCCATTTCTGAAACTTTGCACTGACTGTCCCTGCCCCCTCCTCCCCTCCACCACTTGCAATGTTCCACCTGTTCTCCTTCCTTCTGCAGGAAGCCTTTCTTAGTTCCCTCTAGCTGCTACTGCCTCCTTTCTGAGATTGCCTCCCATCTACTCTGTCTATATCTTATATGTGCCCAGCTAGTAACATGTTGTCTCCCTCATTAGATGATGAGCAGCCTGAGATCAGGGTCTGTGTTTTTGTCTTTCTTTGTATCCCCAACACTTAGCATGGTGCCTGGCATATAGTACGCTTGAAGTAAATGCTTACTGACTGACTGGGATCCTGGGACCTGGAAAGGCTGCCTCACTTAAACCCAATTCACTTGCAAGCCAAGACGTTACCCTCCTGAGGTCATTGGTCCTCTTCAAGAACGAAGGACCAACAATAACTTCAATTCCCACAACCTATTTGATCTTTTTCCTTTCCAGGTCTCAGGGTCATTGGAGTCCAGTGGCAAGACATAGGTCAAGATGACTAGTGATGGCCCAGGATGCAGTGGGAGACCTTGGCCTTTTTAAGCTAAGGTCTTTTCGAGGTCTCAGTGCTTAGGCAACACCCATTCAGTGATTAAGGCTAGGTAAGAAATGAGGCAAAAGATGGTCTCCTTTGCCTTCACAAAAGAATGAATCTGGCACAAGTTTAATGTCATCCCTCTGACCTTCAGGTTCTCATCTTGATCCTTACCCACCAGTAGAGGGGGCAATTGCCACACCTTGAACTGCTGCAGTCTCCCCTGGAGTCCTCTAGAATGGAGCTAGCCTGGCAGTGAGCCAGAGGGAATCTATGCTCTTGAAGTTAGACCAGAAGCAGCTCAACGGTTGACAGAATGAAGCAACAGGATTGGGCGTTCTCTGCCATGTTTGTGGGCCTGTTCCAGGTGCTAGCCATTTGCTGTAAATAAGGCATATACAATCTTTTGTCCTTGGAACAATTTACCAAACAAGTGCCTTCCTGTCAATTCATGGCAAAGGAACTTGATGAACAAAAGAAGTCCTTTACTTGAGTGTACTCCAGTAAGTGGCCCATTTCCCTGGCAGGAGCCCATAGTTTGAATGCGAATTCAGCCCAAATCCACATATTCCCTTAGAGTACTGATTATCAAAACACTGTGTAAATAAGCAGTCGGTGATGTTAAAGATGGCCATTTCCACAGACTTTATTTTTCCTTTTGGGAGGATGAGAAGAGAATTCCTCAAGAATGATGTGGACACCTGTTATTTTGGTATTTTCAGTTTTTGAGATGAGCATCTGCCCTTCTTCTTAGCTTCACAATACTTTCTAAATTGTTGAGATAATCCTCAAAGCATATCTTTTGACTAAGTTCTCACAATGTTTTATAGTTCCAGAGATGCTGGATTGCCCTTACTAGCCTCCTTCTGTTGGTAGAAAACTAATGCGAGTCAATAGATTAGTTATCCAGATCAATTTAAGAGGGCCTTTCTGTTTTAGAGAGAAGTCACATCCATTAACCTTCTCCCTCTCCCCGCTTGGAGAAAGTCCCTCTGGACCAGACCAGATCATGCCCCCCTCCTTCCAACGAAAGCAGGCAATAAAGTCAGTTGCCTGGTTAATCTTTCATTTGTGGGTAGAAGTATTTGTATCAGTACCAGGACTCAACCAGGAGTAGTAGTGACTTGTGGATATAGGTTATAGAGCTGTGACCAAGGGAATGGAATGATGGGGTGGGAGGGGAGGAGGATAAGGGATAGGCAAAGAGAAATTGGCAGAGAAGCTGTTGAATAAGAAGTCATTTAGTTATTGGTCCCCCACTCCCCACTTGGAACAGTACCCTGAAAACCAGACCTCCAGAGACCATGCCAGGCTCCCTAGGGGAGCTCATCCACTGAGCTTTGGAACTGGGCTCTGGAGCTGAGCTGGAATGATTGATGAGGAAGTGTGCAAGCTCATCTCACCTAGTATATCTAACAGCCCCTAGACCATGCTTCCTATCCAGCCACCTAAAATAATTTGCTATCTGCTCTGCTGCTTTCTGTCCTCTCCCCACCCCACTTGGAAGAGTTCCTTCTGGAACAGACATCCAAGAGACAGTGCCTTCTGCTCCCTAGGGGAGTTGATATTTCCATCCCTTCACCCACTGATGTTTTGCTATCTGCTCTGCCCTGTGCAGAGTTCCTTCTTGTCCTCTACCTTTTGCTTTGAGCAAGAGTAATCAAATTGGTATTACCATTACGTCTGGAGAGGGTATACCGATTAACTACCTTAGGACTCCATGTGTCATTCCTGTACATCTCTAGATCAAAATTCCCTTTCCTGACCACCACTCCTTTCTCTGTGTTGTTGAATGCATGTTGTAGAATGCATGTTCCTTGAGGGCAGGGACTGTCTCACTTCTGTATCTGTATCCTTAAGCACTTAGCATAGTGGATCTGGCACAGAGCGAGTGCTTAGCTCATTTATTTATTCATCTCATATAATTTCAAGTGGTTTTCCAGGATGATTGAACCAATTCACCATTTCAAGAGTTGAGTCTATGCCTATCTTCCATATCTCTTCCAACACTCTTTCTTTTGACCTCTTTGCCAGTTTTCTGGGTGTCAAGTCATCAAGTTTTAAGTGTATGCCAAGTACCAGGCCCTGTGCTAAGTGGTGAGGATATAAAGTCAGGTAAAAGACAGCCCCTGCTCTCAAGGAGTGCTTTAGGGTTTTACAAGGTGATTACATAGGTTATCTCATTGGATGCTTGTATTTATTATCCCCATTTCACAGATGAGGAAACTGAGGCTGTGAGAGTTTAAGCCATTTGTCCAGAGACCCACAGCTAGTAAAGTGTCTGAGGCTGGATTTGAACTTGGCTTTTCCTGATTCCTAGTCTAGCACTCTGTGCCGCCGAGCTACCGTTTAGGGTACATGTCAGAATATGTTTAGCTTTCCTCCCCTCTATCACAAACTCCAGGAGGGAATGATCTTTTCTAGCACTTGCATTATTTCCACCCTAGCAACCACCTCATCCCTATTCATGAGAAGCAGATCCAGCATAGATCCCATGGTTGGTTCTCCTACTTTTTGAAGTGTGCTATGATAGTTAAGAAATCTAAGGAAATTATTAGCTATTCTTCATTTGACCCAAGTTGATGTCTGGATAATTGAAGTTGATCATTGCCAGTGAATTATGCCTTTGTGCCAGTCTTACGATTTGTTTCTCTAACTCCTCATCCCTTTTTTCTTTCTGTCTGTGTGGTCTGTATTACATATACTCTGAGGACAATATTATTTCTTTCACTTTCCGTTAATCTTCATTACTAACATTTTAATTGATAATTTTTGTCTTTATAGCAGATATTTCTCACTTCATGTCTCGTCTCCAGACTGAATTTGGAACAAAAATGAGTATAAAAACATCTGATGTGGAAACTTTGTGTGTAAATGTATACAATATTCTGCCTTTGTTCTCCACCCCCCCCCCACCTCACTGCCATGAAGAGAGAGATGTTTCATTATCTCTTCTCTAGGACCTTTATTGGCTTTTCATCATCAGAGCCTGGCTTCTCTTCTTGGATCATTTCATTTACATCATTATAGTCATTGTACATATTATTTTCACAATTTAGCTAATTTTGCTGTGCATTAGTTTATAAAAATCTTCTTCTCTGAATTCCTCATATTTGTTGGTTGCTCAATGATAGTCATATTCCTCTACCATCGTTTTAAAAATTAAAAAAAAATATTTAGCCATATCCTAATCAGTGGGCACCCATTTGTTTCCAGCTCTTTGCTGCAACAAAGAATGCTATTATGAATATTTTGGTCTCCATTGGGCCTTTGTTTCTGTCTTTGACTTCCTTGGGATATGAGGTCAGTTGTGAGTTCACTAGGTCAAAGAGTATGGCCAGTTTAGTCACTTTTCTCATGTAATTCCAAATAGAAATCTAGAGTAGTGAGATAATTTCATAGCTCTCCTAACAAGGAACTCATCTTTCCACGGTTCTTCCAACATTAACTATTCCCACAATTTTTTCATCTGCCAGTTTTACGTGGGGTGAAGCAAAACTTCAGAGCTGTTTTAATTTGAGAATGTTTTCATGTTGTCATTTATAGTTTTCTTGGTAATTGCAGAAGGCAGTTTTCTCTTTTCCTCTTTCATCCTTTTCAGTTTGAGGGCTTTTTGATTGGATTTGCAAGACATCGGGCAGATACATTCTTACCAGTCTTAGTTAGCTATATTCTATCCGTATCTGGTAGTCTCGCCTCCTGATGTTTTAAGCTGTTGACTTAAAATCCAAATCTCACTTTCACACTCCACCAATTGTGTCCACTAACCAGCTGTTCACTTCTCAGTAGAAATAAATCATTTTTTTCTTCTTCTGTATCCCTTGCCTTCAGAGGTCAGCAGTGAAGAAATTATTAGTTGAATGTTGGTCTTTTCAGCTTTTTGCCTAAGAGTTGCTTATCTTTAGAAATACTTTCTAGGTTCCTTCTGGCACCATCATTTGTAAATGTGTGAATTATTAGAAATGAGAGTAGTCTCTTTGTATAAGTTTTGGGAGGTTGTCTTCATTACATGTTCCTGGGAGGAAATCAGCCTCTCTGTTGTTATCAGGTCAACAGTTAACAGAGTAAACATCCTTGGGGGGAATGGGTCACCAATCTCCACTAGTCTTTGCTTTATCCTTTATTATGGTCCTTCTCCATCATCTCTCAAAGGACAAAGCAGTTGCTTACTTCTTTAAAAAAATCATCATGAAATAGAAAGTTATCAACAAAAACAAACATTTCCATATAAAAAGAAGATCGGGAAGAGGATTGTAAATGAAACTATGAATCTATTACATACAGCTTTTTCAAAAAAATCAGCAAGCATTTATTAAATACCTATTATGTATCAGGTGCTGGAGATACAAGTAAAAAGAATGAAATATATCCCTATTCTCAAAAAGCTTACATTTTAATGGGGGAGAGAGCAAGTAAATATATGTGTATACAGAATAAATATAAAGAGAATAAATACAAAGCAGTTAAGTACAGGGTAGTTTGGGAGGGAGAGCATTGGCCCTAAAGTTTAAAACATTATGCCCCAAATTCTCTGGTACCAATCCAGGTAGAGGCTAGTAGAGAAGAATATTCTTCTGGTTCTGGGGTTCACTGCTGGGTGTGACATGGCCAATGAATGAGTCACTTCCTTTCTTGCTGAACACAAGGACTCAATTCACTGTCCAACTGGGTCAAGCAGGTCCCTTGATGGCTGATTCTACCAGCTCTGGTTGCTTGGGGGTGGAGTGGGGTAGATATCAGGAAAGGTTAATATAAAAGGTAATGCTTGTATTATATCTTGAAAAGAAAAGTTAGATTCTATCTGAAGGGATGGAGTTCATTATAGGCATGGGGGATAGCCAGTGTAAAGCTAGGAGATGAAGTGTTGTGTGTGGCATGGAGAAAAGCCCAATTTAATTGGATTAGAGCTTGCAGGAAGGGTAGTAATGTCCCATAAGGCTGAAGACATAGGGATGGGGCCATGCTGGAAAGGGCTTTAAAAGACAAACAAAAGAGTTCCTATTTTATCCTAGAGGCAATAGGGAGCCACTATAGTTTTTTGAATAAGGGAGTGACATGCCCATGTCTTCTTCTTCAAAGTCGTGTCTTTGCTTAAGAAAAATTACTGTGGCATCAGTACTAAATATTAAGTTTAATGTGGTAATACCAACATTGCTTTGTCTATTTCCCCTGTACATACTTTCTTCTGTTCTCTTCTGAGTGCTTTTTAAATGATTCATTCATGTTTTTCTTTATTGTACATCACTATTACTACTTCCTTATCTTCCCCCACAGTTCAGTCTTCCTGAATAAAAGCCCTTTCTTGTAACAAATAAGTACATCCGTGCTAAACAAATTAGTGTTGTATTGGTTGTGTCTGAGAATGTATGTGCAGTGGAGGAACTGGCTGGTGAGGGCCTGGTCCTCCGAACATGCCCCAAACCCTCTGGTACCAGCCCAGGTGGAGGGTAGTTGAGAAGAATATTCTGGTTCTGAAGTTCACTGCTTGCTGAACACAAGGACTTGGTCAATTCACTGCTGAACTGGGTCAAGAAGGTCCTTTGGCTACTGATGCTGTTGGCTGCGGCTGCTCAGTATTGTCGGTGATTCTTCTGACCATTTGAAGCTCACAAAGTCATGACTTAGTCCACGGATGGGGAACCTGTGGCCTCGGGGCCACATCTGACCTTCTAGGTCCTTGGGTGTGGTCTTTTGACTGAGTCCAAGGTTTACAGAATAAATCCTTTTATTGAATATTTATTTATATAGTGAAAGCTGTCCCTCCAGATAGAATTATTATCCTATTATTAAGATTTGTTCTGTAAGGTTTGGATTCAGTCAAAAGTCTGTGCTTGAGGACCTAGAGGGCCACATGTGGCCTCGAGGCTGCAGGTTCCCCACTCTTGACCTAGTCTTTTCCAGTCTCTAGTACTCCTTTACTTTAGATCAGAAAAGAAGAACAAAGCAGAGCAGAGACCAGAAACCAAAGACACAAAAGCACCGTCTACATGGTGGTTGGGTAGGAGATAAGGCAGCCAGTGGCAGGCCCCTGTAGCTGTTACCTCCTCCCCAACCCAGAGGCTTAACAGCAGATCTTTTCTCTCATCTCCAGGGAGATCAGAGAGTTTGTCTGCCATTTGTTTGCATATCCATTCTGGCTTAGCAGCCAATTAAAAGGTTTTTGGTGACTGTGCAGTAAATCTACAGGACACAGAGAATATATTCAAGTGCATAGAAATTTGGAGGGAAATGACTTCTCCATCTTGCATTCCTGGAGGAAAGCTTATGAAGCCTCCAAGCACAGAATATTGCTCATATTCTAAGGACTGGGTGCTTATTGGCCAGTCCTCTCATTCTATAGGTCTTTCTCTGCAGTATAGTCAACCATGTTTACTACCTCTGTGACCTTCATGGGCCTCAGTTTACTCATCTGTAAAATTAAGGAGGTTACTCTTGGTGGCCTGTGAGGTCCTTTGAACCTTTAAATCGATGATCTCATGTCCTCTCTACCAAAAGATGGGAAACATACTTTATCATTAGTCTTCTGGAGTCATAATTGATCATTGCCATGATCAGAATCCTTAAGTCTTTCAAACTGTTTTTTTCATTTATAGCATTGAGGTTGTTGTATAAATAGTAATCCTCATTCTTCTCACTTCATTTTTGCCTCATTTCACATCCAGATTTCTCTCAACCTGGCCCTTTGATTGTTTCATATCATGCAATAATATCACATCACGTTCATACACCTTATTTTGTTCAGCCATTCAAGTTTTTGTTGGGTACCTGTTTGGTTTCCAGTTCTTCGCAACAGCATGAGAAGTACTGTTATAAATATCTTTGCACGTAAGCCTAGTAGTGGTATTGCTGGATCAAAGGGTGTGCATAGTTTAATGACTTTTAGGGTATACTTTTTTCTAGAATGTCTGGACCAGTTCATAGCTCCCCCAGCAGTGTGTTAATGTTCTATTTCTTCTTTAGCCCCTCCAACAATTGCCATTTTCCTTGTCATTTTTTGTCAGTCTTATGGATGTGAAGTGAAACCTCAGAGCTGTTTTAATTTGCGTTGCTCAGATTATTAATGATTTGGTGTACTTTTTCGTATGGCTATTGATAGCCTGGATTTTTTCCCCTTGAGAACTGCCTCTCACCATTTATCGATTTTAGAACAGTTCCTTCTAAGGGCCATCTCACTCTCTCCTTTTAAGGATGAATCTCAGCTGTATTTTCCCCAAGTTCTAAGTGTATAGTTTCTCCCAGATTTCTCTTGGCAAATTCAATTTCTGACTTTCTTCTCAAGTTCAAAGCCTTTCGAAGTCACTGACACAATTTCTGCCTCTGTTTTCAGCTCGAACCTTCTCTCATTTCTCAGTCCTTTCACGACCTTTCCCCAATCTATGTTACTACTAATATGCTATTCTCTGCTCAATAACTGATCCATGTTCTTTCCTTCATACACAGCCAAGGGGATGGTTTCTTAGCCTCACTGTTGCACTGATTACTAGGAGCTGTTAGGTGGTGCAGTGTGTAGACTGTTTGACTTAGGGTCAAGAAGACTTGAGTTCAAATAAGACCTCAGACACTTATTAGCAGTGTGACTCAGGGTTATTTTTCTCAGTTCTGTCATCTGTAAAATGGGATAGTGATAGCAGCTGTGTCCCAGGGTTGTTGTGAGGCTAAAATGAGATATGTGTAAAGAGCTTTGTAAACCTAAAGGTAGATAAACATTAGCTACTATTACTAGCATAGTAACACATAGCAACTCCTTTGTTGCCTGGGGTCTAGTTAATAACTAGTAGCAGCTTTGACTTGAACGCAGTCCCATTCCTCCTTTAACAGCTATTGGGGGACGAGGCATTGCATTGAAGAAAAAAGAACAGATATAGGAGGGAGTAGATAGTGGAAAAGATGAGAAGGCTATAGAAGGCTGAGGTAAAGTAGAGATGGAAGTCATAGTTGCTGGGGAGGGTGGTGGGGGGGTCAGGAATAGCATTTGAAGGGTCATTAATGTAAATATTGACATCACCAAGAATAAAGGAATGGGCTGGAGTGGAGAGGAAGACAATGAGAACAGGTACAAGAACTTCTTGAGAAAAGAGAGGGTCGCGAGAATGACTAGGCAACCAAGTAGATAACAGGTCTGTGGAAAGGGTGACATATGTACAGATGGTGCAAAAGGAGGGTCTGGAAGTGGCAATGGGGGAGAAAGGAGGATGCCTACCATTCCCCTGGCCCAATGTCTGAGAGGGCACTAGAGGAAGTATGGTGAGCATAACTGCATATTTGTTTATTGATTGAAGGTCTTGTAGATTATTGTTGTGTGTCTGTCATTTATTAAAGAAGAAAATTTGGTAGACTTTGATAACTGTACCCTGACCATAGAGCTTTCCCTAGAGATTGCTTTTTGTTTTTTTTTTGACATTGAACAAGTTTTTTTTTTTTTAAAAGCACTTACTATGTGCCACGCACAGTGCTAGATGCCAGGGATACAAAACCAAAATAAAACAACTCCTCCTCTCATGGAGCTTACATCCTGCAGTTTGGGACTGATATGGTTTTGATGGCATTGTATTCAAAATTGGGTAAAGTAGACAGTAGGTGGGCTTGGGGGAGGAGTGTATTAGGGGAAATTCTGATGTGCTGAGATTTTGTTGTAGTTAGGAATAAATGGCCCATTGGAATGATTGTAAACAAATTTTTAGGTATTAAAATGCTGATAAATAATAATGATCTCTGATGGTGTGATGAAAGAAATGATCAAACCTCTTGTTCCCTGTAGTCTAGTTGGCTTTTCCATCAGGTCTATTAGTTGTGTCAAAATCAATGCATAAATAGACCTTGCTTTGGTTTCTAGAGCCCAGAGAATGTAAGTTAGAGATACTTAAGACACCTCAGCATGAAACAATGGTCAGACATACCCAGACCAATAAAAATGGCTGAAAAGAGTAAAATGGAGAAAACAATTTGCAAGGCTACACTTCAAAATCAAATCATCAGAGCATAACACCATCATTACAAATTATCTGTCAGAAGATTTAGTTCAATTACATTTTTGAATTTTCTTGTCAAGATGGCCCAACTCCTCTCAGGATTTGGGACTCCCAGGAGAGGTTAAGAAAAAAAGAATACTAATGCCTTCATTAACCATTGTCACACAGCCTGCATCCTTTCAAATGTTTCCATAGTCTTGTGGGGATGAACAGTGCTAACCCCGGGGAATCAACGAAAGCATGAAGTTTCAAAGTGGAATTGTGGAATTCAGGAATAAGTGCCATTACATCATGATAGCCTAAGTTAGCAAAGAATTTTCAGGAACAATAAGGGACTGATAACTTGGAAACAAGTGAATAAAAGCATTCTATGTAATTCCCGTGTGCATTCTTCACATAGCAGTAAGTTTCCTGTGCAGTGACTAGAGAAAATGGAAATATAAGATTTCTATGGGCTTCTGCTTATGACACTTGGAGTATACAAACATTTGTGGAACTTTATGTTGGAATCTTAGATCTAGAACTGGAAGGAACCTTCGAGGCCATCCAGTCCAACACCCTCACTGTTATAGATGAGGAAGCTGAGGCCCAAAGTCACACAGTAAATGACAGTCTAAAGTCAGAACCCAGCTCTTATCCTTCAAATCCAGCTTTGCTTCCAGACATTACTTTTCTTGCCCAGGGGGCTTTCAGATGGATGTTGCGGAGAGATGGATTGTATTGATCTGTTTGACAATTTGTATTGACAGTTTTTGCCAATTTTCACTTGTAAAGGGAAATGTAAGTCATCTGTTCATCATATTAGTCTGTCATACTACACTTGATTCTGACATTCCTTTTGCTCTTAGCATTGGATTCACTTCTCTGATATGCATGTCTTTTTTTCTCTACATGGGAAGACCCCTGATAGTAGAAATTAATTTTAGATCAACAAATTCAGTTAAATTCTATATAGATCCTCTTGGTTCACATCTCACATAATGTGGAATATTCAGTAGGTGCTCAATACATGTTTTTGGAATGAATGGACTTCTCTGTAGGAAGGTTCATAACAGGTAAGTATTGTGAAATGCTTACCCAGGTCCAAGTAATTAACATACTTTAGATCTAATCAGACAAAAGAGGAGAAAAGTGGCCTAATTCTTGTGATTCTTTAAAGATGATTATGTGGTTCAGACTCAGATGTTGCGTATTTAACTTTATAAATAATGGAAAGTCATTTGGGTAAGGGGGTAGAAATAGTCTTTGAACTCTTACCAATAATTATATGCTTAACATTCCTTCACCCCTGCATATCATTCACATATCTGTAATTTGTATTCTGGGCAAAAATTTTTTATGATGTCACAAATATGAAGGAGGGTACTTTACAAAGTCTTCTAAAACCCATTTTTCTTGTTTTTACCACTTTTCAGAAAGGATCAAGGTCCTAAAATGTATTCTATACGAAGAGGTGTCATCAAAGAATCCCGGAATTTTAGAGTTGGAAGGGATTTCTTTGACTGTGTAGTCCAACATATACTGAATGAAGGCTTATGCAACCTCCAGTGTGTGGGATCCCAGAACCTCCCGAGGCAGCCTAATGCACTTTTCGACAACTCTATTGTTAGGGAGTTCTCCCTTACTTTAAGCCTAAATTGTCCTCTTGGCAACTTGTTCCCCTTTCTCCTGTTTCTACCCTTTAGGGCCAACAAGATAAAATAAAATTTCTCTTCCATATGCCAGCTTTTCATGACCTTGAATAAGGTTAGCATGATCCTCTGAATCTTTACTACGTCTAGAGGCATTTGAGGGTAGCTAGGTGGAGCTGTGGTGGATAGAGTGCTAGGCATGGAGTCAAATTTGGCCTCAGACACTAGCTGTGTGACCCCAGGCAAGTCACTTAACCCAATTTGCCTCAATTTCCTCAACTGTAAAATGAACCGGAGAAGGAAATGGAAAACCACTTTAGTACTGTTGCCAAGAAAACCTCAAATGGGGTCATGGAGAGTCAAACATGACTGAAAAATGACTGAACAAATGCATCTGGGTAGCACAGTGGATAGAATATCTGGTCTGGAATGAAGAAGACCTCAGTTTCAGTCTAGTTTCAGACACTGACTCTAGGCACGTCATTTAATCTGTTTGCCTCAGTTTCCTCAGCTGTAAAATGGGGAATTGTTTGTTGTGAGGATCAAATTAGATAATATGTGTAAAGTGCTTAGCACAGTGCCCAGCACATAATGGGCACTTAATATATACTTGTTTCCATCATCATTCATTCTTCCAAGCTAACAACCCCAATTGTTTCAGCCAATCATCATATGACATGTATTTGAGACCCTTAGCCATTATGGTTTTTTTCCTCTGGATCTTCTCCAGCTTATTCATGTCCTTTTCCAATTAAGAGCTAGAATTGCACATAATACTCCAGATGCAATATGACCAACGAGGGTAGAGTACAGAATGACTATCACCTACTCATTCCCAGAAGCTATGCCTCTCTTTCTGCAGCTTCAGATTGCATCAACTTTTTTTTGGCTTCTACATGAGAAAAACTCTGATCCAAATCCTCTGCAGCTTGTATGTTTCTTTGATATTATTATCTATGCCTTTTTTTCTCAGTGCATTGTTGGTAGTATGAGATAATGTATTCACTACCACCATGTATCTCTCCTTTGGTTGATATTCAATTTTAATTCCTTAAGTATTATTATATTCCCTGATTTGCAGTTTCATCAGAAAAAATATTGATGTTAAAAAGATGAATTTTTGTAAAAAATAAGCTTGGGGTCATTGGAAGTGCTTCATAATTTCCCAAGTGCAATCCACCTTGCTTTCTTCCTTTTCTTTACTTCTGGGTCCAGTTCATTGTCCATTTTCAGTGTCTGTCCAAGGTACACACATAGATGAACCAGCTCATCGGGCTGTTCACAGGCACGTCATAGCACTTTTGCTAGAAGGCATTTGAGTTTGAGGTATGGTAAGACAGCAAAGTATGTTGCTTGCCAAAATTTCTACCAAGCTGAGGGAATTTGCTGTTCATAGATATTGGCTTTACCCAAGTGGATAGATAAGTTAAATAATTTAGAGTGATAATGGATTTCATTTGGGAGGCTCTGCAGGTTTGGGGCTTGGTGAAATCATGTCATCCACAATGAGGAATATCTGCAAGGATCTCACTATCTATTGGGAATTCTTCTATTTGGACTCTGTGCTAAGACATCCTCCATTGCATTGAATGCGATTCTTGGCTAGCATGCATTCCCCTGTTTTAGATCTTGTCTGGTCCTAATGATTAGATCATGTAACAAAGTTATCTCTGTTGCATCTATCAAAGAATGTTTTATGGTTTCAATATATACATGAGGTAGATTGTTGGAGCAGAGGCTTTAGGTGTGCATTTTGCTGTCCTAAATCCAATGCTCTTTTCAAATTGTCAACAGGCAAGAAGCAATAGTGGGAGCTTGTATTCTGTCCACCTTTCTGTCAATTATGTGAGTGAAAGATGTTGAGTTTGGAGTTAAAGGACTCAGGTTCAAATTTCAGCTCCCTCTCCTGTGTAACCTTGGGCAAGTCACTTAATACTTCAGAGTTTTACCTTTCTCAACTGTAAAGTGAAGCAGTTGAACAAGATGACTTCTGAGGTCCTTTCTAGCTCTCCAACATTGTAAAGGTGTATCCTTTCTTTGTGGTCTGCCATAGAATGTGATTTCAGAAGGCCTGTTTATTTTATTTTCTTATTTTCACTTAACCTTTCTGAGCCTCAGTTTTCTTTAAAATGGAGATGCTAATAGTATCTATCTTATGGAGTTTTTGAGAGATTCAAATGAGTATATAAAGTGCTTTGCAAACTTCAAAATGATGTATAAATGTGTGTAAATCATCAATAGGTGTGTAAATTATTCTTTTATAGATTCATAGAGCTGATAAATAGTCATACAAATTTAGAGTCTAGGGAGATAGCAAAGTGTTGCCAAAATATAGTACTAAAGCTGGGGGAATTGGCTGCTGACAGATATATCTATATCATAACTGCATCTGTATCACTACCTATATAAAATAAATACTGGGATTCAAGCTTCCCTACCTTACCCCCTTTTTCTGGGCCAAGTTCATTTGCATGGCAACACAACAAACTCTTGGGAATTTCTAACCATAAGTGAGTTAGTTGTTTGGGACAAAGGATTCCATCTTGGCCTCTGATACAAGGTGAAGAAGAAACTACTTAATCTTTGTGTGAAGGAACTCTGATCCCACTGGTGAATAGCTCTTTCAGATGGTGTCTTTAGTCTTTCATTTCCCAGAAGAAAATCTTTAAGGATTCCTTTTGAAAAGGATTTGAGTCACTGAGCAGACTTGCTTCTTAACCAAACTCCACTTCCCACTCATGCAGTGAGAGTGTACTAGTCCTGCCCAAGTTTCTTCCTCAAATGATTCTTTCATTCCTCAGGCACTGGAGACTCTCTAAAATCAAACATCTCTGGATCTGCTATTGAGATGGAGTTGTCACTGACCCTTTGATGCTTTCTGTCACCATTGGCTTCAGTCTTCATACAGACCTTTGTATACAAAAGTGTGAATTGTCAGGACATCTAGGTATTGTGTCCCAGCTGGCTGCCTACAGTATTCTGCTTATACTTTGAGCAGGATGGAGTTGATCTTGCTCAATCCTAAATTTTACGTTTGATGTGTCTGGACACACTAGAGTCATGGTACCTCCCTTCTTTTCAATACCCATGATTTCCTTAGGTACCTTCAAGCTCATAGCAATGTTACCCATATAGGACCAGTTCTTACCTAGTTCACAGAAGCCTAACCCCAGTAAAGGCTGAAGAAGTATGTTTTACAAATATCTCTCATAGAATGACTAGAATACAATAACTACTTATGATCTGTTGCCCAAACGGCAGCAGGATACTCTACATCTTAAATCTTCATAAGTCACTGGTGCCTGAGGTTTGGGGTAAGCACCAAGGAAGAGTGGGTAAAGTAAAACTTGACTTTTTTGAGATCCAGGGGTGCCCCCCACATCTCAGCAACATTTCTCAATGCCAGTTCAATGGCTCTCAGATTCTTATATCTTAATGCCTGATTCTCCTTTAAAATCCATTGGGTCCTCATGTGATCATATAGCTCATATTCTTGAGACAACATAGCTTGACACCATTAGCTGTGTTTTTACCATTGCTCTTCTTTCACAAGGCTGCTGTGGTGTCCAGTCCCAAGTTCCATTTCCCTTTGTTGACTTGACTTTCCTTTCCTGGAGGGTTGGCTTTGCTCACAAGGCTATTTCCTAGCAGAACTCCTTCAAATTCCTGCAATGAAGTTGAAATGATCCAGGGGTAATCTCTTGTTTGACCTTAGTGACACATATTGAGAAGATGTCTTAGAATCGTGCAAGGCCATTTTGCTTTCTCCCAGCCTACTCTCCTTCCTTATATACTCTTCTTTTAGTTGCAGGAGTAAATGTACTAATTCCAAATAGCCAGCTCCTCATGTCTCTCTCCTGGCTTCTCTAGCTTTTGTCAAGTCTCAGCTAAGATCCTGCCTTCTATAGGAAGTCTTTCCCAGTTATCTCCAGTTTATCCTGTCTAGAGCTTGTTTTTGTACATAGCTGTTTGCATGTTTTCTCCCCCATTAGGCTGGGAGTTCCTCTAGGGCAGGGCCTGTCTTTTGCCTTTCTGTGTATCCCTAGCACTTAGCACAGTGCCCAGTATGTACTAAGTGCTTAATAAACGTTTGCTTACTGACTAGCTGAAGGCAGATCCTTTTGCTTATGAAGCAGTAGCTCCATAAATAATAAGCTGCAGTTCCTGCCAACACCTCCTGGCCTGCAGTCCCGATCCTGAGAACTTGAGCCAGCTTAAATTGGCCCACAGGCAACGTACCATTGATTACATCTCTCTTTGGTAGCTTCTGCAATCCTAACAAAGTCAGGGCCTTCTCTCCCTTATCATGAGAGATAGTAGAGTGTCACCAGCACTTTCTGCACTATCAAATTGGCTCTCCAGCTCTGGAAGACTTCTAGTCCTATAGTCGTAGAGTGTTGTACTTTCTCTGTCTATGTAACATCATAAGCAGGTCCCCCGAGGCTCTCCAGTAATCATCCATGTTTCTTTGCCTCATCCCTGTAGTGCCTTCGTATCAGCCCTATTGCCTGTTTCAGCTCACACTTCAAGGCATCCCCGTTCAACTGACAGGGCTGCCTCTCTGAAAAGAATGCTCATATTCCATCCTTAAGTAGCATAACTGCATTTAGAGTCACTGGGGTTAGTGCTTTCACTGCTGAGGACGCATGAACTGCTCATGGTGTTTCTCTGCTCGCTAGTATGCTCCAAACTTGGTCTCATTTACTCATTTCTCCTAAAGTTGCCATTTTTGGGGGCTAATTCCTGGTGATTGTCATGATAAGAGGGTTTACTAATTAATTACCAAACATTCTCATTAACCATTTTTTTTAATAATATTTTATTTTCCCCAATTACATGTAAAATTTTTTTAACATTTATTTTAAAAAACGTTGAGTTCCAATTCTTTTACTCCCCTCCCTGCTCCCTGAGACAGCAATTTTATGTAAGTTATACATGTGCAATAATGCAAAACATGTTTCCATATTAATCATGTTGTGAAAGAAAACGCAGACCAAAAAATTCACACAAAAAAATAAAGTGAAAAATAGTATGCTTTGATCTACATTCAGACTCTATTAGTTCTTTCTCTGGAGGCTGATGGCATTTTCCATCATGAGTCCTTTGGGATTGTCTTGGATCATTGTATTGCAGAGAATAGCTAAGCCGTTCACAGTTGATCATGTTACAATATTGCTGTTAATTGTGTACAATGCTCTCCTGGTTCTGCTCACTTCACCCTACATCAGTTTGTGTAAGTCTTTCCAGGTTTTTCTGAAACCACCTCTGTCATCATTTCTTAAAGCACAATAGTATTCTATCACAATTATATACCAGGACTTGTTCAACTGCTCCCCACTTGCTGGGTATTCCCTCAATTTTCGTCCACCACGAAAAGAGCTGCTATAAATATTTTTGTACATATAGGTCCTTTTCCATTTCCATTTTTTTTTTTTTGGTGCGGGGGGGCACGGGGGATACAGACCTAGTAGTGGTCTTGTTGGGTCAAAGGCTACGCACAGATTTATAATTCTTTGGGCATAGTTTCAAATTGCTGTCCAGAATGTTAACTGTTGTTTCTTTAGGAATGCTAGGGTATGTCATTGTTTGACTAATGTAATAATAACAATAATAATAACAATGGCTAGCATTTGTTTAGCACTTTAATGTTTGCAAAGTGTTTGACAAATATTATCTTATTTTATCCACAGGTAGCATACTTGTACTAATAGCTAGTGCTTCTTTTTCTTTTTTTCCTTTTTTAAAAATTAATTTATTTTTAATTTTCAACATTTACTTCCATAAGCTTTTAAGTTTTAAATTTCCTCCCCCTCCCTCCCCATGATGGTATGAAATCTCATATAGGAATAGCTAGCACTTTTAAAGCATCTTAAGGTTTGCACAGATATATTATCTTATCTGACTCTCCCAGTAACCTTACAAGGTAGGTGCTGTTACCATCCCCATTTTATAGATGAGGAAACTGAAATTAAGTGACTTGCCCAAGGTCACACAGATAGATAGTAAGTGTCTGAGGCCAGATTTGAACCCAAGTCTTCCTGATGCCAGGTCCAGTACTCTCTCCACTGTACCACTTAGCATGCCATAATTAATTCTGTCCCTATGTTCTTTATCTTGTACTTTACATCTCTACAGTGTACTCTGTGCATGTTGTAAAGCCTATAGAATAGCAACAGCAGTAGCCTAAAGGTACTCCCCAAACCAGTAGTCCTTGGCCAAGGTCAGTTCTTGTGAACAGATCATTAAACTGTCTCTGTAGTACCAGGACATCCATGACATAGAGATACTGACTGAATGTTCTGAGGAGAAGATTCAGTCTTCTTTACTCTGTATCTGATTCTTTGTCCTAGATAATCTAAGGATAAGAAATTCCCATGATCCTCTCTGGCTTGCCAGAATACAAGGTAAGCAAAGAAGATTAAAGTCAGTTTTTTACCCATCTGACATGTATTCTAGTCTTTATAGTGCATATCTATCAGCAGCAAAACTCCTTAATTTTGGTTCTAGATTTTGACCAGTGAAAAACACTGTCTCTTTGTATTAGTTATTGCTTTCCTCTTGCTTACCTTCTTTCATCTGAATACTATCTATGATTACCACACCCAATTTTTAGTATCTTCCTTTGTTCCAGATAGGTTGAGAACCAATCCCTCACTGCAGTCAAAATTATGCTTAGAACAGTGAGGTGATACAGTGGGTTGGGTTAGGGTACTGAGCAGGAAGACCCTAGTTCAAATTCTATCTTAGATACTTGGGACCCCTGGCAAATCACTTCTCCTTTTTCAGTCTTAGTTTCCTCATTTGTAAAATGGGGAGGATAATAACACCTACCTCACTGGGTTGTTCTGAGACTCAAATAACATAATGTGTCTTTGCAAACCACTAGGTCACACTTCCCTTGTGTAAACATGGTCTGATCCAGCTGCATTCCCGTCTTAATTTCTTTCCATTTTGACTTCCTTGTGCGGTACATCATGGGTTGTGAAGTTAAGAGTACCATTGTAATGGTTCTAGTGTTGTTTGATAGAGAAAAGAATGCATTCTAGAAATCTTTGACAGATCTTTTCCTTTTTTTTTTTTTTTGGGTCTCTTTGGTATTATCTTGGTTTTATCCTTAAATGTCTTTAGGATGATCTGGGTTAATTTGGTCTTTGACCAATCTTATTGCTAGCTTGTTTATTTCTTTTAGCTCACCGTTCTATGAGGTTATAGTACTCATTTGATGTTTGTAAGATTTCATAAATGAGTTTACTTTCGAAACTGGTGTTTCATTTGGCTGCTATAACTATCTCCCTGGCAAGGAGATCAAGTGCTGGTTTGGTACACTGGGATGAGTTATTCATAAACTGTTCCTTTGAATCTTCATGTTTTCCCACCTTGGCATAAAAATAAAACCATAAACCCCCGGATTAAGCTATAGCTCATCTTTGAGAAATGTGGAGACATAGCTTTGGCAAGGCAACAAGCTGTGATACAGACTTCATATTCTTGTTTCTTTTTTTTTTTCAGCTACCCTTGGATATAAAGATGAAGCCACCAATTCTCTTGGCTCTTGTGATCTGTTCAGTAGTCAGCACAAATCTGAAGTTTGTGTCAAAGAGGAATTCTGGTAAGTTGCTCATTGTTGGTCTAGGGGATGTTGTTTGAGCATCAGGAGTGGGCCAGTCTTTATAATTGTGTCTTTAACAACGGTACTTACATTCTAGCCATCCTGTGAGAAATAAAATTTCACATGGCCTGCCTGGTGGGGGGATATGTTTAGCTTTTGGTAAAATTGGTTGCCTAGGGAAACTCTGTATGATATGTGAACGTTGATGGTCCAGCTTCTATCCAAAACACATACAGGCACCTAGGTGCCTTGTTGGAAATTAATATTCAGATGGGAGCAAACACCAGCCTGTTGACAATTCATTCCTGAACAAAGATAGTCCTAAGAGGCATTAAAGCTGTGGAAAAATACAAATGAGCTTTAATTCCCCACATTTGCCCCAGATGCCTAAAGGGCATCAGTCTAAATAAAGCCTCTGAGTTAGGCAGTATTAGCTAATTGCCTGAAGAAGAATTTCTCTAGGAGAGATGACTGTCTCTGGAATGAGGCAATCTGGCAGACAGCCAGGGTCGTGCTAAGAGATTAGCCATAGTCAATAGACATTCCAATCAACGCTTAATCATTGTTTGATAACACTTGAATGTATATGTCATCTTTCAGTTTTGATTATACATTTTAGCTATAATTACAAACTATACATGGGAACTTAAGAATCGATTTTCTGTCTGTAATCTTTCTAGTAAGACATTGAGAAATGTATTATTCCATGGAAACAAATGATTCAGAGGGGGATGGCTGCTGGCTCCCAGTCCACTGTCTCCCAGAAAGGAGTTTATATGACTCCTGACTTTCTGATTAAGTGCAAAATCTAGCTAAGAGGGTTCATGTCTCTATTTTTTGAAATGATAGATGCTTGAGGAGACTTGTAGCTTGCTTCATGCTTGGACACTGAAATAGTTGAAGTGTGTCATTACTTTTTAACCGATAATATATTAAGCTTAATAACACAGATGCCATCCAAAGGATTCTGAAGCAGTAAAGGTAGGGTAATGGATCAGTGGCACTTACTCACTTTCTCATCAAGAGAAACGCGAACACATGGACGTCCCAATGCTGACTACTTGAACCATCCTCGTGTGGTCCACAGGTACTGCACACAGCCCCCTGGAGCAGCTTTTCCAGCCTTAACACAGTCAAAAACCTTTTCTGCTAGCGGATGGGAGGCAGTTAGGGACTTCACATAGGTGTCATCACTACTTTGTACTATCAAATATTCCTTCCTCTCCCCGTCCTTCTCCTTCTCTCCCTCTTCTTCCCCTTTCCCTCTGTCCCTCTTCTCTCCTTTTCTCCATCCTCTGTTCTCTCCTCTATCCTGTCCGTATCTCTCTCTCTCCCTCTCTCCTTCCCCTCTCTCCCTCACCTTCTCCCCATCCCCTCCTTTCCCCCTTCTCCCTGTCCTCCTCTCCTTTTTATCTATCCCTCACCCCTTCTCTCTCTCTCTCTCTCTCTCTCTCTCTCTCTCTCTCTCTCTCTCTCTCTCTCTCTTCTTCTCTCTCTCTCTCTCTCTCTCTCTCTCTCTTCCTCTCTCTCTCTCTCTCTCTCTCTCTCTCTCTCTCTCTCTTCTCCCCCCCCGTCCCTCCCTCCCTCCCTCTCCCTCTTTTGGCTAGGCAATGGGGTAAAGTGACTTTTGCAGGGTCACACAGCTAGTAAGTATTATGTATCTGAGCTGGATTGGAACTCAGGTCCTCCTGAATCCAGGGCCGGTGCTCTATCCACTGCCACCTAACTGTCTCCTCCCCTTTTCCCTCTCCCCCCCACCCCCAGCTCTTGTCTCTTCTGTAGTGAGCACAAATTGGAAGCTGATCTCATATATACGTATATGTTTGGTTTTACATACTGTATGTCTTCCTTGCTTGTATTATGGGGAATATATATTTTTCTGTATTATTTCCAACCTGCAGTGTTACTCCTAACCTTCTTTCCTTGAGTACCATTTTCAGTTTTAATCTTGCTTTGGATTGAGATAAAGCAATTGGGGAGATTATCTAGCACCAAATACGACCTATTGGACCAGATCCCATTTTCCTCACTTGGCTATGTCCTAATGGCTCAGGCTGTGTCAGAAAGGAAAAATGAATCAAACATTGAAAAAGCTATCTATACTACAGTAGTTGGATTCAAATAGAATATATACTCCTCTTTTCCTCCCTGTACTCCCCCCATCCCTACTAAAGTAGCCAGCCATGTACTCAGGTTGTAGTTTAGAGAAATTATTATTATTTTTAAATAGTATTTTATTTTTTTCCAATTATGTGCAAAGACAATTTTTAGCATTCATTTTTTTTAGAAAATTTTGAGTTCCACATTTTTCTCCTTCCCTCCCCTCCCCCTTTCCTAAAATGGTAAGCAATTTAATATAGGTTATATATGTGCAATCATGTAAAACCTTTTCATGTTAGTCACAGTTGTGAAAGCAGAAACAGACCAAAAGGAAAAAAAAAGCATGAAGAAAATAAAATTAAAATAGTATGTTTTGATCTGCATTCAGAATCCATCAGTTCTTTCTCTGGATGTGGATAGCTTTTTCCATCATGAGTGTTTTGGAATTGTCTTGGACCATTGTATTGCTGAAAAGGTCCAAATCTATCACAGTTAGTCATTGCATAGTGTTGCTGTTACTGTGTACAATGTTCTCCTGGTTCTGCTCACTTCACTCAGCATCAGTTCATGGAAGTCTTTCCAGGTTTTTCTGAAGTCTGCCTGCTCATCATTTCTTATGGAACGATAGTATTCCATCACATTCATATGCCACAAGTTGATGGGCATCCCCTCAATTTCCAATTTGGGAAATGATTATTTATGGGGAGGGAAGCACTTGTAAAACAGGTAAAATGAGTGAATTCTGGGAGTGAAAAAGAGTGAATACTGGGAGTCCAGTATGAGTTAAAAATGTCTTTCACAGTGCCCCTTTTGCTGCATCACTTGTAAAGTTTATGAATATCTTTGTCTTTTATTTGTGTCCTTTCTGCATGGCTAGAGAGTGGGTTGAGGCATGATCAGCCCTCTGGAATGAAAAAAGACCTTTCATTTGGAGGCAATGAAGGCAATTAGGAGGCCTGGGGGCATTAAGGAACCCCTAGAGTTTATTGATTAGAGAGGGGACATAGTCCGAACTGTGCTTTAGGAAAATCCCTTCAGCAGCTCTCTCAGGGCTAGATTGGAGTTGGGAGAGATTTGAGACAGGGGAGCCTGATTTGGAGGCTGTTTCAGTACTTGAGGTGAGAGGAGATGGCCTGAACTGTGTGAGTGGAGAAGAGAGGAAGAAGCAAGGATATGTTGGGAGATTAATAATGATGTCAATAATAATGGTGATGATTTTGCCCCTGGTAATCACCACCTGTGGTTACCTGGAGCCAGATGTGAAGTCTGTTAGAATGGTTTGGGTGTTCTTGATGAAAAGAGATCTCTGTCAGTGCCAGTGGATTTTGGTGAATGCAGGAGCCAAGAATTAAGAAAGAGCCATTGGACCTTTCTTGTCAAGCAACACAATACTATGGAAAGAGGACCTGGGTTGGGGGCAGCTGAGTAGTGCAGCAGATAGAACACCGGCCCTGGATTCAAGAGGACCTGAGTTCAAATCGGGCCTCAGACATATAATAGTTACTAGCTGTGTGACCCTGGGCAAGTCACTTAACCCCGTTGCCTAACTGAAAAACAAAACAAAAACAAAAGAGGACCTGGGTCAAATCCTTCTCTTGGCCTCAGTTTCCTTACCTGTAAAGTGAGTGGGTTGGACTGTCTGCTCTCTGAAGACCCTTCTTGTTCTTGATCTGTGATTTCATGTATGGCCTTGGGCAAGTCCTTTCCCCTCCCTAGGCCTCAGTTTCCGCCTCTGTAAAATGAGAGGGTTTGACTAGCTGGCCTCTGAGGTCTCTTCTAGCTTTGGAGCTAGTGGATGACTCTGGACAAGTCATTTTCCCTCCCTGTGCCTCAGTTTCCTTCTTTGTAAAAGAAAGAGCCTGGATCGGATGGCCTGAAGTTCCTTCCAGGTTTACATCTGTAATTTTATGGTCCTATGACTTAGCAAAGGATGGAATTTTTTTTCCCATCTTACACTTATTTCTGGAAACCCCTCAGATTCCATGAGATAAGCAAACAAAAGGAGCCATAGTACATGGTGTACTACAAGCAAGACCATCCAGTCTGCCTAAGGAAAGAGCTGAAACAGCACTGAGGCTGCAGCTGGGGCCAGGTTGCATTCGAACTTACTACAAAAATGCAAACCAGTTAATTTCTAGGACTGCTGAATAGTGTGAGATGGGTTTGCATTTGGGTTTTGTTTTGTTTTCTTTTTTGGTCTTTGCAGAACACTCATGCAGTAGAAGTGTATGTTCTTCTTGCACTATCCCTTGTGTTCTTTGTGATTTAAATCCTCTCAATTCTTCCTGAAACAAATATTCTTGAGAATATTCTCTCTCTCTCTCTCTCTCTCTCTCTCTCTCTCTCTCTCTCTCTCTCTCTCTCTCTCTCTCTCTCTCTCACACACACACACACACACACACACACACGTCATCCTCATTTTACAGGTGAGATGAACTGAGGCCCAGGGAGGGAAAGGGAGTTGCCCAAGGTCACACATAAGATCCTAGATTCCTAGCTCTAGAGCTGGAAGAGACCTCAGAGACCATCTAGTCCAACCAACCCCCTCACTTTACAGGTAGGGAAACTGAGATCCAGGCTCTCACCAGTATGTATAGGAATAGTCAAGAAAGGCTTCATGGGGCTGGGGGTTAGGGAGGGAGAGATACTCTAGGCAAGCCTTGAAGGATGGGTAAGACTTGAACGAGTGGGGAAGAGGGCCCTCCAGTGTTGAGAATTAGTAGATGCTATGAGTTTAGATTTGGAAGGGATTTCAGAGATAATCTAGTCCAGTGCTTCTTAAACTGTATGTTGGGAGTAGGAAAAGTTTAAGAAGCCCTGATTTTTGTCCAATAGAGAAATGCGGGAGTCAACATGGTACATGGAAGAAGGGGGACAGTTTAGAAACTGATAACTGAAAGAGAGGATGTGTGTGTGTGTGTGTGTGTGTGTGTGTGTGTTTGTGTGTTTGTTTGTGTTCCCGTTCCTAGCCATCCCCCCATTCCCCCATGTCCATCCACCTAGTTTTTGTTAGGACACTGTGTCAATCCGATGTCAGGTCAGGATTAGAGTTCAAACCTCTTGGATGGACTTGAGAAAGCTGAGGTGTGCAGTGACCATCCTGGACTTCAGAGGCCTGACAGTGAAGCAGATGCTTTGCTCCTCTCAACAGAGAGCTAGAGCTATTGGATGGTAGCTGTGAAATGAGGTACCTGTCATCAGTGGGTTGGCTTGTTTTGCTTAGCTAATGGAAGGTAAGCTCCTTGAAGGCAAGGACAGTTTTGCTTTTGTCTCTGTATTCCCAGCTCCTAGCACACAGTAGGTACTAAATTAAAACTTATTGAATTGAAAAAAAAAACTTATTGAATTGAATTAACTTCACATCTTTATTCCAAGATAGGATTGTGGGAGGAGGAGGGAGAACCTTTGGAAAGAGGAAAAGCATCCGCAGAACAATCGTTTAAAACCGCCCCATGAAATACTGTTAAAAGCCCAAGTCCTTTAAACTGGTGAATTCTTTTAAAAATGAACATTCATGGACAATTGAGCTGATTAAAATCCTTGATATATTAGGAACATTGGACCTCAAAGAATGATTTCAGGTAGAGAACTGTTTAAACGGTGTGATGGAGGTATTGTGGCATGGTGAGAGCGTTATTAGTCTAGGCATCAGGAGACCTTGACTCTGCCCCTCACTTTGTGACCTCGGGCAGGTGACTTCCCTGTTTCCGCCTCAGTCTCCTCATTTATACCATGATTAAATTGGGCTAAATGCTTTCAGAATTCCTTTCCATCTCTGCCATTCAATGCCTATCATTTCTGAGAGAGGCAGCATAGCATAGTCAGAGGGCGCTAGACTCAGAGCTGAGAAGACACAAGGTCAAATCCCACCTCAGACATTTTGACTTGGGGCAAATAATTTATTCTTTCTGGGCCTCAGTTTCCTCATCTTTAAAATGAGGGGGTTGGACGTGGTGGCCTCTGAGGTTTCTTCCAGCTTTAATATATTTTTTGATTCTGTGGTCTAAATGCAGAAGGTACTCAGAACCTATCTTTGATTCTTTATTGCCCATGTGGGGAAGGGAATAAAAAAGCAGTACAAACAAAATTGAACATTTATTGAATTTTGAGGTTTGCGTTTGCATTCCTTCCTACTCTGCTTCCTTGGAATGGGAAGAGTATGAGGATATCTGCTAGTCTGCAGTGCTTCTTAATCTGTGGGTCTTGACTTTATATGGGATCACAACAAATTTGGCAACAATAAAAGGTTTCTGAATGTACAATGACCAAAAATTAATTCAAAATCAAACATGTAATGAATCTGAAGTGTTTCTGGCAACACTTGCCCTCATATCCCACAACTTCACCAGAGCCTTGGTTCTGAACACAAAGCCTGCGCACTTTGCACTGTGCATGCCATCATGCCCAGGTGGCAAAAAGCAAGAAGGGGTCGTAAGTGGAAAAAGTTTAAGAAGCTCTGGTCTACTGTATGGAGGGATTTTGGGTAGCTGTTGTTTCTTACAGGAAGGTTTTTATCTCCATCCAAGATCTGTCTATCCATGGCACCTAATCAGAAGCATGGGTGGGCATCATCATTCTTGGGTCTATTGGCCCAAGTGTTCTTGCTTAAATGACATTTCATAAATACCACCTGTACAAACAGTACCCCCTTCAGCTAAATCTTCTTACCCTCTGGTAGTTAACCTTCTTTGAAAGGTGTAAGATTCAGTGGGTTGAGAGTGAATCCTTTACCTGGTCTGCAGTGGGAAAGCAAGCAAGAGTTAGAGTCAGGACAAATCCTCTTGCCCCAGGGCCCAAACTTCCAGAGCCACCAATTCCCTCATTGGGGCCCATCCTAACCCACTCATGCCGTCACTTAGAGCATGCCTTAAGTGATGCCATCAGCTCAGCCCTGATGGTTCCTTTCTCTGGCTTGCATAGGTAAACTCACTGTTAACCAGCTGTCTGTATAGTTTCTTAGGAGCTCCTCATAATTATGGGGGCCATCGTAGGTGATGGGGACAGAGATGAATGGATGCCATCTGTTGCTGAGTGCATCTGATGGTGCCTCTCCTGGAACTGTCCCCTGCCTGTCTACAGAACATTCTTCTTCTTTTCCCTAAGATCCTCTCATGTTTTGATTGTTTATTTCAGACTGGAACAAAGACTAATTCTGCATTGCTATTCTCTCCTTTCCCCCACTTTTTATTTTATTTTAAGCAGTAACACTCTGTCAGATGGTATAAGTGGAGAACAGCCCTGCTTAATAGTTCTGCAACTGGAAGGAGCCAAATGCACGGTGGGTTGGACAGGATGGCTTCTAAGCTGCCTTCCAACTTTCAAACCCTGTGCTTCTACAATTATGTGACTGGTTGTTAGAAAATGGACTTTACCCTGTCCGCAGTTTTAAGCCCTTCCTCCAGCTGTCTTTGAAATTCACTTTGGTGTGGAGCTTAGCATGGATTGGTTCCTCTGATTTCAGTTAAGATCAGAGGATCAGCCTTTGGGTTCCCTACTCCATAAGGCGAGAACCTGCCTTGTTCCTGCTTCCTAATAAGATCAGGGTCCTAGGACTGTGCTTCCAGAGCTGGAAGAAGATATTCATAGGCCAGGGCTCCTTAAACGTTTTCCACTTGAGATCGCTTCAGAGCTTCTTAAACTGTGGGTCGCGACCCAGTTTAAGAAATGCTGAATTAGTCCAATCCTCTTACTTTACAGAGGAGGAAACTGAGGCCCATAGAGGGGAAGGGACTTGCCTAAGGTCACCCAGGTAGTAAGTGGCAGAGCCAGAGTTAAGAACTCATGTCCTCCGACTTCAAATCCAGCCATCTTCTCACTACACCAAACCATCTCTGTTACTTGCTGCCATTGTGTGCATGACTTTAGCCAAGTCACTCTTCTTTCTGGGCCTCAGTTTCCTTATCTTTAAAATGAGGGCATTGAACTAGCTGGCCTCTGAAATCCCTTCCAGCTCTAAATCCTGTGATCCTAAATAATCAGCAGATATAGTAGATGTCTGGGAATGTGTAGATAGATCTGTAGTTCACCATTTGGGGGTCGAATATAAAGCCAAATGGTGTGATAGGAAGAGTGTGAGATTTGGAGTTAATCAGCAAGCATTTCTGAAAGCCCTGCTTTGTGCCATGCACTGCCCAAGTAGGTGCTAGAGGTACGGAAATGGCAGTGAAACTGTCCCGGCCTTCAGAGGGCTTACATTCTATGGGCAGGGAGGATACACGCATTTCCGAGTGTATACACGCGTATAAAGAAAAGAAAACCAAGGTAATTGGGGAATGAGGAGAAGGTACTAGCAGGTGGGGGTAGTGAGGAGGCTCCTGTCTGTGTAATCTTGGGCAAGTCTTCTCTCTTCCTCTTGCTTATGTTATCCCCGATGAGGAAACTGTATCTTCTATTGCTCTGTATCGATCTTGTTTGCAACTGTTGCCTCGCCCATTAGAGTGTATGCTCCTTGAAGGCAGGGCCTGTTTTTGCTTTTTCTTTGTATCCTCAGCACCTGGTACATAGTAAGTGCTTAATGAATAAATACTTATTGATGATGGCTTCCAGATGTAGCATTTTAGGAGTTGACCTCATTTTTATTTATTTTTTACCTTATGCTCGCAGTGGACACATGCTCAGTGTTTTGAGAGCTTCTTGCTACTCCCCCAGTGCTTTGAGATCTTTTTCTTAGTGCTTTGTTCTGTGTGGCACTGCTGCCCCTTGCCACCCAAGCCAGTGCCTTCCCCCCATAGTCCCCAGTATTTGCTGAGCCCTTGGAGAGGGGCTCACCAGTCTCCCCATTTGCCTTTTGGCTCTCTTTGCGTACTTCCCGGCTGGAGCTGTTGTTGCCTTTTTTTTTTTTTTTCGGCAAAGCTTTTGATTAGGCCTGGCTATAGTTGAGCGAAAACACTGTTAATTTGAATTGAGGATTTAAGAGGTTTAACTGAGTGGAAAACTGGATTAAATATTGAACGCAAAGTGAAAAATTCCCATGTTGTGAAAGGGCTCCCTGGAAATATTTATTCTAAGTCCTACAGCCAACTGTTTCTCTTTGCCCCCATAATTTTGTACTTCAAGGTGAGCCTGTGCATTGTACACCATTCCAAGAGTGGCCATGACCAAAGGTGCAGTTAATTGCCCTGTGGGAGCCAGCAAGTTCGACTTGGAGCATTCCTGGGGCCTTTGATCATTGGTTGTCAAAAACAACACTTGTTTGGGGATTAGGTTTTCTATCTGACAAGGCCTTTTTTGTTTCCTCGGCCAAGACGTAAATGTTGGCTTCGAAGTGATTTGCTGCCCAGCTGGTGTCTGACCCAGCCTGCCACTCCTCTCCTCCAGGTGAGCCAGGGGAGAGAATAGACAGCTCTGTGGGCTCCCCTTTTTGCCTCTTCTGTTCCTCTGGCCCTAACTCTCAGTGATTTGGCTTATCCTCTCCTTAGCATTTAGGGACTTTGCCAATGGGGACCAATTGGTGCACAGGTGTTGTCTTAGGGCAGGGTTTTATATACTCATTACCTTGGCACAGTCGTCATCACCACTTGTTGGACATCACTACTTTTCCCACCACATTTACAATCTATCTTATTTATGTGGCTTTGAATGTCCGCTTGGAAAGGCTACCAGATTTTCCCTACCACAAACCAGGGGATACATTATTTTGCATCACTTTGCATAAATTACTGTGTTCATTTTCTAGAAAACCATGGGTTAATTTACATAGACCCAAGCATTCAAAAAGCTCAACTTGGAACTTGTCATACAAAATGAAATAAATAAGGGATGCCTAAAGCCACCTTAGTCAAGCTAAATGTTTTGGGCCACTCTTAGAGGAGAGACACATAGAGGACCATGGGATCATGGGACTTTTTTAGATTCCCATAATCTGAGCTGAAAATGACCATCAGAGACCATTTAAGCTAACCTCTTATCCAAGGTGTGACATATTGATAGATGATCATTCAATGTCTACTTGAAGACTTTTTCTGACAGGGAGCTCACTTTTTTTTTTTTTGAAATTGCTGTTCATTCATTTCAGTCATGTCCAACTCTTTGTGAACCCATTTGGCATTTTCTTGGCAAAGATACTGGAGTGGTTTGTCATTTTCCTCTCCAGCTCATTTTACAGATGAGGAAACTGAGGCAAACAGGGTTGAGTGACTTGCTCAGGGTCACACATGACTAATAAGTGTTTAAGGCCAGATTTGAACTCAGGTGGTCCTGACTCTAGGCCCAGCACTCTATCCACTGCACCATCTAGCTGCCCTTTTAATTTAATTTTGGAATTAACCAGTTCCAAAAAGCTTTTCCCTATATGGAGCCGAAATCTGTCCACCTGTTATTTCTACCCATTGGTTCTGGTTATCCTTTCAGGAATTAAACAGAATAAGTTTAATCACCCTTCTATGTGATATCCTTTCAGATATTTAAAGAACAGTAACTATTAAGCATTCAATCCAATTTAAAAAAAAAATTCATCATGTGAATTTATTTCAAGTCAATCTGGTCCATGATTACAAATTGATTTTGCATAGTCTTCATTGAAAACATGAAATTGAAATTCAAAATACAGCAATCTGCCTATGCAACAAACCACTGTAAACTACAAGGTCTGATGGGAAAGAAAATATTTGTTTGAGTCAGCTTTAGGAAAAAAAAACCAAAGTATGAAAAGGTCACTGCATTTCTTGCACCTACTATGTGCCAGGCACTGGACCATATATTCACTAAGCCTTTTCTTCCTGAACTATTCCGAAAGCAGGGGCCATTGTGAAGATATGATAAGAGAAAATTGGAGAGTGTTCCTAGAAAGCAAGACTTTGAGGAGCTTTACTTTTCATATTTGCCTAGGAAACTTCCACCATCACTGTGCTCCAATTCATACTCTACTCTTACCCAAGTAATCTTCCTAATGAACTAGGCTGATCATATTACTCTTATGCTCAAACATCTTCAGTGCCCCCTTCCCTTCAATACTTACTGAATAAAGTAGAAGCTCTTCACTTCAGGGAGTATGAAGAAATGGAAAGAACATTAGAGTTGGAATCAGAGGATCTTAATCCTGGCTTTGCTATTTATTACCATTGTGATGTTGGGCAAGTCAATTCACCTTCCTGGGCATTGCTTTCCTCAATTGTAAAATGAAGGGGTTGAGCTCTATGAACTCTTAAGCTTTAGATCTAGATCCTTGGCTCTGGCCTTCATGACTTTCTGCTCTCTGGTTCCAACCTACCTCTCCTCATCTTATGCTCAAGAACAATCTCATTTCTGTCTTTATATCTCCCCAGTGTCCAGCATAATGCCCGACACACAGTGGATGCATAATTGCTTATTGATTGGTTGATTCTTCTTTTCACATCAGGTTGAATGAACACTTTTGGGTAGGTTGTAGAGGGAATTCATTTTCATAAATGGGTTGGGCTAGAGGAATTGTGAGGTGTCTTCCAACTAAAATTCTGCGATTTGAGCCAAACTGGTCTTGTCAACAAGCATTTCAAGTCAACAAGCATTTATTAAGTGTTTACATTATGCCAGGTGCTGTTCTACTTGAGCCCTGCTCTGTTCTTTCCCTTTCTCATCTCCATGCCTTTGCTCACCCTGTGCCCTGGCCTCAGGATTGTTTCTATTGCAGATTCTTCCACCCTTTAAGATGGCACCTTCTCTATGAAGTCTTTCCAAACCATTGCCCAAGCCCCACCCTGCACCCTAAGGTGGAGGTGAATTCTTCCATCCAAATTTCTTCTGACACTTTGCCATGACCTCTCATTTTCCCTCTATCTAATTCTACCCCATGTTGCTTTGTTTCTGTATATATTCTCCCACTCTCAATTCAACTGTAAGTTCTTGAGGGTAGGGGCCCAGTCTTGTCTTTGTGTCCCCAGTGCCAAGCAGGGGATCTTATATGTGTGTGTGTGTGTGTGTGTATGTGTGTATATATATACACACACACATATATGCACACACATATATACATATATATGTATATGTATATATATACACATATATATTATATATATACATATACATATATGCATATATATGTGTGTATATCTATATATGTGTGTATATACATATATATGTGTGTATATCTATATATGTGTGTATATATATACATATATGTGTGTATATATATACACACATATATACACACATATATATATGTGTGTGTGTGTATATATACATACACATATATGTATATATATATATATATATATATATTAGGTGAGTCAATTCAGTTCACACAGTCACAAACATTCCGAGCTGGGAGGAACCTCAGAGACCATCTAGCCCGGCCTTCACTAGAACAAGAATCCTCTTTACATCATATCCAAAGAGTAGTCATCCAGTTTTTGCTTGAAGACTACCAGTGAGGGGAATGTAACTACTTCCCAAGGCAGCCCCATTCAATATTTGGATAGCTTAATTATTAGAAAGTTTTTCTTCACATCAACCCTAAAATTCACACTTTGCAGTTTCTACTCTTTGTTTCTAGTTTTGCTCAGTGGAGGCAAAGTGGTCTAATCTTTCCTTCTATATGACAGCCCTTCAGATATTTGAAAAAAAACTACTTTATCCCTCTTCCACCCCCCCCCCAAGTCTTCTCTTGTCCAGGCTAAGCATCTCCACTTCTTTCAATCCATTGTCATATGATATGGTCTCGAGGTCCCTCACCATTCTGGGTCTTCTCCTCTGGGCACTTTATAGCCTATCAATGTCTTGTCTAAAATGTGGGGTGTAGAACTGAACACACAAGACTTCAAATGTGACCTGACCAGGGAAAGCCCAGCATCATCATCGTATGCTGCTCTTTTAAGGCAGTCTAAAATTGCTTTCTCTTTCTTGGTGTCTATATCACATTCTTGATTGAATTGAATTCAGTTCAACAGATATATGTTAAGTAGCAACCATGTGAGAAAAAGAGGCTGTGCTCAGAGTTGAGAATACAAAAATGAAACAGTCCCTGATCTTGAGGAGCTTAATTCTAATAAGGAGATAAAACATGTACTTAGGTAAGTAAATGTAAACTAGTTGAGGAGGGAGAGGGTATAGACCATTGGAGGGCTGAAGTGGACCAGAGGATGCTTCTGGGGGGAAGATGGCAGCTGAGCCTCAAAGGAAGCTTGAGGATAGAGAGGAGAGCAAGGAGTACATTCTAAGTATGAGGTACAGCATAGGCATGATCAGGGTAGATGGAATGTTGAACTCAAGAAACAACCAGTGGGCCATTTTGGCTTAATAAATGTATACTGATGCAAGTAGAGTCATTTAATTTCTGACCTTTCATTTCTGTTTCCAGTTTAGAGTTCATTTGATTTTGGAGATGAGGACAAGAGATGTCACTGTCTGGTCAAGTAGCCTGGATGGGGAATCCTGCCTAGTTAAAAGCAAAGCATCACTGTAAAGGAAAAAGAATGGTTGTGTATGTGAAGGGAGTGGTAGAGGGGGTCAGGAGGCTTCATAAACTAACTCTGAGGGTAATATGAGAGGCATTACAGTATGATGGAAGGAATGCTAGATCTGGAGGTGGAGGGAGCTGTTGTTTAGTTGCTTTCAGTTGTGTCCAACTCTTTATGACCCCATTGGGTTTTTTTTTTTGGGGGGGCAGAGCTACCAAAGTGGTTTGCCTTTTCCTTCTCCAGCTCATTTTACAGATGAGGAAACTGAGGCAGACAGGGTGAAGTGACTTTCCCAGGGTCACACAGGTAGTAAGTGTGTGAGGCCAAATTTGAACTCAGAAAAATGAGTCTTCCTGACTCCAGGCCCAGTGCTCTATGCACTGCAGCTGCCACCTACCTGCCCTGGGAGCAAAGGACCTGGGTTTGAATATTGCCTCTGACACTTACTACTTGTGTGGTTGGACGAGTTGCTTCATGTTGCTGTTTTAGTCTCCTCATCTGTGAAGTGAGGGGCTTAGCCTAAGTGGCCACTGAGGTCCCTTTCTTCTCTAGTTTTATGATCCTAGAAGTGACTTTGGGTAAATCACCTCACCTTGCTGTGCCTTGGTTTCCTTCTCTGTAAAATGAGGGTATTGAACCAGATGGCCTCTGAGATCCTTTCCACCTCTAGTTCTAGGATCCTATGATCTGTTGCCTCCCACGCTGTGACCACTTTGAAGAAAAATACACATTTTGAGTCTTAAATTCTTCTGTTTCAGCCTCATTAATGTATAGTCACACTTCATGTATCGCATGTAAACTACCAGTGTTCTAAGAATTAGAATCTTAGAAGATTAGAGCTGAGAGAAGTCTTGATGGGGATGGGCTGTCAGCTAGTGTAATCCTCTCCTTGCACAGATGAGGAAACAGGCCTACAATGTGACTTGGCCAAAGCCACACAGAAAGTCAATGTCAGACTTAGAACTGGAGCCCAGATTTCTTTACTCCTGAGCTCTTTCTGTCTGCACCAGGGGTGGGGAACCTGTGGCCTCCAGGCCACATGCAGCCCTTTAACTGAATCCAAACTTTACAGACTAAACCCCCTTAATAAAAGGATTTGTTCTGTAAAACTTGGACTCAGTCAAAAGGCCTCCCCCAAGGATCTAGAAGGCCACAGGTTCCCCACCCCTGGTCTATACCCTTAGCTATAGTGAATGTTTCTTAGCTGCAAGATTTAAAAGTTACTTGTTAATTTTATAGAAGCTCGAGATTATCATTCTGAGCCTCATTTTGCATTGTGTACAATGGTGGATAATTCTGGTTACTCAGGCTTGCTGAGAGATTGAATTCCATTCAGTCTTTCCAGATCTTTCTACTTAGGTTGAGGGGGGCAAGGAGGGCAGGCAGAAGGTGAGATGGCTTGTTTGGATGACTAGAGAGTGGTATGGAGTGAGGTTGAAGCATGAGATGAGGGTATGTGAGGTATGGTCTGTGTGGCTTAGTATGCGGGGGTATGTTGATAAATGTTTAGCAGCAAACTCTCAAAAAAAATTGTATGCATGTTGTTCAGTTGCTACAGTTGTATCTGACTGTCTGTGACTCCATTTGGGGTTTTCTTGGTAAAGAATACTAGAGTGGCTTGTCATTTCCTTCTCCAGCTCATTTTACAGTTGGGGAAACTGAGGCAAACAGGGTTAAGTGACTTGCCCAGAGTCACACAGCTAGTAAGTGTCTGAAGCCGGATTTGAATTCGGGTCTTTCTGACTCCAGGCCCTGTGCTCTATCCAATGCGCTACCTAACGGCAATTATGGGTACACGTGACATATGCATTATTAACATTTTCTCCATCACTTTCTTAAATCCAGACAATCAGAACAACAAGCTAACCCCTGATTTGTAGAATTTGCTGATTTCCAAGGTATGAAGTCTGACACTGAAAATTTAACAGCCAGCTCTTGTGAGCCGACCCTAGCCCACCACTGCCAGTAGGACAACACAAAAAATTTAGTCGACTTGGTATCAGAAAACATGTGACTTGACATCCTGGCCTTGCCACTTAGTGACCATGTGACCCTAGGCAAGTCACCCTTCTCCAAGCCCAAGTTTCCTTGCTTGCACTACTTGCCCCATGGCATCATTTTTAGGAAATGGTTTTGTAAACGTTAAGTCACCATCGCAACATGAGCTTTATTGTTCTCATTATTGCTATTACTGTTATATATAGTCAGGCTAGTGCCCTAGGTAGGACTGTTGTCATGGCCCCCCTCCCATCTCCTCCTCCCATTTCCTCTGATCAGAGCTAGATCTTCTAGAAATGATCGCTTGCCTTTGTACTGAAAGTTAAATTGATCCACATAACTGAGTCACCCCTAGGGTGTACAGTTTATCATTTTATTGTCTCTCACCCTTTCAAACCCCATCGATCATTTACTCTCCTAAGCATGCTTAGTGTTTCTAATAGGCTAATGGGAAGACAAGCAATATATTACTCTAGAGCTGAATCAGGAAAGAAAAAAAAAAGACCACTTGGCAAGATTTATATTTAATTTTCAGGTAGTCACTGATTGTGGTTGACCATGGTGGGAGGAGGAGTGGGGTCAACTGTGAAATTGACTTGTTTATACTCCAGGGCTTTTTCTCTTCCTATTTAGCATTGGCTTAATTTACCAAGGGATTAAGATTCCTAGCTATCTTCAGATAGGCTGGAAGACTACTTGCTGGTTATGTTATGGAGAGGGTTCTTGTTTGAGCACAGGTTGGACTGAATGGTCTCTGAGGGGCCTTCCTTCAGGCCTAGAGTCTGTGAAATGATCTGGGCCAGTACAAGTGCCATGATCCCCATTTTCAAATGAGGAAACAGGCCCCAAGAAGTACTGTGACTTGTATAAGGTTATGAGTAGTATGGGCCACAGGAAGGACTTGAATGTGTATCATCTGCTTCCACGTCCATTTCTGCAGCACTCCTCTGCCTTGCCTTTCTCTTCCAGGGACATCCAAAATAGGCAGTATTAGCAAGTGGGCAAAAAGTTGTAAATCGTAAACAGGCAAAGAATAATTCTCCGGCCTGTGCCTGCCTTGGGCCTATGTGAGATGTGATGTTTCTCCTCAGTCACCTACTAAGTGCTTGTTCACTTATCTTGACTTCCAGATCTGTAAGTCTAGCCCTAGTCCCTGCCTCCTGAGCTCCAGTCTTAAAACTTCAACTAGATGGTCTGTAGGCATCTCAAATTTAGCATGTCTAAACCAGAACTCATTATCTTCCCCCAAACCCCTCGTGACTCAGCTTACCAGAACTAAGAACGAATTCACTTCTTCCCATTCTGGAGAAAGCTAAGAACCCATTCTGTTGATGGATAATTGCCTGTCTGGATCCTTATTTCTGGAGAGGCCTCAGTCATGTTGCACTTCACTCATAGCCTGTCTCACACTTCTCCTCATCCTCTCCTAACCCTTATTTTCCATCAGTCCTTTGGCATTGGGGTTTTGGAGTGTTGGCGTTGACATTGGTGTTGGCACTGGCATGTTGGAGTGTTGGTGTTGGTCTATTGATTTATTGGTGTTGGCATTGGTGGAAGTATTGGCATTGTTTTGGCTGTGAGCTGTTGGATAGTAGGAACTCTCTTGTTTCCTTGCTTTTGTTTTGAAGGTGAATAGCACAGTGCAGGGCAGTAATAAGTGCTTAAATACTTTATTTATGTAAAACCCACCCTTCCTCTAAATTTCCCTGTTTCCCTCAGGTACTTCTGCTTGCCTCTAGGATAGCATACAAACTCTTCTGCTTCTTATTTAAAGCCTTTCACTGTATGGCTTCAAGCCACTTTTCCAGACTAATTGCACATTACTCTTCCCCACATAGTCTGCAGTCCAGCCAAAATGAACTGCTTGCTGGTCCTTGAATGTAGCATTCCATCCCCTTCCTCCATATCTTTGTACAGACTCTCCCCCATGCCTGGAATGCTCTTCCTCCTCACTTCTATCTTCTTGTATCCCTAATGTCCTTTGAGGCAGGCAGAACCTGGGTGCCACTTCCTACAGGAAGTCTTTTCTCATCATCTCCCCTCCCAAGTTCTTAGTGCTCTCCCATCCCCTTGAAGTGACTTTATATCAACTCTATATATATAGATCTCATTTACTCATCTGTGCACATGTCGCATCTCTATCCAACTTAGAATGTAAGCTTATTGGTGGAAGGGTCTTCACATCTCCAGCATTTAGAATTGTGTTTAAGAAATGCTTGTTCCATTGAATTGACTGGAATCAAGGTGGGTAAGCCTGAGCAGCTCACTCATAGACTGAACCTCTTATGGCACAGACACATAATAAAACTTGCTGTACCTCCTAGCACTGTCAGCCCTGATGTGTGCCTCTTCAAACACAGACGTGCTTGGAACTCATTTGTCTGGGCCTAGCTATGTCCTTGCCCAGGTTTCCTCCTGACCATAGATGCACGCTTGCTTCTCAGGCAGCTGGGCCAAGGTTAACATGTTGTCTGTGGCCCATGGCACACAGATGCTAATGACATCACCTAGGGACAGAATCTATGGCCTAGGCCTCATAAGCACCGTGTGCTCACTAGCTGAGCTAGCTAATGGGCCACTGAATGAGGATGAAGGGGAATATCATCATCATCACATTTCACTGATATGTTCTTAAAAAAAATTAGTTATTGGACAGCTAGGTGGCGCTACAGTGGATAGAGCACTGGCTCTGGAGTCAGGAGGACCTGAGTTCAAATGTGACCTCAGACACATAACACTCACTAGCTGTGTGACTCTGGGCAAGTCACTTCACCCCAATTGCCTCACCAAAAGGAAAAGAAATTAGTCCTTGCATTGAACACAAATCTATTTTTTGTATTTCCTACATCTGTACTACCACATCTCCCTGCTACCAATTGGAGGGGGAAGGGGGGGGAAGAAAAAAAAATCAACTCTTGTGGCAAGTATGCATAGTCAAATTCCCATCTTGGCAACATCTAAAAAGTATGTGTCTCATGTAAAGGTAAGGCTGTACCATTATGTTGTAAGAAATGATCAAAGGAATAGTTTCAGAGAAACATGGACAAATTTGTGTGAAGTGATGCAGAGTGAAGTGAGCAGAACCAGGAGAATATTTGCTACAGTAACAACCTTGTAAAGACAACTTTGAAAGACTTTAAGAACTTGATTATCAGTGACTATCACTTCTTACAAGGTACTAAAACAGGTAGCATGAGAGTGGGCCATCCAGACAACTGAATTGATAAAATCACTGAGAGTATATATAGAGAAGGCCAAGAGCATTCCAGATTGTTGGTATAAGATTCACTGAAAGGACCTTATGCTGGTTGGAATGAGAACTCACTATAACTAATTGGAGATGGGAAGAGGTAGTGTGGGGTTGCATTAGGTCTTTTTTCCCTCTAGAGTAGAGATTCTCACCCCTTTTTAATTTTTTTTTTTAGGCAATTGAGGTTAAGTGACTTGTCCAGGGTCACACAGCTAGTAAGTGTCAAGTGTTTGGTCTGAGGCATATTTGAACTCGGTTCTCCTGACTCCAGGGCCAGTACTCTATCCACTGTGCCACCTAGCTGCCCCTTCTCACCCCCTTTTGTGTCTTCAGCCCTTTTGGCACTCAAATGAAACCTATGGACTCCTTCCCAGAATAATGTTTGTATAGAATTAAAGGAATTGCTATATTGCAGTGGAAAAATAAGGTCAGTAACAATGAAGACTTTTTTTCCCTTCATTCAAGTTCATGGACTCCCTGAAATCTATGGATCTCCAAGGTCATTCCCCCTAGTCTAGAAACTCTGTCAAGTTAATGATCAACTATGAATGTATGTGTAAGGTGCCAGTTCAGTTGTTGATGGCGGCAACTGGGTATCATTGGGTACCTGTGCCTTGAGGAAAATATGCAAGGAGGGACTCTGTCTTGGAAGTCTCTTGCTCTGAGATATCTAACCAACTTCAGACAAAAGGATAACTTATGTTATCCCTTATTCATGAAGATCATGCTCCAGTTGTTTTCCTGGTAGTGGGAATGGGTTGGCTCCAATCTAACTAGATTTTCTCATCTGATTCCCTTCATGACCACTGATGCACACTGGCATAGTAATCAGGAAGGGTTAGGCTCCCCATCAGTGGCTGTGGAAACTGAGTGAAACTATGTGGCCCTCATGAAAATCCAATGTATGACCTTGGCTGTGGTTATAGCACCGGGCACTGACCAGCCAAACTGTTTGATTTGTTGGGTCCATTGAGGTGACACTGGAAAAGAGAGAGGAAGAGGCCAGTCTTAAGGAACTGACTGCTGGTCAGTGAAGGTGAAACTAGGCCTCCCAGGAAGTTTGAGCTGGGTAGGGAGTCTGAAGGCTTCTCCTGGGATCAAGTAAGGCTAAACTGGGAGGCGTCTCTCACTCATCCTTCCACCCCACCATTCCAACTCAAAGACAATGATCTGTATGCGATGCACATTATAAAAAAAATATATATATATATATATATATATATATATATATATATATATATATATATATATATATATATATATATATATGAGTGCCACGTCACTGCCAATTAATCCAGCATTGAGAACTGTGTCTAGAATGGCAAGTGAGTATCACCAGGACTTCGCTAAAGGCTCATTAATAGATTACTAGCACTAAGAAGAGGAAGATTCAACTTAATGAGAAAGAGCGCCTCATTAATGGCTTGGAAATTAAGCAGTCTCCATCTAACTAATCAATGCTAAGTGACTGACCTTCTTGGGGAAAGCGGCAGCTCATTAGTAGAAGATACACAGATGGTAATGGGCTCAAAGGTATTTAAAATATATGTGAAGAGAGTGACATTAATAAGCCAAAGCTCTCCCAGCTTTCTGTGACTTAGCTCACTGTTCCCTGACTGTGTGTAGTGTAATTTGGTAAATGTATTTATGAAAATGCATTTGCTTAATAATATCGACATATTTCCCCAATCCTATTTAGCTAACAGATTAGGATCAAAATCTATAAGAATTTACTTTTCGTGGAAAAAAGGTATATAGGGAAAATTGACTTATAAGTGTCATATATATTTGGTAACTCATTTAAGGATAATTGCCTTGAGGGAGAAAGTTATTGTGAGCATGATGAAATAAAGATTTTGTCTTTTTTGGGGGGGGTAAGGGGGAGGGGATTATACTTGACTCTTCTTCTTCTCTTCCTTGATTAAATGCCTTCAAATACATAGGAAGTTACTTGAAACCCTCTGTCATCTTTGCTGAAGATATCCTTAGGACAGGCTTCCTAATAATGCTTGGGATTCCTGCTGTGACCTCCAGGCTTATGTCCAGTTCAGAGGACTTAACCCTTGGAATTGTGGTCACCCTTAGCTGGCAACTGAGATTATGTGTGTAATGGAACACATGAGGGAGGAGGCACTTAGGAAAATTGTGTGATCTTAAAACCTTTATTGAATGCTTTGTTTGGCTAATTGATTCTACTTTTGACAAGACTGATGACATGGTTTTCTTAGCCCCTTCCATTCTCCCTTTCCACTTGCTTGAGCAACACAGACCTCACCTGTAGTAACAGGAAGGATCTCTGAGGTAGCATTCCTATGTCCTATAGCAGCTCCTACTAAGAATAGAGCTTATAGCTCTATTCTTGTACTGGCCCTCTTGGCATAGCAATTTGAGGGCTTTTAGTGATGATTTGTGGGTAACTTGGGGATCTCTGGCTTCCTTCTAAGCAGCACTTGATTTTTCCTGGAGGACTCAGTTAGTCAAGAAGCTTTTGTAAAGTGACTACCCATGCTAAGTGCTGGGAATAGAAAGATAAAAATAAACCAATCCCTGCCCTCAAGGAGCTTACATTCTCTTGGAAGAGAGGAGACTTTAGCCTGAGTTTCTATGATATTACACTTCTTTTCCCTCTCATTTTCCCTCTTTACTTATCTCATATTTCCTCCAAGGACTCTTGGATGGTTCATCATTCTGGACTTTCATTGAAATTAGTCCTTCTGGCCTCCTTGAAGTAAAGCAGTGTGACCAGGTGCCTAATCATTACCTGGGGGCTCACTGTTTTTTTTTCTTTTAAATTTCAATGCTAGCCCCTCCAGAGGGACCTTTATTTCATGTGTTGTGAGTCACTGTGTTTGCTCAAGGCTCTATGTAAATAATAAATGATAGTAATGACTGTGTCTTAGCCTGGTACCTGAGAAGCTGCTCTCCATTCCCCTGGAAGGTGGTATCTCCTGCTATCTGCCATGTGCCTAGGTCCCTTGGGGAAGAAAACAGGCAAGTGGCAGGTGAAGGGATTCTTGGAGACTCCTCCTTTCACCATAATGAGGCTCTGGATTTTTGTGAAGTTTGCCTCCTTTTTTTTTCGCTCCGTGTTTACTCTTATTTTTAATAGTGTGTTTAAATTTTTATTGATGCTTTTTGTTTTTATATCACTGTCATTTATGAATATCTCTCTCCTCCCTCACCTACTCAGCAAGCTTTCCCTTGTAACAAAGATTAAAAAAGAAAACAAAACAGTTTAACAAATCCAACCAATGTGTGACGATATACACTCATACCTCTCCCACCTTTGCAACTAAGGGAGGGGGGAAGGTGTAGTTTCTCAACTTGTCTCCAGGGTCAAGCATGGTTATTATAATGTTTACATTGTAGTCATTGTATATATTGTTTTCCTGTTTCTGCTTAATTTACTGTGTATTACTTGACACAAGTCTTTTCTCCTTCCACTGAATTCATTTCTCATATTTCATTACATTTATGTACCACAATTTGCTCAGCCATTGCACAGTCAATAGGTACTTGCCATGTTTCCATTTCTTTGCTATCACAGAAAAGCCCCACTGGAATTAATATTTTAATATAGATAAGACCTTTCCTTCCATGTTTGACCTTCTTGGAGTGTATATCTGGCAGCAGCATCTCTGATGGTAGGGACATTTTTTTTTTTTTAAAAGCATAACTCCAAGTTGTCTCCCAGAATGTTTGGACCAATTCACAACTTCACCAACAATGTATTAGCGTGCCTGTGTGTTCTCAGTTATGTGCCATTTTAAGTGCAATTATAATTTGCTGGTCTGTCCTCAGAATGTTGGTTAACTCATATATTATGTTCCAAGTTCAATAGCATTTGTTCTACAAATCAAACTGGTAGTGATAGACTATATGATTTAGCTTTTTTTACAGAATTTCAAAAACCTGCAGAGCTGAAAGGCTTGCTGAGGCCATCTAGCCTAGCATATACCTGAAAAAAGTTTCCCTTTACGGAATACCCAAGTGGCCATCCACCTTTTCCTTAGAAAACTCCAATGAACAGAGATTTCACTACCTCCTGATACCACCCATTCAGTCAACAAGTACTAATTAAACATTTATTATTTGCCAGGCAATACACAGAGTGCTGGGCATCAGGCTTTTGAATAGCTCTGGACCATGGACATTAGCAGAGAATGAACCTGGTGTGCTGACGTACCTTCCAGGAATACCCTTTTTAACGATCCTTTCCTTTAGGGTAAGGGTGAGGAACCTGTGGCCCCTAGGCCCTGATGTGCGGCCCTTTAACTGAATCCAGACTTTACAGAACAGATCCTCTCAACAAAAGGCTTTGTTCTGTAAAACTTGGACTCAGTCAAAAGGCCGCACCCAAGGACCTAGAAGGCCACATGTAGCCTTGAGGCCGTAGGTTCCCCACCCTGCTTTAGGGGAAAAGCCAATGGAAATGTTCTCTGGGATGTACTGATATGCTTGGTCCACATTCAAATATGGGCCCCAGAACTGAACACAGTAACCCAGATCTGGTCTGAGCTGAGCAGTGTACAGTGGGGCAATGACCTCTCTCATCCTGAACCTGATGCCTTTCTTTTGTTTTTGTTTTTTTGGCTAGGCAATTGGGGTTAAGTGACTTGCCCAGGGTCACATAAGTGTCATGTGTCTGAGGCCGGATTTGAACTCAGGTCCTCCTGAATCCAGGGCCGGTGCTCTATCTACTGCGTCACCTAGCTGCCCCCCATGATGCCTTTCTTAATGAAGGCTAAGATTACTTTAGCTTGCTTGGTTGCTGTGTCATCCTCTTAGGACTTCTGGTGAATTTTCCATCGATTGACAGCTCAGTAGGAGTCCTAGGATTATATGACATCACCAGATCTTTTCTAGACAAATTGTTGTCTAGCCATGCCTCCTTCCCCATATTATATTTAGGAAACCGATGTTTTGAACCCATGAAGAAGACTTGACAGTTACCCCTATTAAACTGCTTTCTTTTTAAATGTTATTTTTTTCAATTAGTAAGCATTTTTAAATCTCATTCCCAGTTCCCTCACTTCTTCCAATTATAGTTATAAAGTTCTTGTAATAAAACAAATTCTGCCCTTGGCCATGTCTGAAAATCTATGTGTACTTCTGTGTATTTAGCCCATCACTTCTTGGTCAGGAGGTGTGGGTAGAATTCTCTATCGTTAGTCATCTGGAATCACAGTATTGAATTTACTCTTCTTTGGTTCAGCCTAGGGGTCTGGACTGACTCAGTCTTTTTAGAATCTTGACTTTGTTATTCAGGGTGAACTTGAAAGGCTCCCTCTGTCCTCAATAGTGAGAACTAAGAATCTTCAGCCCCTCCAGGTCCTTAGTCTTTTGAATTGCTTCTTAGAAGTCAGCAGTGACCGAAGTGGCCAACAAATACAATTTCGTGGTGAATGTACAGCATTTAATAGCACTTATCTCCATTATAGCTTCCACTCCAATAAGACAATTGGAAGTGAAGGCATTCAGACAATTTAGAAGAATTATTTTCTACATTTTGCTTTAACTTTGGAGTCAAAGAAGCAGCTCATTGGAACAGTGTCTCTCCAAACTCACTTGAATTGGGATAGGTCAGCATCTATACAAAGAACTTGGCTTGGCACCTGGCACCACTCAGGCTGTCCCACGTCTGTGGGTGAAGGTTTGCTTTAGAGACTGCAAATTCAAACTCCCCTGTTAGGCTTTAGAGACATAGTGAACTCTTGAAAAATTATTCATAGAGCAAGAGTGTGCCTTGTCCTCTGTGTTGTGGTATAGGAAATACTTGTTACTTCTTTCTAAATAATAATAGAGACAGAGGAGTACTCATTGAAACATTATGATAGAGCATTTGTTAAACACTTACTGGGTATCAATGTGAGATACACATTAAAAAATACCAGATGGTCCCATTTTACAGATGAGAAAACTGAAACTCACTTGGGCAAAGCAACATCCTCAGGACAACTTGGGGGAATGATGAGTGACAGAATTCTCTTCTCTTGTATGTTATCCTAAAAGTGGATGACTCATCTTAATTTTGAAGCTTAAGCTAAGGAGCCAGTGTCCCATCATGGGTAGGGCTCAGGCTGAGACCTTTGCAAAGGTCCTTTAAATGCACAGTGCCTCAGTTTCTCTATCTTAAAACTAGTCCCAAGTATATGTCCCTAGATTAGGAAAAGGGCTACTACTTATACCTTTGTGGACAATTTTGGCTTCAGCAAATGATAAATACCTTAGGAGTACATGTTGTGTTACATATGCAGATGTCTCGGACAACTGGCATGCCATTCTACAACTCAATTCCAGTTATGTAATTGGCCAGTGTTGAGCATATACTGTATTCCCCTGGTGCCATTTTGGCTCTTAAATACAATCAGTTTCTGAAAATCTGGTACTCGTTACCATGTTTCCTCCCATTTTTCCTTGTATGATTACTTACTTTTGAAATGTCCCTGTTTCTTTTTGTTGGATTTCTGTCCATCCTTTATAAAATCCTCTTTCTGAAAAAAACTTTATTTTTTTTCAATTATTAAGTATTTTCTTACTCTTACCTCCCTCCTCTCAATGAAAAAGAAAAAGCAAACCCTTGCAACAACTGCGCATATTCAAGCAAAGCAAATCTTTATATTTATCATGTCCCAAAATGTATGTCTCCCTGTGCTCCCCAAGTCTTATACCTTTCTATTGGGAATTGAGGATCTTTCTCAAGCCCTACAACATTCATGAAACCTTCCTCAGTATTGGTTACCCCCATCTCTGACCATCCATAGCAGGTCTATAGAGCTGGGGTGTGCAAAATTTTTTTGCATTTTGGTAACCATATTTCACAATAATTTGTTTCCTTGGCAGTCCTATGTGTTTTATTTTATACATTTTAAAAGCATTATTCTTAGAAAGGGTCCCTAGGTTTCATCAGATTGCCATGGGGTCTAGGACACAACAAAGGTTAAGAACCTGAATCTTGGAGCCTTCACATTTGGCAGCCTGGCCTGTGGGTTTTTTGGGGTTTCTTTCTTTTTTCTTTTTCTTTTTTTTTATCTTTTTTTTTTTTTTTTGCTTCATGTATGTCTCGTAAGAACGTCCTTATTAATGTTACTTCTTCTGCCCTTGCCAGGATCAGTAAGGATTAGAACACCCCTGCAGTCACAGTTATTTAGTTAGAGTTACCTCCTGTATGCCCAGGGCCTCACACACAAAGCAGGGAGCCATCAAAGGGAGCAGTCCTAGAGAAGTCAGCCAAGCTGATAGAAAAGCAATGAATGTTCTCCCTTAAGTCTGAGAGGTAGTGAACTTGGCATGTATACTGAAGAGAGCACTGGACTTAGAGTTGGAAGACCTGTTGTATAAGCTCTTGATTCAGATGCTTGTGAAGTCAGTTACATAGATCTTGGGCAAGTCACTAAACCTTTATAAACCTCAACTGCCTTATCTAGCAGATGGGGATAATAATATTTGCATGGCCCTCCTCACAAAGTAGCTAGGATGATCAGCTGTGCAACCTAAAAGTCTGGGGTATTGAGAGGTGAAAGAATGTACCCTGGGTCACACAGCCAATTAGTAGCTGTGGAAGAACTGGAACCCAGGTCTCCCCTACTCAGAGGCCACTTTACCACATTGCTTGTTTGTTTTTTAATGGGACCTGTGACTTCATAGATATGAGAAAACTCTCTATCAGTACAGATTAGCACCTGCCCTGTAGTTTATGTTCATTTTTTTTGAGGCAATCAGGGTTAAATGACTTGCCCAGGGTCACGCACCCAGTAAGAGTCTGAAGTCATATTTGAACTCAGATCCTCCAGACTCCAGGGCCAGTGCTCTATCCATCACCACCTAGTGCCTCTCTGAAGTTTTATATATATATATATATATATATATATATATATATATATATATATATATATATATATATATTATATGAGGCAGTTGGGGTTAAGTGACTTGTTCAGAGTCAGAAAGCTAGTGAGTATTATATGCCTGAGGCTGGATTTGAACTCAGCTCCTCCTAATTCCAGGACCGGTGTTCTATCCACTGCACCACCTTGCTGCCCTGAAGTTTATATTCTTAGACAGTTATCTGGGGCATTGAAAAGGGAAGTGACTTAGCCAGGGTCACACAGCCTGTATGTGGCAGAGATGGGACTTGAACCCAGGTTTTCCTGACTCTCAGGCAGTTTTCTATCTGCTATGCCAAGGTTGTCTCTCATTTCTTAGCTATTGATAAATGAAATCTGTTCTCCTCTGAGCTCTTTCCAAAGCACTACAGACAAACTTATTTAGCCTCCATGCAGTGTCTGTGCACTATGAGGCTTTGTTTCTGTTATGCGGGCAGATGAAGCAAGCTTCTCTGAATCTTGAGTGACCCATGGAGCTGCACTAAGTTGTTTGCAAAGTAAGACATTTGGGTTTTGTTGAGGCTCTGCCAAGGCTTGCCATAGCTCAGTCATTACCCAGGTGTACTTTTCTCACAAGCATGCTGTTCCCACACTATCCTGGTCACTCAGGGTGTGGCCCCAAGGGTCTTTTGAGTTGTAGTGGTTTGCGTGCCCTCCAGTAGGGTTGTTTGGAAAAGGCAAATTTGAGTCAGGAAAAGGAAAGCTAAGGTTTTGTGAAAGGTGCCCATGATAATGAGAGGAGGCTGCTGCGAAAAGTGGAGCTGTTTGGGTTTGCCAAGATGGCCTCCAGCCCAGGTCTTTCAGTCTTAACCATGTTAGGAGATTACCAACAGATATACCTTACCTTAGGCAACAGAGATGGAGGAAAATATCTGGATTTATGAAATGAGAAAAGAGTATTTGTTTTTACCCAGAGAGTTCCTACAGGTATACTTTTAGGTTTGGACCCCTCCGTCTCCCACTATTCTCTAACTGCATGTTTACAATATTGAAGCTGAAGCTATATATATAACTTTTGCCATATAATGAGAAGATGGGACTCATTGGAAAAGACCCTGATGCTGGGAAAGATTGAAGGCAAAAGGAGAAGGAAGCAGCAGAGGATGAAATAGATATATAGTATCATGGAAGCAATGAGCATGAGCTTGGACAGACTTTGAGAGATAGTAGAGGATAGAAGTGCCTGGTGTGCTATGGTTCATGGGGACGTAGAGAGTCAGATATGACTGAACAATAACAAACAGTATAGAACAAAGCGTAAGGAAATCCAGGTTTCAGTTTTAGCTCTGCTTCTAAGGTCATCGTTCTGACCTTAGGTAAATCTTTTTTTTTTTTCTTCCCTTCTCTGGACTTCTTCAGTTTTTACACCTGTAAACTGATCTCTAAGGTTCCTTCGAGCTCTGACATTTTATAAGTATGTCATTCAGATGATAATATGTGGTAGCTTCCTATCTCAAAAGATTTCATAATTCATAGTGTTGCTGGGTCGCATTGATGACACAGAGGAAGGTATGTTCGTAGAGCTCCCAATGACATGCATGAAACATCAGGGAAAGATGACCCCAGGCTCTGCTACTGTCTGAACTAATGTCTTCTCAATTCTGGATGAATAAGGTTTGGGTTCATGGCCTCCATTAAAAGAGCCAGGAGAGGGAAGATGCTTTTGGAAACAAACAGTAGAGGCCTATTACTTGTTTCCTTAGGCCTTTTCCTGTGGGCATTGAGCTGAACTGAGCTTGACTGGAATTAAAGAATAGGGAACTAAAAGGCCATTTGCTGTAAGGCCTTATGAGGAACAACACCAGAAACTCACAGTGTTTGTTCCCATTGTAGCTTAAGGCCCTTTACAGGTAGGAACAGTGGTCAATTAGAGTTACTTATTGGCCCTAGGCCAGTATTTCTGAGTGACAGTTTTGAAGGCCTGGGCTTATTTTGTCTATGTGTACTTGGTATTATCTGTATTGAAGTGAAAGTAACTTCAGGTACTGATATCTATTCTGCCTTCCCTCCTACTTTGCACTGTCACCCATACCATTGTACCAATCGTGGTTTCTGTCATACCTCAAACTGCCACTGTCAATGGCAGTCAGTGCCCCCACCAGATGGTCAGATTCTATAACTGATGGCAGCTGTTCCCATCAGGAACCATTATCACTTCAAAATCTCTATCTATGTAAATGGGTGGGTGTTAGCACAGCGAGACAAATAATGAATTGTTATTTTTTTCCCCTCTTTAGTTGCTGAGTCAATTTTTAAAGCACCTTCTGAGGTGTGGCAATACTCTAAGACATCGGTTGAATGAAACATTTTTTTCTTTCCTGGAAATTGGAAAGGTAGCATAGTTAGAAGAATCCTGGATTTTGGAATCAGACAAGATGCAGGTTTAAATTGTAATGCTTACAGTAGTTGTGTGACCATGGATAAGTTGCTTAATTTCTGAGCCTCAATTGTATCATCTGTAATATGGCAGTAATGATGTCTAGTTTTTACCTCACGGCCTTATTATGAGGCTTCAATGAGATGAGGTACATAAAAGTGCTTTCTAAAGCTTAATGTCAGCCATTTTTTGGAGGAAAGTAGAGTCAAGATTCTCACCTCATCATAGTGCATTACCTTGTTGTAACCTCTTTGCTAATAATTCAGTATTTTTGCATCAATACCCAGTAGTAATGTTGGTCTGTGTTTTTCTTTGTCTCCCAGGCTTGAGTATCAGGACCATATTTGCCACTTCGAAGGGTTTAGTAAAGTGTAATCTATCTGTATTTTCACAAACAGTTTTTGGAGTATAAGGTTAATTATTTTAAACTGCTTAATTCAATTTTCTTTTAAATTCATCTGGGCCCAAGGTTTATTTTTCCCTTTGGGAGCTCATTTATGAATTGTTCAGTTTTTCCTTTTTGGGATTGGGTTTCTCAGCATCTCTATTGTTCTATTTAACTTGGGTATTTTCCATTTTTGTAAATAGTTTTACATTGTTTTTAAGTTGTCATTTTTATGGGCATATTATTAGGTATGCTAGTTTCTGAAAAAAATATTTATGTCTACTTCATTTGTTCTGAATTCTGATTTTTTGTTTTTATTTTGATGATTTTATTTTATTTCAATGAACTTTCCATTATAATTTATTGATATTTTCTGTTCCACCCCCTCCCCGTCCCCCAACAGACAAAATAAAGGGGGAAATAAGTTTATGTAAGCTATCTGTAGTTGAAACAATCTGATTGTAATCCCTTTCCTTCTTCTTCATAAAACCCAGACTCACACATCTGGGTCTTGTCTTTTATTTCTTTCTCCTTTCTGCTTCCATTCATAATCATCCCTCTGTAATTGAAATTTATTTTACTTTTGATTATTCTGTGCTCAACTCTATTCTCTCTTAAATCATTCTTTCTTCCTCTCCCCTTTCATTCAAACACCTAGGCCCTAAATTGATCTGTGTTTATTTATACGTTACCACTTAGAGATGGTGAATTTCTAAAATAACAGTCATCTCTAGCCTTCATTTCAGAATGCAAATATTTGATATTTAGCCCTTTTAAACTGCTCAATTTTGTTTACTTTTTTAGGGCTTTATTGTCTTTTGTGTTTGGCTTGGAAGATTCTACTCATCTCTGATTCTCTCAACAGTAATGCTTGGAAATAATTAATTCCTCCTGTAGGCCTAAGTTCCTTTTTGTAAAATGGTTTTCTTGGATTATTCTAGAGATGGAAGGGACTTCAGAGATCATCTAGCCTAACACTTTCATTTAAAAGAAGAGGAAACTGAAGTCTGGCTTGACTTGCTTTTAGTATCACACAAATAATAAGTGGAAAATCTAGGATTCAAAGCCACCACCTCTGATTCCATATCCAGAGCACCTTCTACTGAAATGTGGTTTTTGAAAACTTTTTATAGATGTCATATGCCTTTTCCTGTTACATTTTATGTCACATTCTTTTCTTTTCTTTTTTTCCCCCTTGTGTTTGCTGCATAATCCTGAGCGTTTTTGACTAGAATCTCTTGGTACATGAGCTATCTGTTGCTTGTCTGTTTGAAACATTTTTTTCTTTGATCTAGGAGGATCTGGAGTTTGACAAACACGTTTCAGAGTGTGTAAAATTAAAAATTTCTTGCAGTTGGTAACCTGTGGATTTTGATTATTTTTAATTTGTCCATTGATTTCGGTAGTTTTGGATAGTTTTCTTATATAATTTCTTGGCATATGAAGTTCAGAGGTATTTTTTAATTAATGTTTTTCTAGATATGCAATGATTTTAAAATTATTTCTCCTTATGTTTTCAAGTGGTAGTTCTTAATAGTAGAAACTCATGTATTTTAAATTTTCTGTCTTTTTACTTCATCCTTGTTCAAAATTTTTGACTGCTGCTTTCTCTGTTCTATTTTTCTGGGTACCTACTATTTTGTTAAGGTTTTCCATGCTTAAGCTGTCTATTTTCCTAACAAGTTTTTTTCCTCAAGTGCTCTAATTTCACTCCTTATCACTTCCTTTATCTCACCATTCAATTCTTTTCATGGGTCATCCATCAATTCTTGGATTTATAGTGGCTAATCTTTTCTCTTTCTCTGGGTTCTATTTATAGTTATGGGTGAATTACCATATTTTTCTATGGTTTTATCCTGAGTTTCTCTTACTTCACAATATTTTTTCATTATATTAAAGGGCTTCTTGTATTTGCTCATTGCTTTTTCCAGTAGTGGTGGCTAGTGAAAGTCTTCTGACCCACTCTGGTGTTTCTCATAAATTTCTCTTGGCTCTGCAGTTGCTAGAGTTACTGATATGTCCATCCCTTAGTGCAAAGTCAAAGGTGTGAGTGGAGGGATGCCATCAGCCATGTAGAGATATTTAATCCTAGAGAAGGGAAGTTGGCAAGCCAGGCAGTTAATAGCTTCTGGGCCTTTAATCATCTGCGTAGTTTGAGTTAGAGCAAGTACTGAGTTGGGTAATCACAGCAACTGAGGAATATAGCCCTGGGGAGAATGGGTGTCACCTGTGCCTCTGGATTTGAAGATTATGGTTAATGACTTTACCTTGCCACAGAACAAATTGCTGCGCTGACAGGAGATAATGGCCACCTACTTTTCCCCTTAACACTATCTTAGAGTTGGGCCAATGTTCACCAGGAGGTAGTTGGCCATTCCCTTCAGCATTGACCTCTATCATGTTGCCCTTTATTTATTGTGTGAAAATTACTTTCCTGTAAGATCAAATAATAAGACATATATAAAGTATTTTATAGACATTAAAGCATTATAGAAATGCTAGCTATCATTATGACCATGTATTTTTTTTTCATTCATCTCTTTTTTTTTCTTCTTTTGCTTCATAATAAGACACAGTTTCTTATTCTTATTGACATGGTTTTTGAGGGAGCTGGGTTCATAACTGTCACTTTTCATGGTTCCATCTTTTACCAGAAGTTCACAAAGTCACTCTTCATCTCCCTGTGCATGAGATGCTTTTCAAGATATGACTTCACATGTTGTAAACACTTCATGTTTACTAGATGGTGATAGCTCTGGGAAAAGCTGTCATGGTCCATGAGGTTGATTATGTTAAGAAGTGTCTAGCAACGCATTTCTTTGATAGATTTTCATTTGTCCTATGGAGAAACGGAGGCCTTTTGGGTCAATTAATATGCTTTTACAGTTGGCTAAATATGTATTTACTGTCCATTTTAGACAGGCCTCATTAGAGTTTACTGGGTAAATTAGGCATTGATATTTTCTGAGTGCTGGCTACGCACACAGCTAATTCAAACAGCCAGTAATGGTCCTCTGGATGAGTGATATGGATTTTAAGCATTTTCTAAATATATATTTTCACAGTAACTTCTAATGGCTCCCAGGAAACCACTATAGCTGGTTAGTTAGGTGTGCTATTGCATCAACATTCATCTAATATCAGAAAGTCCTTTCCTTTAACAGAAAAGTTACCAAGGCCTTTTTGGGTAAAGAGTTTTTCAAAATCGTGAGAAGCACTCTGAATTTGGAGTCAAAGGACATGGCTTCAGATCCTAGCTTTTCCTACCTGTTATTTTTGTGATGTTAAGGCAAGTCCCTTCCCCTTCCCTGAGCCTCAGTTTCTTCTTATATAAAATGAAGAAATTGAACTAGCCGACCTCTGAGGTCTCTTCCAGCTCTAGATCTAAGATCCTATGTGTGACTTTGGGCAAGTCCCTTCTTCTTTCTTGGTTTTAGGTTCCTTCTCTGTAAAATGAGGGGGTTGGACTAGACAGGCCCCTTCAAGCTCTAGAGCTGGGATCCTGTGTGTGACATTGGGTGAGCCAGTTCACTTCCAGGAGTCTCTGTAAAATGAGGGGGTTCAACCTCATAGTCTCCAAGATCCCTGCCAGCTTGAAATCTAGGGTCCTGTGATCTTTAGGGTGCAGGTATTCTCATGAGCTAGACAAATTTAGCCACACCCATCCTTATACTTCTCTCCCTCCCTCTCTAATAATAGTATTTATAGATGTTATTTATAGAGCTCTTTGAGATTTACAAAATGCTTTATGTTGATTCTCATTGGATCCTTGAAAATACCTGTGGAGATTAGGACCACAGATAGTATTATCCCATTTTACAAAGTCGACTGTACCTATTTCCTACTTTCTTCTATTTTTCTTCTTGAAATTGCATCCATCCCCACAGTCAAAACCATTTTTTTTTTTCAAATGCATCTCCTTCAGGGAGTCAGTCCAACTGAATCACATGCCAGAAGCTATTCCTTGCTTGCATCTCCTTGTTTCTGCCACTTTTGGACTCAGCTTGGAGTAGATCTTGCATTTGCTGTGGCCATGTTTTAAAGAATTCTTTAAATATCCTAGGATTTGAAACTGGAAGGTTCCTAGTCCAAGGTTTAACCTTCTTTTATGTTGTGAACTCCTCGGGCCATCTGGTGAAATCCATGGGATTCTCAGAATAATCTTAAAGAAATTCATAATTGAAAAAAAAAAGTAAATTTCCATTAGAACTTAGTGAAAAGGAAGATATAAATTTTCCCATCCTAGTTAGTGGACCTCCTGCAATCTGTCCTAAGAAGCCCTGATCTAGTCCAACTCTCTTGTTTTTACAGAGGAAGAAACTGAAGCTTAGGAATGGTAAGTCACTTGCTCAGGGTCATGGCTGAGACAGATTTTGAACCCTGAATGTTTGAATGTTCTCTTGACATGGGACAGGTGTCCAACAGCTATTGATGAAGTGACTGATCTGGTAAAGAAAAAAAAAACCTTCATCTCCTGGCACCTCTTCCCACTCCCATCCTCTCCTCTCATCTAAGAGCATTGTACTTAGAATCAAGAAAATTGAGTTTAAGTCTCAGATGTACCACTTACTGTGGAGATAATAATAGGTATGCTATCTACCTCACTGGATGCTGGTGAGGAATAAATGAGATAATGGATGGAGACAGCTTTGTAACCATAAAGTATTATCAAAAGATGAGCTATAATTATTATTAACCATCATCAGCATCTTCATCTCACCTAGAACATTGCTTCAGTTGTTGCCTAGCCCTAGCTGGGGCAACCAGATGCTGAACCAGCCTGGGAGAGACCTAAGAGGTGATTCTTTTTTTTTTTTTTATTTTGGAGGCAATGGGGGTTATGATTTGCCCAGGGTCACATAGCTAGCTAGGAAGTGTCTGAGGCCAGATTTGAATTCAGATCTTCCTGACTCCAGGATGTATGCTCTATCAACTGGACTATCTAGCTGCCCTGTAAGAGGTAATTTTGATCTGGCTCGTCCTTGAGTTTTGTAAGACTCAGATTGGGTAGACATATACCATCTTTGCCGTATGGTAATACAACTGATCAACCCCCTCACCTGTAGGGCTCAGGCTTTCAGTGGTTTTTCCCAATAGCAAGGATGCATATGTAGTGATACTTGCCCACTTTTTCGCCTTGTGACTCATGGGACACATTTGTACATGTGGCAAAGCCATTACAACTCAGAGTGTTCCAGTGCTTTCCATGATGTGTGCTTTGTTTAATTTCTGTCATTACCTTCTTATGAAATGAATGAGGATGGGTACAAATGTGTCCCATGCATCATAGGGTGAAACAGTGGGCATGTATCACTACAAATGCTTTCTCAGTATTGGGAAAAACCACTCGAAGCCTGAGCTGTACTTGTGGGAGCATTGGTGGGTAGTATCACCATAGATCAAAGTCTGTATGTGTCCACTAAGCCTAAATGATTCTTGTATGCTTTTGCTTTTTGGAATTTTGTAATGGCAGGTGCTATCCTTCCTCATCCTAAGAAATGTAAAGGAATCAATGCTGCTTGTTATAGAATACTTCTATGCATATACTTATGCATAGCTACATTAATAAGTAAGGCTTTGTTAGGATCTTTGTGTATTGGACATTTATCCCCCTCCATGCAATTTGAACTAGCATCTCACATGTAGAGCTTTCTCTAAAACATAATCACATATAAGAATAAGGCCTTTGATTCCTCATTTGAGTGAAAAAACTGCTCTGCTGGCAGTTGCGAGATAATTAACATGAATCTTATAAATGTTAATTGTCCCTTTTTGATTTTACCTCTAAAAGCAGCTGTGAAGATGTCTTCTTATTTTCCTAGTAATTCAAAGTATCTACCTAGTCTCAACTGGCTTCAGAGCATGTGGTATCACAGAAGAGCCCCTCCACTTTCCTTGTTTGCCAGTATTGAGTAAATCTGGGGATGCTCTGTTCTCATAGTCTTCTTCCCTTCAACTTTTTACTGCACTCAGAGATCACCAAGCATAGATCTGGAAGCGGAAGTGCAAGATAATGCCTTGAAACTCCTGAAAAAGAGTGAGTCTCTCAAAAACCCATCAGAGATGGGACCTTTCCTATACAAAAAGCGAAAGCTGGAAAGCCATCTTGGGAGCTGCCAAAAGTTGGGGAATGGTTGGACTATCACATCATTGTGGACACAGATTTTGAGGCCTACAACATTCCACTCTCACCTCTCGTTGACTATATTCTGGCCACATGTCTTGTGAATGTTTCTTTTTCCTCTTGCTACTGTGGATGCATAGGTTAGCACTTCATCCTTTACTAGGAGAAACATTTGCCATTCAATGAAGGGGATAGGAGAAACCAACCAAATCTTCTCTTCATTTTTTAACTTCCTTGTGTCCAGGGATCCCTAATTCATATGACTTCAATAAGTGACCCTAATTCAAAAGATTAAAGCAAAATTCTGCACCCCACATGAAATTCTAAGCCATAACTGTAGTTTCAGTAGTAGAATGCTCTAACCATATGAGCTTAGACTACTAAAAGATCACTGGACTCTAGATCTAGAGCTGGAAGGGTCATCAGAGAAAATCTGTTTTAGTCCTCTCATTTTACAGAGGAGGAAACTGAAGCTCAGGGAAGGGAAAGGCCTTGCCCAAGGTCACGTATAGAATCATAGACTTAGAGCTGGAAGGGATCCCAGAGGCCATCTAGTTTAACCTCTTCTTTTTTAAAGATATTTATTTATTTTTAGTTTTCAGCATTCACTTTTATCGGATTTTGAGTTCTAAATTTTTCCCTTCCCCTCCCCCTTCCTAAGGCAGCATGCATTCTGATATATGCTATACATGTATGGTCATATTAAACATATTTCCACATTAGTCATGTTGTGAAAGAAGAATCAGAACAAAAAGTGAAAAACCACAAGAAAAAAAGAACAAAAAACAACAAAAAAAGAGAAAATAGTATGCTTCGATCTGCATTCAGACCCTGCAGTTCTTTCTCTGGATGTGGATAGCATTTTCCATCATGAATCTTTTGGAATTGTCTTAGATCATTGCATTGCTGAGAAGAGCTAAGCCTATCAAAGTCAATTGTTGAACAATGTTGCTGTTACTGTGTATGTCAACCTCCTCTTTTTGCAGATGAGGAAACTGAGGCCTAGGAAGCTTTAGGGGCCAAGGCTACCAGGGTAGTAAGTGCCGGAGGTGGGATTTGAACCTATGCCTTCTGATAAGCCTTGGGTAGCTTCAAGTCTCAAGACCTAACATCACTTAAGAATAAACCTCAAATGGAATTCTTCCCAGTCTAGAAGTCAGGGAATTTCCTGGTAAACCTCATTTGCTTTTCAGATTGGAAAGAAGTAAAGCTACATGCTATGGGTGAGTGTTGTCAAGTGTAGAATTTGGAAGAGACTATCTGGGGTATCCTCGGGTGCCCCCCCAGTGTGTTGCGCTTTTTTGTTCTCCTTCAGGTCTTCCACCTCTCCCCTTGAATGTCTTCTCTTCCTATTATACCCTCCTGTGTCAGAGATCTGGGCCACTGAGAGTAGGTGGGTAAGAAGAAGCAGAGAGAAAATCTCAATCTCAGGGGAGTCAACACTATTTTAAAAACCTGCCTGAGTCTGCAGTTTATGTAATGACAGAACTTCTATGCATATAATAGCTCTGTGCACATTTTATGTGCGTGCCCCCTTGTGGTGCACAAACTCTGCCGAAATCACCTTTTAATAAAGCCCTGGGGGGCGTCGGGCCCTCAGCAGCTCTATTCCCTTCTGTAATGTCCCTTATAAATATATAGTATTTGGCTTCTGTTTTTAACACTTCTTTGGGGTACCCCCAAGGCAGCCCATTCCTCTTTTGGACAGCTCTAATGTTCAGTAAATTCTTCCTTTGAACCAAAATTGGCCTCCCTTTAAGTCCTACCCATGGTTCCTAGTTCTTAAGGGTCAGGTGGGAAAAGGCTCATCTCTCTTCCTCATGGATAAGCCTCCCTGTAGAAGACCCCTATTATTTCCCCTTCTAAGACTTCTCCACTTTTTTCACCTGATCCTTTTGTGAGAAGAATGCCAGGCATTTCATCATCTTATTTGCCTCCTTTTGGATGCCTCCATCCTTATCATTGCCTTCTTAAACTGTGGTGGCCTGGATTGAACTTAGCATTCTGGATGTGGTTTGGGCAAGGCAGAATGCAAAGGGACTGTCTTTGAAGTAGATAGGAACCTGAGGATCATTTAAGCTGACCTCCCCATTCTACAGATAAAAAACTGAGACCCAGAGAGGCTTTTGTCAAATCCCAGCTAAAATCCCTTGTAATGCTAGTGCCTTCCCTCTGTTGATTATGTCTAATTTATTCTTTATGTAGCTTATTTACATAATTGTTGCCATGTTGTCTCCCCCATTAGATTGTGAGCTCCTTGAGAGCAGGGATTATCTTTTACCTTTTATGTCCAGCCCTTAACACATAACACGTGCTTAGTAAATGCTCTTGCCTTTTGTTTTATGTCCAGCCCATAATACCTAACAGGTGCTTAATTAATGCTCTTGTCTTTTGTTTTATGTCCAGCCCTTAATACACAACAGGTGCTTAATAAATGCTCATTGACTGACTGACTTAGTGACCTGACCAAGGTTAAAAAGGTAGGAAGTGGCAGTTTAGGAATTTGAACCCAAGTCTTTTTGACGTAAAATCCTTTTTTTCCCTTTGCATTTTGCTCCCATCTCTCATTCTGTATACTATAAATATCTTAATGCAGCCTAGAATAGCATTAGATTTTTAAACGGCCACATTACCCTGGTGACTCAAAACTAGAATCTCCAGAAATTGGCAATTTTCATTTGAGACATAGATTCCTTCTATAGCATTGAGTTCCCTGTCACCAGTGATTTTCAGGAGCTGCTGACCATTTGTCAGTTATGTTGTAGAGAGGATTTATGTACAGGTAAAGGTTGGGTTGGGTGCCCTCCAAGACTGTATGTTTCTATGAAGGTAATTTTGGAGCTGAGGAGAGACAGTAGGTGGGCCTCAGTACGATTCCACAGTATTTACTTGGGACAGTGAATAGTATGAGGATGTTGAATTCCATGGCAATGGGGAAGAAAAGGCACCAGGAAATTAGAGAATAAAGAGTTTGCTTTTGAGTTCTCCCCAAGTCCCTGGTGGTAGCAGCCATCCTATGGCCCCTCAAAAACCTCTCAGCATTGCCTTTGGAACGCCGACCTAGATGGTAGATGTGAAGCAGAGCCTGTGTGAGTTGAACAGTAGATGAAGCTTTTTTAAAAAAAAAATGAAAGTGAATTAGTGTAAATGAAACCCACATCATTGGGATTATACTCTTTCCTATGCCTGGGAATAACTCATGGAAAAATCCATTTGTGAGTGCCATTGGGATCTCAGTATGGAAGGACAGATACCAAAGCTTTTCAGTCACTTTAAAAAAAATCTTTCAGGAGCCATATTGCCCTTCTCATTCTCCCCTCATATTTTTTTAGTACATCCTAGAATGTAAGACCTTCAAAAACCTTTGTTCAGGAAATATGACATATGAGAAAGCCACAGTCCCTTAGAATAGTGTGAATTGATTAAAAGTGTGAAAAATGTATATTTTCAAAGAAATACAGTCTTGTTACTTTGAATCCTATAAAGTATTTTGGACTGGGTAAAGGCTTGATGAATAAGAGTCTTTTTGAGGACCTGCTTAAATGAAAAGAAGATACATTATAATAGCAGAAAGAGCATTGCACTGAGAGTAAGGGGCTATGGGTTCTAGGCCAGGCTCTGCCATAAACTAGCTTTGTGATATTGGCCAAAGTCTAACTTGCCCTGAGTGTCTGCTTTCTCATGTGGACAATGACCCTAGTCCCTGATAAAGATTCCCTGAATTACTTTATATTACTTGGGGTATATTTTGTCTGTCATTATTGTGTATATCACATATAACAGTTATCACGTTTGCTTTCTCAATGGTTGAGGGAGGGGCTGGGGGAGGGAGAGAATTTGGAAAGCAAACTTTAAAAAAAACTAATGTTGAAAAGAAACAAATAAATATAAGTTATTGTGTATTTGTTACTTACTTTGATAGAATGTAAGCTTCTTGAAGGTAGGGGCTTTAAATTTCTTTTCCTCTATTATCTCCAGCCTCTGGCATATAATTAATGCTTAGTAAATGCTTGTTAATGGTTGAGCAATTGGTTGAAATGAGTTCCTCTAGCTGATATATAATGGCCTCTCTGTAGCTCTATCACCCTAACTCAGGTCCTTACCATTTATCAGTTGGATTATTGCATTAGCTTCTTCCTTTGTCCCCCTGCCTCTTGTCTCTCCCCATTCTAGTCCGTCCGATCACTCAGGTGCTAGAGTGATCTTCATAAAGGGTCACTCCTCTTCTCAGAAAGCGCTTGTGGCTCCCTATTTATCACTAGGATCAAATTCAAATAATGTTCTTTGACATTCGTTGCTCTTCACAATATGGCTTCCACCTCTTTCTGGCCCAGTTAAATTGACCTGTTTGTTTTTCTTCATACAAGACCTTCTGTCTCACCCTCTGTGCCATAGCCCAGGCTAGGCTAGCTTCCTCATGTGTGTGGAAGACATTCCTCTCTCACTGGTACCTCTTACTTTGTGTGAGTTTCTGCAGGCTTCAGCCCCAATGCTACCCTCCTCCACAAGACTTTTCCTGATTCTCCCAGCTGCTAGGGCCATCCCCACCAATTTTGTTGCATGTATTTTGTATATATTCATATATGTACATTATGTATCCCCCTAAGAGATTGCAAGCTTCTCAAGGGCAGGGACTGTTTGCAGCCTTTGTACTTAGAACCCCAGTACCTAGCACAGTCCAGGTTGCATATCGAGTGCTTCTGAATGTTTGCCAGTTGATTGCTTGTAACGAAATGGATGCTTTGACAGTGCTTAGAAATAGTCTGCTCTCTTAAATCTTTAAAGTGTCCTGTAATTCCGATTATACTGTTCATTTGCTCAGGAAAACCATAGCTTTCACAAAGGTACGTTTCAGGTCAACACGGGTAGAATGATTAAGGATTTCAAATTAGAGGCCTTGACTTAGTAAGGCTTCACATATTCCTTTATAACAAGTCAAGCCCTGTCCCGTGTAAGAAATGTACAGCCCGACAGAAGATTATTCAAAAGCTGAGGGGCTACATTGTTAGCTGAAATTGGAATGCAAGACTAATTGAGCTATCTCCATTACCGCTAACAATAGACCGCATGCCTCCCTTTGCTTACTCTCATGTAAATGCATCCCTCTGATTTCAGATGTGACATTATGGATTCAGAAACCTACACATATAACTATCTAGAATATTCAGGCTTCCATTTATGGAAACTCTGTGATGGATGATACGCCCAGTCACAAGGTATCAAATTTCCCACTAACGGGCATTTTAAAGTATATTATGACAAAACCACATTTTTCTCCCTCCCTTTACCCCTCCGCCCTCCCTCTGCCTCTCTTGGAAATTGAGTCCATTAAAGTTTTTTATTCTCCCAGTGTATGAGACACTAGCTGGTATTTCATAATTAGATTAAGTGTGAAGGCATTTGGACAGCTATTATGGAATTTATCAGATTTAACTACTTAGAAATTGAATTTTTCCCCCTTTCCAAAGAAAAACAAAACAAAACAGAACAAAACCAGCTTTGGAGACCATATGAGAAATTAAGAAATTGGAGATAATCTATCCAAAAGGTACTTGACATCTTTGATCATAATCAAAGGCATTGGGTTGAATGGGGATGGTTTATTAACATTTCCCTCCCTGCCAAATACACTTGGGGGGAGAATCCAGCAGGAAGCAAGGCCAGTCAGTGGTGGCCACATGTGACAAGTGGCCTTTTTATTGGTCCTTGCCTTATATGAATGTCATGATGTACCTGATGACTTAATGAATAATGCCCCTAATGTATAAATTTCTGTACTCAGAAGTAAGAATCCGTGATGAACCAAACTCCCATGTAGGACACCACTTTGAAATGTCGACTGCTTTCTATTCTGTTCTCCTGTTCTTGCCTCTTTTCTCTATTTCACTCATGAGATAGTGGTTTTAGAATATAGAAGGATTGATTTCCCTCCTCTATCTTTTTTTCTGGTGGTTATGTTGCCAGATCTCACCCCATTACATCTGGTTTCACTTACTTTTCTTTGTATTCATCGTCATCATCATCATCATCATCATCGTTATTGATAAGTGTGTAGGCCTTCTACCTCACCCTATTCCTAGAAATATCAGTTGATGAGGAAGCAGCATGGTATGATGGGAGTCACTATGTATTCAGAGACATTGAGGCCCTGTTCTCCCTCCCCACTCTTACCATGACCATTCACTCACTCTTTGAAAGGCTGGTAATCTTATCTCTGGATCTGTGCTCTTTCTACCAACCTGGATGCTGTCTACCCCTAGAGGTGTACATATTTCCTTTCCTGGAGTAGAATGCAATCCTGTGCAGCACACTCCTTACTCAGAGACAGCGGTTTCAAAGTGATGCCCATTTACTAAAGATGAAACCTGTTCATCTTGGACAGGTTTTTTTTCCTCTCTTTTTCCCCATTACCCTTCATGGGACTATGCTTCAGTTGTACCATTTATTTCTGCTTCTCAGGTAAGACCAGCCTTCCATGCCTCATTTACTCCAATTTATACTCTAATACTATTTATACTCTGATTCTACTCTCCCAGTGTACCGTTCCTCTAAACTTTCTGAGAGACTGAAGAAGTCACTATATAGTCCCTATTTATATTTAAGTTGAATAGGGTGCATCCCTTTATCCCTTCTGTCTCTTGCCTCCCTTCTCCCCACCAGAGCAACTTCCCACTCTGTTACCCCTCCCAGAATGAAATATCACTATGTCCATTGAGCTTTCCAGCATGAGATCTTCCTCTGTTAGTGATGTGTTGATTTTATCCATCCATATTTTGCCATGTTTTATCAAAACATCAGGGCCAGGGGTGGGGAACCTGTGGTTTTGAGGCCGTATGTGGACCTCTAGGTCCCTTTATGAAGGGGATTTGTTCTGTGAAGTTTGTATTCAGTCAAAGGGCAACCCTCGAGGACCTAGAGGTCCACATGTGGCCTCGAGGCTGCAGGTTCCCCACCCCTAGACCATCTCTGTCTCCTCGATTGGGGTTATATGGAGGCTCAGTTGGGTCCCTGCCCTACGTAAATTCCACTAGGAGAAGACTGATTATGATTAGGTTCTAGACCCCATTCCTTTGGGCACTGAAGCTCCATATCTTTTAGAATGCTTAATGATTTTGAGTTTTCTTACCTTGTCATAGTTAGAACTTCATTCTATTGTGTACCTTACCAGATTTAATTTTTGTTTTTACCTTTTATGGGACTTTGTGTGTGTGTAGGGTTTGGGGAGGAGGTCAGAGTTGAGTTGCTGATGTGAGGACCCACCACAACCAGACGTCAGATTCCTTGCACTGACTTTAGGTAATATGGATTGGGTTGGGAGGTAGGTAAGTTAGATGGGTGTTTTTAAGTATTTCTCCAATTAGATATTATTTCAGAAAGTTTTTAACTATGTATTCTATTTTTGTCTTTCTTCTTTTTGATAAAGCTTTCCTACAGATTTGGTACATTATTTTTCTCGTTTGGAGGTTTGTTAGGTGAGAGTGCATTCCAGGTATGGGGATGACCAGTGCAAAAGCACAGAGTTCCTTTTCGAAGGGGACCAATGACATCACGAGGACGATGTCTTGACTTGCACATGAATTGGACTTAAGTGAGGCAGAGCTGTACAAAAAAGGTCAGTTGAGTCTAGGGAGTTATGCCCAAAGCAACAAGGCATCCACAGTTTGGTGGCACAGTGGGTAAAGCACTGGGACCTCAAGTCCAAGCACAGTATAACCTCAGACGCTAGCTGTGGGACCTTGGGCAAGTGACTTAGATTCTATCAGCCTCAGTTTCCTCATATGTAAAATGGGGATAACAATAGCACCTACTTCTCAGAGTTGTTAGGAAAATTTAATATTTGTAAAGTTCTGTGAAAACCTTAAAGTGATTTATGAATGCTAGCTATTATGTTATTATTATTATTATTATTATTATTATTATTATTATTATTATTATCTACCATCTTGCTGTTCACATGATCTCATGTTTTTAATAACCAATTATGATGTTGCAGAAATGGTAATTTTATTGCACATTAAATATAGGTTTGTTACAAACAATCTTGTTTATCATTAATGAGGGTATTTATAGGTATTAACTAATTATAGTACTGCTTCTTTTAAATAGATGGATTTCTAGTATGCTAATGACATTTCTCAAAGGTTTAGTTGATATGTAGAGGAATTATTCTAATAGTCTGATTTGACTAATTCAGGCACTGCCAACACATGTAAAAACATTTTAGTGAGTGTTTTTTTCAAAGGGAAAATGTTATATCTTGGGCTCACAAGAATTTGACTTTAGCTGTGTTTGCCATCAGCTCATTATCGTGTGCAGAAGCTTTTCTTTTTAGCTGCATTTCCTCAGATAACTGAGTGAACATGACCAATGTCATTTTCAGATAATCACGCCATTTCCCCCATTCTTTGAATTGATCTTAGAGTGAATTCTTTCCCTTTCTTGCAGAATGGGGAGGAGGTGCTATGTCTCCTTCTTTTGAGAACAGTCATTCAATAGGCAAGCATTTTATTAAGCACTTATTATGTGCTAGAGACTTAGCCAAGTGCCAAGAATGAAAAAATCCCTACTCACAGGAGATTATATTCTAATGGGTCAGTGAACAACTCCATATAACACACCCACAGCAAGGGTGAAAAGGTAGAAACTACAAACTTATATGTATACACACATATTAGTTGGGCACTAGTTAGTTTGGGAAGGGAGGGCAATTGAAGGGATCAGTAAAGACTTTGTGCACAAGATGGTGCCTAAGCAGCATGTTAAAGGAAGAGAAGGACTCAGTGAGACCAAAATTAGGTGAGAGTGCATTCCAGGTACAGCAAATGAGCAGTGCAAAAGCACAGTGGAGTGTCTTGTGTTGTTGTTCATCTTTCGTTTTCGAACGGAGCCAATGACATCATGAGGGTGATGTCTTGACTTTCACACGAACTGGACTTAAGTGAGGCAAAGCTGTGCGAAATCATCAGCCTCACTCTCTCTTCCAGGGTCATCAAAGTCCAGTGGCAGAACAAAAGTTAAGATGACTGGGGATGGCATGGGATGCAGTGGGTGATCTTGGCTTTTCTAAAGTAAGGTCTCTAGTGTCTTATGTGGCATAGAGAATGCTAGTTTGTCTGGATTGCAGAGTGCAGAAGGGAAAGTGATGTCTAATGAGACTACAAAGAAAATTTGGTGCCAGGATGTGAAAAGTTTTAAAAGCTGAACATAGGAATTTATATTTTTCTCCCAGTGCCAGTGGGGAGCCAGTAAAATTAATTGGGTAGGCACGTGGTCAGAGTTATGCTTAAGGAAAATTACTTTACTTTGGCAGCAGTGTGTAGAGTGGAGTGGAGTGGTGAAATATCTGAGGCAAGGAGACCACTTAGGAGGCTATTTCGGTAGTGTTGGGGAGAGGTGATAAGAGCCTGAACTAATATGGTATAGTGAGTGGAGAGGAGTTGGATGTAGGAAATGTGGTAGACAATATTTGGAAGCCGATTGGATATGTGGAGTTGAGGAACAATGAGAAGTTGACACCAAAACTGTGGTTCTCAGAGATGGGAAGGAAGTAGTTCCTTTGATAGAAATCAGAAAATATGGAAGGAGGAAGGATTGAAGGGGTGAATAATGAGTTCAGTTTTTGACATACTGAGTTTAAGATCTCCCTGAGACATCCAGTTTAAAACGTTGAACAGGCATTTGGTGATATGGGACTGAAACAACATGCTAGACCTAAGCCTGAGCTGCCCTTGAGAAACTGGAATAACACAATACTCAATAGGTCCAAGAAAGCTGCAACAAGATCAGTCCAGACATATCCTCCAGAAATGCATAGAGCCTGGCCTTAACGTAGTCCAAAGTCAGAAAGTAGACTGGAAGAATGAGCAAACTAAAAAAGAATCCCACTACAAAAAGCTTTTTTGGTGACATAAACGCTCAAGATACAAACCTAAAAGAAAAAGACTCCAAAACATCTACAAGCCTAGCCTCACAGAAAAACACAACTTGGACACATAATCAACTAGAATCCTTGGAAGACATGAAATAAGAGTTTTTTTAAAAAGAATTTAAATTTTTTTTTATAAATGAAATGAGTGCACAAAAAGAAAAAGAATAGAAATGAGAGCTATGGATGAAATAATTGAAAAAGTAATTAACAGATTGGTGTATAGGAGGTACAAAACCCTGACCAAGCAACAAACTGCCTCAAAATTAAAATAGATTAAATAGAAACCAATGACTCCATGAAACAACAAGAAATATTAAAAGCAAGTCAAAAGACTGGAAGAAATAGAAAAAAAAGTAAGGTATCATAGAAAAAACAACTAACCTGGAATATAGATCAAGGAGAGATAATCTAAAAATCATTGGAATATTTGAATGTCATGACCAAAAGCAGCTTAAACACCAAATATTCTCAACATATTTCAAGAAATCTTAAAAGAAAACTTAGATCTCTTAAAACTAGAGGGCAAAATGGAGATAGAAAAAAATTTCACTGGTCACCTCTTGAAAGAAACCCCAAAATAATAACTTCCAGGAACATTAAAGCCCACATCCAGAGCTTTCAGGTGAATGAAAAAAAAATATTGTAAGTAGACAAAAAGAAATAATCCAAGTGCTGAGGAGCCACAATCAGGATTACATACATTTTAGCAGCTACCACTATCAAGGAATGGAGAGTTTAGATGCCATATTCCAGAAGACAAAGGATATGGGCTTACAGCCAAGAGTAACTTACTCAGGAAAGCGGAGTACAATTCTACAGGGGAAAAATTGATATTTGATGAAATAGAGGACTTCCAAGCATTCCTCATGAAGCAACTTCTTCAAAGTTTCTTGGAGCTTAGGGAAAGTAATAATCAAGATGCACAAATAATGCCCAATCATGTTTCCAGAGAATTAGTGAAGAAGCATGCTACCCACCTCCTGCTACGTGAAGGACTGAAAGTGAAGAATGAGACATACACACCCGTATACATGCATACATATATATGTGTACATATACAAGTTTGCATTTGTGTGCATGTACATATCTCTATCTCTATGTCTCTTTTAGACATGGCGAATGCATAAACTTATTTTGCTTGACTATTCATATTTGTCACAGGAATTTTTTTTAATTCTTAATTGGAAGGTGGTGGGAGCGAGAGAGGGGGAATTTTTGGTAATTGAAAAAAAGTAAAAGTTATAAATAAATACATGTCACTTCAGTCACTAAAAAAAAGTGAGTGCTCATTGGCAATATCATTGGAAAAGCAGGAAAGACCAGAGATTGGGGGGAAAGGTCTAGATTATTGCTTTCTATTCTGATCTAGACCAGGGATTCTTAAACTTTTTCTGCTTGCGTTCAAGGTGAGTAACTTGCTCTTTTTTTTTTTTTTAAAGTCTCTTAATTTCTCTCTTCTTTAGCATCCTTACCTATAACCTTGGGTTATTTGGTGAGTTTGAATTTTCTCTAGAGGTCCTGTAAAAAAAATAGGCCATTTCCCACTATTAGGGAGAGTTTGCATATGAGCCTGTTGGAGGCTGGGGAGTGGACTTAATGACATCTCAAGGTGCTTTTTATTTCAGTTAACCCGGCATCTACCTCCTTTGTTCTCTTCTTTTCCCACTTTCCTCATCCCTGCCGGTGTTGAGCCAAAGCCATTTAGAATATACTTTCCCAAACATGCCACCTACGCTTTCCAAGAATATGCGCTCTAAGTACCTTACTAGAAAAGGTTTGAGAAGTAATCTCTCCCACCGTCACTCCTGGTTGTCACTCATTCCTCTGCAGTGGGGATGGATGGCTGATTTGGCTCTGGAGAGGTTCAAGAGATGCTACTGCTTTTCTATATATGGAGCTAGGATCATCAGAAAGACCCGTTTTGGTTCAATTGGAGCTCAAACAAACTGACCCAACAGATACAGTCGTAGATGGCTAATGGTTCATCACAGTTGAGCCAGATTGGATCGGATGGATCTGCACTGGGAAATCTTGACACCTCCTACTGTTGTCTTGAGCCAGGGGTTGTTGGCACAGAGGGACAAACAAGCTCTCATATGAAGAAGTCTCTGGAACTCATTTGAACAGAGATGGCTTAGAAAAGTGTGGCCAGCTTATGAGCGAACCTTGCTTTGAGTGAATTTATTTCCATCTCCTAAGCCAAAGTTGCAAAACAGCTAGATGATGGGGGAGATTCATGCAGTCATTCATGAATTCAGGTTTCTATCATTCAATAGGTATCTATCGAGGGCCTATAAAAAGAATCATTTGTCTTTGTCATTGTAGACTGCCATGTACAGGCACCAGTGGGAAGGAGTGCAGGGTGAGAGATTTTTGTTATTCAGTAGGAATCTCAAATGTCTGGGCACCAGATTGCAACTTGGAGCTCAAAGCCGTTTAGACACTCCAATCAATCAGTCAGTCAAAAAGGCCTACTATGTGCCAGGCACTATGTAGAAACTACTTGACAGAGTCTAGGCAAGAAGCAGAGAAATAGAAAAGGTTTTTCCCCTAAATTTTTATTCATCTCTTGTTTTTATGTCACCTATATTTCTTTCCTGCAACTCAGTGAACCATCCCTTATAGCAAATTATTGGAAAGGGGGATATTCAGCAAAACTGACTAATATGTTCGCTTAGGCTGACCATGTATGTTGCATTCCTTACCCATAGCACCCCCCCCCTCTACAAAAGTGAGAAAATTAGTTAAAATGTTAGGAACTGATGCCATTTAGAGACCAATCAGAAATATCTTCCTGGCTCTGGAATGGTCCTGTGAGATAATGGGAGAAATGAGATTGGATCCCAACATGATTTGTAAGGGACATGTCTACCACTCAGCCTCCTCTCCCTCTAGGGTACGTGGGGGATTGGGAATGTTGGGGAGCTTCCTGGAACCCTCAAAACCAAACTCATGTCTCTTGGTGTCACTACCACTTCCCCACCACTCTGTTACCTGACGCACATGAATGGTACTCAGAGAAATTGTCACGTGTGGGCAATCGCAAGAACACTCACCGAAGGCAGCCTTGCCACCCACTATTACCCTAATGCAGAGAGGGAAGGAAATTACAGACACAGTAGCCACCCAACTAGAAGAAGCTGTTATTGTCGCCCACTGCTTTAATGGAAAGGAACATATGATTAGTGTCAAGTGCCACCCCGGGCAGATTTTCAGTGGCAGCGATGACTCAGTGCAAACCTCCGACCCTCTGGTTGCCTTTGGCTGGAAGGAGAAAGAGGAGAATAAATGCATCTCTTGCAGAACAAGGTTAGGTTTAGAATGGATTCTGTCCTCGTTGGAATTTTGGAGAAACCCTTCTCCAATGATTTGCTGAGCACTAATATTTGTATTGTTTTTGACTTTTTTTTTAGAGTGCTGATGGAACATTAAAAAAACAAAAAAAAACAAAACAGAAGAAAACCAAAAGGTTTAGAAGGGGACACAAACAGGCAATTCGATTTCTACCTTGTTCAATTTAATATATGATTTAAAAAAAATTCTATATAATGTTCACAGTTGCTTATGAATCCTCTTTTTTGTTCTTTGAACATTGAAATGTTTGTTGGTTGATTGAATGTTAAGTTAATAATACAAAAGAAAAAATATTTGAAATTGTACTTTTATATTAGCTCTCCTATAAGGGAAACAAAAGGGAGGGATTTTGCTTGGGAAAATAGCCCCATGCTGTTGCCTTACTGGTGAAGTAGAGGTGTTAACATGTCAGGATCCAGTCTACTTTAGCTGTGACCCCATTGAGTGCCTTTGAGCCTCAGTTAGAGAAGCTGGAGAATTGACCAAGCTTACCTGTATTTTAAAGTTGAATTGGAGTTTTTTAAGGAACAAAAATCAATTCTAGCTCCCATCCCCTCCCCCAACTGAAAAAAAAAGAAAGAAATTAAAACCAAAGTCTTGTAATAAATATGCATAGTCAAGCAATACAAGTTCTTACATTGGCCCTAGACAGATGGTCCAAAAATGCATGTAGATCTCATTCTGTACCCTGAGTGCATCACCTCCTTGTCAGGAGGATGAGGCGGCATGTTTCGTCATCACTCCTTTGGAATCATGACTGGTTGTTGTGTTAAACAGACTTCTTACAGATTTCAAGGTTGTTTGTATAGAGTGGTTGTTTCTGGTTAAATTATTCTCCTGGTTCTGCTCACTTCACTGTGTATCAATTTACTCAAGTCTTCCTAGGCTTTTATCATTTCTTATGATACAATAACATTCCATTGCATTCAAATAACATAATTTGTCGAGCCATTCTCCATTTGATGGTTATTTCTTTAATTTACAGTTTTTTGCTCTTAGAAAAAAAGCCATTCTAAATATTTTTTGTACATATGGGTTCTTTTCTTCTTTCTTTGATCACTTTGGTGTATAGGCCTAATTAGTCTATTGGGTTGTTGGGTCAAAGGGTATTGCACAATTTAGTAAACTTTGGGACATAGTTCCAAATTGATTTGCAGTGGTTGGCCCATTTCAGGGCACCACCAAAAGGGCATCAATGTACCTGTTTTCCCAGAAGCCCCTTCAGGATTTTTAGTCTTATCTCTTGACACTCATTGCAGAAGTGCCCTGACCACAAGATTATTGCTTTGGTCATGCAGTTTGACCCTGTTTGCTTTCCTTCCTCCTCCTGGTGCCCAAGATGGGCATGCTAACTCCAGACTGCTTCAAAGAAGTCTCCAAGGCCAAGTTCAAAAAGATGCCACCAACCTGGTAACCTGAAGGGCAGGGCCTAGTCTCCACTTTAAGTGTCTGACATCTCTGTATTGCTGCTTTCCAGGATGAGAACCCAGGAGGTCAGGGCTACACTTAATTGTACATTTGACCTGCCCTGCTTTCAGTCATGGCCTTCTCTTTTTGTCTTTCTTATTTGTCTTGGTCATCTTTGGGTAGCATGGGCTTGACCTTAGCCTTAGCTCTGGTAGTTGGCCATGCTGATGTCTGTCCTTTGGATTGTTTTCTCTGCACTGGGGTAAGCTGTCCTGTACTCATAAGGGGGAGGCTACTCTAAGATTTCTGCATCATCCCTAGCTCCATTGCCCAGTTCCCCCCAATACACCACTCCCAGACTTATGACTCCCAGGGGATGTTGCTGCCCTCTGCTGGTCTTTGTGGTGTCTGCTGGCTAGGGTAACCCTGTACCTCCCATTACCCCCTCTGGCATGCTCTTACACGGTCCTGCAGGATGTTCAGAGATAGCTCATTGTCACCTTCTCTACTCTCTTGTAGTTACCTACAGTCTTATAGAATATGATTCTTCCTTCTCTTCCTCCCACTCCTCTTTCTTTCCCTTGTTTCCCTCTCTCTGGGTTCCTCTTCCTCTTCTTCCCCTCTCTGTTTTTCCCTTCTTCTCTCTGTTTCTTCTCCCTTTCTACTTCCCTCTCTTCTTTTTTATTTCCCACCACTCCCTCTTTCCCTATCCTCCCTTACTTCCTCCCCCTCTCCTTTTTCTTTTTTCTTTCTCATCCCTCTTCCTCTCTCTCTGTCCTCCTTTTCTCTCCTTCCCTCTTGTCCTCCCTTCCTTCTTTATTGCTTTATCTTCCTTTCATGCAACTCTCTCTTTCTTCCCCTCACCCACAGCCTCCTTTCCTGTGTCACTGTCTCTCCCCCCACCATGTATTTGTCTCTTTGTCTCTCTCTCTGCTCTCCTATCCCGCCTCCTCCATGTGTCCCACCAGTTAAATAAAACAAGATCTGCTAACAGCTTGTGTTTTATTGTGATGTCCCTTATGATACCAAAGCACCAGGCTGCCTTTACAAATGATATTAGTTAAAATACAATATATGTTTTAAAGTTTTTTTTAAAGTTGCTTTTATTTGGGAGTTGAATTATGTGGCTATTGCTTCTAGGGCAGTAGGGTGTGATCTATGTGCATATAATTATTTCCTGCAAATTAACTTTTATTATTTCTCCTACTTCAGTGTGTGGCTGTGCTCCATAATTCATCCTTTTTGCTTGAAACAGAGGCAGCTGGAGGTAATTGCAGTGAAGTAATTCTCTAATCAGGTAGCAGAGAGGAAGGTGCAAGCAAGGGCCCAGGCTGGGCCCATAACTAACTGGCTCTGTCTGAAGGCCTTCCCCATCTGGTCTTTTGAAGCAAATCTTTCACCAGTTTCCAGTCTCTTTCCTTTTAATGTAATGCCTGTGATACGTCCTGCCCCAAGCCTGATACATAGGCCCCTATCTGACTAGCGGAGAAATAAATGCAGACTACTGATCTTGTGGAAGCTTGCTTGGCTCATGGGTCTTTTCCATTTTTATGCTGAAGTATACATCGACAGTCAGGACTCCTAACTCCAGCCCCATCCTCACCTTCTATCTATGGATTTAATTGCCAGATTAGAAATCAATAGGTAGGTGGGGCCATCTTGCCTGTTGAAGAAGGTTGCATTTGACTCTGAAGGTCTTCCCCAACCCCATTTGCCTCAGGGCATCTTCCTGTTTGAAAATCGCCCATGGCTACCCACTTAATGCTACCACATCAAATCTTAATTCCTCATGCTGGCATTCTAGGCCTTCCAGTCATGAGGTGCTCCTCCACCTTCTTTTGCATCCTTACCTTCTTCTCCTCAACACTCAGCCCCCATCTCTTCTTGTTAAAGTGCTTGCCGCAGGGTCCCTCCGACACACCATTGGCCTTCTTCCTTCCTTCTTGGAGTGCCCTCACTTTCCCAATCAAATCTGACCTGTCCTTTAAGCCAAAAGGAACTACAGAGATCATCTGATCCAATTCCTTTTTTACAATGAGGAAACTGATGCCCAAGAGGGAGGTAAGGTCACCCAGTTGGTAAGGAACAGGGTCAAGATTAGAACTGAAGCTCTCTGATGCCGAATTCAGTCCCTTTCTAGATTACACTGATGATTCCCTGGTGTATCTTTCTCTGGACTCCTACGAGGACTTTTAGTCAGTGATGTAATACTTACTAACTGGCACATGAAGGTTTACAAATCATTTATGGACATCATCTCACTAGATTCTCAAAGCAACCCTTTGAGGTAAATACCACAGTACTATCCTCATTTTACAGATGAGGAAACTGAGACTCAGAGAAATGAAATGATTTACCTGAGTCTGCACAGCTAGTAAGTACCAGAGGCAGGATCTAAACATTGGTGTGCCTCTCAACTCTGAGCACGTCACTTTTTTCCAGGACACCACATGACCTCTTTGTCTCATACACTGCTATTTCACATAGATGTAGGGATGGCATGGCACCAGTGGATAGAGTTCCAAGCTTGAAATCAGGAGGAGCCTGAGTTTTATCCTGCCTCTGACACTACCAGTGCTGCTAATAGCTGGTGTTCGTAGAGCACTTTAAGATTCACAAAGCACTTTATATGTATTATCTCATTTAAGCTTTTGCAACAATCCTGGGTTGGCAAGTACTATTATCTCCATTTTACAGATGAAGGCATTGAGGGAGACAGGTGAAGCAACTTACCCTGGGTCATACTACTAATAAGTGTGTGTCAGAAGCAGGATTTGAACCTGGGTCCTCCTGACTCTCAGTCCTACGTTCTCAGCTGCATTACCTAGCTACCTCATAACATAACAGCTCTAATGGTCCTGGGAAAGGACTTTGAGCAACTGCCTAGGACTCGGGTGTCAAAATGATTTGCCTAATGCATGAATCTGACCCTGTCACTCGCCTGCTTTCAGAAGTCGTTGGTTTCCTGTTGCCTCTGGATCAAATCCCAACTTATCAGTTTGGGATTAAAAGCTGATGGGGTGGTCACATTGACACAGTCCTCAATCCTTACTGCATTCACATATTTCATGTATCTAGGTTTTATTTCCATAACTAGATTGCAAATTCATGGGAGAATTGGAACAATTTCCTATACTTCCTCTGTAGCCTTTGGAGAATCTGAGCAAAGAGGAATGCTGAGCACGTCTAGGGGCTCAATAAGTGGTTTTAATAAGATCAGAGAGTTTAGAGTTGAAAAGACATTAGTGATAATTTAGTCATTTTGCTGAGAAAGAAACTGGGATCCCGAATCGAGGAGGAGACAGACCCAGGCTTGCACGGGTAGCAAGTGGATTCAAACTGAGCTCTTCTTACTCCAGCAGATCACAGACTCTTGCAAATGAGGGTAATTTATTTCACTGATTTCAGCTCACAGAATCTGATCATATTCACAGCTACCTGCTCTTAGAGCCCCTTTTCTCCTCTGTGCCCATTAAACCGTAGTTAATCAGCAATTAATTGCTTAGTCCCATGAGTTCAGAGTGAGCTGATTTCTTCCAGTTGAGTCCATAATGCCAGATTACTGGACAGACTTGCCAGTTGTCTTTCATTTTTTAAGAGCATTGAAAAATCAAATGAATCTAAGGAGATCTGGGAAAATATTATAATTTCTGCCCATTCTCCCAACCCCATCTTAACTCCCGCACAAGAACAAATAAGTGGCTTAAGCTTCAGAATCTGGATCTGGCCAGATAGCTACAAATGACTTTCCATTTGTTAGAAGATAGCTGGTAGGAGAGGCCGTTTTGGCCTGGACTTTATGCTACTTTGAACTTTGGAATGTGGGCTTTGTTTATAGGGTCACAGATCTCAAGCTGGAAGAGACATTAGAATCCATCTTGCTCACCTCTACCCTCATTTTACAGAGGAAAATACTGAGGCTGGGGAGGGAGAAATGACTTGCCCAAGGTCATACAGGTAGCAAATGCTGGAGCTGGGATGAAAACCCAAGTCTCCAAACCCAGCGCTCTTCACGACATCCTCACTGCCTCCTTTGGCCTTCTACAATGGTAGGCAGTGATGGTTCATGGAGATAAAGTGGAAAGTCAGAATCAGAAGAGCCAGGGGGTGATTCCAGGCAAGGCTTTAGGCCAGTAGCCAGGCCAGCAAGAAAGAATCCAGGCCTATACCATGATTGGAGGTCTGTGGGGGCAATGGCTTATAATAATTGTGAATAATTAGGACAATATAGATATGAAATTATCACATTCCTGCCTCATCCAGGGAGCCACTCAGAGTTTTTGCAAAGGAGAAGCCAACCATCAAATGGGTAAACCAACCTCCAGGTCTGCAAGTGAATGAGAGCATATGATCCATGATTGGAAGGTGATTCTGGCTTGACCCTATTGGGAATAGGGAATGTGGAGGCAGAGTCTGGCAAAATAGCATCATGCCAACAGAAAAGCAAAAGAGGAGGCTGAACCAAGCAGGATGTCTGTGTGGGATTTATTTGAGATGTGGCGAAATCTATTGAAAATTGGAACTTGGAGCCTTTGCTCTGTAGCAGTCTCGATGACTATTGATTTCTCTGCTGCTGAAATGTGAAGTTATTCATGCATATAGGTTCTGTCTAGTACAATTCACAGCCTCATTGATTAGCTTCCCAATCAATCCACAGAAAGGAGGAAGGCAGACTCTGTTTTAAATAACGAAGAATCATGAAAGCTTATTAAGATATTATGTTGGCATGAGGACTGAATCTATAGTATAGTGTTCTGTCTTAGGAGCAGCTCCATCTCAAAAGATATGGGGCATTTGAAGACAAAGTTTCTGTGGTGCAGTGGATAGAACGCCGGCCCTAGAATTAGGAGGACCTGAGTTCAAATTTGACTGGCTGGGTGATCCTAGGTAAGTCACTTATCCCTGTTTTCTCATCTGTAAAATGAACTGGAGAAGGAAATGGCAAACCACTCCAGTATGTTTGCCAAGGAAACCCCAAATGGGGTCTGAAACAATAGTAGCAACAACAACAAAAGGGGTTAGGAGAAAGTAGTGTCTGGGTGTGGAGCATTACTGGAAATTCTAGGTCAGGTGGACATTTAAATTTGGTCTTAAGGATTAGTAGTCCAGAGTATGGAGGGAGATAATACCTGTAGAAAAGTTCAGAGAGAATCCCAGAATCCCAGAATGTTAATGTTGGAAGTTACCTTAGTGAGACGTAGGAGACACTGGCACAGGACCACCTGGCATGGTATGCCTGCATTAAAGAAGACGCTGTGCTATGTGAAGAAAGCAGAATTGCAGTAGCTCAAAAGAAATGTGAGATGTGCCAATTTAGAGCCATCTTCACTTTAAGTGTTCATGTGGACCATTTGTGCCCAGCTGTGGTGGAACCTTCTGAGCTTGTGTTGGTCTGATGGGCCATAGTCAGACACACCGTACCTTAACCCCAACATAGTGATGTCAATTTGGTCCTCTTAGAGCATGAAGGACAGGACAACAACCAGCCAGTATACCCCATCCAACCCATACCTGGAAGGAATCCCCACTATAACACAGCAGCTGCTGCTCGAAAGCCTCTGAGAAAGAAGGGACCTCCTTCCGAAGGCAGCCCATTCCATTTTGGGAAAGCGCTAATTGTTAGGAAGTTTTTCTTGATATCATGCCTAAATCTGCCTCTTGGTAACCTTTACCCATTGCTTCTGGTTGCCCTCTGATGCCAAGGAGAACATGTCAAAAGCTTCTTCCACGTGCCAGCCTTTTATATACTTGAAAATAGCTATCATGTTCCCCCTGAGTCTTCTCTATAGGCTAACCCCTCCAGTTTAAGCGATCCTCATCTGATAGGAACTCAAAGCCCTCCCCATCTTGACTGCTGTCTTCTGGAAGAGTCGCAGCTTATCAACACCCTTCTTAAACCTGTTTGATTCTTGAGAATTCAGGCCAGTGTTATTCTCTACCTCTTCCCCTGAAAACATATACCTGAGTCTTTCCTCAGCCAATTATTCAAAGGCCTGATTGTCCTCTGGGGCAGGTCTGCCTTTAGGCACAACTCAGAAATCCTCAGCCTGACTGACATTCTACGTCCTCTTGTCACATTATCTTACCTCTGCTAGCATAGCACCTACTACTCCTGATGTTTGGCTTAACCTCCCTTGCTAGACTGTAAGTTCCATGAGAGCAGATTTGGCTTGTACACCGTTGTATCCCTCTTACCACTTGATACAGTGCTTTACACACGTTCAATAGAAGAAAAATATTCATTGAATGAAGATGAACTCTGTGGCTTACGTAAATGTTTGCTGTTCTATGGACCCCATATACTATGCCCATTCTAATTTCCCTGCCTTTGTTTATGCTGAGTGCCTCTACAAATTCTACTCATCATTCAAGGCCCAGCCTAACTACCAACTCCTTCAGGAAACCTTCTTCAACTACTCTAGCTTATGTTGAATTTTCCCTTCTCTGGATATCTATGGCATTCACTTTGAAAAATGCAATTCAGAGTGATGGGACACATGTAGCTTACAAGGCTTTGTACTTGGAGGCAGTAAGAGCCAAAGACTTTCCTGATAAAGCCTCAGAATGCTCAGAAAGTCCCAAGGTGGGGACCTTGGAAGCCTTGGGGAGAGACAGTGAGTGCCAGTGAGGGACCATGTGGTGCCACAGTACTCAGACCTAGGTAGCCCAGATAGGTCTAAGAGATCTGAATGAGGTCCTTAACATGTCAAAAAGGTCCCTAAATTCCAGCAACCTGAACCTAAAAGATCCAGATAGGCCTAACTCCAGGAGGTAGAAGTCATACAGGGATACAGGTGAGCTAGAGGGATACCAAGCATGACCAACTACCCAACTGAAAAAACAGTAGCTGGGGGAGGGGGACTTCTTGGCCCTAGCATGAAGTCTCAGTTCAGGAGGTAAAGAAATAAGTAAATCAAAGAAAACTCAGATCAGTATCAAACACTGAAAATCTAGAGAATACTCCAAAAGAAGAAAAGAGTATAACTCTATAATAACAAGAAGGAAAAAATGGATTGTCCACATGAATACCTCAAAGAAATGAAGCAAGATATAAAGAATGATGTAAAAGCTGTGGATGAAAGAACTGAATGGAGAATAGGTGACTTAGAAGAAATAGTAGTAAATGTTTTTTTTTAATTTGTTTTTTGAAATTAAATTTTATTTTCAGAAACTGGTAAATCTTTCACAAGAAATGGAATTCCTAAAAACTAGAATAGATCAAACAGAAATCACTGACTCCATGAGATAACAAGAAATAATAGAACAAAATTTTTAAAAAATGAAAAAAGAAAGCAGAAGAAAATGTAAGCTATCTGATATAAAAGACAACAGACTTGGAAAACAGAAAATTTAAGAATTGTTGGATTCTCAGAAAACCAGGCATGAAGGGGCAAAGGAGACTCCTACCCTGTGTCCTGATTCGGGGAGGGATGGTCCGTGAAAGAATATGACAAAAAAAGAAAGGAACAAAAGGATTGCTAAATAGGTAGGACTGAGTGTTGGTATGAAACTGCCCCTGTAGGTCTGTGGAAAATTGGGGTGAAGTGGTTTCTTGTGTTCCAGGGAAGGAGCATAGGGATCCACCAATGCTGTCAAGTGAGAACTCTTCCAGTAATGGACAGGCAATGAAGAAATGAATAGCAGTAGTTGGGGACTGTCTACTGAGGGGCTATAGGGTGGCTTGCTTGGCCGTTTTTCACCCAAGGATGTCAAGTTACTGGTATATTTACTTTTCAGGCTTCAGTGTGGCATTCTAGTTTCCAAAGGACATTTTCTTTTTTATTTTCGTGAAGTGATGCACTGTGAGGGCAAGATCCCTGGCTTGGAGTCAGAGAACCTGGTGTGACCTTGGGCAAGTCATTTCACCCCCTCTGGGTTCCAGTTCCCCCTCTTTAAAATCAGGAGGTTTGATAAAGTGGTCCCTGAATTTCTTTCCAGCTGTAGATCCAGGATCCTATGAATACATGTAGCTAGGTTAGTGGAACATACGGATTGGAGCTTTTAAACTTCTTCATGCCCTCCAAATCATTAAACCACATAATCATAATGCGTTATGTTTGATCTGTGTTTAAATGCCTAGAAGTGTGTTAGACTCATCTCCTATAACCAGCTTTTCAATGTAATAACCTGTACCTTAATGGGATTGGAATTTATATTTTAAAGATTAAAGTCTTTGCTATTAAGACGATCTATTATCTACTTTTTTTTTTTGCCTTTTATTTCAAACTGATAGGTTTCAAGTGACCATTCTAAACTCATTTTATTAGTTCCTGGGATGCTCACCTATATTCTGCACTGATCTTGGCCTTATTCAGTGTAACTGTAATAATTTGATTTTTTTTTTTATAGAATATTCAATCATGCTTTACCATATGGCAAGCATCATTTATACAGGAAAAGCTCCTCACTGCTTTACCTTTGGAGATTGTTATAGCATATCAGGAAAGGTTCCCAGCAAGCTGTTCCTCTCTCAAAGCCTATGCTATATAGATATCTGCAGTGGTGACTCTGAGGGTACCCTGTCCCTCTTGGTTCCCCCTGTTCTCCTCTCCCCTGGCCCCAAACAGCTCAAGAATACATCTACGATGGAAGGATGGTGGGAAGTCCCACCACAGGGAGGAAGTTGGCTTACTCCCTTTCCTTCTTTTCCCATTCACCTTCCCTTTCCCCTTCTACCTCCCGTCTCAGAACCCATTGGGGTCTCGGAGAGGCAAGAACCTTGCCAAAAATGGGAGTGCCTTCCACCTTGTATTCCTTAACCCAGTCTGCTCAGATGCTCACAGGGGTTGGGTCATATGGGAGTCAACAACTCCACTCCTTCTGATGAAATGGAGAACTACAGACTAGGTATGAGAGTAGGAAACTATCTCATTTTTTGTATCAGTATCCTTAGCACTTATCACAGTGTTTGGCACAGAATGAGCATTAAGGAAATGCTTTCATTCGTTTATCATTAAATTCTAGTGTTCAGTCGAATGTCTTTGTACATACATAACTCTTGGTCCATCAGTAATTTTGAAAGTCACATTTGGAGGCTGAGCTGGGCCTGGACCCAGAATTTTGCTGGTACAGGGAGCTTCTGGAAGAGGAAACTCCTTCTGCAAAAATTCAGACAACAGAGTGTCTTGGAAATGTTTTGAACAGAGGTGTCACACACATGATGCACTGAAGAGTGATAGAGAATAGATCAGTGATTTCCATGATATATGGAACTGCCAGGGGGGAAACTCCTCCTGATGCAGGTTGTCACCTTTTCTATAGCTTCTAGTGACTCTCATCTTAGTTGTCTGGAACACAGAGAGGTGAAGTAATTTACCCAGGGTAACCCAGAGGTTGTAGGGAGGCCATTTCTCACCTTACTATGCCATCTCTCTTTGAAACCTTGACATCATACTTATAACAGTGTAGATGCATGCTCCAAATTGTTTTTCTTGGAGTTGAGATTTCATACCTGTCTCACTTGCAGGTATATTCTCCACCCCCCCACTTTAAAAAAACATTCATATGGCATTTACAAGTTTGCAAAGCACTTCACATTGGTCATAATTTGATCCTCACAACCACCCTGTGAGATAGGTGCTATTATTATTCTTTTTACTGATGTGGAAACTGAGACTGAGAGGTTAAATTACATATCTGGGGCCATAGAGCTAGTGAATGTCTGAGACAGAATTCAACCTCAGTCTTCATGACTCTGAGATCTGAGCTCTATCCACTCACTGCACTACCTAGCTATTTACAAATATATGCTGTCTTGAAGTGGGTGATTCATCACTGTCTTCAGATATTTGAAAAGCTGTCGGGGGAGCTGATTTACTCGGGTGCTGATTTACTCTGCTCTTCCATAGAGCAGAGCTGAGATCAACAGGCATAGTTCCAAATTGCCTTATAGAATGGCTGGACAAGTCCATAGCTCCACCAACAATGCCTTAATGTTCCTGTTTTCCCACAGCCCCTCCAACATTTGTCAGTTTCCTCTTTGTGCAATTGTCAAGGGAAAAGGTTTCAACAAAATAACAAGGAAATATTCTTAACAAGGTAGAGCTTTTCAGCAATGGAACTGGCTGCTTCATCAGGCAGTAACTGTCCATCTTTAGAGCTATTCAGCACTCTTCTAGCAGAGCTGATGAAATAATATTCTATTGCATTCATATACCACATTTTTTAGCCATTTCCCTGTAGGTGAGTACTCCCTTAGTTTCTACTCTGTACTACTATGAAAAGAGCTGATATAAATATTTTTGTGTATATGGGTCCCTTTCGTCTTCCTTTGTTCTCTTTGCTGTGTTATCGGGTCATAGGGCGTGTGTGAGTTTGTGATGTTGTGGGGTGGGGGTTCCAAATTACTTTCTAGAATGCTTGGGCCAGTTTGTAGGTCCAACAGTTTATTAGTGTGCCTGTTTTCGCGCAGCCCCTCCAACATTTGTCATTTTTCTATTTTATCATCTTGGCTAATCTGCTAGGAGTAAGGTACAACCCTAGAGTTGCCTTAATTTGCATTTCTCCATTGTTAGTGATTTAGAGCATTTAAATATAGTTATTGATAACTTGGATTTCTTTGTTTGAAGATTGTGTGTTTATGTCTTTTGGCCACTTATGTATTGGGGAATGGCTCCTAGTCTTCTATGTTTGAATCAATTTCTTATGTATCTTAAAATAGGCCTTTATCAGAAAAAGTTAGTGCAAAGATTTTTTTCTAGTTAGGTTTCCCCTTCTAATATTAGCTATATTAGATTTGTTTGAAGCACGTATATTTTCTAGACATTTATAATCAAGAGGGCTCTCACTTTAAACAAGCTCATCATACTCAAACCCCACTTTTCTCAACAGGTTGGTTCATTAGGAAGTGATTCTTGCTATTGCAAAAAAAAGTATTTCCTACAGGTCTCCTTTAAAGATAGAGCTCCCACAGTACGTGGTTGTGCTTATTTACAGATCACTAACTTCCTGGCATAGAAGAGAGGGAGAAAAAGAAGTTTGAAGCTACTGCCAGTTACAGACCAGAAGCACACAAAAGACATCCCTGATGTTATGATGTATATCAATTGAAAAAATAGGATTTTGTCGACAAAAAATTCTGAACACAAATTTTAAGGAAAACTTGTTGAATTGAATCAAGTGTTGTAATATGTATTTGTATTAATGAGTTCTACTTTTGTCACTGTAAAGTTAGTTCTCTTGGTTATCCATGCACTGATCTTTTGTAATGAAAAAAAAATACTACTTAGGATGACATTATTTGAAATGACTCAGTTATGGATAGAAATAAATTCTCAGATCACCAAAGATGGATGAGTCTGTAGGGATTATCTAGCCTGACCTCTTTATTTTATGAAGGAGGAAACAGGCTCACAGTGTGGAAGAGGCTTGCTCAAGGATACTCAGCTAGTGGCAAAAATGTAGTACTAGATTTCAGGTCTTCTAGTTCTTAGGGTTTTCTCCCTGTGCTATCTGGAGCTTTTGTACTCACTAATAATAAGAGACTTTTGACAGTTTTTCCTTGGAACTAAATGGCTACTGTTGTTGTACTTGGTTTTTATAGATGTTAATGACTGTGAGTCATCTTTTCAAAATCAAATGAAGGGCCTTGGATCATTTTTCTATGCTTTCTCTTCCTTGGACTTAGAGTGCAGCAATAGGGGTGAAATGAGATTTCTTTACTGACCTCTTGCCCCACTAGGAGCCGCAGTGAGGACGTAGCAGAAGCTCATGGTGTTGGGAGACATACGCATGAACATGTCCTGAAATCAGAGTTCCTGAACCTACCTATTCTATTTCTTTTTCTGAGTGCATCTCAGAGATTATTGATTGTCCAGAGTTGCTTAATTTGAAAGTTGGGCGGTAGCCTCTTAGAGTAGGGCATCTGTCTGTTATTTATCCTTTATTTTAGCTCAGAATTTGAACCCATGTCATCTTTGCCTCCATTTCTCTGTCCACTGTGTCATAGTGCCTCTCATGTATTTTGTATATACTGAGATATATAAATATTGTCTCTTCTAGAATATAAAGGATAAAGCTTTATACCCTGTTTCTGAAAGGATAGGAAGAGGGCCACCAACAGGAGCATCCTGTAGCTGAGGGATTAAATCCATGCCTGGATTATCTTGGACCATGCAGATCTGAGGTGATTGGGGCATGTTTGTTAGGTCTAAAGTGCCTTTACCTCCTGAGGGGAATCCAATAACGATTTGGGTTTTTGTTCATGTATGCATGTGAGTCCTTAGCATTTTATGGGGTGATGGAAATAAACTACCCCATAGTCAATAAAACTGAAACACAAAATATAAAAAAAGCCAATGAGGAAGAGCACATCTTATTTTTGTTATGATAGCAGGGTGGATGCAGAAAATGACTTATCACCCACAACCTGACAGCAAAACCATTCTGTTATGAAAGGCACTTTCACAGTCATTAGTAAGTGTTCAGTTTGGAATACAGAACAGGGCAATTCCTTTTATTTAATAAAATAATAGAGCAGTTAGGATTCATGACATACTGCCCAGCTCTTATGATCTCTTCTCTTGGTCAATTGCTTAAAGATAACAAGATAATCCTCTCATTTTGTCCAGACTTTTCATTCTCATGATCACTAAATATACCACTCAGAAATAAATTCTTAGCATGGAGAAGGATTCCCTGTTATTGTAGTAAGCATTCTCCTGTGCCCTCTCTCCCCTCACGATGTTGGGGGTAAAGAGGAGGATCAAAGAACAGAGAAGAGCACTGCTTGGTGGACAAAGACCATGTTACAGTAACTGATGACAGAGGGAAAAGGGAGAGCTGCTCAGTTGTTATTTTGCTACTGTTTTCTGTGTTATGAAGAAGTACCTTTGGATAGGAAAGTGCAGAACAAATACACCAAAAAGGTAGTTGTTACTATGGTCAGTTAGGAGATATTAAATGAAGCCCTCCATCTTACAAATCCCTTCCCCTTTCTGAGCCTCAGTTTCCTTATCTGTAAAGGAGGGATAGTAATCAGAGTGTCCTCAAAGCCTAAAACTATGGAGATACCCCGTATTTTGTACTACCTATTTCACAGAGTAGTCGTGAAGATCAAATGAGGTAGTATATATACTAATTACTTTGTAACTGTGATAGATTCTCTGTCTCTCTTTATATGTGTACATAAACGTATAAATATATATATATATATGTGTATGTGTGTATGTGTGTACAGATATATATATTGTGTGTGTGTATATATATATATATATGAGTTACTCTTCATAAAAAGATCATGAAGTTATTTCTAACTCTTTCTTTGCCATCTACCCCCTCCCAGCCCCTCTTGTTACACTTATTCATCTATACTTTCTCAACTTCCACTAGTTTTTCCAATTTCTTGTAATGTGGCTTCCTATTCCACAGCTCAGCTGAAATTGTTCTCTCTGGTGGTTTGAATGATCTTGTAATTGTGGAACCCAATGATGTTTTCTCAGTTCTTGTCCTGGACTTCCCTGCAGTGTTTGACACTGTTGACTCTTTCCAGGGCAAGTTCGTAATAACAAGAATGACAAACCATCGCCTCCATGAAGCAAAGGTGTAATCTCCCACAAATACACTTGACAGCAGTGAGAAGAGTCACCTTTAGATGACTGGAATGGCCTCCTAATTGGTCTCTTTTCTTGCAATCTGTCACCTCTACAAGTGTTTCTCCCCAGAGCTTCCATACTCGTGTTTGTTTCTAAAGCACAGATCAGCTCAGAAAGTTGGCTCTCTCTTGCTTTTAGCATAAAGTATAAACTTTTCTTTTGGGCATTTAAAGTTTTTCCCTGGCTGACTCCCATTCAGTTTTCCAGACTCAGAACTCCATCACAAATTGCACCCTTCAACCAAACTGGTTTCCTTGTTTTTTCCATGTTCTTACCTCCATGCTTCTGGCCAGGCTGCCCTCACCCTGCATAGAATACCCTCTCCTCACCTCCACCCTTGGAATTCTTATTTCCTTTCGAGGCTCAGGTCAAGTTAAATAGTGGAGTGAATAGAGTGCTGGACCTATAGTCAAGAAGACTGGAGTTCAAGTCTAGGCTTCAGACCCTTACTAGCTGTGTGACTCCAGGCAAGTCACTTAACCTCTTTTTGCCTCAGTTTCCTCAACTGTAAAACAGGGATAAGGATGGCACTTGCCTCCCAGTCTTGTTGTGAGGATCAGATGAGGCAATATCTGTGAAAAAGCACTTGGCACAATGCTTGACACAGAGTAGATGCTGTATAAATGTCTATTCTTTCCCTCACCTTATACAAGAAACCTTTTTCTCACTCACCATTTTTCAGTCCCCTTCAACATTATTTTTATTTTTGCATTCATTTTGCCTCCCTACTCCCACCCCCTAACCAGTGTAAGTTCCTTGAGGTCAGGGACTGTCTCACTTTTGTATATGTGTCACCATAACTTAGCACAGTCCCTAACACGTTGGTGTTTAACAAATGCTTGTCAAATCCTCCCTAACTGCTTCTCCCTATCAGGATGAGCCATTGATTCATGCTGACATGAATCAAAACCTTTCTTGGTACAGATGAAGCTCTCCCAAAGCTGATGCCCTTCTAGCCAACTTGTAGATATTATAGAAATGCCTGGGCCATTGTTGTTAAGAGGCTAGTTTTGGAACTAGTGCTCAATCTCAATCTTGCTGGCTTCAGAGGTGTTACACTTTGCTCTCTCTCCTATCTCTTTGCCTTATAGCTTCCATTCTCCCTGCCTCCAATTCAGTATTCCCTGTTCCTGTACCCTTGTGGCCTCCATCCTCCCCACCTCCAATGCACCATCCCACAGCCCCGTGCCCTTGTGGCCTCCATCTTCCCTGCCTCCAACATACTATCTCTCATCTCTGTCTTTGTATACTCTGCCTTCTGTGCCTCTAGTACACACTTCACCTCTTTGTCTTGGAAACCCTTCAAGACGCAGCTTAAGTTCTGCCACCTAACTGAAGCCTTTCTTGATCCCCTCAGTTGCTAACTCATTCCTCTCCCTCACCTCATCACCTCATATCTCTTTTGTAAAGCAACATGAATTTGGAACTCTACCTAGGAATTCATTGCCATCAAGAGCTCTCTAATAAGGAAACTCTCCCTACCAATGCAAGGCTGCATCTTCTCTGGGATTTAGCCTTAGATGCCCAGAGCACTGAGATGTTGTGAGTTGTCCAGAGTTCACACAGCCAGGATGTGTCAAAGGCGGGATTTGAACCTAGGTCATTGGTACCTCCAGCTCTCTGTCCGCTGTGTCATGGTGCCTCTCAATGTGTTTTGTATGTACTGAGATATGTATTGTCTCTTCTGACAGAATATAAATTTCTCAGGGGCAGGGATTGTTTGATTTTGCCTTTGATTCTCTAGTGCCTAGCACACAGTGGACACCAAATAAATGCTTGTTTATCAATTGATTGTGAAGTTCTGTTGGCAAGTTAGCACAGCTTGGCAGTGGTTCATTGGAGTTTTTAATTGGCCTTGAAAAACAATGGTGTGTGTATGTGTATGTATCTGGGTATTTGCCTTCCCTTTATGGGACTGAGCTTACTCCAAGTGTCTGCTTTGAACGTTCTTCAATAGACTGTTATATTCTTTTCAAAGTTGCCAAGGCCTTTTTCTTCTACTTTTTCTCCTCTCCTTGGCTATTTCCTTTTGGACAGCTCGTGATTTTGGTTTCTAAATGAGTTGCTCTCATGTCTTGTGTGTGTGTGTGTGTGTGTGTGTGTGTGTGTGTGTGTGTGTGTGTGTGTTTTAACATTTGTACACAAAGGTAATAGAAATTGGTTTTGAGGGCCTTTTCAGGAGTCCTAATTTCCAGCTTAGCACTTACCTCCTTCTGAGTGAAAGCCACATCCATCAAATGATGGGGAAGATAAACATTGCTGAATTACGGGATAATAATCACCACTTTGAAAAGAAGAAGGAGGAGGAGGAGAAGGAGAAGGAGGAGGAGGAGGAAGAAGGAGAAGGAGGAGGAGGAGGAAGGAAAAGGAGGAGGAGAAGTGGCATTGTACATCTTCAGATACTTCCAAGGTTTTCTGGCCAGATTTCCTGCAAAATCTTGGTTTGGAAGAGAATTCACTAAGCTGTTTGGTGCATGCACTGGCATGTCTTCCAACGATCCTGTTACTTCCAATTTTAGTTCTGAGCATGTTAGACAAACCAACCAACCAAGCAATCACTGGGGATACAAAGACAAAAAATAAAATGTCCCCCGCCCTCAAGGCATTACATTCTCCTGGGAGAGAGCACAGAGACGTGTAAGTAGATGCAAAGTACAAACACAATAAATGCAAAGTAATTTTCCGGGGTGCCAGGGTAGGAATTAGGAGAAGCTCCATAATTAGGGTGGTTTGTGAATTGAACTTTGAAGGGAGTTTGGGATTCTAAAAGGTAGAGATGAGGAGGGAGCACTTTCTGTCAGGTAGAACAGTCTGTTCAAAGGCCTGGAGGTGGGAGATGGAATGGCACATAGGAGCAGCAGCAAGAAAAGGAATACAAACAAAAAATGTGAAAAATATTTCATATAACAATCTTGTAACTGACCTCCTCTCAACAGGAAATTGCTTTATGCTTTTTCTTTTTTGTTTTGATCTTCCCCCTGGGATTTGCTGGTCCACTACCTCTCCTTTATCTCATCCTCTCTGCTTCAGACCACTGTAAGAAGGCTGGCCAGAGTTTAGGGAGTATTGAGAGGTTCAGAAAGGAAGGGGAATCAGTCACCTGAAGAATGGACCTATGGTCTTGGCTTCCTTGGCACTGGGCTCCAACTCACTAAGCTACCCAGCATCCATCAGCCTTAAAAGGAATCATAACCTCTCTCTTACATTGTATATAAATATCTGTTGAGTTGAATTGAATCTTTCCAATTATTTGATTTTTAAAATTATTTATTTTAGAATCTTCTTATAATTGCTTTTTATACTGGGCTTGTCTGTCTTGATAGGTGAATGCTCAAGTGTGTGTTACGTATGACTTTTGTCAATGTTATTTCTGAGTCATTCTGTTTCATCTCTTGTTTCTTGGTGACATATTAGAAATGCAAATGATTATCATAACCTTATCTTGTAGCCTTGATGAAGCTGTTTATTATCTCGATTAATTTTAGAATTGCATGTCTTAGATGAAAAAAAAAACCTTATCTACAGATGAGGATTATTTGTGCCTGCCTTGATGTTCATTATTGGAGGGTCATGGAAAGGGGTATTTCTGTGTAATATCTCCCAGAGAATCTTGAATCATTTTGATATCTAAATGGGGAGATATCTTGTGTAAGATCCAGGAAAGTGCTGCTTTATTCTACTGCATGAATGACGTTTTTGTGATCAAAAAATAACAAGCACTCTGGCTTCGTTTATTTTTTGTCTTTCTGTCACTGTCAAGTATTAGTTGTGAACACCTGCTTTTTCCTGCTAAAACCTTCATCAAGGATACCCCTAAATTGTGCATAGACAATTTCCATAGAGGTTTTGTAGAGAAGGGAGAGTAGGTGTGTACACACACACACACACACATACACACACACACATCAGTAATTGTTGATGCTTTCTCAGTCACCTTTGTGTGGAATCACTAAGGTCTGAGATTTTGGTTTTTTTTTTTTTTTTTTAGTACTGTTGGTATTTTCTTCTTTCAGATATCTTGAAAATTGGTCCCTCTATGTCTTTACAACTGGGTCCCTTCCAGTACTGGTCTTGTTTATATATAATTGATCCAATTTGACTGATTTTCTCATTTTTCATTCTCTTTTGAGCAAGGGCTCTTAGCTCTGCATCTGTAAACTTGTTTTTTTTTTTCTTTTTTGGGAGACAATTGAGGTTAAGTGACTTGCCGAGGGTCACACAGCTAGTAAATGTCAAGTGTTTGGTCTGAGGCTGGATTCGAATTCAGGTCCTCCTGACTTCAGGGCCGGTGCTGTATCCACTGTACCACCTAGCTGCCTGTAAACTTGTTTTTAAAAAATATTTATGTGTATGTGTGTGTGTGTGTGTGTGTGTGTGTGTGTGTGTGTATGCACACACACACACACACACACATAATTGCTTTCCTTTGTAATCCTATGTATTTTACTTTAGGCATTTAAAAATACCGTTCTGAGAAGTAGTCCATAGGCTTCACTAGTTTGCAGCTAGGTGATGTAGCAGATGGATTGCTGTGCCTTAAGTTAGGAAGACCTAGATTCAAATTAGCCTCTTGCACTAGCTATGTGACCCTGGGTAAGTCATTTAACCTCTATTTGCCTCAGTTTCCTCATCTGTAAAATGTCAATAATAATAAGTTACCTCTCAGGGTTGTTGTGAAGATCAAGTGAGGCCACCACGGCCACCACTGCCACCATCATCATTGTCATCATCATCGCCTAAGCAATCCATGATACAAAAAAGATGAAGAACTATTGCTTTAGATTAATTTCTACTTCTGCTGTAAGAATCCCGGGGATTATGATATTAGGCTCTAAGCATAGTGGTTCTGGTGTCCTTGATGGAGAAAACACTTGGAAAAACTTTTTGCAAATCTTTTCTATTTTAATTCTGTTTGTGATTCTCTTTGTTTTCATCCTTGAATTCCCTTGGGAAGATTTTGCTTAGTTGGATATCTTCCCAAGCTTTCTTTCTCTTGGCTTTATTCTATACTGCTCTTCTGTTTTGTGAGACAATACTACTCACAACCTTCTGCTATGCTACTTTCTAAGATCTTATACATGAGTTTGTATTCTAAGCTGGTATTGCCTTTGGGAGCCACGTCTCTCTGTTGGGCAGGTAAGCCAAATATTTGCTGACTAAAATGCTTTCTGGGCTCTTCGGAGCTCTTTGTTGGAACAATTAATGATACTTCTATATGGCAGCAACAATAAATGCACATTTGGTTTAATTTGTGGATGAAACGGCAGTCGGTGGTGCTATCATTTCTGTTGTCCATTTCCCTTTTTTTATTTATTGTTTAAAGAATTCTGAGCTAAATCTTAATTGTATACCATACTTCTGTCTCATCACTATTCTTCCTTCTTGTTTGTTATAAATTTTGATTTTAGCTTTGGTGCTTTGGCTGCAGAGACAGCTGACTCCAGCATATCTCCTTGTCCATAATAAATCTCTTCCTGGCTATTAAAATGTAGTCAGGTTCATTCCTTGTGATGTTGCTTGCCATGTCCAGTATGTACCCAATTCTCCTCCTCCTCCTCCTTGTCATGATATAGTGGTGTGAGACTTCTGTATAATCTACAAGTATTTTGTCTTTCTAGTTTTTTTTTCTTTCAAAATATAAGTTTCTCATACACTTATCCCCATCCTTACTTTTTTCCTCCTTTGCATCGAAGTCACCAATGAGTACATGTTGATTTGATTTAGAGGGTCTTATAAAGTTCTACATGGAATTGCCCTTCCTCTTTGTCCTCAGCAACTAAGTGGCAATTATTTTCATGGCATTCTTTTTGCAAGTAACATTAGTACTGCAATATGTGATGACCAAGTGACCCATGAAATAATATTTCTCATTGCTTTTGGGCATATGAAAAAATCCACTCTGCCAACTCCTTTCTTTGTCTCTAAGGAGTACCTGTGAGTCATTCTGCTGTTCAGTTCCAGATTCTATAAAATAGAATACCCAGACTATGCACCCATGGGATGCACGGATCCAGTGTAGAGGCCACGTCAAGGAGGGAGTCCCTGTGGACAGTGAGGGCCCTTAGATGCTACTGTTTGCAGATGGAGTTGTGTTGATTGTATCAGGCTTCAGAACATCTCGGAGCTTCCTGGAAGAGATCTGTAATCACTGAAAGGAGTTTAGCTTGTCTGAGCACACAGAAAAAGACCAGATGGATGAAGAATTGTGTATTTCCCATATTTCAACATACATCTGAATGGATACTTTTTTATAGCTTTCCAGTAGTATTCATATCTGTGATAGGCAGTACAGTTGGTTAATAAGTTAGGCCCAAAGTTGATAAGGAGAAGAGTGGGATGGATTGCATTTGGGAAATTTCAAAGCATGTTTACTGACCCCAGGCTTCCCATAACAGCAAAGGTCCATCTTTTCAATAAAAACATTTTGCCGATACTTCTATATGGCAGCAACACCTGAAACTCACCTGCCTCTGAAGAACTAAATGTGAGAATCACACACAGGGCAATAGAGAGGTGCATGGTGCATGAGAGCAGACTGCAGCAAATAACCAAGGGGTAACTCTGAAGAGCAAGAGTTAAGACCCTCACCAAAGGATTGTATGACAGAAAGAGAAGATGGGCTGGCCATGTAGTGAGAATGAGGGATGACAGGTAGAGGGACAGATCCTTCCATTTCTGTTATTTTTTTGTGTGTTCTCATCATTAATGAATGTTGTGTTTTATCAAAGGCTTTTTTTCCATGTCTATTGGCGTAATCATGGTTTTTATGAGTATCTTATTTATATGATTTATTATACCAATTGTTTTCCTAATACTGAACTCTCTTTGCTTGTGTGGCACAAATTCTGCTTGGTCATAATGGCTAAATTTTGGATATATATCCTCTTTTATTTTCCAGTTGTTCACTCACTATTTTTGTATCGATAACATCATTAAATGATATTGACTAAAAATCATGCTGGCCAAGTACAGGGTCAGAACTGTACATGTATCATAGGAACAGCACAATACTGCCTCTCTTAATTTGCAAAACGGTTTATTGTTATGATTTGTTTCTTAAACATTCGCAAGAATTCACCTGTGAATCCATCTGTGCCTGGTTTTTTTTTCTTCTAATGTGGCAGATTGTTAATGGCATCTTCAATTTCTTATTCTGATATTGATTTATTTAGGTCATTTATTTACTCTTTTATAATGTGTTTATTTTAGATATTCATCCATTTCTTTAATTTAATTTCATTGCATATAGCTATGTATGAATCTCTGATGCCTGTCTTTATTTCTTCTGAATTCATTGTGTTCTTTCATGTCTCATTTTTGATTTTTGGTAACCTGATTTTCCCTTCTCCTCTTTTTGATTAAATTTGTTGATGGTTTGTCAGTTTTATTGGTCCTTAAAAATAGCTTTTTAAATTTTTTAACATAATTGGATTTTTATTCTTGAGTCCATGGATTTCTCTTTTCATTTTGATGAGTTCTTGCTTTGTGCTTGGTTTTGATGTATTAATTTGTACATTTTTGTATTTCCTTAGCTGCAAGCTCAACTCATTAATCTTACCTTTTCTCCCCCTTGTTAATATAGCTACTTAGGGATATAAATTTGCCTCTGAGCATTGTCTTGGCTGCATTCCATAATTGCTGATATGCCGTATTTATATTGTCATTATCTTTAATAAGATTTGTTATTGCTTCTATAGTTTTTTCTTTAACCAAAATGAGTCAATATATCTCTATATAGAAGTGCATTTTTGATAATATTTCTTATATTGGTAATTCTTCTTATTTAGCATTATGATCTCTAAATGTGGTGGTCTCAATTTTTGCCTTTCTGTATCTATTTTGCACTTTAGTGTCATCGCATATAATCAAGAATTGTGACTATTCCATGTTTATTTGAAAAAAAATGACTATTTCCTACTTTTAGCATTGTTTTTTTTCCATAAAATTATCAAGTACTATTTCTTAAGTAGTCTGTTCAAGTATATAACTTCTTTCTTATTTCTCGTTTTGTTTGATTTTTCATGCTCCATTTGTACGCTTTTGAGATTCCCCCAGTATTTTTGGTTTTCTTTGTAATTCTTTTTGTAATTCAGTTACAAAACATTCCCTTATGGATTTAGTTGCCATGCCATTAGGCACATAGATTTTTTTATATTGATTGCTAGCCTCACATTGCCAACTCCAAATTTAAATATTCCCTTGTTTTCTCATGTTTTTTTTTTCCTTTAAATTCAGCTTTGTCCAATATCGTCATTGGAGTTAGCCAACCATGGTAAGTTTTAGTTTCTTGAATAACTGGAAGGTATGGAACTGCATTGTTTCTGAAGAATTGTGTAGTGGTATAAAAATACCATTAGAGAGATGTTTTTGCAGAAAGGGTAACCAATGGACACTTCTACCCTTGTGTCCATAGCATGTCAGGAGACCTTCTGGAAAACATGATGCTTGTTCTTGTGAAGGACTCACAGGAGGACAAGGATGGGGGTTACAATGTATGAGAAGGCATAGGTTCCAGACTGTACCATTGGAGGGATCACCCACAGTGAAGAAATCACACCTCCCTTGTTGTATATAAGTTTCATGTCTGATGAGACTGTGCAATGTCTTTTGGCATTTATAGGCATATTTCTTTTTGGCAAAAATAATATTGGACTTATTTTTCTGCTTCCTCCATTTTTTATGCCCTTTGTTCTCCAGTAAAATAATTCTGCTTTTAATTGAATCTCTTGTTTTCTTCATATTTTCTATGGATGCTGAATGAATATGAATCAAGGGCTTTCTTGATTTAGGTGTGAGAAGGGAACAGGCAGACTTTCACAAATTATATTCTGCAGCAGAACACATCTTTATAGTCACAGATTTGACTGAAAGGCATACGTTAAAATACGAGCTTTCACCCTGTCTGCAGTTGTCTGAAAAAACCCCCCAAAACAAAAACATTTAATTTAGTCAAGTACAATACTGCCCTCTTCTAACAAAATATCTCCCACCCATATGTCAAAATGACACAAAATTCCTTAAAAGATGTCACAATAGATACAACTTTATTCAGTATCCAGTAAGACTTAAAACATGGAGATGTATGTTCTCCAAAGGTCATGTTTATCACTGTCATGGTGGAAATATAGCACAGACTGCAAGTGGGAGAGGGATTCCCACGGAATGAGATGTTCTTGTGTTAATTGCACATGGCCCCAGAATGTTGCATATTCATATGTGAGACCCATATTCTCCTAACAGAGTTTGGCCTAGCTTTCCACTCTGGAAAGAACCAAATGTGAAGTATTCCTGTTGTCCTATGCACTTAGATGGATGACCCACAGAATCAGTCCATCAGTAACATGTATCTTGGACAGATGTTGTACATGGACGATGAAGTAGACCCAGAGTTGGACAGGATGAAGGCTGTGTGCTGGTTTATTTTTAGACATTGCATAGTTCTTTTAAGGACCCAAAGCATCTTTCAGAAACCAAAGATCCATCTTTTTAAAAAAAAATTTATTTACTTGTTTGTCTATTTTTTGGCAACAATATTCTTCTGGTGATACTGTGCAGCATGGTAAAAGATAGAAAAGACTGAAATACTGAAGTCTCTAAATGGCCGCATTTCATTATTATGTTGTCCTGAGATTCCTTAGTCACACCCTGTTCTTTCTTTATTTCACCTCATGATATTTTCTCCCAATTTTATTTCTTTCTTTAATTCCATCATTGTATTTATTATCCATTTTATTGTGTCTTGAGGAAATTCTAGCTTTGTTTCTGGTGCAACTACCGTTGGTTTCTTTTCACTATATTTTCTTCTTCCCTTTTCGCCTTGGCTTCTTTTAATCCATAATACTTTTTCATTCTGTCAGAACTTTTGCTTGTTCATTTCTTTGAGGGCTTTTAAAAAATCTTTTGAGGATTTCTGGGTGTATTGCTTCTTTTTGTCATTGCTCTTGCCACTTTTGAAGGGAATGTTGAGGAGCCCTGCTCCCTTGCAATCCCTCATTCCGTCAATTTCCAGAACTCTCCACATTTTTCCATACAATTTCTAAAAAAAAAAAATCTCTCCTTTCTCCAGTTGGAGACATGTGGCCACATCATCACACTTGGATGTCTCCTACAAGGCATGCCAAGCAAATTCTCTGTGGTGGTCCATAAAGTATATTGTTCCTGGGCCTTAGGTCTTTGTATCTCCCTTCTCCCTTTGGGGAAAATACAGACAATTGTAGCTGTTTAAGGAAATTCTATTGTCCTCTATAGTAGTCCAGCCCTGTGTATGTTTTGATTTTTAGTTATTCTCTCCTGCTCTTCTTTTTTTCCTTTGAAGTAAAGTATGTGAGTTTGAATGTGTGGAGAAGAGGTGATGGTGGTATCTAGGATTCATTCTCTCTGTCTCTCTGTCTCTCTCTCTGTCTCTCTGTCTCTGTCTCTCTGTCTCTGTCTCTCTGTCTCTGTCTCTGTCTCTCTCTCTCTGTCTCTCTCTCTCTCTCTCTCTGTCTCTCTCTCTGTCTCTCTCTCTCTCTCTCTCTCTCTCTCTCTCTCTCTCTCTCTCTCTCTCTCTCTCTCTCTCTCTCTCTCTCCTCTCTCTCCTCTCTCTCTCTCTCTCCTCTCTGACATGGGTCAGTAGGCCCAGCTTCATCACTGACCACTCCTAATGCTGGAGAAGGCTCTGCCTTGAATTGCAGCCTTAGTAGCATGCACAGACCAATGGGACCCCACAGGGTCCAGTGCTCTGGGGACAGGCTTGGACAACCATCCTAGGCCAAGAATCAAAGACTGATGCTGTGTATAATTTGTCTACTTACAGGAGGGGAGGAAATGTGGTGCAATGGAAAGAGTTTGGGTCCTACACAAGGGGTTCTTAGCCTTTTTGTGTCCTCAACTCCTTGGGAACTCTGATATCTATGGACCCCTTTCCAGAGTAGTGGTTTTAATAAAACGCACAAGATTACAAGATAAAGCAGTTCTATTGAAATAGTTTTCACAATATTAAAAACAACAAGTTTATGTATCTCAGATAAAGAACTCCAACTATAGAGCCAAGCCAGAGGACCAGAAGTTCAAATCTAACCTCTGATTACTCCCTATGTGTCCTTGGGTAATTCACTAAATTTTGCCACGCCTCAGTTTCCTCACTTAAATGAGAGGATTGACTAAGAGAATCTTAAAGAGCTCTCTCAGCTCTAGGTCTGGGATCCTATCATCTCAAGATGGAGGGGGTGGATGTGTGGGGAAATATATGTGACAGACACAAGAATGAGGCCAGCCTGATCCAGGAGGCCTGGAAGAATGTGGGATAATTTGAGACTCATTGTAGCTCCTAGGGAAAGAAGTCAGGGAGCTAGGGGTAGAACTGCAGAGTCAGTAAGGAAATGTTTGCTCACAGTATGGTCCAGAGCCCAAAAGATATAGTCCTGCTGCCATGTACATGGCTTCGGTAGATAGGCGTGCCTTTGGCTTCAGTTGTTACTGCGTGAGTGGGCACCTGTGCTCACATCTGGTCGTATTGCTTGGTCTGTGTCACTGCCACCAGTGCAGGCTTGGAGAGGGAGGATGGGCCAGTGCAAGGAGCCCTGGACAGATTGCTGTGAGGCCCGGGTACATACTATGTGCCAGGTACTGTGCACTGTGCTGGTGATACAAAGCAGAAAAAGAGAGGCAATCACTGCTCTCAGGGAGCTTACAATCTACAGGAGGAAGCCAGTACACAAAAGGTCACTGAAAAAGGGAGGAGTGACAGGACACTTGACAAGAGGGCATGATGGTGGTAATGGAGTCAAAGCCAAGCAGCTGGTAGCAAATAAAGAGCTTGGTTGGGATTTTGAGCCTTCTATAAAGGGACCTTGTCATCAAGGACTGTGCAATTTATCAGAGGACCCAACACATACGTATAGCAGTACATAGAATCAATACAAAATGGTTATAAACTAGATGATATCTAAGAGAAGCTCAGTGAAACATCCATCCTAGCTCGAGGGCTAGAAGGGACCTCAGAGGCCAACTGCCTTTTTAGACAGGAGGAAGCTGAAGCCCAGGGAGGGGAAGGGACTTGGCCAAGGCCACACATTTGACATCACAGATCTAGAGCTGGAAGGGACTTTAAATATAGTCCAAACCCTTCCCCTCATTTTTGAGCTGAGGATACAGCATCAGTAGTCAGAAGAGCTAGATCTGAGTCCCACATCTGCTTGCCACAGGTCTGTGGACCAGCCCATTTTCCTCTCTTTGCCTCAGTGTTCTCATCTATGAATTGGGGGCAGTAATAATAATACTAGTAATCACAGAGGTGTTGGAAGGAAATCATTCTGTAAACTCTAAAGTGCAATGTAAGTTGTTGCTATTATTAATAAGGCTCTTTTCTGGGCTAATGTTGTACAAGTAGCTAGGGATAAAGTGACTGGATTTCTCCAGAAAGAATGTTTTTGGTGATTACACATATCCACACATGCATGCATGCATACATATGTATATATAGACACATCATATATGTGTGCATACACTCACACAGGTTCATATACCTATGCATGTACACATGTATACACACCACACAATATACATACACTAAACACATGTATGTATGTATACATTGCATTTATAAACATGTGTATGTATATAAAATACACATGCCCATATGTACACACATTTACATACATATATACTCATATACACATACACACGTATGACTGCCTCCTAAGGAGCCTCAGACTGACTGCTGTTTGATTTTGCTCTGCTCATGCTATTCTGTAAAGGGATTAAACAAATAAAAACAGACTTATCTTCAGCCACCTCTGCCTCTAAAGCCTAGATCAGATTGGCTTCCTTCTACTTAGCTTTTACCAGCACTTTATCTGTATGGAGGAAAAAGGGTTTACATGCCACCCACTGTACCCCCACCTCTGAATTGTAAATGCCCCTTCTCCCCAGAGGACAGTTCAGTGTATCTCTGAAGGCAGTCAGTCATTTTTCATTAAGCAGTGATTTGATTAGATAAAAATAAAAGTTGCTTGAGCATTCATTTTTCCAGCAGTGCATAACTAATTTATGCAAATTCCAGTGGTGCTAATCTGCATGCAAAATATAAAAGTGTGATTACTAAACCATGTGCACCTGTATTGGAGTTTAATCAGGTACAAATATTAATGGCAAGAATAAAGCTTTAAACAAAAGGCACACAGCTGTCTGTGGTTGGTAGACGACTAGCTTGGGTGGTTCAATGGTAATCTGGATGTTTTCGGCCTTGACAATAGTCCTTTCTTGGGAAACACAAAACAATACGATTGGATTCTGTAGTGGCATTCTGGCAAGATGGAGGAGATGAGATTTTCGTTAAATGATTTGTGCTCAATTGTCTGGTCCAGTTGCAGTAAAGCTGTTTGAAATGCCCAAGAAAGCCATGTGCTCCAGGAACCAGCATCTTTCCCTTTCTCAATAGATGTTAGGAAACACCTGTGTATCTTCCCTGCCTCTCAGATCTCTCCCTGTGAAACTCAATGTCAGCAATGAAGCCTTTGATGCTCTCATCGTCATGTTCTCTAGTCATTTCTTGGGTGTTGGTTTTAGTAGAGAGCTCCATGAAGGTGAACACGAGTATGAGAAATGGGCCCAGACTTTGCTTTAAATGCTACCCTTCTCCCCCCCCCCCCCAGCACTCAGCCCAGTGCTAGGCAAACTTAGGTGCTTAACAAATACTTGCCAAATTAGTTGATTGGATAAATGTTGAACTTGAACCATGGAAAGTAGTAGATTGATGTCTAGTTTCCATAGTGTGAAGCAGTGGAAAGTTTGCTGAATTTGTAGTCAGAGGACCTTAGTTCAAATCCTAGCTCTGTCATTTCTAGCTGTGTACCCTTGGACAAGACCCTCCCGTCCCCCACCCCGGGGCTTCAGTTTCTTAAAATGAAGCAGTTGTATTAGAGGGCCTCTGAGGGCCTTGCCAGCTGTAATTCTCTGGTCTCTGGTCTATTTTACTGAGGAAAATGAAAATGATAAATCAAGTCTAATGTGTTTAAACCTGCCCCCATCTTTCAAGGCATAGCTCAGTTGCTATGAAGACTTCCCTTAGTGTACCAAGAGGATGTGAGTTCTCTTGTAAAGTACCATGGTCATTCATTCCTATGGTTCTTGGGTACTTCTAGTCTATTTTGTATCATAGTAGGCATATATTTATTTTTTAAAAAATAAAATTTTTTTGGAAATCTGTTTTTATGTAGCCTACGTTGGCCCCCCTGTTCCATTTCTTATTTCTGTGAGCTCCTTGAATTCAAGGATGATGTCTAATTTTGGCCTGTAATTTCCCCAGAACTGAATATAGAGCCTTGTACATAGTAAATACTCAAAAAATGTTTGTTGAGTAAATGAATGAAGGGTTCCTATTCTTCCAATTACTCCCTTTGGTTATCATGCCAATATTTGGTCCTCATTGGGATATAATGTCAATTTTTGGGCATCATTTGGCTATCATGCCAACATTTGGATATTATTTCAATATTTGGGCGTCATGCCAACATTAGCCCCTCATTTGGGTATAATGTCAATATTTGGGGCCCACCAAAAAGCACGTGATGACCTTTTGATCTCTTTGTTTCCAATTTCTTTGAGAACCTGAGGTAATTATGCAGATTCCCAACCAACTTTGGCATGGGAAGATAAAAGCCACATATAGAAGGAGCTGCCAGGGTGGAGGGTACCCTGCTTGACAGTCTTTTCCCATTTCCTTTAGGGAACACAGTGGATAGAGCATTAGACTTGGAGTCAGAAAGATCTGAATTCAAATCCAGCCTTAGACACTAGCAGTGTGACCCTGGGCAAGTCACCTCACATCTGTAACTCTCAGTCTTCTTCTCTGTATTATGGGATAATAGTTTCATAAGGTTGTGGCAAAGATCAAGTGGAACATGTAAAATACTTTCCAAACCTTCACATTAAATATAAATGTTAGCCATCATCATCATTTTGTGATTCTATCCCATCCCCTTCCCTGTCTGAGTTTCATTTAATAGGGAAAGTCTAAAAATTGAGCCTCTAAACCCAGCCTAACCTTCATAATCTGCAATTTGTCAGCATGACACAAAATCTCGTTTCCTTGTTGCTGCTTTTTAAGGTGGTCATAACATGCTGCCCTGCCTCAGTGTAACCTTTGTAAATCAGACAGTTCTCATGTTCTGAGCCACTGTCTGGGTTAGAGGGATGATAATCACATGGTTTTTTTTTTTTTTTGAGCCAGTTTCCAGAGGAGGTTAACCAGGATGGCAAGAGGACCCATCAGATGAGGTCAATTGAAGGAATTGGGGATGTTTAGTTTGGAGAAGAGGAAATTGGGCAATGGGGGAGTGGAGAAGAAGACTGGAGCATGGTAGCTGTCTGCTGGTATTTAAAAACTTGTCATGGAGAACAGGGATTCAACTTACAAAAACCAGGAGTAATGGATCAAAGTTGTAGAGAGGCTGCTGAGGTCCCTTGTAATTTCCTGAATCCATGATTCTGTTAGGTATCTGAAGCTATGGGATGCTGGGAGAAGATGATGGAATTGGGAGATGGCACTGGATTGAATTCCATTTATATTGGCTCAGTGGAAGGCTGGCGACTCCTTTATATTGGAAAGCTTGAGGAAAGATTGAATTATCATTGAGGATTCTTTCATGAAGGCAACTGATGATAGAGCCCTGGGCCTGCAATCAGGAAGACCTGAGTTTGAATCCAGCCTCAGGCACTTAGTAATTGTGTGACCTTATACAAGTCATTTAACCTTTGTCTGCAGTCAGTTTTATCATCTGTACATGGAGGAGATTTTCTTTTTTTCTTTCTTTCTTTTTTTGGGTTATGCAAGAAGGTTAAGTGACTTGCCCGGGGTCACACAGCTAGTAAGTGTTATGTGTCTGAGGCCGGATTTGAACTCAGGTCCTCCTGAATCCAGGGCTGGTGCTCTATCCACTGTGCCACCTAGCTGCTTCACGTGGAGGATATTAATAGCACCTACCACACAGGGTTGTTGTGGGGATCAAATGAGAGAATATTTATAAAAACACTTAGTACAGTGCCTGGCACACAGTAGGCATTTAATAAATGCATATTCCATTTACTTTCCTCTATGGGCCTTGAAATGGGGATCCTGAGTGCTTCATCCCTGTGCCTGTTTTTATTTGAATCAATTAACTTCCCAGAAGACCTGAATGGCTTTGGATAACAACTTGTTCCAAAGAGTATAGTAGAAAGAATGCTGGGCTGTCAGAATATCCGTCAGTCAATTGGAAAAAAATAGAGTATTTATGGAGTCCTTACTATGTGCCAGAGACTGTGCTAAGCATTGAAAATAAAAACAAAAGCAAGAAAAGACAGTCCCAAGGAAGATGAGAGCTTATATTCTAATGAGGAACAACACAGAAAGGGGAACTGGCAAGTGGAAAGATACCCACGTGGGAGAAAGGCTGCTGTTGTAAGAAGATGGGGAAGTCTGGAGAGTGGAACCATGAGTGAAGTAAATATGGCCTCATGAAGTGGTTGTCTGGGTGACAGAATCGCAACTCAGAAGAGAGGGTTGCAGGGTAGAGGCCATCTCCTGGGGGAAAAAAGCTCCTGGTGGGAAAGTGGAGCAGAGACTCGGGTTCAAATCTTGCTTCTGATGCTTAATGACTCTGTGGCCCTGGGCAAGTCACTTCCCCTCTATGAACCGCAGTTTCCTCATGTGTGAAATAGGTATAACAATATTTATACTACGTATTTCACAGGACAATTGGGAGGTTCAAATGAACTAACATGTGGAAAGTGCTTTTCCAAACCTTAACATACTTTAGAAATGTCTATTAGTATTATTTAATACTTTGTTCCTCTGGGTCCCCAGCTACTAAAGAAAAAAGTTAACCTCATGGTACAGATAGTTAATATTAATCCATGGCATAGAGCTATATAAGTCCATGAATAAGTATGAATTGCCAGACTCTTCCCATAGACCCACCCGTTGTTTTCACGGTCTTTTAACAATGCCCATAACAGCATCTTGAGGTGCCAGGTGGCTTCAAGAGCTAGTCCCAAACTACCTAAGTCATCTAGTTCTTCTAAGAACCACTGGGCATCTTCTCACTTGATTATAATCAGGGCTATAAAATCTCCCAGTCTCGAACTAACACAGTTCCAGCACTGGTTTCATATATTCTGTATAGAACTGTTTAAAAAATGAAAGATGATCACCTAGTCTATCTGGACAGGTGCCTTGGGAGGGACTGGCATTTTCCTGTGCACTTTCTTGAGGGTAGTAACCAGGCTATATGAGATAATGGATGGAGTGCCATATTTGGAGATACCTAGGTTCAAGTCCTGCTCTTGATACGTGCTAGCTTTGGGATTGTGGATGAATTGCTGAACCATTTCAGTCTTCTAGTCTCTAAGACTGTTATTCCCAAGTTGCAGCTATGTACAGAGACAGCATGATGTAGAGCAGTGGTATCCAATTCAACTTAATCCATTTGCAAGAATCCCTATGGGCTGTGGATCGACTTTGTTTTAAAATGTAATATGTATTTTATTTATTTTGTTAAATATTTCCCAATCATATTTTAAGCTGATTCAGGCCATACCAGGATGCGTTATGTGCCACACATGTATGTTTGATACCATTTTTATGGTAGATTTAAGAGGGCTAGACATAAAATAAGGAAGACCTAGGTCCTAATTTCACCTCAGTCACTTACTAGCTATGTGGCCCTGGCAAATTGCTCAACTTCTCTGGGCCTCATTTTCATCATCTATAAAACGAAGGTGTTTACTTAACCTCTTAAGTCCTTTTCTGTCTCTAGATCTGTGATCCTGAATGTGTGACCTTGGCTGAGTCACTTCACTCTGTTAGTTTCCTCTTCTGTAAAATGAGGGGGATGGCTAGATAGACTCTGAGGTCCCTCCCAGCTCTTGATCTAGACTCCTATGTGTGACCCTGGGCAAGTCCCTTCCCCTCCTGGGCCTCAGTTTCCTCGTTTCTAAAATGAGGGGGTTTGCCTACACTTGGAGGTCCCTTCCAGCCTCAGTGCCAGGTCCAGGATCCTATGCTTGTCAGTTCAACAATATGTAGATATTACACTTCTGAATTTCTTCCTCTTCACCCAGGTGTTACAGTGCCTTTTTCCCATCTGCTCCCTGCACCCTGTCCTCCCCTTTGATGAAACAGTTGAGTTCATTTTGGAATCATTGCTGCTTCTGAGACACTAATGGTGTTTATGTTGTCCTGCCAGAGAGGCCTCCAGAAACCAGTATACCAGTGGCAGTGACATTCCAAACTGAATGCCTATGGATTCACGCACATGCCCTGTTTATTTTTCCTACATGATGAATGACTTCGAGATGGTTAAGGCCTTGTGCTGTTTGGTACTCTGGTGCTTTTAATAAACACCTCTCAATGACACTAATTAGGAAGGATGCTATTAATGGCTCCCACTCAGCTTTCCTTTGTGATGAGGCCAAAGGGTAGAACTCTTCAAGCTTCCAGTGGGCCAGGCAATGGGCTTGGCTTAGCTCACCAGTTCCCGGAAGTCATCAGTGAATTGCCACTCTGGGTCCCGTGAAAGACAAAGCCAGGTTGAATGCTCCCACATTTGGATTGAATTTCGATTTGTGGAGCTGCAGAAAATTCCCCTGGGCTCAACTCCGAGGAGCTTTCTAGAGATTGCCAAAGCTTTTGCAGTGTTGTTGGCAAGGGGAGGAACACCAAGCAGATGTTCCAGTAGGATGGAGCCCATTCCTGAGAACTATTCTCGGGAAGTCAATAAGAGGGATTGGAAGGAAGGCTGGGTTGGAGCAAAGAGAGGAAAGAAATACTTGTGCTTACACCCACCAAAGAAATAAGTTTACGTATTTTAGACTTAGTGGCTCAGATGTTCCAAGCTGCTGAAGAAACTTTAGACAGATGTAGTCACTAATTAATCACTTGAACTTTGCATGGAGACTCTGGCACTGCTGCTAATCTCATGACAACTGGCTGTTTCCATAGCAAAGGTTTTGTTTTTCACGATTCCTGTCTTCTTTTCTCTCTCTCTTCATTTTCAAAATGCATCAAATGCCTGGGCTAGAAGGTGCCTTAGAGATTATTTAGGCCACTCCCCTCATTTTACAGATGGGAAAACATGGCCAGAGAGGGGAAGTGAGTTGCCTGAAGGCACTCAGGTAGCAGGTGCCCCAGTGGATCTGAGATGACTTGTAAACAGTAAAGCTGACATAACATATTAACTGTTATTGTCACCTGTTCTCAAATAAACCATTAATACTAGTGGATATTTATGAAGTATTTTAAAGTTTGCAAAACATTTGCCATTTATTACTTTATTTGATCATCAGAACAACCCAGGGAATTAAATGTGAGAGTTGGGTTTTTTGGGGAAGTGGGATGGGGAGGGGGGAAAGGGGAGTGAAACCATAGCTGTGATTTTATTGTTTTGAGAAGTTCCTGGTGAGGAACTTTCCCCATACTCATGGGAATTAGCAGCTATATTGTAATTTATAATCTCAGAGTTTTGGTTAGAGAAGCAAGAGGTTAAGTAATTTGTCCAGGGTCACAGTACAGCTAGGTCATTGTGAGTGTGAGTCATTAATATCCTGAAGCTGTCACATTATTTAAATTCATACCACATATTTCTATTGTGCTGGAACCAGTTGCCAAATTTTACATAATTATAACTTTGAATTTTAATGCACGATCCCCCATTGAGTCCTTATTCACACTTATGGGGACTTAGCCGTGTGTGTCAGGGGCAGAACTTGAACCCCATTCTTCTTGACTTAAATGTCAGCTCTCTATCCACTGGGCCAGAGGTAGGGAAGCTGTGGCCTCAAGGTCCTCAAGTGTGGCCCTTTGACTGAATCTAAACTTCCCAGAACAAATCCCCTTAAAAATAAAAGGATTTGTTCTGTAAAACTTGGACTCAGTCAAAAGACTGCACCCGAGGACAGAGAAGGCCATGTGTGGCCTAGAGGCCACAGGTTCCCCACCCCTGCGCTCGGCCAGGCTCTGCTGCCTTTCACTACAGATATCATCTCCATTTTACAGATGACCGAATTGATCCTTGGGGAGGTTGTGACTTACGCTCATAAAGCTAGCAAGTATCATAGGCAGGATTTGAACTCGCAGCCTCCTGACCTGATCTGTGCTTTGCACTCGTATGCATGGTGCCGCTCTCAAACCAACCAAGTTAGGCTTGAGAGATACTGAAGTTTTGGTTCACTGTGAGCAGTCAGTTCCTTCCTCCCTTTCTCCAAGTATTCATTCCTGGCCTTTTCCTTTAGTCGCTTTCCTTGAAGGCCTCGGAATGCCTGACATATTGAAGAATTACTGTGCCTGAGGAATTGATTCAACTTTGTTGGCAAATGAACTTGCTCTTCATAAATTAACAAACAGTAGTTGGGAAGCTAACATCTCTTGCAACCTCTGCTCTCTTTGACCTAAAGTCTGAGTGGGAGTATACTGCAGCGGTATTCCCAGGTTTGAGAGAAGTCACTAGAGCTGGTTTTAATGTGTCAGTACTCTGCCTTTTTGAACTAGCTTTGTGTAAATCAGGGTAAGTCAAGAATGTAACTCTTACAGTGGTGAGAGATTGCAGTCTTCATTGAGAAGGGTTTTCTACCTCATTTGCTATCTGAATGTCATGTGTTAGTAAATTTAGCCAGTTTGGGCTTTGCTTTCCTGCCTTTCTTTTGGAGAAGGTAGGGACATTTGTGTCAGAAAATGGAATCATTAGGTAGGTTTGGAATTGGTTGGGTGGCCAGCCTCCTAGTTGTCATTAATGGTTCTATATCAACTTGGAAGGAGATCTCTGGTGAAGTTATCTTGAGAATCTGTGCTTTGCCCTGTGCTGTTGAACATTTTATTTTTGGTAGCTCAAATAATGGCATGGAGGGTAAGGTCATAGAATTTGCAGATGATACAAGGTGGAATACCTAATGCACTGAATGCAGGGATAGGATCCCCAAAAGAATCGATAGGCTAGGACATTAGACTGAATCTAGAAGAAATTTAATAGGATTAAATGTATAGTATTACATGAGGGGTAAAATAAGTGGTTATCTTTATACAGTGCCTCGGGCAGCTGGGTGGCACAGTAGATAGAGTGCCAGGTTTGGAGTCAGGAAGACTTATCTTCTTGAGTTCAGACCTGGCTTCAGATACATACTAGCTGTGTGACCAGGGACAAGTTACTAGTCCTGTTTGCCTCAATTTCCTATCTGTAATAATGAGTTGGAGAAGGGCCAAGAAAACCCCAGATAGGGGTCACAAAGAGTTAGATATAATTGAAAATGACTGAACAACAACTTTCTCCTGTTGTTGTTGATTTGTTTGGGGTGGTGGCTTCATGGATTCTGTGGGCCTATGGGCTGCCTGGGACAGACAACCCTGATACCTGTATCCATACAGGCCCATCAAGTAAAACCCAAACAGAGCAAAGCATGAGTGGGTATTACGGAACCTTAGGACTTGGGGCTAATGGTATCTAATGGTTTCTTTTCCATCCAAGGCTGAGCTTCCTGACTCTTGCCAGATCCAGAAGATACTTTTAGTTCTGATCCCAAAGTAGCTCAGCCTTTTGACGGAGAGTGGGTAGCTTTAACAGAGACTCTTGGTTTACTGTGCTTCCTAAAAGGTTTAATTCCCACCTTCCACATGAGGCCTTTTCCAATTCCCCTCACTCCTATTGCCTCCTTCTGAGATTACTTCCTAGCTACTATGTCTGTATCTTGTATGTACATAATTATTTACAAGCTGTCTCCATGTCTTTATGACAGGAATGTGAGCTCTTTGGGGGTGGCGTATTTTTTTTTCTTTTGAGTGTTCAGTGCCTGACATTTAGTGCTAATAGGGGCTTATTAATTGATTGACTTAACAAGTGTGTGATGGAGGAATGTTTCTGATCAAAGAAGAGCCATTTAAAGTAGATTTAGGCTTGACTTCTTAAATAGCTGTTTATCTTAAAGAGATCTGGGAGTTTTAGTGGACAACAAGCTTAATATATGCCATCAATGTGATATTGCAGCCCCAGAAAACCCAGTATGATCACAGGCTGCATTAAAAGAATCTTGGCTTCCAGGAATATGGAGGTCATAAGCCTGTTGAACTGGGTCCTTGTTAGACCCTGATGTCATTTGAGGGGTCATTTGAAGGTACTGAGAATGTTTAGCCTGAATTAATCTTCATTAATTAATGGGTCTTCAGAGGAAATGCTGTCTTCAGGCATTTGAAAGGCTGCCATATGCAGCAGGAATTTGACTTGCTTTGCTTGAACTCAGAATTGAGAACCAAGAGTAACGTGTGAAAGTTGCAGGGGCAAATTAAGGGCTATTATCAAGGGAGAAAACAAAAGGGAAAAGACCAAAACTTGTTAACAATTAGAACTGTCCAAAACTGAAAGGGACTGACTGCTGCTTTAAGAAGTGGATTCCCTCTCCTTAGGGGTCTCTGAGTAAAGACTCAATGTATAGTGGGCTTCCTTTTTCTCTTTGATCTGACTCCCAAATCTTGATATCTTTCTCTCTGATCATCTCTCTTGTCTGGGCTCTGATGTCACATCGCCAATTGCCTTCTTGACGTCTCTGCCTGGATGTCCTATATGCATCATAAACTCATATCAAAACAGAACTCATTCTCTTCTCCCATAATTCCATCTCTTTTAAATTTCCACATTTATGTTGAAACCCTGTCATCCATCGAGGCAGTCAAGTTTATAAGTTCAGTTGTCTTTGACTCTTCTTTCTCATTCAGCCCCCTAGCTGATCACTTGGCACATCTGGTTTACTCTGACTTCTTGATATCTCTCCATCCACACTCTTCTCTCTACTCAGATGGCCACTAACTCAGATCTTTATCACCTCTCACCTGCCCTATTGAATTAGCCTCCTAATTGGTCTCCCAACCTCAAATTTCTGCTCTCTTTTATCCCCAGGGCTTCCAACCCTTTGACACCCCTATTCAAGAAGCTTCACTGGCTCCCTGTTCCCTGTAAGATGAAATACAAGCTCCTTTGTTTGACTTTTAAAACTCTTTACATTCTGGTTTCCACCATTTATTCTAGTCTGATTTCCTACTATTCCCCATCACACACTCTGTTTCAGCCAAATTGGCCTATTTGCTATACCTCTAACTCTGCCTTCTATCTCTCCCCTCTGTGCTTAGGGACAGGCTGTCATCACTCATGCCTGGATTACTTTCATTCCTCACCTCTGCCCCCTTAGAATCCCTAGCAAGACCTTTCCTTTTCCCCTTAGTTGTTAGACCCTCCTCCATCACATTATTTGGCTTTGATTTTGTATTTATTTGATATTTATTTGTGATCATGTTAATTTCTTCCCAGAAGAATGTAAGCTTCTTAAGGGCAGGGTCCATTCCCTTATTGTCTCTGTAGCCCTGGTGCTTCGGACGGTGACCGATAGATACATGGTGGACATTAAGTAAATTCTCACTGAATTGGATTTCCAGGTATGGATTGAACTAGGTGGCTTCTGATGCCTTTTCCAGCTGGGAAATATTACAATTCCTTTTATGAGAGTGGGGAGGGAGAAAGGGGTGTTGTTTTTGAAACTTTTAGGAATAAATTGAGCTTCTGAAAAGTGGAGCTGGATGGCAGTTTGATAGATGGCCCGTATCCACGGCTGGTCCTCCAGATTGGTAGCTGAGCAGAGAACAGTGATTTGGTTCCCCTACACAGTCTACCTGCCATCTTTCAAATTCCCTCCCCTAACAAGTCTTTGTACTACAACAGTCCTTCAGTGCCCAAAAGGAGCTGGGCAATTAATAAGTGATTAATCATATTTATTGTTAATACCTCTACCCTCCTCCATTGCATTTTGAGCATCTGGATCAAGGCATAATTTTAGACAGTTCCGATCAGATCGACAGCATTTTTCTCTTGGCATATTATAGAAGAGAACTGTAAAAATTGGTAATGAGAAATCTTGTGAGCATTTAGGCCCATTTTAGGGGAAGTTTACAGTACTTTCAAATGAGCGTTGATTAAATGATGAACCGATTGCAGAGAAGCCACTTATAAAATCGGAGGAGGGCTGGGGGATGGACAGTTTCCCTGCCAAGCCAGGGATGTTCATTAATGAACCAAGAGGGCTGGAGACCTCATGAAGGGGAGAGCTGTTTTAGATGAGTGTCCCCATTATCATGAAATTGGTAGGTCAATGGGCATTGTAATCAGATATTTATGATGGTCGCCAGTTCTAATGTTGTGTGGAAATAGTTGAACTACAGTTATATGGTCTTTGAATAAGATGCCACTTGCTAAGAGGCTTGAATATGAATTGCAAATTCCCTCCCGCAGACTGAGTTGCTCAAAACAAGCACAGAGAGGATTGCTTTCAAATAAGTTTTGCAGAGTTTCTTAACATGAATCCTTTTTAGCTAATGGCTGGTAGAACATGCCTGTCTTACTTAAGCATAGAAGAGCATGGTTCTGAATACAGAAATACCTGTGGGTATTCCAGTGGAGGAAGAATGGTGTAGTGGACAGAATGTTGGATATGGAGTTTGGTGAACCTGAGTTGAAATCCTGGTTCTATTACTTAATTACCTGTGTGACCTTGGGCAAGTCATTTCTTCTCGATGGGCCTCCCTTTCCCCTTCTGTCAAACAAGGGGGTTGGGTTAGAACAGCCTCTGAGGTCTTTCCCAGCTCCAGATGTAGGATATCCTGTATGTGGTCTTGGGCATGTCACTTCCCTCCCTTGAGCCTCAGTTTCCTTCTCTGTGAAATGAAATGCATGGACTAGGTAACTGAAAAGATCCTATTCACCTCAAATCAATTTTCCTTTGAAAGATTGTTGTTGCTGTTTGTCCTTCGTTCCGGAAGAGGACCAATGACATCAGGAGGGTGATTTCTTGCCTTGCAAATGAATTGGATTTAAGTGAGGCAAGACTGTGCAAAGCCATCAGTTTCACTTTCTCCTCCAGAGTCATTTGGAGTCCAGAGGCGAGACGTCGTCAGGACGACTGGAAATGGCCCTGCCCTTTGAAAGAAAACCTTAGCAAACTAGGACGCAGGAGTGTTGTGCTTTGAGTTTAAATGAGGGGTTAGGGAAGACTTCTTTGTATGAGAAAGTGAGAAAGGCCTTGAAGGGTGAGTAAGCTTTCAGTAGGCAGAAATGGATAAAGAAGATTCCTGTGCTGATAGTGGTTGGATTGGATGGCGTCAGAGGGAAGTCACTTCTGTGCCTGAGGTGTGGAGTGGTAACTTCATGGATTCTGTGGGACTGTGGGCTGACTGGGACAGACAGCTCTGATGCCTATATCTGTATCAGCCCATCAAGTAGAGCCCAAGACAGAGCAAGGCATGAGTGGATATTAAGGAGCCTTAGGACCTGGGGCTAGTGGTATCCAGTGGATCCATATCCATCCAAGGTTGAACTCCCTGACTCTTGCCAGATCCAGAAGACACTCTTAGGACTGATCCCAAAGTAGCTCAGCCTTTTTGGGGGTAGGGTGAGGGACGAGGTGATTTAACAGAGCCTCTTTCCCTCTCACACATTCCTTGTCCATGACATATTTTCTTTTCTGTGAGACTTCTCCATGTCCCCTCCAGCAGCTCCCACTCAGTAAGCTGAGTATCTGCTACTAGAGCAAAATGCTTGTAAATGTTAATAACTTATTCTCAGCCACATATTTCACACGTAGGAAAGCACATCATCTTGGGCTTTAAAGTTCATCTCCTTCCTCAGTTTTCTTTCTGACAATATAACAATTTTTTTATTGTACTCATTTTCCTTCAAATTAAGAAAGTGCCTCTCCACACCCTCCCTTCCCCCTTCATTTGCCCCCAACAGGCAGCTATGATAATGTGCTAAAGCATACATCTCTTCATCTTTGGCAAGGGAAGAGAAAGCCCATGTTGGGCCTGAGGTCAAATGGAGAGCATCTTAGACACACTTGTGTCAAAGAGGGACTGGAAAGGCAAAGTCTTTGATGTTTACAGTCGCAGCAGGGGAAGCACCAGGCTATAGGCTGTTGTAGAAGTTAAGAGTCCTGGGTTCCAATCCCAATACTGCCACTAACCAGTTGTGTGAATGTGAGCAAGTCCCCTTCCCCTCCCTGGACCTCATTTTCTCCATGTGTGTAATGAGAGAATTGGACTAAAGAGAGCAAACTCCCTCCCTGCTCTGCAATTCAAAGTCTCTGATTTGCTGCCCTGGCTGTTAGTAAAAAGCCTATGAACTTACGGTGTGCATGTGCGTGTGCATGTGCATGTGCATGCGAGTGTATGTGCACGTGTGCATGCATATGTGTGTTTGTGCATGTATGAGTGTAGGGACATAGGGCAGAGTAGATTTGTGTATATACATTTTAGGGTAAACACAGAATAATTGATTGTGCCTTTTTCCCAGGGCAGGCACTCAAGCAGCTTGGTGTATAGAGCAGGGGTCTGCAAACTTTCCTATTTTTGTATAGCCCTCAACTAAGAATGATGTTTACATTTTAAAATATTATTTATGTGAATTTGAAATAAAATTTATTGAATTTTAAAACATAAAAAAGATTCTTAGCTGGGTTGGCCATAAAAAAGGCAACCTCATTCAAGTCTCCTTTGTTTCTAAAGAATCTTTCAATTCATAATTCCTTATTGGCCAGTACCTTTCCATTGCCTTCATATCCTGCAGTTTGTTCAATTGTTGGACACGTTTTTGTTTCTAGCTTTTTTTTTTTTCTATAGACAATGTGGCTATGGATATTTTTTGTATTTATTGTCCTTTTGCTTTTAGTAACCTCAATATATGTAAGATGTGAGAGCCATTGCCCAAATAAATGGTAAAATGTTATGAATAAGCGATTTTCAAAGGAAGATAGCCAAGCTATCAATAAACCATATGAAAAAAATGCTCCAAATCACCAATTAGAAAAATACAAATAAAACAAAAAACTCTAAGGTTCCACCTCACACTTATTAGATTGGCAAAGATGACTTAAAGAGGAAATTGAAGAAATGTTGGAGGGGATATGGGAAAACAGGTACATTAATTATTGTGACATCAGAAATTATGAAATGGGCACTTTTAGAACAAGTTGGGAAGACTCTATGAACTGATGGGGAAGTGGATAGAGCACTAGACCTGAACTCAGGAAGAACTGAGTTCAAATACAGCCTTAGAAATGTGGTAACTGTGTGACCCTAGATGAGTCACTTCACCTTGTTTACCAACTTTCATATCTGTAAAATGAGCTAGAGAAGGAAATGGTAAACCACTTCAGTACTTTTGTCAAGAAAACCCCAAATAGGGTCATGAAGAGTCAGACCTGACTGAATAACAACAACAATAATAACAATGAATTGATGTGAAAGAAGAGAGTGGAACCAGAGCAGTTTACATAATGACAACAATTTAGAGAAAAAAGAACTTTGAAAGACTTTAGACCTCTGATTAATGCGATGAGAAACTATGAGTATAGAGAGATGATTGACTTAAAATCCAAGAGGCATGCATGCATATTTGGGCGTGGTCAGTCTGGGAACAGATTGCTTTGTGGTCTGAGGATAATAGTGTTATAATTTAATAAAAGGCTACTACTAGCCTGAGACCTCCAAGCAGTCATAGAAAGGAAAAGGAACCATATAGATAGCAAATATTTACAGAAGCTTTTTTTTCTTGGTAGCTCTATGAAGTAAGAGAGTACCCACCTACTGGGGAATGATTTAACAAATTGTGATTTATGATATAATGGAATATCATTGTGCCATCAGAAATGATGAATTTATAGGAACTTGGGTTCTATTGGGAGAGATAACGTGTGTGTATATATCTATACATATCTATGTAAATATACACACCATTTTGTATAAGTGCTTAACAGAAAAGTATATACAAAGAATAAGTGCAATATAGTTGGGGGGACAGAGAGAGGGCAGACACTAGCAGTTGAGTATGAGGGAGTTGACAGTGAAGAAAGGTTTTATTATATAAGGTGGTGCTGAGAGAAATAAAGAAGTTCTGTGAGGCAGAGATGAGAAGGGTGTGAATTCCAGTAAGGATGACAACCCTTGAAAGACCTGGAGACAAAAGATGGAGTATGCCTGGCTTCCTACAGTCCTTCTACTATGAATATTCTTATGTTTTAGCACCTTTGCTAGCTTGATGGGAGTGAGTCATTAATGTTTAAAAAGAATTCACTTTTTCCCAGTTATTGATGATTTTGAATATTTTTAAGTTGACTATTGATAATTTGTATTTCTTCTTTTGAAAACTGCTCATATCCTTTGTCCACTTATTTATTAGGGAATGGTAATTAATACATTTGCATTAATTCCTTTATACTTTAATATGTATTAATTTACATTATACAATATACATTATAATATACATTAATTCCCTTATATTTTGAAAGTTAGTCTTTTGTTATGGTTATTGAATGAACAGATTTTTCCTAATCCCTTTCTTTTCTTCTAATTCTAGCTGCATTGCTTTTATTTTTATATTTGGAGAAGCGCTTTAGTTTTATATGTGAAGAGTACACTCACAGCTACCATCTCTGGTGTTGAGGTGATCCTTAGGAGGCTGCCCAAATATGCAGACTTTATTGTCCCCTCAAACTGAGCCTAATCTTTCTGTGCTTGTACTCAACTGAGTTCTAGTTCTCCTGATACTGGAAGATGTGTCTGCTCCCTTTCCTTTTATAGGTCAAGTTTTCTGAATATCATGTCCATGCCTTCCATGAGGAAAGAAGGAAGTTCCCATTATTTGACATCATAAAGTTGCCCAAGCTACTCATTCACACCCCACTAAGGAAGTTTATCTCAATGGACCTTCCAGGACCTCAGTAGAAAGATATAATCATGCCACTCCTAGTCCGACCTTCTACATATATAATCATGGGTGGGAGGCAGTGCAGTACCGGCAGAGCAGTCTCTGCAGCCAGATGACCTGGGTTCCAGTTGTGCCTCAGAAACTTACTACCTCTGTGACCTTGAGCAAATGACTTTACTTCTCTGGGTCTCAGTTTCTCCCTCTGTAAAATGAATCTTGGAGTCCCTTTCAGCTCTAGATCTAGGATCCCTTCCCCAGCTCAGCTGTCAAAGTGATCTTTCTAAAACACAAGGGGTAATCATGTCACCTCTGACTCAGTAAACTCTAATGGCTTCCTGTCTTCTCCCAGATCAAATGTAGAATCTTTAGTTTGGCATTCAAAGCTTCACCCGACCATTTTCAGTCTTCTCATACTTTCTCCATACCACACACACACTTTACTCTGATTCAGTGACACCGGTCTCCTTGATGTTCTTTGTAGAAGACCTCCATCTCCCAACACTGGGTTGGCCCTTCGGTCTGGAAAGTTCTCCTTAACTCCACCTCCCAGCTTCCCCTGGCTTCCTTAAGGTGCCAGCTAAAGTCCCACCTTCTACAGGAAGCCTTTTCCTATCCCTCTTAGTTCTAGTGCCTTACCTCAATTGATTATCTCCAATTTATCTTATCTATAGTTTGTTTGTACGTAGTTGTCTGAATATTGTCTCCTCCCTTAAATTGTGAGCTTCTTAAGAGCAGAGACTGTTGTGTGTGTGTGTGTGTGTGTGTGTGTGTGTGTGTGTGTTTGCCTTTCTTTGTATCTCCAGTGCTTAGCACAATGCCAGGAATTTAGTAAATGTTTACTGACAGACTGTGACACTGGACAAGTCGATTTCTCTCTCTAGGCCTCAGTTTCCTCCTCTATAAAATGAAGCTGTTGGATTAGGTGGCCTGTGAGTCTCTTCAAGTTCTAGATCTGGGATCCTAGGCTTATTTGATTGTCTATTTCATCTTTTAAAATCTCTTCTATCCCATTTCTGACAACAGTCATTTCTCATATGCCTATGTGTGAATAATAAAACTTTCCTTTCTCTGTTTTTTATACTGTTACTTTTATATTGAAAATATTTACCCATTTGTAATTTATAGGATTATAAGGTATAAGAAGAGAGGCATGGATGTTTAGTGGACAGATGGCCTGGAAGTCTTGGATTTATTTAGTTCTTCCCCCTGACAACTACTTGCTATGTGATCCTGGGCAAGTCCTTTAACCCCTTTGTGCTTCAGGCAGCTCTCTAAGTCTGTAAGTGGCAGTCAGCAAAGCATATCTGTTTCTGTGTAGAGAGAGGATTCCTATACCAGGAATTCCCTACAGTGATGAAACTGCAAATCTGAACCACAGAAATGGTGCAGGAATGCTGATTTAAACCTCATTTTTGCCTAACTACTTTCAGGTTTTAATGCTAGTTCTCCTTACCTACCATGTCCCTTTCTCAGTGGATTATGTTGTTGGATTTATGACTGGCAATGTGCCGGTAAATGTTTAACAACTGACTCTCCAGAAAAAAAAGTACCCACAACACTCTTTTCAGTTGAATCTGCATTATTAACATTTTCTCCATCACTTTCTTAAGTCTAGTCAATCAACAAAAGAATAAATGAAGTCCTAATTTACATCCTTTGCCAATTTCCAAGGTGTAAGTGCTCACATTGGGCAACTAGGTAGCACTGCAATGGCTTGAGCACTGGGCCTGGAGCTGGGAACACTCCTGTACCTGAGTTCCAATTTGGCCTATGGTACTGAATGACTGTGTGACCCTGGGCAAGTCACTTAACTGTGCCTCAGTTTCCTCATCTATAAAATGAGCTGGAGAAGGAAAGGGCAAACCACTCCAGTATCTTTACCAAGAAAATCCCAAATGGGGTCACAATGGGTAAGTCATGAAAGACTGAACAGCAACAAAAACAAAATGCTCATGCTGACAGTCTAACAATCAGCTCTCCAGATCAAGCTGACTCAGTGGATACTCACTTTAAATACCAAGTTGCCCTGTGCATTTGTTTCTAGGGCATGCTTTTCTAATCTATTCCACTTCTTTACTTTTCTACTTTCTAAAAATCCAGTGGTAGCTATTTTTGACAATTGCTGCTTGGTAGTATAGATTGATGTTGGATAGTATCAAATCCTCTTCATTCCTCCTTTTTTCATTACATCTCTTGATTTTTCTTGACCTTTTATTTCCTCCAAATGAAATTTGCCGATTTTTTTTTTCTTTTTGTCTTTGTTGTATGGGTTGCCAGGGCTGAAGATTCATCACCAAGTACCCAGTCTACAGGTGATCAGCCTCTCTGTGCTTAGCTAGGCTTGTGTTTTGATTGGTAAAGCATCAGTTCTGTACAGTAATTTGGATTGATCACTTTGACTATACTGGTGCTTCCCAGCCATGAACATTGAATCTGTCGCTGTCCAGGTATTCTTTGATGTCTATACAATTGTTTTGTTGTTTTAGTTAAAGTGATCCTCCTTTTCTGGGTAGGTTAATTCCCAGATATTTCATGCATCTTGTTATCTTAATTGAAATTTCTCTTCCTCCAGGGTTTTTTTTGTAATATACAATAAGGCTGATGATTTTTGCAGATTTATTTCGTATTCTGCGCTACTGTATTGAAGCTGTTAATTGTTTTGATTAAACTTTTCATTGATTCTCTGGAGTTCTTTAAACCATCATATTGTCTGCAAATAGGTATTGTTTTTCCTCTTCTTTGCCTTTGCCAATTCCCTCAATTTTTTTCTTGTCTTATTAATCCTGCAGAGAGGCAGTGTGTGTAATTCATATGGTGATGGACACAGAGTCAGGAAGACACTGGGTTCCTGAAACTTGCTGTGTTGACCATAGTGCAAATTTGCAAATTTTACTGAGTCTAAGGCACCTTTCTAAGAGTGCAGTGAGATTCCGCACTAGTGAACATTTCTACCACCATGTCAAATAAGAGCAGAGATGATGGATATCCTTGTTTCATCCTTGATCGTTTGGGAAAATGTCCAGCATTTCTCAATTACAAATGATGCTAATTCTTGGTTTATGATAAATGCTTTTAGTCATATTAAGAAAAGGTCCTATGTTTTTAGCATGTTTAAAGCATTTTAATGATATTTTAAAATATATATTTAAATATATATTTAATATACTTAAATATATTATGTCTTATTAAATCTTAATATTATGTTAATGTATTATATGTGAATAAAATATATTTAAGATACATTAAATATATATAAAATATTTTAAATTTTATTTTTTATAAAATGAATGGTGTTTTGTCAAAGGCCTTTTCTATGTCTAATGATATCATATGATTAGTATTTTTATTAAGGATTTTTTCTAATAGTCAATATATCCTTGAATTAATGGTTATAAATCCAGATGAATCATAGTGAATGCATTTTTTATACTTTAGCCTTTTTGCTAATTTTTTGAATAATTTTTCATCAATATTTATTAGTGATAATGAGCTATAAATTTTTTGTCTCTCCATTATCTCTTTCTGGTTTAGGTATCAGGACCTTATTTGTCTTACAGAGGGAGTTTGGTAAGGCGGTTCCTTTTTCTGTGTTTGTGAGTAGTTTACCTAGCGAGGAATTGTATTGTGGAAAGTATATTGGTTTTGGAGTCAGAGGGTCAGCATTCAAATTCTGCCTGGACTACTTAATTCCTGTGTGGCTTTGGGCAATCTGTTTTAAATTCTTCAGGCCTGTACTTCCTCATTTTAAAAAAGATCGGATTGCATTATGTGACTTCTCAAATCTTTTCCAGCTCTAAATCTGTTATCTTCTAATCCTATTTGTTTTTTAATTGTTTAGTAGTATTTACTAGCTATTTCTCAGGACAAGGCTATTTTCTCTTCTCCTATACCATCTCCTTTGAAAGTCCATTAATGTTTGCTCTCTGTTTTTCTTTCTGAGTTTGAGTAGTTTAGACCTCAATTTCCTGCTTTATTAATTCAAGTATTTATGTTTTTGAAAATAGTCGCACATATCATGGGATATGGGGAAGTAGGGGAGAGTGGAGCATCTGCAGTGACTCTGTGGTTGAACTGAAAGGTGACTGAAAGGATGGAGGTGTTCTTGAAAGAAATAGGGAAATGAAGAGGAAGAGCTAGTTTAGAGGGGAAGAGAACGAGTTCAGCTTTGAATATGTTGGGCTTGAGATGGCTATGGGATATCCAGATGTAGCTGACCAAAAGGTAGGTGGTGATATGGAACTGGAGCCCAAGAGAAAGATGGTGAATGAATATATAGCTTTGATAATCTCTACATAGATAAATTAGCATAGCCTAATTAGAAAGACTGGTTTATAGCTTGTTTTTTTCATTTACTAGGTATATGATTACAAGAAGTCACTTCTGAGCTTTAGTTTCCTTATTTGTGAAATGGGCATAAAAATACCTGTAGTACCTATCTCATAGAATTGCTGTAAAGTTCAAATGAGAATTTATATTTATGTATATGTGTACATACACATATAATCTAGTTTTAATCTACTAGAACTTAAAACTGTACCAAGACTTTTGGGACACTCTACATCTCGAGTACTTCGCAAAACTTAAAAACTATATAAATTGTTGTTGCTGTTGTTAATGTGATGAATCAGTGAGAGCTGATGAGGTCACCAAGAGAAAGTTATAAAGGCAAGATAAGGTGGACATGGAAGGATACCTACACTTAGGAGCAGGGGCAAGGATAATGGTTCTGAAGATGAGATAAAGTGGTCAGATAGGTAGGAGAAGAACTTGGGGGAGGGGGGAAGTGTTATGAAAACCCAGGAAGGATTGATTATTTAGGAAGGAAATATTGTTGATAGTGTCAAAGGCTTCAGGGAGATTAAACAGGGGAATGATTGAGGAAAGATACTGAGGCAATTAAGAGAGGTTGATGATAAATTTGGAGAGACCAGTTTTAGTTGAAGCTGAAGGGAAATTGCAGCATGGAGAACAGTGAATGTAGATGAATTTCTCAAGGAGTTTGAGAGGGTAGAGCTGTGGGATGACAAGTAGTGGGAATGGTGGGATCCAGTGAGTGTTTTTGTTTGGTTTTCAGGATGGAGGAGCCATGGGGAAGTCGGGAAGAAGCCAGGAGATAGGGAAAGATTGAAGATTAGAGAGAGACTGGGGATGACAGTGGGCTCAATCTGCTGAAGACAATGGGAGGGGATGAATTGGAAAGGAAAAAGGCTACCTTTTCATGTGACGCAGAAGTGAAGAGAGAATAGTGGGGTGTGATGTCAAAGGGCTATGTGAAGAAGCAGGAAGGAGAAGGAGCTTGAGGCAAAACGTCTGGACTTTCTTAGTAAAATATGAGGTGAGTTCCTTAGCCAAGAGGGCAAAGCATATAGCTTGGGAGGCCTGAGGAGAGAGGTTTGGAATGGCTTCTGTGGGCAGTGGAATCGGAATCATTTGGGGCAAAGTAAAAGAATTGCCTTGCCTTAGTGAGAGCCCACTTGAGATTAGATAATGTATTGGGGTACTGGAGTCATCCTTATACCTTGAGACCAGCAGAAAGGAACAAGATGGTTGGCCTGTTGGTGCCAAATATGCACATTGAGTTCTGGCTCAGCAGCCAATGGAAAGACTTTCATTGTCAGGAAGTAAGCTGATAGGAAACAATCCCAGATTCACCTGTACAAGCTCTTTCAGTGGAGGGGAGGTTCCTCCTTTCAACTTTTCAGTTCTTCTGGAAGCATGCTCCCCACATGTCCATGTGGATTTCCACATGGGTCCCAGCTGGCAAGATCCCTGTTACAGTAACATCTTTGTAGTGCCCCTAGGAGGCCCAGGTGAGCGAATTGCTGAAGTCATTGCCAATTCCCCAAGTTGATGGTTCTTAACCTTTTTTGGGGTGTCCTGGATACTTTGGCAGTCTGAGGAAACTGACGGATCCCTTCTCAGAATACTTTTAAATACATAAAGTAAAATACATCAGATTACAAAGGAAACCAATTACATTGAAATACAGTTACCAAAATAGTTTTTTAAAAGTTTATGGGCCCAAGGTCAAGACCATCCCCAATCATGTTTTATTTATTTTGAACATATCCTGTATTATCTATGAGCATGTATTCCCTTTTCCCCAGAATGTAAGCTTTTTGACAGCTAGAACTGTTTCAGGTTTGTTTTTATATCCCCAGAGCCGAGCATAATGCCTGGCACATAGTAGGTGTTTAATCAATACTTATTGATTGGTCCTGTCTTCTCCCTTGCCCAACCCACCCACCTCCCTGCCCCACTTCCATTCCTTTGGCTCCTTAATAAAAAGAAAGGCGAGAGCACGGCCCTGCCACAATCCAGTCTTATATTTATAGATAGAAAGGAAGGAGCCCATGAATAAAGAGACATTGAATATTGAAGAGAAGAGCTGCTGATGGCAAAGCCTGGGTGGAGGAAGGAGGGGACAGGATCAAGGGATTGCCTTTAGCTGGGAGAAGGTCTGCTATTTTCTTTTCTCAGAGACTGGATCAGGAGTCTAGAGGGAGAGAATAATGTTGGGGGTTTCAAGGTATTGACCCAGGAAGTCATTTGTCATCTATAAATACATTCATAACTACATGCAAGAGTACAGGACCCTGGACTTTTCTCCTTATTCAAGGGGCACTTTTCTCACTGTAATAACCTCCTTAAAGATTGGCTGGAGTTATACTTATGCTATCCAGATGTGAGATTAACAGCTGGAAGTTGTCATCATGTTGTAAGGGTATAATTCAAAAGCCCTGCTTTTCATTATCTTCCATGGATGCCAAAGCTTTTTAAAGCCTTTCTAAAGGATTGTTGCCAAACCTAAGTATCATAACCTACCTTGAAATAGAATGACTAAGGGCAGAAACTGGTTTTGCTTTTTTTCCCTCTAATTCCAGTGCTTAGCACAATGCATGGCACGTGGAATACGCTGAATAAATGTATGGTGATTAATGGATTGGTTGGACCAGAATAGTGGCAGTGGGGAAGGAAGGGAGGGGAGAAGTGAGAGTCATTCCAGAGAATGAATCGGTAAGACTGGACAGTTGATGGGATGTGGCAGTGAGAGAGAAGGAGAAGGATGAATGAAAGGTGCCTGAGGCGTGCGGTCTGGACCAGTGGGAGGATGCTTATGCCATTAAAAAAAATAAGGGCGTATGAAGCAGGAGCTGATTGGGGGTGGAGTGGGGTGGATGATGACTTTGATCATAGACACACTGAGGCTTTCCTGATATTCAGTGGAGATGTCCAGCAGGCACTTAGAAATTCTATGTAATTCAGAGCTACCAGTCAAGGAAGCCTAGGGACAGAGAATTGACCACATTAGGGGTGAGAGTTGAAAGCTGAGAAATGCATGAGATTGTCAAGGGAGAGCAGTGTTATTAGGGAGACAATCATAGACTTAGGGTAGGAAGGTGCTTTAGAGGCCAAGGAGGTTGTGACTTCCCTAAGGCCATTGTCCTCTGATTCCTGAACCAAGACACTTTCTACCCAAAAGAAAACGAAGCTCATGTAAGTTTTACAAGTTCATAAATTTAGAGATAGAAAGTATATAACTGGTTAAGTCACCCCTCTCCCCCCCCACCTCCCACATCATTTTACAAATGAGGAAACTGAGGCATAGAGAATCTGTCTTATGCCATGAATAGAACGCCTATAGAAGAGCAACCGTCTACACAATTTTGTTTCTTTTCATCTCTCTCTCTCTTTTTTAAAGCCAGGCAACCTGTTAGTATACTGGTCCCAATGATGACGCCTTTGGTTTTCCCCTTTTGGCAAATTCCTACTAAGTGCCTTGGAGCTGCTCCATTTCCTAATTCTCCCTGTTCAGCTCAAGCTGTAATCATTGTAGCCTCACTCCCACACACCTCTTCTTTTAGCACACAGAGCTTCCATGCCAGAGACTTTGGGCTGATGCTGCCCTGCGGGGGGTGGCCCCCATGTCACTGTCAGCTTAGAGGCTGTAGCTTCAAAGTATGGATGTGAGAATTGATTTCATCTGCATCAGCCTTTGAGTCCCGATAACTCAATTAGCATGTCAGATACTTAAGATATTTTTCTTTCATAAAATCCCAACGATGGTATTTTTTTTTCTTGTGATTGGGTGAGGTGTGAGTTTTGATTTTGTCTTTTTAAATTCCCAGTCCTAGTCACTTTGATCATTCTCCACAGCCACTAGGGGGAGCTGTGTTTCCTTACTAGTTAGCCTCCCTCTTCCATTCTCTGCCTGCTCCAAGGAAGAATGAAGATGTCTTCTCATCTGAAATTTACCAGAAACCCCCCACCTCCCACAGCTTCCAAAAGAGAGAGGGACATCTTACAGTCTACCCATTGGAAGAGGAATGTATTCAAGGCATATGTATAGAATAGTTAATACTTCATTGAGCTAGAGCTGGGAGGGACCTGAGAAGCCCATCTAGTCTATTCTTCTTGGTTTACAGAGGACAAAACTGAGACCCAGAGAGAGGAAGGGACTTATCCAAGGTCACATGAAGGTTCATGGGTATAGAGGTAGAAGAGACCTTAGGGATTATCTCTTCTAACCTTCTCATTTTATAGATGAGGAAATCAAAGCCTCAGGTCGCAGAGTTAATTGTTGAGGTGGTATTTAAACCCAGGTTTTTGAGACTTTCAAGTTTAGCACTCTGTTATGCCTCAGCTGCCTTAATAAATTAAACTAGTTAAAGGGGGGTGGCAAAGAAGAAAGCGATGGTGTAGAGGATGGTGTGGGAGCATGGAGAGAGCTGTAATACACTGCAGCGCTAATGGTGTATTGAGAGGGCAGAGGCGAAGATGGGAAATTCTTCTTTCTCTCTAATTCCACCACTCCTCCAAAACTCTCTTTTTCTATTTAGGGCACTAGCATCTTTCCTTTGTTCTTCCTCGATAAGCACCCACCCCAATATCCAATCTCTTAATCTTTCTGTTTCTTCCTCTACAACATCTCTCATATATGTCCTGTTTTTTCTACCACACTGGGAACAGCTGCCCTGACACAGTTCCCATTCACCTCTTGTTTGGACCATTACAGTAGTCTTTTCATTGGTATCCTTGCCTTCAGTATCTCTCCTCATCAATCCATTTTCCACTCAGCCGCAAAAAAAAAAAAAAAAAGATCTTGCTAAAGCGTAAGTCTGACCATGTCATTCCCCTGCTTTATAATCTGCAGTGTCTGCCCATGGTCACTAAATGTGAGTTCTTAACCCGAGGTGCATGAAATTGTTTTTTAACATTTTGAAAATTGAATTTCAATATGCTATTTCCTTCGTAATTGTATATATTGTATTTTATGCTTTTAACAATATGATTGTGAGGAGTCCATAGTCTTCACCAGCCAAAGGGGTCTAGAACACACACAAAAAGGTTTAGCATCTTGTTTGCATGCGGTCTCCCCAGTTAGACTGTGAGCTGCTTGAGAGCAAGGAATATCTTTGGCCTTTCTTTGTATCCCCAAGGACTTTGCTTGGCACACAGTAGGTACTTAATTGTTAACTGTTCTAGAAACAACTTGGAAAAATGGATAGTGAACTAAATGAAATCCTGCTTCAGACCCTTATTAGCTTTGTGACCCTGCACACGTCACTTAACTTTTCTGTGCCTTAGTTTCCTCTTCTATAAATGGGACCCTTGAGCTCAATGACCACTAAGGACCCTTCTGGCTTTAAACCTTTGATCTAATGCACACAGAAGCTTAGCAGTATGACATAAAACCCTTCACTTTCTGGTTCCACTGTCCCTTTTCTGACTTCTCAGAATCACAGTGTTTGAGACTTAGCAGAAACCTCTGCAACCATCTAATACAATTCCTACATGAAGGTCTCCCCACTATAATATAGCTGATAAATGGTTGTCCAGACCCTACTTGGAGTTTTCCAATGAAGGGGAATATGGTATCTTACTTGTAAACAGCTTTGATAGGAAGTTTTTTTATCCTGATATCAAGTCTAAAGGTTCTTTACAACATCTATCCATTGATCTTGGTTTGGCCCTCTGGGATCAGAAAGAACAAGTGTAATCCCTCCTCCATATGACAGCTGCCCCCTTTCTCACCCCCCCTTCTCTTCTTTAGACAAAAAATCCCCGGGTCTTTTAATAGATCCTCCTTCAGACTCATTCCCATTTTTCCATATCCTCCTTAAACTGTTATATTCAGAACTGAGCACCTCCATATGAACTTGATCAGACATTGAAGATGCCAAGGTCATCCATTGCATCCCCAGCCATCTTGACTTTTGTCTTGCCACTGGACTTCAGTGACTCTGGAAGAAAGCATGGCTGATGATTTTGTGCAAGTTTGCCTCACTTAAATCCAATTCATGCTCCAATCAAGACATCACCTTATGGTGTCATTGGTCCCCTTCAAAAATCAAGGGCAAACAACAACTACGACAGAATGGGGTGATTACCTCCTTGTTTCTGGAAGCCAGGCCCTTCATAATGAAGCCCAAGATGGCGCTGCTGACTCAGGTTGAGCTTTCAGTCCACTAAAACTCCCAGATTTTTTTTTTCAAGACAACTGTCATCTAACCATGCCTCCTCCATCTTATACTTGCAAAGGTAATTTTCTTTGTGCCCAAGTACAAAACTTTAGATTGATTCCTCTTGAATTTTTTCTTACTAGGTTTAGCCCAAAACTCTAGCTTAAGATTCTTTTGAATCTTGAAGTAAAGCAGATCCTGACTCTACTTTCCATTGCCTTTGCTATTCCTCTCCTCTTTATGCCATTTGCAAATATGGGAAGCATATCTCTGTCTTTACCCAAGTTATTGATTAAAATTATTAAAAAATAAATCACGGCCAAGCACAGAACCCGGGACTCCACTGGAGTCTTGCCATGTTAACATTAAACCATCAACAGCTATTTTTTTGCATTCAGCCATCCAACTAGTTATGATGCCATCTGATCGTATCACTGTCTAATCAATGTCTTTCTATTTTCTCCATAAGAATAGAATTGGATGCTGGGAAAGGTAATGCATGCCTATGCTCCCTGCTCCTGGGTAGGCTGAGATTGGTGGATCACTTGAGCTCCAGAGTTCTGAGCTGCAATGGGCTAAGTTGATGGGATGTCTACACTAAGGCCAACACCAATATGGTGAGCCCCTGGGAGTGAGAAGGAGAGGTACCAGGCTGCCTACAGGATGGGCAAGCTCACCTAGGTCAGAAGAGGAACAGGGAGAAGAACCCATGCTGATGAGTAGTGGGATCGAGCCTATGAATGACTGACAGCTTGGTAAAAGTAGGGAGATCCAGTCTCAAAAAAAAAACCCAAAACACCAAAAACCATAAGATACTTTATCTTACTGATTTCATATTGTTTCCTCTCATTTCTTCCACATTTTAGCCAAACTCATCTACTTACAGATTACATTCCATCTCTCAGTCCCCTCTGCCTTTGCATGGTCTCTCTCTCATTCTCAACACTGTATCCTTCCCTTTGCTTCTTAGAATCTCTAGCTACCTTCAAAAGTCAGCTCAAATGTACCTCCTGCAGAAAACCTTTGCCATTCTCTGGTTATTAGTGTCTTCTCCTTCCTTTGGCTAGGCTGAATTAACCTGTCTATGTACCTGCCTTTATTATTTTTTAGTCATGTTTCAGTCTTGTCTATCTCTTTGTGACCTCATTTCAGGTTTTCTTGGCGAAGATACCACAGTGGTTTTTCTATTTTCCTTCTCCAGCTCATCTTACAGATGAGGAAACTGAGGTAAACAAGGTGAAGTGATTTGCCCAGGGTTACACAGCTAGTGTCTTTGGCCAGATTTGAATTCAGTAAGATGAGTCTTCCTTTCTTTATCCACTGCAGCATCAACTGGCTGCCCCTAGCTGTACCTGTCTTCCCCTTCCCCCTCCCCAGTAAGATATAAGTTCATGGAGAGAAGGTGTTATTTTTCATTTTTCATTTTGTATTTCTGTTGTGGAGAAAAGTGGCCTGGAAGAATACAGGATTAATATGTGTGTCTTACACTGATTTGAATTGAATGAGGAAGGGGCAGTGAAGGAAGTATAATTTTTCTCCTGAGATTTAAGTCCTATAGCTTTCTCTTTTTGCCTTTCTTCCTTCTCCTCCTCTTCCACATTCTATTTTTTTAAAAATATTTTTTTTTTCAAGGCAATAGGGTGAAGTGACTTGCCTAGGGTTACACAACCGGTAAGTGTCAAGTGTCTGAGGTCACATTTGAACTCAGGTCTCCCTGAATCTAGGGCCAGTGCTGTATCCACTGCACCATCTAGCTTCCCCTAAAATTTTTCTTACTATATTTCATTTCCTTCTCAAGGCCTAAAAGGGGAGGACTGTTCTAGAATCTGAGGATGTATTGAGAGTCAATGGCTTCTCCATTTCTTCTCACCCCAATTACAATCTCCATCTGGAAACTATTCCACAAATATGGATTAAGCACCTACTTTTTTAAAAGACTAGAAAAGACAAAAATCAGACCCACTTCCTGCTTTCTATTAGTTTGCAGTCTAATAGGGGGAGGAAATATGTATGCAAATAACTCTAATACAGGTTGGGAAATGGTTAGGTGTCAATAAAGGTCAAGGGAATGTCATTGAAAACCCTTTTATAGTCACAAAAGCAATTACATTTTGGAGAATTTAACCTACATTGCGATACAAAGGACCTGTATAAGGACAACCATAAAATTATCATGACCAAAGTAAAAAACAATATAGGACCATAGATGTGGAGTTGGAGGGGGCCTGAGAGATCTTCAAGTCCAATCGTTTAATTTTGCAGGTAAGGAAACTGAGGCACGTTTTACGGATAAGAGAAAGAAGCAAGGGTTACACAGTTACCGTCTTAGTAGAGTGTTAACTTAGTCTTTCCTGACTCCAAGTCCAGTACTCCAGTGTTCTCTCCATGATATAACCTAAATATTTGTAGAGACCTATTCACTGTTCAGGAATGGGTCTATGTTACTTCTCTGCATAAGAATCCAGTTGCTCCCACTTGCCTCTAGGATACCCTGTTCTCTTTCCGTTTGAAGTTCCTTTTAATCTGGCTCCACCTTATCTTTTGAGACTTTTTTCATTTTCCTCATGATTTATTCTACATTATAGCCAAACTAGTCTACTTGTCTCTCCTACACAGCTTTCCATGTCCCAGCCCCATTTTTATATTCATACAAACTTTCCCTTGTTCCTGGGATTCTCTCTTCCTTGCCACTGTCTATTGGAATTCTTGGCTTCCTTCAAAGCTCAGCTCACTTACTTTGTACAAAAAAAAGATTCCTACCCCACTGCCACCCCCCGTTGTTATAGGTGGTTCTCCTAATTACTTGCTATTTTATGTTGTATATACCTGTCCGTACATGTTAGTTCCCCAGATGAATATGAGATTCTTGGCGGCTAGGCTTATTTCATTTTTGTCTTTGTAGCTTCGGTGCCTGGCTCATAGTCAATAGATTCTGGCAGAATTAAATTGAATGGATCCGATTGCTATAGCAAAAATGACAATGCTCCCCCAATATAGTTATGCATTTAAGGCAATAGCAGTCAGAAGAGCAAGGAAGAAACTTCTCTGTAGAACTAGACAAAATTGTAATGAAATTTATAGGGAAAATCAAACAAGTTTTATAGCACCTCATTACACAGTAACCAAAAACTGGAAACAAAGGGAGTGTCCTTCTGTAGAGAAATGGCTAAGCCAATTATAGTATATGAATGTAGTGGGGTATTATTGTGCTGTAAGATATGATGGAATGGAGAGTTTCACAGCCAAGTGCAAAGATCTCTATGATCTGATGTGTTGCAAAGTGAGCAGAGCTGGGAGAACAATTTGGACTATCATCACAACATTATTGAGAAAACCGACTCAGTGATTTGAGAACTCTGATCACTGCCACGATAAAGCATGTGTCCAAAAGACTGAAGAGGAAACATGTCGCTGAACTTCCTGACAGAGAAGTGATGAACTCACGCTGTGAAAAGAGATGTATGTTTTTAGACATGGCTCGTGTAGGAATTTGTTTTGCTCAACTTTGCAGCTATGTGGTAAGGGCTTACCTTTTTTTTCTTTTTCAAAAATTTACTCAGTGAGTAGGTGGAAGAAGAGACTGGCTGAGATAAATTAATTTAAAAACCACAAAGATTACCTTAATGTTATATAATAACATTACATATAATATTACTAGCATTATTAATGTAACAATGTTATATATAATACATATTATGTAACATATATGACACTATTAATGTTTAAGATAACATTTGTTGTTACACAATAATGTTGCTGTGAACTAAAAATCAGATACTGAACCACATTGCCAAAGAAGAATGGCACAAATATCCAGCATCATCTTGCTACTTTATATATAATTATATATATATATATATATTTCAGCACATTGCATTAATGGGCTAGGATGGCCATGGCTGTTACTGTTGTTGGGAATGAATGGGAGTGGGGAGTACTTATTTAAACAATATGTTAAGGGCATAGGATTTAAATTGGATGCCATATGTATTTTTAAATCATTATATTTCTAAGACACACTGTGTAATAAAAATTAAATTAGAAAAAAGAAAATCAATCAGGCAAGACTATCAAAGGGGTGCATTGGAAAACTAGTAAATGGAGTCTTGCACACCCCCACATATGAAACTTCTTACAAAACAGCCATGCTCAAAACTTTCTGATACTGGGGAAGAATTGAAAAATGCATCAGTAGAATATACACATGTGTATTATATGTATATACACACAAACATATGTGTGTAATAGATACTTAACCAAATATATGCAAAAGATTTTTGCCTTCTAAACTTATAGGAAATAAAAATTGGAGAAGATATTTATCATATTTTAAGTTTGTATCCTATTTTTCTTGGTGTCTGTTGTTTGTATCACATTTATTTCCACTTAGAGCTAATAATAGCTACTAGGTAGTATTTATGTGGTACTTACTATGTCCCAAGTACTGTGCTGAGTGCTTTACAATCATAATCTTATTGAATACTCCCAACAACCATGGGAGGTAGCTGCTATTATTATCCCACTTTTCACATGAGGAAATTGAAGCAAACAGATGTTAATTGACTTGCCCAGAGTGGCATAGCCAGTAAGCATCTGAGTATGGATTTGAACTCAGGCATTCCCGTCTCCAGGAGGGCAGCTACGTGGTACAGTGGATACAGTACTGGGTCTGGAGTAAGGAAGACCTGAGTTCAAATATGACCTCAGACACTAGCTGTGTAACCCTGGGCAAGTCACTTAACCCTGTTTGCCTCAGCTTCTTTATTTGTAAAATGAGTTGGAGAAGGAAATGGCAAACCAGTCCAGTATCTTTGTCAAGAAAACCCCAAATGGGGTCTCAAAGAGTCGGATACAACTGAAACAACCAAACAACAGCAAATGGAATATTACTTATCTCGTTATATTCATGGACCACAGTTTCTCTAGTCATTTCCTAATTGATGGGTATCTATAACATTTCTAGTTCTTTGCTACTGCAAAAAGGGCTGCTGTGAATATTTTGGTGTATTGGGGACCTCTTTTCTGTCCTTGGGATACTTGGGATATTTGGGTCAAAGACTGTGGATGTTTTAGTCACTCCTTAGCATCACTGCAGTTGCTTTCTGGAATGGTTGAACCAGTTGATAGCTTTACAATTCATAGTATTCATATGTTTGTTTTTCTACAGCCCTTCCAACTTGTACTATTTTCATCTTTTGTAATCTTTGCCAATTTTACTGAATGTGAAATGCTTCTTCATTTTTCTCTTGTTTTTAGTCATTTGGAACAGTGTTTCTTATAGTTTTGAATAGCATACAGGTCTTTTGAAAATGGCCTGTTCATATCTGTTTACCATTACTAATTCATTAGGGGAATTTTCTTGTACAGGGTCTTCCAAAAATCTTAGTGAAGTTTTAAGTTTAAAAGACTTGAGGGGGACCCTGTATATTTGGGTTACTTCCTATATAGCTTGACTATCAGACCCTTATGGATAATATTTGATGTGAAGACATTTTTCCCCAGCTGACAATTCTCTTTTATAACTGTCACTAGTAGCACTAGGGTTTTTTTTTGGGGGGGGGAGAAGGAGGGAGGGTTCAGTTTCATGAAATTAAAATGATGTTTAATCTCTTATGACCTCCTATATCTCTTCTTTGGCTAAGCAAAACATGAGATCACATTCTTTTCTTGATTTCTTATGATGTAACCATTTTATGTTCAGGTCACTATCCATTTGGACATTGGGGTTGTGATCCTATGACCTGTTTATTGTGGTGGAAGTTGCAAGATGTTGGTCTTCACTTAATTTATGCCAAATAGCTTTCCAGTTTTTCCCTAGCAGTTTTTGTCAAATAAAGTGGTCTTCCCCAAGTAGTTTATATTTCCTGGCCTAGGGCTCATTATATAACAAATGTACTTTGGAAAATTCGTTGGTAGTCTGTTAGGAAAGGAATTTAGACTCACATCTGATACTGTATATAGTGAATTACAACTGTGTAAGAGACTTACATGTGAAAAGCAAATGATAAGAAAGATGAAAGAAAGTGGAATAAAGTATTTATCTCAGTAGTGGAGAGGAGATGCATGTTTTTCAATTAATCAAATAGAATGAATTGTTAAGGAAAAGATAGATGTGCTTGATTGCTATACCTGAAAATTTGAAAAAAAAATTTTCACAACAAAACCAATATAATTAAAAGAACAAGAAAAGAACAGCTTATAGAAAATTCATGCAGCAAATATGACAGAAAAAAAAAACTTGACATGTGAAATATATAAGGAATTGTAAAAACAAAAAACAAAAAAGGGTAAATCCTGGTCCCCAGTGGATAAATGGTCAAATGACAAGAATAGATAATTTTCAAAAGAGAGACATTGTTAATAACTGTTTGAAAAATGTTCACTTCATGAATACCAAGGAAGATGCAAATTAAAGCAACTTTGAAGCATTACCTCACAACCATCTAATTGGTAAAAATATTTAAAAATAGCCGAACTTAATTCTGGTAAGGTTGTGGAGGAAGACAAGGTTGAGGCGGTTGTATGGTATGGTGGATATAAAGTGTTGGACTTGGAGTCAGGAAGACCTGGCTTTAAATCCTGCTGTGTAACCCTGGGGAATCACTTAACATCTATTTGCCTTAGTTTCCCCATCTTCAAAACGAGAGAGTTGGACTCTTAAGTTCCCTTTCAACTGTAAGGCTGTGATCATGTGATCTTGTGAACATGCTTTGCTAATAGAATTGCAAACTTGAATGTTTTTGGAGAGGAATCTGGTAGTAAACAGCAAAAGTTAAAAATGACCATGCCTTTTGACTCAGAAATTCCATTTTGGGGTGTCTCCCCTAAAAGGGTTATCACAAAAGAGCTCTGTGTTCAGTGATTTCCATAGACTAAAACAATATACCCAATACTTGGAGAATAGTCATTAGTGGTTTTATGTCAGCTTGTTAATGTCTTCAGTGGAGTTCCCTGGGAATCTATGCTTAACCTGGTGATTTAAAACATTGTTATCAACTAATTAGATAAAAGCACATGTATGGGAGGGGGTAGATTGGATTCTCTTTCTCAGCTCAGTTAATGCAATCACTCAAAGTTAGGGGCAGATGATAGAGGGAATGAGTTATTAATATGTTAACAGAGTGCAAAGATATGTATAGACCTGCTTAAGAAATGTGGGAGGAAAAAAACCCAAACTTTTATTTGATTGAATTGTAAGAGTTGTTTGGCATCCATGATTGGCCACATCTCTGGTTTCTCTAAAAAGCTGAGCCCAATAGCTCTGGTGACAATTGAATTGTTGAGGGACAGGCTTGGTGGAGTGTGACCTCATGCTTGGATTGTTGCTGCAGTCTGCTCATTTGGTCTCTCTGCCACAAGTCTGTCCCCATTCTAGTACATCTTCCACTCAGTTGCCTAAGTAATTTTCTTAGCATAGGTCTTGACCATGTCACCCCACCTCTCCCGTTCAGTTTATTCTGATGACTCCCTATCCCATCCAGAATTAAATCTGAAACCCTTTGTTCGGTATGTAAAGTCCTCCATAACCTGCTCGCCCTCCCATCCCCCTTTCCGTCTTATTACAACTTACACCAGGAACACACACAGAGAGATCCAGTGATACTGGCCTCCTGTTATTCATCTGTCTTCCAACTCAGAGCATTTTCACTGGTAGCTGTTGTCCAGTGACCTCCAGGACATTCCCTTTCTTCCCTCAATGAGTTCAATGCTCACGGTCTCCCACACTAGGGGACTTTACCCTAGTATACATATTGATGTTCTCTCTAATACCCTAATATCCCAATTCCTCAATGTAATCGTCTTGTGTGACCTACTCCTCCATCCCACCTCAGTTATACCCCAAAATGGTCATACCCTTGATATTGTCATCACCCAGAAATTTATCAACTCCGTGTTCATGAAACTCCGTTATTAGATCACAATCTGTTGTCATTCTACTTCTCCTTCTGCCTTGCAACCCTAAACCTTTTTCTTTGTCCTCATCATGACCTTCAACCCCTCTATCCCTCAGTTCTTTCCCAAGCTTGTAGTGACTGCACTGTTCTCCATTCTTTGTTTTGTTGTTAAGTCATTTTTCAGTCATATCTGACTCTCTGTGACCCCATTTGGGGTTTTCTTGGCAAAGATATTGGAGTGGTTTGCTGTTTCCTTCTCCAGTTCACTTTACAGATGAGGAAACTGAGGCAAACAGAGTAAAGTGACTTTCCCAGGGTCACACAACCTGAGTGTCCGAAGCCTGATTTGAAATTGGGTTTTCCTGACTCCAGGGCTTGTGCTCTATCCACTGTGCTACCTAGCTGCTCTTCATCTTGACCCCTTGGTAAACCAGTTCAACTCTACACTTTCTCATTCTCCTGAGTTCCTTGCCCCCACTGTCACATCGCCAGTTTTGCTCTGTGAAGCCTCAGCCTTGGATCATTACCACTATCTGCCTTTGCTCCTACTCTTGTGCTGCCGACTGAAATGATACTGTGTTGGGGTCCACAACAAATCTATTACATAGCCTCAACTGTGGTCCCTCACTGCAGCAAGGAAATCGTTTTACACGTACCTAATTAACTCACTATCCCACTCATCACAGTGGCTCTTTTAAACCTTTTCATCCTTCCTACCACTTCCCCTAGCTTCCCCTTTCCTTTCCCCTACCCGTCTCTGCTGAGAACCTTTCTCATATTTGTCTGAGAACAATTGAAACTATATTTGCTGAGAGCTTTTTCCTCTTCTTGTGTTACCCAGATGCCTTTCTCTGCTATCCCCTCCTTCACCCACCTCACGTGAAGAGGTGACCCCTTTTTTTTTGCCAAGGCAAACCCTTATATACGTATGCATGGTCTCATTCCGTCCTGTCTTCTTCAGCAGATTGCCCCTTCACCCTCTCACTTATCCTTGGTCTCTCCTTGTCTACTGACTGCTTCCCTACTGCCTACAAACATGCCCATGTCTTCCCCTGTCCTCAAGAAAAAACCCTCACTTCATCATTCCATCTCCACTAGTCATGGTGCTATAGCTCTTCTCCCTTTTGTGGCTAAACTCTTGAGAAAGACATCTGTAATAGGTGCCTCAATTTCTCTTCCTCTCACTCTTTCTAACTCTTTACAGTTTGGCTTCTGATTCCATCATTAAGTTGAAGATGCTCTCTTCAAGGTTATTGATTAAGCAGTTGTCAAATAGAATGGCCTAAGTGCCTTCTGAGATTATCGTCTGAGATTATCTCTCATTGGTACTTTGTATACCTGAACTATACCTGTTTATTTGAATATTGCCTTCCCCATTAGACTATTAGCACCTTGAGGCCAGAAACTGTTTTTTTCCTTTCTGTGTATCCCCAGTCTTAGTGAAACCCAGTAACTGTTTAATCCATATTGAATGACCAGATGACCAAATTGGGATGCAGAAAGGTCTTGACATTCAGGGATGAGTGATTTCATATGAAATTTACTAGGGATAAATGTAATGTCTTGTACTTATGCCCCAACTTGGCAAGCTCAAGATGAGGGAGGCATGGCTAGATAACAGTTTGTCTGCAAAGTAATCCCCTCTACAGCACACCAGACAAAGTCTCCATCTAGACCCTCCTTAAAGACCTCCAGAGAATGGGGAACCTGCTCCTTCCCTAGGGAATGCATGGTACTCTGTGGCAACTCTAATTGTTACTGAGTTCTTCCTGAACAAACCACAATTGACCCCTTTGTAATCTTCCTCCATACCTTCTATTTCTGTCCTCTGGGGCCTGACAAATCAAGTCTAATCCCTGGTCCACATAACGGGCCTTGAATGCAGAAAGACAGAGAGAGGCAGAGAGAGCTAGAGAGATAGGTATGGAGAGATCTATAGATATAGATGGATATGGATCTAGATATAGATAGCAAGATAACTCTACAACTCTCTCTCTCTCTCTCTCTCTCTCTCTCTCTCTCTCTCTCTCTCTCTCTCTCTCTCTTTTTCACCTTCTCTCGAGAAACATGCATAGTTCCTTCAATTGAGTCTTGACATGGCATAGATTTTAGATCCTTCTCCATTCTGGTTATGTGTTGGCCTATCCTTAGCTCATGAGCCATACAAAAAATAAGCAATGGGCCAGATTTGGCTCTTGGTGTGTAGTTTGCTAACTCCTGGTCGAGATGGTCGATAGGGTCCCTTCCAACTCTGAAATATGATCAATTTTGCAGCTAAGTGATAATTAGGCAAATGTGGATATGGCCTTGTTATTGATCATTTAGGCGTCAGCAGGTCTTGTTTGGAACATCTGTCTTGGCTTTTGTTTCCCTCCATTTAACAACAGATGGAAAGGTAATTGTCATCTCATATAGGTGATCTGCAATTTTTCTTACATCAAATGTCAACTCATCTTCAGGCAAGATGCCTGACTTTGTGGATGTTAGAATTTTCAAACCACTTTGCTGATTTCAAGCAATTGTTTAGGTCCAGGGTAGGCTCATTTTTGGTCTTTTTTTTTTTTTTAAACTGGGCTGGGCTAACCAGCGTCCTCAATATTTACATGTTTCGGGCTTTGGCATGTTGATGCGAAGGTACTGCTGGTGGGAGAATTTTCTGGTCCTTGAAAGCACCAGAGCTGAGGTTTGATGCCATCTGGAACATGATCTGCTTCAGAGTACAGGCTTGAGGCCCAACATCCATCATTGACTTAGTATAAACATCCTAGTCATGTATGTGCCAGTTGGAGACACTGCATGATTGAGTGTAAAGGCTTTGACCTTGGGAGATCAGGATGTGAATCTGGGTTCTGTCAGTAGCTTTGTAGCCCTGGGTGAGTCCTTTCTCTTTTCTGATTATTGGTTTTTTCATCTCATAGATGGGCAAAATAATTTTTAAACCATGGAGAACTGGAGTTGGGACTATTCTTTGTAGAACTAACAGTCTTCTTTTGAGAAATGTGAACCACAAGCATTGGCTCGATGCAATTGGCTGTGTTTTCATGTATACCTTGCCTCTATCTTCCTCCATTAGATTGCAAGCTCTTCTAAGGCATTTTCAGTGGTTTCTGTATCCCCCATGGCACTAAGTGTCATTGTTATTATTGATTCCTACCTCACAAGGTTAGATTATCCCTTATTATTATTATCATCATTGTTATTACATTTATCCCTTCCATATCACAGTGGTTAGGGGCACCATGCCCCTGTAATCCGAAAAATCCAAGTAAAGATTTTTGGCCCTCCCTTGGTACCAGAGAAGAAGGCTGATTTTTTTTTCTTTTTCTTTTATGGGGTGTTTACAGTACCTTATTGTAAACTTTGGGTTGATCTTATGCAATGCTATTCATATATTTTATGCATTCTGATTTTCTAGACTTTTTCTATTTTGTCTTCAGCTTCTGCGAATCGCTCCCAAAATTCCCATTTAATTTCTTATGCCAACTCATGATATATTGAAACTGCGATGGGGAAAATTGCCATTTGGAAGGGATTACTGTATTATTATTGTTAGCTAGCATTTACATAGTGCTTTAAGGTTTGCAAAACATTTTACAGATATGTTCTCATTTTATCCTCCCAATGATTCTGCAAAGGTAGGTGCTATTAACATTTCCATTTTACAGATTAGGAAATTCAGATGAAACAGACAGGTTAAGTGACTTAACCAGGGTGTCACAGGTAATAAATGTCTAAGGCCTGATTTGAACTCAGGTCTTCTGACTCTAGACCCAACACTCTCTACTATGCCACCTGGCTGCCACCAGGTTCACAGGTAATGTGTTGTAGTAGTTAGGGCCCTGGACCTAGAATCAGAAAGACCTGGGTTCAAATCCCACCTTAGACACATAGTAGGTCTGTGACACTGAGTAAGTCACTTAACCTTTCTGTGCCTCAGTTTCCTCCTCTGTAAAATGGGGTTGGACTACATGGTGTCTAAGATCCCTTCCGGCTCTAAACCCTGGGATCCTAGGTTAAAGTATACCCAAGCCTCTATTCCTTTAGATTCTCAAAAACATCTCCAGAGAAAGAAATTCTACATTTTTTTTTTGAGAAATCTATTCCAGTAGAGCCCTAACTAGAGAAGAGCAAGGTAGACTGCTGTGTAGGGTATAGAACATGCAAGAGGGTGCTGGGAGAGATGCTTTTTAGTCTGACTCATTACAAATGCCCATAATTTATTTTTAATGCCCCCAAATCCCATTCAATCTTCTTGATCCATGGGGACCAATTGCAGGATGTCAGGTTCCCAGTATTGCAGTGAAGTCCCAAAGCTTCCTTGAGGCAGCAGAGCAAAAGGGAGGGAGGGGTGGGAATAACACATAGACTACAATTTTCAAATCTTATCCTGCTCTCCTTGTACATGAAGTAATTGCTGAGTATCAGTCCCATCTGTATGGCCTTGATCATGTTGTTTAGCTTCTTGTAGTTACGTTTCTTGGGACAAGGATAGCTTTGTCTTTGTATGCCCATCACCCAGCAGGAGGCTTTTAATAAATGCTCTTAGATTGGTTCAAGCCTCATCATTTTCGTCTATGAAATAGGGGAAATAGTGCCTTTTGTGTTTGTTTTCTAGATTTACTATGTGGATATAAAATGTTTTGTAAACCGTAGTGTGTTATAGATATCAACTCTTCTAATTGTTATTGTTGTTATCTGGGGCATTATTAATATTGAGAGAAATGATTATTAATCAATTATGGGAGAGAGCTAGGCTTTTTGCTTGTTTTCCTTGTTCAAAAGCCATCTTGGATGAAATTTACTTTATCTAGACTATCTTTTCTAAGGTGAATTACTGCCCATTGTGTTTCACTGAAGCAAGTCTGGGTGGAGATAGATCCTTTGTCTGAATTTCCCAAGGCTAAGGGTGGTCTGGGTATAGAGATAGTCTCTTAGTCCAAGAGTGACACATGTCACTCTCTCAGCCTCTCATTGGAGTGAGCCCACATCTCTTTGTAATGTTTATTCTCATTAATTGTTAACCATTCAGAGTTGATTGCCACCCTCTGGGGCACCCAGGGTTCCACGGGCTTATAAACCATGAGCCCACCGCCATTATTGTTTTTGACATTCGAGAGTGCCACTGACTTCTTTTATTAATAAAACGCTAGCATTGTTAAGAAAATGGTTAATTACCCAGCAATTGTCTCTCAAACTTCACAATATCTCATTTAAATTGGGGCAGCTAGGTGGTACAGTGGATAGAGCACCGGCCCTGGATTCAGGAGGACCTGAGTTCAAATCTGGCCTCAGACACATAACACTTACTAGCTGTGTGACCCTGGGCAAGTCACTTAACCCCATTGCCTAGCTTAAATTAAAAAAAAAAAAACTCATTTAAATCCCTCCTTTTAATCCTTGATGGAGTTGTTTAAGCAGAGCCTTTAATGATTCCCTAATCTCTTAATGCCTCTGTATGTCTTTTGACAGTGATGTTATGTATCAGTTTTGGAGGAACACAAGGGGTCAGGGGCTAACCACAAGCCCTTGGACACTACAGTTGTAGCTCATGTTTGAGGCCAACTGAAAAAGCAGTGTGAGTGGCAGGCTTTGGGATAGAGCAGTAACTTGGGTCTTCATTCCTACCTGTTTATAATCTTTTCCCCCAGATGATTTTCTTGAAAGGTATAGCTATAGTTATCACCATCTAATAGATTCCCTATGGAGAAGGGCCATGTTGATGTGGGTGTACAGAGAGGTCATGCAGGCCTCAAACATTATTTGATGTACAGTCAAGCTACTGGACTGGATTACAGATGGAGAGCTGGAAGGGACCTTGGAAGTCTTTTGATTCAATGCTCTCATTTTACAGAGGAAGAAACTGAGTCTCAGAGTGGTGAAATGACTTGCTCTAGGTCCTACACAGCTCTATATCTAGAGCTAGAGCTGGAATGGACCTCTGAGGTCCTGGAGTATAACTCTCTTATTTACAGAAGAGGAAACTGAGACCTGGTGAGCAGAACCTGAGTCACTCATGAGATCATCAGTGTGGATCTGGAGGACACCTGAGCCATTGGAGTTTAACCCCCTCATTTTACAGATGAGGAAATTAAGGTCTGTGGAGGGTCAAGGGACATGCTCAAGGTCACACAGGTAGTAATCATAAGATATGGGATTTGAACCTAGGTACTTGGACTCCAGTGCTAGTCTTCTTTCATAGTCATAGAAGTAGAGTTGGAAAGGACCTTAGAGTCCATCTAGTCCAACCCTTTCATTTTTATAACTGAGGCCCCAGCGACATGTCCAAAGTTATTTGAGTGGTGAGAGAAGTGATTTTTTTCTCTTGTATTAGTAACTAATTATTGAATCAGGACCAAGGTTTTACCATTTTCTACTTCCTCACCCAGAAGTCAACCAGTGTGGGAGATCTTGGGCAAAGACTGTGGATTCCTGCTAGTTGTATTGACTCAGACAGGTCTGGGAAAATGTGGATCCCCGCTTTTGTCAGAGAGGTGATATGGAAATTGATGGCTCTTTGACCAAGACTTTGGTGATGCAAGTCACATGCCTCAAGACCCTCATTGTAATATAGACCACCTCTCTTTGTAATGTTCATTCTCTCATCAGATTTGATTGACACCCTCAGGAACACCTATAATATCATATATAATATATTTATATATTATTATATATAATATTACATATATAATATATAATAATCATATAAACTGAGTGCCTACCACCATGAAGGGTCTTTGGCGTTGGAGAGGGCCACTGACTTCTTTTTATTAATAAACATGCTAGCCTTATTAATAAAGTAATTAAATTGCCCAGAAACTATGTCTCTTGGATTTTTTAAAATGTCACAGTGGTCAGTAGCACATGCAGCATTTAGCCCTGGGTCCCGTGTCTCCTAATCCATTGCTCTTTTCACTGTACCATGTTGCCTCTCTATACAATGCTGCCTTTCACAGGTGGCCAGAAAGTAGTTTATTTCCACCATCATATTTATATGATTTGATTTGTATCATCAGGCAAAGGATGGAAAGCAAGAGAACTGGTGACTGATTTCTAAAGTTGGGCAGCCTTAATCCTCATTCTGAAAAGTACAAGCAAATGAGCTGAGTCTTTGGTCGCCTGTCTTGGAATGGTCCATGCCTCCCCCTCCCCCATCGCCGCCTGTCTCTGCCCATCTCCCTGCTGGTCTCCCTAACCTTCCCGGTCTTCCTAGGCAATGTTCTTTCTTGTGCCCTGAACATCAACAGTCAGCTAGGTACCCCGCAGGAAGAAAAGTTCTTCCTGAGTGTTCAAGATCTAAATTAGTCTGAAAGGTTAGTGCCTGATTATGAAGATTAACTAATTATATTTGCAAAGTGTTCCCTAATCATGGAGGCACTCTCCAAGTGCTAAATACTAAGCCTCCTCCTCCAGCTTCTCCCTGACTTCAGTAAGAGCCACCTACCACCAGGGCAACTCCAGGGGGCTGGGAAATCGAATGTCATAGGGAACCATGAGTGATGAAATGCTTGGTGCTAGTTAAGCTGGGGTGGGGGGATCTGGGTTTTGGGACTGGAAAACGTTTCAAACAAGGCAAATATAAAAATAGAATGGAATGCTGAGATGGATTTTATTATCTGACTGGACATGTGATTTTGTTTGATGTAGTGATCCCTTGGTAAGGAAACTCTCTTCCCAATTTCAGATAAGTAGGACTTGCCCTGCAGCCCAAGTTAGAAAATTGCCATAGTAGGGAGCTGACTTCAGGGTCAGAAGACCTGGGTTCAAGTCTTACCTCTGAAACATTGGTTGTGTGTCTCTGTGCGAGTCCTGAAAATCTTAGCTCTTCTCTTCCTCACTCCAACTATTTTGAGAATGTGGCTGATTTAGAAAAGAATTGCCATGAAGGGGATTTCAAAGAAGCGAGGGAAAAATCGGGAGAAAATGAGTGAACTTACCTGGACCCCAATCCAGCAAGGTTTGCCAGTTCTCTGGTGTCAGAAAATTCTCCTTGAGAGATTCCTCGTACTTTGTTTCTTCTTTTGCCATTATAAAGTGCTATAGGTTTATTAAGCAGATAAATGTAATTTTTATTTACTGAGCAAGGGGGTTGTCATTACCTTTCTTAATCATTTCTCCACTTTGGAAGCAAAAGTGGGATGCCTTCTGATCAGACTGAGACAGCTCAGTACTGCCTGAGCCACCTGTCCCTAATTAGTGAGGGTGGTCTTACTCGAGAATGAAGGACAAACAACAATTAGTGAGGCAGGCTGTCATTCCGAAGTAAATGGAGCCGGGAAAGCAGACTGTGACATGGTAACCAGTGGATGTCACCAGAGGCTGTTGGTGCCGGCCAGCTCCTTAATGCCCCCCCCTCCCCCGCCCATCCATGTACATTTAAATGCTGTTTCCTCTCCTGTTTTGCCATGGTTTTTCTTTTCTTTTCCTTTCCCCCCCTCCTTTACCAGGAATATAAATAAACCATGGGCTCATACTTGGAAAGGACATTCAAGTGTGACTCCCTCATTTTACAGATGAGGAAACTGAGGCACAGAGAAGAGTTAAATGACTTGCCCAGGGTCACAAAGCCAGGCTCACAAAGCTGTGAACTCTTTAAGATATCTGCATAAGTGGGGCCGGCTGCCTCGTTAGCCACTCTTCCTTAAGTGGACTGAAATGAATCCTGGCTGTAGCAATGAGGGCTGCTGGGTCATTTATGTCTGATGAGGCTGCTCTTGGGGTGTGTGTGTGTGGCATATATAGGGCTATAACAGTGGTTGTGGAGGAGAAAAAGAGAAAGAAGAAGACAAAAAGGGTGTGTTGGTGTGGGAGAAGTCAACTAGAAACCGCATCAAGGTGCCACTCGATTTCCAAAGGAAGCCAGGAAGGAAATGAATGAAGCTCAGTTTTTGTTTTGTTAATTTTTGCAAGTGGGATGGAACATATGAGAGAGAGAGAGAGAGAGAGAGAGAGAGAGAGAGAGAGAGAGAGAGCGCGAGCGCGTGAGCGCCAGCACAGAACAACACTGTGGGAGGAGAGAAACAGGAAACAATGGAAAAGGAGCTGGGAGAATGGTAACCCAAATGGAAAGGCAGGAGGAGGAAATTCAGGGGCAATTAGTGAGATGACAGCTGAGCGCTTCCTTGGCCTGCTGTTGAAGTTACTCGTCCATCTTCTTCAGTGAATAGAAGGACTAAATGCAGCTGGGGAGAAATGAGTTTGCTTTTCAAAATGAAATGGGGAAAAACATACATAATATCCTTTCCCCTCGATTTGGGGTGTGTGTGAAATAGATCTGAAAAGCCATCAGCAGGCTGGGAAATGAAGTCAAACAGTGATCTGTAAGCGGATTAAAAAGAACATACACCCAATGAACAAATCCCAGGGAAAACAATATTGTCTCCAGCTTCTGGAATATGTTATGGGGCTGTGGTTGTTGAAACCCCCCATCTTCTTGTTGGGAGTAGCTTACCATGTTTTCTTTCCTGGGCACACCCAGACCCTTTATCTGTCCATCCAGTTGCTTAGGCTGTGCCCAATTAACGGCTCCCCTGGCTTGACAAGTCACTACCACTGTGGGCTGCCCAAGGATACTGCTGACGCCTTGATAGTGATGGGGTTCAAGCTTGTCGTCTGCCAATCAGATATCTCTCTGTGCCAGAGACAAGGAGGGCCCTGTAGGCAGAGAGATGGCAGGGGTCTTATAAACCCTCAAAGACATTGAGCCATCTCTTGTTTTTGATGTGCTGTTTTTTTTTTGGGGGGGGGGGGGTGTCTGTTACATTATTCAGGCATTGTGGCCTGACATATTTCGTCATGATCTTTTGGGCAGCATTTTTGCATTAAATTTGCAGGCTCTCTCTTATTTGATTTTATTAAAAAAAACAAAACTTTCATCCAACATGGTATGGTGGAAAGAACACTGGCTCTGGAGTCTGAGGACCAGTGTTCTGTTCCTGCCTTTGATACTGCCCATATATATATATATATATATATATATATATATATATATATATATATATATATATATATATATATATATATATTAATATATATATATATATATATATATATATATATATATATAACTATCACAATACTTTGCTCAAGTTACTTCCTCTTCCTGGGCCTCAGTTTCCTACTCTGTAAAATGAAGGGGTCTGACTAGATGACCTCTAAGGTCCATTCCATCTGTAGATCTAGGATCCTAGATGGGACCTTGAGCAAGTCCCTTTCCCCTCCCTGGGCCTCAGTTTCTTCCTCTGTAAAATGAGGGTTTTGGACTAGATGGTCTCTGAGGTCCCTTCTAGCTCATGATCTATGATCCTATAAATGACTTCGGACAAATAAGTCCCTTCCTTTCCTGGGCCTTAGTTTTCCCCTCTTTAAAATGAAGTGATTGGGCTAGAGGGCCTCAGAGGTCTCTTCCAGCCCTAGATGTAGGAGCCTAGACCCTGTTTCCTCCCCAGCTATTCTATAGTGGACCATCTGGCTTTGACAGTCAGCAGAAATTAATGTATCCGCTCCAGCCTAACCTGAATCACACACCGCTATCGCCCTCTCCATCTGCCACACATTCTGCATTCTTACAAGAGCTTGGCCTTTGTGAAAATAGTATTATTCACTTGATGCCACCTTTTTTTTTTCCTCCTCTCTCTTAGGTAGCCCTGTCCTCATTTTGCCATCCAAGCATTTCAGTATTTCTCTGCATTGGTCTGATGTGAATAATGTAAGGAGGCCTTTTTGGTCGGGGCAGAGTGGCCTGGCCTGTTGGATGTCCTCTTTCTGAGAGTTCATGGCTCAGCTGCGTGTCTTAGGACGGTCACACTACTTAATAGAATCATTAGCATCTCAGCCTTAATGGGATGGGATGCAGTGGAGGAAGCCCATCTGTAAAATGTCAACCAAGGTCCATCTGGCCCTTGCTTGAAGCCTTCTAGTGAGGAGCGTGGGTGTGGGTGCACACGTGGGAGGTGGGGTACAGGACACACTTCCTCCCTAGAAATTCCCCATTAGACAGTTCATTTGCTGGGCAAGGCTTTCCTTCTGTCCCGCTAAAACCTGCCTCCCCAGAACTTCAACTTCTTGGTTCTGTTTGAGAAAGTATGGAAATGAACTGATGTTTCTGGAAGATGCTACCTAATTAGGAAATGCCCCAAAGGAGCTTTGTTCTTTCTTTTTTTTTTTCTCCCTTCATCTTGAATGTTTCTGTGTTAGCCAGAGAGACTTGCTTAATTAAGTGATGAAAAACTGGCTCATTTGCACATGAATCTGGATCATTCAAACCCAATCCTCAGGGACAAACGGATCTGTGATCTCATTTATCTGGACAGTTCTTACACTGATGTAGTGTACTGGTCAACAAGCATTAAATACTTGCTAGCTGTATGACCTTGGGCAAGTCATTGACTCTTGAAGCCTCAGTTTCTTCATCTGTAAAATGGGCATAATAGCACTCTATAGAGTTGTGAGGGATTGACTGAGATACTATACTATACAGGGTGTCCCCAAAGTCTTAATAGCTGACTTTGGGGATACCCTGTATATAAGTATTTTGCAAACCTTAAAGTTATATATAAGTGCTAGCTGTTATTGTTGTTATTATTTAACCTTTGACTTTTTGAACATGTACTTTGTGCCAGGCACTATGCTGGAGCACCAGGGATACGAAGTCAAAAAATAAAATAATCAGTGCCTCAATGAGGCTATATTCTGTTTTGGGAGAGAAATTTTACATACACACACATATACACACATTCAAAATGAATACAAGGTAGTTTGGGGCCAGAGGGGAAGGAAAAGCTTTATATAAGACAATGATGTTTAATCTAATGGTGATGAAAATTGGACATTCCAAGAGGCAACAGTGAGGAGGGGACTCATTCCAGGCACACAGATCACAAGCCATTCATATCCACCCACCCTTTGTTACTCTTGTCCATTTTTTTTTACCCATACATTCCCCACAGGGGTCCACTCAAGGTTCTGGAGTCTTCCCTTGCTTTTTCCTGATAGGGGATGGGTACACGTAGAGGTCTCAGGCTGCCTGCCTGTCATCCCTTGCCCTCACAATGTAATCAGCCCATCTTCTCTTCCTATTATTTATTCCATCTGGAAACCTAATGGGTCAGAAAGGCCCCATAAGTGGGGAATTGCCCTCCATGCAAGGGAAGGCGGGCTGAAGGCAGTAGCAATGGGCCTTTGTGGTATTAGGGGAGAAAAGGGAACCTGTAAGTGTTGAGTCAGATCTTGGTGAGGATTCCCACGGAGCTTTTCCAGCTGCCATGGGAGCAAAGCAAGCTCCTTGCAGAGACATTGGAGACATCAGTTCTTTCAGTATTTATGCGGCAGCCAAGGCTTTGTTCTTCCTACAGTCATTTTGCACTTGTTCTTTCCTTGTAATATTGACAGCCTGAAGTAGCAGCTTAATCTCTCTATCTCTTGAAATTCTTTTCTCGGTAAATATCCATTAGCTCCACATTTCATTGCAGCCTGTATACCTAGTGGACTGGGAGAACTTGGCCCTTGCTGGGAATGACAATGCTTTGTTTGGGGCTTGCTTCTGGGCTCCTTGATTGCGGTGGTTTTATGAGGTGGAGAGGCCAGGCCTGTGCTGGCCTAGGCAGTGGTCAGGGAGAAAGGATCAAGGCCTTGTAGAGCAGCTGTGGTTTCTTCTCTCCCTTCCTTCCCTCCTTCTTTCCTTTCCTCCCTCCCTCCCTTCTTCCCTCCTTTCCTTTCCTCACTCGTTTCTTCCCTTCCTCCCTCCTTCCTCTCTTCCCTCCCTATTTCCATCCTTTCCTCCCTCTTTCTTTTTCTTCCTCCCTCATTCCCTTCCCTCCCTCCTTCATTTCCTTCTTCCCTCCTTCCTTTTTTTCCTCCCTCCCTCCTTCCTTTCCTCCATCCTTCATTCCCTTTCCTCCCTCCCTTCTTCCATCCCTTCCTCCCTCCCTCTCTCCTTCCTCTTCCCTCCCACTCTCTTTCCCTCCCTCCTTCCACAATTAAACAACATTGATATGTGGGAGGCACTGAGGGAGGTAAAAAAGAAGAGAGAGAATTAGCTCTGGGTTCGAATTCTACTTCAGACTCTTGTTTCCTGTGGATGTTTGGGCAAAGAACTTTCCCTCTCTGGGCCTGTTTCCTCTCCAATAAAATGAAGGTATTGAACTTGATGGTCTCTGAGGTTCCTTCCAGATTTAGAGCTATGATCCAATGGGTGACCTTGGACAAGTCACCTAAACTCCATGGGTCTCAGTTCTATTCCTTGTAAAACTAGAGGATTAGAAAAGAATGGACTCTGGCTCTAGAGGTCCAAGGGCCAGGGTTCAGATTCTGCCTCTCATCCTTATCATCTGTCAATCCTTGCACAAGTCTCTTTGCCTCCCTGGCCTCAGTTTCTTCCTGTGTAAAATGAGGTGAGTGGACTAGATCAGAGATGCCAGACTCATCACCCCAGGGCATATGTCGCGCGCCCCGCCCCCAACTCTTAAGTTCACCAGGAAGGCCCTAAGTTGGACACATGGTTTAGATGACCAATTGGGTTCCGTCGAAATCTAAGATCCTCTGTGTGATCTTGGCCAAGGCAGTTCAGCCTTATGGACCTCAGTTTGCTCTCCTGTGAAATGGGAGAGTTAGACTGCTCGTTTCTTAGGTCACTTTCCAGCCCTAGATCTGTAATAGATCCTGTGCTCCATTAAACAGTTGTAAGGGGGAGATGAAGTGGATGTCTCTTGCATACAAAGGAGAGCATGATTAGGAAAAGAAATCTAAGAGCTATGGGACCAAAGGAGAGAGTCATGGAGTTTACTTCCATCTGGGAGAGTTGAAGGAGGTGGTGATACACCTGTCCCTTGAAGGATGGAGACAGAGCCCTAATAATTAAATCAAGTCTCACTGACCTTTCTGTAGTGCTGTAAAGTTTTGCAAGGCACTTTTCTACATTAAGATGTAGGTAGCACAGTGGAAAGAGCCCTGGACTTGGAACCAGGAAGACCTGAGTTTGAATTCTACCTCAAGCACTAACTAGCTGTTTGACTCTCGGCAAGTCACTTAACTGCCATCTAGATGCCTCAGTTTCCTCATCTGCAAAATGGGGATAATAATACCACCTAACTCTCAGGGTGGTTGTGAGCATAAAGTTAGATTACATATTGCAAACTGTCAAATCCTGTAGAAATGCTAGTGAGGTATTATTTCATTTGATCCTCATAACCACCCTGGGAGGTAGAAACTATGTGTATTATTACCCTTATTTGGCAGATAAGAGAACTCAGTCTTAAAGAAACCAAATGACTTGACTGGCGTTCCATAGCTAGTAAGTGTCCAAGGTAGGATTTAGACTCAGGTCTTTCCTCACTGCTGAGTCCAATGCTGGCAAGCAATCGGGGTACCTTCAAACATTCCAATTTTGCTGGGATATAGTATTTGTGGGGAAGAGTGGTATGAGGTTAGGCTGGAAAGATATGTTGAAACTAAATTTCATGGGGCATTGAATGCCAAGTTAAGGGGTTTGGATTTTGTCTTGTAGTCAGTGTGAGCCATTGAAGGATGTTGAGTAGGGGAGTGATGTTATCTGAGTCATTCATTGGGAATATTAATCTGATGGGATATCAAGAATGGTTTGTGTGTGTGTGGAGGGGTAAGACTAATAATGCTGACATTTATATGGTACTTTAACCTAGTAAAGCTCTTATAATATCATTTCCTCTAATTTGAGTTTCACCCCATCCTTATGATGTAAACACCCCTATTTTCAAGTGAAGAAACTCAGGCTCAGAGAATTGAGATTGCTTACTCCTGGTCATATAGCCAGTGGCAGAAGTGAGGCCACCCCCCAGGTTTAGCACACTGCCTTTACCCCAAACTGTCTCTCAGACTCAAGGTAGGGAGATGAGTTAGGAGGTAATGGGGCCTTGCTTCAGAAGACTGGCTACTGAAAGTGGCCAAGAAGGAATGGCTTGGTGTGATGTTGCTGAGATAAAGATGTGAATTCTGTTCTTCTCAAGGAACAGACTTTGTTTGCAACAATCCCACAAGTAGCTGCCATGGTGCCTGGAAGTCAGTATGGTGAGAATGACTGTTGTGACAAAGTCGGAGATGCTGTCACTACTTTTCTGTAATTTGAAATATCTTACAAGGAACCCAGGGAAAAAGATACCTGATCCCTAGAGAACCCAGCTTGCTATGGGGCTTTCAAGTTTTGGAGATAGCACCTGCTTCCCCTATTCTTGAGCATTCTTTCTCAGTAGCCTTCACCAAGCAAACCCCAGAAGGGAGTTGTCTAGCTCCCAACAGGGAAGGCCAGTGGCTGATGGTGGGAACGAGAGATAGAGGAACCTTGTTGGGCTTATCAGCAAAGTTACAGACAAGGTAATTCTGTTTCATTTCTTTATTTCATGCTGTCCATAATTTAATTCTTTTCTTTCTCATTCTTATTGTAACTCCAGAGAAAAATTAGAATTTTCTGTATAGACAGCAGAAAAGAAAAAGAGGCTTGTGTATGAAATTACAAATCTCTGTCATGACAGTTTGTTTTTCTATTTAAATGCATTTATTATGTATTTGTGTTATATAATATAGTTGCAATGTAAATTCAGCATGTAACTTTCAAAGCTGTACTGCTTGTCTGTGATTCTTTTTGGCTTTCCTTCTGTTTTATCTTCTGTGCATTTAAAAATACTTCAATAACACTCTTTCATTATTTTTTTGATTTCCTTATTCCTATATTTCTCCCCATTGAAAAAGAAAACTCATAATAAATATACGTAATCTAAAATCAATTCTCATTTTGGATGTGTCCAAAATGCATGTTTCAGAAGGACAGCTAGGTGGCCCAGTGAATAGAGTCTGGCCTTGGAGTCAGTAAGACCTGAGTTCAAATTTGACCTCAGACACTTGATATTCAACTAGCTGTGTGACCTGGGCAAGTCACTTAACCCCAATTGCCTCACCTCCCCCCCAAAAAAGTGTGACATTTTGGGGCAGCTAGGTGGTGCAGTGGATAGAGTACTGGCCCTAAAGTCAGGAGTACCTGAGTTCAAATCCAGCCTCAGACCAAACACTTGACACTTACTATCTGTGTGACCCTGGGCAAGTCACTTAACCCCATTTGCCTAAAAAAAAAAATTAAAAAAAAAAAACCCAAGATGTATGTTTCATTCTTCATTTTGTGTCTGTTGTCTTTCTATCTGGAAGTGGGCAGCATGTGTCATCATTGATTCTCAGGAATCATGGTTGGTAATTGCATTGAGTACAATTCTTAAGTCTTAGTTTTTGTTTTTTTAAACGAGGTTGATAATATATAAATTTGTCTCTGGTTCTACTCACTTTACTCTGCATCAATTTATGCAAATCTTCCCAGGTTTCTTCAGAACCTTCCCTTATATTATTTCTTATGATATAGTAGTATTCTCTTACATTCTTATACAACTTATTTAGCCATTCCACAATTAATGAATATCCCCTTAGTTTCCAATTCTTTGTTACCACAATAAGATCTGCCACAAATTTTTTGTACATGTGGGTCCTTTTCCTCTTTCTTTAATATCTTTGGGGTATAGGCCTAGTAGTGATATTGCCAGGTGAAAGGATATGTCCAGATTAGTGACTTGTGATTTCATTTCTATGCACCAAAGTCAGCCAATCATTTCTTACTTCAGTGCAACTAGAAAGTGGCCCTGGCGGTATGCTGCTCACACACTGCTTCATTTTTAGACCTACGTTAGAAATAATTTTCTCTCATCACAGGCCTGCCTAAATGTCAAAGCTAACTGTTTAATTGGCAATAATTCCTATTGAATTTTTAACTTGTGCCCCAAATGTGGCTGCCTTGATGGGGCATTTTTGGTGGTTTTATTTTGGTCTAACTCAGTTTTTATTGTCTCTGTGTTGTCAAGAGATGCATTATCTCTACCTGGCTTTCTGCTGTTCCATGTACAGTTTCTCTCTACCATGACAGCCCTGTAACTTCAATGTCAGATACACTGCTCCCAAGTCATCCCAGATTTACAGATTCTATTACACTTCTATTGAATAGCTCTTAATCTACTCCAAGGAAACATGCTACAACCAGCAAATTTTATCCCTTGTCCTTAATGGGAACCTTGCTTAGCAAGGATGGACAATTGCATTAGAAATATTCCAACTAGATCCAGCCGGTTTGGAAGGGAGTTAGAAAAGTTAACCCTGTAAATGCTGGATGTGTGTGTGTGTGTGTGTGTGTGTGTATGTGCGTGCGTGCGTGCATGTATATGTATGTGTATGTGGCTCTAACCTGAGCTTGGGAAATTGAGGCCAGAATTGTAGGCTTTTAGCACTGGGGAGGACCGTGGACAGAGGTCATCAAATTCTGCCCATCCCTGAATAAATCATGTTCCCATGCTCTTCCCTGATCTAGCGTCTTTGACGGGTGGTCCTTTAGCATCTCCTTGTTTTTTTTTTTATTTTTATTTTTTTGGTTTGGCTAGGCAATGGGGTTAAGTGACTTGCCCAGGGTCACACAGCTAGTAAGTGTTATGTGTCTTGAGGCCGGATTTGAACTCGGGTCCTCCTGAATCCAGGGCCGGTGCTCTATCCACTGCGCCACCTAGCTGCCCTCTTAGCATCTCCTTGTACATGTGTTGTGATTTATGACTCACCAACTCCCTTTTTTTCATTTTCATAAATATGCAGGTTCTTACTCTGTTCCTTTCTAATTAGCCCCCTAGTTCCTACACAGCTTGCTGAATTCCTGTTTCAGATACATGATGATGTCTGAATATAACAGTATTTCTTTATCATGCTACAGTTGGGTTACATGTCTAACATATGTACTGAATGAACAAAATAAATACTAATTAAGCACTTACTATGTGTTCAACATTGTGCTAGGGTCAGAAGTGCGAAAAATGAGACAGTCCTTGCCTTCAAGGAGTTTACATGGGAATGGGACAGGGGTTCTTAACCTTTTTTTGTGTGTCCTGGACCCCTTGGGCAGACTGGATCCTTTCTAAAAATGGTATTTTAAATGCTTAAAATAATAAAGCAGAATTACAAAGGAAACTCATTATATTGAAAGAGTTTTCCAAGTATTTTTTTAAAAATCACAGACCCTAGATTAAGAACCTCTTGCCTTAGGGGTAAAGGTTATTTTCAGATAGCTGAATTTGTGAGCATTCACCTTTTCATTGATTGCTTCTTCTGGTGCTGACTTCCCGAGATCTCCATGTTACTTATCCTTGAGGCTTTAGCAAGAGAGGGACAAAAGATTCCTTTCTTCTAGTCCCCAGGAATCAGTGATATAGAGCAGTGCTTTTTAAACGAAATCAAACACATAATGAATCCGAGGTGTTTCTGGCAGCGTTTGCCTGTGTTGCATGGCACAACTTCACTGTAGCCTTGGTTCTGAACACACAGCATGCATACTTTGCACTGCCCATGCCCTCAGGCCATGCAACACCAAGGAACACTGCTGAAAAGGGATTGAGAGTGGAAAAAGTTTAAGAAGCCCTGATGTAGAAGACAATCCTAGTGTGTTGTCTTCCCTGGTGGAGAGGTGCCCTTGCAAAACACAAAAGACAGAGGGAAAGAAAAGAACCCAGAAACTAAGGACTATATCGGCCCACTCTCTTACCGTCAGTTTGCTCATCCTGGTGTGACAGAATGATGGCAGCTCATTTGGAGAACTCTAGGAGCTTTCCTTCCTTAAATAACTTGTGCTTAATTACTACCCCTATCCAACTTCCCCATTGGTGTAGGATCTGTAGGTAGAGCAGTACCTGGGCATGACCAGCTCCCCTATCTCTGTGGTACTTGAGTTTACAACTTGTCCTCTTTGCTGTTGACTGTGTGTGTGTGTGTGTGTGTGTGTGTGTGTGTGTGTGTGCGCGTGTGTGTGCGCGCGCGCACAATACCTCAAGAGGATGGGGATGGAAGAAAATTCTATCAACATATTGATGACAGTGGCAATGCTATGTGACATGTGATCTTCGGGTTCTGGCTTTTGACATGGTGGTCTCTTTACATTGATCAGTTAGGGATGGCTTCTGTGGCCTGGCTCATATTTGCTTGATAATGTGCCTTAGTAGAGTCCTTATTTCATCAGCTGCTCCATGATTCTGACTGTAGGCTTCTCCACTGCAGTTTGACTGATTTGTATGCCCTGTCTGACTTGGCCTGCTTCTATTAGTCTCCCTCTTGTGGTTAATTCAGTGCAATCCCAAGCATCTGCTGTATGCAAATGTCAGGTGCTAAGTGCTGGGCTATAGAAGTGCAAAGGGAATGCAGCCCCTGTCCTCAGTGAGCTTACATTCTAACAGGGAGGTGATGCAACTTGTACACAGGTAGGTGACTCCAAGCTAATTTTTGGAAGAAGAGAACACTGATGCCTAGGGGTATCGCCAAAGGCTTCCTGTAGGTGTTGGGACTTGAGCTGAGCCTGGAGGGAAGTTGGGGATTCCAAAGGGTTGTGGTGAGGAGAGACTGGATTCCAAGCATGGTGGACAACTTTTGCAAAGGCACGGTAGTGGGAGATTAAATGTTGAATTCAGAGAATGGACAAGAAAGTTGCCCAGATCATCTGGGAATCAGACTGTGAGGGGAGCAATACGATACGAGTCTGGATGGGTAGGTAGAGTAAATTTTTAGAGGACTTTAAATGCCAAGCTGAGGAGTTTATATCACATGCTAAAGGAAATGGTGATCCAGTGAGGATTTTTGAGGAGGTGAATCATGTAGTCAGAGCTGTGTTTCAGGAACATTATTTTATAGTTGTGTAGAAGATGAGTTGGAGAAATGGGCAGGAAGCTGGTCAATTATGAGGATGTTTCAGTAGTCCAGCTGAGGGGTGATGAAGGGCTGAATTTGGCAGATGTTTAGTTCATTCTGCTGCATGTGCCCTTGGCTGTAGAAGCTTTGGCTGGCTCTTTCCCCAACTTTTCCTTTTAGCTCTGGTGTTTCCTCAATAGGCCCTGACTGGTTAACTCTCTTTTCCCATCATAAATGCATAAAGATGCCAAGGCAACTCTGCTGTAAAGTCAACAGTGTCATAAGAGCATAGGATTTAGGACTGAGAGAGACTTTAGGGGTGATTGAGTCCAGCATCTTTATTTTACAGACAGGGAAGCTGAGGGCCTGAAAGGTAAAATTACTTGCTGAGGGTCACATGAATAATAAATAACAGAACCAAGATTTGAACATAGATTTTCAGGCTCCAAAGGCAATTCTTTCCCTGTTATTCTATGCTTGTTGGGTCTGTCTTTATTTGGTGTTTGAAATATTTTTCACTATAGGAATGAGTTTGGCATAGGGGAAAGGGCACTTCGCTGGAAGTAAGGAAGCCTGGGTTCAAAACTTGGCTCTGCTACTTGTTACTTATGTGGCCTGGGGTAAGTACTTCTCTTCCCTGAGCCTCAGTTTCCCCCTTTGTAAAGTAAAGGTGATTAGTCTAGATTGCCCCTGAGGCCCCTGGGTGACTTTGAGCAAGTCAGTTTACAGCTTCCCAAACTATGGTATTTCAGGGCAGTCCCTTGGAATTGTCTGAATCCTAGAACCAGACTCTTTTCTAGGGTGCTACATCCATCATAATTTTCAGGTCTGAAAGGCCCAATAAGGGTGAAGCTGAAGTCTATAGCACGGGCTAGAGGGAAGAGGGATAGTAGGAAGACAAACAAAGTAATGGGGAGGTCAGAAAGGGAGAAATCAGAGACAGAGCCAGCTTTATCCATAAGCCGAATGGACAGCTCCGTTTAAAGTATGATGTCAGGGGCTGAGAGAGGCCCTGATTTCCTACTCTCCTACCTTATCTCCAGTCCTATTCCTCTTAATGCCTGATGTCCCAGATTTTGTCGTTATAGTCTGCCCAAGAACTTGAGAATTTTGGAATCACAGACTATTGCAGCCGCTCCTCCCTTCATGGTAATCTAGTCCAATCTCTTTATTTTGTAGATAGGGAAATTGAGGCTAAAATATTGTCAGGTGAAATGTCTACAGTAGGTTTGAATTTCAGCTGTATGACCTTGGCCACCTCACTTCTTAGCATCATTTCCTTCATCTGTAAAATGGGAACAATAATATTCTTTCTAGGTACCTCAAAGGGATTTTGGGTAGAAAACACTTTGGAAAATGTGAGTTATCATTATTGTTGTGATTAGTGTTATTAGGTGATTTGCTCAGGGTCATGCAGATTAAGGCTTTGATTTCTGTTAAAACGTACAGGCCTCTGGAAGGGTAACATTTTATCTTTATCAGTTTCTTATACCTTAGTGGGAATGAAAGATCTGAGAGCAGTTAAGGAAAATTGTGCACCATGGAAAGGGAGAAGGAAATCTGGAGGCTTGAGGTAGATAAAGAGAGAAGAAAAGAATTGGATAGGAAAGCAGGGGTTTCTGTTCATCATGGTTTTTGCCACAGCCTGGCCTGAGGGAGAGAGTCAGTGAAATAAAGGAGTTGGGGGGGGGCAGAATTGTAATCATTAGTGCTACCAGGAATTTCCCCATCTTCTATTCTGTGGCATCTTCCATTAGTTGTATATTCAAAAGTATCTAAAGAATAATCATGGTAGATGTTTCTAGAGTCCTTCATGGTTAAAGGGTTTTATGTCCACTATCTTATTTGATCCTTGAAGGTATACTGAGAGGTAGGTAATGTAACCATAATCCTGTGAGGTAGGCACTACCTCCATTTTACAGATTGGGAAACTGAGTCACAGAAAGGGGAAAGGACTTGTCCAAGATCATACACCCAGGAAGTGATGACCAGTTGGCACTGAATCTGGGTTCTGATTCTCTGACCAGTACTCTTTCTACTATATCCCACTGCACTTGTGTTCCCAGCATGAAAACAGGTACAAAGTTGTTCTGTGGAAGGTGCAAAAGAAGTAGAAGGCATGACCCTGCCCTCTAGGAGGTTACAGTCTTTTGGAAATGCTAAGACTTATTTATCCACATAAGATAAGTGGGAGAGGTTGGCTTTGAGGTGGGATTTAAACAGTTGCTCAGACCACAGTGGAATTGACATCTGGGTCATGTGGCCTGTCTCTTGTCTATCCTGTTGTCCTTTCCAGATAGGGCACTGTGTCTGTTGTCCAAAGATCTCATTTCTGACACTACCTGTGTGACTTGGGGCAAGTCTTTTTATCTCCCTGGGCTTCAGTTTTCCTCTCTGTAAAATGAGGGAGTTCTAGATCGGGGAGATAGTTCAGTTCTAGATCAGAGACTAGATCAGGGGTTCTTAACCCAGGATCCACGGACTCCCAAAGTGTCTGTGGATAGATTTCAGGGTAATTTTGAATGTAGATGGGGAAAAAAATCTATCTGCAACTGAAATTTAGTATTTCATTCAATTACAATTTAAAAAAAAAATTCTGAGAAGGCTTCTCTAGGTTTTACAAGACTGCCAATAGAACACAGGCACAACCTCCATACTAGCTAACCTTTGAAGCCATTCATATTCATAGCTCTGTGTTCCTAAGTGTGACCTTGGCCAAGTCACTTCTCATCTGGCCTCACTTTCCTCCTCTAATAGGAAGGGAATTGCACTAGGTGGCTGATGAGATCCCTTCCAGTTCTAAATCTGTGACCCTTTGAGACATGCAAGGCTAGCCTTGGTTTGTGAGGCAGAGACTCTGACTCCATTCTTCAAAGTTCTTGAGAGACTCTGGGCCAGAGGCCCATGTTTCCTTTTCTTTTCCTACAGCAACATAGGACCATCACTTAGAGCTGGAAGAGACCTCAAAGGCTAACTAGTCTAATCCCTCATTTTACAGATGAGGAAGCTGAGGCCCATGGAGGTAGAGTGACCTGCCCAAGGTCATGTGAGTAGCAAGTGTCAGAGGGAGGATCAGAATCTAGAGTCAAGGTTCTTTTCCCAACTAAATTTCAATACTGGCCCACCAGCCATTGACTTTCTTTGGTTGACTTATGGGGGAAGGTAGCAAGTGACTGAGAGTATATCCTAGAGGACTTTCTACTAGTGTGCAAATCAACCAGTTACTCCCATTGTTTCAGCATGTTGAAACAGTCCCAGGTATCAAGGGCCTCCCATTCTTCACATGGAAGAAAGCAGAAAGATTCACCAGAAACTTGCAGAGGGACAGAGCAAGCTAGACAATATGTACAGAAGTGATAAAGAGATTCAGAATAAAAGAAGACTCAGAGTAGGCAAGGGTAGGTGGAAAGCATCTTGGTCAAGGTGATTTTTGATAGGATTAATAAGCAGTGGATGGATTTTTTTTTTTTCAGTAGGTTCCTAGAATCAGTGACCATGAGTTTCAGCCAAGCTGCCTGCAAGGCAGAGATGCTGGGAGGAGAAAATGTCCACATCGGGATGACAGGATACAAAAGAACGCAGTTCAGTGATAATCCCGACTCGAATTTCTATAGGCCTTTCTGGTTTTCAGAGCAACTGGCATCCTTGACCATATTTGATATTACGCCTACCACTGAAGAAACCGAGAACCTTAGATAGGTCAATTTATTTGCCAAAGTCATTTTGAGCCCTGAACTAGTTGGAATTTGTTGCCAGATGAAATATGCATGGCCTGTCTAGGCTGGAGACCGTGATTCTTAGATCAGAGATCAATCAATCAACAAACATTTATTAAGTGGTGAGGTGCTGGGGATACACAGACAGAAATGAAACAGTCCCTGCCCCCTAGGAACTTTGGATGTATTTGGATGGTCTGGCCAATCTAAGGTCATGCAGCGGGAGCGGGGAGGGTTGGGGAGGGGATGGAAGGGCCAAGAACAAGGACCCAAAGAAATGCTGAGCAGAGATGTTGTTGCTGAGAGTAACAGAAAAGGGAAATACCAATTGATGTTTCTATTTCACATTCCCTAAACTGAAATTCTGAAGGTATTCATCACTGAATTAAATCTTATTTGCTAAGCTCCCAAATGGCTGTTTAATAAAGAGAAGGAGGTAACACCCATCTGATTTACAACACGAGCCAATATATTAATCATGAAATATGACTTCAGTAACCTGAATTACCAGAACGACATGTAAATCTCCAGTCAGGCAGACACCTTTCCTAGCTACATTTTTTATTTTTAAAAAATGCCCTCTCAAAACCCTGACCCTGAAAAAAATCAAATCAAAAGACTTTGGCCGTGGACTGGACTGTCTCAAGCAGCCTCTAATTTATGTGGCCCAGGGTGCTGATGTTTGCAAAGCTGCCCCCTTAAGGGCTGAGGTTAAACAAGTGACTGGCATGAGCTATAAATGAATGAAAAATCAGCTGCAGTTTCAGTCCCGTGCAATGGCCCCTACTTTGTAATGAGCCCTAGTTGGAGAGGTACCTCATGTCGCCAGGCGGAGCTCCCTGCAGACCGCTCCATTTGTCACTGCTGTCTGGAGGACAGATGTGCGGGGCACCAGGAACTGGCACTCTTGGGAATTGTTTATGGGGCTGTGGGTGTGCAGGCAGGCAGTGGGCTCCCTTATCAATAATAAATATCTCCTTCTCCCAAACCCTTACCTTTAAATAAAGCCTCCATTGGGATCAAACTTGCCCTAAGGCTTATTAACTTCCAGGACCAGTAGATGAGTGGCCTGAGGGTGGGGCCTGCTGGGAGACAGAGTCTTGGTAAGGACCCAGCTGTTGTCTGCAGGGCCATTTGGTTCAGACTGCCTTCTTCAGAGTCACACAGCTCACTATCAATGGTAGTGTTTCATCTTGGCATCTCTTTGCTCCCCCTTAGAGAGATTAGATAATGTAGAGTGAATTGTCAATGTCTTTACTGGAATTGTATTCCCAGTAAACAGGAGAAGCCAGCCTTCCCATCAAGCTGGGACTTAGGCAGGGCTCTTGGTTATATGCTACAAGCAAAAGGCCAGCTGTCGGATTCCAGTGACTACTACAATGCCGAAGAAAGTGTTGGGGATGATGAGAAAGGGATGCCAGGCATCATAGCTCCCAGGGAAATACGGCTAATGAAGGGAGAAGAGAGGGCCAGTGAGGAGGGAAAATGGTACCAGGTAGTACTAGTGAGAGTTGGACTTTTTTTGGGGAAAAATCAAATTTTATTGATATTTTTATTTTTGCTTTGTCTCCATTTTCTATCTTTCCTCTTCTCCATCACCTACTCCAGGTGGGGATGTTACTTCTCCCCAAGATTCCTATCATTTTCACCTCAGCAACTCATTCCTTTATGTTGGTGAGACTCAGATCCAGAAGAGAATGTCCACTTTTTGGAGAACTGTGTGACCCTGAGCAAATCACTAAACCTCTGCCTGCCTCAGTTTCCCCATGTGTCAAATGAGAATCATAACGGCACCTACCTCCCAGGGTTGTTGGGAAGATCAAATGACATAATATTTGTAGAGTGCTTTGCAAACCTGTATAAATGCTAGTTATTATGATTTTATCATCATCATCATCATCATCATCATTTCAAAAGCATTTTCCAGACATTCTCTGATGTGATCTTCACAAGATCCCTCAACATAGTAGGAGAAAGGCAAGGCAGGTACCATTTTCCCCATTTTACAGATGGGGAAACTGGGGCTCAGAAACTTAAACCAAAGTAACATCCAATGTCATAGAGCTGGTAAGTGGCACAGCCAGGAGTACCACCCAAGTCTTCATTGCTTTTTGCTCAACGGATGACTGCCTCTATCATCTGTACATGTGGAAAGAGTTCTCAACCTCTTTTTTTTTTTTTGGTCTTGGTAGCCCCTTCTATGAGACTTGGGGAATTTTGGTGGCCTTCAAATATCTCACTTGAAGATTCAGTGCTTTCCTTTCCTTTCTTCTTACAGAGACTCTTATCTAATGAGGTATTAGTGTGATACTGTGGATATAGGACAAGCCTAAGAATCGGGAGACCTGAGTTCTAATCTAGCTCCAGTCTCTCATTATGGCATTGTGAGATCTTCTAATTCTAAAATGCTCTGATTTTTTAATCAGATTGCTGCCTATGACCACCACTTCCTCCCTTCCCCCCACCTTATATGCCTACTAAAAAAAATTCTCAGAAGTCATGGCAGCCTCTTGTTCACTGTGAGTGACCCTGCTTTGCTGAATACCCAAGGAAAGGAAAATTATATATTGTAATTGCAATTAAACTCATGTCCTGGTTTCTTCTGGTCAAGACTCATCTGCATTCGGGATCTTTGAAGTACCATTGGGTAACTGAGGAGCCCAGGTAGAAGGTGGATATTGGGGAGATGCTAGCACACTGTGGCTGGGTGGAGCACTGACTCCCAAATGGGAACTAACCTGTAGAAGTTCACTTACACAAGTACAAGCAAGCCTGAAGACCGAGAACCTCATGAGTGATCTGAGCTGTGGCCTGACATGCTCCTTTATTGGTAGATTGATATCGGATTGCTTAACTTGGGATGGGGGAGGAAAAAAGTCACAAATTCCATGTCTCCCTGCCTCCCCTCCTCCCGGTTACCACCAGAAGCCCCTTAAGGTAAAAGACTGTGTTTTAAACCTCTTGGTTGTTCTAGTACCTGTGCATAGTAGGAATTCCCTGTTTGGTATTAATGCTGATGGCAACCTGGAAAAACTCCCCTTTGCCTTGGCCAAGTCACTTAACCTTTCCAAGTTTCAGTTCCCTTACTTGTAAAATATCATTATAATAATCAAACCTACCTCACAGCATTTTTGTGAGTCTCAAGTGAGGTGATGTATGTAAAGCTAGACTACCTCAGACGCAATAGCTGTGTGACCCTTGTCACATCACTAAGCCTCTGCCTGCCTCAGTTTCCCCATGTGTCAAATGAGAATCATAACGGCACCTACCTCCCAGGGTTGTTGGGAAGATCAAATACATGATATTTGTAGAGTGCTTTGCAAATGTATATAAATGCTGGTTGTGATTTTATCATCATCATCATCATCATTGTCATCATTTAAAAAGCTCTTTGCAAACCACCTTAACATACTATGGTTATGTGAGCCACTGTTAGCATCCCCATCATCATAGGTCCTTTAAGGTTTGCCTACTGCTTTTCTCACAACAGCCCTGTGAAGGAGGCCATGTGCATACCATTAATCCTGTTTGACAGCTTGATTCTGCTTTTATGAAGGTGGAATTTGAAAGGAAAGGTCTCTAGAGACTGGTTACTCTGAGTACTGTGCTTGAATTCTTGGAGTTGCCACCAAATGGATGGTTAGGCCTTCTATCCTAAGTGGAATGCTGTTTAAATTATAAGCATAGAGACAATTGTTGAAACCCTAGGAGAAACTAGTCAACACCTAGAAGGCATGCTTTGAAAATCCACCCTTATTTTTGTGGTAGAACTGTCCCAAGATCAATTGCAAGTAGATTGTAAGCACCTTTAGGAAGATCCTACTTAATACTCAAATGGCTCCTTGGTCTCATTGATTCAGGTGTTCCCTCTGTCCATGCAGATCACCTAGCCATCCATGCCTGCTTGTTCTGTGGGACTTTTCTCTGTAATCTCCCCAAAGTTCACACCAGGGGATGCACCCATTGTCCCGGAGGCCATCTTTGCTGTCTCTTGACAACATGAGAGTATCAGTGGAGTGCTCTGCTTTCAGGTGGGCATCTCATTTTCACTACTTGACCCACCCACCTTTTCTTTTGTCATACAATTCCTTGCTGACATCCTTTACTCCTGTTCTTTAAATTCCTTCGTTGATTATATGTTGCAGCCTAATCATGCTCTCTGTGCCCTCTCTGTGATATTCAGCTTTAGTTCTTCAGGGACAGTGGTGTTCCAAGTATCGATCCCATATGACAATACTTGTAAAATGCCTGAATTGAAAATATGAGAAGCGTAGGGTCAGTGAAACTGCTTCGCAATTGCCACAATACAATACTGCTTACTCTCTTCCTTCTTTTTAACTCTTGCCCCAACTCATAGTTCATCTGTCCTTTCCTTTTTGGATAGCCATACTGTTGGACAAGTTCTATTTGGATGCATTTTGAAATCTGGGCAATAGATATTGTTTGTAAACTTGATCTTTCCTGTGTGCTTGGACAGTCCCAACTCCTTTGAGTGATGATAGATGCCTTCCAGGAGACTCTGCAATATCTTGGGGCTTGATGTAATCAGTACAATGTCACCTGCCAACAGGAGCATCTGGAGGACCTCACCATCCACAGGGACTCCCTGTGCCACCTGGACTTTGCCTTGGATCTGCTCCATCCCAGTGGTGAATACTTTTGGCGAGCCTGTTTCATGCTTCGCCTGATGTTTATTATCAGAGGGTCATTGAACAGGGTCATTTTGCTCATTATATCTTCCAAGAGATCTTGAATGATCTCAATATACTGGGTATGCAAAAATTCTTAATGTGTTTTTCAAACTTTTAGAGCTTATGTATGAGTGGGATATACCTGTGCTGGAAAAGAGCCAGTCAGGTGGCATCTTATCTTACTGTGCTGAACTCTTTTTCCTAATCAAGAAATAAAAAGTATGATGGGGTCTTCCATTCTCTACATATTTCAGTTAATTGAGAGATGGTGAAGATGTGGCTTGCTGCTCTGTATCGTTTGTGAAAGCCTGCTGAGGCCATGCTAATGCTTTGTCAATGTATGTAGTGCTTGGTCCATAGTATGTACTTCATAATTACTTTTTCATTCATTCATTCATTCATTCACTTATATGTAGTACACCGACAGAGGAGAACTTCAGTGATGGTAAACAAGCAAAGCGACAGTCATTGGTTGGAGAGGTCTAGGGCAAGGGTAATTACTGCCATTTAATGAAGTAGGAAAATCAAGTGACCAAGTATTTATTGAGCACCTTTACTGCTCAGTAATGCATACCCAAAGTTGGAGATCATGTGAACATAGCTCTAGACCCACAAGGGCTTTCAGAAACCATCTGATCCAACTCCCTCATTTTACAGAGGAACCTGAGTGGCATTATTGGTCTCATAAGATTAAATGTATGTTGTAAGGTAGTATCGGAGGTAGGATTTGAACTCAGGTCCTTTGACTGTAGAGCCAGTTCTTATTCCACTGGACTTTGCTGCCCTCAAGAAGCTTCCAGTTTTGCTGGGGATCCTAGGCTCATTCACCTTAAACCATCAGAAAAGAATATAAGACTATACATGTTCCTCAACCTTGTGCAAGTTCAGAGAAGGGAGAAGTCACCTTGGGAATCTATCTGAATTGCAAGTTGTCTCCTTTTGCATTGATTTTGCAATCCTGGGAATTGTTTCTTTCCTCTGCTCCTTTCCCTTGGGTTCCCTCTTCCCCAGTGGACTCCTTAATAGGAACATGTTGGACAGCTCCTCTGATTCAGCTGGTCCCTTGGTGCTGTTGATTTCCTGCCCCACCACAGCACTAGCCCAGGGAAAAGACTGGGTCCAGGGCTTGCCTCAGGCTAAATATTTGTCAGTACGTTATCTTGGAGATGGAGACTTTTGCAGAAGATTGAAATAGAACTAGATATACTTTTACTTCAAGAACAGCACGAAAGAGTGGCTGCATTTGGATGTGTGAGTGGATTTATGTTGCCCTTGATATCAAAATTTTACTTTCTTATAAATATGTATCTATGTATGAGTAATATTTCCATGAAGGAATAAGACAGATGGAAGCACTGAAAGTATTGGAGATTCCCCCAGTGAGAAGAGTTAATGCTCACTTTCCCTTCCAGATGCAGACAGGAAAAGAATACTTGAAGAGCTGAGGTTCTCTTTCTTAAAGGTTTAGTCACTCTGACCTTCCCCATAGTTGGTCCCCCTGCCTTCCTCCAGGCAAAGTGACCTGCTAGCTGTCATCTGGCAACTGATCCCATCAGCCATTCCAGTCCAATTCTGGCCTCTGTGCCTTTGCCCATTCCTTTTTCTATTACCCTTTGCCAACATCCAGGTGCTGTGAGGGGGTACCCACCCTCCTCTTGCCCTCCGACTCTGCTGAGTTCTCAATACTTTCTCTTCAGATTACTTTATATTTGAAGGGCAATGTGCCAACATTGAGAATAGAGGGCGCGTTTTGGAGTCAGATAGACCTGAGGTCAAGTTTTGTTTCTGACTGATTTTGAGCAAGTCACTGAATCTCTAAGGGTCACAGGGAAATTTCTAAAAGTATAAGTGACAGAGAATTGTGATCTGCATTGGTAGAGGGAGTTTCCATTTTGAGATTTCCTTGAACCAATGAGATCATGGTCCTGAACCATCACCCCACCCTCAAGTAAACAACAGACAAAGCAAAACTGAATATCTGTGTCCATGTAGCCTCCCAGCAAGTAGGGTCAGTGGAGAGAGTGCTGGATCTGAGTCAGGAAGACCCAAGTACACTAGCTGTATGACCCTGGGCGAGTCCCTTAACCTCTATTTGCCTTCGTCTGCTGGAGAAGGAAGCGGCAAACCAGTCCAGTATCTTTGCCACGAAAACCTCATGGATAGTAGAGTCCACTGGGTCATGAAGAGTTGCACACAACTGACCACAGTCACAAAAATACCCTCCTAACAAGCTCCTTGAGGGCAGGAATTGTTTTTTAGGTGCTTAATAATTGTTCATCAAATAGAATCTTATGTGGAACATTAATGATTGCTGTTCTGAGGCTTCCCACTCCACAGACCATCCACCCCTGAGAGAAAGAGAATGTTCCTGAGAGAACACAGATATCCTGATTAGTTCCCAGTGACTAAGGCTGACTCCAAGATGATTGGCTGACTAGGGGTCAATAGGGCCCACCCTTCTTTATGTCTATAAATATGACTTGACAGACCATCTCAGCCCTTTTTAGACTTGCTTTTTACTTTTGCCTCTTTAGAAGACAGGCAAGTGCCTAGCACAGCTGACCTACTTTGGGTGGAGGGATGGGGTGGGGGGAACCTAAGAAATTACAGTCTTCTGCCCCTAGCAACTTGAAATGACTGCCTTTGCACAGGGTCACATGGGACTTGCATATGGCCCAAGTGAAAAGATCCTGAGAGTGGACTTTTCCAGCTTAAGAGATGGTAGCAGCCAGAGCAATTGAGATTTCTTGCCGAAACACATAGCAGGAGGAGACATGTAGGCCCTCTCAGCCTGAGGGGACAGTTCCAGCTTTGTGAGGGTGGCTCCTGAGTGATCCCACGTCTAAGAATTCCGAAGTTCAAAAGATGAAACTGCCAAAAGGATATTAACTCAATAAATGCTTCTTGAAGGTTAAAGATGATCACCAGTTGTGACTTTTACTGAAGCCACATCATGGAGATTGGGGTAAGCTTTCTGGACTCAGCTGTTCCCTTTGAGGGGGAGTTTAAATCACAGGGTGGTGCCATGAGGCACATGTGGGAAAGGGGGACTTACAGGAATGTCAAAGGGGTGCCCTGACGGCAACCCCTAATTCAGTTCTATTTTTTTCTGGGTTGGCCTTGTTCTCGATCACCCTCTTGTGAAGGTGAAATAAATGGATGAAGGAATGAAAAAAATATTAAGTGCTTACTATGTGTAAAACACTGTGCTCAGTGCTTGTGGGGGGGTGGGAATCAGAAAAGCAAGACAGTCCCTGCTCACAAGATGCTCATACTATAATAGAGAGAGATAGTACAAATGGGAAGGTTCATCTGTAGGGTAGATAAAAAGTCCCCAAAGGAACATGACCCGCACCAGTCTCAGAGGAGACAAAGACATAACTGTAGTCAGAGTGGAGAGTCTGAAGAATATGGTGACATGGGGTGGTGACATAGAGTCTTTGGCAAAACTTACCCATCCCTTTGTTTCGACCTCCCCCTCCTCATTCCCCAGCCCTATAGGACAACTGCTAAGGCATATCCAAATAGCAGCATGCCTCGCAGCTCACCCAGAAGTACTTGGGGCCTTGCCAGAGGGAAATATGCTTTTGATTTATGCTAATTTCATTATCTAACTGCCCCCTCCCTCCACGGGGACCAGCAAATAGCCTCAAAAATGGGAAGAAATTATTGGCAGGAAGTGAAATTGAGGGTTTCTTTGATAAAAATCATTGTCTTCGGGGATTCAGGCTCTGATCACTAGTTAGACCGGGTGACGATATTGCTGAATCGGATGCTCAGCAAATTCTGGCTGTTATTAAGAGGACTGTGGTTGGTATCATTAAATGATATGCATTATTCAGCTAAATTTTCCATGCCCTCTTAATAGCCCGCTTCCTCATAGGCTGGGGCAGAAACGACGTATTTTTGATGTAGGCACAAAGGGCAGGTAGCGCCCACAACACCTTGTTGAAGTGCCAGCCATGCCATAAAATTTGTCAATAGAGACAAGTTCAGGTCTTATTTTCGTCCTCACCTAAAGTGCAAGCTTGTCTCATGTCCATTATAATAAGTGCTTTATAAATGTTTCTTCATTCATCCAAGTCATCTGAGTAGCCTTGAATTTAGTTGAGGGGTGTCTTGAAGCACCTACTGTGTACTTTCAAGGCACTCTGTTGGTTAAGAACTCATGACTTTTAGGGGTTCATTAACTGTCAGCCTTTCGGTGATTCAGGACAAGTGAATGTGTCTGTTGCAAGAGAAGCCTGGCTGATTGGCAGCCTGAACATGTGACTTGGTCAGTTCCATAAGGATCCAGAGGACAGGTCTCCACTCTCGGGGATTCTGATTGGCTCCCTCATGCCTGGGCATTATTTCTTCGTCATTCATCCTCAGTTCCATGGCTCATGTATTGGTTGTTGCTAAGTCTCTTGCCACCAAACTTTTCCCAGAGGTCTGTGGGGGAGCTTTGTGCTTACATCTGCATAGCTCTTTCATTTCACTCTCTCACTTGGGCATCAGATTCTCTTTGTCCAGTCTCCCCAAAATGAGCCAGTTCTTTTGGAGTTTGGCTGCTGTTAATAGTGGCTTTGGGGGTGCTTCCTAAGAATAGGAAACATGAGAAACAGTGGAGACAGTTTGGGCTTTGGAATCAAAGGACCTCAGTTCAAATCCTGACTCTGCCACTTACTAGGTTACCTTGGGCTAATCACTTCCCCTCTCTGGGCCTCAGTTTCCTCCTCTGTAAAATGACAGGCTTGGACTAGCTGGTATCTAAGGTCCCTTCCAGCTCTTGATGCAGGATCCTAGGTGTGAGCAAATCACTTCCCTTCTCTGGGCCTCAGTTTCTTCCTCTGCAAAATGAAGAAATTGAATTAGATGACCTCTTAGACCCCTTCCAGCTCTGGAGCTGGGAGCTGAAGATCTTATGGGAGAATCCCAGAATCAGGCAAGGAGACCTGGATGGAAATAGGTAGTAAATAAGCTCCCCAGCCCATAACTCGTGGATGTTGATTGTATTAGGGGACCCTTCCTTCCGAGCACTTCAGAGAGCTAAAATTGTTTGTCTTTTGCAAACGGAGGGCTTAAATCCAGCTAGCAATCCACTTCCCGCAGGCGATTTAATCTTTTGGCTGGATTAACTGCTGACTTTAAAAAATGTAATTACCCAGCTGTGAAGGGCCATTTGGGAGGTTTCTGGAAATGGGCTCCTGGGGTGTGGGGGGTGTGGCAGGATGGAGTTATGGATCTCAGTAAATTGGTGACAGGGTATTAGTGAACTTGCCCCCGGATGGCTTAAGTCCAGAACTATGCAATATATGAAAGGGGTGGGAGGGTAGAGTATCATGGGTCAAATCCAGCCTTGTTTGTCGGCTTCTCTACTTCCTGTTTTGCTCTTCTTGATTTACAAGATCACTGGGCTTTGTCAAGAGATGGTAATGAGGAAAATGAAAATGCCTGCATGGATCCTTTGCCGCCCCCCCCCCAAGCATGCCCCCAGCAGCCCCCATTTCTCCCCAGCACTGGACAAAGCTGCTTGTTACAGAACAGCCTAAAACAATTCTGGAGTGAACAATGAACTGGGCTTTGGAGGTGGGGGTAGGGATGGGAGAAAAATAGGCTGTGTGGTGAGTGCATGGGTGCGTAGAGCTATAGATTGATAGATATAATGTGTGGATTTATCCTCATTATAATCAACCAACACTAAGAGGAAAAATAGTTTCTACAATTGGTCTATCTGAGTGAGAACTTTATAGAATAAAAAGAAATGGGAAGCATAACTCTAATTTGGCATCAGACTTATTTTGTATAGCTCCAGAGGATAGAGCTGGGATTATCGGTGGAAGTTACAGGGAGACAGGTTGTGATTCAGTGTGATGAGACCTAATACTGGAGTAAGCTGCTTCATGAAGTACTGTGAGTTCTCCAATATGGCTGTTGTGTAAGAAGAGGCTCGGTGATCCCCCCCAGAGATATGGCAGAGAGGATTTCTCCTTCTGGATCCATGAATGCACTGTTGTGACCTCTGAGGTCCCTCCCAAGGCACGCAAGTCTGTGATCTTACTCTGAATGCAACTAGAGCATTGGAAAGATTGCTCTGCAGTCAGGATACTTGAGTTCAAATCTTGTCTCTCCTACTCGGGTTCAGGGGCTTCCCCTGTTGAGATGAGAGAGAGAGAGATTCCATCAGTGGTTTCAAACTCAAATAGAAGCTGATCCCTTTCCACTGCATACTGACTTAGAAAACCACAAATTAAAATTATTTCTGTTATATTGTATTTTTCCTTATTTTGTTAAACATGTCCCAATTATATTTTAATCTGGTTTGGATAGCACTTGGAGTTTTGCAGGCCTTGAGTTTGGTGCCTTTGAGATCCTTTCTCACTCTAGATCTTAATCCTCTGGGTGACCTTGGACAAATCCCTTCCCTTCCCAGTGCCTCAGTTTCCCCCTCTGTAAAATGAGGAGGTGGGGCTAGCTGTCCTCTGAGGTCCTTTCCAGCTCTAGAGGTCAGATCCTTTGTGTGATCTTGACCAAGTCTCTTCCCCTGCCTGTGCCTCAGTTACCCCCTCTGTAAAATGAGGGGGTTGGACTAGGTGACCTCTGAAGTCCCTTCCAGCTCTAGACTAGAATCTTATTAATGTTGGGGGACAGCCCTATCACCCACATATAGACCAGGAGCTCTTAAGTAACTCTGTTAGTAACATTGGGCTGCTTTTCCTCAGTGTACCCCAACCTCCATCCTGTCTTTCAGCACTCGCTCTTCCCAGGCATTTGTTAAATAGGGATGTCTGAGGGTACAGGGGCCCAGAGTTTGTAGTAGGGCATGAGATCATTGGCAGAGATGGAAGGCTTTGACTTGACAGTGACCTAGATGATTTCTAAGGTCCTTTCCTGCTCTCAGCTTGATGATCCTAGAGAGACAATACATTTTCCTCTAGAATGTGTAGGGACATCAGCCATGCAGTGATTAGAAAGGACCGGTGTCTGTGCTTTAGCCTGGAGAAGGGAGGTTGGGTGACTTTCAGAACAGCCCATGGATGGGGCAATTAGGTGGTGCTGCAGTGGATAGAGCACCGGCCCTGGAGTCAGGAGGACCTGAATTTACATTTAGCCTCAGACACTTGACACTTAATAGCTGTGTGACCCTGGGCAAGTCAGTTAACCCATTGTCTAGCAAAAACAACAACAACAACAATAAAAATCCAAACAAACAGAAAAGCCCATGGAGTCCTGTTGTCTGTGATCCTGTGTAAGAAGGGGACCAGCAATAATGATCTGAAAACTGAGAGAATAAATGTAGTGTGTGGTAGAGAACCAAGGCCCATGCTCTAATCCCAGTGCCCTAATAAGAAGGGCCTTTTCTCTGGCCAGTTACTGAGTCCCAGGAAGGGGATCATAAAGGGGAATTTGCAAAGATTCCCACTCCACCAGAAAGTTTTGCCCTTTCTTCTGTGGGGTGTATCCATCCACACCCTTCTCGAAGAGGAAACCAATGGAGAAGGGCCCCTGCAGCACCACAGATGTAAACTCTGGTCTCCAGCTACTACCTGGTAGTCAAGAGGGGTTTCTGGGTTAGAGGTCTATTTTCCTCCTGCTTGACTTGTGTAGCTAATTTTTTGCTTGGTGCCCTTGTGAGCAAGGTCATGCTCTTGATATATGGGACTCTTGCAATCTTGTTGGGGTTTGGAGACAAAGAATCCCTGCCATGTTGTTTCTCTGTCACATAGTAAAATTATGGAATTTCAAATCTGGAAGGGACATCAGAAGGCAGCATACTCCTGGAAAGAAGGCTGCTTTTGGAGTCAAGAGAAACTTGTGATCACATCTTGCCTCTGAAAATTATTAGCTGAGAGATCCTGGGCTTGATACTTAATATCTCAATACCCTGGACAACTCTGACACTGTAAGTGACTGAGAATATGGCGATTTGTTTCTTCCAGCTCCCTGATTTTATTTTTTTAGGGAGGGTGAGATTGTACTTGTGATGTCTTTAGTATGTGCCCAGAATTCCCAGAATAGAAGATCTGTATCTATTAATCAGCTTTACAACTTCTCTGGACTTAACCTGGCATTTGTAAACCTGTTTTTAAAAAAATATTTTAATAACTGTCTTTCAGTATAATTGGTTTCCTTTGTCATTGCATGTATTTAGTTTTATGCATCTAAAACATTATTCTGAGAAAGGGTTCCTTTGTAGGCTTCTCCAGACTACCACAGGCTTCCAAGACATAAAACCAGCTAATAACCCATATCATAGAGGGTTTGTCTTGAGTGCCCAGGGCAAAAGAACTTGTACGGGGTCATACAGCCAGTGCCTGGCTGAGAAGGGCCTTGAACTCAATCCTTCCTGCCTCCCAGGCCAGCCTTCTATTACTACTGTCTCACCTGTCAACCTGCCTCTTTATATTGAAGGATGATAGTAACAGCTCATGTTTTCATAACAGTTTCACATTTGAAAAGCGTTTCACATATATTATCTCATTCGAACCTCGCAACAACCCTAGAAGGCAGGTACTCTTAATATCATGATTTTATAGATACAAAAAAATGAGGCTTAGGGCATTTGAATGATTAGACCAGATTCATGTAGTTAGGGAGTGTCTGAAGGAGGATTTGAACCCCATATCACCTGGATTCCAAGTCCAGAGCTCTAAACACTTTATCACTCAGCCTCTCGATACGCCATTGTAATATGTGCCATTTTGCTGCCGTACAGTCAGTGGAGACTAGCCTAGAGCTCCCCAACCCCCTTCTGCACACCCTGGCCCAGTAGCTGGAGCCAGTGCACATACTTTCCTTGACATACTTTGATCCTCATATGCCTTAGGCCGCAGAGCATCCCTGGTCTGCCTCCCCTCCTCTCCCTTCCTCTGCCCACTCCCTCCTCTCCTCCTCCCCTCCTCTCTGCCCTCCCCTCTTTTCCTTCCCTCTCCCTTCCCTTCCTTATACCTAGGGCTTCTTGTCCTGGAGTCTAGAGCTCTGTGTCGATGACTGATTACTCTGTCTGGAACACTGAAAGGTCTTCCTTCAGTTCCTGGTGGGGGTCAAGAGAGTCAAGGAAGGTGTACCTGGGTCTTCATTGCAGTCATACAGCACAGGAAGGTTTGGAGAGAGCACAGTCTGGCTTAGTTCTCATAGTTCAGCATTGAACTCTAGTGAGGAAAAGATTATTCTTTTGAGGACTTAGTGGGGACCGCTTCCTTCTTCCTCATTTCATTTGCTTTATACCCCCTTTTCCTACTCTGCCTCTCATCATTAAAATAAAATCAACTTAACAATCTTCAATAAGCACAAACATTCCATTACCCAGATAACAAAAACAAGAACTCTGAATGGAACCCTGAGCATTTCTTAACACAGTTTCTTTAAAATGCATATTAAATTTACCCAGGTACTTTCAGAATTGCCTGTGGTGCTTCGCATATTGTTAGAATATGGTGCTGAGCTAATCCCCAAGTGGACTAGTTAGTTTCACTCTGTTTCTCGACCACATATTGCATTTTGATCCTGGTGGGCACCTTAGAAAAAGCATGCCATGGGTGGCCATGGGGTGTAAGTAGGAGAGACTAGGTAGATGAAAGGAACTTATTCTGCTACTGGGCAAACAACTCCCAGCACATGCTCCGGTGATGGTGACTCAGTGGCAGCATTGTTCTGTAGGAAGGAAGGTTTATAATTTGTATGCACAGCAAGCTAGACTTCTGTTGTTAGCCCTGTGTGCTGCTGTGATGGTGGGCCCCTGCTGACCCACCATACCCAGTTCTGACTCATTTCTCTCCTTCTGGCTCACAGAGAAACATTGCTTTATAATGATGATAATGTTGGTGGGTCTCAGGGCTAATGTTTCATCTTTACATCATACGAAGTGAGCTTTCACTTTGAAGCCCAGGTGTGAGGAGGGGGGGAAATGGCAGGTGGGCAGTTTGTTTGCCAAGATAACCCAAGATCTATGCTGGCCTGTGCCATGAAGGAGGCTTGCATATGCTCGTAGTATGAGGGTGATTCGTGGGACAATAAAGTGGTTTGCAAGGTATTTGCAAAATGGAGGCCCTTGGCTGGAAGGCAGTATCATGAGTCCTTATAAGGACCCTTCCAGTTCTAAATCTATGATTGCTGTTCTAAATTCAGATTGCTGTGTTCTAAAGAAAGCCATGTGCAAAATGCGTTTGAGAGATGACAAAAGATTTTGCCTACATTGTAGAAAAATCTCCTTGGAAAGACCATTTTTTTAATTGGATGTGGGCATTGCAGATGGCAGTGGTAGATTGTCACTGATTGATTCCCCTGATAGAATATAAACCTCTTGAGAACAACTTCAGTTTCATCATTGTGTCCCCTAGCACAGGGCCTGACACACAGCAGATTCATAATAAATACATGTTGAACTTGGCCCCAGAGTAGAAATGAACAAATGCACCTCCCTCCCTCCTTTATAGAGATGGGAAACTGTGGGTGAGGAACATTTCCAGTGGTCAGACTTAGTTAATCAGTTAACAGACATTTATTGAGTGCTGTGTGCCAGGCATTGTGTTAGGCATATTGAGAATACAAAGATAAGCAACTGGAAGAATCCCTGTCCTCAGAGAGCTTGCATTCTAATTGACACATTGGTTAGTTTTGCCAAACCATCCTTTACCACTTTTATGCTCTTGATCAGAGGTGATGGCTTTCTGGGCAGGTGAGGGATGGGAGATATGTTTGGAAATTAAGGTTATGTAAAAATTAAAAAATGAAGAATGCATTTTGATTGATTAGGACATGGTAGGTAGAACTAGATTTTTTTTTTAATTTTTAGGCAGTTGGGGTTAAGTGACTTGCCCAGGGTCACACAGCTAGTAAGTGTCAAGTGTTTGGTGTGAGGCCGGATTTGAACTCAGGTCCTTCTGACTTCAGGGCCGGTGCTCTATCCATTGTACCACCTCGCTGCCCTTAGATTTTTTTTTTTAAAGCAGAAATGGGAAGAGACATGGTTCCTGGGAATGGGGAGATTTGGCTCCTAAGAAAAGATTCATTGAATATCTCAGGCTCCCCCTCTCCCATTCCTCAACAGGTCCCATCCCTATAGTTTCAGAGACTTAAAAGGGAGACTGGACTGACCCCTTATTCATTTACGTTGTTCGTGGCAAAACCTGGTTCTGTGTAATGGCACTGAATACTAAGTACTTCGTGATTTTCGTAGTTTGCATGAAATCATTGCCTGTGTGCTCAATACAATGAACTGAATGTGTTCTGTGACTATCCCTTTCAAAACAAAGCTCTTTTGTTGTGGATTGATCCCCTTCCCCTTCTCCTCTACCTCACATCCTGAAATCCATTTTCCCTATTCATCTCTCAGTGTAAATTGGTGCTTGGTGATTGTTCAGAAGTGCTGTCAAATTACTTGTCACCATGTATGTTTTTAATTCCTTCCCCCAGTGGTATTTATATGACCAATAGAAGTCTAAATATTTGATCAGTTTTCCTCTTCTGACTGGCTCCTTTAGAAGAGCCATTCAATTTTCAGCGTTTTATGTGGGAGATGGCACTTGTTTGCCACCTTCTAGAGCCAGGCATGGGAGCGACCTGTTGTTCTTTCCTCATCTGCCCACATCTACAGCAGCCCATATAGTCCATGGTTGCTAAACTTTAGGAAGGGTGGTGATGAAATACAGGACATCCCCGGGACGGCAGCCAGGATGCCGAGGAAACCAGATGAGGATAGGGAGGAATTGGGTGATAGAATGGTGGCTATTTAGCTTGCAGAAGAAAACGTTTGAAGGGCTGCCCTATGGAAAGACAAATTGGGCTAGTTCTGCTTAATGCCTGGGGGAAGATCTTGGAGTAATGAGTAGAAGCTGGGGAGAATAAAATTCCAAAACAATATAAAGGGAAAAAAAATCCCAGTAGTGGAATGGGGAAGTAGGGGAAGCTCAATAACCCTATATAGTAGAGGGGGGTCCTAGTTCAGAAGAGGCAGCTAGATGGCACAGTGGATAGAATATTGCATTCATGAGGAGATGAATTCAAATCCTGCCTGAAGTCACATAGTAGAGGGGGTCCTAGTTCAGAAAAGGCAGATAGGTGGCACAGTGGATAGAATATTGCACCCAGAGGACTTGAATTCAAATCCTGCCTCAAGATGTATGACCCTGAGCAAGTCACTTGACCTCTGTTCCTCAGTTTCCTTGTTGGTAAAATGGGGACAATAATAGCTTGCAGAGTTGTTGTGAGGATCAGATGAGATAGCATATGTAAAGTGTTATATAAATATTATTATTCTACTTGTTATACTAGATAAGCCTCCAAGGTCTTATCCAACCCTAGGACTTATATGATTCTGAATTTATAGAGTATATGGAAGGATTAAGACCAATGTCATTCCATGTAAAATCCAAGACTCAAGAGGCAAAAAATCATTTATGTGCAAACAGAACAAGGGAGATATGGTTAGACAAAAGTCCAAGTGAGAAAGATCAGGGAAAGGAGGTTGTGAGTAGGTTGCCAGCTCCATATGAATCATTGGGGTGAAATGGCGGTCAAAAAAATCGAATGGGATCTCAGGCTGCTTGAAGAGAAGCAATGTTTCTGAACCAAGGCCAGTGAGAATTCCATTGCAGATTCAGTTCTAGGGGCCACTTTTGGGGGTGGATATCAGGCACCTAAAATATTTCCAGAGGAGAGTAATCAGGCTGGAGAGGATACTGAAAGCCCTGCCCTGTGAGGTGTCATTGGAGGGAGAACTTAGAACATTAGGTGTAATTTTCTAAATTAAATTTTATTTTATTTTCATGAAAATCTGCCTTCCTTGAAGATTTTTCCTCCTTCTTTTCCCTCCCCCCTCCCCAGGCCCAAGAAAGCAACAAAACCTCTCTTAGTAACATGAGTAATCAAGCAAAACAAATTCTCCCATTGGCTATGTCCAAAAAAATATGTTGGAATCTGCACTCTGAGTCCTTTACCTCTCTGTCAGGAGCATGTCAACACAATTTTCTTCAAATACCAGAAAGATTATCGTACAGAGAAGGGAGTAGACTTATTATATTTGGCTTCAGAGGGAAGGATAAGAACCAGGGACTAGAAACTCCTGGGAGGCATCTTTTATTTCAGTAGAATGCAGCCTAACTATTGGACCTGCCTAGAAGAAGGGGGACAGGAATAAGCATTTATGCATCACTCAGTATGTGCCAGGCCTTGTGCTCAGCCCATTACGCAAATATCATTTGACCCTCATGACAATTCTGGGAAGTAGGTACTGTTATTTTCTCCATTTTACAGTTGAGGAGACTGAGGCAAACAGAGGTTAAGTGACTTGCCCAGAGTCACACAGCTAGTGAGTGTCTCAGGTCAGATTTGAATTTAGGTAGGGCTTCCTGACAATCAGGCCTAGCCCTCTAGCTATCTAGCCTTCTGTGTCACCAGCTGCTTTACCCAGTAGTAAGATGGGCTGCTTGGAGAGATAGTTGACTTTTCTGTCAGTAGAAGTATTCGATTAGAGGAAGGAAGAAAGGAAATGTACCTAGTATGTGTCGGTCACTGTGCTGCCTTACAGATATTATCTCATTTGACCCTTATGCCCCTTGTGAGGTAGATACTCTTATGATCTTCATTTTACAGACGAAGCAGCTGAGGCAGAGAGAGATTTAAATGACTTGCCCAGGATCACAAAAGTAGTAGCTGTCTGAGGCTGGATTTGAACTTGGGTCTTTCTTACTCCAGGCCCAGCCACCTAGCTACCTCAAAGATTACATTATCACCCATAGAAAATGTTGAAAAGGGGATTGGTGGCTCAGCCTTCCAATTCCAAGATTCTGTGATTGCTGGAAGGCAGATTTTAGTGCAAGGGGAGGAAGCCATTGGAACCACTCAACAGCAAAACAACAAGACAGGCTTCCTGCAGGGATCGTGAGTGGAGAACAGCTAGTATTCCTCCATGGCCGAAGCAGAAACACAACGCTTGGTTGCCGTCAAGGTCCGTCAGCCATAGTGAGCTGCTTGCATCACCAGCTGATGAGTCCAGGGATTGGTTCCTTCTTCTGCACAGAGCAGATAAAAACTTCCTGGCAACGATGGATGGAAAGTTGCCTCAGTGTCATGGTCTCCTTGTGGTCTGGATCTCATATCTCTTCTCCCTCCTCCAGTTTCCTTCCCTCCAGTTTTTATAGATCACCTCCTTCCCCACCACTCTGTCTTGCCATGCATCACTTGTCTTGGTTCTAGTATTCTTTTGTTGATTTCCCCTCCCTGTTCCTTCTGCTCTTACTGTGCTCTTTGCCCCCGACCTATTATGTAGCTTTGACCTTCAGACTTGATGCTTCCTCATTGCTTAATGATAATGACTTACATTCTCTATCACTTTAATGTCCCCAGAGCACAATGACCCTGTGAGGTTGATTTCTATTAATATCTCCCTTTTACAAATGAAGAAACTGAGGTTCAGTGACTCACCCAGGCTCACACAGCCAGTAGGCGTCTAAGGCAGGTTTTGAACTTTGTTCAATGGTACCAACCTATTTGCTGGGTCAGAGACCCAAGCAGACCTCATTTCTACCACTGGCTTTGGCACACTCCTGGGCTCTCTTCAGCTTCTATTTATTTTTTTTCTCTCTCCTCTTCCCAGTATCATCAAAGTCCCAGCTCTGACAGCTGGTTCCCCCATTGGTTTGGACCAATGTAGCATTTCTTAATGCTCTCATGTTTTCAACCTTTGTTACTGCTCAGGGGAAATTCCTCTTTCATTAATTGTCTTACTTCTTTGAACAGACAGTTATTTAAATTCCTCCAAATTTTCCAGTCAACATTAGCATAGTGACAGAAATTTCATATTCGGAAGCAAAAAAAATCAGTACCATGCCATTTTAACAAGGTCCCGAGTTTCCCAATTACTTGAGGTTTTCAGTCTTCATGTCTCCTGACCACCAACTGCAACATGTCTCTTCTGAAAACAATATAACACCTTGTAAATGGTCTTTGCAGAGCAACGGAAAATTCAGAACTGATAAGCAGAATGTGGGGTGGTGATTACAAGGTTGGGATATTGATTTTTCTATTTAGTCAGGCCTGCCTTTTTTTTTGTTGTTGTTGTTCTTGGTTTGGTTTTTCAAGAAACAGATTTATTCAACTCAAATTTCTATCAGCCATAGAATGTAATTTCTTTCCTGCATTCTCTCCTCCGTTCAACAGAACCCAGCCACCACTCAGCTTGTTATTACACAGAAACTCTAGTCACATTTCCTGACACTTAGCTCTCTGCCATAAATGCTGGTTTTGCCTGTAAGGCGGGGCCTAGTCCTGTCCACCAACACTGACTATAAATATGGGTGCCTCCATTTTGGTTTTAGTTTTTATTTCATTTTTTCTTTGATATCTCCCATTGATTTCAGCTCTGATTATTCAATCCAGACATTCTCCTTTCCGTGGCCCAAAATGGAATTCGGTCTGAGGGCCGAGGACTTCCTGAGAGATGGCCCATTTAAGGAGTAGAGTGGAGAGGCCTCTGGGGCTCTCTGAGGCTTTCAGAAGGCATCTGGAGGTTGTTAGAACTTTGTTCCTTTTAATTGCTTCTGACCATGCTGCCCCTTTTTCCTGTCACATCTGCCTGCTCAGTACTGAAGTCAGTTGGCCACTCTAAGCATCTCTCTCTAGAGCTACCTCCTTGAATTATCAACTCAGAAACTTACCTTCCTCCCTGGCCCCCTCAGAGGCATTCTTTCTTCCATTCTACTTCACTACCACCCCATCATGTCTGCTTTAGCAGAGATGGAACAGATTTGTTCTGCCTTGTCCTGACTAGGAACTAGTGGAAGTAACGGGAAGTGCAGATTTCCAGTTGATCAAGTTAAAACAAAACAAACAGAAAACTTCCTAACAATGATTGCTGTGTACAAGTGGAATGGATTATTTTAGGAGGTAGTAGGTTTTTCCTTGGTGGAAGTCTTCGGTCAGAGGCCAAGTATGTGCAGCAATTTTTAAACTGCGGGTCAGCACCTCATATGGGTTTAAGAAGCACTGAAGAGGTCTCCAGTGGCAAAAGTTTAAGAAGCCCTGGTGTAGAGGATTCTTGTTCAAGTATGGATCAGTCAGTAAATCAAATATTTATTAAGCACCTACTAAGTATCAGGCACTGTGCTAAGTGCTCGAGATACAAAGAAAAGCAAAAAACAAGTCTCCATCTTCAAAGAGCTTCCAGTCTAATTAATGGGGGAGAGAACATGCAAAACACCTGTGTAAAACAAGTTATATACAAGCTAAATCTGAAATAGGGAAGCCATTAACAGAGTGAAGGGACTCGAATTAAGATGGATCAGGAAACACTTCCCATAGACACTAGGATTTTTAGCTGATATTTGAAGGAGGCCAGGAAGCACAGATAGGGACGAAGAGAATTCTGGGAATGGAGGACAACTGGTGAAAATGGTTGGAGTCAGGACACATACTAGCTTCAAGTCACTTAACCTCTCTGAGCCTCAGTTTTCTAGTCTGTGAAATGAAATTAATGATATGTAGTACCCACTTCCTACAGTTGTTGTGAGGCTCAAATGTAAGTAGATGTTCAGTAAGCAAAGTATTTCTTAAATGTCATTTGTTATCAAATGAGATAATATATGTGAAGTAGCACATGAATGTTATATTCCCAGCTTTGTGCTGAGGTAACACATAGCAGAGGTATGTGGTTTGTTGAGCACAGTCCTGATATTCTCCCTGAAACAGCCATGGAAGAGAGAATGCTTAAGACACAGCTTGTAACCAGTTCTGTGATTTTCTTTTTATATCTCTCTTTTTTTTTTCCCAGAAGCAAATGGAGAGTAAAGTTCCAGAAGCAAATGGAGAGTAAAGTTAAGTTTAAATATTTAACATTATATACTTGAGTAAGTAGGTAAAGCGCAGGATGGGAATCACAGGTTTTGGAGCTGGAAAGGACCCTGGAGATATCAAATCCAATCACCTCATTTTATAGATGTCACGGAGTGTCTTATGTCAGGAACAGCCAGGAGTCCAATGTCACTTTATCACAGGGTAAGTAGAGGTCGGCCTAGATGGCTGGTGACGACCTTTCCAGCTGGGAAATTCTGGGATTTGCTGACACAGCCCCTGTTTCTGGTGACTTTCTGCAGTCCATGGCTGATGATAAGCAAACCCCTTTAGCTCTTAGCCAGTCTCAGCCCGTATCAACTCTCTTGGTGCAATATCTCCCGGTTTCTGAAACCGATTGAACCCATGGAGCAAGATTGTTCGAAGGAAATGGACTTCACTCGGAGTCCTCAAACCCAGAAACAAGCATTAAGAGGTTCAAAGCCGAAGGCAATTGGATGAGCTGATAAAACTTTGATCTATCTTTGCTAAACAGGAAGAGGAATCTGGTATCATAGATCATAGATTTAGAGCTTGAAGTGGCCATGAAATTCCTCTTGTCTAACCTCTGACTTTGGAGACTCAAAAAGAGGTTAAAGCCAGACAGGTGACTTACCCAAGGTCACACAGGTAGTGATTGGCAAAGCTAGGATTTGAAGTCAGAGCCCCTGATCTGGGAGTTAGCAGCTAGATTGATATTCCTAAGCCATAGATTTGACCATTTCACTCTTGCTCTAAAAAATCTTTAATGGTTCCCTAATTTATGTTCTAGAAATAAAAAAAAAAACAAACCAGCATGACGTTTAAATCCCTTAAATACTTGTCTCTTGCCTATATTTCCAGTCTTATTTCATAATTCTCCCTTTCATACTCCATGAAGCTATCCAGTGCCACCTTCTTTCTCAAGGAGTTTGGTTCCTGGATCACAGCCTAGTTCCTTTCCCCTAGCCTTTGCACTGCAGACTTCCTGTTTAGACTATGGCAATGTCCTAGTAATTGGTCCCTCTTTACCTCAGGGTTTTTTCCCCTTGCCAATCTGTTTTCTGCCAAGGCAAAGTGATTTTCCTCAAATGACCATGGTGTTGTTGTGGTGTTCAGTTATTTCAGTTGTGTCCTAATCTTTGTGAGCCCATTTGGGGTTTTCTTGCCAGAGATACCAGAGTGGTTTTCCATTTCCTTCTCCAACTTATTTTACAGTTGAGGAAACTGAGGCAAACTGGGTGAAGTGACTTGCCCAGGGTCATACATCTAGTAAGTGTCTGAGGCTAGATTTGAACTCACAAATGTCCTGGTTTCGCGGTTCATGAATTTCAACTCCTATTGTCCTATAACTATATATAACTATCTCTCTGTCTCTGTCTTTCTCTCTTTCACCGCCCATACATTCACTCCCTCACTTCCTCCAGTGTTTTTATGAGGCCTTTATGGGTGTCTATATACGCACACATATACATATAGATCTACACACATAAACACACATATATCTACACAGAAACACACACACATATATGCACAAACATACACATACCTACACGCATGTATATATGTATATACACATGCACATAAATACATACTTACACATGTACACAAAACACACCTATATCAACACATGTATACACAATAAACACATATATCTGCACACATATACTTTTATTATATTTTGTATACACAGTGTAGGTGGCAGATAATCTGAGAGGGAAAATCATTAGAAGCTATGATACCCAGCACGGCCTCACAAAGAAGGTGGGGTTTGACCTGAGTCCTCAAGGAAGTGATGGACACCAAGAGGCCCCGGTAAGGAGGGAGAGCACGTAAGGCATGGATGACAGCTATTGCAGAGACACAGAGTCAGGAGATGGAGTATACTCTTTGCAAAACAGCAAATAGAGCAGCCAATCTGGATCATAGTGTATGGAGGAGATTAAAGTACAGGAAGACTGATAAGGTAAGAATGGAATAGGTTAGTGAAGGACCACAAATGCTAAATTGAGGAATTTGTTTTGAACCTGTAGGGAATCGGGTACCACTGGAGTTTACTGAGCAGGGCAGTTACATGGTTTGCCCTGTGCTTCAGGATATTCATTTGGACTGCTGAGTGGAGAGTGGACTGGAGTGGGGAGAAGCTTGAGAAAAGGAGACCAATGAGAAGGTTGTTGCTGTAGTGCAGGTGAGAGATAATTAGGGCCTGCACTACGAAAGGTGGCCCTGTGAGTAGGAAAGGAGACATAAACAAGAGATACTGTGAAGATGGAAATAATAAGGTTTGACAACAGATTAGCTATGTGAGGTGGGTTTGAATGAATAGTCAAGGATGAGACCAAGGTTGTGAGCCTGGGTCCCTGGAGCTTGGTAGTGCCTTTGACAGTAATAGGGAAAGTAGGATGAGAGGAACCTGTTGAGGAAAGGATAATGAGTTCTCTTTTGAATATGTTAGAGTTTGAGATATCCAAAAGGCAGAAACAAGGGCAGTTCAAAGTTGAAGGCCTTTGTATGAGCTGATAAGACAAGGTGAGGTGAGATTGGACTAGATATGTAGATCTGGGAATTATCTGCATAGAGTTGATAATGAACCCAGAGGAGTTGATGAGATGACCAAGTGAGGTAGTATAGTGGGAGAAAAGAAAAGGCCCAGGAGAGAAACCTGTGGGACCCAGATGAAGATCCTGCAAAGCAGTGATCAGTCTGACAAGTAGTAGGAGAATGAATTGATGCTCATTTTTTGTTTTTTTTGCTAGGCAACCGGGGGTTAAGTGACTTGCCCAGAGTCACACAGCTAGTAAATGTCTGATGCCAGTGTTAAACTAAGGAAAATGAGTCTTCCTGACTCCAGGATAGATAGATAGAGGGCCTGGCCCTCTATCCATTGCAGTGCCACCTAGGTGCCTCTTGGAGAACAAATTGCGAGGCAGGTCACAGAAACCTAAAGAAGAGAGACTATTCAGGAAAAGAGGTTGATTGACAGTATCAAAAGTTGCAGAGTGGTTAGGAGGTATGACTGAGGAAAGGCCAATCAATTCATATGCCATTGGTAACTTTGGATAGAACAGTTTCAGATGAATGATGAGGTTGCAATCTAGATTGCAGAGAGTTCGGAAGGGAGTGAAATGAAAGGAAGTGGAGGCACCAATTGTAAATGGTTTTCTCAAGGAGTTTAGCCATGAAATGGAGGAAAGGATGAGGATAGATGGATCCTTCGAGGTTATTTCAAGGATAAGGGAGACATAGGCGTATTTAGGCAATAGGGAAGCAGCCCGTAGACAGGGGGAGATTGGAGATTACTAAAATGGTAGGGGTGGTAGAGGAGAAGCCAGGATGAAATGGGATTACTTGTGGATGTAGAGGAGCTTGCCTTGGCAAGGGGAGGAGAGTGAAACAGGGGTGAAGGAAGAAATAGTGACAGGAAGGCATTTGGTAGGTGTGAATTGAGATGGTGTGGGTAAGGGGAAGCTCTTATCTTTAATCTTTCCTTTAGTGGATCCTTTCCTGCTGTATAGAAATATTCTCAAGTCTCCTCCATTTTTGACAAAAAAGAGAAAACCCTCATTTAGCTTGGAGGTGCTCATATCTCTTCATTGTTAAGTCCAATTTCTTTTTCTTAGTCTTCATTGGTCAAGAAGTTTACCTCTGAAGCCTCTGAGGCTATTGATCACCCTATTTTCCCAGATACCCTTTCTTCTTCCTTTGGCTTTCAGGACACTCTCCTTGGCTAGGGCTACAAAATGGCCAAATGGCTTCTAATCAATGCCAGTACCAAAGGAAAAAAAGGGAAAGTGTTCAAGTTTCTTATTACAACATTGTGTTTTCCTTTGAAAGCAAGGGAAAAAACTGAGTTGTGCCCAGTCTAGCTTAATGGAAGTAGATATATATGGCTTTCAAGTTTCTCAACAGCACCTACACAATTGGGCTGAATTACTTGTTTTGTTGATATCTCTCTCTATTCCAGCTTTGCTTGCAGCCCAGACAGTCAACTGTTGCTCCTATTGTAGTGAAGACTAGAGAGGCTATAAACCATGAAGGAGAGTTCTGTATTTTCATAGCTTGAAGCATGCTCTAGGAGGGCAGGATTGGAAAATTGGACAGCTTCCCAGTTCCTCCCAAGACTAGTCTTCCCTGTGTTTTTATTACATAGTTGGAAGTGAAGTGAATTCCTATGATGAGACATCCCTATGTTGAGAAATAAATAAAAAATCACATGGAATGAACCATTCCTATATAATCTGGCATTTGGGATTATTCACAACATTTACCTTTTCCATTCATGTGGATGATGACGACGGTGCTCCTAGCAGTCACAGCTGAAATGTATATAGCATTTTCTGATTTCCCAATGCTTTATTTTTAGAATTGTTTTGACTCATTCTTCTTTCAAGTCAGTACTTTAATCCTGGTTTGCTTATTATTACTTGGATGCAGCTCTTCTCTGACAGGCTCTAGCCCCCTACCTCATTCCCATTTGCCTGCTCTTTCCCTAGTGGGGGGGTTTTACTTAAATTATTGATTTCTTTTTTCTGTGGTTTATTTCGTTTTCTGTTTCTTTTGAACCTCTTCTCCTCTCACATTGAAGTTGTTCATGTGAGAGCTCCCTTCCTGCCATCCCCTCTAATTTTTTACATTTATTAATTTTCTTTTAGCTGTATTTTTAAAGAAGTTTTTCTTCATTTGGTTTTCTTCAGTAATTCTCTTCCCTTGTAATCCATCTTGAAATTTTAATTCCTGATTCATGGCTTATATACTTATTTATTCCTTCACACATCTTTGGCTTCCTCATGGGGTAAAAGCTTCTGAAGTACCAGATTTGAACTCCCTTTTCTAAATGATTCCTGTGTTATTGACTTTATAGATTGTCCATTGTCATCCTCACTTTTAAAAAAAAAGTCTTATTTTTAAAGGTATCAGTTTGATGAGGGAATTTATGTTGATCAGAGGCAGCACCACATGGTGGGGGAAGTTCCCTACATCCCAAATTATTCATTCCATTCCTCCAAATGATTATTTTCTATCCCAAAGGGAATGACATCTTGTTTCTCATTTTCGTGGTCCTCCTGCTGTTTTGGATGCCAGTGCCCCTATAAGCTCACACGTTATTTCTCCCAAGCCAGGGTGTTGCCTGTTCAGGAAAAAATACTTTCTTCAGAAAATTGGCTCTATAATACATGAACCCCCCCCCCATGTTAAATCCATCATGATGTCCCTATGCTCATCGCAGGTGATCTTCCCTTATTCAAACGTTCTTCAGCTAGGCCTCCTTACTTTAACTATAGCCAGCATCCTCTATAGGTTCAATCCCACCCTTCTCCCACCCTCTACTGTTCTTCTGCGGGCTCTTTTTTTTTTTTCTGGAATTTATAGGAATCACCCTCCCTTCAAAGTTTTCCCATAGACTGGGTAGTAGAGCATCCTTCATGCCTCTGTCTTCCTCACCTCTTCTGTTACCATTTATGTATCTATTGCATATGCATTATTCTGCAGGATGTGTAATTTTGGATTGCAATTTGAGTCCCTTTGCTATTTGGAATATACTGTTATAATTCTTTCTATGATGTATTGTGATTGTGGAAAAATCTTGTGTTCAGATATCTTTTTTGTGTTTGAAAGTCTTTTTTCTTGGCCATAAAAAATTTATTATTGTTGAAATTGTTAAATATAAATTTTAATATTTGTCAAGAGAACTTTGGATTGTCTTTGAGAATCCTTTCTTCTCATTTTTAGGATCCTCTCTGTTGATTTATCTACTTGTGCTCTGGGCTTTAGGGGATTTTTTCTTGAAATCTTTGGTGTTTCAACCTCAAATTTTTGTGCTTACCTTTCCTTCACTTCCTCGATCTTCCCTTTTTGCTACTGGGACTGAACTTCTTCAGCCTTCTCATAGGTTGGACAATCTGGGGTTCAGTGGCCTGGGGACTTGCTCTGAGTATACTATGGGGGACAGACCTGGCATAGCCAGTAATGCTAGCCCCATCCTCCAATTCCTTCTTTACCTTTCTTCCTTGCAGCTAGGCTGAATTAGTCTTTTGCTTTTTGCAGGGCTGGAGGAGAATGGGTATAGCTTCTTAATCTTGGCCATCTCAAGCTCTGGGCTAGATTCCATCCAGAAGGCATGACATTTTCATTCTCCCTCCTCTTCCTCCTCATGTGGTTTGGCGTGTGTGTCTATAATTGTGGCAGAAGAGGGAGAAGGTATGGGGGTACTCTGGCAGAACCTTTGTATCTTAGGGATTGGGGGTGGGGTGTCATTCTTGAGAATTTCTAGGCACAAGCCTGTGAGTAAGCTTCCATTTTTGCTGTAGGAGCATGAAAGCTATCGGGGGACAGGGTATTGAAAGAGCAATTTATGGATTAGAGTTCACTCTTGTTAATTCATTAGCATTTTACCTTGTCAGTGTTCACTCTAATTTGTCTTGTACATTCTACTTTAATTGCTCTACATCTGGCACATAACTTTTTTTTCTTTTTGGACGGTTAGAGAATTAGAGGGACCTGGAGAATATGACTAATCTGTCATCTTGCTGAACATATGACCTGAAAAACTACACAGTGTTTTATTTGTGATATCTTAGATGATGGGTATATATTCCCTCTATGACATAACCTCAAAGTGGTCATTCTGCCTCTGCTTGAAGACTTTCAAACAGAGGTGATCCGCTACCTTATGACATAGTCCAGTCTACTTTTGGACAGCTCTGATCAATAGGAATTTTTTCCTGACATCAAGCCTAAATCTGTCTCTCCGCATTTTTCACCCAGTGATCCAAGTTCTTGTCTCTTGGGCCATGCCAGACAAGTCTAATCTCTTTTCCACATGACAGCCCTTCACTACTTGAAGGCAGCTGTCATGTGTCCCCTGAAGTCTTCTCTGCCTTGCCTAAAAGCAAGTTGGAAGTCGATTCCACTAGATGGACCTTTAACATTACCCAACAAGTACCTAACAAATCCATCTTCCACTTAAATACCTGTAATGATGGGGAACTCATTACAACTGGACAACCCAATGCATTTTTTTAAGCAACACTTCTTGTTATAAAACCGTTCCTTATGCTGAGCCAAAATTTGACTTTTCTCTAATTTCTTCCCACTGGTCCTGTTTCTGACTTCTGAGATAAAGCAGAACAAATCTCATCTGTCTTCTCCATGATAATTTTTCAGTTATTTGAAGACAGCCATTATATTATTATTATATTATTATATTTAATAATTATTTTATTATATATAATATTATATGTATTTCATATAATTATATTATTCCCCCAAATCCCCCAAAAGTCTTTTCTTCTCCCAACTATACATCGTTGGCCCTTCAACCAGTCCACTTACAGAATAGTTTTCCATCCTTCCTCTGAATGCTCCCCCAACTTGTCAGTATTTTTCTGAAATTACAGTGGCCAGAACAGGACATAGTACTTCAGCTGTGGTCTGACTAGGGCAGAGGACGGGGGGGGGAGAGTACATTTTTGATTCTATACCTCTCTTGATGTAATCTAAGACAAAATTAATTCCTTTGCCCACCTCCAAATGCTGTTGACTCATATTAAACTTGTTTTCAGTGAAAACTTTTGAATTCCTTTCTAATTATGTCAATCAGTCAAAAGTATTTATTAAACACCTACTATATGCCAGGCACTGTGGTGGAATATAAGCATTGCATATACCAAGAAAGACAAAAGATAGTCCTTGCCCTCAAGGAGCTAACAGTCTAATGAGGTAGACAACATGCAAACAACTCTATACAAACAGGCTATATATGTAGGATCAGTTGGCGATAACCAAGAGAAAAGGCACTAGCATGTCTCCCTTGTCCCATATTTGTGCAGATGAATTTTTTTGAACCCAAATTCATAGATTTATATTATCCCTATTTAATTCCATCCCATTAGGTTCTGGTCCATTGCTCTAACCTCTTTTTTTTTTTTGCAAGGCAGTTGGAGTCAAGTGACTTGCCCAGGGTCACACATCTAGTTAGTGTCAAGTGTCTGGTCTGAGACCAGATTTGAACTCAAGTCCTCCTGCCTCCAGGGCCAGTGCTGTATCCACTGTGCCACCTAGCTGCCCCCCCCATTGCTCTAATCTCTTAAAAGAAATTTGAGTCTTGTTTCTGTCATCAGATATGTAATCTGTCCCTCACAACTTCAGCCAACAGTGCCTTTCTCTATATGATTATGAAAAACATTGAACCAAGCCTGGCTGATCACAGAGCCCTGTGGCACTCCTCTATATACCCCTTTACAGCATGACATCAGCCTAGAAGTCAGCATTCTTTGGGGCTAGTTATTGTTCCACCCTAAATCATATTAATTCTTCCTTCAATATGAGTTTAAGCAGTTCCAAAGGATGCATTAGGAAAAATGCTATCCACCTCCAGAGAACGAACTGATGAACTCTGAGTACAGATGAAGAATACTTTGTTCATTTTCTTGAGGCCTTTTTTTGTATGCATGTTTTGCAATGTGGCTAATATGGAAATATGTTTTGCATGGCTTCATATTCAATATCATATCGCTTACCTTCTTGCAGTGTGGGAGGGAGGGAGAAATTTTGGAACTCAAAATAAATGTTAAAATTTTAAAAATGTTATTGAGACACATTTAGTGAAATAAAATATATTTTAAAATTAAAAGTAAAATAAGTCTAGATTTGTCTTTTGCATTGCCATTATCTTAACCCTAGCCCTGATCCCCTTATTAAGGAGTCACTGCAGTATTTGCCTAAGTAGTCTACCAATCTCCTATCTTTCTCTCTTCCAAGCCATCATTCACAAATATGTCAAGATCCCCCAGAAACTTGGTGAGTTGTGCTAGAGCTGCTCAACTCTTATTTGCCTCTCCATTCTTAAATTCTCTCCCTGAGTCATGTTTCAAGTTCAGCCATTGTGGATTGTAGGTATCTGATAGGTTCTTCCAAGGGTGCTGTCTACTCACTTTACTATTTCTTGTTTTATTGTTGAGTATTTGGTTTTTGAGCAGCTAGGTGGCACTGCAGTAGATAGAGTACAGGGGCCTGGAGTCCGGAAGACTCATCTTCCTGAGTTCGGATCTGGCCTCAGACACTGACTAGCTGTGTTGACCCTGAGCAAGTCACTTCATCTCGTTTGCCTCAGTTTCCTCACCTGTAAAATGAGTTGAAGAAGGAAATGGCAAGCCACTCCAGTATTTTTGCCAAGAAAACCCCAAATGGGGTCAAGAAGAGTCAGACATGATTGAACAACAAAAACAGTTTCATTTCTCTTCCCTCCTCTTACTTTTTCAATGTCTGCTGTTTTGTTAGTTTCCTAGCTTCTGTCATAAGCCTTTTAAATCTCTTATTGAATTCTCTGTCTCTCCCTTCAATTTTTAAAAATAAAGCCTTTGAAGCCCCCTTCAAATGGCTGTCCCATTCTCTTTGCTGTCATTGCAGGATTCCTCACTGTATTAGCAGCTTTTCTTTGAATTCTTGTTTCCTCAGCTGTTTGACTGGTTGTTGTTATTTTTTCCTGTAGGAATTTCCTGATGGGTGGTTGCTTCCTTTCTCATCACTTTCCTGTTGTTGTTTTTAGTTTATGTAACATGTTTCTGGCTATTTTAAATGATACTAAGGAGTCAGATGTATACAGTGCCTATAAGAGGCAGCATTTTATAGGATTTGGAGTCAGAGGACCTGCATGACCTTCAACAAGTTACTTTCCTTCCTCTTAGCCTCAGTTTCCTCCTCTGTAAAAAATTGTGGGTTTGTATTAGTTGACCTCTGAGGTTCCTTTCAGCTCTAGGTCTATGATGTTTTGATTCTGTCACTTAAATTAAATTTTTAGACATTTAGGAAGGTTTTTTTTTTCCATATAACAAAAAAAAAATCTTCTTTGTAATCACCACCCATTGCTCCTGGTATAATCTTCTGGGGCCAAGGACAACAACTCTGATTCCTTTGCAATGGCACATCTATTTCAGTATTTGAAGATGGTGGGTTTTCAAATCTACTATCCTCTCAGTTAAAGATCCTCAGTCATATTATTGAATCCTTTGCATGTATAGAGGTGGAAGGCCATATGTGGGAGGCAAGTAGAGGCAATTCTTACTTGTACTTGGAATTTTGGTGACTAGGAAATATGGCCCTACATTTCTTAAAAGATGAGTAGTATGGTTGTGGGTCCTTACTGTTTTAAATTGTTAGACCAATTCTCTGGAGGAGTCTGTGTCTCTTTGAATGAATTACTTGTGGGTAATTTTGCTTAGGCAGAGAATCTCACTTTCTGTTCTCATGAGGTAAAGGAATTGGAAAGAGAGGTACATAGTGATGTAAGACCAGGCCACCTGACATCTAAAGAGGCACAGGATGCCGTTTTCAACATCCACTTGTATGTAGCAAGGCATTTTGGAGTGATCTTAAGCAAAAAATTTTCTACAATAGGAGCTCTTAGCCTTTTTAGGTGACCTAGTTGGTCATCTTTGGCAGTCTAGTGAAGCCTGTGGACCTCTTTTGTAAAACATGTTTTTTTAGTGCATAAAATAAAAGGCATAGGATTATGAAGGAAACCAATTAAAGATGGAATGTTTTTCCCATTCAATTTCATGAACCCCCTGAAATGGATTTCAGATTAAAAACACCTGTTTGGGGATAAGGGTAGACACTTTGCCATGAGTATTCACCTTCTGCTTTGTCCGTTCTTTTTCCTCCTTTCCCCCTATTGTGCTCTTTAGCCTTTCAGGAGTGGCCAGAAATCCCCATGGAGACTGCTTAGCTCTAGCTCTGGATTTCATAGACAAATGATTCATTGAGGTATAACCAAATGTCCTATGGATTGGTTGAAACAGACCTAGATTTTAATTACTGTTCTGAGTGAATTTAGTTATGTCCATTTTCATCTTTGGATCTCAGTTAACTCCTTGTATAAAATGGAAGGGTTTGTACTAGATGACTCCTAAGATATCTTCTAATCAAGCATGTAAGAAGGAATGCATTCAGATGCCTACTATGTGCCAGGCACCATGCTATGTACTTAATCATCAAATTTTTATTAAGCACCTCAGGTTGTCAGATAGGAGGCAGCTAGGTGGCGTTGTAGTGGATAGAACACTGGGCCTCCAGTCAGGAAGACCTGAATTCAAATTTGGCCTCAGACACTTCCTAGCTGTGCGACCCTACGCAAGTCTCTTAATCCTGGTTGCCTCAGTTTCCTCATCTGTAAAATGAGCTGGAGAAAGAAATGGCAAACCACTCTAGTATCTTTACCAAAAAAACCCAAATGGGGTCACAGAGCCAGCTACAACTGACAAAAACAACCGAATATTTGTCAGGTATTGGGGATGCAGTGACAAAAGTGAAATCATCCTTACCCTCATGGAGCTTACATTCTAGAAGGAGGTGGGTGAGGTATAGCTCTAAGTAAATAACTCTAGGTAGCTGATCTTTGCTTTTAGCCACAAGTCTATAAACTATACACTTTGTCCCTCCTAAAAGTGGAGAGCAGCATCGTTTTCTTCTAGAGAAGTAATAGCAGTGGAATGATAAAGATCTCTATTGAAGAAGTAAAAACAGCCAGATTGGTACCTCTGTTTCCACATGTGTACTCCCTTTAGGCTGGAGGAGGAAGGGATGGAATGGAGAAGAAATTTTCAATTATATTTGCATCCTAAATAATATTGAAATATTTATGACCTCTAAGTCCATTGCATTCCAAGGTCTGGTACCCCGCTCTTGTTTGTATATGTCTCTAAGCCAGCATTCACATTCATGGCTAGGGAAGGAATTCGGTACAAAAGCTGCAGAAGATCCCATGAAAAATTAGAAATTAGGCTAACGCAAGAGCTCAGTCTTAGAAATTGTTTTCTGCATGACCTTGAAAGGTCATGAATGATTTAAAGTAGTGGTGCCTGTTGTGAAGTATGGAATGTTTAAGGCCTGCACACCAGCCCAAGGTGACATTTGATCTTGGGCTAGGGCAAACATTGCCTCTTAGCCTTCCTTCAGTCCCTCCCTGCCACTGTTGCTTTGCCCACTGTGAGTGCTATAGAATGAGAGTGTTATTGTGGAGAACTTTTTGTTTATTTCTTCGTTGTGACCTTTTGAGGCTTTGGGAGGAGAGGGAAGGACATTGTTAACCATAATGAGAATAAGAAATTTTTGAAGTCTTGACTCATTGAAGAGTAGATTTTGAAAAGGAAGTCATTTCTGCAGTATTACATGTATATTGACAATATCTGGCATTTAATTTCTTCTGCCCAGAAAGTGAGGTTTCAGTATAAATGCTAATATCTTTTTACTTTAAAAAAAATGTCAGGAGAATCTAGGTAAGGTTGGATGACTTCCAAAGAGCAGCCTGGGCAGAGTCCCAGGATTTCACATCACTTTGCAGAGTTTCTAAGGATGTCAAACCACTGCTACTCCTTTCTACTTGGAGCTTGGTAATGTACTGAATGCATTGGCTAACCTGCAGGCCATTGGACAGGTGCCTACTTGGTCCCTAGGCAAAGGACATCTTTCCTCCTTGTACTTGTCAGGAAAGTACATTATAGAGTGATTGAAAAAGCTTTGTGCATTGGCCCTCTACTCAGATGGGGTATAGGAAAAGGGGCTGTTTTGTGCTACTGAGGCAGTACTTGGGGAGTTATGCCAAAAGGGTCCAGCTGTGGAAGGTAGTATCCCCCTTATTTAAACTTGAACCCCATTCCCTCTGCCAGTTTCTCTGTAATAGCCAGCCAGCAAGATGCTGGCTTTTTTTGCTGTGCTCTCCCCCGCTCCCCTGCCAGTCTCCCACCCTGTTATTTCTCTCTGTTCTCCAAAAGCTAACTCATCTGCAGCAAAGGGCAGACTGGTATTACCCTTGATGAGTTATAGATGAAATGATGACTGATTTTTTTTTTAAAGCATAGGGTAATAGAGGCATTCCTAGAAGGAATTCAGTGGCCATCTAGTGTAACCCCCTCCTTTTTGCAAATAGGGAAACAGAGGTTGAGGATAGTGAAATGACCTACCAAGGTCACATGTGGTATTGTAGAACTAAAGCTGGAAAGGATTTCTGAGGTTGTCTTGTCCATGAGCCCTCTTCCCCCCCCCCCCCGTTTTACAGATGGCCTAAAGGCCTAGAGAGGGGAAATCAATTGCCCAGGGTCATGCAGGCAGCAAATGTCAGAGGTACCATTTGAACCCAGGTCTTCACTGCTCTGCACTATGCTATGCTGTCCTAAGTAAATTATTTGTGTCAGAAATGACAGTGCTAATGGCTGATGTATGTACATATACACATTTAATTTTGATGTTTGCGAAGCACTTTTCATGTGTCTTCATTTGATCCTTATAACAGCCCTGGGAATTAGGTACTACTATTATTTCAACTTTAGGGAAAGAAAACCGAAGTCCATGGAGGTTAAGGGATTTCCACAGGGTCACATAGCTTGTAAGTGTCTTAGGCAGGCTTTGAGCTCAGTTCTTCCAAGTCTAGTGCCAATCACATTAGACATTTTTCTGTTCAAGGCTGACTCGTGGTAGACCATTTGAAAGGTGTTTATGGCCGTGGTGGGATTACCCAAGCTGAAAAAGATGCTGAATGATTTTCGAAGCACTCTTGCCTCGATGATACTGTCAAAATGCTACCACTGAAATTAAATTCGTCATTTATAAAGTCCATTGACTATAATGTTTCCTCCCTTTGTGATCCCATAACTTTTTTTCTCAGCCAAAGACAAGATTTATTAAAGATCCGCCATATTAACCAGACTCTTAAGGAATCTGAACATCTATGAGCTATCGGCTAGATTGTGAAAATCTGAGTAATGGCTAGATTATAAGAATCTGAGCCGATCCCATAACTCTTAGCTGCTAGACTCATTAGCACAGCACACACTTGGTTGTTGATTGGTGAGAGTGAATGGATGCTCCTTTGCCTAGTGGTTAGAATCTGCAAGGGTAGATAGCGGGTCCACACACAAGTAAGGATTGATGATGTTTCAGTTGCTCAGAGACTCAGAGCTGCCAGGGGCCACAAATGAATGGTCGTGATGTTCTGTTGATATTAGTAATAATAATAATTGACGCATATCATGCATTAAAGTTTGCAAAACATTTTATCTCATTGGAGGCTTCCAGCAACCCTGTGAGTTGAGTCCTATACAGATTCTTATCCCCATTTTACAGATGAACAAATTAAGGCTGAGAAAGGTTGACTAACTTGCGATGGCCATGCAGCTAGTAAGGATTTGCAACCAGAACTTCCAGGTTCCAAGTTCAGTATCATATCTCATCATACTACACTTTGGTAGAGTACGCATGTCTACACAACTAGGCCTTGAGTGCCAGGAGTTGTGACCTGGAGCAGTTGTTGAAACCGATGCCATGATGTTGGGCCAAGCTCTGTAGCTGTGTAGCCATCTTGTACCCACTAGTCTGCCCTCTGTTTGTTTTAGATGGATATCACTCGTGTCCCTATGGGAAAGATTTAGCCTCCTTCATTTACTAGCTATTGAGTAGCAGCTAATTGCTATACAGGTCTCTGTGCTAAGCTCTGGAGATAGAGACTTCCCTCAGAAAGCTTATATTCTACCACAGTATCCTACTATGGTATCCTAATACAGTATTTTACTACTCTACTATGGTATACAACACACATAGGGGAGTGGTTTCTAAAGGCCTTTCTCAGCCTTAATTTTTTCATCTGTAAAATGGGGATAAGAATCTGTATAGGACTTACCTCACAGGGTTGCTGGAAGCCTCCAACGAGGTAAAATGTTTTGCAAACTTCAATACATGATATGTGTCAATTATTATTATTACTAATATCAACAGTATTCGTCTAGACAGGCAAAGGCATGGGGAGTAGAGCCAGAGGGAAGTCGATTATCATACCTTTTCCAATAGCCATAGCAACACTGATTTGACTGTTGTTCCATGAGCAAGAGTTGGAATGTGGAGTGGGAGGATAAGTATGGCCACAGTTTAGTTGCCCAAGCTGGCTAGGATTTAATGTCCTGGTGGATGGCTGGATGGGCTGAAGCATGTGCCAGGGAGCTGGCTACACGTAGAGGGCTGCTACACAGGCCTTTATATGAAGTCACTGCTATTGCTTATGAATGTCTGCATTGGTATTATGCCAAATATGTCTGTCTTCAAGCCATACCATTTGTCACAGTGACACCTGGTGCCCTGAAGGTAGGTGCAATTGGAAAACCTGCCATATGTTTTCTCAAATCTCAAGAGAGCTTTCAGGAAATCTTACGTTCCGTGGAAAGCAATTGCAAGATTAACCAAATTTTACAATTCACAGGAGCTCAGAATCCCTGCCTCCTGACCACTTCTACCAATAGATTTTGTCTCCTTTGAGAAATTCCAGCATTTTTCTATGTGCAAGTAGCCTGGACGTTGCCTGGAAAACACAATCTGTAAGAATCAATCTGCTTGCCCTGAGATATCCCAAATGGAGGGCTATTACATTTAGAGACATATGTGCATGAGACAAGTTTTCCCAATAACATCTGAAAATTATATTGTCAAAAGAATCAATGACCTTTCATTTAGCCTTTGAATAGGGAGAGGCATTCTTCAGCTGGACAGTTGGCTGGAAATAAATAAAAATGTGATTTCAAATAGGACTGGCGATTAATCTTTTCCCACATTGCTGAGACTCTGAAACAGTAATACACTACTAAATTTATACAGATAATGGCTTCATTGACCTACCTTATTCTGCACTTCTCCCATTGTGGGTTCGTTCAAATGGCTTCAAGCTTATTTCTAATGAGGCTACTCACCATGGGTAGCATAGGTCTGAGATGTTCTTCCTTTGCACTGCAGAGGCTGGGCTCCTGCTAAAGGGTTAATGACTTCCAGTGCATAATTATTACCAGCCCCTGGCATTTCAGCTTGGAGCTTGTCATCCACTTTTTCAAAATCTTAATTTCTCATCAGGGTGCTTATTATACTGCGATTTCATCCATTTTTCATTAAGTACTCACTGTATGCTTAGCACCGTGCTAGGCACCATGGACAATATCAAAGAAGCAAAAGAGTTCTGTTCTTGAGAATTAGTTCTTGTGCTAGACTATAGTCTAGAGAGACCCTCTGTCAGAATTCTCTTTGGCCCAGCCAATCTTCCCTTCCTGCTGTTTCTCCCACATGATGTACCATTGCCCTCTCTTTTTCTTTCCTTTCTCTATTTCCCCTGCCTGCAATGCTGACTCCTCGCCTCCATCTCTTTGAATCCCTCACTTCCGTCAAGGCTCGGCTCAAGCCTCAACTTGGACATGAAGCCTTTTATCATTTCTCCAGCCTCTAGAACTTTTCTCCTGATTTTTCTTGTATTTATTTTATGTTTGCTTATGTACAAAAATCCCTAACCACCAACCTCTATGCCTACTCTCCCCATCTATACAAAATCACTATGAAAGTCATCTGTATATGAATTGAGGAAGCTGGTTGGGAAGAAGCCGACTTTTGTAAATGATATTCACCAACAGATCACATCTCCATTGTCTTACAGATGATAGAAAGATGTAGAGAAAATGATATCCCAACGTGCTTATTGTTTAATTACCCAAACAAAAACAAATAAAAATGATTCAGTGGAACAAAGTGCACTGACTTGTAAGCTGTTTTACAAGGTTTCCCCTGTTCCTATATCAAGATTAGTCAAGGTTCTTTGTAAGATGTATGGACAGAAATAGCATTGTTCAATGCCCCTTTGATGATAAACATCTGGTGAGGCAAACAAACAACTCCCCCCAACGCGAGATGGAGATGTTTGTTTGCCAAAAGACAAAACATTTATTTACTGACTGACTGACTGATTGATTGATTGGCAATTGGGGTTAAGTGACTTGCCCAGGGTCACACAGCTAGTAAGTGTCAAGTGTTTGGTCTGAGGCCAGATTCGAACTTAGGTCCTCATGACTTCAGGGCCGGTGCTCTATCCACTGCGCCACCTAGCTTCCCCGAGACAAAGCATTTATTATCTGCTTACTATGTATGAGGGACTGTGCTAAGTTTGGAGAATACAAATACATTAAAGACGGTGCCTGCCCTCAAGGAACTTACATTCTAGTGGGGAGGAAGAAAACCTATAAAAGGGAACTAAAATAGTGAGAGAGGGAATGGTAGTACCCAAGCAGCAGCAAGATGTAGACATACTATGGTCATGCGTTGGTCTGAGTTTGTGATGCAGGAGGTGTCTTGTGAGGCTTCTGGTGGTTCCTGTAGATAGTGAGGTCCTCCAGATATTCCTATTAGCAGGTGATGGTATGCTGGTATCATCAAGCCCCACGATGCTGCAGAGCAGCCTGGAAGAGATCTGTAATTCCTTAAAGGAGTTTGGCTTGCCCATCAGGCCCATCAGCAAAAACTGAGCTTATGAAGAATATCTGTTGATCAAATTTCAGCATGCATCAGAATGGATAACCTAGGGAACTTCTCCAGTCGTGTGTTTATCTGGGACAGACAGTGTATACAGATGGACAGTCGTCGGGGCCCAGAGTTAAAAAAGACAAAGCAAGTAGGATGAATTACTTTCAGGAAATTGCAAAATTTTTTGTGAATCCCAAACTTCCCACATTTTCAGTTCTAACTTTTTTACAGATATTCCCATATGGCAGCAAGATATGAAAGGCTGCTGCCTCGAAAGAAATAAGGATGAATATCACAGAGAAGTCAGAGGAAAGGTTTATGTTGGATGTGTTCAGACTGTAACATACAAGAAATGAAGAGCTCTGAGGAAGAAAAGGAGTAAACCATCAAAGAATTTTATAATGGGAAGAAAAAAGATGGACTGGGATCACATGGCAAGAGCCATGTTCAATAGAGTGCTCCAATAGTATCTTAGCAATGTTGAGCAAACATTCCATGTTCCAGCATGTTGAGTGGACTCCCTGTGGTGTAACATTAGGAAGATGTGTGCGAGAGATGGGCCAGATGGGCAAATATTGATGGGGTATGATCTGTGTCATTGGAAGGAACTCTCAAGTCACTGATGTCAGATTAATTTGAATATTTGAGTCCTGAGTGTACACACACACACACACACACACACACATACACACACAGAGGTATATGTGTACATAAGTTTATCTGTCTAAGTCTGTCTATCTCCCCCAAGGGAATGTAAGTTCCTTGAGGGCAGCACCTTTGTTGTTTTTGTCTTTGTCTGCTTGGGACCTAGCACAGTGCTGAGCATGCATACTGAAGGTGCAACATTATTATTTGTTGATTTATTTGTAGCTCTTTCTGTTCCTATCACAATACTTATCTGTTATCGTCCCCATTTTACAGATGAGGAAACTGAAGCAAACAGAGATTAAGTGACTTTTCTTTTTGGGGGGGGGGTGTCACACAGCTAGTAAGTGTCTAAGGCCAGATTTGAACTCGGGAAAATGAGTCTTCATGGCTCCAGGCCCAGTGCTGTATTCATTATACTACCTTGCTAAAGGGATTGGAATAGATTGTCTTCTGAGATCTCTGTCTGCTCTAGTCCTCGAGGTCTATGAAATCATAAAATCCCATCTCCATGTGTGCACTGGATATTCTCCATGATCAGAATGCCCTTCTCCGCTATTCCTTAGAATCTGTCCTGGCAAAACTCAGTTTAAGCATAACTTTCCATGTGAAGCCTTTCCAAGTTCTCCCCCAGCCACTAGTGCCTCCCCCAAATATGTTTGGTTTATTCACTATATATTTATATACATCTGATAGAAAGTAAGTCCTTTGAGGGCATGGCATTGCTGCCTTTTTTTATCCGCAGCTCCTAACATGCTGCTGGGCACATAGTAGGCCCTTAATAAATACTTTCATAGATTGGTATAATTGTAGCCCATAAGCTCAGAGTATCCTCATCCCAGCTATTGCTCTTGTGATAGGTTACTTATATCTCCCTTCCAGGGTTCTAGGAGTACTTCTGATGGGCCTCGGGTGATTCTCTAGTGCTATCAGCTCAAGCCCCCATCAGTGTGCTTCTTGCCAGGATTACCAGTTGGAAATAGTTTAGGCAGTCAACCTCAAGTAGCATTTAGAATGATGTATTTATTTACAAAAGTGGTACAGTAAAAACAGTTGGTAAAGTATTCCCCCTCTCACCCCTATGTCAAGGTTTGTGACACACTCTCCCAAAAATACGGATGGAGTCCAAAGGAAAGTGAGCTCAGGCTTAGAGCGCACATGGAGCAAAAGGTAAATTCTCAGCTCCTTGTTGCTGGAAGTCATTTTCTCCTATTCATGGGGTATCAAAAAGTTCTCCTTAAGTGTGGTGAATCTGTGCCCATCTGTTCTTGGCTTCAGATGCAGACTTTGCCTTCAGCTTATCTGGGGATGTGTGTCTAGGTTACCAGTAAGAGTTCTAGTATCCTCTAGACCCTTCAAAGCTTGGAATACCCTCCTTCAGCCAATGGAGAGGAAGAAAGAGATCTGACCAAGGTTGAGGCCTAGATCTTCATACCCTCCGCAGGGGGGGGGTGTTCTTCAGGAATGTGCTGGAAAGTCATGCTTGCTCCCACCTCTTGGAGGAATGCAGTTCTAACTCATTTGATAATTTATATATGCCCTGGATGAAGCCAAATCTTTTTGGCCTCATGCAAAGTCACTGTATTTCAAAGGTGCTTTGCTATACTTAGTCAAAGGCCAATGAAATTGTTTGGGCATCTTATCACCTACTTTAAGTGAGGTGTTATTAAATAAACCAATCATTCCACTCTCAGATTATTATCAAGCTCAAAATTATAGTCCGAATTAAAGTAGTATAAAAATTTCAGAAGAGAGCAGTTCATTTGGGCCAGGATTATCTGGAGAAGACTTTAATGGCAGTGTGGGATTTGGATAGGAGGGATAACTCAACCCTGAATAGGTAGTCCACATCTCTGTAGTCAACAAAATAAGCCTGGGAAAATCATAGCCTTTGTCTTCTTGCTCTGGATAATACATATATCATACAGTTTAATGAACGTGCTCTCAGTCTTGAGCCTAAAACTATGAGGAGTTACTATTGCTTCGTGTTGCAGTTTTAGTGAAGTGGAGAGCCAGAATAGAGTCCCGTTTTATAGTCTGACCTCCTGGTCATTACTTAAAGCCACTGAGCCGCTTTTAATCTTTGCCAGTAGTTTCTCAGACAGACAGCATGTCATCCACTAACTAAATTTCAGATTTTAAAAAGACATTTAGCTCTATAACACCCGATGATAAAAAACCCATTTGATGTTCTTTTGCTGTCTGGTTGATCAATAAATTAGGTAGATTAATTAAGTCGGGCTGTCAGGATCAAGGACTGTCACTAATGCTAGCCAGTGAAGCTAGGACACTTATCGGGAGGAAGGCTGGGAGAATATAGTACTCATCCTGACTTGAGAATGAATCTGGAGGAATAACTCTCATAGACGGAACAGTCAGTACTTCCTGGTTGCTCCACCCTGGGATCTCACATCATCTCTGTTGGCCTCAACTTCTTCATTTATATAGGGGATGATGAATTTTCCCTAGATACCTCACTGGACTGTTTTATGAGGGGTGCTTTGGAAATCCTAAAGCCCTATAGAAATGTGAGATTTTTCAGGATCCTGTCTCTAGAGCTGGAGGGGACCCCAGATGCCAGGGAGTCCAACCTTCATCTTACAAATGAACAAATTGAGACTCAAAGATGGAAAGTGATTAGTCTAATATCACTAATAGCATCGTAGATATAGAGCTCATTTGAGACCTCAACAACTGTTTTGCCAAATCTCTTCACATTACAAATGAGGAAACTGAGACTCGGGAGAAGAAAGTGACTTGCCCAAGGTCACACAAGTAGTAACTCGTTTCAGTCGTATCTGACCCTTTGTGATCCCCAGGACCTCTGTCAAGGGGGTTTTCCTGGTACAGATTCTGGAGTGGTTTGTCATTTCTTTCTCCTGTGGCAAACAGGTTAATTGACTTGCCCAAGGTCACACAGCTAGAAAGTGTCTGAGTCTGGATTTGAACTCGGGTCTTCCTGACTGCAAGGCTAGTCTATCCACTATGCCACCTAGCTACCCAGTAATTGTTAGGAACAGCTTTTGAACCCAGCTCTTTTGAATTTGAAGCTAGCACTCTGCAGTCCCCACTTTACCATGTCCTAATGGCATGTTGTAGAGACAATCTTGAGCTGTCCTGCAACTCTTAGACTTCTGAATTTGCAACTCTTAGACTTCATCCTTTGTGGGCATCCTATGGGAGCATGACTCTTAGCCTGCTGCCAAGTCATGGGGTAAATAATGAAGCAGTGAATTTTCATTTGCGTTCTGAGTCACTGAAGTATTTGCTAGAGGGAAGAACTCCATGCAGTACCTCCAATGGGGCACCTGGCTTTGTGACGTCATCCCCATTGCCATAATTGTTAGTGATTAGGTCCCTGGAGAAATGTTAAGTGCAGTTTCTGTGTCATTTAGAATTTGCATGAGACCAAGCTCACCTCAGAAACTGAGTACTTTCAATTAATCTCTGCAAGGTGAAAGGATTATGGTTGCCTGTGAATTACCCTGCTAATTAATTTTTACACAAATCAGCCATTGCCCAGCTCCAGACGCTGTGTGTCCATTACATTAAAATGCCTACAGATAAGTCGTTATCTCTTCTGGTGCCCTCCATGGAGAGAGGAAAAACTGTGTTCTACAGTGACATCGCAGATTCTCCAATTTGGGAGAAACCTGAGAGCCCACTTAGCCCAACTCATACTTGAACAGGAATGCTAACTCCCCCTAGTAAACTGGCATTCAGCCTCTACTTGGAGCCAAGCAGAATGAGAAGCTCATTATCTTGCAGAGTATCTCATTCTGTTTTGAAGCAGCTCTACCATCTGATTCCTTTAATCATCTACTCTTCCACGTACCAAGTTGGAATCTGCTGGCTTCTAAATTTCACTGATTGGGGGAGGGGGAAACATTTATCAAATACCTACTGTGTGCCAGGCACTGTGCTAAGCACTTTACAAATATTTTCTCATTTGATCCTCACAACCACCCTGGGAGGTAGGTGCTACAATATCCTTATTTTATAATTGAGGAAACTGAGGCAAATAGAGGTTAAGTGACTTGCCCATGGTCACATAGCTAGTGAGTGCTTGAAGTTGAATTTGTACTCAGGCCTTCCTGATTCCAGGCCCACTGTACCACTTAGCTGCCCCTGCAGCAAGTCTTTGATCAAACATGTTCTTCCTAGTCTTTGGGAGATTATTTTTTCCCCATAGAGGCTCTCATCCTGACATCTTATCTTACGGTCCAAATTTTCTCTACAGATGGTTGTTTGCATCCCATCTTCATATGTCTTCCTTTCTCTCCCAAGTTCCCGACCTTCAATTATAAGGCATACAGACCACTGTTTCTGGACTCAGACTAGCTTAGTTCAAATCCTGCCTCTAACACTTATCTGTGGGACCTTGGGTAAGTCCCTTCCCTTCCCTGGACTTCAGTTTCTTCTTCTGTGAAATAAGGGGGTTGGACTAGATCTAGGCCTCTGAGGTCCCTTCCAGGCTCTAGAGCTAGGATGCTATGTATGATCTTGACCAAGTCCATTCCCCTCCCTAGGGCTCAGTTTCCTTCCCTGTGAAATGGTTGTGTTAGACTAGAATGCATCTGAATGCCCTTCCAGCTCTAGATCTTGTATCCTATGTGTGATCTTTCCCGAGTCATTCCCCTCCTTGGCCCTCAGTTTCCTCCTCTATAAAATGAGAGCGTTGAACTAGAGGGCTTCTGAGGCCCTTCCTAGCTCTAGAATTAGAATTAGGATCCCAGGTGTGACTTTGGGCAAGTCACTTAATCTTCCTGGGCCTCTGTTCCCTCTCTGTGAAATGAAGGGTTTGGTGTTGGGGTCCCTTCCAGCTCCAGATCTGTGATCCTCCTGCTCTTGTAGTAATAATGCCCTCTGTTTTCTGCCTAGTACGTAATAATCCTTATAGATCTCATCCAAGTCTCTTCTATCATCATCATTCATTTCCACATCAATCACCAGACTTGGTAGTGGTTGATGAATTTGAATCTCACAAGGTTTCCCACTACATTTAAAGTATATGTCTCTGGATGACAGCTTCTTTTCTGATTGGTCATGTCAGCACTTTACAGAGGCATCTCTGCTACTCCTCAAAACAAACAGCCCAGTCACTACAGTGTGTCTCCTGCTCATTGGGCCCATATGATTTCTTTTATAGTTCTATGGTGCATAGTAAACTCCTTTTGAACCTCTCATGGAAGACTTTTCATATTTGTTGAATGGCTCCAGTGGCTTAGGAATTCTTCCTCCCTCTTTCTTCTGCATCCCATTCTCCTGCTCTGTAGCCCCTTAGCCCTGCTTTTGCTTTTCCTCCAGTGTTTCAGAGGCTTTAATTTCCTGACTTCTTTCTTAATTCATTTTCCCCATCTTACTTCTGAACTCTTCAACCTTCATATAAGTTGGAACATAGAGAATTGAAGCCTGGGGGACTGGTTTGAATTTAACATCCGTATATAAATACACAGTTGGTGATTTCTTCCATCAGAAAGCCAAAACTAGCATGGTCTCTGCTTGTCAGTCAGGATAGTTCTCTTGATTTCACTATGTCCTGATATCAAAAGGGTTAGGTTAGGGTTGCAGTCCTTGGCAGCCTCCCCCATCTAACCCCACACCCTCAACAAAACAAAACACAACAAAAGCACCTGTTGCTAATTTCCTGCTTCCTACGCCTATTCCCTACCAGTTGCAGGTTGAGTCACCTCTGTGCTCTGAAGATGCTGCTTTTATAAATCCCATCTGTCTGCCTCTAACCCCCTGCATGCACCGCATGATCCAGGTAGGAGTTATCAGTAATTTACCTGGAAATAAGCCCCCATTCCTTCAGCAAATACTCATGGTACAGTACGAGAGAAGAACGCAATTGACCAGACCAGAGGTGGGGAACCTGTGGCCTCAAGGCCACATATGGCCCTCTAGTTCCTCAAATGTGGCCCTTTGACTAAATCCAAACTTCACAGAACAAATCCCCTTAATAAAAGGATTTGTTCTGTAAAATTTGGACTCGGTCTAAAGGCCGCACCCGAGGACCTAGAAGGCCATAGGTGGCCTGGAGGTTGCAGGTTCCCTGGCCCAGACTTTTTGAATGTCACTGATCTCTTCCAACCTCTTCTTGCCTGTTCACATTTTCATTCCTCTTTTTTTTTTATCCTTTCTGTGTTAATCTTGATGTTCAAAGGCCCTGTGAACGTTATGTTCTTTTCCTTCCCCATGTAAGTTCAATAGCAAATACCAATTTATTTTGAAGTTGACATCCTTGTGTGATATGGTTGGCCTAGAGAGGAATAGCAAGCATGCTTTGTGTGCTCCCAGGCTCCCGACTCCCTTTTCAGTTTGTTGTTACGGCACCCTCATTACAAGGCTTTTGTGAACAAGAGTCATCTTGTGTATCTTTAGTGTCATTCATTCAAGGCGACTGCTGTAAATAAATGCAGGTAATAGCCTCTTCTGTTTCTAATAAATTTTCTCCCAAACTCATACGTCACCTCATGGCTCCCCTTGGCATACTGTTGTTCTCACCAGAGTCAGGGAGAATAATCCAAACCTGAACCAGCTAATTGAGGTGGTGGCCAGTTCATCTGGAGGGAGCCATATGCCGTCATTAAAAAAAACCCAAGGGTGTCAGTTGGATGCAGACCTTGAGAGCAGGAAAGTAAAAGGGAATGTTTGGAAGGCAGAGTGCTCTTCCAGCCTCTTTGCTCACCTCCCTATCTTCATCTGGATGTCTCCTCTGCCTTTATCGAGCTGAGGAAAAAAGGGACAACAATGAAAACCTTACTGTAGAAACTTCTCTTGCTACTCATATCATGACTGCTTTTTCGTTCTCAGTTTGTTTTGGTATGATTATTACAGCTACTATACAAGAGAGGATAGCTAAAGCAATCCCAGATCCCAGCTGCATCCATCAGGCATAGCACCAAAGCCACTGGTCCTTTCCAGCCATTGGTACTTTCAGACAGGGAGCCAGTGGCCATATGGCCATTTTCGTAGCTACCCTAGGGAGAGGCTGGGAATAAAGAGTGTTGGGAATGTGCACGCATGGTCTGGCTAAGGAAGATTGCTTACTAAACACATATAAAGCCAATTCTCAATTAAGTGCTCTAGTAAAGGGGAGCATTAGGAGAGCTAATCCAAAGAAATGGACTGTCCCCAAATCATTTTTTTCCTTTGCTATATATTTAGGACTTGAACACAAATATGGTTGATATTCTGGGCCTTGAAGGATGGTGGTGGAGTACATAGAACCTCAACAAGGAAACCTGAAGACCTGGTTTCTGTTCTTGGCTCTATTTTTTTTTTATTAATTTATTTTGATTTATCAACAATCACTTCCATAAGCTTTTGAGTTTTAAATTTTTCTCTCCCTCCATCCCCACCTCTGATATAGGCTATACATATACATTCCTATCAAAGGTATTTTCACGTTAGTCATGTTGTAAGGAAGAATTAGAATCAATGGGAGAAATCACCAGAAAGAGGAAACAAAACACAACAGAAGAAAAAAATAGCAAATAGTATGTGTCAATCTGCATTCAAACTCCATAGTTCTTTCTTTGGATGTGGATAACATTTTCCTTTGGAGATGTCTTGGATCCTTGCATTGCTGAGAAGGGCTAAGTCTATCAACGTTAGTCATTGCACAATGTGGCTGTTACTGTGTACAACGTTCTCCTGGTTCTGCTCACTTCAGTCAGCATCAATCCATACAAGTCTTCCCAGGTTTTTCTGAAGTCGGCCTGCTCATCATTTCTTCTAGCACAATAGTATTCCATTACATTCATATACCACAACTTGCTCAGCCATTCCCCAATTGATGGGCATCCTCTCAATTTCCAATTCTTTGTATTGCCTCTATTCTTGATTAGTTGTGTGACCTGTACCATTTCATTCCTCTCTCTGCTCCTCAATTTCTTCACGTAAGAGAGCAGGGCGAAGTAGATCAGAGGTGTCAAACGTGTGGCCCAGGACGCTACTAAGTGTGGCCCAAACCAGATACAAATGTAGTTTCTATCTGATTTTAATGTGTTGGTTTGTTAATTAAAAAAAAAAAAAGAAATATACAAACATATGGTTTTTAAAAAGTCACTGCAGTCTGTGGGGATTCTTATGTACAGTTTGATGGCCTCTGTTTCTATTTGAATTTCACACCACTGGACTAGATCTCTGAGGTTCCTCCAAGCTCGGAACATTATTTGTATTCTGATAGGTGTAAAGGCAAGACTAACAGTATGAGCAAAGACATGGGAATGTTGATATGAAGGGGAAAGTGAGCAGCCTACCATAAGTGATGCGGGTTTGGTATTAAACTAAGCATAGTCCACACTGTTGTTGTAGTAGAGGCTTTTCAGTCATGTCCAACTCTTCATGACCCCATTTGGGGCTTTCTTCCAGAGATATTGGCGTGGTTTCCCATTTCTTTCTCTAGCTCCTTTTACAGATGAGGAAACTGAGATGAGGAGGGTCGTGACTTGACTGGGGTCACACTGCTAGGAAATGTCTCAGGCTGGATTTGAACTCGGGAAGATATGTCTTTCTTACTGCAGGCCTGGAGCTCTATCCACTTCAGCACCACCTAGCTGCCCCATAGGTCATGCTGGCTGAGATCTATGTCTGCTCAAAAGACCAAACTAGCAGTCCACACAGGAAAAAACAAGTAGGTGACAGCCAGAATATGACATACTGTTGACCAGAGAGCCCATTGAGGTAGTGTATCTCTGTACATATCTCACATAAGTAGATAGGAAATGAGCTGAGCTCAGAATTGAATGGGAAGAGAGCTGACAGCATTGCATGTAGAAAATTGGGTGATGCTTTCCATGATCTGAAACTGCTCAATGACTACTAACTCCATCTTTTTAACACCAACATTGTCTATGAACCATGGAGCACCATAGGTTCTAAGAAATCCAAATTCTGGGCGAGCCAGTATTGCATTAGCATTCAAGAAATATTAAAAGACTCTTAGTAAAGCCTTCAATGCATTGGGTAGATCCTCAATGGAGGATGTATAGAACAGCATGAATAAAAATTGCTCACACTAAAAAGTGGATGGATTACAAACTACGTTAGTGAAAGGAGTGAATACCCATAACAGTGAGATTGTGTCTGTTGAAGCGTTGAAGTACTATCTATTCTGCATTAGATAGAGAGAGATTGTTGCTGTTCAATCATTTCAGTTGTGTCTAACTCTTCTTGACACCATTTGGAGTGATGAGAATCACTTGCTTGAGGATGTATTAGATAGAGCCTTACAGACAGGAATGCCCAAGTTCAAATCCTGCCTGAGACACCGACTAGCTCTGTGACCCGGGGCAAGTCACTTAACCTCTCTGTGCCTCAGTTTACTCATCTGTAAAATGAAGTTAATAATAGCACTTGTAGAGTTGTCATGAGGATTAATTAAGTGAACATATGTAAAGCACTTTGTAAACCTTAAAGTACTATATAAATGCTAGCTATTATTATTGTTATATTTCACATTTCTGTTGACTAAAATTGAAAGAAGGTTTGAAGAGTAGGTTTAATCCAGATGGTAGAGGGTCTCCAATGCCAGACTGAGACTTTGGATTTTATGTTTTAGTCAACAGTTTTTGGAGCAAGAGTGTCAGATGAGAAAAGGGATGGAGATAGAGTCTGGACCTACGATTTCATTGGTATAGCACCCTCACAGGTGAGGAAACTCTATCTTTTAAATTGAGTCAGTTCCTTCGCTGTAAATTAAAAGTCTTAGAGAATTGGATAGAGCAGTGAGAAATCAAGTGATTTGCCTATGATCACAAAGCCAGTATGTGTCACAGGTGAGACTTGAACCCAGGTCTTCCAGATCTCTGCTTGCTATGCATTCTGCCTCCCAGGATGACAGTTGTATGCATGTATACCACATTTATTTGTTTTTAACATTCATTTTTTTAAAACTCTTGAGTTCCACATTCTCTCCTTCCCTTACATGTGACATCATGCAAAAAACATATTTCCATATCAGCCATGGTGGAAAAAAAAGGGCATGAAAAATAAAGTGAAGAATAGTATGCTTTGATCTACGTTCAGACTCCATCAGTTCTTTCTCTGGCGGTGGATAGCATTTTTCATCATGAGTCCTTTGCAGTTGTCTTAGATCATTGGGTTAATCAGAGTAGTTAAGTCTTTCCCAGTTGATCATTTTACACTATTGCTGTTACTGTTGTACGGTGTTCTCCTGGTTCTGTTCAGACAGTAATATTTAAAAGAATGAATCTGATGGCATGTCCTGAATGGCTTTGAGCAGGGAGAGACTAAAAAGGAAGGAAATCAGAAGACTGGTGCAAGTTGTTTAGGAATAATGTAATGGGAGCCTGGATAAGGGTCATGGTCTTGGCAATGGAAAACAGAGAGATTTTGGAAGTATAATCAATGGGATTTGGTGACTAATTGAAGGTCAAGGTGGGCAACAGAAGGCGCCAACAGGTAAATGAAGCCACACTCTGAAGATATAATTCAGAAGGAGCTGGAAATTTCTGTGGCCTCCCCATTAAATGCCCTCCTCCCCAGCTTTAGATATTTTCCCCTGTTTCTAATTTCATATAGAAAGCATTACTTCTGAAAAGGATACAGATGCAAAGTACCAGCCTAATGTTCGTTTTGTTCTCTCCTTAGATTTCTTCCCTATTCTGGGGTGAATTCAGTCGATAATTAGGGATTTCAGCTTAGAAAGGCTTCTGGATTATAGTCTACATGTTAGAGAAGAAGCAAATAAGAAAGAGTGCTTATTACCCACTCTGTTTAATTATGTCAGAAAAAAAAAACAACTTGGAATCCACATTTTCATTGGCAATTCCATCTGCAGAGTTGGTTATATATGATTCAGTAAAATGACTTAGTTTCCTGGTCCCTGAAATTAAGGGCAAGCAGAATTGTGGTCAGGGAAAATAGTCAAAGAAACATCCTCCATGCAAACTTCTCCTCCCAATTTTCAAGGAAACTTCAGCATATTGTTGGGTAGGGCTGGTTGCAGAACGTAGGTTAGGAGTAAGGGGGGTGGTTTTATTGGTATCTCCTTTATGCAGCTTTTTTGGGGATGTCTTTCTTTTTTCCCCATTGGTAGTAGCCAAGTTTCTTTACTTAATTCTCTACTCCTAGAGTAATCTCTTTATTTTGGTTTTTGGCATTTCTTCATTGTGAGTATGAGGCAGCTAGGTGGCTCAGTGGATAGCATGCCTGCCCTAGAGCCAGGAGGACCTTAGTTCAAATCCAGCCTCAGATTTTTGCTAGCCATGTGACCCTGCGCAAGTCACTTCACCTTAGTTTCCTCATCTATAAAATGAGCTGGAGAAGGAAATGACTACAGTATCTGTGCTAAGAAGACCCCAAATTGGGTCATAAAGAGTTGGATGAGACTAATCAACAAAACAACATTGTCAGTATGAAAGCTACTTCATGTAGCTCTTTCTAGGTCTTCTCTAAGGGCTACCTTCTTGGGCAGTACATGGCCATACCCCTTGGGAAATTTCTCTTGAAATATTGGGTGCCATATTCTGATCTCCAACAAAGAAAAAAAAATGGGAAAGCTATGTAGCTAAGTAGACAAATAGCTCTTTCAGACTTTTGTCTTCGAAATCAAGCTTCACTAATTCAGATTGTTGGAAAAGCTAATCTTAGTGAAAAATCAGAATTTTAAAGAAATATTAAAAAAAAGAAATCTATTTAAGGGTATAGCTCATTTAGGCCCCAGCAAGGTTGAAGGTCATCATATGTAAAAATAGAGGCAATGAAAGATAAAGATTCTCAGATTCACAGGATGCATTCCACACTTTAGACAGGCTCTGAGGCTCTAATAATTTAACTGCATGCAAAAAAGGCCAGCAAAAATAAGGAACTTGTCTCTTTATTAGGGGTTCTTTACCTTTTTGTATGTGTCTGGATCTCTTTGACAGGTTGGTGACACCTATGAACCTCTTCTTAGAATAATGATTTTAAATTAATGAAATAGAATACATGGGATTACAAAAGAAACCAAATGATAGTGAAATGCAGTTATTAAAATATTAAGAAAAAACTAAGTTCATGGAGTCAAGTTAAGAATGTTTGCCCTAACAAGAAGCTAGGAATTGAATCTAAGTGGCTGATCAGCATGAATAAAGGTTTGGTCCAAGACTGAGGCAAACTGTGTTTGAGCCAGTAACAGTTCTACAAGAGAGGCTAGGCCTCTCTTGTTTCCAGACTGAAGGTGAGAATCCTCAGAGCCAAGGCTGCAGTGGAATTGATGAAGAGAGGCTTCTGCCAGTCCTAGTCAAAGTTTGTTGCCCTTGATAGAAAGAACACTGGCACTTTCCAGTACGGGACCCAGATGAGCCAGAGGTAAAGACTACAGCTTTCCTTTGAGAAGTTAGCCATGCTCTGTAAAAAGACCATCAAGCGAATGACCTCTCTGGCCCTATTTGGGTCTCAGCTGTACAATAGCAGAGCTACCTGGCTCAATCCAATTGCAAGCCAGGCCTGGGAGGTGCCAACTCAGCAACTGAATGACCTGTTTGGCCCAGCCCAGCCATGGATCAATGCGTCCAGCTGAAATGTCATGCCTTATGAAGAGCCAGCCCATCCTAGCAGCAAAACAACTCATTCATCACTAACACCAATGCCCTACACCCTGCTTTGAACCTCAGTAGGACTTTCCAGAGAACGAAAGGATATCAAGTACTTACTGGTTCAACCTTGTGACTTGCCTTGGCCATGTGTGCTCCCTAGTCATGTGCCTCACTTCTGTTGTACTTTATGCTAATGCTCGCTCTTCCCCCTCCACTGCCATGAACTCTGTATTTGTGGGAGAATGTGTTCCAGGCTTGGGGGTAAATGCTTTCTAACTGCTGTTTTTGTGAAGCCATTTGAGTAAATTCCTTTTCTGAACAGCTAATTGAGCCTACTGGCTGATTGCTAAGGGGAAAGCACATTGGTGGTGACTCATGAATTACAGTTTTAGGATATCCACAGAATTACCCCTAGAATCTGAGATAGCCACCTCTCTGGGGGCGAGTCTTGATAGTGATACTTGTATTTGGTGGAAACAACCCAAAGGGGATGCTCCATATAGTTTTACTCTGAGCAAATGAAAAGCCAACAATGTTCCCAGAGAACAGATAATGTAGCATATCTGCCTGTTCAGGGCTGAGAGATGGAGGACCACTAGGGTGGAATGTTGTATGCCTTGTCAAACTTGGCTGCCATATTAGATTTTTTTTTTTTTGCTAGATGATTTTTATTATAAGCTTCCCTGTGTTGGGGGAGCAGAGCATTTCCAGAAATGATGGGGATATATATATCTATATATATCTATAGCTATCTATCTATCTATATCTATAGCTATAGCTATAGCTATAGCTATGTATCTATAGCTATCTATCTATCTATCTAATTATATATATATACACACACACATATATGTATAGATACACACACATACACACATATATATAAATATACACACATATATATACACACACACATATATGTATACATACACACACATACACACATATATATATAAATATACACACATATATATACACACACACATGTGTATACATACACACACATACACACACATATATATATAAATATACACACATATATATATACACACACACATATATGTATACATACACACATACACACATATATATAAATATACACACATATACACACACACATATATGTATACATACACACACATACACACATATATAAAATATACACACATATATACACACACATATGTATAGATACACACACATACACACATATATATAAATATACACACATATATATACACACACACATATATGTATACATACACACACATACACACTATATATAAATATACACACATATATACACACACACATATATGTATACATACACACACATACACACATATATATAAATATACACACATATATATACACACACACATATATGTATACATACACACACATACACACATATATATAAATATACACACATATATATATATACACACACACATATATGTATACATACACACACATACACACATATATATAAATATACACACATATATTATACACACACATATATGTATACATACACACACATACACACACATATATATAAATATACACATATACACACACATACACACACACACACACAAAAGGCATCCATAAACCATTTTAAAAGAAAAAATAATATAATTGTATGACTTTCAAGAATATGTGACAATGTGAACTCAGTTAATGGTATCACATTGTAGAGGTCACTTGAAGACCTTTCAATAAATAGAGAAGAATGACTTAATTGGCATCATTTATTATTGTTGTTTACCAGTGTCTGACTGTGAGTCCATTTGGGGTTTTCTTGGCAAGGATACTGGAGTGGTTTGCCATTTCCTTTTCCAATTCATTTTACAGATGAGGAAATTTGAGGCAACTAGGGTGAAGTGACTTGCCCAAGGTCACACAGCTAATAAATGTCTGAGGTGGGATTTGAGCTCAGGAAGATGAGTCTTCCTGACTCAGGTCTCTGCACTCTATTCACTGCATCACCACCTAGTGGCCAATTAGGATCATAACAAACAACAATAACCACAACCACCACCTGGGAGCCTGTCTCTGAGTCAGGAAGACTTTGATTCAAGTGCATGTGAACTTTGACCAGTCATTTAATCTTTCAGTGCTCTAGAGGCAACACGTTGAGAGAGAAATTGCCTCCTTTCATTGCTAAAAGGAGCTTCCTCACCAAAGCTCTCTATACTGAAGAAATCATAGGTCTCATTAAAATATAATAATAGCTGACATTTATGATGTACTTCAAAGATTGCATGGCCCCTTTCATATAAACACACATGAGCCTCACAACCATTCTGTGAGGAATTCAATACTGCTTTTATTATTCTGACTTTACAGATGAGAAAAATGAGTTGAATTGACTAGCTACATAGCTAGTGTTAGAGTAAGAGTTTGGATAGTGGTCTTACTGTATTCTTTCCATTTATATCCTGCTGTATGACAGTTATATGAAAGCGTGTACTTCCAAGACAATTAAAATGCATTTATTCTTTTCAGGAATTAGAATACTCCTTTGCAGTCTTCTCTACACTGCTTCCATATCTTAGCTCCCTTGGTTTCCTTGAAGTCTCAATTCATACTCCACCATAAGAAGCCTTTCCTTGTCCTCTCAACTGCTAGTGCCTTCCCCTCTAAGATTATGATCCACCTACTCTGTACATATCTTTTATGTACCTAGTTATTTGCATGTTATTTCCCAAATTAGAAAGTATGCTCCTTGAGGACAGTGCCTTTTTTTGCCTTTCTTTTTATTGCCAAGAGTTTAGCCTGGTGTCTAACACACAGTAAAGCACTTTATAGAAGTTTTCTTACTGTTTTGACCAGGAGAAATAGTATGGCATAGTAGATAGTGGCCTAGAAGTTAGACCTAGATTCAAGTCCTGCCTCTAACTCACACTGGCTTTGTGATCCTGGACAAGTGCTGACCTACAGCATTAGAGAAAGTTTCTCCACCTAACAGTTCCCTTTGCCAATGAAATCACAGGTCCAGTCCTTATCCTGACCCCATTCTATTTTAGCCAGAGTATAATTACTTAGTATTTGAACTGCTTTGTTCTAGATGCTTATCTTAGTGGGGGGTGGGGGAGAAGCCTGGGGCAGGTGGAGCAAAAATCTCTAGATTTTGGCCCAGACATTCCTGTAAATTTTCATTTGGGAGATCCTTTCAGGAGATTATTGGTTATTTCTTCCTATTTTCTCTTTGCTCTCTGATACTGATAGAACTATGCCATTTTCATTTATGATCTCTTAAATTATGTTGCCCATGGGGTTTTTCAAATGACCGTTTTCAAGTAGTCTAATAATTCTTAAATGGTCTCTCCCTTACCTCTTTTCCAGGTCAATTTTTTTAATAACAGATACCTTATGTTTTCTTTTACTTTCTTTTTCAATATTTTGATTTTGTTCTAATATTTCTTGCTGTCTCAAGAAGTCATTGATTTCTATTTGTCCCATTCACTTTATAAGAGATTCCTTTTCTTGCAGAAAGTTTATCCCTTTCTCTTCTAAGTTACTCTCTTCCAATTCTTTCATCTGGATAGAACTTTTGTTTCATTTTTGTTAATTCCTCATTTCTTCTAAATACTTATGTAATGTTTATATAAAATCCATTTTTTTCTTTGAATTTCTACTTGCCATTGTTAGGGAGTTACTGTCTCTTTGTGGATATCTAGGTTTACAATAATTTTGTATACTGGTTGGTGTTTTCTTTGGTTTGTCCATCTCTCCAACTTTAATCCCTGAAATCAGGCTTTGTGCTGATCCCAGGCATGTGTGGGTTGGTCTCTCCGCTTGGTCTCATCCCAAGTCTTCTTGGTTCTTGTGCTGACTTCCTCCTCCAGAGGTTAGGCACTTCTTGGATGTTTGAGGTTTGGAGTGTTGGATGTTCAGGACCCTGTTTGTCATCTTGGGACAGAGTGTTAGGGATCTCTGAACCCCCTGGGCCTGGCTTGTACTGATCTGAATATTATAGTACCTACAATTGTCACTGGTGGTTGTTTCTCCCAAACACTTCTAAAGTTCTTTCCCTGTCTTTTTTTGGGGGGGAGGCAGGAGGAGCCCTTTACTCTCTCTTTCTCTGGATGTGGAGCCGTGAACACTATGTATGTTCCTGGCCATCTCAAACTGTGCTGGAAGAGTATGCTGGGCTTGCTTTGGTTTTATTGCCCCTGGACTTTTGGCTGACCTCTTGTGCAGATTCCCTGTAGCTTCTCATCAGATTTCTTGATCGTTACTTGATCTGGTCCAAACTATAGAGTTTTGCTGCTATAGGTATGTGGGTTCTGGGCAGACTGCCTCTTGTTTAGGCAGCCATCTCAGCCAAAAGTCTGAGGCCAGCTTTTTATCCACTATGCCTTGGCTTCCTCTCTGTCTGAATTATTACCAATTATGAATTAGTGGGATTTGAATTAATAAAATTTGACTTTATGGATAACTTAAGATGACAAGAAAGATTTCTAGGTTTCGCCATTTGTCAGCACAATACATTTTTCATCATCTCTTTACAGTGCAGCTATGGGACAGAGAATTAGGAATATAATTTTGTTGAACCAGACACTATAATTTCCCTTCTCTCAGCCTCAGTTTTATCCTCAGCAAAATGAAGGGATAGGACTAGAAAATTTTTCATATCTTTTCCAGCTAGGCTTGCCAAATGGCTGGTATTATGCAGAATCATACAATTTTCCAGTTAGAAGAGACCCTAGTGGCTGTCTCTACACAATGCCCTGGACAGGTAGGCAGAAACTGCTACCTTCCAAGACAACCCACCTTACTTTAGGACAACTCTTATTAGGAAGTCTATCTTTCCAACTTTTCTCAATTTGCTTTTTTGGAACTTCCACCCATTTTCCCATGCTCTTCCTTCTGTGGGCAAAAGGACAAGACTAATCCCTCTTCCATGTGACAGCCTTTCAAGTATTTGAAGACAGCTCTTGTGCCCCCACCCTTCACTGAAGTCTATTCTGGGCTGAACATCCCTGTTTCCTTCACCTTGTGTTCATATGGCATGAATCTAAGGCCCTTCACTATCTTGGTTGCCTTCTTTTTCAAGGTTGCACTCCAATTCCACCTGCCTCATGAGGCCCATGCTGATTCCCTTCCACTCCCTGGTTTTAGCCCTCTCTCTTACTTAAAATTATTTTATAGTTACTCACTTGTTTAAGGGTTCCATCCCTGTGAAACTGGGAAGAAGTTAAGAATTGCCCTTTTTCCATCCAGCCTAGGATTCTGCTGCCCCTTCAAGAGATCCAAAGGGACAGGTATGGGGAGAGCCTTCTTGTCATTATCAGTATTAATGTCAAAGATTAGGGCTAGCTACCAACAGCATGGGGAAGTAGCAGTGTTGTCTTTAAGAGCACCAGTTTTAAGGTCAGAAGAACTGGTCACTTGTCCTTCTGTAAAATGAGTTTTAGGCTACATTACATCTAATGTTTACCTTAGTTCCATATTATGCAGCTGTACTTCATTTTTTTAACCACTTCTAAAATCTGCCATATTCAAGGTCATGGGCAGGGTAGATGGAAAAAGCAATGGTTCTCATCCTCAGTAAGGAAATCTGACTCTCACTAACCTTGCCACGGATGCCAGCTTGGCCATCTCCAATAACATTGCTCAGCCATTTCCCCTTAGATGTATTACCACCAATTAGGTCATGGACTCACTTCCTGGGTCAGTTATTGATGTTGCCTGGGCAGTAGAAAGTGAATCAAAGCAAAGGGGCATGTTAATTTCAAGCTCCATTTAGAAACTCACCAGAAAAAATAATGGCTGGTAGATAGAAATTGGCAAAATTGGCAGAAAGAATTTTTATATTCAAGCCTAGAAGGCACTGGAATATAGAAATCTACACATTTGTCATATAATAACCAAATCAAGTGATAAAATGACTTGAGAGGCACTTGGCAAGGGCCTTTATCGGTTGAATGTCCTGTCTCCCATCTTGGGGCCACTGAACTCCAATTGTGTCATTTTAAAATATGAAATTAACCTTTTAATTAAAGTCAGCCATTTTGCCTTCTTCATGCTCACTGTTTCTGGAAAAGAGAGATGAGGAGACTCTGGCTTTCTGGAGTAGTGATTAGCCAACAGCTTTAAGTAAATGCTCCAAGAATTTGGGAGAGTTGTACTCCAGGGATTTGCTCATTGGTAGCTCCAGTTTTTTAAGAACAAAGCCCAGTATTTAGGGTGAAGCTAATCTCCCTGTCATTCATGAAGTCTCTCAGTGTTATAGCTGAGGAGCATCATGTCTTGAGAACTCTGTGGCCCTTTTTTTATAAGCAAGTCGTTATTCAGTTTCTTCAATCTGGGGCTACTTCTATAGGACAAACCACTTCCTACTCTCCCTTAAGCTATGCATCCAAAGTCCTCCCAAGACACTTTGCTCCATCCACTCCAGCTTGCAATGATCTCTGCCTTCTCTGAATTCTCTAGGTTTATAGTTAACTCAACCTAGAGCAGGAAGGGACCTTAGAGGTCATCCAAGCAAGAGGTATCAAACTCTGCAAAGCTCCCTAGTGCAAAAAATGTAGTTGGGAAGTATTTAACCAAGTGAATAAAAATACAATACAGCATACATGTCAGTTTGTGGTTTTTAAATTCAGTATGCTGTGAGTAGAGATCAGGGATCAGTTTCTGTTTGAGTTTGACACTACTGATCTAGTCCAACCCCCTTTTACAGAGGAGGAAAATGAAACCCATAGAAATTGAATGACTTGCCCAAGGTCCCACAGATGCTTAGTGGCAGAGTGTAGATTCAGACTCGGTCCCTTTGACTTCAAGTTCAGCCTTCTAAGTTCAGTATTCTTCTCTTCCCTCACCCCATATCATAATACTCTGGAGTACTTGGACTTAATTGTACAATCTAGTTGTTTTGCTCTTTAATTGTTGCATATTGTTAAGGTGTTTCCTCACCTAGAATAGAAGCTCTTTGAAGGCAGGGACTATGTCTTGTGCTTTTCTTGTAGCCTCAATAGTATCTATCATGTTTCTGTGTACAAAACAAGTAATCATCAAATACTTTGTGATTGGTAGCCACGTTAATATAATTATAGTACTAGGGAGGAAAAAGAAGCTGAAATTCCTTACTATTACTTTCTTGTCTCTGCCCAATGGCAATGGTGAGCCAACGTCTATCAAGGGAGCAAGTGTGAAGACACTGGAGTCGGGGCCTGTTCTGCTATTCTTAGGTCTTGCATCAGCTCTTAGGGGTCATTATAAACCAATAAGGGGCATGTGGCATGCCAGTCCCTACACTCTGAGAGTACAACTAGTAAACCATGGTTGGTCTACGTTACTGCTTTTTGAGAATTGTTGTAGCCCATGAATTTTAAAGTGATATAGATCAAAACCCTGGACAGTTCCCTGAACACCTGTGCTTATCAGCCCTACTATATGATTTAATGTCTATGATCATTTGGCCCTGTAAATTTATGCTTGGACACTTCCAGAAAGTAAAAACAAGTTTTGCTTTTTCTATGCAGAACTGCATAGGGATTTGTTTTTAAGAATTTAGGGCCTTTTCCCTTACTGTGCTGCTTTTAGGAACCAGAAGACTTTGCTTAGGTTGGGTGTTAGTTATTGAAACTTTTTTTTCCCCAAATGTGCTTAGCTGATTAATAGTCAAGTTTCAACTTTAGTCAAATATTGCTGCCTGTGAAGCCACAGAGGCCACTAGTAGATGTCTGTTGTGAACAGAAAAAATCTGTACAGCTCTTAATGACTGACAAATTTATTTGAATAGGTTTAAGTGGGAGAAACCTAATCCCCACCATTTATTTTCATTTTCATTTTTCACCTCCCTTCAGTGTTTGGGACAACACGTTTTGGGAAAGCTTTGAGATCAAAAGGAATAAAGAAAGTGTGAGATGAGGGGTATATATGTAATCTAGCTGTCCAGCAGAGTTTTAGAACTCACTTGGGAATAAGCTCTAATTCTGATCTGCCTTGCAGACGTCAATCCTGGGAGGAAAAACCATCACCAATTTTAATCAATTGAGCTGCCTGAGCATCCCCAACATTTGTCTTGAGTTATACCCAGGGGCAAAGGAGATGAAGGATTCTCAGAGTATTGACAAACAATATCATTTACTGGAGAGGAAGGTAAACGAGCTCGCTGAGTGGTAGGGTACTGTCAGTCATGCCCATATGGATGGATGTGCCTTGCAGGCACAAGACCCGGGAGCAATTGAGCAGTTGGGACCTGACAAGGAATGAAATTTGGGTGGGAAGGAATTCAGTGAAAAAGTAAAACTACTCAGTCTGGTACTGGTGCTGGGCTTCTTGCATGCAGCTTTGCCCAGCCTGAAGGGAGGGTATTGTCAAAATGCATGGGCTCCTTGGGCAAAAACGCTCAAGAATACGGGAGTGCTGAGTCACATCTTGGGAGTGTATCTAGGAAAAGGATGGAATGAAAGTTATCAAAGGCCATGAAACCATAGACTTAGGGGCCTTATAGGGCATTCAATGCAATCCCCTCATTTTATTTGTTTCATATTTTTTTCTGAAAGTAACAAACTCCAGAAAATATGAGCTTTTGCATAAATGTAATGCTGAAGAGGATTTTGTATGAAAATACACACCTCTTATTTTATAGACCTTGCTTTTTCTTCTTAAGTATATAATAAATTTAACATGTAGCTTTCAAAAAAAGGCATCGGCTGCTCAGTTCATCTGCTGGTTTTCTCTTGCAATATATCCATCTTATGTTACTCTTGGCCCTACTCTGACAATTCTGTCCCAGGTCATGCCTGTATGCTTGTTAACAAACTGGGCAGAACTGATGGAAAACTTTGATGCTATGTTCTTCCTCTGCTGCTCTAGGACAGCAAGCAGTAGAAAATGCTAGCCCTGGAGCTCTTATACTTCCCAATTCAGAGGCTATCAGAGCTGTCAACATTGTTAGGACTCTTCTGGTCTAATGTATCAGGAAGAAGCTAAGAACCAGAGAAAGGGAGACTCTTGCTCATGGTGACAGTTAGTTGGTAAAGGGAGGAAAGGAAGGAAGCAAACAAACATTTATTAAGCACTTTACAAATATTGGCTCATCGCTGTGCTATTAGTACCCTTCTACATTGAGGGGTTAGGGGTGCAGTACCCCCCCCCACTATCTGGAAAAATCCTCATAAAATGTTTTGGCCCTCCCTTCATACCACAGAAGAAGTCTGAATTTTTTTTCTTTTTCTTTTATGGGGTGTTTACAGAACCTTATTTTAAAATTTGGGTTATTTGGTCATAGGCCCTATGTCATCTGTGGCTTCTGCAAAATTCCCATTTAATTTTTTATGCTGACCCATAATATATTGAAAGCATGATGAGGAAAATTGCAATGTGGAAGGGATAACTGTATTTCCATTTTTTCACAATTGAAGAAACTGAGGCAGACTGAGATTAAGTGACTTGCCCAGAGTCACCCAGTTAGTAAATATCTGAGGCTGGATTGGTCCTCCTGCCTGTAGGACTGGGGCTCAGCTCTAAGCCTGGTACTACCAAGCTGAGTGGTGAGATGTAAAGATCACTGGATTATGGGTCAGAGGACCTGGCTTCAAAATTTGACTCTCTGATCTTATACCTGTGTGCCTGGGGACATATCACACATTTTCTGGTCCTCAATTTTTTCCTCTGTAAAGTGGTGACTCTTGGTAGGTGTTCTTAATGAAGCTATATGGCATCATATATCTGTTATGTATATCTATATATGATATATTCACATAAATACATAAGTCCTGGTTTTGCTACATGTTGAGATTTTTGCGGCTTCTGACCAGATGTTATGCCCTTAGCAATATGAAATAGCATATACCCATGCTCTATATTCCGAGGTTACATCTCCAGTCGGACTTATGTTGGACTCTTAAATAGTGAACATTCTCTGATAAGACCCTCTCTCTGCTTTTGGCTGTGAAGTTCAAAAACTGTGTTGATTAGCAAAGAGAATAAGCAGAACTACCAGTGAAATCAAAGGCTTGAGCAGAACCTCACACATGCCGTATACCTCCCTAGACCCTGCTCTGTTTCCATTCTCTTTCCATATTCATGAGATGTCACCAAGCACATTTGCATCAATTGACAGCTCATTTGACAGGCAGCATTTCCATTTCCAAGTCCAGGATGTTGGTTCTGATTTGGATTCTTTGGGGCCTCCTTTGTTGAGTGAATTTTATATTCTCTTTGTGATAGGGCATACAACAGTAAGTTCTTGCCTGCAGCCAACTTCTCCCAGGTACTTGGTGCCATCCATTTCTGGGGCAAATTGTGCCACTTGTACATGCTGGCACAATGGTGCATTGAATAATTCCTTCACTCAGACAGAATATATTTTACAAAAGCTGTGTATTGACTTCATTCCTCAAGTCAAGAAGTCACACTGCTGTTTTCACAGTCAGAATCATCAACTAGACTCTCAGCAAGCCTTTATTATGCTCTTATCTTGCTACAAGCATTTATTAAGTGCTTACAGTGTGCCAGACACTGTGCTAAATGCTGACAATACCTCTCCCAAAATACTCCTAAAATAACCCCAAAAAGGATATGGGGCCAAAGCTGCCCCAGCCCTCAGAGAGCTTCCATTTTTATGGGGAAGATATGCATATAAATTAATATGTACAAGATACATACTGAGTAGATGGGTAATCATTTTAGTGGTGAACGCTCTAGACTTGTGTGTGGCAGGCACAATGTTAAATGTTGGAGATGCAAAAAGAAAAACGAAACAATCCTCAACATCAAGTGACAGATTCTAGCACTGGAGACAACATGTACATAAATAAGCATATCCAGAACATACAAAATATCTGGGGGGAGGGCTCACTGCCATTAGTGGGGATCAAGAAAGGCTTCATATTGAAGATGGCTCTTGAACTGAGCTTTGAAGAAAAATAGATGGAAGTGAAAAGGAGGGAGTTCACTAGGCATGGGGTTAGTCCTGAATTATGCAGGTCATTTCAGGTAAGGTAGAACTGAAATGAAATGGGACTGAATTGGAAAAAGAGAGAGCGAGAGAGAGAGAGAGAGAGAGAGAGAGAGAGAGAAGATGGAGAACAGAGGAGAGAAATATGGATTAAACTACTGACTTGCCCCATTTCCCAAAGAGATTTTCCCTTTCCTCTGGTGGAAAAGCGTAGGGCCTCAGAAACATAAGACTCATGATCCAACCTCAATGCAAACTAGTTTTATAGTGTTCAGAGCTTTAAGAAACCTTAGAGAATATCTATTATAAATCGCTAGTTTTTACAGGTGAGGAAACTGAGACCCAGATAGGGGAATTCACTTGAGTAAGGTCATACAGGTAGCAAGTAGCAGAGCTAGAATAACTCATCTTCTGACTTAAAATTTTGTGTTGTTTCTATTATTCTATTAGTCTTTAGCCTATGATCGAGTCTTGTCCTTGGATTCCAAACTGATGTTTTGAACTGCTCAGATCTAGTTACCAAGCCCCTCTAGTCCCACATAGACACAGACTAGCAGGATTCTCATAGAAGAATCTTATTCTTAAGAAGCATTATTCTTAGCAAGCATTTATATAGCACTGTAATGTTCTCTAAGAGCTTTACATATGTTAACTCATTTGATCCTTACAACACCCTTTGAGATGGGTGTGACTATTCTTCCCATTTTACTGATGGAAAAACTGAGAGAGGTCAAGTGAGTTGCCCTGGGTGGTGTAACTAAGTAAGTGTTTGAAGTGGATTTTGAACTCAAAACTTACTGATTCCAGGAAGATCCATTGTTGCATCTCACTGCCCCAGTCTTCTGGGGGAACACAACAGCCAAAACTCATCTCCCTCGAACTGATTTCTAAGTCTTAGGCTAGGAGCAACACACACCTTCAAAATGGGAAAGGAAGGGACTGCACTCTGATGTTATTTAAAAAAAGAACTCTAAGGAAAGTGAGTTCAAAGAGATCTCAGTCATTCTGCCCATTACCATAGACACTACTTTGAAAGAAATGCTTCAGCTGTGTCAAGAGGCAAATTGGTTGTGGTTAAAATAATCTTCAAGGAATAGAATATCCTGTTCCTTCTAGGTTTGGCAGGGGACAAGGGACAACCATGTCCAAGTGGCCATAGGGAATTGTATTCTGGACTCAGTCTGATTTTTGTCCTCCTTCTATACCTCCAGGGCTTGGGGGGCTCTCACATTTGGAAAGTAGCCTTGAAGTCAGGGCATTTCAATACCATGGACATCTCCTGTTTGTTCAATGTCTATAAGAACGATGTCTGTCCGTAATAGATAAGTGAAACGAATAGGCTGAGGTGAAATATGCAAGATCTGTCTCAGAGATCTGTTGGACTTGGAGGTGCCACATAGCCTCTCATTTTAACCTTATACAAGTATATGGAGTCTCTCTTGGAAGACTTTTTTTCCTTTGCTATTCATGTCTCCTTGGAGGCACTTTCCATCAATAACAAATATGCCAGTCAACTACTTTGTCAATTAGGAAGTATTTAGGTTTCTCCACTCCGAGTTTCCTATACTCTAAACGAGAAAGAACCAAGGAGCTCAGAAATGGGCATACGGAACCTCTGTTCAAAAGGTTGAACAAATTCTAATATGGCAGACCAATAACTACAGCCTTCTGGGGATACTTTCTGGGAATCTATACTCACTAGGGGACAGCATTAGACACAGTGCTTCTGTGGGATTAAGTAAATGCCCACAACTGTTTCTTATCCCTTCACCAGAAAACTTAACTAGTCTCTGGGCCCTTAGGCAAATGACCTCAGCACTAATGTGATTGATCTCAGAATTTACAGCCACTGGAAAGAGTGAACTCTCCACTCAGTTTTCATAGCATAGTAGGGCTCATTTTCTAGTTGTAGTCCTAGCCAAATGGGACTATTACTGTGTCCAGCCTCTCCCACTAGTGTTATTATTTCCTCCAGTATCTCCTTGCTCAGAATTGTTGTCATTTTGGAGTTCTTTACTAAGGCTTATGTCACAGTTCATAGAAGCATATTGTAGATTTATAACTGAAAGGGACCTTAGAGTTTTAATCTAGCTCTATCTATGGATCAATTTATTGATCTATCTTGTTTTCCATAGAAAATCTCCATTAGGCACATATAATCTGTACTAATTTGAAGTGACTAATTTCTGTGCAAATTTTTTAGTGTCTTGCCATTTTTTTCCATTCAGTCTGTAGATATTTGCTGTAGTCTTGCGCACTGCGCTGTGTTAGGTGCTGCAAGGCATAGACGGATAATGAAGACTCAATTCCTTCCTTGATGGAGTTTGCAGCCTAGTAGTCTGAATAATGGCAGCTAAGTGGTGCAGATAATACAGCACTGGGCCTGAAGTCAGGAAGACTCATCTTCATGAGTCCAAATATGGCCTCAGATGCTTGGTAGCTGTGTGACTCTGGCCTATCACTTCACCCTATTTGCCTCAGTTTCCTCATCTATAAAATAAACTGGACAAGGAAATGGCAAACCACTCTAGTATCTTTTGCCAGGAAAACCCCAAATGAGGTCATGGAGAGTAAGACACAACTGAAAAATGACTTAACAAAGTGTGAATAAAGAGAATCCTGTTAGAAATTGGTTGTTTTTTCAAGCCAAAGGCCTGAGTCAAAAATTCCTCCCATATACTTTCAGTTTGTAAATCTAGCAGTTCCTTTTTTTTTTAAAAGTTATTTATTGATATCTTTTGTTTTTAAATCAATGTCGTTCTTAGATACACCTGCCCCACTTCCCCTACCCACATATATTCATTATTTCCTTGGAGCAAACAACAATTTTTAGTATTTCAGCAAGACTAGTTGATGCCATAGGTGTGCATCATTTTGACTGCCATACCCTGTGTAAGAAGGCTTGTACAGGGTTGGGCTTCCACAGCAGGATAAGAAATTCCAGCATCTTGTGGATAGTCCCTCAACCAATCAGAAAGTGCTCCAAACTTTCCTGTAAGAAAGAGTCCTAGAGGCTAAACCGGTTGCAAACCTTCAGGTTCAAGGACAGGCTTCAACCTGGGCAAAGGTTTTTCTCCACTGCGCTTGCTTAATGAGCTTATTGAATATGAACTGACACATCCCAAGGGTGGAGATAGTCACCATTTTTGAACATGGGACCCAAGAAGTAGGTGGAGTTAACAGAACATAAATGAACATGCGATGGGCTGTCCAGGAATGGTGTAACTCAGATGAACTAGACCAATAGGAGGCCTGATGGGTGGAGTATGGATCTTACTAATGGTTTAAAAGTTGATTTTATCACTGAACCAGTGCCCACATGCTACTAAAGTGTGTTGTGCCTGCGTCTCTTTCGAGAAGTGTAATAAAGGCTTTCCTTCACTCACTCACTGCAGTAGATTTTTGTTGCACATTTTTCTAACACCCCATATTCTTGGTTTCCCATCTCCCAGGGAAAAAAGGGGGTAGTTCATTTTTTCATCTTTTTTGGGGGGCCATGATTTGTCATTATATTTACATAGCATTTGACTTCTTTTATTGTTCTTTTCTATTATTGTAATCATTGTGTATTCTGGTTCTGCTTATTTCACTCTATCAATTCAGATGAAACTGCCCATGTGTCTTTGAATTCTTCATATCCCTTATTTTTTAATTGCCAAATGATATTCCATTACAAGGAATTCATTCTTATATGCTAAAAGATCTTTGTGTGTGCTGTGTATTATTTTCTAATGTAGTCCTATTTTGAGCCTTGTTTTCATTAGTTTACCTCATTTCATTTATTAGCTTGTACCGGATAAATTTGCTCTTCATATTTTATCTTTGAAAATAAAGAAAGTTCATTTCATTCCAAATTGCCTGAAATCCAGACTTTTCACAGTCAGCTTTGCTTTCTCATTATTGTTCTTAATTAGGGAGGTTTGACCAGAGATTCAAGATGGACATCTCTACTTTTCACGCTCTTTTATGCATAGTCATTTTTTAACCCAAGCCAGAGAAAAGTGCAAAAAGAGACTGGAAAAAAATGAGATTTATCTCTATCCACTGTTGTCTTTCTTTTAGTTTGCAAATTAATATAGGCTCTTCATTTCTCTTCATAGACATTTTGCCAGTTTTAATTCAGTAAAACGCAGTAGTCATTTCTCATATTTATCTGTAAATTGCATTGAATCTTGTTGCAGTCACATTAGGAAGTAATGATTTATATGCTTTCTAATAATTTATCTGCTTATGTAAGCACAGTCCCATTTTTAAAGATTTTATTGAATTAATGCTGTTATACAAGGAACAAAGAGAAATAATTTCCATAGATGGGGCTCAGCTCCCCAGCCATCTGATATGGCTTTGCATGCTTGCCTCAGTAATACAGGTATATGTAGGTACTGGGTTGGCCATTTATTATAGGATTGGAAAAGTGTGTGGGAAGTCTGTGTATAGAAAAAAAGCTTATCTGTTGATAACTGGCTGCTTTCCTCAGTTTCTACCCTGTGGGCTCTATCCCTGGTGTTCAAGTCTTCATCCCATTTAAAGAACTCTCAACACAATATCTCTTGGCTTGCTTGGGGGAAGTTCTCTCCCTCCAGGAATGCTGGGTGTGAAAGTGGGAGGTGGTGCTAAGGAATGCTTGCAAATATTCTTTTAGTAGGTGTTCTCTTGGTCTCATTTTCAAAGAGAAACCCAGAAAGCGTAATACCTTAAAAAAAAAAAGTAAATCAAACAAAAATGAGAAGCTAATGAAAGGACCTCAAAAGCTGGGAGAATATCACTTAATGATGAAGGAAGAAACAACACCACATTTAAATAGGTGGCTACTGGTTATCCTGATGTGATAGGCAGTTTTAGGCAATTCCATTTTGAAATAGTTGATTTTGTTTTTTGAAAAGTTGACATAAAAACCACTTTCTTGCAAACCCAATCAATCATTTAACGAGCATTTACTCAAGGCTTGCTCTGTGCCAGGTACTAATCTAGGAGCCGGGAGCACAGAGGAAAAACAACCAGACAGTGTTGTTGTTTGGTCATTCACTCATGTCTGATGTGACCAAATGGACCATAGCATGCCAGGCCCTTATATCCTCTGCCATCTCTTGAATTCTGTCCAAGTTCATGTTGGTTGTTTCCATCCCCTTCTCATTTTGCCTTCAGTCTTTCCAAACGTCAGGGTCTTTTCTGGTGAGTCTCAACCAAACAGTATCTGCCCTCGAAGGGTTTACATGCTGTCATGAATAACAATACAAAAGCATGTAAGTATATACAACTCAAATCCCATCCCATCCAAGTGGAAGAAACTCACTACTAGTGAGGTTGGCATGGATCAAGTATATTCATTCATTGTTGACAGAATTGCACATTTGCATAACAACAATGCAGTAAAAGTTAAAAAAACAAATATGGAAGAGAGGAGAATTTAACAAATCTGGGAGGAATCAAGTAATGTTTGAGCTGAGCTTTGAAGGCAGCTAGGGATTCTAAGAGGCAGAGATGAGGAGGGTGTTCATTTCAAGTGTGGCAGTCAGTGCAAAGGCAAAGAAAGAGGACTAAGAACTAAATCTCTCCCATGTGACCTTTGGCAAGCTTATGTCTCCCTCTTTTAATTCCTTGCCTGAGATTAATGATCGGGGAAAAAACATCTTGATATATTTTTCAAAGAATCATGTAACATTTTGACATAGGCTTGAAAGGTATCTTATTAGCAGAGGAGAAAATTTAAGATGTCATTTTGCTCTACTGAAATAAAATGGTTTTTTTTTTTACAATTAAAAGTGATAAGTGCATGCATTTCCGTATTCTCTACACCTTTCAGTCAGCTGTGTGGTGGTACAGATGTGGTCTCCTCTAGAATATTGCTTTCAGGGTCATCTAGGTGGCGCAATGGATAGAGCACTGGCCCTGGAATCAGGAGGACCTGAATTCAAGTGTGTCCTCAGATACATAATACTCACTAGCTGTGTGACTCTGGGCAAGTCACTAACCTCAGTTGCCTTACAAAAAAAAAAAAATAGAATATTGCTTTCAGTAGCCCATCTGTTCCTGTCTAATACCTTATCCAGTATGTTCCAAGTGCGTATACAGAGTATTCTTTCAAAAATTATTGTATGGGTTGGAAAATATGTACGTGGGCCAGTAAGTTATTGTAGCCTTTCCTTCACCTTTTATTTTTGTAATGAAATTTTGCCCTGAATTAGTTTGCCAGTGTGCTTTGTAAAAGTAAATTCCTGTATTTTCCCCTCCTTGATTCCAACATTTTAGAGATATTTTGGTTCACATAGCTAGAAGTAGGGAAAGGTTAAATGTATGTGCCCAATTATGTAATAATCTTTTAAGAAAAATGTACAACAAAATTGGGAAAAAAAAACAAACTCAAACATCACATCTTGTCTACAGAACAAGGGAGGAACTTGAATCTTGCTCCAAAATTTCTCTCCATTTTTTGCTTTCATTTTCTGTGAGTCTTATTAGCCATGATTACCTTGGTGTCACTATGGTGACAGCAGAGCAGAGAGCACAGGGGATGTAAACAAAGGGCTTTGAATGCTCGAAGTATATGTACAGACAATTTTATCTTTTCCTACCTTTAATCCATGTTCAATTTTTATTTTTTCCATCTGTTTCTCAATTAACAATTTGTTTTCTCTCTCTCTCCTCATTTAAAAGAAGAAAAAAAAAGAAAGACAAAACCCTTGTAACAAATAATCAAGGTCAAGAAAATTGAATTCCCTAGGTTAAATATTCAAGACAGTAGTCAATGACTATAGTAATCTATCATTTGATAAACCCAAAGACCTCAGCTTCTGGGATAAGAACCCACTCTTTGAAAAAAAAAACTGCTGGGAAAACTGGAAAAGAGAATGGCAGAAAACTAGGTATAGACCCAAATCTCACACCATATACCAAAATAAAGTTAAAATGGGTTCATGACTTAGATATAAAGGCTGATACTATAAGCAGACTGGGAGAACAAGGAATAGTTTACCTATCAGATCTATGGATAACAGAAGAATTCATGACCAAACAGGAGATAGAGAACATTATAAAAAGCAAAATGGATCATTTTGATTACATTAAATTGAAAAGTTTTTGCACAAACAAAGCCAATGCAACTAAGATTAGAAGGAAGGTAGAAAATAGGGAAAGAATTTTTACAACCAGTCTCTCTGATAAAGGCCTCATTTCTAAAATATATAGAGAATTAAGACAAATTTATAAGAACACAAGCCATTCCCCAATTGATAAATGGTCAAAGGATATGAACAGACAGTTCTCAGATGAAGAAGTTAAAGCCATCTATAGTCATATGAAAAAATGCTCTAAATCATTATTGATTAAAGAAATGCAAATTAAAACAACTCTGAGGTACCACATCACACCTATCAGATTAGCCAACATGACAAAACAGGAAAATGATAAATGTTGGAGGAGATGTGGGAAAATTGGAACACTAATGCATTGTTGGTGGAGTTGTGAAATGATCCAAACATTTTGGAGAACAATTTGGAACTATGCCCAAAGGGCTATAAAAATGTGCATACCCTTTGACCCAGCAATAGCACTTCTAGGGCTATATCCCAAAGAGATCAAACAAATGGGAAAAGGACCCACATGTACAAAAATATTCATAGCAGCTCTTTTTATGGTGGCAAAGAATTGGAAATTGAGAGGATGCCCATCCATTGGGGAATGGCTGAGCAAGTTGTGGTATATGAATGTAATGGAATGCTATTGTGCTATAAGAAATGATGAAGAGGTTGACTTCAGAAAAACCTGGAAAGACTTGTGTGTTCTGAAATTGAGTGAAGCGAGCAGACCCAAGAGGACTTTGTACACAATAACAGCCACGTTGTATGATGATTAATATTGATAAACTTAACCCTTCTCAGCTTTACAAGGATCTAAGACATTTCCAGAGGCCTCATGATGGAAAATGCTATCCATATCCAAAGAAAGAACTATGGAAGTTGAATTGCTATCATTTTTTCTCTTCTGTTGAGTTTTGTTTCATCTTTCTGATGGTTCCTCCTATTGGTTTTAAGTTTTACTTACAACTTCACTAATGTGAAAATATGTTTAATAGGAATGTAAGTGTATAGCCTGTATCAGATTGTGCGCTGTCTTGGGGAGGGTGGTGGGGAGGAAGGTGGAGAAAAATTTTCAACTCAAAAGCATATGGAAGTGATTGTTGATAAATCAAAATAAATTGATAAAATTAAAAAAAAAAAAGAAAACTGAATTCCCATAGAGTCTTTGTCCAAATATGTTTGTCTCATTTTTCATCTTGAATCCTTCTATCTCTGTCAGGATAAAGGTAGTATACACTGTCATTGGCCCTCTGGGTTCATGATTGGTCATTGTGTTGGTTAGAGTTTTTAAATAACTCAAATTTGTCTGTGTAATGTTATTATTGTTATCATATAAATTGTTCTCCTGGTCCTGCTCATGTCACTCTGCATCAGTTCATACAGGTCTTCTGAGCTTCTTCTGAACATATTCCTTTTAACATTTCTAATGGCATAGTAGTTTTACGTTACATTCATATGCCATGATTTTGAAGTTTTCAAAAGAGCAATGAAACATAAATTGTTAATAATCACTTGAAAATGTTCCACTTTAATAATTGAGATGCAGATTAAAACAACTCTAAGTTATCACTTCACATACTACCACAGTGACAGAAATGACTGAAAATTAAGAAATTTACAGCTTATGGGTTTGTGATGAAACTAATACATTTCATTAATTGCTACTGGAATTGTAAACTTACAGAATCTCTTTGTACAGTATGAAAAGAAACATAACCTTTAGCTCAATTAATTTGTCATTGGATATGTCTATAGAAGGTGTTATTGAAGAGAAACATAAAGAACTATCTAGGCAGAAATTTTCATAGTGGTATTATATGAAATCAAATATTAAAAAAAAAACCTAGAAATACCCTAAATATCCAAGAAGTGGGAAATGGTTGAATAAATTGTGGTAAATTATGGTAATGGATGCAATTAAGACCAAGAAGTATGAAGAATAGAAAGAAATGTGGAAAGATATTTATGAAATAATGCAATGCAAAAAAAAAGTAAAAAACAGAACTAGAAATTAGAGACTGTAGGAACAGTGAATTAGAATGAATGGGTAAACAAAAAATCCCAATGAGAATTTAGAGGGAGTGACTCAAAAATTATGTTGATACTTTATGCTCTTGAATTAATCTAAATATAAATAAGTTAATAAACAAGTTTAGTTGGTTATATTGATGTTCAGTGTTGAGTTTTTAATAAAACATTTAGCTGTTTTTAAAAGAAATTAAGCAAAAGGGGGCTAGAGCCTTTGCTAGAATTTTTTGCTAAATGATAATTCATAAGTTCGTGGCAGACAGAGGCATTTTTTTTGTTATTGAGTTTCCAGCAAGGATTATATTTCTGGTACACTTGCATGGACCCTGTCAGTGTCGTGGCTGCTCAAATCTTTGAAGGATAATCAGCCTAAGTACAAGAGACAAGATGGAATAAGAAGAGCAGCCCACATTTTCATACTGCTTCACAGCCAAAAAAGAACTTCCTGTATATCTTGTTTGAGCCTCATAGCAGCCCTCTCAGGTGGGGAGTGCACATTTTATTGTCCTTATTTTATGAATGTGGAAACTGAGGCTCAGAAGCAAGAAATGACTTCCTAAGGATGTACAGCTAGGAGGTGGCTGTGCTGGGATACAAACCACAGCCTCCTGACACTAGAGGGCAGTGTTCTTTGTTCTCTGTTGCAGCTAATTCTATAGCTCTGTCTAATGCCTAACTAAAGAAGTACAGTTAGTCAATTCATGCATTTTGTTTCTGTTAAGCCTATTTCTGTGACTAATTGTATTGATCTATGTGTGTGTGCATTTGCACACATATAGTAATCCTCAGGGCTATGCTGCAAAGCACATGATACTGCTAGTCGTGTGCACCAGGTCAATGGTGTCTCCAAATTGACAATCTATAAAGCTGGAACATCCAATTTTTATGACTTTGGACTCATGTTAAGACTATATTATTTTTCTCAGGTATTAAAGCAGTGTCTGCTTCACTATAGTGGAGTAAGAGATTTGTCCTCCTTAGAAGGAGAGCCTTTTTTTCCCCTTATCACTGACCAAGGTGCAGTTAGTTGTCTGTATTTTCCTCATCACAAAGCACTAATGAAACCTTGGGGATAGTGAAGAGAATGGCACAGTAGGAGTCTGGAAGGTCAGGATTATAGTCCCATTCTGAGGCATAATGGCTAGCATACAGATTGTGTGTTTCTGGGTAAATAATACAAACTCGACAGCTGCAGTTTTCTCATTTGTAAAATGGGTATAATAATAGTCCCTACATCATAGAGCTCTAATGAATGCCACTGTATACCTTAAAGTGCTATGTAAATGTGAGGTATTATTATTTCTGCTATGTTATACAAGTCTGAAACATCCAGTAGTATAAAACAGTATATGAGCTAATGGCAAAGTGTTTAGGAGGAAACATCATGTAAGCCATAGTGCACTGGATTTTGAGTCAGAGGGCCCAGGGAAAGTAGCATGATACAGTGGAAAGAACCTTATATTTTCCTGCTGAGCTTGAAGTCATAGGACTTGACTTAATATTCTGATTCTGCCACTCATTATCTATTTGACTTTGTGTATGACACTTGAGTTTCTTGAGCCTCAGTTTAGTCTTCTATAAAATGAGGATTGGATTAGATGGCCTCTGAGGCCCTTCCAGACATAGAGCTATATGTGACCTGAACTCAGAACCTGGTTTTACCACTATTGTTGTCTTTGTATCTCTTGCACCTGACCTATAACAAACACTAAATGCTTACTGATGCATTGATTTATTCCCAAGAGCGTGACCTTGGGGCAAATGCTTTCCTTTCTCTGGGCCTCAACTTCTACCTCTATAAAATAAAGAGGTTGGATGAGATGGTCATCAGGTTCTAAATCCTATGATTCATATCATGCACAACAAAGACAAGGAAAACTTTTGGTATTTCAGGACATACTCTGGACGTTTTCCTTCGTAAGTAAGGAGGAAATGCACCTGGACTTTGCCCTAGTTAAACTGACTACCATCGGGTTGCAAAAAGACCACGGAAACAGTAGCTATGAACAAAAATTATTCTTTGAGTTCTGGATTTAACTGAGCTCTTAACACAGTGCCCACGAGCATTTAAATAAAGAAGTAAATAAATGGACATGTGCATTTACTAGTTAATGAATGTGAGTTGACTTCACTCTGGTACTGGATAGAAACTTGTCATGAAATGAGGATCCTAAATAGAACCCTCTCCAGCAGGCAATAATACCAAAGGTCTACAGGAGAGTAGTACTCGTGAGTATGGCACAGAAGGATAAAAGAAGGTACAGATGCAGATTATCTTGTGGGCACAGAATATTGTGCGCAGACTTATCTTTAGCCCTGGAAATGCTTGGTGGGCTCTGGGAGAGTTGAATGAATGGGAGGCATTTTGTTTTTGGACCAAAGCATCTTGTCTTACGATGTAGCCTAGATTGTGCAGGTGTCTAAATAGGTAGGACCTGGATAAATGAGGTGGCGTTGAAAGTGATACTTATTGCATATTTTACTAAGGACTAAATGAACTTCTTCATCTCTGTCTCATAGAGTTCTACTCTTCCTTTAAGGTGCATGTCTGGCCCCATCTTCTGCACCGAACCTTTCCTGGTCCCTGCAACTGTCATTGCTCTCCCTCCCAAACTGCTTTTATTTATTTATTTGTATTTACACTTTATATTTATTCTGTTTCTACCGATGTAGATGCTTATTATTGCTGCCAGTAGAATGTGAGCTTCTTGCAAGTTGTTGTTTAGTCATTTTCAGTGTCTGATTCTTTGTGTCCCCATTTGGGGTTTTCTTGGCAGAAATACTGGAGTGGTTTGCCATTTCCTTCTCCAGATTATTTTATAGATCAGGAAACTGAGGTCAACAGGGTGGGGTGACTTTCCCAGGGTAACACAGCTGGGAAGCGTCTGAGGCTAGATTTGAACTGAGGGAGATCAGTCTTCCTATTCCAGGCCTGACACTTTATCCACTGCAGCACTACCTAGCTGCCCCATCTTGCAGGTAAGGACATTTCAGTCTTTGTATTTGCACCCCCTAGTGCCTGCTTCAGTTCCTGGAACATAGTAGGTGCTTAATAAATGCTTACTAACCCGATGGAAGAGCAGGTGAATCAGCCAATGCTACCACTTTCTTCAGCATACTCACTTAGAAAGTGAAACTGTTCTCACAAAACCCTATCACCAGAGAATCCTATTGCATCCCTCCCAGCTGTTGTTTAAGACTTACTTCCAGTGAGGTGATTTTTAATGACCGAAGATTAATAATGAAAAAGATAATTGTTTATTACAAATATTTTGTTGTTGTTTTCCCCTCCCCCGGGAGCTCTGGAATAAATGCCATAAATGCCTAGCACTTGGAATGAAATAGCTTAAGTATCCATCTTGCTCTTGCAATTGCTTGTCATTACCCCGAGGATCTGGTTACAGAAGATTAGATATAAATACCTGAGCCATACATTTGACATTCTCAAGCAGCCTATTAGGGATGAACTGTGAAAACTGGAGATAGCTTTTGATGATAATTGGAAGATGTTTTCCTTGAATGATGTAAGGCCCTTGAGAGTGCTTGAATTACTTGTCTGTAATTTTGTTATAAGATTTAATGCTATTTATTTAAGTTAAGGTTTATTGCTCCTGAATATATTTCCCTGTGCCTCTCTGTCAAACGATACATACACCATATTGCCATATTCCCAGGCGCAGAATTTTTTTAAAAAATAAACTTTGAATCTCATTACCCATTTAGGTCTACTTGTTATGTCTCTTTGAAAGGGTTATCTCCCATGAGTGCATGAGTGAGAAACAAGGAAACTCCCTCAGTGTTGTTAGGGAGAAGAATTGGGGGTAGGAGAGGGGCAGAAAATGCTTCCCATTCATTTAGCTCTTCCATCTTGTACCAAGTCTGGTATTTCCATTGCTCATGATGAATCTGTGCCCCACAAAATGACCTGCATTTGTACTTTCCCACTTCCCACTACCCTCTGTAATAACCGTTTTCTCTAGTCTGGCCTGTGTCCTCACTGTTGGCCCCATTCTTGCCCTCCCCAATACTGTATTCTTTCCCAACTTGGTGCCTTTGCTCCCAGGATTCATTTGCCTAGTGTGCCCTGCCCTTTCCTCTCCATTGAATGGAATGCTGACCATGGTTTGAGGCCCAGCTCCTCCTGCCTGAAGCCTTCCCTGAGTATTTAGGCTCCCTGTAAAATCTGAGTCCTTTTTATTTGTTTCTTTTGCCTTCATTGCGTTATGGTGCCTGCACACATACATGAACACCCTGGTTATCCATAGTTCATATTTCTTGTAACTTTAGTTCTTCAACAGACTCTCCCACCCTATGCCTCTTAATGTACCAAATAGCACCCATGATGCCACTGCCCCAAAATAATGGACTTTATTAGGTCATAGGAGTAAGTATTCAGAGTTGGAAGGGGCCTCAGAGGCCTCCTCTGTCAGGAGGTGGATAGCGTGTTTCATTACTCTGAAATCATGCTTGTTAATCCTCTATTTAAAGTTTCCCACGCAAGGAGAGTCTCTTATCCCTTCTCACTGGCTTGTCTTGATGTTTGATAACCCTCACAGTTAGATGATTCTTCATTAATAGCTCCACTAAAACCTGTTTCCACATGCTCTAGTCTCATTGGAGATGGATGACAACTTCAAAGCAAAGAGAGAGTTCCCATAGTCCTTTCTTTGCTCATGACATGGGATTCTGGCATAAGATTTTGTCCAAGTCAAGGTCAGGTTTGCTTTGATTTCTGCCCCACTTTGTCTTTGAATGTGGACAAGACATGGATAAAATAGCTGCTTGTTGGGTGTATGGGGAACAATAGAAACAAATAAATCTGAACTTGGTCTTTCTTCCCACTTCTGTACTTTGGTTTAATAGCTTAAGGTTTGGGAGAATTGAGAAATGCATCTTTGCTGGCACAGTATTTTGTGAAACACTAGATCAGGCCTGAATGGGAAAAAGTTCTGAGATGCTGTTTTTCACAAATTACTGCTGTTAACCTTCAAATTCCATCAAATGAGACAATTTTTTGGTCTTTGAACTCTGACACAGATTTGGTGGGCAATTATCGGGAGTGAAAAAAGACATTTTCTGGAGGGTAGGTGTTTGTAGGTGTTCATCTACCTTAAATCCTTCATTTAACACTAAAATAGAGTTGTGTTTTTTTTTTAATCCTGTCCGGCTGTCAAAGAGCACTCTGACTTCTAGGTATTTTTATTGTATGCTTTTATTTTCTTAGCTAGTATAACTTAAAAAGTTCAACAGCCACATGTGCATCATAAAGGATTTCTCAAAGAGCAGCTTTGAAACAAATGGACGAGAACATTAGGATATGTTCTGCTTTCCTTGACTATGTATCCATTTCATAAAGGTTACTAATGTTACATAAGTTAATGTTCAAATCCCCCATTTTATTAAAAAAAAAGTAACACTAACAATTCTCTAATATGAGAGGCAAGATTTTTTTTTAATTTTAATTTAGTAGCTAACACCTTACAAAAGTGCTTTCACTTGCATTATCTCAAATGGTCCTTGTAACTACCTCTAAGAATTCACAACAACACTGTGTGATCCTTAGAGGATGTATTATCCCCATTTTATAGATAAAAGAACAGTTAGAGGGAGAAACATGTTTAAGTTGACATGGTTTGTAAGTGTCAGACCTAGGTTAGAATAACAGGTCTCCCAGGAATGCTCTAACTCTTAAATGAGAGATTCTGCAATTCCCTGGCTTGAGCTTCTTTCTTTTAACCCTTAATTCAGTGCTCTTTGAGTTAGCTAGTTGGCTCAGTGGGTAGACTTTTGGGCCTGAAATCAGGAAGACCTGAGTTCAAATGTAGCCCCAGACACTGACTAGATGTATGACTCTGGGCAAGTCACTTAACCTCTATTTGCCTTAATCCATTGGAGGAGGAAATGGCAAACTACACCAGTATCTTTGCCAAGAAAATGCCATACAGGGTCAGGAAGAGTTAGATTTAACTGAGGGACTGAATAACAGTTACAACAACACAGTGCTCTTCCAATGAATGAGACTCTACCTCATAGTTGATTGTCAATTGGAGATACTAAGAAATATTTAAAAATCAACACGTGATAGATACAAAAAGAAGTAAAGTGAGGATACTCTCTTTCTCCTTTATAATTTGACATAATTATAGGAATGTTAACTCTCCTGTTGTAGCTAGATGGTGCAGAGGATAGAGTGCCTGGCTTGGAGTCAAGAAGGCTCCTCTTCCTGTGTTCAAATATGACCTCAGACACTTACTAGCTGTGTGACCCTGGGCAAGTCACTTCACCCTGTTTGTCTTCAATTTCCTCATCTGTAAAATGAGCTGGAGAAGGCAATGGAAAACAGTTCCAGTATCTTTGCCAGGAAAACCCCAAATAAGGTCATGAAGAGTCAGACACAACTGAAAAAATGATTAACTTTCCAGGATTGTAAGAAAAGTAAATATATAATCATCAAGAGTATATAAATTTCTCCCTATTTACAGATGACATAATGGTGTGCTTAGAAAACCATAGTCAGCAAAGAAACTAATTTATATTATTAATAGTTTATGTAAAATAACAAGATATAAAATAAACCCATACACAAAACAATCAGTATTCCTGTACTGTAAGGTATACAAACCTGGAAGAAACAATTACAAGCAAAATTCTGGTCAGAATCATTGCAATCTGCAGGAAATATATTGGTATTAACCTCCTCCATAAGTACAATTATCAAACCCTCTTTTATGGACAGCTAGGTGGCTCAGTGAATAGAGTGCTGGGCCTGGAGTCAGGAACATCTCAGTTCAGGTCTGACCTCAGACACATAATAGCTGTGTGACCCTGGGTAAGTCATTTAACCTCTGTCTCCTTTAGTTTCCTCACCTGTAAAATGGGAAAAATAAGAGCACCTACATCCCAGGGTTATTAGGATCAAGTGAAATAATATTTGTAAAGTGCTTATCACTCGATAAATGTTTATTTCTTTCCCTCTTTATAGAAATAAAAGAAAATTTACATAATCAGAAAAGTAGTCACTACTCATTGTTAGACCATGCCAATATAATAAGAATGATGATATTGTTTTAGTTAATTTATAGATTTAATAAGCGTATCATAGTATTAAGATGTTACTTTGTACGACCAGGCAACATGAGAATGAAATTTGTGTGGCAGAATAAAAGGTCTAGATTCACTAGAGAAGCAATGTTTTTTTTTTTAAAGTAGCAATTAAGGGAGAATAACATTATTAGACTTCAGCTCGTCTTATAAAGTGTTAATCATTAAGAATATGTGGTATTAGTTAAAAAGTAGAAAATATTCCATCAAATGCATTGAAAATGCAAGACCTGGAAGAGAATAATTCACTACTTGGTAAACACAACATCTAAATTCCAGGGGGTGGGAATGGTTTTACTTCATGACAAGATTTTCTAGGAAAGCTGGAAAGTAGTTTGGCACACATTAATTTCAGACCAGTATCTTACACCATATACCACAATAAGTTCCATGTCTGTATGTGACCTGAACATACATGTTTACGTTATTTAACAATTAGAGGATAATAGGATTCATCCTTCATTGTGATGACTGGGGACAAACTTATTTAAAAATATGAATGTTTGAATTTTCATATATCATTTTTAACTTCAAAACTCTATGATATTGAAAATCTGAGCTAGTGCTTGAGTCCCCAGCTGAAATTTATTATTTGAAGGCCCTGATAACAGCTGAGTTTCATTGTACCTCATATGCTGTAAAATATGGTGGTTTTGTATAGTATAGCCCCAGTGGCCATATGTATTACTATAGTTAGAGTATTCTGAGAACAGATTCTTAACCAAGAAAGGGACAGAGGTGATCATAAAAGGCAAAATAAATAGTTTTGATTGAATAATACTAAAAAGATTTTTTTTACAAGCTAAAGAAGAGAAATTGCCAATTGGGAAACCAAAATTTTTTGCATTAAATATTGCTGGTAAAAGACTGATGGCCAAGTTATATAATACATAATGTATAAGACTAGGAGTCATCCCTCATTGCAGAACTGGTCTAAGGATACTTACAGAGTTTTCAAAAGAATAATTGAGAACTATTACTGACAATATGAAAATATGCTCCAATTTACTACTAACATGAAAACATCAATTTTAGCAACTATAAAATTTCACATTATACTGTGTAAACTGGCTAAAATGATTTTTAAAATGGGTGGGCTCAGGTAATGCCCCTAGGTGACCTGGAAGCAAAGTCAGTACAGCCAGAGGCTATGAGGAAGCTGCTCCAGCACCAATGTAGTCCTGGTTTTGTCCCTTTTAGGGAAAATCTAACCTAACTTCTGTTGGGAGTGTGGTGTAAGGGGGTAGGACCCTGATAGATATTGGTCCGCTCCAAAGAGGTTTGGTGAATTACAGGAACACTAATGTATTGGGAGTTAATCTGTGAATTGTTCTGTCTGATCTGGGGAAAAGTAGGAATTATACAAGAAAAGTGACTTAACCCTGGTGAGGCATGAACCCAAGGACAGAACAAAAGTTGCAACATGTATGATAGTATTCCTAAGCAACTCTTCTTGTAGTGGTGGAGAACCAGGGGAAAACAGCAGGCACACATCAGTGAAGGAATAGCTGAACATTCTGTGCTAACGAATGCAATGAAATTTTCCTATGCACCAAGGAATGACAGAGAAACATGAGAAATGTGTATGTACTGTTTCAGAGTGTCATAAAGCAGAATTAGAAAAACAACATCCCAAATGACTACAAAATGTAAATGAAATGATGACTAAAAGTATGTCAAATTTTTTGGAAAAAAATAACTAGATAACAGACAAGGAAACATACCTCTCTCTTTTCAACAGAGAGCTGAGAGTACAACCAAGACAGAACATAGTATACATGGTCAGAAGCAATACTTTTATATATTATTTTCCCCTTGAGTTTTTCTTTTGTTACAAAGAAGTGTTGAATTTTGAGATGGAATGCGTTAAAAAATCATCTCTAAAATAGTTTTTGAAAAAAGAAATCACCTAAGTATTTTTAAAAATAGCAAATCAACAATTAAGCAAAATGCAGTTGAAAGAAATTGAAACGGAAAAGAAAAATTCAAAATGATATACTTACCATCTAGATGAGCTGAAAAATGGACTTTTCTTTTTTTTTTCTTTTTTCCCCTTTTTTCTTTTTTTCTTTTTTTCTTTTTTTTTGGCTAGGCAATTCAGTTAAGTGACTTGCCCAGGGTCACACAGCTAGTAAGTGTTATGTGTCTGAGGCTGCATTTGAACTCAGGTTTTCCTAAATCCAGGGCTGGTGCTCTATCCACTGTGCCACCTAGCTGCCCCAAAATGGACTTTTCTTAAAAGTCCCTATAATAAAGGCAGAATTGATAAGCAATCATTTACCATCCAGTGATAGATTAAATACTGCTCAGCAAGTTTATTGTCCTACCAAATCTATAGCTGAAATAATTTAATATAATACCCAGAGCCTTTTATTCCATTATGGATTTGCTACTGAATTATGAATTGTTTAAGGGGGAGAAAGTAAGTTGTTTTAAGTGCTCTAATTTAGTACTGAACTTGGACAGTCTATTGTGGGAGAAACATTTACATAAAATGTAGTCAGTTTCAATAAACAATAAACTGACTTGTCTCATTAATACATGTCAGGTCAGTGGCATCGTTATCTCCTTTCCTGCCCCAATCTCCCCTTCCCAGGCAGATCAGTTTCTATCTACTATCAGCTGAGAGGTGAAACATCTTTCTAGGGCTAATCCCTATTTGACTTTCTCTGAAGATGAACTTGGAAAACAGCTGGAAATATATAGCTGTATTTAGAAACAATGAAGCCTGAATGTTCTGGGAACTGGCTAAGTGGATTCACCATTTTGTAGCTAAGGCCCAGTCCTGGGCAAGTAGGAGGTGGACTTCTGGAGTTCTGGGATACTTGGGGATGTTCTGATTTTGGTAACATTGTGGGTGTGGTGAGTTCTTTTGGTGTGTAGTAGTCAAGAGAGGAGAAAGCAGGCAGGGAGTTACTACAGATTCATTGGAAGAACTCTATACAAGAGAAATAGGGGACAAAGAGATAAGGAAATTCTGTTCTAGAGTTGGGAAATTATTAATAGCTTATGTATAAAATACCCACTTATCTTTGTGTCCTACCTCTACACATACTTGCCATGACCCCCACATTAAACTAGTAGTTGTCCAATGTCATCCCCTGCCCCCCATTCATTGGCAGCAGCTAGATGGCATAGTGGATGGAGCATTGGACTTGGAATCAGGAGTACATGATTCAGGCACTCACCAGCTGAGTGACCAGGAGCAAGTCACTTAATCCCTCTCCAACTCACTTTCCTCTCCTGCAAAATGGAGATAATAACACTTACTTGATGGAGTTTTTGTGAGGATCGAATAAGATGACATAAAAAGGGCTTTGGAAACGTTCATGAAATATATAAATGCTACTATTATTGTTACAAAGTCAAGTCAGATCAACACGCGTTTATTAAACATCTACTATATTCCAGGCACTGTTCTAAGTACTAGGGAAACAAAGTCAAACAAAGAAACAAAAATAATCCCTGTTGATGACAGGACTTTCCAATTTACTCATCAGCCAGGGTTTCATTAGAGATCATTAGCACATCAAAATCACATTTGCAGAGTTTGATGATAATAGCTAGCATTTATATAGTGCTGTGAGTTTTGCAAAACCCTTTAGATTTAATTTTAATTTTAATTTAATGCGGAGACCATCTTCTTTCCACTATGCCAGAGGCAGCTGAGGTGCCACCATAGTAGGTGGAGCATTAGGCCTGGAATCAGGAAGACCTGGGTTCAAATTTGTCCTCAGACACTTATTGGCTGTGTAAACCTGGGCAACTTGCTTAACCTCTGTCTGCCTCAGTTTCCTCATCTGTGAAATGGGGATAATAGTAGCATCTCCCTCCCAAGGTTGTTCTGAGGATCAAATGAAATAATATTTGTGAAGTGCCTGGCACATGGTAGGTGCTACCTAAATGTCTCCGTGCAAATTTAAGCCTAAGATTCGTGCAGGTTGAAAATATTAGCTAAGTTGGTTGGGGAAACTACAATTTCAACATATTTCTTTTGTTGGGGGCCTATGGCTCAGGGGTTCATGTTATGGCAAAATCCCTTGATTTAGAGTGAGAGGATTTGGGATTGAATTCTGCTTTGCTACTTACTGGTTAGGTGAGCTAAGGCAAGGCCTTTAAGGCCCTTCCTCTTCTATAGCCCTTTGGTGTTGGGTATAGACTTGCCCCCATGAATTTTGGTGGAATTTAGAGTACCCTAAAGATCTTTGTGGAGCAGCATTAGTCTAGGGAAACTTTATGGAGAAGGAAGATGTAGGCATCCTTCTAGCTGTCTGTGGAAAGGACCTCATGATGTTGTCATGTCATTGAAAAGATCTAATTTTTTGTTCAGCAGGAAATACATTGATTTTGAAATGGCCACTGAAGTCCTTCCCAGCATTCATAATCTGGGATTCTGTGTCCATGGGAGACAAGAGTCTTATAAAACTTTAAATGTTTCTTGGTAGTCAACCTTGGGCAAGTCACTTCCACTTCTGGGCCTCAGTTTCCTCACCTGTAAATGGAAGGGATTTGCCTCAGTTGACCTCTGGGGTCCTTTCTAGCTCTAGATCTACAAACCTCTTTGTGACCTTGGGCAAGTCCCTTTCCTTCATTGGGCCTGTAAAATGAAGGGGTTGGACTAGATCTAGGCCTCTGAGGTCCCTTCCAGCTCTAGATGTAGGAAACCATATGTGACCTTGGGCCAGTCCCTTTCCTTTCCTTGCATCTCAATTTCATTCTCTGTAAAATGAGGGAGTTGGAATAGATGGCCTCTAACTTCCCTCCCAGGATCCTAGGATGTTCTGGATTGGTCACAAGCTTTGAATTTTCCAGGCTGTCCTCAGGTGACCTATAAGCCTGCAATTAGAGGTGAAGATGGCTGTTTTTTTTTTTTTTCCCTGTCCCTCTAGACTATTCATTAGGTTTTACGCACAGTTTCTGCATTACCAGTGTCCCCATGGCATATCACTCTAGGCCCTTAGGGCAAATGGCAATTGATCCTTGTTTTGTTTTGCTCCCTTTTCCTGTGCCAGGCAACCTGATTTTATGGAGATGGTAGTTTCCTAGAGGGTGATTGATTAAGTGCATTCGCTTGGTGGATGGCATTGTAAGCAGCAGATGTAGGTATGCAGGAGAGAAACAAACCTTTGAGCTCCCTCTTCTTCTCACTCACTAGAGGTTCCAGCCAAACTGATCTTCATCTCCCATCTCTGTACCTTTGCACAACTCACCTTGCACTTCCCACCCCTGCCCTATGCCTGGAATTCTCTCCCTCCTCACTTCCTCCTTCTTATATCTCTGGCTACCTTTAAGAATCAGTTTAGGTGCCACCAATTGCATGTGGCCTCTCCTTATCCCCCCAAGTATTAGTATTCCTTATGAGCTCTCCCCACCACTACCCCACAAATTGCTTCTCTGTATACATATTTTCTCCCCTAGTAGAATGTAAGCTTTTTGAGGACATGAACTATTTCGTAATAGCCAATAGCTAACATCTATGTAGTGATTACCACGTGCCAGGCACATAGACACTTTATACAATTATTGTCTCCTTTGATCATTAAAGCAACTCTTGGAGGTAGGTGCAATTATTATCCTCATATTACCGATAAGGAAACTGAGGGAAGCTGAGGTTAAATGACTTGCCCAGGGTCACACGGTTAGTAAGTGTCTGAGGCCAGATTTGAACTCAGGTCTTCCTGACTCCAGGCCCTACAGTCTGTCCACCATGCCATGCCTAGCACAGTTATTTGGTTGTTTTAGTCATGTCCAAGTCTTTGTGACCCCATTTGGGGTTTTCTTGGCAAATATCCTGGAGTGGTTTGCCATTTCCTTCCCCAGCTCATTTTACAGAGTAGGAAACTGAGGCAAATAGGGTGAGTGTCTGTGACTGGATTTGAGTTCAGGTCTTCCTGACTCCAGGCCTGGTGTTCTATCCACTTCAGTGCCACCTAGGGAGCACAGTTAGAATGCCAAGCTAGTGCAGTTAGCATGGTACAATGGATAGAATGCTGTACTTAAGAGTCAGGAAGATTTGCATTCAAATCAGGCCTCAGGTAATAGTCAGTTGTGTGACCTTGGGTAAATCATTTCACTTTTTGATTTCTCAGTTCTTCATCAATAAAAGATGGTCTCTGTGTTCCCTTCCAACAACAAATCTATGATCCTTTGATTTCTCCCCCTGGACCAAACTAGTGATGTCATTGATAAAGGAAATTCTTAGTAAGAAAATGCCTTCTATCAATGCATGTGAGCAGCTGCTCTGAAACATAAAGTCTTAAAGAATTGTCTAGAGCAGAAAGATCAAACCCATTGCCTCAGAACACTCCTGAATGAACCAGTTTAAAATGAAATTGGGAAATAGTTAACAAAGGAAGTAAAAGTGCAATAGAACATAGATAATGTTAATATGTGGTTTTCTAAGTCCATATGTGATCACAGAGATCCTTTTGTATAGTTTAATGGTCTCTATTATTCTTTGACTTTCATTCTTCTGATCTAGAAGTAGGTTAGGTGAGTTGCCCAGGGTTACACAGGCAATATATGTCAGAGGCAGGTTTTGAAGCTGTGTTCCTGATTTCAAGGCTCCTTCTCTATCCACTTCGCTACACTGCCTTATACATAGTCGGCATTTAATAAATGCTTGTTGAATCCTTCTAATGAACTCAGACCTTCAAGACTAATCTTATAAACCCCAGCTTAATCCCTGACCTCAGCCCACCCCCTTGCATTGGCCATACAACCAATTGCTGTGTTCCATGGCCCTAGGTTTGGGGTGGAAGTGATTGGGTGAGCTGGGGGGGGGGGAAGCTTTTTCCTGAATTTTGATTCCTGCAAAAAACATCTTTGTTGATGAAAGTGATGCCTTTACGTCAGTTGCCAAATAGAGCCTACCATTTCCAATATGAAAATCCTTGGTTACAGATTAGGAGAGAAATGTTATGGGAACTTTAAAAATAGATTTGGCTTCTGGGAGCAGAATTTGGTACCAAGTGATACATGCTCCAAATTTATCTCAAGAGTCTATCCTTAAGCAGTTTGTCTGAGTATATGAATACACCTATTCTATACAATCAGAAATATTTTACTCTGGGCAATACTATAAAACATACTTTTAGAGGGTAGCACAGAGACCAGAGGAAATGTCAAGGGTACAATGGGCAGGATCACAGAACGTCTGAGACAGCTGGGTCCTTGGAGGGTCCCTCACTCCCAGGGTACTTAGTTGCTCAGGGTAATAAATGTAGTTGGTGTTAGTGACAGTCAATAGTCAAATGTTTATTAAGTGCCAACTGTGTGCCTGGCGCTGTGCTAAGCACTAGGGATACAGTATAAAAAAGAACATGCATACACACAGCATAAAAGAAAGACAGCCCCTGCCCTCAAGGAGCTTACAATCAAAAGGGGAAAGATAATGCACAAAAGGAAGCTGAAAGGGCCAGGGGAAGGGAAGGTCCTTGGCTTGGGGGCATGATGGAGTCTACTAGAAAGGAATGCAGCCATGGGAAATGAAGAGATCACTAGCCCGGGAGCCCTCTTTAAATGGAGGCTTTGTGAGGTGGTTTTTGCTAGACCTTCTAGCCTCTGAATCAGAGAGACAAAGTTGTATTGGGTGTCCTGTAAGATATGAGTACCAAAGCTGATGTGTTCTGGAAGGATGAAGAGTTTTCTAACGATGTGATTTCTGGGGCCATGATGGAGTCCACTCCAAAGAATGCACCAAATGAGAAAAAGGACTGATGCTACTAGTTAGAATAATACCTGGCATTTAGGTGGTATTTTAATGTATGCAAAGTGCTTTATATCCATGATGCATTTGTCCTTGTCAATGCCTCTATTGGTAGGTGTTATTCCTTTTTTACAGATGAGGAAGCCAAGCTCAGTGAGGTCCACTTATTACCAGAGTCTTGTTAGATAAGTCCCTTCCCCTCCTTGGGCCTCAGTTTCTTCTTCTGGAAAAGGAAGATGTTGGAATGGATGGTCTTTGAAGTCATTTTCAGCTCTAGATATAGGAGCCTGTGTATGGCCCTGCACAACTCACATTACTCACCTGTGCCCTAGTTTCCTCTTTGATAAATTGAGGGAGTTGTACCAGTTGGCCTCTGAGGACCCTCTCAGGTTTAGAATCCTATGTGTGTGACCTTGGACAAATCACTTGCCCTCCATGGGTCTCAGTTTTCTCTTCTGTAAAATGAGGGAGGCTGGACTACATGGCCTCTGAAGGCCCTTCCAGCTCTAGATCTCCTATCCTATGATCAAGGCTTTCCTCAAAGCACTCAGTACTCAAATGTATTTGTGATCTCATAGATGTGAGTATTCCCTCCAGTGATTCATTCATGGATGCCCATTCTGTACCACTCTTGTCCATATCCTTCCATAAGTTCCCTACAGCAGATCTGCCCAATGGGCTGAGAGGCTTCCTACCCCCCCCTTTTTTTTTTTTTTAACAACCCCAGGTTACTAGTGGAAGACTCGTATGGGCCACCGGTTAGCTCTTTGGTCACATGACCATCTCGTATTCTTTCTCTCTCATCTGTCTCTTTGTTGGCATCTTCATCTTATCATTAGTCTCACAGCTCTTGTAAGAATCTTGGTAGGTGAGACACTTACCAACTGTTAGGTTGATTCAGAGAGGAGAGTATGAATGTACATTCAGCAGTTCAGGAAAATGAATTCCTCTCCTATTTCCCCCAACTCCTGTTGTTCAAACTCCAACCTGTAACTGAAAGGTCAAGACTGTTGTAGGCATTATTTTTGATTTCTCTATGGAAACGAGGAGGCAAAGTCTGCCTGAGCGAAACTAAATGCTATTTCCTTGTTGAGTGTATGCTATAGCCAAGTAAGCCTTATTTTGTTAATTGCTGAATGGCCTATGAATGTTTCATTTGTTCTAATTCTGAACCTGCAGCCAATTACAGAAGTCACTTAATAATAATATTAATGATAATAGTATTTTATATGACTTCAAGTTTTGCAATGTGCTTTATAAATATTTCATTTTATTCCCACAACAACCCTAGGAGGTAGGTGATATTATTATCATTTTACAAATGAAGAAAATTAGGCCAAAAAAGGTTAAATGACCTGCCAAGGGTCACACAGGTAGTATCAGAGGAAGCTTTTGAACTCAGGTCTTTCCTATCCACAGTTCTCTCCACTATACTACCTAGCTGCTATCTGGTCTAAACCCCTCATTTTACTGATTAATAAACTGAGGCCCAGATTGATGAAGTGATTTATCTGATGTCACACAAATAGTAATTGGAGGAGGTGTGGTTAATTAAGGAAAAAATCCTTTTCTGATGACTGAAATCAGCTTCAAAAAGCAGAACCTTCATTTTCATTGCAAGTTTAAATTATACCACATATATATATATATATATGCATGTGTATAAACACACATATACATACATGTATATATGTATGTATGTATGTACACACACATATACGCATGTGAGTGTGTGTGTGTGTGTATAGTTCCTGCTTGTGCTATGCTTTTGTTTATAGAAGCATGTTAGATCATGTGATTGGGAAGATGGCAGGATAGTTATTCGCAAACCTTTGCACCACAAATGTCAGAAAAGGGAATAATTCACCAGATATAGAATAATTAAAGATGAATCCATAAGATAAGGAAACAAACTACCTTGCAAAACTTTGCCTTGTAAAACTACCTTGCAAAAACATCAAAGAACTTAAATTATTTTAAAATTTAAAAATATTTTTGAATTAGCAAGCATTCTTTCCCCAACCATTTTTCCCTATTGGAAAACCAAAAACAAAACCCTTGTCATAAATACATATATTCAATCAAAACAAATTGTTGCATTGACCATGTCCAAGAATATGTCTCATTCTGCATCTTGGTCAGGAGATAGGTAGCATGCATCATCAATAGGCATCTTGAATCACGTTTGTTCATTGCACTGATCAGAGTTTGAAGTCTTTTATAATCTTTACAATATTGTATGAATTCTCCTGTTTCTGTTTGCTCTGCATCAATTCATAAAAGTCTTCCCAAATTTATCTGAAGCTGTCCCTTTTGTCATTTATTAGGACAAGATAGAATTCCATTATATTCATATACTATATTTGTTCAGTTATTGTCCAACTGATGAGCACCCCCTTAGTTTTCAGTTCTTTGATACTATGAAAGAATGACTATAAATATTTTTAGTAGCCAGGGATTATTTTTCTTTTTGATAACTTTGAGGTAGAGGCCTAGTAGTGATATTGCAGCATTAAAAAGCACACACAGATACTAACTTTTGGGACATAGTTTCTAGTTGATTTCTGGAATGGCTGGGCCAAGTCATAGGTCCACTTAGAGTTCATTACTAATGTGGTTGTTTTCTAGAAGCCCTTTTGATGTTAGTTATTTTCTTCCTATGTCGATCTGATGAATGTAAAGTGGAATCCCTGAGTTGCTTTCATGTGTATTTGTTTATTTATTTTTTTTGGCTAGGCAGTGGAGTTAAGTGACTTGGCCCTGGATCACACAGCTAGTGAATGTTTTGTATCTGAATCTGGATTTGAACTCAGGTCCTTCTGAGTCCAGGGACAGTGCTGTATCCACTGTACCACCTAGCTGTCCCTTTCATGTGTATTTCTCTAATTGTTAGTGATTTGGAGCATTTTTAATATGCTTGTTAATAACTGACATTTCTTGATGTGGAAACTACCTGTTTATATTCTTTGAGCATTTATCAATTTGGAAATGGCTCTTAGCCTTATAGATTTGAATCAGTTCCTTATATATCTTAGAAATGAGACCTTTTTTCAGGGAAACTTTTCAGTCTTTCCCTCCCCCCCCCCCCATTAACTATTTCTCTTCTAATTGGTTGTACATTGTTTTTGTTTCTGCAAGATCTTTTAAATTTTATGTAATCAAAATTGTCTATCTTCTGTGGTCCCCTTATTTTTCATAAAGTACTGCTATGTACAGATTGGAAAAAATAATTTTCTTGGTCCCCTAATTTATTTGTGATGTGATCTTTTATATTTAATTCATATATGCATTTGGAGTTTACCTTGATATGTAGCATGAGGTATTAGTCTAAATCTAATTTCTGCCACACCACCCTTTAGTTTTCCCAGAAGTTTTATCCTTACCTAGTAAATAGTCTGGGTTTATAAAACACTAGGCTACCATGTTCATTTGCTTCTGAATGTCGTATATTGAATCTGTTCCATCGATTTCTCTAGTTTTTAGTTAGTACCAATTCACTTTCATGACTACTGCTTTCTAGACTAATGAGAACTGAACTTAAAGTCTTAGAGCTCCCACTGAGCATCTCTGCCCTCCCCAATTCACTCTATACACCATGTGAAAGCAAAACAATAGCATCCTTACAGGCTTTTACCTCAGGGTCCAGCTATAAGAATGTCTCACCAGTTCTTCCAAAGCACTGTCTCAGCCTGAAATGCCTGTTACCCCAGAAGAGACAGGAAATATTCATGCTATCCGTCTATATGAAGGAAAGAAAGGACAACTGAAAAGGAAGGGTCAGAATGTGCAGGAAAAGCCACACTGGGGTAGAGCTATCTAGAAGATGCAGCTTCTGTGCATGAGGGAAAGGGAACTGAAAACTCATCTGAGGCCATCCCTCTTCCTGTACAGTTTCCTCCAGGTGCAGACTTGGGTAGGGGCATCCCTAACACCCACCAATGTGAGGAGACATGGTTCTGGGATGTATCTGTCCAGCAGTGGAATGGGAAGGACCCCAACAATGAGGTGTGAAACCAGAGATAAGTGACCAAAGAAAAATTGAAAGACCAAATGCCCAGTGAAGAAGGCCTGAGTATAAAGTCTCACTCTTGATTTCAGTATCAGCAGAGAGGTTCATAAGGACAAAAGGAAAATCTGTAAAAACTCAGAGAGGCCAGAACACTATGAGCAATTATTATACCAGGAAGGAAAATGAGCCAACATTTTTCAGTGAATAATAGAACCCTTCAGACAAGACAGATATTGCAAACCAAAAGGAAACTGTGGTTCAAAAGTTAAAAAAAAAACCTGCTAAAATTAAATAATAGGAATGAAGTAGTACAAAATCAGAGCTCTTAACACAAAATTAACAACAGAGTCCAGAGCTTATAAGATAAGATACACACACTACAAAAATTGAAGCCTCTGAAGTAGAAAATAACAAATTTCAAATCCCAAATTGAGAAGTAGAATAATATTTGGCAAAGGAGAAGCAAAAGGGAGCAACATTAATGAATTCCATATAAGCCAAAGTGGCTGACCTTGAAGACTGACTAGACAGAGATAACTTAAGGCTATACATCTCCCAGGGGAAAAAAAAACCCACAAAAACTTGACAAAAAAAAAAATTGAATGCTATACTATTGAATATCGTCGTATAGTAAATGATGTAAGAAACATTTCCAGAACTTTTTAATAACCCCCCCAAATATACTGACCAATCCAATCCACAGATTATTTCCAGAAAAAAAAACACAAAATAACACCTTCTTGAAACACCAAGGCGCATCATAATGACATTTTATCATTTCAAAAATAAAAATCCAGCAAATTTTGCAAGCAGTAACATGACCTGGATCGTTAAGATAGCATTATCCTAATTGCAGTATATTATACCAATTTCATTTTTCTCATTATCTCTGCAAAGTCTGCTTATAGTTGGGAGGAAAACCAGTATGGAAAGGCTCGGATTCCCCAGGTGGTGCCTGTGGTAGAGATTAATTCCATTGCCTACCAATCCAGTACTTTTTCCCACATGGCTACAATACCTACCACCTACAGCCTTAGCTTAAGGCATAATAGGGTTTCAGGATTAGGTTTTTCCTGCATAAAACCCCTGATATGCTGGGAGGGATGTTTGACCCAGAGTTTAACTCATAAATGGAAGCCTCTACTGATTTGGGATTCTATTTGGATTTTCTGTTCTGTGACTAGATTTAAATTTCGTGTGCTTCCATATCTTTGCCTAGGTCAATCCTGTTAGCAGAGGTTGTAGTGTCTGAAAAATCATTGCTCAGATATATCAAATTAATAATGATTCCAGGAAGCCTGGGAGCTTCTGGGCAGTGTATGTGAATTAAAGGGGAAAGCAATATTTCATCATAAAGGATAACACCAAGCATCACAAACTAACACATTATGAAGAGGAGGCAATGAGCTGTCACCAAGAAATGGCTAATCCTTGCCCACTTTCATCCAACTTCTCCATTTTCTCTATTACTCCAGGGAGCTAGTGTTGATTGGGCCAAGTAGAAATTTGGCTCTTCCTTCTGAGCTCTCGTGGAAGATTTCGCTGGTGGTTGGACTCTTCTTGTCACAGCTTTCATGCACATGCTGTCAGAGGATCTTACACGAGCCAAGGAAGAAGTTAGGACCAAGCTGAAGATGGCTTTGGTTCTTCCTCTTTTTTTTTTTTTACTGTTTTTTTCTAAGCTTGTCTGGGAGAACTGAAACCTGGTGCTCCTTTAGTTCACTCTGAACTTGGTCTATACTTGGTGTGCAGTTTCTTGGTCATTTGGTAATGGCTTTTTATGTTTTCTAAACACTTCCCAAATTGGAATGCAATATAAAATATCTCCCATGGAACGTGAATCACCTGGTTCCACCAGTGTAGCTCTGGCTATACTGTAGAAAGTGGAGTCTGAGATCTTTAGACCTAAATTCCAAGATCCTGACTCTCAGTTCTCAGCTTAGGTTCCACATATAATTTTTGGCAGTTCGAACAGATTGGACCATGCTTCCCCCTCTGCTGATGAATATGGTACAGCAGAAAAAAGCTTAGAGTCATGGGATCTGTGTTCAGATCTCTGCTCTGCTGCTTTACTATCTGTGTAACCTTGGGAAAGTCACTTAAATCCCTCTGTGCCTCGGTTTCCTCGTGTGTACAATGAGTAGATGACTATTGAGGTCCCTTCCAGCTCTCGATCAGCGATCCTTTGAACTCTGGTTCAAAGCACATCTCTAGACTGTGTACCCTGATCCATCCCAAACAACACCATCTCCTTTTCTTGGCAGCCTCTCAGCTATTGTTTGATTTACTCTCTGTCATCTTATTTGCTAATCTATTGCCTTATACATGTTTTCAAGCTTTTATTTTTTTTTCCTCTGCACACATTCCAATTCCTCACATAGAGTGTCACTTTTCTGGAGAACAGGTGTCATCTTTATTTCTTTTGCACAAAACCTAACACTGCCAGTTCTCCTAGTAAAAGTTTAATAATTGACTAACAGTGTGGTAGGAGCAACATCTACTAAGGTTGGAAAGTCCCTGCTCCCTACAATGGTTTTCCACTAAAAAGGCAATGAAACTGTACTTGGAAGTTCATTTGTTCATATAACTGAGTCCTGAATCATAGATACAGCTTCCTGGTTGACCAAGGGTGAAAATCCCATTGTAGGAATAGTCAGCATTACATAGGCTTACTGGTTTCCCTACAAATATATGACTCAGCATCTCTGACAGTGCACATCTCTAATGGGGGGAAGGGAAGGAAACACATATTTATTAAGGAATCACCAAGTGTCAGGCAATATTCCAAATGCTTTAGGAATATTCTCATTTGATTCTCACAGCTACACTATGAGGTAAGTGCTGTTGTTATCCTTATTTTACAGATGGAAGTTAAGTAACTTGCCCAGAGTCACACAGGTAGTAAGTGTCTGAGGCTAGATTTCAACTCCTGTCTTAATTGACTCCAGGTCCAGCTTTTGATCCACTTCCTTTGGAGGAGGAGAGCTTAATCTAATTGAACCTGTATCATGTCTTTGAATAACTCCATGTAGTTGTTAAATAAATTTCTTTTTGTAAAAGTCATATGATCCGTAAAAGTCTTATTTCATTCCAGTTCTGAGACTGACCCACCAGAAAAGACTTGAGTCTAGGCTGGCTCAGAACACATAGCTTTTAAGTTCTTTGACATCCTAAATCTGGGATGTCCATGTATATGATATTGGTTTTTCGCTCATTTGGTTTCTGTTTCCATAACCTCTACAAATCATTTTAATATTCTCTGGGAATGTAGAATTAGGGAACAGACTAAATGCTGGGTGCTGGGAAATAAACATTTATAAAGTTGGAGAATTATCCTCTGTCTACACTTCAAACAAATGCTTGGGTTTTCAAATTAGTCCCTTTAAAGTCAACATCTTTGAAAGTCATTCCCCTCGGATGCCCTCCTCAGCCAATGAGGAAAGGGGGGATGAATTTATCTAGCTGATAAAGAAAAATGATCAAGGACTTGAAGTCCATGAAAAGAAAAAGCTAGAGGAATCAACTTCTTTAGAACTCTAAATTGTTGGAGATTTTTAGGCATTAGGTAAACTTTGAAGTTCTGACATGAATGAGGTCCTGAGTATAATGGCACAGAATGCAGTCTGCCTTGACTAGAGTGGAGAGTGTGCAAAGGGGAAGGACATGAAAGGAGAAAAGTACATAGGAACCACACTGTGTAGACATCCTTACAGGCCAGGCTGAGAAATCTGCATAGAGATAATAGAGATAGATGGAGTAGATTGACCTCAATGGACAATTTTGTGTGTGATGGTGTCAGATGGGGATGGTCTGGAAGTGGTAATGGGAGAGCAAGAAATGAGTGAATATAAGGAAAATGATTTAATTGCTTACTATGCACACTGTGTTAAGTGCTGGGAATATAAATCCAAAGCTGATATTGTCACTGCCTTCTGGAAGTATGCATCCTATTGGCAGAGACAATACATATAGGAAATTGATGTCTAGAGAAGGTTACTTTATTGTGGGAATTCACAGCACCTCTGAATGGACCTGAATAGTGGAAGTAGCTAGATGGCACATTGAATGGAGCACTAAGTTTGGAATTAGGAAGACCTGAGTTCAAATTGGACCTTGAACACTTGCTAGCTATATGACCCTGAGCAAGACACTTATCCTTTTTTGCCTCAGTTTCTTATTCTGCAAAATTGAGATAATAATTGCATCTACCTCAAAGGGTTGTTGTAAGGATCAAGATATTTGTAAAAAGTGCCTATCACAGTGCCTGGCACGTAGTAGACACATTATAAATGCATTTATTCCCTTTCTTTTCCTGGAGTGACACTCATTTTGTAGTAGCAATTGCAGCATTGATTTAATTATGGTTCTGGAGATAGAAAGTGGAGGCATCAGGGCTGAGGAGAAGACAGCTGGAGAGTACAACAAAGCATGGCTGGAGTTGGCCTAGATGTAGTGGACCATGTGAGGCATTCTTCAATCAGTGTGTGCTTCAGAGATGTGGAATGCCAACTCCTCCTGACCTAGGATCTTGGGGTCCATGAGAGAAGAAACAATCAGAACTGAAAAAGGTGGCACAAAAGCTGAGGAGGGACAAAAGGATGGGGAGGAAGACTGTTCTTTAGACCAGGACTTCTTAAACTTTTTCCACCGGAGACCCCTTTTCTCATTTCTGCAATTTTAGTTAGAGTTACATGGCCTGAGGGCATGGACAGTACAAAGTGCACATGCTTTGTGTTCAGAATCAAGGCTGCAGTGAGCCCAGCCAGAAACACCTTAGAATTACTACTCGTTTGATTTTTAATTAATTTTTGGTTGTTGTACATTCTGAAACCTTTTACTGTTGCCAAATTTTTCATGACCTCATATAGGGTCGAGACCTATAGTATAAGAAGCCTTGCAGTTTAGACAAAAGAGACCATGAGACAAGATAGCAACTGCATTGGTAGTCATATTCATCAGGAAGATGGTTGATGAGAAGAAGGTTAACAGAATGAATCTTGTCATGGAATTATAGATCTAGAGATGGGAGTAGTTCAACCCTCTCACTTTACAGGTGAGGAAACTGAAACCCAGTGAAGTAAAGTGACTTGCCCAGGGTAACATATAGGGTCACAAATCTAGAACTAGAAAGGACCTTGGTGACCAATTAGTTCAGTCCCCTCATTTTATAGGAGAGGGAGGCTGAAGCACTGGACGATACATTGCCCAAGGTTACCCAGGTGTAGCAAGTAGCTAAATCCAGAATTTGAATTCAGGACTTGTGATTTCAAGTCTACCACTCTTCACTGTACCCTGTGGTCTCATACTTTTTCCTCCAAGCTTGAAACAACTTCATCTACCATAACCATGTAATCTCATCTCTTTACTTTTTGGAATCCTTGACTAATGTTTCTATCACTGTGTAGACTTTTCAGTAAGTAGATCCATACCTGTTTAGCATGGTAAATAAATGAATGGTGAATGAATGAAGCATTTATGAAGCTCTTACTCTGTGCAAAGCACTGTGCTAAATACTGGGGATACAAATAGAAAAGTCACCACCCCTGTTCTCAAGGAGTTCCCACTCTAATGGGGGAAATAATACACATGGAAGGTTTCCATTGTGTCAGATGGAAAAATCCCATGGTCCTTAAGGTGCAGCAGCAAAGCAGATGTTAATACCTTTTCTTTAATGTCATTAGTTATTGTCACCACTCCCAAGGCTTCTGGCTGCTGGCCTGTCTCCATCATGGTTTGAAGAGAGACAGTGGTCAAGGTGGGCACATGCTGCTTCCTGTCTCTTATTTTCAATCTGAAACATGCAAAAGAAGGCCTTTTCTCGGTCCCAATTTAAGAGACCCTAAACTGGGAAGTGGAGCCCAATGAAGTTCAAATCTGCTTCCTGGATCTCTTTGAATTTGTACTTTAAAAAAAAAAAAGAAATGAAAAGAAAAGAAAGGAAGAAAAAGAAAACTTAGCTATTCAGTTTAACTTGTGTTCAATTTATTTTCCACTTAAGAGAGAATGGGCTCCTTAAATCCCCCAGTGTTGCTTATTTTTGTTCAGTTAATTTAACTAAAGAAATAAATCTTTTAGGCAGGGAGCCATTATTTGGGAGAGAAAAATTGAAAGTTTATTAAGTGAACATTCTGAACAGCAGCAGATAAAAAGCCAAAGTCTAAACCCAACATTGTGGACATGTAAAATGGGATTGGGGTTCATCTTTTTAGTTCACTGCTGTGACTTTGGATTGCAGAGTTGTTCATTTTACTCTATTCAAACTTAGACTCTGCATAAAGCTATGTAAAGAGAACCAGTGGTATTTAATCTATGAAAAACCCATCATTTTATTTATAAACTTGCAGGAACACAAGCAGATTAGCATTAAGAAAATATTATTATTGCAATTCTGCATGGATGGCAGCATGTTCAAGGATTTAAAACTCCTATGAATTTTTCAGGACTGATGAAGCATTGTGATTGACTTTTAGAAGGGGGCAGTGGAACCCACTTGGGGAAGAAAGCTGTTGATCATGTTGGAATGGCTTTAGTGGACTCCAAAAGGTGCAAAAGAAGTCCCAAGGGGAGTAGTTTGCATTGCTCTTTCTTTCTCCTCCCGGATAGGCTAGTCTATGAATAGCTGGACTTAACCTTTGTTCCTGGCTACTTTGTGTATAGGCTTTTGTGGGCAAAGTCATCCCTGCTGAGCTCTTTGTGAGGCATGACTTTGAGTGGTTTTCCAGGGGCCGGGGATTGGTTGGAAGGGAGCCTTTATTTGCTAGGGTCCTAGTGCCTTGGTCCTACCTCTGTCACTTACTGGCTGTGTGAGCCTAGACAAATAATTTCATCTCTCATTATTCTAGAACAGAGGTGCCAAATATGCCACCTATGTGCATGTGACCTACCGTACTCTTGATTGGTGCCCAACCAGGTTAAACTCTAACTGGGTAATATTTAACTAATTAAAAGCACAATAGAACATGTTGTTCAGTTATTTTTCAGTCATGTCCAATTCTTTGTGACCCCATTTGGGGTTTTCTTGGCAAAGTTACTGGAGTGGTTTACCATTTCCTTCTCCAGTTCATTTCACAGATGAGGAAACTGAGACAAACAGGGTGAAGTGACTTGTATAGGGTCACAACAACTAGTAAGTATCTGAGGCTGGATGTGAACTCTGGTCTTCCTAACTCCATGCATAGCACTGTATCCACTGCAGTGCCACCTAGCTGCCCCTAGAATAGAACATAGCTAAATCTTAATATGTGGTTTTCTAATTCAGTATATGGCCTGCAGGGTGCCTCAGATATGACTTAGTGGCCACTGTTTTTATTTAAGTTTGACATCAAGCTTAAAGAGAAAACTCTTAAGTTTCAGAATAAGTAGAAATGTGTGTATGCATACATACACCTACGTATATATTGATATAAAAATTTGTGTTTATAAGTGAAAAGCTGCTTTTGTCTTCATTGGAAATTGGGTACCTTTATCCGGGATAAAGACTGAGGTCCATATTCCTGTGCTTTGCTCGACAATATGTCCTTCCCAATGAGACAGAAAGTCATTGTCCTTGGGAGCTGTTTCCAATAGTCCATTTCTGTCACTGTTGTCTTTCTCCTTTGATCATGATTGTGGTTTAGTTTATTTTCTTCTGTTTTGAGCTAGAGCACCTATGTCTCTTCTCTCCTCTGTGCTTCTTATCTTGGAGGTTTTTGTTGGACACTCATCCCCTGACCTGATAGTGGTAGTAGTAAGTACCTAGAAGTAAAGGAATTGTTAATTCTTATGTGGGGTTGCAATGGATAGGGCAAGGGGTAGGGCTTGGAGTCAGGAAGAGCTGAATTAAAATTTGGCTTCATACACTTGCTAGCTGTGTGACCCTGGTCAAGTTGTTTCACCTTGGTTTTCTCAGTCTCCTCATTTGTAAAATGAGCAAGAGAAGGAATGTCAAACAGTTTCTGTAACTTTGCCAAGAACACCCCAGATAGGGTCACAAAGTGTTGGACGTGACTGAACAAATAACAATAGTAAAAAGAAAACAAAAAATAAAAATGAAAGGAACATGCCAACCCCTTAGGCATTGTCATACTAAGAATAAGCTGTTTCTGCAACTAGGCCAAGGCCAAAGCTGGAACTTGGGGCTGAACTTAACAAGATGAGGTTTCATCTGGAAAAGTATAAAGTCCTGTTATGGTAAAAAACAATCCCCTGCTGAGAACATGGTAGAGAGTGAGAATGATGCATTATTGGCCTCTTCCATGTATCTTTATTGACCACTTCTACACATTTCCCACCCCCAAACAAGCAACAAGTTGGCACTCTTGAGTGTTACTGATTGATGATATCTGATTTTGATTGGTTACCTTAAACTTGTTTTTTTTTTCTTCTTTGAGACTGAGTCTCCCTATCTTGCAGAAGCTTAAGTACAACAACCTAGCATAGCAGCTTTGGTTTTATCCATTTCTGACCTAAGGCGGTTCTCCCTTCCTTAGGCAGCATAGTGGCCTCAAGCTCGCTAGGCTTCCCATACTGATGCCAGACGTGGTGTGGGTACCCATTGCTTTTAGCCCAGTGGTAGCTAAAAATTTCCAAACTCAGATAATTCACCAGCCTCAGGCTTCCCTAGTAGCAGGGATCACCACCATATCTGGCTAAACTTTGCCTTTCCAACTTGAATTTGTTGACAAAGACTCATTTTAACTTTCTGTTATACTTTTGCTCAGCCTCTCCTACAGCTTCAGTATGGTGTACCAGCACCCTTGGTCTGCCATGGATCTTAAGGTTTACTCTTGTGTGACAATGAAAAAGTCATTTCTCTTCTTTGGGTCTCAGTTTCCTCATATATAAAATGAAGTTTTACTCTTCTCTGAGGTCAAGATTGATCATCATAATTCTTTTATGTTCAGTTTCATTTTATTCTTTCCTTTAACATTGTCCTAATGATTGTGTGTATTGTTTTCATGGTTTTCCTTAGTTTACTCTGAATCAGTTCATGCCTTCCCCTGCCTTTCTGATGAACCCTTCGGATTTATCATTTCTTATGATGCAACAATATTTCTATCACATACTTATGCTACTGTGTATGTAGCTATTCACTAATCAGTATTTGTTCACCAATCAATTATTCACTAGTCTATAATATATTTGCTTTGTTTCCAGTTGTTTTTTAATGCTGGCAAAGAATGACAGAATAGATAGAGAAGTGGCCTCATTGTCAGGACGACCCAGGTTCAAGTCTCAACTCTGACACATACTGGCTGTGTGTCTCTGGGTAATTCACTTTTCCTCTCAGTGTTCTAAGCATCTCTCTAGAAATATAAGTTGGAGAGAAGTTGGCAACCTGTAGTGGTAGGGAATTTCTTCGTTTGGCATTTCCCCATAACAATGAAATCACCAGCCCATTAGCTACCACGAAAAAGTACTGCTATGAACCTTTATGTCTTCATGGGACTTTTGTTTCTACCTTTGATCTCCTGCAGGGGTGGGGAACCTGGGACCTGCAGGCCACATGTAGCTTTCTACATCCTTGTGTGCGGCCTTTTGACCGACTCCAGGTTTTACAGAACAAATCCTTTTATTTGTGTTCTATGAAGTTTGTATTCCATCAGGGGGCCTCACTTGAGGAACTACAGGGCCACATGTAGCTTCGAGGCCAGAGGTTCCCCACCTCTGTTCTTGGGTCATATGCCTAGCAGTGGGAGTATCAGGGTTGAAGTGTGTGAATGTTTTAGTCACTTTTTTGGTGTAATTCCAAATTATTTTCACGAACTGATGGAGCAATTCATAATTCTACTGACAGTGTAGTAAGTGTGCCTGGTTTTCCATAACATTTTCCTTGTATTCCCAGAGCTTAGCCCCCTACCTTGGACCTAAGTGTTTAATAAATGCTTTTCAACTTGACTTGTTGAAATAGAATATCCTCTTGTAACTTATTTTGACATATGGTATAAGATGTTGATCTAATCCTACTTTTTCCGAATTACTTTCCAGTTCTAGCAATTCTTATTGAATAGTGAGTCCTCAAGTGGCTTGTTCTTCGGTCTGTCAAATATTGAGTGAGTTAGATAATTGTTTTCTTCTAATTCTTGCTTATATCTAGTCTGTTTCACTAATTTGCTTTTCCATTTTTTAACCAGCTCAAACTAATTGGGATGATTATTACTTTATAATAAAATTTAAGGTCTGGAAATGCTATTTCTTTTTCATTCGTGTATATGACATATATATTAACATTATTTCCCTTAAGATTCTAGACCTTTTGTTCCTTCAAATAAATTGTTTTCATTATTTTTCCTACCTCTTTAAAGGAACTGCATGGTAATTTAATTGGTATAACGCTAAATCTCTAAGTAAATTTAGATGGTATTGGTATTTTTATTATATTAGTATGGCCCTACTAGAAGCAATTAATATCTTACCAATTACCTAATACTTTCTTTAAAGCATGTTCTATGATTGTTTCTCTCTTAAGTCTCAAGTGTGTGGTATCTTGGTAGAGAGATATTTTCTGCATTTTGTAGTTTCATATAGATTTCTCTTTTTGAAATTTCTTCCTGCTTTTGCTAGACCTCCTTAGAAATGCTGATAAGTCTTGTGCATTTATTTTGCTTCTTGCTACTTTCCTGGAACCACAGTAGAAGTAATGTTACAAGGAGTGGCTTTTGCCATGGTGGGAGTGGGAGTATATCTTTCTTAATGAACGTGAAATGAAAACAAATGACATTATTATTATTTTTAAAAGGATAGGTTAGCTCGGAAGTCTCTGAATTCAATCTCATTTGCCCTCTGGGGCAGCCAGTATATTTTCAAGAGGAGAACTTAGGCACTAGATCCACAAAGGAGAGAAACACACTGGTTTGAGCTAAGGCAGCACCTAATTTATTATTTGAAAGGAAAATAGGTGTTGCTTAGAAACAGTTTATTTCGTGGGTGTTTTCAGAAACTTGGTTGATAAGAATTTTATAACTTCTATGATATGGAGCTTCATTCTGCATGGAATAAAGAGTAAGACCTACAGCTTTTCATTGATTCTTCTGCCATTTGGTTCCTAAGAAACTCATTTGTTTCCAGCACTATCATGGGGGACAGCTCCCAACCCTCCTGGTCTACAGAATGGAGTTCATGTAAACATTAGAAATAAGGAGAGCAGCTCTTGCACCTGCTTTGTGCCTCTATTGCTCTTTTCCTGCTTCCTGAGTGCAGGACTCACTGGAAAATCAGCTCTAGGCCCTTCTTCCTGGAAGGGAAGGCAGCCATTTATTCCCTACCTAGCCTGGCCTCAGCATCCCTGTTCTCTCTTCTACTACTCTGACCACACAGTGGATATCGAGGAGGGCAAGTAATAGTCATTCCCTGCCTAGCCCTAATCTCATACCCATCTACACCCTTAACTTCCCTTTAGCCTCCTCCACCCTCAGTGGCGGTTTACACGCATTCATTCCCCCCTCCTGCAAAAAGTGTTTTTTTTTAAATGACTAATGAATAAAATAATTGTTTTAAAGATATTTAAACTTTGTTATCCTTTTTAAATTTCAATTCTGTGTACATTTAAGAATGTACCAAAGTTATTATCATGGGGGTATTACCTATATGTATATCACTGCCTCCGTCTACCTATTCTTCCCCAGTGTACACTGACATTGGCTGATTAAGTCCCTAGAAAGGGTCAGCTGCTGCTACTTAGGGTTCTAGGGGTTGGTGGGCAGCTATCCATCCAATATTATTTTCCATGAGCCCCCACTGGTCTTGCCCTTACTAAGCAGTCAGTAGATGTACTTCTTTAGTAAAGACATTTGCTCAAATGCCTAAAGAATTCGAGAACAATAGTTATAAAGTATTGTCCTACCCACCCCCAAATGCCCTCCAAAAAATAACAGCAAAAACCTTGTGTCACACTCTCCCACCAATTCACACGGAGCATGTGGGTGAAGACTTAGCATGTAGGGAACATACATAGCCAAGGCTATTCACAACTCTAGAACTGGGCTGGCTTCTCACAAGGCACAGAGCATCTGCTGAAAAAGTTGCTTATCCACTCTTGCTCCTTATAGAATGTGATGTCTTGGCTGGATGGATCAATCTGCTGCTTGGCTGAGTCAAGCCTATAACTTGGTCTCTGGGCTGTGGCTGCCTTTCCAGGGTACTCTGCTGTTAGGTGGCAACTTCTCTAGGAAGGCCAAACAAATCCCTTAGCTCCTAAGTTCTTCTTAGGGCATCTCTACTAAATGCTTTGATCTGTTGAACTCCATGAGCTTGCTCTTCAGTGGGCCAATGCAGTCTTTCACCAACTTGAGCCACTGGCTTGCCTGGGTGGTACTGAGCTTTCTTCGGCTGGAGTGTTATAGTGCTTTTTCTTAGCCTGAATATTAGTGTTCTTTTCAGCTGGGGTGCTAATGTGTTCTTTGAGTATGGGTAATAGCTCTAAGCCTAGGATTGGCAGAAGCTTCTCCTTTTTGATTCTTTCAAAGCCCTTAGCTTTTAGGACTGCCACTTCAAGTCAGGAGGAGAGTTCCAGTAGGGTGAGTATGCATGAGTGTATGTGTGTATATATATATGTACACACATATGTATGTATATGTTCATACACATACATATGTATTTATCAAATAACATAGGAATGTATGTATATATATGCATTTTATACATTCAGCTACTATATATATATACATTTCTATATAGGTAGGGGCTCTGTGAACAAAATGTTTTCACTAATAGGCATGTAAGATAGAAAAATTTGTGTATAACTGTCAGGATGAATTTAATCCTTTGTCCTGAGTTATATCCAAGGAAGGACATGTTCAACTTTGAAGGCAATTTTAAAGAAGTTTCCTAAGGTAAAAGAGGCCTTTAATGGGTGAACATTTGGCCAAATGATTCCATGTTTGCTAGTGGACTTTTAGAAGTGCTAAGCCATATCCAATTCTAAGCTGTAATTTATAGATGAGATTAAACAGGTTATGCTGGGCCTTATCTCCATTCTACTCACTTTTTTGTCCTTGGCTATTTTGTTCAAAGTTGTTCCTGGGGCAGTTAGGTGGTGCACTGGATAGAGCACTGGCCCTGAAGTCAGGAGGACCTGAGTTCAAATCCGGCCTCAGACCAAACACTTGACACTTACTAGCTGTGTGACCTTGGGCAAGTCACTTAACCCCAATTGCCTTAAAAAAAAAAGTTGTTCCTGAGGTCAGGTTGAAACATTCTTTGGAACTAAATAAGTTGGCTGTGTTCCATAGCTACAGACTGTGTCTGTTATATGTATTATAGTGTGGGAATTAACTTGGGACAAAATAACAAAATTACATTGATTGACTTCTACAATAAACCTTACAGCTTGTCACATCTTTAAACAATTTTCAACATGTAATATATCTTCCTTTTGCTTTGGTCACTGGTTTGACACAATTTGGCATTGAGTTGATGAGATTTTAACATTCTTTAATTCATCATGAACCCCTGCTTTTATCAAATTAGATGTTAAGTGTACTTTTGACAGTTCACTTTCCCAAGTCTAGTCTTGATTATAGGTAATAAGTCTTAAATTGGGTTGAAAATAAGGTAAGCTCCCTATCTGCTAAAGTGTGTACATCTCCATCCCTTGGAGAAATGTCTTAACCTTTCATAACCTAGAATGACAATGCAGTCTTCCATCTCCATTTGGGAAATTTTGTAATTCCAGAATAATTATCCTTCTCTTTATGTGAATTTCTTTATTAGAGTTCATCATTTCCTCAGTGGGGATGACTTCAAAGCCTACTGAATATAAAATATTCCCCAAACATTTTTCAGGTGGATGTTTTATAGTATGATGTATTTGTCAGCTCTTTTTTTTCAACTCCTGGTGTTATTTGTGTTTTTATTTGCATTGTAGTGTGACTGACCTGTTCTCATTATGGGCTCGAACAGTCCTTGAGACAGTGGCTCCCGTGCCTGGAATTTACCCCTTTCTAGTCTTTCTTGAAATCCCTGGTTTGTTTCCAAGTTCAGCTGAAGTACTAGCTGTTATCTTATGCTTTGAGCATAATGGAGCATGACCTGATTATCATTAACCATGCTGTGATCATCGTGAACCATGGCCTCAATGGTTAGCGCTCTCCTTCCTCAAACTTACCTTGAACTCATTTTCTGTCTATATTATCTATGCACATATGTTCCCCCACATCACGCCAAAATGGAATCTCCTTTGTGGAAAGGCCTTGGGGACCTCCAGTGCTTAGCGCACAGTAGGAGTTTATTAAATCTTATTGATTGATGGACCCCATCCTTCAGGATCTTCTAGTGTCGCAAGAGAGAAATGACTGGTACACCTGAGAACACAGTGGAGATAGATTCTTCATGCATACTTGTTGAATTGAAGAAAAGAAAAATATCCAATTTGTCATTTAGGAAAGCCATCAGCTTGCTATTCCTAAAGTATAGTTCTGACTCCTTCTCAAGAAACTTCTATTGCTCACTATTGCCTCTTGGCACCTCTCCTTGGACTTTAAAGCCCTTTACCGTCTAGCTCCAGTCTAAGTGTGTTCTGGACAAATTGGCCTACTTACAGTTCCCTCCTATGAGACACTCCATTTTCTGCCTTCATACCTTTGAATAGACTGTACCACTTGTCTAGATTGTTTTCCTTCTTGACTTCCACTTCTTGGGATCTCCAGCTATTCAAAGTTGAGTTCAAGCACCACTCCTTTACAAGGTCTTTATTGATTTTCTCAGTTGTAAGTGGGGATGAAACATTCTGTACTCTCCAGGAGTTTATATTCCAATGTAGGGGAAAGTGATGGAAGTAAGCATTTAGACAGTACCTACTGTGTGCCAGGTACTGTGCTAAGAGCTTTTATAAATCATTTGATTCTCATAACACTTAGATGTAGGTGCTGTTATTTTCCCCATTTTACAGTTTAGGAAACAGGCAAATTGAGGTGAAATGATTTGCCTAGTTTCACACAGCTAGTAAGTCTGAGGGCAGATGTGAGCTCAGCTTTTCCTGGCTTTTGGCTCAATGCTTTGTCTGCTATCCTCCAACTGCCTCAGCTGGTGAGACAAGAAGTCCATATCTAATTATATCCAGAAAAAGCGAACTAATGCAAGGTATGTAGGAAGGGAAGGCACCAGAGGTTGTGGGGAGTTGGCTCAGAAAAGGCTTTATATACAAGTTAGTGTTTAAGTTGCCACTTGAAGGATGAGAACTACTCTATTAGCTAAAGGGAATGTTTTCCAGGTATTTGGACTGCCGATACAAAGGCACACAGATGGGAGATGGAGAGTAATATATAAGGAACATGGAGAAGGCCAGTTTAGCCAACTGACAGAGTATGGGAGGGGGAGTAGTGTTTTGGGGGGGGCTAGAAAGATATATTAAGGCCAAAATGTGAAGGGCTTTTATTTTTGTTTTGTTTTTTGGCTAGGCAATGGGGTTAAGTAACTTGCCCAGGATCACACCGCTAATTAAGTGTCAGGTGTCTGAGGCCGGATTTGACCTCAGGTCCTTCTGACTCCAGGGCCAGTGCTCTATCCACTATGCTACCTAGCTGCCCCATGAAGGACTTTTAAGGTTAAATAGAGAAATTTATATTTGTACATGGAGAGAAGGCAGCTAGGTGTGCTGCAGCGGATAGAGCATGAGGCCTGAAGTCAGGACAACTCTTCTTCCTGAATTCAAATCCAGCCTCAGACACTTACTAGCTGTGTGACCCTGGATAAGTCATTTCACCCTGTTTGCCTCAATTGCTCATCTGTAAAGTAGCCTGCAAAAGCAATGACAAACCGCCCCAGTATCTTTACCAAGAAACCCCCAAATGGGGTCATAAGCAGTTAGACATGACTTGAAAATGACTAGACAACAACAACAGCAACAACAACATGCATGGAGAGAAATTATTTTTCCTGAGTAAATCACCCATCCTTTCCTGAGCACCCTGCTCTCACTAATTTAAAAAAAAAAAAGCTGATTTCAAGAAACTCTGGGCCTCTTTCCCAACCAGCAGCACTTTACAGGAAAATAGTTCTTAGCTCTATGGACAGTTTTCTTAGTTCATGATTTCTCACTTAAAGGAGTAGTATGACATCATGATGTCCTCTAATCAAATTTTTTTCTAAAACATATTAGATAGGGGCAGTTAGGTGGTGTGCTTTCTAACTGTGTGACTGCACAAGTCACTTAACCCCAATGGCCTTGCAAAAATAAATAAACAAAAAACAAACAAACAAACAAACAATAAATAAATAAATGAATGAATGAATGAATGAATAAATAAAACATATTAGATAGCCTTCCTGTTCATTATTAAGTAATCCTAGTCTCAAAAGGTTTGCCGTCTCTGTGCATAAAAAGTTCATTCTTTGTTAGTGTTTTGTATGTTCCCTTGTACTGACCATCTTGAGCCAGGATGTTGAGAAGTATTCATTATGGTTGGATTTTGCTATTTGATGAATCACCGTCCCTTCCCTTCATTAGAATGCCCCACTTTGTGTGTCCTTATGAGTAAAACATACTATCTGATACACTGGAATTGGTGAACTTTGGTGTTTAGGTGGTATGAAAGTGGCCATGTTGCATGCCCATATATTTAGGTCATCCAGATTCCATGTTAGTTGTAAATCTTTACTAATTGTTGAAGGGCTTGCCTAACACAGTGCTCTCTTATGTACTTTTTCTTCATCTTTTGGCCATCCCAAGTCTTTTGGCAAGTCATTTGGCTTCCCTTGACCTCAGTTTCCATATCTGTAACAATGAGGGCATTGGGTTAGATAACTTCTTAGATCCACTTCTAGCCCTATAACTGTTATTGGACTAGGAGTCAGGAGACTTAGGTTTTTGTTCCAACATTGCCATTCGATAGTGTTTTGACCTCAAGCCATCACTATTGGCTCAAAGAGGGAATAATATACAAAATCAGTTGAATAAAGAAATCTTTCTTACCCAACAGGGAAGTAGGAAGGGAGGATATTTAAGTAAAGGGTGAGGGGTTTAGGTTGACAGAGAGGACAGATCAAGGGAGGTGGTAGACAGAAGTAAAACACTGATGAGGTAGGAAAGGGTGAAAGGAGAGAGAGGACAAAGAGGAGGAAGAATAGGATGGAGAGAAGTACACAGGTATTAATCTTAACTATGAATATGAATGGTATAAACTCTCCCATAAAAACGAGTGTAGATAGAGTAGATCAAAAACCAGAATCATATATTATGTTGCTTAAAAGAAAAACATTTGAAGTAGAGAAGCACACACAGAGTAATGGTAAAGGACTAGAGCAGAATCTATTACACTTCAGCTGAAGTAAAAAAAAAAAACAGGGGTAGCAATCCTGATCTTAGACAAAGTAAAAGCAAAAATAGACCTAACTAAAAGAGATAAGGAAGGAAACTGCATTTTGCTAAAAGGTACCATAGACAATGAAACAATCAAATTAAAAGAGTAAAGAATAATTTACCTGTCAGATCTATGGGACGAGGAAGAATTCATGACCAAACAAGAGATGGAGAGCATTCTAAAATGTAGAGTAGATCATTTTGATCATACTAAATTGAACAGCTTTTGTACAAACAAAACCAGTGCAACTGAGATTAGAAGGAAAGCAGAAAAAGGGGAAACAATCTTTACAGCAAGTGTCTCTGATAAAGGCCTCATTTCTCAAATATATAGAGTACTGAGTCAAAGTTATGTGAATACAGGCCATTCCCCAATTGATAAATGGTCAAAGGACATGAATAGGCAGTTTTCAGATGAAGAAATCAAAGCTATCTGTAGGCATATGATGAAGTGTTCTAAATCACTTTTGTTTAAAGAAATGCAAATTAAAACAACTCTGAAATACCACCTCACAGCAATCAGATCGGCTAATATGACAAAAAAGGAAAATGATAAATGTTGGAGAGGATGTGGGAAAATTGGGACACTAATGCATTGTTGGTGGAGTTGAGAACTGATCCAACCCTTCTGGAGAGCAGTTTAGAACTATGTGCAAAAGGCTATAAAAATGTGCATACCCTTTGACCCAGCAACACCACTACTAGGCCCGTATCCCAAAGAGATAATAAAAAAGGGTACATGTACATGTACAAAAATTTTATAGCAGCCCTATTCGTGGTGGCAAAATATTGGAAATCAAAGGGATGCCCATCAATTGGGGGATGCCTGAACAAGCTGTGCTATATTAAGGTAATGGAATGCTAATGTTCAATAAGAAATGATGAACAGGCAGATTTCAGAAAAACCTGGAAAGACTTACATGAACTGATGCTGAGTGAAGTGAGCAGAACCAGAAAAACACTGTACACAGTATCAGCAACATGGTGTGATGATCAGCTATGAATGACTCAGCCTTTCTTAGCCACACAATGATCCAAGACAAATGCAAGGGACTCATGAAAGCAAATATTGTCCATGTCCAGATAAAGAACTGATGAACTCTGAATGAAGATTGAAGCATATTTTCCCCTTATTCTTTCTCATGTTTTTTTTTCTTTTGATCTGTTTCTTCTTCCACAACTGTGATGAATATGGAAATGTTTTATATGATAGCATATGTATAAACTGTTAAACTGTGTAGCATTTTCAGAAGAGGGGAGGCGAGGGAAGAAGAAAAATTTGGAACTCAAAATCTTGTAAAAATGAATGCTAAAAATTTTCTTGATATGTAATTGTAGGAAAAAATAAAATACTATGTAAGGCAAAAAAAGCGAAACAAACAAAATAATATTGTGAAATTAACAATGATCAGAGATGAGATGACTGCTCATCTTTCCCACTGCTTTGTAAAGGTGATGCATTTAAAACATTGAACATTATGTCAGATTTTAAAAAATGCATTGATTGGCTCTACTTCATCCCCCCTCCCGTTCCTCTTTTTCTTATTTCTTTAAAAAAATTGTTAATTGGGATGGCTTTCTGCGAGGAGGGGCAGAGGGTGATATAGGGGGAAATCTAGGTTAAGTAAAAGCAAAAGATATCAACGAAATTAAAAAAAAAAAGCCTCCATGATTTTATTAAAGCATTCCCTCTACTTGTAATGGGACCAACCATCTCTTATCTATTTTTCCAAATCCTACCTATCATTCAAGGTCCAGTTCATGTACCAACTCCTCAACAGTGACCTCTCCTGTGAACTTTTTCCATGTCCTGGGACTTGAAGGATGTGTAGGATTTGGAAAAGCGGGCAAAACACCTCCTTTGGGTGATATACTCCAAGTGTAGAGGGAGACATGTTTTCTGAATATGGGTAGAACAGTAATTTTATTGTTTTGACTATGAATATTTGCTTACAATGGTTTTATTGTTTTCTCTGAGGCATTGAGTAAGGAGACAAAGTAGATTTTTATTAATTGAAAAACTTCAAATTAAATTTAAAAAAATGAAAAGTAGAGGAATACATCTCAGGTCGAGGGGCTATATAAGCAAAGGCATTGAGACAAGTGTTTATCTTTTCATGAATAAATATCCTTCTCTTGCCAGCATATAAAATCCTCAGAGGCAAAAATTATGTCTTGGACTTTATTGTATCCATCTCCCTACATCACTTGTAACTGAATTGTGCATGCATTAAGATATATAGATATAGATATAGATATATGGATATAGATATAGATATAGATATATAGATATATAGATATAGATACACACACACACACACACACGTGTGTGTGTGTGTGTTTTCAGTGAATGAATGAATAAGTAGATGATTCCTTGGTGCTACTTGCCTTATTCAAAAATGCCTACTTCAGCCTAGGTCATTTTAAATCAAATATGAATTTAAGTTTGCTTCACCTATCATCCCCTCCATCCCCTTCCCAGCTATGATGCCCCCCCATGAAGTCTCAGATGCAATTGTTTTGTTTGTTTGGAGCTTTTGGCCTGCCTGCCTACTTAATGGGATCCCACTGGCTAGTTTCTATCTGGAGTGAAGCTTTTTCTGCCCTTTTTGTGAAGTTTGAACAATGGGTTTGTTGCGGCCCCAGGGAGTGTCTGGTTATTTGCAAATACCCTGGAGCCAGTTAACTAGGGCTTGTTACAAATAGCTGATAGTGCCCCTCTTTCCCACCCACATCTTTGTTCTTTTTTCTTCTGGTGTGGGCAGAAGTAGAGGGTCCTGTGGACTATTCAATCAAAGATTTGATCTTCTATAAGGTAGCTATTAATCCAACTGGTTTCTGTCCCCTGAGAATATCTTGCTGAGCATGCAACCCATACTTGGTCATTGCTTACCTTATAGAGACATGTATTGTGATATTATAAGAAGCAACTCACAGTGTGCCCAGCTCGGGAGATTTGAGGGAAGTTTTGAACTACACTGTTGAGGCCAAAGTAAGGGGCTCGGTTGTTTTTCTGCCAGGTTGGCGCTATGCCATATGGCAAAAAGTTAGTTATTCCTGTGCAAATCATCCACCTTTTGTTTTGTTCTTTTGAGCAACTATGGTGGGTCATCATGGGACCATTTGAAAGTGATGGGAAAAAGGCATCAGTAAAGCATTTTTTTTCCCAAAAAGAAAAAAAAATTGGCTAACACTCAACTCAGGAAATATGTATTTAGTGCTTACTATGTTCAAGGCACAGAGGTTATAAAATACACAGTTGGTCAGATACTGGCTATTGGCAGCTCCATTTAGAAAGGACCTAAAAGAGTATCCAGTCCAGTGACTTCTCTACAGCATCTTCTTTCAATACTCCCTTCCAGTTGGGAGAGATGAAGTTGAACATAAATATGTACATGGAGTCAAAGTGTGGTGTGACACTGGGCAAGTCAGTTAACCTCTTTATCCCTCAGTTTCTTCATCTATAAAATAAAGTGGGAGTGGGATGAGACTGAATGGTCTCTTCTAGTTCTGAATCTTTGATCCTGTAATTTTGTATGTGGGATGTGTATTGATGAAAAAAGAATTATAACTAAGGAAGTTAAACCCATTCCTGATGTACCTGTGGCTACAACCAGCATGGTTGTTATAGATCTCTTCCTCAGTGCCAACTAGTTACCCATCTCCTTCTCAAACTAATTAGATTTGTATTTGGGGCTTACAGCCTTGGCCTATGCAGCAGACTGAATGGACCCTGGTCTCAACTTGCTTTTTTTGCCTCTGGCAGTGATTTTGGTACCTTCTTTGGTACCTTCAACGCAGGGGTCATGTTTAGTAGTCAGCAATCATGAAAGACAGAAATGAGAATGGAAATTCATGGTGAAATAGAATAATTGGCTATGAACTTGTTTCACAGAGCTGCCAGCTGCCTTTTGCTTGACCAACACCAAAGGAGGTGGGTGGTCCAAGAGTAATTTGTCTTTGGTATTGATATACAGTAGCATGGCTTTCTTTTTATTAGCTTGAAAAGGTTTTAAGTATGTTATGCTGAAAACCCTACTACATGGTTTGGTTTAACAGTGATCTTTGGGAATGGGCCATATCCATATCGATTTCATATCCCCCCCAAACCCCTGTTTGGAAATCATTCTCATAATCTGATTATTCTTGCTTCAGGCTTATGAATAGCAAAATGGTTCTGAATTGTGGATAACAACATTCCACAAGTATGCTAGTGCTGGCTTAAAAACTGCTTGGTTAGAATTGCAGCCACATATATGAAGGGCCATATTATTTATCATCATTTTTTTTTCTCCCTCCCTCACCCCTATTAAGCAGAAATGTATGAAAATTTAAAAACCTTCTAATCCCTATTAGGGATTTCCACGGGGTGTCTGTCAACAGTATGCCCTTGGAAAATTGGGCTGCTTGTGTCTGGGAAGTGATGCACAGGTGTTCTTCATAAGAAGGAAGCAGGTAGAGTTGGAGAAGCCCTCCAAGTCCATTTGAATAATATTTGACCCTGACTGCTGTCACTTTACTTTCCTGGGAATATGAAATTCACTGGAGGCAATTCTGGAGGAGGACCAGTGCCAGGACTGTTGATTAAATGACAATGGGAAAGACTAGCCATGGAATTTAATTGGAAACCTGGGGTTGGTGCTTTCTTTCTTTACTGAGTACCTGAATGTTGATTCCCTTCTAACAAATGCCCAGGGGACAAGGAAGCTTGGTTGTGTTTGTTTACTAAAGAACAAAACCAATGGAACCAAGCCAACTGTGGATTGAGACCATGCTATAGAGTCTGGTTTCTCTGGGCCTCTGCCCACTCCTCCTTTATCTCCTTGATCAGCAGCAGTGCCACACTAGGGCTTAGCTAATTAAAGGGTCGAAAGCCCTCAATGTACAGACTTGAGCCTGTGATTATTGATAAATATTTGAGTTTTCACGAGCTCCTCTTCTCTTCGGTAAGTTTAGAACTATCTCGCATTCATTATTATTTTAAAAGCAAGGACCTGAAAGACAGGTGGGCAGACACGCGGGAAACAAACATTTATCACGTGCCATCTACGTGTCAGGCACTGTGGTAAGAACTTTGCAAATGTTATCTCATTTATTCTTCAGAATAACCCGGTGAGGAAAGTGCTATTATCATGCCCCTTTTGCAGATGAGGAGACTGAGGCAGACAAAGGTTACGTGGCTTGCTCAGGGTTTCACAGCTAGTAAGTGTATGAGGTTGTATTTGAACTCGGGTCTCTGGGCTCAGTGCTCAGATTATCAGCTGCTCCACTTATTAGTGGTGCAATGCTGTAAATGGAAAGAAGGACCAGTACGCGTGCAAAACCAAAAGGGAATGTTGTAAAATGACCAGCAACTAGCATGACTTGAATAGAGAGATATGAGAAGACCTTCCCAACCTATTTTAGAGATAGGAGATCTACAAGCATTACTCATTCCACATATTTTTAGTCTTTCTTGATGTATTGATTAGTTAGGCCAATGTTTCCCTGTTTTATTTTTCTTTTAAGATATTATTAGTTATTAGAGATGGCCCTCTGGAAGAGAGAGGGATACTGGAGGAAACGATGATGATGTAAAAAGAATACATCAATACATCTACAAAAATCTATTTAAAAAAAAAAAGAAAGAAATCTTTCAACAATCCAGGCAAAAAGCAAAGTGGACTTGTACCAGGGAAGTGGGTATGTGAGTGAAAAGAAAGGCATGTAGATTATGACTGGGGCCAGGGTTGGCAGCAATAATTGACACCATATTGGATAAGTGGGGTATGTGAGTAAGGAATCAAGCATAGCATAGAAGTTGCTAACCCGGGTTCTGTGCAGAGAGTGATACACTTGACAGGAATAGAGAGATGCAGTGAAGATTTTGTAGAAATGATCATGAGTTGTATTTTGGACATATTGCGTTTGAAATTTCATGGTGTAGGATTGAGAGCAGGACTGAAAAATTTGTTCTTGTTTTTAAATTTGGGAATTGTCTGTATACAGATGATAATTTAAATCAGTGGAGGTGATGAGATCATCAAGTGAGACATAGTATAGAGGGAAAGGGGAACCTTGGGAGATGTCCAAGACATTCATCTCACAATGAGGATGGCCTCCAAAAGGCCTCAGATTGAAGATTGGAGCTTGAGTCGACTCAGGGCTTACAGAGTTCCCTGGGAAGACTCTGGAGGGAGTCCAGAGGGTAGTGACTGGATCCTGGGCTGTCTTCATTAGGAGTTCCCCACTTAGATGGAGAGAATGAATTCTAGGAACTGGGGATGGCCAGTGCAGGGGCATGGAGGTGGGGAATTTAGTGCGCTGTGAATAATAGAGCAAAATTTGTGGCTGTATTGTAGAATGTGGAAAGGGGAGTAGTATTAAGGTGGGTTGAAAAGATAGGTTGGGACCAGGTTGTGGAAGGCTTCAAAAACTAAGGATAGAATTTTACATTTGATCCAAGGGTTATTAGGAAGCCACTGAGTCAGAAAATGACGTGGTCATATTTCTGTTTAAGGTTATCCCTTAGGATAGACCAGGGATGGGGAACTTGTGGCTTCCAGGCCGCATGTGGCCATCTAGGTTCTCAAGTGTGGCCCTTGGACTGAATCCAAACTTCACAGAACACATCCCCTTAAAAATAAAAGGATTTGTTCTATAAAACTTGGACTCAGTCAAAAGGCTAAACCTAAGGACCTAGAAGGTTATGTGTGGCCTGGAGAAGGCAGGTTCCCCACCCCTGGGATGGACTGAAAAGAGGAGAGAGAGGAAGCAGAAAGGTAACTCAGAAGGTCATTGCAATGATGGTGAGGAAATTTGGGGTGAGACAAGGTCCAAAATCAGAGCAGGATGGGAATGCAGAGAGAGGATGAAGGCCTGAGGACCCAAGGGACAATTACCCAGAACAGTCCAGGGAATGGAGTTTGCTTCGTGGCCTGAGCCCCACGGCCCCTGGGCCTGTTCAGCCTGGCAGGGGGCTTTAAATAAAGCAAGCTGTGCTGTTTAAGGGACGCTTTGGTAGGCACCTGTTTCTGAAGATTTCTCTGTGTTTAAGAGAAGTTGACTCCTGAGAAAACCACTGCAATGCTCAATTATTCATAGTTAGCTAAGAGTCCTCTCAACAATAAATAAGCAACCAAGAGCTTAACAAAGTGATCAGCTTTTCCTGTTAGCACCAGGGAGACAGGAGCTGCGGGCAGGCGTGCTCCCTTACAAGCTTAGGGCAGGGAGGGGAGGAGAGAGGACCTGAGAAGAGAGACAGAGACACAGAGACTAGACAGAGAGAGACAGAGACACAGAGATTAGACTGAGAGACAGAGACAAATATTAGACAGAAAGAGACAGAGACACAGACTAGACAGAGAGAGACAGAGATACAGAGACTAGACAGAGAGACAGAGAGGATGGCAGGGTGAGAAGGTACATACCTGCTTCCATTAGATTTTATTCTGTTTGCACCTGTCAAATAAGGCTCAGACTCCAAAAGGAAAGTCGCATGGTACAATTATCCCTTATACATTGTGGGGATTAGGGGCATGGCACCCCCCCATCTAGAAAATCCACATAAAAATCTTTGACCCTCCCTTTGTACCAGAGAAGTCTGATTTTTTTTTCTTTTATGGGGTGTTTACAGTACATTATTGTAAAATTTGGATTGATATTATACAATACTATACATTTTTTATGCATTTCTGAGTTTCTACACTTTTTCTGTGTCATCTTCTGGCCTTTTGGCATCTGTGGCTTCTGCAAAACCTCCCTCCAAATTCCAATTTAATTTCTTAGGCCAACCTGTGATATAATGAAACCTCAATGGGGAAAATCAAGATGGGGGAGGGATAACTATAGTATCAGAATACAGACTTGGGCTTACTTCCTCCTTTCCCCTTCAGGCTTCCTTCTACTTCTCCCACACAATATGCATTCACATATAAGAGGGGAGTGTTTAGTGTAGGGAAAAGAGGGCTGAACTTGAAATTCTAGTTTTGCCACTATTTACCTGTATGATTTTATCCAAGTCACTTAACCTTTAGGCCTCAGTTTCCTCCTTTGTAAAATGAGGGGTTTGGACTATCTGGTCTCTGAGAGCCCTTTCAGCCCTAGATCTATGCCCCTAATGTATGTGACCTTAGACAAGTGACTTCCTCTCCCTGGGCCTTTGTAAATCCTCCTTTGTGAAATGAAGAGGTTGGCCTAGATGGCCTGGGAGGACCCTTCTGGTTCTAGGTGTGTGATCCTATGTGTGACCTTAGACAAGTTCCTTCTTTCCCTGTGCCTCAGTTTCCTCCTCTGTAAAACAAGGGGATTGGATTAGATGGCCTTTAAGTGCCTTGCCAGTTTTAGACCTAGTAATGTTTGTGTGACCTTGAATAAGTTACTCCATGTCTCTGAGCCTCAGTTTCCTCCTCTGTAAAAATATGCGAGTGGGCCTTGATGGTCTTATGAAGCAGGTGCTCATGGAATCTCAGCTGCTTCACTTTTCCATGCCATGGAAAGTCTTCTTCTCTGATTATCTAACTGCCACTGTCTTGGGTCTTTCTGTGGCTTTCCAGAACTAAATTCCCTGTATATGTCCCCTTAGTTCTCTTTCCAGAACACATCTTCCTGAGAGACTTGTAAAGGAACTTGGAAATCCATTAGGGTGAAAATTGAATGCTTAGCCTTGCCCTTGCTCCCTTCAATTTCTCGCCCAATGTCACTGTGGTAGTAAATAGTATAATAAAAATTTGACCCCGGGTCCAATTTCTTTCCACTATATCACACAGAACCTCCTAAGCCAGCTCTTTCTCTTTTTTATTTTGTTTTTTAAAAATATAATACGTTTTATTGATGAGGCTTTTTTGCATCATAATCATTTCCTACTCCATCCCCAGATTGAACCTTTTCTTCTGTCAAAGAAAAAAAAAAACCAATAGAGCTGAAACATCGAATCCAACAACTTTATCTGATGATGTATGTCATATTCTGCCCTACCAACAGCCCACCTCTCTTCTGTGAGGGAGATGGCATATTTTGATCAGCTTCTTGAGACTGTCATATGTTGAGATTCTTCATTCATCTGATTTCCCCATCGTGGACCCTTAGGCGATACTCCAGTAGCTATGGCTCTCTTCTGAGAGTCACTGCAATATTGCAGGGCGTGCTGTAACCAGCACGTTGTCTGCTACAGACATCTGGAGGATGTCACCATCCATAAAGCCTGTTTATTTGTTGGTAATACCCTATAACAAAGATTCCAAGAATCAGTCAGCCAACAAGTATCTATTAAGAACCAACTATATGCCAGGCACTCTACTAGGGATGCCAAAAGTTAACTGGGCCCTATGGGTATTGTTATTCCCATTTTAGAGAAGAGAAAGTTGAGGCTTAGAGATGGGGTATTCATACCAGCCCTGAGAGTTAAAGTGTATTTGGGATCCAGGTGCCTTTTGACTTCCTGGCTAGCACTCTTTCTACTACAATGCATCAGAAAGCAATAAACACTTATTGTCCTCAAAAAAGAAAAGAAAAGACCATCATATGTTTTTCCATTACCCCTGAGTTCAATTTCCTTTTAGTGTTTGGTCTCATTTACTTTGTCGTAGTCTTGCGTATTGTTTCCTCGGTTCAACCTATGGACTCTGTGTCAGTATGTCTTCCTATGTTTCTCTGAACCCCCCATCATTATGACAGGTGCTTAAGAGCTTTGCAAAGTCAAGGGTCAAGACATTCAAATGGCAGGAGTCCTTTTTGTATCTACTCTTATTGCTAGGGACATCCAAATACACCACTGCTCTCTCACACCTGGGGTACTCAGGATCTCTTTTAATATCACAGATAACTGGAGGTATAGCAGAGAAAGAGGGTCTAGGGCCCAGGAGGCCTGGGACTTGCCTTCCTCCATAGATTCCAAATGTTGGGCAGAGATCCAGAGACAGGCCCAGGGACACTTCTGGATGGGTTTAAAGCAGGGGTGGGGGATCTGTGTCCTCACAGCCACATATGGCCTTCTAGGTCCTCAAGTGTGGCCCTGTGACTGAATCCAAACTTAACAAAACAAATCCCCTTAATAAAAGTATTTGTTCTGTAAAACTTGGACTCAGTCAAAAGGCCACACCCAAGGACCTGGAAGGCCACATGTGGCCTCGAGGCTGCAGGTTCTCAACCTCTGGGTTAGGGAGTGAAACGTGGAGTTAACTGAGCTTAGTTAAAGCTTGCGTGGCTTTAATATCGCTGTTGTATTGTGATCAGATTAGTTAAACTGAAAACAATAATAAAAAGATCTACAGGCAATTTTGTTAAGCAGTGACTTGTTGAAAGATGTTAATGGTCAGAACTTTGTATACATGTGTGTAGTTAGAGAGGAAAGGAGAGGGAGGGAGGGGGGAGAGAGAAAAAGGAGGAGGAGGAGGGAGGGAAGGAGAGAGAGAAGGAAAAGGAGGAGGGAGAGAGGAGGAAGAGGAGAGAGAGGAGAATAATAGAGGACTGAGAGCTGGAAAAGGATCTGAGAGCCCACCTAGTCTAGAGGTTCTTAACCTGGGATCCCCAGAACTCCAAAAGGGCTGTGGATAGGTTGTGGAGCTATTTTCACTAACTTGCAACTGAAATTTAGAATTTCTTTCAGTTATTTCAAACCATGATTCTGAGAAGGAGTCACTAGGCTTCACCAGACTGCCATGGGGATGGGGTGAATGAAGGGAACACGCATTTATGAATATGCCTTGATGGTCCCCACAAAAACCCTGTGAGGTAGGTGCTGTTGTCCCCATTTTATTTTATTTTTTTTTATCCCCCCCTTTTTTTTTTTGGTGAGGCAATTGGGGTTAAGTGATTTGCCCAGAGTCACACAGCTAGGAAGTATTATGTGTCTGAGGCCAGATTTGAACTCAGGTCCTCCTGACTCCGGAGCCGATGCTCTATCTGCTGTGCCACCTAGCTATCCCTGTTGTCCCCATTTTAGAGCTGAGGAAACAAGTTACAAAGTTACATGATTTAACCAGGATTTCACAAGTAGCAAGTGCTTGAGGTTATATTTGAACTTAGATCTTCATGATGCCAGGTGTAGTGTTTTAGGTACTTTTCTACCTCACTGCCTCAAGGGATCCAGGACATGAGTTCTAATGTAGTTTGATCCCCTTATTTTATTGAGAAGTAAACTTAGGCCCAGAAAAGGGAAATGACTAGGCCAGGGTCTCATAGACAGTAAGTAGCAGTATCCACCTTAGAACCAAGGTTCCCATGACTGTAAGGCCTGTGGACCTCCCACTGTGTTACACTCCTTCCCTAGCTCTTCCTTTTTTTGGCCAGGTGCTACAACCTTAGATTTCATTATGTGGTTTTATTGTCATCTCACATGGATGCATTATTTGCCTCACAAGAGACCACTTGCTTTTTCCAGACTCAGTGTGTTCATGCTAAGGCCCAGGGCAGTGCCACCCAGCGAGACACACTGGAGAGTGCTAAGTCAGACTGAAAAAAGCAATGTGCTCTTATGGAAAGTAGCCTGGACACTATGCAGGTTAATGACCTCACCAGTCAGGATGAATTAGAAACCACCACTGGATCACAATGTCTGTCCTGTTCTGCCTGGTAAAACCCCCCCTGGCCCTGGAAGACTGCTATATTTTCAGCATGTTAACCTCTCTTTGGGGGGAACCCTGGAATGTCTGGATGCTGTTTACAAGTTTGGGTTCCGAATTTAGGCAGAAGAGGGACTCTATTTTTCTCCTGATTTTTCCAATTCCCCATCTCTCCATTTCAATCTTAGATGCCTGCTGCAACTTCTTTCAGTATCTGTACTTCTACAGAGGGCCTCTCTATAGGAAAGTTTCCCCATCTCACCACCCCTTCCCCAAGATCCCTCTAGGTAGCTGTCAATTTTTTTGAAGAACAGCAGGCAGGAAAGTCAGGGAAGGAGTTGGGGGGAAGAAAGAGGAAGGAGAGAAAGGGGGGAATGAAAGAAGAGGAAGAGAGGGAAAGGAAAGAGGAAGGGATGAGAGGAAGAGAAGGAAGAAAAGTAGGAAAGAGAAGCAGCCATGAAGGACAGAACCCTGAAACCCTATGCCCCTGTGGTGAAATTGATAAAGTGTATATCAAATACTTTTGAGTTCTGTGAGTTATATAAGACACGTGCACATAGGAAGCACTTAATTAAATATTTATTGATTGATCAATATTTTTTGGAGCTAAATAGTGGTTTAAGGAGTTGGATTGGGGGCAGGGCCAAGCTAGAGCAGTGTGTATCTTATTGGTATTCACTGTAACTTAAATAGAGGAAACTAGAGGCCCCATGCCTTATGCACAGGAGACTCCCAATGTCTTCTGAGCTACTTCACAACCTGCTGGCCAGAACCTGATTCCAGAAGTTGAGTAATCTAGAGAGGTTGGAACCCTGCCTGGTCCTGATTGGTGACATTCATATCTTTTTGTCTTTCTCAACTAAAGCCCCATGGTGTATACACAGCAGATAGCTTTGTCTAGCTAATTTCTTGGTGTGGATCATTATTCAAAGTATAACCTGGGCCTGTGTCATGGTAGCCTGTTGGGTCTGGACCTACTTTCTTGAAATTATTTCCAAGGAAACAAAACTACCTCTTAGGAATTTTCTACTGGAGTCACCTCTCCAACAAAATAGCACTCGGTTCAGATACTGAAAGAAGTTACATCAAACTGATTGGGTTTATGAAAAAAAGAAATCATTCCTATGGTTGAACTCACCAGGAAAATAAAATTTGGTGAACAGAAACCAAAATAACTAGATGATTCAGTGCTTCTAGGCTGTTGAGAACTTAGCATCCCTCCATGGCTTTTGATTGGGAATGGTGAGGTGCTTAGTGTGTTTTCTGAACTGAGCAGAAAGCTTGCCTCATCTACTGTGCTATATTCTGGGGCTTACTTTTGGTTTTCAGTTTCCTCAAATAGAATCTTTGTTACTCTTTTTGTCATTTTTCAGTTGTGTCTGATTCTGCATAACCCCATTTGGGGCATTCTTGGTAAAAGTATTGGAATGGTTTGCCATTTCCTTTTCCAACTCATTTTACAGATGAGGAAACTGAGGCAAGCAGGGTTAAGTGACTTGCCCAGGGTCGCACAGCTAGGAAGTGTCTGAGGCTGCATTTGAAGTCAGGTCTTTCTGACTTCAGGCCCATGGCTCTTATCCACTGCAGCGCCACCTAGCTGCTATTACTCTTTAATACTGCTTTTGAGCTGTAGCCAAAACCAATTTGGAATATCACATTCAGGTATTGGCACCACAGTTGAGGTAGGGTGTTGACAAGCTGAAGAATGTCCAGAGAAGCCAACTATGAAGTTGAAGGAAATAAGCATTTATTAAATGCTTACTGTGTTCCAGGCAGTCTGCTAAGTACTTTACAGTTATTATCTCATTTGATCCTCACAACAACCCTAGGAGGTAGGTGCTATTTTCATCCCCATTTTACATATGGGTAAACTGAGCCAAGCAGGTGAAGTGACTTGCACAGGGTCATACAGCTAGTAAGTATCAAGGTTGGATTTGAACTCAGGTCTTCCACACTCCTGGCCCAGTGGTCTATGCACTGTGCCACCTGACTGGCTTTTTTTTGCTGATGGGCCTCAGGTGCATGCCATGTAGGGATCAGTTGAAGGAAATGGGAAAGGTTAATGTGGATAGAAGAAGCCTTAGGGGGGAAAGGGGAGGGGAGGCAAGAGTGAAGCATGATAGCTACCTATTGTGTTTACATTCAAGGTCTCAATCCTTATGCACAGGAGGGTCCCAGTGTCTTCTGAGTTACTTCATAATCTGCCGGCCAGAAACCTGATTCCAGAAGTTGATGGCAATTGAAAGACTGTCATATTGAAAAGGGACCAGACTTTCTCTGTTTAGCTAGAGAAGCAAACTTGGAGATGAATTTAGGCATGCTATCATGAAAAGAACAATTAAAAACAACTCTCTAACAATTAGAGTGGTCCTAAAGAAGTGGCTTGGGCTCCCTTGAGAGGTAGTGAGCTCCCCAGCCTCCAAGGTCTTCAAGCAAAGGCTAAGTAAATACTTCCAGAGCAGATACCCTTTATCAGGTGTGTTATAGTGGGGATTTGGGGTTTTTTTGGGGGGAAACTATGGGATGGCCCAAATGGCTGCTAGGGTCCCTTCTAGCTCTAAAATTCTCTTGTCCTATGGTTCTGTGATTCTTGAATTATTCATTCCAAGCATTATATTTTTCCCCGTCTTCATCCCATCTCCATGGGGGGGAACTACGAGTTTGTTTTGATTTTCTGTGCTATATGTACATCAAATGAGGCAAGTGAACAATACAGTGCTGTTAGCTTCATCTGAAGCCTCCTGCATCTCTTGCAGCATTTCAGATATTAATGAGGATGAAACCTGTCCATCATTGTCATTGCCCCGTCCCATCGAAACACTTTGGTGTATTAAGGATCCTGTTGTTTCTGGGACATGAGTTATCATCATTTCTGTGTTTGACAGAGGCCAATGATCATGAGAAGTTTATTTTGAAAACAAGAATCCGTGGTATCCTGGCCACTGGTGCATTCTCAAAAGAGATTACTATGGGATGACATATTTTTGTAGTTCCATCTCACATAAAAAAGACTCCAGGGCAAACCTTATTACATTGTTTGGTCAAAAGTGCTTCCTACTCCTGTTCACCGAGCTCAGTGTGGTGTGAAAGATAATAGAAAATGGATGGGGACCCAACTCACTGATGTTCATTTCTTTAGAAACCTTCCCTCAGTAGGGCAGGAGCCATTATTTTGATGCTAAGGGGTAAACTTAACCCTACATTATGATGCTATTGCCCACAGTTGTTGGCCCACTCTGTTTAATGTCAGAACACTCATTTGCTACCCAGGAGATGCAATCACAGAACATGCCCAAGTTAGCACTTGAGGAGCATGACTGTTAGTTATTGATGTCTCACACTGTTCTGGGAGTAAATATGTTATAGCCCATATGCAAAAACTGGCCTATTTGCACATGGGCTATCCCATCATTACATTGGTGAGTGGGAGCAACCTAGGTACAGAGAAGAATCTAATTCATGCATTAAAAAAGAATTAAAAAACAAAAACATTTTGAATGGGTTAAAAATAGAATAAGAATAGGGGCTGGACCCATCATTTCTCTGATGTAGGGAACCCACCAGTGAGGAAATACCTTTTACTAATTCAGTTTGGCACTTTCTCTGAAACCTAGATCTGTCTTAGAGAGTTGCCTATAGCACTGAGAGGTTAAGTGACTTGCCCAGAGTCACACATCCAGGTAGGATTTGAACTCATATCTTCCTGGCTCTGAAGCCAGCTTTCTGTTGATTGTACTATAGAAATACATCAAAATCCCTGCTTCTTGGAATAAGCTATCAAATGAAAAGAAAAGAAAGTAATATTAAACATTAAAAACAATGAAGCATTGAAGTATTTGAAACCACTCCTTTTTAATATAATAAAAGTCTATTTTCAAAATGAACTTTTTTTAAATACCAAGGAAAACTTTTCTGTGCATACTTAGAGATACCTCCTGCCAATGTGCAAAGAGATTTGCTTTTGAATGCAACTTAAACAAACAGATGCCCAGTGACAGATTGTCCAACAAAGTGGGTTTTTTTGATAAGTATGTCTTGTGTGCCCTCCAGTACATACATATGGCTGTGAGGCGTGGGAACAGAGGGCAGTGGAGAAGCATATGATGTGGTAATGTATGGGGTGTCCCAAAAATCTTAGTGCACGAGGAATGCCAAACTCCAAAGAAGAATAGCAGTAAAATATAAGTATCAGCATGAATAGGGCATTGGACTAGGGAATCCAGATAACCCGGATTTAAATCCCAACTCGGACATTTAGATGTTGTGTGATGCTGGGGGAGAAAAAGAAATCACCTAAGAAACGCCAAGGGCCTTTAAAACCCTTCACAGTCTGGCTTCAATCTGCCTCTCCAGGTGAGTTATATGTTATGCCCTATTTCATACTTTAATATATAGAAGCTAAGCAGCGTAATGATTAGAGTGGTGGGGAAGACTGGAATTTGAATCAAGCCAAGCTGTGTGACTTTGGCCAAGTCACTTTAACCTCTCTTTGCCTCAGTTTCCCCGTTTATGAATGAGGGTGATAGTGGCACTTACTGCACTAGGTTACAATTAGATACAATTACAATTGTTAGGATACAATGAGATTGCATTTATAAGATAGTTTGCCCTCCGTAAATCTTAGCTTTAGCTATAAATGCTCGCTATTATTGATATTCTGAGAGCCCTTTCATCTCGGGACATTCTGTGATTTTTAAGGCCACTCCTTGTTCTGACATATCTGTTTTAAGACACTAAGTACAGTGCCTGGCACAGAATAGACGCCTGTTCTCCGCCCGCCCTGCCCCAAGTGCCCTTATTGTTCCTCAACCTCCTCATTCCATCTCCCAACACAATCCGTTTGCATGAGGTGTTCCCTGTTCTAGAATGCCCTCTCTCCTACTTCCCCCTCTCCAAATCCCTAGTGTCCTTCAAGGCTCAGTTCAAACCTCACCTTCTATGTGAGACCCTTTCTGATACTCCCCTGCAAAGATGAAACATAAACTACCTTCTATTTAATTTATCGATGTTGTTAATACTCTTATGTTTATATATGTTGTTTCCCCAGTGGATTGTTAGCTTTTTGATAGGAGAGCCTCCTTCATTTTTTCCTTCATATCACTAGTACCTGGAATCTAGGACTGTAGGGGGGGTGTTCAGGGAGGACTAGCACCTCTGGTGTGAGGGCTGCTGAGCCCTTTTTAAGGCTGCTCATCCACCTTTGCTATCTGCCACCCAACTCTCACCCGTGGCTTCAAGAAGCTGTAGTATGCAAAGCAGACACACCTGGGTAAAACCTTTTGAGAAGACAGGCTAAATCAGGTTGAGGGGATCCAATGGGCCTCAGACTCATAGGTGAGTTGAGGAGGGGTGGGGGTGAGGTGTCTACCCCAAGCATGTGAAGACTTCCCCCCCCGTGGAATGGGCAGATGAGAACAATTTGTTCCAATGGCCATGAAGACCACTGAAACAGGCACTGTGGAGCACTTAGAGCTTGGTTAGACATCAGAGATGCCAAGGTCATCTACTGCATCCCAGGCTATCACCAGTTGTCTTGACTTTTGTCCTGGACCTGGACTTCAGTGACTCTGGAAGAGAGAGTGAGGCTGACAACTTGTTATTGGTCCTCTTTGAAAATGAAGTACACCACATGTACAAAAATATAGCAGCTCTTTTTGTGGTGGCAAAGAATTGGAAATTGAGAGGATGCCCATCAGTTGGGGAATGGCTGAGCAGGTTGTGGTTTATGAATGTAATGGAATACTATTGTGCTATAAGAAATGATGAACAGGCTGACTTCAGAAAAACCTGGAAAGACTTGTATAGTCTGATTCTGAGTGAAGAGAGCAGAAACAGGAGAACTTTGTACACAATAACAGCCATGTTGTGCGATGACTAATATTGATAAATTTAACCCTTCTCAGCATTACAAGGATCTAAGACATCTCCAGAGGCCTCGTGATGGAAAATGCTATCCACATCCAAAGAAAGAGCTATGGAAGTTGAATCGCTATCATTTATTTTTCTCTTCTGTTGAGTTTTGTTTCCTCTTTCTGATGGTTCCTGCTATTGGTTTTAATTTTTACTTACAGCTTGACTAATGTGAAAATATGTTTAACAGGAATGTAAATGTATAGCCTATATCAGTGTGAGCCGTCTTGGGGAGGGTGATGGGGAGGAAGGGGGAGAAAAATTTTAAACTCAAAGTATATGGAAGTGATTGTTGATAAATCAAAATAAACTAATAAAATTTTTAAAAAAATTAAAGAAAACAAAGTACAGACAACAACAACCCCTAGAACCTAGTAGGTACTTAAGTGCCAACTGAGTGATTACTTGGCTGCCTTCTTTAAAATGCAAAACAAGATTCATTTTAAAAGTCCATCCATATTCTTCTAACTTTCCTTTCTTCCTTTTAAAACTGAAGTTTTTTGGAGGGAGGAGAGACAGCCAGCCAGCCAGCCAGTGAGACAGACAGAGACAGACAAAGAGAGGCATGGGAGGGAGAGGAAGGGAAGGAAGGAAACAGAGAAAGAGAGGGAAGCAATACTAATACTTAATAAGGCTATGCACACACACACTCATACATACATACACACCAAATAATGGTCTCACAGAATTCAGCCACCAAAGTCAGACAGGTCAAAGTAAAAGTTCTTTGAGCCTTGATTTCAAAAGACACAGAGTGGCATGTTTTTGTCTTAAAACTGTTGCTCAGGGGAAGTAAAGCATTTTAATGATTGTCTTCAGAGCCTTTAATGATTAGCCATGTCCTGAAGCTCAGGAGTGCTGTGCTTAGAAACTATTCCATGGCGTGTACCTACATTTCTACATTTGACAGTTGGGATTTACAAAGGGAAAAGCAAAGTTTGCAACTACTCTTGCAACTAGTCCAGTGAACTGTTTCTAGAAGAGTCTCTTCAGGGACTTCCAAACAAGATAGCTACACTAGCTGAGGCAGGCTAATCCGGCTCCCCCATACTCCCAAAAAACCTGAAATTCGCACAAGGCTGAATAATGTTAAAATCGTACCTTCTACAGAAAGCCTTTTCCTACCCTCTTTAATTCTAGTGCCTGTTGTCTGTCAGTTGCCTATCTCTGGTTTATCCTGTTTGTAATTTGTTTGCACGTGGCTACATATTTACATGTTATATTTACATAGAGTTACAAGTGGTCTCTTCCATTAGACTGTGAGCTCCTTGAGAGCAAGAATTGTCTTTTACCTTGCTTTGTATCCTCAGTGCTTAACACAGGGCCTGGCACATAGTAATTGTTTAATAAATGTTTATTGGCTGACTCATGACTAAGAAATCCAATGAGAAACCATAATAAGTAATTTTTGCTTCTCCAGAACTACACAGTAAATCAGCCAGCAGCCTGTGGGCATTAGGAAAGGGGGCCACCAGCAAAGACAACACAGGCAAACAAACCCAGTCACCAATCCTTGAAGAATCTCTTCAGAACAGAAATATCTTCAAAGGATATTGAGGGAGTAAATAAGAAAAAAAAAACAGCAAGTAGATACCCTACTGTATTGGTTCTGAGGATGCAAAGAGGGAAAAAGAGGAGAGTAAAAAGGGATGGTCTAGGGTAGAAGAAAGGAAAAAAAGGTAGAAAAAAAGCAGGATATTTCTCATACTTGGAATATGTAAGAAGAGGTTACAAAGAGAAAGGGGTATGGAGAATAAACATCAGATGAACCGCACTCTCATAAAAATGGACAAATGAGGGTTGAAATGTGGTTTGTTGTAGAAATATATTAAACCCAGGTAGGAAGTGTGTGGATAGGAAACAGGATAATGCACTGGAGAGAAGTGTTGTTCAGTCACCTCCAACTCTTCGTGACCCTGTGGACTATAGCACACCAGGCCTTTCTATCCTCCCTTATTTCTCTCTCTCTCTCTCTCTCTCTCTCTCTCTCTCTCTCTCTCTCTCTCTCTCTCTCTCTCTCTCTCTCTCTCTCTCTCTCTCTTTTTTCTAGGATAGGCAGCGGGTTTAAGTGACTTCCCCAGGGTCACACAGCTAGTAAGTGTTATGTGTCTAAGGCTGGATTTGAATTCAGGTCCTCCTGAATCCAAGGCCAGTGCTCTATGCACTGTGCCACCTAGCTTCCCCTATCCCTTATCTCTCAAAGTCTGTCCAGACAATACTAGGCATGGGGTTTTCTTGGCAAAGATACTGTAGAGGTTCTCCTTCTCTAGTGGATCACCTTTTGTCAGAACTGTCCATCATGATCTGACTTGGGTAACCCTACACAACATGTTGCTGTTGTTTTTCAGTCATTTTCAGTCATGTTGGGCTCTTTGCTACCCTATTTGGGGTTTTCTTAGTGGGGATGATGGAGTGGTTTGCTATTTTCTTTTCCAGCTCATTTTACAGATGAGGAAACTTAGATAAACAGGGTGAAGTGACTTGCCCAGGGCTGCACAGCTGGGAAGTGTCTGAGGCCAGATTTAAACTCAGGAAGAGGAATCTTCCTGGCTCCAGGCCTAGCAATCTCTCCCCTGCAGCACCATCTAGCTGCATGGCACAGCTCACAATTTCATTGAGCCCCTCCATTAGCCCCTTCACCTTGACAAGGCATAGATCCAAATGGGGACTGTAGGGAATAGCCATCAGCAAAACAAACTTCCTGATCCTGAAGGAGGGATTAAAAAAGAGTGGGAGAAGAAAAACAAAATTCGAATCAACAGGGTAGAGGAAAGGGCAATCATCGGTTGAAGAATGGTTGAACATGTTGTGGTATATGAATGCAATGGGATATTATGCCATGAGACATGACAAGAGATGATTTCAGAGAATCCTCGCTAGTATGAACTGATGCAGAATTTAGTGAACAGAACTCTATACCCGTAGAACAGCATCGTAAACAAAAACAACTTTGAAAGATTTAATAACTGAACAATGCAGAAGCTTTCCTTAGGTATTCCAGCCTACCTTGTTATTCTTAATTAGTTTGGTCAACTGGTTTTTATCTATCTTGATATAGATGACATAGAAATAGATATGTCACCAAATGGCTAGTCAGACAGATTGAGGAAAGTGACTGGCTATTTAGGTTAAGACAAGGGTGAGGAACCTGTGGCCTCGAGGCTACATGTGGCCCTCTAGGTCCTCAAGTGCAGCCCTTTGATGGAATCCAAACTTCTCAAGACAAATCCCCTTAATGAAAGGATTTGTTCTGTAAGACTTGGACTCAGTCAAAAGGCAACACTCAAGCACCTAGAAGGCCACATGTGGCCTCAAGGTCACAGGTTCCCTACCCCTGGGTTAGGAAGAGGCAAGGACTGACTGTATCTCTAGAGGACCTATGATGAAGCATATTATAGCCACCTCCTGGCAGGGAAGTGAGGGTCTTGGAAGTACAGAAAGAAACACATTTTGGGGCGTGGCGACTGTGGTTTCATTATGGTTAAAGGGACTGACAGAGAAAGGGAGTTAGGAATAGTAATTTTAAAAAAAGGAGGCTCACTGAAATGTTTTTTAAAATTCATTGAAGAGAATAGAAGGAAGTTCAGAAGAAGTACAGACAAACAGGATGGTTTTGAGAGTGTGGAATTTATTATATCCTTTCAAAAATAAGCAGTATGAACTAGATTTGTGATTTTCTGTAAACTCTTTTTATTGTCTTCTGCTGGGTAAAACCATAAAGAAATCGTTTCAATGACCTTTAAAAGCAGAAATGCAAATTCCAATGGAGCCACTGGCCAGTGTCATCCATCTTGCTGGTTTGCCTTTGCTTCTGGTATTTCCCCCAAGTTGAGTTTTCTTTCCCTTTCCTTCCCACCTTTCCATATCTCCACTGATCCTTAAAGACCACCTTAAATCCCACTTCCACCAAGAAGCTTTCTTTAATCCAGCCCACCTTGTTATATCTTCTCTTAATTGATTTGGTCAGCTGGTTGTTATGTATCTAGATATAGGTGATAGAGATAGAGAGAGATATGGATATAGATATGTTCACCAAATGGCTACCTTGACAGGTTGGGGGAAGGAGCAGTGACAGATTGTTTAGGTCAGTGTTATCAAACTCAGAAAGGAGGCCACTTATCCATACATAAGGATTCCTGCAGGCTTCATGTTGACTAAATGTTAAAATGTAATGTTATCTATATTCTATTGTATTTTTATTTACTTTGTTAAATATTTCTCCATTACATTTTAATCTGGCATGGCTGTATGTCATCTATAAGGCCTTGGGTTTGACACCTCTGACTTAGGTAACCTCTGAGTGTTCTACCCCTACATTTCCATGAAAATCAGTACCAAATAAATGAAAAGGAGAGTGAGCAGAGGAAGGCCATTTCTACATGGTCCAATTGGACTGCATAGAGAGCAGCAAACAGGCCAAAAGATATTTTTTGTTGTTTTTTGACTTGATCTGTGTCTTCACTATTTGAATGGACTCAGTTTTCTTTGGGGCTTCATGTAGATACAGCTGAAGGCTTTTTTTGAGGCTATTTGTCTGATTTACTTTGGAATAGACCTAATTTTCTTCTAGTCCCCAAGCACATGGACTTAACATTTATCTTTCTGGGTGCTCTAGGGAACTGGAAGTAGTAGCAAGGGATATTTAAAACCATGGAGCATAATATACACAGGCAGTATTTGTCTTGTAGGCCCCATGTTTCTACCATGAGCCTTTTGTTTGGCAAAGAAGTTCTTTGTGAATAATGATCTCATGGCCAGTGCTTGCCAATGTTCATTCATTCTTTTGGCCTAATGACCATGTGTTTCTGCTCTTGATTTATAGCCTCTCACATTTTGGCAGAGTAAATGGCTTCCATTTGGGAAATGAGCCTTGATGGCCAAACAAATAAGAAGCCTATAGTCTTTCCTGGACTTTGGGCAAGGATATTTCACAGTGCCAGGAGATGACTTAGTGTCTTTTTCAGCCCAGGAAATGGTACCCTTGAGGGTAAAAGGAGTCACCACTACATCTAAAGGGCCCAAGGAATATTTTAGGCTTCCTGATAATCTGGTTCCACATGGTATATATATCTGGAAAGGCTGATAGTGAATTAGCTAGGATTTTTCTTTTTTTTAAGAATTCGTCCGTACCTCATTTCAGAAGGTTAGAGGAAGATGATGAGTCTAACACAATATAGACTGGGACAATCTAAGGTAGTAATAGAACCAAAGCCATTTAAAGGTAGCAATTACATTCATAACTTGTGAATTTGTACTGTGGCCCTCTGTGTTTTCAGCATCATTGAACATTTTCCCTGTGTCCATCCTGGAGCCAGATTCTAAAGGAACTTCTCCAGAAAGACTTTGTTCAGGTCTCATTTGCTGGTTGTTTTCATAGTTACCTTTAGTGCTCTCTTTTTCCTGCATAATGGTTGCCCTGCCAATTCAATTGAGTGTAACATAGCCTACTATGTACAACAAATTATGTTAGGCAACAGAAATTTAAAAAAAAAAAAGGTAAAAAAATGCCAGACTTTAAGGAACTTGTATTCTACTGTGCAATTATAACAGTTAACTAGCTATAGAAAGTCAAGATAATTTGAGGAGATAGGGAGCCATAAAAAAAACTGTGGGAACAGGGAGAAGCTTCCTGTAGAAGATGGCTCATAATCTGAGATTTCAAGGGAGCTAGGTCTTCTGAAAGATTCACTTGATCCCGCAAATTCCCTGGCAAATTGACCCCACAGCCACCCACCCCTTCAATGTCTCCCAGTCAATGAGTTCTTCTCCTATTATCTTCAAACATATCCATATTTCCCCTAATCTTCAAAATAAATCATTACATCATACCATCCCCTCTAGCTCTCATCCTCTATCTCACTTCCCTTCTTGAAAACAAATTTCTACATTTGCTTTCTCCATTTCCTCAACCCTTTGAAGTTTGGCTTTCTACCTCATCGCCCAATTGGAAATACTCTCTTCAAACTTCACAGTGCCACGTCTGCTGGTCTTTTCTCAGTCCTGATCCTTCCAGACTTATATGCCACATTTGATACTGTTGACCTCTTTCTCTTTCTGGATACTTCTCCTCTCTAGATTTTCCTGACACTTTTCTTTCCTGGTTCTCCTCTTACCTGTGTGACTATCCCTCTGTTTCCTTTGCTGGCTCCTCATCCATATAATGTCCCACACTGTGATGTGGATCCTCTTCTTTTCTCTCACTATACTGTTTCACTTGGCAACCTCATTAGCTCCAGTGGGTTTTGCTATTATCTCTATGTAGATGACTCCCAGATTGACATATCTGTCTCTCCTCTAAGCTTCAGTTTTATAACATCAATTTCCTATTGGACATCTCAACTTATCCAAAGCCAAACTCATCATCTTTCCCTACCAAACCTACCCCTCTTCTAAACTTCACTGTGTTTGCCTTCAAGTCTCCCAGCTTTGAAACCTCAGCATTTTCCTAGACTTCTCACTCTTCCCTATCCCGCATGTCCAGTAAGTTATCTTTTGTTACCATTTTCCCCTCCACAGCATCTCTTTCACCTCACCCCTTCTCTCCACTCACTTACTTGAGGCTCCCATCACCTCTCGGCTACCTTATCACAGCAGCCTCCTAATTGTTCACGCTGTGCCTCAAGTCTCTAGTTGCTCCGGGCCATCCTAAACACTGCTGTCAAAGTGATTCTCCTAACATGCAGATCTGACTATGTGACTCCTGCTCAGACAAGTCTGATGGCTACCAGGTGACTCTAGGATAAAATATAAACCATATTGTTGAGTATTTGAAGTCATACCCAAGCTGGCCTTTCCACAACCTGCCTTTCCAGCCTCATTGGCCCTTACTTGCACTCCTATACTCTGTGGTCATGCCAAACCAGCCTTCTCTCAGATTCTCACTCAGCATGCTCCATTTGCCTTTTCTCTGCCTTTGACTAGTCCTCTCATGGCTGGAATGCACTCCTTCCTCATCTCCACATAAGAGAGTTCCTGTCTTCATTCCAGACACAGCTCAGGCACCATTTTCTGCATGAAATCTTTCCTGATTCCTCCAACTACTGGTGCCCTCCTTCCCAAATTACTTTGTATTTAACTACTTTGCATATATTTTCACTTGCTCTATATATACTTACGTATGTACTGATTTTCTTTGCTTCATTGCTTGTCTTCTGATCCCAACACCTAACATATATTAAGTTCGTAAAAATGCTTTTTGATTAATTAATACTCTTTTATTTATGTGGACATGTCATCACTGGCCCTTCTGTAGAATTAGTAAGTCCAATAAATTCAGACTCTTCAAAAATAGCATTTCAGGACTTTGCTTTCTAAACAACTTACTTTATTTTTGTCAGCCAAAGATACCTATTCCAAAAGCCAGGAAGCTATCAGGCCTGTCTCTTGGCATGAAGAATTAACCTGTTCTCTCACTTCGGGATTTTATAGTTTCACCTTGACTATTAGCCATTTGATGTAGCATGGAAACATTTCTTATAGGGACATATGCCTTAACCAATTTCTGTCATTGCCATCTTACTGACTCAGCATATTCCTGTCACCTTTCGAGTCTGATGAGTGCTTTCTGAATTGACAGCCATCACCAGCTGGCTCAAGATAGCACTGAAGAGGGTAGCTGAAGTGAGGAAGGTTACATCTCCTACCTTGAGAGTGATGAAGAAAGAGGGGTGGGGAGAGAGTGAGAAGGATGGGAAAATAGAAGCATGGAAGAAGGTGGAAAGGAGAAGGAGATATTTCCAGCTTGTGGAAATGGCGCCCATTTATTGGTTTTATGAGTAGATGTGCACACGTGCATGGAATGTGGGCCAACTCACTCTTTTGTTCAATCATTTTAGTGATGTTCCACCTCTTCATGACTCCATCTTTTGGTTTTCTTGGCAAAGATACTAGAATAATTTTCCGTTTCCTTCTCCCGCTCATTTTGCAGATAAGGAAACTGAGGCAAACAGGGTGAAGTGAGTTGCCCAGGGTCACACAGCTAAGAAATGTCTGAAGCCAGATTTGATCTCAGGAAGAGGAGTCTTCTGGACTCCAGACCCAGAGCTCTAGCCACTGCAGCGCCACCTAGCAGTCCCTCCTTATTTATTTTATGCATAGATGTGCATATGTACATAGAGAATGGGCTGACTCACACTCTATGCATGCTTATTGATTTTATGAATGAAACTGGGGAATCTTTATGCCTTGTGATGGTTCCTGTCTAGACCCAGAATTTCTTTAGACTTCAAAGATCAAGTTTCAGCATATATTTTGTACCTCATTAAAATTGTATTCAATGAACATGTGCTACGCACCTACTATGTGTAAGATACTGGGGATGTACAGACAGCACTGAAATATCCTTGGCCTTAAAATCTTACATTCTCCTGGGCAATACAAAGGTATATAGATAAGTAAATACATGGCAATTTGTGGGAAGGGAAAGTGCTAAAAAGTAGGGGCATCATGCATAGCAAGGAGATTCCCAACAAGTTTCACCTAGTGGACCTTTTGAAGGCTCTGGTGACTTCTTTCAACCCTTGAGGCACCATTTCCTGTGTTAAAATGTAGAATGTGGGACTTGAGTTAAGCTTTCAAAAGGGATAAGGATTTTAAGAAGTGGGGATGCATCAGGCAGAGAGGGTAGGTGGCTCATGAAATGCTTGGAAGTGGGTTCTGTTCTAGTTGGGAAACAGTTGTGCATTTTGTCTGGAGCTTTGGATATTTGAGATGGAATAGCATGAAATAATAAGCTTCCCAGTTGGCCTTTCGGCCTCAAGTCTCTCCTCATTTCGATCCATCTTACGTACTGCCAGCAAAGTGATTTTTCCTTAAGGACAGATCTGACTATGATACTTCCCTACTTAATGAACTTCAGTGGCTCCCTACTGCTTCTAGGATGAAATATAAATTCCTTTCTTCAATCCCCTCACGCACTGACCCCAACACATCTTCCCAGCTTCCTTGGATATTATTCTCCTTCCTGCATTCTGCAGTTTAGGCAAACTGGCCTTCTCTCTGTTCCTCACAAATGACGCTATCTCCCCTTTCCATACCTTTGCACTGACTATCCCCCATGCCTAAAATGTACTCTCTCCTTATCTTCCCCTTATAGAATCACTTTCTTCCTGTACCACCTTATACATGAGGCCTTTCCCTATCCCCTTTATACCTAGTACCACTTCTCCTAAAGCATCATGTAGTGAACTACTTTGTATAGTATTTATTTGTAATTCTCTTTAAATACTTATAGTTGTACTTGTCTTCCCCATTATAATTTAAACTTGTGAGTAGGAGTCATTTCATTCCTTGTGTTGGTAACCCCAGTCCCTAGCCCAGAGCCTGTCACATAGTAAACACTTAATAACTGCTTGTTGATCAAATTCTTGTCCATCCAGAAGAGGTAAGCTGGAATATTATACACTCTAGGCTCAAAATGGATGCAGCATCAGAATCTAATGCTTTGTATCATAAAACGATTGGAAGAGCGCAAGAGGACACATTTTTTCGTAGGTATGGCTTAAGAGAGCCTTTTTAAGCAATGGAAGGATAAATGTTGTTGTTGTTGTTGTTGTTGTTGTTATTATTATTATCATTATTGGTCAACTAGGTGGCTCTGTAGTGGATAGAATGGTGGGCCTGGAGACAGGAAGGCTCATCTTCCTGAGTTCAAATCTCGCCTTAGACACATCCTAGCTGTGTGGCCCTGGGCAAGTCACTTCACCCTGTTTGCCTCAGTTTCCTCAGCTGTAAAAAGAGTTGGAGAAGGAAATGGCAAACTTTTCCAGTATCTTTGCCAAGAAAACCCCATATGGGGTCACAAAGAGTCAGATGCGACTGAAAAACAACTGAACAACAAAAGAGAGACTTGTTAAGCAATGGAAGGATAATCATTATTGTTACTATTGCTGGAGGGAAGAGACATGATTTCATGATTTAGGGACCTTCAGGTGTGGGACTTCCCCTATCAAAGACTGATAGCATCTTCTCTGCAACTTAGAGCTATAGAAAGAAAGTCATAGAAGACAAAATTGACAAATTCAGTTATATACAATTAAAAACCTATTGCATGGAAAAATAAATGTAGAAGGAATAAGAAGGGGAAACTGTGGAGTGAGAAATGTATTCACTTCAACAATCACTGACAAAAGTCTGATATATCCGCAAGCTATATAGAGAATTGACACAACTATATAGTTCCAACAGCCATTCACCACTAGATATATTGTTGAAGGTTATGAACAGTTTTCAAAAGAATTACAAACCGTAAATGACTGTTCAAAAACTTCCTCCAAATAACTAACAGTAAGAGAAATTGTAAATTAAAACCTCTCTGAGGTTTCAACTACTGTGCAAGTTGGGAAAGGTAACAAAGAATGGAAAAGTCAGTGTTAAGGTAGAGGGTTACTATGGGAAGACAGGCACACTGATGCACTGTTGGTGGAGCTGTGAAATACACCAACAGTTCTGGATATTGGTATGGAATTACACAAGAAAAATGACTAACCCAGCCATACCCTTTGACCCAATGAACCCGAACCCACTACTGGACTCATACCTCATAGAAGTCAAAGACAGAAACAAAGGTCCCATATATGCTAAAATATAACAGCACTCTGTGTGGAAGCAAAGAACGTGAATCAAAGGGAGTGTCCATCAACTAGGGAATGGCTGGTACAGGGGACTGTTATATGGATATAATGCCATTATTAATCAGGTAGAAAGGCCTGGGCAGTATGACCTCTGAGGTCCTTTTCAACTCTGAGATTTATGGTATGTGGTATCTAAAGAATACATGCATTGTAATTTCTCTCCTAAGAAGCCAGGATTTAAAAATAATTCCCCAACCTCCTAAAATAGGCTTCAAAGATTTTCTGAGTGAATGAATAGATCTACACATAGTCTTAAGATAAGGGAGCTCCAAACAGTTGACTGATATGCCTCACTTTAGGGAATAAAGACTTTCCCCAAGATCTGGCTGCAAAGGGAGTTTTTGTAAAATGGATCACATCTATGAAGTTCTGTTATCATTTTGGACCTGGATGTCTTCCACATTCACTCTTTCTAATCAGCTAGAACTAAAAGTAGTAGCTACTCATTTCTTGTGGCCATAATACAGGAGAAACTAGAGGGTAAATTATTCTACTGATGCTAATAGCAAACATTTGTGTAGCCCTTTAAAGTTTGCAAAGTATTCTACACATGCATATTATCTGATATGGAGTTTTTCACAAAGTCTTACGAGAACTGTTTTTTTTTTCTTTTCCCCTTAAAGGAGAGATTTTCAGACTTATGATTTTATCAGTGTGGGAAACTCCCACAATAGAAATTCCCACCACTGATGGAGATCAGCACCTGGTCTGTAATTTGTAGTCTTGGAGAGTTTCCTGGTGCATAGAAAAGTTGGGTGAGCTGCCCATGGTCACTCAGTCAATATGTATCAAAGGTAGGGGTTAAACCTGTATAGTCCTTGCTTCAAGGCTAGCCCTCTACCAAATCCCCGATGCTCCCATTCTCTTAAAGCATACTTTATTCTAAATTTATTCAGCACTCCACTCATTCTAACATGGTAAATTTTTCTATCCTGAGTCCCTATGTAAAAAGCTAGTACTGAATAGGAGTTCAATGCAAAACTACAATATCATCTCACAGAATTAGGCAATTTGAAGGTCAGAAAGGACCTTAGCAGCTACGTAATAGAAGCTATACCTGAAAAGAATCCCCACTAATAACATATTGACCAGACAAGTATCCAGCTTCTGCTTGAAGACTTCTGCTGAAGTCTTTTTTAAAAAATATGTTTTCTAGTGGAGCAGCTAGGTGGTGCAGTGGATAGAGCACCAGCCTGGGATTCAGGAGGACCTGAGTTCAAATCTGACCTCAGACCCATAACACTTACTAGCTGTGTGACTCTGGGCAAGTCACTTAACCCCATTGCCTAACCAAAAAACAAACAAGCAAACAAATAAATAAATAAGAAAAAATATGTTTTCCATTACTTGTAAAATTTTTTAACATTCATTTTTTAAAATTTTGAGTTCTAGATTCTCTACTTCTCCCCCCTCACATTGAGAAAGCAAGTGATTTGAGTCATGCAAAACGTATTTCCATATTAGTCATGTTGTGAAAGAAAACACGACCAAAAAAAAAAAATCTAAGAAAAATAAAGTAAAAAAAAAAGTGTGCTTTGGTCTGTGTTCAGACTCCATCAGTTCTGTCTCTGGAGGTGGATAGCATTTTTCATCATGAGTCCTTTGGAATTGTCTTGGATCATTTTATTGCTGAGAAGAGCTAAATCATTCATACAATATTCCTGTTACTTTATATACTATCCTCTTGATTCTGTTCCCTTCACTTTGCATCAGTTTCTGTAAGTCTTTCCAGGTTTTTCTAAAACCATCCTGCTTGTAGCATTTCTTGTAGCACAATAATATTTCATCACAATCATATACAACAACTTGTTGATCAGTTTCCTGCTTGATAGACATTTCCTCAATTTCAATTGTTTGCCATCAAAAAAAGAGGTGTTATAAATACTTTTGTATATATTGATCCTTTGCCTTTTGTTCATATCTCTTTGGTATACAGACCTAGTAGTGGTATTGCTGGGTCAAAGGATATGCACAGTTTTATAGTCTTTAGGGCATAGTTCCAAATTGCTCTCTAGAACGGTTGGATCATTTCACAACTCCACTAACAGTGTATTAGTGTTCCAGTATTCCCATATCTCCTTCAACATTTATTGTTTTCCTTTTCTGTCATGTTAGCCAACTTGATAGGTGTGAGGTGGTATCTTAGAGTTGTTTTAATTTGCATTTCTCTAATCAGTAGTGATTTAGAACATTTTTTCATAGGACTATAGATAGCTGTTTGATTTCTTCATCTGAAAACTACCTGTTCATATCCTTTGAACACTCATCATTTGGGAAATGACTTGTGTTTATATAAATTTGACTCAGTTCTCTATTTCAGAAATGAGACCTTTATCAGATAAACTTGCTGTAAAATCCCCCCTGCCCCCAGTTTTCTGCTTTCCTTCTAATCTTTGCTGTATGGGGTTCGTTTGTGCAAAAACCTTTTAATGTAATCAAAATCATCCATTTTGCATTCTGTAATGTTCTCTATCCTAAGTTCTTCCCTTCTCCATAGATCTGACAGATAAACTATGTCATGCTCCTCTAATTTTTTTTTTGTTATATCAGCCTTTATGTCTAAATAATGTACTCATTTTGTCCTTATCTGGTATGCAGTGTGAGATATTGGTCTATACCTGGTTTCTGTCAAACTGCTTTCCAGTTTTCCCAGCAGTTTTTGTCAAAGAGTGAGTTCTTATCCCAAAAGGTTTCATCTTTTCATTTATCAAATACTAGATTATTATCTGTTGAAGTCTTAAAGTGAACAGGAACCCGTCATCTCCTCTTTGTTCCACTTTTGGACAGCTTTCACCATTAGGAAGTTTCTCTTGACATCAACATTACATTTGCCTCTTTGCAACTTCCATCCATTGGTCCTGGTTTTTCTTTCCAGTAATACACAGAGTAAGTAAACTTTCTCTTCCTCATGACACTTTTCAGATACTTGAAGACAGCTATCACAACCTCCCTAGAGTCATGTTTTCTTCCAGCTAAACTCCCCATATTGTTCAGCCAACCCTCATATGAGATGAGCATAAGACCCTCTATCTGTGGTGTCAAACACATGGCCCATGACACTCCTGAGTGTGGTCTCAACCAGATTAAAATCTAATTGGGAAATAGTTAACAAAATAAATAAAATTAAAATAATTTATAGATCATCCTATGTTTGATCTGGTTGGGTGGTTTTCTAAGTCAATATGCATTAGCAGAGATCATGATGTATGCTTTAGTGGCCTCCTGTTTCTTTGTGAGCTTCATACCACTACCCTTCACCATCCTGGGTGCCATCCTCTGTTTATTTTCCAGCTTATCAATGTCTTTCCCTAGTATTGTACCCAGAATGAATACCGTTCTCCAAATGTTGTTTGACTAAAGCAGGGTAAGCAGTGACTATCACCTCATTATTTTTAAAGCCCTGTTAATGTGGCCCAAGGTTGCAGTAGTTTCTTTGACTGTGGTATCACACTGTTGATGGATATCATGCTAATTTGTAATCAAGAGACAGGAGAGAACAAGGTGGCCAAGAGTACTTAGGGAAAGCTTCATGGATTAAGTGTGACTTGAGTTGGACCTTGAAGAATGAGTAGAGAGATATGGATAAGTAAGATGAAGAGATGGTAAAGGAGGAAAACCCATCCTGAGGCAGCAGCGCAAGCAAATCTCAGCAGGGGGTGGATGACACTGGCCATCCATTGATTGACTGGAATCTTTGGAAGCTGTATACAAGACTGGTCCAAAGAGTGGCTGCCAACTTTGCATTTCCTTTTGTGGATCATAAATATCAAACATAGAATATAGCTACACATCATGGAATCACTTCTAAACATAACACACCTAAGTTTCAGGACATGGCTAGTATTTAAAGGCTGTGAACACAATCATTGATATGTTTAACTTCCACTGCCTGCAGGTTTAAAGAAAAAAGCTCTCCACTCTGTCTTTTATGATCAAAACTCAATGTTTTACCTTCCTGATTTTGGTAGCTGGATTCTATGAGACGCTACTACTACCACCACCACCACCACCACCACCACCACTACCACCACTACCACCACTGTCACCAGCGCTACCACCACCATCACCACTACCACTACTTATAGATACCATTTATAAAGTGCCTTATAATATAATTTTATCCTTGCAATAACTTTGAGGTAGGTACAGTTATTATCCCCATTTTACAGTTGAGGAAACTGAGGCACAGAGTAGTTAAATGACTTTCCCAAAGCCACACACCTTAAAACCATGACTGAGTATATGTGCATACTGAAATGACTACATCTTTTTTTCAGGTTAATATAGCTAGACATACCACTCAAATTCTATACTGATGAAATTGATTTCTTGAACCCTATTATAATAGTTTACCTTTATTCCTGATGAATTCCACCTTCACTCAGTAGTCATGCAACAAGCACTTTAGAAGTACACATTATAAGGCCTTTTTAAGTATTGGGAATACAAAGAAAGGGGAAGAAAAAGCCCCCCAACCAAGGAGCTTACAACCAAATTGGATCATCTTAGTAGATTCAGCCCAATACTCTAGCTTGTCAGTATCATTCTTGCCCCTGTCATCCAGTGTGTTAGTTAGCTTTGTGTCATCTGCAAATTCGATAAGAATTCTGTCTGTGCTTTTGTCCAGGACAGCCTTTTTGCTAAGCTATTTAACACATAAGCCTGCATGCATTTCTTTAAGCTGATATGTTTGTAGCCATGTGAAGGCAGTCAAACATTTCTCTACTAAAATTCATCCATTGTCCTACGAATACACCTAGGAGATGATCCAGGAAGAACCCGGGTCACTGAGAAGAGTAGGTAGATAGTCTAGACCAGCAGAGCACCCCTAACATCCTTGAGTGATTCCACTAACAAATGATGTCAGTCCGAATGCCATGGGAGCATTTATTTCCTGCTTTTATTATCTAAATCAGGTCAATTTCATAGATGGTACAAAAACTTGAGGTCTGGCACTTGAACCACACCCCTCATCTAAATGATCTTAAGTGATTATCTGCCTGAAAGTGGGGGGGGGGTGGAGGGGAAGGGGGTTGATTAATGAATTAATATATTAATGGCATTAAGTGTAATGATAGTGATCTGCATTGTTCTGAGTTTGCATGTGTACATAGGACTTTATTCCATACATATTTATTAAGCACTTAGTCCATGGTAGGCACCATGTTAGGCGCTGGGGATTCAAGTACAAAGAATGAAGGATTTGCCATTCTGACAGGGGAGACATCAAGGTTCCACTGGCCATCCCTGGCCATCTACTCCATAATCTTACCAGCTACTCTGCCACCCTAGAGAAGTTGTCACTTTAGGCTCTTACTGTCCTGATTGGAGGATGATTGCCTCTCCCAGACCACTATTTCAGGAAAACTGTCTTCAATCATACTTCCCTTCATTTCCTGCCCTCTGGCCATCTCCTCCACAGTCTCAATAACCACTTTGCCTCCTATATACCTTTTCCTCCTCACCCCCACCCACTCCAATTCTGGAACCTCAAACCATGATCAGATCTCCTTGACCGTCATGACTGGATGGGGTGAGTTTGTTTACTCCTACTTGACCATCCCTGCAACTTTTTAAACCAAATGCACCTACCAAGTCTCATGCTCTCTTTTGAATGCTATCTCTCCCTATTAAAAGGTAAGCCCCTTGAGGTCAACAGCTATCTTCACTTTTGTATTTGTATCCTTGAGGCTTAGTAAATAGTGCTTAATAAATGTTGTTTTTTTAATTCAAGTATATGCAGAAAAAAGTAATATTAAGAGAAGAAACACAAGGCAGAAGCTGAGAGGATGAACCATGTTTCACTAAAAGGTTGTGCTTGGAGAGATTAGCAAACGTGTTCCAGGACTGGGCTATAGGCAATACAGAGGCCTGAGGACGGGAGATAGAGTACCGTGTTTACTCTATGAGTGAGTAACACTGTTTCTGTGAGAAACAGAGCAAACTATAAGCAAACTACCGCCCACTTTTAGGTGTTTCAACTCTTTCTGGTGTGCCAGAGGTTAGCATGACTCTTGTTAGTAATAAGAAATACAGGCATTTAACCTTTAATAACTGGAGTATTTTTTTTTTTCATTGACTCCACAAAGTTTGACTCTGTTGGCTTAAAGATGTCTCTGATTTGGAAATTCTTCTAAGAGAAACCTTCAGAGCTGTAGGAGATAAGGCTCAGTTGGAACAGTTAAATATCGCCTCCAATAAATGCAAAGCAAAAGAAAGGTGTTTTAAGAGTGTTAATATTTGAAGGAATGAATGTCAGGGATGAATTGGTCATCTTGAAAAGTTGAGTTAGAAACCTCTGCCTCTAAACACAAGACTGATAGATAAATTGGCCCAGCAATGTGACAAGGACATGGCAAAGAGCTTTCTTATTACACAGCAGGTGATTTCAAGAGAGAGAAAATGGAAGTGATCTCTAGGCCCCCGTTTGCATATCAAAAGACTAAATATGTGAGGGGAGGACTCTTGGAAATCGGAATTGAGTTAGGCTGGTAATTGGGACCATCGGGAAAGCAAAGGAGGGGAAAGAGAAAGTGAGAAGTTGCTGCAGAACGAATTTGGGAAGATTGCAGCAAGAGCAGTGTGAAATTGAATGAGAGGCAGCGAGAGAGGCAGACTACAGAATGAAAATGCGAAGTGCCAATGGGCCCTGTAATCAGGGCCCAAGGGTGCTGCCTGTCATCCCCCAATAAAAATAATAGGCATTAAACAGGCCTTCTGTGTCTGCTGTGCCTCAAGCCTCAGTTTTAGATGGAAACAGGAAAATATCACAAAACAAGTTGGAGTGTAAAATAAAGATAAGCCGGACAAAGGTATGGAATGAAAAGAGAGGCCAGCCCCCTTCACAGTGTCAGGTTTGTGAGTGATCAGTGAATGTGAACTCTGCCTGAATAGCTTCTATTGTCATATGGAAGTTCAACCTCATGTGTTGAGAAATGTACCCTTGGGACTGGGAAGGAAGGGGAGGAAACCCTGTGTAAGATACAGGGAACCAGTGGTTAGTAGGGCTTTAAAATACAGCCAGCACATGGTGTGCAGGAGCCAGGAGCTGATGCTTAACAAGAACAAGAACATTTCCAAGTGACCTAGTAGATAAAACTCAGGGCCTGGAGTTCAAATATGGCCTCAGATAATTACCGTGTGATCTTGGAGTGATGAGTGAATTATTATTTTTTTATAAATGAGCAAATTGGACCAGTCATTTCATTTCTGCCTCAGTTCTTTCAGTCGTAAAATACAGATGACAATGATAGCCCCTACCTCACAGGGTTTTTGTGAGGATCACAACATAATGTGTGTAAGACTTGCTTGATTCAGTTCAATTCATGCAAATGTGCCATTTTTGAATCATATAATATATGTAAGAAAGTACTTAGCACAATGCCTAACACAGGACTGGAGAACCTTTGGCCTTGAGGCCACGTGTGGCCCTCAAGGTCTTCAGGTGCAGCTTTTTGACTGAGTCCAAGTTTTACAGAACAAATCCTTTTCTTAAGGGGATTTGTTCAGTGAAGTTTGGATTCAGTTAAAGGGCCACACTTGGGGACCTAGAGGGTCACCTGTAGCCTCCAGGCTTCAGGTTCCCCACCCCTGCTAGCACATAGTAGGTGGTGAATAAATGCTTCTTTCTTAATAACAATATTAATGGTTGCCAGCATTTATGGAAGTTTCCATAGTGCTTTTCATAAATTTTCTCATTTGTTTTTCATAACAACCTAGTAAGGTAGGTATTGTTGTTTTTATTATTATTATTATTCCTATTTTGTAGATGAGGAAACTGAGACAGGTTACATGACTTGGCCATGGTTAAATAGCTAGAATGGGTCTAAGGTAGGATTTGAATCTAGATCTTCCTGACTCTATCTCTAGCAGGCTCTTCACTATACCAGCTCAGATTTGTTGGGATTATGAGCTCCTTTGACCTAGGTATTGGTAAAGAAAGTGATACTCAGTTGTAAAAATACATAAAAATGTATTTGTACAAAATAAGTGCTTAATAGCTAACATTTCTATAAGGTATTAAGGTTTGCAAGGTGCTTAATATTTCATTTGACCCTTATAACAATTCTGGAATGTAGGTACTATTTTCCCACTTTATAGATGAGGAAACTGAAGTGAGAGAGATTAAGTCAAATGCCCAGGGTCACACAGTGACCAGCCAGGGTCACATAGCTAAGTATATAAGGCAGGATTTGAACTCAGGTCCTCCTGACTCCCAATGCAGTTCTCTGCAGTATGGCTCCTAGGTACCTGCCATCTATATATTTTTGGAGAGAGATGGGTGTGCTTTTATATCTGCATTGAGTAGAAAGACTTTCAGTTCATGCTTCATTGAGACTCCCACTCCTTCATTCCAGCTCTCACAAATATACAATGCACATCTGTTGTGAAATCACCTTGCTGCACATTGTGTAATTTTTATGACTACATATTACTCTAAGTATCCCAGGGAAAATGAGAGAGAAAACTGATATGGCCTCTAAAGTCAATGAGCCAGCAAACAGGTGACAGTAATCTTGATAGAAGTTTGAAATATTTAATTATCACCCAAAATAGACTGACTGAAATTCAGTCTTGTTTCAGATCCTTCAGAAGTGGAGCGTAAGCTCAGGAACCTGTCTTTTCTCGATTTGGTTTTGTAAATGTCCACCCAGAGAACCCACCAAGGTCAATGGCGATGAGCTTGAGACAGAAGGGGTCTGAGATCAGCTTGTCCAGCAGTGCCACCTTCCTCATTTCACAGTTGAGGAAACAAGCCCAGAGAGCGGAGGAGACCCACTTGATTCAGTTCAGTTCATGCAAATGTGCCATTTTTTAATCATATGCAGAGTGCAGATGCTAGGATGACAAAGATAAGAAGGAAACGGTCCCTGTCTTTTGGGGGCTGAGATTCTACCAGGAGGCCCCCTTTAGTGAGTGTCTCATAAACAAGGGAGCAGTTAACTTAAAATAGGACTCTCAACATTTCCCTCTTGCCTGCCGACAAATGGAGACCACTTGTAGAGGTGTCAGAGGTTTTTACTCTGTCACAGCACATTGGTGACCTTCCTGCAGGCCTTATCCTAAAGGCCTTATGTGTACCTCCCTCTCTCTCTCATTTATACACACACACATCACACACATATATACATATATGCACACACATGTGTATATGTGTATGTATATATGTGTTCAATCATTCCATTCATATACATTTCTTTCTTGGCAGAGATACTGGAATGGTTTGCCATTTCCTTCTCCACCTCATTTTACAGATGAGGAAACTGAGGCCAGCAGGGTGAAGTGACTTGCCCAGGGTCACACAGCTAGTGTGTGATAATGGATTTGAACTCAGGAAGAAGAGCCTTCCTGATTTCAGGCCTGGAACTCTGTCCACTACACACACACACACACACACACACACACACACACACACACACACTCTCACACTCACATATATGTATATTACCCACAAACCTACTTCCAGCCTCCACTTTTTTCCACCATCATGCCCCTCTCCTGCCTCCACTTCCCTAGAACGTATTTAAGAACTCTTCATGGAACACCACAGTGTCCCTACACACTGGTAGGGAGAGGCAAGATTCTTTTTTAAAAAATTTTCAAATTTTTATTATCTTTTTAATACTGCTTTCATTTCCAGATATATCCCTCCCCACCCCTATTTCCCAACACACTGAGTCATTAAATATGAAACATGTAATAAAATGTCCATTGTAACAAAATATAAAAAAGTGAGGGAAAAATTAGTTTAGAAAAGCTCACCAACATAGCAACTGAGTCTGGCCATCTATATGATGCTTCAGTAGCCCTTCAATAGCCTCTGCAAAGAATGAATGAAGGTTCATTTTCTCCTCTCTTCTTTGCAGGCCAGGCCTGCTCATTATAATTACACAGTAGCATCCAATTTCTTATTTTGTTCTTTCCATTGACCTTGCTGTCACTGTGTGTATTATTTTCTTAGTTTTGCTTACTTCACTCAGCCTCACTTCATATAAGTAGGGATCCTGTGTTCTTGTAGATCATGATAGAGACTCTTTCTCTGAGAAAGTGTATGTACGTTAGGAAGGATGACCTAGCTCTTCACTGAAACAGAGGGAAGATTGAAATTCCTCAGCTTGTCCTCTGTAGGGACTACAATGCTTTTGGCTAAGGGGAGACTCTTCTAACTCAGCTGTGTTTCATGGCTGCCAAGTTGGACTGCCTCTAACATGTTTCAGAGAGACTTAGGTGGATCTAATTCAAAGCAATGACTTGCTGCTGTAGTCTTCCAGATGTGAGATTGCATAAATGAAAAGCTCTGTAATCCAGGGACTGAGCAGGAGGAGGAATGTGAATAGGAGGGAATCAAGAGAAATGGCATCAATGTTCAAATGCATAACCAGCAGACTTCAAGATATTTGGCCCGTGAGGACATTCAAGTCTTAACTAAGTTCTGGAAAAGGAGCAAGATGGGAGACTCATAAACAGAAGAAATTTCTTCCTTTGAGTGTATTATAACACTGGAGGGTATCAAGCTTTTAGGAGTCAGACTCTTTGAGCCTACCCTGAAACCTATTTTCATCCACATAAATCCTTACAATTCTCTTTTGAAGGTCAGACATGTCACCTGTCTTTCTCTTAAATGGGGTTGCTCCCCCCCCCCATTTTATATGTAGTGAATTTTCATTTAGAAAATACATGAGCTTTTTCACATTGAATTTGCAATTCATTTCAGGGTTAAAAATGCCCTTACCCTTTGAATGGGAAGCAAGGGAAAGGAAAAGGAAAAGACATTTATTAAGCACCTACTATATGTTGGGCACTATGCTAAGCACTTCATAAATTTGAGCTTCATAACAACCCTTTGAGGTAGAGATTATCGTCATCCCTATTTTACAGAGAAAGGTCAAATGACTTGCACAGAGTCACACAGATAGTAAGAGTCTGAGGCTGACTTTGAACTCAAGTCTTCCTGTCTCCAGACCCAGTGCTGGATTTCCTGTGCCACCTAGGGGGTCTCAGGGAGGAGGGAAACTACTTTGTTCAAAGCCGATGAAAATGAAATACATCTCGAGGGATTGGGGTGCAGTGCCCCTGGAATCTGGAAAATCTGTGTAAAATTTTTTGGCCTTCCCTTCATACCAGAGAAGAAGTCTGATTTTTTTCTTTTTCTTTTATTGAGTGTTTACAGTGCTGCATTGTAAAGTTTTGGCTGATATTATATTATATAATACCATATATACCATACATATGTATTTTATGCATTTCTGAGTTTTTAAACTTTTTCTGTGTTGTCTGCTGGCCTTTGCATGTTGTCTACAGCTTCTGCAAAACTCCCCCAAATTGTTGTTTAATTCTTATGCCAGCCCACGATATAGAGAAACTGCAGTGGGGAAAGCGGCGATGTGGAAGGGTTAACTATAATATATTCCACAGGTCCATTCCCTATGTCTGTACTTCTTGTGTCAACATGTTTTAAGAGTAGCCAAGTCTCAGGAATAAACACCGAGTTGTATGTCTACAGGACATGTCCAACAGTCTGTGTGTATTCTGTTATACTAATAATGCCTGTGAGAGCCAGGGCCAGGACAAGTTTCCCCACAAGAGTATGTGGCATAGATCTTTTGGTAGCAAGTCAGTTTCAGGTTGGTCAGGTCACTCTGGGATTAAGGAACTTTACAATCATTGTAGGATCTGCTAGGAGAGTTTCATTTGTATGTCAGCGACAGCAGAATTTCATTCTGTTTCCCCCAAAAAATGCAGTTTTCTTTTTATAATCATTTGTTTCTCTTTTGTCAGACTTTTAAATTTGGACATAAGAGGTACAAGAAAGCCATATTGGCTCACCTCTTAATGTTAATATCAGTGGGCTTAATGGAAGAAAAAACATGGCACCATGGACATTGGCCTTTCCTCCCTCCCTCCACCTGCTTAAATAATGTTCCAAAACACTTTTTCCTCAGGTGGGGTTGCTCAGCAAAAGACCTTGGTCCTAATTCATCTTTATTCCATCCTCCCAGCTGCAAGAGACCTTTGCAGGGTCTCAGCTGGAAGAGAATGGCCTAGGTCTTTGGTCTGCTGGTGATGCTTTGATTCATAGCTCTCACCCTAATTTTCCTATCCCCCAGCACAGAGGTAGGGTGTTCTGCAGTCAAGAAGATAAACCTTCAACATCCCCTTTGTACAATAGCCCATCTTCCAAGATGTCTTTCAGTTCTAACATGTTACATTCTACAATCTTATGACCTGGCCAATCCTAGCCTAACACAAATTTCCTTTGGATGAGCATACTTAAAAGGTAGAAACAATGCCACCAATTCCAACTTTTGTGGGAACACCAAAGTAAGAGTGACGTTTACACATAGATGGACTGGACAGCCACCTTCATTGGCTTGAGTTGAGTCTTCTTGTGGAGATCCCCCAGATCTCCCACTAGTCTTCCACTGGTCCTGAAGTCTGCTCCAATCATGTAATTAATCTCTTAGGGCTGATGGACATCTTGAAGAGAGTAGTGAACTTATCAATTAGCAATTTTTTACCAATCAGCTGCTGTGATGCACTTTTCAGTTTCATTTCTATTATTACCATTTAATCCATCTCTTTCATAAGTCTTAGCAATTAACAAAACAATACGTCAAGGCCTGATTTGTAGAGTTTCCACATTTCCAAGATGTAAATGCTCACACTGAAAATTTAACAGTAAGCTCTCTCCCTGAAGCTACATTTGGGAGTATAGGAGTTAGAGACTCTAAGGGGCATAGGCCACTGTCTGGAATGGGGATCTGGAAATGTAAGGAACCAGCATGAAGACCTCATTTAGGTATGGAGAACAAGGAACCAAAAGTGTATTTCATGTGTTTCACAATTTAGCTGTGAGCTCAATTTGAAACCCATGGTGTTGAAGTTGGAAGAGAGCTTAGAGGACATATATCCCAACTCCTTACTCCATGTTGGAATCTTTTCTCTTATGGTAGGGATTAGTCTGGTGTGGTGGAACGAATATTTGATCTGGAGTCAGAGAATCTGGGTGAAAATCACAATACTTGGGGCAGCTAGGTGGCACTGCAGTGGATAGACATCGGCCCTGGATTCAGGAGGACCTGAGTTCAAATTCTGCCTTAGGCACATAACACTTAGTAGCTGTGTGACCCTGGGCAAGTCACTTAACCCCATTGTCTAGCCCCCCCTCCAAAAAAAATCACAACACTGCTCCTTATTATCTGCATGACCTTGGGCTGGTTCTTTCTCCTCTCTGGACCTTAGTTGCCTTCTTGGCAAAATATGTGGAATAGACTAGATGACCCAACTCTGAATCTCTTCTCATAGCTACTCGATGGCTTCTAAGGCCCCTTTTATGTCGAAAAGTCAGTGATTTTTATGGACCCCTCAGCAGATGTTTCCCCAGGTTTTTTGGAACCCTTCCCATTGTAACTTAGAAGGCTGTCCAAAATGGAAATTAGAAATAGCGCTAATGATTCGAAAGCCTTTCTTTAAATTGAATCTCTTTTCTGCCACTTGCACCAATTTGTCCTGCTTTTCCCTTTTTGAGACTGAGCAGACTAAGTCTAACTTCTTAGTTGAAGAGAACCATTATGGTGTCCCTAAGTGGCTATTTCTTTTCCAGGAAAATATCACCGGTTCCTTCAGTTTGTCCTCAGATAAGGTCTCAAGTCTCCTCACAATTCTGTCACCTCTTAATATGGTCTCATTTGTTGATACTCAAATGGATCCCTGATCTCATCCATTAGTGCTTTCTGTCCCATGAGATAGTTCACATCCTGCCTGACTATCCTGTACAACTCTTGTTTCACCCAAAAAATCTCTATAGGAGTCCACCCAGCTGACTACAAGCATTTTTTGTTTCTCCTGACATTGCAAATGTACCAGTGGACCACTCAGATTGTCCCCCTGTAATGCCTCTCTCTGGCCACATAACCAATCCTTGACACACAACCAACCTATCTTCTCGTCCTGTCATCCAATTACTTGATGATGTCCTTTAGCCATTTTCTTCCTTTGTTGCTTTCATTCCTTAAATAGTGTGCCCAAAACCCAACCCAATTCTTCAGCACTATAGGTGATAATTAAAATAATTATGATGGTATAGTTATCATATAGCCCTTTAAGGTTTACAAAGTACTTTACACAATTTCTCTAATTTTATCCTCACAGCAGTCCCTGGGGTGCTGTTTTTTATCCCCATTTTACACATGAGGAAAAAAACTGAAAGAAGGTAAATGACTTGCTAGGGTCACACAGATAATAAGTATCTAAGGCAGGGTTTGAACTCAGGTCTTCCTGACTCCAAGTCCTGCAAATTAAAAAGGATCTTCAGGTTCTAAGATTCTTCGTGTCACCCCCCTCCCCAGCCCCAGTTAGGTACCTAACAGAGCAATCCTAAAAAAGCATGAACTCTTAATTAAATCAAAAGTTGAGATACCAGTAAGGATGTCACCTTTAAGAGAATTCCACATGATGGTATATGTTGGAAGACATCTTGCATTTTGTCATGCCAATGGCTTCTGGAGCTCAACCTGTGAATGTTAGTAGGACAGTTGATGCCTTAGGGCCAGTAGGCAGTGTCCAATTATTCACAAAGTGTAGAAACAATAGTGTGTGAAACTGGACATCAAAGTCAAGAAGACAGACCTTCTGCCATCCCTACCTCTTCGCCCTGGGAGCACAAATCAGCTTGTAAAAGTAGAGTGTAGGGGCAGCTAGGTGGCACAGTGGATAGGGCACCAGCCCTGAAGTCAGGACGACCTGAGTTCAAAATCCAGCCTCCTACCAAACACTTCACACTTACTAGCTGTGTGACCCTGGGCAAGTCACTTAACCCCAATTGCCTTAAAAAAAAAAAAGTAGAGTGTGCAGGAGGCTACTTTTCAGTGATCACTGGGATCAAATCTACCTCAGTGATTTTGAGGCTGCAGTGAAGTCCTGGGCATTTGAGAGGCCCAGTTCTGATTGTTTATGCAGGTAACCTTTGCTTAATGAAACTGGTGAACTCTTGACAATTGTCCCACATAATAATAGCTGCTCCTATGGTGAGATATTTGGTGAACTCTTAAGTATAGTCTTGTGGGATGACAAATGAAGTGTACCGCCTCAATGGGCTTCTGATCTAGGTGTACCTGAAAAATAAATGTCCAATGAGTTCAACAAAGGGCAGTTCAATGGTGCTTGGCATGGTTAAGGAAAATTTCATGAAAAGAGGTTATGTCAAGTTGAGGTAGGTGGAATCTCATTTTTTCAGTGTCTCTTGATGAACCAGATAATTGTTTGTGTGACCTTGGACAATTCACTTACCCTGGTTGAGCCTCAGTTTCCTACTCTGTAAAAAAAACCAAACAAACAAAAATGGGAGTTAGACTGGACAGCCTCAGGGTCCCTTCTAGCCCTAGATCTAACATTGTATTGTGACTTTGGACAAGTCACTTCACTTTCCTGGGCCTCAAGTTTCCCGCCCATAAATGGATGATTTCTGAGGTACCTCCCCCTCCATCATCCTGTGATTCTTGTGATTTTTTTAGATAACCCTCCACTTAGGCCAGGATATGATCTTGTCTTTTAGTTCAAATAAGTCTCTCACCTCAACATAATAATTTTGTAAGTGGAGCTTTTCACGTATAGGGGCACACATGCAATTGTGAATGGAACCCTGCTGTTGTTTTGATTCTCCTTCTTAAGAACGAGGATCTCTCAGGGATGTGGGAGGCAAAGACCGCCTAGGAAGTTTGGGGAGGCTGGTGCCTGAAAAGCACTTCTTTAAGTTATACAATTGGTAACTGTCGTTTTGTATTGCCTATTGTTTTGGGAGCTGTAGCCAAAATAAAATGTTAGGCCAGTAATTTTTCTGTCAGACATCTTAGAAAGGAAGAGAAGGGAGGTTTGGAACAATCTTTCTCACTCAAAGAAAAATAAATCCTTCCAAGATTTTTCCTCGGGAGGGAGTGACTACAGCTCTTGAGATGCTAAGGAGAGGCTGAGCTCAGGAAGCTGGGGGCACTGTTGGCACAGGGCCTCACAAGCAATTGAATACATCTGGGTGGAGCAAGGAAGTGAATGGATGGGCTAGAGAAGTGCTGGCTTTTGAAGAAAGGAAAGCAGCCCATGGCGGGAATAGCTAGCAGGTGTGAGGAGAAAAATAGTTCAGAATAGGAAAGGGATGGTGGAAAGAAAGCGTGAGAGTAGGCCTTTGGATGGGATAGAGTCAAAAAGGAGGTAGAACAAGGGATCAACAAAGGGAAAGAAGCAAAAAGTAGAGGGACTGCTATAATCCAATTCAGTTTTAGAAACATGTATAAAGTACCTACTGTGTGCTCAGTATTGGAGTCGCCAAGATCCAAACCAAGAGAGCATTTGCCCTTGAGCTTATAGAATCACAGAATCTCAGAGTCAGAAAGGACCTCAGAGAGGGTTATACCTAAACCTCAATCCCTTCTACACATACCTAACAAATGGTCATCTGCCCATTATATGATGTGAGGGACAACCCTTTGCTTCTATCCCATTTAGGGTGGTGACTCTTATTGTTAGGAAGTGCTTTGCTGACATCAAGCCCAAATTTTCATCTTTGTGGCTATACAGAATTACCGGTTTTGAGAGTCGGAAGGGACCTTGTTAACCATCTAGTCCAATCTATATACAAAAGGAATCCCCAGTGTAACGCACTTGACAAAGGGGTTGTTCAATCTCTACCTGGAAGTCTTTAAGCAGAGGGAGCCCACCAGCTCCCTAAGCAACCCATTCCAATTATGGACAGCTTCAGTTATTCATAATGTTTTCCTGACATGGAGCCCAAATTGGTTTCATTATAACTCTTAGTCATCTCTCTTGATTCTGCTCTCTGGGATCAAACAGAACAAGTGTAATTATTCCTCGTCATGATAGCCCTGAAGCCAGTTATTATGTCTGCTCTGAGTCTTCTGTTCTTTATACTAAGCAATCCCCTATTCCTTCCAATGATCCTTATGTGACCTGCACTCAAGGCTTTTTACCATGCTTATTACCCTTCTCTGTGCACTCTCCAGTTTACCAATGGCCTTCTTAAACTTCTTCCAATTGCTCCTAGCTCTACCCTTTCAGACTAGGTTGAAGGAAGAAGAGTTTTTTCTTCCATACTTATGTTAAGTAGCCCTGCAAATACCAGAAGACAGGCTAAATAGCCCTAGTTCCTTCTACCCATCCTCATAGGTCATGAAGGCAAGGCCCTCGACCAGACTGGAAGCTCTCATCTAAATGCTCTCTAGCTTGTTGATATCTTTCCTAAAACATGATGCCTAGACCTGACTATAACATGCCAGAGGAAGTGAGTTCCATGGCTAGCAGCATCTAATATCTCTGTATTGAAAGATGGTGTGTGTATGTATTATATGCATATGTATATGAATATATTATTAATTACATTATTTTATATTACATATTATATGCATATGTATATATATACATTATTAATTATATTATTTTATTTCCATTATATATGCATTATATATTATCTATTATATGTGCGTATATATTATATGCATATGTACATAAGTATATATTGTTAATTATATTATTTTATATTCCATTGTATATGTATTGTATAATATATTTTATATATCAATTATATTCCATTATACATATTATATGCATATGTGCATGCATATATATTATTAATTATATTATTTTATATTCCATTATATATGCACATACATATATAATATGCACACACTATCTCTGTACACACACACACACACACACACACACACACACACACACACACACACACACGAATTACGTAATTGGCCTGAGGAACTAATGTGACCAGATTCTATGCGTAAGTGGTGAAGCTTTATGTTCAATTGATGGGATAGGGATTGGCAGTGGCAACTGGCCCTGCAATTTCATTGACACGGGACTCTCTGGATAGCAAAGTCCTCAACTAATGCAAGTCAGCACTTTCTTTGTAACTTCAAGTCTTAGTTACCTAGAGCACTGAGTGATAAAGTGACTCACCTAGGGTCACCCAGTCAGCATGTATCTAAAGTGTGACTTGAACCCAGATCTTCCCAGGTCCTAGGCTGTCTCTTTTTCAGTTGGGGAAAACTTTTTTTTTTTCATTTTCTTAAAAGAAGGAAGAAAAAATTGTGAGGAAAATGGAGAGAATTGAGTTTTCAACCATTGTGTGAAGGAAGCCCTCTGCCAAGTGGGAAAGCTATAAACACTGAAATGCTAACGTGATAAAAACAGCCTTCAACCTCTCCTCACTGGAGTGAGGGAGGTTACTGCTAACACATAATTAGTAGTAGCACATATATTCGCAATTAGAAAGTCAGTGGAATCGAACCATGAACAAAAGACCATCTGTTAGGAGAGAAATAACCAACCCTGGAAACCCGTAGGTAGTAAGATGCCCTCTCTCCCTGAAACATCAGACATCAAACATTTAAGTTTAAGAATAACAAAGAGATTTCTTATCATTTGCTAAAAATACTTTCGGGGATTCCCCAAGATGAGCTACAAAATCATGGCAAAAATCCCAATAAAAAGAATTAAGTGAGCCCAAAGTAAGCATTGGCACCACCCTCCGGCCTCCCTTTGGTCCTTAAAGACTCCCTAGTTATAACTGTGGACGCCAACTGTTCATTTTTCATGGAACCTGATCTTTGGTTGCAATAGTTATTGGCTTTGGAGAAACAGAAATGTCCTCGTAGATTTCAGTCCTTCAGTGGGTCTGTGATTTATTTCATTGATACAGGTACTCCCTTTACTAGGGGAGGTCCCAACCCAACCATACATTCTCATTGAATGTGATTTTTCCATGCCCTTCAATAAATCCTCCACAGGGAGGATAGCAAAGGAGTTGAGGGCCCTCCCTCAGGTCTCTGGTCATTATATCAGTACCACTATAGCATGCTAGCTGGCCCTACCTCCCTCTCACTATGTATTGATAATATAGTAAAAGTGTGGCCTAGCAGACAGAAGGCTGGATTTGGAGTCAGGAGTAAATCAATCAACAATCATTTATTTAGTGCCTGCTATGTGCTAGGCACTGCTGATCCAAATGCCAATAATGAAACAATTCAAAGAGATTATACTCTAAACATTTGAATAGGAAAACTGAGGTTCAAGCACAGCCTCTGAAGTTTATTCATGGTATGACCCTTGGCAAGCCACATAACCTCTCATTGCCCTCAAACAACGTTCAAGACAGTTAATTACAGACAAGTTGCTAGATGAAATGCCAGTCTACTTCAATGGATGAAGTTTCTATACTGGGAGTTCTGGAGAGTAGGTCCAAATGCTCTTCCTACCTCCTACCCCCAACATTGCCCACTGTGCATGTCTCCATTGCATGAGTGATCTTTTTGGGTGATCTTTAATTGAGATTCTTAAAATATTTTTGGTATTTCATGATATTTAGTCATGTAGCATCACTAGAAGAACATGGTTGTCAAAATGTTGGGATCTTGTTTCAGTGAAAATCTTAATGTTACTGAAAATGTTGCGTGTTTTCTCCAAATTTAATCCAGTGCATACTCTTTCTCCTATTGCATTTGGTGCTTGTACTGTTGGTTCTGGTCCAACTTATTAAATATACTGATTGAACAGCCCTATGGATTGTCCATTTAACTGCATAGCATAGTCTTCCATCACCCACTTGTTTGTGTGTATGGCGTGTGTGCAGCAGATAGCTAGGTTGAAATTTTCTGAGCGATTCTGGATCTAATTTAAAGGCTTAAGGGTATTATAGTCATATACTTAGGGGTATTAATTGAATTAGCACAATGATATTTGTAGATAGGAACAATAGAAGAATCTCACTATCTATAGGAAGTGCCTCTTCCAATTGGCAATTTTCACTGACTGTCCTCCAGCCCAGTGTTAAACACCTTTGACCACCATGACTACACATCTCTCTATATACCCTGATTGATACCAATAATCTCAGGACTATCAAAATTAGTTCAGTTATCTGTCAAGGAACCTTGTTGGTTGATTGGCTGTTGTCTTTCATCCTCGAAGAGGACCAAAATGACATCACTATGCTAGAATCAAATTAAAGTGTGTCCAACTGTGGCTGATCAGACCAATACAAGCTTGGAATGTTCTACCACAGGTAGGGCACAAATAGTCCATGTGAACATTTGGGCTGAAGTCTCTAAATTTGCGCATAATCTTGGCAAAATATAGTTGGTAACATTTGCTAAGTCCTTATTGCGTGCCAGACACATGCTTAGTATCAGGGGTATAGAAAGAGCCAAAAAAAAAAAATGGCCCCTGGTTTCAAGGAACTCACAGTCTAAGGAGGGTGATAGCTATAAACAAGTATGTACATATAAGACTTGTACAGGATAGATTTAAAATAACAGGAGGAAAACATCGTAGAGCCTTTAAGTCTGTGTTTTTTATAATTGATTCAAATGCTTTTTAAAGAAATAGTAAATAAGAAACAAACACTGTGGGGGTCCTGCCATTTTCTGCAACTTCCAATCCACGACATGATTGTAGACGTAGTGTTCTGTCAAACATCATCTGTGAAAGTTTGGCTGTTCCCTTCTTATTTTTTCATCAACGATACCCTAAAATACATATTTCCTTCTCATGGAGATTTTTGTAGAGATGAGAGAGTAGATACGTGGGTCAATAGTCATTGATATTCTTGTGTTCGTCTGTTTCATTGCAGTGATGTCTTTGACTTTTCCATTTATTCAGAATCTTGTTATTCAGACATCTTAATAATTAATTTCTAAATGCCTTCAAAATCGTCTAGCATCCAACAAAGGACTCTTCTCTGAATGGCATACTGTAATCTGGCTGCTTTTGTCATTTTTCCTATTCAGTGTTATTACACCTTCCTCTTGCAGCACATAGGATACTATAATATTAGAGTCCAAATGTGATGGTTCTATTGTCATTGATGAAGAAAATAATTTATTATAGAAATCTGATTTTGATGTATATTTGCCCTATTTTTCATCTGCTTTTTGTCCTGTTTTTTAATTAAATATGCTCAAGATAATTTGGATTAATTGGATCTATTGTTAAATTCTTACCCTGTTTTTTACTGTTCTATAGGACAACTCTACTCATAATCTCCTACCATCCTTCTCTGGAAGATTGTTATAAACCAATATTGTCCTGGGTTGATATATTTATTTTCTTAGTGGTTAGATCAGATGTTTGTTGATTTGAGGTGGTTTTTAATTTCTTTTGTTCATGGATTATTGATTTACATCAGTTAAATTTCCTGAGGAAGTTGTTACAGTCTATATTAGTATCTGTTAATTTATCCATTTTTCATTTGTGACCTTAATAGCTTGTTTAATATGTCAGATTGGAATTGACATAGTTATATGCCATACCTTCTCATTTTATTCTTTCTCTTCTTGTTTTTGGTTTGATTTTTGCTTTAACAAGGCAATAGTTTGACTCTACCAAGGCAGCTTCTTTGGAATTGGTTCCTATTAGATGAATTTAATTTTTTTTTCAGTGCTGTTTGGTACTTCCATGTCCAATATCTCTTGATGTGCTTCTTAAATAAGATATTAATGATATATAGGCATAATATTCTATATAGTCTCCATGTTTTCAGCCTCTTTTTTATTCTTAAACATTTTTCAAAATGCACCCTTATGTTCACCTTTGTATTGAAGTGAACATTTTAAAATTAATTTATTTTGATTTATCAATAATCACTTCCATATGCTTTTGAGTTTAAAATTTTTCTCCCCTTCCCTCCCCAAGATGGCACACAATCTGATATAGGCTATACATATACATTCGTATTGAAATATATTTTCACATTAGTCAAGTTGTAAGGAAGAATTAGAAACAATAGGAGGAACCACCAGAAAGAGGAAACAAAACACCACAGAAGAAAAAAAAAGCAAATAGTAAGCTTTGTTCTGCATTCAAACTCCATAGTTCTTTCTTCTTTGTGGATAGCACTTTCCATCATGAGGCCTTTGGAGATGTCTTAGGTCCTTGTATTGCTGAGAAGGGTTAAGTTTATCAATATTAGTCGTCACACAACGTGGTTGCTATTGTGTACAGCATTCTCCTGGTTCTGCTCACTTCACTCAGCATCAGTCCATACAAGTCTTTCCAGGTTTTTCTGAAATCAGCCTGTTCATCATTTCTTACAGCACAATAGTATTCCATTACATTCATATACCACAACTTGTTCGGCCATTCCCCAATTGATGGGCATCCTCTCAATTTCCAATTCTTTGCCACCACAAAAAGAGCTATGAAGTGAACTTTTATGAAAGCATTTATTGATTTGATTTGGAAAGTCAAGTTCTTTCTATAATTTCTTTGCTTCCTCATCCTTTTGTAACAGATAATCCTCCTGAAATGTACTTATTTCATGGTGGTTCTTTGCAAATGATGATTATGAGCCCTACAATATGAGATGTCCAAGTGTTCCATGAAATAATCTTTCTTGTTGCCTTTGGATCAATTTTCCCTACCTGAAGCAATACTTAGAGATTTTAGTGCTAGAAAATTACTCCAGTGCCTTGAGTTCTTGACCTACTTAACTTTACAACTTGAGCAAACTCAACTAGCTCACTATGTCTAGCCAGTCCCAGACTATCAGATCAGACCATGCTTCACCTCCCATCCAGCCATCCTCATTAATCATCTTGCCATCCACCCACCAGTATATGCACCACCTCCATATTCCCCTCCTACTTCAAATGACTGCCTTGTGCACCAACTCCACATCTCTGGAGGTCCCCAGACACATCCTTCTCAGGCTATCACTCTCACTTGTGTCATTTCCTCTTATGAGAATGTGATCTCTTTGAAGGCAGAAGATATCTCACTTTTGTATTCGTATCCCAGGACTTAGCACAGTGTTTGGCACGTAGAAAGTTCTCTCTCTCTCTTTTTCCTTTGTACTCTATTGTATTTTTAATCTTAAATATAATTTTCTTTTTAATTATAAAACACTCCCTCTCTTCCATCTTCTATTGGGAAAATAAAAACAAAAACTAAACTTTAGTAACAAATATGCATAATCAAACAAAACAAATTCCTACATTGGCTATATGACTCTACCTGTACCCTGTGTCCATCATCTCTCTGTCAGGAGGTAGACAACATACTTCATCATTACTCCTTTAGAATCATCGTTGGTCATTGCATTGATCAGAGTTCTTAACTCTTTTTAAGTAGTTTTTCTTTGCAATATTGTTTATCATTGTATAAGTTGTTCTCCTGGTTCTCCTCACCTCAGTCTGCATCAGTTCATATAAGTCATCTGGGTTCACTCATTTTTACCACAAAGTAAAACCAGCCCTGCCAAACCCATATCCTTCTTCTCCCATGATGATTTGAGAGGTATTCTTCCATTTAACTCCAGCTTCTTTTTGTCTTCCAGTTCCATTTATATCTTGAAAGTGATAAATTAGTTGTTCCAGGATTATAGCAATGTATTGGACGAGGATTTCACATTTAGACTACTAATATTTAAGTTAATGTTTACAGTAGGATTTACTTTATTGTTTGACTTCTTATCCCCAATACCTAACCCCATGCCTGGTACACTCTTGACTGAGTGATAGATTTTCTAGAAACTGTCTGATTCATAGCGCCTTCTGCCACTACCACTGAAGGGAGCAGACTGGACCATGTATGGCATAGGGCCATATGGCATTTTTCTATGTATCATGGGTTACTGTAATAAAAAAATTCCTCACTGAGTAGCCAGCCAGTTTGTGATAGGCCTCTCTATCTGTAACGAGCCTGTTCCTTTAAAAGTGGGTATAACATGTCATGAGGGCTGTGCTCAAAGCCTTCCCAGAGAAGCCTGGCACCTGAGGTTGAGCTCTGTCACTGTAGCCTTCAAGGACCCATCCCCTGGATGCCATGCTGAAGTACCAGTGGAGGACTTCTGTGGTTTTAAAAACTCAGACAAGGGTCTGTTAGCTTCCAATTTAGCAGTTCCTGATCTAATATAGAAAATTATTGATGGAGGTGGGGGGTGGGGTTTATGCTAACTTCAATTGACTGAGATTCTCCAATTCAAGTTATTTGCTGTCATTTTTCATGGCACTGTTAGGGCAGTGTCAGCAATTTTATGAGACAAAGCCACAGTGTGAAATAAGATGCTGTCCTGCCCTGCTGCCTTTCTGACAGGGCAGATTCCCATCTCTACACTTGATTTGTGGCGCTACTCTTGAGTTATTTCCAAGCAAGGAATGGAAGTGAAAATTCCAGAAATCTCCAGAGATGTGCTCAGGTCAAAATGCTGGGTTGCTTGCCAATTTCAGGGAGGCCAGAGTCAGAAGTGCCTAGGGCGAAGCTGATCCTAAATGATGGGGATAGCCCCATGGGCAGAGTTAAAGCTCGGAATAAATTACCCTGGTCCAAGCCCCTTCCTCCCCAACATTCAGTTGTATATAGGCACCCAAAGATTCCAGTGGTTATCAGTGGCAGCCAATGGAGGGGAAAAGAAGTTTAGAGCTGGAAGGCCATGTAATTCAATCTTCTCATTTTGCAAAAGGGGGAACTGAGGCCCAGGGAGGTGATATATCTTGCCTAAAGTCGCATACAGCATCAAAGACATAAATAGAGCTGGAAGGTACCTCAGATGCAGATTGGTGGCATAGCAGGAAGGATGCTAGACACAGAATCAGGATGAACTGAGTTCAAATCCTACCTCAGACTCTTACTAGCTATATAATCCTGGGCAAGTCACTTAACTTCGCAAAAAGTGCTGCTATGAATGTTTTGATATATATTGAATCATTCTTTCCATTTTTGATATCCTTTTGGTTTATGCCCAGGAGTGACATCAGTAAGTAAAAATATATGAACAGTTTAGTGACATTTTCTAGTTTAGTTCTGGAATTGCTTGCTAGAACAATGGACCAATACATAGCTTGGCCAGTCCTTTTTCGTTGAATAAATACTTATTGATGGAGCACCTTGGGCACCCTTCTTTCACCCTTTAAGTGCCCAGAATAGCTATACCAGATTTAAGGTAGTCTGTGGTCCCTATTCATTGAGAACTATAGCTCACAAACCCCTATTGTTGGATTTACCTTTTCCCCCCACCTTAGTTAGTTAAAAGGTACAGCTGGTTCTTAGCAAAGATATTTATATTTGATCCTTAGCATAATGCCTGGCACGAAGCAGTTAATGTTTCTTGTCTGTTTGGCTAATACAATGGAAGAATAATAAAGAATTAGACATCTCCATCTCCCCCTTCCTCCACCCATAACCTTGGGCATACCCTCCTACAACTGCATATATCATTTGTAGGAAGAATAGGCGTGCATGGGGATTACACCTGAAGGATAAACTCGTAGGGAGATTAAATGGACAGAGTTCATGTTTAGAGGGGCCTCCAACATGCAGGAACAGTGATCTCCTTGGGGAATATATTCTTACCATTTTCTTTGGGAGTCCTGCCCTCTGGATAGGGCGTCTCTGCTAGGGCATGTTGCTCCAGTAGTCTCATGGTGATTGCTGGGTGTATAGTCTCAATTAAACTCTGCTACATTGTTCTCCTCTGGGTGGTCTGTGGTGGCTGCTGGGTGTGTTTTTCTGGGCATTGTTCCTTGCTAGCCTAGGTCAGAGCTTTTATCTTCTGGCTCACCTGTTGTTTATCCCAGCATCAGTTTGCTAGGTTGTCTGCTAGAAAACCTTTTAATAATAAAAGAAGTGTGGCAGTTTTTTGGTCATAGCCACCTTCCCCCAATCAGCCAAGTATTTGTTAGGCTTTGAATATGTGGCTGGCTCTGTGCTAAGCACTGGGGCTACGAGTACAAAGAATGAAACAATCCCTACGTGAAATGAGCTTGTAATGTAATGGGGAAGACAAAGTACATATAAAAAAGAAATACAGCATAATTATAAAGTTAATAAATACACATACATAACCATACCCAAAGTAGTTAAATATAAAGTCATTTGGGAGAGAGGGCATGAGCAGTTGAGTGAGGGGGAATCAGGAGAGGTTTCATGAAGAAGATGGTGCCTGAATTGTATGTTAAAAGAAAAGAGGGATAGTCAAAGGCAGAGGTAAGGAGTGAGTCTATTCCAGGCATGGAGGGGAATTGGGTGGTGGCAGCTCTTGCAAAGGCCCTGAGATGGGAGATGGAGTGTTATATGTGAGGAGAGTTTGGCAGGATTACAGCCTCGGAGGGGGAGTAATGCCTAGTGAATCTGGAAAGATAGAAAGGTTCAAGGTCACATTGGACTTTAAAAACTTAAAAGAAGACATTATAGTTTGTCCTGTAGGAAATAGGAAATGATTAGAGTTGGTTGAATAGAGGAATCATATCTGTGATTAAGGAAAATTCCTATGACATTTGTCCTTAGGATAGCCTGGAGTGGTAAGAGACTTGAGGCAGTTGTCAACAAACCTTTGCTACCTGCTTATGATAGACAACACCTGCCCTCAAGGAGCTTATAGATTGTATGTGTGGTTTGTCCTTCATCCTCAAAGAGGATCATGACATCAGGATGATGATGACATGACTTGCAATTGAATTGGGTTGAAGTAGAGGGAGGGCTGTGCAAAGTCACCAGCCACACTTTCTCCTCCAGAGCCATCTGAATCCCAGGGCCATATATCGATCAGGATGATTGGAGATGGCCCAGGATGTCAAGGAGATTACATTCTAATGGTGAAGACAGCCTTGAGTAGGGGAGGGAGTTACCTGCAGTGGACCACAGTAGGTGGTGAAGTCTGGAAAATCAAGGATGGCTGATATGAGCCCTTCCTCAAAATGGAAATTCTAGGAGGAGGAATTTACCAATAGAAGCATGAGTTCTCAAGGACAGAGGAAGAAGACAGAAGGAAGAAGCATGATGCAAAGTCTCCAGGAAGGGAGACTAATTAGGAAGCTGTTGCAGTGGTCTTGGTATGAGGTTCTGATGGGCTGGACTAAAATTTTAGCTGTGTGACTAGAGAGAAGGAGGTTAGATTCAAGAGATGTCATGGGCATAGTAACACCAAGATTTGGCCATTGATTAGATATGTGGGATGAAGGAGGGTCCTAGATACTGACAACACTACTAACCTGAGGTATTGGATAGATTGTAGTGCCTGAGATTACCTAGAGAGAGTCTAGAGGGAGAAGAAAAGAGAACCAAAGAGAGATCTCTGGGCAACACCTATGAATAGAGGGCATGATGTGGGTTATGAGCCAGCAGAAGAAACTGATAAGGAGTGTAGGTAGGAGAATAATCAGATGAGAGAAATATAATGGAAACTTAGAATGAAGAAAGTATGTAGGAAAAAAGTGGACATCAGTGACAAATGCAGCATATAGGTTGAGAAGGATAAGAACTGAGCAAAGACTATGAGATATGGAATTTAAGAGATCCTCAGCAACTTTATTGAGTAATGAGGTCAGAAGCCAGTTTACAGAAAGTTGATGAGTGAGTGAGAGGAGAGAAAGTGGACATAGTGAGTGACTTTTTTGAGGAATTTTGCTGAGAGAGAGGCTAGATAAAAGGGATGGTAGTTATCTAATGAATTTTTAACTGGGGAAATTTGGGAATGATTTGAGGTCCCAGGCATTTGATATGCAATATTCTCACAGACTAAAATTAAGATTTGTTTTTTTAACACCAATATCTGAGAGAGATAACAGAGGTCCTCTGTCCCAGGCAACTCTCTTACTTAGGGTTAGAAATTTTCGGGGTCCTCTTGCTTAGCATGCAAATGAATTGAAGCCAAAAACAAAAGGTAATTCAAGGAGACAAGGTCGTTTTTCTCTATTCACCTAGGCTGTATTCCTGCCTTCTTTACATCTACTTGTAAAAACTAAAAGCTTTTGTGCTGTGTTTTCGCCAACAGAAAACCTGAAATCCTTCTTGTCTACTTACACTGAATTTAGTCTATTTGGATCCTACAAACAAGAGGTAGAAAGATGCGATATTAGCATGGCAAGTGTGTAGAATGTTGTCTAATTTCTCCATAACAGACCAACTGCTGAGGACGAAGACTGTTGTGTGGCATTCTTTATATTTATGTTGATAGTGTTTCGGAAGTTATCCATTTGGCAAGGCAATCTCATTAGCTGTTGTCTTTCTGGGAGTTTAAGTTTCTAACTTATGATTTGTGGGTGGAACTGGTATGTTGTTTTTCTCACTTTTTTTGTTGCTTCCTTTAGAAGCAGTTTAAGATCAGTTGTTTTGGGGACAGAAATACATCTCTGCCTCCAGATGTCTTCCTTTTTTTCTTATTTTTTTTTCTTATTTTGATCATTTTCTCTCTGGGGAGATTTTAAAATGAACTTGCCATGTTTTCTACAATTAGTTATGGGAAAGATCATGGATAACACATTATTCTGAGATTGTTTTACCTATCTTGTCAATTCAACATCTTTATAACCTCTTTGAGCCTTAGCCTTCTTATCTGCAAAATGGATATAGTGATAGCTGTGGGACTTAACTCATAGGGATGTTAAAATAATAACATAGGGTTGTTTTTCAGTCTTTTTCAGTTATTTCTTACTCTTCGTGAAGCCATTTGGTGATTTTTTGGTAAAGATGCTAGAGTGGTTTGCCATTTCTTTTTCCAGTTCATTTTACAGATGAGGTCACTGAGGCAAACAGGGTGAAGTGACTTGCCCAGAGTCACACAGCTAAGACGTATCTGAAGTCAGATTTGAACTCGGGTCTTAGTCACCCCAGGCCCAGCACTTTATCCATCGTGCCACCAGTGCTGCCTCCAGCAGTATGGTTGTAGTACTAATAGTAATAATAGTCAACATTTCTATAGCACTTACTATGTGTCAGGCACTATACTAAACACTTTACAATTATTATCCCATTTGATCCTCGCAACAATCCTGAAGGATAGGTGCTGTGATTACCCCCATTTTACAGATGAGGAAACTGAGGCCAACATGCCTCAGACTTAGCCAGGGTCATACAACTAGTAAATGTTTATCGTCAGATTTGAACTCAGGTCTTCCTGACTGCAGGCTTGGTGCTCCATCCACTGTACCACCAGATATCAACAACAAGAACAATCATCATAATAAGAATAATAATAACAACAACAACAACAACAACTAGCATTTTTACTTTAAAGCTATCATAGCATCTTACAAATATTTCATTTGATTCCCCAAGAGTCCTGGGAGTAGATGCTATTATTATCCCCATTTTACAGTTGAAGAAATTGAGGTAGAGAGATGTTAAATGATTTGCCTAGGGTCACACAGATAATAAGTGTCTGAGGCTGGATTTCATCTTAAGGCTTCCTGACTTCTGGTCTGTCACTCTGTCCAGTGAGCCCAGTTTTGAGTAGTAAACGAATATGCAAACCATAACATGCTCATTTAATGCTAGCCCTTCTTATTGATATTATGATTATTGTTGCGCTTAATGTCATGAGGTGAGAGGAGGAGAAATGGGCTTCAGTATCTCTCCTGAAGTCTTGAAGTGATTAGAATGACAGATATCAGTGACTTCATTGATTCCTTTGTTCACAGAAGGGCTCTCAGATGAGGAATGCTGGAGAATTCTTAGTTCTCCTTTCTATTCAAATTTGATATAATTTGAAAACTTACATCTTTTTTATTGAGTAAACATACTGTCAGGAACATTTCTTTTCTAAAACAGTATTGACATGGAGTCCATTTTGCTAGTCTTAGGTACTAGCTAAGTTTTTCCATGGCATAGTGGAAAGATTTTTGGATCAAGAGGCAAAGGAGCTGGGATCATATCCCAGCTCTGACACTTACTATCTGTGTGACATTGGACAAATAATTTCCCCTCCCTGGACCTCCGAGTCCCCATCTGTAAAATGAGGGGGTTAGACCAGACAATTTCATAAATTCCCTAACAGCTCTGGATCTAAGATCCTATATGGGATATTGGGCAAGTTACTCCTCCTCCCTGGGCCTCCATGTCCCCATCTGTAAAATAAGTGGGCTGAACTAGATGATTTCTAGGGTCCCAATCCTTCTGTGACCTTGGTAAAATCTCTTAATCTCTCTAGGCTTCAATGTCTTTATCTATAAAATGGCAGAGATGGGCAGGGGAAGGCAAGGATTGGACTAGATTACCTCTAAGGTAGCTTCCAGTTATAACCCTATGATCCTATGATTTCCCACCACCATCACTAAGCCCACCAACACTTCATATTCGATTCTGGCATGTTTGTGACCTGGGCCAAACTCCAAATTGCTCTTAAAAGCCCACAGGATTAATGTTGGAAATTGTTCTAGCTTGATTTGTTCTTGTTTAGTTCAACAATATTACTAAATGACTCACATTGCCTCTTTCTGGCTGTAGGGGTAGTAAACTTTATTTGATTTCTTGACACATGCAAGAGCCACTCATGTCATAACACAGGGCTTATTAGATTGTTACTTCATACGGAAATAAAACAAGGACATTGAAAAGGGACTGGGGCGAGAATGTCACAAGATATTTATTGTTGCGAAACTCTTGTTGAGTGGCTCATAAGCTCTCTCTTCCCTTTCCTGGCCCTGCTTCTCTTCTTTTGTTTTTACCACTTTTAAAAAAAATCTTTTGTTCTTTTACCACCTTCATTTCCAAATATATCACCCTCCCACCCTCTGAGAGCCATACTCTGTAGCCATCATGCCAATTGCATTTGACTGTGCATGCGATGGTCAAGCCCCATAGGCCCCCACCTCTGAAAGTAATGGAGAGAATTGCCACAGTGCACATTCATGTTCACATGTCTCTGAAATATCTCTCAGGGCTCTAGGCAAGTAGAAGTGATGCTTTTATCTCTTAGGGTCCTTCGTGGGTGAGTATCTTAAAATAAAAGGAATGTAGGTGGCCAAGGATGCAGGATGTGCTTTGGTTTCATTCTTATACTCTGTAAATCTTGCTACCTTAAAGGGAAGGGTTAAGTTCAGGCTTACTCCTGGTGTGTTGTTGGGTAACGTCCATACCTTTATATTTCCACTAAGACTTTAGGAACGCCCCCTATTCAGCATTCAACAAGACTCATAATAATTCCCTGCCTTCCTCAAACCCCATAATAATAACAATAACAACCAACATTTATAGAACACTTTATGCTTTACAGAGAACTCTTCCTGCATCACCACATTTAATCCTCTCCACAGTTGTGGGAACCAGGCAGTTGTACCTGCTTTTCCTGGGTATCTCTCTTCTGTTTGTTGTCAAGCAAATGGTTTTAATGCTGCCATGAGTTCTCTAGAGTGCTTGATTCAAAAGAGTTCAAAAAGGTTTCCCTTTAATGTGCCTTATCTCACATTTAATATGTGAGAATATAAAATGAGTTTTTCTGAATTGGTTTAAAACAACCCCCTACACACACATCCACACACCTACCACATAACTGTAAAAAATAATCTTAAAATGGTCGGTTAGTAGCATTTGGTATAATTATTTCTACTCACCCCCTTATTGTGTGACCCTTTGGTAAGTACTTTTCCTTCCAGAGCCTCAGTTTCCTCATTTGCTCTGCTTTTTGGCTACCCTGAAAAGAACTGTTATAAATATTTGTGTTCATTTTAGGTCCTTTTCCTCTTTATTTGATTTCGTTGGGATCATGAGCCTGGTAGCCCTTTTGTATAGTTCCAAAAATTATGATGAAAATGAGTCCCAGAGTCGAATTTTTATCGCCAGTTTTGTATTCTCAATAGAAGGGTTAGCCACAAGGGGGTGCTGCTTGTATGGTTCTAATCCAGGACCTGGTACTTGACCCTTTTCAATTATGAGGTCCCAGGAGGTGGCAGTCCTCACTCCCCCTGGTGGTTTTGTGTTCTCTCCGATACCAGAGGATCCTGCATGGAAATTCCATGCTCTCTATTTTTATCGGGGAGCTGGCAAACTACCATTTAGCTCCACTTCTTCAGTGGATGGCAACACTCCTACCAGTCTAAGGATGTGGTCTCTAACTTTATTCAGTCTCTTGGCTTAACCTTTACCCACCTTGGAAATTTTGCTGTCTTCATTTCATGCTGCCTTCCAGTGTGCCCCAATCATGTTAACTTGACATTATTGACTGCACAAGCATGGTTTAAGTATATATAGTACTCTATTCATTACCATATAGTGAAAAGGAGTAAATTGAAATACATAAAGTAATTACTACACAAACCACGCTTGTAGCTTCTCCCAGATCCGAGTTGCCCCATACAAATCTGTAGGCACACCCCAAACCTAAGAGATCCCAGGCAGAATTCATTCAGTACTTAGACTCAGCTTCTCTGATCAGGAACTAACATGTCTCTCATCTGCATTTTCCCCTCAGTCTCTGGAAGGGTCCAAATTCAGTCATTGGGAGATGTGAGGCAGGACAAGGTGCTTTAGGTTAATCTCTATATCTGCCTCAAAGGCAGCCACTGGTAATCAAGAGTTAAATAATGATTCCTTCTCTAGCTAACCTTGCAGTCAGTGCTCTGCATCATCCCTGCCCCTAACCTCTCCTGACTCAGTTCTCAAGAGCCTGCTTCTGGCTTGGAGGTGCAGCCTTGCCATCACAATTTTATTACAGAAGAACTCCAGCAGGACTGTTTCCTTCCTGTACTTTCTTCTCTTCTTTTGCCTCCTATTCTCCCCAAATTCACTTTCTGGTCATTCAAGAAGCTACAGGTACAGGTAGTTTATGAAATTCCTCCTGCCACCTCTGAGAGAACAAAAGTAGGGAGAAGCTCAGGTTGGAGACTTTCAGGATATATACAGACCATAGATTTCATATTGTTGATATTTTTAGTATTATTCCATCTCATCCCCTAATTCTGCACCTAGACAGTACGTGGATAGGTGAACCAAAGGCAGGAAGGGTTTGAATTATGCGTGCTGCCAGAGGGCAGGTTTGATCATAGGGGAGGTAAATCTAGGCCTTTGTAGGCTGCGCCTCTTCTGACAGCAAGAGAGGATTCTGTAGTCTTTTGCAAATCTGTCCTATCCGTGCAGGCGGCAGAGAGGAAATGAGGTGGCTACTGAGCTGGTGACTCAAAGAGTTCCACTTGCTGGGCAATCCAGATGTTGCATTCCCTTGCTTGACAACTAACACAGTGACTTGCTGCTCTTCTTTATGCCCAAGGAAGACAAAGGTAGCAATGAGCCAGTTTAAACTGCTCCCACTCCAAAGTGTGACTGCATTAGTTTAACTAGTATCATATAAAGTGCACACACAATCATCACAGGTAGAGCTCCTGATACAATTATATGATGCTCTTGGTTAAGTATCTTTAATGTTCTCTATTGCCCTTTTTGCATAATGCTTTATTTCCTCTTTCTATATTACTTGGGAACTGCACGTCCCTTCTCGCCTACTGTGTCTGCACAGGCACAGGCGGCATCCCTAATTTCTCCTCCATCCCTGAAAGGTTAGGAGGAATACATATCATCCTTTTTGTATTGATGGGAAAACTTAAGGACTGTGAAGCATCTTGCTTAAGGTTACCTAGAGTATGGCAAAACCCACAAGACTTGAAATTAGGTTTCCTGACTTTTAGTTCAATACTCAGTCTACGAGATGTACTTTGCTTTGTGTAGTAAATGCGTTCTTGAGAGATACTGGATTCAGAGGATGTTAAATTCATTCCATAAATGGATTTTTAAAAATTATTCTTTTGAATACCTACTGTTTGTAAAACACACTACTGTAGGTAATTCCTATAGTTTCATTTTAATTCCTGTAGTTTCGTTGAACTAATGAAGAAACTGAGGCTGGGAGAAGGAAATTGAATTGCCCAAGTTTACACAGTGATGGCACTGGGACCAATAGTGAGTGAATGCATTTGTGTGTGTGTGTGTGTGTGTGTGTGTGTGTGTGTGTGTGTGTGTGTATGAACTGAATTTTTTCAAGTCGAATAACACTGTTAAAAGGAGCCCTTTAGCAAATGCTTTTGTAAAGTGAAAAAAAAAATCCCGTTGCAATAAGAAAAATTACACCCTAATTTATGTTTTCTATGTTGGAAGTACATGTTGGATTTCCTTTTGGGAGTCTTTAAAGCTTTCAGAGAAATTTTAGTTTCATAAATCTCTTCTCATGATGAAGGGGGAAGGGAAGAGGACAGTGGATTCAGGAGAATATCCTTGCTTCTTGACTCAAGCTTAAATGGAAGTGTGTTTGGGGTAGTCTGATCTCCATATTGAGAATATAGGTCATGGGGTGCCTGAGCAGGTAGGTGGGATGTGGGTTAGCAGATGGCATTGGTGCTGCCTCCCCGAGAGAAAGAGAAAGTTGTGCTGATGCTAGCCCGGTTGCCTTAAAAGACACTGACATTTCAGAGTTAGAAATCAGTCTGTAAGCATTTGTTTAGAGCTTACTACATGCACACTGACTGCCACATAATAAGTGATTAATAAATGCATGATGGTTGATCTATCCTAGCTAGGTAGTATACTGGGCACACCACTTCCTGACCTTAAGGAACTTACAGCTTAATAGAGAAGACACCTAATGGTATATGGAAGATATATACAAAAGATTACCTGTCAAGGTCATTGAGTAAACAAGCTTTCTTCTTCATTGCAGGCTTAAGCCATTGAATCTTAGAATGGAAAGGCATGTCAGAGGTCATCTTGTATAAACTCCCATGCCATATGAGAATCCTCTCTATGGTGTCTCTAATAGGTGGCCTTTAACAATAAGGTACCAATGAGACAGGGCAGTATAATGGGGGAAAGACCTCTGGTAGATGGGATTCCTGACCACTCTAAGTATGAGTGAAGTGAATGAATGAAGTATTTGTTAATAGCTGTCTTTGTGCCAAACACAGTGCTAAGCACTGGGGTTACAAACAAAAAAAGAAGACAGTCTCTGCTCTCAAGCTCATGTTGTAATAGAAATACATATGGAAAGCTTCAGGAAATTGGGGAAATTTTATCAGTATGTTTTTTAAATAAAACTTTATTGATTGGATTGACTGCTCTGCATATGAGAACATGCAAGTGCATCTTCTAGGTAGCATTTCTTCTTTAAAAAAGTTATTGGCAGGATATATGTTTGGAGATCCCTTGCCCAAATGAGAGGGTGGTGCTAGAAATTCAGTTTGTGGTTTTTTTTTTCTTTCCAGATGCAGGAAATTTACTAATCTACCTGACATCTAGGCTGACACTAGAGTCCACCTGTGTGTCAAGAACACACATGTTCGAAATTCCTATAAATCTCATTAACAAATGGTGATCTGTAATAGTACTATAGCATGAATTTGAAAAGTATCTCAGGGAATAGTCACAAAAAAATTATTGTGGTGGCTCCTTGAGCATTATTACATTTGATCGTATTTATAATATGCAATAATAATATTATATATACATGTGTAATATGTATATAATTAATATTATACATACATGTGTATAATACACATACACTCACCACCTAGGACACCCACAGATGTTTACTGGATGAGATATTTTTTAGTATTGCTATGTTTTGTGTTTACTGTGTAGACCTGTCATAGCTAATGGGGAAACGTGGGTATTACTCTTATTACTTGGCATGTTTCTGGCAAACACAGGAAAAGAGTTGATGGAGCCATTCTGCACTAGACATTAATGCGACACAGCTTTCTTGATTGTCATTGTTTGAATATCTTCCTGAAGACTGGAGGAATGGGACAAGTGCAAAAAGAACAAGGTATTTAAAAAAACCACAGGTATGACCTCAGAAGGCTGAGCAAGAACCCAGCAGTCTGATGCTCATTACTTGAATGTTAAAACTAGTGGTTGCGATTGAAAGGGAGAATGGAAGGAAAAGTGTTGGTGGCAGAGAGGGGGTGTTGTGGGAGGTTCACACCAAGAAATCAAGGAGTGCTGTGGTGCTGAGCCCTGGAGGCTCAGGTGGGGTCTGTCTGCCCACTCAAAACTGCCGGCATTGCTGAGTCAAAGTGAAGGGGATACAAGGGAATAATTGTTTTGAATGAGAAGAAAATAAATTTACTTCACCCCATTTGCTGCCTGTGTCAGCTTGGGCAAGTTACTTTCCCTTCCCAAGCCTCAGTTTTCTTCTCTGTAAAATGAAGGGGCTGAACTACATGGTTTCTGTGGGCTCTTTCAGCTCAAAGTCTCTGATCTCATTGTTAGATTGACCAAGTTAACTACCCCGCTGGGCTTCAGTTGCAAAATGAGAGTGGTAACCTAATTGGCCTCTGAGGCTAATTGTGAGATCCTAAGTAAATTAAAGTTTGTGACCATGGACAGCTCACTTCCCCTCTATGGGTCTCACTTTCTCCCGCTTTTAAATACCTTGTTGGACTGGATGTCCTCTGAAACCCATTCAGGTCTAGAGCCTTTGATTCTACCCTGTCCCTCTAATCAAAAAAGAAAAGAAAAAAATGGAAAGGGAAATATGTTCAAGGGACAAAGCACCGGATGCTACCTCTTCTACTCTGTTCTCTCAAGGTACCTGAAAGTTATTTCCATAATAAGGCAGAGAAATGATGAGGCTTCTCAGTCTGCATAGGCCCATGTTATTGACTGGCATCAACTTTGAATGGGCCACCTGTGGCAGTGGTCAGTGGCAAGTGGACTATTTTAACAAACATTTATTGAGCGCCTATTAGCCATAGGATCCCATGGAGTTCCATGGTGATATGCATATTAAACGCACATATGCGTGCATGTACACGTACCCACTTTGGACTTTATAGAGGTGGGAATTTCCAGTGTTTGGTAGGGATCCTCTTAATACTTTCTACTTAATACTTATGCTTAACACTTTCCTCTTCACTTAATTCACTAAACATTTCTTCAGTCCTTATCATGCCAGGTATTTTGCTATGCCCTGGGCGTACAAAGGCAAAAATGGAACAAGTTCTTGTTAAAATATTTTAGAGATTTTGCAGATGGACTCAGGGATAAGGCAGTACTATGTACTAAGAGGGCCTTCTTGCACTCTGCTCTGCACTGACTCCATCTCCACAATATCTCTCCTCTGTTCCCCTTTTTCCCCACTTACAGAGCCATAACCTTAGTTCAAGCCCTGATCACCTCTCCTGGAGACTACTGCCCTAGCCTTCTCATTGAGCTCCCTGCTTCAAGTCTTTCTCCATTCCAGTCCATTCTCCACTCAGCTGCCAAAAGCATTTTCCTAAAGTACAGGTCTGATCATGTTGCTCCATGCTTAGTGAATTTCATTCACTCCATATTGCCTCCAGGATCAAATACTGGCTGTCCCCAAAGTCTTGGTGAAGTTTGAAGCTTTTCCTCAAAGTCTTAGACTTTGGGGACACCTTGTAAAAAGTCCTCTTTTCAACATATAAAGTTCCTCACAACTGGTCATCTTTTTACATTTCTTCCCTTCTGCGTATGCACTCTGCAATCCAGCCAACCCTTAGCTGTTCCTCACACGGGACTCTTCATCTCTTGCCTCAGTCGTTTTCAGTTGTGTCCAACTCTACATGACCCCATTTGAGCTTTTCTTAGCAAAGATAATAACGGGGTTTGCCATTTTCTTTTCCAGCTCATTTTACAGATGAGGAAACTGAAGCAAACAGAGTTAAGTGACGTACTCAGGGTCACACAGCTAGTAAGTGTCTGAGGTCAGATTTAGGGAGGAGAAAGTGAGGCTGGTGACTTTGCAGAACCCTGCCTCACTTAAATCCAATTCGCTTGTAAGTCAAGACAACACCCTCCTGGTGTCATTGGTCCTCTTTGGGAAAGATGGACAAACAACAACAGCAACAACGATGAGGCCAGTTTTGTACTCAGGAAGATGAATCTTCTTTCCTTCATGTATGGCTGTTCCCTTTACCTGGAATTCTTTATTTCTCTTGAAGATTCCTTCAAGACTCAGCTAAAACTCCACCTCCTACCAGAGGCCTTTCTTGGTCTCCCCAACTGCTAGTGCCTTTCCCTTTGAGATTGCGTCCCATCTACTTTGTATGTATCTTTCATGTACCTAGTTACTTATGTGTTATCTGATGGTGAATCATACCTCCTTCCTCTTGACAGGGGTGGCGGACTATAGGTGCAGAATGAGATGCACATTTTTTTCCACAGCCAATGTGTTGCTCTGCTTTGCTTTACTTGTTACAAGGGAGTGTTTTATGGGTATGCATTCGATGGAGGCGAGATTCAATAGGAAGTAACCGATGCAAAAAGAAAAAGATTTAAAAATAAAATACTCGAACATACTCTCCTTTTAAGACCACCGAGAAATAGACCCTTTCCACATTTTTCTCAAAGATGAAAAGTTAAGAATCTCTCAAGACAGATACTCAGATTGGTGATTAGAGTTTGGCAAGAGTGCCATGCATGTAGACTCATGATGAAGATGTCTCTATCCCTCCATGCAAAAATACAGGTTCCATGGACTTATTGTCCCTGCCTTGGTCCTTCACTTGTCCCAGTAAAGATGTTTAAGACAGGAATTGCACTCGTCGCTTAGCAGCTCACTTTTTAAACAAAGTGGAGAGGGAAGGGGCAGAATGAGCAAGCTGCCTATTGAGAACACCAAGGTCAGGTGTAGGTCTCTAAGTTGTGTTTGCATAGCCATGGATCAAGCTGCATGTTTTCATTGTGCTATGATAGAAGCTTCCCAAGATGGTTAAGTGCTAGAAAGAGTTGATTTAGAAGGAAAGATTAAAGAACTAAAGTCTATATAACTTGGCTTGAGGGAAGCCTAATGATTTGCAAATATCCAAAACTGTGTAAACATTAGCAAGAAAAATAATTATTTTGCCTAGTACAAGGCACAAGGGGATATATCTAAGAATAATGAGGTTAAACTTCCGTATACTCGATTAGAGGCAAATAGAAATATCAGAATGAGGCACTCAACAGATGGGATAGTCTTGTGAGAGTTATGGAAGCCATTTCTGTCCATGGAAGGCTAACTCACATGGAACAAATGACCAGAAGCTATGACCAGTTATAGGATCCATTCATTTACCATTCTGTGCAGAGCCATGGTAGTAACATTTTTCATGCCTCAGGAAGCCAAGATTGGCATGGGAATAGGGTGGTGGTAACTCCCCAGCAACCTCAGTTTCTGGGTATGATTGGTTAGCATACTGAGATTCTGAGTTCTTTCCCCCTACCCTCCATTGAACAAGACATATTGTTCAGTCGAGAAGATGAACAGTCCTTAATTATCCAGAAAGTAGAAGAAGTGGTTGCTGTTGGGGTGTAAATATTGGAGAAATGATCATTCCATCATAGAATTTAAGTAAAGGAGCAGAAAGATGACACTAATACAATATGTAGCCTAGATCTGAGGGAGAGCACATTTCAAATGGTTCAGAGAAAGAAAAGGTACATTCTGAAGGGCTAAAATTCTAGAGGGGCAAGTCAGTCCAGAAATGATGAGAAGCTCTCCAGAATGAAATTCCAAAATCTCACCAAGAATCCATTCTGATGAGTAAGAAAATATGGAGATATTTAAAAGAGACCAATGTGGATGCAGGGAACTCACCTACCAAGTTAGATTTTTAAAAGACTTGTACAGATATGGCAGCACCAAAGATGAATATAAAAATATAGCAAGGTCTTGTAAGAGTAGTTAAGCATGCTAACGTTCTGAATGAGCCATACCTATCAATAAAAGCTAAGGATGAGACAAACTCAGTTTGTTGCTGTTATTATTGCTGTTGTTGTTTTTAGCTCTATGAGGTAAAAGAATAGGACCACTCCTCAGAGAAGCTGCTACAAGGATTACTAAACAACAAGAAAAGGGTAGAGTTGTTCAAGTCTTTCTTTTACTTCTGTTATTCTTTGCCAAGGAAGATGATCTTGGGACCGAATTCTAATGAGTGCCTTATGTTTTCCCTATCTTTTATAGGCTCCTGTTAATCATTTACATATTCTTTATTCCTGTGACGTGAAACAAAGGCCGTTTCCCATGTTACCTTCAGTAATTCTCTAGTAGATGGGGACTCCTTTTACTAAGATTTGAAGAAATTGAGACATGAGCTATGCCTAAGCTCTATTTGGACATTTCCTTTTTAAACTATAGGTTGGGACAGAATAAGCCAAAGAGAGAAAATAAAATCAATTGCCAAGATCAGACCTGGTGTATGGGAGTCCAAAGGCTTTGAGAGTCCATGGGCTATGAATGATATTATTAAAAGGACCATGAGTAAATATTGAGAAAAGTATGATATGATTGATCACCAAACATCAAAAAGGTTTCAATAAGAAAAGGTCACACCAAGCTAACTGTTTCTTTTTTTGACAGGGCTGGAAATATAGTCTCCCTAGATCTTAGCATACATTTGATAATTTATCAGTCAGTCAACAAGTACCTACTCTATGATAAGATCTCTTTTTTTTTTTTAAGATGGAAAAATGCAAGTTAGACTGTAATAAAGTTGGATGCTCTCAAAAACTGGATGAATGTTGGCACTAAAAGAGCCATCATTAATGTCTTGGTGGCTCTTGGGAAGGAAGGAGGTCCCCAGTGATGTTCCCCAAATATTAGTGCTTTATCCTTTAGTGTCTAACATTTTTATAAATATGACTTGGATAAAAGTATAGATGGTATTTATGTTGTCTTTGCAGATGCCACTAACTGGGAAGGGCTAGCCAATGCACTGGGTGCCAGGGTCGGGGTCCCAAAAGGTATTGAAAGGCTAGAACATTTGGATGACTCTAGGAAGATGAAATTTAATAGGGATAAATGTTAAAGTTAGAGAATTGTAGAATCTGCTAGTTGGGACTCCAGCAGCCATCTATCCCAAGCCATACTTAGAAGGAACCATACCCACTATAACATATCAGACCTACCTTGTGAGGTAGCCATTTCCACTATGGGACAGCTCAAGTTCTTATGAAGTTTTTCTTGACCTCTTGACTCTTCTTTCCAGTACTCTTGGTTCTGCCCTCTGCACCAACAGAAGATAGTCTTCTTTTCCATAGCAGCCCCTTAAATACTTGAAGTCAGATAGCATTCCTCATCATGTCTATCAGTGTCAGAGAACAAGTTGAGTGAGACATAGTTAAACAGCAATTTGTATGAGAAAGATCTGGGGCTTTTGGTTACCTGTGGGATCTATGAGTCAATAGTGTGACAAGGCAAAGAACTTTAGTGCATCATTAGGTTCCTTTAAGACAGGGAAGCTGTCAAGGACTTGGGAGGCGATCACCTCATGGTACTCTGGTTTAGCCAGTCCATAGCTGGCATATTGTGTTTATTTCACAGTGTTACCACTTATAAACTAGAATGTCCAGAAGAGGGCAGCCTGCCTTGGAGGGGCATGCATCCAGTGTTCAATCAAGAAGCATTTATTAAGTGCCTACTATCTGCTAAGCACTGGGGCTGCAAAAACCAAGTGAAGTAAGTACATACAAAACATATCCAAGGTAAATTGGTGGGGATTAATGACTGGGTGAGATGTAGATTAAGGAAAAAATTCATGTAGAAAGTGTTACTTCAGCAGTTCTTTGAAGGAAATAAATTCTGACAGAGGTAGGGAGGATGTACATACTGTGCATGGGGACAGTTAAGTGCAAAAGTGTGGAAATTGGGGATAGAGTCCATTTGTGAAAAATAGCAGAAAGGGCAATTTTGCCATGACTATAAAGTGTAAGAAAGGAATAGTGTATAGAAAAGTTGGAAAGGTAGTTTCGGGGCAGGCTGTAAAGGACTTTAGAAGCTATACTCTGGAATTTATTGTCAGTCCTGGAAACAATATAGAGCTATCTGAGTTTATTGAGCAGAAGAGTTCAATCTGCACTTTAGGAAAATCACTTTGGCAGCTTCATGGAGAGGATGGATTAGTGAGGGGAGAGAACTGAGAGACCCCTATTAGGGAGAAGTAATTGCTCTCAATTAGGAGCAGTAGAGAGCCATTGAAGGTTTCTGAGGAGAGGAGTGACATGATCAAACCTATGTCTTAACAATATTATTGTGTCAGCTGTGTGGAGGATAGATTGAGTATGTGGAGAGTTTGAAAGCATAGACTCAGTCTCTCCTTTCTCCAACTCTCTTCCAAGGTGCTTTTAGAACCTTTGTTTTCTTCTCTTTTAAATTTGAAAGGAAATGGATTTTGATGAACTGTTTCCTTCTCAGTTATAATTCATGATGTGAACTTGCATATTGCAGTTTTCTTTTCAAGTGCTACTGTTGTCTTGTGCCTCTGCTCTTGAGAGGAGATTTTTAAACATAATTAAGTATGAATGCCTTTATGTCAGCTTGTTTTCTAACCTAACCAGAGCTTTTGCTTGTTTAAAGTGGCAATTTCAGTAGCCTTCATGGATGAAAGTGCTCTCTCTAAATGCACCAATGACCTATAGTGGCCTTTTTCAGTCCTCAGCCCTCTTTGCCTCTCTGTAACTTTTGGCAGCGTTGAGCATCACTTCTTTCTGGATCCTCTCTCCTCCCTTGGCTTCTGTGATTTTGTACTTTCCCCCTACCTCTCTGAGTGCTTCTTCTAGGACTTCTTTCTTTGGCCTTCTTGTCTCCTCTCCCCTCTTACTTCTGCTCTACTTGCCCCATCCCATCTTATCTTATCTCCATAGACTCTCTACTTGTTGATCTCACCCATTCCCATGGCTTCAACTGTCCACTTCTATTTGGATGATTCCTAGTCTCTGGCCTCCATCTGCCCTGAACTCATCACCTATGTTTCTGACTGTTTTCTTTCAAATCCATACCATCCTTTCTAGCACCACTTACTACTACTACTACTACTACTACTACTACTACTACTACTACTACTACTACTACTACTACTACTACTACTACCACCACCACTACCACCATTATTCTTTCTGTATGTGGACAGCAACCATGTCTTATGCAGTCAATTTCATCATTTTGTGGAGGAGAAAACTAAGGCACAGAGAAGTAAAGTTAGTTCCCTCAGCTTGGTGAACTTCTTGGGAGGTGAGCCTGTGTACATGTTGATGGTATTATCCTTTGGAGGGTGTGATCAAACCCCTTGATACCTCCTGGAGAAAGGGTTTCAGTAATGGAAATGAATTCATTGGCTCAGACTGTGAGAGGATAGCTTGTTGTGGGAGGAGTCACTCTTTTTCCTTTGTAGTGGCCTTAAAAAAGGGGACAGTAAACCCCCTTTGCCCTTGTTTCTTTTTAGCATAAGGGAAGGGGAAGGAAAGGGAATAAATATTTATATATTGCTCACTGTATGCCAGGCACTGTGCTAAGCTCTTTACAAAAATTATCACATTTGATCCTTATAATAATTCTGGAAAGTAGGTAGTATTATTATCCTCATTTTACAGTTCAAGAAACTGAAGTAAACTGAAGATAAGTGACTTGCCCAAGGTCACACAGCTAGGAAGTGCCTGAGGCTAGATTTAAATGCAGGTCTTCCTTTTTTCTAGGCCCAGCAGCCTATGCCTATCCACAGTGCCATCTAGCTGCCTCTAGCTAGACTAGCTAGGATTACACAGGGGTCCAGGAATGGAGGGACACCTTCCTTTCTCTTCTGAACTATTAAGGCACAATAAAATAACATAACCTCAATTGCATAGGCGCAGTAAAGAGGGGAGCAAATGGCTTGGCCAAGTGCCCCAGAAAAGACAGACTTTTGACTTAAGAAGTAGCAATAGCTGCAGAAATCCCTGGGCTCAGCCCTGGAAAGACAGTGGTGTGGGTACACATGCTCTCATATATGTGCCAGATATAGATAAGGGAACCACATGGGCCTCCTGGTGAAAATTCCTGAACGTGAGATTCTGGAAGAATGCTGAGAATTCTTCCTTGGGGATTTCTTTTTTCTTTAGAAGCCTCAGGCTGGAAAGTTCTAGAATCTAACCCACTTTTGGAAGAGACATTTTGAGGGTTACTGGATAGCATCTGATCCTAGGATGTAGCCTTGCAGCAGGATATTATGGCCTTGGCGTTTGCTTCTCTAGCAAACTCATATTCAAAAATCCTAGGATCTGGGGTCTTCTGTCAGGAGAAGAAAAGTTTCTAGACAGAGTTAGTCTCTTGAGAGATGAGAATCACAAACATGGACCATAAAGTTGTAAAAGCAGTCAAAAACTAAAGTCATGGTAGAGGAGCCAAGAGACCCCAACTTTGTACTCTACTATTACTATGAGTTATTTTGATGTTGTGGGCCCAATGGGATTGCTTACCTGGTAGCTCCACATATGTTTCCCTTCTAGGGTGATCCATCAGGGTACTACCACAAGGCCCGGGGATATCTGTATATGTCTGTATGGAATACAAGTGATATTCACTCAAATGTTAGGGGGCAGCCCCACTAGCAATCCCAAGATTGTTGCTTTTCATGCTTATGTGTGACTTGGGAGACACTTTGAACCTTAGCTGTGGATCTCTCCACTGGAGCTATAGTCAGAGATTTTTCCAGACTAAACTCTGGGTGCTTGAATAATGAACCAAAAAGAATGATTAGTTTGTGATCGGCCCCTAAGATTAGAGCCCATGCATTCAGATCCAGAGTATAGGGTGCTAGACCGTAGTCTATGCAGGTGAAATCTTATCTAATGTCTTAAATGAGTTTTTATTTCCCTTGCTCAGAACAGGCAAATACCAGCCCAGCCTTCTTTTTTTTTTTTCCTTTTTGATACAGCTCTCATTGGCTGATGCATCTGACTTTTACTGTGGTCACCACATGCTGTCAAACAAAGGATCATGGATTACAAGCTAAAATGGACCTTAGAGACAATGAATCCCAACCCTGTCGTTTTAAAAATAAGGAAACTGAGGCCCATAGAGATTTAAAGATTCACTCAAGATCTCAAGGTAGTTAGTGGCAAAGGCAGAATTTGAACCCAGATCCTCTGACTAAACCCATTGCTCTTTTCACTGTATCACATTGCCTTAAACACAAGGCCAGATAGTCAATGAGTTAATTTGGTAATATCTCAAATTTGGGGTATTGTGGAAATCCAGTATTTAGATAATTGACTACACTATTGGTTGCGTTTGTGTTGTTGATTGACTATTTTTGTTTTGGTTGGGCAATGAGGATTAAGTGACTTGCCCAGGGTCACACAGCTAGCAAGTGTTATGTGTCTGAGGCCGGATTTGAACTCAGGTCCTCCTGAATCCAGGGCCGGTGCTCTATCCACTGCGCCATCTAGCTGCCCCTGATTGACTATTTTTGAAAGTTTCCCCTAGATATGTCAAATAGACCTTGACCTCAAGGAAATGACAGTCTGTTGAGAGGATGAAACATAAGCATAGACAAAGCAGAGAGATCATGCAACGTAACAACTGTAGTCAGGAAGACCCTTGTGTTGGAGGTGGCCCAGAGCTGAGCCTTGAATTACGATCTCAGTCCTGAGAGGAGCATGCACAAAGGTCATGCAGTTAGGGAGTGACAGAATATGGAGTTTGGAAAATAGCCTGAGGGGGTGGGGCTGTAAGAACAGGGGGAGTATAGAGTGGGTCAGTGGGAGTCAAGTGAGGTGAATCTGGAAAGGGAGATTGGAGGCTGATTATGGAGGCCTTTAAATGTCAGACTGAGTCATTGGTATTTTATCCTAGAGGCAATGGGGAGCTACTGTAGGCTTTTAAATAGGGGAGTGAAATAATCAGACCTGGGCATTAGATACATTATTCTGGCACCTAAATCCCATTATTGCACAATCAGAGAATTCAAAGCTGCAAGAGCCTTTAGAGACCATCTATTCCACTACCCTCATAGTATAGCTAAGGAAATGGAATCCCAGAAAGGGGAAATGATTGGGTGAGGTAGGTAGTTGAGTAAAGGCCTAGGTACTCTCATCTAAGTGCTTTGGCTCCCCCTGTTCTCTGTGCCCCACCCACAGCACTCTTTGCACTATGTTATTTTGCCTCTCTAGTTGGATATCATACGATTATAATGTATCCAATTTGGGGCTGATATCCATGATCAATGGTCAATGGATCAATGATGTCAATGTGGACGTATCCCCTCCCCAAAGGTTGTGTTTCACAACCCATCAACAGTTACTCATTTTGTGTGATTCTTGGTTATGGTCACCCACAGATCTTCCATGAGGGACTCCGCCCCAATATGCTAAAGGCCTTCCTGTAGCTGGACTTCTTAAACTTTTTCTACTTGCAACCCATTCAGCACTTCTTAAACTGTGCTTCTCTAGATCCCTTGACATGCCATGGGTTCTAGTGCAGCACTCTGGCTTTGCATTTATTATCTCTCACTCTGGTTACCAGCCTACTTCTCCTTCCCATCATACATCTCTTTGATGATACCTTTCATACCGCTCCTTGGGTGCAAAGTGTTGTTAGTCATATGCCACAGCCTCTTGCCTCAGGGCTCTCCTTTGTCCTTTGGGTAAGCTGAAATTTAGACTCATTGGAGATTGTAATATTTCTGGGCTTGCTGAAAAATGATGGCACGGCCTAGCTTCCTGAAACTGCTGACAGCTTTTCCAGTGATATCGTCATCACTGCGATCATTGCCATAATTGTGGAATGTGCACTTTCAACACCATGGGAAGAAAATGCACAGCAAAGTTCTCCGTTTTGTTTCCTTTGTCAACATTTTGAGGATTTTCCCCCCCTTTCCTTGATGCTCTGGGCAGCTTTCTAACTTGGTATTTGCAAGTCAATGACATGCCAGGCTCCTTGCTCAGGGAATTACACAGTCACAGACAATTAGTCTTTTAAAAGGTCTACTGCTTGGAAATTTGCCATGAAACTCAGTATAGCCTCAGCACATAATGTAAATTTTTAATGATTATAACTTTGCTAAATCCAGCCTTTAGCAAATCTTATAGTTTTGTTTTAAAACTTTTAAATCAAACATAACCCAATTAGGTTGCTATTTAATTAAACGGAGCTGCCACTTCACTGAAGTGTTTAAATAAATCAACATTACTATGCTGTTACCACAGTAAATAAAGTTAAGTCTGTATGGTTCAAATGTCAATACTCACACACAGCTCTTAAAAATTAAGTACTCTCTGCCTTCTAGATAACGAATCGAGTATTAATTTCAGGAAAACTATGGATTTCTTTTCTTTTCTTTTTCAAAGCCTGAGGGAGTACTCCACCATGACTGCATGGCAATGTCACTCTTTTTCTAAATGAATGCAGCAATGATTACTTGGCTTTTGGAGTCGCCATGAAACCATTCCTCAGAAGCCTCCTGTTTATAGGTCTTTTCTTCCCCAAACCAAGTTGTGATATCCTCCAAAAAGAATTGTCCCCAGGAACCTCTTACCTCCTAACAGTATAAAGTACCTTGCTCTTTTGCCTGCCGTACCAACTCTCATATGCTTTTTTTTTTTTGAGGGAATTGAGGTTAAATGACTTGCCCAGGATCACACGACTAATAAGTATCTGAGGCTGGATTTAAACTCAGGTCCTCCCAACTTCAGGGCTGGTGTTCTATCCACCGCAGCACCACCTAGCTACCCCCTCTCATACACTTTTTGAGAATCTAGGTATTCAAACTCTGAAACTGTGGGCTCTTTTGACTCATCAGAATGGCCAGCATCAGATAAAACCTGTGTTGGTTTGTAAAGAGTCAGCCTTGTGGCTTCTGTGTTGGGAGAAGCAACCAATTTGGGGACATTGCTACAGCTGGACCGTATGCATGGTTATTTAAAAGCTGGCTATATCTGGGTCTTTGTGCCTTTCGAGGTCCCTTCATTGTGAAGTCACAAAACAATCACCAGCTGTAGAGACTTTGCTGCTGACGCTCATGAACAGGAATCTGTAAATATCACCATATAACTTTCTAGGGATTCTGTTGGATAGCAATAAAGGCCCACGAGGCTGAGGTTGAGGACAAATGTGCTTCCTGAATCAACTTTCTCAGTGTTCAATTTAAAATTTTCCATCTTTAGTCGTCCTCAATCTTCTCTTTCACTCCTCTGCCCTATTTGATTATGGGCTAATGTTCTGGAGCTCATTGAGAAGAGGGTTCTGTGGGACTCCATGTTACTGGAGTAGTGAGTCCATTTTACAGCAAAGTACTGCTGTTACCCCTAGGGTCTTGTAAAGTCCCACACTAGAAGAGGTAGAAAAGCCCTGACAGATCTAGCTCAATTTCTTTGTGTTACAGAAGAAGAAACTTAGTCATCAAGGGACCAAGTGAATTGTCAGAGGGCACATAGTTGGTGTGTAGATACTCTTCTTCCCTATCCCCCCCCCACAGGGAGTCATTAATATTAGAAACTTATATTAGTATTTTGAATTCTGACTTTGTCATACCGTAGTTTCTCTATCGTTCTCAACTTTGTCACATTGACAAATTTGATATGCACACCACCTATCCTTGTATTGAAGTCATTCATTTTAAAAAGTCTTAAATAACCCAAAGTTAAGGCCATATCCCTGGTTATTCTACTGGAAGAGTCCTTCCATTTTGACTCAATGACAATTGAATCCAACTATTCAATTGGTTCCAAACTCATCTAACTGTAAACTCATGGATACATTTCTCCGTTGTTTCTCCAAGAGATAATATGAGGTACATGATCAAAGACTTCCCTAAAAATCAAGGTAAACTCCACAGAGATAGCATTCAGTCAAGCTACCAGTCTAATAACCCTGTCAAACAAGGAAATGAGGTTGGTTTGGAAGGATCTATTCTTCCTGAAAACAAACTGGCTCTTTGATCATGGAGACTTTTTCTAGGTTAGGGGTTCTTTTTTTTTTTTTTTCTTTTTGCTAGGCAATGCGGTTGAGTGACTTGCCCAGAGTCACACAGCTGGTAAGTGTCAATTGTCTGAGGCCAGATTTGAACTCAGGTCTTCCTGACTCCAGGGCTGGTGCTCTATCCACTGTGCCACCTAGCTGCCCCTAGATTAGGGGTTCTTAACTGGTTTTCTAGAAACTTTAAAAACAAATAACTGTATTTTAATATAACTAGTTTCCTTAGTCATCCTCTGTATTTTATCTGATGTCTTTAAAACATGATTCTGAGAAGGTATCTATAGGCTTCTCCAGACTGCACAAAGTACCCAGGACACAAGAAAGGTTAAGAACCTCAGTTCTAGATTTTCACTAACCATCACTTTAATCATCATTTAGAGTTTGCGATTGAAATCCAAAATTAAAGTCAAGCTCACAGGCCTATAGTAAATGTCTGCTATTTATTTTCCTCTTTTGAAGTTTGGAACATTTGTCCTCCTTCATTCCTTTGATACTTTTACTACTCTTTTTGATCTTTGATTGTGACTCAGTTACTCAACAAGCATTTTATTAAGCATTTGCTATGTGCCAGCAAGGCATTGTGCTAAATGCTGAGGATACAAAGAAAGGCAAAAATAGCCCCCACTCTCAAGGAGCTCCCAGTCTAATGGTGGAGATGGCAATCCAAACAGCTATGTACAAACAAGCTATATACAGGATAAATTTGTGATAAGGATCAGGGAGAAGACCCTAGCATTAAGGAAGATCAGGAAAGACTTCTTATAGAAGGTGGGATTTTAGGTAGGACTTGAAGGAAGCCAGGGTACATAAACATCTGCTGTCTCTGTATCTGAGAATGTAGGTCCTGTGGGCCAGATGACTTCATTTCATCAATCTCAGCTAAGTATTTTCTTACCCTTGCCTCATTTCTACTGGGGATGAACTGTCTCTTAGCCATTTGAGTTCTCTGCTTTCTAATGCAAAAGCATCCTCCTTGGCAGAGGAAAAAAGCGGAAAAAAAATGACCTAAGTATCTCTGCTCTCTCTCCATTGAATGTTGTTAACATTCCATTTACCCCAAGTTCCATCCCTTCTTTCATTCTTTTCTTTTCCTCAAGGCAGCTCAAAAACCCACAAAGTCACATAACCCCACAAAGTCACATAACCTCTATTTGCCTCAGTTTCCTCATTTGTAAAAGGGGAATAATAGTACCTATCTCCCAGGATTATGAGAATCAAATGAGATAATATTTGTAAAGTGGATCACAATTCTTAAAACATCATATAAATGCTATTATTATTATTATTATTATTATTATTATTATTATTATTATTATTTTCAAGATATTGTTATATATACTACAGTGGATCTGTGATCTCGCTGATTTGGATCTTCTCATTAGTGATCACAACCCATCCATTCCTGCCCATCTTGTGTGATTCTTGTCCATGTCTGCCCATAAGCTTCACACAGTGAATGTGCCTAATGTGTTGGGGGCCCTCCTCTCTTTCTCCTGACATCACAAGACAGCACTTTCTGTCGTTGGACAGCTCCTCATGAGGCAGCCCTTTGAGTCTTCTGTTGGAAAGATTTGAGCATTTGAATGTTCTTCATTTTATTGATCTGAAACCTACTTCCCAATGATGTCATCCCGTTGTTCTAGTTTTTTCCCTGTAGGGCAAAGCAGAATAAATATAATCACTCTTGTGAACCATGACAACCCACCAAGACTCAGCTAAAATCCCACCTTCTGGAGATCTTTCCCAGTCCCTCTCATCCAATCGAGCCTTTCTGTCTAAAGTTAGCTTCCATCTACTTTGTAAGTAACTTGTAAGGTTTACTCCTAGTTGTCTCCCACATTAGAATGTAATACCCTTGAAGGCAGGTACTGTTTTTTCCTTTCTTGATATTTGCAGTGGTTAGTAACACACAGTAACGGGTAAGGGAAAAGGGACTTGACCTGTGATTTCATTGATATAGAGAACTCTAAGATGAGAAAAGTCCTCCCAATATAGGTTGGCACCTTCTCTATAACTTAAAGTCATAGAGAGTTACCTAGAGCTCTGGGAGATTTGGTGACTTGCTCAGGATCACACAGCCAGTATTTATCCAAGGCAGAACCTGAACCCAAATCTTCTTGGCTGTCTCTCATGGCATATACTAAGTGTTTAATACATACTAGTTGATTAAGCAATCATATTCCTCTAATTCTTGTCTTCTTTAGACTAAGCATTCCTAGAATATTCCTTGTTTGTTGGAGTTTCACATCTTTTTGCCATATTGGTCTCTCTCCTTTAGATCTGTTCCATTTTGTCAATATCTCTGTTAAAGTTTGGTTGCATTACACTACCGATGATAACAATATTGAAATCAGTTCACAGATTGCAAAATATTTTCTATACAATGTCACATAGGAACTTTGCCACAGCCTTATATAAAGGTTGGGTGTTATACATATCATTTCCATTCTACAGATGAGGAAGCTGAGGTTTAGAGAGAGTTTAGAGTTTGCCTATAGTTGCATAATGAACAAGTGTCAGAGGTAGGGTTGGATCCCAGGTCTTCCTAATTCCAGTCTCAGTTCTCTTCAGGCTGCGCCATAATGTCTCTCATGATGACTTATACATTAGAAGTGGCATACAAGAAATCATCACCAACACATGTGACCAGAAAAAGAGGAGGGCCAAAAGTAAAGCTTGCTTATTGATCATAATGTGAGTGTTTCACTTTTATGTGTATATCATATTCATTGACCCAGAGTCTAGCCTCATTGGATGGTTCTTCCATGGTACCTATTTGGGGAGGACATTGATAAGACTCATATGAGATATGAAGGTACAGTGAGGTTGAGATACTCACCCTAGGAGACAATGGCCATGCTTGTGAGATCACAAATAAATGGATGCGTCAGAGGTTTCATTGACTTTGCTTAAGTATATTTTCCTGGTCTTGCATCTTTTGGACAAACATTGTGCTTGTATTTGAAACATTTTCCCCTTTTGTACTTCTCAATTCTGCTTTCTATTTGTAATTTCAAGTTTCTTTCCTTTTAATCTACATCTACCTACTATGTGCAAAGCATTTTCCACCATCAATGAGACAGCACAAAATGGAGGGTCATTTTTGCTGCTTACCTACTTAATTTCCTCACTATAGATAGTCACTTGGATAATTCAGGTCTTGAATTGAATTTGAGGTAAAGAAGGGGAATGAATTATATAGCTGTCTCTGTAGATATGGCAAAAATGTGTGTGTGTATATTTGTGTCTCAGTAGGGAAACTCCTTCTAATGCATAGGAGCAGCAACTTACAGGATTTACCTGGGGCCCTGATAAGAAAAGTGACTTGCATGAGTCACATTGGTAGTATCTCTCAGAGGCAAGACTCGAACCTAGGTCTTCCTGCTTCTAAAGCCAGACTCTTACCATCTCTGCTTCTCTGCCTGGGTATTGGTTGGTTATTCATAAATCCCAAGGTTAGGGTAAACTGTTTGGATAAACAGTGTACTTATTTGTAGAATGTTCTCAGAACATGAATACAGAATTCATAATGTCCACTGTTCATCTCCATTTTTTTCACATCTTGTTTTTTTCACAGATTTTTATTCCTATAGGCCAAATTGTATCAAACTTAAAAAAAAAGCATATGTAGTAAAATGAAGTTAGAGCACCACACATCTGTTTAACAGGTATTCACCTTGTCCTCTGACATCATAGAACAGAAGGGGTATTTCAAGCCTGATTTTTCAGTGACTGCCATCTATCTATAGGATGGTCAAACTGAGGCAATGTGGAAAAGAAAATCTGGAGATATCTGTATAGGCATATATTACCTAAATGAAACTGCTTTTCCATTTTCAATCCTTTGCCATCTCCTGATTTTCCACTTAAGTCATGGGCTAAAGTTGAACACTTGAGAAAGCAGCTAACAGTAGATTTTCCACATGGCCAACCATGAAAACCGACTATTTAGAAATGCCAGTAGTTACAAGTTCAGATACCTTGTGCACAGAGAGCTTTTGTTTCCCTCAGTCCCAGTAGGGAATACTACTGTTTGAAAATGCTGTGAGAGCTTTGATGGCCCCTGAAGTAGCAGCCATGATGCATTCTGCCTTCAGCTAGACCTGTTCCTCTTGCCCCCTACATATCCCAAGGTGAGAGACAACATTGCCTGTTGGAAAGTATAGTGAATTTTTGAAATGGAATTAATAATAACAACAACAAAAGCTAACTTTTGTATAGGGCTTACTATGCCAAGTGATTTACAATTATTATCTCCTTTGATCCTCACAATTCCTGGGCAGTAGTTATTATCCCCATTTTACAGATGAGGAAACTGAGGTAGACAAGAGGGTAAGTGAGTTACCCAGGGCCCCAAAGTTAGTAAGTGTCTGAGACTAAATTTGAACTCAGGTCTTCCTGATTCCAGAGCCTTTACTCTATCCAGCAGCATTGAAGACCTAGCTTTGAGCTCTGGTTCTGCCTCTTACTAGCGGTGGGTCTTTGGACATGTTCCTTCTCTTCTCTGGGCCTCATTTTCCTCATTTATAAAATGAGCAGCCTGACTCAGTGATCACTAGAGGCTATTCCAGCTCTAAACACTATAGTCCTAAATTTCTTCTGAACAAAACAAAGCAAACCAAAATTAAAAAAAAATGCTCTATTATCTTAGAATTGGATCTGGATACTTTATGCCCAAGAAACTATATTAGGAAACATTTAATGCTTGATTTTCATCTTCAGGGGATGAGGACAAAAACCCTAAATCAAATGGTGCATTTCTTTTTTTTTTTTGTGAGGTAATTGGGGTTAAGTGATTTGCCCAAGGTCACACAGCTAGTAAGTGTTAAATGTCTGAGACCAGATTTAAACTCAGGTCTTCCTGACTCCAGGGCCTGTGCTCTATCCACCGCGCCACCTAGCTGCCCCTAAATGGTAAATTTCTCTTGACCTGTGAACACCATCCTGGTGGAACCTGGATGTGAACCTTCATTTAGGCTGAGTAGCATTATTTGTTCTAAATACTGGTATTATATGAAAGGAAGAAATCATCCTTGGCCTGGGCACTGAAATCCTGCTTAGCTTTAATGACCCTTTGGTGAAAAATTACTTATGTCCTTTGGGAACAGTTTAAATGAATTTGCATCGGAAATATAAAACATCAACCATGGGAAAGACAAGATTGGACACTTTTGGAAAGGAGCTGTGGTTATGTGGTCAGCTAAGTGGCACAGTGCACAGAGCACTGTGCTTGGAGTCAGGAAAACTTCATGAGTTCAAATACAGCTCCAGACACTTACTAGCTATGTAACCCTGGGCAAGTCACTTAATCTGTTTGCCTCAGTTCCTCATGTATACAATGAGCTAGCAAACCACTCCAGTATCTTTGCCAAGATAACCCCAAATAGTGTCATGGAAAGTCAGTCACAACTGCACAACAACAACAATATGGTTACGAGGCAGAAGGAGACTTCTGTTTTTTTCTCTAATACAACATTATTGGACTCTAAGCAAACAGTACAGATAAAGTAATGCATTTTACCTTTTGTAGTGCAGGTATTGTAGAAAGGCTGTGCAAGCTGAGATAGACCTTAGAAAAGAGAATGTCATAGCTGGGAGGGCTCTTTGAATGCATAATGCTATGGCTAGGAGCTTTAAAACAGGCTGTCAGAAATGAGAGGAGCCTTAGAACAGTGGATAGTGGGGCTAGAAGGACCTTAGAAAATAGGATTCCAGAGGTAGAAAGAGCTTTAGAATATAGCATCAGAGCTGAAAGGACCCCTAGAATGTAGAACAAAGTATGCCCTGATTCTCGATTACCCCAGTTGTTAAAATTCCTGAAGAAGTTTCGTTGTATTTATTTTGTAATATCTTGTATTCATTCATCTGTTTATATTTTCATCCCTCCTCTCAAGTAAAAGGTAAACTCCTAGAGGGCAAGGACTATCTCGTTTTTGTCTTTTTATCCTCAGCTGACTTTCTTAGCTGTAAAATGAAGATGATAATAGTACTTACCTTGCAAAATTGGAATGAGCATCAAATGAGATAAGCTTTGTAAAAAGCTCTTAGGAGGGTGCCTGGCAGTTAGCTCTAGATGAATGCTTATTCCATTCCCCCTTTGTGTTCCCAAGGTCTAGCACATTGCTTGGCACATAGTAGACACTTAATAAATTCAAGTTGAATTGAATAGAAAAACTGGCAGGAATTTAGAATGTAGAATGTCAGAGCTGGAAGAGACTTTAGAACATGGAACACAGAACATAGAATATTTGAGCTGAAAGAAGTATTAGGATATAGGATATGTAGAGAGTGTTAGAAGTGGCAAGGGCCTTAGGATGTAAACTTTCAGAGATAGAAAGGAGCTCATTGATCCCCTAGTCCAACTGCCTCATCTTATAGAGGAGAAAACAGACTCAGGAAGGGGAAGAGACCCAGGCAAGATCACACATATAGATCCTGGCTTAATAGAAAACAGGTAACCAGAATTGTCAAATAACCAGAACTCTCCCTAACCTCAACATGAATTGAAGAAAGGGTCAAGGAGCAAAATAGACTCTCAGGAATCTAGTTAAAAAATTTCCCAGGAATATCCTGTGATCAATCCGCATTTGGCCCAATCTCCTATACTTCCTCCATGTTGATCTGTGGCCTTGGGCGGTGCTCACGCATGGTTACATTGAGGACTCTGAGGGGCAGATCTTAAATCCGTCGTTGTTCGGCCATTTCAGTAATGTCCAACTCTTCGTGACCCCATTTGGAGTTTTCTTGGCTAAGATACTGAAGTGGTTTGTCACTTTCTTCTCCAGCTCATTTTACAGATGAAGAAACTGAGGCAAACAAGGTTTAGTGACTTGCTCAGGGTCACACAGCTAGTACGCATCTCAGACCAAATTTGAACTCACGTCTTTCTGACTCCAAACCCTGTTCTCTATTCAGTGTGCCACCCAGCTGCTCCTCCCATCCATACCCCTCTTCACCCCCCACCATCTCCCTAATTATCAGTGTACTCTACTTACTGAGCCAGGAAATTAGAAGACATTCAAGAAAGGTTTTCCATAAGACTTGAAAAGGGATTCTTTAATATCAGTCAGAAAATTAGATTACCCATAGCACTGCATTTCCTAATCTTTCTGGTTAATCAAGTTTTACTGGGCATTTTTGGACTAGCTAGTAAGTCAATTAATGAAAGATATGTTGATACAGATATTGCTCTATCTACTTGTTTGCATTGGTTGGCACAGTTCCTCACTATAGCTCCCTATACCAATAGAAGCACAAGAGTAATTAAAATACACCAAAACTCACTCACACACTCTCACACTCTCTCTCTCTCTCTCTCTCTCTCTCTCTCTCTCTCTCTCTCTCTCTCTCTCTCTCTCTCTCTCTCTCTCTCTCTCTCTCTGTCTCTCTCTCTCCCTCCCTCCCCCTCTCCCTCCCCCTCCCCCTCTCCCTCTTCCCCTCACTCTCCCCCTGTCCCTCCTCCTCCCCCTCTCCCCTGTCCCTCCTCCTCCCCCTCTCCCTCTCCCCCTCCCTCTCCCCCTCCCTCTTCCCCTCCCTCTCCCTCTCCCCCTCTCCCTCTCCCCCCATCTCTCTCCCTCTTCCTCCCTCCCTCTCTCCTTCCTTCCTTCCTTCCCCTCCCATGTATTTCAGTTTTCTGTGTAGTACGGATTAAAAATAGACCAGCAATGAAGTATGCAGATTTCATACAGTAGGCACTTACTAATTTTTTGGACTGCCTGACCGATAGATAAATTGAATATGGCCAATCAATTGGTGTAGTTGCTTGATTCCCTGAATCGATATAATTGCCACAGCCAATTCAGGTGTCACATAGCCATGGTCTCCCACTCCCACTTTAGTTAACAGTTGGGATCACTTAGTTCCCTTCTCTCCTGTGAACCCATAATCAGATTCTTTCAGAATGCAAACTTCAATTAAAAAAAAACAAAACAGAATGTGAACTTCCATTGAGGTGAGCACAACCAAGAAGCAAGGAGTTACCTTTTGACTCGAAGCTGATTTCAAATACTGCTTAGATCACATGCCCTAAGGATGCTCTAGCCTCAGTGAAGATGTCACACCAAAACCTGCTTGAAAACTTGCTGCCTTATGTCAGTGGGAGCAAACTCTGCGAAATCATGGAAGATGAAAGAGCTGGCTTTCTCATTGCCTTGAACACACAGCTTTGCAGATGCTAAATAAATATTTGTTGAATGAATAATGTCTAGAACATGTCTACCAACTTGTAGGGGTGCAACATGAAATTCTTTTTTTGGAGGGGAGGGGACACTAAACAATGTTTTTAATATTACTCCTACAAGAGAATTTTTTCAACAAAACCAAAGTTCTGATCAAAGTAAACAAAAATGAGACAAATAGAAGATTCAGTCCAACTGAGAGTGAATGCAACACAATGATTCTCTCATATAGCAAAAGAGATCAAATTTTTGGAATCTTGCTGCAGACTTGATCTGTACCCATCATCATCCGTAACTAAAGGCCCATAACACAGATGAGGTGTGTTCTTGAAGTGTCCTTTGTATTTTAACAAGAAGTGTTTATACTCAAAGTCAATTCATCTTTGTTGGGAAGTTAAAAGTACCTGAATATCTATCCCTGCTCCCCCCTCGCCCCCCCATCACTCATTTTGTCAAGTACAATATAATTGTCTGGCTTTTTAGAATTGAAATAACTCAAGACAGCTTACAGGTAATCATTTGAAAGTTGCAATAATTATATTCATATTGAATTGTCTTCATTTTTTATTGTCTTCAATTTTCAAAGTGAAATAATATACCTTCATTCATAATTTAGTAATAATATACCAATTCATAATTGACTTGAAGAGAAGGCCATTGGAGTCAGTGGAAGTAGCACACACATGCAAAGACAATAGAGCATTTTAAATAGCAGAAATAAAAACAGTATAAACATTTCAAATCCACAAAATACAATATACTCTAATTATCATTTTTAGTTTCCCAATACTGATGTCTACAGAGAGGAAAGACCATTGTTGAATGCTTTTGTTGAAGAAAGTATGAAACCTAATAAATTAAAACAATGTTTAAAAAGTATACAGACAGAAAATGTTGGCAAGATGAAGTCACTCTCCAAGAGAAAATTAGATTCCTTTAATAAACAAAATAAACTATTAAAAATATTTTCCGTGGTATCTAAAGTATCACTTGCATCATCAGAGTGCTTACAAAATTGATAAATTTAAAAAGCCTTATTCAGTAGTAGAAACATTATTATTGTTGTCTGTAGTTACTGATATGGTCAAAATGATGCTTGAAAAATCACATGCAAAACCATTTCAAATGGTTGAAACAATAAACATTTATTAAGAGCCTGTTATGTGTCAGGTACTGTGCTAAGCACTAAGGATATAGATAAAAAAGAGAAAAACATTCCTGGCCTTGAGGAGTTTACAATCTAATTCGGAAAGACAACATAGAAAAAAAAATAAGTTGGAAAGGGACTGGGAGACTACCCAGCATAGGGGCATCTTGTTTCCAGGAACTGACACCAAGTAGGTCTACAGAAGAAAAGTGGAGTGAGCTTAAAGTCTCCTTCCAGTCCTCTATAAAGGGATACTTTGAAAAAAGTTAAGTGCTCCAACTTTCAGCCCTCCAATCAGAGGGGAGAGGAGGCTGAAGGAGGATAGAGAAGGTCTCTGAGTATCCAAGGCTGAGTTAGGGCATGGTGATGAGATTAGAAGTGATTAACTTATCTTGGGCAGGGCAGCTAAGTGGCACAGTGGATAGAACACCAAACCTGGAGTTAGGAAGACCTCAGTTGAAATGCGACCTCAGACACTTCCTAGCTGGGTGACCCTGGGCAAGTCACTTCAACCTGTTTGCCTCAGTTCCCTCATTTGTGACAATGAGCTGGAGAAGAAAATGGCACACCACTCCAGTTATTTTGCCAAAAATCACCCCTCAAAATGGGATCACGAAGAGTCAAACACAACTCAAAAGCAGCAAATTTACACTGGGAGAAGCATCTTGTTCTGTGGAGCTGGAACCAAGCAGAGCTTCAGATGGTAAGTAGTTCCATTTGTGATAGGGCAGGAAAGACAATTGCCCATATATCTGAAGACCTTTGTGATTGATTAGTCAAAAAACTAAAAAAAGTAGATGAAGCAACAGATGTAGTTTAAACATGCTCATTTAATTATGTAATGTAATATGATGTTGAAACTCATGTTAGGGCAGATTTGTATCCTTGCAAACCTTTTGGGGTCATTGTTGCATCAGAAATTTTAAATATAGCAGATGGAATTTTCAATGAAAATGACATAATGTGGGAGAATTACATTGAACTTGCACTGACAGAGCTCATTTAGCATCAGGACAAAATGCAGAACTACAAACAGTATTTTAAAATGCAGCTTCTTGTGCAATTTGGACACATTGCTTGTTTCACAATCTCTTTTATTGAGATGAATGAGACTATATGGTTTTTCAAATTGTTACAAGTATAACGAGTTTTATTTTAAAAAAAAACAGTCCATTGGGGGAGAAAAAGTTATGTCAAAATTGGGTGATATAGGGTCAAAACATAGGACGCTTATGTATTATTACAAAACATTGACTTCCTCATTCAGTGTTTGATCTTTTTTTTTTAAAAAAAAAGCCATGTTTTTCTTTCTTAGTTAAAAAATGAAGCATATAATCACAATATTATTCTCTGAAAACTTACATATTTGGTAAGTATTTTTGAGAAATTGAATAGTATAAATAAATCAACTCAAGTTCTCAACTACATACTCTTTCCAAAAAGAAAAATTTTAAAATTTAGAAATATGAATAATTAATTTAAAATATTATTATATAGTTCCCAATTTACAAAAAAAAAACTGGCTTGAAAATGAAATTAAAATGAAGACGTATTTATTAAGCACTTAACTAATATGTAAGAATACTTCTCACTTAATTTTAAAAACTTAGATATTTCTAAATATTAAAGGATCATGAAGCCATTTGCCTTAGACAAATATAATACATTTAGTATTATTCTACCTGAACAAGAATGATTAATAAACTTGTTTTGACATAGTATATTCAAACACATGTTTGAACCTGAAAGACTTTTATTTTGGCTAGAGGTGAATACCAGCTCCCTAATTTTTAAAGAAAACAATGCCCATTTTGCTTGCATTCGTAGCATCTCATGTTTTGAAAACAAGATTTCCTGCTCTGTTATAAAGACAAAATATTGATCTTGATTAGTGTTTGAAATAAATCTGATAGCAGCAATAGCAATATCATCAATTAAAGTCAAGTTTTGAAAAGCTAACAGCCAAAAAAAAAGGCCACCCATTACATTAATAATATAATGAATATATTTTATATGTTACAAGTTTTTATTTTATCAATAATCTTGTATATTATGCCATTGTTGTTTGATATTAACATTAATATTATTAATCATAATATTAATATCTCTGATATTAATATTATTAACCACAATAACATCAGCATTACTAATAGTAACATTATTAAATCATAACATTAATAGTGTTCACCTTATCAATCAATATTATAAATTAGTAAATTCTTAATTTTATTTGAATAAAATGCGAACTAACGCAATTGTGTAGCTTGTTTGTGAAAAGTGTATGAGATGTGATTTTTTTTAAAATTAAAAAGGTGGTATGTGATTGGTGTATAAAGTCTGGAAACTGTTACTCTAGAGGGAGCTTTCCATTTGAAAGTATGGCCATTTTACAGATTTTTCCTTTGCTCCAGAAAAAAAAATGTATAACTTCAAATTAACTCAATTTAGAGGATGACATTGATAAAGTAGACGAAGTTTATAAACAGACAGGAAGAGTTGATGGGCTAAGTAAATGATTTCCTCTTCAATACGAGCATAACTCATCACCAAGTGAAGACGCTGCCATGTCAGTTTCCATGATGAAAGCCAAATATTTTAATGAGGGTAATTACTCAGGCAGTTTTCTGGCTAATTACCTTAAAGTTTCCCAATGCAAGAGTAGGATCAAGGCCATTAGCTCTCCAAGTAGAATAGTGACAATGGCAAGCAAAGATGTTTGCAAATCATTGGCAGATAATTATGAACAGTTGTCTACTTCAGAAGTAAGTGCAAATTCAACATGCCAGGGACATGTTTCATGAAAGCTTATTGACTGAGCAAACATCGAGATGCTTAAAGGCGGTCCTTATTATAGAAGAGTTTGGCTTCTCGAATGTTAAGCAGGTTATGAGAATTGGGTGGTGCCGTCATCTCTAATGGGGATTTTGTAGTAAGTAATAATAATCATGGATGAGTATTGAGGAATAGACTATCATCAGTGGAATCTGGGGCTCTTCACCGGCGACTTTTTGATTTTTCATTGATTTTCACTTTGATCTCTCTGCCATTGCTTTTAACATGATAACATGGGGCAGCCAAAACACTTAAAACTAAAGACAGAGCTGGAGAGGCCTGCCAGATTGCCTTTGTTTTGTTTTGTTTTCTTTCCAACAATTTTTGCTGAACAGTGAATTCTTTCCCTAATAGTTGGGATCTTTAGATTTACCAGACTTCAGGCATTTCCTTCTTTGTAATCTGTACCTAATATATTCCACTGATCAGTGTCTTTATTTTTTCTGTAGTACCAAATTATTACAGGCTGCTAGGTGGCACAGTATATAGAGCGCAGGGCCTGCAGTCAGGAAGATAAGTTCAAATCTGGCTCAGACACTTGCTGGCCGTGTGACTCTTGGCAAGTCACTTCACCCTGTTTGCCTTAGTTTCCTCATCTGTAAAATGAGCTAGAGAAGGAAATGACAGACCACTCCAGTATCCTTGCCAAGAAAACCTCAAATGGAGTCATGAAGAGTCAGACAAAATTGTTGTTATCATTTACAGTTGTGTTTGAGATCTGGTATTCCTAGGCCCCGTTCCTTCCCACATTTAAAAAAATCAATTTCCCAGGTATTCTTGACATTTTTTACTCCACACAAATTTTGTTGTTGTATTTATTTAGCTCTTTATAGAGCTAAAGTAATCCTTTGGTATGCTGAGTAAGTAAATTAATTATTGTTTTATTGTAATTTTTATTATATTGGCTTGGCCTATCCATGAACAATTAATATTTCTCCAGTTATTTAGATTTGGTTTTATTTGTATAAAGGGTATTTTTGAAATTGTGTTCATATAATTCCTGTATATCTTGGTATGTAGATTCCCAAGTATTTTATACTATCTGTAGCTATTATATGTATCTCTTTTAGCAAGAGATGGGTATGTGGTATATTGGATAGAGGAGTGCTTCTTAAACTGTGGGTTGTGACCCTATCTGGGGTGACAAAAACTTGGCAACAGTAAAAGGTTTCTAAATGTGCCATGACAAAAAATTAATTCAAATCAAATGGTTAATGAATCCGAGGTATTTCTGGCACCACTTGCTCATGTTGCATAGCGAAACTTCTCTGCAGCCTTGGTTCTGAACACATGACATGCCCACTTTGCACTGCGCATGCCATCACCATGCAGTGCCAGCTAACACTGCTGAAAGGGTCAAAGGGGTTAGGAGTGGAAAAATTTCAAGAAGCCCTGAGATAGATTACTGGGACTGGAGTCAGGAAGAGGAGTTCAAATGTGGCCTCAGGCATTTTCTAACTGTGTGACCCTCCCTGGGCAGATCACTTAACCTGTATCTGCCTCAGTTTCCTAAACTGTAAGATGGGGATAATAATAGAACTTGCCTTCAAAAGTTGTTGAAGATTAAATGAGATAGTATTTGTAAAGCCCAGCATTTGAGAAATACTGACTTTGATTGGGACCCCTATTTGAGCCAAAATGAAGCTTTCCTTGGTATAGCTAGAACTGAGCTAGAGATGTATGAACTTGGGATGAGGATAAGTGCACATATAAATGTTAAGATATTAATAATGATGTGAGTGACAAGGACTATGATGATGGTAGTGGTGGTAATGATGATAATTTCTATATCTAAATCTCCCACTTTGGGGTAGGGTAATGGCAGTGGAATTGCAATGCTATTGCTTTAAGGAATCTGTTCTTCAGAGTTGTAAGCCTTTCTGCCTGTACAATTTGGGAACAGTGCTCCTCTTTTGTGAGCCTCAGTTTCATTATCTGTAAAGTGAGTGAAGTAGACTAGATGATCTCTAATATCTCCTCTAGTTCTAAATCCTGTGGTTCTTGGCATTAACTCAAAAGTCTTACGAGTGCAACCTAACTCTACATTGGTTCTTACTACCCTGGTTTTCCTTGTCCATTTCACCTGTATCAGCTGCACATCTACAACTGCTTGCCTTCCCTCCTCCTACCTCACGCATCGATATATTCCCATTCCTATTGTTTGGCAGCTCCCTCCATTGTATTTCTTGAATGAGGAAGATGACCTCCGATAAGCTTTAGATCTCTGTACCCTGAATCAAGTGCCCATATACCAGGAGTGTTGAATATGTGGCCTTCTAGGTCCTTGAGTGTGGCCTTTGACTGAGTCCAAGTTTTACAGAACACATCCTTTTATTAAGGGGGTTTGTTCTTGATGTTTGGCTTCAGTCAGAGGGCCCCACCTGAGGACCTAGAGGGCCACATGTGGCCTGGAGGCCACAGGTTCCTCACCCCTGCCCATACACTTTTCCATAGAGAAGTTATTTATTTATGGATGGCATTGTTTGACCTGCAGTGTACTCAGATATGTATGAGAACAAAGAGGTAATAGGAACTGGATTTTTATCTCATTAGTAATTAGGAACTTCAACATGTGTAAAATCCCTCCACCTGTAAAGGTTGGCCCCTCCTGTGCTATTTAGAATCCTAGGGAGTTGCCTAGGACATTGGGAAGTTGAGTGACTTCACACAGTCAATGTATTCCAGGTGCCAGACTTAAACCCAGGTCTTTCTGATCTTTGAGGTCACTATCCCAGCCTCTTGTGGCTGTGATCAATTCATGCATTCCAAAAACATTTTGTACATTACAAATAAGCACATTTCTATGTCAGAAGAAAGTACGAAAAGAGCCAATATTTAGAGTGTAAGAAGAAAGGTAAATTTTAAATTTGCCATGGCCACTTGTCTACTTTCATTAGTCAAGTTATTGTTGCTCAAAGGTGTTGTGCTCTATACTTGTGGTGCGCAACTTGCATCCTTCCCAGGGTCCTGCATACCAGAAATGAGCAGCCCTCTGCTCCAGATTTTTCCCTTGCCTCTCCTCTTGAGATTCCCCATTCATGTTTGGGATTAGGGAGTTGTGTTATCTCTGTATGCTCTTAGTAGAACAGGAATACCTTGGAAATGGGTACATTAGATTTTGATGTAGGTAATGGGATGTCCAGTTCCCATGTAAGCACTCAGGATAACAATGATATCAAATACAAAATTTGTCTCAGAAACAGGATCCAAAAAATATAATGAACTCATAGCAACCCAAAAACATTCCATATAGTTCTGTTCCTTTTTTTTAAATCCAGTTTTAGGTGATCAAATAGCCTTCAATCATTGAGCCTTAATCACTAATCCTCAGTGAGATATGGATGGGTTGACTTACAAATGGGCATGATTACAACCTCCTTAGGAAGATGCAATCAAAGTCCCAAACAAATTGTCACTTGCTTCTGAGTTAAGCTGATCAAGAGATTCTCCTGTCAATCTATTACAGCTCTCATATCTTTATGAGGTTATTTATTGAAGGTATTATTGGTTCCGTTTTGAGGATAAAGAAACTGAGGCTCACAAGGTTAAGCAACTTGTGTGCCCATGCCCAAGGCCATATTATTAGGAAGATTTATTATTACTCTCCTTGGAACAGATTCATGAAAGTGTAATATAGGTAGAGACCAGTATGGTATTCAGCACCTTTTAAACTATTCGTTGAGACCCCATATAGAGTCGAGATCCACAGTTTAAGAAGTGCTGAAGGGGTCAAAGTTTAAGAAGCCCTGGATAGATTGACACTGCACCCTCAAGACCAAGTCCCTTTCTGATGAGTTCTACCCATATAGTCAGCTATGTGATCTAAGAGTAACAACCATAACTATCCTGGGTTTCTGTTTTATCATGTATAATATGACTGGATTAGCCTATGTAATCTTTCAGCACTTTCAATTTATGACTTATTCCAAGTCAAAAGGAAATGAAAGTGCTGAGTTTTGAATGGGTATCTTCTGACTTTCAGTTCTAGAGTATCAGTTGATGAACAAGCCTTGTTAAGTGAAATTAATGTGGTACAATGTAAAAAGCATTGGTTCTAGACTCAAAGGACCTGGTTTCTAATCTTGCCCTCAATGCTTACTACCTGTGTGACCTTGTTCAAGTCAGTTCCCTTCTCTAGGCTTCCCTTTCTTCTGTAAAAGAAAAAAGATAGAGATTAGATGATTTCTCGGGTCCTCTCCAACTTTATGTCTGTGATACTATGTAGCAGGTATTAAGATCACAAAGACAAAAGTGAAATAGCCCCCGCCCTCAAAGAGCTTGTATTGTTTCCAGAGACTGTAGGTATACTTCTAAGAATATAGGAGGTAAATAATTTATGTTGCACTGTGTCAAATTTTCACCTCTCTGCAATTTTGGTATGAGTTAACCCTTTCTGCTCTGCTAACCCTTATGCAGATCAGTGGATCATAAGTCCTTCTGGATGCCAGGCCTAGGCCTGAGAAAGACGCTATCTCAACAAGAATCTTTTCCTCAGGAAGCCAGGACTCTGGCTTCTGTCAAAGACAATTGTTCAGTTCAATTCAATTGAACACTTATTAAGCACCTACTGTGTGCCAGGCACTGGGCTAAGCTCCAGGGGTGACAAATAACAAAAGAAAGACAGCCCCTGCCCTCAAAGAGTTTACAATCTAATGGGAAAAGACAACACACAAAAAGAATCTGGAAAAGGTGGGGGTAGTGGGACACACCAGAGAATAGCTTGTCCCATGGAGTTGAAACTAGATAGAGTTATACATGGTGACCAGACTTAGTTGGAAGTCCAATTTTTGCCCTCTATAAAAGAAGGCTTTGGGAAGAGTTTAGCACACTACCCTCCTGCCCCCCCCCATCAGAGGATAGAGTAGTAGTAGAGATGTGGTATTCAAGCTTGAGGTAGCATCATGGTGATGCTGGGAAGTGAGGGCTGGGATTTTCTCTGGACAGCCAACTCAGCTACCCTTCTAACCCAGTGAAGATGAATCAGACAGCTTGCATTATGGGATGGCAAGTCACATCCTACTCTTGATGGATTTTCCCAGAAATGGGCTTTGGCTAACTCTGAATTAGAGCAGAGTTGGAGAGTTGCTATTCTTCCCTCCCTCTTCCTCCCCCACTTTCGTTACACCCCTGAGACTTTGGGGTGCTGTCGCATGTATTCAGGGAGTTAATGAGCCATGATAAAGTGCTCAGCATGCACTGGAATTCTTGGTTGGATGTTATAGTTGCTCCTATTGCTGCTGCCTTGGCTTTTTTTTTTTTTTGATGTAGGAAGAATGTAGGCATCTTTTCAGAGGGGTCAATGTTGGCAGGAAAGATTCCTAGGAGCCTTTAGGAATCAGCAATGCTGTCTCCACAGTAAATTTATTCTTCCTGTAGGCTGGTGTTCTTTCTTGTGTCCTAGGAGAAATTAAGAGAAGAAAGGAAGCCAATTACAGACCAGTAGAGGTGAGGGGATGGTGGGTACTCTGTCCTGGAGAGAATGGTCTGAAAAGGAGAGTGTCAGGATGGGAAAAGGAGAAGAGGTCCTGGGCTACTGGGAGGTTGCCTTGTTACCTTCTGAAAGGAATTGAATTGGCCAGCACCTTTTCCTGATCAGTTTTTCTGATTGATAACCTTCAAGCTCTCATTGGGATGATTTTTTCCCCCCCAGCCCTGTGCTTCATCTCTTAGAACTCTTTAAAGGGAGCCATTGAATAAGGCTTTCCAAGATGGAGGAAACAACCTGAGGTCATTATAGCTTCTTGAATTCTCTCTTCTAGGGCAAAGTCCTTTTTTGAGGGCAAATAGTCTCTTTTGGGCAATACTAGTAATCATCCATTGCTCTATAGAAAAAGCACATGAAAGTAGAATGTAAGCTTCTCGAGGGCAGGATTTTCTGCCCTTTGAAAGCTGTCCTCAACAAAGTGCCTTCCATGCAATGCAGTAAGTACTTAATAAATGATTTTGAAATTTATGAATTCATGTTGGGAAAATTCAATAATTTCCCATGGGTCACTGGCAAGGCTGGACTGAGCTTCTGACAATTGAGTCCCAAGAGATTTAGGACCTTTAGATACAGGTTAAAGAGTACTGAGTATGGAGCCAGAGGCCTTGTGTTTACATCTTGGCTCTGCCAGTGACTACCTGTGTTACCTTAGACATGATAGTTTCCCTTCTTTGGCCTCAGTTTCCTCCTCTGTCAAATGAGTTAGTAGGTCTAGATGGCCTCTGAGGTCTCTTCCAGCTCTAGCTATTGGATCCTATGTGTGACCTTGGGTAAGTCTCTTCCCTGCCCTGTGCCTTCTGTAAAATGGGGGGGGGGTTTGGACTAGATGGCCTCTGAGGTCCCTTACAGCTCTAGAGCTAGGATCCTGTGTGTAACCTTGGGCAAATCTCTTCCCCTCCCTGGGCCTCAGTTTCTCACTCTGTAAAATAAGGGGGTTTGGACTAGCTGGTTTCTGAGTTCCCTTCCAACTCTTAATGGAAGATCCTATGATCTTTCTCCCAGAAATGCTTAATGGTCAGTCAATAAAAAGGGTAAAAACAAATACACCATCCCCAAATCTAGCAACACATTTTTGCCTATGGTGTCTCACTCTCTTCCAGTTACCTGATGGAAAGAGTCCCACAGTCTTTCGTATAGGACAAAGGCTCTTAACCAAGATCATAGGCCCTTTGACTTAAGGGTGTTCTGTGAACTTGGATAGGAAAAAGAAAATTATTTTCATTAACCACTAACTGGAATTTAGTGTTTCATTACATTATGAATTCAAAACAGCATTGTTCTGACAAGGCAGCTACAGATTTCACCAGACTGCCAGAGAGGTTCTTGCCACACACACAAAGGAAAAGAATCCCTGATAGAGGAGGAGTGTGCAGATGATTATTAACTAGGCTTTTTTTTTTTTTAAGTGTGAGCTTCACTCTTTCCTGGATCTGTGATAATTGTGCCTTTCTGACTCTCATTTCTTTCATCTGTAAAATGGGGCAATAACCCAGTATTATTGTGTGCCCCTAATAATGGAAAATGATGTTGTAGTCAAAAAGGGCAGATGGAAACGAGAGTGATGCTCATTATTACTATGTCAGGGAGGGCCAAGAAAGGATGATCCTAAGAGCTGAGAAGTCACAGTGCTGCCCAGAGTCAGTCTTTGACTGGATTTTTCCTTTCTAATGGGACTAATACTGAATTTAGAGCCAGAATTAGAGAAAGATGTTTCCTCCTTATTATAACAAGTTTTAAAATCCAATTGTGTCACAACCAAATTCAATTAGTGCCCTCCGGGGTTCGTAATGCTACCATGTCTGCTTCCATTAGAAAGTGTCAGAGAATGTTTGCAGAAATGAGCAGTAACAAAGCAAGATTGAATGGTCATTGCTATTAAAAAAAAAAGTTCCATTATCTAGCTCAACCTACACCAGACCCATTGCTATGAAAATAATTTCTTTTTTCAAACACGTATCCTTTCTCTCCAACAAACAAACAGAACCCCAACCCAAGTGTGGGTCTGCTTTTATGTGACCCATTCTGATACATAAACACAGCTCTCAATTACCCATCTCTCTCATTTTCCCCCTCCCTATTAGCTACTTTGCAGATTATCTAGGGCCGAATTTTCATCTCAGGCTACCTTCCCTTGTCACCTAACATTCTTCTGGCCTCCTCCATATGTTTCCCAGCTGGTGTGTACTTAAAGAATGCAAACCAATTTTAATATTAGCCTAAGTAAGACAAGAATAAGAAGGTAAATCTAATGGAGGGTTGGGGGTGGGAAGCAGTGTTTATTACCATCATTCATCTCGCCCCCTACCCCCTTTTCTGAAGCTTGCTCAACCACCGAGAAGTGCCCACAGTAAGGATATTACGTGGGTAAAATTGTCGTTAAGTGCAGACTGGGGTGAACCCAGAGGCCTCGGAGACCTTGGCCACCACTAACTAATCTCTTAACTCTTCCTTTCCTAAGAACTAGTGGAGACTTTTCAAAGTGGTTTAAAAATGCTTCATTTGACTTTCTGCAAGCAGAGTGTTTTACCTCTTCAACTCCTATCTGGCTATCAGAAGGAGGGGGTGAGAAAATAACATGTTTGGTTCCCCCTTCAAAAGGAAAGTGTGTGAACAGATGTGATGGGTGGTGCATTCCAAAGCCAGTTTTAGATGACTCTTGGCTTCTCTGGTTAGATTCATAGCTTCCATCTAAGCAGGTGCAATTGCACATATTTGTGGTCTATCAGATCTCTACATACCTCTAAGGCCACACTGACCTTGCTGGCTTCCTTGGCTATTTATCTTGTTTTTGCTTTCAAATTTTTATAGAAGATTGCTTACCTGCTTGCCCTAGGCAGAAGGATTCTCATCTTTGCAGTGAGTGTTACTGAGAAACTGGGGCCAACTAGGGGCTCCCTGGGGCCCCTCCCTCCCTCCATCCCCACGTCATTGTCTTGCATTTACAAGTATTCTTGTCATGTGCCTTCAGGATGCTCAACTGACCCTCTGATGCTTTCTATGCAATCGTCTCAACCCTACTCCATCCCTGCCTATGTCAGTTGGTTGCCATGTTGGTAATAGTGACTTAGTCTAAATTTCAAACAGTTTTTCCCTAAGGGAATGTGGGTCCTTCCCTGAAAAGCTTATTAACTTAGATGAGTGAAGTCCATTTCCTAGAAAATGTGGAAGCCTGTCAATATGTGTAGTTCCTCCTGACCCCATAAATACCTTTTTTTTCCAATGTCGATCCCAACAACCCATCATTTCAACAGTTTTGACTCTGGATTGCCTCCTCATCCTCAGTAAAAGGCCGACAAATCAGTTCCCAAGTACTTTGTGAACACTTCATCATCCCAGGGATTTAAAAAAATATATATTTAATTGTTCAGATAAGATAGCCCAGTGCCTGGCACATAAGTGCTTAATTAGTATTCATTGACTGATTGAGAAAATGGATGGGATTTTGTTTGTTTCCTGGTATTTTTAGTATCTATTGCACATCTCCCAAAAACCCTATAGCCTCTCACCATACACTCCCAATATCTTTATCTCATTGGATGTGAGAAGCTTCTTTAACTAGCTGTCTGTCCTCTCTGCTGTTCCAGGCCCACCACCACTGTACCAATGAGCTAATGATTCAGTGTCTGTACTGCTCATGTCAGCTCCATTCTCCTAAGGAATATGGTACTATTGTGACAGCCATCAATACTTAGCTTTTACCTGGTTGTGTTTGCCATCAAGTGACCAACCCGACACATAAAGAAATACATCAGAAAACCCAGCCAGAAACCAAAAGACAGAAGGAATAATTTTTCTTTGGGGGTCCTACCAAATATTAGGAATATCACATCCAAGATGGGGATTCTGACTGAACCCCAGTTAATGTAGTATCTAGGGGCACCTCTCCCAACTTAGAGAGCTATCCTTTGTTTTGTTTTTTGTTGTTGTCCAAAGAGGACCAAAGAAGGTGATGTCTTGCCTTGCAAGTGACTTGGATTTAAGTGAGGCAGGGCTGTGCAAAGTCATCAGCCTCACACTCTCCTCCAGGGTCATCACAGTCCAGTGGCAAGACATAGGTCAGGAAGACTGGCTTTTAGATACTTTGTAAATCACTCAAAACCATAGATCACAAGCCCACACTGGTGTGTTTACCTTTACTAGTTAGCCAGAGAGCACGGTTTAAAGCAGAGACAAAATAATATAGTAAAACATTTCTCCCAGAAATCTGGAGAATACTCTCCCATGCATGCCCAAATGATTAGCGGGAAGAGTGAGCACATGTAATGAACATACATGGAGAAGTGCAAGCATGGGGAATATATGTGGTCAGAGTATGTGCAGGGAAGGGCATACATGTAGAAAATATAATGTGGCCATGGTTCACAGATAGTCCACTCATACCTCCAACATTAACAGTCAAGTCAACAAACCTTTTTTTAGAGTTATTGTCAGCCAGGCACTAAGGTAAACAGTGGTGGCCTTTCGGGTCAAACAAAATCCTGATCACAAATGATTTTGGTCTCTCTCTGTGATACCTCCCTTAGTTTAGGATGAACATCTCCTATTCATCTCTATTTGTCTTTGGTGTTTAGGCTATACCTAATAGGCCTCTGCTGTAGAACTGCCAACAATCCCCCTGAAACTGCCAGGGCTCTTGGGGTCCAGAAACCCTTGATTTCTCAATTCTAAAACACTTTCTACTTTCCCAATGCAGATTGAGTGGACAGTTAGGAAAGAACTGAGAAAACTGGTCTTTATCTTCTGCCTTTATTATGTATATGTGGCCAAGAAAGCTTGAGAAATCTTTAAGCCTGAGCCCTCCCTTAAATAAACATCAGAAAAGATGAGATAAAATTATCCCCATTCTTAGATGACAAAATAGTTTACTTAAGCAGCCTAGGTGAATCATTGAAGAAACTAATGGATGTGACTAATCCAGTCAGTAAAATACTAGAGTGAAAAACAAATGCATTCAAATCACCAGCATTTCTATATGGAACTAACAAAAAACAGGAGGGGAAAAGAGAAAAACATTCTATTCAAAAGAAATATAAGATGCATAAATTACCTGAGAGTCAACCCACCAGGACCAGCTCAGGACTTAAAGAAATACAACTTCAAAACATTCTTAAATAATTGGAGAGAGATCTATTTATTGTTCATTCTTTGCTCCAGTTTCTGAGAAGGAGGTGCTTCTTCTCCTCCCCAAGGCCAAGCACTCTTTTCCTGTCCTTGACCCCATTTCCTTCCATTTCCTCCATGGGATTTCCCTCGTACTTAGCCTCCCATTCTCTGAATTTCATTTCTTTCCTTCCCTACTTCTTACAAAGATGTCCATATCTCTCCCATCCATTAAAATCCTGCACTTTACCTTACCACCTCTGATGGAATCATCTCCCTCCTTCCACAGCTCTGTAAAAATCTACCCAGCCTCCTTGACTCTATTTCCTCATGTCTTATCCACATCTCAATACAGCCTGCCTTCTGACTGTACTACTCTACTGAAATTTCTCTTGGCAAAGTCAACAGCAATAGCCTTCTTTGTAATTTTCATCATTCTTGACCTTTCTGCAGTATTTGACACAATTGACCAGCCAGTACACTCTCAGTCTTCCATGGGTTTCCACAATAGTGCCCCCTTTGGCTCTCCTACCCATCTAATCACTCCATCTTGGAGTTCTTTGCAGAACTATTATAGATGTCTGACTCCCACATGTGAGTATACCTGGGGATTTTCTCCTGTCCTGTCCTCTCCCCTCCCTTTCCCTTTCCTTTTCCTTCTCCCTCTCCTCATGTGTGTGTGTGTGTGTGTATATATACTCTCATCATTTCATCTATCATCTTTATGCAGATGACTCACAAATCTATCCATACAGCCTACAACTCTCTCTTGATCTCCAGTTTGCATTTCCAACTGCCTGTTGGACATCTCCAACCAGGTGTCTAGTAGGCATCCCTACCTCAACATGACCACAGCAGAACTCATTATTCTCCCCACTACACCCAGAACCCCTTCCCACTTTTCTATTTCAGTTGAAGATACCACTATGCCAGCAGGGGCTTTATGTCAGGTGGACAAGCTTTGGTGTTTTTTAAACTGTGGTTTGCCCTCCGTGTTTGTTCCCTGTCCTCAGGGAAGGGGAAGGAGGAGGGATGTGCTGTACTTGAGCCAGGTCTGTTCCCGTTCTCCAAGCTTTCTGAACAGAAAGCTAGGGCTCCTTTTTCCTGGGTCATACCTTTTCTTTTTTACTCTGCTTGTGTATTATTTTCTTGTTACGTGACAAGCCTTTATTATGTATCTTCCGTTTGCAGAGGCCTGTGGGAGCAAGAAAAAAATAGAGACAAGCATTATAGAATTCATAGGATTTCAAGGTGAAGGGGCCTTAAAGTAGAGCTCATCTGGCTTCTCATTTTGACCACTGATGAGCCTTCGGCCTAGAGAGGGAATGTGACTTACAGAATATCAGAGGAGGGGCCACCAGGAATTGAGTTCGCCACTTGCCTGGGGGGCAGCCCATAGGGCATTCTTTTAAATGCTATTATAAATGCACCTAATTTTTGTGCCAAAATTGGATACCCACCATAACATAAAAAGCTGCATCATTTAATTAAAATAAAGGAGAACCAAACAAAGGAGAGCGGTGACTATAAAAGATAAAGTAGTCAGTTTCACTTACATACAATTAAGTGTTCTGATGATCAAAATTAATGTAGGCACACTAAGAAGAGACACTTTCAAGTGAGAAAAAATTTTACATCAATTATCTCTCATAAAGTCTCATGGAAATAAACATGTAAGACCTATTACCTGAAAGATGACTGATGCAAGGATATGAAAAGACATTTTCAAAAGAATTACAGACAATTAATAACCATGTGAAATGTTGTACCAAATCATTACTAATATGATAATAAAAACAACTTTGAGGATTTACCTTGTACCTTATAAAGTGGCAAGGATGATGAAAGTTGGAAATAAGCGGCGTGGAACATCTGTGGGGAAGCAAGCACAGTTGTACATTGTTAGTGGAGCTTTGAATTCATCTATTGACCAATTTGCAATTATGCAAATAAAGCTATACACAGAAAGAGAACAACACATAACCAGTAACTATTACATTGCTAATAAAAATAACATCAAAATGTAGTTGTAAGGAGTCAAATTTAGGCTCAGTGTAAGGGAGAACTTCCTAACAATTAGAGCTATCCACAAGTAGAATGGTCTGCTTTGGGAATGATTAGGGTCCCCTTTGTTGAAGGTCTTCAAGGAGATGCTATGTAATCAGTCATTGGGTATGCTGTCGATTGGATGCTTGTATGGGTTTTGGTTAGAATAGATGGCCTCTGATGTCCCTTCCGACTCTGACTCTGCCTTAATGTATTCCCCATCCCAGACCACATATTTACAGTTACTCTCACTTAATGTGAGTCTTAAGGGAAGGATTTGGGAGTTCCTCTGGGCAATGCCATTCAACATCTATGGCCCAAAATTCTACTTGACATTACATTTCTAGGTAAGCTGTGTCATTAGTGGTGAGTCATGTGAAAGCCTACTCTCCAGTGTTTCCTGGAACAGCTTGTGAGTTGGGAGCCCCAAGCCCTTGGCTCCAACCTCTCAACCAAAAGCAAAAGGTTAATCCAGTTACATACCAGAAATACTGTTATAACTTTATAAGGATTTTAACTAAGGTCAGGGGAGCCACGGAAGTAGCTGGCCCTAAGGATGCTCAATCTTCCTTTCCCTTTCAGTTGTCTCCCTTTAAAGGCTATTTCTTTTCAGCAGGCTGGCCAAGTTTGTGCCCCCTCTTGCTCAAATACTTGGACAGGCCTGGCTTGTGTTGTGTTGGACAAGAGATGAAGTACCTCACTTGTAAGCATTTCTTTTCTTTTTCCACTCCAACCTCTATACCTTGGGCTCTGGCATAGTGTAAAGAACCCTAACCTGGGAAGCAGGAGATGAGACCCTTCCCTTCTCCTAGCTTCCCACTCTGTAAACTGAGGTGAGGTTGTCCCAGATGGTCTGTAAGGGACTTTGGAAGGTGTGATAGTCAGTGGTCCTCTGAGTTCTTAGAGGTCTAGTATCTTATAGAGTAGAGTATCCCAACATATTTGTGTCTTTTACCACTACCTTTCAAGGTAAGGAAGGGGAATAAACATTTATAATAGCACCTATTATGTGCCAGGCACTAAGCTAAATGCTTTATAAATATTATTTTATTTGATCCTCAGTAACCTTGCAAGGTAGGTGTTGTTATTCTCTCCATTTTAGAACTGAGGAAATTGAGGCAAACAGAGGTGAAGTGATTTGCCTAGGGTCACATACTTATTTTTGTGTCTGAGGCTAGATTTGAACTCAGGTCTTCCTTACAGGTCCAGTATTTTATCTATCATGCCACATACCTGCCTCTTTGACCATCTGATGAAGTCTATGTATGCCTTCTCAGCATAAAATAGATAGCATTACAAAGGCAACCAATTATGTTGAAGTTTGCCACCAGGTTAAGAAATCCTGCTCTAAAAAGACATTCCCTTCCTTTGACTAAGAAGTCATTGGTTTCTGACCTTGGAGGATGATTTATTAGTCTATTGCCTCAAATGTGATCATGGAATCCATTGGGAGATCTAGCTCTTCGTGATGAAGGGGGGGGAGGGGAAAGAGACTATTACCGTAGAAAGGGCTTCAAAGACCACCTCTGATACCTACAGCTTCACACTTCTGAGCTACTCTCTGAACCGTATAATGGCCCTTTTGGGTACCTGGCATAGTTGTCAGATACCTTCCCAGCCCCTGTGTCTGATCAGTCTCTGTGACCTCAAGACCCCATGACAGCCCAGGAGGAGGAGACTTTACATCTGCAGGTACTAAAATCTTCTCATGGGATTGTCCCAGGTACTCTCAGGGCCCTGGGATCTGCCTCCTTTTCCTCTGAGAGGAGAGCATCCTGGACTGTCTCAATTAGCTTTGTCCACAGCAGATCAGACCCCAGTAGGGAAAACCAGTCAACAAAATGGGAGGAGGTAAGGAGGGTTGGGGTACATATATCTGTCAAGCCAAACCTTTAGTCTCTAAGTGATACAAGGTCAGATTCAGAAACATTTCATTTTAGTTCAGCTGGACTCTCATGTTACTTTCACCTGAATTAGAATACCATATCTTATGTTTCTCTGGATTCTTAATGATATTTTCCCCTTCCTTTTTCCTCTCCCTGTGATCTTTTACTATGCCTTAAACCAGCACTGGGGAGCCTGTGGCCTTGAGGCCACATGTGGCCCTCTAGTGTGACCCTTTGACTGAATCCAAATTTCACAGAACAAATCCCCTTATTGAAAGGATTTGTTCTACAAAACTTGGACTCAGTCAAAATGTTGCACCCAAGGATCTAGAGGGCTACATGTGACCTCAAGGCCATAGGTTCCCTACCCCTGCCTTAAACCAGCTTGATAGGTGACATTCTAACATTCTCTCTTGGTTTAAGCAGAATCCATTCAAGAACTCTCTACACTGAGGTCTTAAATGAGATGAGCTCTTAGACAATCCTGCATTCAGGCCACCTTCTTAGATTCCTTTTATAACCTGCTGAATGTGGGTAGCAAAGGCTTTGGAAATGCATCTGCCCAGTTCCTCCTCCCCTTACCCTCTTGCAGAATGGTTCTGAAAGATGATGCTTTTACTTTTGGAAAGTCAAAAGGGAGGCATTCTAGTATGAATGATGAAAACTAGCCCTGGACCTCCATCTGGGTCACTGAGTGACCAATACCCTGATTTCAGCCAAGCATCCATGGATTTTGATTTCCAACCCTTCCTCATATTTGTCTCCCAAATGTCTCCCACTGCAGTGTTCCCTCCCCCACTGACCACTCCTCCTTTCCTTCTTCCCTCCTCCCTCATTCTTCCTCCATCTCTTTACTTTCATCCTTCCTTTCCTTGATCAGCTTAGCTTATATTTCTTCTTTTGTTCCATTCCCAGGGAATCTTATACTTCCTTGCCACCCTGCTGGATTGGTACCCCTACTGGGTTGCTTGTCCTACCCACCAGTCTTTTCCGATACGAAGACCCTCACCCTAGATTCTTGGCAGGGACCACTTGGAGGTGATATCCCTGAATGCTTCTGATACAAGTCCCTTGGTCCTATGTTGGGACTATCTTATACAGACATTACCTTGGGTACCTTGATTTCTAGCATTCTAGGGCTTCAGTATGGTACACAGTTACCTGTAAGAAACCCTCCAAGATTGCCTTCTCAAATATTGAGATACATGTGAATCTGCCCATCTTTCCCATTCGATCAGCACTTTGTATGAAATTGGTTGCTTCATAAAGCATCAGAGTGAATACAAGAAAATCAATAAGCAATCTATGTGATAATTAATTAAGGTGCCAGAATGAATTACTGTTTATTCCCCTCCTGATTTGGGTCAGAGTCGGCTTTGATTTGGGAAGTTGTCTGTTTTTCAATTAGACTTTGTTCTGTGTTCTTTGGATGTGACTGGAATGAATGACTAGCAGAACATCATGTTCGGGCACAACACTTCATGTGAGAAGTTGTCAATGTCAGAGTGGGCCTCAAGTAAAGTCGGCATCCTGGAAGTGCCAGGATCAGTGTCTGATGATGGTGTGGGCTCAGAGGAAGGATTTGTCTCTTTTTATAGTTGTATGCCTCCTTATGCTCTGCTGACTCCATTCTCTGTGCACAAGTAAGGTGGTGGATTTTGTCAGTGCTTCTTAGAGCCCTGCTTGGTTCCTCTCTTTATTTTACTGGTGTTTTTTTTTTTTTAACACTGATCAGTACTAATATGGATACATTTACAGAATATCAGAGTTCTGTAGGAATCTTGCAGCAGTGGCCAATATGGGATAACATATGTCAATGGGGGAACCTTCTGGGTACCGTTCATCATCATGATCACATAACATTCACCTTTTGTGTTTTTGTTTTTTCTCTTTATGTTGCTATAGTTGTTGCCAGGATCCTTTCCCAGGTTCTTCTTTACTTCACTTGGCATCAGTTCATATAAATATTCTCTAAATTCTTCATGGCGGTCATTTCTTTTGACATGGTAATTTCCATTGTGTTTATGAAACTTAATTTGTTTAGCTGTTCTCCAGCAGAAGTTCGCACATAAATGTTAATGACCTCTGGTGTTCAGGGAGGCATGAGAGAAAGCATGGACTCTGAATTCAGACTTCATATCCTGCCTCTGATGCTTATTACCTTTGTAACCTTAGACAAGTCCCTTAACTTGCCAGGGCCTCAGTTACCTCTTTTGTAAAATGAGAGAATCAGACCAGATGGTCTCTGAGGTCTCTTCTAGCTCTTATGTCTGACCTTGGCCAAGCCACTTCTCTTTGCTGGGCCTCAGTTTCCTCTTCTGTAAAAGTTGGACTAGCTTGGCCTCTAAGGTCTCTTCTAGCAATGAATCTTTGATATGATGAGACAAATATCCCCAGAAAATGGCTTTCCAACCTATCTCTGGAATTTACCAATGCCCATCTTCTAGGTCAAGAGACCTGGGCAGGAGGAGCAGGCAGATGGTGTCAAGTGTAGGCAGTGCCTTGAATGGGCATTCCTCCCACCAGGGCCACTCTGTTAATGTATCAATATTAGCGTTAATTAATGGTAAAATGCCAGTGAAATAAAGAGAAGCATTAAGCAATGCTCTCAGAGGCCTGCTTAATCGCCAAAGCTCACACAGACTAAGTAAAATGTGATCAAGTAGATTAGACCATTAGAAGGTGCTAAGAAGACAAAGTGAACCCCTAGGCAGTTCTCAAGAAGTTAGAAAGAAAAGCAAGGTCAGTCCAAGAATCCTTCACAAGGACCATGAAGTGGCTTGCAAATCCAAGGTCACTACAGGAGATGTAATGAAAAAGATGGTCCATGGCTTTAGGGCCATGGCTTAAAACAAACAAGCAAACATACTACCACTGCCTGTCAAGAAGATTGGAGACACAGTATGGCAGAATGGAGAAAGTACTGCTTTTGCCATTAGGAAGCCTCTGATTTCAATTCTGCCTTTGTCACAAGCTTCATGACCCTTTCCAAGTTTCTTAAACTTGCCTTGAGCTTCAGTTTCTTCATCTGTAAGATACAGATAATAGTTATAAATAGGGCTGTTGTCAGGAGCAAATGCAAAAATATATTTAAAGTGATTTACAAATCCTAAGCTTTCTGTAAAAATGCCAGTTCTTTGCTCATTGGGTTTCTTCAGCTCTTAGGTTTGCTTTCATCTCCCAGAGTGAGTGCTTAGGTTGGTCTCTAGATGGTCACCCAAACCAGGAGACAAACGAAGGATTGTTTTGGAATGACTGCCAATCTTGTCCCTTTCCCCACAAGCTGACTTTCTGTATTTCCCTGAAGTACTGCTCATGCTTTGAGTGAAAGGGTGGAAAGAAGATAGAACATTGGAGATTCTTTGAAGAAGACTCAGTGAAATAATAAAGGCCCTATGAGGAAAGGTTGAGAGAATTCAGGATTAGTTAAACTACATGGGTGAAGTATGAGAAGGCATTTTAGTATAGTTGATAGCAGATCTTGGAGTCAGGAAAACCTGGCTTTCTAGTCCGGCCTCTGGCTCATACTGGCTGTGTGACCCTGGGCAAGATACTTAACCTCTCTGTGCCCCAAATGGCAAAGCAGATGTCTGATCCGCATTGATAGAAGGAATTTCTGTGACAGGGTTCCTTGAACTAATATAATCATGAGTCCACTTTCCGCCATCCACAAGTTGTTGTTTTTGTCGTGGTTTAGTCATTTCAGTCATGTCTGACTCTCTGTGACACTGTTTGGGGTTTTCTTGGTAAAGTGTTTTGCCATTTCCTTCTCCAGCACATTTTACAGATGAGAAACTGAAGCAAACAGGGCAAAGTGACTTGTGTATAGTCACACAGCTAGCAAGTATCCGAAGCCAGATTTGAACTCAGGAAGATGAATTGTTTTGACTTCTGGCCTGGTGCTCTATCCACTGCAGCATCACCTAGCTGCCACATATGCAGAGAAGGAGAGGCAGATAGTGGGGGAGATGGAACATGACTGTTTTCTAAAAAGTTTTTTTGAGACCTGTGGCCCTGTAGAAGTCTTAGAAATATGCTTAAAAGAAATATGCTTAAGGGGCAACTAGGTGGTACAGTAGATAGAGCACTGGCCCTGGAGTCAGGAGGAACTGAGTTTAAATCCAGCCTCAGACAGATAACACTCACTAGCGGTGTGACTCTGGGCAAGTCACTTAACCCCAGTTGCCTCACACAAAAAAAAAAAGTGCTTAAAAGAGAGATTTTGGTTGTTTAAGTGAAAGAAGGCAGAGGAAACAAACATTTATTAAACCCAAAGCACAAGGTGCTTTGTTAGGTAATGGAATTGGAATCTCTGCTCTTCTAAACTGTGTGACTTCGGACAAGTCCTTTCCTTTTTCAATTTTCTTCTCTGTAAAAGGCTACCTCTAGCTATATACTCCCACATATGGGGGGCCTTCTTTAATATACATGTCCTGGAAAAGCCAATTCATATAAACACAGAGTCATCCAGTGAAATTGCCCTAGGTTAGTTCCCTGTTTTGAGGGTCCCAACTGATAATCCTTTATAAAGCCAAGAAACCTTTGGTAGTGCCAATAATGGCCTCCTATTGATATTTTTTTGCAAGCTCTGATCTTTGTATTCTGGATTTGCTCCGAGTAGTAGGTCCATTGCTTTCTGTTCTCATCTAATTTTAGAGGCAGGGCCGTGCAGAGGCTAGGGCCCATTTGAGGATAGACATGGCTTATATTCCCTAAATTTGGGTAATGACCTCTGTTGCCCATACATGTCTCAGCTAGCTGTACTCCATGACTTCCCTCAGTCATGGAGGGTTCAGCTCACACAGGGTTCAGCTCCCTTCTAGGAAAAGAAAGGAAAGAGGGCTGAACCCAGGCCAGTAAACTGTCTCAGCTAGAAAGATGGCTTAATTTCTGTCCCAGCTCTGTCTACTCCAGTTCTGCCAGCCAGCCAATCTCATTTTTCCTGATTGCCTGCTGGCATGTTGGAATCCTCTGTCCCCTGCTCCCCCACCCTACTCTGTGCAACTTTACTCACTGGCTTCCAGGCTACCTCCTTAGTGACAATTCACTTCTTATAATACCTATGCCCTGGTGCTCCCCTCCATAGTAACACTTCCCTTGGGACTAGCTTTGCCTCTTGACCTCTGCCTCTCCATTCAGATCTTGCCCTAACTTTTTTGCTCTATTGACAATTTCATCTCTCCTCCCAGCTGGATACCAGGCAGCTAGAGGATACTGCTTAAGTGCTGGTCAGTGGGGCAGATGATAAGCTCAGGATTGCCTAAGCGAGGCCTAATGGCTGTGGCTGGTTCTTTGGATCAGCCCCTCTTGACTATTCCTTGCCTTCCACTGATCTCCCTTCAATAACTCCATCTCACCTGAATCAATATGCAAGCAGATGAGGGAGCCTGATGTTTTCTCCCTCAAAAATCAATTATGGCTCTCCTTTGGTTTTTTTTCCCTAACATAGTCGCTTCTTTGGCCCATGTAGTGTCTGTTTTCTGAGTGCTTTCTGAAGGGCCCTTTTCCTCCAATTTTCCATTTGTGGAGAAGAAAAATAGCTCAAGAGTCTCTTAAGAATCTTCTCATGTCAGTTCTACAGTTGTAGACCTGTGCCCTCTCCTTTCATTTGTCCCAAGGAAGACCCAGTCTGTAGTCTAGACTAATGAATTCAGGATGCCATCTAGCCCATGCAGATTCCATATTATGTCCAGGTATGTCCCAGAGATGCCTGCCACAAACTGGTGTTCAGGGCTGGACAAGGGTGGGGAAGGCTATGGAAGGAAGGACTTCCATGAGTGATCAGAGATCACAGTGGCCAAGCCGTGTGCCTCCAGGTCCTATGCCAGATTCCAGGTGCTCTAGAGATAGCCATGGCCTCCTGACAGAGTAGAGGGAGGGGAAAGGGTGAGATGGATGGCTCCATGCTGGCTGTCTGCAAAGCAACAGTATAGAGAAATGATACTGAGGTTACAGAGGGAGCACAGAGTGACAAATAGCACTACTGCCCTCTTGGAGCTCAGATGGAGGGTAAAGTGATTCCCAGATGCTTTAAAAATAACTCACATTTTTATAGGGCTTATTGTTTACAAAGCCATTTCCTACACACGTCCATTTCCTTTGCCCACTCCCACCCTGTTAATACTCCCCCATTACCTTGATTTTGCTTTATATATTCTTATATGTGGCATGTTGTTAGCCCATGGAATATGAGTTACTTGGAGGGCTGGACTCAGTTGACCTCTAAGGTCCCTTCCAGCTCTATGATCCTGTCACTGTCATACTTTTATCTTTGTATCCTTATCATGTAGCACAGTGCCTGACACATAGTAGGTGCTCAATGAATGCTTACTGATTTACATTGATTCCCACCCCCATGTAAACTCGTTGAGAGTGGCCCAGAGTCTAATAGCACTTGGCACATAGTAGGTGTGCCTAGCATAGTGCCTGGCACATAGTAAGTGCCTAATAAATGTGTGTTGGTTTCCTCACACCAACCCTGTAAAGGAGAAACCATAGGAATTATCTCCATTTTATGGAAAGGGAAAATGACACTCATATGAAAGGTAATTTACTCATGGTTATATAGCTTTAAAGTGCTACCGTGGGAACCTGAACCAGCTTTTCTTTTGACAAGCTTAACAACCTTTTCATTTTAGGCATGAACATGGATATATTTATCAAATAAGCTGTTGGCTAGCTGAAATCAGGGCCCTGAGGGAGTGAGGCATAGGATGGGGGAAAAGGTGAATCACCATGAGGAAAATGGAGTTGGGAGGGTCTTGCATATTTGTTAAATGCCTGTTGGATTGAGAGATGTGAGCATGGGGTGCTAACTAGGGAGGGGGTCTTAGTCAAGCTGATGATATTATGAGACCACTGGTAGGAGGAAAGAGGGAGAAATTTCATTTCTGCCATTGTGGAAAGAAAGATCTGGCCATGAAAATGTCAGTACACTTCTATATGGCTTTTCTACCAGGCCATTATTTGCAACCACAGGTGCCTAAACGTTTTTTGCCCTTCTCTGCTTTAGCTATTTGGCTCATCAGCATACAAATGGAATGGAACAGGCAAAGGATATGTTAGCTTTTTGTTGTTGTTCAGTCATGTCTGACTCTTTGTGACCCCTTTTGGGGTTTCCTTGGCAAAGATACTTGAGTGGTTTGCCATTTCCTCTCCATATCATTTTACAAATGAGGAAAATGAGGCAAAGAGGATAAAGTGACTTTCCCAGGCTCACACAGCTACTAATTGTCTTCCAGTTTTGAACTCAGGAAGATGAGTCTTTCTGATATCAGGCCTAACAACTCTATCCACTGCATTGCCACCTAGCTGTCCCTATGTTAACCTGCTTTGGGCTAATTACTTTATTTTTTTGGTTTTGAAACAACTGATTTATCTGGCAAAGGAAAAACAAAACCATGGACACAAAACACTTTTAGCTTTGATTTGCATTATTAACATATTCTCCATCAATTTAAGCGCAGACAATTAACAAAACAATAAATCAAGCCCTAATTTGTGGTGTTTGTGAATTTCCAAGGTATAATTGCTCACACTGAAAAGTTAACAGTTGATTTGCAGGAGCCTATGGCCCTGAGTCCCAGCATACCTCTGCAAATCCTCTCTAGGGGGAAAGCCTCTGTGACATGCACAATGAGAATTTTCTACTAGGCTTGCTATAAACAACCTATTTTCCATGAGCAAATGAAGGGAAAAGGCATTTATTAAGCATTTACTGTATGCTAGTCACTCTGTGAATAGGCACATACCTGAAATGACTGGGGAACAAAGCAATGGAAGTTGGGTCTGACTTTCCTGGGAGGTGGTCACTCTATTTAAAGACCTCCAGGGATGGAGAACTCACTGCTGTCCAAGGTAGCCTTTTGTCCACTTGGACAATTTACGTTGTATAGGAGTTTTTCCCCACTTTGAGCTTGAGTCTACCTCCCACTAATTTCTAACCTTTGGGTTCAGTTCTTCTCACTGAGGTCAAGCAGAACACAGCTAATCCTTCTTCCATGAGACAGCCCTTGAGATTTTTGAAGACAGCTCTCATGGCCCCCATGACTCTTCTTCTCTAGATCTTGGCAGAATGGTAGTTGAAAGGGGCCAGGGTATGTGAAGAATCCCACACTTTTTAGACCATCGATAAACAGAAACTGCTGGTACCCAAAATGTGAGATCCTTCTCAAGTGAAGTAAATCATATATACTGACACACTCACTTTAAATGAAACCAGAGATTGTAAGAAAGTTGCATTTCTCAATGGAAGACAGGCTTCTTCTCAAAGAAGCACGTGAAGAGTTTAGTGGAATTCATTTGACTGTGAGCCCAGTGGCAAGGAGAAAAAGAATCTTACTGGAAACTTGGTCATCTAGCATTGTAATGTTCATGATGAACATAAGCAAAAATAATAATTCTTATCGTATAAAAAACTGGATGGGAATAATTGTAGTGTATGCCCCTGTGTCTGTTACTGATCATGTGGAGGTGGGGAAATTCTAGAAAGAACTCAGTCAGACCTTCCAAATTAAAAACACAGACATAAGCATACACACATACCTACATACTCACTGACTTTATTGCAAATATGAGCATACGGGGGCGGGGGAAGGCAGGGGAAAAGATGATGGAAAATATGGCTCAGGAAAAAGATATAAAAGATGCCAAAGGCTTATAGACTTCCTAGCAACGGCTTGCCTCTTTATCCTGAATGCTTTCTTCAGGAAGAGAATCAGAAGGTGCTAGACAGAAGCCCTGAATACAGGCAGAGACTGGACCTGTGATTTCATGGGTATAGTGAATCCTTACTGACGAAAGTCCCTCTACCAGTGCAGCACTGAGAGCTTAAAAGCCTTTGTGTGTTGGAGGAGATACTTGAAGCCACGTCTTTCTGGCTCTGAGTCTTGCTTCCTGTTCACTATACCTTAGCTGTTCTTCTAAGCACTGAATAGTGGAACAAGAGAAGGAAGAAAGGAAGGTAGGGAGGGAAGAAAGGAAGGAGGGGAGGGAGAGAGGAAAGGAAGGAAGGAATTTGCCTATGTTTTATCCAAAAGGAAATGGCTGTTTACCAATGTGAAAGTGGCAGCGTGGCATCAGTGGATAGGGTATTAGATTTGAAGTCAGGAAGAACTGAGTTAAAGTCCCATCTCTGACAGTGTACTAGTGACACACCAAATGGGCAAGTCACTTTACCTTTCCAACTCTCAGTTTCCTCATCTGTAGAAGGGGTATAATGTCACCCACCTGCCTGAGCTATTGTGTGACACAGATGAAATAATGTATGTGAAGTGCTTTGCAAACATCAGAGTGCTATAGAAATGCGAACAGTGTTATTATTCAACTGTTTCATGGTAGAGGAGAAAGAGGGCAGAATTTGGGATCAGAGACCCTGGGTTCAGATCTGGCTCAGCTAATTATTCCCTGTGTGACTTCAACCGAATCATGCTACCTCTCTGGGCTTTAGTTTTCTCTTATGTAAAATAACCTCCCTTCTTGAAGTCTATGATCTCATTGTAACCCTTCCTCTTAGGCAACATCTTGAACTCACACTCACATTGACACATTGGGTCCCCACTTCTCTCCCATCAGAATTCTAAGGGTGACCTTGAGTGGCTAGGGTTTGTTTTCTAGGGCTATTGCTCATAAGCCCCCATCCAGTGTGCCCACTGATTTTTTTAAATAAGTTTTAATTGATGTCTTTTGTTTTTTACATCTCCATAGTTTTCCACAGCATTCTTCCCCCATCTCTTCCCAGAGAGAATAGGAATATCTGTTATATCCCATATAACAAATAGCATGTTTAAATTTAAAAAATAGAAGAGCAAAAAATAAACATAACTGATCACTATATTGATAAAGTCCAAAAATATGTGCAACATGTGTGGACTTGCTACCTCTGTGAAGGGATGGGTTGGGAGCATCCTCTCATATCTCTTCTTTTCAGCCATGCTTATTATTAATAATTTTGCTACAATCCCCTTCTGCTTTCTTTTGTATATGGATGCTTTCCCTGTTATATTGCTGTAATCCTTGTATTATTGGTTTCTTGGCTTTGCCAAATTCACTGTGTAATTTCATATGGATCTTTCCATACTTTTCTGTATTATTCACACACATCATTTCTTATAGAACAGTAATATTCCTTTTCATGGCATATACCACAGTTTGTTTAAGCATTCTGTAATTGATGGTACCCATTGATTCTTAATTAGGCAATTAATATGTTTTTATTAAAAAGGTAATTTACCAAGGTTACCAGTATAGTAAGAATAGTTGATCTGATTCCACACCCCCTACCAAACGAAACTAAAACACAAGTAGATAGAGGGAGAGAAGGTCATAGATTCATGCAAGTAGATAGAGTCCACAGGACACTGGGCTGTAGCTTAGAGTAACTCATGGCTCCTAGTAATCGAAACTCTTGTCTCCCTTTGTGAAATCCTCTGACGTGGAGCTTCTCTGCTGAGTTCCAAGGGTCAAAGCTTATGCTGAATCCATGGCTATGGTTCTTTCCTCGAAGAAGAGATGATATTCCTTAAAGCTGACTTGGTGTGTCCGTTTTGTGCTCAGGGCCCTGCTTCTCCTGAGACCCTGCTACCGGCTCTGATTCAAAGTCCAATATCATGTAGCTGCTAACCATTCCAACTGGGACTTAAAAACAGGTCCACTGTCTCCATATCACTTCGTGTGTGTGTGTGTGTGTGTGTGTGTGTGTGTGTGTGTGTGTGTATGTGTGTGTTTCTGTGTCTGTGTGTCCATTATACCAGGACTCTCCCCAAGGGCACTTGCCTACTTCCTCTTCCTACTCTTGTCACCTTGGGAGCTCTGGGGGCTCCTTGAGTATACTTGAGACAACCATTGTTCACTTTGTGAACATCCCTGTAGGATGCTGGCTGGGGGCAATGTCTAACTTCATGCCAGAGAATCTTTATAACTAACAGATTGCTCAGGTGAACTGCATCAAAGATTCTTGACGATTGTTGTGTGTTGGACCATTTTGCCACCCTGGTGAAGCTTATGTCCCCCTTCTCAGAATCATGTTTTTAAATGCATAAAATAAAATATACAGGGTTATAAAGAAAACCAATTCTTTTGAAATACAGCTACCAAAATATTGAAAACAAATTCAGGGCACTCTAGGTTAAGAACACCTGATTCTTAGAATCTGGGATTGAGTCTAGTAATTATGTGCTTTGAGTTTCCAGCAAGTCCCCTCTTTGAACCTAAATCCCCTCCTCTTTAAAATGGGGATGATAAAAACTTTGACAACTGCCTTACAAGGTTATTGTGAGTTTCAAATGAAATAACATATACAAAATGCTCGGAAACCATACAGTGTGACAGAAGGGATATAACTTTATGTGTATAGGGGAGGTATTGCTTGAATTTTTAATTGACCACAGGACTTATGTGTGCTCTCTGCTGGGAGTATAGTGTAGAGAGGAAGCCTCAGAGTCAGTAGGACCTCGGTTAAAGTCTTGCCTCTGACTGACACTGACTGTGTGACCCTGGCTAAGTCACTTAACCCCTTAGTGTCTGGGGCTGCCCTCATATGACTATAGTTACAAGACTGACTGATAGACGGATATTGCTGATACCAGGATTTGTTTTACTTCACTAGGCATATTTGTTACCAGGGTTTTCTAGTCTCTTTTTCCATTTTTGAGGGTGGTGAGAGAGAAGATGTATTTTTGTTAAGTGAAAAAAAATTTAAAAATCAATTTGAGAGATGTTAGAGCAGAAATAAATGTTCTTTAGATTGAAAAAATAAAACAAAACTATGAATCTGTGACCTTCTCTCCCTCTGGCTCATCATACACTATGCTGACTATAAGGCTCTAAGCCTATCCCCTTTCCCCATAGCATGGCTCCTGGGACCCTTCTACCCAATACCAAAGGAGGTTCTTATCTCATTTGCCCCAGTTGCCTTAGTATTGGCCAGCTAACAGAAGGTGGAAGGGTGGGGCCAAGAATGTCCCTACTTAGCTTCAAATGCAGTGCTACTGGCAGCCCTGCGTCTTGTCTTCCTATATATTTCATCATTTAGACAGTACTGAAAAGATTGGTTACAGAATTACCTGGATATCTGCAATGAGTGGACGGTGGGTTGGGCCCAAGATTGAGTAGGAAGAAGAAAGTAGTCTGGATTACCTTTGAGAAACTGCATAGGGCTTCCCCCAGACACAAAGCCCCATCGTTTTAACCTCAGTATTCTTCTGGAAATGCTGTATTATAGTAAGGCGCAGAATCTCACGATCTCTAAAGACTTGATGTTTGTGGGTCATCATAGGAAAGTAGAGAGGGTCATATTGGGGGTGGGGAAATGCCATCACTTGAGAATGAGAAATACTGCAAGAAAAGGGAAAGGAAAGGGAATAAGCATTTATTAAGCACCTACTATGTGCCAGGCACTGAGCTAAGTGCTTTTACAAATATTATCTCATATGACCCTCACAAAAAACCTCAGAGGTGGGTGCTATTGTTATCCTCATTTTACAGATTAGGAAATGGAGGCAAATAGAGGTTAAGTGACATCCCCCAGGGTTAGTCTTCCTGACTCCAGACCAGTGCTTGGTGCACTGTGGCACCATCTAGCTCCCCCAGAAGAGAAATATAAAGGATGTTATCAGAAAGGTGTATGAAGGAAGAAAGCAAATGGCCTGGCCATATCTGTAAGATGAAGGTTGTTGATAAACAACTTATATGCTCCATTGGCCATATCATGTGACAAGTTTTTTTTTCCCTTTTTTTTTTTTTTTTTGGTGAGGCAATCAAGGTTAAGTGACTTGCCCAGGGTCACATAGCTAGCAAGTGTCATGTGTCTCAGTCCGGATTTGAACTCAGGTCCTCTTGACTCAAGGCCAGAGCTCTATCCACTGCCACCTAGCTGCCCCATGTGACAAGCTTTTAAAGTAGTCCTCAGCATATTGAGTAGAATGTATATAGAAGTACATGGACAATCAAAATAAAGGGTAGGCAGGCATGGCCAGATACTGAACTATGTTGGCGGAGGGATTATCCACTTGGCTGATGCTACAGAGCGAGGCAGCTGGATGGCTTGGTGGATAGATCCACCAGGCTTGGAATCAGAGAGACTCATCTTCCTGAGCTCAAATCTGGCCGCAGACACTTACAAGCTGTATGACCCTGGGCAAGTCACTTTACCCTGTTTGCCTCAGTTTTCTCATCTGCAAAATGAGCTGGAGAAATGGCAAACTTCTCCAGTATCTCTGCCAAGAAAACCCCAAATGGTATCATGAAGAGCTGGACACAACTGAACACAGGGGCCATTAGAGCAAATATTGAGGTCGATATTTATGATTTAAAGTTTGAGGAGAGGTTCTCTGTATTTTGCGTCCAACCAGAGGCAAATTGTTTCTTGTTTAAATATGCTAATGAGAATGACCATTACTGTGGATGATCAGAGGAGCAGAAATTCCAACAGTCTTTGAGGTTTACAGAATCAGAGACTAATCCAGTCAGTACCTAAAAGAAATGCCCTTGATAGTTTACGTGGCAAGTTGTCATCCAGCCTTTGCTGGAAGATCTTCAAGCCAGAGGAACCTGCCACTACCGAAGGCTTCCCATCCCACTGTGGGATGGTTCTAAGGTCTGGGAAGTTTCTCCCAATGTCAAGCCTCAGTTGGCCTCTTTGCTACTTCCTTGTTCTGCCCTCAGGCAGAATATGTGATACTCCTTCACATACTTGAAGATGGCTCTTATGTCCTCATGAGTCTTTTCTTCTGCAGGTTGAATAGTCCCAGCTCATCTAGCTGACCCTCACAGGTGATGGACTTTAGGCCCCTTCCCATCTGCCTGCCCTGTCTGGATGCTCTCCAATTCATCTTTGTCCTTTCTAATACGTGGTGTCCAGACCTGAGCACAGAAATCCCAATGTGGTCTAGCAACGAGAGGCAACAGGACCATTACCTCCTTATTCCTGAAAGTCAAGTCTTTTCTGAATAAAGCCCAAGATGTCATTCCTCTTTCTGGCCACCATGCCACATCAGCAACTCATCTTGAGCTTGCTGTCCACTAAAAATGCCAGATTGTTTTCAAAAAAATTGCTCTCTAATGATGCTTGCTTCAGCATAAACTTGGCAGGCCATTATTTTGAATCCAAATTTACCTAGGTCCCAGGGGACTTTGATCTTGTTCAATTCAGGCCAAAGCTATTCATGAAATAATAGATTTTTAGGGCTGGCTGGAAGGAACTTTGATTGGTTTTGGTTTGGGACAACTAGACTCCCTGAGTCTTTGCTCATATGACCTTTATCCTTTCCTCTCTTCCCAGCTCTGAGAATGTAGGAAGTATAAAATACATGTGATTGGTAAATGGGGCACTTAGATGCCACAGTGGATAGAGTACTAGACCCAGAATCAGGATGATCTGAGTTCAAATTTGGTCTGAAATATTTACTAGCTTTGTGAATCTTAGCAAGTTGCTGAACCTTTCAGTTTCTTAATCTGTAAAATGAAAATATTAATAGACTCTACCTGCTATGCTTTTTTTCAAAAGAATACAATAAGATAAATTTTTAAAGTGTTTTGCAAACCTTAAAGGTCTATTTATTTTTATTTTAAAAATTTTTTTCCTAAAGGTCTATTTAAATGCTAGATATTATTATTGTTAATATTATTTTTGTATATGTGGATGGATGAGAAAGTGGATGGATGGATGAGTAGGTGAATGGATGAGTAGAAGAATGTATGAGTGGGTAGATTGTGGATAGATAGGTAGATGGAGGGTGGGTGAATGGAGGATGGATAGATAGTTGGAGAGATGGGTAGTAGATGAGTAAATGGCTGATGAGTAGGTCTGTGGAGAAAATGATTTCTTTTCCCAACAGCAGACTGATTTTTATGCTATGCTTCATGGAAATCCCTGAGGCTCTGCCTATGGGGAAAGAGGAGGAGAAAGGGGTGAAAAAGTTGCTTCATTAGCTAAAAATACACACACACACACACACACACACACACACACACACACACACACACACATATATCTCCCACCCACAGTTTAGGTGATGACCATGCAGAGACTTAAGAGTTGACTGAATTGAAGTGTTCGCATTTTTTAAGAAAGCCCATTTTTGGAAGCATTATAGAGCCACGGAATATCAATATTATAGTGGCTCTGACTGAAGCCCCAAGTGGGGAAAAGAGACTCGCCCCAAGGTCATACAATAGACGTAGTGAGAGAATTGGGACCAGAACATGGATCCCTCGACTTGCAGACCAGCCTGTGCTGCTGAAAATCAGTCACTCCGTTTTGCCGAGACCATCTCTCCATCCAAGAAGTATACCTTTTTGTTGGAATGAACGAAACCATATCTTCTATTAAAAAAAAAATCTTGCCCCTTTTATCTCAGATGAGCTGACCAAAGGACCCTTGCCTGGGCCAGGGTACTTCCTGGCTGATTTATTGTTGCTGACAAATGTCCTTTGGGGAAAACCTCAATTCACAGACACCTGCAGAGAAATTGCCCAGACAATTTGGGGAAAAAAAGCCTTCATTTTCTGAAGATTTGCCTTCTTTTTCTTGAGTAATCTGACCCAATGGCTTGTACCTAGAGCTGCCTTTGTCATCATTTTGAATCTTCCATTTGGGAGCTTTATGTCTGCTGAATACATGAATGAAGAGCTACATGAATGAAGGAAGGAAACATTGAAGCCAACCACCAACAAGAATTGAAACGAAACAGAATAAAACAAGAAAACAACAACAGTAATTCACATTTGTTTTCAAATTATATCAATAACTTTTTTTTTACATCACTTCTATTTCCCGTTGTATCTTTTCTTCCTCCTCCTCCCAGAGAGCCATTTCTATAATACAGAATAAAAAAGGGAATGGAGTCATGAAAAGGCAAAACACAGCCAGCATTTTAAAAAATTCTAACATTGTATTCAGTTTTCCATACCCATACCCACCTCTGCAAAGAAACAGGCTAGGGGGACCTCCTATCTCTTTTTTGGGGCTAAGCTTTGGTCCTTATCAATTCACAGTTTATAAAGTACTTTTAAGGTCTAAATAACTCTTTCTTCACAATTGTCCTAGAAGAGAACTAGTGCAAGTGTATCTCACCCCCTTTTAAAGATGAGAAAATAAGTCCAGATTGGTTAAGAAAGCTGTTCCTGATCACACAGCTAGGAAGACTGGTTTCACACTCAGCTCCCAGTGAAGCTATAGTGCAGAGTAAGGCATCAAGGTCTTAAACAGGATTTAGGTCCGTATGCAATTAGAAAGAGAAGAATTATATTCTCATTGGAAGGCTCCTAGTGCTTTCAGATAAATGAAATCATCTTTAAACATTCTTGAACAAGAGCACGTTCCATTCATCTTTTGCCCTTATTATTTATTGGACTTCAAATTCAGTCAGCCTTTGAGCAAAGATTAGGGGATTAAGATTACTTGGGAGCAGAAGCAGAAGCATGAGCATACAATGAGCCTACCTACTTTCCACCTCCAGCCTTGCATAGCTCTTTGGGGAATCCAGTTAAATTGGCTTGTGGGTATAAATTCTTGCATTGACCAAGTCAAAGGCTGATTTCTCCAGGCAATATTTCACCTCCTGCTTTCTCTGCACTGTCACCCCAATTTAGCACGTAGACTCTACTCCCAGGTGTCTGCGGGAGTTTTAAATTATTTTCCAGTGATGCATGTCGCATCCATGCGGAGTTGTATGTGACAAATTCAAAGTAAAATCCCAGGGCTTTCTGCCTCCTTTAGAAATGAATTAGGCCAGTGCCTTCCCCGGGTTGGGGTATAAATTCATGCATTTCTTAGCCAAGCAAGTTACCTACTGGGGGGTTCATTCCACTGTGCGTTTTCCCTTCCTGGTATGCCAGTCAGATACCAGGAAGCAGAAAATCCACTCAGACTTTGGCTACTCTTTCCAATACTACCCTTTAAACCTTTACTTGATTTAAAAAGCCAACTGGAAAGAGGCGAGCTCTGTAGCATGATTCTAAATTAAGGAACCATGACCAAGACATGCATCCTTATTCAATGTCTTTTCTACATGTGCTTCCAGAGCATGGGATATATATAATTGGCAGAACAACCTGACCTATTAATACGTACCTAAAAATTATTCCATTAAAGTGAAATATAAATATTGAAGGTAATGTAAAACCAAATGAAGCCCCTCACAGGATTTATGTGCAAATAAATTCACCGACTAGAGATTCTCCTGTACAGTATGTACAAAGTCCATATGCTAGCCTGGTAATGCTATAATTAAGTCAGAGCATCATGTCAAACTGCCCTTTTCCATCTGCTCAGGGATCTGCTTAGGGACTGAGTCAAACAGAATGACAGCTGACCTCCAAACCATCTCTTCTGTGTGGCTGGTGGTGATGGCCTGTCTTCTTTTCTTTTCTTTTTTTTTTCTTTTCTTAAACGGAGGCTAGGAGCACTTTTCTCTCAAATGGGCCTCTTTACACTACTCTTTTACTTTCTGAATTAGTTATTTGTGCCCTTGTATGAGTGTTTTTGTTAGACTGTAGGGTATTTTGCTTTTGTATATAAACTGCTTGCTGCTAGGCTTTTAAAAAGAGAGATGGCCATTGCAAAATTCTCAGAATTAAAGCAGTGATGATTTCTCCCCTTGTGTGTGTTGTCTACTCCTTGTTAGAATTTAAGCTCCTTGAGGTCAGGTGCTATCTTTGCTTTTCTATTTGTATCCCAAGCACTTAGTACATAGTAAGTACTTAATTTTATTTTGGAATTAATCTATTTTTCAGTCATTTCTCACTCTTCTCTCCCCTCCCCTCAAACTTTTGACAGCGTGGATCAGAGCAAGTAGATTGCTTAGTGCCAGAGCCAAAACTCTTGGATTTATTTTGTTGTTTGACATGAAACATAGGAAACAGGAGCCTGTATTTATGATACTAATTGATTTCATTTATTTTCCCTCCCCTGTGACTGTCTCACTGTCATGCTCACCATTATCTTAATGTTGTTGTTTCCAATAACACTCAGAAAAGTCATTTTAAAGGCAGGGGGCCTCTGAGCACAGATGTGTCCGGTGTAAAGGCTCTTTTCCTCTGAGACATTCCAATTGGCAAAAGGAAATCCCACCGAATGTTGTAACTGTAAAGCCAGGGTCTGTCCATCTGTTTGGATCTGGGTTACGTTGTGAGAGGCTCTTTAATGTTTGGTCCCAGGAGGGCGTCTATTTAAATGATACATGAGTATCCTTCAATTCTGCCACACAAGGTGAAATTTGGTTGTGCTTAGAAACCTGGTGGTCTTTAGAAGGTCATATGTCAATATGGGTAGGCTGTGAGTGTGTTGTGGTACAAAGAATGTGAGTTTTGTTAAGATGTCTTGCTCTAGTCTGATAGCCAACATGATGGCAATTCTGAAAAGTCTTCTGGAGAGAGGAGGAGGAGAGAGAGTGACAGAGAGGGAGAGGGGGAGGGAGGGAGAGGATAAGAATGAAGTCATGTTTGGATGGAGAAAATGATCAGAAAAAGCTATTTTAAACTGAAGGACAAATCAGGGATGTATATTGTTTACAGAGTTAGATGAATTCTAATCAAAACAGGTTAAGAAACGGGTTGAAAGGACTGTTCAATCCTCAGAATGATGCAGTGTGTGGGGTGGGGGGCACACTGGACTTGGAGTCAGGCTACCTAGATTTAATTCACAGGTCTGCCACTTATCATTGGGATGAACATCAGACAAGTAACTTATCATTGATATGACCTTGGACAGATCCCTTAACCTCTCTGTGAAATGAGGGGGCTATACCTGATGACCATTGAAATCCCTCCTTCTCTAAATCTATAATCCTTTGAACCAACAAGTGCCCAATTGCCCTCTGTGAGATTTGGACCTTGATATATGGATTGGGCTGCCTTGGGGGGAGATTACTGGGCTCCCCATCACTGGAAGTCTTCAAACCAAGACCCCAGCTGGCTACCTAGCAATGCCTCCCTGGTGGCCAAAGGAGGATAGTGAGGATAACTCATGCAATCCATTTCTGCTGCTGGAGAAATGAATCAAAGTAGACAGCTTTCTGAAATTGTCTCATTTTTTCATAAGAAAGCCAGCCCATACAACATTCTATATATTGACTCTACAGGACTGAGCTGGTGACTTAGAAATGTGAATTCTGCCAATTATTCCGAGTGGAGTGGATGCTGAGTACAGTCTCATTGTGGGTGGCAGAAAAGAAGGAAAGGGAATATGTTAAACTATGGTTGGAGGTTAAAGGGAGACAAATTTCAGCTTAATACGTGGAAGAACTTTGTAACAACTAAAATTCACCAACAATGGAATGAGCTTCCTTTGTAAAGAAGGGAATTGCTCATTACTGCTAGTATCTTGGTAGTGGATGGATGACCATTTAGGGATATCAGAGAGAAAGGTTCTGGGTCTAGATAACGAATGAAATTCCTTCCAAGTCAGATTCGATGAGTCAATGGCTTTGTGTATTGAAGAAAAAAAAACACAACTTTTCACGTGCCAGCATTCTTTCATTTTATTTCAAATTAATATGTTCTTGTTCTTCATGTGTCCTTAAAATATCTTTACGTTTTAGCCGTGGTACCCTCTCCCCATTCCCCTCATTGTGACCTTAATCTTATCCAGGAGTAGAAGCTAGGAAACAAAGACCTTCCATGACAATAATCAATACCTCATCTGTTCCCTGGGCCTCTCCCCAGATGATTTGGTCTACTTGGCCTTAGATTTGCCCTGACTCAGTGCTATAATTCTTAATGGGAGCTATTTAGATATAGCATAGACCCTCAGGCCCACAGTGGGGTGTTCCCTGCTGGGTGTGGCCACCTCTGAAAGGATGGCATTGAGCAGTCCTAGGATTGAGAGCCAAGACGAACCTGTGTAGCCATCACAACCAGCTCCCTTATGTTATACAATGGCAAAAGGTGGCACCAGCTAATTGCTCCAAGCTTTCCAGGTTTGCAACAACACAAAACAGACTTCCTTGACATAAATCCCGAGGCTTTTTCCTGGCTGGAAGACATTTATAAAGGATCTTTTTGTTATTGTATTTCATTTGGTTTGTTTTCAGGAATATCAGGTCCATGTCAGTGTTTTCCTATTTGGATTTCTCTTGATTTTATTCTTTGACCTCAAGGATTGGGTTTTCCATAAACTTGGCCATGATAATCAATACAGGAAATTGGATTAAATATGTGGACATTCTTTTGCTTTAATTGAAGAAAGATGGGATGGCTCCCATCCTCAGCCCTGTCTCCATCTCTCTGCCTTCTTGTGGGTTGGAATGCAAATTATTTTCCTCTGTCTGCCTGGTTTCAGGACTATCATTTGCTTTCAGCTCATAACAAGCAGACATTCTCATTGTTTGGTGGTCCACTCCCCAAGGCCACATGAAATAGTGTGGCACTAAGGCTTTCCAAATGAACTGATTGGTCATCATAAACTTGCAAATTTGCTCCCGGTTTCCTCCCCTTCTGCTCTTCTCTCAAAGACAAATACCTTAATGAACATTCCCATTTACACAATAGTGGATAAATGCAAAGTACTTCTGTCTTGTAGGAACACAGATCTAGAACTAGAAGGTACCTCAGAGAACATCTAGTCCTATCCCCTTATTTTATAGAGGAGGAAACTCAGGCCCAGAGGAGGGGAAGTAACTTGTCCAAACTCACAGCAAAGTTGTTAAGTATCTTGAAAGGCCAGGTGACATACAGTGGAATAAAAGGTTTTGGTGGTCTCAATCTTTTGGAAGAGGGAGTTAGGAACTGCTCATCAGGTACTGTGACATATCACCCCAACCCACCCCTCAGGTTTCCAGAGCAGGCACCTGGCCAGAATATAATACCCTCTTCCCCCATCCCCATTCTTACCCCCATTTATTGGGCCACATGAATCGGAAATCTGCCTCCAGCTATTCTTGGTCATTTTTATGTTCTACTCCAGGATGTTTTCTTGAAGGGAAAGCTTTCATTTTCCCTCATTTCAATCTCCTTCCATTTCCCTTGGATTTCAGGAGTTCTGTTGGAACTGTGTTGTTTATTTTGATTTTCAGCACCAGAGGCCATGCCTTTCCATCGAAACCCCCCTTGGTTTTGGCAGATGAAATATTGGAAACTGTTGGATGAACATTAGTTTAGAAAACTTGAAGCGTGCAGTCCCCGAACATGGTTTCTATTTACAATTCATTTAAGGGACCACAAGCAAATGAAAATGGTGCTACCAAGTGTAATTAGAGCTTTAATAAATGAATGAAGCCCCGTCATTACTCCCATTTGGGGCCTTTATCTCCAGATCAGTCTGGCACTGTCTCATATCCTGTAGTCACTAAGGTTCTGTTTGAGGGGCAGGTGACCTGAGATCTCATCTTTTGGGGGTACCTTTGCATGAAATATTAGGTTTTAATTTACCTTCCAAATGACAAAACAAAATGCAATTCAGCTCAAAATAAGCTGTCATCTAGACAAATCATAGCATACTGCTTTCATCCAAGTGACTGGCTAGTGGAAGAGCTGCTTGCTATATGATACAAAGCAGTGTTAGAAGCAGGAAGACCTGGTTTTGAATCCCTCCTCACATACTTATTAGCTGTGTGACCCTGGGAAAGTCACATCACCTTTCTTGGCCTCAGTGGTAAAAATGAGGACATTGGGCGCTATTGTCCTGTAAGGTCCCTTTTATCTCGAAATCTGTGATTGTCTGCTCTAAGATCCCTGTTACCAAATTCTTGTTCTTGCATAAAATTAATGCATAACAGCCAATGGCTATTTTCAATTATCTGGCATCAGATGGGTCTTAAAAAGAGCTTAGACTGAGATTTGTTGGCAGTCTTTGAGAATTTCAACAATTCACAGTATGACACTGTGTGGTTTCGGATTATGTCAGATCTGACAAAAATGCTTAGGAGGAGAGATTCTTTTCAAAGCCACCACACTCTAAATATTTGCCACAAAATCATAATAATTCCTTGCTTATGCAAATGACCCTAATTGCATTTATTAACCTGTCAAATGGAAGCTGGACTCAGCAGTCTTTCTTTTACCAGCCCAGCACATGTCTGTAGAACAGAAGTGGCATCTTTCATCTCTGGATTAGCTCTCTGGAGGAAGAATTTAGCCCCTTGAATTTTGGGTTTTGTTTTTGTTTTTTTGTTTTTCCTGAAGCTCTCTACTCCACCTCCTCTCCAATCCTCTTGTGAAAGAATTGAGCTAATTACTGAAGGATTTGAAGAGTCTGATTTCAGACTCTTCATCTTGGTCTCTATACCACAGAGGGCCGTGGGCATGGTACGTGGACTCAAACAACTGGTGCCTTCAGAGGGGATTCTGCAATAAAATGGCTGGTGGAACCTCCTTTCTTCTCATTCCCATGTTGTCTGTTTGAACCATATTTTCCTTTTCTTGTGATTTCTTCTTTTTCCTTGGTGCCTCAATAGCTAATAGCTTTTAGCTTGATCGTTGCAACCCATTCCCATTTGATCACCTCAAGGGGCCTTTTGCAGAACATCTGCTTCCCTCCCATTGCTGGCCAGTGTTGGCCTTGGCCTCAATTGCACCCTTGGACACTCCTTTGGGCAAAGTTGTTTTCAAGGTATCTACGTGGGTTATTTTAAATCCATTGCCAAGCTTTGAGATAGGATTTCTGTTGTGTGGCTAAGCAAAATTTCTCTATGCCCAGCTCCCTTTTCTATTTGGACTTTGTTGGCCTGGTAAACTCTCTATACTGATGCAGATAGATTCCTACTGTGCAACTAGAGTCTTAGAGGAGACTCTAAGTTAGTGCCTAGGGCACGAGAGGTGCCCAGGGTCGCACATCTGGTACAGAACGTGTCAGAGGTGTGACCTAAACCCAGGTCTTCCTGGCTTTGAGGATGACTTTCTAACTACCCTGCCTCTTACAGAACTCTCCATTTTAGAATATTATCTATAAAACTTCCCTATTGACTCTCTCTTTTTCACAAATTTGGTATGGATGTTTCATGGTCCATTGGGCACTTGTCATCTTTTTTTTTCCTTCGGCCTGCCAAGTCCCTTCTTTCACCTTCTATTGTGGAAGAGAACTAACCCATTAGAAATGTGTCTATCTCTACATGAGCCATTGCCTGAAAATGGACCATAGCTGTTATTTGTAAGCAATCAAATTTCAGACAATAAAGCCCTTCCCTACTGTTCTCATGGCTTTAATTTCTTAGAATTAGTGTTATTAGTATTATTTAATTTAATGCGAGAACCAGCAACTTTATGTCACTTTTTATCACTTATAGACCCTGTTCCAAGGTTGCAGATGTTCAGGTTGATTTTTCAGTAACCCTCACTTTTTTCCTGCTTCTCACAGCAGAACTATTGGAAATTGTGCTATTTCTGATGCCTATTCCCTATGGGATACTCCTCTGTCCAAAGAGATATTTGGGCTAGAGAGTCCCTATGGTCCCTTTCAGCTCAAGATCTGTGATCATGCATGTGCCCTTGAGCAAGTCTCTTCCCCAACTTGGGCCTCAGTTTTTTTCTCTATAAAAGGAAAGGGTTGAACAAGATTGCCTCTAGGTTTCTTCTAGCTCTGGCTCAATGATCATATGGACCCATCCCATGGGACTCTTGGCCCACCAGTAAATCAGGGAACTTAGGGCCAATTTGCAAAGCTTAGTTGTTGAAGTGATGTCAATGTATGAACCAGACAGCAGAGGGAATTCAGCTGGAGCCAAAGCTGCCATGACTGGAGCTTCCCTGATCATTAGACAGGTGAGATTATGAGCACAGATAATAAAGTTGGTGACAGAAGTCCCTGGTTATAGTATACCGCCTATCACAGAGTGGACCTTGTGATTGGCTTGCAAGTTGATCCCTGAAAGGAGAATTTCTCAGGTATGTGCTGCTGGTTGCAAATGCATCCAATTCATCTTGGAAAAGAGAGAATTTCCACTTGGTTGGCTACTGCCCTATTCACAGTTCAATGAATATGCTTATGGGCCATAAAAATAACAGGGAACATTTTTATTATTAGATAGAGCATTATTTTAAGGAACAACTACATAGCAACAATCACTTCTTTTGTTGTTTACTAAATTCCTTAATCAAATTAAATGATTTGCCTTATTGTGCTCAGTAATTCATTTAGAGCAGCCTACATTTTTGAGCTTCTGTAGAAACCAGGCCATTTGCAGATTGGGCTAGATAGGCTCTAACCAAGTAGTTTCAAAGTCATTCTCACAAAGTTCCTGGGGCCTGAATATCACCTAAGCATCTTTCAGTTGCTTCATTTATTTTATTTACTCAACTTATGGTTATTTCAGAGACTCCTTGTTACTTCCTTTGCTATCTTCCCTCTTTCAGCTGTGCTTTTGTTGATTTGCTCCTCCTACTTTCATTAATTCATCCATTGTTTCTCTCATTTGGTTAGTTGTTGGGTAGACCTTACCACCAATACATGTCTCATTCCATACAGCTCCAAAATCCATCATAAACATGATTTCATTTGATACTCACCCAAAACCTATGAGTATGCAATACAAGTAGTGGAACCCTCAGTTTATAGAGAAGGAAACTGAGATATAGCAAAGTGACTTAAATGTGGAAGTGAGTAGTTAAGCCAGGACTCCAGGTCCATGTGACCATTTCCATAGCAATGTAACACAAGACATCCATGGGCACCAAAAGAGCTCCCTTCCATGATTGTCGGTGTTGTTTCATAGGGTCCTGGAGAATAGGAGAGGGCCCACACGTATTTTGGAGAAGTTTAGTCGGCCTCACTGAGTTCTCACTGAGAACTCACTCAATGAATTCCAAGTCTTTCCACATTCACAGGCAGATAGGGTGAGGGCATTGGTACCTTGGGAGGGCTACCACTAAGTTGGGAAATAGACACAGAATCTGGAAGGCAGGGAAGGCCAGTGTCAAAGGCTTGCCACATTTTGATTGGGCCTTATATAATTCTCCCCCTACCTCACATCTAAAAGACCTGGTTGATTTTTGGATTTGCCTGAAAATTCTAAGCCAGCCTTACTGAAACTTTCAGATGGTTCATCTGGCAAAGTGAGAAACATCCCACAATATTTTCCTTCATTGCACTTGGTAGGCTCCCTGTGGCAACACGAGTGTTGACAGGGAGTTTCAGGAACCTGACAGAGCACAGTAGCAATGTCCAAAAGCAGTTTATCTGAAATGGGAAGCAATAATATCAAAATGACTGAAAAGTAGGCCTGCCAACCAAAATGTCACCATAAGGCAAAGTGCCTGGACCTTAATATCCTCATCTTTAAAATGAGGGAGTTGGACCTGATATTCCCTAAGGTTCCTAATACTTCTAGACATATGATCCTCTGTACAATCTCAGGTAAGTTATTTCACTTCCCTCGTCTTGGATTTGGACTAGATGGCCTCTAAGTTTTCTTCCAGCTCCCGAGCTAGGATCCTGTGGATGACCTTGGGCAAGCCCCTTAATCTATATGTACCTCAGTTTACTTTTCTGTAAAATAGCAAGATTAGCTTTGATGACCTCTAAGGTCCCTTCTAGTTCTAAATCTATATTCCTATGAAAAGTCCTACTTCCCTATCTTGGGCTATCATCTCTTCTTTGTCTACTCACTCTTGATTTTCTTTTTTGATTATCTTGTCTAATCTCATGGGTTCAACTATGAATTCAATTTGAATAAACTCCCAAACAGGGTCATTTTAAATTTTTTTAAATAATATATCATTTTTCCTCGATTATGTATAAACACAACTTTAACATTGATTTTTTTTTTAATTTTGTGTTCCTAATTTTCTCCCTTCCTTTTTTGCCTCCTCCCTCCCTGAGATGGTAAGCAATTTGATGTGGGTTATACATGCTCAATCATGTAAAACATATTACCCTATTAGTCATATTGTAAAAGAAGACACAGAGTCAAAGGAAGAGAAAAACATGAAAAAAAATAAAGTGAAAAATAACATGCTTTGATCTGCATTCTGACTCCATCAGGTCTTTCTCTGGATGTAAATAGCATTTTTCATCATGATGAGTCCCTTTGGAATTGTTTTAGGTTATTGTATTGCTGAGAATAGTTAAGTCATTCACAATTGATCATCATTACAATATTGCTGTTACTGTCTATAATGGTCTCCTGGTTCTGCTCAATTCATTTTGCATCAGTTCATATAAATCTTCCCAGGTTTTTCTGAAATCCACCTGCTTATCATTTCTTATAGCATAATAGTATTCCATTACGATCATATACCATGACTCGTTCAGCCATTCCCCAATTGATGAGCATGTCCTCTATTTCCAATTCTTGGCCACCACAAAAAGAGCTGCTAGAAATGTTTTTGTACAAATATGTCCTTTCCCTTTTTTATCTCTTTGAGATACAGACCTAGTAGTAGTATTGTTGGGTCAAAGCCTATTTTCACAGTTAATACTCATTGGACATAGTTTCAAATTGTTCACCAGAATGCATTATCTTTCTCCTATAATTAGTTCCTCTTTGGGATTTCCCTATTTCTGTTAATGACCAACACTTTTATCTACTCTGTGACCCAAACTAGAAACCTGGGGGTCATCTTTGATTCTTCCCTTTATCTGACTTTCCCCCCATCTCCAATCGGATGGCAAGTTCTATTAGAGTGGTGGGATGGAAAGAGCCTTTGATTTCATTTCAGAAGATCTAGAATAGAGTCCTAGTTCTGCTACTCACTGCCTGTGTGAACCTGTAGAGGTCATTTATCCCCTCTGGGCCTCAGCTTCCTCATTAGTAAGATGAGGTGACTGTAGATATTCTTGAGTTTTCCCTTTCTGATCCTATAAAAATACCTTATTCATGCCTGGACAATTTAGAGTCAGAAAGGACTTTTGAAACTACTTATTCTCCCTCAATTTATAGATGAGGAAACCGAGGCACATCAAGTGACTTGCCCAAGGTCACACAAGTAGAAGAGTTAGGATTCCAGCCTAGATTCTCTGACTCCAAATGCAGCACCTTTCCCATCACAGCAATAGTAATTTCCTTCCCTTCCCTTCCCCTCTTCTCCTTTCTCCTCTCCTTTCTTCTCCTCTCCTTTCTCCTTTCTCCTTTCCTTTCTCCATCCTTCTCTCTCTTCTTTCCTCCCTTCTCTCCAAAAAAGAAAATAAGAATTATTTTCTGGTGCCTAAAATTAGCAAGCATGATGAATTATGAATAAGATTTCTTTGAGATGACTGAATGTGAAGTCACAGCACCATTTGGGTAAACTTTCTATTTGATTCCAAAATGGCAGATTCCTTTCAATTGCCTCTCCCAGTTGTGAGAAGGAAGTATTATAGTTTGATTTGGAAAGACAGCCCCTCGAATGAACCATTGCTCAAAATGATCAGTTGCCATGTGAGTATCAGCTCATTTAGGGGCCGTTTAAAAGAGGACTGGACTGTGATGAAGCAGAGTTGCCTCTTACTTCAAGTTGAGGCTTGACAGACATGTTTTAGGGAATTTTTGCTTCTAGCAAAGGTGCTAGTAAGTGATCTCAGAAGGTCTTTAGAGCTCAGAAATGCTGTGATTCTGTGACCTCTAGCTCTTCTTTGGAAGACACTATTGCTTCTGATTTTTTTTTTACTGTTAAATCCACTCACTGCAGGAGTCTCTGACCTGCTGGGGAAAATATGCCAATGGAGTAGTAGCCTTTTTTTGCTCATTTAGTCGATTTTACAATTGAATTCCAGGTAACCAGGCAGACAAATGGGTGCAGCACTTGCAAGTGTAAATTGCTCAGGGTGATGGTTCCATGGCCAAATTATTGTAGGCAGGTTCAAGATGCAAAATTATTTATTTGGCAGCAAGCAGAAAGACAAATTACGTGGATACTATGTACATGTGCTGCAGTAATTGCTCATAAATTATGATGGTGCATGTTAAAATGCATCTGCTTTCCTGAGGCCACTTGGCTTATTTTAAATAAGAAAAATTTCAGATTGTTAGAAATTGGAAAATATAATTTGCATTATAAATGTTCCCCAATTTGGGAGCACAGTGATTTGTAAGCAAGTTCCCCGTTTGCGATACAGCTTCAATTTTCAAAGTCTCAACTTCACAGCATTACTAAGAAGTAGGTATTAAAAGTGTTATTCTCATTTTACAGGTAAGGAAACTGAGACACATCGCAGTTCCATCACATGGCTAGGAAGCCCATGGATTGAACCCAACTTTTTTCGCTCTTAATGTATTATTCCTTCACTATAGCATGCTGCCTCTCATATACCAAAATGATTCTTTTCTTAATTTTTGTTGTTCAGTCGTTTTTCAGTTGTGTCTGACTCTTTTTGACCCCATATGGGGTTTTCTTGGCAGAGATACTGGAATGGTTTGCCATTTCCTTCTCCAGCTCATTTTACAGATAAGGAAACTGAGACAAAGAGGGTGAAGTGATTTTCCCAGGGTCACACAGCTAATAAATGTCTGAGGCCAGATTTGAACTCAGGAAGATGAGTCTTCCTGACTCCAGGCCCAGTACTGTATCCACTGTAGGCCACCTAACTGCCCTTCTTAATGAAATAACACTGAATATAAAAGGCTTACCCTTGTATTCAAGAAACCAGCTTCTCAGGCCACACATATTAAGTGTGGCTAGATAATAAGCCATGTGCAAAAGACCTGAGGGCTTTAATAGGCTAAATGTGAGTCAGCAGTTTGCTGTGGCTTCCCAAAATGTTCATAAAATTGTATACTGCTGAATAGAAGCCTTGAATGCAGAAAAAGGGAGGCAGTAGTCTCACAGTCCTCTGCCTTGGGCACATCTCATGTTAATATTGTGCTTGATTCTTATGGACACATTTTAGGAGGGGCTGGATTCGGAAATGGGTCCAGAGGAGGGAAGTGACAGTGGTAAGAGGGACTTGAAACCAGGTCATGCAATGATTGGTTGAAGGAATTTGGAATGTTTAAACTTGAGGATAGAGGACTTGGGGCTGAGGGGTAAGCTTGGAGCACTAAGTAACTGCTGGACAAATAGTCATGTAGTGGGGGGGGGGTACCATGGTGCCTGGGAATCAAGCTCTTGACAGTTTGACTTATGTTCACAGAAGGCCACTTATCCAATATAGGATACTTTCTAGGCTGCAGCCAGCACTTAGCACAGTGCCTGGCACATAATAGGCGCTTAATAAATGTTTATTGACTAACTGACTTCTTATGTTACTATACCGCACAGCTGAAGCCCTCTTTGTACAAGTAAATGCTATGAATTCCACAATGTAGGCTAGTTTGTCTTGCCCTAACTTTGATGGAAGACTTCTTGTGTACTCAATCCTTAGATGGCTTATTGCCTCGAATTCAGATATTCACTTCTGTTCGTTCTCTCTCCTCCCCCCCATATATATTCATATGTTTTATTGTTACATCTATGATCCTGTGGGTAACCTTGGCCAAGTCACTTTTCCTCTCTAGGCCTCAGTTATAGGTTCATAAAATCATGACTCTAGAGGCAGCTAAGTGGCGCAGTGGATAAAGCATCTGTAGTCGGGAGGACCTGAGTTCAAATCTGGCCTCACATACATGATATTCACTAGCTGTGTGACCTTGGGTAAGTCACTTAACCCCAATTGCCTTAAAAAAAATCATGACTCTAAAGCTTGAAGGGATAGCTGAGGCCATTTAGTCTCATCTGTTCATAGGACAGAAGAGGAAACTGAGACCCAGGTTTGGGAACAGACATGTTCAAGGTCACACATAATAAGATCTTAGATCTAGAGCTGGAAGGGACCTGAGAGCCTTGAAGGCCTTGTTATGCAGGGATTCTTAACCTGATGAGATATGTGTACTTTATAAATAAATAAATGAATGAATGAATGAATGAATGAATGAATGAATGAATAGACTAGGTAGATGGATCGATGGGGGAGGGGGAGAGAGAGAGACAGAGAGAGGAATGGGTAAATAGCTAACCATTTCAGTATAAGGATTTTCCTTTATAATTCTATGTATTTTATTTTATGCATTTAAAAACATAATGCTGAGAAAGGATTTATAGGCATCACCAAACTGTGCAAATGGTCCATGACACACAAAAAAAAGGTCAAGAGCTCCTGATTGAGTCTATCCCCTTCATTTTACAAATGGAGAAACTGAGGCCCAGAGAGGTAAAGGGACTTCCTCAGGTTCTCTCAGGTACTTTGCATCAGAGGTAGAATGCAATCTCAGATATTCTCACTCCACTCTACCATGCTGCCTAGCAGCCTTCCCCCACCAATGCAATAAGCTGTCTTGCCATGCAAGGTCTTCCAGAGCTGCTTGCAGCAATGAGAAAGTAAGTGATTTGTTAGGGTCGCACAAGCAGTATGCATTAGAGGCAGGAGTTGAATCCAGGTCTTTCAATCTCCACGATCAGCTCTCTATCTGCTCTTTAAAACTGCTTCTCAAGCCATTGTTTTTTCTCTGAAGCTATCTTATTCCCACCTGTGATCAAATGAGATACTATTTGTAAAGCACTTAGCACACAGCCTGGTTCCCTTCCCCCTTCTAGACTTTGGACATAACAGGGATCATAGATTAAGAGCTGGATAGAACCCTATCACTGAAAAGATGTGTAAACTGTTGCCCAGTGAGCATAAGGAACCTGCCAGAGGTCATGGAAGAAATAGATGGCAATGGCTGGATTGGAACTGGGGTCTTCAGTGCTTAGCACAGTGACCGGCACATAGTAGGTACTTCATAAACTGACTGACAGTTGAAATGAATCAGAAGTGGAGCTTTTGTTTTCCAATATTACTCCTTTCTTTTTAAAAAATATTTCTCTTTGGCTATAGTGTTTAACAGTTTTTGGAAGCAATTCCCCGGGTTTTGGTTTTGATTTTGAACAAAGTGATGTTTCAGTTCTTTCCAATGTGACTTCATTACAATAGCAGTGCTTTGGATACCAATTAAAATTGAAGTCTCAGACTCTTAGAGTTGGGAGGGACCCCAAAGACCATCTAGTACTTCCCATACCTGAACAAAAAATGTCTTCTCCAGCATCCCTGATGAGTGACCATCCAGTGTCTGCTTATGGAGGGGCTTGTCCAGTGAAGGAGAGCTTCCCTTCCATGTTTCGCATCTGGAAAGCTCTAAGCCTTTGGGAGTTTTTCCTTCTAGAAAGTTGACATGAGCCTCTCTAAGCTCCCCTACCCCTTCCCCATCATTTCTCTAAGCCCTGCCCTCTGGGGCCAAGCAGAACATATTTCATTCCCTCTTCTTCCAATCCTTCAAATACTTAAGACAGTTATTACCATTCTGACTTCATCTGCAACATAAAATCATTCTAATGGTTTATCATTTTTTATCCAAAATAGCCCAGACTATCACCCATTTTGTTTTTTCACAGAAAGTTGAACACTAAAAGGGACCTCAGAGATGAAAAGCCCAAAGAGGTGACATCTGTATTGTTTTCTTTTCTAAAAATACAAGGGCTTTGACCTGAGTTTTGGCTTATTCACTGTGGACTTGGGTATTTACCCAAGAACTACTGTAAGTTCTGACAATACAAGATGGTAAATGATCCAGAAGACCAGAAGGAAATATTTGTACCATTTAGAAAGCTGTTCAGTTCCTGAAACTCATGCAGAAACTGTAAACAACACTTTGCTCATCTAAATCATGAATCTCTAGATTTGTCATGTGTAAGCCAGCCACTACTTGGCAATAAATTGGGTCAAATATGTTATGACTTTCTATGCCTGTCTATTCTAGCCTAATGTAAGAATTCCAATTTCCTCCTGTCCCACCCCACCCTTCCGTTTGTCTCATTGGGAGACAATTGTCTTTTTGTTATTTGGGGAAAATACATGATTTTGTCAAAGATTTTTTATTTGGTTTGAAGCTTGTTGGCTTTTCTCTTATTCACTTTGATTCTGCATTTTGTTGCATTCAATTTACAATTATAATTTTTATATTTTCTGAGTCCAGTTTTTCTTTTACAAATTCACAAGTTCCTGGTACATTCTAAAAATAAAAACAAAGTAGTTTTAATGGCTTATTTTTATATTTCAATATAAATTAAAAAGTAAAAAAAAAACTCCTTGGAAATAAAGTAATGAAACAATAAATCAGTTTTCCATGATAAGAAAACTGTTGCTACTTTATTAACTCTATGTTGACTTCAGCTAACAGTAAAAAAAAAAATGTTTTTCAGTATGTGATGGGGGAGAGAGAGAGGGAGTGAGTGCCTGGATGCCTTCAAAGATTCTTGGCCACTGGAGGTATGAAGGTTGGCTTTAATTATCTGAAAAGAAAATCAGAGGGAAAAAACTAGAAGCAAATAGGTGAAAGTTGCAGAGAGACATAATTAGGCTTCATGAAAGGATAAAGTTCTTTTTATTTTATTTTTATTTTTTTTTCCATATGCTTTTGAGTTGAAAATTTTTTCTCCTTTTTTCTCCCCCCCCAAGATGGCGCACAATCTGACACAGGCTTTACATTTACATACCCATTAAACATATTTTCACATTAGTGAAGTTGTAAGTAAAAATTAAAACCAATAGGAGGAACCATCAGAAAGATGAAACAAAATTCAACTTAAGGTAAAAATAAGTGAGAGCAATTCGACTTCCATAGTTCTTTCTTTGGATGTGGACAGCATTTTCCATCCCGAGGCCTCTGGAGATGTCTTAGATCCTCGTAATGCTGAGAAGGGTTCAGTTTAACATTCTTAGTCATTGCATAACGTGGCTGCTATTGTATACAAAGTCCTCTGGGTTCTGCTCACTTCACTCAGCATCAGACCATATAAGACTTCCCAGGTTTTTCTGAAGTCAGCCTGTTCATCATTTCTTATAGAACAATAGTATTCCATTGCATTCATATACCACAACTTGCTCAGCCATTCCCCAATGGATGGGCATCCTCTCAATTTCCAGTTCTTTGCCACTACAAAAAGAGCTGCTATGAATATTTTTGTACATGTGGGTCGAAAGGATAAACTTCTTAACCATTAGCACTTTCTCAAAGTGTAATGGGCCACTTTGGGAGATAATGAGTTCCCTGTCACTGAAGGGAAGGCTGCCTGTTAAGGTAGAAAGACCGACCACTGGCTTTAAAGTCATAGGACCTGGATCCTAACCCCAGTGTTGACATGTGATATGTGACCTTGAGCAAGTCACATGACCTGAGTCTCAGTTTCCTGATCTGTAAAATGAGGGGATTAGACTAGATGACCTCTGAAGTTCCTTCCAGCTTAAGACCAATGGAATGTATGCGTGATCTTGAGAAAGTCCGCTCTCCTCTTTGGGACTATGTTTCCTCCTGGGAAAAGTGAGACGATTAGACTGGACATTTCCTAAGGTCCCTGTGATATCAATGACATTGGCTATAAAATCAAGTGCAGTATGAAGTGGATTTCTCTCGGGCCCTACGAAAAAAACAAAAAACAAAAAAAGCAAAAACACAAAACCAAAAATGAAACAAAACAACAACCAAACCAGTTTCCTTTCCAAAATGGTTAGTTTCCCCTTTGCTGTGGGCTTGAAAAGCAATGCATTTCTCTGGGAATAGCTTCCTGAATGGAATCTTGGAGCCCAAGCTCATTTCCTTAGCTCTGGGATAAATGTCTAGCTGTTCAGCACAATCCTCTACCCACCAAGGCCTGTCAGGTGGCTTTGTACTGCTATGGAACACTTGAAAAACAGCACAGTTAATTGCCCTCCAAGCTGATGAGTTTTGCAGCATTTTTGTTGCCGAATGGGGAGAGCAGAGCACACTGAGAGAAGAGGAACACTTGCTCAGCAGCCTTGAAAGGCCCTATCTCTTCTCAGGCGTCAGGTCTCTCCCTACTGTCAAATGCGGGGGGAATTGAGGGACCCGAGGGGCTGCTGCCATCTCGAGGACAGAACACTGTCTGTGTTGCTTGAGCTCTGAACACAGCAGCTGGACCTCATGAGCTCCGATGATTCCCCTATTGGCTGTGATGAGAAGGAAGCATTTCCATTGGCAGCAGTAAAGAATGCATCTGGTGGGCACTTGGCATCCCAGGAAAAACCTTGTAGGATCTGGGCTCTCACTGGCCTGGAGCTGACAGGAGGCTCCCCTGGAACCATATTGCTGCTCATTAGTATTGATGGCTTTAGCTGCCATTCCCTGAACGATTATAGGCTCCTGCAGCCAGAGCTGGAAGGGACCTAGGACATTGAGTCTAATCCTCTCATTTTACAGAAGAAGAAACTGAGGCCCAGGGAGAAGGTGTGACTTGTAAGGTCACACCTGGGATGCTAAACCTAGAGCTGGATGGGCCCTCAGAAACCAACTAATCCAACCTTCCCATTTTACAGAGGGGGAAACTGAGGCCCAGGCAGAGGACGTGACCTGCCCAGCATTACAAAACTAGTAAGTGGCAGATCTAGATTTGAACCCATGCCCTTTGCCTACAATCCAGTGCTCTTTCCACTGAACCATAGGAGAAGACAGAGGCTGATTAGTGTGTAGTTAGCTCTGATTGAACCTAGATCTTCCCTGTCTAGACTCTAGAGTCTGGTTAAATTAAGGTTTCTGCATAGATGATCTGTCCTGGATACAGAGACAACTTAATGAATCAATCCCCACCATTCAGAGTTTCTGTTTACTTTATTAGTAATATAATGCAAGGCTCGAGCTGGGAGACCAGAGAGTTTTGGCTGCCAGAATATCCCTGCGGTGATGACAATCACTGATAAGCTTTTTGCTGTTCTGTTGTTTCTGACTTTTCATGATGCCATTTAGGGTTTTCTCTGTGACCTCATTTGGGGCATTCTTGGCAAAGATACTGTAGTGGTTTGTCATTTCCATCTCCAGCTCATTTGACGGATGAGGAAACTGAGGCAAACCAGGTGAAGTTACTTACCCAGGGTCACATAGCTAGTAAGTGTTTGAGCCAGATTAGATTTGAATTCAGGTCTTCCTGACTCCAGGCCCTGAGCTGTATCCACTGTGCCACCTAACTGCCCCAAGGTGGTTAAGACAGTTTATTTCAAAAGTCCCTTCTAGTTCTGACTCTTACGTGTTCCTACACAAAACCTGATCCTCAAGGAGACAGAGCCCTTTTTGACATCAGCGCAGAAACATTGGATCCAGGCTAACCAGGCTGCTTAGAATAACCACCAAGCAGGAGATTTGGAGTCCCAATACCAATCATTTCCCAAGGAAACAGTTGAGACTTTGTTTAAAATAAACTAAAGAGCCTACTTGGACTGGCCATGTCTGAGTCTAAGACGCATGTGAAGGGTGATGGGCCCATGCAGTGATCCACTGGGGAAATTGGTTATGTTTAGTCTGGAGATGAGTAGGCTGAGGGAGGGCATGATAGTTTCTTCCAGTATCCTAAAGGCCATTGTGGAAGAGCGATAAAGTTGACTTGTCTCGTTTGGCCCAAGAGGGCAGAAATAAGACAAATGGGTAGAAGTTGCCATAAGATAAATTTAGGCTAGATGTGAGAAAGAACTTACAAACTATATATACACATGGAGACACACAGTATTGGAAGGCTGTGAATGCCTTGTAAACTGGGAGGCAGATGCCTGCTTGTCTGGAATGTGATAGGGTAGATTGTCATCCTTATCTGGCCTGGACAGCTTGTCCTCTGAGGTTCCTTATAGCACTGAGACTCTGCAAGTCTGGGAAATTGAGAAGAAAAGCAACTGTCCAGACAATTCAGGCAGAACCCTCCTGACCCCCCCCCCCACTTTGGCCTCCACTCTCTGGATATTTCAGGCAGCAGTCAATTCCCCGCATTCTCTACTTCTCATTCCGTGCGGGAATGTTTCCATTTTAGGAGAAGGCAGCCAGGCTTTTCTTGGGGCCTTGCCTCCATGTGCCATGTTGGCTGTGCTCTCAGCTCCTCTGGAATCTCCAGCTGTTTGTTAGCAATCATTGGCTGAAAACATTTTCCATTCCAAAAGTTGTAGCCTTCACAAATGGAAGCGTGTGTGTGTGTGTGTGTGTGTGTGTGTTGAGGTAAGGGAGTGTTGAAAGTCTTCTTGGTCTTGGAGAGCTACTCCTTGTGACACTTTTAGGAAAATGGAGTGACAATTTTAAGTGTTATTAGGGCCATCCCATGTCCTCGTCCCATCCCACCACATGGGAGCTTGCCTTTGGCCATGTGTGACTAAACTGAAGGGCTGGCATTTTGCAATAATAAAGTCTCCTTTTTGGCTGGTGAAAAGCAAGAGTTTTATGACTGAGTAAGTCTCTAAAAGGGAATTGTGTGTCCCCCTTTCTGCCCACCCTCACCCCCATGGTTCTCTTCCCTTCTAGCTTCAGATTGTGTCAAGACTGTTTTTATATTTTTTTTAATTAATTTATTTTGATTTATCAACAATCACTTCCATAAGTTTTTGAGTTTTAAGTCAGGACTGTTTGGGGCAGCTTGCCATATCCCCCCGTGGCCACCAGGTGACTGTGAGTACATGGTATCTCAACGACATGTTCTGCCTAGGCAAAGCTGAACCCAGGTTTGGGCAGGCTCTTTTCTGTTAGTTCTTTCTTGATCATCAGCAAATGAGGGTCTCTCTTGAGGGGAAGTGCCCAGGGTAGAAGTGATGTTGATGTTGTGAGTTCAAGAGATTCAGAGGTCCTGGGTAATGTTGGCTTAGAGCTGCTAGCAATAAGAAGAGGAGTCCTCCCTGTTCTTGGCCTATTTTATCAGAAGACATGGATCGAGAGTATTTTGCACTGGGCAGAACTGAAAGTCCCCAAAACTGTTTTCATGAAGTTTAAGTATCAGCTTCCAGAGAGTCTGACAGTAGTTAAGAAGTTAAGTTACTATCTTATGTTACTATCTGTCAATATTTGAGTCTTTTAGGGCCATTAGTATTTATTTTGTGTGTAGGAAATAAATACCTGATTCTTATTGTATATTAAGTACTTTTTTCCAATCTACTTTTTAAGACCTGAATGTAAGCCACAACTTAAACTTTATGGAAATCATCACCGACGTACCACATTGGGGGAATTTAATGAGTAAAGGGGATGAGAAAAAGAAGTCTACTCCCCCGCTTCCCCTTTGGAAACCGGCTTCCATCAGAATTGAACCCATTCTGGACCGAATTCTTAAATCCTAATTAGAGAGAGGTCCCTTTAGGAAAGAAGGCAGGTGTACTGCCCCAGAGGTGGAACCAATATCACTTCACTAATGTTATATGAGACTTCACAAATTCCAGATTAATATAAGAATCCGTGTACTCTAGTGACTGACAGCTCAGGAAAGACATTTCTGCTTCTCATAATCTTAGCCTTGATGACGTAGATTTTCAAATATAGACTTATATAGGATCAGATTTAGAGCTGGAAGGGACCGTAGAGACCATCAAGTCCAACCTTTTCATTATATATGTGTGTGGGTGTATTATGTATGTATGTATATATGTATGTATGAATGTATAGTTTTTATTGGGTATCTAGGTGGCAATGTGGATAGAGGGCCAAACAGGGGTCAGGAGGTTGTTATTCAGTCATATCTGACTCCTTGTGACCTCTTTTGGGGTTTTATTGGCAAAGGTCCCAGAGTGGTTTTCCATTTCCTTCTCTAGTTCATTTTACAGATGAGGAAACTGAGGCAAACAGGGTGAAGTGACTTGCCCAGGGTCACACAGCTGGTAAGTATCTGAGCCAGATTAGATTTGAATTTTGGTCTTCCTGACTCCAGGCCCAGACAGCACTCAATCCGCTACAGTGCCACCTGGCTGCCGTATATAGAGTCAGGAGGACGTGACAAGTACTCTGTCCACTATATCACACTGCCTCTTAATATGAGAGGAGGCATTCTTAATCATGGTTCCACGGAGAAAGACAAAAGCAGGAATTGTCCACTCTTCAGTTTGATTTGGTGCCTTCTTTATAATTGGGAAAACACCATGTCAGACCACACCCATAACCAGTCTAGGGTGACCAAAGCATTGGGCCAGAGTGCCAATGCCCCAGGAGGGGGCAGGAGAAGGGCAACTGTACTTTCTTCCTGCACAATGCCAATACTCAGACAGCATTTTTCCAAGGCTGATGAAAAGATTTTCTCACTGCTAACATCTGAACCTAGAACCCTGGAGTTACAATTATACTTTTTGGAATCAAATGGCTTTGTAAATTAGCATTAGGGAACCCAGGTTTCTTTTTGGAAGAGATGGGAATGTCATGCAAATGCATTTACTCGATTGTGAGCATGGCATAGTGGATAGAGATCCTTTTTGAGTGTCAGGGAAACTTAGGTTCAATTCTGCCTCTGATACATGCTGGCTGAGTTACCCTGGACATGTCAGTGCTTAGCATGGTACCTGGAATATAATGGGCACTTATTAAGTTCTAGTTGACTGATAATCTCAGTAGAACAGGCACCTAAGATGATAAGTTGCAAAACTCATGCCTAAATTCATGGGGAAAAGAGACGGGAGAGAAATGTCCTCACTGTCAGGCCAGATCCATAAGCAGCATGCAGTAACCCCAACTTTGTCAATGAATCACCCTCCCTGTCCCAAATCCCAATTTTCTGACTAGTCATCCCTTGAGTTGGCCTGTGAAGACTTTCCTAGTCATGTATCTAAACTTTATGACCTTCACTTATAGGAAAGGTGGATTTTTTTCCTTTTCAGTTAATCAGTTTGATTTTCAGTACATGTTTCTTACAGACTCACTTTAGCTGTACCCTGCCGCCCACGTTCTTTGCTTGCCTCTAAAGATGCCAAAAGCTCCTGGTTTGATTTTTTGTAAATAGTATTTTAATTTTTCCTATTACTTGTAAAGATAGTTTTCAACATCCAGTTTTTATAAGATTTTGGGTTTCAAATTTTTTTCTCCCTCTCTCCCATTCCCCCCTCCCCAAAAAGGCAAGCAATATGATATAGATTATACATGTGTAATCATGTAAACATATTTGCACATTAGTCATATTGAAAGAAGAAACAGAACAAAAGGAAAAAGCCATAAAAAAGTGAAAATAGTATGCTTCAATCTGCATTCAGACTCCACAATTCTTTCTCTGGATGTGGATAGCATTTTCCATCATGAGACTTTTGGAATTGTCTTGGATCATTGTATTTCTGAGAAGAGCTAAGTCTATCATAGTTAATCATTTCACAATATTACTGTTACTGTGTACAGTGCTCTGCTGGTTCTGCTCACTTCACTCAGTATCAGACCATACAAGTATTTCCAGGTTTTTCTGAAGTCAGCCTGTTCATCATTTCTTATAGTACAATAGTATTCCATTACATTCATATACCACAACTTGTTCAGCCTTTCCCTAATTGATGGGCATCCCCTCAATTTCTGATTCTTTGCCACACAAAAGGAGCAGCTATTAATATTTTTGTACTTGTAGGTCCTTTTCCCTTTTTTATGATCACTTTGGGATACAGGCCTAGTAGTGGTATGTGCAGTGTGGTAAGACATGGTAAGGAGGTAGCTTGGAAGTGAATGGATAGCCTAGTCTACCTGTTCAATGGCCTTGACCATGATCAAAAATAGTGACAGGCTCTGTTCCTACCAGCCATGTGGAAAACATATAGTTTGTACTCAGTGTCACCTACACCCTTTAAGAAAGGAATTTTCAAAGAATTCATGACCAAACAGGAGATAGAGAACATTATGAAGTAAAAAATGGATAATTTTGATTGCATTAAATTGAAAAGTTTTTGCACAAACAAAAACCAATGCAACCGAGATTAGAAGGAAAGCAGAAAATTGGGAAAGAATTTTTACAACCAGTGTCTCTGATAAGGGCCTCATTTCTAAAATATAAAGAGGATTAAGTCAAATTTATAAGAATAGAAGTCATTCCCCAATTGATAAATGGTCAAAGGATATGAACAGGCAGTTCTCAGATGAAGAAATTAAAGCCATCTATAGTCGTATGAAAAAAAATGCTCTAAATCACTATTGATTAGAGAAATGCAAATCAAAACAACTCTGAGGTACCACATCACACCTATCAAATTGTCCAACATGACAAAACAGGAAAATGATAAATGTTGGAGAAGATGTGGGAAAATTGGAACACTAATGCATTGTTGATGGAGTCGTGAAATGATCCAACCGTTCTGGAGAGCAATTTGGAACTATGCCCAAAGGGCTATAAAAATGTGCATACCCTTTGACCCAGCAATAGCACTTCTAGGGCTGTATCCCAAAGAGATCATAACAATGGGAAAAGGACCCACATGTACAAAAATATTCATAACAGCTTTTTTTGTGGTGACAAAGAATTGGAAATTGAGGGAATGCCCATCAATTGGGGAATGGCTGAACAAGTTGTGGTATATGAATGTAATGGAATACTATTGTGGTATAAGACATGATGAGCAGGCAGACTTTAGAAAAACCTGGAAAGGCTTGTATGGACTGATGATGAGTGAAGTGAGCAAATTCAGGAGAACATTGTACATAGTAACAGCCACGTTGTACAATGACTCTCATTGATAGACGTGACCTTTCTCAGCAATGCAAGGATCTAAGACCTCTCCAAAGGCCTCATGATGGAAAATGCTATCCACATCCAAAGAAAGAACTATGGAGTTTGAATGCAGATCGAAGCATGCTATTTGCTATTTTTTTTCTTCTGTTTTGTTTCTTCTTTCTGGTGGTTCCTCCTATTGGTTCTAATTCTTCCTTACAACATCACTAATGTGAAAATATGTTTAATAGGAATGTATATGATATAGCGTATATCAGATTGTGCACTGTCTTGGGGAGGGAGGGGGGGAGAAAAATTAAATCTCAAAAGCTTATACAAGTGATTGTTGATAGATCAAAATACATTAATAAAAAAATTTTAAAAAGAAATTTCAAATATGACAGTGTGTGAATCACTTAGGACATACAATACTTTTGGTTTGGTTTCATTTTGGGACAACAGTTAGGTCACATATGTGCTTTTACTGACACTAGGCTGACTTAGAACATCTAACCTCAACACGATGAAAGCAGAAAGAGGTGGTCTCCTCACCTTTAATTCTCTGTCAGATGAGTTCTGAGGTTTTTTTGTCATTCACATATTTCACTGTTCTCTTTTATGGTATGTGTGTGTGTGGTTTTTAAAAAATTCTCTGGTTTTTAAGAATGGATGTTACTCCCCCCCAAAAAAATGCATAAATTATGTCTCTTAAAGAGCACACTTCGCTAACTGTCAGAGATATTGCTGCACCTGTAGATCTTGGGGATGTCAGGTGTTTTAAGGATCATTCACTCTCCCAATGAAATAGGATCATTTGCGCCAAAATGCAAAAGAAAAGGTAGTTAAAGATGAAAAATACCACCAAGAACTCAAAAGCCATTGCTGCAAAACAGCATCATGAATACTCAAAAAGCACTCAAGGACCTTTAATGGGACCTGGAAGCTGGAAGGGTTCCTATTGACTCCACTGCCATACTATGTAGACTTCTTGAATTTGAAAGAACAGCAAGACCACTTGTGTGTGTGTGTGGGGGGGAGAATTGTCAGCTGTATTTATGAAGAAAAAATACTTTTCATGTGCAAGATAACAGTCAGTCAACAAGCATTTAAGTGCCTACTACGTGCCAGGAACTGTGCTGTAAAGATTAGCAAAAGGTCATTTTTACTGATGAAACTCACTTTTTCATTGAAGGCTCCCCCAAACCTGTTGTCAGAAGAAATCTATGTGAGCCTCTAAGATCTGAGTAACTACATCAGACTGTAAGATATCCACCTTCTCCCAAAAAAAAATCTTGGAGGAATTGTTTTCTGTTTTTGTTTTTCTTTTACTTCCAGTGGACTTAGAAGTCTTGTCCCTGTTGAGGGAATGATGAATTCTGATTAATTTATTGATATGTTAAGAAACAGAATTGTTCCACTTTTATAGAAATTCCTAAATAGAGATGGAAGATCACAACATGTCTTTGCACCAGGCAGTGCACAGTACGAGAAATTTATTCCAGTGATGGGGAATAATATACTCTGGTGGCCTGGGAACTCACCTGATTTAAATCACATTGAAAACCTATGAACTATAATCAAGCCTAGACTTGGATAAATGGACCGTTCATCAATGGTACACTTAAGAACGTTTCATGATGAAGAATTAGAGTGTATATCAAAACCTCAGGAACTGAATGCCAAATCTTAAAAAGAATAAGCCACTGAATCAAAACAGATCCAGATATACCACATATGAAAAGTTGTTTTCAAGTAAATTAGTTTTCATGTTATTGTATATCAATACATATAATTATTTTACTCTGTCCTGAGTAATTGGCACATTGCCACAGAGGACAAGAATGAGCACATGTGCTCCCTGTTGCAGCCCTGTCATGGAATGTCTTCGCACAGGCTAATAAGGACACTGGCAAAAATAGACTTTTCAAAGTAAAAAGAAGAAGAAGAAGAAATAATAATAATAATAATAATAATAATAATAATAATAATAATAATAATAATAATAATAATAATGTGAAAACCTGTACCTGACATCTCAGGCATGCCAACTGACAGCCTGAACTCAGGCTCTCTGCTACTCGGTTCTCTGATACAGGGGAGCTTTGGGTGGCTCCCTGGTTTGCTAACCTTGCATATGGTTAGATAAATGAGATATCTGAAAGAGAAGAGTTCACCCTAATTGCCACTTACCTTCAAGTCTGTATATTCTTGGCCATAGTGAGCTTAATTTGAAATAGAGATGACCACATGTATATTGAAAGATTTGGGTGAATGCCTGCATATTGCAACAGCCTTGAGTTTTCTACTCAAGGGCCATTTATCTAAGTATTTAAAGCCATGCTTTTGCCCGAATTACAGGTGGCTATTTTTTCCAAACCTGTGATTATCCTGCCTCCCCCTGACCTTTTCAGACCCACCCCCATCCTGCAGTGCTTTCTCATGTGTCTCTGTACTGATCCTATCAGCAGTGGGGAACCTGTGACTCAGAAGGCTGCACGTGAGGACCCAGAAGGCCACATGTGGCCTCAAAGCCACAGCTTCCCCACTCCTGCACCTAGGTTCTATCAAGCCTAGTTTTGCAAAAAATAAGACATGGTGGAGAAAGTAATGACTTTATGCAAAATATTTTACATCTAATGTAGACTGTGAAAGCAGAACTAGGGCTGAGTGTATAAATACTCTGGGATACTACCTCATTGAACTAGAACCCCACTAACGAGAACCTTCAATTAACCGAGATCTTTTTTTCCTGCTCTGCCACTAAAAGACAGAAAACTTAAGGCAGAATGTCTGGGCACTGTACATTGAATTTTAAAACACTGAAGGAGATTTAGAAACCAATTGGTCCATCTTGGCCCCGTATATGTTGGATTCAGTCTCTATAATAACCTTGACAAGCGGTTAACCAGCATCTGGCTGAACACGTTCAGCCCAGCCTTCTACACCTTCTCCCTGTCTAGTCCTGGGTAATGAACCTGGTATTCCAGAATTTCAGAGCTCAGGGGAATGTTAGAGATCATCTAATCCAACTGCGTCATTGAACAGATGGAGAAATTGAGAGGGGAAGGACTTGCCCCAGATTATATTTAGCGAGTAACAGAGCCAGTACTAAAAACAAGTCGTTGTCTCCAGACTGCTGCTCATTCCCCTACCCTGAATTGTCTCCCTCATACCAGACTGCTGCTGGTATTCACAGTGATGACCCTGAAGCCTGAGCTATTAAAGAAAGATTCACTCATCATGGTGTCCAGTTTCTACTTATAAAAGAGGAAAAAATATTTTCACATATTTTGGAACGGTTTTAAATAAGGATAAAAAAAACAAAAAAATCCCAAGGAATTAGCCCCCAACCAGCATATTAAGTTAAACAGTACAGGGTTCTGTTAATTTTGTTGACATGATGTGATTCTATGTACCGATCCTCTCAGTAGCATTGAAGAATATGGGTCCTGTCTCCTAGGTGCTAAGGGGAGATAATAAAGCAACACAGAAGTTATCTGACCTTACTGTATACTGACCTGTATGTAACATTTCATCTCTGTACTTTTGCACAGACTGGCCTTGGTGCCTAGAATGCTCTTCCTCCATACTTCTAGGTCTTCAAATCTCTGACTTCCTTCAAGGCTCAGCTTTAGTACCATTTCTTACACGAGGCCTTTCCTGATACCCCCTCTAAGTTGTTAGCACCTCTTTACCCCCACCATATTGTTTTTCACTTATTTTGAGCATATTTTGGGTTCATTTTTATGTATACGGTCTCCTCTGACAAAATGTTAGCTCGTTGAAGGCAGAGAATTTTTTTGTTTTTTTGCTATGTATCTCCAGTGCCTAGCACATAGTAGGCACTTAATAAATGCTTATTGACTAACTGACCACACCCTCCAAATATCACTGCAGCACATCCTTTCCCAGTGCCAGGGCTTTGTTCACACTGATTGCGTCACAGGCAAAGCCACTTTCCATCACTCTGTGGCATTTATAGAATGGAATATTGTTGCTATTCTATTATTTTGCTGAATGATTAGGGGGAAATGATGGGAAAAACTTGATTTAGGCAGAAGTAGCTCATTGGAGACACAAAGTAAGGGGTAAAGGCATGAAAGACATACACACACACACACACACACACACACACACACACACACACACACTGCAATTCAGAGAAGCTAAGAACTGGTACCTCAGGCACCATTCACTTGTTAGTTGTATTTGATGGAAAACATCAGCTGAGGGCCACACACAAGGAAAAAGAGCATCCACCGCACTTTAAAAACGAAGAACAGAAAACACAAAACTTGCTTCCATGCATTCGAGACATAGTGGCAGTGACAGTAGCAAAAAGCTCAATAGAGTGCTGGGCCTGCAGTCAGGAAGACCCATGTTCAAACCCTGCCTCTGCCTTGTGACATTGGGCAAGTCCCTTAACCTCTGTCTGCCTCAGTTTACTCACCTGTAAAATGGGGATAACGATCACATTTATATCCCAGAGTTGCTGTGAGGATCAAATGAGATCCTATTTGTAAAGTGCTCAGCACACAGTAAGGAAAATGTCTGACACATAGTAGATGCTTAACAAATGCTTGTTCCCTTTCCCTTCTACTTCCTGTCAGATACTTCAGCTTCAGCTTCAATGGCTCCCTATTGCTTCTAGGATGAAATGCAAAGTCTGCCACTGAGCACTGAAAGCCTCTGTCACAGTTTGGCTCCAGCGTACCTTTCCACAAATGCTGTATGTAACTTCCCTTGCCACGTTCTGTGTTCCAACCAAACTGGCCTGTGTTCCTCCTCGTCATCCTTTGTTCTCATTCTCAACCTCTGTGTAGCCTGTGATACTGTTCATCACCATCTTCTTCTTCATACTGTCTTCTCACTAGGTTTTCGGGACATCATGGTCTCCTAGTTCTCCTCCTACCTCTCTGACTGTTCCTTCTCAGTTTCCTTTGTGGAATCCTCCTCCCGATCATGCCTTCTGGCTCTAGGTGTCCCTCAGGGTGATGGCCTGGCCCTTCTTCTCTTCTCCCTCTAGACTCCTTTACTTGGCAATCTCAGCAGCCCCCACAGATTCATTGACCATCTCATTATTGACTGTCTCTATGCTGATGATTCTCACATCTTCATATCCTGCCTTAACCTCTCTGCTGGCCTCTAATTTTGCATCTCTAACTCCCTTTCAGACATCTCAAACTGGATGTCCAGGAGATATATTAAACTCAACATGTCCAAGACTGAACTCATAATCTTTCCCCCTAAATTCTCCCCCACCCTCCTAACTTCCCTATTCCCTTCCAGGGCAAAACCATCCTCTCAGTCCCTTGTTCTTGCAACCTGATAGTCACCCTTGACTTGTTATTTCTCCAACCCCACCCTCACCCCCATCCAATATGTTGTCAAAGTCTGTCTATATCACCTTGGCAGTAACTCTCCCCATACACCCACTTCTCTCCTCTGACACTGCCATGGCTCTAGTGTAGGCCCTTATCTCCTCATTTTTGATATTGTCATCACAAATGTGATATATTGTGGTATTGTATCCCATTGTGATAATCTGCCCACCTCAAGTCTCTCTCTACTTCATCCTATCCTCCGATCAGCCACCACAATGATTTTCCAAAAGTATACATCTGATCATGTCACCCTCTCTCACTCAGTAATGTCTAGTGGCTTCTTATGGACTCCAGGATCAAATGTAAAATCCTCTGTTTGGCCTTCAGAGCCCTTCCTACCTTTCCAGTCTTCTTACATCCTACTTCCCAATACACACTCTTTGATATGGCCTCTTGGCTGTTCCTTGAACAAGAAATTCTATCTCTGAGCTCTGGGCATTCTCTCTGGCTGTCTGCCATACCTGGAATGACCTCTCTCCTCATCTCAGCCTGATGCCTTCCCTGGCTTCTTTTAAGCCCCAACTAAGATCCCATCTTCTACAGGAAGCCTTCTCCAATCCTTCATTCTAGTGCCTTCCCTCTCAATTATTTCCTACTTATGCTGTATGCAGCTGGTTGTAAATATTTGTTTGCTTCCCACCCCATTTCAATTGTGAGTTTCTTGAGGGCAGAGAATCTTTTGCTTCTTTTTGTATCCTCACTACGTAGCACATACTAGGCTCTTAATATTTATTGACTGTTTCTCAAGCTCAACATTCCATCTCTCAGTCCCTGCCTTTGCACAGGCTATCTCCAACATCTCCCACTATGTTCCCTCTTACCCCTAGGCTCCTATAAGAAACTTTTCCTGTTTCCCTGATTGCTAATGCACTCTATCTGCTCAAACAAACTTATATATATATACTTACCTTCTAGGCAGCTAGGTGGTGGTGGATAGAGTGCCAGTCCTGGAGTGAGGAAGACCTGAGTGGCTTCAGAATGTTTGCTAGCTGTGTAACACCAGGCAAGTGACTTAACCTCTACTGGCCTCAGTTTCCTCATCTCTAAAATGGGGATGATAATAGCAGGGTTGTGAGGTTAAAATGTGATCATATTCAGAATGCACTTTGTAAACCTTGAAGTACTATATAAATGCTGGCTATCACTATGGGCATTGGCATTGGCATCAGCGTCACCAGCACTAGCACCAGGACCAGGACCTGCTGCTGTAGATCATTTGCTGACCTGCATTGGAAGAGTAGAGAAGTTTCTTTTTCTGGAGTTCCTTACCCCAGTGGAATTACAGCAAATAGTGAAAGGCAGCTCCAGGTCTTTACCCCGGATCAGATCTGTAATTCTTGGATAAGCTTCCCCCAAATGAGAGCTGCCCTAACTAAACTGGGCCACTTCAGGAGAGAATGGCTTGCTCCTTACTTCAAAACTTACTTAAAAACTGGATAAGCACTTGCCACATAGAGGGGATTCTTGGTGAAGTCGAGGGTGTTTGCACTAAATCACTTTCTAATATCCAGCCCACTGCCTCCCTCTTAAAAAAAAAAAAAAACAACAACTAATTGAACACTTGACTTGCCAACAATGACCAACCAAACATATTCCTCAGGGACCAGGTCTGATGGTATTCTCCATATTCCATAACACTTCTTCACAGAGGGAGGACGTATATTGATCATGGGTCCTCCAGAAGCAGCATTGATGGTGATTTCTTCTAGTATTACTGAAGAATCTCTGTCCTAATGAGATGATCTAGGCCAGGGATGGGGAACCTGTGGCTTGAAGGCCACATGTGGCCCTCTAGGTCTTTGAGTGTGGCCTTTTGATTGAGTACAAGTTCTATAGAAAAAATCCTTTTGTTAAAGGGATTTGTTCTGTGAAGTTTGGATTCAATGAAAGGGCCGCACTTGAGGACCTAGAGGACCACATGTGGCCTCAAGGCCACAGGTTCCTTACCCCTGGCTAATATTTATGCTTTTGTGAACCTTAGATATGTAGTGTTTGGGGGTCTGCCCTACCTCATATAAACACTTTTTGATAGCTCTTATTTAAAAAAATATATATTATTATTAATATTTTGATTTCATGTGACATGACACCTTTTCTTCTGTCTTTAATAGAGATAAATCATTTGTCATTTTTATTATTTTTTTAAAAATATTTATTTAGTATTTTATTTTTCCCTATTTACATGTAAAAATAATTTTAACCTTTCTTTTTAAAATTTTGAGTTCCAAATTCTTTCTCTTCTTCCCTTCCCACCTCCCTCATTGAGAAAGCAACCAATTTAATATAGGTTATACGTGCATAATTATGCAAAACATATTTCCATATTAGTCATATTGTAATAGAAAACATAGACCAAAAAAAAAAACCCAAGAAAAACAAAGTTAAAAAAAAGCATGCTCCAATCTATATTCAGACACCATCAGTTCTTTCTCTGGAGATGAATGGCATTTTTTTATCATCTGTCCTTCAGAGTTGTCTTAAATCATTGTATTGTTGAAAATGGCTAAGATAGACTATGTGCCAGATTTTGTACTAATCACCAGAGGTATAAATACAAGTGAGCAAGACAGTTCCTGCCTTCAAGGAGCTTACATTCCCAACGGGGAAGGCACCACACTCAGAGAAGCTAGAAAACAGCTGGGTTCCCTCTCAGGAGAAAGCTGCTGCTGAGGATGTCCTTGGCCTATGGGCTCAATAGTGCTATTTCCAGGTCACAAGGTAAGAATGGTTTACTGACTTTTTTTTTTTTGCTTTTTTGTGAGGCAGTCAGGGTTAAGTGACTTGCCCAGGGTCACACAGCTAGTAAGTATCAAATGTCTGAGGTTGGATTTGAACTCAGGGGCCTCCTGACTCCAAGGCTGGAACTCTATCCACTGCACCACCTAGCTGCCCCCTGACTTTTCTTACATAATTCCAAATTGTTTTTTAGAATGGTTGGACTGATTTTTAACTCCACGAACGTTGTTTCACTGTGTATGACTTCCCACAATACCTCCAATGTTGTCCCCATTTTGTGGGTCAGATAGCTGAGAAAGAGAGGAGCAACATTAAGTGATTTTCCTTAGGTCCCAAATTCAGTGGCAGATTCCTGTCTTTGACCTTTGGGGATTTTCCAGGAGTCTATGGCTTTTTTTTAATTCCTAGGGATCTCCTCATGGCAAAATAAATGACAAAAAAGGCATTTTATTTCCTCTCTAACCTTCAGAACTCATTCTTTCTTGCATCCACAGATCATGTATCCTAGGGACACACTTGTTTTGAGAATTGGAATGAAAATGATTAAAATAGAAAGGCTGGTTTTGAAGCAGTGACTTCCTGTTCTTCAGTCTGATTGTTTACAGTAGATAGTGACAGGTTCTGCTAACCAGATAGGCCAACAGCAGAATAACTCCCTGACCTTTCAAGCAACTGAAGGAAATGAATCAGAATGCAGACAGGCATCCTTGCAAAGACCTCCACTGCTATACACGAGAACATGTACCTCAATAGAGGAAGGATCACTTCGACAGAAAGAAAAGTTATTTCCTCATATCTAGTCAGTTGCCAAGACTTATTGATTCTCCATCTGTGATAGCTCTTGCATGGTTGCCCTTCTCTCCAATCACATGACCACAACCTAGTTCAGACTCTCATCGCCTCTTCTTTGGACTATTTCAATAACCTCCCCCCACCCCAAAACTCCTGGCCTCAAGTGTGTCTCCTCTCCACATCAGTTCTTCATGACGCTGTCAAAGTGATTTTTCTAAAGCACAGATCTGCTGAAGGGAATCTCCTGCTTCAGAAACTTCCATGACTCCCTATTGCCTATAGAATAAAATGTAAATTCCCTTATTTAGCTCTTAAAATGCTTCACAGTCCAGGTTTTCTTCATATATTCCATGTTCTAGTCAAACTGAACTCCTAAGGCATTTACTAAGATGACGTAATAAGAACACTCCCACAAATACAGCATCAATTGGAAGAGTGGGTGCAAACTGAGAGTATAATAGTAGCAAAGCACAGACAAAGGAAACATGTGTGACTGAGGCAGCTCATGCCTTCACTGTTGCTGGGCATCCTTTCTCTTCTTATGGTATCCTTATGCTGTTCCCACCTGGATGTGGCATCTTTGCTGTATGGGTGCTTAGTTGGGCTACCTTGGTCTGCCTTGCCCCACAGCTAAACTCTCAAATGCTGGGGCTTAGCTCTCTCCTCGAATATTTCTCTGCTGCTGCTTCTTAGGGCCACCTCTACTGACTTCCCTTTCTTCCCTTTCCCTCCTCCCCATCCTCCTCTCCTGCCCCTTTCCCCTCTCCCTCTTCCTCTCCTTCCTCCTCTTCCCCTTCTTTCTCTTCTTCCCCTTACTCCTCCTCTCCTTATCCTTCTTCCTTTCTTTCCTCTTCCCCCTCTTCCTCCTTCCCCTTCTTCTCTTCTTCCTCCTCCTCATCTTTCTCTTCTTTCCCCTTTTTCTTCTTCTCTACCACTGGAAAGTTGCCCCGCCCTCTAATTGCATCTCAGAGAACTCTTTCCCACAGACTTGCCTTTGTACTTCTTTTGATACATTAATGTATCACCCCCTATTTTCTATAATTATGTCACTTGGGATCAGTACTCCCCTCTCACTATAACTTTTAAAAAATTTGCTTACTTCACTCTGTATCAGCTCAGACTGACATACTCTGAGTTCTTCATATTCATCTTTTCTTTTTTCTTTTTCACTCAATACCCATGATTTTGTTAGTGGAGGGAACTCCTAGTGAGGTAACACACCCTACCAATTCAAATCAACACCCATGGTGCACCTTGGCTGGTAACTATAGGCAGGTCAAGTGGCTAAATTCATTTTCTTTTAGCAACTGCCTGGGACAGTGAAAAGTTGACTTGTCCAGGGTCAGCATTTGTCAGAAGCAGCACTTGAACCCAGGCCTTTCTGATTTGAAGAGTGGTTTTCTATCTACTACAGTTCAGTAATATTTCATTTCATATCCATGTACTATAGTGTTCAGCCATTCCCTCCGTGATGGACACCCTGTTTTGTTTCCAGGTCTTTGCTGCCACAAAAAAATCTATTATGATCATTTTCCTGTTTTGTTTTCTTTCTGTCTCTGACCTCCTTTGTATTTATGCCGGCAGTAGGATCTCTGGGTAAAATGGTATGAAAGATTTAGTAATTTATTTTTTCATAATTCTGTATTGTTTTTCAGGGTAGTTAGACTAACTGGTAGTTAGTTGGCACAGAGATAGAGTGATAGCCCTGGAGTCAGGAGATCTTGAGTTCAAATCCTGAGTCAGACAATTATTAGTTGTGTGACCTGGGGAAGGTCACTTAACCTTGTTTGCAAACTACTCCAGAATCTTTGCCAAGAAAACCCAAACGAGGTCAGAGAAAGTCATTCAGGACTGAAACAACACAATAACAAAATAGACTAATTCACAGTTCCACCAAGCATGTATAAGTATGCCTGTCTCCCTGCAGTCCCTGCAACACTGATAATTTCCATCTTGGGTAATTAACAGATGACTTTGAAGACTGAAATCCTCTATTTTGATGAATTTTCTGCCCACGGGGCAGCAGGCTGGTGGGTTAAGGGAGATAACTTTGGTAAGGCAGACTATCGAACATTTTTCAAGATACACCCTTATTTGTAAGACGCGTTAGCATCATTGCCCCCTACTTTCGGGCAGCCCCATTACAGCAGTACAGATGCCAACAAATTTCTTGAGATACTGTGTGCAATAACCTTGCTTTTTGATTCCTGGGAGAAAAAAAAATCAAAGCAGCTGCTGTTCAGAAATTCTGTTTTTTTCCCCATTTTTCTCTGCATTGCTGTTATATAGCTGCCTGTTTACTACTCTGTAGCTGAGAAGCCCCTCTTTGCCACCTTAGATGAGAGAACAGAGGAGCCAGTTGAATAGAATTTAAGAAAAAGGAACAAAGAAACCAACTCCACATGGGAATTAGGCTACTCAGGCAAGCTTTAAAAGAAAATACGTTTATAGAGTCTGGATCATAAAGCTAATTGCAGGCACTGAAATGTCTACTTAAGTTATTATTGTATGTGGCTGATATAATTCAGTGGCAGATATTCGAATTATCCCAAACACCAAATAAGCCCATGTTGAACAAGCATTTCCTGGACCCGATGTGATGTGTTGATTGGCTTTGCCAGGCCTCTTTTTCATTCCCTTCCCCATTGTTTAACCTTTGTGATGAGGAATGGTTCATTGTATAAGGGGAGCAGACAGAATACATTTGGGAATGAGATAGATGTAAGAACAAAATGTATTGAAACCAAGATTTCTTTTCTTTATGCCGTATTTTGGATTGTGGTATTTGAGCTTTATTCATAAAGATATAAAATAATTTTGTCTCAAAGGTGCCATGGACAAATCCCTTCCTAATTATTTGTTCCAATGGAAGGGGAAAGAGCAATGTTTGTTGTAATTCCAAATAACAGATGTTCCGAAAGCCAACAATAATGACAAGAAGGAAACCATTTAGTGAGAATTTGAGGTAATAGCAGTAGGGGCTGGCTATGCTGAGACCAGACTCTGCCTCGCTTTTTCCTTATTCAAGTCCCTTTCCTTTACTGGACCTCAGTTTTCCCATCTGGTAAATTAGGGAATTGGATTAATTGAGCTGTAAAGTTCATTTTTGGAAAAGATACTGGCACTCAAGGCTGCTGCCTCCCAATCTAGTCCATCTCCCCGCCAGCACCCTAGCCACCTTCCCAGAACAAGGACAGTAATGTCTGGGAGCCCTCCCATCCTTTATCAAAATGGGATTTCAAAACATATGAATGAAAACATGAAACAGCAGCAGGAATTTATGCTCATGAATGCTCTACTTCAGATGGAAAGACAATTAACGATACAAAATGAAATGAGAGAAAGGCAGATGGCCATGCAGATTGCTTGGACAAGAGAATTCCTCAAATATTTTGGGACATTTTTTGGCATTGGTGCCAGTGGTGTTACAGCTGGAGCAATTAAAAAAGAAAAAAGCAACCAGGCCTCTTCTCCCTGTTGTTCCATTGAGCTTTATCCTTGCTTATCAATATGATATGGTCTACGGAACCCTTCTGCAGAGGGTGAAAGGTGAAGCAGATAACATCCTGCAGAAAACAGAGTCCAGAAAAGTGCAGAGCAAATTCTTTGTAGAAACCTGAACGTGGGTTCACTAGGCCATACCCAAAGCACGAAATAAATTGGTTGCATCATAGGATGTTTTATTTAATTTTTGACCTGGTACCAATATATCGGATATAATGTGGCTTGTAAAAAAAATAAATAAAACTTATCATGCCTAAAATATATCTTGTATTTGACTTCTTTTGAAGGAAAATATCTCCTCTTTCATATTTTCCAGGTACATGTGCTGAAACCTATGGTAATACATAATGTGTTTCACAACTGTCCTAGATGCCAGCTGAGGCTTAATAAATTAGTGGCTTCAAAACTGTTTGGATTGTGTACTTGTCATTAAGAAAATTTGACCATGCACTCCATACACACACACACACACACACACACACACACACACACACACACACACACACGTGTGTGTGTGTGTGTACATATATATCCATGTGTATGTGTGTGTACATGTATACATATGTATGTGTGTATATATATATATATACACACACACACACATATATATATATAAGCTTATATATGTACTCCTGTACCAGTATATTATGTACATTGTAAAACATATCTAAAGTTGAAATACAAAAAAGATGAAATAAATATTGAAAAAAAAAGAAAGAAAAAGGCACTGGCTCTGAAGGTGAAAGGCCTGGGTTCAAATCCCTCCATTGATGCTTATTACCTTGTGATTTCAGACAAGTCCCTTCCCTTCTCTGGGCCTCAGTTTCCCCATCTTTCAAATGAGGGGTTTGGACCAGATGGTCTGTGAAATCCCTTCCAGGTCTACGCCTAGGATATGTGTCTAGGAACCTATTGCTCTAAAGCTGCATAGGGCATACGAATGAAGTTATGTACCCATTGGACTATCTAGTCCCTTTGACTCTGTGATTTTGTAAGAGACTTAGGCAAGACCATGTAGAATCACATAGTGGTAGGACCAGGATTTGAGCTCAGGACTTCTAACTTTACATCAGTCTTCTTTCCACTCTACCATGTTTTGTCTCATCTAGGACCAGGGAGGTTATGTAATCTACCCAATGTGGCACAGCAAATTGGGATCAGAGCTAGGAATTGACCCCAGATTTCTAATTCTCCAATAACTTTCTCACAATGGCCCTGCCCCAATTTATGGGCATGATGCAGATGACTGTGCCTGGGCTGCGATGTATGTGTGTTTTCCTTCCTCGCATCACCAGGGAGGATATTTCCTTTGCACTCCCTGCATCTCACATTTCTTTTACTCTGCTTTTGCTTTCAGTGGATGGCTGCATCGACTGGTCAGTGGACCTCAAGACATACATGGCCCTGGCAGGAGAGCCTGTCCGAGTGAAGTGTGCCCTGTTCTACAGTTACATTCGCACCAACTATAGCACAGCCCAGAGCATGGGCCTCAGGCTCATCTGGTACAAGAACAAAGGGGACCTTGAAGAACCCATCATCTTCTCTGAGGTCCGAATGAGCAAGGAAGAAGACTCCATCTGGTTTCATTCAGTAGAGGCCCAAGACAGTGGGTTCTACACTTGCGTTTTAAGGTGAGTGTCATGTTCGACAATGGGCCTATGTTTCTTTGTGTGTAAAAGTGAAGGGGTTAAACAAGACGGCCTTTAATGTCCTCTCTTTCTCTGTAAAACCCCCCGAATTAGTTCTCATTCTTACAGCCTAGAGTGCTATAGTTTTGTTTTGTTTTAAATTCTGGTGTCCTTCACTTCATACACAGAATGTGTTGTGTAAAACTTGTATCCTAAATGATTTTTCTGTAATTCAGATCCTTCTAAATGCACTCAGTAAGTCCATTTTTTTTTTTTTTTTGGCTAGGCAATGGGGTTAAGAACCCAGAATATTTTTTTTTTGAGGCAACTGGGGTTAAGTAACTTGCTCAGGGTCACACAGCTAGTAAGTGTTATGTGTCTAAGGCCAGATTTGAACTCAGGTCCTCCTGAATCCAGAACCAGTACTCTATCCACTGTGCCATCTAGCTGCCCTCCATTTTTTTTTTTTTAGAAAATCCTCTGGATTACAACAACCAGCCATGGAGTCAGGAAGACCTGAGTTCAAATTTGGCCTCAGATACTTACTAGCTGTGTGATGCTGGGCAAGTCACTTAACCCCAGTTGCCTCAAAAAAAAAAATCCTCTGGGTTCTTTTGTTCAGAATTGTGGCTTCAGTGATTTAGGGAGCTACCTTCCCTGATAAAATGGATGGAGCCTCGGAGTCTGGAAGACCTTGGGCCCTAGTCTCACCTTTGACCCATGTGAGTCATGTGACCCTGAGTAAATCACTTAACCCCTTAGTACTCTAGATTATCAGTGTCAAACTCAAATAGAAACAGATCCCTGTAAACTGCAATAATAACAAATTAACATTATCTGTATTATGTTTTTATTTATTGTGTTAGACATTTCCCAATGGCATTTTAATCTGGGTCCCAGAAACACTGGAGTTTTGAGGCCAGGTAGCTTCAAGTTTGAAGTCTCTAGTCAAGGCAACTATTTCAGACTATAAATTACAGACAAGTGGCTTTAGTGGAGAAAGTTTCCATATTGTAAGTCCCCTACATTGATGAAATCTCAGACTTGGCCCTAAAAATTCATGGATTCATGTCATGTGGAGATAGCCCAGGTGACAGTGTGTGAGCTCCCAAGGTGATTCATGCACAGAGCTCAAGAAATGCTTTCCTTGCTCCCCACTGAGAGCCTACAAAGATCTGTCTGTCTCTCATGGTACCTTCGAAGAAGGGCTTCATGGTAGATGCTGCTGCTGCTGCCATCTACAAGCAGAAATGTTCAAGATTACTGGGGAAAATGAAGGCATGACCCTTAACATTTGCCGCTTTTTTCATTCTGGTACTTTTGATGGAAAACTGCACTAAGGACCATCTTGTTCTCCATGGCCCCAGGAGGCAGGATTGGGAGCAATGGAATGATATTAAAGGGGAACTAATTCTATCTTCATTTAAGAAGGAAATTCTTGAACAATTTGAGCTATCCATCAGTGAAATGGGCTGCCCTGTGTTGGAGTGAGGTGAACTGGGCAGTGTCTCCTGGAAGGTATCTAAACATTACATGGATATCCACTTGCACAAGGGATTCATGCTAAGGGTAGGAGTTGGAGAATTTGATAGGATGGAAAGAGCCTTGAATTTGGAGAGTGCCTCAGTTTCCTCCTCTGGGAAATGAGGGGAGTGTTCTAGATTGTCCCTCCAGAGCTAGCATCTTATGAACTTAGAAGCAGCTTAGAAGACGGCAGGCCTCACTGTGCCGTGGATTATGATAGATGAATAAATGAAGTTCTTCAGCGTTGGAGAAAATGGTTATATGTGTTACATCCTATCTGTAGACATCAGTTCTTGTACAAATAGCACTGTTCATTCTCAGAAAAGAATTAGAATTATTCAATTAAACTGTTAGCTCTTACTTGATCTTAGAGTTATAAGGTAGGTAGGGATTTCTCCCTAGTGCCTTTGACTTCTGAGGGGCTGGTACTACTTTGTCCTTCTGTCAGTCAATCAATAAACATTTATCAAGCACCTATGAGATACCAGACCAGGCCCTGGGCTAAGTGCTACGGATAAAAACAAAAAAGAAAAGAAAAAAAAAGAAAAAAAAGAAAAAAAAGACAGTCTCTGCCCTCAGGCAGCTTACAATCTAATGGTGGAAGTCAATATACAAAAGGAAGCTGAGAGGGTGGGAGAAGGCACCCAGGCCATGGGTATAGTGGAGTCCTCCAAAGAAGTCCAGATTAAGTGTAGCCAGGTGGGAAAAGAGGATATGGCTGTGTTGGGCCCCTCCTTAAATGGGGATTTTTGAGCTTATTTCTCCACCCTTCGGTCATTGGAGTAGAGGGTGTTAGTGAAGTGTGATTACCAAGGGAAAATGGAGACCTGTTGCTTTGCTTCATATCTCCCTGGCCTGTACACCCGCAGATGGGAAGGGTATATGGGAGCCCTGGGAGAGGGTAAGGGAGCAGGGCTGCCTCATTCCAAAGGACAAGGAAAGAGAGCCTGCACTGCACAGTGACCATCCTCTGTGCACCCCAATGCCACACCATGCCTTGCAATGCCTCCTTCCAGCCTCTTTTCTCTGTTCCCCACTCTGCTCTCACCTCACTTCAGTTTTTAAAATTAATTTATTTTTAGTTTTCAACATTCACTTCCACAAGATTTTGAGTTCCAAATTTTCTCCCCATCTCTTCCCTCCCCCTCCCCCAAGACAGCATGCATTCTGATTATCTTTTCCCTTGATCTGCCCTCCCTTCTATCACCACCACCCTTCTCATCCCCTTCCTCTTCTATTTTCTTGTAGGGCAGGATAGATTTCTATACCCTATTGCAGGTAGATCTTATTTCCCAGTTGCATGTAAAAACAATTTTTAACATTTGTTTTTAAAACTTTGGGTTCTAAATTCTCTCCATTCCTTCTTGCCCACCTACCTTCATTGAGAAGGCAAGCAACTCGATACAGGTTATACATGGGTAGTCATGCAAACACTTCCATAATAGCCGTGTTGTGAAAAACTAACTATAATTCCCTTTATCCTATCTCCCCTCATTTATTCTATCCTCTCATTTGACCCTGTCCCTCCTCAAAAATGTTTGCTTCTGATTACCCCCCCCCCAATCTGCCCTCCTTTCTATCATTCTCGCCCCCCCGCCCCCCGCTCTCTTATCCCTTTCCCCCCATTTTCCTGTGGGGTAAGATAGATTTCCATACCTAATTGAGTCTCACTTCAATTTTTGACCCGTATGAAATAATTCTTCATCATACCTCCACCTGAGATGAACAGAATGAATTATATAGCCCTCCCTGCCCAAATACAAGCAAGTTTAGTTATCTTTTCTCATTCTTTGTGGAGGTTCTCAGAGCCTTGCTCCTCAGTAGTTTATTGTTTTATTTCTTCTCTTGGTTAGGTCAAGTTTTAAGTAGCCTCTGCATTTGTATCAGCCTGTGACAATGTGCTGATATGTTGCTGGTTTTATTAGGGCCATCATCCTTTTCTGCTCTTGAACCCAGCCCATCTCATCCTGCCTGTGGGCCAAGGCCCAGGTTTCTCCAAGGGCCCACCACTTTGCTGGGACATCTGTATGGCAAGTGAGTGCTTCCTCCGGTCATGAAAGAAAGTTGTCTGCCTCATCTGCTTCCTGTACTTGGAAATGTGCTTAGTGCCTTCCTCATTGTTACTTGGAAGTTTTCAAGGCCAATGCATACTGTACTTGATATGATTTAATTTCACTTTTCTATTGATCTTTGAAAAGTTAAGTGATGAGTTAGTTGCCCTGGAAGTAGCTGACAGGAGAATAGATAGGTTATTTCTATTCTTCTTGAGTCTGGATCTTATAGATTTAACTGTCCTTGGAAGCCATCAAGATTCTACTCCAAATTCTATAGGTATCGGCATTTTCTTCTGTTTGTTTGTTTGTATTACTATACCTGTGATTTCTTTGGTCTAGAAAGTTTTCTCACTTAGAAAGTTTTCTCGCTGATGAGAAAACTGCCTCTAGCTGCACAGATTGGCAAATACTCTACAATTTATCATCTCAGAGGGGGCACTGAGGGGCTTAGGTGCCTTGCCCAGGGTCTAGCACATGTCAAAGGGAAGCCTTGACCTCGGGCCTTTCGAACTCTGAGGCCAGCTCTTCATCCACTATGCCAGGAGTAGCAATGTTTTCTTATTGGTCAGTGGGAGTCAGTGGACTCAGAAATCAGAAAGCCGGGATTGGTATCCATGTTTCTAACCTTGCATGAGTTGGGCTGAGTCCTTACCCTTTCTGAGACTCAGGCTTTCTATATGTCAAGAGGGAGGTGATTATCCTTATCCTTCCAAGCTCACTGAGTTGTTTTAGCACTCCATCTCCCACTTGTAGCCTTTGGAATGGCTGTTCCCCAAGCTTGGAATGCATCCCCTGTTCACCTCTGCATCTCAGATTCCCTGATGTCCTTTAAGGCTCAGCTCAGGCCCCCATTGCTACATGGGACCTTTCCTGATTGCCTTGGCTGCTAGGGCCTCCCTACCCCTGTGCTGACTCCCTCCTCCACTTACTGAATTCCTGACTGGAGGCTTCATTTGAGGAAGGCCCCAACCATAGTTCCTTTCTCTTCCTACTCTGCTCTTGACACTCTGGATTTTCCTCTTCTCCCTGGCTGCCTTCTCACCCTGGAGATACCTGGAACCCTGTATCTCACCCCTTGTTCCTACTGATGACTTTTGACCCCAAACCTCCATTTGAGGAAGGGCCTGAGACAGCCACAGCTCACCTCACTTTTCTCCCAGCTCTGCTCCTGATTCTCTCCAGACTTTTCTACCTTGTCCTTCAGCCAGATACTTTCTTCCCCTCTGTTTATTATCTCCCTTTTATCTCTTGTCTTCTACTGTTAGAATATAAGCCCCTTGAGGGTAGATATTGTCTTTCTTTTTTACTTGTATTTGTATTCCTAATGCTTAGCACTATACCTAGTCCATAGTGATTACTTAAGGAATGGTTTATATCACCTTACTACCTGAAATTCATTTATACATACATACATATATAATATATATTATATATATATATTATATATTATATATGTATGCATATATTAATGAATTTCAGGTAGTAAGTTTCATATATATATATATATATATAGTGAATTTTAGATAGTAAGGTGATATATATGTGTGTATATACACACACATATATAAAATTCATTATATTCATTATATATAATATATATAATATATAATATTCATTTATATATGTAATCACCATATGAATACCTCATATTCATTACATATGACACACACATATATGAAACATAAACACACATACATTTCTGTAAGTGTGTGTGTTTATGATACATATGTACATGTGTTTATGTTACCTATAACCCTTAGAATGTAAACTCTTCAACGGCAGGGGGTGTTCTGCTTTTGTCTTTGCACACTATGCATTTAGCAGTTTCTGCCACAGAACAGGTACTTATTAATAAATGCTTCTTGATTGATTAATGTCATTCCCCTCAGTGGAATGTAAGCTGCTTGTTTCATTTTTGGCTTTGTGGCCCCAGTGCCCAGCACAGTGCCTAGCACATAGTAGGCATGCTATAAACATTTATTATTCAGTGGAGAAATTTTGCAGTGCTAGAAAAATGCCAGCTGGTTTTTTCTGACCGGAACACCATCCTCCCCCTCCCCTGCCTAGGTTAAAATGCAATATTGCCAGTTATCCTTTCCACTCTTCAGTCCTGGGCAGGAGTGCTTCATTTCATTAGCATGTGGCGCTTATGCAGAAAATACCTTACTTCTAAACTTGAATAGATAGTTTTTTCAGTTTCCCAGATCAGATATGCCCTGCCTTTTATCATTTACAAACTTTAAGGAGAGTGAAAATAGCAAAGGCAGTAGTAACACTGATTTACATTCATTTCATTGAAAAGGGAGGATAAGCTTGTTATACTGGGATGATAGAAATGAGAGAGGCTAGCCATAGTAACAACTATCAAATCTTGACTTGAATAATGAAATGGGGGGAGGGGCAGAGGGAAAAGCAGATGCTTGGAATCTGTGGTTACTCCATCACCTTCTTTGGGAGAATTAACAGATTGACCATGATGAATAACCATTACAAATGATCTGAGAGAAACATAAGTAGCTTCAGTTCTTCAGTAAGCTCTCGGAAGCTTAATGTACGACTTTGCTTGACCTCAACGTGGTTTAATCTGTTTCTTCGGAGAGAGAAAATATCTACACTTTCAAATGTCCCCAGTCACATGTGAACATTAAGAGAATTTTATCCAGAAGCATAATGGGGAGAAAAAGGGATTACTTTTCATCTTGGATGACCTGCTTTAATTATTCGTACATGTGTAGGCAGCTAGGTGGAACAGTGGATAGGGCACTGGACCTGTAATCACAATATCCTTAGACACTTACTGGCTGTGTGATCCTGGGCAAGTCACTTAATCTTTGTCTGCCTCAGTTTCCTTAACTGTAAAATAAGGATAATAATAGTACCTATATCCCAGGGCTTTTAAGAGAGTCACTGAGGGAAAAAAATTATACACACACACATGCAGAAGTCCTTTCTGACTGTGTAATGTACTTTCAAAATGTCAGTTACCGTTAGCCTGATTTGGGCTATATCGTGTCCATCTGTAGCCCTGGGCCCATTTTCACATTAGGCTTAATCTGTCATCAAAGAGAGACAGAGAAGGTTCCTGTTGGACAGAATGTAGTGCAGAATTTGGATGTTTTGTTGCTGGCAGGCATGTGGAAGAAGGGAGGATGCCAAGAGTCCAACCCATGTTCCCTAGTGCTTTCTTGCTTGCCTTGGGATTTATCTAGATGCCAAATCGGGGTGCATATGGGAGGTGTAGGGATCCCTTGGCCTCCCCACAGGTTCTGTGGGGTTTTAGTTGGATAGAGTCCTCTAAATGGGTATTAGGGATACCCATTTCAGATTGATTGATATTCAGAGATTTAGTTGTAATTGAAAGGAATTGTCCAACTCCAAGACAGAACACGAGTCAGAACTAGGAAAAAGGCCATCAAAAGAATAGCCTTTGTTGGCTGCTTGATTCAATCTAAGCCCTCATTCTGTGAAACACTAAAAGAGCCTTAGCCCCATCCCCTGCCTTGCAAAGGAGAGCATGACTGGTTTCTACATCTCAGCAGATGGTAGCAGAGAGCAGCAGAAAGCCCAAAAGAGGCTTGAAAACCAGTATATGCTAGCAGAGAACAGCTCAGCGAATACAAGACCGGGAGAAATGTCCATTAGAGAGCAGAAATAGCATGTTTCGTGGAGATAGTACTATCCTCAGCAAAGCTGATGTGATGCCCAGCTTCACAAAATCCATTCTTGGTGATTTCAGTGGTGTTAATGCCATCTCATAGCAAGGTGTCCTGAGTTTACTACTGAGTAAGGCTGGGGATAGAGGAATTCCATATCCTGCCACTTACTAGAGAGAATGTTCTGGAGGCTTTTGAGACTCCTGGGTCACATGTGGCCCCTATACAAAGCAGTGACTCAACCCGAGAACTGTTAATTGACTCATAAGAATTGCAGTGGCCCAATTAGAGGTACCTACTGTCATAGTTCATTATAATGGGATGGGCCTTCCGTTACACAGGTGGTGTAAATAAGGCAGTGACTATTCTATATACAGGACAGTCACCAGAAAAACAGATACTTTAATCCAATACTGATTAACTCATTTAATGTCAAGTATGCTTGGAGAATAATTCCTTCTAGCTCTAAATCCTATAAGCCAATTTTCAGCACTGAATTAAGCACTCTAAGGGCTACTAGAGAATTCTACTACATAGTTGCCACACTCAGGGAGGTTACAAAGTGGTTAGTGAGACAGGACTAACCTTAACCCAAATCAACCGTTTGAGAACAATGCCAAGGTAGGTATCATGAATGCAGTGCCAGTCTCAATATAATCAAGTACCTAGAACATTTGGTTCAATTTAATTCATTTCACTACAATTGGTTCCTGTATTCACTCTAGAGATGCATTATGGTACCGAATCCACCCCAAATGTTCACATGGACTATTCGTACCCGACCTGTGGTGGGGCATTTTGAGCTCCTATTGGTCTGATCAGCCAAAGTTGGACACACTGTAACTTGACTCTAACATAGTGATGTCATTTTGGTCCTTCTAGAATGAAGGACAACCACCAATGGTACAATAGAATCATTGGAGTTAAAAAAAAAACCAAACCTGTGTTCAAATCCTTACCCTTATAATTGCTACCTGTGCCACCTTGGCCAGGTGATCTAACTTTTTCTGGCTTTAGTTTCTTCCTGTAAGGTCCCTTCTTGTTCTAAGTCCATGAACTTATAAGTGATATTTCATATGAAAACACTGATGTTGGTAAAGTCTGAATTACATATAATATTGGCAACACAATACCCCCCCCCCCATTGAGTCCCTACTATAATTCAGTAGGTTGATGACTTGGTCAATTGGAGATCCAGCAGAGCAAGGGTAAGTTGGAATCACCAAATGGAAGAGAACAGGCAGATTTCTACACACAATCAAACCATAACTAAGCTAAACAGAATGAGGAGTATTAATAGGAACAGATCATGCTAAATGGGACAAATGGGGAAAATGAAAGGATACTTTTTTTGTTTTTGCAAGGCAATAGTGGTTAAGTGACTTGCCCAGGGTCACATAGCAAGTAAGTGTCAAGTGTCTGTCGGAGGCCAGATTTGAATTCAGGTCCTCCTTACTCCAGTGCTGGTACTCTATGCACTGCACCACCTACGTGCCCCAGAAAATGCAAGGGCAGCCTTAAGACCCAAAGCACAATGAAACCAGAGGGGAGTATGTGGAACTCATTTACTGTGGCTGTAAGATGTCAAGTGAGGAGGAAGAAGGACAAGGTGTCACAGCCGTGTCCAACTCGGCATCCCCAAGGAAATATTCCCAGGAAGCTAGAATTGTTCCAGATAGACAGGAAGTCATTACTTAATATGTGTTTGCCACAGTCATAAGATCCTGGGATCATAGCTCTAGAGCTGATGTGGCCATCAGAGACCATCTAGTCCAAACCCTTCATTTTACAAAGGAGGAAACTAAGGCCCAGAAAGGTTAAATAACTTGCCCAAATTCATATAATTTCATAGATCTAGAACCAGAAGGGATCTCAGAGGCCAACTACCTCCTCATTTTATATATGGGGAAACTGAGGCCCAGAAAGATTAAGTGACTTGCCTAAGATTCCTCCCTCCAAATCTGTCACCCTTCCCATTGAGTTACAAAGCACCTCAACTCTCAGGCATTTGGACTTGTTTACTCATGGCACCCTTCCAACACCTACTCATGACTTTTCACATTGACTTCCAGAGTACTGCTTAGCAAACAAGAATTTTAAACAGTGTTTCATGTTGTTGTTGTTGTGGTAATAAGCTCAGAGTATCCCCTTCAACCAGAGGAGAAATGTACTAATGGACAGTAATATACATTTTAGCCATCTTTAAAAGTTAAAAATCCCAACCCTTTCTACAGGTTTTTCTTGGCCCATGGAAGGGATCCTTCCGATCTAATCTAATCCCTATCAAGAAGTGTGTGCTTTCTTTGGTTTTGTAAGTATTGTGTTAGCATTTGCATTGATTAGCCTTAATTCCTGGCAATGGAAAGACTCAGTTCTAGACCCTCACCCCCAAGGCCATGACTCTTTGCTTAAAATGAGGCCATTTGCATTTGAAGTTAGAGATCAGCAGGCAGGACTTTCTCCTCAGAGAACGGCTCAGTCTGTGGGCAGAACATTGAAAGCAAGGCCAAGGTCAAGGGTCAGTGGAGTATTTCAAGATGCTAAGGCCCATGGAAGGACTATCACCAACAGTCTTGGAGAGATCCTGCCAATGTTCCTAGCCTTGCATCTGGCCCAGATGCTGGATAGAAGCCTCAAGACACCTTCCATGCCCAGGGAATAGCTGCTCAAAACCAGACTGAGCCGTTAAGAACATGTGGCCAAGGAAGGTAAATTCATTTCCCCCTTTTTTTGTGTGTGAATTCATTTTTTTAATTATCTTTTTTGGACTTTTGAAAAGAAACAACTTGAAGATGAGCATAGCCAATGAAACCATGGAGATATGTATGTGTGCTTCCCAAATCCCCTTAAGTATTTATCCTGAGAAGAACAATATTAAGGAAAAACCATCTGGTATCAGAGTGCCTGGTGTAATAGAAAGGGCACTAGAATTGAAGGCCAAAGAATTGGCTTCAGAATTGCACTACTTACTTGCTGTATAACCTTGATAAATCATTTGACCTCTCTGAGCTTCAGATTCTTTCGGTCTAAAATGAGAATGATTACCCGTACATTCTCTCTCTCATAGGAATGCAAATTGTAAAGGGTTGTATCAAATTGTCATTGGCATTGTTATCATCACTCTTGTTACTTAAGTAGATACTTTAACCACTCTGTGAGCTCATTGGTACTGGCATTTCTTCCACAGGCACTATCAAAGGCCATCCTGGGCTTTCTCCCTGGTAATTCTTATCTATATCCTTCCCTAAATTTTTTATGAAGACTCTGTCCGATGTGCTGAAGACCTACCTTCTTCCTGGTCTCCCAACATCCCTGGGGGCCCAGTGGAGTATTTGGGCTGGCCCACTTCCTTTCCCAATGGCACATTTCCTGGATTATATCTTTGCCTTTGCTTTTTACGTGGAGTTCATCACTGGTCGCATGTTACAGATGCCTTACTTCCACCACATTTCTCTCCATTATCTTTTGAGTGCCTGACAAGTCTGATTCTTGAGAGACTGTGCTGCTGCGTGAGTCACAACTACACAGATTCTGGAGACACTGTTGCCTAATAATAATAATTTGACTAGGTAAAACTTATCTCAGAAGAGAAAACTGTTTGAAGCACCTAATCATAGGATCACAGATCATCATCATCATCATCATCATCATCCTCTTTAAGGTTTGCAGAGCACTTTACAAATGTCTTCTCATTTGATCTTTGCAACAAACCTGTGAAGTAGATGCTATTACTATCTCCACTTAACAGGTTTCTAAATTGAGCCTGAAGGAGGTTAAATGTCTTGCCCAGGATTACATTGCTATTAAGTATCTGAGGTAGGATTCGTATTCAGATCTACTGGACTCCAAGTATAGCACTCTATTCACAGCATCACCTAGCTGATCCATTGTGGGGCTTAATGACCATCTAGGCCAGGGATTTTTTTTTTTTTTACAATCTGGTTTAAATGACTTGCCCGGGGTCACTCACTTAGTAAGTGTCTGAGGTCAAATTTGAACTCTGGTCCTCCTGACTCCAGGGCCAGTGCTCTATCTACTAGGGCACTACCTAGCTGCCCCGAGGCCAGGGATTCTTAAATTTTTTTTTTCTTGAACTCCTTTGGCAGTCTAGTGAAGCCTATGGTCCCTTTCTTGGAATAATGTCTTTAGATGTATTACATAAAATACATAGAGTTACAAAGGAAATCAACTATATTCAAATCCAGTTATCAAAGTATTTTTTTTTAAACAAGTTCACAGAATCCACGTTAAGAATTTCTGTGATCTATGAAGCAAACCTCATGTGCCTGTCTATGAGATAAATACAGCATTTGTCTTGCCTTTTCTCTTTGGTCATATCACCCTGCCCCCTTCTCTAGGCTACCATTCAAGGTTCCTACTGAGCCTGTGGGCTCACTGAAAATGGTTTTCCTGAATTTAAGCCAAAGGAAGGAGAGAAAGCAAGTTGCTTCTCTCCTTTGCCCTCCCTCCTGAAAAATCAGGGTATTCATTATTTATTACATGGGCACTATATTCAGTTCTGTGAAAGACATTGAAAAAGACAACATTTCTTCCCTAAGGGTTTTATGTCAGAGAAAAAAGGAATAGCTTAGGCATTCAGACACGGCCCAAGAAGGTGGCCAAGTCTCAGAGGCCTAAAGGTCCGCTGCCCCGGCTCGCTTTTAAAATTCTCTTTCCCTCTCAACTTATGTTCTTTATTCATTTCCCTCAGTGGAAAGGTCTTGTCAAGGGCAAATTTTGCATAAGAAGTAAGTTATCTGCAATTTCTGCCCAGAATGCTGAGTGGGTTCCTGTGATGCCAAGAAGGAGGTGCCAAGGGGTGGCTTTGGAAAGATTGGTGATGCTCTAAGGTAGAAAGAGGGAGCAGCAGGTTCTGTCTCTCTCTGCCTCCTTTTTTTTCCCCTTCGCTTCCCCCCTTGCAAGAGTGCTCACTACCCTGTAGGCCACAGGGCAAGCTGTCCAAACATCCTTGGTGACAGTCCAATCCAGGTTCTGAGAGAGTTATAGTGAGACTGATGGGAAATAAAGATTTATTATCAGAGAAATGGGAAAGCCATTGGATAGAGCGCTCAGAGATGGAGCTGGGACAGCTCAAGATAAGGAAAAAGGTGGTGACACCTTGGATTCTTCCAGAAGGCTTGACCCCAGCATTCATAGATTATAGGATCATATAGCTATCTTTGAGCTTATCTAGTCCTAACCCCTCAATTTGCTATAGGGGAAAGAGGCCCAGAGAAGTACTGTGATTTACCTAAAGGCACATAAGTAGTTGGGCACAGAGTCTGGATTTGAACCCAGGTCCTCTGATTATAAGTCTAGTAAATTGTAAATTTCCCCTGCACCACAGTGCCTCTATATCTTTGCAAGGTCTGTCTCCCCTCTCCCCACTCCCAACCCTTCTGCCCTATTCCTGCCCTGACCTTTTTCCTCATAACTGCCTTTTGGAACTCTTAGTTTCCTTCAAGGCTCTGCTCATATGTCTTCTACAAGCCTTCCTCAGTCACCCATTGTTTAATACGCTCTCCCTGCTGGATCAGTTGCCTAGTTCTATTGATTCTGGTTTTTGGAAGCCTCTCTCCTCTATGCCCCTTTTTCCTTTCACAGAGCCACAGCCCTAGTTCAGACCCTCCTCACCTCTAGCGTGCTCCATTGCCCAGGCTTTCTTGATCTCTCTACTTCCAACCTCTCCCCTCTCCCATCCATCCTCCACTCAACTGCTAAAGTGACTTTCCTAAAACACAATGCATTTTCCTGCTCTAAAGCCTTCAGTAGAAAGAGAGGCTATAGGGAGAGAGGGCTATCATGTAGGCTTCTGTTAAGGGTGGTCCTGACTTAGGCTGGTATCCTGTTCCTGTTTGATATTGTAATGATGTGATATTTGTGGGTCATTCCACAGCTAGCAAAAGGAAGTTTATTTAGCCAGATCCTTAAAAAGATATTCAAAAAGGATATGCCTGGACTTAGCTTGGGTAGATACATCTCCTCCTCCATGTTGATATAGCACTTTAAGGTTTGCAAAATGCTTTATACATATTATTATCTCCTTTGATCCTTAAAATGATGCTGTGACATAGGTAATATTATTAGTCCCATTTTATAGGTGAGAAAACTGAGGCTCAAAGAATTTGTGACTTCTCCAGGATCACACAGGTAGTAAGTGTCTTAGGCAAGATTTGGACTTGGGCTTTCTTGACTACAGGTCCAGCACTCTAGCCACTGTACCACCTAGCTGCCATCATATGGTCAGCAGAGCAAGGTGTGGTGACTTAGATGGTCTTGGGATATCCACCATGTCTGAAAGGCCCCAACTCCACATAAGTGGGCCCTTTCTATGGCCTTAAGTGACCAGGATGTCATGTTACTGTGGTCAGAGGCTAACAGGAAGTTGCTTCAAGGAAGATACAGCTGGAGCCTTAGACCCTTGGGCTTATCAAGTCCTGGTGAGGGGCCAGCTTTGTTGCCTTTTGGAGAAAAATTCGACTAACCAGGGTTTCAGGAGAGGGAGGAACCCTGGTGGAGAATGGGAGAGGAAATATTTTTGTTTTAATTTTTGATTATATTTTATATCAGCACATCTAAAATGCTAATATATTCTCAACTGAATCAGTACAAATACAGAGATCTTGAAAATAGTTAAGCAAATAAAAGACTGTGATGGAGAATAATGCAGCTTGATCAGTTATGACCTATATTGCCCAATAACTTTGATCTGAGTTGTGTTGCTACTTAAGTGGTCTTCATTTATATAGTTGTTGTAATTGTGCATATTGTTTTGTTTTGTTTTAATTTTTGTTCTTCATAAAGGTCTATATATATTTTAACATTTTTTCTACAGTTTGAATTTTTTATATCATGATTATTTCCAATTCCTCATTCCCCTTCCCCCAATACTTTCCTTGTAACAAAGAAAGAACAGTTCATCAAAACAAATTGTCCCAGAAACTGTATTGGACAGCATATGTGACATTTCATGCTCATGGTCCACCACCCCTCTATCAAGAATAGGGAAGTGCTTTTCATCATAGTTCCTCTGGAGTCAAGATTAGTCATTACATTTAATATAAATTCTGATATAACTACATGAGATAGCGTGATTTTCATTTACATCATTATGTACATTGCTCCCTGGACTCTGTTTTCTTTACTCCAAAAATATGCTTAATGAACAGATCATTGCATCAGAGGGTGTGAATAGTTTAGTAACTTTTCTCACCTTGTTTTCCAAAATGGTTGGGCCAATTCAAAGCTTCAAGAAGAATGATTTAGCTTCCCTACCCCCAACATTGGCCTGTCTGTCTTTCGCTATTGATTCCAATTTTCTGGATATGAGTTAAAACCTCAGAGTTGTTTCAAAGTGCATTTCTAAGTAAATTAAAATGTTTTCCATATGATTGTGGGTAGTTTGCATTTCTTCCTTTAAAAACTGTTGAGGAGAATTCCTGTTAAGATGAATGCCTGACCAAGACGTAGGCTCCCCAGCTCTCCTTCTTCCAATCCATCAAAATCCTGTTGTTCTACCAGACCAAATATTTGAAAAAATCCAATGAGAACCTATAGGAAGTAACATCTTCTACCCTAGAAGAGCATGAAAAGTTAGCCAGAAGCCTTGGGGCAATAGGAAAGGGAGTCCCTTAAACAAAGCTATAGCCAGTGTGACCAGAGATGGGACACATGCAGAAATTAAATCAGTATTCAGATGCAGTAAAAGCAGAGGGCTTCTCTGACAAAGTCCTAGAGTATTTAGAAATCCCCACAAGAGAATCTTGGGAACCTGTGTAGCTGCCATGGTCAACCTCATGCCTCTTAATGTGATACTACAGTGCTCAGAACTGAACAAGCCCACTGGTTCTAAGGTCTCTAACACTCTATCCTGAGACTCCAGAGATCCCTGAAGATCCATTACTCTGAATCTCACAGATAAGGGTGGGAAAGGAGATAATAATCCTAGGAGATGCAGGTTAGCACAGGAATCTAGGAGACTTAGGATGTCATCCAAAAGTACAAATGGGGTCAAAGCCTCAATTTAGGAAATAAAACTGGAGACATGAGGAAATCAAACCAAACACTGACTAGTATAAAAATTATTACAATTCTAACTCCATAACAATTGAAAGCAGAGACTTAAAGGGGGAAAATGAATTTTCCACAAGGACCATATAAATACACAGAAGAAATGAAAAAAGGAATTGAAAATGAAATAAATGCTCTTGAGGTAAAAACTGGAGAGAAATTGAATAGCTTAGAAAAGAAAATATTAAAACTTACCCAAGAAATGGTCTCCCTTAAAACTAAGAGTGTCTAAGGGGCAGCTAGGTGGCACAGTGGATAGAGCACCAGCCTTGGATTCAGGAGGACCTGAGTTTGAATCTGGCCTCAGACACATAACACTTACTAGCTGTGTGACCCTGGGCAAGTCACTTAACCCCATTGCCTAGCCCCCCCCCCAAAAAAAAAGAGAGAGAGAGAGAGAATGTCTAAACAGAAATCATGACTCCATGAGACAGTAAGAAATAGTAGATAACAAAATTCAGAAGAAAAAAAAATAGAAGAAAATGTAAGATGTCTGACGTCAAAAGCAACTGGTTTATAAAACAGGTCAAAGAGAGATAATTTAAGACTCCCCGGACTGCCTGAAAACCAAAATTAGGAAGAAAAGAACCCTGACAGTATATGTCAAGGAATCCTAAATGAAAATTTCCCTGATCTCTGTGAAGCAGAGGTCAAAGTAAAGATAGAAAGACTGCACCGTTTGACTCCTGAAAGGAACCCCGAAAGGAATGTCCCAAGAATATCATAGGCAAAATCCAGAACAAATAAAACAAATACTGAAAGTATCCAGAAAGAAGTAATTCAAGTATCAAGGAACTACAGCCAGGATCACAATAGACCTGCCAGTTTTGACTTAAAATAAAAGGAGACCTTGGATTATAATATTCTGAAAGGCAAAAGATATAGGCTTACAACCAACAATAATTTGTCCTTCAAAACTAAATATATTCCTGTAGGGAAAAAAATCTCAATGGAATAGAGAGTTTTCAAGCATTCCTGATGAAAAGCGCAGAGATGAATAGGAACTTTGAAATATAAACACTAGAACCCAGAGGAAATTTTGATTTGAGCAATTGGAGGGAACTGTATGATTTCATGCTAACATTTTAATAGAAGGAGAAGAAATGTGTCCCTTCAGAAGCTTAATGTCTTCAAAGTGTATTGAGGGAGTTAAATAAGAAAGCAGAAGTCCTAGAGGTAGATTGGCTCTGTTCTGAAGGTTTGAGAAAGAGAAGGAGAAGGGGATAATGAAAGGAGGAATATGATAATATATAAAAAGGAGGAAGAAAAGGGTGGAACTTGCTGTTTTTCATAATTGGAAAAAAGTCAAGAATATACACTGAAGATGGGGAGAATAAAGGGGACAGCAGAGGAAACTGACTCTTGCCTAAATTTTTTTTAAAGGGTTAAATTCTCATTCTCTCCATCTCTGTCTCCCTCACTCCCTCTCTTTCTGTCTCTCTGTCTCTGTCTCTGTCTCTCTCTCTCTCTCTCTCTCTCTCTCTCTCTCTCTCACACACACACACACACACACACACACACACACACACACACACATACGCATGCACGTGAATTTAGTATAGAAATACAGCAAGCTTAACTACAAGGTTTTGAGAGAATGTTGGGTTAAGAGGAAGAATAATACCAGGGAATACATTGACACAGTAAAAGCGACCTTCTTCATCTCAACCAGGAGACTAAAAGGGAATAAATTTTAAAAAAAGAAGAAAATGGAAGCTGAGAGAGTGCCTTAGATGGCCTCTTCAACAATTAGAGAATGGCTGAAGAAACTGTGGTCTCTGAATGTAGTAGAATGTTGTTCTGGCTTAAGAAATGATAAACGACAATTTCAGAGAATCCTCGGTAGTGTGAATCTACCCAGAGTGAATTGGTATGAACCAAGAAAACAATTTATACATGGAAAGTAGCATTGTAAAGAAAAAATACCTTTGAAAGTCTTAAAAACTCTGATCAAAGCAATGATTAACCATGTCTCAAAAGGGCTTGTGATGAATATGTTGAATCACGTTACCCTTTCCTGACAAAGAAATGCAGGATAAATGATGCAGAGGCCTATATTATTGGACATGGCCGCAGTGTGGAATCATTCTGCTTGACTATGCTAATTTTTACATTTCTTTTCCCCATTCTGTCAGTCAGTGTGTGGGAGGGGTGTCAAAGAAGAGGGGCAGCAATATTAATGCTCCCCAAATTTAGATTGCTGAATTTTTTTTTAAATTCACAGAAGATAGCAAGCAAGCATAGATAAGCAGGAGAGTTTTGAAAGTAAGGTATAGAATTTATTAGGCTTTTTTAAAAGTTAAGCAATATGAAATGGAGAGTCACTGTTTCATATATAATCCTCTTTGTGTTCTGCTTTGTATGTAGAAATGTTTTTGTCATGTTTAGGTGCAGAATAAAAATTTAAAAAGTAGAAATAATATCATTTGACCACTTACGTATTGGTGAATGATTTTTTGTCTTAGATGTTTGTGTAAATCCTCTATGTATCTTGACTAAAATGTCTGCGTACTTTGACCCTGAGATCCGTAATTACTGTCAGAGATCTGGAGTGTTTGACATGTACCCTAAGGAGGTCACAGATAGAACAGAAGCTCTCATGTGTATGGTGGGACTTTTGCAGCAGCAATGTTGTTGTCCTTCATAATCTAAGAGGACCAAAATGATACCACGATGTCCAAGTCAAGGTACAGTGTGTCTGACTTGCTGATCAAAGACTCTACCACAGGTCAGACACAAATAGTCAATATGAACATTTGGGAAGGAGATGCCTCTAAATTTTCATGTTTCCCTTTTCTTTTGAGCTACTTCTGTTAGGCCCATGACTTGACAAATACCTACAGAAATTGTGGTACATGATTATCAGGTATTTTAGTGTCCCCTCAGAAATGATGAATATGAAAAATTCAGAGAAGTGTATTAAAAACTCTGGGTGATATAAGCAAAGCCAGGTAAATGACATACAGAATACCTATAAATGAAAAGAACAACTACAAACAGCTGAAAGCTGGTTAATTTTAAAGACCAACCTTGTTCCTGCAGAAGAGTTGAGAAAATGGACCATCACTATTTCTTCTTTGCCTGTGGGTATAGAATATTGTACATATTTTTAGATGCATTTGATGCTTTGATTAGCTTTGCCAAAATATTCTCTTTTTTCTCTTTTAATATTTGGTACCAGGCTCACGGGGTAGGTTTGGGATCTTTATGGGCATGCCTGTGATGTACAAACAGAAGAGATGTTTGTCTTCCTGTCTGTCTGTCTGTGTCTTGTCTATCTATCCATCCATCCATCCATCCATCTAGCTTCCTTCTTCCAATTGTTTGTATTCTTGGTTTTGTCAAACTGGTTTAATATGTTCATTTTCTTATACTTCTTGTTTGTATCTGTTCAACTGACTGACTCTTCTGTTCTTTTATCCAATACCAAATAGTTTTCACGATTACTACTTAGCTGATATAATTCCAGGTCTGGTAATTCTAGGCCTCTTTAATTCCTATTGCTGGCTTGTTTGTTTTCCCCACAATTTCCTTTGAAATTCACAGCCTTTTGTGTTTCCAACTGAACTTTGTTGTTCTTGTACCCAGTTCTAGAAAGTAATCCCTTGATGCTTTAGGCATAGAACTAAATATATAAATTAATTTTGATCTTGTAATTTCTATAATATTGATTTGGACCAATTAAAAACAATAAATATATCTCAAATTATTTATCTTCCTTTATCTTTGTAAGGAGGGTTTTGTAGTTATAGTTAATTCCTGAGTGTATCTCAGTAGAATAACTCTCAATTCTTTTACACATTTGTAGTTATTTTAAATGGAATTTCTCTATCTCTTCTTCCTGGCTTTTATTAGTAATATATGAAAAAGTTCATGGCATTTATGGGTTTCTTTTGTTTACAGCTTCTTTCCTGAAGTTATTGTTTCAATTAATATTTTCATTTAATTTATATGATTCTGTAAATAAACCATCATGTCCTCTGCAGAAAGAGGTAATTTTCCCTTCTTTAGGAGGATTTGTAGCATTTAGGAGCATTTGCCTATGCTTATTCGTTCAGTTTCTACTCCTGTACAACTGTCCTAACTAGGACTTTTAGTATTTTGTCATATTATAGTAGAGGCAATGAGAACCCTTGTCCATCCTCCTGATCTTAATGTGAAACTTCTAGTATTTATGATACAAATAATGCTGGCTCTTGGTTTTGAATGGATATTTTTTTATCGTGTTAAGTAAGAGTATTTATATTAGTATATGTTTTCATGGTGTTTACATAAATGCATATAATATTTAATTGATGACTTTTTCTCTCTCATTTGATATAAGCATATATTTTTATTATGTTTGTTCTTCATGTGATTTATTTTGTTTGTAATCTTCCCAATGTTGAATCATCCTTGCATACCTGGTATAAAGCTGGCCTAACACAGTAAAAAAAAAATTTAAATAGAATTGCGGCAGATCTAGCTCTTTACTAATATTTTATTTTAATTTCATTAATATTTGTTAGTGATAATGGCCAATAGTTTCCCTTCTCTGTTTAATATGTGAGGTGAGTGCTGTTATCCCCACTTTATAGGTGGGGAAACTGCAACTGAGTAGTTAGACCAAGGTCACTGGGGCAGCTAGGTAGTGCAGTGGATGGAGCACCGGCCCTGGATTCAGGAGGACCTGAGTTTAAATCCGTCCTCAGACACATAACACTTACTAGCTGTGTGACCCTGGGCAAGTCACTTAACCCCATTGCCTAGCCAAAAAAAAAAAAAAAGAAAAAAAAGAAAAATAAAAAGACCAGGGTCACAAAACCTATAGGTGTCTGAGGAAGGATTTGAACTTGGGTCTTACAGACTCCAAGTCCAGCATTTAGCATAGAGGTTAATTGTTCTTTATATAGTTGATAAAATTTATTGGTAAATCTATCTGGATTTTTTTTCAATTTGAAAGTTTATTTATGATTTGCTCAATTTGTTATTCTTTCTGGTTGTTTTGTTGTTGTTGTTGTTGTTGTTGTTTGATTGTGTCTGACTCTTTGTGAGCCCATTTGGAGTTTTCTTGGCACTGGAGTGGTTTTCCATTTCCTTTTCCAGCTCATTTTACAGATTAGGAAACTGAGGTAAACAGGGTGAAGTGACCTGCCCAGGGTCACACAGCTAGGAAATCTGAGGCCAGATTTGAACTCACAAAGATGAGTTTTCCTGACTCCAAGCCCAGCATTCTATCCTCTGCAGCACTACCTAGGTGCCCAGTAAATGAGAAGTTTAAAAAAAGAGATAAAAAGATGAAATGTTTTTTCCCTAATCCAACAGTATTTTTAAAATTAGCTAACTTCTAAGGTTTCTACTTTTTCTCTTATTTTGGAATCGTTAATTTGTCAAATTAATTTGACAAGTAAAATTTGACAAGTTAACAATGCCAACAGAAGACAAAAAAAAGAAATCTTTAAAAAGCAAGAATGAATTTTAAAGCAAAAATATTGTTGAGATTAAAAACTGACTTCACAATCACTGTACTGATTGTTGTTTTGTAATTATGTGATTAATTCATGGATTTCATTTTTCTTTTTAGTTGACAGAAATGTTTAAAGATATAAATTCTTCTCTTAGGGCTACTTTCTATGGATGCCACAAATGTTGTTGTATTGTTATATTCTTATAATTTTGTTTAATGCTATTATTTGTTTCTATACCTTTTTCTTTAACCAACTGCTTTTTAGAATTACATTTTTTTAACTTTCATTTAAATCTGAGTACTTTAATCATATTTCTTATTGATTAGCATTTTATTGTATTTTGGTTATATATGACAAATTTAATGTGTTGATCTTTCTGATTTTATTTGTAAGTTATATATGTTTTGGCATGTTACCAATTTTTGTAAAAGTGCCACACAAGGCCAAAAAATAAGTATGCTCCATAAGTTTATTATCCATAGACTGCCAAATAGCTATCATATCTATTTTTTCTTCATATACATATATATTTAATATTCTATTTCCTCCCAATTGAATTTTAAAACAATTTTTAACATTTGTTTTTTAAAATTTTGAGTTCTAAATTTTCTTCCTCCCTCTCTCTCCACCCCTCATTAATAAGACAAACAAGTAGATATAGGTTATACATGTGTAGTCATGCAAAACATATTTCCATATTAGTCATATCATATCTGTTTTTAAAATATTGTATTTGAAACCTTAGACCCATATATGACCTCGCTGGGCCTCGGTTTCCTCATCTGTAAAATGAGGAGGTTGGATTTCAGGGGTGGGGAACCTGTGGCCTTGAGGCCACATGAGTCCCTCTAGGTCCTCTGGTTTGGCCTTTTGACTGAGTCCAGGTTTTAGAGAACAAAGCCTTTTATTAAAGGGATTTGTTCTGTGAAGTTTGGATTCAGTCAAAGGGCCACACCTGAGGACCGAGAGGGCCACATGTGGCCTCAAGGCTGCAGGTTCCCCACTCCTGGATTAGATGAACTCCTTAGATTCCCTTCTAGCTCTCAGATCCCTGATTTTAACTCTGAATGAATCTTTTTGTGTTTCTTGTAAATAAAAAATTCTGGATTTTTGTTTTTTAATCAATTCTTGTACCATCCTTCATTTTATGAGTTCACTCCATTCATATTCATAGCTAGGATTATTAAATTTGTTCACCTCTCTAAATTCTGTTGTAATATTTCTTTTCTTCTCCTATAACTCTGTGGCTTTGCTATATGAAAATCTGAAATCTTCTTCCAGTTTGCCAATATTAATTTTGTTTGTTCCTCTGTTGCTATGTAGTTATTGTTTTGTTTTGTTTTTTCATTTGAGCTGATCCACCTCACTCCTCAAAAAAGCCCACTATTTAACTGAGATTTCCCACTATCTTTTTTATGTTGTCAGTCCTTAAGGACAGAGAGTATTTGATATAATGGAAATAACTCTCAAGACAAAGGACCTGGATTTAAAGACTGCTACTGCTGCTTATTACCTACGTGACCTTAGGCAAAACATTTCACTTCCATAGACCTCAGTTTCCTAATCTGTAAAATATAGGTACTAGACTAGATGACCTTTAAGATTCCTTCCGGCTTTACATGTATGATTTGATGATTGTATTCTTGAATCCTTCATCAGTCTTATTTTCAATCTCATATATATCAGCTTTTTCTTTATATTTCTAATCTATTCCACAAGTTCTTGATATGTGTGTGTGTGTGTATGTATATATATATATATATATATATATATATATATATATATAGTATGTATCCTCTTAGAGGTATAGTTATTAGTGCATTCTTAGTTTTTTTTTTTTCATGAGATTTCTCTTTACTTGTGCAGTACATATGTCAGAGGACTTGGCTTCAAATGTAATCTTTGATATTAACTACCTATGTGACCTTGGACAAGTGACATAACTTCCTTGAGCCTTAATTACCTCATCTGTCACATGAGCAGGTTGGATTGCAGAGTTTCTGAGTTCCCTTCCAGTTCCATAGCTCCAGAGTAGTGCTTAATTGGTTTGGTGACCATGTATTCCTTACTTGTTTCTTAGGGTTGGTTTTTTATTGTTGTTGTTGTTTAGCTTTTTCTGCAAAGTTGTTGTTGTTGTTGTTGTTGTTTTAACGTTTTTCCCCCCTTCTGTTCATTTTGTTGTTGCTCATTTATTTTATTTGACACCTTTGACATTGTTTTGAGGTGCTACATGTATTCTGGGTTTAGATACACCCACCTACTCAGCCAGCTTTTTGATATTTCCACTGCAATTTTGAGCCCTACAAGCTGAAACTTGGTTACTTTTTTGATATAGCAATTATTGTGGAATTATTGGGAAGTTTGCCGACTATCCTATGGTCTGTGATAATGATGCTAATGCTATTTGAATGGATGATCTCATCAAGGTGGACCTTTCTTTCACTGCTGCAGTGTGAACCCCACCCCCATACTTTTTCATCCTGTAGTATTTTTGTCCATGTGTAATCTCCTATAGCATTCATGTCTATATCCTCCCATAAATCTTTAAAATAGGATCAACCCAGCTCTTGAGGCCTTTCTCTGTCTCTATTGTTTAACTTCCCAGCAGAGGCATGCTTGGGAGAATTAAGTTGATAGCTTGCTTGTGTCCCACTTCAGTTTCAAAAATATGAATTCAGTTCTGATTTAAGCTGATTTCATGATTTAAAAAAAAAACACTTGAATTCACTTCATGGGTTACTTCAGTTTCAGGTTGAGCAATTTAGTCTGGTTCATTACAGTGACTACATCCCAAGCCGCATGGGAAAAGGGTTATTCCCATTTGGAGATTCTCCTTTTCTTAACTGAAGGTTGAATTCTTCCATCAGTAGTTGGGAAGAATTAGTCACAAATTATCTTCTATTCAAAATCAAATAAGCAAGCTAATTGTTTGTTTGTCTTACAGGTTATGTGTTGATTAAAGGACATTAGTGGCAATTAAAACACATTTTGCTTGTATGGGCAAAACTGTGTTGCAGCTTAATAGAGCTTTAGTGACAGTTTTCACAAATTTCAGGAGATGGGGAGGTCAATTCCTGAAATATAATTTTCTTCTGCAGATGGAATATAATATGTCTGTTTTCCCAGATCTGAATGATAAGGGATTTTCTGGGTTGACAATGATAAAGAGGAAAGGGGAAGTGGTGAGGGCCTGGGTCATCAGATCCTTTTTTAAATAAATTTCTTTTTGCATTTTTCCTAAGTTTACCTAAGTTTTTTTTTACTCTAGAGCTATCATTCATCAAAGAAAAGTTATGTTTGTAATTTGGTTTGAGTTTTGCATCTCACTCCTTTTTAAACATGGATATTGGGGTGGTCTATTTCAAAGCCATGTAGTTCAAGTTTTACCTTAAAAAGAATCTATACTTCAGCCTGCCTAATTAAGGAGGGTGTTTCAACCTGTGCTTGGAGACCTATAATGACCGGTAACAAACAACATTGAAAGGCAGTCTCTTTCACTTTTTGATAGTCCCAAATCATAGGAACGTTTCCTTTATCTGAAGCTAAATTTTGTCTCTTTGCAATTTCTACCTTACGCTTCTGGTTCTGCCCTCTGGGGCCACACAGAATAAATCTAATCACACGTTTACATGGCAGTCCGTCAAATACATTAACAAAGGTACCATATGCCCAGCACTTCTGAGTGTTCAGTTTTTAAGGCTAAATATCATGAATCCCTTCCCTATCCCATGGACCTATGACCATTTGCCATCCTGATCATTTCCCTCTAGATGCTTTTCAGTTTATTAATGTCCTTCCTTGACTGTGCTGCCCCAAAATGAATATGGTCTTTCAGACGTGCTCTGACCAGCACAAAGTACAGCAAAGCTATCACTTCCTTTTTTCTGGGAATCTATTCCTTGTTTAATGTAACCCAAGGTTGCATTAGCTTTTGAGGTGAGAGCATCACATGGCTAATCATCACTTCCATCTTGTATTTGAGAAGCTGACTTTTTTACCCCATGTTGACTTCACATTTAATTCATTAAATTTCATCTTATTTGATTCAGCCCAAGGCTGGAGACTTCCAAGATCTTTTTGGATCGTAATAATAGCACCAGTAGATGTTGTCAGGATTAAATGAGATAACATTTATAAAACATTTAGTGCAATTCCTGGCACATAGTAGGTACTGTGTAAATATTTATTGCCTCTCTCTTTTATGAAACTTAATGTATCATATAGATGTTATTATTATTAATATTAGTGTCACTATTGTTACTATAACTAGCATTTATATAGATGCCTGTATATGTGCCAGATACTGTGCTAAGCTCTATTATAAATATTATCTCATTTGATCCTTACAGCAACCCTAGGGTAGGGGCTAATATTAGTCCCATTTTACACTTGAGGAAACTGAGGCAGACAGAGGTTATGTGACTTACAGTGACACGGTAAGTGAAGTGAAATTGGCGTCTCCATCTTCTCTCTCAAATCTGGAAGCTATGAGCACCTGAAGTAACTGGAAACGCAAACAAAACTATTGTTTGGAATGACCCTAAATGGGGGGACTGGCTGAGCACTGAACCTTTTACCTCTTGCCAGTTCTGCCCCACCCTTAATGCAGAACAAGGCCTCCATTGCCATCAGTAAGGAGAGGATCCCATACTAATCGGTTTTAAGACAGGGGTTACATAAGGGTTTGAAGTCACACAGCTAGTACGTGTCTGAGGCTCAATTTGAACTGAGGTCTTCCTAACTACAGGCCCAGAGCTCTGTTGACCGTGCAGCCTGGCTGCTTCTGGGATGTTGACACTGTCATGCAATACATTAACTATCCTTCCCAGCCCTTGTCCCATCCTGTAGTACCTCCCTCCTTGTCCAATACCATTTATTCTTGATAGAGGAAGGGAAAAGCTCCTACACGATGTTAACCATCGGGGCTACCACATGGGTAACTCCAAGGTCAATTGTTTGAGCATCCTGCCTTCCATCAAGAAAAAGAGAATTTCCAGGGCCCCTTCCTGAGAGAAAATCACATGTGTGTCTCCTATTGCATGGAAGAACAGCTGTAATCAGTCAGCCAACATTTATTAAATGCTTTCTATGTGCCTTGAACTGTGTTAAGTTCCAGGGGACACAAAGACCAAAGCAAAACAGTCCCTGCCCTCAAGGAGCTTATGTTCTATCATGAAAGACAATGCACACACACATATACAAGGTAGATACAAATCAAATGTGAGTCTACTTATAGGGAGAGGCACTTATCCCTGAGGAGTAATGCCATGATGTGGGGAAACAAGTGATCTATACCTCATACCCCTTTCTTATTGTATATTACTCAGACACTGTGGGTCTAATTAGGACTTGGGGGTGGGAGTGGGAAGGGTGGCCTGTCTAGTAGTCCCAAATGTATTTCCTTTCTTAAGGGAATCCAAACTGCTAGGTGGCATTCTGAATCTGTAAGTCTTCACGACTGTATGGTAAATGGGTCCTACTAGAAAGGGAAGAGAATTCAATTGATGATTTATGTGCTACTGTGAGCCCTTGGTATTTTCTGTATTTTTTATGGAGTTGAAGAAAGACTTGTTTGTGTTCTGTGTGTATGTATTTGTACACACATACACACATGTATATATACACATATACACAACTGGAGTACTTACATCTGTGGGGCCCTTTTTCCCACATATGCGGACACTGAGTTTTTAGGTATTTGTAGATCTCACAAAAATGAATTCTGGATGGAAAGCTTAGATGTCAATATAAGAGCTATTGGAACTCCTAGGTATCACAGAGATTGGGTATAGTAGAACCCATGGCCAGTAAGTAACCTTGGAAGGCCATAGTTGTTACCCCCCCCCCCCCCCGAAAGGAGCACAGTAGATAAAAGCAGTGGCACATTAGACTCACATATATGTATATATTCAAATGATTACATTCTCATATGTGGAAATCTAAGACTCAAGGGTGAAAAATATGATGGAGAGTACTTCACTGAGGATCCACAGAGGGAGAAATTGAGGCAAAATTTTTGTTGAGGGGGCAGCTAGGTGGAGCAGAGGATACAGCACCAGCCCTGAAGTCAGGAGGACCTGAGTTCAGATCTGACCTCAGACCGCTTACTAGCTGTGTGACCTTGGGCAAGTCACTTAACCCCAATTGCTTAAAAAAATAAAATAAATTAAAAAATTTTTAAATTTGTTGAGATGTTAGAAATAGAAGCAATATTGTTGTTGTAGACCAGCTGTGCAGAAGGAGGAATTAGTCTAAGAGTTTAAAAAGCAGATCAAAAGCTGGTATTGATGTCAGGTTCATGTAGCCGGGATATGATACAGGAGTGATATTTTAGTGGTGGTAGTGGTGTATTTAGATTGTCCAGAAATCTACTGGATGCTCTGTCTCTCTGCCAAATCCAGAACCACTGATCAATCCATGATTTCCCTCAATCACAATTTTATCCTTCAAAAGATAAATACAATTCCTGGCTTTGCTATAACTCACTTTCTGACCTTGCAAAAATTATTTCTCGTACCTGGGCCTCAGTTTCTCTATCTGTAAAATCAGATTGTCCTCTTCCCCTGTAATGACTTCAGAATCGACTAGATGTAAAGGCATTGAGAAAGTCTAAGTTCACTGAATAAATGTATGGCATTATGCCTGTGTTCCCAAGGAGGTATTTTGTTCTCATCAAGCTGTGCAAAGAAAGAAGCAGGAACAAGCCCCGATCTTGCTCACTAGACCATCTAGCTCCTCAACCTTACACAGCTCTAATTGTATCTAATGAAAGAAAAGCAACATTTTTAGGTCCCAGTTACAGGAAACATTTTAAATAGAACTGGCCTGGGGCACTTTTTAAAATAAAATCTAAATAATGCAAGATTGTTAGTGGGAGCTGGGCCAGGGCAAGACTATCAGGCTGCTTCAGCCTTGGACTTGGCAGCCCAGGCCTCATGGCTCAGTCTGGCCATTCCCCTCTCCTAAGGTGGTCATGATCACCAGCTAGGTAGGCCTTGGACTCTTTTGTGACTTGAGAAAACCAGTGAGGTACAGGAAACTGACCGGGGGCAAAGAGCTGAGAATAGAGCACTGAGCAGGGGAGGATTGTGGATTAGGCCTCAGGTGATCCTAGGGGAAATAGGAACCCCCTGGAATTTGTTGGGTAGTGAGGCTAATGTCACCAAACGGGCATTTTAAGAAGGTATAATGGCTAAAGTACCGGGCAGATCTGGTTTCAAATTCCACTTAAAAATCTTTCTAGATGTGTGAGCTTGAGCAAATCACTTCATCATTCTCTGCCTCAGTTTCCTCATTTGTAAAATGGGAATAATAATATCTATAGTACTTACTTCACCATGTAATTGTGGGGATCAAATTAGATAGATGTTATAAGTAAAATACTTCACAAGCCTTTTATAGCTCTGTCTGTGTGTGTGTGTGTGTGTGTGTGTGTGTGTGTGTGTGTGTGTGTATAGAGAGAGAGAGCAAGAGCGAGCACTATATGCCATAATTATTGCATCTTCCAAAGCACCCCGTTCTAGGTTCAGATAGGTGTTTACTTATATATTGAGCTAAAATCTGTCCTCTGTAATTTCCATGCAATTCTCCTAGTTCTCTTCTTTACAACCAAACAGAATAAGCCTAATCCCTCCTCTGGAGGACGGTACTTCAGATATTTTAACACAACTAATACATGCCCCACCCCCAACACTTCACTTTTCAGTCATTGTCACTTAAGTTTTATCAAGTCCCTACTATGTGCAGGCGCAGGATAAATACTCCAAGTTGCTTCAACAAGTCCATATAAGACCCTTCCTGGTCACCCTTCAAAAATGTGGTTCCCAGAACTGAACCCCAAATACCAGACATAGCAGGGGCAAGCACAAGACAGTTGGATTTGACTTCAGAATAACATCATTTTGGAGATTAAAAAGTCATCTAGTGCAGCCTGTACCCAAAGAAGTATTTCTTATTGTCAGGAAAGAAGCATTTAATGTCAGGTACTCTGCTAAGTGCTAGAAATATAAATGGAAACAAAAAAGAGTCCTTGACCAAAGGTTTTCAGTTCTAATAGGGGAAAGGAAGCTGAAAAACAGAGATGGAAGAGGTATGCCCACTTAGGGATATGGTAGCAAAGTGAAGGAAGAGTCAGAAACAAAGCATGGGATTCTTGATGAAAATGAAGGTTCCAGGAGGAACTCGCCAATGGGAGAAGGGAGGTCTAGGGCAGGAGGGATGTTCTAGTGTAAGAAGCCTTCATAGTCAATAAGTGGTCCTCTAACCTATGCTGACAGACCTGTGAAGGCCAGCCTCTGCCCCTTGGCACAACTTATTCCACTTTGGGGCAGCTCCCATTGTTGGGAACTTTTAAATTAAATCAAATCAAAATTTGCCTTTTTGCAACTTCTACTCATTCTTGCTAGCTCTGCCCTCTGGGGTCAAACAGAACGAGATAATTGCTTCTTCTGCAACTATCATCTCCATTCACCCCACCTCCCAACCCAATTCTTTTTTTTTTTTCCAGGTTAAAAATTTCTATTTCTTTCCACCAATCGTCATATAGTATGAACTTAGAGTCTGTCACCGTGCTGGTGGCCTCCTCTAGACACTCTCCAGCTTCTGGATGTCCTCCTTGAAATTTGGCACCCAGAAATAAGCCCAGTACTCTCCACATGTGGCCCAGCCATACAAGGAAGTGGTGTCTTGCCTGACTGACTTCTATTTGGTTTGGTTTGGTCCCATTCCTACTTAAATGACACTGTTTCTCCTTGTCCTTTTCCCAGGGCAGACACTGAATTGATAGTTACTTTAAGCCAGTGACCATCCTGTAGAACCCCCTTCTCCCAATGAGGACCATTGGTCATCAGTTTTCCATCCCTTAGAATTCAGGTTTCTTTCTAAAATATTTAGCATTAGATTAGAGCAGGCCCCTTCAAATGGATAGATTAAAGTTGAGTGGTACATTGTCCAAGTTTATAAAGTCTGTGAAGAGAATGGAGGTGAACATAAATTTTTGTCTTCTATTGCCATCTTCCTGACCATGTGTCTGCCTTGTGGTTTTTTTTATATCATTTTATACTTTTCTCTCTATTTCTAATACTTCTGTGTAATTTTCTTATACTATTTCCTACTATTCAATGTTTTTTAAAAAAATTTCTGCATGTTATGAAAAACTTATTCTAAGATAACCTCTGTGTATTCTGTCTTCAAGGCCAGTTTTTTTTTTCTTGTGTTCTTCAAGTCTTTTTTTTTTTTTGATGGGGGCAATTTTTCTCCTACTTTTCTGTTTTCAAGTTCTAAATCTACTATTTACTTTTTTTCAGAGACTCTCATTGTTTTAGATTTTCTACTCCTTTGCTTGCCTTTTAAATATTTTTTCTTTGATAGCTTTAATTTCTCTCCTAATTTCCTTATATTTTCAATGATTTTATTGCTCTTTTGCACCATTCTAAAGGTTCTAAAGGTTTTTACAATTTTTGTATGATTATTATTTATATATTATTTATGCATGATTGCAGGAAGTCTCCGTGGCTATGGTAATTTCTCTTTTATTAGGGTTTTTTCCTAGTTGCCTTCTTTCACTCCATGATGTTTATTCATTATGTTTGATCCTTGCCTTGATTGTTTACTCACTTAAAAAATAATTTTCCTCTTTTTTTCTCAGATAAATGTCCTACTTCTTCAATTTAGAACTTCTCTTCTGTAATGCAAATCATCTTAACTGTCCTCTACCACATACCTACCCAGCCAGTGTGCCATATATACAATAATTGAAATATCAACAGGAGAATGATCTTCTGTCACCTACTTACTGTTTGTTACTGTTACTTTATTCTCTTTGGCATATTTCTTGCCTTTCTGAGATAATGGAGTAGACTGGTCTTAGACCTGATCTCTTCCTCAGGCTCTTTCCAGTAGGGTTGGATCAAGTCCTCTCCCATCCAATAATAGCTAATAATAATAACTAACATTTATGTAGTACTTACAATGTACCAGACACTGTGCTAAGCACTTTACGAATATTATCTCATTTGATCCTCATGACCCTGGGAAGTAGATGATAGTATCCTCATCTTACAGATGAGGAAGCTGAGGCAGATAGAAGTTAAGTGATTTGCTCAGGGTCACACATCCAGTCTGAGACTGGATTTGAACTCAGATCATCCTGACTCTAAGCCACCTCTCTGCTACCTTGTTTCCACCCAAGGGGGACCATCTAAGGTCCCCTGATCTTTTCTACCCAGATTATTGGAACTGGGCAAGTACCTGAGCCACTATACAGTATTGGCAAGGCAGGACAGAGGGGTGGAGTCTGGTAGCCTTGCTTTCCCCTGGGCCTGGAGCAGTCAGCTGTGGGGCAGGGTAAGATAGACCAGCCATGTGACCTCTTGTGTTTTGGGTAAGAATTTACTTATAGGAAGTTGTTTCTTCTTCTTCTTCTTCTTCTTCTTCTTCTTCTTCTTCTTCTTCTTCTTCTTCTTCTTCTTCTTCTTCTTCTTCTTCTTCTTCTTTCTATTGTTGCTGTTTTGATTATTTTCTTTGGTGTATTACTTATTGTTTGATCATAGGTGGAAGGAGTGGGGAGACTCGGCTTTACATACCATCTCTTGTTTAGCCACCTTGCGAGAAGTCCCTCCTAGGTCAAATCTTAAATGGGAAAGTCAATACTTTCAAATGAGAAATCAGAGAAATGAAGGTGTAAGCATCCAGTAAAGCCATTTTTTTCATTTCTCTCTTCTTCCAGAAACTCAACCTATTGCATGAAGGTGTCTATGTCCTTGACAGTGGCAGAGAATGAATCTGGACTGTGCTACAATAGCCAAATCCGCTATTCGGAAAAATCGGAAGTCACAAAAAGAAAGGAGATTGTCTGCCCAGACATGGACGATTATAAAACTCCAGAGCATGAACCGGATGTTGTGTGGTACAAGGTAATCCATTAGGGCCAGAGCTTTTTTGGGGGGGCAGGCTCAGAGGGGAAGGGGAAGATTTGTTATTGTTGTTAATGGTATTTTAAAATTTTGCATGCTCCTAGCAGCCAGTGTTGACTGTCCATCCCTTTGATAGGTACCAAAGACCCCACTTTCCCATCTATTCCAGTTAAATAACGATAGTGATAATGGTAATAATCATAATAATAACCACTTTATATGGTTTGCAAATAAAATCATAACAATAGCCACTCTGTATGGTTTACAAAACACTTTATAGTTAATAGCTAATAATAGCTAATAGCTAACATTTCTGTTGGAGAAGAAAATGGCAAACCATTCCAGTATCTTTGCCAAGAAAACACCAAACTGGAGTCATGATGTCAGACATGACTGAAACACCTGAACTACCACAACATTTATATAGCACTTAATATGTGTCAAGGGCTGTGCTAAGTGCTTTACAATTATTATTTCATTTGTTCCTCAAAACAGCCCCGGAAGGTAGGTGCTATTATTATTCCCATTTCACAGATAAGGAAATTAATGCAAATAGAGGTTAAGTGACCAGGGCCATACAGCAAGTAAATGCCTGAAGCTAGACTTGAACTCAGGTCTTCCTTACTCCAGGCTGGGTGCTCTATACCCTATACCTGCTAGTTCTTCCATATATTATATTTTTTTTGTTCAGTCTTTTCAGTTATGTCTGATTCTTTATGACCCCCATTTGGAGTTTTCTTGGCAAAGGTACTGGAGTGGTTTGCCATTTCCTTCTCCAGCTCATTTTACAGATGAGGATACTGAGGCAAACAGGGTGAAGTGACTTGCTCAGGGTCACACAGCTAGTAAATGTTGGAGGCTAGCTTTGAACCCAGGAAGATGAGTCTTCTTAATTCCAAGCCCATTGCTCTATCCACTGTACCACCTAGTAGCCCTACACACACACAGACACACACATACCCATTTAAAACATATATGTGTGTGTATATATAAACATATCTATACATATACATACATATATACATATACATATACACACATCATATACACACACACACACACACACACCACACACATATATATATATATATATATATATATATATATATAAATATAAATATTTGATTCTTACAACAATCCTATGAGCTAGGTTGTTATTATCCCCATTTTACAAAAGAGGAAACTAAGGGTAAGAGAGATTGAGTGACTTGCTCAGGGTCAGGTAAGTGTCTGGGACAGGATTTGAACTCAAGGTCCTCCTGACTTCAAGTCCAATACTCTATCCACCCAACTACCTAACAATAGACAATTCCCAAACTTGGCAGAATGAATGGGCAGGAGGGCTCTGCTTTCGACAGGACTCAAGAACACAAAACCAGCGTGGGCTCAGGTACAGTACCAGTAGTCACACTGCTGAGGCCCACTTGGGGATTCTTTGTAGACTGCTGTATGAAAACCGCTACCCAAAAGCCTGGAGAGATCCAGGAATCTAAACAATGGAGGCTGTATGTCATCTTCCCTTCCCTGCTGGGATAGCTCAAGTGGGTAACAAGCAAGACCTAACCTATGCACCTTGTTTGAGGTGACTTTGGAGTTTCATTTGCAGGGAATGTGAGTGGTGGCAAAGTCAAAGAGATCTCAATCCAAGTGGCATAAGGCTATTTGCACAGGGTCCTGGAGACTCTAACTTCTTTTGGAGTTCAGGCTTCTGATTTCCAAAGTTGGCATGGCCACACCCCTGTCAGGTACCAGGTACCCTGGGGGCAGTTGGAGTCATTGATGGATGGGTTCCTTGAGGCATATACAGAGGCAAGACATGGGACACCCATGTGAATCATTGTTTAAACTTGGAAGAAGCAAAATAGCTATCTTGGCAACTCCCCAGGACAGAGAACACATATACCATAGAGAGAAACCACCATCCATTTTATCCAACATTATGTCTGAAGTGCCTATAAGCGGAAAGTGCTACCAACTAAGGGGGGATCAGGAAAGGCATTGTGTAGGAGGTGGCCCCTGAGCTTATCCTTGAACAAATCTAAGAATTCCAAGCTAAAGAGAGGTGAGGAGGTATTCACTGCATTCTAAGCAGGGGAAACAACCTAGAATTCTGAGTCCAAAAGACAGCTGGTGGTCTTTTGGCTAGAATAGAGTTCACAAGGGGCAGCTAGATTGTAGTGGATAGAACACTTGAGCCTGGAGTCAGAATGACATGAGTTCAAATGTGGCCTCAGATACTTACTAGCTGTGTGACCCTCGGCAAGTCACTTAACCCTCTTTACCTCAGTTTCTTCATCTGTAAAATGAGCTAGAGAAGGAAATGGCAAACCTCTCCAGTATCTCTGCCAAGAAAACCTCAACTGGGGTCATGGAGAGTCGGACATGACTGAAGTGATTAAACAACGATAGCAGAATTCACAAAGTTCAGTAGTATGAAACAAAGTTGGAAAGGAAGGTTAGAAACAGGTCTTGGAGGACCTTCAAAATCAGCCTGAGAAGTTCTTTTTTACTAGAGGAAATTGAAAGTCACTAGGGGCTTTTGAGCAAGGCTGTGATTTGGTCAGACCTGTGCCTTAGGAAGATTATTTTCACAGTTGTGCAGCTGATGAATTAAAGAGATTAGAAACTAGAAGCAGGGAGACCAATTAGGAAGTGATTACAGTAATCCAATTAACAGGCTATTAGGGTCTGAACTAGGGTTCTGGTTACATAAAAGGAGGAAAGGAGAGAGATGTTAGGGAGGTAGAATTGATGGGAATTTGTAACCCATTAAATATGAGGAGAGCCATGTCCAGCAGGGACAATGCTGGTCCCCCCCAACAGAAAGAGGAAAGTCCGGAAGAGGGGTCATTTAGAGGGGAAACTTCTGAGTGGTTTTGGACAAGGTGAATTTTTGAAATACCTAAGGTACAGTTAGGTCTGGAATTCGGGAGAGAAAAGGGGGTGGCTGTATAGATTTGTGAGTTGTCTATATAGAGATAATTGACCCCAGGGGAGCTGATAAAATCATCAAAAGAGAAAAGAAGAGGGCCTAGGATGTGGTCTTAGAGCAGAGGTGTCAAACACATATGTGGCCTGCCACATTCCCTAGTGGGCCAGAACCCGGTTAAACCATAACTGGGAAATATTTAACAAAATAAGTAAAAATACAATAAGATAAAGAGAACATTACCTTTTTAAAGTCAGTCACTTTGTGGTGCACAGGCATCCTCATATATGGGTTTGTGGCCCCCATTTCTATTTGAGTTTGATACCACTGGCTTAGAGGACACCTGCAGTTATGGGATGGGGTGATTGACTTGTAAGTGATATCAGCTACCATCTAGTCAAACCTCTTTATTTTTACAAGGGAGGACACTGGGGCTCTGATCACAATAGATTCTTAAAACTACAGCTGGAAGGGGCCAAGGAGACTGTGGTCTTTAAATGTTAAATGACTTGCTGAATGAAAGTCATATAGTAATTAACATTGGTTAGTCTTCCTAAGTTAGTAAACTGACTTAGTCATACTTAAGACTCCTGACTCCACATGTATTCCTCTTTCCACTGTATGTCACTCATTCGTTTGGCCATGGGGGCCATCTCCAGTCATCCTGATCTAGATCTTGCCACTGGACTCAGATGGCTTCAGAGGAGAAAGTGAGGCTGGTGACTTTGCACCACCCTCAGTCACTTAAAACCAATTCCCTTGAGAGTCATGGCATCGGCTTCCTGATGTCATGGTCCTCTTTGAGAACAAAGGGCAAACAACAACACCTCCATTTATTGGTGCTTAATAAATGCTTCTTGATTGAAATGACTGATTGATGTTAGGAATGAACATCCCTATTCCTTACTGGTCCAGCTTTCTATCCAAGGCACTGTTGTAGAACTATTCAAATCACCTGAGGCTGTCACCCATCTCCTCTTGTTCCAGGCTCCTCACCAGGCAAGGACTGTGGTTTCAGTGCCTCTTATATCACTGGTGTTGAGGAGCCTGCCCATCACTAAAGTGGGTAGGATGGGCAGCAATCTGAGCCATCTGTCCGAGGCCATAGACAAGGACACTTTGGGTTTGCCTGGTTTTCTCGTTGGCTGCTTAGAGGCCGCTGTGAATGAGGTCTACTGTTGTGAGTGCAGGTGTCAGTGACATGATAGGAAGCCTTCCTAGCCTAGTTAAGCCTGCTGACTGCTGATTATTCACACAGACACCAAACGATGCTAGCAGAAGGGTTACTCCAAGCTTTGCTGAGGATTAGGAAGACTTGAGCAAGGAACCTGAGACCCTCCAGGCAAAGGTAGTATTTTCATCTCTGCTGCCAATCCAAAGAAAGGGATTCAAAAGAGAGGGTAAGATTTCATAAGTGAAAAATCTGGTTAAGATGATGGTATCTGAAAAAAGGATTTGGATTTCTGGACCTCAGCTTAAAATACAGGAATAATAGACTGTTGACTAGGAATAGATTATACCTCCTATGAGAATGTATTTGCCATGTATCTTGTAAATCTAATCAAAAAGGCTTTGATTTGAAAAGGAAGGGAAATGTAGAAAACCACTTATGTGTATCCACCAACCTAGATACCGTAGAAAAGAGCTACATTGAAGAATAGTTGAGACACCCAGAACTTCTTAGTAGACAAGATTCAAGAATGAAACCAGTAATAAAATCTATAGTCACAGATGTTTGTACAGTGGTGCATAAAGTATGAGTAACAGGCAAGTATGAGTAACTAGAGATCCTGACATAAGAAGACAAAATTGACCTCATAGGTATCTTGGAGGCCTGATGTGATGGGACCCAGGATTCTGACTTTGGAATGGAATACATTATTCAAAGGGATTGGGGTGGGGGGTACAGCAGCAGTATATGTATATGTGTAGGGGCAGAGAGGGTTAGGTGTTGTTATTATCCCCATTTTGTTGATAAGAACTTGAGGCTGAGAAAAGTTAAGTTACTTGTCTAGGATCACACAGCTAAAAAGTATCTGTGGCAGGATTCAAACTCAGGTCCTGCTGAATCCAAGTCCAGAACTCTGTCCATTGTGCTGGATAGCTGCCTCTGTCTTTCCAAATAATAGAAAATGAAAGATACCACAGGATTAGAGGAAAGCAAATATCCCAATTTTCATTTTTAAACATGGAGTAGCTGGGAGGCTTCAAACTGCACACTAGTGAGCTTGACTTCAATTTCTCATAAAACTCTAAAATGTATGATTAACGGAGTGGTTAGGGAATATTTAGAATGGGAAGTAGTGATTGCAAAGAACCAATCAGTCAATCAGCGTTTCTTAAGCACCAGGCACAGTGCCAAGCTCTCAAGATACAAAGAAGGGCAAAAGACAGTCCTTGCCCTCAAGGGGTTCACAGTCTAATGGGGCAGTTAACATGAAAATAGCTATTTACAAACCAAATACATACTGGATGAATTGGAGATAATCTCAGAGGGAAGGCTCTATGATTAAGGATGATTGGGAAAGGCTTCTTGTAGAAAGTGAAATGTTAGCTGAGACTTAAGGGAAGCCAGGAAATCCAGTAGGCAGAGTTGAGGAGGGAGGGAGTTCTGGGAATTAGGGACAGTGAATCAAAATGCTTGGAATCAGAACATGGAGTGTCATGTTCAAGGAACAACAGAGAGGCCAGTGTCACTGGAACACAGGGTAGGTGGGAATTAGTAAGACATAAAAAGACTGGAAAGCTAGGAAGGGACCAGGTTGGGGAGGGCTTTAAAAGCCGATGAATTTTATATTTGATCCTGGAAGCAGGAAGGTCAAGTATATGAAGGGCTGTCATGTGGAAGAGTGATTCTCTACTTGTTCTCTTTGACTCTAGAAGGCAGGCCTAGGAGCCATGGATCCAGTGGCTGATGGAAAGGAAAACTTCCTGACAATTAAGACTATCTCAAAATGTTATGGGCCTCCCATGGGTGTGGCAGTCTGTTCCCCTTTCCTACCTGGCTTCTGGCAGATACTGAAGGCTTTCATTGGAATTGATCAAGGTTCATGTTTCAGTAGTCCAATAAATGCCAAAAGGGCTAGACTTAATTACATGGATAGTTCTTTAGGTTGGAAAATTTGCCAGCCTAAATAATCATTGTGTGTATGCACAGGATTATGGGAGTTACATCTAGAAATCGCTTGGTTATTTTGCCTAAAACTTACAGCAGTTCAATGATTTGCCTAAGGTCAAGAGAGTTGGTAGTAGATCTGGGTTTCAAACCCATCCTTTGAGTCCTCAGTGCAGTGACTACCATTGTGCTACCTCCTACCTCTGGGCCAGAATGGATTCTTTCATGGAAAATTGGTTATGTTCTTGAATAACTAACTTCTTGTGTCCCAAAGGGGCTCAAATGAATTGGAGTGAAAAAATGATAAGAACAGTTAGGAGAAAAGGCCCCTACTTGACTCCTTTCTGTCTTTCTAGTTGTCTATTCACAGAAAAAGCTATAAGCCTTGTACTTAGCAAGAAATGAAAAGATGGCAGTGAGATTGTTGAAGTATAGAACACTAGAAGTCAAGAAGGACATTTGAGACCATCTCCTCCAACCCCCTGAAGCATTTTCCATGGGTAGAAAATTGTGGGACACCAAAGTGAAAGGATCCATCCAAGGTCACCCAGCAGGTTCCTAGTAAGGCTAAGTCTAGGGAGTCCTGACTGTCTGTCCTAACTTCTTTTATCTATGTCATGCTCCAGTGAGTGGCAGTCTGCCTAGGCTGATGCTCATGGATCAAGCCAACATCTGGGGCACAGTAAAGTCGATCCATAACTTCACATACCTTCTCTTGATGCTTGGGCATGTTTTTGTCTTTGTATTCCCATCGCCTACCGTGGTACCTCACAGTTAGTGGGTACTTAATAAATGCTTGCTAATTGAGCCAGGTTGGCAAGCTTGTCAAGAATGGAGTTACTCCCACCAGTGACATTTCTGCTTATTAAGTTCAATTTCTTTCCCTGATTCCCCCACACACTCCACTCTGTGCCTGCCATAATATAACCAATGTTTCTTGGTGAGAAATCAGCTCCTCTTGAATTCCCATCAGCCTTCTCTGCCTTGAGCACTGACTCATTGGGTTCATAGATAAGAGGATCCTAGGTCTAGTGCAGGAGGAGATTTCAGAGTCTATTAAGTACAATATCCTTATTTTACAGAGGAGGAGACAGAGGCCCCAAGAGACTTGCCCAAAGTGATGCATGTGGTCAGAGATCTTGATGGAAATTTAGAAGCCATATACATCAGTCACCTCATTTTACAGAAGAGGAAACTGAGGCCGAGGGTTCTCCAATGCAAGGTAGAATCTAGTCTGCAATTCCTGGTCTTAGAGAGTTGACTTGAGCATTGAGGGGTTAAGTGACTTGTCACTTAGCCAATGATAGGTCACAGGCAGGACATGAACTCAGGAGTTTCTTACTCTGAAGCCTGTTCTCTAGCCATTCCTCAGGGAGCCACTAGGTGGCACTGCAGTGGGCAGAGCACTGGGCTGAAAATCAGGAAGACTCATCTTCCTAAGTTCAAATCTGGCCTCAGACATTTACTAGCTGTGTGACCCTGGGCAAGTCACTTTACTCTGTTTGCCTCAACTTCCTAATCTTTAAAATGAGCTGGAGTAGGAAATGGCAAACTGCTCTAGTATCTTTGACAGGAAAACCCCAAATAGGGTCATGAAGAGTTGGAAACGACTGAACAATAACAACTGCTGAGTCCATTCCTCCATACTGCCTGTTACAGATAGTAATCATCAGAGCTGAGAATTGAACCCAGATCCTCTGATTCCAGGGTCAGTACTCTCTCCTCATTTCCATGCTGTCTCTCTGAGGAAGAGTGTTCCTAGGCTAGCCAGCCCTTCCTAGGCTAGCCCATCACACAGAGTTAGCCTAGTCCCTTCTCAGACAATTCTTTCCCAAGGGGTTCAAGTTCCCAGAGGGCATATGGAAGGTCAGCAACACATTTAACCCATTGGAGGGAGATGACAGAGATAGATCAGCTTTTCCTCTATGGATAGGAGCCACCATTCCTTGGTATTAGAAAAGGAAAGCATTCCAAGATGACAAGTAAAATAGTGCATTAAGCAGAAGAAGTGAGGAAGGCTTCAGAGGAAATGCAAGCATAAATGCAAATTCAGGCAAATCTGCCTGCTCTCCTGTTGGCCAGGGAGCTGCTGGCAAAGTGTCAGGGCCATCTGACTCTGGTAAAGAAGTCATCTGGTATCCAAGGCACAGTTCAGAAATCCCCCCACCCCACCATCACCCCACCATATGTTGCCAATGAATATGCTCCTCTCTCCCTTGTCTCAATATGCTTTTTATCAATTAATTTCTGTATTTGGTGGCTTGCAGTCAGCTCTATCCAGGAGTATACCATTTCATTTGGAAAAAGGAGTCATGGTGGATATGGCCAGACTCATAAACTCAATAGAGGCGGGGAAAGTCATTTAAGTGAAAGCTAATATTCCAGGTAAGCTTGATATTTGCACGGAAAATATTCTGGTTTTGCTCCTCTCCATTTTGACTTTTTAAAAAGGAAAATGTGATTTGGTAAGAGCTTATGGCATCCCAGGCTATGCAAAGTGGAAATGCTCTCACAGCAAAGCATGGGTACCATTTTAGACTTAAGAATTTAGAGTCGGCAATTTTGAGAGACAATGTAGTAGAGTACATCGGAAAAGAACAATGGACGTGAAGGTAAACCACCCAGGCTGTTTGAATTCCGGCTCTGTCACTTACTACCTCTGGGAGCTTGGGCAAGTCTCTTCATCTTTCTGAGCCTATTTCCTCATCCGAAAAATGGATACATCAGTTTGTACCCTATTTACTTCCCAGGGTGATCACTAGGAAAAATTGAGCAACTGTGATTGTTCCCCTAAAATGGAAACCTAATCTCATTTGGGGCCCTCTCTTAAGTCACTTGAAAGTTTCCAGCCTTGGGTTTCATTTTCTTGGCAGTAAAATGAGCTGCAAAGCTCTGGTGTGGGCAGAATGGCAGTGAGGAACAGTGGAGTTAGTGGGCCTGAGCTCCAGGTCTCATTTAATCACTTAGTTTCCCTACTCACTTCTTTATCAGTCACAGCTTCCTCTTCTCTAAGGGATAGTAATAGCACCCAGCTGATAGAATTGAAGATTAAATGAGATAACATGTAATTTGCACTGCATACCTTAAAGCATTATATTATTATCCTATTTGTATTGTCTTATGGATTTGCCTTAATCTCCATACTAGATTTTTAGATCCTTGATGATTATGCCTTATTCTTAACCACTTTATTTTATTAGTTTGCCCTTCTGTAAAATGGGAATAATAATAGTACTTTTGTTGTTGTTGTTCAACGTCCAACCCTTCATGACCCCGTGGACCATAGCATGGCAATACTGTCCACTACTAACTTTTCTTGGCAAAGATACTGATGTGGTTTGCCATTTCCTTCTCCAGTGGATTAAGGCAAATAGAGATTAAGTGCCTTGCCAAGGGTTACACAGCTAGTGAGTGTCTAAGGCTAGATTTGAACTCAGGTCTTCCTGACTCCAGGCCCAATGTTCTATCCACTGAGCCACCTAGCTGCCTTACTTCACAGGATGGTCAGGAAGACTTTGCAAATATTAATGCACTATGGAAATGTTAGCTATTATCATTAGCTACTTTTTAATTTTTGTATTTCCCTCAATGCCCAGCACATGGTCCTGTATATAGTAGTTGCATCATAAATGTGGATGGTATTTACATTGGAATCAGTCTCAAGCATGGAACCTGTTGCTAGAGAGTGGTTTTTTTTTCCTACGGATACAGTTAAGCCTCCGAGGACTTACTTATGTAGCCAATTAGAAAAAAGGAGACATCTAGCTTCCACCAGCCACTGGATCTGCTATACCCCCCAAACAGGACATCCTAGTATCATTGGTCATGATGGGACTGCTAAGCTGAACCCTTCACATCACAATGAAACTTTCCTCTAGTGAGAGATGTATTTACTGGGATTCACCAGAACATAAATTATACGGGAATTCAGAACCCTTAATAATTATAAGCCTTTTAAATGTCCAATTATTAGTAGATATGTACTTTTCCTCAGCTCATTGGAGCATACCTGAGCCTGAGAACACATGGACTCCCAGGTTCCTAGCAGAGGCAGAAAGAGAAAGAACATGAAAAGAGCCAGGCCTAGCCTCTGAATTGTTTCTCAACCCTAGGGAAAAGAGGGAGAAAGCAAAGATCAACAGAATCCTGTGTTCCTGTACTCAACTAGAATGGGTGGGGCAAAGAGAAGGAAACCATACAGGATATCCCTAAAGTCTTTGGGCAATTTCAAGCCCTAATCACTTAAGAAGTATAAATGCTGCAAGCTTACAAAAACATCATTTGAAAGTTTAATTATTTAAATTTATATTTTATACTTCTTTAGTTTTATGAATATTGAATGATCTTTTTTCTTTTAAGTTTAATTAGACAAGACACCTTCTCGTTATTCATTGCATGTGGGACTGTTTCTGTTTTGTTTTGTTTTGGGGTTTTTTAGGCAATTGGGGTTAAGTGACTTGCCCAGGGTCACACAGCTAGTAAGTGTCATGTGTTTGGTCTGAGGCCGGATTTGAACTCAGGTCCTCCTGACTTCAGGGCTGGTGCTCTATCCACTGTGCCACCTAGCTGCCCCACATATGGGACTGTTTCTGGATGAAAATTTCTCAGACTGGCAGGTCAGTAGAGGAGGGCCTCTTTGGCACACCTTGGTTACTGGATCTACCTCCATTAGACTTTTTCTTGTGAGATCATGTCAAAGCTGTCATGTCTGCATCAAAACCTTGTTCTTTAGTTTATCTTAAGGCTGGGATTACAAATACAATCCATTCAATCACTGAACAACAGTTGAAAGTTTGTAAAAGGCTCAAAAACTGACTAGAGTAATATACAGTTATCCCTTCCATTTTGTGATTTTCCCCATCATGGTTTATTTCGTGTTGGCATAGGAAATTAAATGGGAACTTTTGGGGAGTTTTGCAGGAGCCATAGATGACACATGAAGGCCAGGAGAAGACACAGAAAAAGTTCAGAAACCCAGAAATACATAAAATATGTATATATAAAATATGTATATGTAGTATTGTATAATATCAACATTTTATTTTTTAGTACCATAAATATCCATAATTCCTTTTTTAAAGTTAAAATAAGTGAAAAGTTAAAGTTTGTGAGAAGAATGCAAAAAAAAAATCAGACTTCTTCTCTGATATGAAAGGAGGGCCAAAAAATTTGATGTGGATTTTCCGGATCATGGGGGCATTGCACCCCTAGCCCTGGTGATACGGAAAGGATAATTATATAGTATAAGATGATGATCACATTAAATTTTAACAAGAAACATTTAAGTAATTAACTTTCCAAATGTTTTTGTAAGTTTGTAGCATTTATACTTTTGAAATTATTAAAGCTTAAAACATCTCTTCTAACACCAATGTCTCATGCTCATTTTCAGAAAGAAAAACATATCACTCAACAAAAAAGATCAGTTTACCAAAGCAAAATTTTGGTCATGTGAGGAAAGGTTAAAGGACTTCATGGTATTAATGTTGAAACAAAGAGACTCCATTTGGACTTTGTTAATTAATCTTCTTGGATCTGGAGGAATTAGTATGCTTAAGATTGAGAATGGGTGGTTTGTCTGGAAGGATTGAAAAAAGAGGAAGAGGGCATTGGCTACAGTCTATCACAAGGTGTCCTCAGCTAGCCATTTTCCATGGTAATGTCATGGTTAACACCTGATACCTCCTCTTTGTTTCAATGGGGAGGGGACAGTAAGAGAAGCCATACTTCCCCCACTTATCTCCAGCTGGTGGAGATGGTTCCCAGATGTGTCAGGGACAGAGGGGGCAGTGTTTGATCAAGAATATGCCAGGCCCCCCAAGGAACCAGAGATGTTGTGTCCACTAAGTCATACGTATTAGATTGAGGGTTCATAGAATTTCAGAGCTGGAGGGGACCTCACAATTTTGTCTGGCCTCTCCACAACATGCTTGACAAGTGGCCATCCATCCTTTGCTTGAAGAGTTCCAATGAGATGTAACTACATGCAACCTGGGGTAGCCTATTCTACTTTTCTAGGTTCTGATTGGTAGGAAGATTTTCCTTACATCAACCCTAAGTCTACCTTGAAAAATAATTTGCGGTAGTTGATGGGCATGATAAAATTATCAGGAATTAAACAATGGCAAAAGTTTGAAATAGTAAGAAGTTTAATTAGGGAACCCCTAATCCAAACAGAGTAGTCATTAAAGTTATTAGAAACATCATCTACATTCCTTAATGGCCCCCATTTTCGAGCCTCCTACTCATTTCTTGAAGCCTTTGCAATCTGACTTCTAGCTCTACCACTCAACTCGAGCTGTTCTCATGAAGGTTACCAGTCATTTCTTAACTTCGAAATCCAATGTCCTTTTCTTAGTGGTCATCCTACCTGACCTCTCTGTAGTTTGGCACCCCTCCTCCTGGATACTCTATCATACTTTTCCTTCTACGATGCTGTTTTCAGCTATTTTTCTTCCTCTCTGCCTTACTTGAGATTTCTCATTCTCCTATCATTATCAGGGTAAAAAAAATATATTGTAAAGCCTTTTAAGGTTTAAAAATCATTCAACAATCATTTACTAAGCACTTATTGTGTGCTAGGCCCAGGGAAAACAAAAACAAAGGCTGAAACAATCCCCACTCCCAAGGAGTTTCTGTTCTAAAGGAGACAATTGGTACATGTATGAATATATGCAGAATAAACACAGTATCGATTGGGAGAGATGACACTAGCTATAGGCTTAATTGGGAAAGACTTCATCTTGCAGGTGGTCCTTGAGCTAGTGTTGAAAGAAAAGAGGGACTCTCTGAGCTATAAGTGAGAAGGCACAGAGACCAAGATGCCATGTATCAGGAATTTAGAAAAGTTATACCCCAATGTGCAGAAGGTAGAAGTTGGTTGGGACCAGCTTGTGAAAGATGTTAAAAGCTAAATAGAGGCATTTATATTTGATCCAAGAGGCAATAGGGAGCCACTGGAGTTTATTGAGTAGGGGAGTGACACAGAATTAATGTCACACCATGCCACCATCCCCACTATACTCAGACAAAAGAATACAGTTGAGGAAACAGATCAACACGTTGGCCACATTAGCATATGTGTCATCACTTGTCTTTCTTATGCTCTGTTCCTCTCTTTCACTCCCCTCCACCCAAATAAAAATATTCCTGTGTCCTACTTCCCAACACTATGAGGACCATAATCTCTGTAGGACTAAGACGAAAACTTAATTCTACCTAAAGTATTGATGGCTGATAATGTCTTATCTTGGCAGAAACTGTTGATGCTTTAATTCTAAGTCCCTAATCATATGTGAACAATGAGCCCTCCACTTATGACCAGCCCAGATCCACACCATCTAGTAGGTATAAACGGTGACCTCCAGAGACGCAGATAATTAGCTGCTTAACAGTGGACTGGACCAATATTTAGTCTGATTCCAACCTCATGAGTCTTAGCTGTCTTAGAATATGAACAGTGGAAAGCATCTCCTGGCAGTGAAGCTTGGTCTGTCCACTAGCATCCAGATACTAAATTGGCTTCATGAAGAGTAGAAGAAGAGGATGTGGTGGCCAGTCCTAGAAGAACTTCAGTGGGGAAGCATGGGAATGGGTATTACTGTGAACAGTGAGACAGACTATGTATAACCCTGGAAGGACACCTGGACCAAAGCACAAATTCTATCCAAGTGGAGTCATTGCATAGTAGGGCAGGGGGTGGGGGGGACATACAGAGCTGCCGGGTGGACAGTATTCATGCCTGGGCTGGCACTGGCCAAAAAGGACAGCTTATACATGGCAATTTGTACCTTGGGGAGAGACAGTCTCTCAGGGAGAACTCTGGACTAGGAGACTGATCATGGGGCTCCTTGGTTCTGCCACTAAATAGCTGTGTTGTCTTAGTCATTTGGCTGAAAACTGTGCCTCAGTTTCCTCATTGATAAACTTGGGAGAATAATGTCAGCTCTACTTAGCTCATGAAGTTATTGGAAGGAATGAATTAAGATAATCAAGTATCTCCTGGCTTATAATATAATACTAATAATCACGAGAAGCAGCATGACACAGAGGATAGAGAAGTGGCCTTGGAGCCAGAAAGACTTGAATTCAGGTCCCACCTCTGATGCGTACTGGCCATCACATTTATCAGGTTCCTTCACCTTTTGGTGCTCCAGGGAAATATCTTAGTTCAGAAAAGGTACCTGCCTGCATTGTTTTGGGGAAGGCAGTCAAGGTTAAGTGACTTGCTCAGGGTCACACAGCTAGTAAGTGTTTGAGGCCAGATTTGAACTCAGGTCCTCCTTCTTCCAGGGTGTGTGCTCTATCCACTGCACCACCTAGCTGCCCCCTGCCTGCATTGTTAAGGGGAGTTTCTTCATCTGAAATTCCCTACATCAGTAAAATCACAGGTCGGAACCTATCCATACTAATAATCATAGAATTTTTGAGCAGGAAGAAAACTTACATGTAATCAAGTCCAACCTTCTGCAACACACCCAACAAATAGTAAGCCAGTCTCTTCACAAAGAGTTCTAGTGACAAGGAACTCACTATTGTGAGAGGCAAGTGATTCCCTTGTTGGACAGCTCTAACTCCGAATCATTGCTACCAGCTTTGCTACTGGTTTTGCTCACCCAGCATGAGTCTGATCCCTATTTTTTTTAAAACAGAACAGCTCTTCAGATATCTGATAACAGTGATCAGATTTCCCAATTCCCTATCTTCCCTTTATAGACAGACAGACAGACACACACACACACACACACACACACACACACAACACACACACACACACACACCGACATCTCACTCCAGAATCTCCTCTTGTTTCAACATCCCTTGTTCAAAATCTCTCTTTCTCCTGCTCACCCTGCTGTGGACACTCTCCAGAACATGTCCACATCCTCCCTGAAACATGGAGCCTAGAGCCAAAAAAAATAATCCTGATGTGGGCTTCCTGGGCAGTGTTAAGTGTCTTGGTTTAGCAAACCAAGGGACCAAGAGAGATGAAAGGGAACAGGAGAGACTCCCAGTTTGTTTTCCATAGAACCTGCCCCACCCCCAACCCCCGGCCCATTTTAAAGCACAGAAGCTCGGTTTTCATTTTCTTCCCTGCCCCCAAATACCCAAGGGGGCCATATTTTGGTTTAATGACCATTAGAATGTTTCTTTGGAAATCTGAGCTGATCAGGGTCAGGAGCCAGGAGTGAACATATTTGTGGATTGTTATTATATGGCGACTTTGCCAGCCAGATAATGTGTGTGTGTCTTTGTCTTTGTGGCCCTCTGTCTGTCTCTCCTCTCTTTCTTCCCCCACCCCAGCAACCATATAGCCCAAGGTTTAGCTCACTGCAAGTCTCCTAAAGGTGCTAAGTCCCACAAGACACATAGTACCTACTATAATTTCAGACAAATTCTTCACTGTTTTTCTTCAGCTCCACCACCACTACCACACTGGGCAGTGGGAGAGGGGGGTTACATCCAGAGTTCCTTGGTAGTATTACTTTTATTTACTCTCTAACATTGTAGGCCGGTTGTTGGCCTGGAAATAAAGGAAGCATCACTCTTAAATATTATCCTCATAAACTGAAGTACCATTTTCATTGTCAAAACCCTCACTGATGTAAAAGCACAAATTATGTTGCAGTGAGAGAAGACATCAATATGGTGCCTCAGTCTGTTTGGTAACAGCATCTATATACCCAGAGCTTAGGCCTTTGAAGGGATACAGCTGGGGACTAGGCCTGTGATTTCACCTATAGAAGGGACTCTCAGGGGAGAAAATTCCCTCTACCAATGCAGGTCGGCACCTTCTCTCCAACTTTTAGTCTCAGAGAATTGCCCAGCCAATATGTTTCAGAGATGAGACTTGAAACCCAAGGTTTTCTGGTTTCAGTGCCAGCTCTCTAGCTACTATTTTTTTTTAGGCAACTGGGGTTAAGTGACTTGCCCAGGGTCACACAGCTAGTAAGTTTCAAGTGTTTGTTCTGAAGCCAGATTTGAACTCAGGTCCTCCTGACTTCAGGGCTGGGTGCTCTATCCACCTAGCTGCCTCCTCTAGCTACTATTCCATGCTAATTTTGGTACTATTTCATAGCTTGGAGAGGTAGATGGGCAATAAGATACATGGCATGATAGGGAAGAGAGAAAGTGAACACCACCCCTATTCAAGGACTTATCTCTAGGCCTTTTCCTTATGCTACAATGACCAGTGAATTTATCTTAGGGATGCCTTTTCTCTGTCTGCTTTCACTCAATACTCACTGACCATGATGGAGGGTGCCTCAATAATGCTTGGATAGCAGTGGTCCCTGGAAGCCATGTGAGTAGTAAACAACTGTAGGCATATTGTGGGTAGCCTCTAGAGGGAGGATGGGCAAAGTTCCAAGAACCCAGGTCACTGAGCCAAACATCCAGGCCTAGCAGGCTACATCTCACCTTCTTCCCCCTCTGGTTAAATTCACGATAATGGGAAAATGGCTCCCTGTACACTCCAAGAACTGAGCCATCATAGCCTGGTAACAAGATTCCCTCTGCCTCCCAGAGCTATTGGCCATTGAAATATGTGGACCCGGAAACTTAGTCCCCTTCCATTCATGTTACTGCCCTCCCATGTCTTTGTGCTTTCATGATAGCCCTGTGTCCTTCCTTTACCCAGCTGCCTCTGGAGCAAACCGATCTCTAAGGGTCTCTGAGACTGATTTTAGGGCCTTTCTGAAATAGGGCTTTTGGCACTGGCCTCCCTTGCAGAGGTGTTGGGATGGACCATGAATAAATGATTGCAGAGTACTTTGCCAACTTCAATGTCTATATGAATGTTTAATGATGACTGTGCCTCCCCCCAACATCAACTACATGGCTAAGTGAACACCCTTTGCAGTCTCGTAGGAAGCAGCACTGCCAGCCCAAAAGTGCTGGGACATTCTGCTCATGAATATTCAGCTGTTCATTATGCCATACCTCTCTTTCCAGGCCCTCCCCTTGTTGTTTGTTTATGCAGCCTGCCTTCCAAAAGACTCTTGCTCATGGGGTAAGGTCTTCAAAATGTATTTTATCTACAACTTGGAAATTATCCGAGCCATGTACAATACCCACTGATTTATTATGCTGTCTAGTTGTCTTAGATGCATATTTTGAACGCCAACAAAAAATAACCATAAAAACAAAGAAAACTGTCAAATGGTTGATGTTGGACTTGGCGACCTGAATCTCTCCTTACTGGCAACTGTTTTCCCTGCAGGAATGCAAACCCAAAATGTGGAGGAGCGCAATTATACAGAAAGGCAATGCTCTTTTCATCCAGGAGGTCCAAGAGGAAGATGGAGGAAATTACACTTGCGAACTCAAGTATGATGGGAAACTGATCCGGCGCACAACAGAACTCAAAGTCACAGGTAGGAAGAGTCTTCCGCCAAATTACCGCAAAAGAGATTTTCGGGAACATTTGGTCTGGGAGGGAAGGGTCCACTTTGCTATGGAGTGGGAATAGCGGCTGCGAATCAAGTCAGTGGAAAGCTCACAGTTACTATGTTGCCCCAAGGAAAGACAAAGTATAGAATGTGAACAATTCACACAGAGGACACAAACACCTGCTGTTAACGATTTTCTTCCTTTATTTTTGGCAATTCAGGTTACCTCCTCAACAATATCCCTGGTCCTTCCCAATGATGTAAATAGCTGCACTAGAATGCAGAGAAGTTCCTCCATAGAACAGGCACTCAACCTGAGGTAGAGCCAAATGCTAGACAGTGTTGGCTGTGTGCAGCCCATCCATAAAATGGGCCCCTAAAAGTGTGTGCGGTTGGCTCTGAGTAAATGTCTTTCTTTTTTTCTCCCAAAGAAATGTGAACTAATTCTTCAGTGTAACAGTGCAGGCCTTATACATAGATGTATGTGTGTTGTGTCCCAAATCCGAATCACAACTATTCTTCATATTAACCAGTGCAGCAGTCATATGCTCTTGGGGGTCCTTTTCCCAGCTCGCGTTCACAGTGATGCGTTGGATCCCTGGACTGAGGCTGTCCATGAAGAGGTCTGGAGGTTTTGGGGTGCTGGGAACCCCAAGATCGCAACGCCAGGCCCTGCCTGAAAGAATCCAACTCAAATCTTCTTCCAGCGAGAGGAAAAGTTTATTAGTGATAAAACACTTAGGCCAGGTGACACCCCTAAGGATGAGTGGGCATGAGAAAGGCTCAGCCTTTTGGGCTTGAGAGATTCTCAGGCCCTGAATGGGGGCCAGGGTAGATCTTATATACTAAAGTGACTTTGGGTGACCAGGGAAGGATCTGGGAAAATGGTCTGGGTAAGAATTCTGATTAGAATGTCTAAGAGATTGAATAGACAATGGCAATAGATAATGAAGGAACTGAAAGGCATCTGAATGAGATCAAAAAGGTGGGACTAGGGCTTTCAAAGGGAAATAAGGGGAGTTGACAAGGGGAACCTAAAATGGGAGCCAGATTCCTTTTTAGGGCAAGGGGCAAAGGCGCATCTGAATAAGATTAAAGGTAGGTTAAGGCTTTTAAAGGGAGTTGAGGGGCTGGGGCCTATAGACAAAGGGGAGCCAGATTCCCTTTGGGGCAAGGGGCGAAGACCTGGGCTTGGGCCATACCCCATCAGCTACATCCCTTCCTCAGTGTTCTGAGGGTATGACTGTTGAATGATGGTGTCTAGCTAATGTTGTCAACTCAAGCCACTATTCTGGTCAGTTCTCCCCAACATCAATCACAAGTTACAGTCGGTGCCCTTGTATCTTTTAGCCAATTGACATCAATTAGTTGTCACAAATATAGATTTTCCAAGAAGATATAATAAAAACAAAAGTACGGATGTCTTCCCTAATACCTTATCCTAACTCAATCCCAGGGAGAGTGGGCTCAAAATTAAAGCAGTTCCTATAAAGCATTTGTCCCATGAAATTCATTGCTGCATGTATCATAGTTAATGGACAGAGGCCCACCCTTGCTTGTAGGACCTAGCATCTTCATTGTGGTGTCAGCTCACTGCTGGCATGGGTCTTGATTGCCTTTCAGGGTTATGCAGGTGGACCAGGCTCAACTGGCCACAAACTCTGCCCTGGACTTTAGCTCCTGATCTCTGGTGACCTTCTGTCCTTTTTGAGGCTCACAAGGTCACAGCCCAGTCTGTTCTATTCCCAATATTCTTTCACATAGGGCAGGAAAGAATGTCAGGACCATTGTCCTTGTGTCTTCATATCACCTTAGCTAGGGAGAAGAGTCCACATTCTCTTTCCACACTGGGAGGCTTATGGCATTCCCTGCTTCTTCACTTAAACAAATGCAGCCAGACAGGAAAGAGACTTACATTGCCCCCACTGGGAATCTTTTATATGCATTCTCAATTCTCACTCAGAAGCCAATGCAAGAAGCCCTTTCTTCACATAGTAAGCAGGGGAAATAGTCATTGAATACCCATACATGCTCTCAAGTCTATATGGTGATTACTTCAGGCAGAGTTCACAAGGGCTAGGCTCTCATTGAGCTGAATAATCCTCTGTTACACCAGTAAATTTCAGTACTGGCTGTGTTGGGTGGTTTAGGCTCAATGTCCATGGAAGGAATTTATCAGTTCTATAATTAGCCACTTTCTCTGGCTAGCATTAGGGATAGATGTTTTGCCATGTGCTGATTTCAAGCTGATTTGAACTCTCAAAGGTGAGTCTTCCTCACTCCAGGCCCAGCACTCTATCTGCTGTAGCACCACTTAGCTGCCCTTGATAACCCTTGCCAATATTCAGTTTTTTAAACCAAATTCAGAATACTTATTGAGGGAATTCTGAACCACATTTTTCTTAGATGCAAATTCTCATACCAAAGCCCACTAATATCTTACAGAGCAACTCTTTTGCTTCTTAAAGGAGGTTTCATATAGAGCCTTCTCACAAAATTTAAATGTGCGCCTGTTATCATAAATGCATATCATTCCTCATAATATTCACATATAACTACCTTACTGGGATGAAAAAGATCTGCTTTTCGATTCAATTCTATTTTTCTCAACGGGAATCAGATGTCTCATTCATGCTAGAACAGTTGAATATAGATGATTACTCATGTCACTGGGTGCCCATGGGCCATTCCATAGTATTCTGTTGCTTGGGCCAAACTTCATCAGATGCTTGCATTGTATTTCCTTTTGAGAATCATTGCCTTCGGTTGATAATGTAGTCTTTGACCTGAATACTGAATTGGACCTAAATAAATTCAATAGAAAGCACTGATTACACTCCTTTCTAACTGGAGGTAGCCTGACAACTGATTTATCTTGTTAGTTTCACATTTAGATGCTAGGAAAGCAATGTTAGTTCAACTTATTTCTTACATAGTCGAGAGTAGGTTTGGTATGTGATTTTAATTCACTTGTCCTACCATTGAGTGATGTTTTCTGCTTGTCTGAGCTGGTTAGCTTGGTTGATTAGAGGGTGTTGATAATGAAGTTGGTGTCATGGATTTGATTCCCCACATGAACCTGTTAGCTTTACACGTTTCATGGCCAGAGACTGCACTGAATAGGAGCCATCCATCTTGCGTGTGTATACATTTGTCATCATTTGATGACAAGGGGAACCAAGTGAGAACGTGGAAAGGCTCACTGTAAAGCCATTGAAACTACTGAAGATGCAGTTCATAGTACATGGTCTACCCTCGGTGATTCAGAACTTACTTGTCATAGAATTTAGAGTATTCTATTACTCTGTGTTTATTTAAAGAATTCAAACTTCAGCTAGGTCTTGATTAGTGTGAATAATGAATCCAATGAAGTGATTGTGTTATTTAGATCTGCATTACACACTTCCATTGGGCTGGAACCATTTGCCATATTTTATGTAATTACAGCTTCAATGAATGTGAATTTAAAAGCATGTGATCTCACAGAATTTATTATTTGCACTAATTGGGATCTAGCTGTTTATGCTTCATTTTTAAATTTTTTAGCTTTCTTTTTTGACAGTAATGACCAAGAAACAAGAGTTTAAGCTCTGAAAGTATGTTCTTGTAAATTGGTAACATTGGTTGGATGGTATCTTATGTGCTCAGCTTTATGAAAATGGGTTTCCATAACAATAATACAGGGATAAACACTCTTAATAAAGCCTCTAGTACTGTGAGTTGATGGAGGGTTTTTTTTTCCTTTATGGAGGATTGATGAACAAGAATCATTCTGGTTGAGAAGTGGATAGATTGCAGTGTGCATTGGTGGAAGGAGTATCCATGCCAGTGAGATCAAATATCCAAAAAAGGGTTGGGGAAAATGGTCCATTATCTAAAGAGTAGTTATTTGCATATAATCCTGCCTTTTGCATTTCTGACTATTAAAATGGAAATAAGGCTTGAAGAATAAGTTTAAACCCAATGATTGAGAGTCTTGAATGCCAGAATCTTTGAGTTTGTATTTTAGACTACAGGGTGACTTTGAAATTTTTGGAGGAGAGGTATCACATGATGAAAGGGATAGGAACTGAACCTGCGGTTTCACTGATAAAGTGAATTCCCAGCTGAGGTAACTCCCTGGCAAGATTATTCCATCTACCAGTGCAAGTGGGTCCATTTTGTTTTTATCTTCGAGAAGATTTTATTTCATATGCCACATACATTACAAATACCCTATGTTTAACAACACAATAGACATCATATACCTTTCAACTACATCACATTCCCTAATTACTTATCTCATTTCCACTTATTTGGAATTACTGGGATCTTGAGGTTAGAAAATAACAGCCACATTCATTCTACTTTGGTTTTGCCTCTACATAAATAGTAATGGGTGCCAGACAATGGAAAGCTGTGACTACTAGGTTCTTATATATTTTTATGGGGTGTGTCTATGTGTGTGTATGTGCTGTGTCTGAATGTTCATTACTACTGATTAGCCCTCCAATGATGCATTAAAGAATTCAAGCAGAAATGGAATTCTAGTTCACCTTCCTATATTTTGCAGATAGCATTTTCTCTTCTTCTCTTCTGGGGGAAATAAGGATAATATTCATTCATAAATTTTGAGTTTCAAAATTTTTTTCTCCCTCCCTCCCCTCTTCACTCCCCAAGATGGCAAATAATCTCATATAGGCTATTACATGTGTAATCATATTAAACATATTTGCACATTAGTCATGTTGTGAAAGAAGAATCAGAACAAAAGGGAAAAACCATGAGAAAGTACAAACAAAAAAGAGAGAAAATAGTAGGCTTCAATCTGTATTCGGACTCCATAGTTCTTTCTCTGGATGTGGATAGCATTTTCCATCATGAGTCTTTTGGAATGGACCCATTATTTGTAATTTATAGCTTTATAGAATTGCCTAGAGAACTAAGAGGTTAAGTAACTTTCTCAGAGTAACACACTCATCATGTATTTGAATCAGGACTTGAAACCTTGTCTTCCTGGCTTTGAGGGAATACTTACTGAGTAAGTTCCAAATGTTATTTCATTTGATCCTCACAGCAACCCTGGGAGGTAGGTGCTATTATTACCCTCATTTTACAGATGAGGAAATTGAAGCTGAAAAAGGTTAAGTGAGTAGCCCAAGGTCACATAGCTAGAAAGTATCTAGGGCTAGAGTGGGATTTGAACTAACAGCTTCCTTACTCCAGGTACAGAGCTCTTACCCACAGTCCCACTTCACTACAGAGCTAGAGTGGATACCATTCAGCATTCACCACTTTAACCTGTTAAAAGGATTTTTCTTCTAAAATCCATGAATTGATCTTTATAATATTCCTGCATTATAGGCTTTCCTTATAAAACCCTGCAAGTCAGCTGCCTTCTCTCAGGCTAAATTTCCTTATTTGTAAAATGAGCATCATAAGGGGGAAGAACCTGGATCCCAGGGTTTGTTGTTTGAATTTGAGCATATGTAAGTGCTTTGCAAACTTGAAGGTGCTATGGAAATGTAGATATAATTACAACACCATGTTGCTGCTTCTGAATGTTCACTACTACTGATTTGCCCTCCAATGACACATTTGAGAATTTGGCCAGAAATGGAAGTTGATTTCACCTTCCTATATTTCGCAGATAGCATTTTCTTCCCTTTTGGGGGAAATAAGGATAATATTCATTCACCTTTCTCTAGTCCTACAACACTGCTCCCATTCTCCACAGTCTTTGAGACATCACTGCCAGTGACTCAGCCATCCCATATGTCTCTTCTTTCAGGTCTCTGGGATGAACTTCATCTGGGTCTGATGACTTGATGACACAGCTTGGTGTGTGATCTTACTATCACTTCAGTTATCTTGGGTACCCATTCCTAATGCAACATTTTTTTTCTATCCTTTCCAACCTAAATATCGTCTTTTTGGTAGAGAAAAACATAATGAGGGGGGCGGAGCCAAGATGGCAGAGTGAAAGCAGTGACTTGCTTGAGCTCTCCTCCAAACCCCTCCAAATACTCATAAAAAATGGCTCTAAACAAATTCTGAAGCAGCAGAACCCACAAAAAGAGACAGTGAAACAAATTTCCAGCCCAAGACAACCTGGATGATCGATCAGAAAGGTGTATCGCGCTGGGCTGGGAGCACGGTGCAGTCGTGGGCGCAGGCCGCAGCGAACCTGGAGCAGGCTTCAGAGGACTGAATCCCGGGCAGCTCTGGAGGTTTCCAGACTCCTCAATCCACCAATGCCAAAGACAACTTAGAAGGTCAGTGGGAAAAGTCTGTTTCTGTCCATGCTGAGAAAGGAAGGCGGGGTTTCAGCTCCATTCCCCAAGAGTGTAGCCCTGGGCGCGCAGGGGTGGGGGGGGGCAGCTGCTTCCCCAGCTTCCGGCCCACAGACTGAGGGGGAATTCAGTGGCTGATCAGAGAGGGATTGCAGGGATCTCTTTGCCAGTGCTGAGGCAGGAATCTCTTGCTTTGCCCGTGTTTGGATCTGGGCCACAGTTCTGGGCTGCGATGCTGGGGTGAGGAGGAGCGCTGGCTTGGTGGAGCTTGTAGTGGCTGTGGAGAGGAACCCCTCCTCACAGTTACAGGCCAGGAAAGAAGTAAACACCTCGCCCCTTTTCATACCACCTTGGAAGAACTGAAAATTTACAGGTCCCTACAAGTATCTCTGAAAACAGCTGTACAAACCCCCGAAGCTTGGGACAGTACATTCTCCACATTGGAAGCAGATTCATACCTTAACAAAGAGTTTAAAACTCAAGTAATTGGCCGGGATCATGAGCAAGCAGCGCAAAAAGAGTCAGACTATAATCTTACTTTGGTGAAAAAGAAGATCAAAATATACAACCAGAAGAAGACAACAAAGTCAAAGCTCCTACATCCAAAGCCTCCAAGAAAAATCATGAATCAGTCCCAGGCCTTGGAAGAGCTCAAAAGGGATCTTGAGAAGCAAGTAAGGGAAGTAGAGGAAAAACTGAGAGTGATGCAAGAAAATCACGAAAAACAAGTCAACAGCTTGCTAAAGGAGACCCAAAAAAATACTGAAGAAAATAACACCTTAAAAAATAGCCTAACCCAAATGGCAAAAGAGGTCCAAAAAGCCAATGAGGAGAAATGCCCTAAAAAGCAAAATTGGCCAAATGGAAATGGAAGTCCAAAAGCTTACTGAAGAAAATACTTCCTTAAAAATTAGAATAGAGCAATTGGAAGATAGTGACTTTATGAGAAATCAGACACAGTAGAACAAATCCAAAAGAATGAAAAATTAGAAAACAATGTGAAATATCTCATTGGAAAAACAACTGACCTGGAAAATAGATCCAGGAGAGAGAATTTAAAAATTATTGGACTATCTGAAAGCCATGATCAAAAAAAGAGCCTAGACATCATCTTTCAAGAAATTATCAAGGAAAACTGCCCTGATATAGTAGAACCAGAGGGCAAAATAGAAATTGAAAGAATCCACAAATCTCCTCCTGAAAGAGATCCCCAAAAGAAAACTCCCAGGAATATTGTAGCCAAATTCCAGAGTTCCCAGGTCAAGGAGAAAATATTACAAGCTGCCAGAAAGAAACAACTCAAGTACTGTGGAAACACAATCAGGATAACACAAGATTTAGCAGCTTCTACATTAAAGGACCGCAGGGCATGGAATATAATATTCCGGAGGGCAAAGGAGATAGGATTACAACCAAGAATCACCTACCCAGCAAAACTGAGCATAATCCTTCAGGGGAAAAAATGGTCTCTCAGTGAAATAGAGGACTTTCAAGCATTCTTGATGAAAACACCAGAGCTGAATAGAAAATTTGACTTTCAAATACAGGACTCCAGTGGAATATGAAGAGGTAAACAGGAAAGAGAAATCATAAGAGACTTATTAAGGTTGAACTGTTTACATAGATGATATTTATAACTCATGAGACCTTTGTCAGTATTAGGATAGTTGGAGGAAAAAAAATTATATGTATGTATATGTAGATAGATAGAGGGCACAGGGTGAGCTGAAGATTAAGGGGTCATATCTGGAGAATAAAATTAAGGGATGAGAGAGGATGATACTCAGAGAAGAAAGGGAGAGGTAGAATGGGGTAAATTATCTCACAAAAAAAAACAGCGCTACATGAAACTTTTGCAAAAACTGACCACGTACAAGGCCACAGAGAAATTACAAACAAATGTAAAAAGGCAGAAGTACAAAAATCATCCTTGATAGATTTTAACTTAAAAGATAGTAATTGGTTCACAAATCACAAACAAAACATACAGTCTCAAACGTAGACTTAACAATGAAATCCTAAATAATGAGTGAATCAAAGAAGAAATCATAGAAACAATTAATAACTATATAAAAGAAAATGATAATGATGAAACCATGTACCGAAATTTCTGGGATGTAGATAAAGCAGTCCTCAGGGGAATGATCATATCCTTACAAACATACATTAACAAAAATAGAAAAAGAGAATATTAATGAACTGAATATGTATTTAAAAATTTTGAAAGTCAGTAAAAATAAAACTAGAATAAGCATAAAAGAGGAGATATTAAAAATTAGAGGAGACATAGATAAATTTAAGCAAACAAACCAGTATAAATGATATATAAAATTAAAAGCTTATACTTTTAAAAAGCTAATAAAATTGATAAAAATCATGTCTAATTTGATTTAAAAGAAGAGAGCAGAAAATCAAATTAACAAAATAGCAAAAGAACACAATGACATCACAGAAAATCTTGAAGAAATAAAAATTATCAGAACATGTTGTACACAGTTATATGCTACCAAAACCAAGAACACAAGAAATTGAGGAATGCCTTCAAAAATATAAAATATCTGAAAACCCAATCTCAGAAAAGGAAGTAGATCTAGTTTTAAAAGAACCACCAAAAGAAAAAACTCCTGGTGCTGATGGATTCATAGGAGAATTTTATCAAACTTTTAGAGAACAGTTAGTACCCATATTTTATAAATTATTCTGAAAAACTGAGAAAGAAAGCACCTGAGCAGAATCATTTTATGAGATGAATATAGTTCTGATACCTAAATCAGGGAAGGATAAAATACATAAAAAAAACTATAGGCCAATATTATTGGCTGGCTCAAGAATTTTAAACAATATTTCATTAGATTACAGAGATTTATCTAAGAAATCATTCATTATGACTAAGTGGGATTGTAGGGATGCAAGGATGGTTCAACTTTAGGAAAACAGTCACCATAATTAACAATATTAAAAACCAGAACATCTAAAGCCACATGATCAATAGATGCAGAAAAAAAAAAACCTTTGAGAAAATACAACACTTTTATCCTAAAAACCCTACAAAGTATATGCATTAAGAGACCTTTTCAAATTTCATAAAAAGCATCTGTTTCAGCAAGCGCCATATGTAACGTCAGTACACTAGAACGTTTTTCAATTGATGCAGGAGTGAAGCAAGGAGGCCTATTCTCTCCACTGTTATTCGATGTATTTCTGGAAATGTTATCAGCAGCAATAAGACAAGAGAAATAAAAGTGTAAAGATAAGAGATAAAAAAACTGTCCTTATTTACTAATGATAATGATGGTTTACTTGGAAAATCTTAGGAAATCAGCAAAGATTCTGATTGAGACTACTAAGAGCTTCTGTAAAGCTGCAGGCTATAAAATAAATCCTCAAAAATCAACAGCATTCCTATATAATAATAACAAAACACAAGAAACAATAATAAAAAGGAAAATACCATTCCAAATAACTACAAAATGCACAAAATATCTGGGGATCAGCCTACCGAAGCACACAAAAGACATGTATAGATTCAATTACAAAGTGCTCTTTAAAGCAATAAAAAACAGCTCAAATAGCTGGAAGAATAGATTCTGCTCATGTCTGGGTCATGCCAATATAATAAAAATGGCAATACTACCCAAATTAATTTACACTTTTAAAATGCTATACTTATATAATTATACACTTTGCAGCCAAAGGTGGAAAAGTTCTATACAGTCTGTTTAAAAAGGACCTAGAGCTGACTGTGGCTCAGATCATAAGCTTCTTATTGCCAAATTCAGACTTAAATTGAAGAAATTAGGGAAAACCATCAGACAACAGAGATATGACCTAAATAACGTCCCTTATGAACATAAAGTAGAGGCGACAAATAGATTCAAGGGATTAGATGTGGTAAGTAAAGTGCCTGAAGAACTATAGAGGTTCACAACATTGTACAAGAGGCAGCAACAAAAAACATTCCATAGAAAAAGAAGAGCAAACAAGCAAAATGGCTGTCTGGTGAGGGTTTACAAATAGCTGAGGAAAGAAGGAAAGCGAAAGGTAAAGGAGAAAGGGAAAGATATATCCAACTGAATGCAGATTTCCAGAGAATGGCATAGAGAGATAAGGTTTTCTTAAATAAGCATTGTAAAGAAATAGGAAACAATAGGATGGGAAAGACAAGATATCTCTTCTAGGAAATTAGAGTTATCAAGGGAATATTTCATGGAAAAACAGTCACGATAAAATACAAAAATGATAGGGATTTAACAGAAGCAGAAGAGATTAATAAAAGGTGTCAAGGATACACAAAAGAACTATATATACAAGAAAGATCTTAACATCACTGATAAACACCAAGATAGTATAGTTACTGATCTAGAGCCAGACAAGCTTGGAGAATGAAGTCAAGTGGGCTTTAGGAAGCATTGCTAACAGAAAAGCTATTAGAGGTGATAGAATTCCAGCTGAGCTATTTAAAACCCTAAAAGATAATACTATTTAAATGCTGCACTATGTATGCCAGCAAATTTGGAAAACACAGCAGTGGCAACTGTATTGGAAAAGATCAGTTTACATCCCAATCCTGAAGAAGGGCAAGGCCAAGGAATGTTCAAATTACTGAACAGTTGTGCTCATTTTACCTGCCAGCAAGGTTATGGTTAAGATTCTGCAAGCTAGGCTTTAGCAATATGTGATCTGAGAATTACCAGAATTGCAAGCCAGTTTCTGAAGAGGCAGAGGAACTGAGACCAAATTGCCAACATTCGCTGAATTATGGAGAAAGTTCCCGAAAAACCTCTATTTCTGCTTCATTGACTACATTAAAGCCACTGATTGTGTGGATCACAACAAAATGTAACAAGTACTCAAAGAGATGGAAGTATAGATCATCTCCCTTGTCTTCTGAGGAATCTGTATGCGGACCAAGAAGCAACAGTTAGAATTAAACATGTCGACTTATTTACTTAACTTATATGCAGAGTACATTATGCAAAATGCCAGGCTGGATGAATCAAAAGCTCGAATGAAGGAGAAATATCAACAGTCTTAGATATTCAGATAATACTATTCTTATGGCAGAAAGTGAAAAAGAATTGAGGCAGCTAGGTGGAGCAGTGGATAAAGCACTGGCCCTGAAGTCAAGAGGACCTGAGTTCAAATCCGGCCTCAGACCAAACACTTGATACTTACTAGCTGTGTGACCCTGGGCAAGTCACTTAACCTCAATTGCCAAAAATAATAGTAATAATAATAATTAAGAAGCCTTTTAATGAGGGTGAAAGAGGAAAGTATAAAAGCTGGCTTGAAGGTTAACCTGAAAAAAAAAACCCAAAGATTTTGACAATTGGTCCCATCACGTCTTGGCAAATAGGGGGAAAAGAAATGGGAACAGTGTCAGGTTTTATATTCTCGGGCTCAAAGATCACTGCAGATGACAACTGCGGCCATAAATTTAAAAGATGCTTGCTACTTGGAAGGAAAGCTATGGCAAATCTGGACAGCACGCTAAAAAGCAGAGACATCACCTTGCCGTCAAAGATCCATATAATCAAAGCTATAGTTTTTCCAGGAGCAATGTATGGCTGTAAGAGTTGGACTATAAGGAAAGCTCAGTGCCACAGAATCAACGCTTTCAAATTGTGCTGGAGAAGACTTTTGAGAGTCCCTTGGACAGCAGGGACATCAAATCATCCAATAAGGTCCAGTCACCTAATTTTGACTGTGGCTTTGATAAGAGTGAAAAGAGGCTTTCTTTATAAGATGATAAAACTACAAAAAGGTTTGTAATGGAAGAAGAAGGAGAAGATGAGAGACATAATGGGCCTATATCTCCTGAGTTTACTGTAGGGAAAAAGATGAGATCAAAGGACTGGCATGAATTCTAGGGGCTCTCAAAATATTAAACAAATGGAGCACCATTGCCAACTAAATATACTTGGTAGATAATTCTCTGTTCATGGTAATGTATTAGCTTAAGCTACAGGGAGAAAAACAAGCAGAGAGGGGTGTTTTTAATTTCCACTGTAGCCATACCCATCACTCCAGTTGCAGTCCCCAATAAACATTTATAGAAATTTAAATAGAAAGAACAAAAGGAAAGAAGGAGGGAAAGAAGGAAGGAAGGAAGGAAGGAAGGAAGGAAGGAAGGAAGGAAGGAAGGAAGGAAGGAAGGAAGGAAGGAAGGAAGGAAGGAAGGAAAGGAAAGGAGGAACTGAATGTTATGTAATTATAATTGCCAGGCTTGGTGCCAGGGAAGAAATGAGAAAATACAACTCCTTTCTTTATTTCCAGAGGTGGGAGGCTATGGGTGGGGAGCACTGCCATCCGTACACTGGCAGACTTGGTTTGTATGTTGGTTAATTTAGCTGATATGTTTTTATTTTCCTTTTCCTTCTTTTTTAACATATGCTAGCTCACTGGAGAGGGGAGTAGGGAGGGCATATTCAGAAATCAAAGTAATTTAAAAACAAAAGATCAATAAAATAGCTTGTTAATAAAAAAAAATAATAAAAAAAGTTGTTGAATAAATGTCCAGATGAATAAAATCTACATTGAAATAGTGACTTTAGGTTGTTTGAGTTAACTTCCTTGGGTAAGGGAAATATGAAAAATGCAGTTACTTGGAGATATCAACTTTGAGGTCATTTGAATTGGGAATAGATTAGAAAGAAGTAAAATATCTCCAGGTAACAAGATACACTGGAAAAAGCCTTAGACTGGAAATCAGAAGATCTAGCTTCTAGATTTGGCTTTGGAACCAACCAGTTTTTATGACCTTTCATGTACCCCTTTCTACCTCCAGGCCTCAGTTTCTCCTTTTGGAAAATGAGGTAGTTGCAAGTCATCATCTGTAAAGTTCCTTCTAACTCTAACATCTTGACATACTATTCTGGCTATGATGCTGGGAACTGGATAAAATTTGGCCTTGGCCAGGAAAGGGTTAAGTAAATGACCCTGTCTCTCATTTGTCTTCTATCACTCTTCATCTACTTATTCTTTTTCCTGATTTCCACACCCATGGCATCCCATAATTAATCTTTGGGAAATTAGAGGAGACAAGAGCCCTTCCATGCTTGGCTTTGACCTCAGTGAAATGAAATAAATCAGTGGCCAGCGCAAGACCATACAGGGTCAGAAACATTTGAAAAAACCCAATATACTTCATGTTCTATGACCAAATAATGCTATCACCCATATAAGAATAGCCTCTTTGCTATGGAAAGGAAGCCCTGTTTGTTGCCTTCATGTCTGGGTGGGTTAGTTGGGTTAATTATTGAGCCTTAGCAAAGGCCTCTGAAGATCTGAAGCTCTCTACATTCAGGAACAGGTGATTTGGGTTCTCTGTGCTCTCCTTTCTCTTAAAGTGCCATTCTTTTCACCTTCCTTTGTCATCACTCCTTTCATTTGCTTTCTGTGTCTCTGTGAAAATATTTTCCATACATGGCTTCCATAAGTGCTTTTAATTTCATGTATAGTTGATTCTTTCCAGAGTCATTTATGAATGAGTGAATGAATGAATGATTGAATGAATGAAAAAGCATTTATTAAACACTTTTGTGCTAGGTACTCTGCTGATCACTGAGAACACAACAACAACTAAGGACACAACAAGGAAAGAAGAATTCCCCTGCCCTCAAGGAGCTTACATTCTAAAAGGGGGAGACAATACCTATGAAGAAGCTAGATGTGAAAAGTGTGATGAGAGGGAGGATACCAGCACAGGGGTATGGCTTAGGGGTAGCCTGGGAGTGTATAGTGGGCCAAGAACCAGGTTAAGTAAGGGGAAGGCCCACCAATGATAGTCTCAGGTCCCATGGAGCGGAGTCTGAGTTTCAGTAGGCAGAGGGAGAAGACCAGAATGCATAGCCAGGAGGTGCCTAGTTACCTGGAGCCTGGAAAAATCACCTTTTTCTAGTGTAAAAAAAGTACGGGGAGTCCCTGAAAATGAGATCGTGTTTTGTTTTGGTTCAAACCTATGAATTCATTAGTGTAGAGAAATCCCACTGAGGAAATCGTCTCAGTCAGTGCAGGTCAGTACTTAGTTACTTGGGGAAGGTAAGTGACTTTTCAATATATGCCTGAAGTGGGACTAGAACTCACATCTTCCTCACTCTGAGGTCAACTGTCTACTCACTGCCACAAGGGTGGAGAAGGAGGGAATAAACTTTTATATAGCACCTAGTACATGCTAGGCACTGTGATAAGTGCTTTTACAAATCTTATTTGATCCTTACAACAACCTGTAAGTGTTATCATCATTCCCATTTTATGGTGGAAGAAACTATGGCAGACAGAGGTTAAGTGACTTGCTCAGGATGATACAGCTAGTAAGTGTCTGAACTCACATCTTCTTGACTCCAGGCCAGCACTCTTTCTACTGTGCCACTATCTGCCTCCCCTTGAGGTTGCATAGAAAAGTGAAAGTTGTAGTAACATGAAAATATTCTCTAATGAATGAACCTAATTATGTAATTAGTCCCCCCCAAAAAGACATTTCTTCTCACTTCCTGCTATAGTCTGTCCCTACCCATCCTCACCCATAAGTTTTCCTGATGATCAATAGGTTGTCAAAAAAGAATGATTTTAATATTAAAGGATTAAGAGAGAACCATGGGAAAATTGGTAAAGCCCTTTTTTTAAGCAATGATTTTCCGATTAGGCTGAAAGTCAGTCATAAAAGGAAGGATATTATGCTTTGTTATCATACAAATATTTTGGGAAATATTATGTCAAAAACAAGCAGTACTTAGCTTGATTCATTATTTGTTCAGTCTAAGCACTAGAGCAGTTGCAAATACAAGCAAGTTGTGTTAAATATAAAATAAACTTACTTTCATAATTGTTTAGTTTTATTTTTTATGGTAAAGTACCAATCAAACTCTTTTTGTCCTACTACTTACTTTGGATTGTTGGTCCCTGTTATAAATGGATTCATGTTCTTGATTACAATTATCCTCAGATAATGACAACTTCCTGCACTTGACCCATGTACTCAGACGGGTGAGCATACTGTAGTAGATTGCTACAATATGTTGCTGATGCTGCTCTACTTTTGCCTTCCGTGGCAGCATTGAGAGGATGTTTTAGGGTAGATGGGCAGAATCTGGTTTGATACAGAAAGGAGAAGGCTTGGAGAGCCTCAGGGTTGCACATAAGAGAACCTTATAGGACTTAAGAACAAGAGGTGGAGAATTACTGGAATGGCCTGTTGCTTTCGCTCCAAGTAGGCACCAATGCTGATTCCCAGTGGATACAAATTTGATAGGAAAGGATCCTCTAAATTATTAGAGAGAGAAACCTCAAATGCTTTAAGGGAGCAGAACTTTGATTGGGAAGAGAGCAAGGCTAGATGTTGCTTCTGTCATTACTTTATCTAGAAGCAAATTAAAGAAAAAGCAAATCTTTAAAGGCTTGGAAGGGTACCAGAATGATGATGGTGGCAAGAGCAGAAAGGCCAGGTCAAAAGTCACCTTAATCACAATATTGAGGTGTCTCATGGGACCAAATACAGAGAAGAGGGCACAGCTTATGGATATAATACAGTGAGAGGGATATTGATGAATTGATCAACTCACAGTAGAGAGACGTGTGGATGTTAAAGGACATTGGTTTCAAGTGGTAGGGATATAGGGAGATCCACAGGGAAGAGTGATACAAATTTGAAGATGTTCTTACGTGAGGTACTTACAGAATTAGTCACTGTGGCATCTGTTCATAATGTTCTCAATTAGCATGGTGTGAGTATGGGGTTTCTGATTGGTAGAGAGGAAACTGTTTGTAGAACTGATGAGAAGGCCTCATTCTCTTCCCTTTATTGACTCTCCTCTTCCTCTTTCCTCCCCAAACACCATGAACTCATAGAAGACTGGTGACTTGGCCATTCTTGTGTCCAAGTACAAAAGTCTATCGGTAAAATTCCATTTCTTTCCTTTTTCCTGATTTCTGAGAAGTTATTATATCCAGTCTACCCAAGATGCAGGTCAGTCCTGTTCATACCAAGCTTGCTCACTCTTACTTTCAGCTTCTGAGTCACTAGAACCAGAAGAAGAAGTTATACAATCACAACACTGTAAAGAAAAACATCTGTGAAAGATTTTAAAACTTTGATAGAGAAATGACTGACACATCTCCCGAAGATGGATAATGAAGCATGTTACCCACATCCTGAGAGAGAAGTGGTGAGCTCAAGGTGAAGAATGAGACATACATTTTTCTACATTTCTAGTTTGTGGATTGTTTTATTTGACTATGCTTGACTATTTGTTATTCTTTTTCTCTTTTTAAATTGTTGTAGGGAGTAACAATAGTGATGCCAAAACAGAGGACCATTTTCACATTTTAAAAAATACACAAAACCAAAGCAATTTCAGAAGGAAGCCTAGACAAGAAGGACAGTTTAGAAATTCATATATTAAATACATAATATATTATTTAATTTAAACATATACTTATAATTTTAAGTATATATTTTAACTTAAATCATATATTATAAACATTATTTAAAAGCAAATGGTATAGAATAGTATTCATGGATTCATGTATAATCTTCTCTGTTCTGATTTTATATATATACATATATTGTATATATATACATATATGTATATATATATATACATATATGTATATATACATATATGTATATATATACATATATACACATACACACATACAAACAAATGTGTAAGGCACTGCTCAATGTTTTCGTGTTTTGTGAGTTCAGAGTAAAAATTATTTTTAAAAAAATGTACACACATATATGTATGTATACAGGTATGTGTATATATAGGTGTACATACACATACACATACACATATATGGATGTGTATACACATGTATTTCAACCTTTTTGGAATAAAGATAGATTCCTAATGATCCTATAAGATTAGCATGATTTATGTTTGAGAACAGCAGAAATATCACTCTGTTTTTATTAATATCTGTGGGGGAATAGTTGTATTGCCAGCAAAAGGAGAATAAGAATAAATTATCCTTGATTATCAAGCAATTAGAAGAGAAGGTAAATGAGCTTTTGATCTTTAAAGATAATGCCTGGAAGGCAGAGGTCTATTTGGTGGGTTCCTTGATTACTCAGGTAATCAACCCAGTCGTCAATGTTAATCAAGGCTGGGACTAATAACCTATAGGTGGAAATCATGTTCTCAGACCTAGAGGTTTCTCTGGAGAATGCCTTGGGCCCAAAGAAATTAGGATTATTAATGGAAAAAAACCAGAAATGAGGGTAGTCAGGGTGGGAATCAGAGTAAGTGGCTGCAGAGTTCTGGGTTTATCCTGTCCCTACCTCCCCAAAGTACCACTTCAAAAGCTGTAACCTCCAGTATGGGAGAGCTGGAGGGGAGGCAGGCCTTTAACATTAAGAAATTTGGATGGTTTCAGGAGAAATTTAAAACAGCAAGCCAATGAATCCTTGGAACAATAGGTAATGAGGGTTTGATCTGATGGGAGAGGGGAGATTTAGAGTATTTATCATTTGCAGAATTCCATCAGCTGGGAGAGTTTACAGATCGTTTCTGCTTGCAAAGTCCTGAAGCAGTGGAGGCTCCAGGTGATTGTTGCTTTTTCTTCCTTATCAAGTGGATCAAATGGGGACGTATTCATCCTGGGACCCATAAAGATGAATTCCCCTCTACAATGTGTTCTGTAATGGAAGGACAGCAAAGAGGGAGCTAATATTTTTTTAAATAGATTTGGGGGATATTAGATTTATGCTTCCTTCCCTGGGCCCTGTTCCTTATGACCAGTATGGTTTGTGTGCATTTTGGTTCTGTTTTTTGGGTGGAGTCCTATCTGAATGGCATCCATATTGGCCTGGTCTGGAGACTGGTGCTACCTCAGTAGCTTATTGGGAAAAGAGGGCTGTCTACACAAACAGATGCTGTGGGGATGATGGGAGAAGGTGCAATGCCTGTCACCATGTTATGTGAACAGAGCTTGATGATACTGTCTTCCATAAGGAGCTGCTTTAAAACATGGAATAGCTAAACTGATGGGGTAATGGTCAGCCTCTGGGTTCTTCCTAAAATGGTATTGATAAATCTGTGAGCAGGCTAGTAAGGATCTTTCTGCCCTGCCCAAATTTAGTACATCCCTGAAAGCTTCTATCTAGCTGCTACTCCTACCTCTATCTGCTCATTCCTCCATCCCATATAGCCGCTCTGTTTCCCAACCTGGTTGTTTAGAGCTACTCAAGGCTTTGGGTCCAGATTTGAGAAATATTAGAATGAGTCCCTCTAGAATGAGACCTGGAGTCTCCATCAAGGCTTGGTTTGTTTAGCATGAGGGATGGGAATGTAGGAACATATAAGGGGATATTAGATATTGGCAGCCAGCTTACTCTTTTACCAGTGGACTTTCAAGAGTATCACAAGGGTACCCTAGTTTCTTTTAGTAGGAAAACTACTGAAGTAAGGAGTACATTTGCTTATGTGAAAGTGGGTGGTAGAACCCTTGTTTGGGTCTCTTTTGTGGTGACAGGAAAGTGTATTATGGATGTAATTATTATCGGCTTTTGGGAGTCAGCACCTATAGGGGCACTTGTAGTAGCTTCTATGTTAATTATTGTGGGTGGAAAACTTACCAATATAGTGGTCAGTTGGTAAACATTATTAACTGCGTACTGTGCATCATGTATTGTGCTAAGCACTGGGAATACAAATATGGAAAAGAAAGACAGACCCTGCCCTTAAAGGGTTTACATTCTAGTGGAGAAAGACAGCACAGAAAAGGAAGCTTAAAAAGGAGAGGGGGGAAGGTACCTCACATAGGGGGGCATGAAGGAGGAGTCCAGAGGACTGCAGCCAGGTGGGAAATGAAAGGATGGCTGACCTGGGCACCCTCCTTAAATGGAGCTTCTGGGAGGAACTCTCCACCCTCCAATGAAAGAGGCCCAGGGGCAGAGGATGCCGATGAGGTAGGTGTGAGTTCTAGAGTGGATGTGATTTTGTAGAATGCAGAAAATTTTTAAAAGTCTGATGTTATATACAGTACTCAACATTTATGGATGATTCTTATATTAAAAACCTTGAATCTACTTTAGGCTTGGCCTACAATAAAGGACCATTAGATTCTGGTCTTTGATCTTAGCCATTTCATGGGCTCTAGTAAACCAGTTTCTGTTATATTTAACAAATTCAGAGTCATTTATGTATTGCCAGTCTTTATTATTGTTCCGTGAAGTGATGTTTGGCTCAGAAGTTTTTTTTCTGTCAGTTTTTAACCTGTTAATCATATATTCTAAGAACCTATTATGTGGTTGTTATTATCATCATTACATACTAAATTGAGCTAAATTAATAATGGCTGAAAATGGCTAAATGTATAACCCTTGCGGGCATTTTAACAGCTGCCTCAGTGCCTTAACCTGAAAGGAATGATTAATGGGAGAAGATTTCAGTCACTTTAGTGAGGCCTCTAGGGGGGCCTACCTCAGCCCCTCAAACCATGTACTAAACAAGGCTATCTCTACCACCTCAGCAGAGCACTAGCCCTACTCAGAGCCATGCAAGATTAAAAGGAAGGAAAACTTGTTGAGGATTAGTGGGAAAGAAAATTGGATAAAGTATAGGTTGATGATGCAGAGCCTCAAGGTGTTTTTCTGCCCATCTAGCACCTCTTTCTTCCTCTCCTTCTCCCTTTGTCTCTGTGCCACAGATTTATCAGTCATTCCCATTACTTCTACCTGTGCTCATTGCTTAAACCCAAAGACTGCAGATATTCAGGGCTAAATTGAATGTTTCCTTCTTTCCTAGACAAATGTAGTCATGACTCAATGCCCTTCAGGAGAGGAACAAATACTAAATTTCCTATTCACATAAATACTACTTATATTTTTTCTTACAAAGTCAGGAAGGGTTTACTTTCATTGATGTGTCACCAACCACACAGGAGGCAAGTGAACCAGGTCTGAATTAGTTCCAGTATCTGGTTGCATGCCAACGTGAGCATATGGTTCTTTTCCAGCAACTGAAAGAATTGTCAAATCCTTGACCATCTGAGGGGCTTAGCAAGGACTCCTACAGTGGCACCCATTTGGCTAAGTCTCTATGAGTTCCTCTACCTTCCAGGAGATGCTTGGCCTGAGGTGCTTTGCATGCATTCATGAGCTCTTACTTGTTCTTTCTCCTACCTCTTGAAATGGGTAATTTCTTGGCCTTGAAGCAAATGGCTTAATATGCTTTGAACAGCTATGTGCTTTCCACAGTCCTGTTTCTCCATTTACCATAATGGAAGAGATTCTCAACATATTTTCCAGTCTTCCGTTCTTAACCCACTCAAAGAAAGATCGTCGTATTATTTTGTTTTTCATGATAACTGAAATGGTTGGAATGCTAGTAATAATATGAAATAAATTTAGGAGTTGACTCTTTCAAGACCATGTTTTTGGTAATGCTGTCAACTGTGGCATCATTTCTTTTGTATATTCAATTTCATTTAATTTTAATTTTAGATTCTCTCCCCATCCTTCCCCAACCCAATGAGAAGGCAAGAAATACAAAATTCATTACAAATATGAAGTCTTACAAAACAAATTTCCACATTAGCCAAATTCCAGGAAAAAAAAAGAAAGAAAAAAAAAGAATGAGAAAAAAATATATATATACACACATACATGTTAGTTGGTCCTCATAGTCTATCAGTTCTCTATCTGGAGCAGAATAGTATGTTTCCATCATGAGACCTTTAGAATTGTGGTGGGTCATTGTGTTGATCAGAGTTGCTAAGGCTTTCACAGTTAATTATCTTTACAATGTAACTATTTCTGTGTAAACTGTTCTCCTGATTCTGCTCACTTCACTTTGCATCAGTTCATATAAGTATGACATCATTGCTAAGAGATGAGACTGGCAGGACAACAGATAGAAGTAAAATGGAGAAAATCTGAGGTTTTCCTAGTGATCTCTTCTTATCAGTGATGATAGAACCATCATGATTTTGCCCTAGTAACTCAGTCCACAATGAGCTATGTGTGAGGAAGTTATGGTGGCATTGTAGAAGTTATTGTCAAAAAGAACTAGGGGACCAGACCAAGTGCATACTGGTAAAATCCATGCCAGAGATAGCTCAGTTTTGAAAACACTCAGAGTTTGATTGTCTCAAAAAGGGGAAGATTCCCAAAGATTGGAAAAGATCAGGAATATTATTTGTACCAAAGAAAGAGTAACTGGGAAGATGCCAGAAACTCCTGATCTTCCTTTTTCTTCTCTCTAAAACCTTTCTCTTCATAAAATCTTTATGAGAATGATCTGTCCATTCAGTAAGTTCTATAATAATAATTATGTGTATACACATACACATATATAGACACATACACATATATGTAATATGTATAATATAAAATATATAAAACATACATATATATATATATATATATATATATATATATATATATATATATATATATATATATATAAACCTTTTTTTTCCCTCTAACAGTGGCTGAACTAGGAGCACTGAAGCAGCTAAAGTGGAGGCCTTTCTGCTCCTTCTATGTGCCCCCCACCTATTTGTACATAGAGCCCATCTTTTCTGGCTTCCCTCTTCAAGCATGTCCATCAAGCTTGACTTTAAACTTAGTCATTGCTTTTACTCTGCTCTTCGGTGGGCTAGAAGATGCAGCTCTTTGACATGCTGTGGCAAAAGGAGATTTGTTAGTGGTTACCATCCCAGAGGGGCTTTTCTCTAACTTCTGCTTACCAAGCCTCCATCCCCTAGAACAGTGATGTCAAACCCAAATAGAAACAGAGGTCACTAAACAGCACATAGGATCCCTGGGAGTTGATTATTGACTTAGAAAACCACATGTTAACATTATCTATATTCTCTTGTATTTTTATTTATCTTGCTACTTATTTCCCAATTACATTTTAATCTAGTTCAGAGTGTGCTAGCCACAGGCCACATGTTTGATAGCACTGCTCTAGAATACTGTCAACTCATTTTTTCTGGCCTAAGGGAATCCAGGAATCCATTTAATCTTTTCCCTGCTTTTGGGAAGCTGTAATAATATGGTTCGATAAAATCTCCTTTGTTTATCTCCAGCCCAAGCTGGGAGAAAGCTCCAATTATTAGAGAGTGGCTCTTTCTTTTTCTGTATAACTGGTTGTAGCTTCCCTTAACTGCTTTGAAGGAAATGAAATACATATAGACTAATACTCTGGGTCAACCTCATTTTATTTTAATACTTTGTTTTGGAGAATAGGTGAATACTGCTGTAAACAATATAAACTCTAGAGAAATAGAGGTAAGCTTTAGAACAGATATACTCACTTCCTGGAAATGATAAGGGAAAAGAGGAATGTCATCACTGTTGTTGGCAAGGAAAGACAGCTACACTCTTTTCATGGTGGCTTGAGTGGTCCTACATCATTCAGCCATAGTTGTTTCCCAACATCTCACCATCACTTAGGATAGTGGCAGTTCTAGTAACATCAGCAGTAGCCACTAAACACCCCTCTCCCCCATTGCACTAGCCAATCTTCCATTCTTTCTCTTCCTGGTTGTGCCACAGAACACCTCCAAATCTTCCCTTCTGTCACCCCTGCAGTTGAAGCCTCTTAGGCACAAAGACAGTGGCAGGGCCCTGTAGCGACCCCTTTGCCTCCATATACACTATCACAGCAGCAATCTCTAGTGTCTGTTTTGGTGGCAGCATGTATCGTATCCTATCATTTCAGTTCTTTCCCACCTTCAAGAATAGGGGAGTGAGGGAGCTGACTTCTTCTGACTCATAACCTTCAGTGAAGTTTAGATACAAATACACTGATTATTTGCATCTCCTCCCTCCTACAGTTGTCTATCTCAGACAGTATATTATTCCTTGGGCAAAGGGGGCTATATGCATCATAAACATTATTGAAATACCACTTTTCCCCTCCCCTTGAAATTGTATCCTCCATCATAAAAAGAAAAAAAATTTAACCAAAAACACCCATTGTAGTGACCTCAATAGACAATGTATATAAATTTTGCCCTTGTAGTCCCTGACCTTTGTCAAAAGGGGTCATATATTTCATTATCTGTTCTCCAGGATCTTTATTTTTTTTTAATTACTCAGAGTTTGACTTTCTTTTAGTGATCTTTTCATTTTTTTCTATTTATGTTTATTTTACTCTGTATCAGTTCATAAGTCTTCTCATGTTTCTCTGAGTCCCTCATGTGCCTTGTCTTACTATATCATGTTACGTTCATTTGTATGCCATAGTTTATTCAACTGTTCCCCAATCAGGTAAACCTACTTTGTTAATGAGCCTTTGCTACCATAAAAAGTGTGCAAGGTAGTTTTGATGAATCGTGGCTTCATTTATCATGTCTATACAGATGACTCCTAAATCCATATAAAGAACCGTAATCAGAGGCAGCTATGATAGAGCTAGGATAGATGAGGGGCAGTGAATAGAGCACTGGCCCTGGCGTCAGGAGGACCTGAGTTCAAATCTGGTCTCAGACACTTGATACTTACTAGCTGTGTGACCCTGGGCAAGTCATTTAATTTGACCCCAACTGCCTCTCAAAAAAAAAAAAGAACCCTATCTCTTTCCTGAGCTCTTACATTTGCCAACTTTTTGGTAGATGATTCCACCTGTGAGTCTCATAGGCAATTCAACATGTCCATAGGAGGATTCATTATCTAGGGGGCAGCTACATTATACAGTGAATAGAGTGCTCAGCCTGAAGTCAGAAAGACCTGAGTGAAAATCCTGCCTCAAATCTAGCTGTGTAACCCTGAGCAAGTTACTTAGCCATTGTCTGCTCCAGTTTTCTGAATTGTAAAATGTGTATAATAATAGTACCTTCCAAAGTTGTTGTGAAGATAGATTAAGATAATATTCTCAAAGTGCTTAGTGTAGCATCTGGTACATAGTAGATGCTTGCTACATGCTTGTTTCCTTCCTTCTCAAACCCACCTGACTGCCCTATTTCATCTATGAAAACTATCATCCTTCTAGTCACTTAGCTTCACAGACTTGAGTTTTTCTCATCACCATCACCTCCATCCAGCCAGTTTCCAACTCTCATTAATTTTAATGCCACAATATATTTTACATCCATTTCCTTCTCTCCACTTATATGGCCACTTCTCTACTTCAAACTCTTATCATCTCTTGTCTGTCCTATTGAAATTGATTCCTGGTTGGTCTCCTTGCTATAGTTGTCTTCCTTCGACAATTCGTCATTCACAGATCTGCCAAAATAGTCTTCCTAGAATCTCAAGGAAATTGTGGGGAAAACCTGACTCTAATAGTGTAACTATAACAGTACTAAAAAGAACTGAATTCTAATCAAATGTAATGCCAAATCTTAGGCTCAGAGAACCAATGTTGAAACACGCCTCATTCCACATTATAGAGAGTTTAGAACTGACTACGGTTCTGGGAAGTGATATATAACGTCATACCTAGTCATTTCACTGATTGGCTTTATTGAACATTTTTTTTTCTTATAAGAAAGTCCAGTAGTAGGGGATATAAATGACTTGTGTAAAAATAAAAAGTATTAATAAAACTTTTTGGAAAAAAAAAACTAGTGCTACTATGAATATTCTTGTACAAGTAGGTCTTTCCTTTCTGTAAGTTTTTTCTTTGGGGTATAAACCTAGGGGGGAGGGGACAAGAGAGAAGGGGGATGATAGAGAGGAGGGCAGATTGGGAAAGGGGGGAATCAGAAGCAAATACTTCTGAGGAGGAACAGGGTCAAAAGGAAGAATAAAAATGGGGGGGCAGGATAGGATTAAGGGAAATAGTATTTCACAACATGTCTACTATGGAAGTGTTTTGCATAACTGTACATGTTTAACCTATATTGAGTTGCTTGCCTTTTCAATGAGGGTGGGTGGGGAGGGAGGAAGGGAAAAAATTTGGGACCCAAAGTTTTAAAAACACATGTTAAAAATTGTTTTTGCATGCAACTGGGAAATAAGAAATACAGGAAATGAGGTACAGGAATCTATCCTGCCCCACAGGAAAATAGAAGGGGAAGGGGATAAGAGAAGGGGGAGAGAGATGGAAGAGAGGGCAGACTAGGGGAAGGAATATTCAGAATGCATGCCATCTTGGGGTGCGGGGAGGGGTGAGATGGGGTGAAAATTTGGAACTCAAAATCTTGTGGAAGTAAATGTTGAAAACTAAAAATAAATAAATTTATTAAAAAATAAACCTGATAAAATTACCAGGTTAAACAATTTCTAAACTTTTATTGTATATTCCATATTGCTTCCTGAAAGGTTGAAATCAGTTTCCACATTCACCAGCAGTGATTTGTTAGTGTACATCTTTTTCTCACAACTCCTCCTCCCCGATCAAATTATACCATCTTTGATCATTTGATAGACACATAGAGATACTACAAATTTATCTTTTTTTTCCAAAAATTGTCTTATTTTTGTGGATACATTGTGTTTTATTCATATCTTCATTGTTTTATAATCTCTCTCTGTCCAATTCCCTACCAAGCTGACCATCCCTTAAAACAAAAAAGGAGAGAAATTATTGTCATTGAAATGTATCAACTTTCATCCATGCCATGACTTTAAGAGGTTGTTTTATACTTATAGGTCACATCTCCTTGAATAGACTGGAACCACCCCCAGGGGAGAACCATCCATACCTATTACTTTTCTTGGCTTAGTCCCTTATGTCTGACCCAGAGTAGGCACTCAAACATATATTTTGCCTTAGTTCACAAACTATACTTATATTTCTCTCCTTTCCACTTTTATGTTGGGCAGTTGGCTCTATGAAAACCAAATTACATCTTGAAGGTAGCTTTAATGGAACAAAACTAAGAATAATGTCAATATGCCCACATGTTTGGTTTTAGTCAAGCAGAAAAAGAGCTTTCTATGATTAAAATTTGATTTGCGGTAAGTTGCAACAAGGACAAGCTAAACCTTAAGTATCTCTCTTAGAAGCATTTTGTCTAAACATTTACAGCAATATTTTGATGCCTTGCCCATAAAACACACAACGCATTGATTTGTCATCCCACAAAATGAACTCATCTACCTCTTTCCTTTGTCTTTTCTTCTCATATCTTTTTTTAAAATGCTTTATTGATTTTTTTTTTTTTTGCGACACAGTCACTTTGCAATGCCCACCACCCCCATATTGGTTGGTTGGTTGGCTGGTTGATGTCCAAAATGACACCACTATGTTGCAGTTAAGGTACAGTATGTCCAACTGAGGCTGAGCAGACCAATACGAGCTCAGAAGGCTCTACCGCAGGTTGGGCACAAATAGTCCACATGAATTTAAAGTGGAGATTTCTCTAAATTTGCACATTTCATGTTTCTTTTGAGCTGCTGTAATTCTGTTTTGCTCATGGAGCGCAGTGCCTTCTTTGATGAAGGCATGCCATACTAGCTGGTCCTTTGCCAGGATCTCCCATGTCATACAGTCCATTCCAAAGTTCTCCAGAAAGACCAACAGTAAGGCTAATCCAAGTGCTTAAACAAGTACTCCTAACAGCATATACAACAATCTACACTTATACCCCACCACCTCTCTCCAGTGAAAAAGAAAGTGGGTTTCATCATCTGATTTGGGGAACCAAGCTTAAACCCTATACATGTGAAAGTGCTCTGAGGCTCCCCTGCTTCCTCTTGGGGTTAGGTATTACAAAATAATATCAGTTCTTAAGGCCTAAGTCCTTGTTTTATTATGAATCAGAAACTGCCCTCTTTTAACTGTCAATTCCAAAACAGTATCTTGCCATGAGACCTTCTGACATCATTCTTATCTACTGCCTGACCACTTTCTAATGGCAAGACCCGATCAGCTTGGTCAAGAGCCTTATTTGTAATAGATGAGAGTAATCATTAGCCTTACAGAAGGGAGAACTTTCAGATTAATTGAATTAAGAGAGGAATCTCTTGCGATCACCTTTGACCAAGTGGAAAGGAGAATCCTTAAGGTTCAAAAAGGGTTGAATGGTTTTAGAAAAAATGATTATCCAAAAGTGAAATGACTATTGTTCTGTTTGATGAATCGGAACTGTTACCTGAACTTTGTGACTGTGTTTTATCACTTTGTGAATTGTGCCTTTGTTAGAGAAGCCTATAAATAGTGAATTGAAATGGCTTGTGGAAAGAGATTTTTTAGACAGCATCTATTTCTGTCTCTTTGGAGTTTATCTCTAAGTAGATAATTGGTTCAGTAATAAATTTGTTTCTGGCAGATCTATGCCTAGAATGAAGAGTACAGAATTTTTCTTCCACAATTAAGAGGTGTCTTTGGACTTGGATCCAATACCTGATAGGAGCTAGCATGAATCTCAACCACTCTGATCCGGAAAACTTAATGGTTAACTAAAAAAGATGTGTGTGGGGGGTACCTTTAAAAAAAATCCCTAGGAAAGTGTTATGTGTGTGTGTGTGTCTGTGTTTGTGTTGAGTAGAGCTGCCTGGTCTTACTGAGTCTTCATTAAAGCTCACAGAATGTGACCATGTAAGAAAAATGCCAGGCCTGTCAGGCACCCCAATGTGTTTCTGCTTGTTTCTATTCCTGCTTGTATCTGTAGCTTCCTACACTCTTGGGTGGCTTGTTTAGTGTGTGCATATTTCTTCTGTTTTTAGAGGTATAAAAGTCTGTAGTGGGTGTGAGATTATTTAGACCAGAGATTCTTAACCAGGGGTCCATGAACTGGTTTGGGGTTTTTTTTTCATGATTTTATAACTGTATTTCTGCATAATTGGTTTCCTTGGTAACAATACTTTATTTTACACTTTTAAAAATATTCTGCAAAGAGGGCCATAGGCTTCACCACAATGTCCAAGAGGTACGTGACATAAAAAAGGTTACCTCTTGATCTAGTGCAACCCTCACTCATTTTACAAAGGAGAAAACCGAGACCCAGAGGTGGCTTGCCCAATGTCACTCATAGATTCCTAGCTCTAGAGCCAGAAGGGTCCTCAGAAGCCAGCAAGTCCAGACCTCTCACTTTATAGAGCAGGAAACTGAGGCCCAGGGAGCAGAAGAGACTTGTCCAAGGTCACACAGGTAGGAAGTAGAAGAGCCTGCACTGGAAACTAACAGAAGTATCTGACTAGAAGTTCAGAGGGACCTGTAGACTGGGAAATGGGGCATCTCAATACAGACAAGCCTATGTGCCCAAAGAAGGACTCAAACATTTTTAATACATCCATAGCCATTGTAGGCAAGAAAACTTGTCAATTCTTCGACAAAATGAATTGCTGTATAAGGGTAAAGTTTTTCAAAAGAAGCATCCTTTAAATTAGGAATACGTGCAATAGATTTTGATTATGTGAATGAATGAGTGATTTTCTGGCAAGACCAAAAATATCTGTTTCCTGTTTTATTGTTATGAGGGCAGTTTAAAAGTTTTCTTTCCAGTGATTCCAGAAAGTAGAAATTTTAAAATGAAGGAGATGAAAGGGGAAAGGGAAGGGAGGGGGAGAGGAGGGAACTGAAAGGAGGGAAGGAAATGAAGGAAGAGAAGGGGAAGGTGAAGGGAAAGGATAGAGCCAAGAGAAGGAAGGGAAAAATAGTCCTTTTAACTTTTTTACCATATCTCTAATTTAAAGAGGGAAACTAATGTTTTATATATATATATGTGTGTGTGTGTGTGTGTGTGTGTGTGTGTGTGTATATGTATATATATATATATATACAGAGAGAGAGAGAGAGAGAGAGAGAGAGAGAGAGAGAGAGAGAGAGACAGAGAGACAGAGAAACAGAGACAGAGAGAGGTCTAATGAAGGGGCCTGAGCTCCTGCAAGATCAGGGAAAAATCTCACCCATCAGGTTACCTTCCAGCAACTCTGTATTTATCCAATATGTTTTGATTTATGTGCTATCTCTCCCTTTAGAATGTAAGCTCATTGCAGGCAAGGACTGCTTTTGATTTTTCTTTGTATTTACAGCAATTCACACAGTGCCTGGCAAATTATAACTGCTTTTTGACTCATGGACTGATTAATTGATAGGATTTTTTTCTTTTTTCGGTAAACTCTTAGAAAATAGCTTTGAGAAAAAGTTGTACAAAAAACTTAATAGACTTTTGGAACAAAAAGTACCATTTTATTTTATTTTTTGTAGCAAGTTTGCTTTGCAGGGCCTCTGTGGGTTTCTCTGGATGATTTGGCAGAATTCAATTGCCTAGTAAATTAGAAGCAAAATCACTGAAAAGGGATTAGATAGAAAAGGAAAAGAAAAGAAAAGAAAGTCCAGGTTGTAAAAAATGAATTGGTAACATAACATTTAGAAAGTTTGTTAGAACTCACTGCGAAAAGAAAAGAAAATAATAATGGTAATACTATTACTACTACTAACAACCATAACAGAAATGCTATTGCACACTTGTTCTCGACAATAACAGAAATAGCTAGCAATTTAGATAGCACTTTTAGGTTTGTGAAGTGATTTACAAATATTATCTCACTTTATCCTCAGAACAACCCTGATATAGATGGGGAAATTGTCACCCAGATAGGAAGCATCTGAGGCTGAATGTGAACTCAGATCTCCTAGACTCCGAGCCCAGCACCCTATTCACTGTTAGAGAGCTGTTGCGGTACCTCTAGAGCTGTGAATTACATGTAGAGAAGCACTTGTTATGAACATGAGATGCCTTACATATGTACTCAGTTTGAAGAAGACAATAAGATGCTTTTACTAGGAACTTCTCTCCTGTCCAAAAGAAAAGGGTTCTGCCCCAGCAGAGTAAAGGGATCACGCCTTATGGTGGTATCTACCATTTCCAGGACAGAAAGATGGTGCAGCCTTCCTTTATGACTAGACCTGAGGAATGTCTTCACAAAAGGAGCTGAGAATGTGAGACATATTGTTGCCTAGGCTTTGGAGCAGGCAGTTGACTTTGCTCATATTCATCTTCTTCCACTCTCTACCTCGGTGGCTACATTTTTTTTTTCATAGAGGCTGAGTCTCCCCATCTCACCCAGACTGGAAGTATAATAGTTATTCATGGATCTGATCCCACTACTAAGCAGCATGAAGACCTCGACCTGATTCATCTCTAACCTGGGCTGGTTTGCCTCTCCTTAGGCAGCCTGGTGGCCCCCGTACCCAGGGGCTCAGCATATATGATGCCCGACTTAGTGCATACCTCTGATCAGCTTTAGCCCTCCTGTAGCTCAGAGCTCCTGAGTTCAAGTGATTCACCAGCCTCAGCCTCCCCTAGTAGTAAGGATCACAAACATGTCACCCTGCCCAGTACTCACATACATACATACATGTATATATGTATGTATGTGTGTATGTATTTTGGCGAGGCAGTGGAGTGAAGTGATTGCCCAGGGTCACACATCTAGTGAGTGTCAAGTGTCTGAGGCCGGATTTGAACTCAGGTCCTCCTGAATCCAGGGCCAGTGCTCTATCCACTGTGCCACCTAGGTGCCCCTGTTCACATATATTCTTTAAGGAGGGATTTCATAGGCATACATGCAAGTGTCTTCAATTATTTATGTGTGAATTGTTATAATTTATGACCATACTGTTCTGTTTATTGATATTGTTACATTTTGTAATGGAATATATATAACCATACTCCTGGCCCTCATGACCCGAATGGTACAGAACCAAATTGTCAGCTTATCTCAAAATCTTAAACTGAAAAAGAAGAAAGTAATTGATTATAAATGCAGTGATAGATGGGCTTTAAAACCTGTTGCTTCCCATTACTTTCCCTACTCTAAGTCTGTGGTTCTCTTTGGTGTCATGGACCCCCTTTGGCAGTCCAATGAAGCCTGTGGATCCCTCTTAGAATAATGTAGTTAAATGTTTAAATGTAGACATTTAAATTATATTGAAATATTTATCAATTTTTTTTAAGTTCACAATCCCCAGGTGAAGTGCCCTATTCCAAAGAGATAGTTATCTGATTGATAAGACCTAGGAAACATCTGAAGCAGCCCTCATGACCCAAAAGATGTAAGAAAATTTAATTGGATTCCATTTTGATAGAGCCATCATTGCACTCTCAGTCTAGAATAAAGGCCTAAAAAGAGACTACTGGGTGGTCCAATTAGAAAAGGCACTGTACTAATGACAAGAGTCTGATTATGAATTAGCTCCAGGTGGGTTTGGGAGAGCTTAACATCATTCCCGCTCTAGGCAAGCACATAAGAATGTTCTACTCCTCGTTAATTAGTGAGATCGTCCAATGGTATAATCCGAGGTCCAGGATTTCGGCAATAACCAGCTGTTGTTTATACATGATGCTTCATTATTGTTGGCCTGACAGTTTAGACCATGAATTATGAATCCCTTCAAACCCATGGCCATGCAGTTAAGATGCTTGTAGGCTCTCAGGTTGGGAGTGTGGCTATTCACAGTGCATCTTCTCTGTCTTTGACCCTGTTGTGGGTGTCAGGGCCCTGACATTTGGACCTTGGGAAGGCTTGTTGTATGGAGAATCAAGCCCTGGAGAGAGCCAAGTTGATTCATAAGTGCTCCTGGAAAAAACACCAGATATTTGGTATGGAATAGGGAATTAGTGGGCTTTCTGACCTTTTCAAAGATCCAGTTGCAGTGTGCACAAGAATTAGAGATGAGGATAGAGTTGAAGTACATGTTGAGATGGGTTAGGATGAGCAGAGAATAGAATATAACTCTCTCCAGGTGATTGTTAGAGCTATATTAAAAGGATCAGGATGGAGATTCAGAATATCTCTTTTGGAATAACTATGGCAGAGGGAATCAGACCATCTTCTCCCAACTGACCCACAAAATAATGTTACTTTAAGTTCCATTTGCCAATAAAATGGACCACCTAGCTCTGAGGCAGCTTTGCTAATGTGAATAATCTTCTGACTACTTATTTACCAGTGTGAAGGTCAAGGACTAGAGAATCAAGTGTGTTTAACTTTGGGTTTTTGTCTCTCCCCACCTTATGTGCCCAACCTACCATATATTCAAGAAAATAGCTCACCCCTACTATGCTACTTGGTATAGCATCTAGAATAGTTTTGATCATCTTTTTCCTCCCAGAATCTAATGTATTAAAGTAATAAAATCCAGAGAAATTCCATATGTGCTTGCGTGCACATATGCATGCATGAGTGTATGAACTGATGAACCAACTAGAATAATGTGTCTTAATACTGATTAAATATGGCCTAAAGAACAGAAAGGATAAATGCAAAATGAGGTCCTAAAATGAACCAACATTGATTATTTGTTAGGTTGTTTTGTGCTGGGGGAAAAATGAAAGGGGGATAGGTGGGGGAAAGTGAAGGGAAAGTAGAAACCTACTTGAGTCCCCATGTCCTTTACATGTTTTAGAAATATTAAGATATAATTTTTTCAATGTTTTGATCTAAAATCCTTAGCATTACTTCAGTCAGTGATCTAATCAGCTTTCCCTTGAATAGAAGCTAATTTCAAAGAGACAGTGTCCTGGTCTAAAGTCTTTTTTCCATCATTCTTATTAAAGGCCTGACCAGTTTCTAAGGGAGAAACCTGATTAAGAGAGAGTGCCCAAGAACTCCTTCCTGGAGTTGATCAGAAGGAATAATGCCTGTGATTTATTCAATTAAGAAAAGTATTTTTTGAATTCACCTTTGGCCAGCTGGAAAGGAAAATCATGACAAGGAGTAAAGAATTGAATAGTTTTAAGAAAATGGTTCTCCAGATGGGGAGAAAATTTGGAATTCAAAATCTTATGGAAGTGAATGTTGAAAACTGAAAATAAATAAATTTTGAAAAGAAGATTCTCCAAAAGTTAGGTGACTACTGTTCTATGAGGTAAATCAAATATTACCCGAACTTTTACCCAGACTTTATGATTATATCTTATCTCACTGTGGAACTTTGTCTGTAATTGGTGAATACTACAAAGAATGAATGGAAACTGCCTGTGGAGAGAGATTTTCAAAGACAGCATGAATTTCTGTCCCTTTAGATTTTCTCTCTCTAAGCAGATATGCTTATAATTAATTAATTGACTAATTAATTAATCATCTCTGGCAGATTTGTGCCTGCAACACAGGGTACATAATTTTTCTTCCACAATACAATCTGCATTCTCTTATCTTTTAGGCTTGGTTTCATTTCCATTGATACAATAATCATTTTGTAACTCATTCTCTTGGTTCTGCTTTCTTGGTTCTGTATCAGTTCATATAAGTCTACCTATTTTTCCAAATATGAGTAATCATTTGTAGTGCATTATAATAATCCATCATATTCCTATTCCATAGGACAGTCGGCCATTCTCCAGTTGGTGGGCACCTGCTTTGTTTTGAATTTTGACCTGCTACAAAAAGTGCTACTCTAAATATTGTGATGTATATGGGCCTTTCTTTCACTCTTTGAGTTTCTTGGAAATATTTGCACAATGGCAGGATTATTTGAGTATTAGGACATGAACAGCTTAGTTACTTTGCTCATATAATTCCAAAATCTTTTCCAGAACAGTTAAACCAATTTACATTTCTTCCAACATGGTACTCCAGTGCCTATCTTTCCACAGTCCCTCCAGCTCTGGCTATTTTCATCTTTTATAGTCTTTGCATAGAAGAAGCATCGCCTAATGCAGGGGTCTCATAACTTTTTTGATCACTTATCCTAGATAAATAAATCTAAATATATAGATATGATTATGCATTGCCCACATGTATATATTTACATATTTATAAATCATATTCATATATATATATATATATATATATATATATATATATATATATATTGCTGTGCTCCTGCATTTATGGTAAAAGTTACATAAAACAAGATCTTAGAAGGATAAGATAAAGATGAAATAACATTTGATCCCAGAGGCAATTGGGAGCCATTGAAGCTTGTCAAATAGGGAAGTGACATGTCACTTACATTACCTGAGCTTTAGGAAAATCACTTTGGCAGCAGTGTGGAGGACAGATTGAAGTGGGCAGAGACCTGAGGCAGGGAGTCCAATCACAATTTTATGACAGTAATCCAGGTATGAAGTGATGAGGGCCTGAACTAGGGCTGATGGGCTCTGTGAGTAGAAAGAAGGGGGACAATTCGAAAGATATAGAAGTAGAATTGACAAGACTTGGCACCTGTTTGACATGTGGGTGTCTGATGAGGGAAAATGAGGAGTTGAAGATGACACTGAGATTATGAGAACTTAGATGACAATACCTTCTGCAATAATAGGGAAATTTGAAGATGGGTTGTTTGGGGAGAAAAGATAGTGTAATGGTATCTGCCCCAAAGTGTAGAGTGCTGAGGAGCACTTCATACAACCACAAGGTGATCCAGGAGTCAGAGCTTGGAGGGGAACTTTCCAAATGGTCCCTGCACAGCTGTTGTGAATAATACTTGGTTTAGGTTATTACTGCCCTGAGGAGCCTATGCCTAATTCGGAAGTGGAGAGGGGAATTTGCACAGCAGAGAGATAGAGCAGACTGGAGAAGTGGGGGGGGGGACATGGGTATAGGTATTGTGTGGTAGACAAGCCCCATGATTGGCTGTCATAGCAAGAGTGGGATACAGCCAGTCTTCCCATACTTTGACTTTGATCATATGCCCCTTGGGGTCAGGCTGTGCCTCCCCTGGGGTAATACCACAGGCCCCCCTGGCCCCTAGCTGGGCAGATCTCAGTTCAAATTTTTCCTCTGAGTTTTACTATTTGTGTGGCCCTGGGAAAGCCAGCTAACCTTTATGGGCCTCAGATACCCCCCTAGGTCTTACATATATGGATTACAGTCTGCATTGGTGAAGGGAATTTTCTGTGCTACTGGATCCTTTAAGTATTCATGTATCCTTTTGTCATTTTGATGAGTAAGAATGGAAACCTCAGAAATGTTTTAATTTGCAACTTTTATTATTAGTGATGAACATTTATTATTATTGATAAACATTTTTATATAGTTATTGATAGTTTATATTTCTTCTTTTGAAAACCCTCCATTTCCTTTACCCACTTTTTGCTTTTCCTGGGAACTTATGCTAGATTATGTCTTTGGGTACTGTAGATGTGCTCTACTATAAGCAAGCAGACATGTAAGTTTATTAGAAATAAGTTGACATGATTGCAGAATATTTCACCTTACAAAAGGATGCATGGCAAAATTTCTCAAAGGTATAAGTTCCTCTAATGCATTTCATATATGATTCCATTCACAAAATTGAGAAAGTTGTTATAAGCAACACAACTATGGTATGAAACAAAGAACACGCACCAGACCCCCGTAGGTGTTTATGTGGTAGCAGTCAGTCATTAGTAACGAAGGCTAACATACACAAGGGGTCAAAGTGCCCTTCTTTTCTTGCCGTGCCAATTTCTCTAGAGCTCAGCTTTTGGCTCCTACATTTGATGATTCTTAATTCCTTTACAGTATATACGTAGGAGTTCTCTACCTGCTATACTCCCATGGTTTGCCGTGTCACTGAGAGATTTCTAGTTATATAAAGTATTCCCTGTACTAAGAAATGATTTATTAACTTGAACTGATGAATTATTCTCCTGTTTGATAACCAAAGGAGTCTATTTAACTGCCTTTATACACCACCAGTGATTAATCATGATGATATAACAAATTACTGGACAGGAAGAGGCCATTTTCCGCAACAAGTTTGTCCTCAATTGATTTCCAGCTCAACTTTATCCCAGTAGCCGTCATTCTTCCCTTACACACCATTAAAATGCCTTAGTAGCTAGAAAATCTCACTTGTATGTAATGCAGTATTTGCTTTGAACACCTTAATGGTAGTAATATTATGTTATATAGAAGCACCATGGATGGTGATAGTGGATGATAATGATGATGATGACGATGATGATGATGAAAGCTCGTATTTATATAACGAATTAATGTTTGCAAAGCATTTCATAAACATCTCATTTTATCCTCCCAGTAACTCTGGGAGGTAGTTATGATTCTCATTCCCATTTTATGGATTACATTGAGATAAAATCTGCCTCTCTACAACTTGCACCCATTGCTTCCTGGTTCTGCAGCCAAATAGAGCAAATCAGATCCTTTATCTAGATGACAGCCCTGGAAATCCTTGAAACCAGCTGTCTTGCCCCCATCTCTAGGCTCCATATCTCCAGTTCCTTCCTCCTGATATTCCTATCCCCTCATCATTCCAGTCATTATCCTCTGGACATGCAGCTCGTCAGTGTCCTTTCTAAACTGTGTTGCCCCAAAGTAAACATACTACTCCAGATGTGATCTGACCCATCTTTCTAGGCATAATGCCCTTCTTAATGCATCATCATTATTACTAGCATTTATATAGCACTTTAATGTTTGCAAAGCACTTTATATATGTTAATTTATTTGATCTTCATGACAATCCTCAGAGGAGGTACTATTATTATCCCCATCTTACAGATGAGAAAACTAAGGTGAGTTACTTTCTTCTTGGTTTACTTCTCAGACTTCTCTTAACCATAGTATTTCTTCATTTTTAGATTGTATTCTGTTTTCTCCTATTCAATCCTATTCAATCATGTTTCCTGCCTTACTTTTTTAGGTTTGAATTTTGTGTTTTCCAGGTCCCTTCTGACATACTGAAGCAGATCAGGTTGGCCTTGTTGCTCCTGCCCCTCTCTAGTTTGAATGCCATTGCCAGTCTGGCTAGGGCAACTCATATTAGATCCCACCCTCTTTTTTAATACCTACCTTCTATGTTAGTCTCCTGGTGGTCCACTGTATTTTCTGTCTTTGGTACTGTGTTCTTTTCATTGTATAGTCCTCCATTGAGAGCTGGCACCATCTCTTCCTATCTCCCTCATAGTCACCAGTGGGATATTGACAATCATGGTGGTCTTGGGCACAGGACCTGCACAGCGTCTCTGGCTACAGTGACCATCCTGCTTTGATTCTCAGTGCTCTGAGGCCTGTGTAGCTCCACCTCTCTCTCTTTCTCCCTCTTGCTCTCCTTCCCTCTCCCTCTTCCTCTCCTTGTCTCTCTCCCCCTCTCCTCCCCATGACCTCCTAGGGCTGTTTCTGTTGCCTGATTTTCTTCTGATAGTGTCAGAATCAGGTCCCAGATGACTGGAGTTTGCAGTATTTTGTGAGCCCCATATTCAGAGCCACAGCTGGCTTCAAGGGTGTTGGTGGGGACTGACCCTGACAAGTGAGTCATTGTCCATTTCCTCTCCTGTCTTCCACGGGATTCCTGCCTGCTTATGAAATTCCTGGCTGGATTCTCTGGTGTTACCCCTCTTTCTACACTTGCCAGCTTCTCTGCTTAGCTGAGCTTGCACTGCCTTCATTGATGTAACCCCTCTGTTGACCTCCACTGGCTTCTGGCCACATTTTCATGTGGTCTTAGAGTGGAGGGAGAAGCTTGCTCAACTTTCTTTTTCACTGGTTTTTCTGCAACCCTTTTTCAGGTCTATGTGGGAGAGCCAAGTTTCTCTATAACCTTTCACATTGCCATTTGAGCCGCAGTTCTGATTACTTCTTTAAAAATAATTATAAAAATTAATAATGATCATAACTAGAATCTATATAGTACCTACTATGTTCCAAGCACTCTGCTAAGTGTTTTACCAGTATTATCTCATTTGATCTTTAAAACCACCCTGGAAGGTAAGTGCTATTATTATCTCCATTTTGCGGTTGAGGACACTGAGACATCTAGAGGTTAGTGACTTGACCAAAGTCATACAGCTAGTCAGTGTTTTAGGTTGGATTTGAACTCTTGTCTTTCATATATGAAGGGCCTAGTGCTCTATCCACTGTGCCACTCAGCAACCTCTATAAACCAAATTTAAGAATTTATTCATGCTAATAAGCTGCTAGTAAATAATTGACTAAAATTGTGCTAGCTTTATCTACATGTTGAATCAGCTTTCTATAGGAAACTGCACATGCCCCCTCACTATGTGTTTATTTTTAATGTTTATTGTTTTGTGTTTTTACTACATAAATGTTCATCCAGTATCTTAATCATTCCATTTTCAATGCACATCCTTCCCAATTTTATAAAGATTCTCTTAACTAGGACGATGGAAGCTACCATAGGGTTTATGTTGGAAAATCAGGTTGTTCATTTAGCACACAGAGAGGGCTCCTTGGACAAAATCCAAGAACACCAAAAAAAAAAAAAAATGGGAGACCTTTCAGGGACTCTGGAGTAGGACATGGCCCAACAATTCCCTTGATCCCTCATCCATCCCCAATTATTATCCACTTTGTTAGTACTCAAGGGGAAAAGATCATGACTTTTCCCTAACATTTACTGTTTTCTTCAAATATTCTCTACTTCATAGCTGGATGGAGCTGAACGCAATGTAATGATTGTATGAGTTCAGTTCCCAGCCCTCTGATTTTAGCTGCATGGTGTTGAGTTACCAATTAGGTTATTCCATTTGCCCAATTTCTTTCAAACTAGAAAATAATAGGTCACCCGCTGAGGCCTGAAGAGGGAAAATGTAACATAAATACACCAAAATGCCATATCCCAAAATGAATCTATGCTTGACAGAATTCAATGTGGAGAGGAAAAAAATGATTCTGAAATAAACCTTTCTATTTGTACAGTTGAAGATCTGTGTGCATATATTTTATCTGTGTGTGTGTGTATGTATCTGCATTTGTGAGTGAGTATGAATGGGTATTATGTGTGAATATACAGTCATGACTCACTTATCTGGATAACTCTTGCTCTATGCATTTAGAGCACAGCTGAGAATCACAAAAGCCCCTGGGCAGCCCAAATAGATGTAACAAAGTCCTAATATAGAGTATTTTATTCAAAAGAGAACCTGGTAGGACTTGAATCAAAGCCTATTTCTAGCACATGCCCAATTCTGATGGCCTTGGCTCTTTGCTTGCCCAGTCTGTAGCAGATGCAAAGCAGTACATCAGAGGCAGGGCATGGACATATACACTTAGAAGAGAAAGAAATGACAGCTGATGAGACAGAAGCTCAGTAACTCTAGCTCTTTGGGACCATTTAGTGCAGGGGCAAGCAACTCTTCTCTCATCCCAGTGGACAGCAAAGTACAGTTGTTGGATTGATAATGATGACTTGGAATCATCAAGCAAGGGTCATATTATATTCAATTTAGGAGGGCAATAATAATATGTTTTAAAACATATTCATTTTAAGGTTTCCAAAGCACTTTTCTATAACAACCTTGTGTGATAAATAGTCCTAGAATCAGTATCCCTACTTTGCAGTTGGGGAAGCTGAGACTTGAGAAGTTTAGTGAGTTGCTCACATTCACACAACTAGTACATAGCAGAAGGCAGTTCTCTTAACCCCAAATCTATCACTACACACTGCATTCATCTCACAGAAGGAAGTGATATATTTTAGAAATATTTCTCCACACACACTTGACTACCAGTTTTTAAAGTAGGTTTTGGTGCTGATAGGGAATATCACATTGCTTTACAATGCTCAATAAATGAATTTTTGTGTTTGCATGTCTAGATGGATAAAAATGGCAAGTCACTTTTATAGCCTTTGCTTCCCCATCTGTAACATGGGATGATACATAGATAAGAGACATAAATACATAAATGGAGCACCTATCAGCATCCCATTTGCATACTTGGAGCTCACAGAATAGCTTCCCCAGCTTCACTGTACTCTGTGATTCTACAGCCACTCAAGCCCATTGGTCATAAGCCCCAACCAATATGTTTTTCCCTAGTCAACCTGAGGAAAAAAAAAACTAATTCAAAGGAAAGGCATTTAATTAAATATCATAGTAAGAAAAGTAATGACAGATCACTCTTCTTATAAACCTTTAAACATGCCCCCCCCAGATATACACAATATCCGTGGGATCATATGTGAAGGGCACACACGTAGGGATCTTGTCTATGACCTCAGGCAAGTCATTAGCCTCTCTTAGCCTCAGTTTCCTCATATGTTAAATGGGGGGAGGGAAGATGTGAAAACAGTGGCTTTTGAAGTCCCTTCCAGGTCTAGATCTCTGATCCTCTGCATTACCTTCAGAAAGTCACTTAATCTTTCTGGCCTTAGTTTCCTCCTCTGTAAAATGAGGAGGTTAGGTTATATTCCTTCTGAGGTCCCTTTCAGCTCTATGTCTGTGGGAATTCTGTGAATAAAAAAAAATCTAATTAGAATAACAATAAACATAGCCAAATATATCCTCAGAGAAATGCTATGAGAAGAAAGGATTCAGGGGACATGTGATAGCTGCCCTTAAATATTCAAAAGGATCTTGTGTATAATAGGGTAGGACCTGTAAAAATAAGTAGAAATTATAAAGTGGTGAATGTAGTAGTGTCTGGGGAAAGAGAAACTTAGTACTAATTTGAGTTAGTCCAAGGTCGAATGAGCTGCCTTGGGAGGTAGCAGATACCCCCCTCATTGGAGATTTTCATAGAAAGACTGGATGACCACTCGTTGAGTGCATTGTGAAGATAATGCTTCTTCAGATTTAGATTGGCCAAGAAGGTCATGAGTCCCTTTCAATTCTCAAATTCTATGATGATGTGATAATTGTATCACCATCTACTTGATGGGATGGAGAGGGAAGAGAATAGAAACACTTCAACCACTTGGGAAACCATTGCAGTTGTCCAGGTGAAAAGGCCACAGATGAGCATTGTGGCTCTTGTGAGTGGAGAGAAGGGGACAGATGTAAGAGATGTTATGGAGGTAGGATCAGTATTGGAATAAGAGGTGAAGAAGAGGGAAGAGTCAGGGATGACAACAAGTTTGCACGCCTAGGTGATTAGATGGATGATGATGCCCTAAACAGAAATAGGAAAATGGAGAGGATAGGTAGATTTAGCTGGGAGTGGGGAGGGAGGGATAACATATATGTTTGGGGCATTTGGAGCTTGAGATATCAATGGAACATCAAGGTGGAGAGTTGCAGTCAGTAATTGACAATATAGGCTTTGAATTCAGTTGCAAGATTGAGATTGAATATATTGGTTTAGGAATTATCAGTGAAGAGCTGATCATTGAACCCATGGGAGCTAATGAGATCACCAACATAGAAAGTCTAAAGCAATGAGAGAAGATGGATCTACGGACAGCTAGGTGGTGCAGTGGATAGAGCACTGGCCCTAGAGTCAGGAGGACCTGAGTTCAAATCCAGCCTCAGACACACAACACTTACTAGCTGTGTGACTCTGGGCAAGTCACTTAACCCCAATTGCCTCACCAAAAAAAAAAAAAAAAGATCTAGGTCAAGACCTGGTTGGGGGGGGAGGGGGTTGACTACAGCTAATAGCCAGGAGAAGGATAATGATCCAAGAAAGGGAATTGAGGGACAGTCAGATGGATAGGAGGGACAAGCAAGAGAATAATGTCATGAAAGCCAGGGAAGGAGAAAATATCCAGGAAAATGGGTCATGAGGAAGGGAATTGAAGTAGTCCAAAAACTAAGAAATGGTCATTAGACCGACCACTTTAGATCATTGGGAACTTTGGATAGAGTAGTTTCTGTTGAATGGGGGAAGAAGGAGCCAGATTACAAGAAGTAGGTAAAGTGAATGGGAGGTGAGGAAATGATTTTGGATTTTGGACTCTTTCTAGGTACATGACTGGATAAGGGTGAAGAAATATAAGACAAGAGCTTGTGATAACAGAATCAAATGAAGGTTTTTTTAGTTGTTGTTGTTTTTTTTTTTTAAGAATGGACGAGACCTATGTATGTTTGTAGGCAGCATGAAAGGAGCCAACAGACTAGGAGAGATTGAAGATAAAAGTGAGAGAGTAGGAATAATTAAAGAGGCAAGCTACTCGAGCCAATTGGAGTGGATGGGATCAAAGGCACAACGAGAGGGGTTAGTAAGAAAGGCAGTGCTTCAAGAGTTGCCTGAGCCACTGAGAGGTTAAGGCACTTCCCCATCATATCATTGTTACTAAGTGTCTGATATAGAATTTGAACCCAGGTCTACTTGACTCCAGAGGTTTAATTTACATTTACTTACATGTACATATTGGATTTATAATCATATCTGTTCTTTTTTCATCCCTCCATTAGGGCCAGCTTCCTATGAGCTCTCTACCACTAGTCTTTCTTGACTGGACATTATGTTAATATTGGGCTCTGCACACTTTAGCTGCTACTATAGAGTTTTCTTTTCCTTCTGAACACTTTTATTTTAGCAGTACAATCCAAAGGTAATAGAGGCACATAGCTAGTATTTCCAGCAAATTCTGCTATAGGGGAAACATTTAATGTGAGAATAATGGGGAATATGGTGTGTTCAGGTCTGAGGGGCAAAAGGTCTCTGAATGAGCTCCGTGTGATTCTGGTTAGAATTTTTATCTCTAGACCTAATGACCAAGGCTGGTGGTGAAAGTTATGGTAAGCTGGATGCAGTCCACAAAATAGTTTTTAGCTCAATGCATTCTTAACTGATCGACCTTTGTCTAAATTTTGGGAGTTGGTAATGGTTTGATCAGGTGGTCCACAAGCAGGATTCCAGTCTAGCCAGTTCTTTCCAGTCTTAAGGAAGACTTGGTCAACGCTGGCCTTAACACACTGTTAGTTGACCTGGAGGTCCCTGTCCTCTGCTCTTTGTGTAAGTTTTAAGACTACAGTTTTGTGTCACTTTTTGTATCACCCATATCAGAACAGCAATGAAGGTACATAAAGAGGAGATGTAAAAATGGAGTCCTTTCAGGTAACATAGTTACACAAGTAAGTCCCCTCTAGACCCATCACAGCACCCAAAGACCTGGAGCCCTAATTCGAAACGATAATGAAATAAAAAAGTAGCATAAGCAAAAGTCTCCAACATAGGCTTTTAAATGCCTACTGCATGCCTTCTCTCCCTGGCCTCCTAGACAGTTCATCATCTTCCCTCCCTCAGGAAGCCCAAGGCATGGGTTTCTGCTGAGAGGTGGCTGTTAGATCACCTCCCCCAAATGGAGGTGGGGCACCAAGTATACTCCAGGTGACCATCAACCCAGGATGGTGCAGAAGGCAGAAAGGCTAGGGGCAGTGCTGGGATTTAGGGTGGAAAGTCCCAGGGTGTGGAAAAAGGCAGGGCAGGGCCAAGGCAAAAGTCAAATCAGTTGCTCCCTGGTTGGCAAGTCAGAGCTGAAGAGTTGCAAATGGCCCCACTCCACAATCTAATTCTCAATTGGCAGGCAAAGGGATGTGTCAGAAGGCAACTGGTGTTCATAATTCAAAGAATCTCAGGTCTAGTTTATTCCTTCATCTGCAGTGAATAACCGGAGGTAGCCAGTCTGCCCAATAGCTCTTTGTGCCAGAGCCATGGTCAAGCTGGGAAGTTCTCAGCTGACCCAGAAGCCCTCTGTGCCCACTGGGTCACTGCAGGACACTTTTCTCATGTAGCAAATTTGTTATTCTCAAGGAGACCTTCATTTTGAGATACTCCATGAGAACCATCAGGAAAGAAGTCAGCAGGTCAAAGGCCATCTATTTTGCTGCTCCAGAATTTTCCCCCAAAGGTCACTGTCATGGGAATGAAAACTCCAGTGCCATTGAACTTTCCTTGGGCAAACTACCCCTTTTATCTTGAGCCATCTGAAAAAATCGGTACCCCAAAACTATCAAAGAAGCTATTCTCAAAATGACCCAAGTAGATGCCACCGTCTGTAAACATCAGTTGACTAATGCCATACCTGCAACCCTCCTTCTGCTGGCCGCAATATTCCTCCCTGCTGGAGGAAGTGAAGAAGCCTTTTGACTCTTCATGGTGACAGCTTGCAGAAGAATAGAATGACAACCACAAGAAATAGGTAGAGACTTGCTATCTTCATAGGACAGCTGGGCTCCCCCCAAGACCCCAAGGCCCAACTGCCCTGGCCCCAACACCACCTGACCAGCCATTGCTGCTGCCACTCCACCAACACCTCCCACAGACCCCCTCCTTATTGCATTTAACAAGGAATTGGTAGAGTTTCAAAATCAGATGACTTTCCTATCTTCTAGGAAAAAGGCTCTGTTCTTTAAAACACGTATGATGATTTTTATTATCACAACTCCAGGTTTCAGTCTAACAGAAATCCAGGTTGATTTGCGATTTCTGCCTGATGTCATGGATGGGTGGGGGAGCGAAAGGGGTGTTCCTAAGTCTAGTACGTCCTGGTGGTTCAGTGAGGTCACCTGTAAAATTAGATCACCTGTCACATTAAATGTGAAGATCCAGGATAATGAAGAAACCCCAGAGTGTACAAATCTTTGTGTTCTTCTTACTGCAAAATCAGCTTCCACGTTTCACCAAGGGAGAAATATCCATTATGCTGAGGTTCTGTGAAACTAAACTTGGTGTAAAGGAATCCAAATTCCAGTTACAGCCTTGACACTAGTTGTGTGACCATGCTGAAGTCTTTTGCCCTTTCTAAGACTCAGCTTATTCATCTGTTATGTGGAAGTATTAGTGCTTCCCTATATGCAACCTACTAAGACTTGTGAGGAAAGTACTTTGTCAAATTGAGAGTTCAGTGGGGGTTATTATTATTCCATTTAATTCAAGGGAACCATACACTGTTGCTACAGTAATATATGTATCATAATGCTGACCTCTAGAAAAGGAAGTCTTAGTCTGATGAAGCTATGGACTCTTTCTCACTATAATATTTTAAACAAAATGCACAGTGTTACAAAGGAAACCAATTATATTGAAATGGTTATCAAAATATGGGGGAAAAAACCCCACAAGTTCACAGATCCCAGGTTATGAACCTGTGCTCTAAACCAGCACTTCTTCTTCTTCTTCTTCTTCTTTTTTTTTTTTAATTAGGCAATTGGGGTTAAATGACTTGCCCGGAATCACACAGCTAGTAAGTGTTATGTATCTGAGGCTGGATTTGAACTCAAGTTGTCCTGACTCTAGGGCTAGTGCTCTATCTACTGCATCACCTAGCTGCCCCTAAACCAGCACTTCTTAAACTTTGACTTGAGACCCCACGGGGTGACCCTCAGTTTAAGAAGCACTGAAGGGGTCATGATCATGGAATAAGTTTAAGAAGAGTTGTGTTTGCCCTCAAAACCTTCTTCCATATTATAATGAGACTTTGTCTCGTGATGACTGCATGATAGATATATCAAACCAACCAAAGTGTTGCCTGAAATCATAGTCAATCAGTAAACAAACATTTATTTTGTGCCTACTATATGCCAAGCTAGGTAAATCTTATATGATAAAAACATCATGGAATTATTTGTGAGAGAGATAGAATAGAAAATGGTGTCTCCTGTGCTTAACTTTTTGCTGTTGGATTTTTATTTCCTCTCCTACTTTATAGGAGCCCATGTGTCAATGAAATCAAATCTAATTGGTGCCCTTTACTAGTTGGCGATTGCTAGATATGCCAGCAGAAGCTCCCAAAGGTGTCAGCATTTCACCTGCTTGCCATCAGTGGGATGTGCTCACAATGCATACACACCGAGACAAGAGGCCTGAGCCTCCTCAGAGACTCAGAATTCAGACTGTGGGCGAACTCTGGTTCTCTGAATAGTTAGAGAATATCAGCAAAAACTTGTCACTGATATGTCCATGAATGAAAAAAGTAATGGGGCCTCAAGACACGAAGCCAGTATTAAAAGAAAAATGTTCTTTATAAAAGCTGATATAATTGGATGATTTATAATATATATAATATATACATAGAATATAATTTATAATAATGGAAAAAGTATTAATACTAATATTCTATTATATGACTCTGGATTATGGAATACTAATTATAGTCACTGAAGAATTGAAAATTACTATCACTCAAAGGGCAATGGAGAAGGGCATGGTAGGTATGAGCAGGTTTCAACATGTCAGAAATGAAGAGCTACAGAGAAGAGCTGGAAGAAACAATGTCATTAAAGAAATGTAAAGTGAATAAGAAGGTGGGTTGGTATTCTAGGCCAGACTTAGGCTGAATCAGTGGTTCAATTTTGGGATTAGAATGAAATTAGACACTCAAAGACCACCTAACATTTAAGAAAAAAGTTTACTTAACAGTAAAATGGAAAAGATACTGAGTTGGGGCACAACACTGGTTTGGTAGATGTGGCCCCTCTCGTCTCCATATGGAAATGCCTGTTCAGAAGAGTGTATTAAATCATATGACACTGGGACATACATCGTCCAACAGGCCCCAGATCCTCATGGGTCAGCCTTTTTATGCCCCTCCTGACCAGAAAGCTACATTAAAAACTCAATCTCTAATCTCTTGGACCCATCAAGGCCTAGGGACAGCTTACCTGATTCTTAGGCAAAATCTAGCCTAGCATACATGGTAGGGACTCTGATAGATGTTATTCCTACCACAGTTAGGCATGCAGTAAAGCCTAAGCATGCCAGGTGAATATGTCAGAGGCTACTCTGTTCTCCTCATGTCAAGAGAAAGTGAGGGAGGCTCCTAGAATATTGAGTGGCCCTCTTGTAACAAACCTCTTAGGGCATGTAGACAATGGTCACAAAGGAAGGATAGGCATGGATTACTTGTGATCTTTGTCTTTGAAGGAACTCTCAAAATGATGAGGTCACAGATTCAAATGGTTGAATATTTTAATATCATCCAGAGGACAATGGAAAGGAAAATGGTGAGTTTATATAGGCTGCAACATATAACAAATAAGGAATCCGGAAGAAAAATTGGTATAACAGATACCATTAGGGAGATGTGTGGATCAAAAAGAAGATACGCTAATCATGCAGCACGAGTGAGGGATCAAGGCACCAATTAGTATATATTAAGTACCTACTATGTGCCATGTTCTATGGTAGGTACTAAAGCAAGAAAGACAGAAATGAAACAACCCTTGTCCTTTAGCAGCTAGTTAAGTTCACAAGAGGAGGGAAGACAGCATGTACATATGTAATGATATACACATATATGCACATATATGTATATATAAAACAAAATGAATACGAGGTAATTTGGGAGGTATGGCACTACCAATTTGGGGAGTGGGGTGAGGTGGGAAATCCTCATGAAATGTAGCTTTAACCAAGAAGTGGAGGAGAGGAAGGAGAGCATTCTGGGTATGGGTAGAACCAATGCAAAGTTTCAGAGATGGCAAATGGATCATTGAATGTGAGCAACAAGAAATAGGCCAATATGACAGTATCATAGAGTACGTAGAGGAGATTATTAATGCATAAGAAGATAGGAAAGCTAGGAAGGGCAGGTTGTGAAGAGCTTAAAATACCAAATGGAACAGTTTTTATTCAATCCTGTAGGTCATAGGGAGCCGTTAGAAGTTACTGAGTAAAGGAGTAACATGGGCAGAACTATGCATTAGGAAAATCACTTTGGTAGTTAAGTAGAGGACAGATTTGAGTAGGGAGAGATTTAATGCAGGGATCTAAATAGGAGGCTTTTACAATCATCTAGATGAAGGCCTGAACTAGAATGGTGACTGTGAATGGAGAGAAGAAGGCATATGGGAGACATGTCGTGGAAATGGGAATGACAAGATTTAACTGCTGATTGGCTATGTGTAGTGAGAGTTGGGAGTTTAGTATGACACTGCCGTTGCAAACCTGGGATGACAATGCCCTTGACAGTAATAAGGAAGTTCTGAAGAAGAGGGGAATGTTAGGGTAGGGGAAGAAAAGATAATGAGTTTTGTATTGACCATATTTAGTTTGAGATGCCACTAGGATATCCAGTTCAAATCATCTTAATAGGCAGTTCTTGATGTGGGACTGGAGCTCAGAAGAGAGACTAGGACTGTATATAAAGTACTTGGGGTCATCTGCATAGGGATGGTAATTGAACCCATGGGTTTTTATGAGGTTACCAAGTATAAGAAGATAGAGATAAAAGATGAAAGGGTCCTGGGTATGCCCACAAGTAGTGGGCATAGAAGGATAATGATCTAGCAAAGGAGACTGAAAAGAAGTGGTCAGACTTGTGAACTAAGAGAAAACTGAGAGAATTGAGACCATTCAGAAAAGAAGGTAATCAACAGTGTCAATGGTTCCAGAGGATTGAGAAGAGTCCATCATATTTTGAAATTGAAAGATCATTCACTGCTACTTGGCTTGTGCCCTAAGGAAATCGAAGAAAGGAAAAATGAGCCATATGTATAAAAATATCTATAGAAGATCTTTTTTTGTAATAAGAAAAAACTGAAAACTGGGGACAAGGAGAAAAATGCCTATCAATTAATGAATGGCCAAACAAATTGTAGTATGTCAGTGTAATGGAATACTATTGTGCTATTGAGACTTGTAAACTGATGCAGTGAAGCGAGACCTGAGAATGAACTGATGCAAGACAAAGAACAAGATATATATATATATATATATATATATATATATATATATATATATGATAACAATAATACTGTAAAGATAAACCACTTTGAAAGATTTAAAAGATAAGCACAGGGACAAATCGTGACTCCAGAGGACTAATGATAAAGAATTCTATCTGCCTCCTGACAGAGAAGTGGTAGACTCCGGATGCAGAATGAGAAATATGGCCAATGCAGGAATTTGTATTGCTTGACATTGCATATTTGTTTCAAAAGTTGTGTTTTTCTTTCTTTTTTTTTTTTTAAATAATCAGAGAGGTGGGAAGGGCAAGAAAATTAATTTTGGTTCATTGAAAAAAAAAGAAATTTAATTTAAAGTAGCTTGATCTGATAAAGCAATAAAAATATTGTTTGTAAATTCAGGAAGGTCACTTTCACTTGAGTGATAAGGTTGGAAGCCGGATTGCAGAAGATTAGGAAGTGAAAGGAAAGGAAGTAGAGGTACCAAGTATAGTTGGCCTTTTCAAGAAGTTGGTCTGAAAAGATGAGGACAGATAAAGGGTGTGAGCTAGCATGGATGCTACCATCTAGTAAGGTCTAGTGATCAGTCCTTTGCTTGTTTGTTTTTAAAGATTGTGTGTGTGTGTGTGTGTGTGTGTGTATGTATGTATATTTATAGGCTCCAGTAAGTAGCCTTTCTATTACCCTGGCATTCTCCTCTCAAAGTCAGGTTAAAGCAAGGAAGGTCTTAATGACTTTATCTGGACTTTCTGTGAAGAATTTAGGAAAAAGAAATTGACAAGGAAGAACAGGCATGGATGAGTTGTTATCTGCATTGGCTAGAGGGAACATTCTCATTGATGACAGCCCCAGATCCACTTGAGTATTCAACAGAGCTGTTATTTATATAGTGTTTCAAGTTTTTCCAAGAACTTTTTAAAACATTTATCCTCACAAAACCAACAAGTCAGGAAACCTGAGTTGTAGTTCTGCTATTTGCTTGTATTACCTTGCCAAGTCACTTCCCTTCTTTTGACTAGCCTCTATTTGTTTATCTGTAAAATGAGGGAATTGGAACCCAAAGTTACCATTGTTAATTCAAGAGGGAATATAATGAGTTACATTTTTACCACACTGAGCTTGAGATGCTGATAGAACCTCAAGGTGGAGATGATGCAGGCCTAGGGCTCAAGAAAAAGATTAGGGTTGGATGTATTGATTTTGGAGGAGTTATCTGCATAGAGATGATAATTGAATTGTTAGTAGTAATTCTCCATTTGCAATCAACAACCCCCTTCTTTTCACAAGTGACTTTTTCATTTCCTAGTATCTCTAAAAATAAATCCTCCCCCTGTGTTATGGGCTGCTGATTAATGACTTTCTGACCATCCTGTGATTTCTGACTTATTTCCTGTTCTGATCTCTTATTTCCAGCTGAGGATAGAGATGAGTAGTAAAGTGAAAAGTCCTTCCTGAAACATGACTTATTTTGGTTTGTTTAAAAGAAAATCTATACCAACCTTAGAAAGAGATGGGACACGCATGAGGGCAAAGAGCTGATTTTCATCTAAATAGTTTGTCTGGTTCTCTTTTCAGATTTGTAGGGGGAGTCTGGAGGAAAACATGACATTTCTCCATCTGGCAAGGCCAGAACATTTCAGCATTAACAGTTTGTCTTGTGAAAGCCTTGTTCCCCACCCCACAACAATTTGGAAATCAGATCCTGCTTCACTTTGTATGATTTCAGTTCCTTGGGTACCCTTTTAGTTAAGACCAGCTCATTTCTCATGGCTCTTACCCACAGCCCTCAGCTTCCATCAGAAACTGTGACTGTGCTGCCCAGTGGTAAGCACACCACCAAAGAAAAGTGAACATTAATTTTGAAAGCTATAGGCTTACATTCTAATAAATTCTGCTCCCACCCCTTATTTTAACTCTGTGTGAATCTTTATGTTTTTCATAAACAGCATGTAGTTAGAATGTGCCTTATGGTTCATCCCATTGCCCTTCTCCATTTTGGGGATGAGATCATCCCAATCATGTAATGATGTTTGCTGTTAGGATTTTACTGTCATATTGCCTGCCATCATAAATTCTTAGGTTTTTTCCTCTTTTCCTCCTGCCCTCATCTTTACAAATAAAGGATAGAGAAAGGGATGACATTTGATAAATGATAGACTTCTGTAGTTGTTCCCTGTTCCATTCCTCTGTCCTTCCTCTTTTCACCAAGTGCAGATCCCATCTTTCTTTTAGTAACCATTTATTACCAGACATCCCAAGTTAATATTTGTTTTCCTTAGGACTGTTCACTCCCTGAATCTGTTCTACCACTTGTAACCCTCCCTGTTTCCCTGCCTACACCTAGGTCCCCATAGAGTTTTATGGATTCCTGCACCCACAGTGTTTGTTTATGTGTCTGTATGTGTTCTCATCTCTCCTTTGTTCAGGTCAGATAAGTTTAGTTCATAAGATACCCTGTACCCTACCCCTGGCTCTATGTTCACATATTCTTCTCAGACGCTCTCTTCATGCAACACAATTAAGTTCCTCCCTCTTCCTCCTCATTTTTTTCATTTGTGTAGTCCTTTTTCCCACAAACCTGGACCATATATTTGTCTAATTTAACTCCCTTTGTGACTCCTTGAAGTCATTAGGATTCTGAAGAAGCTCATGTTTCTTCCCCTCTAGAATGTAGTCACTTCAGCACCATTTGGCCTCTTCCAGTTACTTCTATGTATTTATTTGTTTATGTTATTCTTGATTCTAGCATTTGTACAGCAAAGTCTCCACTCAGTTCTGGCCCCCCCTTTTTTTTTAAATAAGAAGTGCTTGAAAGTGCTATATTTTATGTAAGGTCCATTCCCCCTCCCAATAGAATTATACTCCATTATGCAGAGTAAATTATTCTTGGTTACAAAGCTTTATTATATTGTTGTTGTGTTATTTAGTCTTGCCCAGAGTCATACAGCCAGTATATGGAAGATCTGGGACTTGAACCCGGGTCACACCGTACTGTCTCCCATCACACATATTCTTTTTACTGTCACATAATGTAAGCAGCTCGTGCCTCAGTAAATACAGCACTGGGCCTGGAGTTAGGAAGACCTAAGTTCAAATCCAGACTCAGACGCTTTCTAATTCTGTCTCTAAGCAAGTCACTTTATCTCTGATTGCCTGACAAAAAGATCCACTGAATCTACTGGAGAAGGAAATGGCAAACCACTGTAATATCTTTGCCAAGAAAACCCCATGAACAAAGTTGGTCCGCAGGGTTACAAAGAGTTGGACGTTACTGATCAACTGAAGAAGAACAACAAAAATGTAAACATTCATAAAAATGCCAGATGATCATTAACGTCTTTATTTTTTGTGTCTCTGTCCCTCAACTTTTTTTATTTAGCCTGTAAGCGCCTTCAAAGAAAAGGTTGTTTATGGAGTAAAACCACATTTAGACTCTCCTCCTTTGAAATATGTGCTGCTTTCCACAGAGTTCGACCTCCGTTCATTGGTGCACTATCTACAAAGTGAAAGTTAATAAGCAAATGAATTGTGTGAAAAAGATTGTAGGGGACATGTTTGACTAACTTAAGGAGAACCAGATTTTCAGTGATATGTATTTAAATCAAAGTCCATGCTGCTGACAATGTGAGTTATCACCTTTTCATTCAGCAAGAACTCTACCTGAAGAGACAAGAAGAAGATTCCGTGCCCTTTTAAATTCCATGATTTACGATCGTTATCATTTCAGGGTGGTCTCCACTTCATCCCACACACTTCCCCACTAGCACCCGAATTCATTTAAACCATGAAATTTCAGAAAATGACCCAGCACAAGCATAGTCTAGTATTTTTCTTATTGTAAACAACAGTGTTTAGTGTCTACTTCAAAAATGGTAGATTGATTGAGTTTCACAGGATTCAAATCCTGGAATCATGGAGTCATGGAATGTCAGAACTTAGAGGAGGAACCTTAGAGATCATAGGATCAGAGAGCTACAGCTAGAAAGGACCTCAGAGGCCTAGATCTAGTTCAACCTCCTCATTTTACAGAGGAGGAAACTGAGACCTAGAGGAGTGAAGTGATCTGCAAATGACTTCACCTTAGCCACACACATAATAAATGGAGAGCCAGGATTAGAATTTAATCCCCAGGATTCCATGTTCGGGGTAACACACAGCCTCCCTAGATTGACAGAGCAAATCTGTCATTGAACAGAGAGATAAACTGAGGACCAAAGAGAAGGAATTTTCCTGTTGTTACATAACTAATTAATAGAAGAAGAATCATAACCCAAGTTTCTCACTCGACTCCCAGACCAGACCACTGTTTCACATTATATTTTTATAACTGACCCCTGTTAAAGCTGATTCTACTAAAACTATATATGTATACATGTATATTTATAATATACATATATGTATACAAATATGTGTACATATGTATATTTTTGACAACTGAGTGACACAATGGGTAGAGCACAGGGCTGGAGTCAGGAAGTCCTGAGTTCAGATCTTGCCTCAGACACAATAGCTATGTGACCCTGGGCAAGTCACTTCACCTTGTTTGCCTCGGTTTCCTCATCTGTAAAATGAGCTGGAGAAGGAAATGGCAAATTACTGTCAAGAAAACCCCAAATGCGGTCATGAAGAGTCAAACACAACTGAAAAATGACCAAACAACCACAAGAACAAAAACAATGTATATTTTACATTCATTCAGGAAACTTTATTGTTGGCCAAGATCAGGAGGGAATGGGCTACTTTTATATCTGTTATCCCTACAGCATAAAGGGCCTGACTTGTCATTTGTGGATCATAGCAGTCCCATAGTGCCCCAGTGTCCCACACTGTTCTTCAATCACCACTTTGCAATGTCAAAACTGTCTCTGGTGGAAGATCAAGTTTTCATTGAGCTAGCAGAAACCAGCTAGTTTGTGTGTGTAAATCACAGTATCAGAGTTCATAGCCTTTATGAGTAAGAAGGTATCTCATACCAGGTCATGCTTTAGCCTCACCCTGCCTTCCCTCTCTACCTTTCCAGAACAGAAGTCCTTCTCTTATCACCTCTCCCTTATATATATTGTCTTCCTCTACTAGAATGGAAACTCCTCTAGAACAGGATCTGTTTCTTTTTTTTTTCTTTTAATCTTAGCATCTTCAGCTCTTAGTACAGGACCTGGCACTTAGTAAGGGATTTAATAAATACTCCTTCCTTCCTTCCATTTCATTCATTGGCCATCTAGTCCAACCTATAAATGAACACATATTTCCTCCACAACATCCCCTATAAGTAGTCACCCAGCCTGTGTCTGAAAACCTCCAGTGAAGCCTTTAACATTTTTTGGTGAGGCAATCGACGTTAAATGACTTGCCCAGGGACACACACAATTAAGTGTCTGAGCCTAGATTTCAATTCAGGTCATCCTGACTCCAGGACCTATCCATTGCACTACCTACTTGCCCCTTAACAATTTCTCAAGATCATTAGTGTCCAGAAGACCATGGTATGGGGAGAAAAATGGAGGGAAGTCAAGTTACCATGCCCTGCTGTAGCCTGGCCCAGGGTTCACACAAGATCTGAAGGAAGCAGATTCCCTATGGATAATCGGCTTCCTCTTTGTCTTCCTTAACATCACCCTAAACTACTCTTTCTCTGTACCCTCAGTGCCTTACCCCGAGCAGTTAACTACCTATTCATATATGCCAACAGTTTGTCCTGCTTACTAGCAAGGTTTGAGTCAGCAGCTGTCACATTCCCATGGCTTTGGGCTCTACCCCTGTTGTTTGAATGGAGAAGGAAGTAGCTGTGATTGTCTGATTCTCCTGGCTATTCCCCACGGTCATTTGATACTTGGGCTTATTGCTGGAAAGCCTCAAAGTCTCCCATAGGTATCCAAAATCTCTGCGTTAATAACATTTATAAATTAACAGCTGGGCCAGGGTTTAAGCTGTTGGTGCTCAATTACATCAGAATAGTAGTGAGGGCTCAGGAGACAGATCTCACCTTTACTTTTAAGCATTTAAACCAAAGTAATCATGTTATTTTCTTTAAACCTCCTCCCTTTTTTTCCCCATCATCTTTAGACACCATCCATTAAAGACCCTTGTGCCGAGACATGTGACTAGGCACTCACTGTTCACTGATGCTCAGGAAATAGAGCACCTGCCTGTCTGCCAGAAAACAGGAGGTTATGGGGAGAAACTTGAGGCAGGCAGATCTCCCAGTAGTCTGTTACAGAAGTCAAGGCAAGAGGTGATGGGGGCCTGCCCAGGATGGTGGCAGTGTCAGAGGAGAGAAGGGGACTTATGTGAGAGATGTTACAAAGGTAAAATTGATAAGACTTGGCAATAGATTGGATGTGAAAAGTTGAGGATGACACCTAGATTGCAAGCCTGGGAGGCTGAGAGCATAGTGGTACCCTTGACAGTAATTGGGAAGTTATTTTTGGAGGGGGGAAGTTCAGGGGAAAAGATAACTAGGTCAGTTTGGGGCGTGTTGAGTTTAAGATATCTCCAGGATGTCCAGTTTGAGATGTCTAATAGGCATCCTGGAGGTTAGGAGAGATGATCATGGAAAGCACAGGAGCTGTAGCAAGTGGGCTATCGGGTCTGACAATTGTGGAGACTGCCAAAGTCATAAGATTTATGAATGAGGAAACTGAGGTTCAGAAATATTCTCACAGATAGTAAGTGGCAAAATTGCAATTTGAAACCAGGTTGTCTGACTTCAAACCCAACAGTCTTTGCCTTATGCCAACCCCATTGCTTCTGAATAGGTATCGCTACATTGACGGACACAACCCCTGCCCACAAATTAGCTCTAGAATCTCTTGAAAGTGTCTTTGGTTCTACAGTGTGAGCAAGATGAAAAATCCCTGTCCTAGATCATTGCCTGTTTGATTTCTTGGAGATTTTGCAGAGTCAGCGGTAGCAGTAGAAAATTTTAGAGCAAAGCAGCTCCACGAAGCCATGTGCTCACTTTTTGGTGGAGATCTGTGGAAAGGTTTTTGGGGAAGGGGGTGAGAATGGATTGGGAACTTGGCCCTGTGCTGCTTAATATTTATTCAGGGTATAAAAATGTCCATTTCCTCTAATTCTGTGGTTTTCTCTTTGAGGACCTTGGCTTGGGTTTGAGGGTGGGATGGATAGGAGCTTTTCCTCCCATTATACATTGATTTCAACAATTTATTACACTTTGCAGGCTTCCTGCTCCTAATTCCCCCCATTCAGGCAATTCATTTTTCCATCTCTTCACCGTATTATGAATAATATTCAAAGGCTCTTCTGACTGAAAGGCTCCGGATAAAGGATTCAGAGTGCTGAACCAAAAGAAAACGAGCATCTTTGAATGGTCTTCCGGAAGCACCCCACTAGGAAAAGAATGGGGGATACAAATGGAGTTCTCTAGGATAAAGACTTTGAATCTGGAAGCAGTTGACCCCCAAATGATGCTCTTATTTCTTTAAGAGCACTTTAATCCTTCCTCAAACTTGGAAGTTCACTTAACATTGCCATTTGATCATTGGACTCAGTGGGAGTTCATCACTGGGAGCTCTGATGTAAGGAGAAATGGAGGAATGGGAGAAAAAAATCCCAGGTTTGTTCTGTAGAGATCACACACACATACTTAATTTTTAGCAGCAAGAGGTGTGTAATATGGGGTTCTGGAGAAAGCACTAGATGTAAAGTCGGGAGATCAGGGTTTCATCCCCATCTCTGCCACTTGCTATCTCTCCAACCTTGACCAATCACATACCCTCAGAGATGGAAAGTGACTTAGAAGCCGTTAGTCTAAGCTGAATTTGGTTCACCTCTCAAGAAATTTGAAAGATAATAGAAAACGGGGAAGATGCAATAAAATTAGAGAAGAACAAATGTCCTGATTTTTTGAAAAAAGTATTGGCGGGGGGCAGAGATAACAGAGTCTGCAAACTATATGCCAGTGAGTTTAACTTTGATTCATGGGAAATTCTTGACATTTCTGTTAAAGAGATAGGAACTCTCTAGAAAGAAAAGTGGTAATTACCAAAAGCCAGCCTGGTTTCATCAAGAGTAGGTTATGTTTGACTAACCTAATTTCTTTTTTTGACATTACTAAACTGGTAGATAAGGGGGATTTTGTGGATAGACTTTATCTAGATTTTAGCAAAGCTTTTGATAAAGCATTTCATACTATACCTATGGAGAAGACATAGAGGTGTGGATTAGATGATAGGAATATCTGAACTGAGTGGGTAACCAGTGTCAGGGAGAATACTTGTTTATGGTTCACTACCACCATGGCAGGGCTTCTTCAGAAGCATGCTCTGGGGATCTATGCTTAGTACTGTAGTATTTCACTTTTTTCCAATGACTTGCATAAAGACATAAATAACATGGTCATCAAAGTTGCAGAAGACATAAAGCTGGGGACTAACACACGGGCTGCAGGATCTTTAAAGGGTTATGTTTTATGTGATTGCATATATATATGTGTGTGTGTGTGTGTATGCACACACACACACACACACACACACACACACACACATCCTGTATCAAATTGCTTACCACCTTAGGGAAGAGGGAAGGAAGAGAGAGACAGAAAATTTGGAACTCAAAAATTTTATTTAAAAAAGTGAATGTTTTTATTGCTTCATTCTCATGGTTCTTCCCATCAGTTCTAACTCTTCTTTACATCATGAGTAATGGAAATATGCCTAATATGAATGTATAAGTAGAGCCTATACCAGACTGCATGCCATCGAGGGGAGGTGAGAGGAGAGGGAGGAGAAAAAATTTTAAAACTCAAAATCTTATGAAAATGAATGTTAAAATAAAAATAAATTAATTATTTTTAAAAATAAATAAAATTTTAAAAATGAATGTTTTGACTAACATGGAAATATGTTTACATGATGGTACATGTATAACCTGTATCATATAGATTGCTGTCTTGGGAAACAGGGGAGGGGAGCGAGGGAGGGAGAGAAATTCTGGAACTCAAAATTTTATTATAAAAATGAATATTGAAAACTACATCTACTTGTAATTGGAAAAAATAAAATATTACTTCCCCCCCCAAAAAAAATGTTAAAAGGTTATTGACAGGAGAGAGGAGTGGATTGACTCATAAGAAAATCAATAGAGGTAAAAGTATCTAGGGGTCTAAGTGGACCCCCTAGCTCAATATGTGTCAGTAGTGTTGTGTGTAATCTAAAAAAAAGCTAATATAATCGTAGGCTAGATTAGGAGAGGCATAGTTTCCATGAACAAGAAAGTGATAATACCACTGGACTTTTGTCAGAACTCATATGAAGTGTTGGGTTCATTGTTGGGCACTGTGATATAAGAAGAACAAAGATAAGCTGAGTAAGTGTCCAGAGGACGGCAACAAAAAATGATAAAGGATCTTGAATTCATGGCGTATGAGGATGGGTTGAAGGAACTGGCCATATTTATCCTGGAGAAAGGACAGCTCAAGGGATATGTAATGGCTTTTGAAGTTTTTGAAGGTCTGTCACATGGAAGAGGGATTAGATTTGCTCCATTTGTCCCCAGAGAGCAGGACCAGAAGAAATAGGTAAAAGCTGCTAAGAGACTTATTTGGGCTTGATGTTAAGGAAGAAGAACCGTTATAGTTAGAGCTATCTAAAAGTGGAATGGGCGACCGTGGGAGGTAGTGAGCTCCCTTTCAGTGAAAGTCTTCAAGGAGAGGCTTGATGACCACTTGTTGGCTATGTTATTGTTGGGATTTGGTGTATGAATTGACTGTGCCTACTGTCTTAGATTCTGTGATTCTGTTGAGTCTCTGCTTGCAGAACACCAGGAAAGGCAAACCAACTATTCCCCAAGTAGGACTTTGGGCACATTTTACTTTGGGGCAATTCTCATTGTTGGGTTAGATGTGATGAATAAAATAATTCTGAGAGACAAAGGTTTTTTGATAAATTATAGTCAATTTTATCAATCACAGCCAGCAAATGATTGACAAAGAGGACCCTTATCCTCTCAGTGGTCAAAGAGGAAGCATAGCTACTTCTTGAGGTTTATATGCCCTTGGAAGAGAGGTGCTCCAGAGTATGGCAATAAACTCTGATTAGTTAACAATTAATGAGAGGTGGACTTTACAAAGAGAAGTGAGCTCCAATGAGGGGCTGAAAGTGACATCATGTCATTCCTGGACAGTTGTTGTTGTTTGTCCTTTGTTCTTGAAGAAGACCATGACATCAGGAAGGTGATGCCCATGACTTGCAAGTGAATTGGATTTAAGTGAGGGAGGGCTGTGCAAGGTCACCAGCCTCACTCTCTCCTCCAAAGCCAGTGCTAAGATACAGATCAAGATGCCTGGATATGTCCCCCTTCCCACTCCTGGACCTAGAGACTATCCTTATACCCAGACCTCCCTCTAGCCTTGGGCAATCTAAACAAAAGAATCTGTCTCCACCCAAGCTTGATTGAGTGGAATTAGCTTTAGACTAGAGATTCCTTCTAAGGTTGGGGGAAGCCAGGTTTTATAGAGGAGAAAGTTAGCTCAACCTTCAGAGACTGAGGTTTTGAAATGAGGATAATAGACCAAGGGGGAACTCTGGATCTCCCCAAATATTGGTTATTAATGATAATTTCTCTCACCTAAATGTGTCTCTTTGCAACTTTGGCCCTGGGCCTAAACAAAACCAGGTTAATCCCTTTTTCACATGGCAGCCCATGTGAAGACTAATAATCCATCTGCCTTCTCTAAACTCAAAATCTCCAGTTACATTATCTAGTCCTCACCTAGGGTGATCTTAACAACTTTTACCATCCAGATCACCTACTTCAGGGTTTTTTCCAGGTCTACCAATCCCCTTCCTAAGATGAAGCATACAACATTGATCATAGTACTCAGTGAGGTCTGACCAGAGCAATATCCAAGGAGACCATCACTTCCCTAAGCCTTGACATTGTATCTCTCTTAATGCAGCCCAAGATTGCCTTCACTTTGGGGGCTGCCACATCCCACTGCTGACTTCTATTGAGTTTGCTTGCAATACCTTTTAAAAAATTATTAAAATGTCACATTCCAACAAATTGCTGTCTAACCCTGTGTCTCCCATATTATACTTGTGAATTTGATTTTTAACCTAAATGTAAGACTTTCCATTTATCCCTATTAAATTGCATCCAATTTTCTAGCCCATTGAGATAATAATTATAATAACAGTCGACATTTATATAGCATTTTAAGGTTTGTAAAGTACTTTGCATAAATTATCTCATTTGTCTGTTTTGATTCAGAGTCTGTCACGCAGTGTGTTAGCTCTCTTCTCTCTTTGTATCATCTGTAAATTTGATGAACATGCCATCTATGCCTCTATCCAAGTTATTGATATAAATATTAAAAAGCACAGGAACAAGCACAGATCCTTGGGGAACTCTAACAAACCCTTCTTCCCAGAATGAAAGGCTGTGTGACATGGTAACCACACTGTTGGCCTTGGAGTAAAGAAACCTAGGTTCAAATGGAATCTCAAATGCTAACTGGTGACCCTGGGTAAGTTACCCAACCTGTCATCTTCAGTTTCCTCAAGTGTAAAATGAGGGGATTGGTCCAGATCACCTTTAATGTCCCTTCCAGCTCTAAATCTATGCTCCTATGAACTATTAGTGAGTAATTTCTTAGTTTAACATTTCAATTACTTCTGATTCTTTGTAAATGTACTATCTATCCTTCTATCTATCCATCCATCTATCTCTATCATCTGTCTGTCTATCCATCTATAATCCATTTTGTGCATAAGAATAGCAATAGCTCAGATGCTTGTTAAAATTTATCTAAACCATATTTATAGCATGTTTCTAGCGTAGTGGCTCTTTGTGATTATTTCTTCCTTTTCCAGATGTTCCCAAGAATCTTTATATGTATATATTCTAAAATTTTATCAGGTCTTTGAGTCAAGTTCACTGACCTACCATTTGCAAGATCTACTCTTTTACCTTGTTGGAAAATCCCCTCAGTATTGCTTTTTTCTCTAGTATTTTAGCATCTCTTTCCTCCCTAATCCTTCCCAGAGTACTAAAGGTGGCTCAGCAATCACATCTGTGATTGTGATGTGAAAAGGACTATGCCACAACTATATTTTGTTTGATAAAGAGGAAGAAGCACACGTTCTCATAAAATATCTCTCAGGCAGGCATGGGTTAAATTTTCATCACTATGCAGATGATTCTAATATCTAAACATCCAGCCCTAACCTCTCTCCTGAGCTTCATTCCTGCATCTTCAGCTGCTTGGTGGACATCCCATAGGCATCTCAAAATCCACATGTCTAAAACAGAACTCATTCTCTTTCCTGCCTTTTGAACTTTTCTGTTACTGTTTAGGGTATTGTCATTCTCCTTGTCACTCAGGCTCACATTGTTGACTTGGATTCTCTGCAGAGCTTCTCAAACTTTTTCCACTCATGACCCCTCTTCAACTTTTGGCAGCATTCATTGGTGTTGTGTGGTCTGAGAGCATGCACAGTGCAAAGTGCACATGCTTTGTGTTCAGAACCAAGGCTGGAGTGGAATTGCACGATACAGCACAGGAAAGTGCTGCCATAAACACCTCAGATTCATTACATGTTTGATTTTTAGTTAATTTTTGGTCGTTGTGAATCCAGAAGCCTTTTCCGGTTGCCAAATTTTTCACGACCCCATATGGTGTCACAGCCCACAGTTTAAGAAGTGCTAAATAGATATAAATCCCAATACATTTTTTAAAATAGCTGTTTAATTATACTTGCACAACAATTTATTCTTGGTTTTCTTCTATGATTTCTCCTTATATTTCCTTTCCAGCTTGTCAAAAACAGGCTTCACACTCAAGAATCCTTTTTATCATTGTCCATTTTTAGCTTAGAGATAGCCACCTTACGAGGGCGAATGCGCTCATAGATAGTTGTGTCATTAACTTTATCAAAGTATGCATGCTCAGTGTAAATGGCAGATCTCTTGCCTGGACTACCTTACTTATTTACTGTCCTTTATAGTGCCCTTGGTCCACTTAGAATACACTCTATCCATGGATGGGCATGGAGAGAACAGAACGTTGGATTTCTTTCTCTGCTTCTTGGAAAGTGGGGAAGAAATGCTCTTCTGACAAATATGGGAGGCTACATTGAAGTGTCTCTTGTGGATCTCGCTTTGATTAGAAGTCCATTCAATCTGCTTCCCCCCGGAGTTTTGTTCATCCTCGATTCCCAGTCTCACTGCCAGCATTCGAGTAAGCAGGACTGGCACAGATTTGAATGGCCATCCAGATTTTTATAATAGATACACACATCCTGAGAAAGTACTTCAAACAATATGGTTTACAGAAATAGCATGTTAGAATTGGCCATGGTCTGCTGCTGCTGCCATCTGGGGGAGGGTAGTCAAGAGCAGTGCTGCTGAGTTCCCCTCTACCCACTTTTGTATTAGAAAACATGTAAATCAAGGGGGTACCTGGGGCAGGGAACAGGTACCAGGATCTCTACTGCCTCAGAAAATCTTTGGGGGCGGGGGAGTCAGTGCAAGGTAATGTTACCATAGTCATGTACCTGCATCTACAAGGCTCTAGCAGATGACTGGGCTGGGGATTTGGTCCCTGGCTCCATAGTGCCTGCTTCTCTCACTAAGGAGTAGTGATGTCTGATGGTCTTCAGTCCTACCCTCAGTGGTAAAATTCAGCATGTAGACCCCAGCTGGCTGTCTGCTCTGGCATTAGCTACTGGTATTCTCCATCTTTCATCTCACAGTTTTATCTCCTTTGCTTCTCTGTCTCTCCCTTGCTTGGCTGCTTCTACTACACCCCTCTACACACACACACCCCTATCCTCACCTCCTTTCAAAGTCAGAATCCAGTGGTTTTCCTTTAAGTAAGGCTGAATCTCCTGAAAAGAGGGCATTGTGCAGGCCGGAAATTTTGCCCCATCTCCTAGCTTCCTATCCAAATCCTTTTTGAGAAGCTTCAAAAAGATTAGTTAAGTATTTTCAAGAAACAATGGGCTTAATTTCTGAAAGCTTTCTGTTTTCACAGTGTCCTTTATTGGATGGCCTGACTCATTCTGACTCTGTTATTGCTGGCCTTCTCGTTTTGGGCAAATAAATTTAACTTTGTCCAACTAAAATCAACATGTTTATGCTTGGAATCTTTCTCCTTTCTGAGATTATCAAGCTTCCTTCCTCTCTTCCTTTCCCCTTTCCCACTTCCTCCTACTAAAGACCAGCCTTCTTAGTGAAGTTTCCCTAAATCATTCAGAAATAGAAAGTGAACCTTTCATGCAAGAGTGTGCTGGTAAATATTTAACAACCGACTCTTGGGGGGGGGACCTATGTACCCACAACACACTTTTGACTTTAATCTGCATTATTATCATCTTCTTCATTACTTTTTAAAGTCTAGACAGTCACCTAAACAATAAATTAAACTTTGATTTGTAACATTTGCTGATTTTGATGGAAAGTGAAAATTTAACAGTCAGCTCTCTTGAGCTGATTTGAGCTGACTCCAGCACACTGCTTGACTAAATGTGGCAATCCCAACATTTCCCTCAACTGTCTCTGCTTCTTAGCCTGCACATATTTGGTTCCTTTTATATAAGATTCGTGTGTTTGGTGATCAGACTTGATACATGGCCATTCAGTTATTATTATTTTTATCTGCATCCACAAAGTGGTAAATAAAGGGTGTGCTTTATGTTTCATTTGCCATATAAAACCCCTTGTCTTCTACCATACACATTCATACTTAATGCATGCCTCTTGATATTGAGAAAGATGGTGATGAAGAAACCCTGAAGTTTTTATTCTGTTCATACAGTCAAACTTTGATTATACAAAACATTATATAAGTGATAACTATTCTTCTTAGAATGGTTGAAGAAGGGGCAGCTAGATGGTGCAATGGATAGAGTACCAGCCCTGGAGTCAGGAGGACCTGCATTCAAATCCGGCCTCAGACACATAACACTAGTTTACTAGCTGTGTGACTCTGGGCAAGTAACTTAATGCCTCACCAAAAAAAAAAAAAAAAAAAAAAAAAGAATGGTTGAAGAATATGGAATTATAGTTAGTTTCCTGTTAAACTGAGTGATTAGCAGAAAACCTTTCTGTTTCAGTTCCTGAGGGTGAAATGGGTCTCTAAATTTCCCTGCCTTAGTGAACAGAATAATGACTGACAGTACTTCAGGGATTCAGGGTCCATTCATAACATGAGTAAAGGTGAAGAGACTTCGATATTAAGCACAGGACAGGATCAAAGGCCCATACTTAGTCTAGGATCATGGATCTAGATCTAGAAGAGGTTTCAAAGGCCATTGAGTCCAACCCCCTTGGTTTAACAGAGGAGGAAACAGGGTTAGGGAAGGAAAGTGACTTACCCAAGGTCACACAAATGATCATAAAGCTGAAAGGATCCTCAAAAGCCTTTGAGTTCAATCCCTTCTTTTTACAAAGGAGGAAACTGAGGCTCAGCTAGGAGAAGTGACTTGTGCAAGGTCTTAAAGCTACTAAGCATGAGAGGTAGAATTGGAACCCAGGTCTTTTGACACCAGAGCCAGTTACTATAGCCACCATGCCATGCTGCCTCTTAGAGTTGATATTTTGAATTAATGCTGGTTGCCATTTCTCACTTTCCATTAAAAAATAGGATGTATAAACAAATTCCATTGCTGATTAGATCTCACTCTGATTTTTAGAAATTTTATTGCAACAAGTCTTTTGGTCTGAGTCACCACAGTCACGCCTTCTCATCACCTGTGCAGATACTGTTTCAGTCTATGACTTACCTCTGATTCTTTGACCAACTTTCAAGGACGTTGGTAATTCAGTGGCAAATTAGCTTACTCACCTCTCTTTAAATTAGCTTCATTTACTGAAGGGAAGTTCCTGAAGTCTACTCTGACCCTGTCACTGAATGCCAGAACGTTTCATGAAAGGATGACTGATGAGCCATTCACAACTGCCAGCGAAATGTATTTCCTTTCCCAGGGTCAGAGAGCCCCAGAGGGTGATCAGGGACATATGTGCCCAGCAGCCCATCAAGCAACCTGGGCTTTTTGCATTTTCCTGATGGTTAAAGGTTAGGCAGAAGTAGTCTGCCTCTATTGGAAACTCTGCCTGATTGCCTGGCATTCTGGGAATTGTCCAGCTTGTTTGGGGAAGATAGGCCAACCATTTGTCTTGCTTTCAGGATGCTGAGCATACAGTACAATTTATGTTTAAAATCAGCTAGTTCAGTTGTGTAAAGCAAAGCACAACACCAGAACTGAAGAATATAGGCATTGAAAAAAGGGTCTTCTGAATTCAAAGGATCGTAGAATGAAAGATAGAAGGGACTTTCACCATCATCTGTTCCCATTCTTCATTTTATAGGGGAGTAAGCTAAAGCCCAGAGGGTGGAGTGATTTGCCCAAGGTTACACAACTAGTAAGTGTTTCTACTTGGATTTAAACCCAGATCCTCTAATTCCAAATTGAGCACTCTCTCTAGTTCAGCCTCTACCTCAGCAGGGATCCCCTCTATGTCATCCCCCAAAAGGGGTATCCAATTTCTGCTGGAATACCTCCAGTGATGGGAAACTCACTTCTTCATGATGCCAGCCTCTCCATTTTTGGTTATCTCTTCTTGTTTTAAAAAAAAAAGTTTGTTTCTTCTTGTTATTGTTTAGTTGTTTCAGTATTGTCTGATCCTTCATGACCCTATTTGGGGTTTTCTTGGCAAAGATACTGGAGCTGTTTGCCGTTTCTTTTTCCAGCTTATTTTATGGATGAGGAAACTGAGGCAAACAGGGTGAAGTGACTTGCCCTGGGTCACTCAGCTAGTAAGTGTCTGAGGCCAGATTTGAACTCAGGAAGATGAATTTTGCTGACTCCAGGCCCAGCACTTTATCCATTGTAGCACCACCTAGCAGCCCCTTGTTTCTTATACTAAGGCAAAATATGCCTCCCTTTAATTCTTCATTAGTTCCAGTTCTAATTTTGTTCTATGAAGTCCAACAGAGTGAGTCTTTTGAGACCACTAGCATTTTGGATCCTCTAGCATTTGTGATCTGTCCCACACAAGAAAGTGCTCCATTACATGATGCTTTCTCTAACTTTTTTTCTTTAACATTTTTATTTAAAGTTTTGAGTTCTGAATTCTATCTCTCCCTTCTTCCCTTCTTTATACATGTGCAATTATGTAAAACATTTCCATATTTGTCATTTTGTATAAGAAGACTTAAAAGGGAAAAAAATGAAAGAAAGTGAAAATAGCATGTTTCAATCTGTATTTAGTCAATATCAGTTTTTTCTCTGGAGGCGGATAGTATGCTTCATCATTAATCCTTTGGGATTATCTTAGATCATTCTGTTGCTGAGAATAGCTAAGTCCTTCACAGTTCTTCATCATACAATATTGCTGTTACTTTGTACAACATTCTCCTGGTTTTGTTCATGTACGTCTTTCCAGGTTTTTCTGAAGTCATCCTGCCTGTCATTTCTTATAGCAAAATAATATTCCATTTTTAATGAGGACATGCCACATCCTTCATGTTATAGTTGAGGAAACAAAGGTCCAGAGGGGTGGTCAGGCAGAAAGTGGCTGAGTTAGAATTTGAACCCAGGTCCTCTGACATCAAATACAGCCCTCTCTAGTCCAACCTCTAGCCCAGGCAGGGATCTCCACTACAACATCCCCCAAAAGTGGGCGCTCAATTTTGGGGACAACATCCAATTTTTGCAGGATTATAAACTCTTTAAGGTCAGAGACTATGGTTTTATAATGCTGGGATCTGACTCTTTTGGATCTGTCACAGAACCCATCCCAAGGCTGATCAGACAATAAGCATTTGAGAAATCCTATTGATTTGATGAGCATATAGCCTTATTAGCTTAGGGCTCTTGAACCATCATCCCCATCATCCTGCCCCCCCCCAGAATTTCCCAGAGTTTTCAGTGAGCCTCCCAAAGATGAGTTCAAGTTCCAATACTCTGATTCACTTGCAACATAGTCTGCAGACCATTGAGACTAAAGGCTTATGGGAGAATAGCAACTTCTCCCAGGCCTGTTTCTATCTGAATTCCATCCAAAAAGATGCTAAGAATGAGGAGAAGAAGAAGGAAGAGAAGCTGATGATGATGATAACTGAAATTTGCACGTAGCACCATAAGATTTTATACATATAATCTCATCTGATAGGAAGTAGATACTAAAGATCCCCATTTTACAGCTAAGGAGAGCAAAAATCAGAGAAATTAAGGAATTTTCCCGTGGTCCTACAGCTAGTGAGGGGAAGAGGCAGGATTAAAACTCAGATCTTCCTTGACTCTCGGTCCAGCATTGTAAATGTTATAGTGTCTTGCACCCTTGCATTATCCAGGCTCCTGACAAACAGCTGCATTTGGTTACTATGAGGATGGGTGAGAAAGAATAAGCAGAGATCTAACTGGGGTGAAAAAGTAAACCAACGTAACTAGTAAGGAGATACTATCTGTCCCCTTTCTTAGGTGTACTTTATTCTCAGACCATTAAACAGTTTTCAGATTAGGCCAAGGACTCTCTCTAGTAATAGCTGCCATGTTTTCTTGAAGACATTTGCTCTTCTTCCAGGCCTGTCCTTCCTAGAAGAAATATTAAATTTGTCCCTGGCCCTGAAGATTTTATATTAACCTATTTTTTAATCTTTACTGAAGAAAATCCTTTTTTTCTGCTGCTCCCTCTTCGATCGTCTGAATACCAACAGCTGCCTCTGCCTGGTGCTTCTGAGTCGGCTATTCAGCATCTCTTGAATTACCAAAGATTTTGTTGTTCTCCATGGTAGAAGATAAACTCGGAGATTCTGTCAGCTTTCAAGAATTGGAGCTCTAGAGGAGCCATTGTGTTAGGCCTATTCTTTCAAATTTATTCTTTTTTATTCACTGTAACACTTCTGAGTCATATTTATACAACTTGAAAGAACTACGTACAGTGAAGAGAAATATGAGTTGTTGATGAAACAGATATTGTCAAAATGTCATGTTTCAGAACATCAAATTATAGGGAACTCTACTTCGTATCTTCATAAGCTAAAGCCGTATTGTCACTCTTGGTCTGTTCAGTTACTTAATTTGTTGATTGCCACACAGTGGGCAGAATTGACAAGCTATTGATACTATTGGGTCATTGAAATGGGCTAAAGCATGGACCTGCCAGACGGACTAGGTTGACCAGTTGGTTGGAGCCACTGGTTCTCAATCAAGTATGATAACAGTAGGGGAGAAATGAATATTAATTCCATGAAATTTTATTAAGTGTCTCCTCTGTATCCAGGGCTGTGCTAGGGAGTATAACTATTTAGACTCGGAGCCAAAATATCTTGTCAGGTTTTAGAGTAAGTTGGGCTATCACCCTGGCATCTCTCCAGCCTCATTACCACATAACTCTTCTTAGAAGTGACGAACTCTTGTGGTTCCCATCAGTTACTTCTTCTTCCTGGTCTTCCCTTTCATTTCCTCCACACATCGTCTTTTAATCATCTATTTTTGGTAGCATGCTTCTTATAACATTGACTAAGACTTTAGAATGCTCATTATCTATTCCATTGGATGCTTCAGGCATCAATCAAGACACATTATTAAGTACTCAAGAACTTTCATGTGTACATGTTCAGTTAACAACATCACCACATATAGGCATCCTCTTCTTTTTATTTGGCAAGATCCAAACTTTCTCCCGGAGGTGAATGTAGCCAGTGAGTGTGTAAAGCCTGTGGAGGTAAGTCAGAAGAGAAGACTTGAGACATGCTTGGCCTGGGCTTACTCCTTAAAATGGAGATTCTGGGAGAAACCAGCCTGTCTTACAGAGAGAGAGGCCACAGTACATAGGATACTTCCAGTGTGCAAAGTAGTGCAGGATTGAACAAACTTCCAGAGTGAAGAGCTTTATATGGCGTAGTAGACAAATTCCTGTGGAGATGAGTCAACAGTTCAGCCCAATGGGAAATTCCCTGAAGTCTCTAGTATAATAAGCTAAGGTTTAAAACATGACTGAGGTGCTAGCTCTTCTGTATGTCAGCTTCTTCTCAGAATCCTTCTGTCCCTTCAGGGACCTGAAGAGAGTCTTGAACCATGTCACTTGAAGCTAGAATGTAAAGTCTTATCCTTATGTTAAAACACACACACACACACACACACACACACACACACACAAAACTAGGATAGAGTGGCATGGTGAAAAAGGACTTGGGCTGAAAAAGATAGGAATTTACTGGACTGTAAATCCAATATGCATCATCAGTCTGTATTAGGTGGTAGCTCAAAGAGTAATTGTGATCTTGGGCAGCATTCAGAGAGACATCGTTTCCAGGAATAATGAAGTTATAGTCCTTCTGTCCTTTGTCCTGGTCAGCCTTTATCTCGAGTTTGGTATTCAGTTCTGGCACCCTCCATGGAGGAGAAGGGGTGGTAGAGCGGGGAAAGAGACAGTTGAATAAAGGAACATTTTGGTTTGATATCAGGAAAACCTTCCTAACAATTATAGCTGTTCAAAAGTGAAATGAGCTACTTCAGGAGGGAGTTCTTCACTGAAGGTCTTTGAGCAGAGCCTGGGTGATATTTTGCCCTCTGACCTAACAAATAGACCAAAGCTTGGTTTAGAACATAGACCATAGAGAGAAGAACAATGCTGGTCTGATTTGGGCTTGGCCTATAACATAGGTGATCAGAAAAGATAAAATGATTATTTCAATTATATAAAATCTAAGCAATTTCCATAAACAAAAATGAAACCAAAGGAAAATATCAAATGGCCCTCAATTCTTCAGGGTTCTGAATTGGAATGAAATGAGATACTTAAAAGAGGGACAGCTACGTGGCACTGCAGTGGAGTTAGCACCAGGCCTGGAATCAGGAAGATCAGGGTTCAAATCTGATTTCAAAATCTTACTAGCTATATGACTCTGGGCAAGTTACTTCACCCTGTTTGCCTTAGTTTCCTCATTTGTAAAATGAACTGGAGAAAGAAATAGCAAACCATTCCAGTAGCTTTGCCAAGAAAACTCCTAATGGGGTTGCAAAGAATTTGACACAACTGAAAACGGCTAAACAATAACAAGTATTCAAGGAATATTCAGCGAGGATTCATCATTGTTTCACTTTAACTTAGATTCCTTGCCTCTTTGTTGGTTATACTGGTTTGTCAGATCTAAAGAATAGCCATGCCTGCCTCTTTGTGGGCTGGCTGTTGTATATCCTGAGCCTTCGTCCCCTGAGTCATTTGCTTTTGAGGACTCCTTCGGTATCTTCCAAGGAGAAACTAGTCTAGCCTGTATATGATGAATGTCATGCCTTTATCACACCTTTCCCTTATTTAGTTAAGTATATTCCCATATACGTAGTTGTGGAAGGTACCTTTTTTAGTTTTCTTCTGTCTATCTTATAAAGTATATATACATTTACATGTGTATACATGCATATGTGTTATATATCTGTATCAATGTATATAATGTGACCTTTTAGAGTTAGACAATCTATCTCTTTGGAGTTCATTGTGATATATGGTGTAAGATGCTGGTTTGAACCTAATCAGCATATTTCATTTTTAAAACCTAGGCCTAGAAAGTGACAGGGTAAAGGCTATATAGAGAAAACAGGATATACTATTGTCATATCTTGGTCTAAATAGCTCATCCTGGCTTTCAGAACACTGATAGCATACAACACATTCTTTTTATTTCAGTTCCTCTGCCTTATGTTTCTTAATGTTTTGTGTGTGGGGTCTTTAAAAAACTGGGGAGATAGAGATTAGAATCCCACATTTTGGCAAGTATCAAGTTGATCTCCTCCCCCCACCCCATCCCTTACTTTTTGTCAACATAGTCATTTGAGCAAAATAATATTGTGATAAGAGGTGATAAAATCCATTTGGGAAACAGCTACCATCCTGAGTGTTCCATGCTGCAGAAAATGGAATGTGATGGCAGCATGAAACAGCAGCTTTCACGGAGTAGTTAAGATGAAAACAGGGAATGGGGGAGAAAAACTGTGTTTCTTGTAACAGATGTTGTGTCTGTACTGCAAAGCCCTTAGTGAAAGGTACTTTCTTTTGCTTTCCAAAGATATATTTCAGCCAGCCATTTCTTTCTAGTCTCTCTAATGTGTTTGCCAACCAGCATTATATACAGTGTTTGATAAAGTGTAAAGTACAAGAGGCAGTATAGCATAGCAGGACAAGGGCTGGGTTTTAGCATTGGTAAGACTCAGATTCAAGTCCCATCTCTGACACAGTCATGACCTTAGACAAGTCACCAGACTTCTTGGTGCTCTCAGCCAACTCTCTAAAACTTTAAGTCAGAAATGAGATGCTGATCTGTATTGTATTGGCTGATCTGTATGGGCAAAGAGTGTCCAGACCAAAGAAACAAAACAACAACATATCGTATCGTGGACAGCCTAGTCTCAACATGTTCCATTCCTTGGATCTTCTATTCGACGTGACTGTTAGGGCCACTTGCTCTGACATTTTAGCATGGAGCAGTGGATACTCTGCTAGAGGTAAGAGACTCAGGTTCAAGTCTTGGCTTCACAAGTAACCTTGGGTAAGTCCCTTAATTATTTTGAAATTTTACTTGTTATATGAGGATGATGATGGTCCTTGCCCAGCCTACCTCTTAAGGTTGTTATCAAATAAGATCATATCTCTGAAAGTATTTTTTTAGGCAATTGGGGTTAAGTGACTTGCCTGGGGTCACACAGCTAGTGTCAAGTATTTGGTCTGAGGCTGGATTTGAACTCAGGTCCTCCTGGCTTCAGGGCCAGTGCTCTATGCACTGTGCCACCTAGCTGCCCTCTGAAAGTATTTTGAAGCATAAGAACTACTATATACAAGAAATACATGCTAGGTATCATCACCATTGTCATTATTATTATTATTATTATTAGTTTTGGCATTTGAACTTAATAGAAAGGACCACTAGACCAGTACTTCTTAAAACTGTGACTTATGACTCCATATTGGGTCATGAACAATTTGACAGCAGTAAAAGGTTTTTGAATGCGCAATGACAAAAAAATTAATTAAAAATCAAACGTGTGATGAATCCAAGGTGTTTCTGGCAGGGCTGTCCCATGTTACATCATACAACTTCACTGCAGCCTTGGTTCAGAACACAAAGCATGTGCACTTTGCACTGTGCATGCCCTCAGACCAAGGAATGCTGCCAAAATGTAGCAAAAAGGAGTTTGGAGTGGAAAAAGTTTAAGAAGCCCTGCACTAGATTACAGAAAGCTCTTCCCCACAAAGAAGAGGACACTGGTCTAAATGTGCCATAGTCCTGTGGGCCGGGCTGACGGTACTCAGTGTAACCACGAATGCCAGAGCTACCTAATAGTTCAATTAGCTAGAAGTATTAGAACAGTAGTCTAGAGATTGTTGGTCCATTAAATCCAACCGTTTTGTTTGTCATTGGAGGAAGTGAAGAAGTGAAGTGACTTGTCCAAGGACTCATAACTAGTGAGTAATAGAGGTATAGGACTAAAACACAGATCTTGTAACTCTCAGAACTTTAAGAGTACCAGCCTGAGTAAAGGTTATCCAGATTCCTTTCATTCTTCTATTTCCCTTGGTCAAAACTTGTATCCCACTTCCCATCTTGGCCCAGCCCACATGAAGAACTACTGATGCCATTTTCTAAGCATCATTGACTCTGACTACTGTCCGTTGTATTCATCAGCTAAGAGAGCATATGGTTTTGTGTCCTTTGGAAGCCTCAGGAACTAGCCAGCATGTGGGACAAATTAGCCAACCAGAGAAACAGAAAAAAAGTCTGTTGCTAAAACAGCATTCATACGTGTTGGGATGTACACATGAAGAAGGTAGAAAAATTATCATTAGTAGATAGACCTCTTGAGTGAAGTAGGAAGAGGAAGGGCAAAAGCTGTTTCTTTCCTCTCTCTATCACCTCTGCTAGGGCTAGGGCTGAAGTTCCCAGTGTGTTGGGAAGGATGATAGGAGGTTGACCTTAATGGAGTTAGATCCCAGTTTCTTTAAAAGTAAGAGCTAATCTTGGATAAGATGAATGTTTTCTCAGTGAAGACCTAGAAATAGTAAACGAAACTTAATCAACTAGTCTTTTTTTTTTGCATGTCTCCTATGTGCTTTGCCCGTAAAATAAATGTAATAATGCATGATCCCTAACTGTAGGGAGGTCCTAGTGTAGTAGGAACATAAACTTAGCATATGCAACAGCCAGAGAACAAGAATTTTATTGTTGAATGGCTGAATGCATGTGAGCTAGTGCTGGAGTGGTGAGGAAATGGCCCTTGGAAGAGGTGGGGCTAGAGTTGGAACTTGAATGAGTAGAAACTGGATAGGCAGAGAGATGGACGGAGGGCATTCTAGGTCAGAAGTGGGGCAACACAATTGAAAATGTGGAGGCATATGGGTAGGATAGTTAGGATGCCAAAAGGACTAGTCAGGTCAGTAGACATTTATTAAGTGCCTACCATGTGCCAGGCACTGGAAATACAAAGAAAGATAAAAGACAAGCTCTGCTCTTGAGGAGCTTATAATCTAATGGGGAAGATAGTGTGTAAATAACTATGTATGAGCAAGCTATATTTATAAGGTAAATTGGAAATAATCAACAGATGGAAGGCACTGGAAGTAAGAGATAAGGAAAGGCTTCCTGTAGAAGATGAGACTTTAGCTGGATCTTGATGGAAGCCAGGAAACCCAGGGTTAGCTAGGTGGCAGAGTGGATCGAGCACTGGGATTGGAGTTAAGAAGATCTGAGTTCAAATCCAGCCTCAGGCACTTACTAGCTGTGTGACCCTGGGCAAGTCACTTATCCTTATTTGCCTCAGTTTCCTTATCTGTAAAATGAGCTGGAGAAGGAAATGGCAAACCACTCTAGGATCTTTGCCAAGAAAACCCCAAATGAGGTCATGAAGAGTCAGACATAACTGAAACAATTGAAAAACAACAACAGGAAAACCAGGAAGTAGAAATGAGGAGGGAGTACGTTCCAGATATGGGGAAAAGCCAGAGAGAATGTCCAGTGCCAAGAGATGGAGGGTTTTATTCCTGGAACAGGAAGGAGGACAGTGTGACTAGATTAAAGGGTATGTGGAGGAAAAACAAGGTGTAAGAAGATTGTAAAGGTAGCAGAGGCAGAATATGAAGGGCTTTGGACTAGAGAAGACTTGTAGTGTCAAGAAATAATGGGAAATAGGATTGCTAGGAGATTAGATCTGATATATTAGGAAATAGGGAGCCAGGAAAAGTTATTATATGCCATAATAAAAGTGATATTTAGTCTAAAAGCTACAAAAATGCAACTATACCCATATGTCATAGTATTTTAGGGTTGGAAGACATTTCTGAGATCATCTAGTCCTATGTGTCTTTATAAGCCTGAAACAGTATCCTATTTTAACTAGATGAAAGTCATTTTGGACTCGCTGTTTTCTGTTCAAATTGCCCCATCTCCTCTAAGCAGGAGACCTATAGATTGTTTGTTCTTCTTGATGTGAACATAGCTAATAAAGCTGTTTTCATGTCCTTGATTTTTTTTGTAAGTTTCAGCTCCTTCTGGACTTCAACATTTTCCCAACTCTTCTCTTAATTCCCCTATTTGATACTTTTACTTGGTTATATTATCCTGCTTCTCACTTTTTTTTCATGTTCTTCTTGACTCTGAGACTATCAGAGAGTTCTCTGTGCAACAAGATTGATCTTTTGTTTTGTTTTGTTTTGTTACTGTTCCTCTTTTCTTACTGATTAGGATCGTTCCTGGTTCTCATTTGGCAACAATAACTATGCTGTTCTTGAAAACCTCTCAACTCTCTTAAGCTATCTTCTCTTATCATCAATGATCTTTTAAAAATCCCTGAGAATGGAAAAGGTGCCATTGGAGTGGAGGACAAATTTTTCCCCCAATTAAAAATAAAAGGAGGGGAGGACAGGACGGTCTGTGGATAGTGGCTTTGTGAACTTGACTGAAATTCCTGGAAACAATTCTAGAATGTATTAAAAATATTTTTGAAATAATTAAAAATTAATAAATGAACATTTATAAAGGAAAGTGGCGATCACAAAAGAGCTAGTATGATTTCATCAGGAACAGGTAATGCCAGATTAACCTTATTCCATGATATTATGAGCAAGATGGAGAAATGTGGGCTAGGTGGTATAGTTAGGTGAATTCGGAACTGTTTGAATGACCAGACCTGGAAGAAAAAAAAAGTAGTAATAGCTTGGTGTCAGCTTGTGGTAGAGTGGAAAGAGTGATGGATTTGGAGTCAGAGGAACTGAGTTACAATCCTGAAACTGCCACTTACTAACTGTGTGTGACCTTTGATAAGTCATTGAACCTCTCTGGGCCTCAATTTCCTCATCTGTAAAATCAAGGTATTGTCCTAGATGACCACTAAGATACCTTCCAGATTCAAATCTCTGTGTGGCCACTGTGTGGCCTGTTTTGTTTTGTTTTTGTTTTGATGGGCAATCGGGGATAAGTGACTTGTCCAGGGTCACACAGCTAGTAAGTGTTATGTGTGTGAGGCCGAATTTGAAGTCAGGTTCTCCTGACTCCAAGGCCAGAGCTCTGTCCACTGCAGTACCTATCTGCCCCCGTGTGGCCTGTTTTTGGAGCCTGGGGAGGTGATTAGTCTTTCTTGTCCATTCCTCACCATTTAGTAGTAATTGCTCTCTAAATTGGTTGTCGTGTGATGTCTCCAGAGAAATGAAAAGACAACGCACTCACAAACCTAAATATTCTGTGGATGTCTTGAATGAAGAATTCAGAACTAAGAATACAGGTGTTGTGGTTTTCTTACAGGTGCTTTTAAAGGAGAGAATCTGTCCCTGTCTAAGCCTATGGATCAAGTTTCTTGCTAATCATGTGTTCTATGAAAGTACTAGTGTCCCAGATGAGTTCATGAAATTCAGTAGCACAAAAATGGGTATACAGCTTTCCCTTTAATAGTTAAAAAAAAATCTCTGATGTATGTCACCGTGCTTCCTCAGTTTTGTTGCTTCTCAGGAATTCTGGGACAATAATTGGCTTGAACAAGAGATGCATAGGATTGGACTTTGCTGTTGTTCAGTAGTTTCTGACTCTTTTCGTGGCAGAGATACAGGAATGCTTTGCATTTCCTTCTCCAATTCATTTTACAGATAAGGAAACTTAAGGCAAGCAAGGTTAAGCGACTTGCCCAGGGTCACACAGCTAGTAAGTGTCTGAGGCTGGATTTGAATTCAGGAAGGTGAGTCTTCCTGATTCCAAGCCCAGTGCTTTATCCTCTATGCCACCTACTTGACCCTTATTGGAAGGCTTGACTCAAGGCCTTCAGTATGGCTGTATGAGACTTTTTTACCTATAAAGAGCCATAAAAAAAAAAACCTCATGCCCATATGGTCATTATCTGTAAGGTTGGACCTTTTTTAGAGATAGAGGGGCCCTCTCAGTAGCTTAAGAATGTGAAGAAAAATAGGAGAATGGTTATATTGTTGTATAAGCATACAAAAGGAGTCATTGTCTAACAAATAAAGTAAATTCAAGTATTTTTAACTTAAATTTACTCTAACAGCATTTCCTTTATCTTGGTGCTTGCATGCTGGGTGGCAACTACTTGTAAACAGTTAAAGATATATTTTCTCAGCAGAAAAGTAGATAGAGAGAATAGGGACTATTGATCCAACAGATTGCAACTTTATTGCCCTCTACTTTGGGTTTTACAAATTAGTGTAGCTTGGATTTTATGGTGATGGTAGCATTTATTAATATAGCAAATGTATACACAGTTGGTAAAGAAGGAACAGAAGAAGCCCTTATGAGCCTCTATCATGTGCCAGGCACAGTACTCAACAATTCTTACAAATAGTATTTCATTTTATCCTCACAACAACCCTGTAAAGTAAGTGGTATAATTATCCCTATTTTATGTCTAGAAAACTGAGCCAGATCATCATTAAGTGACTTGCTCAGTGTCACACAGTAAGTATTTGATGCAAGATGTGAACTTAGGTCTTCTTGCCTCTAGGCCCAGAACTCTATTTACTATACCACCTAATAATGCAGAAAAGTTTGAGGTAAAATGGGAGAGGGTAATAAATATACATGTATCTCTACCTATCTTTCTATCTAGATATGTATATACAAAAGTATACACACATATGTGTGTGTTGTGTTATTTTTTTGTTTTGTTTTTTAGGCAATTGGGTTTAAGTGACTTACCCAGGGTCACACATCTAGTAAGTGTCAAGTGTTTGGTCTGAGGATGGATTTGAACTCAGGTCCTTCTGACTTGAGGGCCGGTGCTCTATCCACTGCGCCACCTAGCTGCCCCCTATTGTGTTATTTTTAAAAATTTACTTTTGGTCTGAACCTCTAGTTTCGTTAGGGAACAATAGATAAGAAAGCATCATCTACAAATTCAAATCAACAATTTCTCTGTGATTTATAATCTCAAAGTGTTGCTTGGGTCACATAGCCAGTAAGAGGCAAAAATAGAACCTGAACACCGGTCTTCCCAACTCTTCCAAAAGCAGTGCTAACTTGTTTACAATGCACAAAGGAAGGATGTCTCTTGTTGCAAAAACCTTAAATAGCACCTACTGGATGAGGTGTAAAAATCACAAATCAGTTGGCTCTATAAGCTTCCCCAAAGAACTTGGAGGTAGATCTCTAATGAAGTAGTAGCCCAGGGATCTGTTCTTGGTAGGTCTATAATGGAGTAGTACCTTAGGGATCTGTACTTGGTAGGTCTGTAATGGAGTAGTACCCCAGGGGTCTGTACTTCATAGGTCTCTCACAGAGTATCACTCCAGGGATCTGTGTTTGGCCTTTTGCTGGTTAACATTTTCCCCCCATAGACTTTGATGACATGTTTTCTAATATTAAGCTGATATGAAGATGGAAGGATAGTGAAAATATGGTAGATGAGCATTTAGAATCCACAAAGATCTCAGCAGGCTAGAATGATGGGCTGTGTCTAATAGTTGGCATTTAACAGAGATCAATGCAAAATATCCCTTTGGGTTAAAGCAATCAATTGCACACATACAGGATGAGCTTGTGTGAAAAAGATCCGGGAGTTTTATTGTGCCGCCAGTTCAATAGGAGTCAATAATATGGCCTGGAAAAGTCAATACTGTCTTAAACTGCATTAGGACAAGCATAGGGAATAGAACAAAGGAGGAGATAATTTACTATCCTTGGTCCTGATTAGATCACATTTGAGCAGTGAATGTATAAAAAGACATTTATTAAGTGCATACTATATAGCAATCACTGTGCCACATTCTGGGGAAAGACAAAAACATAGTTCCTGCCCTGAGGGAGCTTATGTTCCAGTGAGGAAAAGGACATCAATAGATGGCCAGGAAGAAGCAGTTTGATTGGAAAGTTGAAGAAATATTTTGATTGGAGCCATAGGGAATTACTCTTTCCAGAAGTGCTAGTGGTATTGATTTGATTATACTTCCAGAACTGGAAGGGGGTGGAGATAGAGGAGGATGGGAATGCATGGTGTGCCAAGGCTGCTGGCTATAGAGATAATGGAGGAGGGAGTGTAGGGAATGAAGCAAAGCATGACTGAGTAGTGGTGTGGCACACTGAAAACATACTCTGGGTTTTGAATCATGTGACCTAGGTTCATGTCGCTATTTGACTACCTTTATAAACTTTAGGCAAATTATTTAACCTTTCTGGCCTCAGTTTTCTCACCTATAAAATTAAAGGCTTAGAATAGATGATGTCTGAGGTTCCTTCCAGCCCAAAGTCAATGAGAATGGGAGTACTATGTTCACTTCTAAATACCACTGTCATTAAAATAATTAAATTGATTAAATTGACATCTTTTGTTTTTATATCACTTGAGCTTCCCTATGTGGCTCTCCTTTCTTCACTGTAAAATGATTGTTTTATATGAAAATTCTTTGTTTTAGAGTTTTCAGGAATCTACATTTTTAGAGTTGTCTACACTTGGGGATGGTGATGAAGCACTTTTTGGAAATCAGTAGCACTCCCAGAAAGCTGTCAAGTTATAATCCCTGTGCGTGTGTGTGTGTGTGTGTGTGTGTGTGTGTGTGTGTGTGTGTATGAGAGAGAAAGAGAGAGAGGGAGGGAGAGGTAGAATATGCCAAAAGCGCAATTATAAGCAAAAAAAAATGGTCTATTCCCCCCTACTTTATTTTATTTTGGATTAGTCCTCTATAGGGAACTACCAAAGAGGAGTTACCCTCTACCATTGCGGATCAGTGCCCACTTAGAAGTAGCTAGGTGGTTCAGTGGATAGAGCACTGGGCCTGGAATCAGGAAGACCTGAGTTCAAATTCAGCCTCAGACTTTTACTAGCTGTGTGGCCTTGGGCAAGTCACCTAACCTGTGTTTGCCTTAACCCACTGGGGAAAGAAATGGCAAACCACTCCAATATCCTTGCCAAGAAATCCCCATGGACAGTCGGGTCCATGTGGACATGAAGAGTCAGGCACTAAACAACAACAGTAACTACCTTCTCTGAAACTTTTAGTCTTAGAGAGTAGTCTAAGGAAGTGAGAGGTTAAATGTCTTACCCAGAATCACACAGTATGTGACAGAAGCGACTTTAACCCAGATCTTCCTACTTTGAAGGCCAGCTCTCTGTCCAGGGTACCATGCTCCCTCTCTGATTTGTTTATTAGGACTTTATAAACTACAAGAACATGCCCCTTACTAAGGATCCAGTTTCTTCAACATTTAACAGTTAAGGGAGATAATGATCAAGGAGACCAACCAAGAAGCTCTTCAAAGCCAGTCAATCAACAAGCATTTATTAAACACTTACGGTGTGCCAAACCCTGTAGTAGGTGCTGGAGATATAAAAACAAACATGATTCTACCTCTTATCCATCAGATCTATCCATGAGGCAAAGCTTACAAAAGAAAGTGACAGTTATTGAGGGACTGTGAGAGGACAGGTGCACAGATTCCCTCTTGGTGGAACTGAGAAGGGGTCCAGCCAATCAGGAAATCAGTTTGGAGCTATGCCCTCAAAGTCAATAAGCTGTATGTACTCTGACCCAGAGATGCCTATAGCTCCATGGATCCCAGGTGAAGACCCCATGTTCTAATCAGATAATATCCCAAAGACGTCAAAGAAGGAAGAAAAAACTCATAGGGCAATATGTTTTGATGTAAGAAAGAACTGGAAACAAAGTGTGTTCCTATCAATTAGGGAATTACTGAACAAATTGTGGTATATGAATGTAATGTGGTACTATTAGGCTATAAGAAATGATGAAAGAGACACATTCAGAGAAACCTAGAAAGACTTATATGAATTGATGCAGAGTAAAGTGATTGTTATACATTGAAAACAGTGTATACAATGACTACAGTAAAGTCATGATATATTGGTTTAGAAGACCACATATTAATATTATCTTTTATTATCTTTTTATATTTTTAGTATATATTTAAATTTATATATTTAAATATTTTTTATATTTTATTTATTTTGTTAAACATTTCCCAATTGCATTTTAATCTGGTCGTGTTGTTCGTTATGTGTGAAGTCTATGGGCTGTGTGTTTGATACCTCCACTGTAAAGGACAGCAACCTTGAAAGTGTTAAGAACTTTAATCAATGTCATAACCAATCATGAATCTCAAAGACTAATGATGACACCTCATGCCTCCCACATGTTGGTGGGAAGGTGATGAAGTGAGTGTACAGAATGAGACATACGTTTTCAGACATGATCGTTAAGAACACAAAATAGATTTGCTTGACCATACTTTTTGAAGCAAGGGAGGACTTTTACTTAGGGAGAGGGAGTAGGGAAAAGTTGTAGATGAGATTGGGGAAGGATAGTTGTAGTGAGATTAAAACTCTTTCCTTTCGTTTCTTCTTTTTTTTAATGAAATGTTTTTTAAAAAAAATACACAGAAGAGGGCAGGCAGAAGGAGACTCAGAAAGAGATGTTGACAAGCAGGGCAATGTTGGTACTATCAAGTTAAATTTTAATTCATGTTAACTTTAATGTTAAATTTAATACATAAATATTTTAAAAAACCAACCTGCATGTGATAGATTCTTGATTTCAGATATAATATGAATATTCATATACAATATTGTATGTATACAGTATATGTTTCAGTACAACATACAGTATTATACAATATAAAATACAGTCTCCATTTTAAAACTTCTTTATATTTGAAAATGTTCATGTGTACTGATGATATTCTGTATTTTAATTTTTTTTGGTGAGGCATGTGTGGTTAAGTGACTTGCCCAGAGTCACACAGCCAGTGAGAGTTATGTGTCTGTATATTGTAATTTTTTAAAGAAATATTCCATGCCCTCAAGGAAATTCTGTATCTACATGTTGTCTTCTAAGAGAGAATATAAGTAGGTATTGCTGTTCAGTCATTTCAGTCATGTCTGACCCTCTATGACCCCATTTGGGGTTTTCTTGGCAGACATACTGGAGTGGATTGCCATTTCCTTCTCCAGCTCATTTTACAGGTGAGGAAACTGAGGCAAACAGGGCTAAGTGACTTACTCAAGGTAACACAGCTAGTAAGTGTCTGAAGCTGGATTTGGATTCACAAAGATGAATCTTCTTGGCTCCAGGCCCCCTGCGCTCTATGCACTGCAGTATCTGGCTGCCTGAATATAAACAGACAACATCCAAATAATTTGTTACATCTAGTAAATACTCAGTAATTGAAGAATGAACTGATGAGGTCCTGGCCCTGGGTGGTGAAGTGGGAACAGTGAGGAAGGGAAGGATGAGTGGAACATTTCATAGAAGAAACAAGCAGAGTTTGGAAACCAGTTGGATATAGGGGGTGAAGCGATGCCATGAGTCAAACATGACTCCCTAGTGTCAAACCTCAGTGGCCTTGAGAGAAGTGGTTGTTGACATAGATGGGAATTGGAAGAAGGAGCAAGTTTAGGGCAAGAGTATAGCAATCTGGTATAGAGGACAGAGTGCTGAATTTGGAGTCAGGAAGCCCATGGTTTGAATCCTGCCTCAACCAGTTATTAGCAATTCATGTCACCTTCCTCTGGGCCTCAAATTCCCTATCTGTAAAATGAAGGTGTTAGATTTGGTGACATGTCTAATCCCTTTCAGCTCTAAGTCTAAGGTGCTGTGTATGACCATGGGCAAGTCACTTAATTCCTCTGGGCCTCAGTTTCTTCATCTATGACCTATGTAATGAAGAGTCTGGAACCAACCTCTACTTCCTGCCTGCTCTGCCTTATGATTCTGTAATATTCTATTGGCTGGCCAGCTCTGTTTCACTTTCCTTATGCAAGGACAGTAATAGGCACAAATTTCTCACTGCCCTGGAAGCGAAACTTTTGGTTACAAAGAGCACTTGTCTCATTATGACGTATCATTAAATAAAAATCCTTTTGAGAGCTGAGGAATAAAGGACCTGGGTCTTGAGGGCACTTTAAAATTTTAAGACCTCTTCAACAGCAACAGAATTTAGGTTAATACCAAAGAAATAAAGGGGATTGGCTTGTATTGTGCTTGGACTCTTCAGGAAATGTGTAATTGAAAATAAAATGAAGTTATTTCTTCAAAGCATGATTATCAAGCCCAACCCTTCCCCCACCACCAATTTTGTCATATAAAACAAAGCTTTGGAATTTTTTCTTCCCCAATGGAGAAATAGCGTCCCCATTTGGGGTGCGCTATACAAATGCTTTGCTAAATGGAAATAGTCTTGTCCTAAAAATATCAATCCCTCAACTAATACCTATGCTTTTTTTTTTACACATGTACTGTTCAATTGATGGCTCTGGGATACTCATTGAAAGGTACTTATCTCCCGTTGTACTATATTCTTTGACCTTGAGGTGAAACTCAAAGGTAAAACAAGATGGTGGATCCATGTTTCAATAAATACATGCTTTTTCTCTCAACCTTGTAACAATAAGATTCATTTGTTAACTCCTCCCCAGCCTGCCCCCACTCAGATTCCAATCAGTAGTGAAAAGGTCCAAGCCATTTCTTGGACAGTTTGAATTGAATAGTATGCTGACTCCTCCTTTACCTGGCATTCCATGGGTACCATTATGAGTCGTACAACACAACTTTTCTCATCATCCTTGACTCTTAAGGTAATTTACAATAAATTTGGAAACTTTCAAAATTGCTCACTTCGCCCCTCCCCCATTAGACTCCTTCAAAACATGCTTTTGGTGGGTGGGTGGGTGAAGGGATGCTGGTTATTAACGATAACAAGCATTTATTGCAGGTAGATGGTGCAGTCGATATGTGTTTGAATTTGAGTCAGGAAAGCCTGAATTCAAATTCTGTCTCAAATCTCTCTCAAGCTCTGTTTCCTCATCTGTAAGATAGAGATAATAATAGCCCCTAACTGACAGGGTTTGGGGGAGGATCCTATGAGGTAACAGATGTAAATACTTCACAAACTGTAGAATATTAATATAAATAATAGCTGTAATTATTATTATTAGTCCGCTAAGTGGTGTAGTGGATAGATTACTAGACTTGGAAGTGGGAAGACGTGAGTTCTAATATGACCTCAAATACTAGTTGTGTGAACCTGGGCAAATCATTTAATCCCTAACAGCCTCAGTTTTCTCACCTATAAAATGGGAATAATATAGCACCTATCTCATAAGAATGTTATAAGGATCAAATGTGATAATATTTGTAAAGATCTTTGCAAGCATTAAAATGCTACATGAATGTTCTATCACCATAATCATTATTATTATGACTGATTATTGTCAAGTTCCTATTATGTGTCCAGTGTAGAGTTGGTCCTGGAGAGGAAGAGACAAATTGAAAAATAATCCCTTCTCGCAAGAGAGTTACATTCCTTAATACTGACAAATAGAACAAGATATGTTGAAGATTATCTACTAACACATATGATGGCACATTGGCCAATGAAGGCCCAGATATACTAGGGGGTACATGCCCAGATCTTCCATGCCTGGTTCCAATCCAATAAGTGGAAGAAATTCCTTCCCTTTTCTTTTGCTGGAAGGTCAAAGGAGAGAGAGTACTGCATGTGGCCCAAATGAGAGGCACCCTGGGGCAGCTAGGTGGTGCTGCAGTGGATAGAGCACCGGCTCTGGAGTTAGGAGGACCTGAGTTCAAGTCTGGCCTCAGACACATAATACTTCCTAGTTGTGTGACTCTGCGCAAGTCACTTAACCCCAATTGCCTCACTAAAAAAAAAAAAAGCACTTTACAAAGCTGTTTTGTGACTCTGGGCAAGTCACTTAACCCCAATTGCCTCGTATAAAATAAAAGAGAGGGACCCCAAAATGAAAGGGCTCGAAGGTGAGGCCTTACTCTTACAGATTAGTGAGAGGGAGGTTCTAAGATATCAGCCAGTCATCCTCAACTGAAACCCACCATCATAGGAATTACCAATAGTTTCCATGTCATATCAGCAAAGTATGTCTCCCATGAAAAGGGTATCTGCTCTATGGGAAGCACCCCAATCTCAAAAATCCCCCCTCCACAGCTGTAAAAACAGACATTTAAAAATCTTTGCATTTCTCATATATGATTATTTTACTATTTAAAATTAGTCAATGAGTCATCTAACATTTACTAAGCACCAACTGTGTGCCAGGCAGTGTTCTAAGCTCTCAGGATACAAAGAAAGGCAAAACCACAAGTAGCTTACAGTCTGATGAGGGAGACGAGATTCAAACAACTATGTCCAAACAAGATATAGGCAGGATAAATTGGGGGTAATGTCAGAGGGAAGATGCTACAATTGAGGACTGGGAAAGGCTTCTGTGCAGAAGGTCAGACTTTAACTGAGACCTCAATGGGGGATAGCCAGTGAAAATGCTTGGAGGCAGGAGAAGGGAGTGTTGTATGCGCGGAACAGGAAGGAGGCCACTGTATTCAAGAGTACATTAAGGGAAATGAGGTGTAAGAAGAATGAAAAGGAATGTGCAAAAAAACTTGAGAAATCCAAAATAAAATCACTGTGTGGTACCACCTCACACCCATCAGTTTGGCAGAGTTGACAAAAGGAAAATGACAGATGTTGGAGGGGCTGTGGGAAAATAGGTATGTTAATGCATTGTTAGTGAAGCTGTGAACTGGTCCAGTCATTCTGGAAAACAATTTGGAACAATTCCCAAAAAGCTATTAAACTGTGCATACTCTTTGACCCAGAAATGTACTACTGCTGGGTCTCTACCCCAAAGAGGTCTGCTATAAATATTTTTGCACAAATGAGTCATTTTCCTCCTACTTCTCTGACCGTTCCTCACTTTCAAATATTGATTCATCACCACCATCCTCATCCTCATCTTCAGCATCTGTCATCTATTGTGCTACTTACTTAAGTAGCTGTCTTGAAATAACCCATAAGAAATCCTCTCAACTTGGGAGATTTTCCATCAGGGTAATGCTTTTTTTCCTTTACTCAAGAACAACCTATTTCTTTCAGGGGTCACTTAAGCACTGCTCTATTCCCGCTGCCACTGATGATTAGCATGGAGCTTTGACATGCTTCGTTTCTGAACTGGACTGGTTTGTCCTTCCCATAGCAGCAACTTGATGGCTCCCAACACCTAGGGAGCTACCATATTGGTAGCTGAACTTAGTGCCGACACCCGATCAGCAAAGCCTACAGCTCAGAACCCCTGAGCTCAAGAGCTTTGCTAGCCTTAGTCTCCTCAATAGCCAGGATTGCAGGCATGTGTTTCCACACACAGGCCCATGCTTTCCAGTGCAAAGGCATCATTGTGCGATGGATAGAGTTATAGACTTAGGATCAAAGAGATTTGAATTTGAATCTTGCCTCTGGAACTTATATGTGACCATGGTCAAGACGTTTAACTTCTCCAAACCTGTTTCCTAATTTAAAAAATTGAGATAATAATAATAATGTCAGTATCTTCCTTATAGATATGTTGTGAGGCTTAAACGTGATCCTATCTGCAAAGTGCTTTGAAAATTTTAAAACACTATATAAATGTTAATAGCCGTAGTAGTAGTAATAACAATAGTAGTAGTTGTTATTTGCCAGACATCTCTTCTCTTTGGCTTTTTTCCAGTCAGCCTTTCAGAAAAATAAGGTGAAGCCAGTCAGTACTCTTTCCCTCTCCCCTTTCTCCTCCCCTCCCATACTCTCTCTTTTCAAGCTCCACCCTTCCAATGATGGTGGGGCCACCCTTCATACCCTTGCTTTCCTCAGTTTGTTTTTCTCCTTGTCCCATGGGCATCATACCATTTGGCCACCTATCTTGAGAAGGAGAGTATGAAAAGAATTCCAGGAAAATAACCGGTCTTCTGCATGACCAAGCCAGCCCCACATAAAAGAAAGACCAGGCTATAATTGCTACGGAGTGCTGCACCTTCTTTTTCCAGCTTGAGGGGCACCTCACTTAAAGCAATCCATTTTTTACTGTCCAGTGGATGAAAATCATAATGTTTAGAACCTGAGGGCCATGCAGTCCATCTGGCCTGTCATCAGATTGGTTGGGTAGACAGACTTTGATGAGACTTGGTGAACTGTGCTGTTGAGTGGACGCTGGGCCAGTTCCACTTTTAAGAGGAAGAGTCTGACAGCTAGAGAGAGGAAGGGACTCTCTCCAGGTCACCCAGGAAGTAAGTGGCAGTTCAGCTCCTCAGACTTCAGTAGTTCCAGCCACTGCCCCCACTTATTTCCTACTCACGAGTTTGCCTGTTAAAGCCTTTTTATTCAGAGCTATTGCAGCTTGATTTCTGATGTACAGCAGTCTCTAGCAAATTGAGCTTTCACTTTCTTTTTCCATCTAATAATTCAGTTCAACAAACACTACATGCTAAATAACCAGCTGAGTGTATAGACCCAAGGAAGATACAGAATACTTGGATGCTATATTCATGAAGCTTATATTTAGCCATTAGAGTGGAACTCCCCAGCCTTTTGTCAAGCAGCTAAAAGTCTGTTACAAAACATTTAAATACGCCGGAAGCCAAGATGGCCAAGTGAAAAGGTAGTCACTCTCACTCTCCTCTATCAACCTCTGAAAACCCAGAAAATATCACCCCAGAAAAAAAACCCTGAAACACCTGAAGTAGAAGAGATGAGGGGCAGCAGTGCAGCAGCCCAGCAAACGGGTCTCCCAGTGCCTCAGCAAAAATAAGGGAGGCAGAATTACAAGGGGCCCCAGGCAGACAACTACCCTGCAGCATTCATCTGAAAGGAGGTGAAGAAAACAACCTAAAGGCTTCCTAAAGCCCCAGCCTTCCTGATTACAACCCAACACCAGGTGAGCTCTAGGAGCCCTGAAGCCTCCAATTGTGAAGAAATCCTGAAGCCCAGGTGGTAGAGCAGGCAAACACCAAAACCTGGACCTCCGAGTGCCTCAGTGAGGGCGGGGGGAACCAGTGGAAACCAGCTCAGAAAACCACCAGGAGCCTCGGCACTCCACCGCAAAGGAATCTCCCGGTGCATTAGCAGAAACGAGGGAGACAACACTGCAGGGGGCCCCAGGCAGATAAACACCCTGCAGCACCCATCTAAAAGGAGCTGAAGAAAGCTAAAGGAAAGGAAAAGCAGGCAACCTAGAATTGCCTGAAAGTTCCAGCCTTGCTGATTGTAGCCCAACACGAGGTAAGCTGCCAGAAACCTACAGCCTCCAATTGCCAGCATAAGAGGCCCCAGCATGCAAAGCCAGTGACCAAGACCTAGGCTCCCAACACAAGAAGCTTGGGTCCCTACCCTCTGTTCCCCAGCAGGAGAGCTCAATCTCTTTAAAGGCCAGGGAATAAAGAAACACCACGAGTAAAAAGAAACGTACCATAGATTCATATTATGAGAAGAGTGAAGATCAAGACAAATTCTGAAGAGGACAACATTGTCAACAAACCCACATCTGCAACAACAAAAGGGAATATGAACTTTTCTGAAGCCCAAAAAGCCTTCTTAGAAGAGCTCAAGAAGGATTTTAATAGTCAAATGAGAGAGGTAAAAGAGTCCTTCAAAAATACAATTGGCCAATTGGGAAAAAAAAATATACTGAAGAAAACAAGTCCCTAAAAAACACAATTGGCCAACTGAAGAAGGAAGGACAAAAACTGACAGAAGGAAACAATCTGTTAAAAACTAGAATTGGACAAATGGAAACTAATGTCTCTATGAGAGAACAAGAATCAGTCAAACAGAAACAAAAAAATGAAAAAGTAGATGAAAATATAAAATACCTCATCAGTAAAACAACCGACCTGGAAAATCGACTCAGGAGAGACAATTTAAAAATTATTGGACTACCTGAAAATCATGATGAAAAAAAGAGCCTGGACAGTATCTTTCAGGAAATCATAAAGGAAAACTGCCCAGAAGTCCTAGAACCATAAGGGAAAATAACCATAGAAAGATTCGACCGATCACCACCTGAAAGAGATCCCAAATTGACAACGCCAAGAAATATAATAGCAAAATTCCAAAATTACCAGATGAAAGAGAAGGTGCTGCAAGCAGCCAGAAAGAAACAATTTAAATATCATGGAACCACAGTCAGGATTACACAGGACCTTGCAGCTTCTACATTAAAAGACCGCAGGGCATGGAACATGATATTCCATAAGGACCCTAGATCTAGTGGGCTGAGCTCTGTCCCTTATTTGATTTAGAGATTAAAAAGCTTTTCACTTCCCTTCTACCCCTGCAGAGCCAACTGTGACGCATGCACATCAGCACCCTGGGGCTTCAGTTAGCAAGATTGGAGGGGCAGTATGGAGCCAGCAACTTTTGTCCTGCATTCCTGCCAGCAAATAAATTGCTGCTCTGCCTACATATTTACAATTATAATCCCTTTTTTAAAATTCAATTCACTTTGACAAGTATTTACTAAGTGGGTACATTGGCCAAGCCCTGTGATTGTCTTCCATGTGCTTATAGGGAGTGGATGGTGTGGTTAAAAGAGAGGCCAGGTTGAAGGCCATAACATTCAGTTTCCTCGAGTAATACAGCAAGTTCTCATTCTCTATGGTTTGATGGGGGCAAAATCAAATATTTCTTATGAATTTAGATTGTTTACAAGGGGAGGTCTCACTTGTGGGACCCTCACAATGAGGAGCTTGCTTTCTAAATCTGCATTCCAATGTCATCTCTCAGTAGCTGCTGGAAATCCCCACAGATACAAACAGAATTTTGAAAATCAGAAAGCGAAGGAAAACATGTCCAAAAATTAATGAAAGATCTGGAATTGCAGAGTGCATTTTATTCATTTATTCTCACCAATGTTATTTGGCCTCAATTATTCATAAGATTTCAGAGGGATCAAAAGAATATCCCAAACTCTATGACATTAATACTGTCTTAGTAGCCTGCACCCTAATTCCTCCTCCAGCTATTAAAAATGTGCAGTGCTGCAGAACAAGGCCTACCCTACCACATCTGTGTATTGGGAAAATGAAAACTGGCCAGGTACTACTGAAGGTTTACATCGGTCGTTTAATCCATCAGAAGAAGTTGTTGACAATTAGCTATCAGTTTTGTGGTGATGCCTCTTCATTAAGTCAGCTTGAGAAATCTGGAATGAGTCAAGGTTGTTCAGAATAACCTCAGGAATGGACAACCCTTTTTTTTTTTTTCTTTCGGAAAGAGTGGCCTCAATTCTGAACCCAGGGCCATGAAAAATTGCTCCTGCTCCAGACCAGGTTGTTACCTGATGCTCCCCCAACATCTGAATTACAGAATTGTCGCTGAAGACATTGTACAGCATGCCACATGCAAATCCCAGGAGCAGATGAGGAATGGTGACAATGACATATTTTTAAAGGCACAAATGGCATTTTGTGAGTTATGAGCCTTATTCTCACTAGTCCTAATAATACATTTATCTCCATTATTGAAAGGACCCCATAAATCAGCAGCAGTGATGTGGGAGGCAGAGATGTGCTCCAATTCATATATGGAGATGTGCGCATGTCTTCTTTCACCGCCCCCCTTGGAAGGGAATGATGGTGTTTGTATGTGTTGGAGGTGACTTGGGGAACAGGGAGTCTCTGGAGTGATCCCATTTCATTTGCCTTGTTTTCTGACTCTTCATAAGCTCTCACAGCTTTTGCAGGTTATCATTTTGCCTTATCATTGTAAACTCTAAACCACCTGACTTTAGATCTGCTGGCCATATTCCTAAATTAGCCATGAAAGCAATCTTACTAAAACATAGGTCTGACCATGTGTCCCTACCCCAATTCATTGAACTCCAGTGGTTCCCTAATACCTCCAGGATCAAATATGAAACCTTCTATTTGTTAGGCTTTGAAAGCCCTCTATAACCTGCTGTCTTCCTACCTCGCCAATCTTCTTCCACCTATCCAGTTCCACATGGGCTAGATTTCTTTCTTAAGGACCATGCCTTAAACTCAAATCACTCTGGCACTCAATGATTGGCCAACAATAAGTCCCAGCCCAAGCCCTACCTAGTCATTGTTTGGGCCAGATGGCTCAGGGTGAATATGAATAGTAACTGTTTATGTTTTTGGCCAGAAATCAAGAGGATATTCCCCTCCCGGATTGATTTATTTTTTTAACTAGGTAGAAGAAACCATTCTTTGCCTCATTTCTTACCTAGCCTTAATCACTGAATGGGCATTGCCTCAGACAAACTGAGACTTCAGAAAGACCTTAGCTTAAAAAGTCCAAGGTCTCCTCTGCACCCCGGACAACCTCTAGTCATCCTGATCTATATCTGGCCACTGGATGCGGATGGCTCTGGAGGAGAAAGTGAGGCTGGTGACTTTGCACAGCCCTCCCTCACTTAAATCCAATTCACTTGCAAGTCATGGCATCACCTTCCTGATGCCGTGGTCTTCTTTGAGAAAGAAAGACAAACAACAACAATACCTTATCCAGTTCCATATATTCTATAATCCATCAGCACTGACCTCCCCACACCAGACATTCCATCTCCTCACTCTGTACATTATCACAGGCTGTCCTCATGCCTAAAGTAATCTCCTTCCTCATCTCCACCTCCTGCCTTCTTTCAAGTTCTAGCTAAAGCCTTACCTTCTACAAAAAAACCAAACCAAACCAAAACAAAAAAACGTTCCTGATGCTCCTTGATGCTAGTGCTTTCTCATGAAATGATATCTGATTTATCTTGTATGTACCTTGTTTCTATGTAGTTGTTTGCATATTGAAGATGAGCTACTGGAGAACAAGGACTGTTTGTTTTTCTTTGTATTGTCAGAGTAGGTGTTTAATAAATGCTTGCTGACCTCACTGGAAAATGATTTCTCAGTGAATAAATCAGCCAGAACTGAAGGGCATTTTCTTTTTTTTCCCCTCCACTTAATAGTATTTTGCCCCTAATTATATGTAAAGATAGTTTTCAGCATTCACTTTTTTAAGATTTTGAGTTCCAAATTTTTTTCTCCCACCCTCACTTCTCTACCTCCTCCCCAAGACAGCAAGAAATCTGATATAGGCTATACATGTACAATCATATTAAACATATTTCCACATTGGTCACATGGAAGAAGAATCAGAACAAAAGGGAAAAAACATGAGGAAGAAAAGAGAAAATAGTATGCTTCTATCTGCTTTCAGGCTCCATAGTTCTTTCTCTGAAGGTGGATAGCATTTTCCATCATGAGTCTTTCAGAATTGTCTTAGATCATTGTATCGCTGAGAAGAGCTATGTTTATCAGAGTCAATCATTACACAGTGTTGCTGTTACTGTGTACAGTGTTTTCCTGCTTCTACTCACTTCACTCAGCATCAGTTCACGTAAGGCTTTCCAGGTTTTTCTGAAATCAGTCTGCTCATCATTTCTTATAGCACAATAGTATTCCATTACATTCACATACCACAACTTATTCAGCCATTCCCCAACTGATGAGCATCCCCTCAAATCCCTATTGTTTTTTTTGCTACCACAAAAAGTTGCTATAAATATTTTTGTACACGTGGGTCCTTTTTCCTTTATTATGATCTCTTTGGGATACAGACCTAGTAGTGGTATTGCTGGATCAAAGAGTATGCAGTTTTTATAGCCCTTTGGGCATAGTTCCAAATTGCTTCCCAGAATGGATGGATCAGTTCACAACTCCACCAACAATGCATTGGTGTTCCAATTTTCCCACATTGAAAGGCATTTTCAAGGTTGTAGTGGGATCCTAGGGAAGTTTGCCATTCATTCCTTCCTTCATTCATTTGTTCAGTCATTCTTCTTTCACTCATTCAGTAAGCATTTTCCAAATCTTCATCTCCAGTCCTGGTCACGTATGGAAACATGTGTATCTTCTGCCGCTGTCCTTGTTGCAGGGGAATGGTGAGAGGGTATGGGGTGTTAGTGGAGAAGGGTGCTTCCTATATTTGAAGCTGCAATTCCTTCCTTTGCTTTATCTCCCTGATTCCTCAACAGGCCTATAGCCCAGACCCCTATTACCTGATGCCTGGGTTCCTGCAGGAGCCTCCCTGCTTGTCTTCTTGGCCCTGATCTCTGATCTACAATACAGCCTTTGGACTACTGTCAGAGAACCAGGGGCTAGATATAGGCACTGGACCTGTGATTTCACTGGTAAAGGGAACTCTTCGATGAGGACTTTCTCTCTACCAGTGTAGGTCAACACCTTCTCTATACCTTATAGTCTTAGAGACTTACCTAGAACACCAAGAATCAGTCAACACATGTTTGTTAAGTGTTGGTGGTGGTGGTGGTGGTCCTTCCTTCTCAAAGAGAAGCAATGACACCAGGAGGAGGATATCTTGACTGGCAAGAGAATTGGATTTAACTCAGGCAGGGCTGTACAAAGTCATCAGCTTCATTCTCTCCTCCAGGATCATTCTGAATCCAGTGGCAAGGCATAGGTCAAGATGCCTAGCAATGGCCCCAGATGCAGTGGGAGACCTTGGCCTTTTCCAGGTCTCAGTTTGTTTGAGGGCACACCCATTCATTGATTAAAGGCTAGGTAAGAAGTGAGGCAAAAGATGGCCTAATCTATTTTCATAAAAGAATCAATCAGGGTCCTTGACCCTGTCCTAGGTAATCATTTAAAATGGTGAAGTACTCTCTTGATCCAGAGAACCCCACAAAATCATGCAAGTCAGGGGGTCCAGATCTCCAAGTCCACTTCAAGAACACCCGTGAAACAGCTCAAGCTATCAAGGGCATGCATATCTGAAAAGTTACCAAGTATTTGAAAGATGTCACATTGAAGAAATGATATGTTCCCTTCCAGCGATATAATGGTGGAGTTGGCAGGTGTGCCCAGGCTAAGCAGTGGGGTTGGACACAGGGTCGTTGGCCCAAAAAAAGGGCTGAATTCTTGCTGCATGTGCTAAAAAATGCAGAGAGTAATGCAGAAATGAAGGGTTTGGATGTAGATTCTCTTGTCATTGAGTATATCCAGGTTAACAAGGTTCCCAAAATTTGACGTCATACTTACAGGGCTTGTGGTCGAATCAACCCAAACATGAGTTCTCCTTGCCATATTGAGATGATACTTACTGAAAAGGAACAAATTGTTCCTAAACCAGAAGAGGAGGTTGCTCAAAAGAAAAAGATATCCCAGAAGAAACTGAAGAAACAAAAGCTTATGGCATGGGAGTAAATATGACATTAGAATGCAAATCAAAATGAAATGAAAAAAAATTTGTTACAGTAAATATTTTTAAAGTTAAAAAAAAAGAATCAATCAGGGAGGTGAAAGACCCTCAGGGTTTCTGTCCAGAACAGAAACAATTGCTATTTACTGCTCTGAACCATCTAGACCCAAACAATGAACAAGTGAGGCTTGGGCTGGGGTCTATTATTGGCCAATCAGTGAGAGTGGAATGTTTTGGGTTTAAAGGCATAGTCAAGTAGCTCCATTTTAATAATAGTGGGCCTATTTTTCTAGAGCTACATTCAAAGAAATCATAAATGAAACTACATAAGACAAAAAAGTTCATTGTCATAACTTTTTTGAAAAAAAAATAGTGATAGAATTAATAAATTAGGAAGAAAAAATAATCTAGCCCCCAAATCGCAAGAATGTATACTGTGTGCCAAGCACTGGGGATACAAATAGGGGCAGAAAGGAAGAGAGTCCCTACCATCAAGGAGCTTACACTCTAATTTATCTAAGATAACACATTAAAGAGAGTAGAAACCTGGGTGGAAGGAGTTGGAAGGGAACTCTCCTAGGAAGGGAGAGTCAGAAGAAAAAAACAGGAGAGGAATGAAGGGAGGCAGATCTGGGAGCCTCCCCAGAATGGAGGCTCCGGAGGAACTGACCCATAGGAGAAGGCGGGGGGGGGGCACCCAGATAGAGAATGTTACAGGTTGAGAAGGCTACAGGTGTTGAGTCATTCCAGCCCCTGAGACATGGTGGAGAATTGCTGAGAGTCAGAAGTAAAGGCAGGAGAGGTGGAGGAATTTGCCCAGGGTCCCATGGCCAGCATATGGCAGAGTTGGGTCTTGAATCTGTATCTTCCTGCTGACTCCCCCACACTGCCTCTCTTTATCCAAAGACTCTTTCTAAAATCCTGCTTTGTATAAACTCAGAGACCCCCAAAGGCTCCCTCTCACTACCACACCTATACAATATCAAAGGCTCTATAACACTTGGGAAAGAGTTGCTAGCAGCCCTGTCATATATAGTCAGCAGTAGCTCACACTTCTCACAGGAGATGGAGACAGTGGAAACCTTGTCGGTGCAAACTGCCAAGACTAGCCAACACCCTCCACACCTGGCAACCCTGACTTCAATAAACAAACAGCTGGCCTCTGCATATTCATTGCTTCTTTCTGCTGCTGGCCTTTTGCCTTTTCCCTTCTGCTGGGCCATATGATCATCCACTTCTAGACTTCTTTCTTGAGGACCCATTCTTCAGGATCCACTTCTGCCAGGAAGGCTAACCTGATGAATCACTCCAGGCTGCACTGGATCTCACAAGATCAAAAGAGCATAGATCAGAAAACCAAAATATTATCAATGTAGAGCCAGAAGGGGCTGTTCATTCCTCTTCAATGACCTTGTCATTTAGCTGAGAGTCAGGCTTGGCCACCCTACTGTCCTTCCCTGGGGCTATGCAGTTAAAGATTTTGTTTTTCCTATTCCTGACCATTAGGACCTACTCAATTAAGAGCAGTTGCTTAATTGCCTGGGCAATGTGGGGATCCCACAAGTTGAACCTTACCTGTGTTGAATAATGGCATCACAAAACGTATAACCACTGGGACCCTTCTTTTGGTTGTATACAAATAAGAGAAGTTCTTTAGCTTGTCAAACATGGTAGATGGAAACAACCACCCAACCAGCCTGCTCCCTTGGCCAACCCTAGGACTGCTACACTCCAGGGTCCCATGGCCATGAGGACCCTCTCCTAGGGCTTGTATTCCTACCAAGATGGACATTCTCCATGATATAATGACTAAAGAATTGGCAAGAATTCCCCAAGTACCTATAATCTGTATGACCTTGGAGTAGTCATCTAACTTGCCTGTACCTCAGTTTCCTTATCTGTAAAATAAGGGGGTTGGACTTAGTGACCTCTAAAGTCCTTTCTAACTATATATCTATGAGCTTATTTGTGACTTTAGGTAAGATGTCCTACCACTCTGTACCTCAGTTTCCTCCTTCATAAAATAATGAGGTTGATGATCTTTGAGGTCCCTTTCTCTTCTAAATCCTTTGTTTCTATAAAGAGGTATCAGTAGGGGCTACAGCAACAGAGATTCCCTGAGTCTTCCCTCTACCTAATAGCCCCAGATCTCCTCTGCTTTTACCAGTTTCCCTTTCCACTGTGCCCTCTGGAATTCTCCTCTATTTTAAACACACTCTTCCTTTTCACACTCTTCCCATCTTGATATGCTCCCTTAAACTTGCCTTTCTTTTAAATATTCCCCATATCTTGGCTTCTTAGGTCCATCTGTCTATAGGTAAAGAATCCTCTGGGTGACCTTGAATGAGTCCCTTCCCTTCCCTGGGCCTTAGTTTCCTCCTCAGTAAAAGGAGGGGACTTGATTAGATGGTGTCTGAGATCCCTACCAGCTCTAGATCCATCATCCTATGTTCCTATGACCTCGGGGCCTTCTTTGCTAATAGGAAGATAAACAATCATATTATCCATTCCAGCCCTTTCCCTTGTTAAATATCTTGTTCTCCCAGGTCCTCACTCAACCCAACTCACATGATCTCCATCTCTAGTCTACCTCAGCTACTTAAGAGTGGCCATATCTTAGACCCATCCCTCCACCCAACTGAATTTGCTCCCAATTTGAGAATCTCTGCTTAGGATTCTGTATTAATTTCTGCTTATTAAAAAAAAAAAAGAACCAAAAATAATTTGTAATTTTCAAAAGAATTAAAGAGATAGGAAACTCCTTGCCTCATTTGGGGAAGGGTCCAGGAGTAGATGACGCAAGGGCACCATGAGAACACCCCTTCCCGATGTTGATTTTGACCCCTTTCTTCTGTATTCTTTTCAAATACTTAGCAAGAGTTACTGTATGACTACAATGGATTGGAACATGGAGAAGATGCCACTTCAGATCCCGTGACACAGCCCTCAGTCGACCTAATTAGTCCCATCTCCTGTCTAGGGAAGACTGCAAGCTCTTGAAGGCCGGTTATAGCACCTCCCACATCCTGCACAGCATAGTGCCTGCCCCAGTGCTGGGCCTGCTCTCAGTTGAGGCTTGTTGACTGTCTGCATTACAGAATAAACAGATTGTCATCTTCTGTCTCCCTGAGAGCATCCACACTGACCCTATATTTAGAAAATAGGTTCCAGTCTAAATTGAGAAACGCGGATGTTTCTGTAGGACAGATGCTCATTATGAACCACATAATATAGGCTGGAAGCAAATGAGATGAGACAGCTTGGAGAGTCTTCAAAACTCCCCTTCACAAGCAAACAGAAGAATGAGGGAGCCCGTTGGCTTCTCCCTCTTCTCCCTAGGAGCCCTACCATGCTACTGTTCTTGTCTCTAGTCTGGTAGCTTGAAGGAAAGTTTGCAGAGGTTTCATCCTCTGGGCTACTCCACTGGATTTTCCCATAAGCCATTGCTGCCTCCAACAATCACCTATGCTCCCATTCCCCCAGGCTATCACTGAGGCACTCATCAGTTAGGCCACGGGGAAGATAGTTGTCGAAACCTCAAAGTGACCTATTAGACAGCATAATTCCATTCGAAATACGGGGACTGACTTGTTCCCTGAATCCTTCCAGTCATGATGATTTAACCTACTCAGCATCCCCACTCACTCAAACACCAATCCATTTCCTTTGCACTTTCATCCTTTAGCTTGTACTGTATATACACAGTACAGATCATGTCTATTTCTATCCTTTCTCTCCACTCTCATGGCCGTTCCTTTAATTCAGGCATTCTTAGCCTCTTACCTGGACCTTGATGATAGCTTCCTAATTGAGCTTTATGCCTTCAGCCTCTTCTTTCTCTAATCCATCGTCTATATTGCTAAGTAATTTTTTTTCATTGAATAAGATAATGGCCAGCCTATCCAATTTGCTGGCAATACAAACCTGGGAGCAACAACTAATTCACTGGATGCCAGAGTCAGTATCCAAGACAGTATTGACAGGCCAAAGCAAGGGGCTAAATCTAATAAAGTACAATATTCTTATGAATAATAATAGCCAACATTTATACAGCAGTTAAATGTTTACAAAAGGCTTTATATCTACTAGATGAATAGGAATAAATGTAAAGTCTTATACTTGGGTTTAGAAAATCGCCTTCACAGGTTCAGGGTCAGGATCTATATTGTAGATATGGTAAGACTGCTGGTAATCTGAAAAGGATCTTATGGCTTTAGTGGACCACATGCTGCATGTGAGTGAATGGTATAATATGATAATCAAAAAACCTCATGCATTGAGAGATATGTAGGGAGGGGATGGGGAGAGCCTGAGGCCTTAAGGCCACACGTTCCCCACCCCTGGATAGTCCTTCTGTTTTCTGCTCTGATTAGACCACATGTGTTCATTTCTAGATGCCACAATTTAGGAGGGAATATTGATGTGCAGGAGAAGCATCCAAAGGAGGTTAACCAGGATATGAAGGGCTTTGAGATCATTCCATCTGATGATCCGTTGAAAAGTTTTGGTGATTATTTTTGGTTAGGTTTTTTTTTGGGGGGGGTTGTTTCGTTTTTCGGGAAGACTTTTTGTTGGCTGAGGCTAGGATGGCTACTTTTCTAAAAGAGCTAGAATAAAGTTTTTGTTTTTAAGAAAAATAACCTCTTTTTTTTTTTTTTAATTGAAAAGGCATTTCAGAAATATCCCTACAGTCAAAGACTTAGGAAACTTTTGGCTGAATCCAGAAGGTGGAGGCAGAGGAAAGCCTCACAGCCACATTACCAGTAAGGGGCCATGTCTGACTGTGGCTGACAGAGACTACACATGCAAGGAAGCATCATCCAGCCCAGAAACATCTGGGGAAGCCTACAGGGATCAGGCCCAACATAGCCACAGTGTGCCAGCATTGCCAGAACTCATCAGTAGCCCTGTCAATGTTAGAGTTGTGAGAAGACCCTCAATACATATGCTTTGACCATGCATATTACTTACATTTGTCTGACTTCTCCATGTTTCCTCTACATGTTCCTCATTTCCTCTGATGGTGTAGAAATTTGTGGGAGAGTGAACCATGATATTATTAATGGAAATATTTTATTACTAAATCTGTCATGGGCTAGCCTAATGGTTCAGGATTGAGATTAGAACAAAATGAGATACCAGTAAATCAGATAACAGTTAACAAAATGAGGTTCACGTAATAATAGCATAAAAAGGATATTCATCAAGAACACAGTATTGGTTCATGTGGGCACAACTCCTCTTGCCTCCAGATTTACTATGATGGCACTCCTAATCAAAAGGGTGCATCAAGTCTGAGGAGTTCCTGACTCCCAATGGACTACGTAAGCAAGCAGGAAGCTATGTCAACATTTCAAGTCTTTGTCTCCTGGACCAATTAAATCTGGAGGACAGTTTCATTGTCTTTTAAAGGAAAAAATTAGCCAAGTCTACATGGAGTAGATTTTATTCTTTCCATATAATTTCATTTTTGATTTAATCATTTTCATGTTTCATTAAGTCATGTCCTCTGACTGATAATTAAAGATAAACACTTTGGGTAGGGGCTTGTGAATTGTTGTTTCTGTAGACGACTGGTCCACAGAGTACCTAAAACCTAGATTAGTGGTTTCTGAAGAAACTAACTTTCCTGTTAAGGGCACTTACCAAGTGCTTGTCGATTGACCTCCCCACTCTTGAGGACCTGCATGAGACCAGCCAAATTATTTCTTCCTATTCTCTAGTAGTGCCATACTCGGCTATTGAATTATCCATCAAATTATTTTGATGCCTTTCCTACCCCATTTTGATATGTACATTTCTGAACATGAATGTTTCAATGCCAGCGCTTCTGTCGACTGATATTCTGACACTGAATACAGGCCACGTTTTCCGCCAAATGTTTTCAAAGCGAATATAAATTAAAATTATGCTTGTGAAGAATGTGTTTACTCTGGATGTTCCCTGAATACATTTATTTTAGGTCACTTTTTGCTCCTATTTTTTAATGTTTTCATCACAGCAATGGGTTTGGTTTTTATGATATGAGCAGGAGGGGGAAAAAAAGAAAAAAGAAAAAACCTTCCATTTTGCATTGTTTCATTGTCCTTGTTGCTGGAGGACAGATGGTAACCTGAGTCCTGGACTGTTTGGACTTTGATTAAAATCTTGTACAGAATCCAGTTCTAAACATATGCCTCAAGCTCGGTATGCACACATTACTGTGCATCCCAAATACTTTATGCTAACAGATTACAGTAGGTAACGATATGCCTTTGTTTCCTTCAGAGAAATGAGACCGTAAATTTTTCTTCTAACTGGTTTTAAAGGACCAGCTTGAGATGCAAATCTGTCCCACTAGCTCTACATCCCACTATAAGTCTTCCTAATTTAAGGCATTTATGAACTCATAACAGAGACTCAAGCTGTTCATATTTCTAGCTTATTGTATTTATCTTTCTCTTATTACCTGTGCTACTCAAAACTTGACAAATCTTGAACATCATTTTCTTGTTAGCAGAGAGACTTTGAACATTGGTGGGGTTGAGGGGGAGCAGACTGACTGCTAGCCTTATCCAGGCCTGTTTTCAGGGCCTTTTTGTTTAACTCTCAAATGTCACATGTTGCGATTCAGGGACTCGGAGTTTGACCATTGAGAAGTGGCTAGGGCACTGACTCAGAGTCAGGAAAACTTGGATTCAAATCATGCCTCACACATTTCCTAGGTGTGGGGCCTGGGACAAGTCACTTCCCCTGTTGTGGGATTTTTTATTACCTCTAGGCCTTATCCGGCTCGATATCTACAATTTGATGATCCTAGTATCTTTCCAAGTAGCCATGTAGTGGCATGGAAAGAGTGAAACATTTGTTTACGCCAGTGAATTTTGTGAAGCATTTAGGGGCTAATGTCACATTGCTTTTTCGAAATGTCTCCCGAAATCATGTACAAATGCACAGTTTATTAAAGAGATTCAACAATGCCATTTCTTAGGCTCCTCTCCACCAAGGAAATGGCATTTTGAAATATTAGATGGTTTGGTTTTTTGTTGTTCTTTTTTTTTAATAAAGAAGGATAAAAGACCCACCCAGCCATTATCAAAAATGGAGAAACCCTTCTACTGGTATTAAAATCTTGAATCCCATCTCCAGGGCAGATGTTTATAGGATTAGATAGAAACTGTAGGAAGGATCAAAATAAATTGTATGAATTAGGGAACTCACTTTTTTTGTTGGGGTCATTTCTGTGTCCACACTTGGGGGCTCCAGGCATGGCCAAATTCATGTAAAAGAAAGTTTGTTGGGGGAAGAGTACTTCATAGGCCTGTAGATGTAGAGCTAAAAAGGATTTGGTGTTCAACCCTTCTATTTTATAGAGGAGAAAACTGAGGTCCAGGGAAGGAAAGAGACTTGTCCAAGGTCACACATAGGATCCTTAACCTAAGTCTAGGAGAGACCTCATCCCAAGTCTAATCCTCTAATTTTACAGAGACAGAAAGGGAAGGGAAATGACTTGCTCAAGGTGACACAAGTAGTAAACATAAGAGATGGGATTTGAACCTAGGATCTCTTATTCCAGAGTATGTTATTAACTTGAGATACAAAGACAAAAAATAGTCCCTGCCCTCAAGAAACTTCCATCCTGTTGGGGGAGATAATACAGTTATCCCTTCTTCATTATGGGAGTTAGAAGCATGGCTCCACCATGATCTGCAAAATCTGTGTAAAAACTTTTGGCCTTCCCTTCATACCAGAGAAGTCTGATTTTTTTCTTTTTCTTTTATGGGGTGTTTACAGTACTTTATTATAAAATTTGGGTTGATATTATACAGTGCTATACACATATTTTATATATTTCTGAGTTTCTGAGCTTTTTGTGGCTTCCACAAAACTTCCCCAAAATTCCCATTTAATTTCTTGTGTTGACTTGTGATATAACAAAACCATGATGAGGAAAGTCATGATGTGGAAGTGATAACTGTATATAGATATATTAACATACACAAAAAGTATATAAAAGTGAGATGATGTATATATATATATATATATATATATATATATATATATATATATATATATATATAAAGCACCTTCTAAGCCATGAAGTGCTGTATAAATATTAGCTACTATTGTTATTATATTAAATGAATATAATAAAATTTCATCACTTTGTTTTCCAGTCCAAATATGTACTGATGGACTAAGTCAGTGTTGGACCAGTTGATATAGTCTGACCATATATAATAGTTAGAACAATAGACATTCTTTATCCACTTGATTTTTCCCCTATGAATGGTTAGTCTGAACTCTTTTGAGTGGTTATGAATTTCATTTGTTCTTCTGTGTTCTAGAGTTTGATGTAGTCATCACAAGACCATTAATTAAGGGGAATCTGCAGGACCTCACCATCTATAGAGAATCCCTTTTCCATTTGAATTCTACACTGGACATTTTCTATAACACCTGTGGTTAGCATGTGGTTCCCTGTTTTGTACCTCACTTAACAAAAATTAGAGGTTCCCCAACATCTATCAAGGAATCTTATGATCTTAACACATTCATAACAACATATATGAGAGATAGCATGTCATAGCTATCCTCAGAGTCAGGAAAACCCGAGTCAAGTCAAGTATCTGATACATCCTAACTCTGAACTTAGGCAATTCACATAACCTGTGTGCCCCAGCCAATTTTCTAAGACTGTAAGGTGTAAAACAGGTCTAGATCTTCATTGGCAGAAAGAGTTCCCTCACTGCTATTCCCTGAGCCAATTAAATCATTGTTGTTCAGTTATTTTCAGTCATGTCCAGCTTTTCACAATCCCATTTGGGGTTTTCCTGGCAAAGAAACTGGAGTGGTTTGCCATTTCCTTCTCTAGCTCATTTTATAGATGAGGAAAATGAGGCAAAAGGGCTTAAGTGACTTGTCCAGGGTCACACAGCTAGTAAATGTCTGAGGTCAGATGTGAACTCAGAAGATGAATCAACAAAAGCATATTAGTAGAAGAAACCTTATTGGAGAAGAGCTTACAAGGTGACATTTTGTTCTACCAAATCAAAAATTTTTTAGTCAAGAAATCCATCACATTTTGGGTAATTGAGCTGCTTAGGAATGCATAGAACCTATAGCAGGAAGAGCACAAAATAACTAAGATAAAGAAGGAAGGAACTAAACCCCTACAGGGACATTCTCTGTTCATGGATGGGTTGAAACAACATAGTAAAAATGGCAGTGCTCCCCAAGTTAATGAAACATCAAAGTACCAAGGTACTTCTTTACCAAACTAGACACAACCATAATATTTATATAGAAAAACAAGTGGTCAAGAATATCAAGCGACACATTGAATAGAAAAGTTGATGAAGAGGATCTTTTCTCCCATAATTCAAACTTTTTATGAAATGATTATCATCAAAATTATCTGGTACTTGGGGAAAATAGAGAAATAGACAATGAAATAGGATGGACACAGCAGACATCAGCTCAATATCTACCAAAGATTAATGTTAGATGAAATTATAGAAAATAAAACCTGGAAGCAAGTTAACAGCTTGCTAAAGGAGACTCCAAAAAATACTGAAGAAAATAGCACCTTAAAAATAGTCTAACCCAAATGGCAAAAGAGGTCCAAAAAGCTAATGAGAAGAAGAGTGCCCTAAAAAGAAAAATTGGCCAGATGGAAATGGAAGTCCAAAAGATTACTGAAGAAAATACTTCCTTAAAAATTAGAGTAGAGCAATTGGAAGCTATTGACTTTATGAGAAATGAAGACACTATAAAACAAAATCAAAAGAATGAAAAAATAGAAGATAATGTGAAATATCTCATTGGAAAAACAACTGACCTGGAAAATAGATCCAGGAGAGAGAATTTAAAAATTATTGGACTATCTGAAAGCCATGATCAAAAAAAGAGCCTTGACATCATCTTTCAAGAAATTATCAAGGAAAACTGACCTGATATTTTAGAACCAGAGGGCAAAATAGAAATTGAAAGAATCCACCCAATCTCCTCCTGAAAGAGATCCCCAAAGGAAAACTCCTAGGACTATTGTAGCCAAATTCCAGAGTTCCCAGGTCAAGGAGAAAATATTACAAGCTGCCAGAAAGAAACAATTCAAGTATTGTGGAAACACAATCAGGATAACACAAGATTTAGCAGCTTCTACATTAAAGGACCGCAGGGCATGGAATAGAATATTCCAGAGGGCAAAGGAGATAGGATTGCAACCAAGAATCACCTACCCAGCAAAACTGAGTATAATCCTTCAAGGGAAAAAATGGTTATTCGGTGAAATAGAGGACTTTCAAGTATTCTTGATGAAAAGACCAGAGCTGAATAGAAAATTTGACTTTCAAATACAGGACTCCAGTGGAACATGAAGAGGTAAACAGGAAAGAGAAATTATAAGAGACTTATTAAGGCTGGAACTGTTTACATTCCTGCATGGAAAGATGATATTTATAACTCATGAGACCTTTGTCAGTATTAGGGTAGTTGGAGGAAAAAATTATATGTATGTACATATAGATAGATAGATAGGTAGATAGATAGGTAGATAGTAGGGGTGAGGGCACAGGTGAGTTGAAGTTAAGGGGTCATATCTGGAGAATAAAATTAAGGGATGAGAGAGGATTATACTAGGAGAAGAAGAAAGGGAGAGGTAGAATGGGGTAAATTATCTCACAAAAAAAAAACAGAAAAGGCTCTTAAAGTGGAGGGGGGGAAGGTGAGAGGAATGAATGAATCTTATTCTCGTCAGATTTGGCTTAAGGAGGGAATAACATACACATTCAATTGGGTATGGAAATCGGTCTTACCCTACAGGAAAATAGGGGGAGAAGGGGACAGGAGAGCAAGGGGATGATAGAGAGGAGGGCAGATTTGGAAAGGGGATAATCAGAAGCAAATACTTCTGAGGAGGGACAAGGTCAAAAGAAAGAATAGAATAAATGGGGGGGGGTAGGATAGGATTAAGGGAAATAGAGTTAGTTTTTCACAACATGTCTACTGTGGAAGTGTTTTGCATAACTACACACGTATAACCTATATTGAGTTCCTTGCCTTTTCAATGAGGATGGGTGGGGAGGAAGGGAGAAAATTTGCAACTCAAAGTTTTAAAAACACATGCTTAAAAACTGTTTTCACATGCAACTGGGAAATAAGAAATACAGGAAATGGGGTGCAGAAGTGTATCCCACCCTACAGGAAAATAGAAGGGAAAGAGGATACGAGAAGGGGGGAAGAGATAGAAGAGAGGGAGACTAGGGGAAGTGGTATTCAGAATGCATGCCATCTTGGGGTGGGGGGAGGGACAAGATGGGGGGGAAATTTGGAACTCAAAATCTTGTGGAAGTAAATGTTGAAAACTAAAAATAAATAAATTTATATTAAAAAATAAAATAAAATTTGAAAGTGCTATAGAAAAAATAATAAAATAAAACCTGGGAAAATGGTTTATTATTTAACAAATATGTTTGAGAAAATTATCTGGGTAGTTTGATGGGAAAGGAATTTGGATTCTAATCTTATACTGTATACCCCAGAGAGCAGCAGGTGTTTGAGATTTACATGTAAAACAAAGTGAGTTCTAGAACAGAGGAACATAGAATGAAGTATTTGTCTCCATTGTGGAAGTGAGATTTTGAGTAGCTGTCTCCCGTGCCTGGAATTTTCTCCCTCCTCATTTCCACTTCTTGTCTTCTCTGACATTCATTAAATCCAGCTAAAATCCTACCCTCTGCAAGAAGCATTTCCCATTTCTTTCATTTTCATACTTTCCCTCTAACATTACCTCCAATTTATTTTTTAATATTATTTTGTTTGTATATAATTGTTTGCAGGTTGTCTCCCTCATTAGCCTGTGAGCTCCTTGAAAGCGAAGCTTATTTTTTTTGTATTTCCAGCATTTAGCATAGTGCCTAACATATAACAGGCATTTAATAAATTCTTGTTGATTTGGAATCTCTAGTTTCCTTCAAAGCTCAGTTAAAATGCTCCCTTCTACATGAGGCTTTTCCTGATTCCCCCAGCTACTAGTGCCTTCCCATAGACCAAAAAAAATAAATAAATAACTATGTATTTCACTTGTATTTACTTCATTGTTTGCCCTGATAGAATGAAAGTTCCTTGAGGACAGAGATTTTTATTTTTGGTTTTGTATCCCTAGTACTTGTTAGAGTAACTAGCACGTAGTTGGAAATTTAATAATTCCTGGTCATTGGTTATATCCTTGACATTATTCATTCAGTTGCATGATTGTAAAAATTAAGTCAGTTGCAGAATATCCGTTATGAAAGTTTGCCTATTCCCTTCTCATATTCTTGTCTAAGGATGGCCCTGATGCTTGTGTAAATTATTCTCATAAGACTGATACATTTTTAGGCTTTTTTGCTTTCTTGTCCTGTGGATTCAGTTGTAATTGCTCTACTTCTAGCACAGAGTTTCTCTTTTGAGAGTTTTTTAAGAGTTGTGGAGACTGGAGGAAAATATCTAAGCTGTCATCTTGATGGTCAAGTGTGTCTTTCTCCCCATTATTCTTCTAGTAGACATTTCATAGAAATGAGAAAGTAAGCCTATGAGTCACTAGCTATTGATAGGATCATAGGCTCATTCATAGGATCCTAGCTTTAGAACTGGAAGGAACCTTAGAGGTCCTCTAGTCTGACTCTCTTAATACTTTCTTTAAAAAAGATACTACTTCCAGCCTCACCAACACATATACCTAAAAAGCCCTCTCTTGTAATGGCTCAGTGATCAACCTCCTTTACCTTTCATTTACATCATTGTAGTCATTGGCTATGTTGTTCTCCTAGTTCTACTTTCTTTTTCTCTTCTTTTTTTTGTTCTTTGTAACAAAGTATGGCTTTCTGACTATGGGGGGGGTGGCAGCAATGGTGTTTGTTAAAGCAATATGAAAAACAAGAGCTGTCAATATATTTTTAAAAATAAAATGAAAGAGTTGTGCTAAATGAACTCTGGGATGTCTTCCTGTTCTAAGCCTCACGTCATATAATAGCTTCTGGTTTCATTTATTTAGAATATCAACCTTGGGCAAGGCACATCGCTCCAGTGTTCTCCTCTTTGAAATGAGATATTTGCACTACCTGGCCTCAGAGGTCCTTTCCAACTCCAGATCTATGTTGCTATACATGACCAAAGACAAGTTAACTGATCTCCATGTACCTCCATGTATTTCTATGGAAAATGAGGTGGGTGGACTAGATAGCCTCTTAGGTCCCTTCCAGTTCTAGATCTATTGTCCTATTATCATTCTCTCCAATAGTATCTCCCACTCATTGTTGAACAAAGATCTCATACGATTACTACCTGATAAAGTTAATGTTTTTAGATGATCCCAAAATGGTGTGATTCTTAGCAGCTAGGTGGCGCTGCAGTGGATAGAGAGCAATTGACCTAGAGACAGGAAGATTTGAGTAAAAAATGTGGCCTCAGATATTTACTAGCTGTATGAGCTTGAACAAGTCACTTCAACTCTGCCTCAGTTTCCTCAACTGAAAAATGGGAATAATAATAGCACCTACTTCAGAGTTGTTGTGATAATATTTGCAAAGCACTTAGCATAGCAAATAGTAGGCATATTGCCTTCCCCTATTCTTCCCCCTCCACTTGTCCGTCTCTTTGCCATCCTCACTTTGCCAACCACACAGGACTTAGGGCCATTTTTTTATTTTTCTTTATTCTGTGAGGAGCCACAACCAAAGAACTCAGCACCAAATGACCAGCAGACAAGTGTTGCATTCTCTCCCTACGTAGCTCGATTAGGCCTTGGATAGCATCCACAGTCTGTGGCCAGAAATCTATTTGAAGCCTTGTCACTGAGGTTAAATGCAGTCGATTTGGGGCTCTACTGGCTTAACCTTCGAGAACCCAGGATCACCTCCACACCATGAGGTAGCATCAGTATGGAAGTTTGGAGTAGCTCCTTAGTTCCTTGACTAGGGAGGGAGCAAGAAAGATTTCCCCTGTAACTAAGGCAAAAACATATATGAAATATGCACTCAATATGACTTTGCCCAAATGTTGTTTGCAGTAACACAGACACCAGTGTAATAGACCCCTTATGTAATCAGGCAGAAAGTATGCAGCCCAACATGTATAGCTTGAGAAGCCATGACAAATGTGCACAGCTTCCCCACAAGCAGGCTTTGGGGGAGTTTGGCCCATATTGTGAGCCTTTGTGTTTATATTTTTATCCTCACACATGGCGCGTTTTGAAAGAGTTGCTAGTTCATGTAAGTGTCATCATGATGGGTGATATTTTGGATGAGGCTTGGAAGTTGGAGTTCTTTCGCTCACAGGAGTCTTAAAACAGGTGGAAATTGTTTTCAGTGCAAAATAATGGAACGCTATAGCCGTTGCTAATGCTGAAAATTACCATATGCCAACAGGGAGTTGGCAGTGAGATAGAAAGACCTCAGACACTCTCCTTTACATAATTCTTTAGTTTCATTGGCTCATAGATCTAGAGCCAGAAGGGTACTCAGTGACCCCATGCTTTCATTTTTCAGAGGAGTAAACTAAGGCCCAGAGAGGGAAAGTGAGTTGCCCAAGGTCACACATAGGATCCCAGGGTCATAGATTTAGAGCAGAAAGGGACCCCAGGCACCATCTAGTTTAACCTCCCCATTTTGCTGAAGGGGAAATCAAGTCCCATGGAGGGAAAATGGCTTGCCATAGGTCACATAGTTAGTAAGCTGAGACATTAAATTTGAACCCAGAACCAAGAAATCTAGGCTTTGGGGCTAGAAGGAGAAATGTACCATATGGGGAAGAAATTGTCCAGAGATAGCGTAAGCCCCATACATTCCAACAGCTGTTCTGCACCTGCTGTGGGGAGAGCCAGTGTAATGTAGAATGTTTAGATGAATGAATGTACCTAACCGTGAGCTTCCCCAGTCTCACAAATCAATCCCCACTAGAGAGAAATTGTCTAGAGATGGATGGATATCCACCAAAGGGTGTCTATTTTCCCATCACCAGAAGGAAATAATCCATTCCTCTAAACATCCTTTGCAGGATTGCTGTATAAATTTGCAGTTGCTATCACTACTGCTTAGTGGTTTCTTTATCATTTTTTTTTTCAATTAGAGAACTTTCTTTTCTTCCTGGAAAAAGTCAGAGAGCCACAGTTGATGTGTTCACTAGTTTTGTTAAGCTGCATTTTCCCCTCTTTTTTACTCTTTTTAACACAGAATGGCTCTCTAGGGAGGGAAATGGGAATGATGCAAAAATAACAGATAGCAATAAAAATTGTTTTTAAGTCGTCAAACTTAAATCTGACCTTTCCTAATATATGATCCCTAGGCAAACATCCTGATTTCTGCTCCCTTTCTGAGACTGTTTTATAAGTTAAAGTGAAAACATCCCACTAGAATTTTAACAGAAAAAAAAAAGAGGCACTTACTTTGTAGGACGTTACTCTGCTTTTAAATGGGGATATTGTGAAGGGGCTGCATGAAAATAATTTTTTGCTGATGTTTGCAAAGTTTCTTTCCCCCATGCCAGGATTTCTTGGCAACTTAGAGGAGAGATTAAGGCCTCATTGTGAGGTTGCTTGACAGCTGGATTAATTCTCCAGAGAGAGTTCTCTGAGCCAATGTTATGCATTGTTTTAATAAGAATCAAAGTTGTGCTAAAACAAAGTTTAATAATGTGTAATTGCGATCAATCAATCCATCACCTAGCAATTATTGAGTGCCTATGATATGCCAGATAGAGTCCAAGGTACTAGGGACCCAAAACCAAAAGAAAAACAATTCCTGTTCTCAGGAGTTTACATTCTAATGGGGGGAAAAACATGTACATAGAGACATTGGGACTGAACCTTTTGGTTTTTTTGGCATAAGAAACTTCCAGATGGGGAAATATATCTATAGGTACAACAGAGTAGATACATGAAAACCTTAAAGAGGAAGGCACTGCTGACTGGGGGTTGGGGGGAGACCTGGGAAAGGCCTCCTATAGAGTGGGGTGTTCAAGTTGAGTCTTGATGGAAGCCAGGTATTCTAAGATTTGGAAGTGAGGAAGCAAAGAATTTGAGGCATGGGGGTGGGAGATTGGGGGAAGCATAGAGATGGGTTGTGCAGTGTCCTGTGTAAGGGATACCAAGTACGCCAGCATAGCTTAACAGCAGAGTGTGCAGAGGGAGTAATGAGTAAGAAGGCTGCAAAAGAAAAATGGGGCCAGAGAGTGTGGAGCTCATTAAATTTCAGGTGAGTTCATTTAGTGGGGGTGATGATGGGGAGGAGAAGTGACATGGTCAGATCTGTGTGTTAGGAAAATAACTTTGGCAGCCATGCAGAAGATGTATTGAAGTGGTACAGGGATGGACTAGATACCCTCTCAGACTGCTTTCAACTGTAGCTCTGTGATCCTTTGTTAGACCTTGGGGAAGCCACTTACTTACTTTCAGTTCTATCTTCTGTAATTTGAAAGGGCCAGATTACATGGGTTCTGAGGTTCCTGCCAGTATGAGATCTGTGATCTTATGAATTGCTTAGTAAATATTCAGTAAGGAAAATTGTATAACAAAGTAGTATTAGTTGTTCATTAAAGAGCTGTGACCCAAGTTATTTAATGCAGGCCCTCCATTATAGCACACTTCTCGCTAAGTTTCAGTCACATGGTGTCTCATCCCACTTCTGTCTGTCTAGTGCCTTCTCTAATCTCCTTTGTACTTGGGACACCCTTCCTCTTCCTTCATTTTTTTTGGAGGCAATCAGGATTAAGTGACTTGCCCAGGGTCACACAGCTAATAAGTGTGGGATGCTAGATTTGAACTGGGTCCTCCTGACTCCAGGGCCAGTGCTCTATCCACTCTCCCACCTAGCTTGCCCTCTCTCCCTTCATTTTCAAAAGTTCCTAAAACACCATCTCTTCTCCAAAGCCTTCCTGCATTGATCAATGGGAACATAACCCTCTTTTACAGGAGTGTGCTGGTAAAAGTTTAACAACTGGCTCTCTGTAGAGAAAAAATGTATTCACAACACACTTTTAAGTTTAAACTGCATTATTACCATCTTGTCCATCACTTTCTTAAGCCTAGACAATCAACAAAACAATAAATCAAGCCCTGACTGATAACATTTCTGAGACATAAATGCTCACCCTAAAAATTTAACAATCAGATCTTGAGTCAGTTTCTCTAGCACACCACTGCCTGCTGTACTACCTCTTATCACTCCATCCAAATGTAGGCCTGCTGTGGACCTTCCCTATCAAGTTTTCACAGTTTCTGCACAGGTCCTTAGTTCTGGGGGCAGGGAGAAGTCCCCGCTCGTGACCAGGCCAGCACAACAGCACTGACTTGTAATGGGTAGTCACCTTAAACCACTTAAGCTTTGGCAAATTAGATGGAGTGCACCCTCCGTCTACTATTCCTGGCATGCTCACTTCCTAATCTCCTACGGCTTCTTCATCTTTGAATTTTCTGATATAGGTTTGAATAATACTCATTTCTCAGGGTCCTGGTGCTCATTGCTCTGAAGGCACTCAGGTAATTCAACCTGGGTAGCTTTTCTGATTGCAGCTGTGTGGAGGATGGATTGCTGAGGGGGAGGAATTGGAAGCTAGGAAACCAGTTAGGAGGCCATTAGAGTACACTAAACAAGGAGTAAAGAATGTCTTCAGCATTGTGAACTTTGGGAGATCTGGTAGATGGTGCTCTCAATATAAATAGGGAAGAGGGAGGTTTTGAGGGAAAATATAATGATCTCTGACATGGATGCATTGTGTTTGAGATGTCTATAGGACATCCAGTTGAAAATGTCTAATAGGTAGCTGATGACATGGGCCCTGAGCTCAGGAGAGAGATTAGGTCTGGATATGCAAATCAGAGAGATTTACGTATATATGCACAGAGATGGTAATTAAACCTGTGGTAGCCAATGAGTTCACTTAGAGGGTGTAGTGAGAGAAGAGAAGAAGGCTTAGAACAGTGTTGGGGGCAGGGATATGCTGGACCAGCTTGTAGGCTTTCCCAAACCACTTATCAGTGTGAGCATTTATTCCTCAGGAAAATTAGCAAATGCCACCAAGCAGCACTCAATTGATTATTTTGTTGATTGTCTGTACCAGGGATGAGGAGCCTGTGGCCTCTGTTTTACAGAACAAACCCTTTTATGAAGGGGATTTGTTCTATGAAGTTTGGATTCAGTCAAAGGGCCACACTTGAGGACCTAGAGGGCCACATGACGTCTCGAGGCCGCAGGTTTCTCGCCCCTGGTCTAGACTTTGGAAAGTGATGAAGAAATTTGTAATAATGCAGATTAACCTTAAAAGTGTGTCACTTTGCAGAGGGTGAGCTGTTAAACATTTACCGGCATACCCTGCCTGGGAGACACCCACAGTTAGGACAGTCTGAGGAGGATTGGTGTTGGAAAATAATGAGGTGTTGCGGGACCATTATGCTTGAGATACCAGTGGGGTATGCAGGAGAGATGTCCTTCAGACAGCTGGCAATGTGGGACAAAAATCCTGTTGACCAATTAAGGCTGACTGATGATGATGGTGTTCAATATCTTGCAAGAAAGGAGATGTTTTTATTTCTTATCTTTCAACTAGACTTATAATGACTGTCAGGGCCCTTAGAGATGAGTCTAGTCCCATCCCCTCTGTAAAAATCACAGAGGAGGAAAACGAGAGAGAAAAAGTACCTTGTCCAAGGTCACATCGAAAGTGACAGAAAAGCCTTGTCTCCAATGTAACCCAACTGATCCCTAGCCCAAGACTCTAGACACTGTAACACATGGCCTTTGACACAGAGCAAAGCATGCAGGTTGCGATTTTGTGACTTCTGAAACAAACTTGAAAAACAGCATACAAAGCCAGGCCAGCCTTGGGCAAAATTGTGTATTCAGTTCAGCAAACATGCACCCAGGGTCACAAAGGTTTTAAACTGCCCAGCTGCAATTTGAACCCAAGGCCTCTGATTCTGAATCCAGTGCTCCAAATCGACAACACCTTACGTAGGGAAAGGGTTAGAGGCTCCTCTTGACTCCCTTTCCACCAAGCAGGGACTGTAAACCAAGTTTGGGGCATCTGTCCCCATTACAGCTGACAGTGAGCTTGGGGTCCCTCTATTGACCAGAGGAGCTAAAAAGAGACCTCTGACCCTGGCTCTAGGGGACGGCTTTTGATACCACCCCACTCCCACTCCCCATTGGTTATCACACAGTCTGAGAACCTAAAGTGGTTTTAGTCCTTCTTCGGGAAAGAGAAAGTGAAATGGCCTTTTCTCTTCTCCCCTGAAAACTCACATTTGCTGTTCCTTCTCTATGAATCAAGTAGCTTTCTGCTCTCCTGGGTCTTTCTGGGGAATAAATTGCTAGCTACCTGGCAATGACTTTCAAGTGTTATGCTGCTTGGGGTTAGGCAGGCCTGTTACCCATCAGGTGCTTCCTCCTCAGAGCAGCCAATCCTCTTCAAGGTTATGTGGCTACAAAGTGTGTACTAGATGGCCAGCTAGCTGGGAAGAAGCTAGGTGACTTAGTGAATAGAGCTATGGTCCTGGAGTCAGGAAGATCTGAGTTGAGATGTGAACCAGGGCAAGTCATTGAACTTGTTTGCCTCAATTTCCTCATTTGTAAAATGAGAATGATAGTAGCACCTATCTCCCAGGGTTATAGTGAAGATCAAATGAGATGCTATTTGTAAAGTGCTTTGCAAACTTTAAAGCATTATATAAATGGTAACTATTACTCCTACTACTGGTTATGCCGCAGTGCATAGAGCACTGGGCTTGTAGTCAAGAAGACTCATCTTCCCTAGTTCAAATCTGGCCTCAGACACTTACTAGCTGTGTGACCCTGGGCAAGTCACTTTACCCTGTTTGCCTCAGTTTCCACATCTATAAAATGATCTGGAAAAGGAAATGGCAAACCATTCCACCAGTATCTCTGCCAAGACACCCCAAATGGGGTCATGAAGAGTCAGACACAACTGAAATGGCTTAACAACAATTACTACTACTACTACTACTACTACTACTACTACTACTACTACTACTACTACTACTACTACTACTACTACTACTGCTACTACCATTAATTTAAATGAATGGAAATAACTGGATTGGGAATCACAGGATATAGTTTGAGTTCTGTCTCTGCCACTATTTGTATGACCTTGGGTGAGTCACTTCCCTTTTCTGGGTCTGAGTTTCCTTCTTTGTAAAAATGAAGAGGTTAGACTGGATGACCTCTAAATGACCTAACAGCTCTAAATCCTGAGATCTTCTGAAGTAGGAGGGTTTCCCTTCCCCATGCCAAACCCTGTTATTGATTCTGACAGAGTCCTAACCCTGCCTTAGCTAATATTAGTTGATCACAGTGGGAGCTCTGTTGAAGCTAGCACATGGCCTCTAATGGAGGGCCTTGCCCACACTGGGCAACCAAAGAGGGGGGAGTGCCTTGCAATAGTCTAGCTAAGTGTCTCCTTGTTTGCTGGTTCTTAGCTAGTGTTTGCATTTGCAGCTTTCCAGTGTTTGCTGAAGAGGCTGGGGAGGGGAGGGGGTTGAGCGAGAGATTGACTTAGCTTGGACTGACCAGGCAATTATTGATCACTCACACATTGGCCACTTAGAATAGTTAAGGGTGCATGGTACCACAAGGGAGCATGTGCTGTCATTATAGCCTTCTGGGCAGTACCAGAGGCTAGCTAATATGGGAAGGATGGATGGAGGGCAGGAAGGAGGAAGGAAGGATGGAAGGAAGGAAGGAAAAAAAGGAGAGAAGGAGGGAAGGGAATAAGGGAAGGATGGGAGAGAAGGAAGGAAAGAGAAGGGAAGTGAAGAAGGGGAAAAGGAAAGGAGAAGAGGATTGTCTTGGCATATAGCAAGGCTAGATTTCAAAAGCTTTTAGGAGTTATTTTAGCAGGGTGAAAGCTCAATTCAAAACAGCAATTTGATGTGGAAGTCACCCAACCCATCTCTGTCGTGGGCTACATGAAGAAAGCATAAGATCCAAATCTAGAGAGGCCATAGTCCTGTTGTTCTTTAGCTTTCCTACTCTGAGCGCATCTAGAGTGTTATGTCTACTTGGGGGTTTTTCATTTAAGTAGGATGCTGACAAGGTCCTTCTAGGTTGGAGAGGGCAACCTGGATTGTTAAGGGGACTCAAGATCAGAGATCCCTTGATGGGGCTGGAGCTTTAGAAGGTTTACGGATATCCTGGTCATTGGTATTCAGTCCATTCATTCAACAATTCAGTAAGTATTTATTTAGGCACTACTGTGAGCCAAGAACTCTTTTAGTTACTGGGGTCACAAATATGAGGGGGAAAGGAAGGAAGAGAAATTAGCATGTATATAGTACCTACTATGTGCCAGGCACTCTGCTATATGCTTTACAAATATTATTTCATTTGATCGTCACAACAACCCTGGGAGATAGGTACTGTTATTATACCCATTGTACAATTCAGGAAACTGAGTCAAACAAAAATTAAGTGACTTGCCTAGCATCAAACAGCTAGTAAATATCAGAAGGAAGGGAGGAAGACCAAAGTTTGAATGCAGCCTCAGCACTAACTAGCTATGCGACTATTGGCAAGTCATTTAACTTCTCTGTGCCTCAGTTTCCTTACTTGTTAAATGAGTTTAAATAATAGCACCTACCTCAGAGGTGGTTTTGAGGATCAAATAATATAATACGTAGGGCACTTTGCAGAACTTAAAATGCTAGCTGCTGCTGTTGTTTAGTGCAGCCTTTTTATTTTTTTTTTTTGGCAGTTGGGGTTAAGTGACTTGCCCAGGGTCACACAGCTAGTACGTGTCAAGTGTTTAGTCTGAGGCCGGATTTGAACTCAGGTCCTCCTGAGTTCAGGGCCAGTGCTCTATCCATTGTGCCACCTAGCTGCCCCCTTGTGTTTTTTTTTCTTTAGTGCCATCTTAAAGTTGTCCACAAGTCGATGTTCTCCTTGAACCACTAGCTCGCCCTTTGACCCTGTCAATTTAGTAAGCTAGGGCATATACAGCATAGGTTTCCTTAGAGGCTGCAGCATTGTGGCTGACCATTAGATTGCACTCAGTCTGCAAACGCCTAGACTGAGTGAACTCTCCTTGGAGAATGGTGCAAAGCCAGCTAGTCAGTCAACTAGCATTTATTAAGCACCAGGTACTGGGCTAAGGGCCTAGGATACAAAAAAAAAGGGCAAAAAACTCCACCCCACAATCCATGTTGTCAAGGAATTCACAGTCTTATGCTAGAGATAACTCATAAACAACTTTGTAGAAACAAGATATAGGGGGCAGCTAGGTGACCCAGTGGATAGAGCACTGGCCCTGGACTCAGGAGGACCTGAGCTCAAGTCTGGCCTCAGACACAAAACACTCACTAGCTGTGTGACCCTGGGCAAGTCACTTAACCCCATTGCCAGGGAAGGAAGGAAGGAAGGAAGGAAGGAAGGAAGGAAGGAAGGAAGGAAGGAAGGAAGGAAGGAAGGAAGGAAGGAAGGAAGGAAGGAAGGAAGGAAGGAAGGAAGGAAGATATAGACAAGCTAGATTGGGGATAATCTCAGAGGGAAGGCACTAAGTTTGAGGACTGGGAAAAGCTTCTTGCAGAAGGTGAGACTTTAGCTGAAGCTTGAAGAAAGCCAGGGAAGGTAGGAGGCAGAGATGAGGAAGGAGAGTCCCAGGTATGGGGGACATCCAGTGAAAACATTGGGTTTCAGAAGATGGAGTGTCTTGGTTGAGTAACAGCCCAGAGGCTGGTGTCAGGATCTCAGAGTACAGACAGAGGAGTAAGATATAAGAAGACTGGAAAGAGAGAGGGCGGGTTATGAACGGCTAAGAGAATTTATGTTTGATCCTGGAGGCAATAGAGAGCCACTAGAGTTTATTGACTAGGGGAGTGACATGGTCAGACCCATGTTTGAGGACTGGAGTGAGGAGAGACTTGTGGCAGGGAGAACAACCGGCAGGCTAGTATAGTCTACTATAATTGCTATACATATATATATATGTATAGAGAGGGAGAGAGAGAGAGAGAGAGAGAGAGAGAGAGAAGAGAGAGAGAGAGAGAGAGAGAGAGAGAGAGAGAGAGAGAGAGAGAGTCTACTATAGACTACTAAGTGCAGATGTGAGGTGATGAGGATTAGCCTCCAATGGCCATGTCTGAAATCGATCTAAAGAAGTAAATAGTACATTACTCACAATATTAAAATATGAGATCTAGTTTATGTACTCAGTTCATGATCCCCCTGACCTCCCCTTTTTAATTTATCAGTTTAGACTTCACTCCTTTCACTGGATTCAGAGATTCTTAGTGCTGTGATCACATAGGTTGTCCATAGAATAAAATAAAGAGGAAATAGAGCAAATATGGAGTCATCCATCCTTAGTCATCTCCTAAACCTCCTTATGGTTTCTGTCGCAGATATTTGGGGGTGGTCAGAGTGGGGGGGAAGGTGGTGGTATAGCAGAATACTAGCCAATGCCATGTAAAGATCATGGAAAAATAAGGTAAAAGATATGTCCACAGCCATCTCAGGATCCCTGACTAAAAACAAGGAAAAGCAGAGAAAGTGGTAAGGAAAAGCAATTTCTCCCAGCCTACTAAATGTACAGTCTTAGTACAATTTTGACCTACTAAAGCTTAAAACAGCATTAAGATTTTTAGGACAACCTATATGAAAATAGCAATCCTGTATCAGCCATTGTCTTTTTTCTTCCCAGGGTTCAACACCCTCAAGTGCCTTTCATGATTGCCTGTCCCCGTCTCTGAATACCCAGTGTGTGGATTCTGTTTAATAACTGAGGCAGATATAGGGCCAAGTGGATGGAGTTCTGGACTCTGATTTTGAATTCTGCCTCCTGACACTTATTTCATTGAGTGGGCTCATTGCTTTCTCTCTCTTAGCTTCAGTTTCCTTGCCTATAAAATAAGGAAAACCTAATAGTACCTATTATTATGGGTTTAAGGTTGGTGTGATGATCAAATGGGACAGGCTGTGAATGTGAGAAAAAGCATTTATGAAGGATTTATGGCATGCCAAGCTCCATTCTCAGTGCTGGTGATACAAATGGAAGCCAGCCACACAGGCCCTGCCTTCAAGGAGCTAACGTTCTACTGGGGAAAGACAATATAAGAAAGGGAGAGGGTATGATTTGGAAATGTAAAGTGCTTACAAATCTTAACATTTTCTAGAAATGTTAGTTATTATTCATCATTATAGTATTATACATGCTGTTTTATTTATTATTACAATGTACAAATAATAATATCAACGTGAGAGAAATAGGTCATGATTCTCACAGAAGGAGTAGAAATTTTCTAGGTTGTTAATGAAGATGGACCTTGGAGAACCAGGATGATGTAGTAGAGAGTTTACCTCAGAGTCAGGAATACGGGTTTGAATCCTGCCTGAATCACTTCCTAGTTGTGTGACCCTGGGCAGATCACTTAACTGCTGTCTACCTCAGTTTCTTTCTCTGTAAAATGGGGACAATTGTGAAGATCTGATGAGACAAATTGTACAGTGCTTTGTAAACTTTAAAATGCTACGTAAACGCTAGCTATCAGTGAAGAAAGATGATGATAACGATGACAACGATGAAGACACATGAAGGTTTAGTTTGTTAAGAGACTCCCACTTGATTTCCTTTGTTAATCTAATATTGTCCACTGGTTCAGAGTTGCCTCTGAGCTAGACATACTGGAGCAGTTAGGTGGCACAGTGGGTAGAGCACCAGGCTTAGAATCAGAAAGACTCATCTTCCTGAGTTCAAATCTGGACTCGGTCACTTACTAGCTTTGCGACCCTGGGCCAGTCACTTCACCCTGTTTGCCTCAGTTTCCTCATCTGTAAAATGAACTAGAGAATGGAATGGCAAACCGCTCTAGGATCTTTGCCAAGAAAACCCCAAATAGGGTCGTGGAGAGTCAGACATCACTAAAACAACTGAACAACAATATCAAAAGACATACTGACCCCAGACATCTCTGGGACACTGGAGATGGAGTAAATTAGCAGGTGAAAATATATGTACCATTGTATTGTGGGGCATGCTTTGCACTTTAAGCCTGAAATAAATATAGCACTTTTCCCTGTGCTCTATTATCTGCCCCTAATACAATAGTGGATGTCCTAATTCAGAAAAAAAAAATCCAGAGCATCCCCTCTCTCAATCCAGGGGAATATTTATTTTGAAGCAGGTTCTTGGAAATAGTCAAATATGTCTTCCTGTGTTTATGGATCAAAGGAAAGCTCTGTGTGTGTGTGTGTGTGTTTGTGTGTTTGTATTGGGGAGTTGCTAACTGAACTTTCTTTATAATTCTGTCCTTGGCTAAGAAAATCAACTATGAATTTTGAGGTGTCATAAAGACCTCTTTTGATTCTTCTAATAGTGCCAGGGGCTCCATGAAATCCCAGGATGCCCAGTACCATGCCAAGGCACATTTCTTTCTAGCAAACACATCTGCAAATCCTAGCTAATACTTTGCTTATTGCAGGCAGCATTAGGAAAATCAGCATTCCAGCCTATAGGTGGGCTTGGGGGAGTGGAGGAGAGGCCACCAATGGGGTCTCTCCTGAGTCGTACTTTTTTTCATCCTGCCTTGATCACTAACTTATTGAGTGACCAGAGACAAATCCCTTCCCTTTTCTAAGCCAGAGTTCCCTCATCATCAAGATGAGAAGTTTGGGCTTAATTTAAGCCAGTTCAATGAAATTTATTATGGCAGCTAGGTGGCGCAGTGGATACAGCACCAGGCTTGGAGTCAGGAAGACCTGAGTTCAAAAGTGACCTCATTCACACTTAGCTGTGTGAACCTGGTCAAGGTGCTTAACTTCTCTCTGCCTCAGTTTCCTTATTTGCAAAATAGGGATAATAATATCATCAGCCTCTCGGAGTTGTTGTGAGGATTAAATGAGGTGTTTGTAAATTGCTTTGTAAACCTTAAAACACTACATAAATGTTTATTATTGTTGTTATTATTATTATTTGCTTAGCATTGTTAGGCACAGGGGATTTAAAATCATCCATATCTTCAAGGAATTTCTTTTCTGTGGGGTGGCTAGGTTGTACAGTGGGTAGAGCACTGGGCCTGGAGTCAAGAGGACCTGAGTTCAAATCCTGCCTCAGACACTTACTAGTTGTGCGACCCTGAGCAAGTCATTTAACCCTGTTTGCCCCAGTTTCCTCATCTGTAAAATGAGCTGGAGAAAGAAATGGCAAACCACTCTAGTATCTTGGCCAAGAAAACTCCAAATGGGGTCACGAAGAGTCAGACATGACTGAAAGGACTCAACAACCACCACAAAAGTCTATGACCGGTATTGTTTAGGTATTATTTATCTTTTTTCATGCTATGCTTTGGCATCCTGCTCAAGGCTGTGGACCCAGTCTCAGAATAATGTTTTAAAATACATAAAGTATAATACAAAGGAAACAGATCGTAATAAATTTATCAAGATATTAAAAAAAAAACCAACTTCACAGTTGATAGGTTAAGTCACTCACTCATCCTATGACCTTTAAGCTCAGTCTGTCAATAAGCCTTTAACAGATTTTGTGGGTTGGAAGGAATCTTGGTGTCTGTCTAGTCTGAACCATGCACAGACGCAATCCCCAATATTTATTAAGTGTATACTGTGTGCCAGGCTCTGTGTTGGGTACTTGGGTTGTAAAGACAAAAACAGAACAGCCCCTGCTGTAAACACAAGATAATTTGGGGAGGGGGCTAGCAGCTGGAGGGATCAGGAAATCCTCATCCACATGCCAATCAAACTGAGTGCTGAAGGGATCTGGAGGTTCAAAAAGGGAGCGGGAATTGGGGAGAGAGAATGAGAAATAGAGTGTGACTCCAAGGTTGCTAAAACTAATAACATGGAGGTTGGTAGTGTCATTGTTCTGTTGTATCCAACCTGTCGTGACCCCATTTGGGGTTTTCTTGGCCAAGATACTGCCATGGTTTGCCATTCCCTTCTCCAGCTCATTTGACAAATAAGGAAACTGAGGCCAACAGAGTGAAGTAACTTGGCCAGGGTCACACAGCTTTCCTAGTGTTTGAGGTCAGATTTGAACTCAGGTCTTCCTGACTGCAGGCACAGCGCTCTATCCACCAGACCACGTAGCTGCCCCAGTGTTGTTGACAATGTCGTTCTTCTTGATAACACTCCTCTTTAGATTGTGAGGCACTGCTCTCTCCTTGTTCTCCTATCTGTTTGACCACTCCTTCTCAGTCTTCATCCAGGTCAAAATTGTTAACCATGGGGATTCTCTGAGATTTTGTCGTGGGCCTTTTCCTCCTTCTGTATTGTTTACTTGGTGATTTCCTCAGCTCCCATGGATTCAATGATCATCTCTATGCTCATGATTCCCAGATCTATTTATCCAGCCTTACATCTAGTCTATCACCTCCAACTGCCTGTTGGAGATCTCAAAATAGATGTCCCATAGACGTGTTAAACGCAGTATGTCCAAAAACAAGCTCTATTTTTTCCCCAAATCCTTCCTCTCTTCCAAATTTTCCTGTTGCTGCCGAGGGCCCTGGCACCCTCCTTGACCCCAAGACTTGGAAGCTAGGTGTCATCCTCAGTTCATCACCCTCTCTCTCACTCCCCTCCTCCCATCTCCACACTCTTGCCAGATCCTGTTGATTTTACCTTCTCAATATATCCTCTCCCTTTTCTCCTCTGACACTGTCACCATTCTAGTGTAGGCCCTTGGTCTATTGCAATAGCCTGCTGGTGGGTTTCCCTGCCTCAAGTCTCTCCCTACTCTAGTCTGTCCTTCACTAAGCTATCAAAGTGATCTTCCTAAAATGCATGTCTGACTAGGTCACAAACATGCCCCGCCTCCTTCAGTAAACTCCAGTGGCTCCCTATTACCTCCAATATCAAATATGAAATCCTCTGGCTTTTAAAGCCTTTCGTGATCTGGCCCCTTTCTACTTTTCCAGTCTTTTTATATTTTACTCCTCTCCATGTCCTCTTTGATCCAGTGACACTGACCTCCTGGCTCTTCTTCACACAAGATCTTCCATCTCCTGACTCCTTGAGTTTTCATTGGCTGTCCCCCATGCCTAGAATTCTCCCTCATCTCTGGCTACTGACTTTCTTCAAGTATCAGCTAAAAGCTCACCTGCCACAAGAGGCTTTTCCTGCCTCCCTTAATGCTAGCACCTTCCCTCCAGTTTATCACACACACACACACACACACACACACACACACAATCTCACAGTCTAATGGGGAGATGACACACAAACAACTATGTAGAAACAAGATATACATAGATAGATAGATAGATAGATAGATAGATAGATAGATAGATAGATAGATAGATAGATAGATAGATATAAATCTCCTTAAGGGCAGGGACTACTTTTGCCTTTCTTTGCTGCTGCTGCTAGGTAGTGCCATAGGGCACAGAGTGCTGGACCTGGAGTCAGGAGGACTTTGACAAATATGGTTTCAATCACTTCCTAGCTGTGTGATCCTGGGTAGGTCACTTAACCTCTGCCTCAGTTTCCTCATCTACTTCCCAGGGTTGTTGTGAGGATCAATTAAGAAAACATTTGTAAAGTGCTTCGCACAGTGACTGGCATGTAGTAGGCACTTAATAAATGTTTGATGACTCATTTTGGATGGGGGGTGGGGTGATAATATTCTGTGTCCTAAGATACTTCCAATTCCTAGAATTCCCTTTTCTAACATTTATATGGTCAGGTCCCTCTCTGACCTGTCTTCCTGTATTCTAAGTTTCCTCCAAGTCCTAACTTTTTATGTTCTAAAGTCCCTTCCAATTCTGACATTCTGTGCTCTAAGGTCTCTTGTAACTATGACATTTATGTTTTAAGGAAGCTCATATCTTTGAAATTCTGAGTTCACAAAAGGCAATAAATGTGTACCACGTTGCCCAGTCTTATACAAGTAAGGTTACTCTTATACTAGATTCATCTAAATAGGCATGATTTCCTTTTTCTTTTCCCTTGACTCAGGAAAGTTCTGTGGGACATGTCAAGACAGTGCCAAGAGGTATAAGGAACTGAGATTTAGATGTAGTTGGTAGTCTGGCTTTGCTTCTGTACCAGAAAACCTAGGACTTTTATTATCCCTCAAGGCTATCTGCTGGATGAAATACTGAGATGGGGTGGTATAAGTGACTAGATTTCTGGATTTGGAGTTGGATAGATGACTTGGGTTCAAATGTTTTCTTAGATTATAGTAGTAGCATGACTCCAGTAGGTCACATAAGTTCTCTGAGTCTCGGTTTTCTTAAATGGAGATAGTACCTGTAGCACTAATATGCATTGTTGTGAGCATAAAATTAGACCATCTGCATAAGATGGTTGGCAAACCTACCATGATATATAAAGGTCAGTGATGATGATGGCTATGGTGGTAGTTGGGACCCAACAACTAAGATTCAAGAACTCTTAGGATCCTCTGGAGTTCAGGTGCATGGAGGAAGAGTCAGGCTTGGGACTAACCATTCTCATGCCTGGGAGCACAGCTGAGATTCCATAGGGAATGTTTCTCTAATTCCCTGTGGGCCATGCTGGTCTTCTGTAAGTTAGGTGTTTGATCAAAAGTGGCTGAGCTTTTAGTCCCCCCACATTGTCATTGAGTTGCGGCCACACCTGTGCATAGCATCCTAAAATCCGGGAGTTGGAGAAACTCTCCATCCCAGGCCTAGCACCACCAGATTGATCACCTCCCATTCTTCAACATTCCTCATCCAGATGTAGTATCCTCACAAATTACTATTCTGTCTTGCATAGTATGAGAAGCTATGTCAGTCACCAATAGATATCTGAGTTAGAGGGTTCTGAAAGAATTATAGGTCTTCAAATGCAAAGGAACCTTAAAGAATACCTAGTCCAACTGACAGAGTCTATTTGACAGAAGAGAAAACTAAAGGCCAGAGAGGGGGCAGGGCCAGTACCTATCAAAAAGATGGCCTGTGAATAAAATGAATCATGGCTGGACTGGTGTCACCTAGATATAATGGGACAGATGGAGTAGTCACCCACCAAAGTGGTAGTTCTGAAATTGAAAGAGTTAAGGGCTCCATGATATAGTCTCAGGTCTGGGCAGCAAGGTGGCAAGGTGGTAGACAGGAGGAATGTAGAGACACACGTAGAGTTTGAGGTTTGGACAGGACATCCAGTTGGGTGTATCCAGGAAGCAATATTGAGATCAGGGCAGAAGTTGGGGTTGTAGAAAAAGAATTGGAAGTCATATGCCTAGAGGTGATAGTTTACACAATGGAAGTGAACAGGATGGGAGCCCAGGACAAAACCTTGAAACACACCAACATTGAAGGGTAGGAAGAAGATAATGTACCAGTGAAGGAAACATAAAAGGAGTAGACAGACAGAATAGGTGGAGACTCTGGATACAGAAGTATCATGTAAAGCAAAGAAGGACAGAGTAGTAGGAGGCAGTAGTAGCAGCATCACAGAGGATGTAACAGAGTTCAAAGAGGATATAAGTAATAAAAGAAATAAAAGAAGATGGAGATTCGGTGACCTATTAATGACCCGCTATGTTTCCTATTCCAGTGTTCTTTCCATAGGCAGCATGATACAAGGAAAGAGCTTGAGACTTCACACAAAGTCATCTACGTTCAAGTTTACCCCTAACTACGTGTGTGATCTTGGGCAAGACAATTCACCTTTGTGAGCCTCAGTTTCCCAATCTGTAAAAGATAAATATAAGTGATATCCTAATGAAATAAGGGATTTAAAGAGTTAAGTAAATATAAAATGGAAGTCTCTATTGACCATCAGTGGAGTATTTTGCAGTGAGAGAAATTGATTTTGATAGGCAGTTTGTGAACTGAAAGGAGATTGGGAGATATTCTATATTAAGATAAAATGTTTTTTGAAATTGTAGCATATTCTTCAATATGAAGATACATTTGAACTAGTAATATTTCCTGTTTTATGATTAATTGGCTGTATAATCAGAGCACTGGTTTCCTAAGTACGCTAACCAGTATACAGTGTGCCTTGTGAAATGAATGATGTTCCAAATCACGTACTAACTGACATTGCCAGCTCAGCGAATTTTGCAAAATGTGGAAAATCCCCATTTCCCAAGGGAGGCTTTCTTAGCAAAGCAATTGTAAAAAGCATTTGCAATATCATCTGAATACCTAATGTGGCTGCTGTCTGAGTGTTTCCCAGGTGGGACCACTGCTTCATTATCAGACGCATCACTAACCACAGGGGGTTCCACCTGGAACTTGAAGCACATAAAAGAAAGTAAGAATCCAGGCCAAGCAGCCTGTCCCTGAGCTCCCAGGGTAGCCAGTGGGCCATCTTCAGTGGCATATGGCCCCAGAGCTAGTTTATACCAGAGACAAAACTTTCTGGCTAGCAGATATGATGGACTCATGCTAGCCATTAATCTACCATATAAGAGGCATACGTAGAAATTCCCATCCCCTTTACAGTTAGCATTGGGGTTTAAGACCAGCACCCATATTTACTAGCTATGTGGCCTTAATTAAGTTGATTCTAGGGCTTCAGTTTTACCAATAGAATATTAGAATGGGAAAGCATTTTAGAGATAATCTAAGAGCATAATCTTAGATATTATCTAATGAACTCTCAAAGTGTGATCTAGGGACTACTGGGGGTCCCCAGGGATTCTGGAAGGCCCAAACTATTTTCATAATAATACTAAGATGCTTTCATTTCCAATACAGTAAATATCAACAAGATATTTCGTTGGTGTCCTCAATCATTGAGAATTGTTGATCTTGTCAAGCCCCCTCATTTTTAAGATAAATGAACTGAGGCTCAGAGTAGTAAAGTATAAGGTGTGAAACTAGAAGTCAAACCCAAGTCTTCTGCCCCTGAAAAGGGAAGGAAGGAAAGAATCCAAATAGATCTCCTAAGTCTATTACTACAGAGACTAGCAGGTATGGTGTAGGAAGAAAAATGTCAAAGAGAGGATTCATGGGAAGCAGTATCCAAGAAAAGAACCTCCAACAAAGCTCATGGCCTCAGACAACTAAATGTAAGTGCATAACTTGTGGGTAGTAAGGAACAGGAACCAGAGGTCCTAACACAAGGAGGCATATTTTAATTCACAGGGATCACTGACACTTGGACAGAATTTGACTCGCGACTAGAATATGGCTCTGGAAGGACATATCTTCTTCAAAAACCATAGAATAGATAAAAGAGATGGTAGACCAAGACTGTGTGTACTCTTGTGAAGAAATACTTGAATCTTGGGGGAAGAGCATTGTGGTAGTATCTCCACAATACCTCAAAACATAATGGCAACTTAAATATTTGTTGGATTGAATAGAGAACATTTGGGTGAAACCTAATGAAAAGAAAAGAGACAGAAGAATTTAAATTAACATATACTACAGACCACCTGGACAGAAGATGGAATTAGATGAAAAGTTTGTTCATTTGTTTCTATCATGTCTAACTCTTTGTGACCCCATTTGGGATTTTCTTGGCCGAGATGCTGGACTGGTTTGCCATTTCCTTCTCTAGTTCATTTTACAGATGAGGAAACTGAGGCAAACAGGATGAAGTGACTGGCCCAGGGTCATACAGCTAGTAAGTGTCTGAGGCCAGATTTGAACTCATGGGGATGAGTCTTCCTGACTCCTGGCCCAGCACTCTATCCATTGCAGTACCACCTAGCTGCCCAGTAAATGAAAAGTTTAAAAAAGAGATAAAAAGATGAAATTTTTTTCTCATGCAAGTTTATGGACTCCCTTCAATCTATGCACAGACCTATGGACAACAGGTTAAGAACCCCTGCTCTAGAACAGAGGTGTCAAAGTTGAGGAACAGGAAGCATGCAAAACCTGGAAGCAGATTAAAATATAATTGGGAAATGTTTAACATAATGAATAAAATATCATAAAATATAGATAATGTTAATCTGTTGTTTTTTAAGTTAGTATGTAGCCAACAGGGATTTGTTTCTATTTAAGTTTGACAGTACTGCTCTAGCTAATCTCTTTTGCTTGGTTTTCTTACCCATTCATTTAAACTCCAGACATTTACTAGCTGTGTGACTCTAGGCAAGTCACTTTACCCTATTTGCCTCAGTTTCCCCTTCTGTAAAATGAATTGGAGAAGAAATGGCAAACCACTCCATTACCTTTGCCAAGAAAACCCCAAATGGGGTCATGATGAGTGGACACAACTGAAAAAAACTACTCAACAACAACAAAATCCTTTTTTGAAATCAACCATTGCTAAGGTAGAAAATCTCTAGACCCACTCTCCCAGTGTGAGGCCGGCTATATCTCCCTCTCAGGGTTCCAGGGCATCCCTGAAGGGTTCAAAGATAGCTTCCTCTGATACTTTGAGGTTGAGCCCCCATTCCAGTGTATTCCGCCCACTGTTAACCACCAGTGATCATGGTTTCAGTTCCATTTAATTCATATCTATTAGCTTTTATAAAGGGATACTCACCATAAAGATATAGCAAGAACAGAAGTTACAAGCATTCTCCTTCCCCATCCCCCATCACTTTTTCCCTATACTACCTCATTCCCTGAGGAGAATGGGTTCAATCTTAACACTGTTTCTACATAGCATCCACCCCAGCAAGTTTACTTCTAGATGTGGTGTGGCTGATGGCTAGATGAATCTGGGCTGGGCAGGTTGCTCAGAATTTGCTTCTCACCATTTGGCTTCCAGCAGATCCCAACATGGACTCTTGTTCCTTGGTCTCCTAACCTTTCGAAGTTCACAAGGTCATAAGCATCTTCCAATCTCCTTCACGTAAAAGCGAGAAGGAATAAACATGGCAGAGACGAGCAGCAACAAAGCCATGGCCATTCATCTTCATTCTGGCGGCTTTGGGTGAGATGAGGACTCAAGGCCTCTCCTCCACCCAAGAGCCACAGCAGCTAGGAGAAACCAGAACCAAGAGATGTGCTTTATCTGGTTAGCACCTTTTAAATACATCCAAATTCTGGCTTCACAGCCAATTACAAAGACTCCTCTTCACTGCAGAGTTTAGCAGACTGAAATCAGTTACAAAATGTCTGGGCATGCTCCATATTGAGAAGCAGGTCATTTTTTTTTTTTTTTATGTGTCAACATGCCATTTTGGAAGCTGGTTCCCCAGCCTCTTCCCTACAGGGAATTACTCTCCATCCCCCATCCCTGTTACCCTTATATATCACTTTGATTGTCCCAGGAGTAAAAAGCAAAGATAATTTACTTAAAATAGAAAGCATTATGATATCAGAGTAACATAATATTATAAAGCTTTCCCAACACCTGTGGTCCAAGCAAGCCAGCAAATCTCCAACCTCCCCAGGAAGGAAGGTTGTGGGTCTAGCCTGGCCTAGTTCCAAGGTCAGTCTAAGGAAGCTAGGCCACTGGCATGGTACTTTGCTCATCATCACAAGAATTTCCCTCAGTGTGAAAACGTTGCTTTGTATAAGAGCTCTGCTCTCCTGTGGGGAGTGCAACCCACCCAGGGTCTGAAAGACTTCTGAGGCCCCAGTCAGACTAGGGGACCAAATGCATGCCTGAACAAGGTTGCTGCCTCACCCCTCTGCTTGTCATGGGAAAGGTCAAACTCCCCCCTGATGTTGGTATGCCACGGCAACAAGGCCATTGCCCTCTCCTCATATCTTCTGCTCCATTCCTAGTCCAGGAAACTCCATTGCTCTCACTCAGGTCCCAAAAGAGGCCTCTCCGGTAGGGCAAGGCAAAGGCCTCACAGAGGGCTAGGTGAGTAGGATAGCAGTGACACCCCAAGCTTACAGACCATTGCAGTATTAGATTTAGACTAAGGGGGCCTGGATTCAGCTTCAGCTCTGCTATTTACTACCTGGATGACCCTAGGCAGATGACTTAGCTTCACCAGGCCTCGATTTCTCATGTGTAAAATGACTCATTTGGATTCTAAGAACCCTCCTAGTTCTAAACCTAGGTTTCCTTAAACCAATATCCATCCCTTTCTCATTCATCCTCATCTTCTTGATACCTTTTCAAAACAGCCACAGCTTCATACCTATTTTTGCCTGCTGTGGAAGACAGAATCCCTCTGATCCCACTTCCTTTGATTGGTAGAGGACCATAATAGGCACCTGCTAGAACTCTCTCTCTGCCCAAAGTAGGTAAGTTGATGACTTGCCTTAAGTATAATGAGATGAGGATTTGTGGGAGACAGGAAAGTATATTAAGGTATATTCAGAAAAATGTGGGTGAGAGTACTGTGATGGACAATAAGGAAGGAAGGGAGCAGGGCTTCATCCATAGTATTGTAAACCCAAGTTTGCAATGGCCAGATTGGTCCATCTAGGGGTAGAGAACCTGTGGCCCCGAGGCCACATGTGGCCTTCTAGGCCCTTGGGCTCAGCCTTTGGACTGAGCCCAAGTTTTACGGAACAAATCCTTTTATTATTTCTGTGAAGTTTGGATTCAGTCAAAGGGCTGCACTTGAGGACCTAGAAGACCACATGACCTCGAGGTTCCCCACCCCTCCATGGAATACCAATAGTCCTTTTTGAGAGAACCAGCAACAAAACAGTTTGTTCTGGAAAATCTAGGACAATAAACACCCAAGAAGAGCTGAAAGGAAAGTTGAGTAATGGATATAACATCTCTCTAGACCCCTAACTTTCCCTTTCTTACCCTTTCCTTTACTTGGAATCCACTTCCCCCTACCAGAGTCCTTACTTTCTATCCACTTTTAAAATCTGCTCTTCAGAAAGGATTATAAACTCATTCCCACTGAGATATAAATGACTGATAAGGTCCAAAGTGATACCCATACTGGGGGGAATTTGCATTTTAGCCTTGATCAAAGTCTTATACCCAGTGAGCCAAATGGCAAAAGTATTTGGGGGAATAGCAGGCCTTCCCAGTTGAGGGAGCTCTCACACCTAGATGGGGAGAGAGTTTTTTTGGAAGGTGACTGGGCATATGAATAATAAAGGATCATTCAGTCAAGTGCTGGAAAAGATTGATCATCTAAGCAACCCCCTGCCCCCTTTCCCATTTTGCATAGGAGGATACCAGGAAGTCCACAGAGGTTAAGTAACTTGCTGGCTGTCCTGCAACTAGTAAATGGTCCTCCCAGGAGTAAGCCTTTCATCACATAGCAGCTATTTCTTTCCTCTTGGGCTTGGCCCTCTAATGGGAACCCACAGAAATGCTAAAAAAAAAAAGTCACCAAAAATCATCCTATGAGAATAAAATGTTGATTTTTGTCCATGGTAGAAGCCAGGATCAGAGCCCATTAGCAAGGCCTGAGAATTGTAGCTGCCTAGGCCAAGAAGATCCATCCTATACAACAGGCCCTATTTGTTGTTTTCCATTCAAAGTTATTTCTCATCAAGGCATTTTCTCCATCCAAACAATTATCCGCCAGTAGGGGCAGTAATTGCTTTTTTCGTGTCTTGGTGACAGATGGCTATACTGGTTATAATGTCATAGGCCATGCCTGAGCATGAATCATTAGATCAACTTGAATTTGAATTTGCAGGGCTATTCTTGTCTTTAATAAAAGGCTCCCTGGCTGGAGGAGAAGATAGATTTTTATTATCCTTTTTATTACCCCGCACATCGTTCACAGCTTCCCATTTTAGAAGCAATGCTAGGTTATAGAAATTGACATCCATGACTATCGCCAGGCCTGGTAATAGTGATTGACAATGAGGTTCTTTATTTCTGTAGAGTCTTTCTCCAAAGTAATCAAAGCATGTTTCCTCCCATCTTTAGACCCAGGTGGACTACCTATGTCCTCAGTGGCATCGAATACCGCCAGTGACTGTGAAAGCCCACTTGGCAAGCAGCAGACATGAATCCATGTGTTTGGTGAAGGCAAAGTCAGCACATAGTGTTTCAGGCACATGCTCAAATGCTATTGGATGATGTATATGTTGGTCAAGCCTGTCATTCCAAAGTTGGCAAGATAGGGCCAGAGAGCTCTGGCTGGCTCTTGGCATAGGCGATGAGAGCTGGTTTGTACTTGTTATGCCCTGCCTCTCTATTCTGCTGCCCATACCTCCCTTTTCTTCTTGTCCCCATTGGTGGTATACCCAGGCCTCCCCCTAGGTGCCCACTCTGACAAGTATCCTCTGACTGCTCAAGAATTTGATGAAAGTTTTTACTTGAGGCCTAAGTGACTGTTAGCAGCTTCAAGAAGTCATGCTGGGAGATGGAAGGAAGGAATTTGCTTTAAACAAGGATCAAAGTCTTAAGTTAATTCTGAGTAGATTTTAAGGTTCAAACGGTGATCTTAGGAAGTCTTTTGGGGAGGGGAGCAAGAGCTGATTATTCCCTATACCCATGAAATCACTTCTGGAATACTCAAGGCACCTTAGGGTCAAAGTAACATAGATCTAGACCTGGAAAAGATCGCAGAAGCCATATGGGGTCATGACCCACAGTTTAAGAAACACTGAAGGTGTCGCTAGTGGAAAAGGTTTAAGAAGCCTTGATCTAGTCCAATGTTTTCATTTTACAAATGGGCAAACTGAGGCAATGGGAGGAAACTGACTTGCCCAAGATCACAATACCATTATAACTATAGAGGTCATCTAGTCCAGCCCCTCATTTTACAGAGGAGGGCACTGAGGCCAGGGAGGAGAAGGAATGTGGGCTGAGGACAGCACACAGTGTGGTGGCTTCTGAGCATGGATCTGTGCAACAGCTTTCACACTCTGGCCAAAAGCCCAGAGCCCTTCAGGGCTCAGACAAATAGAGTTTTAGACAAAGAGCTGGCTGGCACCAATAGGAATCAAAGTCTGATATGCAAGATACGTATAAGGAACTGACACAGATAAATTAAACTATAAGTCATTCCCCAGTAGATGACACCCAAAGGACACGAGTAAACTGATTTCAGAAGAAAAATGCAAATAATCAATAGGCACATGAAAGATTGCTCTAAATAATAAGATAAATGCAAATTTTAGTTATTTAGAGGTTTACCTCACCCCCAGCAAGTTGATAAAGATGATTTTTTAAAACCCATAAGGAGTCTATGTTGCAGAGGCTATTGAGAGAGAGGCATACCAATATTGTTTTTGGAAATAAGGATTGGGTCTGCCATTCTGGAAAATAATTGGGAATTATCTGAGAAAAATTACTACTATGTTCATACCCATTGTCCCACTACTAGATATATGCTTTAAAGAGGTCAATGACAGGAGGGGATAGAAATGGTCTTATATCGCAATGTGTTCATAGCAGAACTTCTTATGGTACCAAAGAAATAGAAACAAAATGGGTGCCCATTCATTGAAGAATGACTGAACAAATAATGCTATGTGAATATAATGGAGTATTATTGTTAGAAGTTAGCTCCTTAAAAGTTGGGATAATTTTATTTTTTGTATTTTTATCCTCGGTGCCTAGCACATTTCTTGGCACATAGCAAGTACTTAGTCTTGTTTGATTGATAATTATATAGTAAGCCCCTGTGTTGAATTTCTGGGAGAGACATAGGCCAGAGTCATCTACAATGGGCAGGCATGTATGAATTGTGATCTGAATCGTTGATGGTAACTTCCAAATCAATGAGATCACAAATCTGTTGGAGTAGTTAAGTGTTGAACATTGTGCCTTTAAAAAAAAATGCACAGAAGACTTGTGTGTAGGGACAGTGAAGAAAGAGAGCCAGGCAAACAATATTCATAACACCTAAAATAATGTAAAGGATAAACACTAAAAAGGTCATAAGATAGCATAGAGTTCACACTAGAAGAGACCTCAGACTTCAACTAGGCCAAGCCCACAAACTCTGATGAATTACAATGAACCATATGGTGCTGGAGAACTGATAAGGAGCCCACATTTCTCTTCTAGCTAGAAAGGAGTGAGGACATTGTCGGATGTGGTCTGTACTGGTTAGCTTTGCTTTACAAAGGCTTGGTTACAAGCAAGGGGTCAAAGAGGGAATCGTTAAGGGGAAATGACTGTAATGTAAGAAGAAAGAGCTATAACAAATATTTGTTTAAAACCCCATTTGGGGAATTTAGGATATAAAAGTTCTCAAGAGTAGTTCCCCGTTGGCCACACTTGGTGACTTTAGAATGAGAATTCATACCACCTTGAGTGAGTCACCTTAAACCTCAACGTACAGAGACTAATTTAAGAAGAAAAAGGCATGGAGGTTTTCCTTTCAAACCTGGAAAACATTCCCCCAGGATGACAGCACTGCAAAGGTTATCCCTTTGGACAATTCTTTAGTAAGATCGACCACTGAAAAATGGAGATGTTTGATGTTGTGACATGTGAGCCAGTCTGTTGTCTTTTTTTTTTCTTCTCTTGCCACTTAAATTGTGTATTTGGCGAATTAGTTGTGATTGATGAGAACATTTTAAGTACTTGCTAGTTTGTCTTGGGAAAAGACAGCATATTTTAACTATATTAATAGTTTTAGACTTAAGTATAGTACAATGTATTTTTATAATCCTTCAATTGTGAAGCCACAATTTATACAAATGGATTCATTCTGTCTTTAGCCCAAGCGACTCAATGACAGAAAGATGTCGTTTTGAGTAATGCTCTTCATCTTTCAGGGATATAGGAGCTTAAGGATACATTGCTTTGGTTTCAAAGAGCTTGGGAGTTTCCAACTCCTGCAAAAGACAGTAGCTGCCTCTAATGCTAGCTGAACAAAATGACCAATGCTAATTTTAGCCTCAATAATTATGCAGTTTTCCTCCAAAACTCCATTGTGCTTCATCCTAACAGTCTCCTCCAGGGTCATTACTTTAATGAGTCTAAACTACCGTGCATTATTCCCATCAAAATAATAGATATGAATGCTATGGATATATTAGGAGCTGGGATGGGGAAGAGATTTTAGGAAATGAATTGACTAGGTTCTGTTTATCTTTCTTTTATGAAAGATAACAATAATTGATGTTAATATAGCATTTTAAGATTTGCAAAAAGTTTTACATATATTACCCATTTCAAACTTATACAAAAAAGCTGTAAGGTAAGTGATGTAGAAGGTATTGTGGCCATTTTACAGATGTGGAAACTGGGACACATTGAGGTGAAATGACTTGTCTAGAGTTGTACAACTATTAAGTACCTAAGGGAGAATTTCAACTGAGGTCTTTTTCTCCAACTCCTCCAACTTCCCCCATTACTGTCAAATATACTATCATCCAGTCACCCAAAGTTTGCAACCTTGGCAGTATCTCTTGTCCATCCCATATCGGCAAATTTTGTCATTTCTTAATCTCCACCATATTCTGCACCCAGCCCATCCTCTCCACTCATACCACCCTAATTCAGTCTCTCATCAACTGTCTTCTGGACTATTTCAATAGCTGTTTAATTGATCTTCCTGCCTCAACTCTCTCTCTATTCAACCCATAGCCTCCAAAGTGTTTTTCCTTTTTGCATAACTGTACAAGTATAACCTATATTGAGTCGCTTGCCTTTTCAGTGAAGTTGTGTAGTGAGGGAGGAAGGGAGAAAATTTGGAACCCAAAGTTTTAAAAACACATATTTTTTAAAAATGTTTTCACATGCCACTGGGAAATAAGAAATACAGGAAATGGGGTACAGAAATCTATCCTGCCCTACAGGAAAGCAGAAGAGAAGGGGAAGGGGATAAGAGAAGGGGGGAAGAGATAGAAGGGAGGGCAGAGTAGGGGAAGGGATATTCAGAATGCATGCCATCTTGGGGTGGGGGGAGAGGGGCGAGATGGGGTGATAATTTGGAACTCAAAATCTTGTGGAAGTAAATGTTGAAAACTAAAAATAAATAAATTTAAAAAGAAAAAAAAAACAAAGTATTTTTCCTTAAGCACAAATATGTCACTGTCAACCCCCCTACTTAATACACTCAAATTGATCACTATTACTTCTAGAATCAAATATAAACTCATCTTTTTTTACATTTAAAGCTCTTTATAACTTAGCTCCTTCCTCTCTTCCCAGGCCTTTAGCAAATCACTCTCCTCCAAACAATCTACAGTTCAGCCATACTGGAATACATGCCATTGCTTAAATGCAGTACCCTGTCTCTCACCTCTGCATCTTTGCACTGGCTGTCCTCTGTAGCTGGAATACGCTTCCCTCCCACCGTCTTTACTCCTAGACTCAGCTCAAATGCCACCTCTTCTATAACATCTCTTCCCAGTCTCCTCAGCTGCTAGCGCCATCCGTCTGAGGTTACCTTCTCTCTATTGTGTTTGTATCTTCTGTGTACTGATTTATACATGCTTCCTCTCCCATTACAATCGGATGGCCTTAAGGGAGAGGAGTGTTTGGGGTTTTTTTTACTTCCTTTCTGCCTAAGCTGGCACATAGTAAGCACTTATTAAAGGCTTGCTGATTGATTGATTCCTGTCTCCAAGCCAAAGGCTCTGTCTATTACAACACATCACCTCTTAACATGTGTTCACTTAACAAAGACCCTGTGCGTTGCTAATGTGCTATTTGTCAACCATTAATTGAATCAAGCCCCTTTATAAGAGAGGCAGGTTCTCTTTTACTGTCTTACATAAACTCTGTTCAGACATAAATAGGATGATATTTCCTCAAAGAAATTCCAACATGGTCCTGGTTAATGACCCGGGGCGGGGGGTCATAGGATCCTAGCTCTAGAAATGGAAGGGACCTCTAAGGCCATCTAGCCCAACTCCCTCATTTTACAAAAGAGGAGAAACTGAGGCCAGGGAGGTTGCTTACCATGAGTTAATAAGCATCAGAGTCAAGATCCAGGTTCCCTGACTCTGAATCTAGTACATTTCCCACTATACCACACTGGGGTTCCCTATCTCCAGGTATTGGCCTAAGATTTATTTTGAGATCTAAAGTGTATATATAAGAGTTAAGTGTAGTGGCCTGGAAAGGAGATTTATCCGAACCTTTGCCACTCATCTCTATGGCAAAGAATCCAGATCTCTTTGGGCCTTACTTTGTCATTGACTGGAGTGACAGAATGCCCTGAAACTGTAGAAACGTGTTCATGATCTTTATCAACTGTTGCTCTGTAACTGTGCTCTGTAACCGAATAACCTAACCAGAAGGGAATTTTCTTATCATCAAAATTGGTTACATATAGGTGTGTTCCAACATATGCTTAACCTTCTACTTTCCTCACATCCAATAATCCCTGAAAAGTACTTTGTAGACCTCAAAGCACTATATAAATGCTAGTTATCATCATCATTATTACTAATGTTATTGTTGGTGTTAGGAGAAAATAACAGGCACTTAGACAATTTCCTCTCTGTACCTCAGTTTCTTCATCTTTTAAATAAGAATGGGACTTCCAGCTCTTGATCTATCATCTTGTGTCAGATGTGCCCATGGTCGAAACTGTCTCTTGAAACATATTCTTAGAGAATCACGGTTGTGTCTTAAAAACTCTGCCAACCCTCGAAAAGAGCAGCACTGGTCCCTCTGCTTTGTCCACATCATGAACACCAAATTCTGACCCTGTGACTTCAGTGCTTTATTGTGCAGCTGAAGGCTGAGTGGAGGGGCTGGAGGGAGTAGGCGGGAATTGAATGGAGAAGTCTTGCTTTTTTGAACGGTCAAAATTATGAGAGGATGCAACCTGGAGTTCATTTTGCTCCAGGCCAGAAATGTCTGTTCCTTCTGACCTATTATAAGAAAGAAAGGGCTCTATCTTGAGAAACTGTTTCCATGTAATTTCTCCCAGATGGAAGAATAACCATGGAAACATGGATGGTCTAGCTAGATGAGACCTTAGACCATTTGTGTTATTGTTGGTTGGGGGGATGGGAAGCCACATTAAGAGGCATTTTTAACAAATTGCTATTGCTCTATTTTGTTTTTATATTACTTACCTTCATTTCCAAATACAACCCATCCCCCTCCCCTATACAGAGAGCAATCTATAAAAGGCATTTTTGATCCCACCCTAATCCTAGTAACTCTTTAGGTTCCTGATGGATCTGATTTATGGACTGAGCTGTCCCCTTGTGTTGTGTGGCTTCCAGGATAGTGAAGGAGGGCTCTTACAGTCCGAGCCCTGTCCAGGATCAGGGACATTCTTTTTGTTTGTTTGTTTGTTTTTGTGAGGTAATTGGGGTTAAGCAACTTGCCCAGGGTCACACAGCTAGTGAGTAGATCAGAAACATTCTTGTGATGAGCCTGAGGAGCCATATTTAGATCCTTGAGACCAGAAAGCACACAATGTGGACAGTTGAGCCACGTAATCACTCCACTGATGGTAATAGGTACCTTTAAAAGGCAAGTAGGTGTCACAGTGGACAGAGTTCTAGGCCTGGAGTCTGGAAGACTCATCTTCCTGAGTTCAAATCTGTCCTCAGACACTTACTAGCTGTGTGACCCTGGGCAAGTCACTTCATCCTGTCTGCTTCAGTTTCCTCATCTGTCAAATGAACTGGAGAAGGAAATGGTAAACCACTCCAGTATCTTTGCCAAGAAAATCCCAAACGGGGTCACGAAGATTTAGACACGACTGAAAACAACTCTACAACAGCAACAGCCCTTTAAAACTAGTAAATACCTCATCTTCCACATTTAGGCTGGCCTGTTAGCTTAACTGGTTTTTACCTTGAGCAGTACCAAGCTCATGTAGGCTCTCTGAGAAGGAAGTTTCCTGATACCATATATCATTTCATTTTAATTTGCAGATAGGCTTAGCAGGCCTTTGAGTGAATTTTTTGTTTGGCTATATCGAGCTGACCCCTTCATTCTTGACATTACCTAGGAATGTGACAGTACTGTCTACTTTTTTGACACTTAGCAAGCTAGCATAACACATTAGAAAGTGTCACAGGACCTGGGGCCTAGTCCTTGCACTGACACCTAGCGATCTCATGATCTTGGGAAACCCACTTCCCTCTTTGAGCCTCTCATTAGCATTATCACAATCCCAATAGAGAGCTGTAATCTGTGAACATCACCATTGGTGGAAGAACATCTCGCTGCCCCTATCTCTTTAATAATAGCATTGACAATTTTGCCAAGAGTTAACATGAAGCTCACTGGAATGGAATTTGCAATTTCCATTCCCTTCCATATTTGAAAAATCCAGACACTTATTATTGTGATACCTCTCCCATTCTCAGTGAACTTTCAACTGTCGCTGGAGGGAGATCCGAAATCAACCCCACCAGTTCATAGTCCTCCCTCACTTTGATCCAATTCACTTGCAAGTCATGGCACCTCCTTCCTGACATCATGGATCTCTTTGAGAACAAACAACAACCACCAATTCATTTAGTACATAAAGGTATAATTCACCCGGCACCAGTAGCTTGAATGCATGAAAACACATCTATGTGCTCTCTTACAATTTCTTGGATAACGTACCCTATTAACCATTTTATTTTATATTTTATATTCTAAAAGTCTGAATTTTTTGGTCCTATTTCCTATGGCCCACTTGAAGCAGACAACAAGATTATTAGATAATAAAGGATAGGAGGATAGATAATAAAGGATAGAAAGTTAATTTATTTATTGATTTTATTATATATTATATAATTATTTATTGATCAATCAATAAACATGTGTTAAGCATCAGCTATATGGCAGGCACTGTGCTAAATGCTAGATAGTTGTCCTCAGAGTCAGGAAGACCTGGATTCAAATCTTGCCTGTGATACAATGTCTCAGTGGGCCAGGCAACTCTCTAAGATTCTAAACTGTAGGCCAGATGTTGATCTGTATTGGCGGAGGAAGTTCCCATAGGTCTGGACCAAAAAATAAGGGAGAGGGCGTGGGATGTTCTAAAATGTGAATGTTCTAATTTCAACCATTCCTTGACTCTGTGCCTGGCTCTGTAGGGGGAACTGCAAGGAAGCCAAGTCTTCCACCTGCCTGTGAGAAGCAAGGGAGACAAGGTCCAGGAAGTTAGAGCAATCCAAATGAAACAGGAGGTGGAGCTAATCCTCCACTATGCAAGCATGAAATGTGCTGCTTTGGCAGATGGGGGTGGGGATTCCCCCTCCCTAGAAGTCTCCAAACAAAGGCTGTTTGAATACTTGACATGAGTGTTGTAAAGGGGGTTCATGTGGCTGCTAGGTGGCACTGCAGTGGATAGAATAGCTGGTCTGGAGTCAGGAAGACCTGAGTTCAAATTTGGCCCCAAGACATTTACTAGCAGTGTGACTTAGAGCAAGTCACTTTAACCTCTGTTTGCCTCAGTTTCCTCAACTGTAAAATGGGGATAATAAAAGCACCTAGCTCCCAGGGTTGTTGTGAGGATCAAATGAGATAGGATTTGTGAAGCACTTAGCATAGTGCCTGGTACATAGTAGGTACTATATAAATATTCTTGTTGTTCAGGTATGATTTGAACTACATTTCAGGACCATACATTTTGAGTTAGAAGGGACCTCAAAGTCTGTCTGGTACAACCCCCTCATTTTACAGAAGAGGAAACTGAGGCCTAAGAAAGGGAAGAGACTTGCCCTAAGTCGCACTGCTAGTAAATGTCTTGGGCCAAATTTGAACTCAGGTCTTCCTGACTCCTAATCCAGCACCATTTCCACTGTACTCCGGACTCTGAGATTTCTTCCAGCCAGAGTTCCATGGAAGTTCTAGGATTCTAATCTTGTCCTAATGGGTCTTAAACCTTTGTGTTTTTTCACCCCTGTCTCTCTCCAGCTGTAGGCTTCTATAAAGAACAAAAGGAGAACTGCAATTTCATCTCCCCTAAATCATAGAAGGAGAGAATCCCAGGAGTCAGCTCCCATTTCTGTGGCTTACTGCAATTGGCACTATGTTCACAGATCCCTTGGGAGGTCGGCTGTAGAAGAACTATTAACACTAATCAGACAGGAATGGAAAATGAGGGTTAGTGAAAAGTAACTTGCCTCCATAGCTAACCAGCTGGGAGGCACTAGAGCTTCAACCCTAATGTAGGTCTCCCAAGCTTGAGAGGTAGAGTGGGGTAGTCAGGAAGGCCTGAGTTTAAATCCTGCCTCTGACATTTACTAGCTGCATCACTATGGGAAAGTCACTTCGCCTCTGTAAAGTCATTTCCTCCTTCATAAAATGAAGAGCTTGTACTGAATGGCCTTGGGTTCTTGATCTATGGTCTTATGTGTGACCTTGGGCAAGTCCCTTCTCTTCTTTGGGCCTCAGTTTCCCCCTCTGTAAAATGAGTGAGTTGGACCAGATGGCCTTGGAGGACCCTTCCAGCTCTAGATCTAGGAACCTATGTGTGACCCTGGACAAGTCCCTTCCCCTCCCTGGGCCTCAGTTTCCTCCTCTGTAAAATGAGGAGGTCAGGCCAGATGGCTTCTGAAGTCCCTTCACCTCTGGATCTGGGATCTTAACTCCCACCATTTTCATTTCTCTGTACCAGCCTCTCACTCAAAGTCCTAAAGGTACAGATAATTTTTTTTTAAAGAAGGCAAAGTGCACTGACTAAGTGGTTTTTCATTCTACGGCATGTACTCCTTCCCATATTTCCCATCCCCAGCTCACCCCCATAACATCTGTGCTTTGATTACATAAACATCTTTTTTTCCCAGATTAGCCTATTCATAATAACGTCTGCGACATGTTAAGGTACGTGTGTAAGCATGATTTTCATAAAAGAGAGGAAAAAAACCTGTCTCTGCATATTGCCTGTAGATATAAGCGTCATCACATCAAGTTCAGTGGCCCCTTCCCGTGTATGTGCTCAATGAAAAGTTCAAAGCTATTCAGGGATTTATCCATTAGCCACTTGGAATATCAGATGGGTAGATCCTTCCGTTCCCCCCTTCCCCCCCACCCCCGGTAATCATGTACTTATAGACATCATCTCTAGATTGGCCTGTTCAAAGCCCCCCCCCCCCCAGTGTATAATTATAAATCCAAATATAGTATGTGGCCTAAAAAAAACCCCTCCATAAGACTTTTTCATTGTGCATCCTAAGGCTTATGTTTTCAATTGTATCTTTTGCTATAGAAGATACTTAAAAAGGAGTTCTATCTCTCCCTGGCACAATCTCTTGCCTATTATGATAAATAACACCAGTGAACAAGGTTTGCATCATTTGGCTATGAGCTCAATTTTATGTGTATGTTAAAATAAAGGATTGGAAAAAAAGTGCAGATGCAAAAGAAACCCCTACAATTTGGGCCATTTTTAGAAGCACACTGAGACTTTCTCCTATTTGGAGGCTAAGGTTATTGTAGTTTTCAAAAAATTATTGCTTCTAAAAAGGACTGGAATAAATGGTGTTAGGATTCGTAGATCCTTAGAGTTGGAAGGGACCTGGAAGGTCATCTTGTCCAGCTTACAAATCAAACTAGTCAGTAGATACTATCAAACTAGCTAGAGAATTAGAAAGATTCTGACTTCATGGACAGAAAGAGGAAATCGATGAATGTGGGAAATAGATAGCAAGGTATCATATAGTAATGATGAGAAACTTCCACTATTTGGACATCTTCTCAAGCGTTCTCTCTCTCTCTCTCACTCTTTGTATCTCTCTTGTTTCTCTCTTTCTTTCTCTCTGTCTCTTGTCACTTTTTTCTGTTCCTCTGTCTCTCTCTCTCTGTGTCTCCAACTCTATCTCTTCCTCTCTCCCTCCTAGACTCTGTATTTACCTACCCTTCCTAGTCTCTCTTCCCCAACCTCATTTGTTACTTCCTTTTTTACTTTAGTCTTATCTGTCATCGGTAATCCATTCTTCCTCCCCCTCTCTCCCTCTCCGTCTTCCTCTCCCTCTTCTTCTTTTCCCTCTTCCTCTCTCCCTCTCCTTCTCTTCCCTGTCTCTTTAAAAGTTTTCATAAACGGTAAGCACAGTACATGGCAGGAGAGTTGTCACACTTTGATGTCTCTGTGATCTCCTGGATGTGGGAATGCCACTCCCATGTAATTCTTATCCATATCCTTCCATATTGTCCACATAGGGTTTACCAAGCTTCCATGGGCTTTCATCTGGATCCTTTTTAAAAACATTTTTTCCTAATATTAGAGCAGCAATCAGGCTCTTAGTCTGCTATCCTCTCACTTAACACGTAACCAGCCCACCTTCTTGACTGATTATACATTTCCTCAATGGCATCCCTGGTCAAATTTCTTGCCGGTAGATCATGGATGAAAATGTGCAATCAACTACCTATCCCTACCATAAGCTTCAATATTTCCCTAAAGGTCAACTTCAACTTTAATTTCTCAATTGTGTAACATCACTGAGTACATATATTGAAAAAAGTGAGTCTTTACAGTGGGGAGCAACTTGGAATCATTGAAAACACTATGCTATTTACCAAATGCAATCTAACTCTTTGAGGGCAGGGACTGTCAAATGTACATATTTTTTTCTCCCAGAGCTTAGCACTGTCCCTGGCACACAGTTGACAGTTAATATAGACTGGTTGGTTAATTGATTTCTTGCTGTTCAACTATGGGCCCAACTCATCCTTTCCTTGGTTTAAGTTCTGATGTGCTGACTTAGTGTACCAGCCTTCCAGTTACACACCATTGCCTCAACAGTTGGCATTTTTCATCCATTTGGCTTTTCCTTCGTGGATTGTTAGGCCATTTTTTTTCTGAGTTGCCATGGAGACAATAATGATTTGAGGCTTGGTACAATAAGCACAATCCACAAAAATGCACCCAAGATCAATCAGTCAATCAATAAACATTGATTAGGGAGCCTATTCTATACCAAACAGTATGCTAAAAAGAGTCAAAAGACAGTCTCTTCTCTCGAGGAATTTGGAATCTAACAGGGGAGACAACATGCAAACAAATATATACAAACAAGCTATATACAGGATAAAGAGAAAATAATTACCAGAGAAGAAGGTACTAGAATTAAGAAGAGTTGGGGAAGGCTTCCAATAAAATATAGGATTTTAGATGGCACTTCAAGGAGGTTAGTAGGTACAGCAAGGGGGGGAGGGCATATGAGACAGCCAGAGAAAATGCCCACAGTCAAGAGATGGAATGTCTTGTTCATGGAACAGCCAGGAGGCCAGTGTCACTGGATTGAAGAGTATATGGCAGGGGGAGTTAGGTGAAAGAAGACTGGAGAGGTAAAAGAGGGTTAGGTTATGAAGGGCTTTGAACGCCAAACAGAGAAATAGGGAACCAGTGGAATTTATTGAGGTGGAACTGTGGGTAGGGTTGACATGATTAGACCTGCACTTTAGGAAAATCACTTTAGTGGCTGAATGGAGGATAGATTGGAAAAGGGAAAGACTTGAGACAGGCAGACCTAGTATATGATCTCCCCACTGTCAGCACATCCCTCTTTCACTTAGTTCTGGTGAAGGACATTCTTGTGACAGTGACAGACAACTTTGATGACCACACTTCTTCATATTTTATGCCTCAGTATTAATAATCAGAATGTCCGTGAGCACAGTTATTTATCTCTGTGGTTGGATTCATCAAGAAAACTTTTGATTCTTAATATGCACAAGAAACTACTTGGTGGGGAGCCTTTCAAGTATACTTTGTTCTTTGTGCTTTTTGTAGTCAACAGTGGACAGCAGGCACTTCTGTTCTCTGTACTTTTCCGTCAATCACATGACTGACTATAAGGATATAACCTGATGCAGAGAATCATTGGGAAAAGTTGTCTTCTTCCCTTTTCATATTTTCATTCAGGATATCCTTGCTAGACAGTTCACCATTGTAAAGATTTTATCACGAGAGAAAGGCATATGGGTTCACAGTTATTGATATTTTCTTGGTCACTTTTGGAAGTTAGTAATATTGTCTGTGACACATTCTTTTGGAAATGTATCTTTTGAACGGTATCAAACACTCTTTTGGTACCCTCCCCTCCTCAATGTAACTGAGAACTGAGAAAGACCTTAGCTTAAAAAGGCCAAGGTCTCCCACTGGATCCCGGGCCATCACCAGTCATCCTGACCTGTGTCTTGCCGCTGGACTCAGATGACCCTGGAGGTTTGAAAGTGAGGCTGATGACTTTGCACGGCCCGGCCTCACTTAAATCCAATTCGCTTGCAAATCAAGACATCACCCTCCTCATGTCATTGGTCCTCTTCATGAACAAAGGACAAACAACAACAGTATCTTATAAAGTTATCCTGCCGTGTTTTCAAAACTGTGCTGGCCCAGAATAGATTTCTATGATGTATACTTGTTCAAGTCTAGCTCTCTTCCCGTTTTTCATCTTTTTAAATGCTGTTTCTACTTTTTCGTTTAGCACATCAGGCCCTCAAGTGTTAGGGCTGAAACGTGGTAGCTACTTATCATGGATGATGAAAATACATCAACATATTATCACTTTGATGTCTCTGTTTTCCTCTTGATAGTTTATGCTGTAAACACTCTTGAATTAATGCGGTCCGTTTGAATCTCATCCCTAGCTTTCTATAGCATAAAATTTCCCCCATTTCCACTAGTCTTTGTTGTTTTTATAAAAATTGGTTAATAAGCACTTACTAAGTACCTACTCAGTGCCAGGCCCTGTGCTGAACACTTTACAAATATTACCTCATTGACAGTATTATTATCCCCATTTTATGTTCAAGGAAACCAAGGCAGACAGAGGTGAAGCACATTGCCTAGGATCACACAGCTAGTAAGTATCTGAGGCCATATTTGAACTAGGGTCTCTGATTCCAGGTCTAACACTCTAACCACTACTCTACCTAGAGGCCGACATAAGCTGGTTTTCCTAAAGTGCAGGTCTACTCATATCACACCACCTCTCCCCCTTCCCCAATAAAGTCCAGTGGCTCCCTATTGCTTCCAGGATCAAATACAAAATGCTCTGTTTGGAATTCAAAGCCCTTCATGATCTAGCCCTCACCTACATTTCCATTATTCTTATACCTTACTGCCCCTGTCATGTCCCCTTCCACCCAGTGACACAGTCTTTTTCCATCTCTCGTTCTTATTTAGCCATTCAGTCATAGTCAATTTTTTGTGACTCCATGGACCATATTGTCCATGGGGTTTTCTGAGCAAGGATATTGGTTTGCTATTTCCTTCTCCGGTGGCTTAAAGCAAACAGAGCTTAAATGACTTGCCCAAGGTTCTACAGCTATTCAGTGTCTGAGGCTGGGCTTGAACTCAGGTCTTCCTAACTCCAGGCCCTAACTCTACTGAGCCACCTAGCTGCTTGTCCACTGCTCAGCTCCAGGCATTTTCTCTGGCTGTTCCCCATGCCTGAAATGTATTCCCTCCTCAGCTCCACCTCCTGAGGTCCCTGGCTTCCTTTAGGTCCCAACTAAAATCCCATCTTCTTCTGGAAGCCATCTTAATTCTAGTACCTTCTCTCTGTTAATTATTTGCTATTCATCCTCTATATACTTGCTTTCTATATGTACTTGTTTGCATGTTATCTCCCCCATTAGATTGTAAGCTTCTTGTGGGCAGGGATTGTTTTTTGCCTCTTTTTTTGTATCCCTAGCACTAAGTACATTGCCTGGCAAGCAGTAGGCACTTAATAAATATTTATAGATTCAGTGATTAAATTGATAAGATGTTTTATGAGACAGCTAGGTGGTGCAGTGGCTAAACCAGTAGTCTTGGATTCAGGAAGACCTGAGTTCAAATCCTCCCTCAGATACTAACCGAATAGCCCTGAGCAAGTCACTTAATATGTCTCAATCTCAGCTTCCTTCTCTTTAAAAATGGAGATAATAATAGTATCTGTATCACTGGGTTGTTGTGAGGATCAAATCATATAACACCTCATAAACCTTAAAGTGTTATATAAATGCTAGGTATGATTATTATCAGATGATGGTGTTCATAACCTTCCTTCTTCCCCCTCCTCCAGAATGTTTTACAAATGAGTTTATATTCTAAGGCAATGTTGTCCTTGTCTGCCATTCCAGAGTGTGCTGGAGACAGCTCCATCAGCTTGTGAGCTAATTATTAAATTTTCAGGGTGATCATGTCTGTCTCAAAAATCAGCAAAAGTACAAATCAAGACGATTTATTGCTTTGTTGATTTCTATATGAAGATGTTAGTAATGCAAATTAGACCTAAAAGTATGCCATGGGTTCATTTTTCAGAAAGCTGCTTGTTAAACATTTGTCAACCCACCCATAATGCCATTTCTCTCTGTTTGTCCTGGAGATCAAGTGTTTTCTGGCTAAGGAGGGTTCTGAATTATTTCAGCCTCCTCACTATGGCAACTCGTTTGTATCAGTTCAACTTCTGCAAGAAATGATGATAATCAAGATTGATATCTTTTCCTTTTTCTGTTTCCTACTTTGTGACTTTCAAGACTTTTTTGAATAGGTCAGGTTTAATTTGTGAAAGTTTCATGGCATCTTTTAATCTTTAACTTTTCCTCTGATTTGACAGTGATTTTTGACCATTGCTCTATCTAGTTGATGATCTGACTGCACACAGCCAATTTCAAATTGACTCCCACATTGCTAAGTTTCAGTCCTAGCTCCCTCTGTCCCCATTTCTATCACCCTGACACCACCACTTTGAAAGAAGAGGGGAATGGGGAGGCAAAGTAGGACTGACATCCATTTTGGTTTTTTTTTCTTTCTTTCCTTCATTTTATGAGTTGCCATGACCAAAGAAGTCATCACCTTATTAGACCCATCTACTGGAGGTGAGCCATTGTGTACGTAACAAACTTGGTCCTTGGACAGTAGACTCAGTGTTTTTTTCCTGGAACTAGACTCAAAGCTTTCCTTCATGTTAGGACCTGCCCAAGCTCTCACTGTACTTTCAGGTCCTTCAGGAACCCACAGTCACCTTTACCACATGACAAAAGCAGAAGAATAGAACATGATGGAGGAATAGTATAATTCAATCTCTTTAGGCCTTAGTCTTGCTATCTAGGGATGATTAGACCTGTAGGACCTATTTTAGAGTGGTTGTGAGGAGCAAATGAAAGTATATGACTCTAGATCTAGAGCTCAAAGGGACCTCAGAAGCCGTCTAGAACCATCCTCTTCATTTTACAGAGGGGGAAAGTGAGGCCCAGAGAGAGGAAATGATTTACTCAAGGTCACACATAGAATCCTAGATCTAGAGCTGGAAGAGATCTCAGAAGCTGCCATATGGGCCTACATTTTTCTAGATGAGAATATTGAGGCTCAGAATAAGAAAGCAGATTGCCCAATCTCAAATTGACAATAATCAATTATGCTAGAATTTAAGCCCAAGTCTTTTGCCTCCAAATCCACAACTCTTTCACCAGACTGCACTGGGCTTCTTTTAATCATAATATACTTTTCAAATCTTAAAGTACAATATCCATATCATTTATTATCATTATTATTATTATTATTATTATTATTATTATTATTATTATTATTATCATCATCACCAAACTAGTTGCCTCCAAAGCTAAGAGCAGCCAGGTGGTGCTGCAGTTGATAGAGCATTGGGCCTGGAGTCAGGAAGATCTGAGTTTAAATCCAGACTCAGACACTTCCTGGCTGTGTGACTCTGGGCAAGTCACTTCACTCTGTTTTCCTCAGTTTCCTCATCTGTGAAATGAGCTGGAGAAGGAGATGGCAAACTGCTCCAACATCTTTGCCAAGAAAACCCTAAATGGGGTCACGAAGAGTCAGACACGAGTGAAATGACTGAGCAACAGCAACGCCCCAAGGCTAATGTGATTGCCAGCTGTAGTAAGAGAAACATAGCGCTAAAGACATGAGTCAGAAGACTTTTCAACAATGAATAATTTCTAAATAGCAAAACTGCAGTCAAGCCCTTGTCTCCCCAGGGAAGCAACAGCAGTGAAAGAGATATACGGAGAGGAGCTGGCTTGGTTGCCATGTCTCTGTTTACTGGACTCTGCCTTGATGGCTCCATGGAGAGCTAGAGCTGTTTTTCTCTTTGCATTTCAATCAGGGAGATTTGAAAGGAGGGGCATTAAATGTCTTTAAGATAGATCTTTCTGGATATGAATAGAAATCTGAGGGTGCCAAAGGTCCCCAACTTTCATCTGAGAAATTGCCCAGATTCAACTCTATGCCCGGCAGAGGCCAAATCTGTCCCCAATGTCCTTCCCCTGCTAGAATTACGAATGGGCATCAGGATGACTTTGTTTTGGGGTTTTAGTGCTTAATACCCTCAGTTCTGCTGTGGGCACTTTTATTGGCATTTTGAGGGTATTTTTGATGTGGCTTGACCAGGGTAGCAAGATGAACCATGATGCCCATTCACTGGGGACAGCCACAATGGCAAAGCAGTGTGAGGAGTAGTTCAGTGCCTCAGCAGCATTGGAGAGGAGGAAAAGGAGCATAGCACAATGGGAAAGAGTTGGGGCTTTGGAGCCAATTGATCTGGGTTCAAGTCTTGGCTCCAACACTTATGTAAATCATTTCTCCTCCTTGGGACTTACCTTCCCCCTCTGCAAATGGAGGACCTTGGCCTTAGGAGTCCAACTCTAGACAGAGGATCCCACATGTGACCTCAGGCAAGTCACCCTAACTCCATGGAAAGGAAAAAAGGAAATACATTTAAGTGCCTGCCAAGTGTCGAGCACTGTGCTAGCACTTTACAGATCTCATTTGATCCTCATAACAACCCTGGGTGGTAGGTACTGTTATCCCCATTTTATAGTTGAGGAAACTGAGGCAAACAGAGGCTAAGTGACTTGCCCAGGGTCACACAGCTAGTAAAAGTCTGTCTGAAAACGGATTTGAACTCAGGCCTCCCCAAACCCAGGACCAGTGCTCTAACCCCTGCACCACCCCTCAGCCTAAGTTTCATCATATGTAAATTAAGGGGTTTGGAGGATATGGTCTCTGAGGTCCTGTGTAGGTCTATTAAATTAATTAATTACTAAGATACCCCCAACTGGGGCACACATAACAATGGCAAAATAAGAAAAAAATCAAAAGAACCACTGAAAGGATTTTTTTGCCAAAAAATTACTAGGGATCAACCCATTGCTTTTTCTGTTCTTATCTCTACCTCAGCTTTCCCTTCCTCCCAGCCCAGATGGGTGGCTCCTTGTCCCTCATGGCAGCTGTAGTTTTAGGCATGGACTTTTGGAGTTAAACTCTTGGAATGTTGCAGGAGGGACCCTACTATGAGCCAGCTCAGCTCTGAGGCTCCTGGGAAAGGGGGGAGGTCTATAGAACATCGTGAAACTCTAGCAAGATAATGGTAGAAAAGGGAGGGACCCAGAAGTGCAACTGCTGCCCAGTCACAGCTATTTAATTTGTTTCCATTTGAATATTCTTGGCATAGAATCAGTAAAAGAAATAAACAATTCATAATAGAATCTGTTCCATGTAGCTACTTGTCCTTTCCCCTCTCCACCCAGTCCCTCCGTGACCCTGGCAGGGCTAATCTAGTAATCAGCTAACATTTATTAAATACCTAGTTTTTATTCAATCATTTTTTTGGTCATGTTCAACTCTTCGTCGCCCCATTTTGGGGTTTTCTCGGCAAAGATGCCAGAGTGATTTGCCCTTTCCTTCTCTAGTTCATGTTACAGATGAGGAAACTGAGGCAAATAGGGCTAAGTGACTTGCCTCAGGGTCACACAACTAGTGAGTGTATGAGGTCACATTTGAACTCGAGTCTTCTTGATTTGTAGGCTCAGTCCTCCATCCAATGTACCATCTAGCTGCCCCCTATCAAATACCTATAGAGATGTTAGGCCCTAGGCAAAGTCAGAGATGATACAGCTCCTGCCTTTGAGAAGCTTAACGTTCTACAGTAGGAAACAGTATGGATACATATAAGTATATACAGAATTAATCCTAGGTAACTCGTGGGGGGAGCCACCAATAAAGGTTATGCAGAAGAGGTCGTGCTTGAGCTGAGTTCTGAACAAAGAAAAGAATTCCTGGAGGCAGATTAAGGAGGAGAGTGTATTCTAGGCTTGGAGACTGGAGATGAAATGTCAGGTGTGAGGAACACCAAGAAGGCCAGTTTGGCCAGGCTGTAGAGTCCATGGAAGGGAACTATGTGTAATAAGGCTGAAATGCTTGATTGGTACCAGTTTGTGCAGGTCTTTAAACCCCAACTCAGAGGCATTTATCTTGGATCCTAGTGGTAATAGGGAGCCACTACAATTTATTCAGCAGAGCATAAGTACGGTCAGACCTGTGCTTTAGGAAAATCACTTAGACAGCTGAGGAGAGTCTGGGTTTAAAATGAGGAGAGGCTTGAGACAGAGAAACCAATTAAGAGGTTATTGCAATGATCTAGGCCAGGCCACAGTTTAAGAAGTGCTGAAGGGAAGGGGTCGAGTGGAAAAAACTTAAGAAGCTCTGGTCTAGGCAAGAGGTGATAAGGGCCTGAACTAGAACAGTGGCTGTCTGTGGAGAGAAATGGACAGGTGAAAATAAGGATCGGCACTGATTGGATATTGGGATTTAAGTGAAAAGGAGGAGATGAAATAAGGAACTTAGGGAGATTGGATGGGTTTGAGGAGAAAGCTAATGAGTTTTGTTTTAGATGTGTTCAATTGAATAAACAGCATGAAGCAATGAAAAGAAGGCTGAAATTGGAATCATTTTTTTTTTGCTTTTGTTGAGTTGTTTCAGTCATTTTGGACTCTTTGTGAACCCATTTGGGGTTTTCTTGGCAGAGATGTTCAAATGGTTTGCCATTTACTGCTCCATTTCATTTCACAGATGAGGAAACTGAAGCAAACATGGTGAAGTGACTTGCCCAGAGTCACAGGGCTAGTAAGTATCTGAGGCCAAATTTGAACTCAGGAAGATAAGTCTTCGTTACTCTAGGCCCAGTACTCTATCCCATGCAGAGCCACCTAGCTGCCCTGGAATCATAGGATCTGAGTTTGAATCTCATCTCTGCCACTGACCACCTAGCTTAGGCAAATCATTTAATCTCTTTGGGTTTCAGTTGACTCAGCAACGAAATGAGGGTATTAGACTGGTCAACCTCTGAGGTCCCTTCTATCTCTGGCACTATGATCCCACTTTGAGACAACTTCTGAACATTAGATCAAAATTGTCTAGTAGGTGATGTAGGATCAGAGCGGGGTGGGGGGGGGTGGCAACTAGGGCTAAGTATATAGATCTCAGAGTCATCCGTGGAGAGATGATAGTTAAACCCGTGACAGCTGATGAGGTCATAAAAAAGAAGAGAAGGTGACCCAGGACAGAACCTTTGAACACACTTAGAGTTCAGATATGGGTGATAATCCAATTCAGTAAACATTTATTAAGCACCTACTATGTGCCAGGCACAATGCTAAGCACTGAGGATATAAAACAAGGCAAAAACAGTCCTTGCCCTCTAGGAGCTTGCAATTTAATGGAGGAGGCAACATGCGAACCAAATATATGCAAAGAATTGAAAAGGGAGTTGTCAGACATATAAGAAAAGAACCCGGAGAAAGTAGAATAGCAGAAACCCCAAAAGGAGAGAGTATTGAGGTGGAAATCAGAGAGGCCAAGAAAAATGAGTATTAAAAAAGGCCATCAGATTTGACAAGGAAGAGATCATTGGTGACTTGGGAAAGGGAAGTTTCAGTCAATTGTTGGGGCCAAGAGCAAGGCTGTAAGGGGTCAAGGAATGCCCAGAGGGGAAGGAGAAACAATGAGAGTAGAGATCATTTTCTTTTTTTCTTTCTTTCTTTCTTTTTTTTTTTTTTTAGTGAGGCAATGGGGTTAAGTGACTTGCCCAAAGTCACACAGCTAGTACATGTCAAGTGTTTGGTCTGAGGCTGGATTTGAACTCAGGTCCTCCTGACTTCAGGGCTGGTGCTCTATCCACTGTGCCACCTAGCTTCCCCTAGAGATCATTTTCTAAGACCATATATTAGCTATACTTCATAGACCACAGATTTTAGATCTGAAAGGGATCTTAGAGTACATCTAGTCTAAGCATCTTATTTGTATACACACATACATACATATACATACATGTATACATATATGTACACAATTGTATATATACATATCTATAAAGACAACATTGCACACATGTGTGCACACGTGCAAAACAGAGAGAGATGGAGAAAGAGAAGGGAAGGAGAGAGAGAGAGAGGAGAGAGAGAGAGAGAGAGAGAGAGAGAGAGAGAGAGAGAGAACGAACACAAGAACACACCTGAGGTCCACAAAAGGTTCAGTGACTTTTCCAAGGTCACCTAGTTAAGTGATGGAAGGAGGATTTGAAGATTTGAAGCCAGGTGTTGTGACTTCAAATCCCAAGTGGTGGTGTTTCCACAGCACCAGTGATGTCTCTGAATTTGTATTCTATGAAATACACAATTGGGGTTGTTCAACTCTCATGGTTCCTCTTTCTTCTGGTGGGCAAAAGAGTATAGACAGTATAAGCAGTTTATGATTGTTGCACATTTCACAGATCTAGTAGGAGGAGTCTTTAGATGAAGACTTGGGAAATCGGGACCCAGGACCTCTCAGCTCCCCTTCTGAGGCATGGGGCATGGCCCAGTAGATAATTAGACTCAACCTCAGAAAAACCTGGATTTGAATCCTGCCTTGGTCACTTATTATCTGCATGATCCGGGCAAGTCACATCATTACCTCTCAGAGGCTCAGTTTCTTCAGTAAAATGAGGAGGTTACACTCGGTGACTTCTAAGGTCCCTTCTAGCCCTAAATCTATGGTGCTATGATCCATGAAGTTTTTATGACTGGTGAGTTTCCCAGCTGTCCTGTCACCAACAACCTCTTCTGACTACTTCTAGTTCACTACTCATGAAGCAGAATGAGTGGGCCCAATAGTTTGCCCTGGCAAAGAGGAGCCTGCTGCTGCCATGCCCCACTGGCATTTCTCTCTGACCTTGAGATCTTCAGTCTGAGGCATTTCTATGCTGTTTCCATATGATGTCCCTTCTCCCTCTCCCTCCTTCTAAGTCTTCTCTTTCTATCTTCTCTCCTCCCCTCTCTTCTCTTTTCTTCTTTTCTGTCCCTGTCTCTCCTCTTTTCCCCTCTCTCTGTCTCTCCCTTTCTCTTTCCTTTCTTTGTCTCTACTTCCCTTTCTCCCTCCTTTCTTTGTCTCTCTCTGTCTCCCCTCTCATATGTACCTAACATCTCTACTCAATATTTTTTTAAAGTAAAGAAGAATCTTCAGTCAAGGTAGAAAACAGACAGCAAATTGACAAAGTCATCCTTTGGAATTTCAATCCAGCAAACAATATTGAGCCCCGACTATGTACAGGTCGCTATCCCTAGGCACTTGAGAATTACATTCAAACAGAAGCACAGGGATTGGATTGAATTGACTAATTGTTCTCTGCTGTAGACATTAGACAAAACATATATATATATATTATATATATACAGAGCTTCAAAAGAAACACTTAAAGCTCCTCTGTAGGTATATGATACGCTCAGACAGTTACCACTTCATTGTGTAGGTAAACCAGTGGTTTTGAAATATTTGTTTCTATAAGAAAAGAAATCCATCTCTATTTTTTCTGTCCATGTATTTAGTCTACCCGCAAAGTCTATCCATCCATTCATCGGGGTTCTGAGTGTTTGTTTTTAAGATGTGGTTTTCACAAAAACGATTTGCTTCATTTCTAAAGGTCAACATCCTTCTCCCCTACATTGTCAGTCATCCATCTTGGTTTTTCTTTTCAGTATCGGCATCAATGTGATGCTCCTTCTGTCTTAGAAGTGAGGCAAAAAGTCCAATAACACAACTCTTCTCCAAGAGAGCAAAGGAGGTAATACAATAGCAGGAAATCCACTTGAATATATTTAGCAGTTCTTTGCGTGAGAACTTAAAAGTAATGCCTACAGAAATGTGACTGGAATATTTGGGTTATTTAAAAAAAAAAAAAAAGGTTCTCCCTGTTAAAGACTTTTAGCTCAATATCTAAGTCAGGGATCTCCATGCCAGAAGAAAAACAAATTACTAAAAAGTGATCCCAATGGAAATGTCTGTATTTTGCTTTTATGAACTCTGTTCATATGTAAAACTTGATAGAATCACGTTATAGTCATTGCAATAATTTTGGCTTGTTTAGAGGTATTGTTGTTCTCTGCATTTTCAAGAATTCCCTGATCACCTGTTATGCAGTTAACCTGCTCTGGGGTGGCTACCACCCTGAGATCTGACCTTCCTGAAGTCCCAGTTTCTCTCTCTGTAACCTCCTTTCTCTCCACTCCCCCTTGCCCACCCTCTCTTGCCAGACCAGCTTCTTCAAAATTGACTTGCCCTATGCGTATTCTCACAGGGGCCTAATGTTGACAAGATTTCAGTGGGAGAATATGCTTAGAAACCAATTTTACACTAAGGTGCTAATGACTGAGGCTGGCTTAATATGTTGTTGCTAGGTGAGGGAAGAGTTGGATTTTAATAGGAAACAGTGTCTTAACTATAAAGAATGAATATTTGACAATGGAACCATAGGCCAGTGGGGAGACATTATCATCATCATCATCTAGTAATAACTGATATTTATATATAGCTTTAAAATTGAAAAGTGGTTTATGTGTGTGTGCATATACATACATACAAACAAACATTTCATTTGAGCCTTGAAGCAACCCTGTGAGATAAGTACAAGTATTATAATTTCTGTTTTATAGATGAGGAAACTGAGGCAAGGAAAGATTATAGTGATTGGTCCATGATTACCCAGCTAAGAAGCATCAGAGAGAGATTGAAACCCAGGTATTCCTGACTCCAAGTCCAGCATAGAATCAAAGACTATTGAAACTAAATCATATGCCCTAACTATGAGTATAGACCATAGGGATATATATTCCCCCTAAGGGCAGCTAGGTGGTGCTGTAGTGATTTAGAATGCCAGGTCTAGAGTCAGAAAGACCTGAGTTCAAATGTAGCCTCAGACATTACTAGCTATATGACCCTGGGCAAGTCACTTAACCCTGTTTGCCTCAGTTTTCTCATCTGTAAAATGAGCTAGAAAAGGAAATGGCAAACCACTCCAGTATCTTGGCTAAAAAAACCCAAATGGGGTCACAAAAAGTGACTGAAGCAACTGAACAACAACACGGCCTAACTGTGGGTATAGCCCATAAAAAACTAAGTCCCAATCTACCTTTCTAATTGGATTGCACGTTACTCCCCTAAATTGGACTTCTTGCTGTTCTGCCCAAGAGACGTTATATCTCCTACCTCTGCTCCTTTGCATAAGCTGTGCCCCATGCCTAGACTGCATTCCCTCCTCATCTCTGCCTCTTAGAATCCCTAGTAGTTTACTTCATTGCTCAGCTAACATTCTACTTCCTATCTTAGGCCTTTCCTTATCCCAACCCCCATCAGCTGCTAGTACCTCTCTTCCTCAAAAAAACAAAAAAAAAAACTATTTTTCTTTCTTAAATGAGAAAGGGAAAGGAACAAACATATAGTACTACTGTGTGCCAGGCACTGTGCTGAGTGCTGTACAAATTTTATCTTATTTGATCCTCACAACAGCCCTGGGAGATTGGTGCTGTTATATTTCCCATTTTACAGTTGAGGAAACTGAGGCAGACAAGTTAAATGACTGGCCTGGGGTCACACAGCTAGTAAGCATCTGAGGCCACATTTGAACTCAGGTCTTCCTGACTCCAAGCCTAGTGCTCTAGTCACTACACCATCTAGATCCCTGGTATATTTTGTATATATCTCTCTGGATACATATTGTCACCCCCAGTAGAATATGAGCTCCACGAGGGAAGGAGTTACTTCCTTTTTGTCTCTCTATCCCTATCCCCCAACACAGTGTCAATTCTTGTTGATTGATTGGAAGCTTGAAGAGCCTTAGACATCTTCAAAGACAGAAACTGAGGCCTGACGAGCTTAAGTGACTTGGCCAAAGGCACATGGTGAGTTAGAGACCCAGCTTTTCCTGTTCCCAGGCCGGTGTTCATTCCACTACCCCATTCTGCCTCCTGTTTTTAGGCTGCTGGTTACCTCGTAAATATACTTCCCAGGCGAGCCTGGTTCCACCCAGGCATGAGGCTGTCCCTGTCGCCACATACATCAGTTTTAAGAGCACACATTTTCATGGAAATAGAGGCAAGCTGTGCTTGCTTTCAATAGAGGCAGCTGTTGCTCAAATTCCACTCTATTTACTTCTGTCTCTTCCCACATCACCAGCATGACCAGACCCAAATGGAAAACTCTTTACGGTAGGGATTAATCTCATAAACTGGCGAACATTGAAACACTGCACATCTGGACAGATTCCCAGGGGGTCAAGTCTGGCAGACAGCATGACTGTCTGGGAGCAAGGGCTTCTCATCCCTCAGTCTGATTCCACCCCCACTAAGAAATGGTGGGTAGTCTGGCACTGTATAGAAAGAACTAGCTGACACTCCTCAGTGGCCATGACACCATAATGTTTCCTGGACTCCTCTATCCTAGGTTCTGCAGATTTTCCTCTTACAGGAAAATCTTCATTCAACGTGGCAGGAATCAACTTATTTCTGTCTTGCTTTCTCAGAGGAAAGCCGTAGTCATGTGCCCTCAAGGAATCAATCAGTAACAATGGGCTAGTCTGGATAATATTCCATGTGTTGTCTCACACCTGGAAGGCCTGACACACTAGAGCTTTGAGAAGCCCAGTTGTGTGGGTCTGCCTTGAGAACAATTCCCTGGGATCCCAGCAATAATTTATAGAACCTTTAAGACCCTTCTATAGCCATGTGTGTCTCAAAGCAATCAAAGGGGCAACCCTCTGCCAAAAGTAGGGGAAAAGGCCCATGAAAAGACTAGAGCTCATACATTTGCATGTTGCTATCCTTGAAAAGCTTGTATTTTGTTAGCTTTGGTCTTTGCTGTATTCCTGACCCCCTATCTACTTCCTAGTCTAACCTCTCAGAGCCTTAGTATCTTCATCAGTAAAACAAGGATAGTACAATCCCTGGGTATTTGGCAAACCTTAAAATGCCATATAAATGTCTTACTGTCTTATTATTGTTGTTGTTCTTGCTATTATTATTATTCCTAATGGAAATAGTTGGTAGAACCTGCTAAAGCTTAATGCTTTTCTAGTTTAAACTTCAGTGATCTAATCTAACCCACACTAAGAGACATCAGAAGAATATTTTAAGGGAGAGATTCAAAAGTAGGTGATATTAAAAAAAATCATTTCCTATTAAATTCTAAAGAACATGTAGTATAGCACCTCAGGGCCCCCTCATCATACAGGATGGGTGTCTCAGAGGCTCAACATACACTGTAAGTTTGCATTCCTAAAACTATATCTGACAGGCCCCCACCTATGTGCTTACATTTCAGTAGTCAGCCAGAAGACACGATTAGCTCAAAGCAAAGGCATTTAATAGAATGACTTAGCAAGAAAAGTAGCAACAAAATATCTCCCCTGTAAATCTGGGGCCTACTATATCACCCAAGTATTCCCAGCAATATTTAAGATAACTCAAATAGAGGAGGTAGGTAGAGCTAGGTACATGCATAGGGGGAAAAAAAAAAACATATGGCCAGGGCAAATAAAGGTAACTTCAGAGGTAACAAGAAAAGAATACAGTACTAAATGAATCCCTCGATAAGTAAGACTTTCCTCTGTTCATGTGTATAGTGTCTTTGTGGGTTCAGGATAGCTGATAGGTGACAGATTTAAATTTGAAATGTAATAATGGTCCTCTACTTTAGCCCTGTTGGACAGATGAATAAACTGGGGTTCAGAGAAGTGACTCACTCAAGGTCATACAGGCAGTGAGTAGCTGAGTGAAAATTTGAATCCCCATCCTAAAACTTCAGATCTCATATTCTTTCTACCCTCACTCAGCTTTTAATAAAACATCTAATATATTTCTACACTTTAAGAATGTATGGTCTTGATATAGGGAACCTCTTTTCTGTTCTGACACATGAACAATCCAGGGGCTATCTGCTAATGACACTGCAGCACTGAGGGCCGATCCCCCAACTTCCACCAGCCGTTGATACTACTGCAGCCAGATGTTTTCTGGGGTACCAGGACTCCTGGGATATTTTGGCATTTGGATATACTCCCATTCCCTGGTGGAAAGCAATTTAGCCTGCCATGAAACTTTAACAATATGAATAAATTGAATAACAATAGTGGGATAAATTCAAGTCCTGGAGAACAGAAAATAAAAATGTATGTCCCCTCCCATTCTGTAAATTATGTTTGGGCTCCCGTGGAATTGTTCTCAAGGCAGACCCATGCAACTAGTTTCCCAAAGCTCTAGGGGTGGAAGACTACACTGGAAGAATGTTACGTGCATTGTCAGAGGTAGTCACTGGATCAGTTGTTTTGGCTTTATTTCTTATTGACAAAAAAGGGTTCAATTCTGTCACGGAGATGGTATATACAGATATGCCTGTGATACAAAAGCAAAAGGCATCAATAAGTCTTATTTTTAACAACAACAAAAGATGTTTCAAGAAAGAAGAAAAAAATACTAGAAAAATATGATTTAATAGAACCAAGAAAAAAATACCTAAAGAGAACTGAGAAGTATGTGAAAATTCCGTGTAGCATGTAGAAAGCAGCGGCAAGATTTAGCTCTGTACCTGTGTGCATGTATTAGAATGTGAAGCTCCCTGGGCAAAGAGCCTAGTGTACCTTGTTAGACCCTTTTGCCCTGTCACTTTGTAAAGAAAAATGAAAGTGGGAAGCATCTCCTTGCTACTGCGATCTTATTTTTCACAGCTCCCCACCCCTACCTCTCTCTATATATAATATATAAAGTATGAACTCCTTCCATCACTGTTTGGTAACCAATCATCTCATTCTTTACTGTCCCTAGTTGCAGTGAGGGAGAGGGAGTGTTTAAAGAGACTGGGCCTCGGGTTTGTTTTCTGTTGTCAGATACCCAGTAGCCTTCAGAATGGAGATGGCTCTCTCACTTGGGGTCATGCAGTATTGTCTTTATTCTATGCCACTTCCCAGACCCTATCCTAATTTTTCAAAATGCCACCAGAGCCCATTTCGGGAAATTGCAAAGTAATCTGAAGGTGATGGATTGTTTTTCCAAGGGGAAAACTTGCTGAAGGCAGAGATTTGCATTTCTCATGTCAGTTTAGTTAAAATGAGGAATGTTTCGAATTTATATGGAAACGACATTTTATTTGACCTTATTTATTACATAAGCCTGCTGAAGGAGCTGAGGGTTTTAATTACATTTTGCCATTGTGGAGAAGAGGGAAAATATCTTCTTGTTCTTCACTGTTATCAGTTTAGGACTTTCAAGGAACAATTGGTTTTTTAAAAAAAAATCTTTGGAAAAAAGTTAAGATGAGAAGAACTGTACTCAGAGAGAAACCTGTGAATTCACTTTGCAGCTGGCAATTCATCATGTCAAAGGCTAAGGGCTAGGCAGTCAGGAGACCAGCTCAGTGTTCTCTCTCACCTTCTCAGGTTTTCCTTTCCAACATAAATAGAAGAAAGGTGGATTGCTTTGGATCGAGAGTTAGAAGGGACCTTAGAAGCTGTCTAGTGTGACCCTTTATTTTCCAGATGAGGAAACTCAGGTCCAGAGAGGTAAAGTGATTGCCCAATGTCACATAGATAGAAAGTATCTGAGGTGAGGTTTGAACTCAGGTGAGTCAACAAGCATTTACTTTTTTATGTAAATAGTATTTTATTTTCTTCCAACTACATGTAAAGATAGTTTTCCACATTCATTTTTTATAAGATTTTGAGTTCCAAATTTTTCTCCCTCTCCCTCCCCAAGATGGCAAGCAATGTGATACAGGTTACACATGTGCAGTCATATTAAACATTTCCACATTAGTCATGTTGTGAAAGAAGAATCAGAACAAAAGGGAAAAAAAAAGACAAAAATAAAGAAAGTGAAAATAGTCTGCTTCAATCTACATTCAGGCTCCATCAATTCTTTCTCTGGATGTAGATAGCATTTTCCATCATGATCGACAAGCATTTATTAATTATTAATTAAGTAAGTATGGGAGAGAGGCACTGTGCTAAGCACTGGGGATAAGCAAAAACACGATCCCTGCCTTCAAGGGGCTTATATTCTAATGGGGGAAACAGTACTTTTAAAAAAAGCCATGGTTTAGACAGGATAAATGGAAAGTAATCTCAGAGGGATGGTACTAGCAGTGGAAAAGACCAGAAAAGGCCTCTTGCAAAAAGGTGAGATTTGAGCTGAGTCCTTGAAGGATGCCAAGGAAGTCAGGAAGTTGAGATGAGGAGGAAGCACATTTTGGGCATAGAGAAAAGCCAGTGAAAAAACATTGAGCTGGCAATATGGAGTGCTGTGTATGAGGGACATCAGAAAAGCCAGTATCATTAGACTGTAGCTTATGTGAAGGGGGATAAAGTGGAAAGTGAAAATGTAGGAAGGGGCCATGTTGTGTAGGGTTCTAAAGGTCAAATGGAGGACTTTACACTTGATCCTGCAGGTAATAAGGAAGCATTAGAGTTCATTGAGTAGCAAAACAATATGGTCAGACATTTGCTTCGGGAAGGGCACATTCTCTTTTTTATATTTTATTCTTTCCCAATTGCATGTAAAAGCAATTTTTAGCCTTCATTTTTAAAAATTTTGAGTTCTAAATTCTCTCCCTCTCTCCCTCCTCTCCCCCCTCCCTGAGATGGTAAGCAATTTGATATCGGTTATATTTGTGCAATCATGCAATCCCTTTAGCAGCTGTGGGGGAGAAGGACTGGAGGTCTGCCTGATCCACGTCTAGCATTCTATCCACGATACCATGGACCTCCCTTGCTGTTTAGAGCCATCAATCAGTGGGTTATCCCCGGCAGTATTAGGTGACTGGGCCTCTTCTGCAAGGTTGGCCCAATAGCTCAGATCACCATCAGCAACAGCTCCCAGAGAGTCTTCATCCCTCTGATGTACCGCTTCTTCAAGCACCAAGAACACCAGGGAGATAACATCAAAATTGGGCCCCTTGGGGAAAACCAGTCCCTTTAATATAGAAATGCTGGATTGCCAACAGACTTCCCTCATGAAGAGAGAAAAAAGTACATCTTCTGATTCCTGATGGAAATTCACTAGGGAAGAAGGGCAGAAAATGTTTCGCCATCTTCCCAAGGGTGCCTGTGCACATGGTGGGCACTTATAAATGTTGATTGACTGATTTTTCTAGCTGCTATAGTATAATAGCTAGTATGTATATAACACTTTAAGGTTTTCAAAGAACTTTACATATGTTTTTTCTTTTAATTTGCTCCTCACAATGTTCCTGGGAGGTAATTGTCAGTCAGGCAGTAAGCATTTATTAAATGCCTACTATGTGCCAGGCTCTGTGCTAAGTACTGTGGTTACAAAGAAAGGCAAAAGACTGTCCCTGCTCTTAAGGATCTCTCAGTTTAATGGGAGAAACAACATACGGACAACTATGTACAAGTAAAGGGTAAATTGAAGATAATCAACACAGGGAAGAAACTAGCATTAGGGAGATTTAAGGTGGGATTTTAGCTGGGACTTGAAAGAAACCAGGGAAGCCAAGAAGAGGGAGAACATTCCAAGCATAGGGGACAGCCAGTGAAAGTGCCAGAGTTTGGAGACAGATATGCTATCATTATCCCCCATTTTACAGGTCAGGAAATTGAAACAGAAAGAGGTTGACTTGCCCAGGGTCACTAAGCTAGTGTCTGAGGCAGGATTTGGGGACAAAAAAAAAGATATGGAGGTTTTAATGTGCCACAAACTCAGTATTAGTCAATGATGTGATTATGGTGTCAAATCTGATATTTCTAAAGTGCCTGCCACACAGTAGGCACTTAATACATGTTTATTTCCTTCCTTCCTTCCTTCCTTCCTTCATATTTGATCCTGGAGATAGTAAAGAACCATTGAGTTTATTGAATAGGGGAACAATATGGTCAGACCATAAAAGTTCTAAGCACTTTACAAACATCATCTCATTTGATACCAATAATCACACTTAACACGTACCAAGTTTGAAGTTTTCTAAAATCCCCAGATTTTTTTTTCAGATTTTCTTATTTTTTCTTTATCCTAAGTATAAAATTTTCTACTTATCTCTATTAAATTTCGTATTTTATTCACCCCAGTGCTCTAGCCAACCAAAATCTTTCTGGATCCTAACTTTGACTCCAGGCATTAACTATTCCTGACAGCTTTGTGTCCTTTGCAAATTTGATAACATTAATTCAGTCCATCAGTCAACCTTCTGTATGTCAGGTACTGTGCTAAGTGCTGAGAATACAAGGAAAAGCAAAACCAAGAAAACTCCCTGCCCATAAGGAGTTTATATTCATGTAGGGATGGGGGAGAACAATATACAATCAGCTATGTACAAACAAGCTATAGACAGAATTAAGTTGGAGATGATCAGCACAGCATTATGGGGAAGGCTTCCTGTAAAAGATGGGATTTTACAGTGGATAGAGTACTGGCCCTGGAGTCAAGAGCACCTGAATTCAAATCTGACCTCAGAACAAACACTTGACACTTACTAGCTGTGTGATCCTGGGCAAATCACTTGCCTAAACCCCAATTGCCTAAAAAGAAAAAAAAAAAAGAAAAGAAAAGATGGGATTTTAGTTGGGACTTGAAGAAAGCCATGGAAGCCAGGAGGTTGAGATGAGGAGAGAGAACATTTCAGGCACGAGAGGTCAGCCAGTGAAAATTGGGAGATCATTCAATATAAAAAATATGTTTATTAAGCACTTACTACATATTGGGCACTGTGCCACTGTGGATACAAATACAAAAAAGGAATGTTCTCTTCCCTCATACATCTTACTTTCTACTTGGAAGACATGTTCACAGATAAGTAAACATAGTATGTATACAAAATAAGTACTGAGTTGTTTCATGGGGAAATAACTGGGGAATCAGGAAAGGCTTCTAGAGGGGGTGGCATTTGAGCTGAGCCTCGAAGGGTGCTAGCAATTCTAAAAGGCAGAGGTGAGAAGGGATCTCATTTGAAGGATGGCTTGGGCAGTGGCATGGTGGCTGGAAATTAGTATGCCATATATGGGAAAGAGCAAGTAGATCACTTTGACTACCGGGGAGTAATGTGCAATAAGCTGCTTGGATAGTCTAGAAGCTGATTGTGAAGAACTTTGAAAGAGAAATCTAGGAGTTTGTTTCTTACCCTAGCTCCTCAAGCAGAGGGGTGACATGGTCAGACCTGTTTTTTAGGAATATCACTTTGGCAACTGAATGGAAGATGTATTAGAGTGGGGAAAGATTGGAGTCAGGGAGACCAGTTAAGAGACATTACAGAATCCAGCTGAAAGGTAATGAGGGTCCAAACAAGGGCTGTGGCCATGTGAGTAGACAGAAGGGGACATATTTGATAGATGTGGGGAAGTTAGGGACAATTATACTTGGCAGTCGATTGGCTGTGGGGATTAACTGAAGGTGCAGATAGCTCCAAGGTTGCACACTGGAAGGACAGTGGTGCCCTTGACAGAAAGAGCAAAGTTTTTGAGAGGGAAGAAAGGTGGGGGAGGGGGAACATAATGAGTTCTGTTTTGGACAGGTTGAGTTTGAAATGCCTTCAGACATTCATTTGGAGGTGTCCAAAAGGCAGTTGGAAATGAGTTACTGAAGCTCAGGAAAGAGGGCTGGATATATAGATCTGAAGTTCATCAGCCTAGATGTGATCACTGGATCTATGGCAGCTGATGAGATTACCAAGCAAAAAGAGTATAGATGGGTAGGAGGAAAGGGCCTGGGACAGACCTATAAAGTAGAACTACATTTATGGGACTGGGTCTGGAAGCACAGGCACCTAGATTAATCTATCAGTCATCCGAATCCTGAAAGGCTCAGCCTTAATGAGTAGCGCTAGAATCCGGCTTTCCTAGGAGCCTTAAAAAAGGAGCTACCTAATAATAGTATAATAGATTCAGAGGTGAAAGGGAGCTTTCTGGCCATCTAGTCCAGCCACAGATGGAAAGGAATACAGATAAGGAAAACAAGACCTATGCAGGTTAAATCACTTGTTCCTGGTCACTTACCACTTACAGAGTAAGTAGCAGAGTGAGAATTCGAACCCAAATCTTCAGACTTAAAAGCCAGTGTCCTTACCACAGTATTTTTGCTGTCTCTGTGAGCATGTTCATAGAGAGAGAATTCTAAAATGCCTGATTCATAGAAATCTTAGAATCATCTAGTCCTGAGGGTCCTAACCTTTTTGGTGTCCTAGATCCCCTTGGCAATCTGGTGAAACCTAAGGATGCTTTCTTAGAATCATATTTTTAAATACAGAAAATAAAATAAATAGGATTACAAAGGAAACCAAAGGCTAGTGAAAATAAAAATGTAGTTTTTCCCATACAAGTTCACAGACCACCAAGCTATTCATAGACCCTTTTTCTGTGGACCCCAGGTTGGGAAACCTTGATTTTTGTCCCTTCTTCTCATTCTTCAAATGGGGAAAATGAGCCTCCAAGGTGGGAAGTGACTTGGCTAAGGTCACATAGCTAGTTAATGACAGCACCCAGACTAAAACCCAGAACTCCTTGCATTTAGTTATATTCTTTCCTTTATTATATCACACTTCACTCTCAATTTCAAAAGTGCTGATTCCCATCCCAATCCAGAAAACAGAATAGCATTTTCTTTCTTTAGGTTTCAATCTTATGAAACATCAGAGGTTTGCTTTGGTGGGGGGAGGGTTTCCTCATTGAACTAGATTCTGAAAAGATAATTTTTCCCCAGGAAGCAAAATGAACTTATTTGAACGAATACATTTGAATGAGTGGAAAAATGCTCAATTTATGATAATTATCCAGTTATGAAAGTGATTAATTATGGAGCAGGAGATCTGGCTGCTATTTTTAAGATGGATTATTAATTGTAAACTATTGTTGAAAGTTCCCACCCTACCCCTTCTCTCCAGGTGGTTCTTCATTTCAGGTGGAAATCTTGAAAGAAATCGAAAAGAAATAAAGTCTATCCAAATGAGTTACTATAGAAAGGATTCCGTCTTTGGTTCTCAAGACACCTAATCAGTCCCCCCTCCTCCCCTCACCTACCCCACCCCAAATTTCTGCTTGAGTTGGTATAGCCAGAAAGGGAATAATAATAGATCCAGATCAGAACAGAGGAGACCTCCCAGAGATAGATTTGCAAGTTCAAGGAATGAGGAATTCACGTCTCTCCTACCTGGTAGAGTTCTGTCCCAGCAGGGGAAGGCTAGAAACATTTCAGAATGGGAAAATTGACCTGCCTGCTTAGGGCAAGGAGGCTTTCTCCTTTTGTTCAAGGACAATGAGCTTTTGAACAACTAATTTTGGTTTCCCAACCATTTTAAGGCATCTTTTGGCTACTTATTAGCTGTCGATAAACCTGTCTTTGCCCTTCTTTTTCTTTCTTCAGGAAGGCAAAAAAAAAATTCCCTGATAATTCTCAGTGCCTCATCTTATCTCTGACACTCTTGATGCCACCCACATATCTTCTGGAACCATCTGAATGGCCATACTCCCAGGATTTACGAAAGGCAGAGGAGGTTACCACCAAAAGCCAGAGTTGTGGCTCCAGCCTGATGATCATAGCATTAATCACGAATCAGACTCCCCAAGTTTCAGCCCACTTGTCAGGGGGTTAATTTTTGTCTCTTGAGTCAAGAATCTGACTCCCCAAGTTTCAACCATACTATCAAGGGATAATTTTTTTTCTCCTGAATTAGGAATAGATTCCCCAAGTTTCAGTCCACCTGGCAGGGGATGATTTTTGAATCAGGTATCAGGCTCCCCAGGTTTCAGCCTCACTATCAAGGGCTATTTTTTATCCTCAATTAGGAATCAGACTCCTAATACTTCAGCTCATCAGGATGATATTCAAATAGGATATCAGACTTCCCTAGTTCTAGTTCAATGGTCAAAGGATTATTTTTGAATCAGGAATCATGAAACAGATATTCCAAGTTTTAGCCCAACTGTCAGGATATAATATTTTTCTCCTTAATTAGGAATTAGACTCCCTAAGTTTCAGACAGGATAATTTTTGAACCTGGATTAAGACTCTCCAAGATTCTGCCCAACTTGAGGAAGCTTAGGAATCAGACCTCTCCAGCCCACAGCCCCATCCTAGGAGAACCTTGGAATTGTGTAACTCTCGGGCCCCTGGGTGATCATAACAATTAAGAGTGCCCCCTCTTAAATAATTTAGGGCTTTTATTCAGTTGCTTTTCATTGTTAAGAATAATTCCCTCCAAATATTTTCTGAAAATGTATGCTTTTAACATAAATGAATAATAGATTGGCTTGAGTTGGGTGGAGACTGCAGGCTTTTAAGACTTTCTCTGCTATAGCTAATAAATCTTGGCCCTAGGATTAGATCCCTGGGTGGGAGAACAACGTGCATGAGTAGTCTGATTGGGGATGGAATATTAATTGGTTGAGGACCTTAGTCTTTGGGGCTCCAGCTTAAGGTTGACAGGAATGATAAGTCTCCTTTGCATGCAAAAGCTCCAACTGTCCCTTCAAGATGGATGATCAGCTCCTGTTTCATCCGTCACTCTTTCTTTCCTTTCTTATAAGATGAAATAGAAGAAAAAAATTAGGAAGACTGAAAGACAAAACCATTCTCCATTGCATTCTGCAAATGCCTCTTGAAGGACAGTGGACCTTCAAGTATCTTCTCTGTTCTCAAAGACATAATGTTTTACCCTTGGTCCAGTTAATAGTTGCATGTGTTGATATGTGGTAAAGTGATTCATTTTTTAAAGCAGCGATACAGGGTTATTGTGAAGCTCAACCAAGATTTTATATTTTCATATATATATATATATATGTGTGTGTGTGTGTGTACACACACATACATACGTATTCATACATGTGTGTATGTGTGTGTATATATATATGTATATATACACATATGTGTATGTATAGCTACACAGAAATAAAAATTATGTATTCATTGCCTGCCTTTAAACTAAAGTCAGCTGCCCTAGTTGTCTCTAAATTGGCTATGGGATCGACCTCTTGGATGTCTGTGTGAGGGGATGTGGGTTCACAAGGCCACAAGGATTCTTGGTTCTCTTTTAGAGGCCACTTTGGGACTTTCTCTCTGGTGCAGGGTCCTTGCCTTACCTGATTCCTAAAGATTCTTTCCCTGAGCTCCAATAACCTTGAAGTATCTTCCCTCATCCTGGCATAGCATCATAGATCAAGAGTTGGAAGGGACCTCAGAGGCCCAAATCTAGCCCCATCCCCTCATTTTACAGATGAGGAAACTGAGGCCCAGGGAGGGGAAGGGACTGGCCCAAGGTCACACATAGGAGCATAGATCTAGAGCTGGAGCAGCATTCAGAGACTGTCTAGTCCAACCCCTTCATTTTACAGAGAAGAAAAGAAGGCCCAGACTGGTGAAGAGATTTTCCCAAGGCCACACATGTAGTAGGTATCAGAGGCACCATTTGAACCTACCTGCTTTGCTTCCGGAGCCCTGTTCTTTCCACTGTCCCATCTAGGCCTCTTGGAAGACTTACCCGGCCCTGAACTGTACTGCCCGTATCCAGATTTCTTTGCTTGAGGCAAATTATTAACCACTTGTGCTCACTGATTTTTATTTTCAGGAGCTCCTAATCTTTCTGACATCATGAGCCCCTCTGGCAGTCTACCTGGTAAAACCTATGGACCCTTTCCTAGAATAGTATTTTTAAATAATTGAAAAAACAGGGGCAGCTAAGTTGTGCAGTGGTTAGAGCACTGCCCTGGAGTCAGGAGGACCTGAGTTCAAATCCAGCCTCAGACACATAATACTCACTGTGTGACCCTGGGCAAGTCACTTAACCCCAGTTGCCTCACTAAAAATAAAATAAAATAAAATAAATAAGAACAAAGGTAAATTTCAGTTCAAGGTTTAGTAAAAATAAATAAAATAAAGATGTATTTTTTCCCATCCAAGTTTACAAATGCCCTGGAATCTATCCAGGTAAAGAACCCTGCTTTAGGCAAATCTTGTTTGCTTCTGTTGTTCTTGCTATTTGCCCTAGCTACCCTGTAATGCTGGAATTTCTGGGCAGTGCAGCTTTGAAAAACACTGACCAGGCAATGACCAGGGGTCATCCCTCCTACCCTCACAGTAAGATCTACTTGGAATGGTTCTTGTGAGGCAGGGGGCATATTAAGGTGCTTTTTGAAGTCTGTCTCAGCTTAATAATGTTAGAATAATAATGCTTTACACTTGTGTAAGGGGCCTTTTTGAATTGCCCACAGTTGATTATGCATGGAAGTTTGAAAAGAAAATTTGCTGTTCACCTTGGAAACTATTCCTTATAACCTGTCCAACAGTCCTGAAGTTTGGTGATGCCCACCTATCTTCAGTGATCACTTAAACAGGGCCTAGTGAAAAATGTCACAAACCATAGCAAGATGGTCCAGGGAATTCAGCCAAGAGGTGGGGACAACAGTAGCAGTGGTGGAAAGGAAAGGCAGACAGACTCCAGGGCTGTGATAACAGATACATGGGCACCTGGGAGCAGGCTGTGAATGAGAGACATAGGAAGCTAGCCATGTGGAACCACTCAAGGGAACTTCTGTGAGGAGGACCTGGGGGATCTTTGGTCATTTACAGTGTGTGCTGAAAAGCCCAACACTTCTGAGAGCTCCCTATCACCTCCTGTGAGTGACTTAGGGACCACCCCACACCCCCACACCCACACCTCACTTTCTGCTGTATTGAGGAGACATATAAGTTAAGTAGGAGGTATGGAAACTCTCTGGGTCTGACTCTTGTTGCACTGATCATATGAAGTGGTAAGGCTGCAGATTTCAGGAGTGGACTCACAGTCTCTAGTCATAGAAGGTTCCTATTTTATTATAACAGAATATCTTATGTACTATTTTAAGTAAATACCTTTTCTCATTCTTTGATGCCATGTGTTCAATTCTGGGTGAAGATTAAAAAGATTAGTTAGGTAAATGGGGGCTTATGGGAGCTTATAAGCAGTGGTTTTTAATAGATGGTATACTTAAACAGGTTCCAGGAATTTGGAGGTATCAGTAAGGCAATCCATTGTGGAGACTCATCCTGGGAGATAGATTTACATATGTGTGTGTGTGTGTATGTATATGTGTGTGTGTATATGCGTGTGCATATATATACATACATATGCACACACACACACATGACTATATGTGCATGTATATACTCATATATTCATATAGGGGCAGCTAGGTGGCACTGCAGTGGATAGGGTGCTGGGCCTGAAGTCAGACTCGTCTTCCTGAGATCACATCTGACCTCAGACACTTCCTAGCTGTGTGACCCTGGGCAAGTCACTTCACCCTGTTTGCCTCAGTTTCCTCCTCTGGAAAATGAGCTGGAGAAGGAAATGGCAAACCACTTTAGTATCTTTGCCAAGAAAACCTCAAATGGGGTCACAAAGACTCAGACACGACTGAAATGACTGAAATAGACTTATATGTACAATGTGACATGTATGTATATGTGTATATATATATGCACAGCTGTACATCTAGATATAGACATACATACATAAAAATATCTGAATATCATGTCATGTAAGGCTTTACTAAACAGTTTTTTTTATTCCTATGTCAATTACTAGGCTGTGATTTAAAAGCAAAGTTTTCCACTGAAAATCTTTCCAACTAGATTGTTTGATTTGTTCTAAATATTGTACAGTTGTATGTCAAAGTGCTATTGATTTTTTTCTGGTGTTGTTGAAGTGACATTGTTAACCTGTCATTGTACATTACATATTTTAGTAGTCACTCTAAGTATGCAGCTATTGAAAGACTGGTTCTCTTCCCTCCTTCATGGGAAGTAACAAACAAATAGGACTTTTGGTTGAGCAGGGGGTGGGGTATTGCTATATAATAATGGTAATGGCATTGTGAGGGCTTTGTGTAACTCTAAGGATACTTGATAGGAGGGCATGTAAGGTACAGGCAATGGAAAACAGAAATTAAGGGAAAACAGTTTCTGGGTTACATTAACTGCCTGAAACCATGGTATATTGGAGCATTCCTCAAAAAATGACTTTTTGTAAACCCCTTCTGCTGGCCAGAGAATAGGCTGAAGAAGTTTTCAGCCTTCCTGAGTTATAGAAGGAGTGATGGAGGCTGAGCTGAGAAACATGATTTTAGGGCGCAAGTCTTTTGACAGCAGCTCAAGATGCAGTGGGAGCCTCACATGACAGTATGAATTAAAGATGTCAACTTTCATGCTGGCTGGACATTGGATCATGAGTGCCAGTTCTGTCCCATGCATTTTATGGAGGACATACAGGCATATATGAGGATTCTGTATCTGTGGACTCAAGAATGGAATATGTTTATTGGGATTATATCAGCAAGAACTTAGAATTCCCTAGGAAAGTTGTGCATGTCAACAAAAAAGTGGACACTTTGGCCCTGGTGTGTCTAGACCCAGCACACATTTCTGGAGCATCTACAGTTATTTCGGGCCAACTCCAGACTGTTCAAGGCACTGACCAAATATAGCAATCAGTACTCAGCACCTAGATGCCTCACCAATCCATGACTCTTTTGTAGAGGCTTATGGGATAATAGAGGCCAGTAGTGGAAGAAATCCTTCAAAGAAGCCCTGAATGTTTTACCTCATGTATGGACTCAAGAGGATCTGGACTTAGATGCCTCTCTACAACCCAAGGAATGGCAGAATTATCCCAGGAAGAAACACCGCAGGAGAAATGGTTTTGATTTCCCCAAATGAGCAGGAGACAGAACAAAACCAAGTAGCAATGTACACAGTGCTCCTCAGTGACTCCCACTTCCCAAGAGTCTTCTAGGAAAATTGTTCAGACTGAACTTGAGGAACCCAAGACCCACCTAAAAGAATGGGTAGTCAGTGACCTTGTCCCACAGTTGTCACCTCACACATGGTAGTTGTACAGAAGAAGCCTGGCAAGATTTGAATTCCGTGGATTATCAGACTTTGACCAAGAGGACTGAGGTAGATTAGTACACCATGCTATGATTTCACAATAACAGAATCCTGTCTCTAGAATTGAGAGGAATCTTGGGGGCCATTGGGTCCAATACCTTCCTATTAAAGGTGAGGGAACTGACACCTACGGAGGTTTAGCAACTTGCTTATGGTCAAACATAAAATTATAGTATCCTACACCAAGAGCTGAAAAGGCCCTCTGAGGTCATTTAGTCCAAATCGCTCATTTTACAGAGGAGGAAGCTGAGGCCCTGGGGTTGGGAAGTGACTTGACAAGGTGACACAGGCAGCCAACATCAGAGACATGATTTCAATCCAGTTCTTATTAATGTAGAGTCTCTCCTCTCATAAGAATTTAAATCTAAAGCTGGAAGGGCCCTCACAGGCCAGCTAGTCCAAACCCTTCATTTGATTTTATATTTTAATGAGTGAAAAAGCATTTATTAACCAGTTACTCTATGTCAGGTACTTAGCTAAGTGCTAGTTAAAAGGCAAGGCACTTCCTCTGCCTTCATTAGATTTTACTATTGGCTATCTCAGCCCTATTCATACGGACCCTCCACTCCTCCAGTTTCCAGTTCAGAAAAGATAAATTAATATTACCATTGTCACTAGAAAACCACCTTCTCATTTTACAGATTGGAAAATGGGGTCTTCTGGGCAGGTTAGTCACTTGTCCAAAGGCACATAGGGAGTAAATGTCATCTGACTCCTTGCACCACATGGCCTTCATTTAGAAAAACAGAAAAGAAGAACATGGGAAGGGGTTAATGCGATTGTTAGGCCAGTTAGAAGACACTAGGTGAAGGCTGTCAATTCACAGATAGGTGCATCTGTTAAGTATGTGAGTCACAGAATATATCAGTGATAACTAATTACTGACCCCAGGAACATAGAAGTGTTCTCCTCCTGGCCATGCCCTGAGAATTTTCACAAACTTCTTTAGTTCGGTAGCTATCATAAGCAATTTGGGAAGAGAAGCACCATGGAATCTTGGGTAGAGAATTCCACCAGAAGTCAGGAAGACTTAATAGTAATCATTGAGTTTTAGGACAACATGAATTCAAATACTGTCCTGGACATTTAACTAGCTGAGTGACTGTGGCCTCTATTTTCCCCTCTCTCTACTTTCTTACTTATCTGTAAAATTAGGATGATAATGCCTATACTGTCTATTTTACAGGGCTGTTAGGCTCAAATAAGATTTTGTATGTAATGTGTGGCACAAATCTTCCAGTCCTATATTAATTTCTATTATTAGAGGCAATTTGGCATTGTAGATTAGAGAACTAACCTGGAAGGCATAAAGACCCGAGTTCAAGTTACGCCTCTAACACATACTGGATGTGTTACCTTGGACAAATCACTGAGTCTCCCAGGGTTCTAAGCCACTCTCTCACACAGGGGTTCTTCCCTTGGGATCCATAGACCAGAAACAGATTTCAGAGTATCTGTGAACTTGGATGGGGAAAAATCTACATCTCTGTTTTCACTAACCTCTAACTGAAATTTAGCATTTTCTCCAACAAAAAACAAAGAAACCTATGGGAATTCCTTTTGACAAAACCATTTGTCTCAGGAGGCAGGGCCTATTAGCCATTCACTTTGGATGCTTGTTATGGCCAAAGCCAGAATGGAAGAGAGCTCCCGCCTCTTAAACTTTGAGACTTGTGTCTGGATTTTCTCGATAAACCTGCCAAGTGTTATAAGGGAGAAAGGGATATCTCCGCTAGGCGTTCTCTTTCTGGATGGGAATTGGAAGCGAGCTCAAATAAATGGTAACTGGATCAGATCTGACCTCCCGGGGCATCATCATTGCTTGTTCCTACAGCAATATAAGGACACTAGAGCAACCCCTGATCGAGCCAAGCATATATCCATTTCCCTATTCTTCCCCCTCCCCCGCCCAGACACACACAGACATATATACACCATGCCTCCCCAACCTCCTGCTCCCTCCCAGAATTTACTGGATTTTCTCACGCTAAGTAGCATGTAGCTTACCACAACCTCTAATTCTCCTCCCATGCTTTAATACCCTTTATACTAAGGCTCATCTCAGTCACCTACTTCCCAACATCTCTAAATATCCTTGTGGAATTATAATCAGTCACACCCCTTCCCAGCTGCTTCCACAGCAGTGAGAGACAGAGAGGGGACTTTCCAACACTAGGGCTAGTGTTTCTCCTTCCAGTCCCCATACTTCACAGGGTTCCAATTTCCTGACAAAGTTGTTGCATTGAGAGCCCTGCATGTGCTATGGCTAATGCCCACCAACTTGCTAATGTCCGTCAGCAGTTCAATGAATTAGTCGAGTGTAACTGTTTTGACATTTGTGATCTTAACCTGATGGTTTGCTTATTTATTTAACACATGGCTTCATTCAGGGCTATTAGCACATCAAAGCTACGCTGGCTAAGCCCGGAAATGTAATACTGTGCTTTTAGTCTATTCTTCAGTTTTTCACAGACTGAGAAACCAAGCAGGATGCTAGTCATAAGTAAACAAACTGAGAACAGAAAGGCTGAGAACAGAAGTGTCTGTATGCATATGACATACATATTTCTGATCATTAATCATCAGTTGGTAGACTTTTGCTAAAATGTGCAAAAGATGGATATTAATATTACATAAACCTATAAACATTGGTTTGACCAGATTCCTTTTTTAAAACTTGAATTCTTAACACACGTGAGTTTCTGTTGTTATTCCATAGGACACCTAAATTTGACTTATTCACCTTGGCCTGGGATAGTGCCAACCAAAGATGTCTGTGCCTTTCAGCTCCAAGCTTCATCACTGCAGTCAGAAATGTAAAGCTTATCTCGTTGTGTAGATGTAATCATAAGATGAAAACAGAGTCTTGCAACTGGGGTTCCAAATATCATCAATCAGTCATTAAGCATTTACTACGCACCTACTGTATGTGTCAAGTGATGGGGATAAGAAGACAGAAATGAAAGAGTCCCTACTGCCTAGGAGTTTACATTCTACTGCGACTGGTTAGAAGGAATTTTAGAACACATCTAACCTACCACTCTCCTTTCATAGAAGAGGAAACACTCAGAGAAGTGGCTTTGCCAAGGTTACATGAGGAAGTTGTTTTATTGTCAAGTCATTTCAGCCATGTCTGACTCTTCCTGACCCCATTTGGGGCTTTCTTATCAAAGATAATGGAGTGGGATTTTACCAATTTCTTTTCCAGCTCATTTTATAGATGAGGAAACTGGGGCAAATAGAGTTAAGTGACTTGCCCAGGGTCACATAGCACCGAAGTGTCTGAGGTCAGATTTGAACTTGGGTCTTTCTGACCTTCCTGACTCCAAGGTCAGCACTCTATCCACTGTGCCACCTAGCTGCCCCACATTCTACTGAAGATGATTTTAGACACATACACACACACACACACACACACACACACACACACACACACACACACCCCAAATACAAGGTAATTCATGGCAGGGGGTACGGGTGGTGGAGCTGGTAGCTAGAGAAGCAAAAAAGCATCCTGAAGAAGATGGAGTTTGAGCTGGATACTAAAGTGAATTAAGAATTCTGAGAGGCAGGAGGGAGAAGGGAGTGCATTCCACAGAGAGAAGAGATGGAATATTCCATATGGGGACTTACTGAATCAGAAATTTTGAGAGCTGGAAAGAGACTTTAATGGTCATCTAGTACTGTGGGGTCAAACTCAAATCAAATCGAGGGCCCCTAAACTGTACACAAGAATCTCTGTGGGTGCAGATTGACTTAGAAAACCGTGTATTAACATTATCTGTATCTTAATTGTATTTTTATTTATTTTGTTAAATATTTCCCAATTACATTTGAATCTGGTTAAGGCAGTACTCAGGAGTCTTGTGGGCCATGAGTTTGACACCTCCGATCTAGTCTATCCCCAACACAAAAGGAATCTTCTCTGGGACATCTCTATTCAATCTCTGCTTGAGGATCTCCAAGGAATAAGGACATGTCATTCTCACCGTACTTCAGCTTCATCCGTCTCTGCAGCCCAAGATTGCCTTAGCTTTGTTGGATGCTATACCAACTGCTATCTTGTATTAAGCTTGTGGTCCACTAAGCCCCCCAGATCTCTTTCAGAATTCTTTAACCTTACCTCCCCCATCTTGGGTGTGTGGAGTGGATTTTAGTACTCAAGAGTAAACTTTACATTAGTCTTGATTGTGTTTCATTTGGTTAGATACAGTCCAGTGCTATAGACCCTGATGATCCTTTTGGATCCCAACTTTCTTATCCGGTATGTTGAGCAGGGGCATGATGTGACCAACCCTGTGCATTAGGAATATAATTTTGGTAGTGGTGTGGAGGATGTATTGGAAAAGAGGGAAATTTGAGGCAAGAAGACTAATCAGAAAGCAGTTAAAGTTCAAGTGAGAGGCTATGGGGGTCTGAGCTTGGGTGGTTGCCTTGTGAGGGGAGACAGGGGCTGTAACTGACGAATGCTGTTGGGGATGGAAACAAAATTATTTGGCTCTGTGGGCTGGCTCTTTCCTGTCTGTCTCTCTCCCTCTGTGTGTGTGTGTGTGTGTGTGTGTGTATGTTTGTGTATATATAATGTGTGTATATGTCTATATAATATATGTGTGTGTATATATGTGTGTATATGCATATACACACACATACATACATACTCATATATATAGGTATATACATATATGCACACACATTCGCATACAAATACATGTGTGTGTATCTATACATATCTATATATACAGATATATACATATACGTGCATGTATGTGTATATGTGTATATGTATGCATATACATATATACATACATACATATATGTGTGTATGTATGTATGTGTGTGTGTGTGTATATATATATATATATATATATATATATATATATATATATATATGTAATGAATGAGTCAAGGATGACTGTAAGATTATAAACCTGGTTGACAGGCAGGAGAGTGATACCAAAGCAGGAATAAGGAAGTTCTAAAATGGGACAGTTCGAGGAGAAAGATAATGGCTTCCATCTGAGGTATGCTGAGTTTGTGATGCTTACAGGCCACCTGGTTTTCAGTCTCTAACAAGCACCTCCCAACACCCCATGCCCATCACCTTGTCTAACTGAATATCCAAAATGCAATCCTTTGATACTTTCCTAGCCTCTGAGACTCTTGTCATTCATGAGCTTCCATGAATCTTCAGTAAAAGATATTTTTTTAAAAAGCAGCTAGGTGGTACAGAAGATAAGAGTTCTGGGTCTGGAGTTAGGAGGAGTTGACTTCGAATCCACCCTGGGCAAGTCACAACCTCTGTTTCAGTTTTCTTAACTGTAAAATCGAGATAATAACACCATCTGCCTCACAGGGTTGTTGTGGGATGAAATGAGATATTTGTGAAGTGCTTAACACAGGGGTAGATACTTAGTAGGTGCTATATAAATACTTATTCCCTTCCTTTCCCTTTGAAGAGATATACAGTCATCATTTTACTTTTCCAACTGACTTCCTTCACCAAAAATTAGGAATGATTAAATACAAACACAGTTTCTCAGTAGTGAACCATGGCTTCATTTCCATGTGGAACCCTAAAGAAGTTATGGTCACCTAATGAAGGTTTGCTTTGCTCCCAGAGGAAGCCTGGCATCGTGGATAGAGAGCCAGCCTTGGAACTAGGAAGATGTGGATTCAAGTCCTGTCTCTGACACGCCCTGGCTGTGTGATCTCGGACAAGTCATTTAACTTCTGAATGCCCTCGACACCTCTCTTAGACTGAATGTTGCAGAGAAGCCGCTGATCTATATTAGGAGAGGAAGTTCCTTGCACTGATGAAATCACGGGTCCAGTTAAACAAAGAATATTTAGTATTTTTTTTTTGCCATCAACAGTATGCTAACCCCACTGCTAGTATATCAGAGAAAGCTCAGCTTCCCTGTTGGAGAGGAAAATGCCAGAAGCCAAAAAAAAAAAATGCCATGAAGGAAAAGGAGAAAAAAAAAGTCTTATGTTTAAGGTTTCTCTTCCCCAAAATTTATTTTCTTTCCACGTCTGAAGAAGTCACTTTATGTCTGGGCATATTTGTGCTGAATAAACATTCTTGTCTCTGGAGCAGGGCCCTGTGTCAAACAGCACTGAGGGGAAATCATCCTTGCCTTCCAAAAGTTTCTGTGGTTATACGAAACTCAAATGCTAGTGGAAAAATATTGGGTTCTGAGGGGGAAAGCACCTCAAAACAACTTCAGAGAAGCCCTGGCCACTCACTACCCTTAGGGCATAAGAAGGGGCAAAGCAGGCCCAGAGCCTTGTGCCCCCTGGGGAAGAACGCATGCTAGAGCTTGGTGTGTGAATTGGTCATGGTTGGTCCCCAGGAAGTTGATTTAGCCATGGAGTCTGCCAGGCACAGGCATTGCTTTTATTGGCTTGCTTGGGCCCCAGCTCATTAGGAGTTTCATTAGTCTGTTACCATAAATCTTTCAATGTCTGGGTGTGGTACAGCATTACATAAAGATAGCTAGCTATTTTAAATCGAAGCAGAGATCTTTTGGATGGATAGATGGGTAGATGGATGGGTGGATAGATGGATGAATGGATGAACCTTTATTAAATGCTTATTCTGTGCCAAGTACCAGGGATAGAAATGCAAAAGTGAAGACAGTCCTTGCCCTCATCAAGCTTATATTCTAATAAGGGAAGCTGACACGTATAATGGCGGCCAGTGAGGAATATTTTGGTATGGTGAGTTACCAAGAGAATGAATGGAGCCACAGAGGAATAGGTTGATACACTCTTTGCAGTAGCAATGGCAGAATTCATGTGATGATGACTATAGTGGGAGGAAACAGAAGTCATATGAACAATGAATGGCAAGATGGCTGGTGAGAAGATGGCCATAGTGTAAAGTGAAGCATAACCTAGATATACTGGGCCATCATGTGGGGCGACTGATGAGGAGGGAGAGGAAAGCAAGAGAGTTTCAGAGCTAAAAGGGTTAACTCTTCCAGGACATGGTCTGGGGTGGAGGAGAGAGATAACTGGTAAGATGAGTAAAATAGGAGTAAGATATATTTTTAAAAATAAAAGATCAAAAAATATAATGTTCAGGCAAAAACAGGGAACTTGCCACATGTTGATATCATTGTCATCGTCGTCATCATCATCATCATCATCATCATCATCATCATCATCATCATCATCATCATCATGATCTCTTTACCCTGAGCCACTGTTACATAATGTAGAAAACCTTTTGGAGAGAGTTGTTTGCAAATGGGATGGCCTTTATGGATAGAGATTAGCAAAGCCATCTTTGTGCATAATAATAGCAATTAGCAAATATTTTTTGCTAAGTAAGTAATAAATAAGTTTGCTAAGTACTCTATAGCCATTGGGCCAAGCGAAGAACAGAGAAGTTAGACTAAGAAGAAAGAATGGGCTTAGAACTAAACTACATCCTCCTCTTGATTCCTGGAATCCTTTTACCAGGAAGCAAAGCTTTTTCTCTCACAGGGATTTTTTTTACCAGCAGGTTTGGTAATAATGACTAAGAAGGAATGATAGATCAATGTTAAGTACCTACTATGTGCCAAGTACTGTGCAAGTCCTGGGGATACAAAAGAAGCAAAAAAAAAAAACCTGTCTCTACCCTCCAGGAGCTTACAATCTACTATGGAGAGAAAATCTGCAAAAATATACATACAAAGCAAAATATATATATGATAAATAGGAAGGCACTAGAATTAAGAGGAATTAGAAAGGCTTCTTGTAAAACATGACATTTTATTTGGGCCTTAAAGGAATCCGGAGAAGTTGCTAGGCAGAGTTGAGGAGGGAGAGTGTTCCAGACATGGTGGACAGCCATAGAAAATGACCAGAGCCCAGAGATGAAGTGTCTTGTTTGTGGGATGGCCTCCAGTGTCATCGGATTGAAGAGTATGTGTCAGAGAGTAAGGCATAAGAAGATTGGAAAGTTTAGGAGGAGTCTAGGCTATAAAGTTCTTTGAATGCCAGAGGATTTTGTATTAGATGTTGGAAGCCATAGGGAATCATTGGAGCTATCTAGACTGACATAATTAGGCCCATGCCTTAGGAAGATCACTTTGGTGGCTAAATGGAGGGTGGATTGGAGTGGGGAGAGATGGGAGGCAAGCAGACCCACCAGCAGGCTATCACAATAATCTAAGTGTGAGGTGACGAGGGCCTGTGTCAGAGGAGAGAAGGGGACGTATGTGAGACTTGTTACAAAGGGGAAATCAATAGGCCTTGACAACAGATTGTATATGGGAGGATGAGAGATAATGAGGAATCCAGGATGACTCCTAGGTTGAGAGCCTGAAGGACTAGGAGGATGGTGTTGCCCTTGTCAGCAGTAGGAAAGGTGGGAGGCAAGGAGGCGAGTTGAGGGAGAAAGATAATGAGTTCTGTTTTGGATATATTGACTTTAAGATGTCTACTAGATATCCAGCTAGAGATATCTGAAAGATAGTTGGAGATACAAGATTGGAGGTCAGCAGAGAGATTGGGGCAGGATAGGTAGATCTGAGAATCATCAGCATAGAGATGGCCATTAAATCCATGGAAAGTGTTAAGATCCCCAAGTAAAGTAATACAGAAGGAAAAGAGAAAAGGGCCCAGAATAGTACCCTGAGGGACACCTATGGTTAGAGGGCATGACCTGGAGGAGAATCCTACAAACAAGACAGAGAAGGAATGGTCAGATAGGTAGGAGGAGAACCAAGAAAGAAAGAGAGGGGTGTCCCTAAAACTTAGAAGAGAGTATCAAGGAAGAGAGGGTAATTAGCATTGTCAAAGCCTGCAGAGAGGTCCTAGAAAAGGAGCATAGAGAAAGGGCCATTGGATTTGGCAGCTAAGAGATCATCAGTGCCTTTGGAAAGAGAATGTCATTAGAATGAGAAAGTTGGAAGCTGGATTACAAAGGATTAAGAAGACCGTGAGAGGAGAGAAAGTACAGCCACATTAGCTCTCATGGGTTGCTGAGAGTAATGGCAGAGACTTTAACGGGGGCAGGTTTCTGTTGGGGAGGAGGGAGAATGCTACTGGATAGTGGGCAGCCTGAGGGTGCTGAAGACAGAATCACAAAATCTCAGAATTGAAAGGAACCTCAGGGCCAATCCAATCCAAACAGTTTCTGAACAAGAATCCCCTTTACTACAGCGCTGATATCCAGAGTTTGTTTGAATGCGTGTAGTAGGGAAATGTCTCTTGCGGCAGTCTGTTCCACTTTTGGACAACTCTAGTTAAGATTTGTTTTTCCTTGAAGGTAGCTTAATACCACCTCCCTTCAATTTCAGTTCACTGCTCCTAGTTCTTTCCTCTTGGGCCGAGCAGAACCAGCCTAATCCCTCTCCTACATGATAGCTATCACATTCTATCTAAGGACACCTTGTCTCCAAACAAAACATAGAATACTTGAATACTTCTTGTAAACTTTATCTCAGCAAAACACCCCCAGTTTCTTTAACTGATCTTCATATGGAATGCTACTTAGGGCCTTCTCCATCCTGATCACTCTCCAGTTTGTCAATATCCTTCCAGATGTACCATTCAGAACTTAAAATAATGCTCCCAGTGTGGCATGACCAGGGCATAGTGCAGGGGGGCTATCCCCTCACCATTCTTGGATGCTACACCTCTCTTTCTGTAGCCTAACAGTGCATTGGCTTTTGTAGCTGCTTTATCCCTGTTGGTGCCTATTAAGGTTGCTAATGCCCTCTGTATTTTTGCATATGAACTATCTAAGCATTTCTCTCATCTTACACTTGTGCAATTTATTTCTTGAAGTATAATACTTCACATTAATTATTATTAAATTCCATTTGATTAAATTTACCCCCATCCCTGGATCTCAGTCGCTCGCTGTGGGTCATGACCCCATAGTTTAGGAAGCACTGAAGGGGTCTCAAGTGGAAAAAGTTTAAGAAGCCCTGCCTGGACAACTCTCGAAGAGTTTATTTACCTAGGAGTTCTTTCTATCAATGAAATCTCACGTCCAGTCTCTATTCCTATCTCAGGTTCTAGACTGTCAAGATCTCTTTTGTTGGATCTTGATTTGGCATCCATTGAGATGCACTTCCCCACCCTGGGCCTCAGTTTCTTCCTCTGTACAATAAGGAGGTTGAACTAGATGATCTCTTCTAGCCCTAGGTCTATGATTCTTTATTAAATATATTCATTAGCCTTCCTTATTTGGAATCTTTAACAAATTGAATAAGAAGATCAGGGAGATATAGCTTTCTTCAGATATGTGAAGGGATCTCATGAAAGGGGGATGCAGTTTATCATGACTGTCACCTAAGGTTAAAATTCAAAGAAATGGGTAGAAAAGTTTTTAAGAAGAAGATTTTTGCCTTATGTCAAGAAAACCTTTCTAACGGCTGGAGCTGTCCTAAGGTTGAATCAACTCTCCTAGGAGCAGCAATATGTTGGTAAACCTTTAACAATTGGCTCCTGAGGGGGGGAAATGCAGATATGACACACTTTTAAGTTTAATCTGCATTATTCACATCTCCTCCATCACTTTCTTAAGTCTAGACAATCAATAAAACAATAAGTCAAGACATGATTTGTAATATTTGATGATTTCTGAGGGTTAAGTGCACACACTGAAAATTAACAGTTGGCTTTTGCAAGCTTGTTGGAGTTGCCTTCAGTATGACCTTGCCCATGAGACAGAAGGAACCCCAGAGGTCATATAGTCTAACTCCTTGATTTTACAGAGGAGGAAACTGAGGCCCAGGGAGGGGAAGGGACTTACCCAAGGTCACACAGAGAAACTTAGGTCTAGATCTGGAAGAGATCTCAGAGGCCATCTAGCCCAGCCCCCTCATTTTACAGAAGAAGAAACTAAGACCCTGAGAAGTTAAAGGAAGCTCAAGGTCACAGGTGGAAGAACCAATATTTTAACCTGCTGACTCCAAATCTGGCACTCTCTATGTGAAGGAATCCTGTGTCCCACTGTGTAGTCACCATCCAGTCTATGAAAGACAAGTAGAACATGGATGTAGTCAGAGAAGGGAGAATGTATTGTACATGTTGGGTGGGATTAGATGTGAAATGGGCCTGAAATGTAGAAATATGGACGGAAATATTCCTTCAGAGAAGAAAAAAAGAGGAAGAGAAGAAAGAAAGCCAATGATGGAAGGAGGAAGTAAACAGTGTAAAAAGAAAGACAGTGATAATGTGTCAAAGGGACATTTGCAGAGCTACAGAGAGTGAAGCATTGTCCCTTCTGATACAAAATCCAAGCCATTGTCCCTAGTGTGGGATGGCTGATCCATTTAATCCAATCTGCTTTTCAATCAAGCAAGAAGTTTGATTGATCTCGTCTTCTTCCTCTGACCAGTTGTGTGAGCAAACTTACCCACCATTTCAGTCAAAATAGTTGAGCCTCTAGTGCTCTGCCTGTATTACGAGAGAAAGAGATAATGTGTACATTTTACTCTGAGAGAGTTAACACCCAACATAGAGGATGCAGCATTAGCACCTGTAGGCACCAGTAATAATGAACTCGTTGGCATAGTAATGACTGGTATCATAATATGCTAGCTGGATCCACCATCTATGAGGATAATTAAACATTAGCACATCTATAGAAGAAGATGGGAGGAACGTGAATCAAGAAACTAACACTGCCACCCATCCTCTGTTCCCATTCTTTCCATCAAATATGAATTACTCCAAAGACAGGGTGAGACCTGCTTTAGTCATTCAGTAGTTCCAGGAAAGGTCTTCTAATGAAGCCATAAGTCTCTAATTAGTTGTTCAGTGGGGTTGGTATTGACAATCCTCCCTTGGCTTCTAGTAATAGCACATAGAGACCTCAAATGTGATCACTAAGGAAATTAATTGGTTTGCCTGCTGGTTGTGTCTCAGCTAATTTCCAAGTTCTGGTTACTCAGTCTATTTGTCTCTGGGTTGGGCTGCTGGCCAGCTGAACTGCCCTACTTATTTTTTCATCTTCACAACAATGTTATTTGCTTCTTGAAGACTCCCAGGCCTAGATGTGTGTTTGCTGTAACGGCCAGGCCCCCTCAATGTGGTCCACCTTCTTGGATATACCCAGATTTATGGTACTGATAGAGTAAATATCTATTCAGATCATTTATATCAGTTCATTTATCAATTATTCAGTAAACATTTATTTAGTGTCTACTATGTGCCAGGCACTGGGCCTACTGCTCAGAATACAAAAAGAGACAAAAGGCAGACCTTGTCCTCAAGGAGCTTACAGTTTAATGCGGGAGACAACATGCTATAAATATATATGAAGCAAGCTATGTACAGGATAAATAGGAAATAATTAACAGAGGGAAGGCACAAGAATTAAGAGGAGTTGAGAAAGGTTTCCAGTAAAAGATGGGATTTTAGTTGGGACTTGAAGCCAGAGAGATCAGCAGGTGCAGTGAAGGAGGTAGAGCATTCCAGGCATGGGGGGATAACGAGGGAAAACGCCCAAAGCTGAGATATGGAGTATCTGTGGAACAACCAGCAGGCCAGTGTCACTGCCCCAAAGAGTATGTGGTACGGAATAAGGTCTAAGGAGACTGGAAAGGTGGGAAGAGGCTAGGTTATGAATGGCTTTGAATGCCAAACTGAGCATTTTGTATTTTTTCCTGGAGGCAGTAGGGAGCCACTGAAGGTTATTGAGTAGAGGGCTGAAGTGGTCACATCTGTGCTGTAGGAAAATCACCTTAGTGGCTGAATAAAGGATGGATTGTAATGGGGAGGGAATTGAAGTGGGCAGACCCACGAACTGACTATTCCAGTAGTCCAGTTGTGAGGTGATGAGGGCTTTCACCAGAGTGATGGCAGTGCCAGAGGAGAGGGGGCATATTTGAGAGATGTTGCAAAGGTGAAATCTACAGGCCTTGGCAACAGCTTGGCTGTGGGGCATGAGAGAGTATGAGGAGTTAAGGATAACATCTAGGTTTCAAGCCTCAGGTACCTATTGTAAATAGTCTTTTTGAGGAGTTGAGCTACAAATGCAGAAGAGATATAGGACAATAGCAGGAATGGAAGGATAAATTGAGGGGTTTTTTCACAGAAGGAGGGAGGCATGGGTATATTTGTGGGCAGCATAGAATGAGCCAGTAGACAAGGAGAAATTGAAAATAAGTGAAAGAGTGGGGAAGAGAGAGGGGACAATCTGTTGAAGGAGAATGAATGGGGGATCACTTGAACAAGTAAAGGAGTTAGCCTTGGTAAAGAGTAAGGCCACTTACTTCATCATGAGAGACAGGGGTGAAGGAAAGAGTGGCAGAATGATAGGGCCCCCATCAATGTTTCTTTTGTCAGATAAAACCCTATAACCATGAACTCAAAGTAAAGGCATTTAGTGAAATAGAATAACTAGGTAAGGAGAAGTATTCAATCAGATGTGAAACATTTTTTTCCCTATACTGCCACTTCCATACTTGAATGCTTGTTTTGACTCCCAAATCTATCTCCTTGCCATAATGGGAGGGAGATCTGTAGATCCCTTATAAAAAGATTTTTAGGCAGACTCCCTCCAAATCTAGGGATGCCCTACTGGAGTTCTAGTCAATCACTGAGAACCCTAGGCTTCTCCTATGCAAGTATCATGAGACTTCCTGCCTGAACTCTGAATTCCTCCCCTAGAAAAAATCTAAATCACAAGGAGTACCCAAGTACATCCACAAGCTTACATTATAAACATTCAGCAGTTGTCATACAGAATAGTCATACTCATATCAATATACAGCACATCTGCAGACATGTAGAACATACCATACGTTGCCGAGCTGTATATAGCAGGCCAAACACAGAGGTCAAATGCAGGAACAAACACAGAACACAAGGTTGCACACTGTAGTATATACTGTATGTATGCCATCAATGAGTGTCATCTGACTTTATATGTAACCTCCTCTCTGATTATTCCTGGAGTATCATTATTCAGCCAGTTCACTACAATGATATTCTCCTCACTCTTGCAGTGACCTTCTGTTAGTTCAGCACTCTTGATATCCTCCAATACACTGAATCGCAAACTTGTTGAAAAGCCAAAGCTAGCTATTTCTGTCTCAAGCCCTCAGTTAGGCTATTTAGATGGCCCCATTCCCTCAGGTCTGCCGTTGTTAGAGTTTTAAACAGAAAAAGAATGGCTTTTGAATTCATTCTCCTCACCCTGATCTGGGCAGAGGTCTCCCCTTGGGCCAGAACAGCCTTATCCAACTTCTCTGACCCCCAAGAAGATATCACCATAAAATCCTGCTCATCTGAATCATGATCCAAATTTTCTTTATATGAGCTATCTGTTGTCTGCCTCCATTAATCCATCTACAACTGCTGGATGAACTCTCTTGGGAGCCTGCCTCAGAGCCTACTTGGTTAGCTCCTCAGTACATTGCTCCTGTCCCTCAGAGAGTCCAGCTGTCTCCCCTATGGATAGCTGCTGGTTGCAATGTATTGAAAAACAGAAGTCTGAATAATTGGATTCTCCCATCATTACTGTATCATGCATTTGTGCCAGGATTGAAATGTTTCCTCAAGTATTTCCTATTCTTTTCCCATACTCCAATGGCAAAATCACATTTGCACTTCTATCCCTTTATCTTCCCTAAATGTTCTCAGCCATGTTTCCCACCTATGGTTCCTGGATTTTCTCGTAGTGAGATGCCTTATTAATATACAATGCTGCCATATTCCTGCTTTTACCTTTCCTATGTCTTTTGGATAAAGTATATCCATGTAGAGACATATTTCAGTCATCATTCTCGTCCCACAAAGTCTCAATGATACATGTGAGTTCAAATTTGTCTTCTTGAATTAGGACATTTATTCCTTTCTGTGTGTTGTCTAACATTTGGGCATTTGGATACAATCAGTAATATTTATTAAGCACCTTATATCTGCCAGGCACTGTGCTAAGTGCTGAGGATACAAAAGAGGCAAAAGACAGTCCCTACCATCAAGGAGCTTACAATCTAACGAGGGAAACAACATGCAAACAAATATACATGAAGCAAGCTATATATAGGATCCATAGGAAATAATTAACAGAGGGAAGGCACTTGAGTTAAGAAGGGTGGTGAAAGGTTTCACGTAAAAGATGGGATTTTATTTGGGACTTAAAGGAATTCATGGAAGTCAGGAGGTGGTGAGGAGTGAGAACATTTCAGGCATGGGGGACAGCAAGAGAGAATGCCCAGAGCCAAGGAACAGTCAGTGGAACAGCCAGGAGGCCAGTGCCAATGGATTAAAGAGTACATATCAAGGAATAAAGGTATAAGACGAACAGAAAAGTAGGATTCAGTCAGATCACAAAGGGCTTTGAATGCCAAACAAAGGATTTTGTTTTTGACACTGGAGATCACAGGGAGCTTACTGGAGTTTATTGAGTTGGAAGGTGGGGTGGTTGGAGTGTGTATAACATGGTCAAAACTTCATGCTTTAGGAAAATCACTTTGGCGATTGAACCGGAGTATGAATTGGAGTTAGAGAAACTGGAGACAGGCAGACCTGCCATCAGCCTATTACAATAGTACAGGCATGAGGTGATGAAGGCCTCCACCAGAGTAGTGGCCATATCAGACAAGAGAAGGTGGGGAGGAAGGGTGGGAAGGACATTTGAGAGATGTTGCGAAGGTGAAATGGTCAGGCCTTGGGAAATGAGAGACAGTGATGAGTCGAAGCTAGGTTTCAAACCTCAGGAATTGGGAGGATGGTGTTGTCCCCTATATTCTGAGGTGATAGGTTTTCTTAGTCATTTCTTCCTTGGATTTTGTCTCCTATGAACTTCTGGGTGTCTCAACTACTATTCTTCCATTAATGTAGCTACTTTCTCTGGTATCTAGCTTGATAGAACTACATTGGCAGTTTTCTCCCTTGCTATCCTTTTTATTTTAAAGCTCTTTTGATTAGATTTGTAGGACAGCAAGCAGATATATTCTTACCAGCTTTTGCTAGATGCATTCCATCCATTGCCAGGAATGTATCATTCTTACATTGTAAGATATAGTCCAGAAATCTAAATCCCATTTTCAGAACCTATTTCCATTTCATCACTTCCAAAATAATTTTTTTCCCTTTCCCGTTCCTTGTCTTCAGTGAGCAACGGTGAGGAAAACACAGCCTGTAGCCCTATGGTCTTTTGTTTCCTTCCCAAGATTTGGTAATCTTTGGCAATGCTTTCTAGCAATATCATTTATATCCATGACAGCCCACTTCAAAGCCAAGAAATCCAGTTTGTGTATGGGATTATGAGTCATCTACTGACAAATTCACAAGCCTCTGATAACCATCCTTCCATCAATAAATCATCTAACAAGCATTTATTAAGCACTTACTATGTTCCAGATATTGTGCTAAGGGCTTGGGATACAAAGAAAAAGCAAAAACAATCCCTGGCCTCAAGGATCTTACATTCTAATAAGGAAGAAAATATGTATATAATTGTAATCTACAAGATACATACTGAATAGATAGAAGGTAACTTTAGAGGGAAAGGTGCTAGCATCTGGGGGTACTGGGAAAGGCTTCAAACAGAAGGCAGCATTTGAGCTGAGTCTGGAAGTAAGCTGGAGAGACAAGATAGGAAGTGGCCAGACTATAAAAAGAATCAAATGCTAAACAGAGGACTTTATATCTTATCTTACAAGTAATAGGGGAAGCCTTTATTTTGGAGTTAATTGAGTGGGAGGGACAGGGAATATGGCATGACCAAACTTGCACTTTAGGAAAATTACTTTTGGAGTTGAGTGGGAAGAGACTTTAGGCAGGAAAACCATTTAGAAGCCTATTGCAGTCATCCAAGGTAGAGGTGATGAGGACCTAGTCAACCCCCCACTGTGTTATTGAAGAGAAAAAGTCTAATGTAAGAGATGTTTTATATGTAGAAATAGTAAGATTTAATAGTTGATTGGACTTTTGGAGTGAGGGAGAGTCCACTTGGCATGCATGTGCCTATCTTGCCCATAGCTATACAAAATGTAACTGCCTCTTTTTCTATACTCTCTTGTTCATCATCCCCAAGGTGAATTGTCTCACCCTATGACTCCAAGTCTCTCTGTCTCTTGAAGAAAAACACTCTGAACACCAGTAGTCAGATAAACAACAGACCCGTCTTGGACTGTGTCCACAAGTCTTGGGCTTCTGGAGTATACACAGAATGGTATTGCCTAGAGGGAGGTCATAGAACCCACTTTCTGTTGCCTAAGCAAACTCGCACCATCCATCTGCTCTTACTCTATGTCCTGTATTGACTATATAGGTTCAGAGTAACTTGGAGGCTATCCCCATTGCCCACATAGCCATTGGTGCATTCATGGTAAGTATACTGCCATCTGTCTATGGCCTTTCTAGGCTTTTGAGTTAGCTTAATGTTGTCAGAGTGCTCTTCAAATACTATACTCCAGTCATGACTTATCTGTAGCAAAAGTTCTAGCCTTAGTACAAAATCAGAGGCCTTCCCTTCCAGGATCACCAAGCAGGAATGCCTGCAGGCATCTGCAGATATTCAAGCACTCAAATCTCACAGTAGCCTGCTTTAATGTACTTATGATATCAAGAGAAGGTCCCCAGGGTTCTCAGATACTCACCTGTAACAATCTTCTAGCTGTGGCACTTTCCAGCCAGGTATCAAAGGCTTTCTAATTTGTTGGTGAACATGGCCCCTACAAGGACTGCAGCTTCCCATACTGAATACCTTGTTGTAATGTTGTTGGACCGACAGGCCACCGTTTGTGAGTAACTGCTACCCAAGACTCATTCACTAGCTATTGAGAAAGGTGTGGCCTCCAAGGCTCCATCAAGGAGGGGATGTCTCCTAATCATGAATTGCTGAGGGTGGCATTTCTTCTGCCAGCAGGCCTCTCATATTGTACACAGTTGTTCCTCTTCTCACCAGGAAGACTTTCAGCTTTCTCATTAGCTCCCAGTGAGTAGCACGGGGTTTAATAACTAGTTTGCAAACAACGCTATTAACATTTATCTCCTTGGGGATGCTGGAGTGTACCATTGTTTCAGCCAGCTTACATAATGTCACCATCACGACCAATCTTTACCTCCTTACACCTTAGATTGTACTTGTTGTTCAGTCATTTCAGTCATGTCCAACTCTCCATGACCCCACTTGGGGTTTTCTTGGCAAAGATACTGGAGTGGTTTGCCATTTCCTTCTCCAGCTCATTTTACAGATGAGGAAACCGAGGCAAACAGGGTGAAGTGACTTGCTCAGGGTCACAGCGCTAGGAAGTATCTGAGGCCAGATTTGAATTCAGGTCTTCCTGACTCCAGGCTGGTTGCTCTATCCACTGTGCCACCTAGCGCACTACTGAATAATGTCAAGTCCTTGCAGTATTTTTATAATCGTGGTCAATGGAAACTCCCTCCCCCAAATCAGCAGTCCTTCATGAGAATTTGGTACTGCTATTGTGTACCAATTTTATAATAGATAAATAATCATGGTGGTGATTTAAGCCAGTACTGCAATTTGCAAGTTATTTTAACTGACTGACAATGTCACTCCAGTGAATAATGATAAATTTAATGGCACTTTACACAACAGCAAAATGGGCATTTGAAAATGAATTAATCTGGCCTGGAAAATTTACATTGTAAAATGTTGTCCATTCACATCCAAGGGGAAGAATACAAAAAGAAAAAAAATCTTTAATGGATCCTCTGCAATGGCAGAGCAGCCAATGCATGTATATATACATATACGTATACGCATATGTATACGTATATGTATATATACATATACGTATACATATACGTATATGTATATATACACACTATATATATACGCACTATATATATACACAGACATATATATATACGTAGATATCTCATTCAAGATATACACACTATGTATACACACATACACAGTTAACATACATTTTCTTTTCTTTTAACAGTGTCAGTCTCTCTTGATGGATTATCTGAGAACACGTAGCCAACAATGCCTTTTTTTTACTTTACCTGTGACAGAATGAACTCTGCTCCAATCCCTCATTTTAACTGTGTGGATCTTTATGCTCCAACTATGTTAGACATTTCTTATACACAACATATGCTGGCCTCCATCTTCTAACAAATTTTTCTATTATCCTCCATTTTATGGGCAAGTATATCCCATTTATATTGACAGTTACGGCTGTTAATTGTTATATTAAATATATAAATACACATACATATATATATATATATAATGTGTGTATCTTGTATGTGTATGTGTATATATGTTTGTATGTGTGTATAGATATACAGTGATATGTATATAGTGTGTGTGTGTTTGTATCTTAGATAAGCTCCCACAAATGTAGTATATAGGCCCCTTGGTATGGCCACTTAGCTATGACAGGCAAGACTAGGAATTGAATCAGGTAGAAAATACTCTCACATCCATACTCCAATAACTGCCACCTGCCAAAATGTCTGTCGGGGAGTACTTATCTCAGTTCTCAATGAACTGCTTGATTTCCTTAATACTTGGGGAAAAGGAAGCATGAGTTACTTGAAGAAAGCTGCTGAGGAAACTGAAGCTCTAAAGAGTATTAGGCTTCTGTGCATGGAAACTGAGCAGTCACTAAAATCTAAAACAGGTCTTGAGTGTGCTGTTTCTTGATACAGGGACCAGATGATCATTGAACCTCCCTGAAGTTCCTCAGCCCTTGTCTTTTCCTTTGTAAGACTTCCAGCAGAGTCCCTGACGTTGCTTTTTAATGTGGCTCCCTTCCAAGGCATTCATGGTTAAATGAGTGGAAAACTGAAGACTTAGGTAGAACATGATTCAACTATTGGAAGAGTTATCATGTGAAAACGAGATCAGACCTCAGTGTAATCTGATTCGATTCAAAAAGCATTCCTGAACTTTGTTTTGTTCTTCTCCAGAAAGTAAAATTGGGAGCAATGGGATTGGGATTTCAGAGAGGCAAATTAATATTGGAGTTGGGAAAGACTTCCTAGCAATTAGTGTTACCCAAAAGAGGAAGGACTATCTTGGGAAGACTTCAGACAAAGTCTGGATGGCTTCTTGTTGGTTTTAACAAGAGGGGATTCTTGTTCAAGTATGAGTTAGATTAGACCCTTCCAAATGATTTTATGATTCTGAATGTCCTTGATGATCTTCAGGACCTTCTCCCTGAGGATATTGGTAGCAGTGTGGTAGCAGTAATAGCTATTACTAGAAAGACAACCTGAAGGTCCTGGTGACATAGGCTGATTTTTCTCTCAAAAGGCAATGGAACCATCCTTGAGACTTAATTGGTCCAGAGGAGTAAGGTTCAAGCCATTGACATATCTTTCCAATGACCTAAGGCATAAACACCCAGCACATGAGGAGTTGAGTGTTCCTCAGTCTTGGTGAATGCTCTACTGCTTTGCAAATTAATACACCTCTCTGGCCAGATATGCCACCACAGCAAATGCAGAGCTGTGGGAAGCTGGGTCCAACTGAAGCAACACTCTTTCTTTATTGAATATACTTTCGAGGCTGTCGTTAAGTGAACTTCCTTTTATAAAACATCATATGGTCTTGAATGTCTCATTTCACTCCGGTGCAGTGCCTGAACTAACAGATTGTCCTGAGTTAAGCCTGGCCCACAAGAGATGGATAGGATGAGGATAAGGGCCTTTCGGCCAATATTGGGTCTTCTATAGTCCTCTAATTGTTGTATATGGCTTAAACTTCTGGCCTCAGCTTTGTGAGAATCTGTTTGCAAGCTGGGTCCATATCTTCTAATTAACTCTCAAGTCCCAGCATGAAGCCCAACACAGAGTCTAACATAGTACTTGACTTGCCACAAACACAGGGCCTACCTATTCAAATGACTTTGATTGGTCAGTGAACTGTTTACTGAAAGGTACATATTGGCCTTGGAGTGGAAGGTCTAGACCAGGGTGGGGAATCTGTGGCCTCGAGGCTGAATGTGGCCCGCTAGGTCCTCAAATGAAGCCCTTTGACTGAATTCAAACTGTTGAGGCCACACATAGCAGCCTCGAGGCTGAAGGTTTTCCACCCCTAATCTAGAAGGTTCAGAAGGACCTCCCTGAACTGGCATATTTCAGATTCTATCTTACTGAGACTATTTAGAGTTGCAAAGGAGTGGATATGGGATTTGTTGTATTATATTATATTTAATTTTTTTTTATTCATCCCTGCAAGCTTACCAAAACCACTCAAAAGGGGTTCATTTATTTGATCTTGTTAGAAAATTTAGCTGTCAAAATGGCCTATTTACAGTGAATCAATAGGGCTCCAAATGTGCTGGGAAATTGATATTATATGTATGGAGTAGCAGCCTAAGGAAGAATACTGTATAATAAATGTTTACACACCATCAAGTCTACAAACATTAAATATTATACAAGATAGAATCTTTTTTTCTCGTGTAATTTATCTCCATTTTTCCATTACTTTCTCTCATTTTCTCTTCCAGCGTTACTCACAGACAAACCTCCCAAGCCATTGTTCCCCAGGGAGAATCAGCCAAGTTTATTGATGTCCAGCTGGGTAAGTCCCCCTTTGGGAATAATAGATAGGAAACTTCCACTCTGTTAACAGATGGGAAAAATTGCACGAACCAAGAGAGGTTTATTGCCACCGTTATTACATGCAAATCAGTTTGCGTCCACTCATTTGTTAAGTGTGGAGTTCACCGCAGTAACAGTTTAAGGAAATGAGTTTGTATGGTATGAAGGAATGGTTATCCTAATTGGTTACGTTGGGTAGTCAGCATACATGTCCACAGAGTTTTTTATCTGTGATTGATGGGTAAATGGACGTCTTGCCTTAATGACTGGGGACCAAGAGCCTTGCATGTTCTTTAGCCAAAATGTCTTCTTAGTAGAGTGCTAGTTCCTGGAAGCAGCCTGCTCCTTTCAACAGTAGCCAGATCTCCAAGGCTGAATAAGAGCACCCTTTATAATGATTTGGTCATGTTATTTCCAATGGCATAATCCAGGGCTATTTTAAACTTGTTTCTAAGTTGAGATCTTGAATATTTATGAATCATCTGGTGTTGGGAGAACTAACAACTTGATTTATGGGTACTCCTTTTTTCTTTCTTTTCTTTTCTCTTTTCTTTTTTCTTTTTTTTAACAAACTCAAATCAGGATGCAAGATGTCAAGCCTCTTTTTTTTTAGTCCCCCCCTCAGTCAATCCTGTGTTTTTAGAGTGATGGACTTGAAACTTGGAGGCCTGAGAGTCCTCTACCAAATTGTAGCCTTTAATTTGAAGCATTCTTTTATTGTCTGTGAGTGTTCACAAGGCCTGTGAGTTTTGTCCCAATAATCAGAATGTCTCCTACTCGGAACCACAGAAATATGACAAGACTGTACAAAATGCTGAAAGAATATTAGGGTTGTTTGAGGGTCTGCAATTCATTTGTTTCTGTGACACTGAAAGGATACACCAGTTCTTTAGCCAGTACATGCCAAATTGACCCCAATATTGCACTCACTTTGGGAATTTTTGACTCAGTTATTTACTTCTCTCAATTTTACTTGGGTTTGGGGGGTGACTCATTTCTATCCATAACATCTGAGAGAGAAAGTCACATTATTCCTGTGAGTGGGTTCATTTCTCTGAAGTAGAAGGTCGCATGTTGTATTCTGGCTTGGAGTGCATTTTAGCTTCGCTGGAGCCAAAGTACTTTTGATCCTTCTGATAATTTAAGCTGGGATTGCTCTGAGGGCTCAAAATGTTGGGGTATATTCGGGCGCTTTGTATTGCGGATGACTTTGGCTTCTAGCATAGGAATAAGTACCAAGATACCAGGGGAAGAGGGAACAATTGTTAAAATTGTGATATGTTTCAAATGCGCATAAAATACTGCATCGGACTTTTCAACCCACGGTTCAAGACTCGATTCAGTGGCTACTTTGTTAACAGAAAGATGGAGACATGCTCATTTTGTCCCCCACACGAAGGCCACTCCACCATGATGCCCCAAAAACCAATCCATTCAGCTCAAAATAATCAGTCAAACTGACTCTTTGTCATAAAGCAGACAAAATGGATTTGACTGACTTGCTTTTCCACTGGTTGCTCTGGCGTCATATGGCCCCAGCCAAAGATTATCTCATAACTTACATTTACAACTAGGTAGTAAAGTGACTTTAGAGAGCTTGGAGAATAGTGGCAGTGGGGGTTCTGTGCTCCAAACAGCTGTTCTTTTGAAAGACTCAAATGTGTAAGAGAGTTTGGAAATGGCAACTTGATAGTGAAATTTCTGTCTATGGCAAGAGACATGACAGATTACCTAGGGAGATACTAAGCCTTTCTAGAAATTGACTGTTTCCTCCCATTCTAGAATGCGTCAAGCATCTCCAGTCTCGGAAATGTCATAACAGAATAGACCTAGAGCTAGAAAGGACCTCTAAGGTCATCTCCAAATCCCTCGTTTAGGGCCCAGGAAGATTAAATGACTTGGCCAAAGTCACAGGAGTAGTAAGCATCAGAGATAGGATTTGAACCCTCATTTCAGAGCTGTTGCTCTTTCCACCGTACCAAACAGCCTCGTGTCTAAACTAGAAGTTTACAAAATTAACATATAAATGGTTTTCACCTAGTACACCCAGATCACCAAACCCTTCAACCAGTTTAGGGTGTCAAATTCTATATATGGTGGTCCTTTGTTCTCAAAGAAGACCAAAATACATCACTATGTGAGAGTCAGGTTACAGTGTGTCCGACTGTAGCTGATCAGACCAATATGAGCTCAGAATGCTCTACCACAAGTTGGGCACAGATAGTCCATGTGAACATTTGGGGTGGATTCTCTAAATTTGTGCATCTTGTGTTTCTTTGGAGCTACTTCAGTTCTTCTCTGATGTGGGCACACCATGCTGGGCAGTCCTGTGCCAATGTCTCCCATGTCACATAGTCAATTCCAAAGTTCTTAAGAGAGACCTTGAGAGTGTCCTTGTATCGCTTTTTCTGACCACCATGTGAATGCTTGCCTTGTGTGAGTTCTCTGTAAAATAATATTTTAGGCAAGCCTGCGTTTGGCATTCGAACAGCATGGCCAGCCCATTAGAGTTGCACTCTCTGCAGTAGAGTTTGAATGCTTGGCAGTTTCATTTGAGAAAGGACCTCAGTGTCTGGTACCTTATCCTACCAGGTGATCTTCAGAATCTTCCTAAGATAATTCAAATGGAAACAATTTGGTTTCCTGGCATGGTGCTAGAATACCATCCAGATTTCACAGGCATAATTCACATTGTACCCTCTGTCCAGAGATCAGTCACCCACCATAGGTGCCACCACTTAGTTTTCTCTGACCCCAGCAACTCTCTGAATATGTGGTAAACCACCCTTTTTTTTGGAGAAGCAAAAGATGTACAAAGCCATTTGATTTTTTTTTCCCGAAGAATGGGATGGCTTTCATTTAACCCCATAGAAAGTACAAAAGATACAGAGGATTCACAGGAGCCCATAAACAGATACCAAAACATATAAAGCCCCCAAAGGACTCTAGGAGCTCTTAAGCAGACACAGAAAATATATAAAGCACTCAAATAGCCCATAAACTCCTTCAGAAGACAACCATATTTTTGGAGCTTTTGAACAAGTAATACCCCTGCCTGGCACACTTGCTCTATACAAATCACTGTAATAGGAGGGGCAGCAAGATCAAGGTCCCTTGCTTCTCCAAATCATGGGTTCCTTTTTCACTCTTCCAACTACAGAGGTCACATGAGTAATCTTCTTTCTAAGTATACTGCCCAGGATATCCATTTCTCTCTCTCTAGAAGACCAGGTCTACAACCTTGCATGGGGTCATCCATGAAGCAACTCCAAGGCTGGTGCTGCCCAGCAAATCTCTATTCTGAGATAATACCACCTAGGTGATGGAAATTCCCCTGCCTCTACACAGGAGGCTCATATCAATGAACAGTGTCCACGAATTCCATAGATGAGTGGGCCTGCACATGTGTGCTTCTGCGAAAAAATCTATTATTATCTCTTGGGCTGGAAAAGTCCCCTCTCAGTCACTCTCCTCTTAGGTTGTATGCTAGCATGCATCTACCTCCACCAAATTCTTCTTCTGACAAAAGTCACCATCACCTGCTCCTGGGGTGGGGAACAATTAGGAGAAATCCCTTCTGCCCTTTTCCCAGCACACTCAGAGGAAGTTGCTAAGCAGTGGCAAAAAGGCAAAGGTCTGAAAATTCAAAAAAGAATGTAAAATCATTTTTCACACAAAATGAGAAACTCTTGGGAATGTTTGAGTCCCAGCCTGAAGGTTATTTAGAAAAAACAATTGTCTAAGGTATTTATTTTCATTTTGTTGGGGCTAGGAGTGGTTTCTTTACTCCATGCATTTATAAGAGAAATTTGGTGAATATTAGATTTCAATGGAAATGCTCCATGTCTACTGCATGGAATTGGCATCAGTACAGATACTTTATTATGTCTCTGGAGGAAAAGAAACATCTTGACATTCTCTCTCCTATAGTGTAATCCATTAGTCATCCTTGAGATTCTAGGAATTTACATACATTTCTGCTGACACAGCCATGACAGCTTGGGTGTAGCTAAATAGCGTTCACATTATAAGGCTGAAAAAAGATTCATCTTCACCAAAAAGACATCCATTTCAAGAGCACAAACACATTCTTAACCAAATAATCGGGAAACTACTGCCTGACAAAGCAAACCTACACAGCTAAAGTACATTAAAGGTACCTACAGTAATGTTAAGAAATAGGAGGAAATATCAACCAAACATAAATTCAGTTCAGCCCTATAATCTTCAATTTGTTCCCTTCCCCATGGAGATTTAGCTCTCAATTTGAAAAATGATCGTTTACTAAATTAAAGCTAACTCTCTCCTATATTTTCCATAAACAAATACTTAAGAATTTAGGGAATAGTGGACTGACTTCTGGGCTTGGAATCAGAAAGCCAAGAGTTTGAGCCCTTCTTCAGACACTACCTTGCCTAGCCATGTGATCCTGAGCAAGTCATTTAACCTCTCTGTGCCTCATCTGTATAAAACAGGGATAATAATAGCACCTACCTTGCAGGATCATTGTGAGGATCTAATGAGATATTGTATGCAAAGGGTTCTGCAAACCTTAAAGGATAATATATGTATCAGGCTTTTTTTTTTCCTTTTTAGATTGGACCTATGATTTCAGTAATATAAAGAGAGCCTGGTGCAGAAATTCCTATCATCATTGCAGATCTACACCTGCTCTTGCAGCTTTAGGCATTTAGAGGTTAAGTGACTTGTTCAAAGGTTCCAGGTCAATGTGTCAGAGGCAGGGCTTGAATCCACATCTGACTCCATTGCTGACCCTCTACCCACTCTGCCATGTTGTATCTCACTTATTTTTACTTTTTATTATATCTTTAATCAAAAGCATCAAAGGACCATCACAACATACATTTTGTTCAGAGGGGGAAGTCCCTCCCTTCTCCCACAATTTATTATGAACCCCCCCAGTGCATGTTCAGTAAAGCTCAACATTCTCTGTGAAGCTCAGAAACCATGGGAAAACGTGGGCAGAAGCGAGAGACATTTGCAATCCTAGTTTGAATAAAGTTGAACCTGATAGTATGTTTTGTTCTTTCTCATGGAGAAGGGATATTTTTTTTCCTCTTTGGAAATTCTTAATGATCTGAAATGAGTCAGTCAGTGTCATTCAGAAACAATAAGTCTAGACTTCACGTGTTTTCTCCATCTGTAGCCAAAAGGCAGAAAGCAGGTCCAAAGCCCTAAAGAAGATCAAAGAGAATCAGACCAGGAGAGGTAGCAGTCCTCGCTAACCAGATTAGCACAGACATTTCATTCCTAGATGAAGTCGATGCCAGACGATAGTTAGCTTTCTCTCTCTCCCTTCCATTCTCATTCAGTATTTACTTTATTTCTACAAGATTTTTGAATTTATATTTTATGACATTGGTCTGTTATCATACACTCCTGGCTCAGTCATCCCATATATGTATATGGAATGTTAATCTCCTGAAATTGATTCCCCAGCATATCAATTTCTACTGAAAATGATATTGACAATCCAGTGGGACCAAAGTAAAAGATTTAGCTGGAGAATTTTGTGAAATATTAAAGCCAGTGCATTGTTCAGCACTGAGAGATACCAATTATACAAGCTGAACTGGAAATTAGGGAATTATCCAGGCAATGAAATCTATCCTTATTAATCCACTATCTTATAATAAGAACTCTTATACTAGTAGCCCTTGGAATTTGAGCCCACATTTGGTGACTTAATGCACTCATATCTCCCTGCAACTTGTTCCCAGACACTAAATTTCTTATACTTTTATACATTATAGAGATTGTTGATTTGAAAGCTTTTCCTCCGTCCACTATTTGTTTCAAGATGGTAGACTGACCACAAATACAACATCCTTTTTGATAGTGTGGCAGATTAGGGTGAATGTTAGTGCAGACGAAACACTTGAAAGCAAGAGAGCAGTGCAGCTTAAAAGTCCCCAGTTTATTTAACCAATATAACAAAACCAGATCATTTCATTGGTTGTTATTGTATATGTGTGTGTGTGTGTGTGTGTGTGTGTGAGTGAGTAGGGGTGGGTGTAAAAAAGGATCCTTTGAATCCTCCAGCTCTTCAAATATGGCTTAAAAGTGTCCCTCAGAACACCTTCAGTATAAATTTGGATAAATGCTGTGATGTTTCTCAAAAGAAGAAAGGAAGGAACCACAAGCAGCATCCAAATCTCTAGCACCTGGCTATTTTGGCAGCCAGAACTGGAGGCAGCTCACAGCAATAGTCCCTCTCCTATGCAGAAACACTGAGTCAGTGGCCTACTTCTAACAGGCCTTCCTTCTGTTTATTCTGGATAAAAGCGGAAAACTTAATGGATGACACCAAATAACATGTTCCCTGAATTGTCCAACATGCTAATTATTTGCAGCTTTGGATAATCTGGGCCAATCTCCCAACATTTAGTTGTAGTATCCATGCCCAAGTCTTAATGGCATTTTCCTTATTTTGGCCAGATCTTTGTGGTTTCCAAGGACTGGTGTCTTAAAGACTTTTGAAGTATAAAAGGACAGTCCTGTCAATTGGTCAGGTCGATTGAGGAAGTGACAGCCAATCACCCAGTGCCCTGTCTTCTGTTAAGACTCAAGACTCTTATGTTTAGTGCTATTCATTGTTCATTGTTTTTCAGACTAATTAGTAATCAGGCCTCAAGATCACAGTTGAGCAAGAAGTTTAATTAGATTAGATGTAAGCATAGTAAAAATCAAAGCAATGGATGCCTGTATCATGGAGCACAACTGTTACACTCACTTCACAATTTCAGCCCCCCCCCAAGGGAGAAAAACTCCCATTTAGGCGAAAATCCAATTGTCTCAGCTACAGTCCACTGCCTGCCACAAAGAATATAGAAACCACACGCCTTCTGAGCTGTGCTATAATTTGTTAACAAGCACACAAGTGCACCAGGACTTTGAGTGTTGCTGATTGGGAAATCATCATTTTTACTGAAGTACTACTGTGTGTTATAGATTGTGTTTTGCCATTACATTATTAATCCCAAAACCAGGCTTGTCCATTTAAAGTTTAAAACTATAATAGTCTATCAAGGATATAGAATGGGGGCCATAAGTACCAGGGTATGGATACCTGGGGCAGGATAGAATTATTGATCAGGAAAAAGAAAGCAGATTGGGGAAAAAAAAAAACTTGTGCCTGCCAAGAGGCATCAGAATACTGGACAAGCAGCCAGCAAGTCCAGCATGGCCCCTATGGGATTCTAGATTTAGAGCGAGAAGAGACATCGGCAGCTACTTAATGCAACCCCCTCGTTTTGCAGAGGAGGAAACTGAGACCCAGGGGATTGAAGAGACTTGTCCAAAGTTGCCCTGAAGTTTCAGGGCAAGTGATCAGGGCCAAGAGTCCAAAGCAACTAAAATGACCCCGCAGTACCAAGTCAGACTAGAGTAATTGGAAATCAATACAAGGCAGGCTTTAAGTATGCAGGTGCCTACTTCCTTTTCTGTTTTCAACCTCTTTTTAGACAGCAGGTGGGTGGTCAGAGATGAGTCAATGTCCCCAAGCAGCAAAGGTTAAAGGGTAGCAAATGAAGAACTCTATAGAGGCAAAATCACATGAATTAAAGGCTGTGTATTTTTTTTTGCTCCTCCTGACCCTGAGTACCATCAGCACCAATTCCATTTCAAACGGCAAGCTATTTGTCGATGCAGCTGTGTCTGAAGACTGGCTGAGGGGCAGGGTAGGTGTTCTTGAAAGATGTCAACTCAAATCGTCAGAAGTCTCCATATTCCCCGAGATCAGAAAAGAGAAGAGGAGAAGTTGGACTATTCCCTCTGGAGTTAGGATGTTCCCACTGTTGGGGGGTAGCTAATTGCCAGGACTGTCGGGGCACAATGACATGTTCACACTGGGTTTCTAGCAATCTCAGGAGCCTGTCAGTGGTTCTTAACAATTCTAGTCCCCCGCTCACTTTTCCAAGGGGAAGACTGATCCCTTTTTAAAATTCTTATTTAGAAAAGAGTTGAGAAAGAAAAGCTCAGATTGACTTTCAGTGCTGTGGAAGGAAATGAGAAAGTAAGGGCAATATTGGTATAATTTAGGCCCACCTCTGACCCATACTGGCTGGGTGACCCAAGGCAGTGTACCCAGCTACTCTCTTAAGACTATAAGTTGTAGGAAAGGTGTCAGCCTACATTTGGGAGAGAGAATTCCCTATATCCATGAAATCACAGGCATAGCCCCTGTTTCCCAACCATTGTACCAAAATTCCATCTCCAATACCTGAACATTTTCGATGTAGGTGTGTTTTATACTATATGCATGTAAATAAGTAGAGAACTGATGAAATCAGAGAATCCCAGACTTAGAACTAGAAAGGATCTCTGGAGCAATCTAGTTCAATGTCCTCATTTTATAGACAAGGAAACTGAGACCCATAGTGGTGGCATCTGAGGTCACAGATAAGATCATGGGATTTTCGATTTTAAGCTGAAAGAGACTTCAGAGGTCATCTAAGCCAACCCTCCCACTTTACAGAGAAGGAAATTGAGGCCCAGGGAAGTCAAGTCGAAGGTTACACATCAAATCATAGAATTCTAGATTTAGATGGAGAAAGGACTTTAGCGGTTGAATCTAACTCCTTCATTTTACAGAGGAAGAAAGTGTGGCTCAGAGATAGTAAGTGTCTTCACCAAAGTCATACAGTCAATAAGTGTTTGAAACAAGATTCCAACAAGGTCTTTCTGACTCAAAGTCCAGAACTCTAGCCACAATATAATGTCTTCTCTGAACTTCAGTCTTTTCATTTGTAAAATGGGGCTAATACGTGTAATACAAGTCTGTCAAGGCCCAAATAGTTAAAGAATGCAAAATGCTTTGCAAAATTTAAAGTGCTAAATAAATTCTACTTATTATTATTAGGTAATCCAACCGTTCATTGTACAGAAGAAACTGAGGCCTAAAGAGTAAGCCCCCACTCCACCCCATAAGATAGCTAGCACTATAGAGCATGTCTGGTGACCTCCTAATACAAGACTACTTTGTTAAGTTAGTAAGGAACAAACTCCTAGGGGAATGGGGCACAGGGTGGTGTGGTTTTGATTGAGAGGGTTCTGAGTAACATAAGTCCAGAATATAAGGTCCTATAGGCATGGGCAGGCATGGGCATCCAGGGGGCACCATGAGGGCTGTGGAGTGGAGAGGGTAGTACCAAAAGATGGATGGAGTGGAAACTTACGACTTACAATTTTGTCTAGTCCCATGTGGTACTCTTTACAAATACCTCAATGTATATATTAATTAGATCAGCAAGACTAAAAATACCTTCTCAAAATTGTATTTATTTCTCATTGCAGTATCTCTGTCTTCCAAGAAGGAGAGCTCCTCTGTACATAGAAAACTTGGTATACTTTTTTAGATGTACGTTATGCAACTAGAGGCCAAACTCTGGTGCCTCCATGGTGCTGTGGAAGGGATTTGGACGTGTTTTGGGAGTTGGGAGTGCATCGAGAGGTAGCCTCTTCCCATGATTTGAATTTCCTTTCTTTGTCATGCCGTTGGGTAAGATTTTAACTATATGAGACAGTTAATTGGGATGTGTCTTGGGGTTCAATCGTTAGGATGATTCAAGGAGAGGACAAAGGAAATGAGACCACGGGAAGTGGTGCCAAGCACCAAGGGAGAAGGAATTAATGTGGACACCAAGTTCTGAAACTCCTCATTCCAGAAGCCTTAATTGGGTTATGGGAAAAGGCATGAGAAAAGTGCTTATTCAATACAGGAGATTTGGGGAAAGGTGGGGCTCTTTTTTAAAATACATTTTTATTAATATCTTTTGTCTTTTACGTCACCTACATTTTCCATTGCATCCCTCCCTCCTTTCCCTCCCAAAGAGCTATCCTTTATAACAAAGAATAAAAATTAAAGAAAAATCAGTTCCACAAATCTTACCAAAACATCAAAAAAACAGTCCGACGTCACATTTAGCGTCCCATACTCCATCACCCACTTCTGCAGAGAAGAGTGCAGGGAAGGTGCCTTTTGATATTTCTTCTCTGGGACCAAGGATAGTCATTATGATCTTGAGGCATTCAGTTTTGATTGTTTTGTTGCTGTTCATTTCATCTCTGTCATTGTAGCCACTGTGTATGTTGTTTTCCTGGTTGTGCTTACTGCATTCGGCATCAGTTCATACTAGTCTTCCTGTGATTCTCTGCATTCTTCATAATCAACATTTCTCAGAGCAAAAATTAAATATTCTATCACATTCAGGTACCACATCATTTTTGGCTATCCCCAATGTTCATCTGTCTATTTTGTTTCTGGTTCTTTGCTCGTGCAATAAGTGATGCTTAAACATATTGGTGTATATGAGTCCTTTCTTTTTACCACTAACCTCCTTGGAGTATGTAGGGCTAGTAGTGGGACTTCTCGATCTAAAGGCATGGACATTTTTGTTACTTTCTTAGCCAAAGTCGAAAGTGCTTTCCAGAACTGTTAGACTAATTCACAGCCCTACCAACAGCAAATTAGTATACTCATCTTTCCACAACCCTTTCACCATTGGCTATTCCCAAGAGGGAACCCATTTAAATAATTAGACCTTATGTTTGTACAATGGATTTCTTTAAAGAGCAGAAAGAATTAACTAATCTTTCCTAAAGCTTTGTACAGTAGACTGAAAGGTGACAGCACTAGCCATTCCCCACTTGAAGTAAAAAGCTTTTGTTCCATCCGATCCACCACACATTTATTACTTCTCTTCTGGCTTTTGTATCACTTGGGGAATAATCATAGCACCTATCTTCCAGGATTGTTAAAAAGCGTAAATGAGATAAGGTATGCAAACCAAGAAATGTTAGCTATTTGTTATTAAATCCATATCATTTTTCAGGCCTTCTCCTCCTCCTTGAGGAGGTAAAGTACCTTGCACATAGTAGGTGCCTAATAAATGCTCATTCCTTTACACCTCCTTCCATCCAGCTCTCTGCCACAATTTGGCACTACTGACCACCTCCTGTTATGAAAGATCCTCGTCCTCCGGATTCTCTCTTGTGGTTCGTCTACCATCTCTTGAATCAGTCTTGGTTTTCTTTGTGGGATCATCATTGAAGTCCTGCCCACCATATTTGATTGTCCCCTACAGCTCTATCCTGGGCCATCCCCTCTTCTCTCTCTCTCTCTCTCTCTCTCTCTCTCTCTCTCTCTCTCTCTCTCTCTCTCTCTCTCTCTCTCTCTCTGTTCCCCCTTTGGCAGTCTCTTCAGCTCCCAGGCATTCAACAATCACCTCCATGAAAGTCACTCAGAATTGACGGATCCAACATTCCTCACTCTCCTAAACTCCAGTGCCATATCTCCAACTGTCTGCTAGACATCTAGACATCTGTACTATCCCATGGACATCTCAAACTCAACATGTCCAAAACTGAAGTTCTTTTCCTCTAAACCTTCCCCTCTTGCTTCGCCCTGTCGAGGACTATAGTCAACTGGTCAGCCAGTCACAAACACTCATTCAGCACTTATTGTGTGTCAGGCACTTTGCTGTGTACTAGAAATACAAAGAAAGGCAAAAACACAAGGAGCACACATAACTGGGAAAACAAGGTGCAAACAACTATGAACATGCGTACAGAGTGAATGGGAGGTAACCTCAGAGGGGAAGCAGAAGGAGCTTTGGGGACTGGGAACAGCCTCCTACAGAAGGTAGGGTCTGAGCTGAGATTTGAGAAGGGAGAGCATTGTAGATATATGGAACAGCCAGAGAAAAGGCAGAGTCAGGAGGAGTTTAGTATTCAAGAAGGAACAAGAAGGTCACTGGTACTTGAAGTTACAGCCTATGGAATGAATAACTAAGAAGAAGCTAGCCAGGAGTGGGGAACCTGCAGCCTCGAGGCTACATGTGGCATTCTAGGTCCTTGAGTATAGACTTTTGACTGAGTCCAAATTTTACAGAACAAACCCTTTTATTAAGGATTCAGTCAAAGGGCCACACTTGAGGACCTAGAAGGCCATGGGTTCCCCACCCCTGCCTAGGCATATCATTTAACCTCTCAATTCCCCAGGGAACTTTACATAAATGTGTGTGTGTATACACACATTTATGCACATACATGTATATATGCAAAGTACTATGATATGAATTGAAAATACAAAAACAAAATGGAAAAGAGACCCTTTCCTCAAGGAGCAATGGTAGGGGTGACTGTTTTCGAAGGGAATTGACATTAAAACCAACCAAAGGACTTTATTTTTTTTTTTTGGAAGACATAGGAGTCTTAACAAACTGGAGTTTGTTAAGAGCGGGGAATTGGGGTGGGGGTGACATATAGTTTTGTCGGTGCTTTAGGAAAATAACTTTGGCAGCTGAGTGGAGAAGGGACTGGAGTGGAAAGAGACTTGAGGTGGGGAGACCAAGTAGGAGGCTATTGCAGTCATCCAGGCATGTGATAGAGATGTCTTGCAGCAGGGTGCTGGCTGTGTGCATGAAGAGGAACATATCATAGAAACGTTGTGAAGGTAGAAACAACATAACTGGGGAGGGAGTAGGGGGATGTTACCATCATTGGGACAAGGCAGCAGGCAAAGAAAAGGAGTCCAGAGAGATTCCATTCATGAGTGAGGTGAAGCATGGCTGGGGTCCTTGCCAAAAGTAGGAGCGAAGGCAACACATGGTGGGGGTAATCCAAGGTTGGGATTTAGCAAGGCATCATCAGTGATATAATAAGGTACAAAGGACTTCAGTGCCATTCTTCTAGTCACCTGAGTTTGCAATCTTGGGGTCGTCCATGGCTTCATTCTTAGACATGCCTCATAGCCAATTAATAGCCATATTGCAACTCAACATCTCTCATCCATCCCCTTATCTCTTCATGACCTAGTCACTCTAGTTTAGACCATCTACCACATAGCTGCCCAAGTGAGATTCCTAAATTACAGGTCTGATGATAAAGTTGGTGAAATGTGATTTAGAGTGAGTTCTGACACCACTGTTCACCTTCTCCTCCTGAATACTCTCTGCTGCCTTAGCTTTCTGACTTTTTTCTCTCCTAGTTCTCCTCCTCCCCATCTGAATGTTCCTTCTCATTCTCCTTTGTTGGATCTTCATCCATTTCACGTCCATTGGGGTGTCACCCAAGCCTCTGCCCTGGGACCTTTTCTTTTTTCTTTCTACCTCTTTGTTGGTGATCTCAGCAGTTCCTATGGTTTCCATTGTTATGTATCTACAGATGATGCCCATATCTACATATTCAACCCTTGTCTGTCTACTGAGCTTGTATCCTAAATCACCAGAGTCCTGTTGGACATCTCCAGTTGACTGTATCTCAAACTCAGTATGTTCAAAACCCACCCCAATTCCATGCTTCCTTATTTCTGTGGAGGGTACCATCATATCTTCTATCACACGAGTTATGAACCTGTCTTCCTTGATTCTTCATCTTCCCTCCTCCCATAGCCAGTCAGTTGCCAATTCCTTTGACCTCCACATCTCTCACATCTTCCCATGGCTACCACCCTAGTTCAGGCCTTTACCACCTTTCACTTGGATTATCTCAGTGGTCTTCAAATTGATCTCACCACATCCATTCTTTCCCGACTCCAATCTTTCCTCCACATAGCTATCAAAATAATCTTTCTAAAGTATATCTGACCATACCACTCCCCTGCTCTTGAATTGTAAGTCACTCCCTACTGTCTGTAGGCTAAAATACATACTCCTCAGTTTTGAATGTGTGCAAATTCAAACCCTTAAGCATATGGTTCTCACCTACCTTTCCACATTGACTTGCTTCCCTTTTCCCACTCCACATTCCAGAAAAACTGGCATACCTGCTATTCTCCAAACTCAGTACTCCATCTCCTACCTTTGTATGTTTGCACAAATGGTCCCCCATGCCTGCACCTGGAATTCTCTTCCTCCTCACCTTTGCCTCTTTGAACCCCCAACCCTCTTCAAGTCAAGGCTCAAGTGCCATCTTCTCTTGGCCACTCTTTCTAATCTCCTTAGGTGTTCATGCTCTCCTCCCTCCTACAGTACATGCTTCCATTTTGTACTCTGACCATAGCCCTTTCAGGAAGAGGCCTTTGTCCATTTAGTTTTGTACCCTCACTGCCTAGAGCAGTACCTTGCATTATAAATATTCCCTAAGGCTTTGCACATGCTACTTACTTAATGAATACTGATTGAATTGGATTAGATTGGATTGAAGTCATGAGAATAAAATTGTAAGATCATAGATCTAGAATTGGAAAGGACTCTGGAGATCATTGAGGCCAACCCTCTCATTTTGCAGATGAGGAAACAAAGGTTCAGAGAGGTCAGGTGGCTTTTCCAGGGTCAGTAACTAGCAGTGGTAGTCTTCCCGACTGTCTGATGTACTATCCACTGCATCACATTCCCTTCCTATCCTAGGATTCCATGTTTTAGTTGACAAGAAGAACCTCTACAAATGGTTCCTGTATCCTACAGAATGCCTTGTAGAAATAAACATTTGGAATGAATGAACATTGTTTGATCTTTGAGGGATCGGGGGGGTAGCAGTGCTCAATCTTGACCTTGTTTATGCTTGTTACCACATTTACAGGTCAGCAGATGAATGGACCACATGTCATTTGCAGGGAACCTTATGTGTCTCTGGTGTCCTGTTAAATGAACAGGCTGGGCAGCCTCTAACAGCACTGCAAAGAAAATGTCCTGAGATTGTGTTGTTTCCCGTGCCTGTTCATTCAATAGTTTCATGTTCTGCCATGTTATATGCTCCTCCATCTGTCAAGAGAATGAGTTATGAGAATTTGAATGTCCCATATATTCTGCAAATTACAAATAGTAACATTCAGATGTACAATTCTGACCTTTTCAACAATGTATAATTTTCGGGGTAGGCCATCACACATCTCCTCTTGTTTACAGCCTCACTGAACTGTGGAGAAGAGGTGGGATGGCCAATGCATCAAAATATACAATCCCAAGAAGGTCGAAAGAACACGTTCATGAGACTGTTTATCAAAGTGAGGAATAAAGTCTGAATGAGTCACTACTATTTTTGTCTGTCTTTCTCCCCATCCCATTCAAATGGGATTTCAGTGACAGTGATGTGGATACTGAAAACGGACAGCATAATTATTGAGCTCTGGCCTCTTGTTCAACAAGCTACATGGGTTTATATGACAATCAGCATGTTACAGACCAACAATTACAATCCCTGGTTCTGTGAGACTGAGAGTCTCGGTTCTCCAAAGATTCTCTTGACAAACTGAATAACCATGTACTTGATTTTACAACACTTTTTTTAAAGGGACGAGGGCAGTTCAGGGTGGTGTACAGGAAATAAAATAATGACGTAATAGCTTATACTCCAATCCTTCCAAACTTAGCAATTTCATTTATGGGGTAAGGTCCCCTCCATTGATGCATGTTACCATTTCTGTTTGTCCTAGAAGGCAGTTTTCATAAGTTGTCATAGTCAAGTGAGAACCATCCCTTGTCTGACCAACAAATAATTAATGGCTACTGGGAAACTTATCAAAAGTTGTGCATTGATGAAACTCTATCCTTTCCTCAACTGCTTTCAACAGTTTGTTGTTGTTGTTGTTGTTGAGGTGGTAGTGATTTCACTGGTGCAGAGAAATCCCTCCTCTCGATACACATCAACACGTGTGCTATAACACAGTTATCCCTTCCACATCACAGGGGATGGGGGCACTGTGTCCCCATAACCTGGAAAATTCGCGTAAAATTTTTTGGCCCTCCCTTCATACCAAAGAAGTCTGAATTTTTTTTTTCCTCTTATGGGGTATTTACAGAACTTTCTTGTAAAATCTGGGTTGAGAATTTGGTCATAAGCTCTCTATTGTCTGCTGGCCTTCATGTGTCATCTGCAGCTTCCGCAAAGCTTGCCAAAAATTCTCATTTAATTTTTTACGCTGACCCATGATATAGTAAAACCGGTGATGAGGAGAGATGTGTTTTGGAAGGGGGTAACTGTAGAGATTTAGATTTAAGAGGCTTACCCCGAGGTCACATAGGCTTGTCAAAGATAAGACTTGAACCCATGCCTTCCTGAGGCTGGTTCTCTATCCAATATTCCAGGGGGTTTTAACCTTTCTTTCTTTCTTTCTTTTTTTTTTGTGCCAAAGAGCCTTTGGCAGTGTTGTGAAATTTATGGACCCCTTCTCAGGATAATATTTTTTACGTAATTGAAGGAAATGAAGGAGATGTTCAATTTCAGTTAGAAGTTAATGAAAATAAAGATGTCATTTTTTTTTCCCCATTCAGATTTATGAACCTGATCTATCCACAGATCCCTTGGGTTCTGAATCCCAGATCCCAGGTTAAGAATGTCTGTGCTATATGCCATGTTGCCTTTTTCTCCTAAAGTAAATCTTACCACTCAGAAGCAGCAATATTGAGGCAACACTGAAATACAGACCCCTGTATTAATTTTGATTAAAAGGGAAAAGTCAAGATCATTCTAATATTATTGGCCTGGCCTTTGGAAACTAAAGAGACACATTCCATCCCTCAGTGGCTCAGAGTTAGCTTTCCATTTGTCTGTTATTTCAAAAACACCTTATTTCTGCTCATCTTGGCACCTGGCTTCTGACTTAAGTTCCTGGTCCTGAGGTTTTAAGAAATCAGTCATTGAGTATTTATGAAGCGTGTACTGCATGCCAGGCACTGAGCTGGTGATCGAGGGGGTCAGAAAAGAACCATAAAACATAGAGAAGCAGCTTGGAATAAGGGAAAGAGTCGGTCAATAAACATTTATTTATTAAATACCTATTACTTGCCAGGCACTGTGCTAGAGTCAGGAAGATTTGGATTCAAAATCTATGCCCAGTACTTATTAGTTATGTGGCCGTGGACAAGTCACTTCAATTTTCTGAGCCTTGGTTTGCTCATCTGTGAAATAGAGGGGGGAATAGGACAGGGTTGTCATGAAGCTCAAATGCTTTGGCAAATTTTAAATACTATAGAAATGTCAATTATTGTTGGACATCATGATACACACCTGTCATTTCTGCTAGTGGAGGAGGCGAAGGCTGGTGATCAGTGAGTTTGACAGTTCTGAGCTGCAGAGGGCTAATGCTGATCAGATGTCCATACTGAGTCTGACACCTATAAAGTAAAGCCCTAGAAGTGGGGGGCCACCAGGCTGCCTAAGCAGGAGGGAAATAGAGCAGAGCAGAGCCAAGACTTCCATGCTGTAGTGGAATCTGGTCCATAAGTCACTACCTTTCCAGCCTGGGCAAGGTGGGCAGTCTAAGTCTCAAAAAAAAAAAGTCAGTTATATTATTAGATTATTAGCTCTTGAGATAACTTCACATGTCATCTAGTCTTGGTCTCAGAAATATTCAATACTTTGAAACTGGACAAAGAATCAGAAGACCTGGATTCTAGTTTCAGCTCTCTCACTAAGTAACTATGAATATGGGGCAGTTGTGCTGAAGTGGATAGAGTGCTGAGCCTGAAGTCAGGAAGACCTGAGTTCAAATCCGACCTCAGATATTTAACTAGCTGTGTGACCCAGGGCAAGTCCTCAGTTTCCTCATCTGTAAAATGAGCTGGAGAAGGAAATGGCAAACCACTTCAGCATCTTTGCCAAGAAAAGCCCAAATGGGGTCACAGTCAGACTGATTGAAAACAACTGAACAATACCACCACCACCACCAATAACAACTATGAGTAAGTCACACTCCATTGAAAAATACTTTCTTTATCTGTAAATTATAAATGTTAATGTAATGGAGAGAGCACTGGCTTTTTTTTTTCATCATAGGGTCTGTATTTGAATCCTGAATTAACTATTTACTACCTGGATCACCTTCAGCAAATCCCATTCTGAGGTAGCTATGTGGTACAGACACTTACTGGCTGTGTGACCCTAAGCAAGTTACTAAACCTCTATTTGCCTCAGTTTCCTCATCTGTAAAATAAGGATATTAATAGCACCTACCTCCTAGGGTTGTTATGGGGATCACATGAGATATTTGTAAAATGCTTAGCACAGTGCCTGGCGCATAGTAGGAGCTTAGTAAATGTTTATTCCCCTGATTTTCCCTTTCCCCTTTCCTTTCTCAAGGCTTTAATTTCCCCATCTGTAAAAATGAAGGGGTTGAATTAAGTGAGTTCTAAAGTCACATCCAGCTCGAAATCCTAGGACTTGAGTAATGACCTTCCTTGCAACCACTCTTGGCTCTTATGTGAATGTCATGAGATAATGGATGAGAAAGGGAATTGAAAATATAAAGCATTATACTAATGCCAGCTAGTATTATGAACTTCCTACTATATCAGAGATATTTTCTTTACTGATTCTGCTATGCACTATTAATATACTGACCCTAATGTCCAGCGATGGCGATGAGGACCACTGTCTTAGCTGGCTGCCCTCCTGACTACTGGAATGTGTGTGTGTGTGTGTGTATATATATATATATATATATATATATATATATATATATATACACACACACATACATTGTCTCTTTAGGTAGAGTGTAAGCACCTTGAGGTCAGGAATAGTTTCATTTTGTCTTTGTATCTTCAGCTCCTGCTACAGTATTAGACCTTTCCTCTATAATTGCAGACCAGGGAAAGTGTTTACAAGAGATTCTTCACTGGCTGTTTCCTCTACCAGTCACAGACCAAGTCCTTCTCATTCTACCCCATCCCCTTCCCCCTCAACAAATCCAGATACTGTACTAGATTCTAGGAATCTAGAACAAAAATGAAAAATAATAAAATGAAGAATAAAGAAAAAAAATGAAGCTGTTTCTGCCCTCAAAGAGCTTATATTCTATCAGAATAATAGAGATAAGGGCTGTATCTATAATTTCACTAGTATACAGAACTTCCTGGTAGGGAAATTTCCTCTACCAAGACAGATTCAGTCCATTCTCTGCAACGGAGAACTGACATGACTTGCCCAGGGTCATACAACATATGTGTCATAGATGGCACTTGAACCTGTTTTCTTAGTTCAGAGGCCAGCTCCCTATCTACTAAGCCATAACTATCTCCCTCTGAGTAATCATCATAAATAACTAATATTTCTATAATGCTTTTAATTTATGGTTCACAAAGCACTCTACTTAGATAATCTCATTTGATCCTGAAACACATACCTCCTCAGCATCCCCTGTCCCTGGGGCCCCTCCTTCCATCCGAAAAGGTAGAGGGGTGGACATTTGAGAGCTCCTCCCAAATCCTCCATTTAAAGAGGGCCCTAGGCAATCATCTTCTCATTTCCTACCCTACTCACATGCCTGGGCTGGTTAATTTTCCTTTCTCCCTCTGACCCCTTTTCAGCTTTTTTTTTTTTTAGTCTGTAAGTTCCTTGAGGGCAGGGCCTGGCATTTTGCTTTTCTTTATAGCCCTAGAACTTAGCACAGTGTCTGATATACCATTGGCTCTTAATAAATACCTGACAGATAAGGAGACCCAGTCAAAAAAAACAAAAACAAACCACTCTGGATGTATATGTAAATGGTCTTTTGATCTTCTGTAGGATGCTTTAAACTCAGAAACAGCAACACATAGAGGCTCTTCTTTCTTATCTTGACAGCTACAGAGCTTTCTAGCATTGCTACCAACAATTTCCAGGAAGCCCAGTTTCAAATACTTTATGTGAATGCGAATTCTTCCAAGCCCCTCTAAGTCCAAATTCTGTGTGTCTTTTCTCCTTTATTCCAATGTTGCCATATGGTGTTTCTGGGAGGAAAATTGTCCCAGGCAGCCTCTGTTTTCATGGCTTATTAAATTGGTTCCAAGTGAACAGCTCTCAAGATAGATATTGTAATTGGACATGGGCCTTTCACCTCCACTCACTGATTTCCAATTGGGCCCAGGTCAATGAGAACTGCTTGGGAATATATTGATGGGTTCCAGGACTGGAGAGTTCTTTCCAGGCCTGGGTAGGGGCCCAAGGCATCCAGCAGAGCATCAGGTATATGTAATTTCCCTGGAAATAAGAAGCCCTTCCTTGAATTGAGACGAGTGTCACAGGACCAAAGAGGGTACTATAATTTCTATTAAGGCCATATGTATGACCCCTGCCAAACCCAGTAGTATGTCTATCAAAACAGATCCCAAAGAATCAGAAACAAAGAACTGGAAGGGGCCTTAGAGATTACCTCATCCAACCTCCCTCATCTTAGCACATGTTGCAATTGGGGAAACTAAAGGTTAGAGAAAGTGACTTGTCCAAGGTCACCAAAGTAGTCAATGACAGAGTCAGGATTCATACTTAGTCATGGTACAGGGCTTGGAATAGGGAGACCCAGGTTCAAATTCCAGCATTGCCCCCTGTGTGACTCTGGGAATGTCCTTTCCTTTCTCTGGACCTCAGCTTCTTCATCATAACAAAGGAGTTGGACTAGATGGCGTCTGAGCTTACAGGCCCAAACCTATCATCTTGTCATCCTCTGACTCCTGTTCCATTATTCTTGCCACAGTACTGTGCAGCCTTTCATATGTCACTCTAATCAGATAATAACCACAAAGAAGGCTGGGAAAATTCCCATAATGCCAGGTTCATTAGTCTATGTGATATCCATATAGAGACAACGTAGCCAGATGACTGCATTTTCCACTCTTCCACCTGTTCTTTTGGCAGTAAGATTCTTATCAGCTCCATAGTACGATGGCCAAAATACCAAACGAGGAGTGAAGAAGCTTGGCCGCTAGTCCTGACTGCATATGATTCGCTACACATTTTTTTTTGCCCAATTGACTAATGAAAAAAACAGAAGGACTTGACCAGGTCTGTTGTTTGTTGGGGCATCCCATGAGTCCCTTGTATTTTGGAAAATTCATAGATTCATAGCACTAGAGCTAGAAGGCACCTCAGAGTTCATCTAGTTCAATGTTCTTTATTTTATAGAGGAGGAAACTGAGGCCCCAGAACTAAAATGACTTGCCCAAGGTCAAGGATCTAAGGTAGGATTTGAACCCAGATCCTCTGACTCCAAATCCATCACTCTTTCCACTGTACCAAGCTGCCCTCTCTAATTCAACTACCCTTGAACAAATGCCTAATTTCCCTCTGGTAAAATCTCATTGGATTTAACTATATTCCCGAAGGAACTCCAAGGCATTGTTCCCCCACCAGGTCAGTTTCCTCCCTGACATTTTCTTTTTTCTTTTTTTTTTTTTAACTAGGCAGTGGGGTTAAGTGACTTGCCCAGGGTCACACAGCTAGTAACTGTCAAGTGTCTGAGGCCGGATTTGAACTCAGGTCCTCCTGACTCCAAGGCCAGAGCTCTATCCACTGCACCACCTAGCTGCCCCCATCCCTGACATTTTCTTGCTAGTCACTGACTACTCATAACATTGCCAATGGAACCTGAATATCTAGGTGACCTGGATTGGAGGTGGTTGCCAGAGCATGCTGGGATTTCCATTCCTCTCCAGCATCATCAACCCTGCAATCTTCTTGTGCTCCACACTCATTTCATTTCCTTGAAGAAGTAGGCTTTGAAAACGTACTTAGGCATTATGTAGCTGAGAGAGATGATCAAGGGACCAAAAGCATTTTGAGTTCTGTTACTAGGTGGCATTGTGGAGAGCATGCTGCATTTGGAGTCAGAAAGGCATGAGTTCAAATCCTGCCTCAGACACTTACTAGCTATGTGACCCTGGGCAGGTCACTTAACCTCTATCAGTCTCATTTCTCTCACCTGCAAAATGGGGATAATAGAACCTAAATCGCAAGGTTGTTGGATGGACAATCAAATGATAGAGAGATACATGAGTGTATATATAGCTTTGCAAGCATTAAAGTGCTATATAAATGTGCTTATACTATTATATCATATATAATAGCAATATAATAATATCATTATAACATAATTATATAATTACATGCAATTATATTACATGTACATATAAAATAGAAAAATTATATAGATATACAATAATTATATGTAATTATATAGAATATATAATATTATTGTTATATAAAAGTGCTATTATCATGGGATTAAATAGAGAGTATTCCAACACCTTGCAGTTATTTTGACATGCCACCTTGATTGAATCACATTAAATTCTTTCATTAAGGGGTTTTGGTCTGTGAAGTTTGGATTCAGTCAAAGGTCCACACTTGAGGACCTAGAGGGCCACATGTGGTCTCCAGGCCTCAGGTTCCCCACCCCTGGTCTATGGCTTGATTGTCTGCCTACATGGATGGGCTATCCAGCTAATGACTGTGATTAACCAACTCTCTCATTGATTGCTTATCTCAGTTTCGAGAATCATGGGATCTGTGATTTAGAAATAGCAGGAACCTTAAAGATCATGACTCCAGTGCCCTCACGTGAGGCATCTGGAGCCCAAAGAGTTGAGGTGACTTGTCTCAAGGTCACACATATTGTGAGTAGGAGAACTGGGATTTTAACCTAGGTCATTTGACTTCAAATATATCCCTCTTTCCACTGTGCCAGACACCGGAGGATTCTGATCTTTCCTTCAGTGGAGGAGCATTCATAGGATGCAAGAATCCTATATGTTGAGCTGGAAGGATCCTCAGAGCCCGTAGTCCAACCTCCTCATTTTACAGAGGAGGAAACTGAGGTGCCTTATGGGGAGTTGCAGTGACTTGGCCAAGGTCACATAGTCAATAAATATCAGGGGGTTAAATCTGAACCAAGTCCTCTTAACTTAAAAGCCAGTATTCTTTCCACTGTCCCCTAGAGGAAGGGAGCCATAGTGGCCTGAGCCTCTAGAAATTTGGCTTCATGACCCAGCCTTGGCATAGGTTTACTTTCTTTGCTTGATGTAAATATAAAAAGACCACCCTAGGCTCAGAAGCCACAGGTCTTTATCTTCAAGATCTACTTCACTGGAGGTGACCCCAGCAGCTGCTCAGGACTGTCTTCTTTGTGCCAGTGAAAATTGAGTGAGCTGTCAGTGGAATTGAAAGGTTTGCAAGGTCTGGGAATTGGTTTCTGAGAGAAGTTCAAAGCCCACAAGACAGAAGAGGGTAGTACTGATGAATAAATCCTAAGGAAACTCTCCAGTCTATGTCATTTGAGTTCTTGGGACAGCTGGCAAAGATGGCTGTCCTCAGCTATGGCTTGTGTTCACTGAGTGCATGCTGTTCACCTAGACAGCAAATAACCTTGCACAGCAGTGACTTGGCAAGGCGGTTCGTAAGTCCCAGTGCAGAGGGCCGAGATTTTCCATTTAATTCATCATTCTCAACTCACTTTCCTGTTTTGAAAAGTCACAAGAAATTATTTGGTGTTGCCTTTGACAGCAGCCCAGGAGCACAGAGGAGCCTTTGCCCAGGCCTTGACGACATTGGAACATTGGAAGGAAAAGTCAGTCAATCACCCAGATGTCAGGTGTCCATGATGCCAAACACCTGGCTGCTTGGAAAGTGGGGGAGAGGGGCTGGGGGGGCAGTGAAAACACCTGCTTTGGAAATTGTTTGGCTGGCTTCTGGAGTTGGGATCTCTGGTCCATTGCCAGCTGTGAATGGAATCATTGTGCGTTGGCGAGGGGGGGGGGTCTGCACACCCAACCATCTGAGATGAGGCAGGAGAGGGGAAGGAAGAGGACCTTCGGGTCCCAGTGGATGCTCGGGTTCAATAAGGCTCCAAAGTGCCTCATTAAGCAAGGTCCCAGGAGACCCTAGATGCAAGCAACCAAGCTAGAAGGGCCCTGGAAACTTCAGCAGAGGAAATGGTTGAAGGAACTGAGGATGTTTTGCCTGAGGGGACATGCTAGCTGTCCACAAATGTTTGAAGGGCTGTCTCATGGAAGAAGGAGCAAACCTGTTCCATTTATTCCACAACGGCTTGCTAGTCCTGATAAAGCAGAGGTGATCAGTGGGCACCTGGGGCTCTTAACTTCAGAGTGTTACCTCTATGTTGTTTGTCCTTTGTTTTCGAAGAGGACCAATGACATCAGAAAGGTGCTATCTTGACTCTCAAGTGAATTGTATTTAAGTGAGTCAAGGCTGTGCAGGCAGAGTCATCAGCCTCACTCTCTCCTCCTGAGCCATCTGGGTCCAGTGACATGACATAGGTCTGGTCAACTGGAGATGACCCCAGATACAGTGGGAGACCTTGGCCTTTTTAAGCTAAGGTCTTTCCCAGGTCTTAGTACCTCTATGTAGGATAGAGAGACTGGGTCTGTGATTTTATTGGTATAGGGAACTCTCAAGTGAGGAAACACCCCCATGTGTATGTAGGTTGGCACCTACATAGAGTTTTTTTTTCTTTTATGAATGTGCTCTTTTTTTGCTTTTGTTTTTGTTTTAATTAATTTATTTTGATTTATCAACAATCACTTCCATAAGCTTTTGAGTTTTAAATTTTTTCCCCCTCCTTCCCCAAGACGGTGTGCAATCTGATATAGGCTATACATATACATTCCTATTAAACATATTTTCACATTAGTGATATTGTAAGGAAGAATTAGAACCAATAGGAGGAACCACCAGAAAGAGGAAATAAAACACAACAGAAGAAAAAAATAGCAAATAATATGCTTTGATCTGCATTCAAACTCCATAGTTCTTTCTCTGGCTGTGGATAGCATTTTCCATCATGAGGCTTTTGGAGATGTCTTAGATCCTTGTATTGCTAAGAAGAGTTAAGTCTATCAATATTAGTCATTGCACAACATGGCTGTTACTATACATTGTTCTCCTGGTTCTGCTCACTTCACTCAGCATCAGACCATACAAGTCTTTCCAAGTTTTTCTGAAGTCTGCTCATCATTTCTTATAGCACAGTAGTATTCCATTACATTCATATACTACAACTTGTTCAACTATTCCCCAATTGATGGGCATCCTCTCAATTTTCAATTCTTTGCCACCACAAAAAGAGCTGCTATAAATATATTTGTACATGTGGGTCCTTTCCCCATTTGTATGATCTCTTTGGGATATAGCCCTAGAAGTGCTATTGCTGGGTCAAAGGGTATGCACATTTTTATAGCCCTTTGGGCTTAGTTCCAAATTGCTCTCCAAAATGGTTGCATCATTTCACAACTCCACCAACAATGCATTAGTGTTCCAATTTTCCCACATCTTCTGCAACACTTATCATTTTCCTGTTTTGTCATGTTGGCCAATCTGATAGGTGTGATATGGTACCTCAGAGTTGTTTTGATTTGCACTTCTCTAGTCAATAGTGATTTAGAGCATTTTTTTCATATGTCTATAGATGGCTTTAATTTCTTCATCCAAGAACTGCCTGTTCATATTCTTTGACCTTTTATCAATTGGGGAATGACTTGAATTCTTATAAATTTGACTTAATTCTCTCTATATTTTAGAAATGAGGCCCTTATCAGAGACACTGGGTGTAAAAATTCTTTCCCAATTTTCTACTTTCCTTCTAATCTTGGTTGCATTGGCTGTGTTTGTGCAAAAACTTTTCAATTTAATATAATCAAAGTTATCCATTTTGTATTTCGTAATGTTCTCTATCTCCTGTTTGGTCACGAATTCTTCTGTTCTCCATAAATCTGATAGATAAACTATTCCTTGCTCTCCCACTTTGCTTACAGTATCAGCCTTTATATCTAAATCATGAACCCATTTTGACTTTATTTTGGTATATGGTGTGAGATTTCGGTCTATGCCTAGTTTCTGCCATACTCTTTTCCAGTTTTCCCAGCAGTTTTTGTCAAAGAATGATTTCTTATCTCAGAAGCTGGGGTCTTTGGGTTTATCAAATAATAGATTACTATAGTCATTGACTACTGTGTCTTCCATACTTAACCTATTCCACTGATCCCCCACTCTGTTTCTTAGCCAGTACCAAGCAGTTTTGATGATTGTTGCTTTATAATACAATTTAAGATCTGGAATGGCTAGGCCACCTTCCCCTGCATTTCTTTTCATTTAGTTCCCTTGATATTCTGGACTTTTTGTTATTCCAAATGAATCTTGTTATTATTTTTTCTAACTCTATAAAATAATTTTTGGTAGTTTGATATGGCACTGAATAAGTTAATTAGCTTACATAGAATTGTCATGTTTATTATATTAGCTCGATCTACCCATGAGCAACTGATGTTTTTCCAGTTGTTTAGATCTGACTTTATTTGTGTGAAAAGTATTTTGTAATTCTGTTCAAATAGTTCCAGGGTTTGTTTTGGTAGGTAGGAGAGTTCCTTAAGGCACAGAGATATTAAGTGACTTATTCAAGGTCACACGGTTGAGGGGGGCTTGAACTCTTATTTTCCTACTTCAAGGTCAGCTCTGTATCCCTCACACCAGAATGCCTCTTTATCTCCATGCTTCCCAAATTTCCATAGCCAGCTCTCATCCCTCTCTCCAGTCCCACATTTCTAACTGCCAACTGGTTTCAAATCCTGTCCCCACTACTTACTAGCTATATGACCATATCCAAGTCATTTAACATCTCTTAGTATCCTCATTTATAAAATGAGGGGTTGGCCCTAAGAGTTGAAAAGAAGAATAAGATCCATTTATACCAAACTATTTAGAGCAGCTCTTTTTGTAGTGGCAAAGAACTTGAAACTATTGGAGTACTCATCAACTGGGGAATGGTTGAAATAAGTGTGGTATATGGATGGATACCATTGTGCCTTAAGAAATTACAAAAAGGACAGTTTCATGTAATCTTGGGAAGACTTGTATAAACGGATGCAGAGTGAAGTGAGCAGAGCCAGAACAATTTATAAAATAATAACAACATTGTAAAGACAATCAACTTTGAAAGGCCTAAGAAGTCTCATCATTATAGTTACCATGATTCCTGAGGAATGATGGGGAAGCATGCTACTCATCCTCTGACAGAGGAGTGATAGATTCAGGATGAAAAATTAAGCATACATTTTTGGACATAACCAATGTGGCAGATTGTTTTGTTTCATTTTGGTTTTTTATTTTTTTCCTAGAACTTAAATACACAATAAGAAAAGAAAAATAAACATAAGCTTAAATACCAAAACTTAAATACAAAATAAGAAAAGAAAAAAAGGCATTGCCATGTGCATAGAGGAACATAAGAGAGGGTTCAAAATATAGAGCAATAAGTTTCCATTTCAAGGAAGCCTATATGATAAATACTACACATTGTGTTCAGAACTGTCCATCTTTGCTTCCTTGTAATTTTTCTTTTATTCTCTGCTGTGTACTTTTTACTTTGTTCTTTTTTTCCCCCTTTTTCCCCTCCTTGCCTAAGAAGGCTGCAATTAAGCACGGATATTTATATGTGTAAATACACACATATATACACACACATACATATATATACATACAGAGATACACACATACGTATAAATATACACCTGTAAACATACATATATACACTTACATACACATACATATACTTAGATATCTATAATCATAGTCATATATAGACACATACATTCATATGCATCTATGTAAGACTGTACTATACTTGTTTGTCCTCTGCTTCTCTGAGGGTGGATAATGTCTTTCTTCATAAGTCCAAGTCTTTCCATATTTTTCTAAGTCCCCCGACTCATTATTTCCTACACCACAACAATATTCCAATCTTATACTGTCTAGTTATTTTAAATAGCCTAAAACAATATTGATTAATATGGCTGACATATAGTGTAGGTTACCTATTTTTCTCTTTTGATTAAATCTATTTTAGCTTTAACTTTGTCTGAGATCATCATTAGTACCCCTGCTTTTTTTCCCCCAATAAATTCTACTCCTGATCTTTATTTTATTTTTGTGTGTATCTCTTATTTCCTATCCCTCCTGACTACTTTACTTCTGCCTGCTACCTTGCCCTTGTATTACTTAACCTACCCCCTCACCAAAGATCCCTCCCTTATCCCTACCCCACTCACTCCCCTCCCCACCCCAGAGACAAATTGTTTTGTTTGATTCTGCATACTTGTTACTAGATTTTTGTTTTTTCTTTATTTTTCCCCAGGGTGGGGAGTAGAAGAGAGAGAAAATAAATGCCTTTTAATTGAAAATAAAATGAGAGGTTTGAGCTAGATGGCTTTGGAGGCCCCTTTCTGCCCTAGATCTTTGATTTCCACTGGGATGTCCCATACGCATCCCAAGATCACCACATCCAAAAGAGAACTAATCATCTCCTGTTTAAACCCTCCAAACCTCTCTATTTCTGTTGAAGGCACCATTGCCCTCCCATTCACCCACTTTCCCAACGATGGTGTCATCTTTGACTCTTCTCTCCCCTTTACCTGCCCCACTCCCATTTTCAATCAGTTACCAGGTACCTAGATTCTAGTCTATAATATTTCTTGTCTCTTTTCCTTTCTCTCCACTCACTTAGCCACCACCCTAGTTCACACCCTCATGGGATTATTCCAGTAGCCTTCTAATTGAGCTCCTTGCCACTAATCTCTCCCCTCACCCATCCACCCACCAAATAGTTGTCAAATAATTTTTACAAAGGTTCAGACCCATCCTAGCCACTCCCCTGCTCAAAAACTTTGTATGGCTCTCTATTGGCTCTACAATAAAATGCACATCCTCAGCCCTCAGCAGTTTGGCTCCAGTCTACCTTTTCATTCTCATCTTATGCATGGCTCCTTCACACAGTCCCAGCCACGTTGGACTAACTGTTCCCAAACTTAATATGTCATCTCCTGCACTAACCATTCCATATGCCTTCCTCATTTCGGCATCTCCATTCCTTCCCTCTTCTATTCAGTTTTTGTTCCCTTTTCAGATTACTCTGTAACTTCAAATGACTTCTTTCCTCTATATGTTGTAACCCCCTGTATGTGTATGTGTATATATTTGTATACATAAACACATACATACACATAAGTCCTGAAATATTAAACTTGCATTTGATTAGGGATGTGTGTGTATATCTGACAGTGTTGTCCATATTCCAGTGTTCTTCATCCATAGTCCCTCACATCTGCAAAGAGGATGGACAGATAGAGCATTTATTAAACCTGTACTCGATGCCAAGCACTGTGCTAAGGCAGAGGAAGGAGAGAGACACATTTTCTCATCTTGTCTTTGGGGCCAAGCTCGCCAAGGACTGTTCCATTGCAATGTTTTGTATCCCAGTGCCCAGCATGGTACCTCACACATTCCACAAGAGAGGAAATGATGCGTACAGATACATATGATAAAAAATGGACAATCCAGGCAAAGTGCTCTAGGGATAGCTGATGGTGGAAGTCTCTTGCACAAATTTTTGTCAGTTACTTGAGTGAAGGCATAGATAGCAGGCTTGTCAAATGTGTGGATGACATGAAGCTAGGAGGGAGAGCTGGGTGACAGAGTCAGGAACCAGAGCTTGACAAGCTAGTATGTTGGGCTGGATCTGATCAGCTGAATTATAATATATACAAATACATAGTTCTACACCTGAATTTTCGTCATCAGTTTCACAGAGATAAGATGAGTGAGGAATTGCTAGATAGCAGTTTTTCTGAAAAAGACTTGAAGCTATAAAGAGACAGCAAACTTAGTATGAATCATCAATGAGATATGGCCACTAGAGAAGCTTCTAGATCTAGAATTGGAGGGGACCTCACAGCCCATCTAGTCCAACCCTCTTTTTTACAGATGAGGAAACTGAGGCCCAGGGAGGAAGAGTGATTTGCCCAAGGCCATACATAGGATCCTAGATCTAGAGCTGGAAGTCCCTTCCAGAGGCCATTAAGTTAACTTCCCTCATTTTACAGAAGAGGAAACTGAGGCTAAGAGCTTAAGTGACATAGCTACCAAGTTTCTGCAGTGGTATTTGGATTTACATTTTCCTGACTCCAAATCCTGCACTCCACCCGTGAGGATCATAGGATCATAGTGTTGGAAGGGACCTAAGAGACACTCTAGTCCAGCCCCTTCCTTTACAGAGGGGGAAGCTGAGGCCCAAGGAAAGGAAATGATTTACCCAAGGTCATACACACAGGGCCATAAATCTAGAGGTAGAAGGGCCCTCAGAGGTCTTCCTGTCCAATCCTCATTTTATAGAGAAGAAAACAGGGGACAGCCAGGTGACACAGTAGATAGAGCTCCTGCCTTGGAGTCAGGAGGACCTGAGTTCAAATCTGGCCTCAGACACTTGACACTTACACAGCTCTAGAGTTATGATCCTATGACTGGCAGGCCAGCAGAGACAGCCCAGAGAAGGCTATAACCTGGAATATGGCCATTCCAGCTCCTGGGTTTATGTCATTTCTAAGGGTTGCTTTCCCCTGATGAACTCTGCCCAGACAATGGCCCTCGTAACTAAGGATTTATTGGAGCTGCAAGAATCAAGAGTCTGGAATGCGGCATCCCCTCACATGTCCCCATCTGTATCTGGCACCAGGAGAGTCCTTCTTTGAGCCCACGCTACTTCCACTTCATTTGGCAATGAGTTGGCGTCATCATTTGCATTTCCAAACACACAATTTTCAGCGATTTTCAGATATTGCTTTCTCAGCTGCATTTTAATATACTTTTTGAATCTGTTTTTTGAGCCATGTTACTCTTTATTATAGACTAATCATCTTTCAAATTTGATTTATAAAAATGAGATCAAGGGTCTCACTGGAGGCCCTTGGAGTCATGCCAACCAAATAAGAAAATTATCTAAAAGTTTTCTAAATTGTATTGGGGTGTTTGGGTTTTGTTTTTGATCACACTTTAAACTCACACTCAAAGCTTTGATTGTCACCTTTTTCAAAACAAGATCTTAGAGTCACAGAATTCCAGGGCTGGAAGGGGTCTTATAGATCACCTATTTTCATCTCTTGGTTTTATAGATGAGAAAAATCAGGCCCAGAGAAGGGCAAAGAGGGATTGGAAAAAGGAGAGAGAAAGAAGAAAGGGAGGAAAGGGGGGAGATTGATACTTGGACACATTTACTCATTGCAAAAAACTAGGGTATTTTTTATTTTCTCCAATGATTTAATATTTTCTTTTTCCCCCAATTACATGTAAAAACAATTTTTAACATTTGTTTTTCTAAAATTTTGAGCTCCAAATTCTCTTCCTCTCTCTTTTCCCTCCTCCCCACCTCCCCCCCGGCCCCTGCCATTGAGAAGGCAAGCAATTTTATATAGAAAAAACATAGGGGTGGGAAACTTGCAGGCTCAAGGCCACATGTGGCCCTCTAGGTCTCAAGTGTGGCCCTTTAAAGTTCTTTGAAGTTTGGGTTCCATTGAAGGGCTGCACTTGAGGACCCAGAGGGCAATTTGTGGCCTTGAGGGTGCAGGTTCCTCACCCCTGAACTAGGGAATTAGGAAGAAAATTTGGAAAACTAAGGCAAAATAGATTAGCCTCACCAAATACTTGGTCCTGCTCCCATCTGTCCCAATTGTAGATAACCACCCTGTGACTATATCCATGTGACACTGGGGCACCTGGAAGAGAAGTAAGAAAATCCATTGGTTCTCTCACTGTTTGGTCTGCCTTTTATAAAAACCATCTGGATGCTTCAGTGCTGTATTGAACCCTCACCACTGAATGGCCCTGTAGAGTGAAAAACAAACAAACATATATTGGTGACAGCTACATATCTTAGCCTACCCACTCGCAGTGCTAATGATTCAGTGTTTGTGGAAGTCTTAAAGGTTAGTTAGCATTGTAGTATGGTGGACCCAACTGTTAATGGTAGCCATCTAACTTGATTCCCACCTTTTCCATGAATACTCTTTAAGGAGAGCAGTGCTCTCTTCACTTTTCAGTATTGGTCCGTAGGTTGTTTAACTACCTGAACACCATTGAATAAACAAACCACTTAGGGTGAAAGACAGATTTAATGAAGACTAGCAAGCCTATGGACTTTTTTTTTAAGGCAATTAAGGTTAAGTGACTTGCCCAGGATCACATATCTAGTAAGTGTCTGAGGCCAGACTTGAAGTCAGGTCCTCCTGACTCCATTGCTGGTTCTCTATCCACTGCAGTGCCAGCTGCCCCAAGCCTGTGAACTTTCAAGATTTCTAGCTTAGTCCAAATGTAAATATTCATGAAGAATACCTTTAAATTGAGGAGAACATTCTTCACAATAGACACATAAGCATTCCTGAAAAGATGGTGGACATGGACTGGTACCTGTTCTAGACCCAGCAAATCTCTCTCTCTCTCTCTCTCTCTCTCTCTCTCTCTCTCTCTCTCTCTCTCTCTCTCTCTCTCTCTCTCTCTCTCTTCCTCCTCTCTACTCTCTCTCTACCTCCCTCTCTCTCCCTGTCCCCCACCCACCCAAAGAAAAACTAAAGAGGAAAATGGAAAAGGATACTGAGACTAAGGAGGTGGGAAGGCATCTGTAGGCACTACTCGCTATTTCTAGGCCAACCATCTCCAGTCAAATTCATAAAATTCAACAAGCATTGTTTAAGCACCTCTTGTATGAAAGGCCACATGCTAAGTACTAGGAATATAAAGACAAAAACAAAATCAGTTTTTAGAACAGAACCCTCTGTTCATTATCCTCTGCTTTGCTTCTATACCCTGAGGCCCTCTCCATCCACACCCACCCACCTCTGTCTGCCTTGTGGCTGAACTCTTCTATATAGATGGTCTCCTGTCACCATGAGCTCCATAAGAGCTGGGATTGTCTTGCTTGTCTATTTGCACAAAGTGCTTGGCATGTAGTAAATACTTAATAAAAGCTTTTTCCATTCATTCATTCATTCATTCATTCATTCATTCATTCATTGCCCTCAAAGAGTTTACATTCTACTGGAGGGATACAACATGTACATAGATAAGCAAATACAAACTAAATTAGAAGGTGGGAGAAGAGCATTAATAAGTGGGGGCTCAGGGAAGGCTTTGTAGGAGATGGCATTTGAGCTGGTTCTTGAAATGAGTTTGGGGTTCTAAGAGGCAGTAGTGAGAAGGAAAACCATTCTAGGCATGGGAGACAGCCTATGCAAAGGCAGGGAGTAGGAGATGGAGTGTTGTGTGGGGAGAACAACAAGGAGGCCACTTTGGCTGGAACATGGAGTATATGCACTTAGTAATGTATCATCAGACCAGAAAGATAGGCTGGAGACAGATTAAGAAGAGCTTTACATACCAAAGGAGTTTGTATTTTATCTTAAAGTGAATAGGGAGCCACTGAAGCTTCTTGAGGAAAGGGGACAGTATCAATATGTGTTTTAGTGCTATCAATTTGGCAACCTTTGTGGGAGATGGGTTGGAGAGGGGGGAAATTGGGAGCAGGAAGAACACATGACGGTATTACAGTAGTTGAGCTGAGAAGTGATGACTTGAACTGATGTAATGGCTTTGTATGTGGAGAACAAGGGAAATATTGAGAGTTGTTGAGGAGGTAGAATTGATAAGACTTGGCAAGCGATTGGATATGGGGATGAGGGAAAATAAAGAGTCAAGGATGACCTTGAGGTTGCAAATGTGAGGGACCAGAAGGATGATGATGGTGCAAATAAGAAAGCTGGGCAAGAAATCTGGGGGGAGGAAATCATTGAGTTATCTTTTATGTATGTCGAATTTAAGATGCTTGTGGGACATTGAGGTGGAAATGTCTTTTAGGCAGTTGGTGTTGGGGGAGTGGAGCTTGGGAGAGATAAGAGTTGTATTTGTAGATTTGAGAGTCATCAGCATAGTTATAACAAGTGAACCCATGGAAGTTTTTGAGATCATGGAGAGAGTGTAGCAAGAGAAGAGGGCCCAGGACAGAGCCCTCGATTATTTATGGAATTTATGGGATAAAACACAGATGTTGGTCCAGCCAAGGAAAGCAGTCTCAAACATGAGTTGGAGATGTCAGTAGGACATCCAGATGGAGCTGTCCAATGGGCATTCAAAGATGTAATTTCAGGAGAGAGATGAGAGCTGAATGTGTAGATTTTGTGAGTCATACGCTTCGAGTTGAAAACTGAATCCATGAAGGATGAGATCACTGTGAGAGAAGTGTCTGGGAGGACTCCAGAGATAGCCCTATAATATATCCATGCATAGATAGCAGGACATGGATGATTCTAATGGGGAGCTTGAGGATGATTTGTCCAATAGGTTGGAAAAAACCATAACAGAGCAGTGTCATGAAAATTCAGGGATGAGAGCATTCAGAAGGAAGGGGCTTCTGATAGTGTCAAGTGCTACAGAGAGGTCAAGAAAGATGATAACTGAGGAAAAGCCATTAGACTTTCCAATAAAGAGATCATTGAATGACCTTGGAGAGAGCAGTTTCCATTGAGTGGTGAAGACAAAAGCCAGATTGCAAGGAGAAGTGAGTGGGAGGTGAGAAGGTGGAGGCGATGAGTACAGATAGCTTTTCCTCAGAGTTTGACTATGAAGGAGAGGAGAGATATAGGGTGACAGCTTGAAGGGATGGTAAGGTCAGGCAAAGATTCTTTTAAGGATATAGGAGATATAGGCCTGCATAAAGGCAGCAAGGAAGTGTTGTTGGAAAAGAAGATGCTGTAGGAGACTGTAGAGCATAGGATCAATGGAACAAGTAGAGGGGTTAGGGTCAATAGGGGAAAAAAAAACAGCTGCTGAGACTAGAAGAAAAGAGGTGAATATGGGGGCCCGATGCTTAAGCAATCCAAAGTGTAAAATTGGCAAATGGCAGAAGCTTTGTGACAGATGACCTCTATTTTCTCAGTGAAGTATGAGGCAAGATCCTCTGCTGAGAGGGAAGAAATAGATGGTGATGCAGGTGACTTGGGAAGAAAATAAAAACTTTGGAACAATCCCTGTGGACAAGCAATAGAGAGTCAATCAACCAAGTGTACTAGGATTGGCATGCAGCAGTGAGGGCCCAGATGAGACAGGAAAACATGAATTTATAGTGGACCCAGTCAGCACTGTCATGTGGCTTAACTGCAGTGTTGTTGAGAAGCACATAGGCAGAAATCGATAAGGTAGCTTCTGGGACCCATCCAGGGGTGAGTTGCAGAAAAGGGATGAGGCCCTGGGATCCAAGGGGACAAAAGGAGAGTGGAAAGTAACTGGTTAACTAAAAGGATTGTGATTTCCAAGGGAGGAAAGTGAGGCCAGGAAAGCAGGGAAGGGTAGAGAGCTGAAAGAGAAGGGAAGGAGAAAAGCATTTATATAGTTCCTACTATATGCCAGGCCTTGTGCTAAGCACCTTGCATATCTTGCCTTAATCGTTCCTCACAACAACCCTGGGAGGTAGATGCTGTTATTATCCCCATTTTACAGTTGAGAAAACTAAGGTAGACAGAGGTTAAATTGATTCGCCCCCAGAGTCACAGAGCTAGTAAGTGTCTGAGGCTGGATTTGAGCTCAGGTCTTCCTCAGATCCAGTGCCCTTGCCTCTGGACCACCTAGCTACTGCTAGAGATTTCACCAAGGATAGAAAATAGGTTTAGGAAGGTTGAGGTACAGAGAGAGATGGGAAGATGGGAGGTTGTAGTTAGAATGATGCAATACATGACCTTCCTCTCATGTGGCTGAAATGGAATCCATGCTGTAGATGGTAAGAGTTAAGTAGGTTGACAAATTGGGAAATAAGATGTTTGAAATGATAATAATATATAACTTATAAAAACAAGTTATATGCATATATATTATATACACATAACTTTTTATATTACATATAATATAACTTGTTTATATATGATATTTATATGTACACATATATAACTTGCTCATATTATATATACATTATATACACATATATGTGTGTGCGTGTGTTTGTGTGTGTGTGTGTGTGTGTATATATATATATATATATATATGTACGTACATATATATATATATATATATATATATATGTACATACATATATAAAACACCAGTATAAAGATGAGCATAGCACTAAATTACTTGAGTAAGGAGGAAAAATGACCTAGAGGCTAGTTGGTAACAGCCAATAGGATCTGGATTAAGGATGCCCACTAGGGCCTTGCTGACAAAAAACAAAAAGAATTGAAGATGATTGGTCAGTAAGAGAGTGGAATCTCATGAGATAATAGTCCTTCCCCATAGTATATAAAAATGAGACATGAGACCAGTCCATCCTTCCTTTTCCATCTCCTTCATTCTTAGATTTTGAGAAGACAGCCCAACATATAGCAGTGTAGAACTGCATTCTGGGAGATGGCTAGAATAGGAGGTGTCCACAGACATGTTTATCCCATGATGCATGATACCTGGCAGAAGTCCATGGCAAGCAGCATGTGATTGCCCAGGTGGTCTGAGAAAGAGCTCATGGACTTCATGTTCCTGACCACCTTCCATATTTCTGTTTCCTTTTCTGAGCATAAGTCAAAGACTAGAGACTGAAAAAACAGACTTACCCAGATCAAAAGCTGGTAATAGTGGAGAGACGCCAAAGATTTCCTGTAGGAGCGCACGGAAGAAGTAGACATGTACATGCTCACCTGGCCCAGGAGGGGAGTTGCAGCTTTTATGGAGTTACATCGTGAGTAACATCAAAGTCAGAGGTCCAAAAGCTCAACTGTTTCAGCCCTGGACCTCCTAGAGAGAGATGCACCATGGGTCTTGGGGAAAAAGAAGAGGACTTCCTATTTGGAGAACAAAATCAGTGAGTTACTTGGGCAGAGCAGGTCTGATGGGAAGATGATTGCTTATTCAGCAGTCTCCAAAGAATGTTCACCTTTTGGGAGAAGTATCTTAACTATAAATCTTGGGGAGGCTATGTATGACTCTCTGCAAAAGAAGTACTCACTGTAATGTCAAAGAGTTGCTGATGAACTTGAGTGCTTTATAAGTTTCAGTTACTGGGGATCCTTTGAATATTTGATTTAGGGTGAAATAGAGGCTGTCCTGCACCATATGTGCATTTGCTACCTTGCGTACTTATATGGGAGCTGGGGTCTTCTCGTCTTCATTTGGGGAAACCTAGACATGAGTTATACCATGAGTTTAATAGATTTCCCTCGATCAAGTTCAGGTGGAAGCAATGAGTCAGTAAGAGAAATGTACCCTCTTGGGGTCAGGTTCCCTAGGATCAGACCTGGTTTATGTGAGCCCAAAGTCTTGAGGCCCTTAGTTAATATTTTCATATTTAATTTATTGTATTTAAAATGGATGTCTATGTGACTTCAAAACACCTGAGTGAAAAATAGAAAATATCAGCCAATCATTCAGATGTCTTTCCTATACAATGATTGGATTGTTTGAACTGTGTGTCAACATGTGGAATAATCTGCTCGACTCCCTAGCCCTCTCTCTTTCACCCTGCACATGAAGCTCTAGCTTCAGTCTCAACCAAACCCCACCTCTGACACTCACTACCTATATGATCTGCACATCCCTGGGCCTCAGTTTCCTCTTCTTAAAATGACAGGTTGAACTAGATGGTCTCTTCCAGTTCTAAAGCTTGGATCCTATCATCCCTAGCAGCAATCCTGGCCCTAAAAGGAATCCTGTAGCACTAACTCCCAATCTCTTCAACTTCTGGCAGCACTCTGATTTTTTTCTTACCCAATGCCCCAATACCAGAGTTCCTGCTTTGTGCCTACCAGTGAGTCCTCCTGGACCTGGATTTCTTGAGTTTTAGGATTGCCTGATGACCGAGTCCCTAGTAGCTGCTGCCAAAACTCTTCCAACACTGACCCATTAGGTGCCACTACCCACCTGTAGGTCACCTGCAACATCACCCTTTGATAGACACCTTGGAACCTAAATGCATTTTGCCCCTTTAGCTAAATGCACTTGTCCCTTGACTCTCATTTCACCCATAGACTCACCTCCTGGGTTTTGGCTCACTTTCACCTTTCATTCAACCAACTCCTGCCCTGGGTTTTGCACCTGAAATCCTACCCTCTGCCTTTGCCTGACCCCAAAGGTCAGACTTTCCCTTGTCCGGTTCATCTCACCACCACTTACTGATGAAGGACATTTGTCACTCATCTCTCATCTGTCTTTGCATTCTGTTAGCATGGTAAGTTTTTTTTTTTCCCTATCTCTGCCTCCTACATTTCAAATGATGTCTAATCCGAGGTGAGGAAATGGGGAAGGGAAGGACTTGGACTCACATAAAATCAGCAAACCATGCTTTTGCAATGGACAGATAATATCTGAACTATCCAGGTCTAAACTGTACAGGACAATCTGGCCCATGTGTGACTGTCGCTTGGAAACCAAGCATTTCTAAGAGGAAAGAGTGTGGGGTACCACCCCCCTTCTGGAGGCATTGCAAGCTACTACTTTGCTTCTAATTAAAGAGACCATGTTGTCTTTGCTATCATAGGTAAAGGCTTAAATAGTTACTTCATAATTGCTTTATTGCCAGAAGTTTTCAATGAAGCCATAAAAAAAGTGAAAAAAAAAGATCAGCCTAATTGCCTCAAGATGGATATGTAATGCATAAATCTCTTGTTTAATGGATCTAGTAATAGGCCACCTGTTTCAGCGCCTGCTTCCCAGTCAGGATATGACTGATGAGTGCTTTCTCCTGTGACCAAATCCAGACTTGAAAATTTCGTGACTCTCTACATTCAGGACAATTCATCTTTAATTTGCGTCTCACCCAAATGGAATCCCTCAGGACTGTTTCATCCTGGGCCTCTTCATCCCTAGTGACTTGCACATAGTAGGCACTGAATCAATGCTAACTGATCGATTGATATGGAAAAGAGACTTCTGGATCTCATTTAGAGAGAGATGTAGTGTGGCATAGAGAAGAGAGTACTAAATTGGGGATCAGAAAGACCCAAAGGTAAGGCTGCCTATGACTCTTACTAGCTGCAGGATCCTGGGAAAGTCACTTAGAGAACCTTGGAATTTATGATTAGAAGAGACTTGAGTGGCCTTCTTGGCCATCTCCGGAATCTACCCTCTACCATCCCTGATAGATGTTTGTCCAGCTTCTGCAAGCAGACCTCCAGCAAGGGGAAAACCACCATCTCCAACACAAGCCATACTAGTTTTTAGAGAGCTCTGATCACTAGGATAAGTTCTCTGCCATTAAATTTAAAGAAGTCTCTTTGCAGCTAGCCACTGGTCCTGGTTCTGTCCTTTCGGGCCAGAAAGAACATATAACTCTCTTCCACAAGGCAGCCTTTTAGACACTTGAAGAAAGCTACTCTGAAAAAAAAGAAAAAAGAAACTACTCTGTTTTGGTTCTCATTATAATGACTTAAAGCCCTTCACTGTTCTGGTCACCCTTCTTAACACCCTCCAGCTGATCAATGTACTTTCTAAATTACAGCACCCAGAATGGAATAAAATACTCCAGATATAGTCTGATGGATGAGGATAAGTTCACAGAAATGACAAGATTTAACAACTGATTAGATAAGTAGGGTGAGGGAGAGTGAGGAGTTAGTCAAGGATGGCCCTCAGCTTTAGAGCCTAGGTGACAGAAAAGGAGGTTACATCCTCAACAGTAATAGGGAAGTTCAAAAGAGGAGTGGATTGGGGGGGGAAGGGACTGACTTCTATTTGAGACATGTTGAGTTTGAGAGGCTGATAGGCTATCTACTTGGAGATATCCAGAAGGCAATTAAGGGCAGGGATTTTGTGGACATGTTTGTAGGCATTGGGGGGAAGAATTCATAGATAGGAAGAGGCTAAATATTAGAAAGGAGAAGATGATAGGAAACATCTGCTGGAGAAGATAGGCAGGGATGAGATCAAGAGAACATGAAGAGGGTTTGTCTTTGTCTTGGAGGGCCCGTTCCTGGTCTGAAACTAAAGTAAAGGAAGAAATAATGGTAGATGATATCAAGGTGTCATGATATGAAGAGGAGTGGAGGAGAGCTCTTAGCCACTGGTCTCAAATTTTTTGGTGAAGTATAAGGATAGTTCTTTAGCTAAGAGGATGGGGAACATTGAGAAGGGAAGAGAAAGGCCAGCCACTGTGAAGAGTTGGATAGAGAATACATTATTGAAGAGTAGGAGGATAACCTTACTGCAATAAGGCCTCCGTTGAGAGTAGACATCATGTATTTATGGTGGACCCAGTCAGCAAGGTTTCATGACTTCAACTAGGTCCTTTTTTAGCAGCGTGTGAATTGGAGTGAAGGAGATGCAGGATGGGAATAATCCTGGTTTGGTGGCTTGGTAAGATGTGAGTGGTGATAAGACAAAGGAATGAGAAATTCAAGAATAGAGCATAGTACAGAGTTGAAATGGTTCACTAAGGCATCAAGATTGGGAAAGAAAGAATCTAGCCAGATCAGGAGTGACTGCCTGGGAAAGAACTGAGAGGGTGGAGCAACCGGAGGTCACAATAAGGATAAATAGTTCTAGGAGAAGTAATGGATAGGAAGAGGTGGAATGAGAGGACATTTTAATTGGGTATTGGGATTTCAGAGTTCTTGATGCAGAATGAATTGTTCTTGGTGAGACCGGTTGGCTCTACAATCTCCACTTCCTTTTTTGGATGTTACCTACCCATCTCTTTAAGGATCTGTTCTAGACTTTTCCCAGGAGTCAAAGTCAGGTTCCTTGGCCTAGAGTTTGCAAACTCTAACCTCTTCCCTCTTCTAAAAATAAGGACATTTGCCCTTCGCCAGCCCTGTTATACTTCTCCTAATTCTGTTCTCCACAAGTTTTCACATATCTCTGACAATAGCTCTGGTGTGACATCTGCCAACTCTTTCAACACCCAAGGCTATAATTCATCTGGGGTAGGAGACTTGAATTCTTTAAAGACAGTGACTAGGTGCTCTCAATTATTGTCATTTCCAAGGCAAAGGGCATCCTCGTTGGCAAGAAAAAAAGAAGCAAATTAAAAACCGAACAGCTCCTCTTCCCATTTCAGTTATTATCTCATCCATCTCAAGAAGCAGCTCAAACCCTTCTTTGATTCTCCTCTTTTCACCAATACAATTTCTTTTAAATCTAAAATGCTTTTTGTTGTCCTTAGCCTCCCTCCTATTTCTCAACCCACCTTGAGCTCTAGCACTCCAGACACTATTTTGCTGGAGTGTGCTGTGCTTTTAAAGTCATCCTCTGTTATCTGCCCTTACTTCCATCTCCTCTAAACATCTTTTTAAAAATATTAGTTAGCCAGTGAGTTCTCTGTGCAGCTACATCAATATTCTTAGATAATAAGCATGTACCAGGCACCATGCTAAAACTTTACAAATGTTATCTCATTTGATCCTCACAACAACCATACAAGGTAGGTGCTGTTATTTTATAGATGAGGAAAGTGAGGCAGCTGGTAAGTATCTGGGGCTGGATTTGAACTCAGGGCTTCCTTGACTTAAGACTCAGTGCCTTCTCCACTATACCATCTAATTTCCTCCATGCAAATAATTTTGTACATACAAGATATGTACAGTGCATTGTCATCCCCTTCCCTCAAAATTTCTCCCACTCAATTCCAGGTCCCCAATAATCAGACTTCTTCCTTAGTCGTAAGTATAGTGAAACCTTAGCAGCTTCTCCAGTAGTCACCTCATGGTATCATGGAGGCTCTATTTCCCCCATAGGATGATGTCTGCCCCCCCCGACCCTTTATTGCCTGTAGTACTCAGACCCTGGCCAAATTTTCAGTCCGTACTCCAGGTACAGAAATTCCTAGTCATAGCTTTATATGTTGGTATCCAATCATTTCCTGTCAAGATATAGTCGATTTTATTTTGTACTTAAAGCACTCACCATACCTAGCTTCTTTCACCATTATTTTTAAAGAGCTTATTCATGAATTCAAAGGATAAAGTTTCTGAGTTACCCGTAAGACTTTAACGAAGAGTGGGGAACCTGCAGCCTCAAGGCCACATGTGGCTGTCTAGGTCCCTCAAATGAAGCCTTTTGACTGAATCCAAACTTCACAGAGCAAATCCTCTTAATAAAAGGATTTTATTGAGCATCGTTGAATATGTTTTCTCACTTTGGATGATCTCATCAAGTTCTTTCCTAAGATTGCTAGGTACAGAACTGGCCTTGGACCCAGAGGGACCTGAGTTCAAGTCACTTAATCTCTCAATAGCCCAAAAAGCTCTCAAGGATTGTAAATTGCAGAGAAATTGACATTCTGCATTTGGTGGAGAGGCTTTCCTAGCACTAAAAAGTCATAGGTCTAGACAAAAAGAGTCAAAAGGTATTATTCTAGGAAAATCCCATTAACCAAGACCACCACTCCTCCTCTTTGATTTTCCCAGTATCCAATGGCTTCATTCTCCATCCCGCATAGCTCTTTTTTCATTCTGTTTTCTTGGAGGTTTGTTTGTGGTTTTGTTTGTTTGTTTGTTTTTGCTTTGTTTTACAAATTCTTTATATCCTATGAATATGAGACATGCATGGATTCTCTTTGTTGGAGTAAGTACATCCCATTAGAGATTTATTCTTAGGAAGTACCAGATTGGATCACATTATGCTCTGTCTGAAGAAAATCATTCCCAAAGCTCAAATCCCCTGATGGAGTCTGAATGCAGATGGAAGCATACTTTTTTTATGTTTTATTTTTCGGGGGTGGGGGGAAGGTTGTGGTCTGTGTTTTCTTTTGTAACATGGCTAATATGGAAATATGTTTTTGATGACTACACATGTATAATCTGTCTCAGTATTGGGAAAGATTAGCCCAGACTCCTACAAAGATTTCACCCAGTGGAATAAAACAATCCCTATTAGGTTGGGTATGCACTGGGAGAGAGTATCCCAGGTGATACTTGAGGCATATTAGCAGTAGTTCACATTTGGCTTGGATCCTACTTTAAGCCTATGGGAAAGCACAATGTCACTGAAAAGGATCATGAAAAATAGGAGAGGTTCCACAAGAGTGAAGAAGGACAAATGTCTTACTAATTAAAAAAAATGGAAGAGATTAGAATCCTCAGACTATAAGCCAGGGAACTTGACTTCGAATTCTTGGGATGAGTGGCAGATATCTAGAAAGGGAAAAAGTAATTACAGAAATAGCACGGAGCATGTCTAGTCTAGCAAAAAGAAGACAAGGTGGACATGAGAGCTGTCTTCAAGTATTTGAAGGTCTATCTTAAGGAACAGGGTTCTGATTTGTTGTCTTTGACCCCAGAGGGCAGAACCAAGAAGAATGTGTGAAAGGTACAAAGAAGCCAATCTAATGATGTCAAGAAAGACTTCCTGACAATGAGAGGAGTCCAAAAATAGATTGGGTTGCTTCAAGCTATGGTGGGTTTCCCCTTACTGGTCTTCAAGTGGAGTCTAGACAGCTACTTGTCAAGTATGGTATAGTGGGGGTGCCTTGGGAGTATAGGTTGGACCAGATGATCCCTGAGGTTCCTTGTAACTCTCAGCCTCTGATATTCTTTGTTTCTGCTATTAAACGACCAGGAAGAGAGACCTCCCCTATGTGTGTGTCCATAGGCTCCTTTCCATTACACTGTCACCTGCCTCTTGTCCCACCATACTGCTCAACATTAGACAGTTGGCCAAAAAAGCAACATTCTTAGTGACCAGGTTAAACAATGATCTAGAGGTAATATGAAATCTGACTCAATTGTTGCTTTGTATATATTTGGTTTTATGTTGTTTCCTCTATTAGATTGTAAGCTCCTTGAGGACAGGGATTGTCTTTTGCTTCTTTTTCTATCTCCAGCACTTAGCACAGTGACTGGCAAATAGTAGCTGCTTAATCGATGTTTATTGACTGAAAACTTCTAACCCTGCTCCCACCCAGAATCTGAGAAATTTCCCAGCTTGTTCTGACCCTCTATATTTAAATGACATATGCAATTGACTAATCTAAAACCATATGACTTATTAAATGAACATAAGAACATGTAAAGAAATTTGTATGTTCTCTCCCTATGGGATGCTTAGTTCAATCATCTCCCAAATCTCCTTGACCTTTTCTTCTTTTTTTAAGGAAATCCACATAATAGTGAATACACTTGTGTTGCCATGGTCACCTGATAGCACGATGAAGCTTCTTTCTTTGTTTTTCTTTTTTTAATTTATTTTTTCTCAGTTACATATAAGAACAATTGTTAACATTCAGTTTTTTTAAATTTTGGGTTCCAAATTCTCTCCCTCCCTCACCTCCCTCACTTCTTCTTGAGAAGGCAAGCAATTTAATATAGATTATACATGTGCAGTCATGCAAAACATATTTTCCATGTTACAAAAGAAAACAGACTCTACCCCCAAAAAAAAATAAAGAATAAAAAAATACTTCGATCTGCATTCAGGCTCTATCACTTCTTCCTTTGGAGGTAGATAGTAGTTTTTCATCATAAATTGAAGCTTCTTTCTGAGAGGCAGCTTTGCATAGTGAATGGGACACTAGAGTTGGAGTCAGGGAGACCTGGGTTCAAATCTTGCCTTAGAACTTATTAGCTATGTGACTTTGAACAAGTCACTTGCCTTTCCTGGGCCTTGGTTTCTTTTTCTGTGAAACTGGTGGGGGTGGGGGCTCAACTAGATAGCTTCTGAGGGCCCTACTAGCTGAGCCTATGATCTTTTTAGGCATCAGTAGAGAAACAAATCCCCTTTGTGGTATGTCCAGTGAATCTGTGATTCTATTCATCTGCCCTCATCTGCTGTGCAACCATGGAATAGCTCAGCTGTTATCAGCAAAATTTCACAGTAAAGTCATGGAGCCAGTCAAAGATTATATCCCAAGCCCTGCCTTGTGCTAGGGACTGTGGGGGGATATAAGAGAAAAAGAGGGTAGGGAGTCTGGTTCACAACCCAGGGGCAGTGCATGAATGATTTGGCCAACTAGCCCAAAGGGGCCAGTGGCTGGTAGCTAGGATTATAACAAGAGAGAAACTAGCACCATCAATATAGACTTAATCCACAAGTCCATCCCAGACCACGTGATCATTCCTCTTCCCCAGCAGGGTCCTTTGGCTTAGTGGTGGGTCTGGCTTTTGGGGAATAGCAACCCACAGGGCCTCTCTTGCTTGTTGGCTCTCTGTTGCCCCTGTTGTTTAGGCGGGGGTACTGCATGCCGCCTTCTAGCTGCTAGTCTTCCACTTTGTGGTTTAATCAGCAGAAGAAAAGGGAGGCCCTCCCACATGCCTAAGTGCCTTGATCTTTATCCAACTCCACCCATGCATTTATATAAACTCTAGCTCAGTCACTGATAGAAAGAGCCCAGAGAGTTTCAGATGATTGCCCCAGACTTCCCTCTCTAATGAATGGAAGTAAATCCTCCCTCCTTCTAGACTTCAACATATATTATAGTTGATTATTGTTGGTGAAATTGAGCATATGGTCTTAAAATGGATCTAAATGATTTTATATGTTTTCTGTTTTATTATTATCCATCTGATACTTTGAATGAGACAGCATATGGCCGTTAATTCTCTCCTCTGGTCCCTTGTGCGCAATATTAAAACAATTCGAAGCAGAACATATTTCAGTTGTCTTTTATGGATGAGTTATAGCTCCTGCAGCCAGTATAGAGAGACAAAGAGCAGGCCAGGAGACAGATTTCTGCATAAATTTTTCTTTTGCTTGCTAGAAAGGATGTAAAGAAAGGATCTTAAATCGTGAGTTTTAAGCACACTTCGAACTCCATTTGTTTAATTCTGAAATGCTTCTTTAATTATAGCCTGCAGAGGAAATCCAAATGAACTGATGAGTATTCTCCATGGTGTCTTTTGAATTCAAAGAGGCTTTTTATCCATTGCCAATAAGAGGCGCTCGCATTTGAAAATGCTGAGACTTTCTGAATGAAGACGGGGAAAAAAACAAAACCTACTTGCAAGTTACCTCCAAATATGGAGTTTTGACCTAGATTTCTCCTTTTGCAATTTTTTTTTTGGTCGGGGGGGAATTGGGTCAGGACCTGTCATTTCATTGGTAGAGGGAACTGCCAATGAGGAGATTTCCTCCGCTAATATAGACAGACACCTATCTCTTAGAGCTCTAAAAGTTGAAGTGACTTAGCCCATGGTCACGTGACCAGTATGTGTCGGAGGTGAGACTTGAGCCCAGGATTTCCTGACTTTGAGGCTGATTCTCTTGCCACTATGCCACACTGCCCCTGCTTTGAATTATTACCTATGACTTATACTCACTGTCATAGTGTCGTAGGATGTATAGCTGGTAGGAACCTCAGAGGCTACTTCATCCAACTCCGTCATTTGACAGAGGAGAAAACTGAGGCCCAAGGAGGGGAAGGGACTTGCCCAAAGTCACCCATAGGATCCTAGTTCTTTTTTTTTTTTTTGCAGTTGAGGTTAAATGACTTGCCCAGGGTCACACAGCTAGTGTCAAGTGTTTGGTCTCAGGCTGGATTTGAACTCAGGTCCTCCTGACTTCAGGGCTGGTGCTGTATCCACTGTGCCACCTAGCTGCCCCGGATCCTAGTTCTAAAGCTGGGAGAGACCTCTGAGGCCATCTAGTCCAACCCCCTTATTTTACTTAAGAGGAAACTGAGGCTTAGGGAGAGGAAGAGTCATACAGGAAATAAGCATTAGACTTGATCTCAACAAGGTCTCCCTAAATCTTTGTTACTATAAGGCAAACTTACTTCTTCTCATCTGTACCACTGTGGAAATGGAGAAGATTTAGCCAGTGCCCTCCTTTAACTATAGTAAACCTTTAGTAGGAGGCAGCTAGGTGGCGCTGCAGTAGATAGGGCTGGGCCTGGAGTCAGGAAGATTCACCTTCCTGAGTTTAAATCCAGCCTCAGACACTTCCTAGCTGTGCGATGTTGGGCAAGTCACTTCACCCTGTTTGCCTCAGTTTCTTCATCTGTAAAAGGAGCTAGAGAAGGTAATGTCAAGCCACTCCAGTATCTTTGCCAAGAAAACCCCAGTTGGGGTCACTAAGAGTCAGACATGACTGAAATGAGTGAACAGCAAGAACCAAAAACCCTTAGTAAATCAGCTTGTTATGCCACTCAGTCAGTTATATCACCAGCTCAGATATGGCCCCAGCATTTGGACTGAGAGCTAAAATTTCTCTAAAATCATGGCAAACACAAATCCCCCAACCAAAAAAAAAAATCACAATGGAGTTAGCCTTACCTCTTGAAATCTGGAAATCAGTCCTTGTATCAATTAATCAATCTTTAAGCATTTGTTATACACCTACTACGTGTCAAGCACTAAGGATTCATAAGAAAATAGTCCCTGCCTTCATAAGGCTTACTTTCCATAGGAGGAGACAGCATGAACAGGCATTCAGATATATACAGTTCAGACAGAATAAAAACAAAATGATTTGCTGAAGGGAGAGGTGGGCACTAATAGCTGGAGGGGCTTGGTCAGGAAAACTTTCATATAAGAGATGTTATTTGAGCTGAGCTTTGAAGGAAACTAGGGATCACTGTATTTAGAGGTAAAGTGGTACCTTCTGGGAGTTGGGGGAGAACCTGTGGAAGACATGGAGAAGGGGGCAGCTAGGTGGTGCAGTGGAAAGAGCAGCGGCCCTGGATTCAGGAGGACCTGAGTTCGAATCTGACCTCAGACACATAACACTTACTAGCTGTGTGACCCAGGGCAAGTCACTTAACCCCATTGCCTAGCCCCCTGCCCCCCCCAAAAAAAAAGACATGGAAAAGGGATATAGGGTGACATATTTGAGGAACAGGAAAAAGGCCAATCTGACAGAACAAAAGAGGTGCAGGAAAGGCAATGAAGCATAAGGCTAGAAAAGTAGGTAAAAGCCAGGTTATGGATGTCAAAAAAAGGATTTAGTATTTGACTAGAGAGATAGTGGAAAGCCATTGGTGTTTCTTGAGCATGCCCCCTCAGTCATCTCTTCTCTACATGATCACCCCAATTCCTTAAGGAGGTTTTTCCTCTTAGGAAAGTACTCCACCCACTCCTGGGCCCAAATGCTATGGGAGCTGTCCAACTTTTTCTGCAGGGATGCTATGGGTATCAGCATGGTCCCTATGCTTGTGACTTATCAAGGGTGGCAGTCACCCAGATTAAGTGCTGAGGCATTCAGCCTCCTTTCTGAAGACAAGCCAGAAATCTCAGCAGTTGACCCCACTGAAGTATCCAGGAAGAGGGATGTAAACTTAGCTATGCTTTCCCCCCACCCTGCCTTTGTCCTTCACAACAAGCTCAGCCAGTGGAAGAAATTCCCTCATGTCTCTCGAGTTTCCCCAACTGTCACCTGGATTGCCACTTATTAAAAATGCTGACTTTCAAACAGCTCCATAAATTTCTTTAAACATTCCCCGACTCCATAAAGAGGGATGAAATTGAATGCTCGGCCTTATATGCCATTGTCTATCTCCCCAGAGTGTTCAGATAAACTGAAATAAATCTTTCTGCCTCATCCCAGCTGTTTCACCAGCTTTGCTATTATTTACAGGCCTATCTGTCCAGCCCTGCTCTTTACCCTGCAGTCATCAGGATGTCCCCTCTTGTCTCATCACCAGCTCCCACGCAGGGTCTGCAAAATAAAAGGCACCGACACATCTAACCCCAATAATGAGAAAAGTGTTCCTGTGGGGGCCTGGAGAGACTTTTCCCAAATGGAATATAGGTCCATTGGATAAGCAGAGTAGAACCTGGCCCCAGGGTAAGGGATGAGGGGGAGATAACACTCTCAGAAGCTTCCCCATCTCCTTTTAAAGTATCAGCCTGCTATCCTGGCTTTAAAAACATAGATGCCTACCATATGTAGCCTGTTACAATTCATACATGATCTAAGTAGACCCTCCCAACCACCTCGTGAAATGGGGGAGATTATCCCTGTTGTACAGATTGGGAAACTGAGGACCAGTGTGGGGAAGAATCTTGCTAGCTTGTAACTGACAGAACTAGGACTAGACCCAAGGTCATATGATTGTCTTCTTTTCCATGACAAAACAACAATGGATGTGACATTTCTTCAGAAGGGGGAGGTGGTTCTTTTCCTTTGTGTGTGTGTGTGTGTGTGTGTGTGTGTGTGTGTGTGTGTGTGTGTGTGTCATAGACCCCTTTGGCTTTGTCTGATAATACCTATGGATGAACCCCTTCTCAGAAAAAGGTTTTTAAATAAAGGAAAGACTAAATTTCAGTAAGAAGTTGGTGAATATAAAGACATGACTTTTCCCCATTCAAGTTCACAGGCCTCCTAAAGTCTATCCATGAGGCTCCATGGAACCCAATAAGAGCCATGTTCTAGAGCAGCACTTCTTAAACCATGGGTCACAAGTGGAAAAAGAAGCACTGTTCTAGAGCTAGTTATTCCTGCTTATAGTGCCCTGCACTGCCCCACACCTTTCCCTGCCTGCCTATGAGCTGAGGATACCTCTTTATCTTTCTGAGGGCCTGGGCATAAATGTAGCTCCATTTGCTGTCATCAGGCATGGCATACTATTATAACTTGACATGTGGAATGGTTTTGCTTAGGTGGGTGTCTCACCAAGCTTCAGCCAAATTCATTTTCTCCTGCCTCCCCTCTCCCCATAGCTTCCTGCTGTTCTGTGAGGCAATTCTGCTCAACATCTTCCACTTTCCTTCTTAATAAGATTTTACAAAGACGATTATGTTCTGAACCAGCCTTGCCCTAGGTTGTCCTCTCTCTCTTCTCGGCAAGTGGGTCAACAGTTTACTGACTAAGAAGGTTTTAGGTTTGTGTGGTAATTGTTACCTTGTTACGGTGACTGGTTGACATTGGTTAAACTAGTATATGAAATTGTCATAATCTGTATTGGTATCCTTTCCTTCATCCATTTTCTTTCCTTTTTTAATTAATTTGGACCAGATCTATGATTTCTTTGAGGTAAGAAAACTTCCTCTACTAACACAGATCAAAACAAGCTCTGTAACTTGTCTTAGGGAGATTCCTGGGCATTGAGAGGTCAAGTGCCATTCCCAGCATCAAATGGCCAGTGTATATCAGAGGCAAGGACTTGAACCCAGCTCTTTCTGGCTTTAAAGCAAGCTCTTTCCACTAGACCACCCTGCTTCTCTGTTGATGATGCTTTTTGCATCATTAACACATTCAGATAAGTCAGGCTAGAGTTGTTGCAATGTAGATCTCATCATTTTTTCATTTTTTATTCTTTCATCTGTTTATTTTTTTTTTTAATTTTTGTTCATGAACAAGTCACTGCAACTAGGTGGCTCAATGGATAGAGTGCTGGATCTAGAGTTAGGAAGACCTGAGTTCAAATCTTCTCTTAGTCACTTACTTGCTATATAACCCTGGGCAAATCTCTTAACCTCTATCTCAGTTTCCTCAACTGTCAAATGGAAGTAATAAGCAGCACCTACCTACCAGAGTTGTTGTAAGGATAAAATGAGATGATATTTATAAAGTGCTTTGAAAACCTCAAAGCATTATATAAAAATTATTATTATTACTATTATTAACTGATCTAGGAATAACTACTGCATCAATAATGCATAGTTTCTTGTCTGTTTCAATATCATTAGTTTCATCTGGGGAAATGTCATTTGGTGCTCATCACGTCCAGAACATACCAATTCTTGTCTCAAAGAAAATATCCATATTGTATGGGCCTAAGCCTTGTGTGCATACCTCTTTGACTTTTCTCATTGCTTACTCCTCAACCATTTTCCAACATTTTTTTTTTCATCAAAGTCACTGACCATCAAAATATAAGTTGATTTAATTCTTCATAGAATTCCTCTCCCTTTTTAGCCTCTCATGTTGAAATTTATGTTGACTTACATTGACTCATAAGATACAGTTCTTTACATGGTGGTCTTTTTTGCAAATATTTGCCAAGAGCCCTGCAATATGAGATGGACAAATATCTCATGAAATGACATTTCTTGTTGCCTTTGGACACACAATAAAACCAATTCCACCGACTCCTTTTTTGTCTCTCCAAGGAGAGCCTGAGTCATCTTCCATTTTGCTGCATTGTCCTTCTGACTTCTGGTTTTGTTTGTATTGAGAAGGTCAAAACTTGATACAATTCATTTCCCCTATTACTGTGTCTACTCATTGGCCTTTGGATGCACATCTCACATTGAGGACACTAATGGCTAAGGTAATGTCTATAGATCATCTCAAGACTGGTATTCTTAGCACCTGCTTCTACCACTTCTATTTACATGACTTTGAGCAGGTCAGCTAATTTCTGTAGTCCTCAGTTTCCTCTTCTGTACTTGAACTGGATGGCATCTGAGGTCCCTTCTAGCTCAAAACCAATGCTTCTATGATCCTATGATCCCTCTTATTTCACTCTGCTGCTGGCACTGCAAAAGCAGATAATTTTATATTCTTGTTTCCATGGCCAAAGCATTCATCAGTAAAGAGTTAGCTTTTTGGTGATGAAGCCCTCTGCACTTGGCTAGGCTTATCTCCAGAAATCAGTATGTTACCAGAGTTTGTCCAGGCTTAATAGGACCTTCCAGAGGTGATGCCCTGCTGACATAGGCCTTTAGAATCCAGTGTAACTTCTATAGTGAAGTAAGACATCAGAATAGGATTCTGTAGAGAAGTATATTTAAAAATAAAACTGGAAAGGGGACAATAAACTGCATAAAAATGGAAAAGATCTGCGAAGATTTCATCAAGGTTAATGGGACTACAGTATTTGTGTTCTAATCTCACAGTCCTTCATGTTCTCCTGGAGTTAAAAATACCACTGAAGAAAACAAAGAATAAGTGTGAAAAATAGCTGGATGAAACCAAGTATATACAGATAGGGTCTGCTGGAGGTGCCTTCATTGGAATATTAAACTATAACTTTATATGGAATGTACACATGTGAGGGACCTCAAATGCCCATTCTCTTGGTAGGAAGATATATATCATTAGCTGCCGATCTGGGTGGAAACCTTGCTAGAGTAGAGGACCAAAGATACCCTGAATCTAGAAATCAGCAGAAGGATACAGAAGAAGAGGCACCACTTTGGAAGGAAAAAAATGGGAATTGGTTTGACTGGATCAATATTCTCCTGAGACAACATGGCAGTGGTGGGAGTCTGGACCTAGGCACTTATAAAAGGGAGCCAGCATAGTTAGCCTGAGCGGTTATGCTGGCTAGTGATGGACAGATTAGGAATGTCATGATAATTTCTTTGTGCCCTTTAAATCAAAAGTTCTGTGTTCTGTAAGTTCCTTTTATTTTTGTTTTGAGGCAGGTAGATGGCATGGTAGCTAAAGCACCAAGTCTGAAGTCAGGAAGACCTGAATTCAAATCTGGCCTCAGACTCTTACTAGATGTGTGATCCTGGGCAAGTCACTTAACCCTGTTTGCCTTAGTTTCCTTAACTGTAAAGTGGGGATAATAACAGCACCTACCTCCCAAGGTTGTTATGAGGATCAAATGAGATAATATTTGTAACGTACTTAGCACAATGCTTGGAACATAGTAGGCACTTAATAAATGTTTATTCCCTCCCTTCATTTATTCAATGAGCTTTCAAGACACATGTGCTTCCACTGTGTTAGACATTGAAGAAGATATAAAGATAACTCGGATGTAACCAAAGAATCAGAGAACACCAAAGTCTCAGAGTTGGGAGTGTTTAAGTCAACCCCATCTAAAGCATGAATTATCTCCACAATATCCCTGACAAATCATCATCCAGTCTCTGCTTGATGACCTGCCATGATCAAAAACTAACTACCTCTTGAAGCTGCCCATGGCACCTGAGACAGCTCTTATCATCAAGAAGGTTTTCCCATATGCAACCAAAATCTTCCTCTTGGTAGAAGTAACCCTAGACTTTATTGTTCAGTTGTTTCAGTCCTGTCCAACTTTTTGTGTCCCCATTTGGGTTTTTCTTGGCAAAGATACTGGGGTGGTTTGCTATTTCCTTCTCCAGCTCATTTTACAGATGAGGAAACTGAGGCAAACAGAGTGAAGTGACTTGCCCAGGGTCACATAGCTAGTAAGTGTCTGAGGCCAGATTTGAACTCAGGAAAATGAGTCTTCCTGTCTTCAGGCCTGATATTCTATCCACTGCAGCATCACCTAGCTGCCCAACCCTAGACTAGCACTATGAATTTCCAGTGCTCCCACAGTAATCTCCTTGCTTAAACAGTTGTCACAACGCAGGGTGTGGCTAGCCCTGGATTTACTGCTCTGTTTACAGAGCGTTGGGTTTGGAGTCAGAGGACCTATGCCTAAATCCTACTTCTTAAACTTAGTTACCTATGTGACGATGGACAAATCACTTCATTTCTCTAATGCTCATAGATCATAGGATCAGAGATTTTAGAGCCAGAAGGGACTTCATACACCATCTAGTCCAACTCCCGCATTTTACAAACCAGGAAACAAAGGTGAAAAGTAGTAAAATGACTTGCCCAAGGTCACACAAGTAGTAAGTGGAAGAGCTAGGATTCATACCTGTGTTCAAGTCCAGTGTATTTCCCACTCTCTTCATATGTAAAATGAAGGGATTAGACTAAATGCCTTCTAATGTCCTTTTCATCTTCAATTAATGATCACAAGTCTTCTGACAGGAGGAGAGCTATGAGTATGATGTCCCAGAAGCCAAAGGAAGAAAGAATATCCAGGGAGAAGGTGAACAACAGTATCAGATGCTATGGCTAGGCTAGGACAAAGGGGATGAGCATTGAGACATGACTTTGGAGCTAGGCAATTAGTTGGTCATTAGCAACCTTGAAGAGAGCAAACTCCAACCAGTATCTTAAATCCTTGCCTAAGCCAAGCATAGGTTATTAATAGCAAAAAAAAGGAGAAGAAGAAGAAGAAGAAGAAGAAGAAGAAGAAGAAGAAGAAGAAGAAGAAGAAGAAGAAGAAGAAGAAGAAGAAGAAGAAGAAGAAGGGGAAAAGGGAGTAAGCACTTATTAAGTACCTATTATACTAAGTGTTTTACAGATATCTCATTTGGCCCTCACAACAACCTTGCTAGGTAGATGCTGTCCTCATCCTCATTTCACAGTTGAGGAAACTAAGGCAGGCAGAGATTAAGTGACTTGCCCAAGGTCATGCAGCTAAAAATTGTCTGAGGTCACATTTGAACTCCGATCTTCTTGACTCCAGGTTTAGTGCTATATCCACTACAGCGCCACCTAGCTGCCTCAAAAGAGACAGAAGGGAATCAAAGGGGCCTAACAGCTTTAGGCTCCCATCCAGTAAAGATCACCATAAAGAAGGGAGAAAATGTGCATTATAGATTTAGCTGCAGGAGCCAGTCCCTTTGAAGCGTGGAGCCATTTTAGTATAGGACCCACAGGAATAAGTACAATGGAAAGGAAGACGCAGAATCCATGTACCTCCCAATGGTGATTACCCATCATGCCCAAACTCCCCAGGTCTCTCAGCTTGGGATGACTACTTTGTTTTCTATGGTTCCCAGGCACGTGAACAGAGCATTTTCAAATGTTAAATAATTGAGCATCTCACCACTATAATGTGTACATCAGTGCTGAGTTGCCAATAAAAACCTTCCCAATGCAGCAAGGACAGAATCAAAGGTATGCATTTTTCTTCTTCCTAATTACTCAGCTTTCTCTCATTTAAGGTGCAATTAAAAAAAGTCTGTGTTCAAACCTGTTGTAAGAGGAGTTCATTTTAATTCACTTTAGTAATTGAATATTTATTAGGGTCCTGCTGTGTCTTGGGCTTTGTCTGGTTGCTGGGGATGCACAAACAAGAATGAAACTGTTCCTGACCTCAAGAAGCTTATATTCTCTAGAAGGGTGACAACATTCTATGGGGTAAGAGTAGATATAACCAATCAACTAGCATTTATTAAAAGCCTACTGTGTACAGGGCACTGTGCTAAGCATTGGTGATAGAAAAAATATATCAGTCTCTGCTCACAAGTAGCTTATATTCTACTGGAAAAGCAACAGTTACACAGTTGGCAAGGAAGAGAAGGATGATCATTCACAAAAGGGACATTAGTCAGTTAGTCAACATTTATTAAGCATTTATTATGTGCCAGGCACTATGCTAAGTGCCAGGGTTACAAAAAAAAAAAAGACAAAAACATTCCCTATTCTCAAGGAGCTCACATTCTAAGAAAAGAAACATAGTAATAGTAATAATAATATAATAGTATAATAGTAGTGCTAGTAATAATAATGATGATGATAATAATAACAACTAGCATTTGTATAGCACCTTCAAGTTTACAAAGCACTTTACAGGGAGGGCAGCTAGGTGGTACAGTGGATAGAGCACCGGCTCTAGAGTCAGGAGGACATGAGTTCAAATAGGGCCTCAGCCCAAAACACTTGACATTTACTAACTGTGTGACCCTGGGCAAGTTACTTAGTCTCAATTGCATAAAAAAACAAAAACATATACAAAGCACTTTACAGATATTATCTCATTTTTATCCTTGTAACCATCCTGGAAGGTAGGTGCTATTACTATCTCCATTTTACAGGAGAAGAAACTGAGGCATACAGAGGCTAAGTGACTTGCCCAGAATCACATATCTAGTATCTGAATTTGACTGAATTTGAACTCGAGTCTTCCTGACTCCAGGTCTAGTATTATGTCTATTATGCCATCTAGCTGCCTCCATTCAGATGACTACGTACCTACAAGATGGAAAATGGAAGGAAATCTTGGAGAGAAAAAGGCTTCTTGAAGGATATGGTACCTGAGCTAAGTGAACCTTAAAGGGATATAGGAATTCCAAGAGGCAGAGATGAAGAGGGAGAGGCATGGGGAACAGCCCATCCTGGGGCTCAGAGGGAGATGAGATGTCACATCAGTCTGAAAAGTCAGAGGCAGTATGATATAGAGGATAGAGAGCTAGCCTCAGAGCAAGGAAGACCTGGGTTCAAATTCTGCCTCTGGCACATACTATCTGTGTGACTCTAGGTAAGTCAGTCAAACCTCTATGTGCTCCAAGCAACTCTTTAAGACTGTAAGTTGCAGAAAAGAGGCCAGCCTTTGTTGACAGAGGCAATTTCCTCCCCTGTACCAATGAAATCACATGTCCTCTCCCTATCCCTCTTTGTATCCCTAGAAACAAAGTTGGAGCCAGCTTGTGAAAGGCTTTAAATGTCAAACAGCAGATTTTGTATCTTAGAGGCAGTAGGGAGCTACTGAAAATCCTTGAGCCAGAGAGTGGCATGGTTAGAACTACACTTTAAGAAAATCACTTTGGGGGCAGCTAGGTGGTGCAGTGGATAGAGTACCGGCCCTGGAGTCAGGAGGACCCGAGTTCAAATCCACATGATACTCATTAGCTACATGACCCTGGGCAAGTCACTTAACCCCGATTGCCTCACCAAAAAAAAAGAAAAGAAAATCACTTTGGGAGCTTGGGGATGATGAATTTGAAATGGGAGGAACTTGATGCAAGGAAACCATTTATCCTAACAGTGGTGGAGAAGAGGGATGATAAGGGTCTGGATAAGAGTGGTTATGGTGTAAATATATAGAAGGTGATGGATAGAGATCTTGTGAAGATGGAATCAACACAATTTGGTAGCTGATTAAATATGGAGTGGGAGTGGGGGAAACTCACAACCCAAAATGATTCTTGGGTTGTGAACTTGGGTGATTAGAAGGATGGGGTTGCACTTGACAAAAATAGGAAAATTAGGTAAAGAGGTGGGTTTATGGGGAAAGATACTGAGTTCTCTTTTGGACGCATTACATTGGAGATGCCTACAGGACATCCAGGTAGAGAGGTCTAGCAAGAAGTTCAATTTCGAGGGCAGGTAGGTGGTGCTGCAGTGGATAGAGCACCAGCCCTAGAGTCAGGAGGACCTTAGTTCAAATTTGGCCTCAGATACTTCCTAGCTGTGTGACCCTGAGCAAAAGTCACTTAACTCCAATTGCCTCCAAAAAAAAAAAAAGAAAAAGAAGTTAGAGTTTTACAAAAAAGGAAACTGGGACCTAGGAAAGAAAAGTGACTTGTCAAAAGTCACACCTAGGATCCTAAGGAAATTAGTGGAAATGGAATTACTAGACCTCCTCTTTTATCCCTCTCTCTTTAAACCAGAGGTATAGTCTCTCCTCAGTTAAGCTAGTCAAAATTAATGTGCAAATGAAATATGGAACCATTAGATTCTCTTTTGTCATTTCATAAAATATACTCCCTTCTCTTTTCCCCATTTTCCTTACCCCACCACCACCACACACCCTGATGTAGCTATAGATTTCTTTCTGGAATTACTTCATTATATTTTTACACATCTCTTGAAAAATCCTTTTCTAAGCAGTTTCATGAGCACTTTTTTTTAAAACATAGTACCTTTTAAAGGCAGCTTGGTATAATGCCTCCAGCACTGGACTTGGAGTTAGGAAGATGTGAGTTCTAATCCTACCTCAGGTACTCACTAGCCTGTGTGACTCTAGGCAAATCACGTCACTGCTCTCAGCCTCAGTTTTCTCATCTCTGAAATGGGGAATAATAATAACACCTACCTCACGGGGTTATTGGAAGGATCAAATGAGGTATTTGTAAATATACTTTGGCAGTATGTAAATATCAGCTATCATTATTATTATCATTGTCATTGTTGTTTTTACACAGCAACTTGGTACTGTTACCCAACAGGCAGCTAAGCCTCAGAGAGGTTAAAAAATGTATCCTGCCAGAGGCAGGAACTGAGCAGTGTACTTAAGAAAATGCCATATGAGGGGCAGCTCAATGGCGCAGTGGACAGAGCTCTGGCCTTGGAGTCAGGAGGACCTGAGTTCAAATCTGACCTCAGATACTTGGCACTAGCTATGTGACCCTGGGCAAGTCACTTAGCCCCAATTGCCTCATCAAAAAGCAAAAATGAAAAAGAAAAAAAAAAGAAAATGCCATATGGCACGCGAAGAATCAAGGAGTCTTCAAATAATATAAAGACCATTATCTGGAAGAGTAATGAGATTTGGTTGGCTCCAGAGAAGAAAATTAGGCCTAATGAATACAAGTTACAAGGAGACAGATTTGGGGACAGTATAAAGAACCTCCTAATCAGAGACTTCTCCAAAGTAGAATGGGTGACTTCATGAGGTAATGAGGTCACTGAAGGTATTCCAGTGGAGACTGGATGGACTCTACTTATGGATGTTGTAGGTATGAAAGCATTAATCTTTTCAGGTTCCACCTCCCAATCTCCCCCTAATTGTTAGACATCCCTCATATTGTCACATATGTATTTAACAATGCACACATTGTAGCCCTCCCAGTAGAATGGAAGTTCCTTGATGGTCTTTCATTGACTAGTGCTTAATATGGTTTCTTAAACATAGACAATAATTTCAGTGATACAGGGAACTCTTAAAAGAGGAAATTTCCTCTACCAATGCAGGTTGGCACATTCTCTGCAAATTTTTATCCTAAAGTGTTGTTTAGAGAGTAGAAGTGGCCAGCTCTGTGCAGGCAAAACTCTAGTATAATCAGATTCAAGTGTAATTGGGAAATGTTTAGCAAAAATAAATAAAAATACAATACAACCTAGATAATGTTAATTTGTGGTTTTCTAAGTCAATATGGAGCCTCTAAGGCTCCATTTCTATTTGAGCAGCACACCACTGGCCTAGAGCCCTTGAGGTATGTAAATATCTTGGAATATGTAAATAACTGGTGAGGCAGGGTTTGAACCCAAGTTTTTCTGGTTCTAAGGCTGCCTCTCTAGCCACTTCACAGCTGTTTTGACCATGGTAGGTGTTTAATATATTCATAGTAGACTGGATGGTATTGGCTGACTTCTGAATTCATTCCAACTCTGAGATTTTTGCCAGCATGTGAATTAGAACCCAGAGCAAGGTAGGATGACATCCGGCTGCATCTTTTCTCCTCAGGGTCTTTTCCTCAGTGGCAGAGGGATGATCCCTTCCCAGTACTCCACTGCCACCTTCCCTTCTCTATCCATATGTGTGACACTCAGTGACAGTCTAGAATTGTCTTTACTATTTATCATGCTTTTGTGTTTTGTTTGGACCCGTGATTTCATCAGTGTGAGAAACCTCAAATGAGGAAACTCCTACCAATGTAGTGCTGTGATGCATCCACAAATTACAGTCTTCAAGGAGCTGGCTAGGGCACTAGAGATTGATTTGTCCGGAGTAACAGAGGGACCACTAGGTGGCGCTGCAGTGGATAGAGTGCAGGGCCTGGAGTTAGGAAGAATCCCTTCATGAGTTCAAATCTGGCCTCAGACACTTAGTAGCGTTGTGACCCTAGGCAAGTCACTTCACCCTTTTTGCCTCAGTTTCTCCATCTGCAAAATGAGCTGGAGAAGGAAATGGCAAACCATTGCAGTATCTTTGCCAACAAAACCCCATATGGGGTCATGAAGATTTGGACACAACTGAAATGACTCAATAACAACAATATTTTACAAAAGAGGAAACTGAGACCTAGGGAGGGAAAGTTACTTGCCCAAGGACACAGACAGGAGCCTAGCTCTAGACAGAGCTGGAAGGGACCTCAAAGGCCATCTAGTCCGACTCCTTGATTTTATAGAGAAGAAAATGAATAAGCTTATGTAAATGATTTGCCTGAGGTCACAGAGGTGAGATTTGAACCCATATCTTTTTACTCCAGAGCCATTGTTCCTTCCACTATGCTATCCTACCACATCTTACTACAGTCTATCAGCTACTGAAAACGAGCATCATGATCCCAGCCCTAATCACCGCACTCCACCCCACCCCCATTTCAGGAGAAATCACTTGTCTCTTGTGAAGATTAAAAAAACGTTTCTCTGAGTGAGGAGGGCTTTCTCACACTTTATTTCACTTGGTTCTTCCAAAAGCCCTGGTAGGGAGGGAGATTGGGTTTGAATGTCCCCCATTTGACAGGCAGATGAAACAATGAAGCATAGAGGTGATTCACATAAGGTAACGTAGGCATTGAGTGGCAGAGTCAGATCTTAAACTCAGATCTGATATAGCTGTGCTCCTTCTGTGTGTGTGTTGCTTGCATATGGAAGCTGGAGCAGAGACTCAGCACAAGGACCTGGCAACAGAGGGTGAGAACCTAAAAACACTGAAATAGAATGAGATAAAAAAAAAAGCCAGGAAAATATAAAGAAATGCTTTGAGCTTGAATTGCCTGATAACTGATGAAACAGCAACAAAAATATCAAAATTAGAGTCATACAGTTAAACATATCCAGTTTCTTTTACCTTGCCTCACATGACAATGATTTTGAGCTTCCTGGCTGTGCCTCATGGTTGTCCTCCAGCCCTGTTCGCTGGAGAAGAAAATTCTTGACACCAAGTCCTTGGCATTTGTCAAATGGTTCAGCATCAGTAATAGGCGTGGTTTTATCGATGGAAATGAAATTAAAGAAAATGCATTACTATTCACATTGTCTCTGCACCAGAAGGATCATTGGTCCTTTCCATTTACCCTGTGGCTGCTGCCTCCTATAAGTGTTGTCTCCCTCTCATTAGGATGTGAGATCTTTGAGAGCAGAGATGGTTTCACTCTTCTCTTTGTATCCCCAGCATTTAGCAGAGTTACTGGAATGCAGAGGGGAGACACTGGACCTGTAATTTCAGTGATGTAGGGAGTGTTTGATGAAGAGTTTCCTTTACCAATGCAGGCCCACTACTTCTCTACAACTTATAGTTATACTCTTAGAGAGCTATCTAAGGCACTGAGAGATTAAGTGACTTGCCCATAGTCAGAGACAAGACTTGAACCTTGCTCTTCCAGCTCTCTATCTACTATGCCACCTTGCCTGGCACGTAGTAAGTACTTAATCTATTCTTTTCCATTCATTCATTCCACTACCCTGGAATTGCCTCTTTGTTTTGTGAAAGCCACTTGATTCCGGCAACAAATGGCTCGATTCCTGGCCATTCCTAATGGCATCTCCTTTAATCGCATTAGAGAAGGCTCATTAGGCAGTGCTCCCTCACTGCCTTAGAGCCCACTTGGCTCTCTTTGTTTTCCACAGCAGGTGCCACTTATGAGCTGCTGGTTACAGCCCTGCTTTGGCCAGGGGCACTTAATTTTTAGTATTTCATTTAAGGTATATCTCTCTAGCAATTAGTTGGAGGAAGAGGCGGGGAGAACGAGGGCAGGTGGAGAATGGAAAGGGCATAAGAATTCCATTCAGCAGACGTTCATGTGGGACACTGCCAGGTGCTAGGAATACAAAGACCAAACAAATAGCATGCATTCTACTGGGAGGGAACGGAGGGGGGCCACACGTATGCAGGTAAGTAAGCACAAAATCTATCCCCCAGAAACCATCCCCATTTCAATGTGAATGGAAACAGCATTATTGGACCTGAGGTCAGCAGACTTGGGTTCAGAATGCCTTGATACTAGCCTTGATTGCTAGGCATGCAACCCATGTCACTCCAAGTCTTTCCCTTGATTTTGTATTGGTCAGGGCACATAGGATACTCTGGCAAGGAAGCATCCCCTGACAAGGCAGGTCAGCAGCTTCTTGGCAACTTAGAGGCTTAGAAACAACTAGGTGGGGCAATAGATAGAGTGCTGGGCCTAGAGTTGGGAAGACTTAAGTTCAAATGTGACCTCAGATACTTACTAGCCATATGATCTTGAACAAGTTACTTAACCTCTGCTTGCCTCAGTTTTCTCAACTGTAAAATGGGGATGATAATATCACCAACCTCTCAGGGTTGTTCCAAGGATCATATGAGATATTTGTAAAGTGCTTAGCACAGTGCCTGGCACATAGTAGGCTCTAAATAAATCCTAGCTGTTGTTATCATCATCAGTCTGGGGCACAGAGATGAAAGGGTTTTTTTTTTTTCCTTGGGTCACTCATAGCCAGTCTGTGTCAGAGGTGAGATTGAAACCCAAATCTTCCTGACTTGGAGACTGGTTCTAGAGACTAACCTAGGCTACTCCCCCACACTTCCCATCCATAGAATGGGATGGTAATCCTTGCATGGCCTAGTTTACTGATGTGGGGAAAGTGTTTTGGAAACCTTAAAATGCTAAAGAAATAAGACCCATTAATTCCAGATACCTCCGGTGCCTATGTCTTTCCCCCAACAGCAAACAAACCATCTTCCTTGGAGTATGTGAAGGGCAGAAAGTAGAATGCTTCCCTCCCTCAGACCATCCTTTGATTCAGCATTTAGCTGAGGCCTAGTCACCTCCCTCTTGAATAGCTCAGTGTCCCCTTCTCCCTTATCTTTAGCTCCCTTGCTGTTCTTTGCCTCAATGGAATGGGGCCCATTGGGCGAGGAAGACAGAAGAAGATCAGTTTTGTTTTTAATTCCTTTGAAGGGAAGAGAGTAAACTGAATTCTGATTTAAATTCCAAGGCAGAGAGAGACTCGAATCCAACCTTTCTCTGTGCACTGCAGGCTGGAAAAATCTCATTTTCCCTGCAAATGAAGCAGGAGTGTTTAGCAGGACCTTTCAGAGATGCTGTCATCATGGTCCTTTTCTATGCCCCAGTCCATTTTCCATGTGTAATAAGATTTGTGTATTAGTGACACCTGCTCCTGCCTAATCAGCTACTAAGAAGAATAACACATCATCACTGAAAATGGATTTAGGAAGTCTGTGCCCTAATTCACTCTGCTCCCTGGGAGGTTGGCCTCCATTGCTTCCTTTCCCGCTGGCTATTGGGGGACAGTTTTCAAATCCCAGCCTCAAGCAAGCTTTGATCTGTATTTGATCTTCTCAGAAATTCTTCTCTTGTTTACTCAGAACTTAACTTCTCTTTATCATGTTATTGAGACTGTTGACTTCCCCAGGATCCTTGCCAGTTATCAAAGTTGGTCAAGGTCAGGGCTTAATGCATACGTGGGCAAATCAGCTTAGCTTTTCCTATGTATATGGACGACCCCCCTCCCTCTAAGCCCAAGGGAAAGGGGGAGAAAGTGTTTGGAGAGATTGAGAGAAAGCCCCATCCCCACTCCTTGGGAAACAACCCCAAGTCTGAACTCTATCAAAAGGGTAAGGGACAGTGAGGAGGCACACATGGCCTTGAACTTGATCTGCTATCAGCAGGACTGACCACCACCGCTTGAGCTTCATCCCTTTAGCTCGGAGGTCCTTAAAAGCCTATAGATCCTTTCTCAGAATAATGTTTTTAAATGCATATAATAAAATGTATAGGATTACAAAGAAAACCAATTCTACTGAAATACAGTTATCAATTTTTTTTAAATAGGTTCATGTGAATTATAACTTGGTCTCTAAAATACACTGTGTTGAGGTATCTTAAAGTATAAATTATATTTATATATAATATATATATTTATAAATTATATATAAATTTATAAAATAGAAAACTATCTTTTCTTTTATATACTCAAAAAAAAAAAAAAAGAGAACCACCAAGTTCATGGAGCCCAGGTTAAGAATGGGGATAATAACAGCACCTCCCTCCCAGGGTTGTTGCAAGGAGAAAATGAGGTGTTTCTAAAGTGCTTTACAAACCTTAAAGAGCTATATAAATACTAGCTACTGTTATTATTATCTGTCAACAACCCAGGAGTCTGTATCAAGACATGGATTAGTAACACATCACTTACACCCATTTCTGTTTTTCACAGAAAATATCGATTAGGATTCCATATGAACTAGTACAGAACGCAATAGTCAAGGAGTGAAGCAAAGAATGTCTGGCTCTGTACAAAGATCCCAAAAGATCCCAGGATCACAGTAGATAATAAGCTGATAATGAGTCAGCCTCCTGGTGCCAAGTTCACCATTTGTTTAATGTGCTCCTTATCCATTCTGTCTTTCTGTCCGTGTAGTATGCTGTCATGACAGTATCATTTCTCTCTGCCTCCACTGGTCTTCATCATCAGAGTGCTCTCCACCATGCTTCCCTCCTTGGGCTCTGAGATGGTCTCACATCTTAATATAAACAGCTACTCCACTGATCTTTTTTGCCTCCCCTGTTCCTTTGGAATAAGGCATACCTTTTGAAGCCGGATTCTACTCAAGGGTCCTATCCCACCAAGTCTCAGTGATATCCTCGAGTTTAAATTTGCCTCCTTGCATTAGTGTCTCTAATCTGACTTGCTTGTTACCTAGACTTTGGGTGCTTATATTTAGACATCAGAGGCTATGGCTTTCATGGCTGACTTTCTTGGATTTTTGTCTCCCGTGGATTTCTGGGCATCTCGATTCCTTTTCTTCTTCCAACCTTGAAGTCACTGTCTCTAGTGTTTCACTTGGTGGATCTGCTTAGGCAGTTTTCTCCTTCCTTTTCAGTTTAAAGCCCTTTTGATTATATTCGCAAGACTCCAGGCAAATATATTTTTATCATCCTTTAATAGATACAATCCTTCCCTGGTCAAGAGCCTGTCTTTCCTATATTTTAAGCTTCGGTCTGGCAATCCAAATCCTATTCTCATGCACCTTTTCCTTAACCAGCTGGTCACATCCTTATTCCTTCTTTGATCTTCCTCTTTCCTCGAGTATTGCTTTTTTTATTTTTAAAGGCCAACCTTATAGATGTTGTAAAGGGAATTCTTGGTCAGCTATATGTGAGACTAGATGGTCTCTGAGGGCCCTTCCACCTTTGAGATTCTGTGAAAAAGGTGGTATGATCCTAGGATGCAGAAAAATAACTTGAAAATGAAGGAACCAGGAGGAACTTATCTTCTCTTGCCTCATTATATTCAACTCTGCCCTTTTTCTCTCTAGGCTATTGCATCTGGTTCTGGGCTTTATCACCAGAGAGGAATGTGGAGGGCTTAGGATTCAGAAAGAAACTACCATGAGGATAAAACATCCTATGCAGAAAGTTTAAAGAAATTGGAATTACTCAGTTCAGCCAGTAGGAGGGAAGGCCAGAGGCTATATAACAACAGTCTCCAAGACTTAGAAGAGTTCTTACAAATAGGCTGGTGAGCAGCTGTTCCCTACCTCCACTGAGGGGAGAGCATGAAAATGTCTAAGTAGCACAAGGAATTTAGTTTAGATGTTTATAAGATAGCTTGGATTTTCCTTGGGCCTGGATGGTTTAAGTCTTTTCCTTGCCCAAAGGCAGGGGGATTGATAAGACTAGGGACCTCATTAGCCCTGGGGGCCATCAGAAATTTTGTGTGTGTGTGTGTGTGTGTGTGTGTGTGTGTGTGTGTAGGGGGTGAGAGAGAGAGAGAGAGAGAGAGAGAGAGAGAGAGAGAGAGAGGGGGGGGGAGAGAGAGAGAGAGAGAGAGAGAGAGGGAGAGGGAGAGGGAGGGAGGGAGGGAGGAGGGGGCCTGAGAAGGGAAGAGAGGCAGAGAGAGAAAATGGAAACGGGATTGAGGGTGGGTGGTAGTAAGAGGGCTCAGGACAGTAGCTTCTGTGCTGTCAGTTACTTTCCATAGCTGCTATGTTGGACTGATTCTCAAAGTCTTCTTTGTGCCTGGGATGCCAAAGACTAGTACATGAAGTTTCTCACCAAAGCCAAGTATTTATGTGTGGGAAAGTAATTGGGTAATAAATTAGTATAGCTAAGGAAAACAGAGTGTTGCAGTGGAAAAAGCACTGAATTAGAAGTCAACACCGGGCTCAACTCTTGTCCATGCCCCTTAGTAGCTATGTGACTTTGGGCAAGTCATTTAACCTCTCTGAACCTCAGTTTGCTTATCTGTGAAAGGAGGGGGAGGGGGTGGACTAGATGACTTTTAAGTTCTTTTCCAGTTCTAGAGCTACGATCCTGTGACCTTATGTGCGACCTTCACTACCCCTCCGTAGGCCTCAGTTTTCGCCTCCATAAAATGAGGGAGTTGGACCTCTCTTGTCTCCTTTGGCCTCCTTCTACAATCCTGTCATCCTGGCTTTGAGCCAGTTACTTAAGGGTAAGGAGAAAGAAGAACAGTAATTCAAAAGGGAGGTTAGGAAAGGCAGAGGTCCCTTGAGATGGGAGGACTAATGTATTCAATATGGCCTGATGCATAATGAGAACTGGGCCTTTTGAGAAACCCTCCAGAATCCTGTTTTGTAGCTGTCAGCTGAATTAAAATAATAATGGTAATAACATTTATATGACACTTGAAGGTAGGCAAAGCACTTTACAAAGGTTATTCCATTTGATCTGCACAACAACCCTGGGAGGGAGGTGCTATTATTATTATTTCTGGTTTATAGAGGGTTGAGAAAGATTGAGTGACATGTCCAGAGTAACATGGATAGTAAGTATCTGGCACAGGATTCAAGCTCAGGGCTTCTTGCCTCCAAGTATAACAATCTATCCACTGTGCTTGTATCTTGTGTAGTGACTTTTTCTTTTCTAAGACAGTGGCAATGTTGTAGGAAGCATAGAGCAAGAGCTGGAAGGGACCTCAGAAGCCATCTAGTGCAACCCCTTCATTTTACAAAGGAGGAAACTGAGGCACAGGGATGGGAAGGGATTTGTCCAAGGTCACACAATATCCAGATCTAGAGCTGGAAGGAACTTCAGAGGTCATGGAGTCCAAAAACCTTTATTTTACAGAGTAGGAAACTGAGGCCCAGGGAAGGGAAAGGATTTATCATATATATAATAAGCCTCAGAGGTGAGGTTTGAACCCAGACCACCTGACTCTAGAGTCTTTCCCCTTTATGCTTACCACTGTCCATCGCTGAGTTTCCACAGTCTCCTTCTCCGCACACTCTAATACACCATCCCTCCCCTACCCCTAAACAATGAGCAACCTACAGAAAATCATGGAAAGAAAAAAGAAATTGTGCCTGTTAGATTACTTCTATGGACTCTGAAAAGCTACCTCTTCCTTCCCCACAAAATAAAAGTAAAACTCCAAAACATTGTTATATGAGAGTAAAAAGCCCAATACTTTTGTATGCTTGGACCAACTCCTTAAAATTTTCTACCTGTTCCTGAATGGACTTAGTCATGCTTCCAGTGAGGAGTTCTGACCCATGATTTGCACAGCTAGGTGGCACTGCAGCGACTTAGAGTGTCCACCCTGAAGCCTGGAAACCTGAGTTCAAATCTGGTTGTAGACACTTATTAGCAGTGTGACCTTGGGCAAGTCACTTGATCTTTTTCTGCCTCTGTATCCTTTTCTGCAAAATAAAAATATAATAAATATGTAAATAATATAAATAAATAATTTAAATACATAAATAATTTAAATAAATAAATGAGGTTATTATGAGGATCGAATGAGGTAATATTTGTAAAAAGCACTTGGCACAGTACTGGCACTCTATATAAATGTTAGTTATTATTATGCAAATATAATGGAGTTCCACTTGAGCCATTCAACAAGGAAGTTATAGAACAAATCATGCTGAATGTGCAGCAAATTTGGAAGGTTGATTAACTGGGGCCTGAGGGGGGAGGGGAGAGAAGGAGGGAGGAGCAGGAGAATGACATTCAGCAGATTCAGCTCCACAACTCATTTGCCCAATTGACCAAAAGATGCAGAAGATGATAAGAGGTAGCGTGGTGTAGAGTGTTGAGCATGGAGTTGGGAAGACCTGGGTTTGAATCCTGCCTCAGATCCTTGGTAGCTTTGTGAGCCAAGCCAAGACCCTTAACCTGGATGGGTCCTTATTTCCTCATCTCCAATATGAGGGGTTTGGACTTGATGACCCCTGAAGTCCCTTCCAACCTAAATCGATGGTCCAGGGGCCATCTCCAGTCATCCTGATCTGTATCTGGCCACTGGACCCAGGTGGCTTCAGAGGAGAAAGTGAGGCTGGTGACCTTACACAGCCCTCTCTCACTCAAATCCAATTCAGTGGGAAGTCATGGCATCACCTCCCTGATGTCATGGTCCTCTTTGAGAACGAAGGACAAACCACAACAATAAATCTATGGTCCTATGCATAGGTTTTTTAAAAGTTCAGCTGTATATTTTTTTAGTTCTGAATTTTCTCCCTCCCTTTTGTCTCTCCTACCCATTGAAAAAACAAGAAAACTAAAACTTATTACAAACCTGTAGTCACACAAAACATCTACAAATGTTGTTTTGAGGGTGTGCCTGGTGAGTGCAGTGATACTTTTCTTAGGTGGAATATCAGATAGAGAGCTGGATTTGGAATCAGAATGAACTGGGTTCAAATTTTACTCCAGACACTTACCAACTGTATGACCTTGGGCAACTCACTTAACTCCTTTGGCCCTCAGTTTCCTCTGTAAAATTCCATCTATAAAATGGAAATAATAACAGCATCTACTTCCCAGAGTTGCTCTGTCAATCAAATGAGATAATATATGTGCAGTGCTTTGCAAGCCTTAAATTCTCTGTAAATGTTAGCTATTGTTATTGTTATTATTTCCAACAAACTGGTTAGGACAAGGTCTAACAAGAAGTGGTATGGGAATAGTTCAACAGGCACCAGAAGTATAGAGACTTGGGTTCTAGTCCTAACTCTTCTAGTAACTTGATGGCTTGCTTTACATGTCGTTTCCCCCTCAGTTTCCTCCTCTGTAAAAATGGAAGGTATAAAGTCAATGATCTTTCCCAACTCTAACATTCAATAACTAACTAGACTTCTCTCACTATCTCCACTCACTAACCCCCCAAACACTTTTAAAGCGCCTATTGTGTGCTAGAAACCAGGGGACATATGAATGGTGACACAGTCTCAGTCTTTTTTTTTTTTAAGTCCTATTGGGTCAGATCATAGGATCATAGCTCTACAGCTGGAAGCATCCTTAGAGGTCTTTAAGTCCAACACCCTTGCTTCATAGAGGAGGAAACTGAGGTCTAGAGATGTTAAGTGACTTGCCCAGGATCACCCAGCTAATAATAGTCTCAGACAGTATCTGAACCCAGGACTTCCTGACTCCAAGTCCAATATGCTACCCATATAATCATAATGGGGCAGCTAGGTGGGCCAATGGAAGAGCACTGGACTTGGAGTCAGCAGTATCTGCCTCAGGTACTAGCTGTGTGACTCTGGACAAGTCAACCTCAGTTTCCTTCTCTATAAAATGGGGATAATCATAGCACCTATCTTAACAACCCCCTCATGGGGTTGTTATGAGCATAAGATGAGATCACTTACATAAAACACTTTTCAGACTTTAAAGCACCATGTCATTATCAACAAGAAGCATTTATTAAGTACCTACTATGCACCAGGCACTGTACTAAGCCCCAGGGATGCTAAGAAAGGCAAAAGACTGTCCCCTGACCTCCAGGGGCTTGCATTCTAATGGGGCAGACAACATGCAAACATCTCCATACATTCAAGAAACATACAGTGTAATGTTTTAGAGGATTGCACATGTGCAACCTATATCGGATTGTCTCAGGGAGGGAGAGGGAAGGGTGGGAGGGATAGAATTTGGAACTCAACCAAAAAAAAAAAAAACAAGGAGTGTTAAAAATTTATTTTCCATGTAATTGAGGAGAAAATAAAATATTCTTTTTTTTTTTTAAAGAAATATACAGTGTAAATGGGAGATTAACTCAGAGGGAAGGCCCTAGCAGTGGGGGAGGACAGGCCAAGGTCTTTGGCAGAAGATAGGAGTTTTAAGACTTGAAGGAAGCCAGGAGGTAGAAATGAGGAGGCATGGAGGACAGCCTGTGAAAATGTCAGGAGATTAAATGGATTAGCAAGAAGACCAGTATCCTGGAATCATAGGGTATGTGGAGGGCAGTAAAGTGTAAGAAGACTGGAAAGGCAGAAAGAGGCTAGGTTTGTGAAGGGCTTTAGATGCCAGAGGACTTTATATTTTCTCCTGGAGGAAGTAGGGAGCCAGTGGAGTTTATTGAGTATCTCAAACAAGTACCATGCAAAGGTTAGTGCATTCATGCTATGTATGAGATCAAAGGAAAAGGGGCCACTAGGTGGTGCTGTAGTATATAGAGCACCAGCCCTGAAGTCAGGAGGACCTGAGTTCAAATATGACCTCTTGACACTTACTAGCTGTGTGACCCTGGGCAAGTCACTTAACCCCAATTGCCTAAATAAAAAGAAAGAAAGAAAAAGAGATCAAAGGAAATAGGGCCCTTTTCCAACTGGGAGACCAAGGAATGGCTCGTGGAGGACATGACATTTGAGCTGAACCTAGAACCATGATATGTTGATAAATGTTTAACAACCAGCTCTCTGGGAAAACAAATATACCTAGGACACAATTTAAAATTCAATCTGCATTATTAACATATTTTCTCCATCAGTTTTTTTTAAAGTCTAGATAATCAACAAAACAATGAATCTAGCCCTGGTTTGTAATATTTACCAATTTCTGAGGTATAAGCTATCCTGAGCTGATTCCAGCTGGTTCCGTCATACCCTTGGCTTCAAAAGATGGGAAAGCTATTGGTAGGCAGAACCTACTGCTGGTAGTGGGGATGACTAGGACCAGGTCCATATATTGTGATTCCATATTGGGATATTGCTCCAAATCCCCACATTCTTTGCCTATTATTTCTTGTCCTGTTCCTTGCCCGGCTCCATAATCATAGCCTGGACTGCCTCCTCTCCCATCCCTAAGTCCAGGATGCCCTACCACTAACCACAGAACACTAACCAATGGGAACACACTGTTTGGGTCTGGTTGATGCTGATGCCCAATTCTATTCCAAAATGGGCACTGCTATTTTGATGAAGGAAGAAGGGTATAGACCAGGAGAAAACAGCAAGTAAAGGATGTTTCCCAAAGCTAAACAGTTGATAGAGATGAATTTGGCCTTCAATGGATCCCATAGGCTGCCCTCATCACTCTAAAAATAAACAGCATTGATAGAGACTTGGGGGAGTAGGGAAATAAGACAAAGTGCTGGGTTTTCTGAAATCTCTGGGAAGTAAACAGAACACCCTCTCTGCAGTGTTTCTGACTGCAGTTCTCCATGGATGGTTCTGGCAGGGTCAGCGTCCCATACAAGTCTAGTCTGAAATTCCCCTAAGCCTTTAACCTTAAGATTTGGGGTTGGAAACAATGAGAGGACAGAATCCCAAGTCCCCGCATTGAATGTCAATATTTTAACAGTGTCTCTGCCCCAATTCTTGGACATGATTACCTTTCCCACCTCTTGACTCTACCCCTTTCCCTTCCTAGGGGATATGCTAGTGGCAGCCCATTTCTCTGGAAAATGGAGCTTCTTCATTGATGTGGGTTCAGAGGACCATAGAGCTAGAACCATAAAGGGACCTCAGAGATCATCTAATTCAACCCCTTCATTTTACAGAGAAAGAAACTGAGGCCCAGAGAGGGGGAAGGACTGGCCCAAGATCACGCATAGGATCCTAGGTCTAGAGCTGGAAGGGACCTCAGGGTCAATCTAGTCCAACCCCCTCATTTTACAGAGGGGAAAACTGAGGCCCATGGAGGGGAAAAGATTTGCCCAAGGTCACACATAAGATCCTAGGTCTAGGGACTTCAGGGGCCACCAAGTCCAGGAGTTCTTAATCTTTTTTTTGCATCCCAGGCAGTTTGGTGAAATTTAGGGACCCCTTCTCAGAATAATATTTTTAATTAACAAAATTAAAATGATCATAACAGAAACCAATTATATTGAAATACAATTATCAAAATATTTTTTAGAAAACAAATTCACAACCCCCCTGAAATCTATCCACAGACCCTTTGGGGGTCTATAGACCCTAGGTTAAGATTTCCTGAGCTAGTCCAAATTCTTCATTTTACAAAGGAGGAACTGAGTCCAGGAGATGAAGTGACTGACCCAGGGTCACAGGCAGGATTTGAAGCCCCAGAGTCAAAGCCAGTGCTCTTCAGGCCTTCTCCAAGGATGACATAAGAGCAGCTTCCTCCCCCTGGCCAAGAAAGCAGAGAGGAGGCCAGCCTTGGGTGGACCATATATTTAGAGTCCAAAATGAATCTGCCAAAGAAATGAGACAAACAGGGCTGGTTTAACCTGTGTAGAGAAGATGTGGCATTTTTCCAACTTTTCCATTCTCTCCCTACCTATGAAGATGCTCTGACATGAGGCTGGCCTTGCCTGGCATGTGATCCTACAAGGTGTCATTGGAAGTAGGGAGGGGCAAGGAGGATGGGGTTGCAACCTACTAACCCTTGCCCTGAAACAGCAAACCTGTAGCCCTACTCCCCCACCGCTTCCAGCATCACAGTGTAATTCCTTTGGGTCTTAAAGGCTTTGCAAGTTTTCAGATGTTCTCTATTAAAATGTAAACACCCCTGGAAGGTATTAAGCCTTATCAGCTAACACCTTAGCTATAGGCAGTTAAAGCTAGGCTCCATATGGAATGGCACACAGCATAAGCACCTTTAGAGAATGTGGAAGTACCAAGAGGAGGGGAGGGAGAGATTGTTGCCTCTAGAGACCATAGAAGAATATCAAACACAAATATGTGTAAGAAGAAGGAGGGAAGGAAGAGGAGGATGGAGGACTAGTGTTATGTATCCCCATCTCCTCATTTCTGACTTCCATTGACCCAACCATCATCCATCAATACCCCAACACTATATGTGCGAGTGTGTATATATACATAATATATATTGTATACAATATATTCACATATTTATATGTTATATTATATATATATATATATATATATATGTATGTATGTGTATATATGTATACACACACATATATGTCTGACTCTTTGTGGCCCCATGAGGTTTTCTTGGCAAAGGTACTGGAATAGTTTGCCATTTCCTTCTCCAGCTCATTTTACAGATGAGGAAACTGAGGCAAACAGGGTTACATGACTCTCTCTTTCTATCCACTGTGCCATCTAGCTGCTTATATTGTGTACATAATATATATCAGTACTTCAATGGATATGGTTTTATTGACGTAAACATTCCTTGCATGGGTACAACTCAAAACCCATTCACACCCTCTCATCTTGTACAATTCATAGCTGTTTTCCTATAGACCCTCCCCAGAGATCTACCCAGTGTGACATGGTTCTTGTCAATCACCTTTGCTGGGTTATCATCCATGCACTGGCTCCTAACCATAGGCATCCCCCAAGGTTTGGTCCTGGGTTTCCTTTTCCTCTCTCTCTCCACAACTGCTTTTTTGGTCATCTCGTCATCTCCTACAGGTTCAATGGCCACCCCTACACAGGTGATTGCCAAGTCTACACATCCAACACTTTGTCTCTTCTCAGCTCTAGTCCTGAATCACCACCTTCATCTCCAACTGAATCCCAAACTTAACTTGTCCAAAACAAAAGCCATTATTGCTCTGCATAACTTTACCCCTCTTCTAAATTTCCCAATTTTATTGGAGGGCACCACCAACCTTCTTATTGCTCTGGTTTACTCCCTTAAATTTTCCCTCTGCCTCACCTCCCATAGCCAGTAAGTTGTCAAGTCTTGCCAATTCTACTTTGGCAATATATCTCCCATCAGCCCTTTCTCTACACTCACATAACCACTACCTTATTTCAGGTTCTCATAAGCTCTTGCCTGGGCTATGGAAACAGCCTCCTAATTGAAATCCTAGTTTTCAGGCTCTCAACTTTCCAATCCACTCACTCTCTTTTAAAACACAGTCTGACCATGCTACTTCCCTGATCAAGAGAACATTGTAGTCACTCCCTATTGATTCTGTCAAAAAATATAAATCCCATCTTGGCATCTGAAGACCTTTACAGTTAGGCTGCAGGGTTTTTCTACATCATGCCTCTTTCAATACTGTGCATTACCCCCCTCCCCAAAGTGGCCTATTTGTCACTCCTCAAACTCTGCATTACAGCTCCTGGCTCCATTCCTTTAGACAAGATGTCAGTCCTCCGTTCCTAGAATGCAGTCCCTCATTATCTCCACCTCTTAGTGTCTCTCATTCAATTTAAGGCTCAAGGAAGCCTCACCTGATTCCCCAGATGCCATTGCTCTGCATGATTCAATAGCAGTCGTTTGAAGTACCATGGGTGAAGTTGTAAGCTAACCAAGTCAGAACAGAACTTTTATGTAATCTATTTGATGAATTCATGTTTACTTTTGTAGTATAATTGGCATCATTTAACATCTGTTTTTTCAACAGGAGTTTAACTTCACATACTGTATTTAAAGACTCTCTGGTATTTCAATTATTAAATTATTTCCTTAATGCATGAAGAAAAATTATGACATTATCACATATCAAATTATTAAATATTTACTTATCCATGTACATGTTTGTTCCCCCACAGTAGGATGTCAGCTTCTTGAGGGCAGGTACTTTTTCTATCTCAGGGCCTGGCACATTGATGCTTAATGGATGCTAGTTAGATATAGTCTTCAAAATCTTAAGGTCATTAAGATGACTGATTAATCATTCTAGTATGATATTATCAGAGTAAGACTTTGTAGAGGATATCTGTATAAAAATTTATACCATATGTATGCACATATTTGTATGCACATGCATGTATATATAGTTATGCAAATATATATAGTTACATATATAATTATAGACAGCTAGGTGGTACAGTGGTTAGAATGCTGGACTTGTACTCAGGAAGGCTTGAGTTAAAATTTGGCCTCAGACAATTACTAGCTTTGTGACTCTGGACAACAAATCACTTAACTTCTATCTGCCTCAGTTTTCTCATCTGTAAAACAGGGATAATAGCACCTACCTCCCATGTTTGTTATGAGGATCAAATGAAATAATATATGTAAAGTGCCTTGCAAACCTTATAAAAGGTATATACATAAAATAAATTATATATGTATTAATATAATAACATTAATGTTAATATGGTAATATAAAATCTATTCTCTTATAAATTATATAAATATAGCTATATAAATGCTAGCTATTATTATATGTATGAATTTATGAAAGTCACATTGTAAATCTTAAAATGCTATATAAATGTGAGTTGTTATATCTATAGCCATATAATCTTAATATTTTAAGGAGCTGTTTTTATTGATGTGAATGAGATCAAGGGCACAATTTGGTCTTTGATCTCTGGTTATACCAGAAAAATTCATATTCTCCATTCCCCCACACTGCTAGCCCTTTGGCAAACTTGCTTTTTCAAACCTAGTTTGGCTAGGCCCTGAGTCCACCACTAGCCCCCATACTCACAGCATTTTCTGGCTTGATATCACCTGTCAGAACCTGTAATTGGCAGGTAGAGCCTGCAAGAACCCAGGGCCATACCTACACCATGATGTAGTAACAGAAGGGAGCATGAAGAGAAGGTGTGAGAGCATGACTACATACACACACACACACACACACATATACACACCATCCTCTCTCTCCTCTCTTCCATGGGAACTATCCCGTCCACCCTCAAGCCTCCTTATTAGCATATGGGCTTGGAGAAATTAGCATGGGTCTTGGAGCAGATCCAGGGCACCTTGATGCTCCATGGTCATCTTCAATCACACGTCAAAGTGTGTGATTGCCTTGTTGGGAATCAGTGAGCTGAGGAGGAGGTTGAATGTAAGCTACTGGCAGGCAAGGACTAAACTTTTGTTTTGTCTTTATATCCCCAGTGTCTAGTGCAGGACCTAGCACCCAGTAGGTGCTTCATATACCCTTGTGGATTGATCGCCTGGTTCCATTTCCCAGTATAATGGAGTATATAGGAGGAATAGACTGTTAAGACTGCTTCACATGGGCAGGGAACTAAGACAGAAAAAAAAAAAAAGGCTTGAACTAAGCAGGAAACATTTCTGTTGGGCAGGAGAAAGAATCTCTTGATGATCAGTGAGCTAAAAATACTGAGCTGTTCACTGGGGATGCTTAATCAGACAATAAGGAGATATTAAGCACTTGCTGTGTGCTAGGCATTGTGTAGGCCCTGGGGCTACCAAAGACAAAAATGAAACCATCTCTGCCCTTAACATTCTAATCAAGCAGGTGACAGATACACAGATTATTAAATGTCTTAAATACAAGGTAATTTGAAAAGTATTCATAGAATATAATATTCTTATTCTAGATCTAGAACTAAGGGGATCTCAGAGGCCATCTAGTCCAATCCTTTCTCTTGACAGAGGAGGAAACTGAAGCCCAGAGAGATGAAGTGACTTGCTTGAAGTTACAAGTTAGGGGCAGCTAGATGGCACAGTGGATACAGTGCCAAGCCCGGAGTCAAGAAGACTCCTCTTCCTGAGTTCAGATATGACCTCAGACACTGACCAGCTGTGTGACCCTGAGCAAGTCACTTAACCCTGATGCCCTCAGTTTTCTCCTCTGTCAGATGAACTGGAGGACAAAATGGCAAACCATACCAGTATTTTCCCAAAGAAACCCCCAAATGGGGTCATAGAAGAGTCGAACAGTCAGAGGTGAGTGAAAGATGACTGAACAACAGAATTAGTTTAGTGGCAGGGCTGGAATTTGAACTCGGGTCATCTGAATCCAAGTTAAGCACTCTTCCTATTGTAACAAGGCAATCAAGCGGCCCAACCTGAATGGAAGATGAGGACTCTGAGAGGCAGAGATGTGGAATGAGGGCATTCCAGGGTCTGGGGTCAGTATGAAAATGCATGGAAGAAGAAAATGGCCTTTATAAGCATGGAGAGCCACCTAATCATCCAGGATGTCTTAAATATACAGGGCATAAAGGGAAGTAACATGAAGTAAGGCTTAAGGTTGGCACCAGATTATGTTGTTTCCAAATAGTGTAAGAAGATGACCTCTAGGATAAAATGACATTTGTTAATGATCAAGTGTAGTCTATGGACCAGGCACCATGGTAAGCCCTAGGGCTACAAATACAAAAACAATAGAAAAGGGCACAGTGAATCATAGGGCTGTGGAGCTGTCCATCATTTATTTAACAGGCGTGTATTGAGTACCTACTATTTGCCAGGCACTGTACTAGATGCTGGGGATGCAAAAATAAAAGGAAGCAATCCGTGCCCTCAAGGAGCTTGTATTCCATAAGGGGAGACATGTAAATATAAGGTGGGGGTCTAGTTGTAGGGAGCTTGCTGTAAGGAATTCCTGCTATCAAATGGGATGAGTACTTGTTATGTAACTTGGACAGTTGGCTGGGAGCCCTTAAAAAGTTAAGTAACTTGCCCAGTGTCACACAGAGGAAGTATTTGAACTGAGATCCCCTTGACTCTAAGGCCAGCTCCCCAACTACTTTGCCTTGCTGACTCTACATACAATAATATCTGAGATTATTCATTTATATCCCACTCTCACTCACTGGTCAAGGAGCTGGAGGAATGTTAGAGTACTCCTTACTACCTGTTGCTACTTCTAGGCTTTCTCTCTATCTCCATCACTCTCTCCCTTGCAGTTCACTCAATCCATATTTACTACCCAATTAAGATTCTGGTGACTGTTATCTACAGATGCCAGACCCCCAAGACATTCTTTTTTTCCCCTTATTAATTCAGTGCCTGGCTCACAGTTTTTCTCTACTCCCCAAGTCCTGCCTTCGTTCTAAGGGACTTCACTATACATACTGATACTCCTTCACTCTTACCTCCCAGTTCCTCAACTTATTCATTTCTACCACAACACAGCTACACACAGAGAACCTGGTTATACCCTTGATCTTATCAGCACCCACAAATGCACCATTGCTAAGTTCATGAACTTTGAAATTCTTTTATCTGATCGTAATCTTATATCATTCTACTTTTCCCATGACCTTGCAACCCCAAATCCTGTTCTTTGTCCTCACCATGAGCTCCAATCCCTCTACCCCTTAATTCCTTCCCAGACCATCACTCTGTGTACTGGCTACACTCTCCTCCCTTCCTTCTCTTGGTAAACCAGTTCAATTCTACACTTTCTTCTCTTGAGTCTCTTGCTTCTTATCTTATCACCAATCTTTCCCTGCCAAGCCCCAATCTTGGATTACTCCCACCATCTGTTGCCTTCACTCCTACTCAAGTGCTGCTGAACGAGGCTGGAGAAAATCATGAAACCATGCTGACTGGAGCCACTACAAATTGATGTTACCCAATCCCAACTAGACCCTCACTGTGGCAAGGCAATCCTTTTACACCTCTCTAATCAATTTACTATGCCACTTACCACAGCAGCTTTTCCAAACCTTTTCGTTCCTCCTCAAACCCCCCAGGTTCCCTTCCCTTCACCCTCTTAACTAGGAATTTTGCCTCATATTTCCCTGAAAAAAAAAATGGGGCCATTTGTTGAAAGCTCCCTTTTTTCTTCCTCCTCATGTCACATCTCCCAGATGCCTTTTGCCTCTATTCCTCCTTTACCCCTCTTTCACATGAAGAGGTGGTACTTCTTGCCAAGGCAAATCCTTCTACCTGCACAAGTCATCCCATTCAATCCCATCTTCTTCAG